>NC_081826.1:167745611-170145611 GCF_030867095.1 Alligator mississippiensis | reverse complement strand
ACCAATCATCAAACAACAGGAGGGACCTCAAAAGATCACATAGTCCAACCTATGGCAATTATATAGGATTAAATATATCTAAACCATCCTCACCATACTATTCTTTCATAGGACTTCTATCTCAATGCACAGAATGGACAGAGTTCAATTAAAGAATGATTTTGTTTTCTCTTAGTTAATAAATACGTAGACCTATGCTTTATTTACTGCACACTTTGTCCTGAAGACAGATGTGTAAGATTATTCATGGTCTTCTAAGACACTTATCACTATGGCATTAGTTTGCTTCACAAAAATTAATTTACTGTACAAAACTATGGTGAGATGAGGAAGTATGATTATCACCTTACAGGTGGAATAACAAGGACAGAGAAATCAAGTACCCATTCATTTTGGGTGCCCAGCTTAAGACCTATAGAACCTGATTTTCAGCATACCTTTCCATTACACTGTGCCTCACATGTTCAGACTACAGCTTCAACTGACTGCACTTGCAGCTGTGAGTGCCCAGCACTTTTTCAAGGCAGCTCTAGGTTTCGCAAATCAAGCACCCAAAAATGAGGCACCAACAATTAGTGAAAAGTTTGGCTTATGCAATTTGGCTAGCCAGTACTGTAACCAGGGTGGGTGAGATGGGCACTTGCCCTAGACAGCCAAGCTAGGAGGGCCGCAGAAATCATCCCCTACCTCTGCAGAGTCCATGCTCGAGTAGCAAGGGCATCCCCATAGCTAATACATGCCTGGAACTTCAAAACAGTCCCATTCCTTAAGAAGCACATTTGGGCTGGGCAGAACATGCATCAGTGGCAGCAGCAGCTGAGTCAAGGACTCTTTAGGAGTTCTCAGCATGGATCAGACTGCTTCCTCCCCACAACTCTTGGAACCATGCCGCCCCCTCTTGGAACCTGTGTTGTCACCGCCCCCCACCCCTGGCCCCTGCCCCAACTCTGGGAACTGCACTCTTGCCCCGCTCTCAGAACCACACTCCCTTGTTCTTGGAACTCCCCGCTCTCCCCCCAGTCTTGAGACCACATACCTCCCCTGCTCTCCCACAGGGTTTGCCCCAGGTGCCAACTTTGCTTGTTACACCACTGTGACTAGCATCATATAGGAACTCTGTGGCTGAAACAGAAACCAATTCAACTGCCTTAACCACCAGACATTCCTTTCTCTTTCTGCAACCCTTTGCTTCCCAATGGGCCAGCCTCTGTTCAACCTTTGTCCCCAAAATATGAGCTGATGGCCCCTGTATGGATCTGTGAGCATGGAAAAGTTAACACTCATTTCACAGTGCCCCCAGACACTTTCTGCTTCTTCAGCAGAAGCATCAGATTGAAGTCCCCATTCTGGCTCCTCCAGAACCCCATGATGACACTCCTTAGACTCCTTTGAGGAGGTGTGGGAAATTTCAGGAACTCTATGCTTTGTGTCACCTTCCAGTTGCCTTGTGCTTTGTTTGACCTCACTCCTATTATGTCCTTGCCCTGAGAACACTTTGGATGCTGACTCTGTGCCCCCTCCCTCTACCCTCAGTTTAAGTGGATATACCTTTAGTTTCGGTTAGGCCTAGTACTTCAGAGCTTCCAGAACGAGGATCTCCCAAAAGGCACAATCCAAAATGAGGTAAGGGTGTTCCTGACAACTGTGTCCTTTACTATATAACCTTGATTCATCCTTGGAGCAGATCCATCCTGTGGCATTAAACAAAAGTGAAATTTAAGCAACTAACCATTTGCCTGTTAGGCACAAAGCAGCATGGAGCTGAGACATGCTGTGTTATTCTGTGCAGATGAGCTCTGAAACCAGACATGGGATAGCCACAATAGCAACAGACATGCGTGGGACTGTATTCCTGAATGAAGTCTCAGAGTTCCACACACACACAAAATGTCAATCAGTTAGAAAGGGACTACTAAAACTATGGCTTAGATGGCACAGTCTTTTTAACAACATTGTATTAGGTGTTTTACTGCAGCACACAACACATGAATAGCATGCCTTCTTGGCAGCATCCAAAAAGCATTTTACCTAATATTTTTCATAGCTGACTCTGTATGTCTGGAAACTTGTTACCAAAATTATCTCCTGTGCCCATGTCACATATCCATTAAATATTTCACTTGACCTTTGCAACAAGTGGCAATTACTCTCCGCCCCCCCCCCCCTCCCCTGCAACAGAGGAAGTTTATCACAGCTAAAATTAGTTAGTAGCTCTGCCTACTAACTGATTTTAGCTGTGAGAGTTCCCCACAATTCTCACTGGTGCTGTGTTTGCTCTGGAAATACTGTTCACATTTTTCACTCACTCCTTTTTCATTTTCAGAGGTTTCTTCATTTAGGTGTATAATGTTGCATAAATTTAATTCCTCAACATTATTTTTTTTTACTTTGTTTTTTTAAAATAGAAGAAGATGAAGAAAAACACCGTATCTTAGTACCATGTTTACATGTGCTGCATTTAAGTTGCCCCAGTTGGGCCTCAAAGCTCACATATCAAAACGCTAAATGACTTAAGGTAAGGGTAAATGTTTAATTTTACCAATTTAAGATTTAATAGGTCTCTGCCCTTCTGGATTACCATAGGATGATCCTATCTTTACAATAACAAAATAAGAATGGGGGATTGTTGGACGATATCTTTGACTGCAGACAAATGTCGTATTTGAAGCAATTTAAATTGCCTTGAAGCACTTCAAAGAGCAAATCATACAAATTATACACACCCTTTGAAGCACTTCAAAATGACCAAACCACTCCAAAAAACTACTTGTTGAAATGAGGTCCTATTTAGAAGCACTTCACTTGTTAAGTGTGCATGCTCTATGGAGCATGACAGGGGACCCACTGGCCCTCCAGCCTCCCACAGTTCTCTAGTTTCCCCACATATGCAGAAGGGGGTGAGCAGATAGTCATTGCATGCTGCCTTACTACTCCACTTCTGCTCTCCCAGAGTATCCCCCTGCCAAAGACAAGAGACCCCAGCTCTTCCCCCTTGCCAGAGATGAAGCTCCTGCTCTCCACTTCCTGACCCGTGTAACTCCACATCTGGTCTCTCAATTCTTGTGGAGTGTGTGCGTGCTTGCGCAGTCTCCAGTCTCCCTGTTCCAGCAGGGGATGCTCAGTGGAGGCACAACACTCACATCAGCTCTCTTCCCTGCCTCTCCCACCATGTGGAGAAGGGAAAGAGTGAGCTGAATGTTGCACGTCCCCTGGTGGAGAACGTATCATTATATGCAGCTATGGTGAATCTGATGTGCTCCAGCTGGGGGACACAAAAGGAGACTGTATGTTTATCCAGCAGTTGAAATGCTATATTTTTTAAATGTTTCCAAACCTGTTACACTTTTAAACAAATTTCAAATGTTATATCTGTCTGCACACTTTGGCTTTGTTGAAAATTGTGGATTGTGACAACAACAAAGTTCCAATATAAAACAGGAATTCATTTTTGTTCTCATACAAGTACATAAAATTTATGGTCATCTAGTCTGACCTAATGAACAATATTTAACCAATAACTTTAATAAAGAAGAGAACTGTACTTTCCTAAGATTTCTGTTTAACGTTGATTTTTTTTTAATTATTTAAATATTTTTTAATTCCTTAGGTAAATATCCTGACTGCATTTTGAGAACGACAGCTCATAACTCCTGTATGCATTTTCCCTCCAGCAGAAGAAGGATGAGTGTATAGTTCTCCTCGCCTCCACATTAAATCACAAAAGAGATTGGAGGGAGTTCACTAATTTTTAACTAAATCTTGAAAGAACCCTCTAAAATATATCCCTAAGCAATGTTTTAATTTTATATATTAAGGTCTCTCCCCCCAGAATTGGTCTGAATAGGACCTTTCTTGTGACAGTTGAGGCATAAGCAAATTTATCTAGTCAAGATTTTTTTTTTTTAAGTTTGTAAATAAGTTATCTGATTTTCAGAAATGTTTGACTTAAAAACTGATTCACTTATTCAAAAACCTAGTTTTAGAATCTATTTTAAAATACTGGCTTCAGTTATTTTTTTTAATTCTCATTGAGGAAAAAAAAATACTTTAAACTTTAAATTGCACATTCCCACTAAATTAAAAAAAAAAGTTGAAAAAGAGCTGTAGTTGTCTAAATGTGATCAGGTACTTTGCCTAAAGGATATTGTGATATACATAAAAAAAAAAAAAAAATCATTAAAAAAAAAAAATCAAACCTTAAAAATTCTTTCAGATTAAAGAAAATGTATGAACAAATGACATCTGGAAGCCAAACCCAAGTATTGAAAGTTTTCAACCAATTTTCAAAACGTGGTAAAAGTTAAAAAAAGGAACTACAAAGAAAGTATTTTTTGCTATGGGTGGTATTCATAGGTGTGCAAATAAAATCAGTATATGTAATATTCATTTGGGAAAAAAAGAACGGTGAAGTTAAGTTTATTAGCGAATTGCTTACCTTGAGTATTTATAGCTTGATCAAACCCCATTTAAAAGTAAGATTCCCATTGCTTCGACATGTTTGGGCCTGGGACCCTTATGAGCTAGCCAGACACCTGTACTTATAGATACCAAGGAAGGGTTTTCTATATTGTAGCTGTAGTCATGGAAGAAAGCAGGGTGGAGATGTTTTGTCCTAGTGACTAAAATGGAGGGATTTTGTCCTGGTGACTAAAATGGTGGGGGAGAGAACATGGTCAGTTGTTATGGTTCATAAATAATATTTAATTAGACCAAAATTGTGGCTTTAAAAAGATTATACATCAAAAGCTCTGTTATCCAGCATCCCCCAGAAGTGGGGGATGCCAGTTAATCAAATATGCCGGTTAATCAAATGTGCACCGTCTGGTGCGCTCCCTGGCGTCAGTGTGCTGGAAGACAGGGATGGGATTCCCATGAAGACAGGGATGGGATTCCCTGCTTTGCCCTGCGCAGGCTGCTTTGGCCGTGGGCCGAAGAAGCGAAGGAGACGAACTTGGCTTGCAGCAGCGAAACTAGAAGTGGGGCAGGTTATTGGAACTTTGTGATTGATAAAGTACCTGATAACACAGCTTTTGCTGTATTGCAAAAAAAAATGAAACATTTCATTTTGAAAAGATCAAAGCAAAATATTTTCAAGGTTTTTCAATTTGTTTCTTCAGCCTGAAGCATTCAACACTTTTCCCCTACAGAATGACTGAACCCAAAATATACCAATAGCCAGTGCCTCCCCTCTAATGGCTATTCCATATAGGAGTCCACTGCAGTCACTGATCTAAGCAGCCTAGTTCTTTAGGGCTAGGGACAGAAATTACACATAAACCAATATAAGCAATCAGAAACAGATTCAAATCTGTAATACAACAGAAGCTCAGTGCACATAAAATGCTTTCAAAATGGCCAAATGCAGTTTAAGATAAACCTGGATGGATGCAGTATCAGACTTAACTGATTTAGGTAAAATTGGTTTATTGAACTTCTGCCCAGATCCCCTCCAGATTCACAGTCCCCAGAATCCCAGTATGCACCTCCCCAGCAAGAGCCCCCTCGCAGGGTGGATGGGCTACCAACGGGGAATGTATAGGGGGTGCACATACACCCCCTGAGAGAGCCAGTGCACCCCCTGCCAGGCCGTGCTCCCTGTTTACCTGGTGGGCAGGAGGGCAGGCAGGAGCACCAGCGCCCCCCCTGCGAGCACCGACCAAGAAACAGGGCTGCCAGCAAAAGCGGCTGCGCCGCTTCCAGCAGTGGCTGCGGGACTTCCAGAAGCAGCATGGCTGCATTCATGGTGAGTGAGATTGGTTGGTCAGCAGGATCGGCCACTGAGGGACCCACCTCCCCTGGTCAGCAGGAGTGGCTGCTGGGCCTCTTCCCCTTCCTGGTCAGCGGGATCAACCGCTGGGGGACCCAGACACCCATGAGGCTAGCGTTGGCTCAAGCCGTCTGCTCCAACTGAGCAGGGTGGCATGCTATGGTGTCCCCCAGCTTGTGGCCTGGGCCACTGCAGGAATGCGGCTGCATTTCAGGAATCAAAAATGAATGTCTGTTCACTTGCTTATCGGTTCAATCTACACAGCTCAGACTAACCTGAGAAGATTGAATCAATTCAGCCTTAGGCTTTTTGACCGTCTGTACCTAGTGTCAGTGGCAGAATTGTTAACTTTTGCACTTAGTAGCCCTGGGTTTCCTTCCTGACACCTAGGCATGTTATATGATCTATATAAAGACATTTACATTATTTAAGTCCCCCTTTCACTCCTTGAGATGTAAAAAGAGGACTTTGACTAATCAAAAATTAAGTTAAAAACTTATTGTTATATGCAACTGTAGCAAAACCTCCAGTTTTTCTTTTTTTTCTTTTAAAATGCATTCCCTCCCCTTCCCCAACCATGTCTGACTTTCTCTCTCTCTCTATTCCCTATAGAGAAGTAAGCTAAGATGTAGGATAAGCTTTAACATTTTATTTTAGGTAGTAAGTTTTATTTCTCTCCCCTCTGCAAATAAGTGCCCTGCTATTTTGATATAGATATCCACTGTTTTATAAGTAATAATAATTATGTTTGTATTGATTTTTTACTGCTTTTATATTGTGTGATTACTGTTTTAGGCCTATATATGCAAGTTAGTGTAAGTCATGTCAAGTTTCCATCTTGTAATGTCAAGCCTCCATTTTGTCTCCCCTGTTGTGTAATCCATGACTCACACCTACCCCTCCTATGTAACTTGGTTCTTGAATGAATGGGGATTAATGCAGGTGCTTGAGAGACAATGACAGTAGGTTTAAAAATACCTCCTTCTGAATGACTGAACCATCAACACCAATACCTGGATCAATGACCCAGCCCTTGGAACCACCCTCAGCATTCAGGAAACAAAAGATGAGGCAACCCACCATTGTGCCAAGGCTGCACATGCTCAGTATAAACATCTGGAACCCTCTGGAACAGGGCTGACATTGCCTAGACAGGCCCTCCAGTAGGAGATCATAGGTAGTCTACCCCATAAAAAGGGGTAGTGAAGACTGACTCCTTGGGAACACCATTTCCATCTGGACCACATCATCTCCATGTCACACTGCCTATCCACTGCCTATCCACCCCAGAGGCCCTGCCGGCGACCCCCCTCTGGACAACACCAAGCTGAAGGAGACCCCGACTGGCCATCGAGGACCTGCTTTCAGCCTGGGATAGGTAGATATCGCCTGCATATTTTCTCCTCCAATTTGGACTCTCTCTCTCTCTCTCTCTCTTCCCGGACTTCAGCCCCTGCACCAAGCCTCTTTAACCCCTGCTGCCATCGTCTGTGTGTGTGTGTGCACGTGCAAAGGAACCAATAAAATATTGTGTCACCATCTCCCCTTTTCAATAAAACCACTATCATTTGTAACCCCAAGTTGGGTTGTATTTTACTGAGCCCTGGTCCTTTCCCTATCTTAAATTGCAGTCTCTGTCTCTCTTTCTCTCTCTCCCTCTCAGCTCTCAACCCTGTTCCCACCACTTTTTGCCTCCTCTCTCTCCCTTTTCTTCAGGCTCTCAGCCCTGTTGCTTTCTGCAGGCTCTCAACCTTACTCTCACCACTTTTTTGCTCTTGCCACCTCTTCCCAATCCCTAGCTCTCTGCCTTCTCTTTCACTCTCTCACTCTGTGTTCTCCAGCCTCCCCACCCCCGCAGCCCAACTCCCAGTTTTCCTCTCCCCATGTACCTCTCAGCTCCCCCATAGCCTCCTTGCTCCGGCTCCAGCCTCCGGGCTTTTCCTTGGCATTGCTTCTTTGCTCTGCCGGCTTTGTGCTTTCAATTAACACCAATTAACCTTAAGTTACCCCAACTTCCTTCCAGTCTGCTGGTTCTAATCCCGGCACCAGCAACTTTCATCTCAGTTTCCACCAACAGTAATCTAAAGTAACCCCAAAGCCTCAGGTCCTCAGCCCAGCTCTCTCTAGTCTACCAGTTCTAATCCCGGTCCCAGCAACTTTCACCCCCTACACTTTCAATCTTTCTCTTACCTTAACCTTCCCCCCAGGTATCCCAAGTACACCAAGCACAAACATTCACACAATGCCCAAGTTAGGAACTCACCTGTGTGTATGTGTAGTTGAGTGGTATGTATGTGAACTGATATACATGTATGTCACTGTGTGCATGATATATGAATTAGCAATCCGTGTATGTGTATGGAGTGTGCAGCTATTGGTAACTGATTCTGGTCTAATTTCTTTTGGTCTGTATAGTGTGTGTAGGTGTTGAACTGGTGATATGTGTGCATTTGCCTAGGCTAGTCATTTTGGATTTGTATGTGCCTGAACTGGTAGTGTGTGTGTGCACACCTGGTGGGGTTGTATGCACCTAGTATGCACCTAATTGATTTTTGAGTGTGTGCCTGTGTAATTGTACACCACACCCTCCTGTCTAATAGCGCAATATTGAGATCCTGAGAGTTGGCCTGATCCCACAGGGCAACACAACTAGACTTGAAACATGTGCTTAGAAAGTCACGTTAAAGTACATCTGATCCAAGCAACTGAATCGAAGACCTAATTGGAAACTGAATTTGAATTTTGTGGCCTGGGCACATCTCTGCCTGTGGGATTTTGCATTTAATTATTTTTTTGGTGCTTGATATACTTGAGAATAGCAGCAATGTGATGCAACAAACACAGCAGCAGCTATAAAAGAAAAACCATTATACTTGTAATTGTATAAACAAAGAGCTGATGGTGACATCAATTAACAAGTGTCACTAGACAATTTTACTGACTGCAGACTTGAAAAGCTAATACATTATCTAGCTGATGGTGTGGATGGCAGAGGGCACAAACCCTATCCACTAGCTGGCAAAAAGAGTGTTAACCCTCACTCTCCCTTAGAAGATGACATTCTTTAACAGCATGCCCTAAATGTTACGACTTCCTGGGATCAAATCAAGATGCAAATGAGGCTTTCACTCAGTAGCAGGATATTATGCCACTTTATAGCCATATGCTTTGACATGCTGGAAATCTTCTGAGAGGTGCATGCCCTCAGTTCAGACTTGTGTCTATAAAGTTCATGTTCGTATGCTATAAGAATTTTGTCCTATGACAACTCTGCAACAGGGCTCTCCTTGTTGGATATGGGGAAAGAGAAGTGTTTTTACTACACAATGATGAGAAAAAAAAAGATCAAAGAGACAATACAGTGGCCATCACTATATACATCAGGCAATATTTTCTCTGCAGTGTTATCTGATATATCCCAGTATTTGCCCATATTTACGATGGGACATACATTTCATAGGTAAACATAGATTAGATAAGATGGTATGGTAATAGCTGGTTAACACTAAGCATTTAATTGGTGACCAAGACAACATAAAAAGAAAAAAATAATTGGGAATACAGAAGGAACACAGGTATTCACCCTGATGCTAACGTGAAAAATTGGGAAAAAATAATAGAAAAGGGGATAGATGTAGCCATCATTTGAGTATCTATGACTTCCTTTACATTTTATTCATTTCTAAAATTCTATAATAAATTATCAAAAGACCCAGGATATAGCCTACCCTATGGTTCATAATGTCCACATTGTATAGATTTCATAGACATTAGGGCCAGAAGGGACCTCATGAGATCATCAAGTCCAGCCCCCTGCCCAAAGGGTAGGAAGTCAGCTGGGGTCAGATGACCGCAGCAAGGTAACCATCCAAACATGACCGTGTCCAGAGTAGGTGCTTGCACCACTCCTGAGGGGAGTCTATTCCAGACTCTGGAGACTTAGACGGTAAATTTCCATCAGTTTGTAACAGTTGGACCTTGTCTTTCCTTGGAGTGCCCTAGTGAACTGACATTCTCCCAGATCGTGATGCACACCCCTGATATACTTATAGGCTGCCACAAAGTCCCCACTGAGCCTACACTTTTCCAAGCTGAAAAGTCCCATGCCTCTCAGCCTTTCCTCATAAGGATACTCTCTTGACCTCTGATCATGAGCGTGGCTCCTGTCTAGACTCTCTCAAGCTTCTCCACATCCTTCCTAAAGTGTGAAGCCCAGAACTGGATGCAGCTGCAGCCTCACCAAGGCTGCATAAAATAGGAAGATGACATCCTGGATTTTATCAGTAGATGCAAGCCAGGGTTTTATTTGCTTTGCCAGCTGTGGCATTGCATTGGTGACTCATATTCATTTTGTGGTCTATCATGACCCCCAAGTCTCTTTCGGGTGTAGCACTGCCGAGCCCATAGGTATGATGTAGGTTCTTCCTCCAGAGATGGAGCACTTTGCATTTCTTTATGTTGAAAGTCATCAGGTTTTGATCCACCCACTTGGTCATAGAAGGAGATGAGGTTGGTCAGGCACAACCTACCCATAAGGATAGGCCATGTTGGCTGTTTCCCAGGATGACGCCTTCTGTTAGTCTATTGTTGATGGATTCTTTAATATTTTTTCCATGATCTTTCCATGGCTTGAAGTCAAACTGATTGACCTGTACTTCTCTGGATCTTCCTTCCTTTCTTGAAGACAGGCACTACTTTGGCCCTTTTCCAATCTTCAGGAACTTCTCCCAAATATCACAAGTTCTCAAATATCCTTGCTTTTGGTCATGTTATGATACGGCCAGCTCTTTCAGCACTCTTGGGTGCAGTTCATCATGGCCTCTCTAGGTCTTCCCTTACAAGGTCTTTATCAAATGTAGGCATGTGGTCACCCGTACCCTCATAATCCTGTGTCCTGTTGGGCTAGGTGATCCCCTTGGGATGGTGAAAAACCAAGACAAAGTTCCCTGGGTGTCAGATGTCAGCTGCCTCATTTGGTTCAGCAAGGGTCCAATGTTGCTCTTATTTCTCATTCAACTTCCCATGTATCTAAAGAAGGACTTTTTTATTCTCCTTGATTCCCATAGCCAGTTTGAGCTCTGTTCCAGCCTTGGCTTTTCTGGTCCACTCCCTACAGGTGTGGGCCACTGATGCATAGTCCTCCTTAGAGGTATTTCCCATCTTCCAATTCTTATAGGCTTCTCTTTTAAGATTCAGAAGGTCCATGGGTTCCTTATTGAGCCAGAGGGGTCTCCCAGCCCTTTTACTACCTTCTGCATGGGTTAGAATAGACTCCCCTTGTGCTTTTAGGATTGTGTACTTAAGGAGCAACCACTCATCTTGGACTCCTTTCCCTGGATCATGATCCTTCAGGGCCCTGACAACCAACCAGCTGAGCTGGTGAAAGGCAGCTGTCCTAAAGTCAAGGATTTCTGCATTGCTGACTGATTTGCCAGCTTTGCAATGGACAGAGAAAGTGATCACTCATGATCACTGTCACCAAGCTTCCCTTCAATCCTTAGATCACTCACTAGATCATCCCCTCTGGCCAGAACCAGATCTAGCAGCGCCTCACCCCATGTCGGCCTGTGGGCTTCTTGAGTCAAATAGAGCTCATCAATGCAGGTGAGGGAGCTTTGCAAGTGATTATATTTAGCTGAACGCTCTTCCCATGACATGTCAGGGTGGTTGAAATTAGCCATGCACCCTGAACATGCGGCCTCTGGTAATTCCCTAAAGAATCTGTGGTCGAGCTCTTCCTCTTGGTTAGGAGGTCTGTAATAGACTCCCACAGTAATATCCCTTTTGCCATGTTCTCCTCCTATTTTAATTCAAGGAGTTTCAAGTTGCCCACCTTGGATGCCAAAGTCAGCTAGTAGGGAGGTGTACTGCTCCTTGACACAGACAGCTACACCCCCACCCCTCCTCTCAACACAGTCCCTTCTGTACAAGGTATAGCCATCTATACCTGTGGTCTAGTCATAGGTGGAGTCCCACCAGGTCTCCATTATCCCTATGAGATCATGTTTGTTTTTGCTTAGCAGAAGGGTCAGTTCCTCCTGTTTGTTTCCCATGCTCCTGGCATTTATGTACAGGCAGCTAAGCCTGCCATCAGAAGCCCTAGGTTTCTTTGTGCATTTAGGAGAGTCCCATCCTTGGGCTGGGGTTAGAGTAAGTTTGGATGCAATTCCTGGCCTGCTGATTATGTGTTTGTCACTTCCTGGGTTTGCTCCAATGGTTGTCTGCCTGTCCGCCCAGCAATCTTAGTTTAAAGATCTGTCAAGCAGGTCAGCCGATCCAGTCGAAAAAAGTTTCTTTCCCGTTGTGGTGAGAAAGAAGCTTTTTGTATGTTTTCTGAAGAAATGTAGTCCTATTTGTTTTTGTGAAAAAATAGCCAGTGAATGGAATTTGTCTGTCATTTGCTTTGCTGTCTAATTTAACAGGTATAAAGAGATTTTACAACATAATGCTTTATAGCACATCAAAGTTCTTAAAGTTAATAGAAATGTACAATGGGGCCGGTAAAAAGTAACTTTTTAAATTAATGTTACCTTTAAGTAAATAAGTTTTTTTTTTTTCATTACCAGGAAAAGAGCAGGTTCAAATAAATTATATGGCAGCTTCTAAATGTGCTACTACTAACGCTATCAGTCAAGTTCATGATTGAATAAAAACAAGTTACTTCAGTATGATTAATTACTCTAATAACTGTATAATTGAAAATTTATCAGACAAGACTACCATCACAAGGAAAAAGAGGCTCTGCAAAACTAAGAGCTTCATATTTTAAAAAGTTAGGACCTCTTTTTTTTAGCATTAGACATTTTTAATTACTTTGTACTTTGTGACATACAGAGTTATAATTAAAAGGTTTTATTTCATAACTAATGAATTACTTAATGATAATTATAAAAAATACAGCCTCAAAATAGAAAAAAATCTAATGAATTCTCTTTTGCTTAACTGTTCCTCAAACAGAAGTAGAAATTAAAAATAAAAAAAACAGAATATAAAATTAAAGATGTGAATTTAACCAGAATGCTCAATTAATACGCTAAGCTACTTGTGCACCATTAAGATATACATCAGTGAAATTACAGTATTCCTGACTACGATCAGTACATATCCCTAGTTCACCACTGTACTAAAGCACTTTTCTACAAGTAGTCAAACTGATTTCAATAGGCACTGGATTAGGTCCACAGTCTTTCAACTCTTTAAATGTGACTCAGAAATCTGTGCCCAAATTTTTTAGGCAGTGCCCTACCTAAATGATTTAGGCACCAAGGTGTCATTTTCAAAAGTGATTTTAAGTAACATAACAAAGGAGGGGCTGGTAACTAAGGGCACTTGTACACATGCTTGTGCCACAGCACCAGGCACTTTTAAAAGTGCCCAGCACTGCAATGCAAGCATTTGTATAAATGGCGAAATGTACATCAGAGTTGAGAAGATGGCGATAGCATGCTTTTGAACTAAAACACAAAAGATGTTTCAGTTCAAAAGCGTACCACCGTTATTTTTTCAGTGCCAATGCACATTTCGCCGTTTATACAAATGCATGTGACAGTGCCATGCTTGTCAGCTCACATGCTCTGCAGACTCGATTAATTGCATCTGCTCCGACACACCAGATCTCCGGTGCGTCAGAGCAGACAAATGTATGCATGTAAAAGCCGCTAGAGCACCAGTCCCAGGCTGTTAACTCATTGGCAGGGGGAGGAGGAGCAAAAGGAAGAGCAGAAAAATAGCAGCAACTTTACTACTGGCCTAGCTGCCGCTATGTTGCCAGCATCGCAGGCACTTATGTTGCCCTGTGCCTCTTGCGCAGGGCACTCAAGGTCTCAGTTATGTTTCTGGTGTCTCTGCTATTTGGGAACCAAAGGCCTGTTGACTTTCATTGAAAGTCATGGATCATACTAATAGCACTAAGGTTGCAGTCTTACTTCTCTATGACAACAAAGTTCTATGATGTATCCACCTAAGTTATTTAAGCATTGCAAAGTTGAACAAAACAGCTCCTAAATATCTTTAAATTGCCTTGCTCCTTTGCTCCAGTATAGCCAGAAAAGTACCTTCACTGCAACTCCATAAAAGGTTTGAAATAAAATCACTTGCAAGCAACTTTGGCCCTTTCCACATCAGAGATTTTTGCACCAGCATATTACATTGGCTTCAAAGCAACTACAGCAATTCATGCCAGACAAGTAGCGGTCCACTGCATCTCTTTTGCGCCAAGAGGGAGGCTTTTTCATCTTTATAATTATAATAGGAACTCTTGTTTCCACTCTTTGGTGAAGAAGCAATAAAGAAAGCACTGACAAGAAGATAATTTCCACAATATGCAATGCATACTTTTATCTGTATAAGGCATAACCTTATAGTCTTTTTTTACTCTGCTGAAATAAATTTATAAATTAATTAGGACTCTCCATCTCAAATATTCAAGAGAGAAATACTCTTTATTTCTAGGAGATAGAAAAAATGTTGCTAATATATCAGAATTTGATTGATTGCTAGTGAAGGTGGTAAAAAAAATGTCATTCAAAGGAAATGAAAGAATTGGTATAACAAAGAGCTCCTATTTTCTTGCATAATCTTGGAAAAAAGTGTTCTTTTTTTGCTGAATCCAAAGGGGTCACAGGCAAAATACCCATAAATACTTAAAGAAAAAAAAATCTTTAATTGTACAGCAGCACGATTCATAAACCAGCAGATGAACCCAAATGAATTGATTAAACGGGAGACTACATTAAGAAAAACATATTCTGATAGAAATACAGTACAGGTTATTTTTCATCAATTCACCTTAACCAACTAAATGCATTCTCTCTGTCTCAAACTAAAAAAGGAGCAAAATGACAAAACAAGTGTCCTATTAATACACATTTCTGTATGAAAAGAAGAATTGAAAGATAAAAGAAAGCAGAAATCATGAAATTGTTTGACAATGAGTGAGCAGTGACTGCTAAAAAGTGTCACCCTTCTAGCATGTGGTGGTTTTGCTGGGAAACATTAAATGTGTTTCTGACTTACTAAAGCAGGTGAATCATTATGACTCTTAAATAACAGATAAGAGGAGGAACTCTTTAGAAAGACAGTACTTAGAATGTACTTTAAGCAATTCTGAGGAAAACCCCTGAAGCAGGCAAGCATAGGGTAAGAATTGGGGTGGACTGTGTGTGTGGAGTTCCTTTTGTGAATAAAGCCACACCCTGAGAAAAGTTACTACTTGGGTGGATTTCATCTGGAGGAGAAGGAAATAGGCAACTGAGTAAAGGAGCCAATTGTTCAAAACAGAAATATATATTTTCTGTTTGATCTCTGAATTCAAAAGTACACTGGGTGCCACCATTTCTAGTAACAGAAAAATAATGTCTCATAATAACACAGCAATAGTCATGACCCTTTAGGAACATTAACATGACAAACATCCCAGGTATTTGCTCATTTTTATGTAAGCACACATTGTCTGAAATAGCTATTCCTTGTTTTGTGGATGAAAAACAAAACTAGAAAAATGTCACAAGTGAAAATCAGCTTTCAGTTTTGTAATTTGTAACACTGATTGTAAGCAGCGCTGAGTACCAGCAATTCTCATTTACCTTAATGAGAATTCACTTCAGTAAAAATAGTAGGTACCAAGAACAGCTCGGTACAGACCACCGGAGTCTTTGGTCTGGTAAAAACTAAAAACAAAGAAAAAGTGTGAAAGCCTATTTGTGCCATGCACAAAGAACTGATTTCCATGCAGGGTTGGGGGTGGCTGACTGGACACAACTACTTTTACTGTCTTTAAAAGTTAAATAGATCCTGGAGAAATACATATTTTAGTCTTAACATGGGAGGCCAAAACATGCCAGTGATCTGATTTTGCTAATATTTCATAAATGTGTAATTCATCCCTGTCATCACTCCACTTAAGTCAATTACATTACATTAGATGAATTTGGCCCACAGAGTACTTATTATCACCACAACCAAAATTCAACCACAAACAACAAAAATTCAAAGCAAATTTCTCTCAGTTAAAGAGATGCTTTTTTCTTCCAGGGTTAGCTCTTATGCTAGTATAAACATGTGATGAAGGAAAGAAGGACAAGAGACCCTTTTTCTTGGCCCTTACTGCCCACAATGATGGCTCAACTTCTACTGTAATCAGCATCATTTGGAGGAGAGTCAACATCTCCCAAGATTAAGCCATTAAAGATGTTCATAATATTAAAAGCTAATGTTTGTTGTATTGTTGGGTACACAAGGAGTGCAGAATCAGGCCCAAGTTAAGTGAACATGAGGGGAAAGGAAAAATAAGAAACCCAGGAGAACTCACACAGGATAACACCCTGCATGATTTCTCACAATGAGAGAATGATAAGTAGTTCCTAAGACTTAAGTTCCCTAACTGTTCTAAGGACCTTGCAGGATTAGGACCCTCATTACCCTGCTGAATTCCAACACCTTCTAAAATGAAACAGAAAACAGCCTTCAGGGCTGCCGATCAGACTGTTCTGTGAAATGTTCTGTGTCGTGATTTCAAGAAGGTTACATACACGAAGTAGGATACATGTATATGTACCATGACAAATTACTTATGGCAGCTTTAAATATATAGAGTTGAGGGTTACACTTTAGTCAGTTAAACTGAAGTTTATGTATCTTTACGTGATAAAAGGTAAAAAAAACTGATATTTTGGAAATGCAGAAGACAGGCATAAACTTCTATGCATGGTCAGGTATCAGTTTATTTTTAGTTAACTTTTAATGATTCAGTGCATTAAATTAGACATTATATAGCTGTCAGAAATGCAGCTTTCATAAATGTTAAAAATGATTATTTTGATCTTATTTATACAGCTCCTAACCTGCCAGCATGTGACACTGGTGCTCAAAACATGAAACAAAAGGCCGCAAATGTTACAACAACATTTTCGTTCAGCCTCCAAGTGCTTTGTGCTGATTAAATACAAGGTTTGTCTGCATGGAAGTCCTAATTGAAACCCACTGATACAATACAAACACTGACATCCTTTCGTGGCTCTCTAGCACACCCTGCAAGCTTAAAAAGTTCATAAATCACCAAGAGAAAGCAAAGTTCACAATTTAGAGAGAGACAGTGAGAGAGAGAGTTGAGTAGGATGGTACACGGGTGAAGGGGAATCTCAAACCTCCATTACTGAAAGCATTGTATAATACATAGTTTGGTGCTACGTCTGCTCGTTGTGGCTACACTATAACCTGAAGCTAAGTTTGTTTCCGTCTTTCAGTAAACACTCCAGTATGTAAACAGTACAGTATATACTTCCAGCTCCAGAGATTGAGGGTTCGCTACCACACAGTTGATCTGATCAGGTATCACACTTCATTATTTAGCCACAAAAGGGAGATAAAGAGACAAACTAAGTTCACATGTGCCACAACCAATCCAGCCAGGTAAGGTTGTACTAAGCTACAGACGTCCACTGAAATTTAAATCCTTGCATACATCTGGCAGGGGGGAGGAGGAAGAAGGGAAGCAGAAACAGAGAACCTGTTAGCCTTGAAGCCTGATTGTTTAGTTGCATTAGTAAGCCTACTCTGTTTCAATAATACCAGTTTCCAGTAGTTAGGGAAATATTTTCTTCTGACATAATGGTGGAAACAAAATATTTTTGAAGGCTATCAAGTCACAAGATCATAAGCAGGTTATAATGTTCAACCTTAGTCATAATGTGATATGTGATACTGCCGTAGTTTTTCACTGGCTTTGAGTGAATGTGAGCATTTGAGGGAATGATGAATGAGCTCTCCAAGGCAGACTATCTTAACTCTGTCAAGGTCAAATAATGATAATTTGCACAGATCCCTAACATATCACCCAATTTATATAAAAACTACATGTATCTGAACATTGCTACTAAGTCTGTTTTTAATCAATAAATTTGAGGGCTAGTCTAGATAATTATTTAAAGCAGCATGAAGCTAGTGAAGATGATACTGTGGCCCAAAATTACAGGACATTCGCAATAACCGTACTATTCAATGTGACAACCATATTGTGAGGTCATCTAATGAGCTCCAAAAAATTGTAAAGTGTACGTACACTCATAAGAGATATATATTAATAAAGTCTTTGCCATGAATACCCTTCTATGGGTAAAATATCCAAAGTTTTCGTGATCCAAAGTTTCTACCAGTGATCCATTTTGTCTTTCTAAAGCTAGTTACATTATTTTTGTGAAAGAAGATTCATTTAGATAACTGGTATGATCTACTTTTACTATAATCTGAATTCTGACAGTTAAATGGTGGCATTTACTCTTTTGAAAGCAGAACTTTAAATAGCTGGGCTTTTATCTGTAAAGATGATAAATTAATAAGTGGCTTTATGTTTCCTAATGCTTCTACCAGCACTGCTGTCCCATGTTAATGAATACAGCCAGACACTGCAGTTGTCTTTGAAGGAGTAGAAAAGTTACCAGTTTTCGTCACCTTTGATATTTAAAGGCCCAGTGTCAGACAAGGTAGCCCCTGAGGTCCCTTTCAATCCAAGGTTCTAACCCCAGAATACCCCACACAGCAGATTCATGTCCCAGACACTACAGTAAAGGTTTCCAGTGGCCACATTGCCACCACATTGTATGGGAAACCTACCAATTGCCACAGCTACCTTCACGTCATCAGCTTTCATCCTAAGCACACAACTAGATCCATCATCTACAGCCAAGGTCTGCACTGCAACCAGATCTGCTCTGACGCTACCAACCAGGATGAACACTAAGGATCTAGAACAGGGATTCCTACAATTACAATACAATTGCAAAACTTTAACCAGTCAAATCAACAAGGCCAGACTCAGACCTCTCTCTCTGACCTGTTACAATATCAACCCCAGGACAAGGACAACAGAATCCCTGTATTATAGGCAGCCTCCCAACAAATGTTGTCTCTCAAACTAATGAACTCCAATTCTCATCAAGGTGCCAGGCCTTGTAGTCGACCCAAATGCCTGCTGTTTCCCCACATTAATAAAGACTGCATAATCACAGAACTAAATAACAAGGGGTACAACATCCAAGGTTCATTCACCAGCAATCCTACTAGTCTTATACCGCATATGCTATCATCTGCTTACATGCCTCTCTGCTGTTGACCTCAGACAAACAGGGTGATCTCTACATGTAGGAATGGATGAACACCAATTTGACATCAACTAAAGAAAAACACAAAAGTGAATACTTTAACCTCAATGGGCAGTCTATCACTGACCTCAAGATTGCTGTTCTCAGGCAAAAAAATAAAAATAAAAAACAGTTTGAATGGGAAATTGCAGAACAAGAGATCATCCACAAACTGGACTGTGTTAAACATGGTTTAAAAAGGGACTATTGATTTGTATCTCATTAACTGGATTCGTTTTTGTGACACCCTTTGTCCCTATGGGTTTACTGCTCATTCTCTTTTCTTTCCTAGCACTACTCACCTCCCCACTTTCCTCCCTCTCTCTCCGTCTCTCTCTTCCCCCTTCTTCATCTTCTGTTTTCTAATGTCTCTCTCATTCTTAGACTCTACTTTCTGCACCTCCTTTCACAGCATCTGATGAAGTGAATTTAGGTTCATGAAACCTTGCATTCTCTATATATGCCTTATATAGTTAGTCTATAAAGGTGCATATTACCCTACCTTCTACGTTTCTAAGCATGCATCAACTTTGTCTACAAGAAGCAGGCTCATTTGGTTAACTTTACTAAGTATTCCGGCCAGTGGTGGGAGGGACAGAAAAAGAAAGGCAACTTATATTGCTTGAAGAATATACTTAATATCTTGCTGAATTAGGGCCTAAGGCAGGAAATGTAATGCAGTTAGCCATCTGTTCCCAGAATGAAGAAAACTTCAGCACATGGATGGAATTTGACTCTATAATCAGAAAAAACAAACAAGCAAACCCTCCAAAAAATCCACAAAAAAGTCACATGGGTCAAATAAATGGACAATATTCATTTATAGTATACAAGGAGAAAATAAAGTGATGAAATTTTTAACTTCATTTGAACAACTCCAAACCATACCTATAACTGAATGCACCACAAATTTGTTTTAAATAATCCAATTTAGCTCCACAACAACTAAGAATATATATAAAGAGACATACATAAAGATTAGAAATGTCAGATTTTCCAAGACATGTTTCCTACATAAACTTATCTCAAAGCTGATTTTCAAGAAACATAAAATGTGACAGTGAAACTCCGTGAAGCTTCACACTCAACTTCTGAATATAATGAGGATTAAAAGGACTGATAATTTTATAAAAGCAGCATGAGTGAAGAAAACTAAATTTCAATTGTATTTCTGTCTCCAATTGTCTTCCAGTACGATGATGAAGTTTATCAAAAACCTTGAGAAATCAGGATAAGAGTGCTAAAATAGGCTGTAAAAAACCACAGAAATTTTTACACTCAGGATATGTCACAGAAAGAATCAGTTTAGATTCTGATCATATTTAGAACAAGATGCTATTGTTTTTGGTCCCAAATACAAAGACATTGTTTTTAGGTTCCTAGCTGAGATACAGGACCTCCATCTAACCCAGGAGGTACACATCCCACAAGGGCAGACGCCTTGTTGGACCTCGTCCTGGCCATGGGTGACGACCTGGTGAGGGGTCTGCGGGACCTCGACCACCTGGGTGACAGTGATCATCGCCTGCTGGAATTCATCATCCACCACAAGGTGGCAAAGGCCTGCAGCAAGGCAGCCGCCCTGGACTTGAGGAGGGTGGACTTCAATGAGGTAAGGAGAATAGTCAGGGAAGTACTGAGGTCCCAGAGGGGAGAGGAGTCAGGTGTCCAAGAAGAGTGGTCGTTCCTTAAGGAGACAATCCTCCAAGCCCAAAGGAAGGTAATCCCAACATGGATCAAAGGGGGTAAGAGGGCACAAAAGCTCCCATGGCTCACCAAAAGCATACGGGAACGTTTCCTAGCTCAAAAGCAGGCGTACACCCACATGGAAGGGAGAGGCCATCACCAGGGAGGACTATACCTCAGCTGCTCGGGACTGTAGGGGGGCGGAAAGGAAGGCCAAGGCAGAGATGGAACTGGGACTAGCTACCCAGATCAAGAACAACAAGATGTCCTTTTTTAAATACATAAAGGGTAAAAAGAAGGTACTGGGTAATGTGGGGCCTCTGCAAGACATGCTAGGAAATCTGGTCGTCACACCAGATGACAAAGCTAATCTATTTAACAATTTCTTTGCCTCCATTTTTCTGAGCAGGGACCGGGTCACCGCCCCCCACCGGGACCCCCGTAGGCCCTAGGGGAGACGCACCCAGGCATAGGGTCAGTGAGGACCCAGTCAGGGAACTTCTGGAGGGACTGGAAATATTTCAATCAGATGGTCCTGACGATCTCCACCCCAGAGTGCTGAGGGAACTAGCAGAGGTTATTGTGGGACCTCTGGCACAGCTTTACGAGCACTCATGGTGCTCTGGCAATGTGCCAGAGGACTGGAAAAGGGCCAATGTGGTTCCCATTTTCAAAAAAGGGAGGAAGGAGGACCCAGGAAACTATAGGCCAGTTAGTCTTACCTCGATCCTGGGTAAGCTTTTTGAGAGAATTATCCCGGCACATGTCCGCGAGGGGCCAGCAGGGGAGATTATGCTTACGGGCAACCAACATGGGTCATTAGACCCAAACTGGTGGCCTTCTATGACCAGGTCACAAAATCCTTAGATGCAGGTGTAGCAGCAGACATAGTCTTTTTGGACTTTAGGAAGGCCTTCGACACTGTCTCTCACCCCATTCTCATTAAAAAACTAGGAAACTGTGTCATCAACACCTACACAGGCAAATGGGTCACTAACTGGAGGGAGGGACACACCCAGAGACTGGTGGTGGACAGGTCTTATTCAACCTGGAAGGATGTGGGCAGTGGGGTTCCGCAGGGCTCGGTCCTCAGGCCTGCACTCTTCAACATCTTCATCAGCAACTTGGACGAGGGGGTAAAAAGCACCCTGTTCAAATTCACAGATGACACTAAGATGCAGGGAGAAGCAGGCACGCTAGAAGAGAGGAATAGGCTACAATTGGACCTAGACAGGTTACAGGGGTGGGCAAATGAGAACAGGATGGGTTTCAACACTGACAAGTGCAAGGTGCTGCACCTGGGTAGGAAGAACCAGCAGCAGACCTACAGGCTGGGGAACTCCCTTCTCGTCAGTTCAGAGGCAGAGAAGGATCTTGGAATCATTATTGATGCCAAAACGAACATGGGCCGACAGTGTGGGGACGCGGTCAGGAAGGCCAACCGCACCTTGTCGTGCATCCACAGATGCATCTCAAGCAGGTCCAAGGAGGTGATCCTCCCCCTCTACGTGACACTGGTCAGGCCACAGTTGGAGTATTGCATCCAGTTCTGGGTACCGCACTTCAGGAGGGATATGGACAACATAGAGAGGGTCCAGAGGAGGGCCACCCGTGTGATCAGGGGGCAGCAGGGCAGGCCCTATGAGAAGAGGCTAAGGGACCTGAACCTGTTCAGCCTCCACAAGAGAAGGCTGAGGGGGAATCTAGTGGCCGTTTACAAACTGGTCAGAGGGAACCAGCAGGCAGTGGGAGAGTCCCTGTTCCCCCGAGCACTACCAGGAGTGACAAGAAATAAGTCACAAGCTGGCAGAGGGTAGATTCAGACTAGACATCAGGAGGCACTACTTCACAGTCAGGGTGGCTAGGATCTGGAACCAACTTCCAAGAGAAGTGGTGCTGGCTCCTACCCTGGGGGTCTTTAAGAGGAGGCTAGATGAACACCTTGCCAGGGTAGTTTGACCCCAGTACTCTTTCCTAACATGGCAGGGGGGCGGATTTGATGATCTGCTCAGGTCCCTTCCGACCCTACCAACTATGAAACTGTGAAAAATAATTAAATAAACATATTATTTTTGTATGTATATTTTGATATATTCTGTAATAAAAATGCATTTTTACAAATGGCCTATACATACTTCAAATCCCACTTTTATTGGAATAAGATGGTATGAATTCTCAAAGGGAAAGAAGACATGCAACTTTGTTCCTATTCTAAAGCAAGAAATAGTTTAAAACTGAAAAGCTAGAGACCTCATATTTCTGCCACACACGGATCCAAGAGAGAGCTGATAGGCAAATTTCCTGCGTTTCTTATTAATATGTTGTTGGTTCTGGACAGTGGAAAGAGACTAAAGCAACAATTGAAATATCCAACAAAAGTCAGCTCTATCAAGTACTACCAGTTAAACTGACTTTCCAAAAATTGTTTCAAAATTGTCTCTAAAAATATATAATTAAAAAAAAAGAATAGAATGGCATTTTAATTTCTCTTAAAGAATGCCCCTTAGTAAATATATTTGTTTCTCCTTTAAAAGCGCCAAATTAAAAAAAAAAAAACACTACCTGAAACAGGGAAAGGTTTGGGTTTTTTTGGATATGGACCATATGTATGGATGATTTTTTTGCACACTTTCTAAGCATTCTGTATATTCAACTGATACACCTCCTATTAAGAGTCCAATGCTATATACCAAAACAAATCACACAATGATATATAATAAGCATACAGTAGCTATTACAGATAATGTTAAAGGCTCACATGAGAGGAGTAATGTGCTAATGATTAATAGATATTTAATTGTTTTAGCATTCTTTATACTCAGCATCATTATAGACATGAAGGATTGTAATAAAGAACAACTTTTGTATTTTTTTAAAGATACAACTGAAAAGTTTGGAGATTGTCTCTAGATATTACACAACAGGCTTTCTATTTTGTGAGCATCACCTTAGCATCCACTTCAGGTGGTAGCCACAGTCCCACCAGTTGAAAATGGTCTGTGTACAAGTGTTCACAGGACTTCAATCACTTAAAAAACATCCAATATTCACTGGGGTTCAAGCATTTGGATGAATGCTTGTAAACATCCCCAATTGTTTGAAGCTGCTGTGCTGAGCTCTGGAATCCCAGCATGCATTTCTTGCAACCTCTACCCACCAACTACGGGGAGATGCTCTGTGGCTCAGGCTGCACTCTACAGCTGCAGTCCGACACATGGCAAACCCCTCCCCAGGTGCTGAAGGGCCAGGAAAGCCCAGCCCCTCTCCACACCTGAGAAGGCTGTGCAGCTGGCAAACCCGCATCCTGACCTGATCAGAGAAAGAGCCCCACCAACACTGGACCTGACCATAAATCCCCGAGCCCCCTGACTACCCCAGCTGGCATGAACCCTGACCAGCTAATTCCTGCCTCAGCCATTTCTGGAGATCCCAGACCTCCTCCTCCTCCCACTTGGCATAAACACTGACCAGATAACCCCCTCAGCCTCTAGACACCCTGAGCCCCTCCCTTCCCTTATGGCATAGAAACTGGCCAATCCACACTTGTCCCCCAATTCCTGGACCTCCCACGGCCTCCCTATGCACTCTACTTGAAAGATTGGGCCATGTCTGTACAAGGAAGTGGGCCACGTGTCCTTGGTCCTCCTGAGGTCAGGGTCCACATTGTATGGGTATGCGACAGGATGGGGTCTGGCGGATATGGGTCTCACTTGATTGGACCCAGATCTGTCAGGCACTGCCCCTTCCATACCCAAACTGTGTGGATCCTAACCCTGCTGGGGCTAGGGACCCCTGACTTCCCCCCATCCCAAAATGGACATGGCCAACATCCATGTTCCTGTATCTCCTGAATCATACTTGAAGGACCAGAGAGCAGCTGAGGGAAGATTTGTTGATCCGCACCACATCCTACACAGGTACATGAGGGGTAAGGATTCATGGGCTGCTGGAGGGGAAACTGACAGGCTTGAAAGACAGCAGACCCACTCGGGATCTGCTGTCTGAAAGCCTGATAGCTGTAAGGGAGAGAAGGGGATGCTGTGGGGAGTGAGGCCATGGTCCTTGGGGCACCTGGCTGCTATCTTATGTATCCAAATGGACAAGGGAGCCTCAAAGTATGCTGAGATGTGTGCTCTGGGTCCCCTTAGCTGGGTGCTATCAGCATTTCAGGTTGTCTGCAGAGCATGCAGGCACTAATTTGCACAGTTGTACAGGTTTCAACTGGCTATGAGGGGCTGGGGTGCCGCAGGCACTAAGGCGTACAGTTGACACCCCTGAGGTCGTAATTTCAAGGCCACAGCAGAAGTGCTCATGGCACAGCCTGTCGGATTCCAACAAATCACCTACTTTTGTCCAATAAGTTACTGAGATAGGGGAAGTTCTTGACTACCTTCAGGGTCTTTCCCTCGATGGTAATTTGAGGTGGGGGGGTACATTAATGGGCCAAGGCAGACTGATACAGCACTTTAGTCCTCAATGCAGTCATCAACACTGTAAACTGTGGAATAACATAATACAGTTTAGTAATGCATCATCTGACTCAACGAACTGTAACAAGTCAGGAATGTTGAGGCTGATGAAAATAAACATGCATATTTTTTACATTCAGAGCTCACTTACTTAAAGCTGGCATGTGAAAGCTAGAAATTCTAGATAGAGACAGAAAGGCTTCTCATGCCAGCTTTTCTTGTGGACCCCTGGTCAAGCTATATTTATCCAGTGCACTCTCAACAAGCACTAATACATAAATATTTAGTGGCAAGTGACAGTGTTGTGAATTGCTTCTATATATTTAGAAAAGCCATCATAAAGCAGGCCTTCTCTTGCCAGGGAATCACTTATTTATTACATTTATATACCACCTTTTCCAACAAAATATCAGGGTGTCTTTCAATGGAAGCTGAAATAGCTTATAGAAGCACATACAAAATTAAAGTAAGATGTAAAACAAAAACTCTCTAAATGATATCCTAAAATTAGCCTTGCTTGCTAAATGCCTGGCCAACTAAGGTTTTATAGTGCTCCTGGAAGATGTTGAAACCATACAGATTATAATTTAAAAACAACATATCAGAAAGCCAAATAATATATATATATGAGGCATGCATAAATTATATATCTCAAAATAACCACAGAAATTAAAAATTATAGTTTTTTGTCTAACCTGTACCTCATGGAAAAAATGAAGAAATTCTAGGAAAGGGGGAGAGAAATAAATTTATTTTGGCTCTTGCTGATAAGCAGACCAAACCTAGCTAAGATGGGTGGCTACACACAGTTCTAGCTGGACTTAAAAGTAGCTTATAAAAAAATATTTTCCATTGCATTCTTTAAATACACATGCTTGGCACTAGAGCTAGTCAATTTGTGGAAATTGCTGCTACACTAGCAATATAGTTATAGAAATTGCTATACAGAAAAATAAGAGAGAACAATCATTTTCTCTACCTTCCACAACTCACCGGGGTCAAATGTAAGTTTCTAACATTTTTGTCAAACTAATCAATTAAATTCAAACAAATCTATAAGATAACCACTAAGGATGGTTAGCTGCAATGATGGATGAATTTGATAAAGCAAAGTAGAAATAGAGCACCTTGGAAAAA
The DNA here is from genome assembly GCF_030867095.1 of Alligator mississippiensis. NCBI lineage: Eukaryota > Metazoa > Chordata > Crocodylia > Alligatoridae > Alligator > Alligator mississippiensis. Next base: position 170,119,416 of record NC_081826.1, on the reverse strand, counting down.
GTGTGGATCCTGATTCTGCAATCACTTGAGTAGATTTCAAGCTGATGATGATCTGGGCTGGAGAGCTTGCAAAAGTTGCCAACAATGAATCATTCAAAATTACTATTAGCCAAATAATTTCACTTCCTTTCTTTGTTCCCTGTGTCAGGACTAATTTTAGCTCTCTCTGGCACGATTTGGAACCAGTAACTTGACTGGTAACTAACATTTCCACAAACAGGTTCACATAACTTTTAAAATCAATTTCTAGAGATAGAATGGAACTAAAAGTTAAATAATGCCAATGGCTGCATTCCCCCTCTGTGATAAACTTTGCCATTGTAAATATTTAGTTGCGAGTTAGCAAGGTGCTCCATTCAGCAGAAATAATTTTGAGCCATCAGGTAAACTAAGAATAAATTCAAATCATTATCAAAGAAAGAATATTCAAGGCACAAAGTAAAAGTTCTCTCTGTGAATTGGAACATCACAATACTGATGCACCACTTAGGCTGCCAAAACAGAGCTTAAAAGGGATTTCATCACCTTGTGTTAGTCATCTGCAGAGCAGACATTTTTACTCAAAGATATTGTTTGACAGGACATATCCTGCCCTGCCTTATGTGGGTCTATTAAGGGCATGCATAGAGCACAAAGGGAGATCTTTTCCCTTTGCCCTTCTCAGACATCTGCTCAGCAGCTGGCGGGGAGTTCTGTACAATATTTGTAAGCAGTTTCCCAGTTTTTGTGCTTGCAAATATATCACAAACTCACCCAAACTCAACCTACAGCAGATGTTCACTCTGTCTTTGCTCCAGCAAAGTATTTACACATGCATTTAATAGATATGTGACTATACCCACAGACATGCACCAAACTGCTTATATAACTGGACTAGAGGCTGAACTGTTTTTCTGAATCAGGGCTACAGTGCCTGGTATTTTACAACGTCAAGTCCCATACTTGCAAGCAAACACACTTGGAGAGCTATATGATGTGCCCAGATACTTCCGTTTTGTAGGTGCACTGCAGTATCAGCAGCAATTAGGTATACCTAGTTGTGTGGCCATATTGAACTATAGTAACCTTTATTCAGAGTCCATGTATTGCTGTATTCTGCCCTCAGCACTTCCAAAGAGTAAAGTACAACATTACGCTATATTTGTAAGGAATATAGATTATATGTTCTTAATGCTATTTAGAGCAAAATATTCATTATTCAGTGTTTCACAGTCAATGAAGTTACTCTGAACGATCATCAGAGGTACTTACTGAATACTAAGAGATTTTGATATCATAGAATTGAATGCTAATGACTAGAAGAAACTAAGAACTAGCTTCTAATTTGGTCATAATGATAAAAAGTATAGCTAATTAAATGTGGACCAATATATTTACTTTGTTTATATTTTTCTTGATTTCTACCTGGGCAAACGATTATTATCTGTGAGAATAATTCTTTGAAGGTGAAAGGGATCTCAGAACAATTCTGTGAAAGACGTTATACACTAAGTGAGTAAGTAAACAGCAGTACAAAAAAACCCCAACCTACCTGAAGTAGGTGGCAGGCCAGCCTATTGGCATGAAAATATTCTAATGAATAAGTGAGCCATCAAATGCAGGATGACCATCAACTATATGTTTTCATCATAACTGTAATTCTGTGAATTTGAAGAGTGTATATCACAACACTACTTTCAGCTGAAGTTAGATCATAGGTAAAAGGGAAAAGCTATTTACATTTTGTGAATTATTGGATACTACAGTGAGTAAGTTGACCCAATATATCCCCTTCCCACTACAGGGCCAGCCTCAGAGAAACAGGTTGGGGTAGCATTTTCCTGTAGAGAGGTAAGTTCAGAATTGCCTACTGCATGCTATCTTTCATTACCTTAAGAATAGCACCATACAACTACCTGAAGGGAGGTTCCAAAAAAGGTGGAGCTAGATTGTTCTCAGTTGTGACAGATGAAAGAACAAGGAGTAATGGTCTCAAGTTGCAGGATGGTTTAGGTTGGATATTAGGAAAAACTTATTCACTAGGAGGATGAAGCACTGTACCTAGGTGACACACTGGAATAGGTTACCTAGACAGGTAGAAGAATCTCCATTCTTGGAGGTTTTTAAGGTCCAGCTTAAAAAGCCCTGGCTGGAATTATCTAAGACCCTTTCAAGCCTAATTTTTTGTAATTCTATAGTATTATAGTTATGACAGTAACTATTGGATAGCTGTCAGTTTTGGATCCCCTCTTCTCTCAGTGAACTCCACACTGCAGTGTAATCGGAGTTGGTAAGAAGAAATGCGGTGTGCTAAGGAAGCTAAAACTCTTGTTCTCTGCCTGCTTCAATCATATGAACTGCAGGGAGAAGTTATTGCTCTCCTGGTGACCTGACAATAGACTTTTCTGAATACAGAAAAAAGACTAATTTCTCTCTATTTCTCTTGTGAAATCTTGTAATTTAATGGTTTTGACTGAAATATTTTTATTTAAGAATTCACCATCTAGTTTATTTTCCCAGAATATATATGACTGGTTATAACTAGTGCTAGTTTAAAGATTAGGAACATTTCAATTCTTTCAATAAAAAATAAGGGGAAAAAGGGTCTGGCCACACCATCCTAGCTTTAAAAAACGTGATGAGAACTGAGGGCTCCCAAACAAAGACAAAAAAATATTGAACTGTGGTTATGATTTCATAGATTTCATAGACATTAGGGCTCGAAGGGACCTCAGAAGATCATCGTGTCCAGCCCCGTGGCCCAGGAGCAAGAAGTCACCTGGGGTCAAAGGATCCCAGCATGATAAACACCCAAATGTCTCTTAAAGGAGTCCAGAGTAGGTGCTTGCACCACTTCTGGAGGCAGTCTGTTACAGGCCTTTGGGGCTCGAACAGTAAAGAAGTTCTTCCTTATATCCAGCCTGAATGGTCTCGGAGGAGTTTGTGACTGTTTAACCTTGTCATCACTCGGGGTGCCCTGGTGAACAGGCGTTCCCCCCGCGTCCTGATGTACACCCCTATATACTTATAGGCAGCCACCGGATCACTCCTGAGCCTGCGCTTTTCCAGGCTGAAGAGTCCCATGGTTCTCAGCCTCTCATCAAAAGGCCTGTTCTCCGGCCCTCTGATCATGTGCATGGCTCTCCTCTGGACTCTCTCAAGCTTCTCCACATCCTTTTAAAATTCTGGAGCCCAGAATTGGATACAGTACTCCAGCTGCGGCCTCACCAAGGCCGAGTACAATGGGAAGATGACATCCTGGGATTTGCTTGAGAAGCATCTATGGATGCAAGCCAGAGTTTTGCTCGCTTTACCAGCTACGACATCACATTGGTGGCTCATATTCATCTTGTGGTCAATCATGACCCCCAAGTCCCTTTTGGCCGTGGTGCTAGAAAGCATAGCACTGCCAAGCCTGTAAGCATGCTGCGGGTTCCTCCTCCCCCCCCCCCCCCCCCCCCAAGGTGGAGAACCTTGCATTTTTCAGTGTTGAACACCATCAGGTTTTCGTCAGCCCATTTTCTGAGCCTGTCCAGGTCAGCCTGGATAACCATTCTATCCACAGGTGTGGAGGCTCTACCCCAAAGTTTGGTGTCATCGGCAAACTTGGCCAGTCTGCTTCTGATACCAATGTCTACATCATTAATAAAGATGTTAAAGAGTATAGGCCCAAGAACAGAACCTCAAGGAAAATGTAATATAGGTACCTCATGCTTCCATTCTTCTCTAGGAGGCAAAGTGCTTCGCTGGGCTACTTCTCCTATTATGGCCTGCAATTACTCCTCTTTGTGAAGCAGTACTTTCATGAGAGTACTGTCCAGCCTATTTAGAGAAATGGATGCATGAAGCACCTGAATGACAATTCTCAGCAGGTGAGCATGAAATTTCCATATTGAAGTCTTCAGCTTTCTGTTTTCCCAGGGGTTAAAAATTCTGCATGAATACCAAATACTTTTTATGATGAGTTACATTTATTTGAAATGCCTATTTTCCAAAAACTAAAACCAGTATCAGTGGAGTGCTTTCAAGTAGCTCTAGTTATTGCTCAGGTGGCATTCTATTTCTACTGTTATAAAAGTATGGAGTGAGTCTTACCTTTTTAAGGTAAGAACTTCTAAAGCATAAAACAAATTATTTAATAAAGTACGTATAATCCTTTTTTTCCTGTAAAAGCACATCAGTTAGCTGCTATTACAACAAGGGCCATTGTCAAAGTGAAAACCAATATTAGAACCTATATCCAAGCCATCAGCTAATATGTAACAGCACCTTGGCAACATTTCAAAACATTTACAATGTACATTATCAAGGCAATTCTGGAAGCATAACATCCTCCAAAAGCTAAAATTAGGGTCATTATACAAATTTTGAATGAACTGAGAGAACGCTACATATTACAATGACAGTCTTTTTTGCCAAGAACCATACCTGATTCTATTCCCAAATTGTGGGCCAAATCACTGCCTAAAGTGCTTTTAACAGACGAAGGGATGAAGTACAGGTAATTTATTTATTTTTTTAACCAAAATTGATCAGAAAATACATATAGGGTGGAGAATGGAGACTGAAAACCAATTTCCCTCTACATTACTAGAAGTCCCTCTTCCTGAACTGCACATGATTCAAGCATTGCTAGGTTTACAGGTAAATGGTAACCAGTTGTCATCATTATTCATTAACCAAAAGAAATTCAAATAAGTTATTTTTGAGTCACTGGAGTTTTTTGATATACATGGCCATATGCACATTCCAATTTGGGTGTACGTGGGCCTGAAGCACTTGAATTCAGAGATGTTTTACCTTAGCAGAACCCATACAACACATATGCACTTTCCTTCTCATTTTCCAGCTGAGACTAGAAAAGGCAATGCATGATTCCTGTTCCTTATTTTCCTCCCCATCACAAAATCCCAGAAAGCTGGGGACTTCAAAGAAAAAGGAGTAGGGCAGGATGTAAAATGTGCATACGGGAAACACAACTCAAAAAAGTAACTACTTTTTATCATTTGAATTCTTGTCTATATATAAATTCCACTATGGATGACTCCAAAGCAGTTCACCATTTATCTGGAGTTAGCACTTAAGAGTCCTGGGTGAAAAGTAACTGGGGGACTGCTTTGCCAAATGCAGTCTGGTTTGGAAACTTTTGCAATAACATCATGTTTGGTAGGAGTACATATAGTAGGGCTGTGCGAAACAGTACCATTCTGCTTTGACTTTCATTTTGATGTTTTGATGAAACAGTGTTTCAGTTTCAGTTTTGTTTCCTTTCAAAAAGAACAGTTTCATTTCGTCAAAACTGTTTCACTGTTTTGACGCTTCGTCTATAGGCTATAATGGGGAAGCATGAAACTGCCTATAACCTTGCCATTTCTTGCCTGATTTGGATGAAACATGCAGGGATAGTACCCCCTTCTAAGGGCATGAAGACTGTCAAGTTTCAAAGAGATAGGTGCAGAGATTTCTGGGAAACTGCACCTCAAGGTGTTGACAAGCAAAACTGTCGTGTGCCAGCAGCGGCAGCCTCCTGTGATCCGGCAGGCAGATCAGGGGCCCGCACCCCCAGGAGCAGTCTGGCAGAGCCCTGCAGCCCACCCAGGAGTGTGGGTGGGCCTCCGATCTGCCTTCTGGCTCACAGGAGGCAGCTTCTGCCACCTGGGACCAGCGGCAGCACCAATCTTCTTGGCACTGGGTGCGGGCTGTGCCCAGTGCCAGTCCCAGGAAGCAGGAGCAGCTTCCTGTGATCTGGCAGGCAGATTGGGGGCCCGCACCCACAGGAGAAGTGGCAGAGCCCTGCAGCCCTCCTGGGGTGCGAGCCCCCAATCTGCCTACTGGATGACAGGAGGCTGCTGCTGTCAGCTGGGACTGATGCTGAAGCCAAGTAAGCCTGGCTTCAAAACTCAAAACGTTTCAAAATGTTTTGAGTGCCCTTGTTTCATTTCAAAGATGTTTTGAAGGCTTTTGTTTCATTTTGATTTTGCTGTTTCAAACTCAAAACACATTGAAATAGCTTCAAAATGAAACATCCGGTGAAATTTTGCACAGCCCTAACATGTAGCACCCAGGTGGTTGCCTTGCTTGAATGGAATATATTCCAAGCACCATTGGTAAACTCACAATAGCAGTTTTATTCCACTTCTTGACACAAATCCATTTAGCTACTTTTTGGATGAAAAAAAAAAACCCCGGACCAGGAGCCTTTCAGTTGTTGGCCATAGCAACAAATAGATACAAATATTTCCAGAAAAGTTTAGCCCTGTGTAAGTTAAAAGAAAAGGCTCTTCTCACACCTAGAATGTGAACTCTTGAGAAATGTGAACACTTTTTGACACAACATCCAATGAAAAAAGTCTCAGAAAAGTGATGAGGAAAGGAGATTGACAGAAAGAAACATGTTCAACTGGGTGATACAACTAGCCATGGTGGTATCTGGGTACACTAGTCTGTGTAATGTGCTCATACTTGTAAATGGGCATGGGTAAAGGAGGGACAGTAGAAACTCAATTAGTTGATAGACTCTCTTGATTGCCCTATCAAAATTTCTGCCTATTGTCTGAGGAGCATTGATTCACCCGGTTCTTTAAATATGCTTTGTTTTTCAAACTGCTGACACTTTGCTGGGGGCATTAGAGCAGTGCGTCTCAACCTTTTTGTTCCAGGACCCATTTGTAAACACTGATGGCCAGTCCCAACCCAGTGCCCCTCACTCCCAACCTGCTGTCCCCCAACCCCAGCCCCTGGCCCTCCAAGCGTGTGGGGCAGTGAGTTGGTATATGGGGTGGGGGTGAGGCATTGGGGGCGCCAAGCATAAATTCTAGTAGCCTGCAACGGAAAAGCCACTGTTTCCCCATGTTTTTCTCCTTTAGAGGAGAATCCATTTTCAAAGGTTGTTTGCAACCCTTTCAGATATTCTTGTGACCCACTTTTGGGTTGCAACCCACTTGCGAAACACTGCATTAGAGGATGCTGCATGAAGGGTGGGCTACTAAATGCCTGCTGTGGTGACTAATGATTAGGGTGCATTGAGTATTTATACTCTCTTCACAGGAGGCATGTAAGCTCCCAGGGAGCATAGGATGGCCCTGTAGTCCTTCACATTATATATAAAATCTTGTCCGTCAGGGAGCTGAAAACCTCTGTACCTCTAATGGGAAACTGCATTCTTTCTCAGGAAAACAGCTGTGGCCATTTACTAAGATACAGCCTCTGCCACATCCAGTGCTCCCTGAAGAGGAGTTATGGCCACTTACTGTTCACCCACGAGAAGAGAAGCAAATACTTTAAAAAAATTCTGGTAGTAATTTGCAGTAAAGGATGCCACAGATTAGAGTTTCTAAAGTTGTACTGGGAGAACACTACTTGTTAATTGGCTACCTGGAAATGTAAGCTAGGGGAACTGGAGAGGAACAGAAAGTGCTGCATGGCATGGAAGAGATGATTAATGCACAGTCTTTAGCTCTTTTTCTAATCTAAAGAAAACAGAGAGTATTAAAGGCCACGCCCCAAACCATATACAGCCTCAGAAAATCCATGGGTCCATTTCTATTCATCCTCTCGTTATTACAACTCCAACAAATTTAATAGTATTCCTACAGTCCAAAGGCTACATCTTCAGGTAGTAAAAAAGGGAACCGCTCTATGAAAAAAAGAGAGCTATGTTGATTCAGAATGATGGCAAAATCAGGTTCTGTTTTTAAGCTGAACAATTTTTCAGTATTTTTTCTCTTGTGTTTTTATTTTTTTAAATGAAAATAAATAAGCCCCAGCCCTTTGTTATCAGACCATCTTTAAATAATAATAGTAGCCATCACATAAAATATGTATTTGCAATACACACAGGAATTCTTAGAGTTTTTATTAATCTCACTCATGCCACCTGATTACACAATTAAAAACATGTACAGCTGCTAGGCTAGATGCTTTTTCCTTTAAACTGTTTCTATAAGTGCACACACAAGCATTGGCCAAAACTGTCTCAAAAATAAAGAAAAAAAATCAACATGATTAGATATTAAAAGAACTGAATTCATAAGAGGGCAAAATAATTATTCTGTTCTTTCATATTACTTACACGTGGCAAAAAGTAAATATATCTGTCAGGTAACTGTCATGGCTGTCAGTCCAATAAGAGCAGCCAAAAAGAATTAAGCTGAATCCTGTAGTCAAGCCAATAAAGTTTACTAAAATGAAAGCAGATGGAAGCTGTCTTACAGATCATTTAACTTCCACTTATCATTACCAAACTCTGAGGTACGCTCATATACCTGTTACCTATTACTAGCTAGTCTCTAGAGCCTTGATTTCTACACTACAATACATGAACACAAACTTACAGGCAGCCTGGCATATGTTAATGGTGACTCTGTTAACAGTAACTCACACCAGCTGCCCCACTGAATAGCAGGGGCCAGCATAGAAGAACCACCTGCTTTGAGGGACAACCCACTGCCCCTTGCAGGAAACGTGTTTGATGTTAATGGGAAGATGTCTGGCTTGCTCTTTAAACAAACAACAATAACAAAATAAACCAGCAGTAGAGGTGCAAACTGTTCTGCTTTGCTTTGGCACTTCCATTTTTTCTTAAACTATGTCAAAAGGAAACAATATTTTCTCACGTAGGAAGTGTAATTCTCAAAGGGAGGGTCTGACTGTCATCTGAAAATTGAATTGTGGCTTTTGGGTGTCTAGGGAGATGACATCAATATTTCAAGCCATAATAGGTTCATGTGAAAGGTATTCCAACACACAGGGCAAGAAGCACTCTAAAGATATTTTTTAGCAAAATGGTCTGCAGCCTTACAGACACAGCTTGAGGAATTTGTTCTAGAAATTCCCTTATTCACATAACACATACTGTCTTTCTCTTTCTTACACATCATCTCCAGGTGCCCTTACCTCTCAGAGCCTGGGAGCCCCTTCGTTTTCTAGCACACACACACACACACACACACACACACACACACACACACACACACACACACTGTACACAAAAGTATATACATATATGCGCGCACATACACATAGACACACCCTTAAATTTACAGTGTATCTGTATCCTATGCTGTCAGTTCTCAGCAATTCATAAACATTAAATTTTATATATGTATCTTTTATATATTTATATTAACATAATTTATGAATTGCTGAGAACTGAACCTGGTCCTTCCCCCTTTTTTCTAGTTTGATAAAGGATATAGCAATGAAAACTCTACTACAGTCTGCTGCAAGTATAATATTGAGGGACAAAAGAATGATTGTCAACAGCAGGTAAAAGAATTACTGTTCACCCTCCACATCCAGGTGACCCTTGCCAACAGCAGAAGAGATGCCAGTTATATTTCTAATTTGAATGCTGTTCAAGTGGCTACATGTCCATTACAATTTAAACTAAGGACATGAACCCATTTCATATAGGGTACAGAATACCTAGATATATAATGCTGAACTTTTTAGTTGATTTACACAAGGGGTGTCCAACCTTTCACGTATGTGCCACAAGCAGCACGAGCAGTCTGTGTGCGAGGGGCACAGCACCTCAGGGAGGGGACAGGTGGCACAGTGGCAGATAAGGCAGAAAGCAGAAGGCAGAGCACAAGATCAGGCAGAGAAAGGGGACTGGAGAGGCACTCAAGGAGGGTGTGGGGCTAAACTGTGGCATGCCTGGGAAAAAAGCCTGGCTCCCACTGATTTATACTGTGCAAGGACTCTTGCAAATCAGCAGCTTTTTAATGAATGTGTAAGTCATAAGCATAGAATACAAGGAATAAATTACATAATATAAACTGTATTAATGTGACCATAAAAGATGCATTGTTATGTACTCATAAAATGAGGGTGCATATGTAACCTTAACTCTGCCCTCTCTGTGCAGATATTAATAGACAATAACATCACATGATAATAATGCTTCCCCTCAACATTAGATAAACATGCATAGCTTCTCCTAAATTTGTAGGCTAATATCAATGACACATCACATTCAACACCTTTAATGGCAGGCTATGCTCATAATAAAATCAATTTTTCCTTATCTCCATGATATATTTAGTAGATCAGTCAAGAGTAATGTACTGAACAAATCTTCTCAGGTGTCAGAAGTTTCTTAAGGCCAAATTAGAAGGGAGAAAACAATGAGATGGATTAAATCACAGTAAGTAACTCAATTAGATAAAAGCAGGAAGGGGACACGCAAAAACTCTCCTAGTCAGAATTCAGATCCTCCTGTTGTTCTCGCTTCAGAGAAGTCTTCATTTCACTAGCCATTAAAAAGCAATAAAAACAGGAACTGGGACTGGGAAATTCCCCCTCTCCTTAATGCCACTCCTTTTCTAAATCCATGCTGAGCATTTGCTGTTCAAACACCTCACTGCAAGCTTTGCCAGTTGACCAACCCTTCAACTCTAGACTGTTGAATTAATGTTAAATTGCAGGGACCTCTGAGGTTACTAGCTCAATACCTACATCTTGTCATTTGATGAGTTTACTATCTTTACATGTATTTGCTGTGGTGAAAGGGCATGAGCTTCTTTTAAGTAGGGACCTGGCTCAATCCCTCTCACTTGGTAGATTCATGGTAAGGAATAAGCCTGTCTAATGCTACTGGCTGGTAGGTCTAGTTTCTGTGGCTGAAAGGTTATTGGCCCATCACCTTTATTATGTTGATTTGATGTAAAGTGACAGGTCGCACTCTGAGGTCACTGGTTCAGCCTCTTTTTTTCCTGAATTTTTTATGCATTTGACAAACTGCTCTTTCCCTCTAATATTATATTCATAATCAATTATTGATAACAATTTAAAACAATTATATTAAAATACAGTCTACATGTTAATGACATCCTTGCACACCAGGAATGTTCTCTTTATGTTTTTTTTTTCTTTGTTTTAAAAGAAAATTACATTACAAGTTATAGTCATCATTTAAAGTATCTCATGGCAAAAAAATACAACTGTTCACCGAACCAAACAACCAGATTTAGATATGAGGGCCAGACAGAGAGAGAGAGAAGAGAAGTATGAATAGAAATTTTTGTGCCACCTTTCCTAAATTGTAACTCTCCTTCTCTCTACAAATAAATTGCAGGGATAGTGGCCCCTTCCAAGGGCATGATGCCTGCCAAGGTTCAAGGAGATAGGTGCAGAGGTTTCTGGGAAACTACCTCAAACTGCAAAAAGCAAAATTCATGTCACTTGCCAGCAGCGGCAGCCTCCTGTCATCTCGCGTGCAGATCTGGGGTCCCACACCCCAGGGAGGGCTGTGGGGCTGTGCTAGACTCCTCCCAGGGATGCGGGCCCTGGGATCTGCACTCAGGATGACAGGAGGCTGCTGCTGCCACCTGGGACCAGTGCTGGATGCAGCCCACATCCAGCACTGGGAAGACTGGTGCTGCTGGCTCCCTGTCAGCAATGGGAGCCTCCTGTCATCCTGCGTGCAGATCTGGGGGCCCACACCTCTGGAAGGGCTGTGGGGTTGTGCCAGAGCGCAGCCCTGGCAAGCACAACCTGGCAGTGGGAGGCTCCACAACCCCAGAGCTGAGCCTGGCAGTGGGGGGAGAACCACTGGCCAGGGCTGCACTCCGAGAAAGGGCTGCACTCCAAGTGGCTCTGCCACTGGCTCTCCTGCCATCATGCTGAGCTCCGTGGGGCTGGCAGAGTCACTTGGAGTGCAGACCTAGCTTCTGCCACTGGGCTGCTTCGAAACTTGAAATGTTACAAAACTTTCAAAACGTTTCAAGTGCCCTCATTTAATTTCAAAGCTGTTTCGATGCCTTTTGTTTCATTTTGATTTCACCGTTTACAGCTTGAAACACGTTGAAACAGTTCTGAAATTAAACACTCGCCAAAATTTCACACAGCCCTAATGCTTAATAGGATATTCTAGATTGAGCACTAAATCCCACTGGGTAGAGTGGTTTTCTTTAATCTTTACTAATCTATAGAGGAGCCTCTGGGAACCCCGTAAGATTGGGCCCCTAATATAGTCCATGGCCTGTTGTGACCTATTTATAAAACTTCTAAAAATGTTACATTAATACAAATAGTAAACAATTAGAAGTTAAAATCCCTATTCCACGATGATGTCTTTGAACTTGAACATATCTTAAATTAGAACTCTCTCTATATAAGATAATTTTTTTAAAAAGCAACTTAACAAAAAATCAAAAAATATGATTTAAATAAAAAAATCACGATTTTTTTATTTTTCTTAAAAAATCATTGATTTTTTTACCCACCCTGGGTAGAATAGGCTAAAGATATACCTCCTAAACCTAGCAGATGCAACCTTCTATGCTTCATGGCTCCCTGGGTCTCCACCATCCCTCTTACCCTTAAGACTCCAATATGTCTTTCTGTGCACAAATACTTTGCAAAATAACTGGCTAATTGCTACTAAAGAATCACATTTTATGTGCAGAAAACCTGTTGATGTTCAAACTCCTCAGCCAGAATATTGAACAATCTAGATGTCTGTAAGACAGAGATAGAGAGCTTTCCTGGGAATGAGATTTTGCTAACTTGCCTCAGATGAAGGGCTCCCAGCTACAGGGGCACACCACACACCCTCATGCCTGGGAGAGACAGCTGCCGTGATATCCTAACTTCAGGGGTGCACGAAACCCCTGGGACTAGGAAAGCATGGCTGTGTCTATCTCCCTGCCTCAGTGGTATATGAAATCCTCCCCAGGGTTGGAAGATCACTGCTCCAGGGGTCTCCCAGCTTTAGGTGAGTGTGAAACCCCTGAGGCTGGGTGATTGTGGCTGCCACAAACTCCTTGCCTCATGGGGTGTATGAAAGTCCAGAAGCTGGGGGATCATGGGTGCTGAGATCCCAGGGCATTTATACCCATGTTCCAGGAGGCCAGAGGTGTGGGGAGAGGGAAGGTTTAATTTCAATGAGCTTTAGTTAAAGCACCCCTTCCATTTTTCAGCACAGGGACACTGATACATATGATGCTGGAGTCTGCTGGAGTGTGATAATGACTATGCTCAAGCAGACTTGATTAGTCAAGTCGGCTCCAACACGCTATAATTACAGTGTGTCAGAGTAGCCTTGATGCATGTGTATAGGCCTCCCCAGAACCCCAGGGATTTTACACAACCCTGGGGCAGTCATGCCCCCTGGCTGCCAGGACCCAGCTGGGTCCCAGCACCCAGAATCCTTAGCTGCAGGACTTTGGATCCCTGTGCTGCTAGGACCAGAACTGGCAGGTTTTGGGGCTGAGTCCTCTCAGTTATGAGACTCCGAGCGCCAGCTGATCATGGTGCACTCCTATAGCGAGGAGCTCCCAACTGCACATGCAAATTAAAGCTGGACATCAACCAGGTAGTTAGTACACCTTTTTTGAGGTGTAACTTTGTTAGCAGGTTTGAACTTTTTGGTGAACATAATAGGTACTCTCTATGCGTAGCTGGTCTCCACATAACTGCAAAATTAGCCAATACCTGCAAAGCATAGAGTAGACCACAGATTAATAAATGTGCAGTGAAAGGATTAATGAATGTGCAGTAGTTGTTATCCATGTGTATCAGAAAAAGTATGAAAGAAACATTTCTGCTAAGTTTTCTTGCTTTAAAATACTACATATCAAGGTACACATAGAAAGATAGCATTTCTCCCACCTCTTTTTTTTCCCCTCAGAGATGTTAGACATTCTTTAAGGTGCCTTAATGGCAGGGCAGCCACAAGTTAAAAATTCAGAGGATACTTAAATATCAAAATCTTACAGTTCATCAAAATTTGTTAACCAAAGCTTAATTCAATCTCTTTGTTATGCTCCCTTTGATATTAGACCTCATGTACAGCAGAACCAAGAGATTTATCTGTGCAGAAGTTTAGATCAATAGACACTGCTGATTAAACATCAAACTGGAATATCAAATTCTCTAAAGTCAGTTCAGCTCTTGCCTCATTTTTTCTATGTTGTTTCTCACAAGAGATTCTTAATACAAATGCTAAAGAGAAAAACACACTTAGGCAATAAGTGCCTGTACTTTATGATTCAAGGCACAAGTCAAGAAATCATCACTATTTAAAAAACAGTTAAGAATGGGTTTAACATTAAAGGGCATGCTAAAATGTTTTCCTGCATAAAATGGACTAAAGCAGTGGTTCTCAACCTTTTTCCTACTGGGATCCATTTGGAAAAATCCATGGCCTGTCCCAACCTACCACCCCAGGCCCAAACCCCAGTTCACTGCCCCACCACCACCGTCCCGGGCCATGCTGGTGTCCCTCACTCCTGACCCACAGCCCCCTGGCCCCCCAGTCCTGCCAGAGTGGTCCCCAGCTGCCCCCGCCCCACTAAGGCTAGAGCATAATGGCTACAGTGGCTATGGCTCATGTGGGCGGCAGCAGAGTGGGTCTGGCCCTGGAACAGTCTGGAGGGAGGAGGAGGAGAGGCCTGCGGCACTCCCCTGCCCTGGGCTGGGGCTGCCATGCCAGGCAGCCTGGTCATGGCCCCCTCACACGCCCTGAGCAGCCTCTCCTGACCGTCCTGTCCCTGCAAGCACAGGTACCAGCCCCGGTGCCACCAGCCCAGCCATGCAGCTCTCCCCCGCCATCTTCCCCTGCTAGAAGGGGCAGGTGCCTTCCAAATGCCCCTCTGCCCTGCCGCAGCTTGCGACTCTTTGAAATATTCTTGCGACCCATGGGTTGAGAAACACTGGACTAAAGCAAGAGATGAAGTGCTTTCCTGAATCTGGGACTTAGTTTTTTTTAAATTCTGACTAAAGATAGAAAGATAAACAAACAAACATAGGTAATTTAGAGTCAGATTTCCCCAAATTAGTCTTCAGATAACCTTTATACTGGGAGCAATTAAGGGATATATAAAAACATTATTTTGTTTGATTCACTGATTATAATAGTGTAACAATAAATAAATGGCAAGGAACCATGCCCTGGCTTCCCAAACAGGCTAAGATCTTGGAAATCATGATTGCTACAATACTCAGGGAATTACATATACTGCTTTAGAGATAAAAAGTTTTATTATTTTATAAGATCCTTCCAGTATATAGGTTTTAAGTAAATGTAGTATATACATTTTCTTTACATTATCAGCTGAAAAGGAAATTTTAAAAGAAGTATATTATATAAATATAATTTGTTATTTATTTTATTGTGTCATTACCCAATGATTGTGTGCATGCTTCGGCAGTGCAGAATTATTTCCCACTACATGGAGCTTTCTTTGCACGGTGCAATTCTCAGCTGCAGAGAGAAGAACACCGGTGCAAAGGAGTTCCCGCCACCCCTATGTAAATTTGTTCCCCATTATTGGCTGTTTCTAAATTATTCCCACGTGGCGGCTAGCGATTGGCTTGCTAGCTGTATAAGAGGCTTGAGCAGTTTCCGCCCAAGTCGGAGATCTCCGAGAATCTCAGGAGGATCCTGAGAACCCCGATTCTGAAAATTCCGGGAGAAATCCAAGAGAATTCCGGCAAGGAGTCCACGATTATCACCCATCAAGAGTCCAGTTTGATCACCCATCAAGAGTCTCTCCCTGTCACCGGACGATCCTGGACGTACCCCTGCCCTGCGCGCTCGTTGAGAGTCACAGCACGGACTATCGTATCGGTTTAAAGAGCTCTCATCGTTTGAGTTTTCTTCTTTTCTTCTGTTCTTCTGTCTACAACTGTAACCAAGCAAGTTTTCCTGCCTGCACTGCGACCATCTACGGTGTAAGTAAAATAATCTTTAATCAACCTCCACGCGTCAGTGCCTAATTCTAGTTCGCCGTGCCGACTTTCCCTGGCCCACGTGCCTGGGCTGCTGGCCACAGCCCCTCGGCCCCGACATATTGCAACTAGAAGTATGATTAAAAATAAATCAATGATGTGGCACCATAGCAAGACTGTATTACTTCAAATACAGTTAAAAATAAATCTTTAATTTCTTCACCTAACAATCTCTCAGAAATACCGTTCAAAGGTTTTTATAGCACCCTGGGGTACTGCAACACCCTTGTTGAGGATCAATGCTCTAGGACAACATGGTCCCATTCTTGGTTGGCCACTATGCATAAAAATAATTAAGAAATTATAAGAAAAATAATATTCTAAAATATATTATAATACAATTAACATAAGAAAATATTTTCCACTGTAGCTATAATAATATATTCTGCTCTTTAGTATTGTGTGTGTGTGTTTACATATAAGATTTGGATAGAAGCTAGTATTAAATTTTATTCTAAAAAGTTATAACCTAATTTTCTGAGGCTGCAAATAAATTAATAAAAGCACAATCTTATGTCCTGGGTCTTTAAAAATTCAAGATTTGCTGAGTTCTGAAATGTCTCTGTATTTCAGTGTAGTTTTATTTTACTGTCAGGACTTCAAAAAGGAACAAAGCATGTTAGGTTAAACACCCCTGTCTGTTCTAACTATTAAAATGATTTAATATTTTATTCAAGTTTCCTCCCAATGCCTGGAACCCCATTAATAAGGGACCTGCCATCACATTTTCCCTTCAGAAATTTAACTCGACCACGCCCAGTTCCTTGGTGTGTCAGTATGTAAAACTGAATTCTTAAATCCAAACCTTATTAGGAATTCATGGCTCCTTCAATGTTTGGAGGTTTTGTCATCTGTCAAAATTTGAACATGAGAGCCCAAAGGGGCCGCCAAGTTTGTTATCCAATGTCTCAACTATTTTATACTAAGAATCAAAATCTTTTATGCTAATACACTTTATTTTCAAATATATATCTTGGGTTCCTCTAGGAATGAAAAACGATCCTAAAAGTAATGCAAATATCTAGTAAGAAAGTCTGTCCAATTTGTGGGGAGGAGGAGAGGGAAGAGGAAGCAAAAACACCTAACTTGATTTGTAATTAAGAAAGGGTGCGGTATATTTGAGAGAGCCTAAATTTCAGCATTGCCTTAGACTGACACAGCCATTTATTTCCATGCAAAACTAAGTGCAAAATGTTACCAAAGAAGAATATCATGCTCACTGTGCATGAATGTGAAATAACTACAGAAGCTGCAAGAGTATGGGAAGCATGGTCCACAGAATGCTATATTTTAGGAGGCCAACCTTTCTCGAAGGCATGCCATAAATTAGCTCTGTTCCTTGAGTGCCACTCTAATTCCCTTCCCCTGCCTGATCAGCTGCTCTGCTTTCTGATCCCTGCCCCATGCTTCCTGCTCTATCTGTGCTGCCTGTCCCCCATCTCCAATCTATCATGTGCAGCACACTGAGGCTACCTGGGCCCTTTGTGGTATGCATGCTGCAGACTGGCCACTGCTGTTCTAGATGAATAGTTTAATTTCATGAATCCCCTATCCAAAGGGTGAATGTGCCATAAGAAATTTAACAAGGGAATCAAAATGCTTTTAGAATGAAACATAAAACAACTGGAGAGGATCTCCATAGAAGAGAACTGCCATTTCCTTTGTATGTGTAAGGGCCCCTTGGACAGCAGAATAGATACTGCTGTGCTAGGTGAGTGGAACCTAGAAAAAAATGGTTATCTCCTGTGTAGGAGATAACACAGGCTCTCACGTATATTAGGAATTAAGTCTGGGCTTAACAGAGGACCAGAGGAGCAACTTCTGTGTAAATTATTTGGGGGGAAAAAAAGGACCTATGGCTGCAAATGCTACTTCCAGCTATAAAAAGCTATGTTGAAAAGCAGCCATTTCTGACATGGTAGATATTTAACAGTAAAAGTAGTATTCCTTTCATAATGAGTTTGTCACAACCTGTCTGTCTCCCTCTCTTTTTTTTAAGCTGGGCATCAATAGTCTATTATACAGATAATGTGCCTTGTGTGATTTATTGATTACTGACAGAACAGATATGCTGCTGTAAATAGAAGTATTAAGCCTGTGAGTAATAATCCTGTTACTCAAAACCCTGGGCTATGGATGTTTTGAAAAAAATAAATTAAATTTTATTTTTCCCCAAGTTTAAAATGCCATTCACAGAGCACCTGAGATGCACCTCTTCAACACTGTAATGCAGGGTCTCTGATATGGCTTTACAAATTTCAGGCTTTTTTAGAATCATGCACACTGTAATGTCATAAAAATATTTACACTTTATAGCACTACAAGACATGCCCTGAACTCTAGCAACATTACATTTTATTGTAAAGTATGTTGTCAAGTCACCATCTGACTCACTCCCTTGCTCTTTCATCTGTATCCTGTACATTGAAAGGAGAGGTAAGCATAGTCAAGAATGAAAAGTTGCTTTATAATAGTGCCTGGAGAAAAATAATAGTTATTCTAGGTTAGAGATGGATAAGGATGTATTCAGATGGTCATTCAAATATGGAGTCAATCCTGGGAATTCACAGATTTATATATTTAAAAGTGTGAAAAATACCAACACAAATATTTTTTTAAATGTTAAACAATACAAATATATATATATATTTTTAAATAGGTCCTGTAGACCAGAAGAGTGATGAAAGTCTTAAGAGAACAAAACAGTCTGCTTTCAGGCCAATGATTTGATGTAATTCATATTCTGGTCAATTCGATGGCACACACGGGTGTGATTTGGAGAGGGATTCATGTAAATGAGATTTAGGCATTCTGAGTAGATCACTTTGACAACTACAGGAAGCAAAGATGACCCTATGCAAGATGACCTGTGACTGCTAGTCTAGCTCAGCATAGAAATGTTTGTGAGCAATAGTGATTACTGAATGTGCTTAAGATGCAAGCCAAGGAATACTCTACTGGGGGTAATGTAAGATCTAAATGACAGTCCCTTGGTTCAAGGCTCCTTGATGGGCCTTGAGTCCACTCCTTGAGCTACAGACTTGACCACAGAAGATGCAAGTCTTTCTGCACTGGAATGTATGCCATAGGTTAAAATTTCTAACTTTTTCCTGTTTCTGTTATCTCCTCTACTTTGAGGGCAAGATGCTTTACCTCAAAGCCCTGCCATTTGGTTGAGGTTGTGGTGCCACTGGTGTCAGTTAGTAGCCAACTCTTCTAAGTTCTAGATGTTGGTGTCCACTTTGTTAAGGTACACCTTTAATGTGTCCTCACAGTATTTCCTTTGGTCACCACCAGATCTCAGGCTACAACTAAGCCAGGAGTAGAGCACTCATTTTGGGATTCAAAAGCGGGACATCCACACACAATGTCTAGTCCAGCATAGTTATTGGTTGAGGACCACAGACTCAATGCTGGTAACATTGGCTTCAGCAGTGATGCTGGCAGTTGTTCAGTGATTTTCCCATTCAATGCAGAGGACTTTCCAGAAGCACCATTGGTGACAACTCTCCAAGCCCCTGGGATGATAATGATAGGTCAACCATGTTTTACATCTGTATAGGATAATGAGAATGATGACTGTGTTGTAGAAGTGGATCATGGTGTCTTTCCAGAGACCACAATCAATAAAAATGCACCAAAACAATTTGTTGAAGGAGGCACTTGCACATCAGAACCTCTGCTGGATCTCTTCATCAATGTTGGCTCTCAGAGAGGTGACTACCAAGGCAAGAGAAGTTCTTGACTTCCTCCAGGCACTTCCCCTTGATGATAATTTGAGGAGGCATCACATTCATGGCCTGAAGCAGGCTGAAAAAGCAACTTAGTCTTGATGTTGGAAGAGAGGCCTGAAGTTTCCTAGGTTTCTGGCAGGCAAAGGCAAGAGTCAGGCAGAAATGAGGCAGCCACCAGGGGACATCCCGGCAAACCCAGGAGCCTCGCATGTTACAAGGTCCTTTATGAGAACCAGGATGACAGTCAAAAACGAGGGGAGCAGAATTCAAAATGATGACACATCCTTGCTCGACTCCAGTTCAGATGACAAATGAATCTGTCTTTGATCTGCTACAAAGAGCTGGTCACAGTCATCTGGTTGTAGAGAAGCCTCAGGATCTTGAAGTATTTTTCAGGGAATCCAAATTTGGCCAGTACTTTCCACAAGGCTTCAAGAATGATGGAGGCAAAGGCCTTAGTAAAGCAAATGAAGGCCACATACAGGTCCTGATGTTGTTCCTGACACTTTCTTCGATCTAGTGAGCAATAAAGATCATGTCACTTGCCCCACAGGATGGTCTGAAATCTCACTGAGATTCTGGCCAAATGTCCTAGGCAAGAGGTTGAAGACAGTTCAGGACATGAAGCGGAAAGAGAAATTTGTAAAAAGGCACAAGCTAGAAGAGGAGAAGTTAAGGTCTAAATCAACATGGATGATAACTGCACTATTATTTGTTTGGCTGCATGCTGTTCTAAGATCCCTGTTGAAGCACACAGGGGACAAGCAGGGTGAGGCTAGATATGCGATGCCTGTTTTGTGAATAACTAAACGATTTCAGTCTCCAGAGCTGTCAATCTAGTACTCTGTACTAACATTAAATTCCTTAGAAAAAAGGAAACCCAGTCACCCTGCAGGTAACAAAAATTCATGCATTTAGGAAGCAAGTTTCTTTCTTTTGGAAGTTGTGTTAGACTCAGATTCATTTAGGAGTCTTTTCCTAATGATTAAATTACACCTAATGCCATCATTGCTGCAGGTGGGCAAATAATTATAAGAGGAAAAAAAGGAACTTTTTATTTTTATTTTTATATTTTGGTGTGATTTTCTTTCTATGATGATGAGCGAATGTGTCCCTGAATGCAACAATGGGGACAGCTGGAATTCAAGGCTTACACTTAATGCAACTTCTTCCAACAAAAGCTACATTTATTGAAACCCACTGGGGAACTGCATTATATGTTCTAAGGCCTTTAAAATAGACTATATTGTACTGACAATACAATCACCTAGAATATTCTGCAATACTCATTTATATTCCATTATGCCATTAAACTTGTTATGCCCTTTTTGTGCTCCACTAGCACACACATTGAATATATTTCCCCCCTTTGATAAGAGAAATTTCAATAATCTCTGAAAACTTCTTAATAAGCAAGTTGATTTCTCAGTTCCAGTCAAGGTTATAAAGTCACCTTGTTGTACAGCATTTAACAAGGTTTCAGTCCATGTTTCCTCCAGAAGCAAAGATGGGTTATCAAATTTAACATATTAACTGTAAAAGGCATCAAGTACTTGCTTCCTACTTCCATAAAATAATTCAGGATTCTAAGATTAGAAGGCATCTAAACTACTCAGGTGCCACTTTAAATATAAAGTAATCGTTAACCTCAGGGATGCCATGATCATGACAATCTTAAGAAAAGAGACAAGCCAGACTTGTGGAAACTACAGAGGGATTGCTTTGCTGTTCACCACAGGAAAGATCATTGCAAGAACCCTTCTGAATGATCTCCTTCCACTTCCTGAAGAGCTCATCCTGGAATCTCAGTATGGGTTTAGGAAATCAAGAGGCACAACTAATATGATAGTCACAGCTCTCCAGCTGCAGAAGAAATGCCAGAAAGAACATAAGCTGCTCTCCCTGGCCTTCTCTAACTTCACAAAAGCTTCAGACTGTCAGTGGAGAAGTGTGGTGGAAGATCGTTCTGAAGTACAGATGCCTACCGAAATGTGCCACCATTCTCTGCCTGCTCCATGATGGTATGCAAGTGGTGGCTCTTAGTAATAGATCCATCACATATCCCTTTGAGGTTAAAGCAGGAGTTGGCAAGGCTGCATCATCGCTCCAACACTCTTCTCAATATTCCTTGCCATCATGCTATATCTGACCACCAGCAAGCTTCCAGTTGGAGTGGAGCTAAATTACTGAACGGATGGTAAATTGTTTAATCTCAGCCAGCTCCATGCCAAAACCAAGACCACCTTGACCTCAATCATGAAGCTTCATTACACTGATGTTTCTGTAGCATGTGCTCACTCAAAAGCAGACCTTCAGGCAATCATTGACATCTTTACCAAGGGATATGGTTAGTCCCAAGAAAATGGGACTAACACTTAACATTTAGAAGACTAAGGTCTTCCATCAACAAGCTCTTAATGAGCAGATCTCAGGTCTGGTAATTCAGATCCACAATGAGACTCTCGAGAATGTTGAGTATTTCCCATATATCAGAAGCTCTCTCTCACAGAAAGCCGACGTTGATTAATAAATTCAACTTCACCTCAAATGTACAAGTGTAGGTTTTGGACACCTGAGGAAATGGATGTTTGAAGATTGCCACATCAGATCCAAAACCAAGCTTATGGCAGATCAGGCAGTCATGATCCCCACCTTGCTCTATGGAAACACCTCAAGTTGGTGGAGATGTACAAGCAATGCTGCCTGTAAAAGATGCTTCAAATAAAATGGGTAGACATATGCACCAACATTAGTGTCCTCTCGCAACCAAAAACCATGAGCATCAAAGCGATGATCATCCAACATGAACTTCACTAGACCGACCACATGATCCAGATGTCCAACTCCAGATTCCCAAACCAAGTTTTACTCTCCCAGTTCAGTCAAGGCATACATTCAAGGGGAGGTCAGAGAAAGCACTTCAAGAATTCCCTCAAGGCTAACTTGAAATAAACAACATCAACATCAACTTGTAGGAGACTATCATCCAGGACAGCCCCAAATATGGGCAGAGTCTGCTACACAGATCTTAGTACTTTGAAACCTTACTATAACAACAGGAGACAGAAAAACAGAAATGACAGAAACAGCATCTCATAGACCAAACCAAGAACCCAATGCCACCCAACCCATGTTGAAACACGTGCTTGATCTGCAACAGGGTCTGTCGATCCTGGATGGGCCCTGTCAGCCATCTTTGGACCCACAGAAAAGATAATCGTGGAAGACAATAATCTTCAACTGTAGGGGATTGCTCCTGCTGCTGTTAATTCTTGGTCTGCAGTCACAATTTTCAAGTGAGGCAGTTATCAAAAGACAGCTGCCCCCTTTCCCTTCTGTAACTTTCATTTACAGGTGGGTGGTTCCATGCAACCAGCTTCAAGCAAATATCTGACATAAGCCTACTCTGCTGATATGTTCTGGTCTAGTACATTAAATCAAATCCCTTATTAAAAATCATTAAGTATTCTTCAGGGGAAAAGGGAATATAAACAGGCTTCTCAGCAAAAAAAAAAAAATTAAATGAAGGATCAACATATCCATGACGCACTTTCTGATCATCAGTAGAGTAAGGGTACTTTACAATTATTAATGTAATCATCCTGTAAATACTTCTTTTTACAAATAGGCCTGGTACAAACATTCAAAAAGCCCAAGGTAGAATCAATCTAAGCTATGCATTTTTCTATAAGGGGTGTAGTTTAGATCTGTAGCAAACAGAACACACATTCACCCTTTAGGGGAAGAGGGGGAAATCTTAGAACAGGTTCTGCCATTTTTAAATTAGTCTACATGTGCTGAGCTTCTGTTCTGTTGTGGGTATAGACTGGTTTTGTGTGCGGAATTTCTATTCTGTTACTCGTATAAACCAGTTTTCAATCACTTATACCGGTAAAAGTCTACACCTCAAGCACAAGGGCTCAAGTACTCAAAAGTATTTAGGTATCTGAAATTAATATGCACCTACATATACCCATTTGAGGAACTTTTTAGACTGACAAGCCATAGCCTGATCCACAGCCTGACTTCTGTGTGGCGATCTGAGCCTTGCTTCCTATTTGAGGTCTGCTGCTACCATTGCTATTGTGGAAGTGAAATGGTTTCAGAGCCTTTTGGTAAAGATGCAGCATTGCCAAGAGGAATTTGTCTGCCTCCAAAGCTGCACCAGTTCCACAAAATAGCAAAAGTTTTCTGGCAGATTCCTTTTTCTATGGATGAAACTGCATCCAAACCAGAAGTGTTATTGGAAATGTTACACTGACTATAGGGATTCTCCCTCCTTCCCACCTCCCCCTCCCTCAACTCCTAGATAACCTAAGTATGCTGGCAGGACCTTGTAACAAACACTTGAAAGTAAAGCACAGGAGTTAATATTAGAATGAGACTGACGGGCCTACAATATAAGAACTATAATATTAATTCATATTTTGGGACTAGTCAACAGAGATGGCTATCAAGTCTTAAAGCCATCAATACCTAGAACAGTTGTATTTTAACATGACAGGAATATAACATTCACTTCAATGAAAATAAATTTCATCCATCAGCAAAAAGATGCAATTTCTGGGTTAAAGCAAGGGACATTTTAAGTTAGAAAGGACAATACGAATCAGTTAAATTACTAACATGGTATGGGATCCCTTTGAAGTTACTGAACAGACTCTACAGAAACAATTCTACTGCCTGAGGTAAACATCCTTTTCTTTACATAAATTTGCTACATTTTTACAAACCAATAATATTACTCCATATATGAATCAACCAGAAAAATAGCTTTTGTTTCCAACATCTGGGTCGCTGCGATGTTCAGACTGAATTTGAAAATGTGTTGTTTCAATATTTTGTCCTAAATTGCATAAACTGTTAGTGAATTTTATATTCCTAATTGCTATGCTTTTCATAACATTGTTTTCTAGACATAATAACAAACTGGATCACTCCAAGTCTAGGATCATATGCTAAACAAAATTTATAGCAGACAAATGTAGCCCTACTGCAGATTAGGCCTTTCCAGTCACTGGACAATATGCTTTTCACCAGCCAAAAATACAGGCCATTTATTAGATGTGTTGAGGTCTTTCACTATGCCTAGCACACTTACAGCCCCATAATTTGCACACAATTAACCCCATTATAGCCTATGGGTGAATCGTGATGCTGCTTCTCAATCCCTCACTCGAGACTTTCAACATGCCAATGAAGAAGAGGAGGAGGTCAGAAATGAGCAGCCCTTCCAAGCCAGGAACACCTCCCACCCTGAAAAGGGAAGGCGAAACGCCAACCTCTCTGTCCAAATATTCTGGCCAAAAAGAAAATAACTTTTCTTTTTACAATCCATTTTTGCCTCTTGTCTCCTTTTCAAAAAAAGTCTATCCCATCCACCCATACTTCTTTGATGAAAATTGATAATCCAAGACAATTCTTTATCCTCACAAAGAAGGTGTCTATTTATATCAACATAAATTAACTGCTTTTGTTACATGAAAAGCTGTCTCTCTCCCCTGCTTTTACCTGCAGCACAGTATAGGGTGTTCTTGATGTTTTAGATACTGTGCCTCCGAGTTATGAATACGGGTTCAAAGTGATCTTGAGGATTTCTTTAATTAACAGTATCCTGTAAGCATAAAAGACTAGATCTGATGGCCCAAGCGGCCCCTTCCAGTCCTATGTTCCACTAAGTTTTTCTACAATACTACAGCATAATCTTTCTTAAAATCTAGGTAAATAGCATCAACATGTTTTGTTCTGCCTTTAAAATAGTTAATATATTGTTGTGTATTGTCTCCTTTTGACAATTTCGAGTCATCGTTTAATGAATATCTCCCTAAGTCTTTCACCATTCTAAGGGTGCTATTACAGGATACCTTTAATCCACAGATTTAGAATGGTTTAAGTAGAACCATTTCAGAACAGTTGCAGGTTAAGACTTAATGCTGTCTCTGACCTGCACAATTGTGCCTTACCATTAAAAGGCTTGGTGAGCAGGGAGTGGCTAGGAGCTAGGACTCTATCCGTCCTCGAGGAGTGGAGTCCCTGGGGATAAGTGTGGCAAGAGCATGGAGCCTGGGAGAGCATGCCTCCCTGGGCTCTATGCTCTTGCAGTGCTCAGCGCTAAGCAGCCCTTTTGCCCCTCCACCTCCACTCAAGGAACATGCGAAGCTACGCTCATTAAACTCAAAGGCTTAGCCCTCTGAGGGGAGGGTCGTATGCTTGACCCATAGCTCAGAGCCCTGGATCAGGTCTCCTGGGGTCCTTAGAGTTGGCAGCATGGTGCCATACAGACTGGGGTAAAACTTAGTTGGGGTAGGTGAAGGTGTTGTTTTGGGCCCGTGGGCAGTAGAGCTTGGGAGGGTGGAAAATTTGTCAGGGGTACAGGGGCTGGAAGCAGTGCATCATGGTATGCTGAATGACTCTAAATTGGTTGATTTATAAGCAGGCTAGAAATACCCTAGCTTGAACTAGGCAGAACAGCTCAAAGGTAGCCCTCACCATAAGTGTCATAAACTTTTAAGACTCTCTAGACATATTTACACGTGCTCGGGGGTGGAGTGGGGAGCACTTTAATTAGAGCGGCTCTGAGAGCAGCTCTAATTAAAGCACCCACAGTGTCACGTGTATTCAGTGTCCTGCACTTTAAAATGGCAGTGGGGGCACTTTAACTAAAGCTTATTCAATAAGCTTTATTTAAAGCACCCCTACTGCCATTTTGAAGTGCGGGGACACCGAATAAACTTAATACAGAGGCTGCTTGACAGTGCTAATTAGCATGCTCCAGCAGACTCAATGAATCAAGTCTGTTCCAACGCATGCTAATTAGCACCTGTGACAGCAAACGTCCAGCACATGTATATGAGTACATAGCACAGCTTAACACCCCTTTAATGTGTGGACTCTCTCTCTCTCTCTCCCTCTCTAGGTACCATATCCAAATAGGATGTTGGTGACTGTGGTCCTCCACATTAATTCATTTAGATAGATTCTGGACATAAGTCAACCTCTGTCTTCCACGATCTTGTCTTTCTTCAGTATTTCCAGTTACAATCAGACTTTCAATTTCCTCTTTCTTCATAACATGTCCAAGAAACTTTGTCTCTTTCTGATATTAATCAGCAGCTTCTTGCTGCAGCCTGCTCTTAAAAAAAATCTTCATTTGAAGTGTGACTTGTCCAACATACCTTCAATATGCACCTAAAAAAAGACATCTCAGTTGCTTCGATTCTCTTTTTCATACTTGGCGATATTGTCCAGTATTCTAATGCGTATATGAGGACTGGTATAACATAGCAATCCAAAACTCTTAACTTCATTCCCCCATCCCTATTCTCCATTTTATTTCATGATCACATTTGATGTTATCCAGTAGGGCTGTGCGAAACAGCACCATTTCATTTCGACTTCTGTTTCACTATTTCAAAGGCACAGTGTTTTCTTTCACTGCTTTGTTCTGAAGCACTGTTCCACTTTGTTTTGTTGAAACTGTTTCACTGTTTTGACATTTCACCCATAGGCTATAATGGGGAATCATGAAAATACCTATACTTTTGTCCTTTCTTCCCTGATTCATATGGAAATTGCAGGGATGGTAGCCCCTTCCCAGGGCATGAAGCCTGCCAAGTTTCAAGGTGATAGGTGCAGGGGTTTCTGAGAAACTGAATCTTAAACTGCAAAAAGCAAAACTTTTGTCACTTGCCAGCAGCGGCAGCCTCCTGTCATCCCATGCACAGATCTGGGGCCCACACCCCCAGGAGGGCTGTAGCATTGTGCTAGACTCCTCCCAGGGATACAGGCCCAAGGATCTGTGCCCCGGAGTCCAGCAGCACTGGGAGGGAAGGTTGAGCTCTGTGAGGCTGGTGGAGCTGCTCAGAGTGCAGCCCTGGCTCTCCCCCACCTCCTGCCACCAGGCTGCTTTGCAACTCAAAGCGTTTCAAAACTCATTTAGTTTCGAAGCTGTTTCAAAGCCTGTTGTTTCATTTCAATTTTGCTGTTTCAAGCTCAAAATGCATTGAAACAGCTTTGAAACTAAACACTTGCCGAAATTTCACACAGCCCTATTATCCAGGTTACCAAGTAATTAAATTAATTAACCTGCCTTATCTGTTCCTTTTCCACTTTGATGTTGCAAACAGGAATGATCTTTGTAATTACCATGCATTCTATTTTTCTACAGTTGATAGTTAGTCCCTACTTCTTTTAAAACCCATCTAAAATTCCTTGCAGCTTCTCTTCTGAATCTGTCTCATCATTATAACACAAGTTTCATAGTTTCATAGATGTTAGGAGCTGGAAGGAACCTTGCAGATCATTGGGTTCAGCCCCCCTGCTTGTTCAATTTCTGTCCGCCAATGGTCAGCACTCGTAAATCCTCAATCTCCCTCAGTATTTTCTAACTGTACAAGTTGAACAAATCAGGAGAAAAAGCACAGCCTTGCCTCACACATCTCTTAATGTGGATGAAATCATTTACTTCATTTTCTATCTTCACTGCTGCAGTTTGATCCCAATAGACGTTTCTTGAAATTCTCAAGTCTTTACCATCAATATCCAGTTCTTCCAGCATTTTCATTAACTCCTCGTGCTTGACTCTTATCAAAAGCTTTGGTATAATCAATAAAACACAAGAAAAGGTCTTTTTTCATTGCTATTGCCCTCTCCAAAAGCATTCATACCATGAAGATAACATTTCTTGTACCTTGACCTGCAACAAAACCACACTGAACTTTTGCAATCTCGGGTCTTATTCTACTTCTGGCTCCCAACATCAGTGCCTTTAATAGGATCTTTGTCATGTGTGGACACTCCCATTTTAAATGCCTTTAGAATGTGCCTTAAAGGTAACCTACTACCCTAATACCAATTAAGATACTACTATCTCTACTGCTGCTGATGTACAGTTTCTCTACCTGTAGAATTGTTGGTTGTTCCCTACAGTTCCCTTTTTTAATTGCTATACTTTATTAGCTTTTAGGTGCCCTATTTGGACTCTGATATAACCTCTTTAAAGGCTTCAGAGTTTTTTTATCACTATCTTTAAGATTAACTTGAACCTAGTAATTAGGGCCCTATAAGTCCTTCCATGCATGTAGAAGTAGTTGGACAGAGAAAAGCACAGGCTTTTGACAATGCTACTCCCTTTTTAACAAGTTTTCTGGTTGCCAGGCTCCAAATGGGTAAAAAGTCCCTTAATAAGCCTAACTTTCCCAGTCAGGAAAATAAATAGGTGATTCAAAATCTTGGCTTTATAACTTTAAAACACAGGTACTTCATGAATTTAGAATTCATCTAAGTCTCAATATCTAGTAAAAGCCTTTTAATGCTTACTAAGGACTCATTCTACACTATCCTACTGTTACACAACTTAGAGGTTTGCAGAGTACCACTGCATTCACGCTTTTGGGTGATGGTTCATCAAAGTTTGAGCTCATCCTTTATGCAGGCAGTGAGTTGGGCTTTAAACACTAAGAGAAAAAGAACAAAATGATCAAATGGGTGCCTAAAAGAAAAGTCCTGTTTTCAAAAATGTTGATAGCTAAATAATTGGTCTGATTTTCAAAAGTGGGAGCACTAGAGCTCATTGAATTGTTTTATATATATACACACATATGTATACACACAATATTTTTTGTAAGAAAATGCCAGCTTACCAAAACAAAAAGTGTTACCGGGGGAGGGAGGCGGAGGGGGAGGGAATCCTAGTTTTGTTAATTTTGTAGCAAAACCCCCAGTTTTTCTTTTTCTTTTAAATTGCATTCTAATTCCCCAACCATTTCTTACTTTTTCTCTCCGTCTCTATTCCCTATAGATAAGTGTAAGTGAGCTAAGACATAGTATAAGATTCAGCATTTTATTTTGGTAGCAAGTTGTATTTGTTTTGTTTTTTTGTCCTTCTTTATATTGTATAATTATTATGTCTATATTGATTTTTACTGTTCTATATTACTGTTTTACTGATACTATATGATTTAGGCCTACATATGTAAGTTAGCATAAGTCATGTCAAGTTTCCATTTTGTTGGTCAAGTCTCCATCTTGTCCCCATGCCCTGTTGTGTAACCTATGACTCATACCTACCCCTCCTATGTAACTTGGTTCCTGAATGAATGGGGATGAATGAGGGTGCTTGAGGCACAACTGGCAGCAGGTCTAAAAATAGATCCCTCTGAATCAACACCAATACCTGGACCAATGACCCAGCCCTTGGAACCACCCTTAGCATTCAAGAAACAAAAGATGAGGCAATCTACGATTGTGCCAAGCTGCACTTGCTCAGTAAGAACACCTGGAGCCCTCTGGGACAGGACTGACCTTGCCTGGACAGGCCCTCCCCATAAGAGATCAGAGGTAGTCTGCCCCATAAAAGGGGTAGTGAAGACTGACTCCTTGAGACACCCTCTCCATCTGGACCAGCACCATGCCACACCACCTATCCACCCAGAGGCCCTGCCGGTGACCCCGCTCTGGACAACACCTACTGGACAAGGACCCCTTTCTAGCCTGGATAGGTAGCTATCATCCCCCACCCTCTTTTCAACCAAGGACTTGGACTCTGTTTCTTTTCCCTACCTAGACTCCAGCCCTTCCACCGAGTCTCTTTCTCCTGCTGCTAGTGAGAAAGAGAGAGAGAGTGTGAGTGTGTGTGTATACATACCAATAACTTCATGGGGCTGTGCAGTGTGTCTGTTTAATAAACCTGTTATTTTGAAACCCCGAGTTGGGTTTTTGCCTGTTTCCTGACTGTTTCCTCCTTGCCACCACTTATCAGTCCCCCAAGCTCCCAGGTTTCAGCCTCACTTTCCAGCCCCAAGCTTTCTGCCTCTCTCTCTTTCCTGGCTGTCTCCTCCTTGCCACCAGGCTTTTTCCCCTTGCACCAGTGACCTCGAGTAACCCTGGGGCCACTTGACCTTAAGTAACCCCAGCCTCAGTTCCTCAGCCCAGCTTCTCTCTAGTCTACCAGTTCTAATCCCGGTTCCGGCAATTTTCACTCCTTATACTTTCTCTCTCACCTTAACCTTCCCCCAGGTATCCCAAGTACCACAAACACACACATACATACTGTACCATCCCAGTTAGGAACTCATCCGTGTGTATGTGTAGGTGAGTGGTATGTGTGTGAACTGGTGAGATAGACAGATACATAGATATAAAAAAGAATGTCATTGTGTGCGTGATATATGAATTAGTGATCCATGTATGTGTACGGAGTGTGTAGGTAAGACAACTGAAGGTTGTCTAATTTTTGGTGTGTGTAGTGTGTATGTGCTTGAATTGGTGATAGGTATGCATGTGCCTAGGCTGGTTTGGATGTGTATGTGCCTGAGTTGGTAGTGTGTGTGTGTGTGTGTGTGTGTACCTAATTGATTGTGTTTGTATATGTGCAATTGTGTCATACCCTCCTGTCTAACAATGCAATATTGAGCTCCTGAGAGTTGGCCTGACCCCACAGGACAACAATTTCACATTTTGAAAACCATTTTTAATACTTTTGGAAAACACCTAAACACATTGATTTCACATATGCAAAACTAGAAGTTCCATTTTCCAGAAATAATTTGAACCAAATATTTAGATTGTAGGCTAACAGGGTTTTCCATCAAGAGTTCATTCACATAAGAGGTACCGCACTTTAAAATAGTTCTAAGATATTTTGTGTTTTTGGAGTTAAGAAACTGAGCACACTGATATATCCTTCTTTCCTTTTGAGGTAGTCATTAAAGAAACAGGGAAGAACAAAACGGACAAAAGAGAATATATATGAAATTAGGCATCCTTGATATCTAGATGATGCTCCATTTACATTCCAATTTTTGCTACAACAAAGGACATATATACAGAAGTGGACTACACTGTAGTTTATTGTTTGATTGGCTTGGTATGATTATGCTTCATATGTAGATCTGCTTTTTGACTGATCTAATATTGAGTCACAGAGGCCCTGAAGGGTGAATAATTTACTGGTTAGAAACTTAGCAGTTTGGATAGCTGAAGCAAGAAAAAACAAAAGAAACTGAAATAAGTTAAAACAGAGAGACTACTTACAAGAACATTGTCCAGAAAGCCTATAAGGCAGTTGTAAAAAAGAAAGCTCATTATAGTTCTGAGAAGGGCAGGAGAGAATGAAAGAGGGTGCACATGCATAAAAGAATGGCTTAAGCTTAAATTAAAAGCTTAGAAAAGGTGCATTAAAAGGCAGATCTAAAAGAAAATGAGTGACATACAAGTGACAGGGGTCAATTAAATATTATTCTTTGCAATAAACCAGAGTGATCTCTCAAGGGGAAACAACAATATTATTATGAAAGCAATAATAAAGTCCTGAAACTCTTGGCCTATGAACTCAGACAAGAGAAAGGAAAAAAGATCAATACTAGCAATCGTGGATGACAAGGGCTCAAGAAATATAAATCCAAAGATATCTGTAAAGTTTTTTTGAAAAATTCCATTCTCACCTTCATTCTAGGGAGACAGGCTTCTCTACAGGAAATAAAATAAAAGGATTAATATTTTCATTATCATAGTACTTAGACACCCTAGTCCTAGTCCAGGCATTCTGTAAACACAGAAAAAATATGGCTTCTTTTCTAAAGAGCTAAAAATCTAAGTGTATACAAAGAGAAAATGGATTGAAACAAACAAAAGGAACGAACAAGGAACCAGAAGATGATATTACTCAGCATAGCAATCAATACACCAGCAACCTAACTATATGTCATCTACAGGCATCATAAAAAAAAGTTTTAAGGAAAGATTTGAAGGAGGATAATGGGCTCAGTCTGTGGATGTTTGGTTCCTGGTGCCCAGTTTAACAAGTAAACAGTGTCATCTTGTAATATTGGTGTTCTGGCTCTAGAAAATACCCCCAACCTTGAAGCCATGTTTATTTAGCAGCACCAGGTACATTGGACAGGATATGTCATAAGAATGCCTGACAACCAGCTCCCAAAATAGGTCCTATATTCCCACCTCACCAATGGTCACTGCTCTAGAAGTGGGCAAAAGAAGAATTCAAGGATACCCTGAAGTCAGATCTAAAGAAATGCAAAACATCAGTACCTGGGAGACCTGAGCACTGAATCATCCCCAATGGTGTCATGAAGTATGACAAGGCATTGACCATTTCAAACCAACTTGCCCAACTATGGAGGTGAATAGGCAAGAGAGAAAAAAGGAAAAAGCTGTGACCTGAAATCTCTCCTTCCTTCTGGAATTGTATGTCATATCTGCAGTTGAACATGGACCTAGTTTGGCCTCTTCAGTTATTTCCAGACTCAATGACTTCTGTCTCTACTGGAAATCTGCCATCTTTATACCAAGAAACTACTGCTGTCACTGCTGATTAACCAATCAAATGCAGGCCTCAACACTGGGATGGGCTAGATCCCACGGAACAGGATGGGATAGACCATAACAGTAGAGCCCAATTTTCTCTCCTGCCTAGGGTAGGAGGGACTAGAAGATCTGCAAGGTCCCTTCCAACCCTACATCTATGAATCTATGAAAAACAAATGCTTTATCTTCAATGAGATAAAGAAAAAGTAGCCAGTAAGTGAGAGCAAAATAAAAGGATGACATGGTAAAAGCCAAAAGCTAGGAAAATGATCTTTGCAGCAATGTCCTGAATGGTCATGAGTAGGGCAAAACTAGATTTGTAAAGGACAAAGAAAAATACTTTGCATTAGTTGAGCTGAAGGATGATAAAAGACTAGACAAGAGTTTTAGCTTTGTGGATAGATAAGAAAGGCTCTCAGAAACTAGATGAAAGAATCCACAATAATTAGGTTTCATCTAGATGGGGAAGTTACTATGAAATATGTTATAGCGTAAATTTACAGGGAATTTGCTACTCCAGAATAACTGTGTGTGGGGATGATCTTTGAGGCACTAAGCAATCCATAGATGGTATGATATTTAAGGGTAGTCATCCTCGTTTACTTCTCAGTAATTTCCTCTTGAACATAAGGATACAGGGAGAAGTCCATGTCCAAGACTATATTCATGTTACAGGTCTATGTGAGAGGTAGAATACAGTGTTGTCCACAGAAAACAAGAAAGAAAATAGCAGGTAGGGGCTATGCTAGGTAGAAAATGAAGAGTTCTGTTTTAGACATGTTAAGCTTAGACTAACAGCTATATGTTCACAAGGAGATATGAGACAGGCAGAAATTACAGTTCAGACAAGGAGGCAAGAATGAAGTAAAAAGGGTAGATCTGCAAGTTGTTATCAGAAAGGTAGTAACTGAATTTTTATTTGCTTATGAGATTGCCCAGACAAAGTGCAGAGGGATAACAGCCCACTAGAACCTCCACAGAAAACTACAAACATGAAGAAAAAGATTCCTCTGAAGCACATGCTGAAAGAGAAAGGCAGGAGAAGAGAGATGGGAAGAGAGGACAGACACAGAAGTCAGAGAAGGACAGGATTTCAAGAAAAGCAGAATGATGGTGTCAGAAGCAGATGAGCAGTCAAAGGGTAAGGATAGAGTACTGGCCCTGAACTTTGGCTGGGAAGAGGCCATTTAAGACTCTGGTGAGTTGTGGTTTCAGTGTTTTGAAAGGGGCAGAAGCCAGACTGGGCAGAGCCTAAGAGAGAACTAAAGGAGAGGAACTCCAGAATATATTGACCAGACAAATATAGCTAGTCATATGGCAGAATAATTAAAGGTATGAGAGTTAAATAAAAGAAGGTGTCAGGAGGTTAAAAGGCCCGTGGAGGCTCTCCTGTGAATGTTCTAAAGTTCCCCTTCTACATATACTGGCTTAGCTTTTTTTTAACAGTTTTCTACAAAGTAAGCATCTCCCTCCTAACGTGGCAGAGGTTAATATCTCTGTTATTCTAAAAATAAACAAGGACAAGGTTACATTTCTCTAGGGCTCACCACACTGCTCAGTTTGGAAAACAAGATTTTTGCTGAAGATATTGCTCTGAGGATAGAGTCTATATTACCAAGCCAGGTAAGCCAGGAAGAGAGAAACCAACATTTGTTATATTCCAAGACACCACTTAGGAAGTAACAGGTATTTTAGTGGTGGTCCACAAGTTTGATCAAAAAAGATGGTAACTATACTAATTCCTGAGATGAGGGAAAGGTTTTGATTGGGCCAACCAGTGAAACTAGTTTGCAAAGTGTTTCAGTTTGAGGCAAACATGATTAAAACATTATATAGTACTCCCATAGCCAAGGTCTAAAAACACGAAAGAAAGAAAGAAAACAGATCCAAATTACATTCCTTACAAAATAGAACTAGGCCGGAAAGTCTTTTATCATCCATTTACTTGCATGCAAAAATAAAATGCTTGTTGACACCTGTGGAAAATTAGCTACAAACTTTCAAAATTAATTAGCATCTTAGGTTGCCCTTTCTGGAGCTTCCAAGTTGCATAGGAACATAAATCCCACCCAGGGTCAACAAACCTTGTGCTCTCAAGCCACCCTAATATTCTGATGAATAAATTTTGAAACTATTCAAGGCTGCAATTTATATGAAAAGTACTATGTTAACAGTTGAGGATTTTCAAGAGTTCCCTGGTTTCAAAGTAAACTCCTTGAAATCCAAAATAATA
Organism: Alligator mississippiensis; assembly: GCF_030867095.1. Lineage (NCBI taxonomy): Eukaryota > Metazoa > Chordata > Crocodylia > Alligatoridae > Alligator > Alligator mississippiensis. Next base: position 170,084,409 of record NC_081826.1, on the reverse strand, counting down.
GATTATCCATTTAACAATCAATCCATTTAACAGGCTGGCAGAAATTCCCTGAAACATGTCTTTCTGTGACCACTGATTCTGCTGGGAATATATTAAATGGGTCTCACTGTTTCACTGAAACAGGTCACCTGTTACCACACACAGCCATTAGCCCTAATTTATGTACAGGTATTTTTGTCCTTCATTTAAAGCAACTTTTAAAAGCCTCTAGCAACTAGTGTAAATTAAATACAGGTGACCCTTGCCATTCACAGGGGATTCATTCCCATGATCCCCATGAATGCTGAAATCTGTGAATAGGGCACTGTGTGGGCTCTGCATTCATGAACACAGTGCCCATGGCAGCTGGGGCAGGGCATGGCTCCAGCAGGAACACGGTGGCGGGAGCCTGGCAGCAGCAGTGGCAGCCCAGCGGCAGCAAGCGCAGAGCTCCCGAGAAGCTCCAGTAAGTGTTTAAAGTGTATTTAAAATGCAGGTTCGGCATTCACGAATATTTGAAACTGTGAATGCTGAACCTGTGAATACCAAGGGTTTCCTGTATTTCATATACTGGAAGGATTAAAGCCATTAAAATTAAGCTGTTGCCCAGATCTCCATCCCTTTTCCAGACTCTGACAATCTGTGTCACTGGAAAAGGTCCTACTAGGTTTCCGGTCAGCCACTACAATTCATACAAGGACAAACGTGGCTTTTGGAGGTAGAAGAGGAGGAAAGAGAAAGAAGGGAATACAGAAAAGATCTTCTGAGAAATGGCTCCAAATTTGCAAAAAATAACTAGTTCCTTAAATTTGTTTGTTCTAAAAAATATAATTGACAATCTTTCAGTTGTACTTCAATGCTTGTTGTATCAAAGATATTTTAAATGTAATAAAGATGGTGAAAAGAAAAAGGATACAATGAACTGTGATTTATCTCCTATTTTTTTCCTGTTTTTTATTTATTTTTTTAAATTTGGAGAATTTTTTTTTTATTCCAAAAGCTGAAAAACACTTACAATCTCTGCCTGGTAAAGGTTGAAGAAAAAGAATATCAGGGTAAAAATTAGTAACCAAAGATGCGCAAAGTCTGAATAAAATGTTCTTTATTTATCTTTGATTTTTTTATCTATTATTTCCTACCCTGGGAATCCTTAATGTTTCTCCAAGTATTTTCTGAAAGAGAAATGCAGAACTCCGGCCTCATTTTGTTGTCAACTCTTCTCTTCTTTCCTTTGCTGAATGAAGTGGTTAAGAAATGGGCAAAGTGAGCACACAGCCTCTGAGCACAGGGAAGGAAGATAACACATGGTGCAGGATACTGGAGAATCTAGATCCAGTTATCTCATTATGGAAATACCATAAAATCTCTCACTCCATTTGCTGCTGCTGCTTTTCTCCTGAAGTAAGGGCTTTTTGGTAATAACTTATATAGTTGGTCCAATAAAAGTGGCCCAATAAAAAATATCACCAAAACCACCTTGCTTCTCACATTTCCTCGACTATCATGGCTACAAAGCCATTCCAACCATATTACAACATATGTGAACTCATAAAAAGAAATAAAAATAAATAGAAAAAAATATTTCCCCTCCTCCTTGCTCTCCGTGGAAATGCAAGACTGCCTTGGAAGGTCTGAGACAGTCAGAGACGTATTTTCTTCCTACATCTTTTGGGGGAATTAAAATATAATTTCATACTCAATCTGTTATCTACATTTGAGCCTCCTGTCTTCCATTAAAGTCAGTGGTATTCACACAGCTAACACTCTGCTCTATCATGTCAGATAGCATCTAACTGATTAACATTCAGTTGATGGTCATTTCTTAGAGGGAGCATTAGTTTTAAAATATTGTTGTTATTAACTATGGACTGTAAAAAATACCTTTTTATTTTCCTGTTTTATTATCTACAAAGAACCTATACTGCCAACATGCCTGAGTACATGATAGGGTAAAAATTAAAACCCAGCTCCCTAGAGATCCAGTTCATTACCATACACAGAGTTCCCAGTAGGCTTTACTGACTATGATATCCATTTTATATATCCACCCCTAAATAAGAGAGGTTTGAAAAGAGGTCTCTTTTCTCTCACTAGCAGTGTACTAACCTGGAGGAAGGAGATTCATTGCCATTAAAATTAATAATGTAAGACTGTCCACATAATAGCTTTAATCTCTGCAGTTCTCCACACAGGTCATAAAACATGAGCAATGAGCCCATCATTCTCTTTTTGAATACTACCACTGTTTGAGTCTCAGTCCCGAAAAGTACAAGTAGTAACAACCTTTCTGTCCCTGTGTTATTAATATTATTGGTGGACTTCATGCTGCAAGGGGATCTATAAAATCACACCCTCATAATCCATGTGGAACCCTATATGATAGTATTCCATTCAGACTAAAAGGGGTAGATCCTGTATAGATCACCTTGGAGAACCAGACCCTATTTGTCATATTTTGGGCACAAATTATGCAGAGAAGACTCTTTTACTCATTAGTAGGATCTGTATGTGTGTGAGATAAGAAAGCACAGATAATATATGTTAAACAACTGGGAAACCGCTCTCCCATCTCAAAACCATCTCTTTTTCATTCTGTTATTTAAACTATACATTCTAGAAACTAAAGAAGGGAAATTTAAATCTCCAGCTGATTCATAAGCTAAACTGATATAAACTCCAACATTTATTTGTTCACCCCCTCTCAGTATGCTACTACATGTAACTGCTAAAAAAGATAAACAAAAAGAAATGTGTGCACATCTAGAGACAAGATCTATTCATTTTCTCCAATAAAAATCAATACTTATGCATTCTTTTGTTTGAAACCAGTAGGTGGCCACCTTCAGGAAAGAATTAAGTACAGTTTGCAGAAGTCAGGCAAAAGACAAGTTGCCTCTTTCTGTCCACACACTACGGAAAAAAATGCCACCTTCTGGTATGCATAGATGGTCATTGTTTCCCCAAAATTTAAACATGCAATTAGCCTGTGGTATTAATCACAAAATATTAGTGTGATTCAGAATAAGATTAGATATCTATATGGCTAATGATTACATCCATGATTACATTTAAGTAGAGTAAACATGTGGGGTAAAAAAAGACCACCACTAACTATATCTTCTCCCACTCTTCCCTAGAAAGTTAATCCACAATTTTATGTCCTGAGTTTTCTTCTGCCTTCTTATAAAAAAATTCAACAGTAGGAAACCTGGGCATTTTTACATGAGAAGCATGGAGCCAGTACCACTGCTACTGGGCTGGCCTGGGGCCATGCTTTACGCCCCAGGCTGGAGCAAGGTTGGAGACTGCTGGCACCAGAGCAATGGTAAGCAATGAGGTGGGGGGGTGGGGGGGGGCTGTGGGGAGGGGAGATGGGTAGAAAGGGAAGTAGGACAGGCACAAGGGAGGCAGACAGCAGGGAGGGGAAGTAGGTGGGGGGAACAGGTAGCAAGGGGCAAGTTGCTTGACCTCCCCTACTCCCACCACCTGCCCCCAGTTCTTTCTCCACCCCAAGTGCCCCATCAGCTTCCCAGTGGCTGTCCCCTATTGCTCCCCTCACCACCTGCCCCCCATTGCCTCCTCTACTGCCTGCCCCCCAATGCCTACTACCTCCCTCACTGCCTGACCCCCTGCCATTCCTTACCCCACTGCAGCAGTAGGGAAAAGGGTCAGGCAATGAGGGGAGTAGTAGGCATTGGGGGCCTACTAAATTTTCCATGTATTGAATGCAGTTATTAGGGTGTTGTCTAAAATTCAGGGTTGTCTTGGATTCAGAGAAACATGGTAATATCCTATTGAAAATCTCATAATACTTGATGACTTTTCCCCAGATCTTGGAGTAAGATGATTACATGAGAAAGTTGGGAGTGTTGAGAAGAAAATTTAAAGAAGTTTCCAGCTGTCAGGTCTTGAGCTTGCCAGAAAAACATGAAAATGTGAAACAATGAACCAAAAGACTTCAGAAGCTAGACGCCATATAAAATAATATAAACATGATTATTTGAAATAAACACAAGATTTTAAGAAGGGCTGTCAGTTAATTGCAGTTAATGTAAGCGATTAACACAAAACAAATTAATGCATTAATTTTTGTAACTAGTGTTAATCACGCACATCCATTTTGACCAGGGGTGGGCAAAATATAGCCCATCCCGCACCCTCTCCAGGCCTGGCCTGGCAGAGCAGACCTGTTCTGGGCCAGCTAGAACCTGTGTGCACAGCCCTGACCATGGCCCACTGGGCACCTACTCTAGACTGTCTGCCCACGCTGAGCAGTGGATGCAGCGGTGGCAACTGGGCAGAAGTTGTTGCTCAGCACAAGGGAAAAGCAGCCCCTCCCTGTCACCACTGCAGGGCCCTTCTTGCTGCAGCCACCTGGAGCCTGCATCCAGGTTGCCCTGCAGCTCCTCTCCACCACAATCACTACTGGCTCCGGGCCACCCAGCGGAGCAGTGGTGGCAGTGCAAAGGAGCAACAGGGCAACTTGGGTGTGGGCTCTGGGCAGCCCCAGCAAGAAGGGCTTGGCAGCAGTGAGGGGGAGGGGCTGTTTTTCTCCTGCACTGAGCAGCAGCTTCTTTCCAGCTGCTGCCAGTTCTGCTCAGCATGGGTTGGTGAGTCTGGAGCAGGTGCGTGGTGGGCCAGGGTCAAGGCTGTTCACACAAATTTTGGCCGGTCTGCTTCAGCCAGCGTGAATCCAGAGTGGGCACAGGGTGGGCCAGGGGTGGGACTGGGGCTGTACACTGTTGATGGTGGTGGGGGAAGAGCTGCAGAGCACACAGGCTCCAGGCTCTTGAGTAGGGGGTGCTAACTATTGTTTACTGTACAATCAAATTTGCAATTAATTGCAACTATTTTTTTGTAATTCTGCAATGAATTACAATTATTATTTTTAATCTTTTGCCAGCTGTAATATTTAAACAATTTTAAGATTTTGTGGCTTTGCTCCTTGTTTTTGTTCACTTGAATCTAGTGCAGTCTGAGAATGTTTTGCTGATGCTTCATCAGGACAATGTGGATTTATACAAACCAACCTGACCCCAGCCTATAGCTCAGTAGTAACTAGACATTACCTTTCCCAAATTAAACAAGAAGTTATTCTCCTTCCCAGATTCGATACAACTCTTGATATTAACATATACTGATGCATTTTATTTAATAAGGCACCCAGTCTTGGCTTAGGGTATATGGCTTCTCAAATACAAGATAATGACTGTGTGCCCTTCACACTTTTTTACCATGCGCTAAAACTGGATGCACATTTTTTCAGCATTTGCACAGTATTTTGACCCAAAAACCAATGGTACACATAAATAATTTTACTCATATGAATGAGATGCACCAAAGCCAAAGCGGAAATGGAGCTTAGCCTAGCAGCAAAAGTTAAGGATAACAAAAAGTCATTCTTTAAGTACATAGGAAGCAAAAAGAAGGTGCAGGGTAACTTAGGGCCCCTTCAGGATGAACTAGCACAACTGGTAACAGATAGGATGGCTAAAGCAGAGCTTCTAAATGATTTCTTTGCATCTGTGTTCCTGGACATGAATACAAATACATATCCCATTAGGAACTTAGGTAAGACCAATATAGATACCAACCCACTGTCGAGATGACCTAGTTAAGGGGCACCTGGAGGGGTTGAATGTATTTAAGTCAACAAGGTATGATGATCTTCATCCTAGGGTACTTAGGGAATTAACTGGAGTCATAGTGGAGCCACTGGCACAACTGTTTGAGCACTCATGGTGCTTAGGTCCCGGAGGATTGGAAAAGGGTCAATGTGGTCCCTATTTTCAAGAAGGGGAGGAAGGAGGATCTGGGTAACTATAGGCTGGTTAGTCTCACCTCTATCCTTGGCAAAACCTTTGAGAACATTGTTAAGGATCACATCTGTGGGGGACCAGCGGGTAAAATGATACTAAGCGGCAATCAGCATAGGTTCATAGCAGGCAGATCCTGCCTGACTAACCTGGTTTCATTTTATGACCAGGTCACAAAATGCTTGGATGAAGGAATATAGGTAGACATTATTTACTTAGATTTTAAAAAGGCCTTTGACACAGCGTCACACCCAATTCTTATAAATAAACTAAACAGTTGCAATGCAGATTACACAGTTCAGTGGGTAGAAAATTGGCTTATGGGATGCACCCAGAGAGTGGTGGTGGATGGGTCGGTTTCTTCCTGAAGAAATGTGGGCAGCGGAGTCCCCCAAGGCTCTGTCCTGGGACAGGTACTATTCAATATCTTCATTAGTGACTTGGACGAGGGAGTAGAAAGCACCCTGTCCACGTTTGCTGATGACACCAAACTATGGGGGGAGGAACACAAACTAGATGGGAGGGAGCAAATCCAGGCTGATTTGGACAGTCTGGGGAAATGGGCTGAACAAAATAGGATGCAGTTTAACAAGGATAAGTGTCATGTGTTGCACCTGGGGAGAAAGAATCATCAACACTCCTACAGCCTGGGAGGTACCACTCTAAGTAACACAACTGCGGAAAGGGATCTCAGAGTTGTAGTTGACTCCAAAATGAACACAAGTCACCAGTGTGATGAGGTAATAAGTAAAGCTAACTGCACCCTTTCTAGCATTAGTAGGTGCATCACAAGCAGGTCCTGGGAGGTGATACTTTCCCTCTATGCAGCATTGGTCAGGCCACAGCTGGAGTACTGTGTCCAGTTTTGGGCGCTGCACTTCGGGAGGGATGTGGACAGCCTGGAGAGGGTTCAGAGGAGGGCCACTCGTCTGGTTAAAGGCCTACAGAACAAACCATATGTAGACCAATTGGGAGACCTGAACCTCTTCAGCCTCTGCAAGAGGAGACTGAGAGGTGATCTTGTGGCTGCCTACAAACTCATCCGGGGGGGCAGCAAGAAATAGGATATACGTTTTCCAGGGCACCTGTCGGGGTAACTAGGAATAATGGCCATGAACTGGAAGAGAGCAAATTCAGATTGGACATCAGGCAAAAATTCTTTACAGTGACAGTTGCCAAAATATGGAATATGCTTCCAAAGAAGGTGGTGCTGTCCCCTTCCTTGGAGGTATTTAAAAGGAGATTGGACAGATACCTGGCTGGGGTCATCTGACCCCAGCACTCATTCCTGCCCAGGGTAGGGGGTCAGACTCGATGATCTAATACGTCCCTTCCAACCCTAACATCTATGAAACTGGAATAGTCAGATCAACGAAGTTAAGCACATGCCTCAGTTTTTGTAATTTTGGATCAATTATGTCTTCAGAATCACAATTAGTATTACAAGACAGGGAAAGATTTGGCTAAAGAACAGTGAAAATGTAATTCCTCAATCTAATAACCCTAACCAGTATAGTCTGATGCTATCTGAAGTAGGATAAATACTATCTAAAAAGAAGAGAAACAGAAACCTCAGTGCACATTATTTACCAGATAGCTGTATTACCCTGAAGTGTTTTTTTTTTTTTTTTCTGATACCCATAGAAGCATGCATTCTACGATAATGATTATCTGGATCAATACCTTCAGTATTATATTTATGAAAAATGAAAGGAAGATGAGAGATTAACAGGTTTGTGAGATTTCATGAGTGGTTTAGACTTTCTGTATTGCTTCAATGCTTTCAGAAGTGTGCTTTGAAATATTTAAGGACTCTCAATGTCTCCCTCCTTCTTTATGTATGACTCAGATAATAGCTATGCAGGTGTCAAAATAAAGGACTGCCTTTAATACCTTTCCTCTAGCACGCCACACTACATAATGTAAATGTGGTCTTTCTAAAATCTACAATATAGAATTAACACTTCTACAGTGTAGCAGCAATCCAAGTAAAAAGTCTGACTTCACTTAGTTACCCATTTTTTGAGTCAGAAGAAGGCTGTAATCCCTAATAAGTGGTCTCTAAAGTGGCCTCTAATCTTTAATAATACATAATAAAAGCACCACTACAAAAACCATAGCCAACCATTTTGAAAGGCTGAATAAATTACTATAGAACCTGCCATGTAACCAGGAAATGAATTACATTTTGCTGAAGTTGGCTACTCAGGTGCTTGTGTTCAGGGAAAGAGGTGTTCTGTTTAGAGAACAGCTGCATTCCAAAATTATTTGGTGAAAAACAGTTATACAGTAAAGGATAATTTGATTTTAGTGAAGGGCTGATGTATTAATAGCATCACAAAGGTCAAATATGTATTCCCACCTTACCAACCACCCTATGATTTTTACATGGCATCTTCTTTCAGAATGCTTTCCAAGGCATGCAAACTATGGAACTGAAAATTCATTTTCTATATCATTCCCACATTCAATCCTAAAAACATACAAGTCTGTATTTTAAAAGGAGGCCACACACCAGCATGGAGCAGGGGCACAAAGTTTAACATCGTAAAGCAAAGTAACTGAGGTGAGAGAAGTTACTGAAGACATTAACTGAAAGGTTAATTTCAGTTAACCAAGCAGTCCACCAAGCAGGCAATGTTAACAGTTTATACATTTACTTAACTGTCCAATTATCTGATCTTCCAGACTCCAAAATATAATGATAAATATGGTATGCAAACCAATGTTGAGGACTGATTCTCATTTGTACTAAGATTTCTTACATCACTCTGGCAACATAAAGGTGATGTAAAATGGGTGCAATTTGTGTTTATTCTAAAAATGACCAACATAAATGAGAATCTAGCCTCACTGATATCTCTCTTAAAAGACTAGAATGGCAGTTCTAATGCATTTAAGTGAGTTTAGGTCACCTACTGGCAATTGTGGCAGATAATTTATCTGTAAAAAGTTATGGATGATGGCTGCAGCACCTACTCTCTCCTCTAACATTACTGCAGAACCTTTACCCAGTGGAACAAAGGAGCCTCTCTCCAAGCATCTCTGTTATTAATTTTATTCTTTTAAACCAGGCAGTATAGTTTGTGTTGTACATAGACAAAAATCCCAAATCTTGAGAGAGACAGAAATGGGTAGAACACCATGGGGCATCTGAACAAGGAACAACTCTGATGTAGTCTTATGTTGTTTAATTTGGTTTATAAAAGTTTGGTCTGTGCACAGAGTCTGGAATTAGATGCCAGAGACGACGACAATGCTTTGAAAGAATCTTTACAATATTCCTGATTTAGCTACTGCTGACACTACTTTTACACCATTTAAATCCCATTTACTACAGCAGAGTTAGTCTTTACACCAGGATAAGGGGAAAGACAAATTAGACCCTGAATCTTTAATTTTCTCTGTCAAGTTTTTTCTGCTAGACTGAATTTAAAAACTTAGTTTAAGATTCTATGTAGAACTGCTAAGTCTAGTACTGAATTAAAACACATGCTTTCAATCTGCCATGCCCTCCCACACCCCTCTCAACATATTTGTTAAACAGACAAAATATTTAATGACTGATTTATGCCTCTTCAAATCTGTTACGTCCTAGAAGTCTTCAGAGGATGGCTAATTTGGGAAAATACCAATTTCCAGTAAATATTAATGCATCCACACAAATCATTCCATAGTACTACTTATACATTGATGTTCTTGTCTTTGGAACTGTACCACAGTCCAGGAAAAAATCAATAGGAGAAAAATTCATAATTTAGTCCCTTTTGGGAAGGTTATATTTTACCATCTGGATAACTTCTAGTATGTTTAGAACAAGGGAGATAAAAGAGAAAAATCATGTGGTTCTCATATTTCTTTTGTTTTCTTCTTGTCAGACTGGTTCATTTGTAAATGTTCCATAATTTCAATTATGCTTCCACATAATTTACATGAAGTAAAGATGAAGTTTTAGCAGCTGTTGCTCAGAGCAATAAATCATTCTAAGAAGCCCTTATGTGTAATTATAACTTCATATTGTTCCAATATCATCCATCTCTCAGTCATGTATTCTGATTGTTCCAGTCATACATTGTTTTCATCCAGGTGTAGAGTTAGAAGTCCATCTGGCCAATTATCTTACTCATTATTGGATATTCTCATTTCCCCCCCCATCTAAATTTGGGTGAGAAAGATCTTGAAACAGATCCAAGTTACTATGATAGCTCTATAATTCCACAATATAAAAGGAGAATAAAATCTAACTTTGCTGTTTCCCTCAGAGATTTTTTTTTAATCAAGCTGTTTTTCTCAGTAACATGCCTATATGGGTCAAAAAAGTATAGAGTAAGCTTGCCAGATTTGCAGGCTAGTTTTTCCAGACTAAAAACAAAACCCTAAAAAATGTAGATAAAAATGTTTGGATGGATACTAATGGGTAGAGATTAAAGCAGAGATTCTGTTTCAGAGCAAAACTAGCAGTATTTAAAAATTCTGAAAACTTCTGAATTTTTTAGATGTCTGCCACCATCTTATGGTTTGACCAAAGCTTGATTCTTCTTGCTTTCTGGTAGATAAGGGATGTATGTATAAGTGAGGGAAACACACAAAGTTGAACACCATGTGCCCATAACCCTGCCTCTGATGGCAAAAGAAAATCTCTCCTGTGATACCATTTTTAAAAGCTTGTAATTATCTTGTTTCCAAGCACTAACTCCAAACTCATCATCAAGAACCCTTTTCTTCCATGATTAAAAAAAAAAACAAACAACCCATCAAAATCTATGCTTTTCCACAGTGAACCCACCAGGGGCACAATGGTGAATGCCCAATGGGCCCCAGTGATGGCCCTGCCTCTCACCGCTGATTGGCTGAGAGGGCAGCTCTCTCAGCCAATCAGAGGTGAAGGAAAGATGGGATGGCCTTCCCAGTGTGTTGGCAGCTTTTCCCCCCGATGGGCCGCTTCAATGGGTGTGAGAACCATTGGCTCTCACTGGGGAGCCAGCATTTTATTTTCAGTAAGTTTTATTTTTTTTTCCAGAGATTCTAAAGATTCTCTGTAAAAATGCAAATTCTGCATTTTTCATAGATTCATAGATGTTAGGGTCGGAAGGGACCTCAATAGATCATCGAGTCCGACCCCCTGCATAAGCAGGAAAGAGTGCTGGGTCTAGATGACCCCAGCTAGATACTCATCTAACCTCCTCTTGAAGACCCCCAGGGTAGGGGAGAGCACCACCTCCCTTGGGAGCCCGTTCCAGACCTTGGCCACTCGAACTGTGAAGACGTTCTTCCTAATGTCCAATCTAAATCTGCTCTCTGCTAGCTTGTGGCCATTGTTTCTGGTAGCCCCCGGGGGCGCCTTGGTGAATAAATACTCACCAATTCCCTTCTGTGCCCCAGTGATGAACTTATAGGCAGCCACAAAGTCGCCTCTCAACCTTCTCTTGCGGAGCCTGAAAAGGTCCAGTTTCTCTAGTCTCTCCTCGTAGGGCTTGGTCTGCAGGCCCTTGACCATACAAGTTGCCCTTCTCTGGACCCTCTCCAGGTTATCCGCATCCTTCCTGAAGTGTGGCGCCCAGAATTGCACACAGTACTCCAACTGCGGTCTGACCAGTGCCCTATAGAGGGGAAGTATCACCTCCTTGGACCTATTCGTCATGCATCTGCTGATGCACGATAAAGTGCCATTGGCTTTTCTGATGGCTTCGTCACACTGCCGGCTCATGTTCATCTTGGAGTCCACTAGGACTCCAAGATCCCTTTCCACCTCTGTGCCACCCGGCAGGTCATTCCCTAGGCTGTAGGTGTGCTGGACATTTTTCCTCCCTAGGTGCAGCACTTTGCATTTCTCCTTGTTGAACTGTATCCTGTTGTTTTCTGCCCACTTGTCCAACCTGTCCAGGTCTGCCTGCAGCTGTTCCCTGCTCTCCGGCGTGTCCACTTCTCCCCATAGCTTTGTGTCATCTGCAAACTTGGACAGAGTACATTTGACTCCCTCGTCCAAGTCGCTGATGAAGACATTAAAGAGTATCGGTCCAAGGACCGAGCCCTGCGGGACCCCACTGCCCACACCCTTCCAGGTCGAGACCGACCCATCTACCACGACTCTTTGGGTGCGACCCTCTAGCCAATTCGCCACCCACCGGACTGTGCAGTCATCCACGTCACAGCCTCTTAACTTGTTCACTAGTATGGGGTGGGATACCGTATCGAAGGCCTTCCATGGCAAACATATTTCCAGGATCCATGCTCATCACTCAGTCAAAAATAAGTTAAAAACTCTTGGGTATTTAATTAAATTATCTTGATTCTTTTGTGTTTGAGATCATATGAAATCCTTACGATTTTCTACATGATCATTTTTTGATCTCTATAGCATGAGAAATTGCAATCACTAATATTGGAAATTTGAGCTGGAAGCCAGATTTTTTACTTGTTGAATTGGCCAAGTGTAGTGAATAAATATTAGTTAATAACCATTAAAAGTTTTGTGTAATGGGGTACTCTGTCCCCTTAACAAGGAACAGTAAACTCTGTTAAGAAAGCCCAGCTGTGAGGCATTTGGGTAATTATGGCAGCTAAAAGCTTTAAAAGCTTCCAGAAAAAAAAGCGAGCTGTGAAAAGAACAGTTTGTTGCAAAGAGAAGCAAGGTTGCTGGGCTGCGGCCAGAGCAGAAAGGGACTCTTCTCATAGTGCTCTGGAGAAGACATCGGATTTTGTTTGGTCTCTTTGCTTTGCTTTGGGAGACTGGCTGAGGCGTTCATAAGGCAGTGAACTTTTCTGCAGAAGCCAGCTGGGTAAAATGGCCCACTGGCAGTATGTCTCATAACAAAAGTAGCAGATAACCTAACCCAAATGTTTCCCATACACCAGGGGTTCCCAACCCCTGGGCCGCAGCTTGGAAGGATTGGCTGCCAGTCTGCAGGAGGGTTGGCTGCTGGACCAGAAGTCCAGAAGTGACCAGCATACTGTGAACCGGCAGCCAACTCTTTTTTATACCGAGTGTAAAAAAGGGCTGGCTGCCTGCCCACAGCAGGTCTGCAGTTTGCTGGTCCACAGTCACTTCCGGTCTGCAGTTTGCCAGTCTGGAGTATAAAACACTATTAACACCAAGAGCCCATCTAATAAAGGTCCACCTTGTCAATTTAAGTAAAAGGGGATTGGTCTTACAGGATGCAACCTACAATTCTAGCATTCTAATTGATCTTTCCAATCTTAGAGTTAGAATACACATTTGCAACCTCTCTTGAATAAGTGATGATGCATAGCTTTGCTCCCTAGTTCTGATCAGGACTCAATTCCCTGACTGATTTTCTCTGACTTACTCTGAAATAGGAGGGAGACTAATCTGCTGCTCATCTATTTCAACAGCAGACTCTTTTGCCCTTCAATGTCAATTTAATTCCACTGCCTCATACGCTGAAAAGACAGAACAAATAGATGGCTCCGGTCAGATGTATAGCAAGCTCATTCAGTAGTTGGGGCAGTCGGGGGGTTGGACAGGGAATAGGGGGGTTGCCAATGACTGTTGGGGTATGAAGAAGGGAAGAGGAAGGGAAATCTTACCTGCTCAGGCTTGGCATATTGAACAAAACAGCTACTGCTGCTGCTGCAGCCACTGTTGCTATTCTAGTGGCTGCAGACCAAAAGGGGAAGAGAGACATTCTGGCACCCAGACCTGGTGTCCCACTTCCTCCAGTTATGCTACTGGTTCCAACCATTCCCCATTCCATTCAACTATTCCAGCCCCAGCTGCCCACCCTCAGCACTGAATCTCATTAGTCCCCTTTTCATAGTATTTTATGGGTAAGCCACATGCTTTTTTACCTGACTTTTACAGTATAAATTGTAGATTTCAATATGCTTGTTTAATTAATATTAATACATTAAATATAACAAAAATATGAATTAATTCTGCATTTAATAAAGATTTTCCCCTGATATTAGCAATACATTCCTTAGGAAAGCATTAAATTAAAAGTCAAATTCACTGAGATCCCCATACATTGTGCCTAAATATGCTAAGAGTTAAGAAACATATATATATTCCAACAATAACATCAAAAGGAAATTAATCTGAATATTTTACATTCCATAAGCCACCATAAAAAACCCTGTGAAACGCTTTTTTATTTTTAAAATTTCAGTAACAAGCTGTTATTTTAGTATTACACATCAGGAAACAGGAAGAACAGGTACAGGTTGAAATTCACCTCTAAGCTAGGGGATAAGGGCTACATTACTCAGTGGATACATTAATCCCTTACAACCAGATATAAATGATGCATAGGGTTTATACTTGCTTTCTGCACAAAATGAGACTCACTCATACTGCACAGTGGAGAAAAACATAACCATATAAAGAGAGTTTCAGGATTTTTGTCATCTTTGCCAGTAACTGTATTGATTGATCTTGTAGCTGAAAAAAAATCAGTGTAAGTGACTTAAAGGTCATTCTGAGGGAAAAGGACCTTGCTAGTATCTTAAAAGGTTCTCTCTTAATGGAGAGACAATTTTCCACCTAATTATCTGCTTTGGAATATTTTTGGTTAAAAATTATTTGAAAGTTTTGTGCCACACCCCATCCTACTAAGATAGCTGGGCAACCTATATCCTGCAATCTTAGGGCTGTAAAGGAGCATAAGCAATCTGCATTGTTTATTTCAGTGGCTACATTACACTTGGCCTATGCACAATTAAAAACAAATATGAAGTACACACTGAGGTATAAAATGTACCTTAAGGATTAATTTGCCTGGCTCCTATCTCACCACCCTTTCTCTGGAGTGGAACCAAGTGTCACAACATAAAATTGTACTTTTTAAACATTGCCATATTTAAGTGAGGTTTCACCAGTTTAATGTGTTTGCAAATTGGTTTTGTAAACACACGTGATAATGACATATTATTCCACAGAACTATCTGAACAGTGCTACAACCAGTAGTCCTCACCATGGCAGGTTAATTCTGAAAGCATTCTTAGAAATTAGCCAGCTGTCCTTGGTGGACTGGCAACAGAAAATAAGTTTTCTTCACCTCAAAATACTGCTTTTTAATTAGTGTGTTTCCATGTTATGCTCCTGAGCAATATTCCACTGTATATGCACTGTACATTCAACAATATATTCAACAATAGTGTTTTTCTTTTTGAGTTACCCTTCTATACATAATACAACTGTCAATCTAAAGATGCTTTAGGCAAAAAGAGATAAAATAAATGGGTTTCATTTAAGCTTGCAGTCTCTCACAGCTTTCTCAATCTGAAACAGCAGGAAAAAAGGTAGTTTGCTCTAAGATTACATTTTACTTCTGCATGTAGACTAGGAATCACTAAATAATGTAGCAAATCCTGATCTATTGTTGCAGTCCATTAAATCCTCTTTGGTAACATCAAAGGGACTTCAGACATTCTTTTGTATCCTTGGTTAGTAATATTTCAAAAGTAAAATAACAGTTTGTTAACAAATATACTTATCTTTCAACTTGTTGAGCCTTTATTCAACAAGTTTAAGACAGGAGAGAAAAATTACAGCTGTAAAATTATGAAAAGACACAAAACAAAATAGTCAGCTTGTAAGCACCACACTCTGGTTTACTGGTCAATATAAACGTATTTCCGGACTGTATCTCTAGAGCTTAATTTTACTCACATAATTGGGCCAATCAATTTATTAATGTGAATCAAGTTAAGCAAGTGTTTTTGGGAACACAGCTCGATTTAACACATTGACTCCTGGAGAACATTTTAATATTTCCTATTGGTCAGATTAGTGAAACCCTTTTGATAATGAGCACTCTGACCCAGTTGCTTCAGTGAGAAAACGATCTCCCAAGGTGAATAAATGTTGCTCAAATCTATTTCTAACTGGTTAGGTAACATATTTTGTTTGATAAATTTCTGTGCAGACTGATTTTGCCTGATAATATAAACATGAAAATTGAATGTGAAAAAGTACAATTATCAAGTGAATATGGACCAATCCTCAAATCATGAGCTATTATATCAACAATGAAATATGCTATTCTTCATCTCCTTACCCGTATCTGCTCTGTGACTTCTAAACCTTTTGCATATGCAGCAAAGGGGCAGAAAGGAAGTGGCTTAGTGCAGCAACAAGCAGCTCCTAATTATAAAAAAAACTCTGATGGCAGCAAACCTGCCACTGTGCTGTAGTTTCAGTAACCTTAACCTTTTAAACAAATCTGAAGCTCAAAGAATTTAGCCATGGAGATGTCATAACTTCAAAAAAGAAAGTTGGAAAACAGAACACAATAGCCCTAAGGCTGTCCTCAGAGGACACCCTGATGAACACAGCTATAGTGAGGCTGGATGAAAAATGAATTAATCTAATTGAGTCATAATGCACAGCATGTAGAATCCCTGGCAACTGCTCTGGCCCATAGGATAGTTGCCATAAATTAGACACGTCCCAAGGCTGTCTAAATTATGCCAGGGGACTTCACTTCTTGTTGAGATCAGGAGAGCACAGAGGTGATTAAGGCTGCTTAAGTTCACCCTCCCCCCCCCCCCCCCCCACACACACTGGGTTATGAATTCTATGCTAAACCTCTTTGAGACAGGATGTGTATGAATCTCCCCAGTCCCCCATAAATAAATTAATGTCAAGATGAAAATGCATTAAAAATACAATTTATAATGAAAACACTGACAACCACATAAACGAGACTATCTTGAACAAGAATACAATAATACATACATGAAAGAGAATGATTAATCTCAAGCAGGGGTGAATGCAGTGCAGTTAATTATAGGACAGTCCCATTCAATTTTCCATAATTATATTTCAGTCATCTGCTGTTCTACTAAAACGGTGTTTGGTGCCATACTGAAAATCCAATCAATACAGCATGGAAATACTAATACAAATATATTTAATGCCACTGAGGCTCAGCTGGAATGGAACTGTTTATCTGTTGAACATCTGGGCCACATCATGCATCTTTATGGGGTCTCTAGACCCTACTACAAGAAAAAGGACTGAGAGAACTTAATGAAGTTTTAAAAGCATATGTCAGGGGTTATCTACCGGGGATACGCGTATCCCTGGGGGTACTTGAGAAGCCCCTAGGGAGTACTCATGGGTGGGCGGGGACAGAGCATCACCACACACCATCCCATGCTGCCTGCATCCAGCTTCCAGGGGTACACTGATCCAAAAAGGTTGAAAACCCCTACCTTATGTTACAGCACTAAGTCAAGATTTGGGTGGGGGGCAGGCTGAGGTTTAACTCACCTTATTACTAAGGGGGTGTACAAATATTCAGGGAGGTTCATAGATTCATAGATGTTAGGGTCAGAAGGGACCTCAATAGATCATCAAGTCCGACCCCCTGAATAAGCAGGAAAGAGTGCTGGGTCTAGATGACCCCAGCTAGATACTCGTCTAACCTCCTCTTGAAGACCCCCCAGGGTAGGGGAGAGCACCACCTCCCTTGGGAGCCCGTTCCAGACCTTGGCCACTCGAACTGTGAAGAAGTTCTTCCTAATGTCCAATTTAAAATGCCCTCTGCTAGCTTGTGGCCATTGTTTCTTGTAACCCCCAGGGGCGCCTTGGTGAATAAATACTCACCAATTCCCTTCTGTGCCCCCGTGATGAACTTATAGGCAGCCACAAGGTTGCCTCTCAACCTTCTCTTGCGGAGGCTGAAAAGGTCCAGTTTCTCTAGTCTCTCCTCGTAGGGCTTGGTCTGCAGGCCCTTGACCATACGAGTTGCCCTTCGCTGTACCCTCTCCAGGTTATCCGCATCCTTCTTGAAGTGTGGCGCCCAGAATTGCACGCAGTACTCCAACTGCGGTCTGACCAACGCCCTATAGAGGAGAAGTATCACCTCCCTGGACCTATTTGTCATGCATCTGCTGATGCACGATAAAGTGCCATTGGCTTTTCTGATGGCTTCGTCACGCTGCCGGCTCATGTTCAACTTGGAGTCCACTAGGACTCCAAGATCCCTTTCCACCTCAGTGCCACCCAGCAGTGCCACCCAGCAGGTCATTCCCTAGGCTGTAGGTGTGCTGGACATCGATCAAGTTAAAAATGGCAACCCAATCTAACTTAAATCCACCTAACTACTGTAAAGTCCACACCTAGGCAAACTAAGTACGAACTGTACAGAAGTTCAGGACAGTTAGATCTGTATAAAATGGCCAACCTGATCTAAGTGAATCCTACCTCTAAGGTGCACTTAACTTAGATTGGGTGTGCCATTTTTAGACTGATCTAACTGTCCTGAGTTTTCCTACAGTTCCCAGAGCAGCCCCAGGACTGGGAAAGCCCTGTCATTAGCCCTGGTCCCAGGGATGCACTTTTCCTACTCCTTCCTTGACACTGGATATTTTTAGTATGCCCTGCCCCCCCTCCCCCCCTGGACACACACACACCCTAGTCAACCAAAATCCCTGTACCGCAAGCCACCCCCAATTTTACCAGTGTTCACCAGTGCTAGGAGCTGAGCAAAAAAGTCTGGGTGGGGGGAGAGGCAAGCAAGATGGGAGGGGCTCTTTGTCTGGTGGAGGGGGTTGTTCATCTGGGAGTCAGGAGACTGAAAATAGCCCCTGATCCTGTGGGATGGGGGAGAGAGCTTTCCATACCCCAAAGCTCCCCCATGGACCCTGTAAGCCCCCCTGATCCTGTGAAACCCTCCTATGCCTCCCCCGATCACTCCCACAGATGCTGCCTGCCTCCCAAATTCCCCCTGATCCTCCCATGGACACTACCTGCCTTCCCAATCTTCCCAAGGACCCCACTTGCCCCCTCCCCAACTCCCCCACCTGGTATATGCCATTTATCTATCCTCATCACTCCTGCAGTCCCTGCCTGCCCCCAAATTCCCCACGTGGATTTATCTTAGATTGGGTAGCCATTTTTATCTTGATCTAACCTCCCCTTCACCTCCACAAATGTCTGTACACAGCCACAATGTCTCACCTGGTGGCAATAAAGAAAATTATGTATATTGAAGGAGTAGCAATACAACAAACTATTCCCTCAGTAAATTGTCATGCCAATGGAGGAGTGCAAGGGACTTAGAATGTTATTGTGAAATAGAGGAATGTTATTAGCTCCATTTTGCTGATGGGGAAATTGAGACACATGGGAGGTTAGTAGCTTGGTCTTCACTAAATGAAACATCCAGTGGCACCAGTGAGAATAGTGAATGACCATCACCTTTTAGGCAGCATCCCAACTTCACACCGCTGGTGAGTGGCAGAGCTCTCAAAAGTCCCACTCCAGTACCATATCAATTAGGCCAAAAGTGCTTTCTCATAAGTGGTCATGAAGCGTGATGGGCTAGCTGGCAGTGACTTAGTCCAGGGGTGTTGAAAGGGCAAAAGATGATTGGAGGACTTGGGATTCCCTTTCCTCACCAATCAGGCCCCAGAGACTCGCCCCTCATGTCCCCTGATTGGCCCCTTGGGTCACCTGGAGGGGGATAAAAGGGGCAGCACGGCTGACTCAGGGAGAGACTAGCAAGGGACCACGAGGAAGGAGCTTCAAAGAGCTGGCAAAAGCTGAGCCAGCGGGGCAGAAGTAGTTGCCCCAGAAGAGCCTGAAGGAGCAGGACCTGCAGGCAGCAGTTGGACCCTCAGCAGCACAGCGTGTGGCTGGCAGGAGAGGCTTCCTGCTGGGCTCCAGGATCCCCTACGAGAGGCTGTGGCCGGCAGGAGAGGCTTCTTGTTGGGCTCCAGGATCCCCTACGAGAGGCTGTGGCCAGCAGGAGAGGCTTCCCGCTTCAGCAAGGATTGAACAGTGACCTGAGGGGTTCACAGCTCGGTTTCCAGCTCCTCCAATCAGAAACCAGGCAGCCTGACATGAGGCCGGAACTCCAGGAAGGTCAAGACCCCTAGCAGCTTGAAGCAATACTAGCACTGGTGGCTGTGTGGCAGCATTCTTGCCTACTGCATGGGAGATCCAAGTTCAAGTCTCAGCTTTGGTGACTTGGGGTGAGTGAGCTAACAAGGAAAAATTTCTTTTGCAGTGGAAAGGGGCCATTGTGTTTCCCCCCCTTCCTCCTTTCCCAGGTACCTAGGCCCTATATTTCTTTGTCCTTTGACATTTTGTATTTTGTGCCTTTTTATATTTCCCCAACCAGTATTCTTTGCTCTGCTGTTTGTGTTTTATATTTTGTTAACCCTGTCTTTTGTCAATGATTGTAAGTGTCTAACCTTTGTTGAATCCTGCCCCTTGGGGCATTGTAGTGTCCACTATACCCCCTGATTATGCCTGTTATGTTCTCAGTATTGTTCCCTCATTAAAAGGTATATGGTTAAGTCCCCAGTGGTGGTCTGGCTCTGCTCTATAGGGGGAGGAGAGTCCCTACACCTCCCACAGCACTTCTGCACCTGCTTTGATCCCTTCAATTGGAGAGGGGGTACCTTTTGGAGTACCGCCCGGGTTACACAAGAAAGGGGATAGCAGGGAATTGAATTCAAATTCTTGATTTCCCAGTGTCCTGCTTCAGTTACTAGATCAGGCTCCTATGCAAGATAAGTATTTTTTTCAGGTATAAGGAGTTAACTATAATGAATGCTTTCTTGCTTCAGGCAAGGAGGGGAGGATAAATTATCAGAGTGACACTGCCAGAATCCATAGATTTTAGCTGGTGCTCTTATCTAGCTCTCATTTTTAATTCAGATAAAAATGCAAAGATGTTGACTAATGACCTGAAACACAGTGGGTGACTGCATAAATCAAAACCTTTTCCATTCTGACTTTAAAAGTTCTAAGTCAACTTTAGGTCGAGAATCAAAATCATGTTTCAACACTAAGTAATACTTGTATCATACTAAAATATAATCGTTGGAAAGAATAAAAGTATCAAAGAATAGTTTAATAAAATCATACTGAGCCCTATTTTAAAACACACTATCGATTATTGTACCTTATGATCCCTTCCTCTTTTGGCTAGGTGTTTCTTCAGTTTGAGACAGCTGAACACTGGAATTTGCTGTGTTTGAAAGTATTTTACATAGTTACTTTTGCTACTTGCTTTGTTTTCCTAGCTTTCTAAGCTATAATCTATGAGGGCCTTGAAAACCAGACCAGTTGTAAACATTTAGAAATGTCTGTATTTGTAAATTTGGGCTTCCAATTTTAAGGTCTTACCTGAAAATCCAGTATTCTGCTAGAAGGAAAAGTTATTGGTCCAATGTTTTAAATACCTTACTATGCTTCAGACTTTAAGGATTTTGTTAAATTATGCACTATGGATAAACTTATTAAAAAAAAAATACTAGCAAAGATCTTTTCTTGGTCCCCCCCCCCCTCCCCCCGCTTCAAGTCACTCCAACCTCATCCCATAGTGCTATTGTTTATAGTTTGTTCTGTCATTTGGTTGTTGTATTCCAGAAAAATAAAATAAATCTTTAAAGTGTATCATATTCTACTTGAAAATGCTCCTATAGAAAGATAACAATGAATTGTATAACTCCAGTTTCCCATCACTATTTTTATTGGTATTTCAGTTGCATCTATCTATACATTCTAAGATCATATCCTAATTGTAAATGCCCTTGTACAAATTAGCAGTCTGAGGTTTTTGCTACTGTGAACAAAGCAAGTTAAGTGTGAGCTGGGGTACAGAAGTGGGGAGAAAAAGAGTGGCATTCCCAAGTTCACACTGGTGATCAGTGGTAGAGCTTTCATGAATCCCACTCCTGTGATGTATCCATTTGGCCATACAACCCCCCTTATATTTTTTTTGGAATGCTTTGTCTAATAGTGCAGAGCTCAATGTAACTGCACCAAAGGTATAAAAGAAAGGCTGAATTACCCCTTTTCAGATTCAAACCAATGACTCAGTTAAATTTACTCTTGCTATTTAAGCAAAAGGCATCTCCTTACTTTAAGAATAATGTGAGAAATCCTGGCCCTACTGAAGTCAGTAGAAACCAGTGTGCAATGATGAGTAATCTTGAGCAAAGCATTTAAAAAAATCATTCATGAATGTACAATATAAACAGTTGTTAGGCTTGCTTTTTTAGTTTAAAAAAACCAACAAATGTGATCACAGTAGCTTAATATCTTGATATATTTAAGGTTTCAAATCATAGTCCTTTCTTAATTATATGGACAAAGAATGCCCCAATCTGATCTGCAGAAGCAAAACTACGAATATGAATAAGGGATACTAGACTGAACTAAGGACAGTAAGTGTCCCATTGTTCTTGTTGTTGGCCCAAACTTATATGAAAAGTTAATGAGCCAAGACATTCCAAGTTATAATTTACTTGACAAATTTTAAACCCAAGTCTATTTTTACATCCCAGTTTAACATTCTTGATATTCTTAATGTTCTCCTATGAATGTCTGAATTAAAAATCAATTACTATTTTAATTTAACAAAGAGAATTTATACCAAGGCTTCTGTCATAATATTACAGAATATTTACACCCGCTTCCCAATGAGTAGAGAAAAAAAAATCTTTGTAATAATGGATAAAACGAGAAAGTACAATAAGTTATAAATCAGGCTGCTATCTTCATAAGAATGCAATTATCAAGGCCCTTTAGAGACAAAGCAAGACTTCTTTAGAACTTATGTCTTTTAGTCATTTTACGTAGTTGGTCCAATAAAAAAAAATACCACCCTAAAAAAAATCCTTGCTTCTCACATGATTTCTGGAGCTTCATGGCTAGACCACTCTTACACTGACGATATCAAAATCTAACAATGGAAAATCCACAACCTAAAGAAAAGAGAAACCAGACTACACAGGAACATCATCTTCTTAGGCTGTGCAAGAAACCTAAAACCATTCTAAAGCGACTCATCATTTGCAACTGCTACCTAATATCATATATGCATTACAACTATTGCTCTCCTCTGGACTATCGCAAGCTTTTCCACATCCTTCCTGAAGTGTGGGGGCCCCAATACTGGACACAGTACTCCAGCTGCTGTCTCATCAGGGCCAAGTAAAGTGGCAGGAAGACTTCCTTGGTTTTGCTTGAGATGCATCGGTGGACGCACACCAGAGTTTGGTTGCTTTGCCAGCTACAGCATCACACTGGTGGCTCATATTCATCTTGTGGTCAATCAAGACCCCCAAGTCCCCTTCAGTCATGGTGCAAGCAAGCATAGCTCTGCCAAGCCAGTAAGTATGTTGAAAGTTCTTCCTACTGAGGGGCAACACCTTACACTTCTCTACGTTGAATGCCATCATGTTTTGGTTGGCCCACCTTGAGAGCATGTCCAAGTAGGCCTGTATCCCTAGCCTGTCCTGCAGTGCGACTGCCCTCCCCCATAATTCGCTATCATCCACGAACTTGGCCAGTTCACATCTGACTCCCAAATCCAGATCGTTAATGAAGATGTTAAAGAGTAGTGGCCTGAATACTGAGCCCTGAGGTACTCCACTGGTTACCCTGTGCAACATTGATTTGCTCCTGTCAACTAGTACTCTTTGGGTCCAAGCCCATAGCCAATTGCCTGGCCATTACTAGGCTAGGCCATAGCCAGTTGCCTAGCCATTACTACTACTTGTTTACTTATGGGAAGAGGTATTTGTGCTTTATATAAAATTACACTCAAGTTAGTCTATAATAAGAGTTCACGGAGTGTCATTCTAGATTATACTGAAAATTTTAACACATTGTTTTCTGCTTAGGTACTGCTTTTGGTGGGAAAGAGTAGACTGACAGTATAACAGGTGCCAAGGCCCCTGTCACTTCTAAGAGGGGAGTAGCTGGCTGCTGCAGCAGAGGAGGGAAAGCTGGAAGTCAAGATTAAGTGGAAACCTCCGGGCACAGCTGGGGAGCAATGGGTCAAGCAGGCAGTCTGCACTTGCATTCCACAGGGAGAGGAGCTCCCAGGAGAGAAGGGCTGCTAGAGACAGACAGGCAGGCACCCAAGCCACCCAAGGGAGCTAGGGTGAGAAGGCTCCAAGGGAAATATAACTTGTGGGCAACATTAAACCTGAGTGAGGAAAACATTTAGTTTGTGAAGCAACTTGCTTTCATTTATGTTATGTTTTAGGTCAACACGGAATAACATCTGTGAGGCATAGGCACAGCAACAGAGGTGGAAAAAGCCACAAATATTGCCCATAAGGGGTACTGATACAGCCAGAGAGCCATAACATAATGCCTGAGGGGCAAGACTGGGGCCAGCCGGGTACAAAAGGCACCAACCCAACAAACTGAACAAGGGCTCACTCTGGGACCCTGTGGCAGCCTCCCTTAACACTATAATAGTTTCATCAAGGAATGGCAGATGAGGAAAAGTGAGGGTACACAAAGGAGCTGGAGTAGAGGCAGGAGTCATGTGGACACCAACGGGGGTGGGCGGGGTGGTCACAGCTACCCTTCTAGCATGGTCCTAGTATAGACAGGTATCAGCCTCTGCTTTGAATCACTTGGAGAAGGAAGCTGGAGAGAAAACTGCTCAGAAAACTGATTCATAATTTTTGTTTTCCTCAAAACATCTTCACAGGCCTGGATGCACTAGTAACAGATGTTTAGAAATCACCATTTATGCAAAGTTTATTTGAAAATTAAGCACTTTCTCTGCCTTCAAATAAGACAATCATCAAAACAGAAATGTCTAGTTTTAATTCTCCAAATCCTTCCAGGTATTTTTTTCTCTTTGGGAATCTCCATGCTCCCATGTGGCCATCCAGATAGAGAGTTCAAATAATCATTTAGTTTCAAGGATTTTATTCCAAGTATTAAGAATTTAAATTTTTACAACATGACTAAGTGTTAGTGCTCATGGAAGTGAGAAATTAGCTAGGATTCCAGAGCAGGTGAGCAGGTTTTTATGTAAGCCTTTCTCTCCCCCACTAAAGTGTGACTTCTTGCTGCTGAAAAGGCTCCATAGACACCATGTTTCATTTATTTAAAAAAGAAAAATAATGAGCCACATATAGCTATTATGATTGAGGTCAGAAATACTGAGCATCACCTACTCAAAATGATATTATTCTTTAACTTGAGAATGTACGGTTAGCATATGTAAGAAGTCATCACTTAATATTGTCTGATCCTTTCCTTGTGAAACAAAATATATGGAATAAGACTCCATCATTATTGAATGTCTTGAAAGGCCCCAAATGTTTATACAATAGCATGATAGTCTCTGGGCCCTGATTCTTAACAGGGTAAAATAGCCCAGACTGAACAGAAAGACTGTCTCCAGTCCCTCAGCTAATGGACTGAGTACAGCTTGCAGATTGCTGCTCTACACTGCAGACAGCAGTGTAGACATACACTAACACTGCAGTCTGGACTCACGTTAGTTATGGTATTTTATGCTGACAATCCCAGCTTTTCCAAAAAAGACCTCCATTAAATCAGTACTCCAAGGGGCACTGATTTAACTACAGGGGTAGTAGCTGTTGCCACACCTTCCTCTTCCCATGCACTGCCACCACTTCTTAAATCTTATCTAATTCTTGACCACCCTTTCATCTTAAGGGAGGTAGAAATAAAAAGGAGAACATCGGAAGGGTAGTAATAAGCAGGGATCCTGGTTTTCCCTGATTAAAAAAAACAAACAAAAAAAAATCACAAATTTTCTAATTAATCCCCCCGCCCGCAAAATCTCTGATAACCCCCCCCATCCATGATTAAAATGAAAGTCCACTACATATATAGATATCAGTTGAACACAATGTTTTCTTGATACATATATTTACCATTTTAAAGCAATTCGGAAGTCTATCAGTCCCTCAATCACTATAATAAAATAAATTTTAAATACCTATAAATTTTGGTATTTGATTTCAGGTTTTTTATCATGTAAAATCAGAGGTCCCCCTGCCCCCTTAGCTCACAGAATGTAGGTCCAGAACCCTCACCCTCAAGCCACATTCCCCCAGTCCTGCCAGTGCCCCTCACTCCCCACCAACAGTCCCCCCACCAGCCCTGCTCTCCAGGCTGTCTGGCAGACATGTACCCTACCAATAATATAGTAGGATGGAAAAAATCAACAGCAACTGCAGTTTTGTCTTTCTTAGGTACCACCATCTGAGATTTGCTCTGTCTTTTCTGTGGTCATTTTTCTTTTCATTTCTAGCAAGTTCTAAGCCAGTTTCAGTTCACCCAAAATCTGTTGTTGCTGCACCTGAGCTTTGCAGGGCATCAAATTTCTACTCTTTAATAGATACAAAGTTTCTTCTCCCCCTGATTTAAGGACTTATGTATCATAAAAACAATATGGTTCTTCTCATATTTCATGTCCTACAGTTTTTCAATCTGTTATTACATTCAGCATATGTCCCAGAGAGCTGACAGATAGCCAATAAAAGTTAGGTTTTTTTATGTATTCTCTAGAAAAGACCTTAGGTCTTAGTTAAAGATATCCAAATCTAGACATCCTTAAAATCAAGCAATTTCATCTCCCCCGGTTTTGTAAAATAATCCAAGTATCCCAAAAGTGTGGGATCATTGGAGGATTTTCCTTTACTGAAACTATCTCTTTGAAATTAGAAACTCTTCGCTTTTCAGTTAAGCTAGTTTACTCTATTCATACAGATTTGTTTTTCCCTTGAAAAGCCCAAAACTGTTTTTTCAAAACATTTGTTTAGGGAGGCTCCTATATTTTTTTGAAAATTGTTTTTGCTATGTTTGAGCTGAGCCAGTTGAGTGAGCAAATGACACTGTGAAGTTGGAAGTGGGCACTGAACTTGTAACCTAAAAACCTGCTGAGAAACAGGCTAAAGTTATCAGACACTGACAAGTCTTAACAATAAAAGAGCCTTTCTTGAAGAAATATGTTAAGGAAGATACTGCAAACTGGTCTCAGTACTGGTAGGAGTTAAGGAGGCTGAAGAAGCAACAGAAGGATAAAAAGAAGATTCTTGGAATGTAACACTAGGTTAATGTGTGCGAGCAGTGAAGTAATACACCAATCCTTATTCATGTACATTTACCACAATATATTCATTTACATTAATGTCAATTATAATGTTAGTTACCATGAAGGTAAAGGGTTGGTAGGTGGGTGTGGACAAGAAACTGATGTATAAAAGTAAGTACTTAATATCAAAATTGTCCAGCGCTTTCTTCAGCTTTCAAAATTGCTTCACAAAATTACAAAACTAAAAACATCAATACACCTAAGTTTATCTACAGAGTAGAGCAATAAGAGATGACTATTTTCAAATGTTCAAGTTCTTAACAAAACATATGTAAAATTATTTTGAAAAAACGTTTGATTTCTTCAACTAATTTATGGAATAGTTGATCTTTTAATCAAAATTGATTTTTGTTACATTTTTTTCCATGGAAAAAAAATTCCAAAAAGTTCATCATAGGGTTGAAGTACTGTTGTAGCCACGTTGGTCCAGGAAATGTGAGATAAGTAAAGGTTTTCTTGGTGCTATAATTGGACCAGCTACATAGTTAGGAGAGGTGTTAGACAAAGTGCCCTTCCTCTGGGCACAAAGGGCACCTATACACTTGCTGGATGCACACTCCAGCAGCCTCCATGTCATGTGTATTCAGCATCCCCACTCTAATTAAAGTGCCCACTCTGGAGCATATGCAAAGATGCACAAAGACCCTGAAGATGCAGACCTACCTGAAGGAGTCTGTGCCCGTAAATATTTCTAACTTCTCTCTCAAGTATACAGCTGGTTCAGTAAAGGATATCACTGAAAAAACCTTACTTCAAACAACATAAGTTCATAGCCAGCTCTAATGCATGAAACTTGTAAAGATAAATAATCAGCATAAACCCTGATCCTACTAAAACAGTGGTAGACATTACAATAATAAAATGATAGCACATCTAAAACGTTACCAGGATTCCAAAACGTTCCTACTTTTATAAAAGTCCCTGGCCATCTACAATTACCAGCAATAATCAAAATTAGATTTTCATCTTTTTCTACTTATAAGTAATGAGAGGGAGTCAATTGTTGTATTCATGTCAAATGATTGTGAAATAAACACTTTTCACTACAGCAGGAACTAAGGAGGAAGGCAGATAATAATCTCTTAAAGTTAAATATTTAAAATTCTGCAGATCTGGACAACTTGCACCAAAATTTTTTCCAGACCAGACCAAGGTGCTCTCTGGATTCCCAAGGCTGATTTTCAATAACTATTGAAACATGAGGGAAGTTTCAGAGACTGAAATATAAAAAAGGCCAAAACTTTAAAAGGGCTAGTGGAGATATGTATATAATTATAGGCTGTCAGCTTGACATCAATCCTGGGCAAAATAACTGAACAGCAGATCAGCTGAGATGAAACATGATTAATCAAGAATGCAGGACAGTCTAAAGCCAGTCAACATATATTTATGGAAAATAAATATGGCCAAACACTTTTTTACGAGATTGTAAGTTTCCTAGATAAAATAAAGTACTAGTGTAGTATTTTGAACTTCTGAAATGTTTTTGATTTGGTCTCATAACAATTTGATAAAGAAATTATAACTATCAAAATAAATATGAAATATAGTCAATGGACTAATAAACGGTTAAAAAGTAGGTCTTAAAATAAATTGTTATCAGGGACCAATAATCACATACATTTCATAGACATTAGGGCTGGAAGGGACCTCGGAACATCATCAAGTCCTGCCCCCTGCCCAAAGGGCAGGAAGTCACCTGGGGTCATAGGATCCCAGCAAGATAAGCATCCAGTTTGCTCTTGAAGGTGTTCAATGTAGGCGCTTGAACCACCTCCGGTCGCAGGCTGTTCCAGACCTTGGGGGCTCGGACAGTAAAGAAATTCTTCCTTATGTCCAGCCTGAAACGGTCTTGTAGTAGTTTATGACCGTTCGACCTAGTCGTCATCCCTTGGGGCGCTCTGGTGAACAAACGTTCCCCCAGATACTGGTGGTCACCCCTGATAAACTTATAGGTGGCCATCAGATCACCCCTGAGCCTGCGCTTTTCCAGGCTAAAGAGCCCCAGGGCTCTCAGCCTGTCATCGTAGGGTCTGCTTCCCTGACCTCTGATCATGCGTGTGGCTCTTCTCTGAACTCTCTCAAGCTTCTCCACATCCTTTTTGAATTGTGGAGCCCAAAACTGGACGCAGTACTCCAGCTGCGGCCTCACCAAGGCCAAGTACAAGGGGAGAATGACATCCCGGGATTTGCTTGAGAAGCATCTATGGATGCAAGCCAGCGTTTTGGTCGCTTTACTAGCTGCAGCATCGCACTGTAGACTCATGTTCATCCTGTGGTCAATGATGCCCCCAAGTCTCTTTCTTCCATAGTGCTAGCCAGCATAGCACTGCCAAGCCTATAAGGATGCTGCGGGTTTTTCTTCCCAAGGTGGAGAACCTTGCATTTATCGGCGTTGAACACCATCAGATTCTCGTCCGCCCACTTGCTGAGCCTGTCCAGGTCAGCCTGGATCACCTGCCTCTCTTCTGGTGTGGATGCTTTGCCCCAAAGTTTGGTAACATCGGCGAACTTGGCCAGTCCACTTCTGACTCCAGTGTCCACATCATTAATGAAGATGTTGAACAGTATGGGTCCAAGGACAGAGCCTTGGGGGACCCCACTGGTCACAGGACACCATGATGAGTGACTTCCATCAATTACTACCCTCTGGGTCCAACCACAGAGCCAAAATTTCCAGCCAGTGGATCGTGGTGGACCCAAGGCGACAACTGGCCAGTTTCACCAAGAGGTGATCATGGGAAACCAGGTCAAAGGCTTTTTTGAAGTCAAGATATATGACATCAATCTCTTCTCCCTTGTCCATGTGATAGGTCACACCTGGTCGTAGAACGAAATGAGATTGGTCAAGCAAGACCTACCCGCAATAAACCCATGCTGGCTATCCTGTAAGATGTTGGCGTCAGCCAGTCCATTAAGGATGGCCTCTTTAATAAACTTTTCTAAGATCTTCCCCGGGACAGTAGTCAGGCAGATGGGCCTATAGTTAGCGGATCCACTTTCCTCCCTTTCTTGAAGATAGGCACCACATTGGCCTTCTTCCAGTCTTCAGGCACTACACCAGAGCGCCAAGAGTTTTCAAAGATCCGTGATAGAGGCTGGGCTACGATGCTCGCCAGCTCCTTGAGTACCCTGGGGTGTAGATTGTCAGGGCTGGCTGACTTGAAGGTATCCAGCTTTTCAAGATGTTCCTTCACGAGGTCAGCATTAATGGAGGGCAGGAGATCACCCTCACCCGGACTTCCCTGTCCCATAGCGGGCATGGTCGTCCCATGGGATTGATGAAAGACCGACGCAAAGTACCCATTTAATAGGTTGGCTTTTTCCTGGGCGTCAGTTGTTAGTTGCCCCATCTAGTTTAGCAGGGGTCCAATGTTGCCCCTGCTTTTCCTCCGGCTCCCCACATATCTGAAAAAGGACTTTTATTGTCCTTAATGCTCAAAGCTAGTTGGAGTTCAGTTGCAGCCTTGGCTTTCCTGGTATGCTCCCTGCAGGACCGGACCAGTGCAGAATAATCCTCCTTGGAGGTGACTCCCATCCTCCATCCTTTGTAGGCCTTTCTTTTTAGCCTCAGGAGGTCTGCTAGGTCCCTGGAGAGCCAGGGGGGCTGCTGTGCCCTCTTGCTGCCTTTCCTCCGAGATGGAATAGACTTAGTTTGTGCATTGAGGATCGCTCCCTTGAGGAGCAACCACTCTTCTTGAACTCCCCTCTCCCTGTGGTCACAGTCCCTTAGGGCCTCACTGACAAGCCTCCTGAGCTTGTCAAAGTCAGCTTTCCTGAAGTCAAGGACTTCCGTGTTGCTGACTGACTTGCCAGCTTTACGGCAGATGGTGAAGGTGATCAGCTCGTGGTCACTGTCACCCAGCTTCCCATCGATCACTAGGTCTCCAACTAGGTCATCCCCAGTAGCCAGTACCAGGTCGAGCAGCGCTTTGCCTCTTGTTGGCCCATAGACTTCTTGAGTCAGGTAGAGGTCATCCACGCATGAGAGGAAACTTTGTGACCGCTCAGATTTTGCTGAGCAATCCTCCCACGAGATGTCCGGGTAATTGAAGTCACCCATGACAACCATGGTCCTGGAGCATGCGGCCTCAGCCAGTTCCCGGGCAAACTCCTGGTCAAGCTCAGGACTTTGGGTGGGAGGTCTGTAATACACTCCCACCATTGTGTCCCCTGTGCCGTGTTCCCCACGGATTTTAACCCAGAGGGTCTCCAGCCGTCCACCCTGGTCACCAATATCGGCTTGCAGGGACGTGTAGCTTTCCTTAACATAGAGAGCTACACCCCCGCCCCTTTTATCTACACGATCCCTCCTGTACAGGGTATAGCCATCTATACCCGTGGTCCAGTCATGGGTGGAGTCCCACCAGGTCTCTGTTATCCCTATGACATCATAATTATTTGCATTGAGCAGGAGGATGAGCTCCTCCTGCTTATTCCCCAAGCTCCTGGCATTTGTGTACAGGCAGGCAAATGTCCCCTGGGGGGCTCCTTCCTTGCCCACAGATTTTACCAGGGCTGGGGCAGGGGTGGGCTCCCTTAACTGCCTTGACCCGCTGGCTTTGCAAGGATTGCTCAGCGGGCCAGCAGTGGCAGTAGTGCTCCCATCCCCCAGCAGGCTTAGTTTAAAGCCCGGTGGAGCAGGTCAACCAGTCTGGCTGACAAGAGCCTCCTCCCTAGGGGAGAGAGGTAGAGGCCATCTCTTCCCAGCAGCTTGTTCGTTCTAGGTTTCGTTCTAGTAGAGTTCCATTTAAATACTATTTAATACATCTTTTTAATTAGCTGGATGAAAACATAAAACCATTACTGACAAATTGTACAGCTGGCACAAGGACTGGGGGCAATCCTATATCTTGAAGAGGATATAGTGATCTGGATGGTTTGCTAAATGTGATGCAAGCAAACCAGGTACTTTTTTCATTCAATTTTCCGTAGATTTAAATGCATGAAAAAGAAGGTGGGTTATAACAACAGGTTGGAGAACTCTATTCTTTGATGCAATCCTGAATAGGACACAGCAGTTCTGGTGAATGACCAGCTGAACATAAAATCCCAATGTAACCTTGTGCCAAAAGAGAATGAAATTGTTGGATACATAAACAGATAAATATTAAGTAGGAGCAGGCATATAATATTACATCTGTATTTGACAAACTTTCTGCCCAGTTCTGAGGTCCAGAATTCAAGAATGTTGAAAAATAAGGTTCAGAAAAGAAACACAAGAACATTTAGAAGGCAAAACATGCATTGCAATAAAAAAATATAAGGAACTCACACTATTCAATTTATCAAAGAAAAGGCTATGGAGGAACTTGATCATGACCCTTTCCTCTGTGTAAATGTGTATACACACATATAAACAGCTACACAAGGAACAGACACTTGATAATAGAGGGACTTTCAATCAAGCAAAGATATAACTAGATCCAATGACTGAAACTTGAAGACATATTGGTAGGGCCTACCGAATTCATGATTTCGCAGAAACCATGAATTTGGTAGGTCCCCCATGAAAAATCCCAGTCCCTGAGAAAAAGTACAGGGACCATGAAAAGCAGGAAAACAGCAGCAAGCCAGTGGGGAGGGAAAAAAAGGCAACTCTAAACCGGAAAGGGCAGAAAGCACTGGTGTCTTGGAGTATGCGGGGAAGGAGAAGGGAGGAGAGACTGGCTGCGGGGCCCTAGAAGTTCTACCTCTCCTACCAGCATGCGACTCTCAAATATCACCACTTTTTATGTTCAAAGCATCTCACTATCAATTTTCTTCTTACACAAGTCTCATGAGTTGGGTGACTATGATCCCTGGTTTATAGCCAGCAAATGAGACAAAAAGGGAAAGCTATTTGCCTAAGGTGAAAAGGGCAAGAGAAACAGTATCACAGAGATGTGCATATACAGTTTTGCTCTATTCTGCTCCATTCATATACTGTATTAATCACTACTCTATCTGAGCACCTTCCACAAGAGCATTAGGCTATTATGTCATGCATTGTTTTCTAATCCCTTCCCAGAAGGAATGAGGTGAATGCAGTATTTTTTTTTTTTTAACTTTCTAGGTTTATAGATATTGTTGCTATGTATTTATGGTAAAGAAAATTTGCCTTCCACATGGAGTGGAAGTTGACAAGGGTTCCTGGAGTTCTTAGTGTCTATTGAAGTTTGATACCCAATCTTACCCTGGCCCTAGAGAAAGCTGTCTTCTACACAAATGAACTTTATCCTCAGAAAAAGAAAGCGAGAAGTTGTCGATCATATCCGCATCTTAAAGCTTCAGGTAATGTTTAGAGTTCAGAACTTCCTGATTCCTTCCTCCATGGTTAAATCACTACATCAGACATCTTTGGTTTGCTTTTGACACAAGGGAGAAAGAACCACTTTCTGCATCTCCAGAAGCATTCTTTTAGAGCCCCAGTGTGGACTTGGAGATCTTAGATCTAAGTACTGGCTGTGACTAACCAGATCCTCTTAAATCTTATGAAATCTAACCAGGTCACTGTTACTAAATTTGCCCATTACTTTGGGGTGTGCTCATTTATTAGGGATAGTTTCTAGGGTCTTAGTGATTCTGTCAATGTGCTGCTTGTGTTACTATATGGAGCTGTATTTCTCCCTTCTGCAAGCCCTCACCCCCAGTGGAGCTATCTTGCAGGACTCAATCTCAATGGGACTGGTTTCCTCCAGTCACCAAATCAGTCATACACACAAACACACACAAATTAATGTGACACGCCTGACCTGGCCGGGCTGATCAGCGTGGACAGGCTGACACCCTCATATGCCAAGAATCAGTTCATAAGAGCAACAATAAAATGCGGTCAGACACAAGCACACAGGTAAACAGAATCCCTCTGAATCCGGCTGGGTGTCCAGCTGACACCCTCATGGGCCAGCATTCAGTTCATAAGGGCACGTCTGAGTCAAACTGGGTCAATCAGCCTGTACAAGCTGATCCCCTTATGTGTTTCAAACTCAGCACGTCCCAATCTTGGCCTCTTGATGAGCAGACCCCACAATAATTTAGGCTTCACAGGGATCTTTAGCATAGGTAAAAGAAGCGTTGCTGCAGAGCACAGGAGGAAAAAGAAGCAGAGAAGGAAAAATATACCCAATTACTACCAGTTTGCCTATAAAAGTTATTTATTGCTAAGCATATGAAATATATAATAGTACTAGTAGTAATAGACATGCAAAAGAAAAACAAACACAAACAATGACAATACTACCCTGGTTTCACTAAGTATTTGGGGAAACTTAGCTCAAGCTTAACTGATACAGTTCAGGTTCAGAAGTTTATGCCTAGAAAGAAGAGAGAACGCTGGGAATCTCACCGAGTCCACGGTACCCAGGCTGCAAAGCTGACAGGCACAGTCCGTAGCACAATCCTTGAAGAGAGAGACGATCTGTTCTTCCAGTGTCCCAAGAACGACAGGGGATGGTGTCAGCACAGGAGTTTTTTTCTTCTTCTTTCTTTCTCCTTCTTTTTCTTTCTCTTTCTTCTTTTTAAGCACACACACTTACAGATTTTTATACCCTCAGTTCAGCTGCTTTGAAGCACCCTCAGTAGTGTAAATCATTGTCTTTTCTATTGACAAGGGGTTATCTGGTTTGGACCATCTCAGGAAACTGATTGATAATCAGGAAACACTTAAGATTAGGGAGTAACCCAAATACTTGGGAGCCAGCTTGAGATTCCTATGGATGGCAGATATCCTGATGGGATATCTTATGGTTTCTTCAGGAACAATAGATAGCTTGCACCATCAGGATTTTGGATTTTTACTTGTTGTGCACAAGCCTCAGCTTAGCATGACTTTTCCAGATTTTACTATAGTCTTTTAACAGACTTAAAGCAATTATTGGGGTGCTCATAACCTTTTGTGGAGAGGACTCCCACCAGTTGTCTCGGGAAAGATACGACAACACCTGGGATTAGGGCTCCAGCAGGCTGGATGCTGTGATGAACCCTTAACCATTGTTCAAATGTTGCCCGTACCCCCTCGGACTCGGTCTCTTGCCTCAGCATTCCCTAACCCGGCAACCGAGTTTTAGTCAATCAAGTTTAAATAGGCCTCCCATAGTGGGACCGGGGAATGTACGGCCCAAGATGCCTATTAAACTTAGAGCTGTGTGTGTGTGTCTGGGGGGAGAAAAGTCCTTAGCAAATCCAGATTAGAACTGGTCTGATAAATGCTGAGCTGGGTGTGTGTGAACATGGGTTAATTAACATTGGAAGCACAGATTCCCCATCATGCAGCGCTCTCCTGCTTCTCTGGTCCCTGAATTCACTGCAGTCTCTGCTTCAGGCTTTCTGTTTTCCAACTCTCATGTAAATGAATGGTCATCTGGTTCCATCTCAGATGCAAATGAGACCGAGGGCAGTTGTTCACTCTTATCACCCTTATCT
The DNA here is from genome assembly GCF_030867095.1 of Alligator mississippiensis. NCBI lineage: Eukaryota > Metazoa > Chordata > Crocodylia > Alligatoridae > Alligator > Alligator mississippiensis. Next base: position 170,049,349 of record NC_081826.1, on the reverse strand, counting down.
GGAGAGTTTTAGGTGCGTCTCTTACTGCATCTTAATCAGTTTCATTTATGGGGGGGGGAGTCCTTGTGAGTCAGACAGACTGCATCCTGTGCCAGGGTTGCCCAAGAATACAGAGCTGAGACCTAACAGTCACTGCTACATAGTAGCCTTCATGTCATAAACCCCAAATGTCTGGCAGTACAAAGATAAGAGCTAAGAGACTTACCAACAGTCCTAAACAGTTACTGCAATCATCTGGGCCCTGCCCATGTTCAGTCACCCACAGAGAGGAAAAAATTCACTCCTTCCATTCCCTGCACCTGCCCATCCTTGCCTGGACAGTTAACTTTTAATGGTGAAGAAAGATATAAGACAGACAATTAGGAAGCCCTATCTAATTAAATGAATAACCATAATAATAATCTCCATTCAGAAGCCATTTACTAGTCTCACAGTTCTGATCCATAATTCCTTTGTTCATAGTGGACTAGTACCATCCTATGAACTGTCATGCAGAAGACAACCTGTTATACAAGGATTACTGCTGTTGTAAAACAAAGAAAAGTTACTTCCTTTCAGACCTGACTGTTGGTATACAACTGAATTATTGTGTTTGCATTTAAAAGCAGCAAAATCAAATACAATGGTCACTAATAAAGTCAATATTTGGCAGCAGCCATCATAGTCACAGCTATTATTATGTGAAGTAGTAGAGAATAGTGGTGTCCAATACCACTGTATGATTACAGTTGGCATATGCTGACTTTATAAAATTGTGAACAACATATTATAGAACAACTTTGAAAATCTGAAGGCCTTAATATTGGTTTCTCATCTTCAATAATTCTTCTTTAGTTCTCATGGAGTTTCATATTTACTAGATTCCAGCTCTGTAGTAGTCATCAGTTCTAAGTCCAGAATGGCTGCCTCCCAAGTAACTGCAGCTCTGCACCAGCAATAAAAAACTTTCTCCTGCAGTGCTGCTTGTTTGTTGTAGGTACCCAAAGTTAGATGTATTGAAAGTATAAAGACATGGGACTTAGATTAGATAAAAAGAACAATAAGCATCTTCTAGCTGCAGAAGTAACATCTGCTGACTAACTGGCATTGTCCCTCATAGGTAAATTAAAAAAAACACAAAACCATTTTGGAAAGACAACATGCAATAGAATGGAAAATTATCACTGGTTTTCTAGCTGTGGACTATGGAAAAATCTCCATTTAAGTTCTTTCCAGCATTTAGTGATGTGATACCTGTTCACTCTACAAAGAAAAATGAAAATGACTAAACTGTATTATATCACTGGACTGTCTAATTCATTACCCAGTCCCTGACTGCAGTCAGTACCAGATACTTCTGAGTAGCATGTAAGAAACCTAATAGTTAGTAGTAGTGGAATGAACTCTTAAATAGCAAAGTTCTTCTTTAATCCCATTACTCAGAGGTTGGTTTATAGCCTTACAAAGATTTTACATCGTTCCTAGATGACAAAAATAAAAATACTTATAACAGCTGAACCGTAACTAGCTATGTCATCTGTGGAGACAGATCTCAGAATGTCTCAATATAAAAGAACAAGTTTCTACTACTTGAGATAAAGGAGCTACTTCATTAAATGTGCAGGGTCTTCTACAACTCTATCCATTGTCTAGCTAGTAAAAGGGGAGCAAAGAACCAAGTACAAGTCAGTTAAATTACACTGAATATTTCTGGCATTATTCATAGAAAAGTATTCTTTATATCTTGAACTGTGCAAAGCCCTCTACCTAAATTATTTTATGTGACAATACACATTTGTAATCAACAACACACACACAATAAAGCCCTTAAAATTATCATAAAAAGCCATACCTATTTGGAAAATAGGACTGTAAAAGTCTCTGCATTAACAAGCAATTGCTATTCCAAAGAATCCCTAAAATTGCCACTTCAAACCCTGTCAGCTACAGGGCACAATACTAGAAATACTAACAACACAATATGATAATGATGTAGGTAAAAGCAGAGGAGGGGAGGACACTGCCAGTGCCCTTCCACTGCGATGACAGGAAAGTAAATGGTTAATATAGCCCCAGGAGATACTAGGAAAAAGAAGCATACATCATGCTATGAAGGAAGGAAAACTCCTAACAATCTGTGCCAATCTGGCCAAAGGAAAAATTCATTTCTGACCCCAAATTTGGAATCAATATGACCCTGAGCAGAAGAGCAAAACCTTATAGACAGGAAGTTCTGTGTTTTCTGAATATTGGCAGGGGCATCACTGCATCCCAGTCAAAATCTCCATCTTTAACTGTAGACTATGTCCCAGTGCCTCCGGAGAAGCCACACACTTGCTTCCTCCCCACCTCTCCCAGGTCAACTCCTTCACTCCCTCCCCAATGCCATCAGCATTCAGAAGGAGTAAAAAATTATTTTCTAACCCCAAATAGCAGCCAGTATAATCCCTAAACCATGAGATTACCAGATATCTTCCACACTATAACAGTGACCTTTGTATCCCAACCTGGGGACTGCAAACACAAGACTCCACCATGATTGCTGAGCCAAAATTCCCCGTCCTGTCAAACTATTCCCTCCATTAATTTATCTGATACAGTCTTAGAGTTAATCAGGTTCCTTACTCCCACCACTCTTAGTAGTGCTAAGCATCTGTAATCATGTTTATAATCAGTGGCCGTACAAAGATGGCAGAACTTTCAAAGAAACAGAATATGTTACTTTAGTAGGTAGGGTGGAGCAAGGGAAACAGGGAATGAAATGTTGCTAATAAAGAAAAGTATCAGGGTATATTTCCTTGAGGAGAAGGAACAGGTTCAGTGTTCTCTTATTCGCTCTACCTGCACTGCCACTATTAGCACCAGTCGCTGAACTGGTAACACTATGGTCCTCTCTACACTGTAAACTCACTAAATCAGGCAGCACCACTCTCAAAGTCAATGTGGTGCTGTGCATGTACATCCCCCTAAATCATACTTTTTTCAGCCTTCAATCTAGCTATGTTAAGAGCTTAAGAGCTGTATGGTATTCAGTCATGTGTCCAGCCTCCAAAATAACCTCCTAGGCTAGGTACACACATTACAATTTTACTGGTACAGGTGATCAGAAACTGGACTATACCCATAACAGAAGTTCAGCACACAAAACTGGTCTATACCCATAACACAAAAGAAATTTAGCACACAGACTGGTTTAAAAATGGTGGAACCGGATCTAAGATTTGCCCCCTCCCCCAAGAGCAAATGTGTATTCTGTTCAGTACTGATCTAAACTACACCACTTACAGAAAATCATACAACTTAGATTGATTCCACTTTGAATCAATTGATTAATTAGGCTTCATGGGTGACTGGTGCCACCTTAGTCAGAGGGGGCACGTGGCCCCCCAGCAACCAGTCAGCGACTGGGGGGGGGGGGTCCCCCACGGCCAATCGCACTGACCAAGAAGCAGCCACAACATTCCCGGAAGTGACCACGGCACTTCATCTGGTGCTCCCACTCCCCAGCTGGTGCTCGCAGGGGACCACCAGTGCTCCTGTCTGCCCTCCCCCCTACCCATCACCTAAGCGAGGAGTGTGGCCTGTCAGGGGGTGCACCAGAGCTCTAAGGGGGTGCACATGCACCCCCGTGCACCCCCTATGTGTCACCACTGTTAGGCTTTAATGTCTGTATCTAGCCCCTAGATTTTACTACATCTCATTTGTGTCTCTACAACAAGGGGTACTGCTGTGGTTTTCCTTCCTGTGAATTTTTTCTGGGAAACGGCCCAGATACTCAACTAAACTCAGTATGCTGCTGCAAGGACTTGTCACCATGGTCAGGATAGCCTGTTATAAGACAAACGACACATCTTAAACCAAACATAATCTTCAATGGTTTCTGGACATTTTCTACTCTCTGAAAAAGAAGGAAAGAGCTGTTGGAACAATTTATGATAGTAGAAATTTTAAAAAGTGATATATTTTAGTAGACAAAGAACCTCAGTGAATGTTTCATAGTTCTACAGATGTTAAATGGAGTTATACTGATTTGTAGCATTTGAGATCTGACCCCCCAGTCTTATCCATTATTTACAAGTAGTTAAAGTACTTGTTCCAAACCAGCTTGGTTATTTCCTATCCTATCCAGAAAAGACTCAATGACTATATTCTATCAGTACAAAAACTTAAATAGGCAGTTAGTTTTTGTTGTAGGGCAGAATTTCACCCAAATCCTGTCAGCAGTAAACTGCTTTATCAAACACATACACACAAAACAAACTAAAAAATGAAGCTAAGTAAATCCTGAATAAAGAAACAACTTCTAAATGCTACTTTGAATAGTCTAACTTCTGCAGTATATTTCTTAGTCTTAACATCCTTCTAAATACACAGCACTGTCCTTGAAACAATTAAACACACACGCAGCATTTTGGAAATGTGTAGAACTTTTGTGAAATTATTACTACTTTTTATTATTTCCATTTAAAAAAATAATAATACATTATAACACATAGAAGTGTGATTTTTTTTTTTTGAAATTGTTTCATTGCGCTAATTTTTAACCTAAAAATTTGAAATAGAAAACAAACCCCCCAGAGCAATTTTCTTTTTTGGGACTAGCTTAAATGTTAAATTTCAAAATTTGGGAATGTTTTAGAATATATCCTTTAATCTGAAAGCACCTTTCAACAAGCTTATTTGTTTTTAAAAAGTTACAAAACACCTATTTTATTTGGTTTTCCAAGACAGACACTTAACACCTAAATTTTTCTATCCTCCAAAAGAAGACAGGAAAAGCCCTTGCTTATGTTTTACATTTATAATGGTCTTAGGTATTGCAGTTTAACTCCAGATGAATACTGTGGGAGGAAGTAAGCCTCAAAGCCAAGGTGTTTATACACGTCGGTTAAACATATATCAGCAATTCTGTTTTGTAATTTTAGTTGTGAGAATTACAGTGTGAAAAAATGCAGACTTTGTTTTGACAGTACTGTATATTGAATTAAACAGCCTTGTACAGGACACAAAGAAACTTCTGAGACAGCCCAGGACTGCTGGCAAATTTATTATGGTCTTATTGTGGTTCTTCCAAATTAATGGTGCTCTTTGTGCACTTGAATGTTTAAACTGTGACAAGTAATGAATGAAATATTTTTAAGTCATTTGAGATTTTTTTTTCTGACAAGTAATATCACCTGGATAAATAACAGCCTACTAAAAAAACCCAACATTTTTGGTTCAACCATACTTAAAATAGATGTGGTAGATATAGCAATACTGGTATAAAATTCAATTATCTGACAACCTACCCTATTTCTTGCACTAAAACAATAATGCTAAAAAAGTATTTTAGGCAGTGTCCAGACAAGTGGGAACATGCATTTCCCCAGGAACAAGTAGCACCTTTTGCTGCTGCTACTTGTCCCTCAGGAATGCCCGGGGCACAAGCACTCTGGCGTGTGGCAGGTTACCCCAGGGGGGTAGGCAAGGTTGAGGCCAGCAACTGTGCTGTCCCCAGCTGCCTTACCTGGGGTCCTGGGGGCCTTGGGGAGCTACAGCCATAGTGCTTCTGCAGCTGAAGCCCTGGCCAGTAGCCTGATACCATCTGGCCCGTAGCAGATCCTACCACCCCCTGGGCACACAGTAGGGCTGGGGCAGTGCTGCAACTGGACTATCTTTCTGGCAGCCTAGGTGGTAGCAGCTCCTTCTGGCTGCCACTTCCACTGTCCCCAGCCCCATGGTAGTTGCAAGGACGCGCATGCACAGCCCCAAACCCAGCCCACACTGAACCTGCTACAGATTGCCTGCCCATGCTGAACAGCAACAGCAGTGGTTGTGGCCGGGCAGAAACTGCTGTTTGGCATGGGGGAAAAGCAGCTGCACCCCCTCACCTTGCCCAGGTTACCCTGTGGCTCATCTGCACTGCTACCTATGCCCCGCTGAGTAGCCCAGAGGCAGCAGGGACAATGGCAAAGAGGAGCCACAGGGCAGCCAGGGCATGGGCTCTAGCCAGCTGTAGCAGGAAGGGCCTGGCTGCATTGGCTGGAAGAAGCCGCTTTCCCCCTGTGCTGACCAGCAGCTTCTGCCCAGCTGCTGCCACAACTTAGCATGGAAGGGCAGTTCAGGGAGCTAAGGCAGGAAGTTTCAGCATCAAAAAGCTAGCAGAGAGCAGATTTAGATTGGACATTAGGAAGAACTTCTTCACAGTTCGAGTGGCCAAGGTCTGGAACGGGCTCCCAAGGGAGGTGGTGCTCTCCCCTACCCTGGGGGTCTTCAAGAGGTTAGAAAACCATCTAGCTGGGGTCATCTAGACCCAGCACTCTTTCCTGCCTATGCAGGGGATTGGACTCGATCTATTGAGGTCCCTTCCGACCCTAACATCTATGAATCTATGAATCAACCCTAACATCTATGAATCAAAACAATGTGTCTCCTTAGACTCATCCTCAGAAACACTGGCTGGATCTGGCCTGCGGTTGGACCAGGCACTGCCAATCTGGTTTACCATGCAAAAAGGTTGAGCACTAACTGATAGTTACAGAAGTCACAGCCAAGATATCTACCATAGCATTACAAGTTGCATTTTAGGAATGTAGTTACTGCAAACTGGTCTAATTAGTCATGTGTAGTCATTGTAACTCTAGGAATCCACTGACTGACAGGGCCTCAGGCTAGATGGATTCTTTGGCCGGGTCATCTCTGAATCCAGGGAACTGATAACGATGCCAACTATTAACCCTGACTATAAACTGGGCCTCTAATCAAGAAGTTTAGTGTTTAGAGGTGCTAAGCTTTTATTATTCCCACTGACGTCAATGAAAGCTGTGGGCGCTAGCTGTGGGTGCTCAGCATCTGTCAGAAACAATAAGCAAGTATGGATACAATACTTGACAGTAGAACTGAGAAAATAATGATTTTTCAGTTCAGTGGTCAAAACAAAAAAAAAATATTTTGAGTTACATTTTCTCACTGATATGAATCCTCCTCAAATGCATTTCCTTTTTAAAAAAAGTTCCAAAACAAAAATAATTAAAATTGTCTACATTTGACATCAAAATGCTATTTGATATGAAAAAATCTAAATATTTTATTAAAAATAGTCAAAATAAAGCCTTTCAACTTGTCCAAAACTCTTGTTGTTTTTTCTTCTTCAAACTATTAGCTTGATTAAATCCAAATTCATAGAAAATGTTGGCTGCTCTGCAACTGCAATTTTAGCAAATAATTCTTCTGAAAAATTTCACCCAGTTCTACCTGACAGTCAGAATACAAAAACAACAGCCAGGAAAATACACACTTTCTGTCACATATCCAAAGAGTCTTAAGAAGCAAAATTGAAAAAACATATTTAAAGTCTGTTATTAAGCTTTAAAATCCAAACAGCTATGCATATTTTGACCTTTGTTTACATGCATTTGAAAACACCTGAAAGGGCCATTGCCAAGTGATTAATTGTTCACAATGCTACAAAATGATCTGAGCACTCCAGGCCAAGCCCCTGGCTGATATAAATCAACATAGCTTCATTGATATCAATGGAACTACACAGAACTATGCCAATTCACACCAATTGAGAAGCTGGCCTCTTTTTATTATTTATTTATTTCACCTGTTACACATTTTTCTCCCTTGGGCACAAATGACAGACAGTCATTCTTGTTTTGCCAGATGGCATACTTCCTCCTGAATCAGACATTTTACTGAACAAAACAGAGCATAATACTACTGGCATGACAGTTTTCAAGCCAGTATCTTTTGCAGAGATATGTGGAATAGCCTTCTGAGATCAAAATTTTGTAGGAAGTGTTAGATTTGACCTTTCTATTCTGTGACAGTATTGAAAAATAAAAATGAAAGCATTTAGCATACACCCTGAGAAACAAACTATCTCGAGCAAGGTGCCACAAATGTATACTTGAGCCATGGCAGAACTTTGGGAATCCTACAATGCATGCTATGTATTAAGTTTGTACTAATAATATTCCCCATAACAGTGGCAGACAAGGTTCTTTGGGTAAATCTGGTATCTTTTATTAGACCTCTAATAGAGTTTGTCTAATAAAAGATATCAGATTTACCCAAAGAACCTTGACTGCCTATGTCCTTAGACCAACATGGTTACAACCTATACTCTCAAAACAGGGTGCATTTTCCTCTAAAGTAATGTCACAGGAAATCCAATTGTCTTCCAAACAAATACGTAAAAAGTATGTTGTCTGAGTAGTTTTACAACAAAGGAATATCCTGTAACTAAAGAAGTCCCTAGAGATCTTGAAGCAAAGCCTAACTACATAAAGAAATGGAAGACATATGATAATAAGAAAGAATCAGTAGTGTTTTCAAGATCAAGGAGGAAGGCGAAAAGCAGGGAGCGCTTTATTTTGCTTTAAATATAAATTCCCCGACTCTAAATATGCACTTTTCTGCTCCAGCAATGGTAGGGACCAATGATCAATGAATTCAGTGGAAAAACTGATTTACCAGGGTAGATCCTCAGTTGGTATAAACGGTCATAATTTTAAAGTATGGAACTTTACATCAGATGAGGATCTGCCCCAGTGAGTTTGTATGAAGCTGTCCAGCTCCTGTTCAGAGGAGCAACTGAGCACATGCTTCATTCCCACAAAAGTCAACTGTTGACTTGGCAGACTTGGTGAATTTATTCTCAAATTTTTACTCAGATAATTCCACTCCTTAGCCCTTTATTTTGGGGATTAATTTAATATTTGCTACATATACAATAACACAGGATTGGAATCCCTCTGCCAATTCCAGTCTAAACACAGGTCTCCCCCTTTCTGGGAACTTCACTAAGAAATCATTAAATAAAATGAACCCTCCAGAATACAGACGTTTGTAGAAACTTCTTAACTGCACATATTTATAAAACCTGCATTTCTTCAGTCAGATCTCCTTGAGGGGCTTATTACGTAACCACAAAGTTACAAAAAGTCCATTGCTATATGATAGAATATTCTATTCTCCAGTGTCTTCTCCAATAAAACTTTATATTTACATTATAAGAAAGATCCATCTTTCTTACACTCATTGAGGTAGCAAAGAATCATAAAAAGCCGTTTTCTATTTTTCTAAAATGAATTCAAATCTCAAAGAAATGCAGTTTATCATCATTAAAACTGAATATACTATGTGTGTAAAATACACACACACACACACATAAATGAACGTGAATACCGCTGTAGCTCCAGCTGTATCAAATTCAAGAACATGCTTACAGAGGTGATCAACTTGTCATTCAAATAAAAGGACCTTACTTTAATAAAAAATGAAGGCAATCTTTCTAAAAGTTTTGCATTGTTCCTCAGGGGCAACACGTAGGCAGTGCATGTACACCCCCGAATGTGCCAGTGTACCCCCTGCCAGGCCACGCTCCCTGTTTAGCCGACAGGCAGGGGGGCAGGCAGGAGCACCAGTGCCCCCCCGCAAGCGCTGGCCGGGGATGGGGGCTGTCAGCAAAAGCGGCTGTGCAGTATCCAGCAGCAGAGCAGCTGCTTTTACGGAGAGCGAGATCACTGCAGGGGGACCCCCACAGCCACTGACTCGAAGTACCAGACACCCATGCTGTTTCTTGTATGGCACTACCTGTAGATTCAAATACAACTTCACTTCCAATATTTTGATGTGGTTTTGTAAATATAGAAGACTCTGCCCTTTAAAATTATGTATGCAACCCCTCTATATGAGGATTGCTCCCTATGACAGCTATTCGAAAACAGGGGGTTAGCCCTTCTCTTCCTCTATTTCTGCAGAAGGAGCACTCTGAGATGTATATGAAATAGATGTTTGGGTTATGGCAGACTGGGGGGAGGGTTGAGCCAGGGAAGTATCACAGTTTTCCACCCCCCCACCCCCCCAAGTACCACAGAGATTCCCAGAAAAGGAAACAGAAGATAAGACTATATCTCTCTATCCCAGTACCATCTTCTGTATTGAGATTCTCATCTTTAAATGGGATCTCAGAGGAAGGTGCCAAGGCCAGAGAGTTAGTGCACAGATAAAAGACTTTCATATGAATCTTCCTAGAAATCTGCAGTTTTGTGGGAGGGAAGCCTTCTACAGAGGGGTAGGATAAATCCTGCTCTCCCAAAGAACAAATTGGGGGTCTTTTATCATGGAGCCTTGAAAAGACTTATTTTTCCTGGGGAACCCTCCACAGATTTTACTGCAAGGAGTGAGTAGCCCCAAATTCTCTCTCCAAAAAGTTTCAACCCTTGAAAAAAAAGATCTATATAATACCACATTCCAATACAAAAATAATCCGTTCCTGCATTTAACTTAAGGTACCAGTGTTTAATACATAACAGTTCAAACAAAACCTTAGTAATGTACATAAAACAAAACATTTTCTTTTGAAAGATAGGTTTAAGTTATATAAAACCAATGACGAACATTCAGTTAAAGATGTGATAGGATCTGATCTGCAATCCCAAAAGCCACACCGCCTGCCATGCCATACATGCATGGCAGGAGGTACAACTGTGAGAGCAGGGATCAGATCCCAATCATGTCCTATTGCCAGTGAAGGAAGAGCCTAGAATCATGATCATGTCCCCAGGCTTCCCCTTCCCTGCCAAGTAGCAAGTCATGTGCACAGTGTGCTCCAGAGGTGTTATTTTTAATTTTAAGGAAAGTTTTTCATATTCCAAACCAAATCAGCCAAATGAGTTCCAAATCTGTGAGTCATTCAAGAAACATATATGGCCCTACTACCAGCAAACATCCTCCACCCCTACCTGGGGCTTCAGATGTTTCCAAAACATTTGGCAGGCATCCTACAGGCAGGCCCAAGCCCAGGGGCTTGAGGTTCAGATGCCCCTGAGTTTCGCTTGCCCTCAGCCATACAGCCACAGAAGCAAGCTAGGGAGGAGTCTCCCAGTTCCATAAAGTGGGCATAAAGCCAAGATCTTCCCATTGGAAATGAAAGTGGGAGGTTAACTATACATTACCTCCACCCAGGTACTACCCCGTGCCGGAAAAGCAGTTATCCCGTCCCCGGGAAAACTGACTTAGCGGTCACGTGGTATTTCTCCTGTCTTAGTGGTATTTCCCCTACCAGGTGTGCTCCAGAGGCCAAGGCATGGGTGAACTAGCTGGGACTCCCAGCCACAGGAGCACACCAGAGTCCTTTAAGGCTCGGATTCACTGCTGAAGCTGGGAGTGCCGATCAGCTGACTGGCACTCCCAAATGCGGTAGCACAAGTCATGTAGTGCTATGGTGTGCTCCTGAGGATGAGAGTGCTTGCTGATCAGCTGATCAGTGCTGACCACATGTTCAACTCTAGGTATGCAAAGGGAACCAACCATGGGGAGATCTAGAGTGGTTGCAGTGACGTGGCTGCACCCCCTTTTCAGACTGGAACACACCTTGGGAACTTCTGGTGACTTTTTTGAAGTACCCAAAGCCGGTGAGAATCCCACCTCCCTTCCCCTCCATGGGCAGGGACAGGTCCCCTCCCTGCTCTTGCTGCTTTCCCCACTGGGGATGGGGGAAGCTTTAGAAGGCTCCTGCCTTCTTCCAGCTAGGCTGCCTCAGATCTTGGCTCTGAAGCTTTCCTCACCCCCTAGCAGAGGAAGCAGCAGCAGTGAACAGAGCAAGGAGGATGGGACAGAAGGGAAGGAAGCTGGGGGAGGGTACTTAGCTGCTGTAGTGTCTTTAAAAAGTTCCCAGACTCTGCCCACACAGGTTGGTTGGGGAAAGGAGGCAACAGGGAGGAGGAGAGCAGCACCCCTGAAGTAAAGGTAGCTACTCCCACCACACCCCTTTGCCAAAATCTGGATCTGCCCCTGCAACCAGCCACAAAGTTCTTACACATGTTCTGTAAGAACTTCATGGCTTATTCTGTTTTATTACGCCATTAATGAGATGAATCATGTAGCTGGAGATGGGAGAAACCTACCAGGGTAGAGTTACCGTATATCTGGGTTTTCCTGGACATATCCTCTTTTTTGGCCCCCTGTCCTCGTGTCCAGGAGGGTTTTTAAAATGCAAGCAAATGTTTTTGCTCTTCCTCTGCTTTCCAGGGCTGGCTGTTTGGGCCTGGGAACAGTGGGCAAGGTGACTGGCTGTCGGGGGTCATGTGCTCCATGCACAGGGCCCCGCAAACTCCCAGGGAAAGAAACAGTGTGTAGATGTAGGTGTAGGTGTGGTCGCGTACGTGCAAGCACACAGCAACTGTGCAGGCAGCAGGGCAGGGGGCTGCGGGTCAGGAGTGAGGGGCACCTACAGGGCTGGGGAGGGGGGGCAGGGGCTTAGGAGTGAGGGACAGAGGCAGGACACAGTCATCTATCACCTGTTTGCGCCAGTCACACCTTGTAGGAGGGTTGTGGTAGCAGCCCTCAGCAGAAAAGGATCCATATTAATTTTTATGGAATTAAGAGGGAACAGGAGGTTACAACCAAACTACAGTTAACACTGATACTCAAAGAAATGAAAGTATGAATTGATGGAAGGATACAAGTGCAGGGTGATGGAATAGAAAAACACGCAGATTCGCCAGGTAAGTTGTATGAACATGACATGGAAGTTAAAAATGGAATTAGCTGTCATGCTCTCATTAAATTAAGAAAAACATGGCCATCCAAATTCCTTAAAACAATTTGAAAACCTTAGCCAAACCCTAAATAATGTTGACTGGGAACAGAGAGAACCCACACACCATATAAAAAGTGGACTTTCTAGAACAATGGTTACCAACCTTTTTTTACCACAGGCCGGCAGCGGACCTAGATGGGAGCGAGAGGCCAAGGGCTGGGCCAGGTCAGGGGATGTGGCCGGGGTAGGGTGCAACTGACTGAGGAGTCAAGCCAAGCACGCAACAGGAGGCAGAGCACACCTGAGGAGCTGAGCCAAGCGAGCAAGGGCCAAGCCACTGCCACCTAAAGCTCGTGCCACGACCTGGCAGCCAACCCTGGCTGCGGCCCAGTGGTTAGGAACCTCTATTCTAGAATAAATTCTGAATGTAAAGTAACTGGACTACTGTTAGTTAATCTTAATTCCAGAGTCTCCATTTTGTTCTCATTCCTATATACCAGGGGTAGCCAACCTCTGTGTATGGCACATGGTAGATCAAGCAGGGAGCACAGGGCAGGGAACAAAAACAAAGGAACTAATTGCAGCAGCACTTGGGGAGGACACAGGCTTAATGTGTGGTATGTACGGCTGCAAAATTTTTGGCCCTCAGCAATGTCTACAGTCACTGAGCACTTTAAAAGACCTACAGAGAGATGCATTTTAGACATGTGGTCCAACTCTAATTTGATCTACTGTGGACATGTGAAACTCTCTCAGACAGCAGTGGATTAAGATGGAGATTTGCAAGAGAGCAGCAGAAAATGGTATTTAACTACTAATCTGCTCTAAAAAATTCAATGCCAGGCCACTACTGACTACAATTGTGTTCAAAGTAAAATGATTCAACTTCTGCTTCCTGTCTTTTTTCAAAAGTAGAATCCCAACTCTCTCAAATCCATTTACTGCAGTGTTATTATTCTGTTTCTGAGTGCAGCCTCACCATTGCTTTAAGGATCCATTATAGGACAAATCAGAAAGGAGTGAACTTTTTAAAGTCTTCAGGCTAAAAATTCTGTCTTAACTGATGCTGCAGGAGAGAAAAATGCATTTTCTTTGACATCATTTCAAGTCCTTCTGTAAAAAATAAGTGTACTTTAGTGTTAAGAGATGAAGAGCATACCAATGTCACACAGTGGCAGGGGATGCATCTATACATGTGCCCAACTGCGCAGTTGGGGTACTGCATAGTCCTGGCAATGCACGTGACATTTCTGACCCCACTACACAGTAGCAATGAGTTGTTGTCTGGTGGAATCACGATTAGTACCCACCTATGCTACATTCCTATACCGATGAGCTACATTGCTGTAGCTCGTTGCTATGGTGACAGAGTCTCATGTAAATGCGCCTAGGGAGTGGAAGCTGAAAGAGAGAGTGAACGGGATATGACCAGGGTTTTCTCCACAGTTCCTCTCTCACTTACAACCTCCACAATTTAAGGTCTAGGTAGTTCTAATGCAGAGGCTGTTCCCCTAACCCCCATGTCTGCTTGGTTTTGTCACTTGGGGCACCTACAGACATGCAGCAAGAGTGCTCCAATGCACTATAATTAAAGTGTGTGGGAGCAGACTCAAGTCTGCCGGAGCATGGTAATTACTATACTCCAGCAGACTCCAGTGTCACGTGTATCAGCATCCCTGCACTGAAAAATGTCAGTGGGGTGCTTTAACTAAAGCTCTTTCAACGAGCTGTAGTTAAACTGCCATTTTTCAACAGAGGAACACTGATGCACGTGATGCTCCAGGAATATAATTAGAGTGGCTCTCGCAGCCACACTAACATAAGCACCTCCCCCTGCCCCAACACTCCTGGGGCATGTGTATAAATACCCTTGATTTCGTCACTCACAGTGCTGGGCAGCTCGCACCCTCCCCCCCCCCCCCAACGTGGACTTTGGCAGAACTGTCCCCTCTCTGGCCACACTAGTCCTCCCACTGTCTAGAATGGGCTTCTCTTGTACTGTTCTCTCCAGCCTCTGGCACTGGGCACTGTCAGGGATGGGATGCAGGATATGCTAGTGTCTCCAGTGTTTCACAACCAGTGGGATGTGTCCCACTGGTGGAACTTGAAGGTTGTGTAGGTGGGACTTCAACTCATTGCCCGATTGGAAAAAAACAATCAGTTGTTTGCACTTTAAATAGATGAATCAACAGATATCTTGAACGCTGCAATTTTGTGGGAGTTTGTTTTTATCAGGGTGGGACCAGGGGTTTTTGACAAAATGGTAGGTGGACGCAAGGTGCAAAACGTTGACAACTGCTGTGCAGCTAGACTGTACAGCAAAGGGGCTGCTTTGGGTATGGGATGAGTCCAGCTGGGTGGGGAGGGCGGGGCAGACAGTGACCTCATAGAGATGCGTTGGTAGGATATCAGGCATTGGGCGAGAGAGACAGTGACCTCATAGAGGGCTGACATCAGCCTGCAGTGCCAGTTCCAGAACCCCAGGCCAGATGCTCAAACCTAAACAAACCTTCATGGTGGCAGGTCTCTCTGGCTGAAGTTCATACCAGGTGAGGGAGGATCGGATTCCTATTTCTGGTCCCAGGGCTACCTTTCTTATCTGTCCATCCCTCCTGCCCCACAGGTGCAACCCCCAGAAACTCCCAGGTTTGGCTCAAATGGTGCACCCGTCACCCATGGGAGAGAGGTGAGGGGGGAGAGAATGGGAGGGGGAAGAAGGCAGGGGAGAAAGAGGAGAGTGGGAGAAGGGGGGGGAGGTAGATAGAGGGAGGCATTCAGCAAGAGAGACAGTGACCTCACAGAAGGCAGACAGTGACCTCGTAAAGGGCTGACATCAGCCTACAGGGCCAGTTCCAGAACCCCAGACCAGAGGCTCAGACCTGAACAGACCTTCATGGTGAAAGGTCTCCCTGACTGAAGCTCATACAGGTGAGGGAGGATCTGATTCCTATTTCTGGTCCCAGGGCCACCTCTCTTATCTCTCCATCCCTCCTGCCCCACAGGTGCCACCCCCAGAAACTCTGAGGTTTGAGCCAAGTGGTATACCAGTCACCCATGGGAGGGAAGGAGGGAGGAAGAGAGAGGGAGATAGGGGGAGGGAGAGAGATAGATTTGCTGACAGCAGAAGAGTGGGGAGACATATGGATATTCAGGTGTATCCCAGGATCTCAACGGGGTGCACTCTAGTGACCCCAGAGCCTTGTGCCGACTCTCTCTCCCCAACAAGCCTGACCTCTGCTTTTGGGTCCCCTTCAACTTTCCCTTGTCTCAATTCCATTTTTCCCTATTCTTGGCTCCTTACCAAGCATCCAAGCACTCAATTGGATATCTAACATCCCACTGCAAGGCCTTACTATAACGTGCGTGGAGAAGGTGACTTAAAATATCTCATAGAAAACAGAAATATGGAGCGTGGTCCCCTTCCTGGCTCATAAGGGAAAGGTATATCCTTCCACTCTCATTGTGCCCGTGAAACGACAGGATACGGCCTGTGTTAATTCATCAGCAATACACTCCAATGAAACAGTTTGCAAGCTGTAGCTCACAAATGATAGTAGCAACTTCTTAGAATCTTAAAAAATGCTACAATCTCTTTAGCATAAAAAAAAACCCAAGTAAAGGAGGGGGTGGAGCAGAAATTGATTGCAGCAGAAGTGATATTAACCAGCCATTTACATGTTTCTCAGGAGGTTTAGCCAGAGTTTATACAGACTACAAAAAACTCAAAAAGTTTTTTAGAAAAAAACCCATCAGATGGATGGACCAAGAAAACAACAAAGTAAAAAGAAACATCTGCTTCATGAAGCAATGAAGGTTAGAAACAAAGCCACAGTAGAATTTATTTTCACACACACACACACACACACACACACACACACACACACACACACACACACACACACACACACCCTTAACAAGGTAATCGGTAAATTGCTACAGTCAGTAGTAGCCAATGGATTTGCTGGCAACTCTATTTAGAATTTCATAAAGAAGTTGATGACTACAGCCTTAATCTAACAACATGCACATGCTTTATTTCAAGGATGTCTGTGATCCCGTGGAGCTCAATAGGACTGCTCCCATGATTATTTCTTAGCAAGTTGAATCAATGTTTGCAGGATCAGGGTACAACACAGAAGGGAACTGGACCCTGTTGGTTTTTAAGTTTGATGAGCAGAGTTCTTTAATTCTTAAAGGTCCTGATCTCCAGGTACTGTCTCCTCTGTTGTATCTGTCTTTTCACTGTCTTTCCATTAAAATAGTTACATACCTCAGGCAAAACTCCGGCTACACCAAAGTCAATGTCAAAACTCCCATTTAAATTCAGTAGGGCCAAGTTTTTACCCTCAATCACCCCCAGAGTTGGGTTTTTAATAGCAGGACACGGACGAGCTGTGGGGGTGGCTGGGTGGGATCCCTGGGGGTGGGACTGAGGTCTGGTGACTCCCCCATCTGCCCCTCTTGTGAGCGTCTTCAGGCTCCAGAGGGGCAGGTGGCAGAGCTCTAGGCCGAGGCGAGCATGCTGCGGGGGATCCGGGCAGTGGAAGATGAAATTGACCTGTATTTCCATTCTCTTCAGGAACAGGAATCCACCAGAGAGACCCTGTGTGCACAGCGCCCAACTAATCGGTGGCAGCGGGTTCCTGTCAAGGCCAGGGCAGTCCAAACAACTGCTGTGCCTGCTCCCCAGACACCCCTCGGGAACAGGTATGCAGCCCTGGCCCCCCTGGAAGCGGCAGAAGAACTGGTCCCCAGAGGAATTGAAGCCACTCGACCTACATCACCGGCTCAGAGGAGGCACACCCTGAGAAGAAGAAGATGCAAAGTTCTGGTCATCAGGGACTCCATCCTGAGGGGAACCGATGGTCCAATCTGTCGCCCGGAGCCCTGGTCACGGCAGGTCTGCTGCATGCCTGGAGCGAGGATTCGCAATGTCACAGAGACCATCCCTAAAATCATCAAGCCCTCTGACTACTACACCCACTGGTTGTGGTCCATGTGGGTACAAATGATGTATCCAAGGGCAAGCTGGATAACATCATGGAGGACTATAAGGCCTTAGGACACCAACTGAAGAGGACAGGAGCTCCCCATTCTCCCGGTAAGTGGACGGGGTAGGCGTCATGAGGCCTGCATTGATGTGGTTAACCAGTGGCTTCGGAGCTGGTGCCACGAGGCAGGCTTTGGGTTTTTAGACAAGGACCCATGTTTTTGTAAGGAGGGCATGCTGGGTGGCAGACGTATCTTTTCCTCCAGGTTGCCTGATCTTGTATGGCAGGCTTTAAACTAGCTTTGCCGGGGGAAGGGACCGCTTTGAGTGGAGAGGATGCTTCACCAGCACGCAGGGTGACAAGACGAAGGGAAGCACAGGTAAGTATCAACATCCGAGGAGCAGGGGGACACAACTGTCCTGGGAATGGGAGGAAGGCACGAGCACCCTCAGGAGGCCTCAGGTGCCTCTACACTAATGCTCATAGTATGGGGTATAAGCAGGAGGAACTATGCCTCCTGATTGTGAGTAAGAACCCAGATTTAGTAGGGCTCACAGAAACCTGGTGGGACGCTACTTATGACTGGGCGGCAGGCATTCGGGGGTACACCCTATATAGAAGAGACAGGACAGAGAGGAAAGGTGGGGGGTTGCGCTCTATGTCAAAGAGCACCTCACATCATCAAGGATTAGCTTCGGGTTAAAGGAGGGTTGGGCAGAGACACTCTGGGTCAAACCACAAGGGGGGCATAGTGAAAGGGACCTTACGGTGGGCGTCTACTACAGACCACCCAACCAGGGGAAAGAGCTCAACCAGGACTTCTCCAGTCAGCTTATGGAGGCGGTTATTTCAAAGGATGTTATTGTCATGGGTGACCTAAACTACCCAGACATTTGGTGGGAGGAGCAGACAGCCAGGTCTGACCACTCGCGTAGGTTCCTGGCTGTATTACAGGACCTTCACCTTATCCAGGAAGTGCACAGCCCCACTAGGGGTAAAGCCTTGCTGGACCTGGTCCTGGCCACGAGGGATGACCTGGTGAGGGGACTGCAGGTCCTTGACCACCTGGGCAATAGCGATCATCACCTGCTGGATTTCACTATCCAACGCAGGGTGTCTAGGGCTCACACCAAGGCTAAAGCCCTTGGCTTCAGAAGGGCCAACTTCAATGAGCTTAGGAGACTAGTGGGGAAGGCACTAAAAGCCCAGAAGGGGGAGGAGATGGGAGCCCACGGGGGATGGTCGTACCTTAAGGGGGTGATCCTCCAGGCCCAAAGGATAACAGTCCCTGAGAGAAGCAAGGGGAGTAAGAGTGCTCAGAAACCCCCTTGGCTCAGCAAGGGCATTCAGCAATGCCTGAGGACTAAAAGGGAGGCATACAACCAGTGAAAGGGAGGAACTATTATCAAGAAGGAGTACTCCTCCTCGGCCCGGGAGCGTAGGAGGGCTATTAGGAAGGCCAAGGCAGAGATGGAACCCAGGCTAGCGTCCAGGATTAAGGACAACAAAAAGTCCTTTTTCAAGTACATTGGGAGCAAGAAGAGGGCACCAGGCAATGTAGGGCCCCTGCAAGACACAAACGGTAAACTGGTGGCCACGCCAGACAAGAAAGCTGATATTTTTAACAGTTTCTTTGCCTCTGTTTTCCTGAACAGGGACCAGGATATCTCACCTACCAGAGGTAGGGACATTCTTGGGGATAGCCCTATCAAGTCTTCAGTCAGTGCAGATGTAGTTAGGGATCTTCTGGAAGGGCTAGACATTTTTAAATCTGCAGGTCCAGATGCCCTCCACCCAAGGGTGTTGAGGGGGCTGGCAGGGGTCATCGCGGAGCCTTTGGCCCGGCTGTATGAGCATTCGTGGTCATCTGGTCAGGTGCCGGGGGATTGGAAACTGGCTAATGTGGTCCCTATTTTTAAGAAGGGGAGGAAGGAGGACCCAAGTAATTATAGGCCTGTAAGCCTCATCTCGGTGCTTGGGAAGCTCTTGGAGAGGATCATCAAGGAGCACACCTGTGGGGGGCCTGCAGGGGAGATCATGCTCAGGGGCAATCAGCGTGGGTTCACCAAAGGCAGGTCCTACCAGACCAACCTGATTGCCTTTTACGACCAAGTAACGAAATCCTTGGATGATGGTGTCGCTGTGGACGTATTCTTTCTAGACTTTAAGAAGGCCTTTGACACTATCTCTCACCCCATCCTCATCAATAAATTGAGTGACTGTGGCACTGATGCCTGCACAGTTGGATGGGTAAAAAATTGGCTGATGGGGCGCACCCAGAGAGTAGTGGTGGATGGGTTGTACTCAACCTGGCAAGATGTGAGCAGTGGGGTACCCCAGGGCTTGGTCCTCGGGCCCGCACTGTCTAACATCTTCATCAGCAACTTGGATGAGGGGGTGGAAAGCACGCTGTCCAAGTTTGCTGATGACGTTAAAATGTGGTGCGAGGTGGACACACTTGAAGGGAGAGAGAGGCTGCAACTAGATTTAGATAGACTACAAAAGTGGGCAGATGAGAATAGGATGGGGTTCAACATAGATAAATGCAGGGTGCTGCACCTTGTGAGAAGGAATCTACAGCATACATACAGGCTGGGGAGTTCCCTTCTTGAAAGCAGAGAGGCGGAAAGGGATCTTGGAGTCATTATCGACTCCAAGATGAATATGAGCCGCCAATCCCAGACCGCAGCCAGCAAGGCCAGCCATACCTTGTCACGCATCCAAAGATGCATCTCAAGCTGGTCCAGAGAGGTGATGCTCCCCCTCTATGCAACTTTGGTTAGGCCGCAGTTGGAGTACTGCATCCAGTACTGGGCGCCGCACTTCAAAAGGGATGTGTTCAGCCTGGAGAGGGTTCAGAGGAGGGTCACCCGCTTGGTGAGAGGGCAGCAGGACAGGTCCTATGAGGAGAGACTGAAGGACCTGAGCCTGTTCAGCCTCAGCAAGAGGAGGCTGAGGGGGGACCTGGTGGCTGCCTACAAGCTCATCAGGGGGGATCAACAGCAAAGAGGCAGAGCTCTTTTCTCCCCAGCATCACCTGGGGTGATGAGAAACAATGGTCATAAACTGATGGAGAATAGGTTTAGCTTGGAGATCAGAAGGTAATATTTTACAGTTAGGGTGGCCAAAATCTGGAACCAACTTCCCAGAGAAGTGGTCCTTGTCCCTACCTTGGGCAAATTCAAGAGGAGTTTGGACGATCACCTGTTTGGGGTCTTGTGAACCCAGCATTCATTCCTACCTGTGGCAGGGGATCAGGCTAGATGATCTGTTCAGGTTCCTCCTGACCCTAGCTACTACGATACTATGACTCCTAGACCTGCAAGCAGTTTACACTCAACATTTAAGACTATCCTAGAATTGATAGTTTTTCATGTCAGATAATCAGAAGCCTAGATTTCTGCCAATGCTTATAAGGGCACAAACAAGAAAAGATTATCCTCTCACGTAAGGACACAGGGAGATGTCAAAACTGGAAGATGATGATGTCAAAACTGGAAGATAAATTCACCCTGCTATGACATGCATTGTTGTGCAGGAGTCACCAAATGGCATTATTCCACACAATCTGACACTTTCTTTTTGGAAGCAAGTACTGCAGGATATAATGCTGGAAGTTGTACTGTATCGTGATTGGTTGTGTGTCAGATACTCCTTTCTTAACACCAGGGGAAACAACTGAGTGACAAAACTATAGAAGGCACTACAGCCCAGTGGCCACAGATTAATAGATAGCAGAACTGGGTCAAAGCTACTATGTGTAAAATGGGGGCAAAACCCTTTACCTCTTGCACTAGGGGCTAGGGTGTTAATTAGCAAAAGCCTGTGCAGTCCTTGAAAAGCAAAAAAACAAACAAACACCACAGCAGACAGTGTTTAGCTGCCTCATCCTGAGGAAGAGCAGGGAGCAGCACTGCCCAGGGAGAACACAGCTTTTGAGATTTGTATGAGATGAATGAATGAATTTGAAGACATTTTCTCCTTTTCCATGAGAAGTGAGCTAGTTGACAAATGCTTTCTCAGGGGGAGGTTAGAGACAGGCACAATGTTGAGCCTCAGCACCTGTTCAAATATGGAACATGGAAGTGAGATTTGCTGTTGTTTCTCACTCAGCATGTGGCAGAGTCTCTGGATACAGGGTCCATTGCACAGAGTGTGCCCAGAGGTGTATCCAACTCCTAGCCCCCCGACACTTGTAATAGGGTAAACTGGCAAAATTAGGTCATGACTAGGCTCATGTGGGGTAAAATCCTGGCCCTGATGAAAATCAGTGACAAACCTCCCTTCAAGATGGTCAGAATTGTCTTCCATGGTCTTCAGACTGCATGTCAGCCCTTCAGAAACAAACTTCAAAAACAAATTGATCCTAGTTTTTCCTTCATTGATCTTTCCTGAACTGGCTGTTTCTTGATTTCCTATATTTATTCTGTTTGATTTATATCCCACCCTATCTTAAGGCACTGGTGATACATGTCACTTTTCATGGGGGCTGTTATTGTTTATCCTAAAAGTTTGACTCGCACCCAGTAGACAGCTGTTGCCATGTAAAGAAGGGAGAATGAAGGAATTAACACACCAATTGTCCTTTTTCATTTGTTTCTGTTACAGAAAAACAAGAGCAAAGAAATGACTGATGAAATTACAAATATAATGACGTGGCATGTGGCTGAGGTAACAGACATCACATATCCAGCAATAATATAATATAGAGAGAGAGACATGAGAGATAAGGAGGCCAATGCCACCAAGTTTGTCTTCACCAGGGATCTGGGTTTTCCATTTCCCAATGAAAAACAGAGAAAAAACACAGATTTCCCTTTTATCAGAGAAAAAATGGATTTTACCTTTTAGCAGAGAAACCCATGGATTTCCTGGTTTTGTGAAGAGCTCTCCAGGCAGGAAGAGTTCCAGCCTGCAAGAGCTAATTTAAAAAAAGGGCAGGGAAACTCTCAACCCTGTCTGGAGGGGGAGGGACAGGGAGAAGTGCGGGGGGGAGGGGGGCTGAGGCTCACAGTCATCCAAGGCTTGGATCAGGCTCATTGTTCATTCCTGGAGCTTAAGATAAGTGGGGCTTGGGGGCTGCAGGACAGAGCTGGGAAGGAAGCTGGCTCGGGGCTGAGCCAGATCAAGAATGGGGGAGAGGGAAGTGTGTCTCTGTGCCCACTCCCAGGAGCAGAGCATATGGCTCTGCAGGCAAGTGGCGCAATAGCAGTGGTAAGGGGTGGAGGTGGCTGCCGTGTGCAAGCCCCCCGACCATCCATCTGGGCAGCACGTGTGTGGCCCGCAGAGAGGCACTGGTGGAGGGCAAGGCTACCTCTGGCACTGCCTTGGTGCTGCCATATCATTTGCCTGCAGAACCACATGTACAACCAACCGCAGGAAAGCAGAGCAGGTGCATGGCAGTGGCAGCAGCGGCAGCATGGTGTGGTGGTGGCTGTCACATGCAAGCCACACACCCCCGTCCAGCCAGGTGGCGCATGTGCAGCCCAAAAGGGGCAATGCTCCCTTGCCCCCCGCAGCTCTGCTCCTGGGAGTAGGCAGACCAGTTAAGTTTGGTCCAGTCTGGACCAGCAGGGCCAGTTCCAGAACCCCAGGTCAGATCTAAACAAACCTCATGGTGGCAGGTCTCTCTGCCTGAAGCTCATACAGGTGAAGGAGGATCTGATTCCTAGTTCTGGTCCCAGGGCCACCTCTCTTATCTCTCCATCCCTCCTGCCCCACAGGTGCCACCCCCAGAAGCTCTCAGGTTTGGCCCAAGTCGTGCACCAGTCACCCATGGGAGAGAGGTGGGGGGGAGAAAAAGCCGGAGGGTGGGGAAGAAGGCGGGGGAGAAAGAGGAGATGGGGGGGAGGGAGAAAGAGGGAGGCACTTGGCGAGAGAGACAGTGACCTCATTAGAGAGTCTGCCACTCTACCTCCCCCCCCCCCCCCATTCTCAATCTGGCTCCCTCAGCCCCTTTCCTTTCCCCCACCCCGCCCCTTCCCCCCACACACATTTACCTGCTGGGGTGTGTGGGTGTCTGTTTGTGCCTTTGCCTGCAAGTGTGTTTCTGTGTCTGCGTGCTTGTGTCTGTGTGTGTGTGGGGCAGAGGGGGAATGAGGGGCACAAGCAGGGCTGGTGGGCAGTTGTGGGGTGAGTGAGGTGCACGAGTAGGTCTGGGGAGGGGTGTTAGGAGGCTGTGGGGGGCCTTTTATTTTAATCATGGATTTGGGGGGGGGTTATCAGAGAATTTGCCATTTTTGATCAGGGAAAACCAGGATCCCTGGTCTTCACAGACAAAAAGAGAACAGCCAGAAGATTACAAGAATGTGTGAAGGAAGGGAATAGAGGAGAACCAGCCCCACCATTTTTCCAACAGTCACCTGTCTTGTCTGCAACAAGAAGCAGGCCACTGCCTCTAGGCAGAGAGTTTTGGAAAGAAAATCTTTTAGAGGCTGTACCTCCTCATCAGGCTGACAATATTGCTAGTTTGAGCAGGCAGAGCACGTGCACGGGAGATCTGCTTGAGCATCCCATAAAGAACATCAAAGCTGAGAAGTTTCTTCATAGCTAAACTTACTTGAAATATGAATCACAAAGAAAAGATGACAAATTACAAAACCATCTCATTAGGGAACATATTTCTTCTGACTTGAAACAAGATCGCCCCAAAACAGGTATGGCTAGAAGATTCTATTCACTGAGCAATGTCCAGGGAAGACTGCTAGATTCTGAGCAACAAGTACAAAGGGGAAGGCAAATGACAAGGCAGCTTCAAGTCCCTGAACTTGTACTACCCACATCAGAGGGCCTCAGGAACCTAAGTTATTATACAGAAGCTCTGGGGCTCAAATGTTTTACAACCTTGCTGGACACTTTCATCAAGACAACGGCAGTCCACTCCACAGTAACTCTACCCCAGATTGTCAGGCAGCTTGCACAAAATCTCTCTCATCACGCAATAAGATATTTCCAGAAGAGGAAGTACTATATAAGGCAGTGCAGGGAGCTTGCAGCAAGCCCCTGCCAACTTATGCAATTGAGCCTCAGCCCTTGCAGTCACCAACCAGCATTAATGCTGATGCTTTTTTGAGAGAAGTATGTGATGAACCAATGAACAAACTAGTCCCTTCAGAAAATCTATATGGCTCAGGATAGCATTTGTGACTTGGTCTTCCAAAAGATTTCTGGGAATCCACAGCAGAACTCTTCTTCTAGAGAATTACCACTTCACCACTGCGCTGAAGCTGAGAACATTGTTGAAAATACACAAAGAGATGCTACTGAGCCTCTGGATAACCAATGCAGCTTATCATCAGATCTTGGTAAAATAGTTCCTCTTACCACAGGAAAACTAGCAGCAAATCTTTTGCCAACATTTTCTTCCCTCTTTCCCATTGCAGATTTGGATGTAGGAAAGACTTTGTTGCTGAACAATGCAACTAGAAAAATACTGAAAGCTGTCCAACCCAAGATGGACCTCCCTGCACAACTGGCAGCCCTCCACACTGAGGAAGGAGAGAAGATGATGGAGGAAAAGCTTAAACCAGAACAACAGTGGAGGAGCTGCAGCAGCAGCACATAGAGGAGGCCATTGAAAATGAATTCTCTCTGTATTTGGGGAGCCCATTGGCTACATCCATGGGCAGCGAACAATTCATGTAACTTTTCTGTTGGTACAGCAACAATGGGAGCTGTGGTGGAGTGGAATCATCTGGAGTCTCTAGACAGAGCTGTCCCTGCGTTAGACTAGGTTCAGCATGAAGGTGCACAGGGCTCTGTCCAACTCTCTGTTACTTGTAATCAGACTTCTTCACTGTTGCAACACAGTGGAACCAGATTGTGCCAGAGACTCTGAGCTTCTATACAAGGCTTATTTACTCTGCCACCATGATACATGCTTCCTTCCCATCCCCAGATCAATCTACACAACCATAGCTGATGGGAGGACATGTTCAGCATAGGGGCATTAGAGCAAGGGCATCTCTCTCAGCTACACCTAGTGCACATCCAGAATCCACTAGGATAAAATTCTCAAACTGGGCGCCACAGCACTGTGGGGTGTCTTGAGCTCCTTTCAGGGGTGCCTCAAGGTGCCAGACAACGTTAGCACTTGTAGGAGTGAAAATACAATTCACAAGAGAACCCCAGAGATTTCCAATAGAAATCCAGAGTGTTTAAAACTATGCGGGCCTATTGTGGTCCTTCGAAGTTCTTTGCAACAAAATAAATGCTCTAATATTTTTCTGTCCTCAAACAAGTGAAGACTAAAAGCTTGCATTTTCCAAGGGGTGCCTTGAGCCTAAAAAGTTTGAGAACCACTGCACTTAAGGAAACAGTCCATACAGGCTGCCACGAGCTGGAGAACCAGGCCACACATATGCAATCCTGCCTTGCTGCTGGGCTGCAGACAGAGGACCTCGATGCTTTCTCCCTCCATAAGGCTTTCGAGGACCTGAAGGCA
This sequence comes from Alligator mississippiensis, assembly GCF_030867095.1. Classification (NCBI taxonomy): domain Eukaryota; kingdom Metazoa; phylum Chordata; order Crocodylia; family Alligatoridae; genus Alligator; species Alligator mississippiensis. The sequence goes on along the minus strand of NC_081826.1, from coordinate 170,023,401 downwards.
GGCTCTGCCCAAAAGTCTGACTTCTAAAGACCTGCGAGGCTGCGGGCCGCTCACGGCCCTCCAATATTTTCAACAGCCTCCAACTGTTTAGTTGGAAGCAATGAATGTTTCCAGCTGTCAGAAGGGGAGACTTCCTGGGTGCATCTGTCCTAGCACACAAGGGCATCACCAGCAGCAGTGTCATTGGAGCAATACTGGGCCTGACATGCAGGCCACAGCAGATCACATCTTTGGTTTCTCAGCTTCTGACTGTGATACAGCTATGACAGACAGCAAGCCTGAGGACTGTCAGCCCCTGCTTAAAAGAAGGATATTAATCGGTACACCTACTTGTCCCAGGAAGCAGCAGATATGGGTCCTAGGTCCTGCTTACACAGAAACAGTTTGAATCTGTATAATCTCTTACCAACAGTGCTCTAACCACTGGGTTGTAAACTAGGCCTTGCCAAGAGCTTTCCCCATCTCTCCTCTCAAAGCTTGTCCCCTTGGCAGCCAAAACAGAGGGGTAAGTGGGGATATGAGGTGGTTCAAGGTTTTATCCTGCTTCAAAATGCAAAGAAGCAACCCCTGTGTTATGTAGCCATTTCAGCCAATAAGGGAGTCCTATTCCACCATTGGGAAGTAGAATCCCAAACTGCATGTGGGGAAGCAATGTAATTACACATGTGAGCAGTACATAGGACTGGCCCTAAAAGTCCATTCCAGAGAGAGAAATGAGATGAAGTGTGTTACCCAAGGCTATCGAACAAACTACTGGCAGAATCAGAGGCAGATTTCCAGACTAGATTCCCAGCCATGTAGTATTTCAGCTGGACAATGCGCTCACCTCAGAGCAGCTGGATGGGTCAAGAATTGGTAAAGCACTATCAGTGATTTTTCATTGTTTTTAAAGCACTGACAATGAACTTGACACAAAATAGCATGGAGAACAAGAAACAAAGATGAAAAATACTACTGAAATGCTAATGTTATGACCCTTTACTCTTGTTTGTCTCTAAATTCAAATGACTGTTTCCTTTTGTTTGTAGTGAGAATATTGAAGAACGCCCCCACCAGCACTGGAAGCACAGAGAGCAAGTGAATGTATGAGATTTGCACTTTTTTAGGGTTTTATTTCCCTTAATGTCTTTATCACTGTCTATAATGTATTTAATTCTTCCATTCCTTTAATCTCAGCGATCATTTGGATGGTGAAAGATTGTCTCAAAAATACAGTATTCTAGAGAATAGTTATGCTATTTCTCCAAAACAGACTTTTTCTGGCAAAGGAAGTCAAGTTTTAAAGGGAAGCTCTTCACACCTGCCACATGGTTTTCATTCTGGTCTGGCAATTCCCTGCACAAACTTCCATAAAGAGAGACTCCACTAACAGCCCGCAAAATGAATTCAAAGCTGTACTTAATCTGTGAGTTTTGAAACACCAGCTCTTTCTTATAGATTACTGTGCAGATTGCTGTTAGGACAGCACAACGGGGCCCTTGCTTCCATACACCCAGCACTATACAAACATACCCCAGAGTTGGCACCAAAACACAGCAAAACACAGCCAAACTTCCTCCAGAAAAAAGAGAGCATGCACTGGTTCTTCCAATGCATTGTTCATGCCTGTGTGCTTCAGTACTGCACCAGGGATCACCACAATGAGGAAGGCAGCATGTACTCTACCTACGCTGTCCCTCCCCTGAAATGCAAGTCAGCTGGTCTGTGTGAATGGTAGGCTCACCCAAGAGCTAGAGCTGACTGGATCCAGCCAGCACCACACCAATGGGTGGTTACATTGTATCAGTTTGGGAAGGCAGTGTGCAAAGAAGCAGGCATAGTGTCCCTCACTGCAGCAGTCCCTGCTGGAGTACAATGCAGCCGAGACAGGCCCATTAGAACAAAAACTTTCAGGACAATACTTTGCAGTGATGCTACAACATCTAAAAACATCAGTCATGAAAGTGGAAATGAGTGCCTGGTGAGCTAACTGTGCATGTGTTTTTGTTTCCAGGGATTTATGCTGACATGTGCAAGGCCCAGGATACAGGAGACTCTTTATACACATGTGAGGTAAATATCTTGTAAAACCTTTGGTAACAGAACCCCAGGAAGTGGTCCACAAAAGGTCTCTTGGGTCCCCCAGCTGACCCCTTGCATTTTGCAGGCTCTTCACTATTTCATTCAGTTCAAATATCTGCTCTATAATCTCTACACAGACGTTGCCTCTAGCCATCCAGTGGAATCTGTTCCCCAGAGCAGTTGCTCTACCTCTTAAGATGTTTGGCTCCAATCTTGCTATCCCTAAAGTCAAGAGGTATTTTTCCCCTGGTTTCAAAGGGAGCAGGACTGAGTGCCTTTTCCTAATCTCCATCTGAAAAAATAGTTTATTTTACTCCAGCCCATCATGTGTATTATGTCCTTAAAAACTATTTGTTGCCTGTGATGCATGTAGTCTATGTAGGCCCACATCTTGCAAACTTAAGCATGTGCATAAAATCATGGACTTCACATAAACTAATACGTTACACCTTAGGAATCATCATTTAAGAAGGGTATTCAAATCTTTGGCTCCACTGGAATGTAGATGACAAGTACAAAAGCACTATTACCACTGTCTATGGCATTAGTGAGCTCACTGCTGGATGCTATATCCAGTTTTCACGTCCACACTAAATGTAATGCCGATAAACTAAAAAAGTTTCATAAAAGAAATATGAGATTGAATTTAGGTCTAGAAACCTTTCTTCAGTGTGAGAGACTAAAGAAGCTCTATCTGTTCAACTTAAAAAGAGAGAGGGTTTAGCAGCAATTTGATCAAGAGTTAAAAGCATTTCTGTAGGGAAAGTTTCTAATTGGTAAAGGCTCTTAAATCTTCCAGCCAGAGACAGAAGAGAATGCAGTGGCTGGAAGATGCAACTGGACAGATTCATTCTAGTAATAAGGTGCACATTATTTTCTTGTTACATAACAAGTTATTAACTACAGAAACAACTTACCCAGGGGTAGGATAAATTGTCCCTCACCTGAAGTCCTGAAATAAAGGCTGGGTCTTTGTACAAGACAGACTGGAGCATCACCTGAAATAGTTTGGGTTGATGCTGATAGCACTTGCTGAAGTTCTGCAGGCAGGTTCAGCAGAGATCAGACTAGGTGATCACTCTGGTCTCTCTGCCCTTCAAATCTATGAAGACTTTGTGCATTTGAGACCTTAGTGCCTCCTCTCTCTTTTCCATCCTTTGGATTGCCCTTCTCTGTGCTTTCTCTAGCTCTTCTGTCATCTTCTTACATGCTGGGGACTAGAACTGCTCTCCCGTCCCTCATTCTAGATGAGAAATTTTCCCTGTATCCACTCCTCTGCAACAGTACCCATGCTGTTAGCCCCTAGCTACCCTGCTCACTCCCAGAGGTCTTTGAGCTCATTGCTTTCTGGATATCCAGTAGTGTAGAGGAAGGATACCCGTTCTGTGTCTTTCCTCTGCTCAGGTTGGCTGGTTCTGCAAGATTAGTATGGAATGTCTTCCCTTCCATGCAATCTACTGCTCTAATCTTTCCAATATAATGGGTAGCTTGGGTCTTACTGCTGCTCAGAGCGATGCCAAATGGCACATTTTATTGGTCAGGCGCCACATCCAAGAATTGCATGGGTTGAGCAATACTTCCTGACTCAGGCTTTGCAAGCCCTGCCACCCTGGACACAGACAAAAAGGGGCAGAAAGGAGCTAGCAGAACTGTTCTGGTAGGGAATGGAAGGTAGACAGCAAAGGCAGTGGTAGAGCTACAAAGCATTTCCAAAGGGACTAGTAAGCACAGCAGGTGTAGGCAGGAAAGATATTTGTATTGCACAAGGGAGGGGGAAGCACAGAGAAACTGTGAAGATGTTATGAGGAGGAGGGAAAACAGTGGAGGCAGGGAAGGGGCTGAGCTGGGGCTCCTGTATGGAAGATTGTTCCACCCTTGATTTCAGAAGGTAGGACAGAAGGGGCCCTCGTTCCACCCACTGACTCGGGCTTCACCTGGTCATTCATGGCACCACCAGGAACCGTGGCTGGGAGGACAGCCCCACCACCACCGTCCATCCCTCATTCTGTTACCGTGTAATCCTGAGGAGCACAGATCAAACAGCCCTGCCTGCCTTTTTTTTTTTTCTCCCTTTCCATGGAACAGTTGGAAACACTTTCTCACAATATTGGAAAGCAAGATCCTCCTGTACCAGAAGAGATGGGAGTTGATACAGATATGTACGGGGAAGTGACAATGGCTAAGTTAAGCCATGTACTCAGGGTCATGCAGAAAGTATGTAGCTAAGCGTCCTGAATCCGCATTCATTGACCTACCCAGAGACCATCATTGCTGCCCTACCTACCATCTCCCATGCAGCACTGCAGGAAAGAGATAGTTCATTCCTGACCTTCAAGCATGAAATTTGCAGAGCTTGGTCACAGCAGAGGAACCAGTCAAGCTGGCTATCTGTGGCCCACCCCAGCACACCTTCATAGCACGCACGGCTTATTCCCTCTGCTTGTAGACTCCATTTTGGCTAAGTGCAATGGCTGAGTGATTGCAAGATTGGACTGGAAATCTAAAGGTGTTTCCCTGTACGAAATCCAATCCTGTCCACAGGAGAAGCTTGTTCGTTGAGGAAGGACATTGGGCTAAATGACCTTTAGAGACCCTTGCTTTATTCTTCTATATTAAGTGACTGTTCTCTTTTCTCGACAGCAGGTGTTCCCAAAAAATGGTCCTCCTTTTTTAAGATACCAAATGCTGTGTCCAGAGCGTGTGCTCTCTTCTCAAGCTGCCTACCACAATGCCACAGGAAATGTCAGAAGATCACTCCAAAAATTATACCTCTTTAAATTGTTATAGGAAAAATAGGAAAAATATAAATAGCATTAGAAAAAAATGTGGTCTGGTAGAGCCTGCCAATTGTACTTTGTGATCATTTGCAACTGCATTCTCATGTAGTTAAACTCAACATAGAGGGCTGACAGAGAAGGCAGACAGGAGGCCTACTTCACACGGAGGAGGGGACGCTCCTTTTAGGATGCATTATTGAGGAGTTAAAGTGCACTCCCAAGCAGTTGGCTGTGCCACTGGAGGACAAATGGAGAGAGAGGTCAGGAGCCAGCCCAACCAGCAGGTAGTGCCACAAAGGGCCAGAGAGCTCCTTGACATAACTTGGAGGTGTCACCTAACAAGGGTGGGGCGGTAAAGCCAGCAAATAATGCCATTTGAAGATGGCAGCAATCTCCACCTGGCCTCACAGGGTAACCAGAAGGCCCCTGGAATCACAGGTGCTGACACGTCATTCTCAGTGCCAGTAGAGGGAACACATTTCTGAGTCTTCAGCTGCAGTGATTGGGGTTTAACCCAAGCTGCTGAGGCCTGTTCCAGCGAGTCCAGTTTCTGCTCTGCTGTTCCTCGTGCACCTCTAGCTTCAGGAGTGTTTCCCATTCTTCCCAAGGCCAGGATGGGGGCTCCACTGAACCCCCCATACTCATTCCCAGGCCTCTTAGCAAACATGGGGCTGCCTGACCTAGGGCTCCCAGTATGGGAGAAGTGGGGAGTGGTAGTGTCTGCACTGGGATTCTCCATCATCCTTCCACGTGAGGCATACTGGGTTACCAGAGCAAGGAGGGAGAGCGGCTGCCTCCTGAGGAGCCCCGACTGCCCGTGTATCTCAGAAGGCAGGCAAGCGGGACAGTCAGTCAGTCACAGGAGGTTTCTCTGGTGAAGAGTAGAGCAGTAGAGCAGCATGGCACAGCTGCCTTCGGGGAGTAAACACCGAGGGGTGAGGCCCAGTCCGTCTTAGCCTGGCAGCAGGCAGAGGTGAAGGGCATGTTGGTGCCCCGGACCCCTGCTCCCCCTTGGGAGCTCAGGGACACCAGGGGAGCCTGCAGACTCACTCCTAGGAGGTCCTGAATCATCTCTGACCCATCTCTAATTTGTGCCGCTTTCCCCTCAAAGGCTGGAATGACTCTGGTACTGAGGAGCTGAAGGAAGGGGAATGAATGTAGCTGGTAAATAGTGGAGAAGTACCTGGGAAGTCAGATGTCAGGCAGGCTATAATGTGTCATAAATCCAATGTCTATATTTAGTCCATGATTTTTTGTATCCAGGAGACTGATGAAGTCAACTCTGTAGGCTCTCCTATGAAAGGTGCTATGTAAATTCCCTTTGAGGATTAAAACTGAGAGACTGAACAGAGAGTGGTTTTCTTGTGAGAAATGTGCCCCCACAGGTAATTGGGTATTCTTGTCTTTGGTAGATTTCTAGTGTGCATTCATTCTGGTGCACACCAGCTACATGCTTTCCCCTTCCTCCCCTCCCCAGCCTGTCTCTGACCTGCTGACTCCTCAATTTACACCTTCACTGACTGCCTTTCTTGCCTGTATACCAGCTTCTGGCTTCTTTATTATTCCATCTAGGAAGAGCACACACCAACTGCAGAGGCTTCCTCAGCCGGACCAAGGGTATTTATACCTGAAAGCTTGCTAAGAAGAATTTTTCCAGCTATTTGAGTTGATCTAATAAAAGATATCAGATTTACCCAAAGAACCTTGTCTGTCTATGTCCTTAGACCAACACAGCTACAACCTGTACCACAGAAGCTAAAACTCACCCCAAGATGCTGCTCCTATTATCACCCAGCAGAGCCAGCAAGAGATGAGAAAACTAGGAGAGTTTGTGATTTCCTCACAGCAAAGAAACACCAGATACTCCCTCTCCCCAAGGCCGCGGCTGGGTGACTGATAGGGTCTGTAGGAGGGCAAGACAGGGATTTCTCAGGATAGCACACTACAGCCCCCCTTCATCTGTGGAGCATGACTTTCCAGGGGAGACTACTAGCAGAGTTCCCTCTAAGTTGTGCAGTGCGAGTGGCCATGCAGGCATGCTCATGCTGTGCTGCCAGGCGCACGTGTGTGGCCATGCACACCCCACAGCTTAGAGGGAATGCTGACTACTAGCTCACTCCTCCCTGGGGCTGTTACCTTCCCATCTGTCCTCTTTCCCATCTCCTTCATTGCCGCTTGCATCACTGTCCTAAGCGAAGAATTTCAGAAGGATTCTGCTGTGTAACGAAAACAACATAAACCACAATTTCTCTCTGGGATCCCTTTCCTAGATTTCCAGAACACTGCAAAGGAAAAGATGTAGGGCTGCAATATGGAAACCCCTTAGGAGATTGTACACACCCACATACTGTGGGAGAAACTCCAGGAAATACAGGGATACCACTGGCTTACTGGGTATCCACACGGAACAAACTCGATAGGTGCCCTGCCTGTGGGGAAAGCTATGGACAAGGTCAGACACTCCTTAACACACAAATGGGGGAAACCCCATGGGTAGGGTTACCGTACGTCCAGGTTTTCCTAGACATGTCCTCCTTTTAGGCCTCCAGTCCTTGTGTCCAGGCAGATTTTTAAAATGTGAACAAATGTCCAGGTTTTTGCTTTCTCTGCTTTCCAAGGCACTAGCAGCTTGGGACTGCTTGAGGCCAGAAGCAGCGGGCAAGATGACTGGCTATCAGGGGTCACATGTTCTATGCGTGGGCCCCAGCAAACTCCCAGCTAAGAGAGACAGGAGTGAGAGGCATCGGCAGCACTGGGGGGCTGTGGGTTGGGAGTGGGGAGCACTGGCAGGACTGGGGGGCAAGGTCTTAGGAGTAAGGGGCAGAGGCAGGGCATGGGTATATCCCTGCCCCCTTCCCCCAATCATATGCCCCTCCTCTCCTCCCCCTCACAGGTGTCCTCTTTTTTGATACTTGAAATATGGTAACCCTATACCATGGGCCTAATGCATATAAATTGATCAGGGATGGAAGCCTAATGCTGCAATGTGTATTCAGATTGAACCAGTGAAGAGGTCTTTTAATATCTGCTTACAGATTGTATCTAGCTACCTAGCTTTGTTTGTTACATTGGTCACTTAAAATATGTGTTTAGCCTAATTTTAACATGACCGAAGGCTTTCCTATACAGAGAAAATACAAATGGAAATCACAAAAATGTTAATTACTTGCAAAACAACACTTGTAAGGATTTTAACAGCAACTACGGTACATAAAATATTTAAAAATTGTAACTGTTACTGTGTATATGTCTTCCAAATAGGTTATATAAAAATATTTTAAAATGCCATTAATTACATGTAGCCTATCTCCAACAAACTGTGACTTCTGTAATTATCAGATTGCCCTGCAAAACTACATATTTGCACTGACAAGCTACACCAGATCACTTTTTCCCCTCCAAATGTGATTTCTTTTCTGCCACAAAACAAATCAGAGAAAAAAGTATTCACTGTTTTTCAGCTTTCTTGAAATACAAGAGCATAGAACTCTAAAGATTTCTCAGTTGAGTTTTCTCAGTTGAGAACAACCAATTATCAGCTTCAGATTACTTTAAACCTGTGCTGAGATCAGGGATTTCACAGCTCTGTTCAACTGCTACAATGGATTTTGGGTCTTATGACAGTTCCTCTCAATCTTTAGCCAGGCAAGAAGGAGAGCTTGTGAAAGGTTCCGGGCAGGCAGAGACATAGGGTGGCCTTAGGCATAACAATGGGAGTTTTTTGTTAGTAATATTACTTTTTGAATGCTAGAAGAAAACAACTCCTCCTGTGATTCTTAACCATTATCACCTGATAGCCTGAGAGATGGTCTCTTTCCTGACCTGATAACAGTTTATTCAATTGCTTTAAAGATCATCAGTACAATAGACTGCATTCAGAAGTGCAGATAGAGCAAGGAATAGATCCTGAACAGTGCCATTATATATTTGAAATTACCCACTTAATACAAGAGTTGGACATGTACATTCTGCCCTAGCTATAGCCTCTTTTCATGTGCTGCTCTAAAAAAAAAATGCCTATGGCATCCACTTTCATTTAGTCTGAATCTGTGTAGGATGACACATCAGGACTCTCTGAAAAGTCATGGCCTTTCTAAAATGAATCGGCATTACCAAAGATAGGTTTACAAATTATTTGAAACGGCAATATCACAATAGTTGCCAGATTAAATAACTGGATAAAGAAGCATGCAGTTTCATGCTTAGTAAGTTATGTAAGTGCAACTATTATGTTTCAACTCATTAAATTTCAATTTATCCTCACAAAATGAAAATAAAAAGCCTACACTGGCAAAGTAATTCAGGCAACAGAATCATAGAATCAGAAAATTAGGTTTGGAAGGAACCTCAGGAAGTCATCTAGTCCAAGCCCCTGCTCAAATCAGGCCCATCCCCAACTAGATCATCCTAGCCAACAACTAGTTCATCCCAGCCAAAAATATCACCAATAAATGTTTTCTTTCAAAGAATGTATAGTCTTGCCTTCTATAAAATACCTTTCTGTAAGGCTAAGGCTAAAAAAAAAATATCATTGTCTTTTTGTGCCCACTTCCAAAGGAGAATGAAACAAAAATGTCAATGAATTAAAAAAAAAGAAACTTTGGAGAATTCAGAAAGATTAGTTGCTATATTCTTCATTATCAAAATGAGTTTGTCTCAACTGCTAAAAAATGTTTTCCTTTTAGAATCCACCTAATCTTTGTATTACACAAAACAAACGCATGGGGAGGTTATTTTAACTTGCAGTAGAATCCAGATATAAAAAATCCTTGTTCTTCAATAAAATCCAAAGCATTGTGCACCATTTCAGCTGGTACCATAATTTCAAAGAGTAGAAATTTTAATGATATTTCATGTAAATCTGATGGGATTTATCTTCATCTGATACCATTTTGAAATGGCAGGCTGCTCATTACCTTGTCAGAATCATTAAGATACCACAGCAATGTAAATCCTATTGCCAGCAATTACTGCCACCTGCCCTAGAGATTAATCCAAAGAATATTACCATGTCAGAATCACCCAGTGATTTTGATGTAAAAGAACCTTAGTCAATTTCTAGCTGAAAGATGTCCTAGAATAATTTCAGTCAGGAAGGTACAAACACACTCTGGAGACTTAGCTTTTGCTTGAAAACAAAAACAGTTTTGTGTTTTAAAGCCATTAGACAAATTTTAAAGTAGTCTTCATATAAACTAGATTCCAGCTTGGAATGAAGCCCAATTGTGCCAGGTACTGTAATAATAGATAAATAATAATACAACACTTCTACTGGGGAAAAAAATCAGATTAGGAACTTTAAGATGCTGCCCTCCTAAACACCAGGCTTTAAAAGGATGCAACACTCAAAGAACAGCAATTCTCCCAGTGCTTATTTTATTATGCATTATACTGCCTCTGACAATTTTAGTCCTGCCTAATGATTGTGCTGTTTGATTCCATGTGAACTTTGTTTAAGATAGAGGAAAGTGTTTCAACTACTTTAACAACCCAGCTTGTAAGTACTCTTGACAGCTTTAGAACCAGGCCAATGTGCCATACTGTATTGTAGGCAGCTGTAAGGTCCAGTAGCACTATGTCTGTCTTCAGGCTCTTCTGAAAACCTTTTCAGCGTAGGTGGTAAGTGCCAGTACGAGCTACGGCCCTTCCAGTATCTGGCCTGATCAACGCTAAGGATGATCTCTACTTCTGGGGATATCCGTTGTAAAATGAGGTGCTCAAGAACCTTGCAGCACACAGACAGTAGTGCAATTGGTCAATACCTGGCTGCCAGTATGAAGTCTTTGCCAGGTTTTGAAATGGCAATAACTTTTGCCATACCCCATTTCTTTGGGAGTGACTGCGAGCTGATGATTCTTGTGTATAACTGGGTCAGCCATACATGAGCACAGGGCCCAAGTTGTTTCAAGAATTCTGGTGAGATGTTGTATCCAGCAGTTTTGCCATGTTTCAGGCCACTTAAGAATTTTTCCAGTTCAGTGACTTTGAAGGGTCAGGGCCATTATATTCCGTGTGTTGCTTCTGATATTGCCGCAGTTCATGATGAGTGGTGCGCTTTGTATTCTTTCCCAGCAGTGCCTTGGCTACATGTAGTAGGTGACTGACAACTTGGTTTGGGGTTATTAATGGACGTTTTGGTGCAGGTGGTTTTTGGGCTGTTCCAAGGCAGAGGATTAGGCTCCAGCACTTCTGGCAAGAATGAGCCAAATTAAATTCTGTTGTGGTTTCTTCCCATTTAGCACAACGTGCAGCACTGAGAGACTCAATGAGGTGGCCTGCCACATTGGGACTGCCAGATGATTCATACTCCTTTTGGAGTGCTACGCTCTCCATGTTGAGGCATGAGACGTATATGGGTTGATATCCACGAGGGATTGCCATGCAAGCAGCTTCATAAATAGCACCATAAAAACAGTTGTATGCCTCTTCTACAGGTATATTCTGGACGGGTATTTTTACAACACTGTGGTCCACAGTCTCACTGTACTTTAGCCAGTCCACTTAGCAGAAATTCCATCACATCATCTTTGGGCTGATGATGACTGGAAGGCAAAGGCCAATATGTATAAGTGACGGCCTGTGTTGGCCATGTGGGAAATCATCCACAACTAGGCACTGTGCTGGTTGAGGATGGCCATCAGGGGAACTGACCCAACACAGGTCAGGTGAGTGGCTCTGCCCCACCTGGCTGAGTGGAATGTTTCTTGTTGCCTGGGGTCATATATCAGGGGGAGATTGTTTCTTGAGGCCCAGTCTACAAGCAGTTCACCAGCACTATCTGAGGACAAGTATCCCCAGTCCATGTGGTGGCTATTAAAGTCTCCCACATAGGTGGCTAGGTGGGGCAATGTTGGCAGGACTTGTTCCCAGTTGGCACTTGGAGGCTTGTACACATCTCTTATATAGCATCTAAGTATAATCTTAGTGCAAGTTTTTTATTTCATACTACATACACAAGCCCTGGAACAGAGGTGATCAAAAACTCTGTCATTTCCTCTGGCAGGACTCACAGGAAAATATCTGCATGGTTGCCAGACATGATTATGTGTGATCACAAGTATTATTTAAGTTAGAGAGATTAAGGCAGAGTGCAAACTTCCCTACTCCAAAGAAACCACACTACATAACTACCAACAATGCAGCATTTCTTCCAACAGTGGACAGCGTTCATGGCCAAGAAAAATAATTTGTAATCATTTATGTATGTAAGACACTGCCACCTAGTGTTTCTCAGTTTTAAAAAATGTACGACATATACTACATCGGGGTAGGCAACATTTTTTGGCTGGAGTGCCGAAAAAACCACAATGTCTACCTTGGAAGGTGACGGAGTGCCAGCATGCCAGAAAAACAAAATGGGGGCGGGCGGGTGGGGGATGGGAGTACATGGTAGGACGCACTGCACATTAGTATAATTAATAATCATAATAGTATATTTAATAATCATAAATGCTGCCTTTATTGTTGTGTGTTCCTTGGGAAGGAACAAGATTTGGGTTCCTTGTTGTTGTGCAGCTCCCTCCACCCCACTGCTTCCCTACCCGCATGTTGCAGTGAGACAGAGAGAGAAAAGAGAGAAAGAAAAAAGAGGAGAAAGAAAAAGGAGACCAGAGAGAAAACTAAACACATATACACACACACACACACAGAACCACATGTGAACAAACACAGAAAACCAGAACACACCTAGAACAGACATATGCACAAACACATCCAGAACCAGACACGTGTGCACACACAGAACCAGATGCGCGGGTGCATGGAGCCGGGCTGCTGTGCCACCAGACAAAGTCCAACCCAACAATGCCCTGGGCCCACCAGAGTCCCTGTGCTTCCCTGGGGAGCCAGCCTCCAGGCTGCAGCACGGCTGGCTGAGGCCCCACCACGGAGCCTGCCCATCAGCCCAACCACCCACCCACTCCACACAGCTAAGGCCCTTAGCTGGCAGGACCATTCAGGAGATCTAAACAATTATCCCCAAAGAGGCTGGGAGAACAGACGATGGCACATCCCCACCACAGCCTCTCCACCCTGGTGCCAAGGCAGTGGGCATAGGGGGGCATCAAGGAGCCTTTTCCCCCAGGAAAGCAAACCAGACTGGCTCTGGACTTACAGTGCTGTGTATGTATAACATTCCACTGGGTCCAGGGCACTGCTCTGGGGTCAGGCCAGTGCAGCAGCGGTGGGGAGAGCTGGGCTGGAGCCAAGCAAGTCTCTCCTTGCACCCTGAAGGGACTGAGGCAGTAAGCCAGAGCCTCCTCACGGGCTCCTGGGGCATGACCTCACCCAGACCTTGGCCCCAGGGAACAAATCCCACCCTCACTCTAAGCTGCAATGCACAGAGGCAAGAAGCAGAGGACTTGCCCGTGGCCATGCAGGATGGCAGTGGCAGAGCTGGGGCCACTGGTCTGGGGTCCCAGTAGGAGACTGGAACAGCCCCAGGCTGCATCGTCCTTGAGCAGCAGCCATGTGGCTCTGCCCAGTGTCTCTGAGAGCTCAGGTCCAGAGGAGGGAAGCTTGTTCCTTCCAAAGACAATGTCCAGAGGCCAGATCACCTCAGATACAGCCCCCAGCACTCCCTGGTTCTCTGGAGAGGCCGGATCTGGATCTCCGGAGTGCCCAAGCTGCTCACAACCTTGAAACCATGCCCCTGCCCAGCCTCCCAGCTTTAAGCCCAGAGGCTCTGGGACTGGAACTGATGAAATAAGCTCAGGAATAAGGTTCCTGGGCTCTGGGCAGCTGCAGCCGGGAGGCTGCAAACAGCTGCACCGGGCTCTGGAGCCCAGGCATCAGCTCTGTACCGATGCATGCACGCATGCCTCAGAGCGAGCAGTGGGGGTGGGGCTTGAGGCAGCGCAACTCTGGTCTCTCCCTTGCTGCCAGCACAGAGCTGATGCCTGGGCTCTGGAGCCCGGCACAGCTGTTTGTAGTCAGCCTGGGTTCTGGGCAGCTGCAGCAAGCAGCTGGCAGGCTGCAAACCTTGCGCTGGGCTCCACAGCTCTGGCATTAGCTCCATGCTGGCGGCAACTGTGCGTGCACCTCAGGAACTAGTCTTGAACTATTTGTCAGTGTGACAGGCTTGGGCAATCCACCCCAGTCTGACATCCCCCTAGTGGTCAGACTCTCCTGCCCACATTCCCCAGCATCCCTCACCTCCTATCCCTTGCCTACCACAACTTGATCTATAACTCAAGGCTTCCACCTTCCTGGCTTTGGTCCCTTTTCTCTGGCTGTGCCCCCTCAGCCCAGCTCAGCTAGGACCTCAGCTTTTGGGTCCCTGGCCATGGTCTTGTCTCTTGGCTAGTCCCTGGGGTCCCTGGCTAGGTGGCTTTTGTGCTGATCAGCCCCCTGGAGCATTTGACCCTTACAGGGCTCTATGCTAAGTGCTTCTCAGATGCCCCTCCACACCTCCTCCATAGCCATAACCCAGTCCCTTGGTATTAAACTTGAGCATAAGACAAAGCATAAACTTAAATTTAAGAATAAAAGAAATACAAGCCAAGCCCTTGCAATGAAGTTCCCCCCAACAGTGGGGTCACTACCATGCCACAAGCAATATTTCCCCCTTAGCTGTCTCCATCTACCTCTCTAAGTTAGCTTGGGTTCCTTTCCTGCAGCCATTCTCATGCAAGAGATCCTCTCCCTATACCATGCAGGGTCAGACTGCCCTCTCTGCCTCAGGCCCTGGGTATTCCTCACAGCCCCACCCTTTCCAATCATGTGGCTCCCTAGCCACACACAGGAATTTCCCCTTTACTTAAAGGCCAACTTGTGTTCCTCTGCTGCAACCCTACCCAGCCAACTTAGCCCAAAGCACTCTCTTAGGCCAGGTACTGGTATAGCTGGTTGGAAACTGATTTATACCCGTAACAGAACAGAAGTTCAGCACACATAAACTGGTTTTAAAATGGCAGAACCTGGTCTAAGATTTGCCCCCTCCTCCCCACCAGAGGGTGAATGTGTGTTCTGTTCACTGCTGACCTAAACTATGCCACTTACAGAAAATTGTGCAACTCAGATCAATTCCACCTCAGGCTTTTTCAATGTTTCTACCTAGCCTTAAAGTAACTGGAGCCTCTGGTTCCCTGTTGCAGTGACAAAAGGAGCTTGTACAAATTGAACTGTTTAAGTACTTGTACCTATCACTAGTGTCCAGTAGCCCTGTTTCAAGACTCTAGGTAGGTATTTCTTGGTAAGCATTTCTTGAGATTCAATATGTTGCTTTAATGAAATTTGAATCAGAGCACTGACTCAAAACATTTATGGTCTAATTTTAGTCTCATCTTTGGTTTTAGCTCAAAAGGGGACTATAAACTGAACGTTTTAGTCTCTGAATTGATAAGCAGGTAACATATGTCTCCGAACTGTGTTCCAATTGATTAGTCAACTTCCTGCCAAAACCTATCTTGACAGCTCTGCTGGGTTCAGCAGCTATATAGCTTTGTGTGTAAATTTCACTTAGGCTTCCTCCAGAGCTCAGAGGCAGGTAGCTCATTCCAGGATGTCTCTGACCTAAAAAAAAAGGCTGGATTATGACGTAATCAGAACCAAATTATACCTGATGTTTCCAGATCCATTTGTGAGCAAGGAAATATTGAATATTTATATATTAATATAACAATATAAATAGTGAACCTCAGGATAAACATATGTTGTATCCTATATCAGCTCTGCCATAAGGCTACTTTCCTTTCCTTCACAAAAATGTTACATCTAGGCTGCTCAACTCCCAGCCCTTGGGAGAGATCTGATCCACAGCACTGTGTCATCTAAGCCATGGGCTCCTTCCTGACTAGGTGGGTGGCTCCAGGTCCTGTGAGCTGGATCAGGTATCCAATCCCAGCACAGGATGGGGAAAGGACGGCACCAGGCCCCAGGGCCTAATCCCAGAGTAGAGGGCCAGCAGTGGACAGCGCTAGACCCCTGGGGCCCAATCCCAATATGTGGGACAGGGGGGAGTGCTGGACCCTGGGGCTTGATCTGCCCTGCAGACTGGTCCAAAAAGCTTGAGTACCAGTGTTACATACCTGTGCTTAAAGGTAATGAAACTAGACCATAGTTCAACTAAAAGTGGAAGGGTTCAGACGTGCACCAGTAGTTTGCCTAGTTTTCTCTATCAAATGTACTGGGAGCCCAAGAGATATTCACTTTCCCTGGGAGTATGGGCAGACTAACCAACCACAATGACATGAATCAAAATGTGGAACTTACAAGGCAAACGTTGTACACCACTGCCCAGGCCCATGTTTTGTCACTTCCCTACCTGTCATCTACTAAGTTGCTGAACAAGATCTGCAGGGCAAGAACATGGCTTCCTTATTCACTGACAGTGTCAAGTTCACTTTAGGGGTGTAGGTTGTAGCTGTGTTGGTTTATGGATGCACTTCAGGTACTGTAAAAATTATACATAAATAAAATTACAATAATATTATCTACCAGGAACAGTCTTAGTCCTTTCCGTACAATAACTGGAATTCACAGCACACATCAGCTTCCTTGGTCAATAGGGTGCTATTTAGTATTATGTGAAAAACACAATTTTTGCTAAGTTACACACTGGAATATACAACCCAGTAGTCAGGGACATGGTGCAAATTTGGGACACTCACTAGGGGGCTTGGGGTCTATATGACATATGAGAGATTTTATAGTTTCCTGTATCTCTGATTAATGTAAACATTAAGTGAACCAAGCGGCCCAAATCTATCTCACCTGTGAACAAGAGTTATGCCTTGTGCCCACAGGTAAGAACAGCAATGGGTAAGCTATGCTTCACTCCTGTTTGTAAGTTATGATTTCATATACTCTCCCAAACTCCTGTTAAATTTCCCTTTTTGATGCCCATTCATTATGAGCATACTACAAATGGGTACCAAAGCAGTAAAGCAGTCTACCTATTTTTGGCAGACAAATCATTTAGTACAGGCTTTTGTAATCAATGGCTTAGGAGTGTGGGAACAAGCATTAGATGTACAATATGTACTTCCAAGAGACTTTTTGATGTTTTTCATCTGAAATAAATTAATGTAATTTGAAAATTCAGATAACACTTTTAGTTGTCTATAAAAATGTAATATCTTCTCTCTCTCTTCTCTGAGTTATCAGGGAAATAAAAATTTCCCATATAATGGAAATACGGTCAGAGACTTAAACCTGTAGAGATCATCACTGCTTGATAATAAGACAGGCTACCTTTAGCATAAAGACCAGGTTTGCTTCCTTCAAGTCCTTCCTTTGGGTCCAGAATTACAGGAGAAACAGCTGTCACCACTGACATACTATTATATGAAACAATACCCCCACCCCCCACCAAAGTAACACAGAATAATTAATTCACACACACAAATTACACAGAAAGGGTGATAACAATAAGTTAAGAGCTAAAATGAGACAAAAATCCTAGATACAAATTTAAATTTCAAAGGTTGTTTTTTTGGAACTAGTCTGACCAATTTTCCTATTTAAATTTACAGGGACTGGGATGGGGACTGTCTAATGAAAGCTGGCTATGACTACCTATATAATCATAGGAAAGTAAAGCTGGAAGAGACCTCACAAGGTCATCTAGTCCAGGCCCCTGGTCAACGCAGGTTCACCCCTGACTAAACCAACACAACTAAGTGCCTGTTTAACCTGTTCCTGAAAATGTCCAGGGATGGAGATTCCACAATTTCTCTAGGTAGCTTGTTCCAATGCTTGACAACCCTCATAGCCAGAAAGTTCTCCTAATCTCCAAACTAAATTCCCCTTGCTGCAAGTTGAAACCATTACTCCTAGTCTTGTCCCCTACAGGCATTTGAAGACTGTTGTCAAACCTCACCTCAGTCTTTTCTTCTCCAGACTAAATATCCTAGTTCTTTCAGCCTTTCCTTGTAAGCCTTGCCTCCAAAGCTTTTTCCAAACTGACCATATAATTCTTGAAATGTGGGGCCTGAAACTGGACACAATACTCCAGGTAAGGGCTCCCGGATGCTGAATACAGCAGAAGAATCACTTCCTTTAGTTTGCAAGTAACACTCCTGTTTATGCAACCAAGTATATTGTTGGCACTTTTTTTTGGCAACAAAAGCACACAGATTTGTATTCAGCTTATGATCTACTGTCACCTCCAGGTCCTTCCCTACAGTACAGCAGCCTAGCCAGTCATTCTTCAGTCTGTATTTGTACATGCAATGAATCTGTCCAAAGTGCAGGACTTTGCACTTGTACTTCGTGGATTTTATTTGATTGATTGCAGACCATTTTTCCAGTCTAACCAGGTCATTTTTTATCCTAGCCCTACTGTCCAGAGTATCTGCAACTCCATCCAACTTGGTGTCATCCTCAAATTTGCTAAGTGGTCACTCAATCCCATCACTCAAATAATTAATGAAGACATTAAACAATGCAGGACCCAGGACAGACCCTTGGCAAATGCCACCTGATACCTCCTCCCAACTAGATACTGGGACTTTGATGACTACTTGTTGAGTATGATGATTGCAGCAGTTATGTAACCAGAGAACTCCCCTATTTCCTGGCATGTTCACTGGTCCTCTGCTGTTTGCTGCTGTATTCCCTCCCTTTACAATACGAAATAAGGTTTTAACTATAGTTGGGCATAATTCCAAAAACAATCCTACGGAAGTCTGAGCAAACACAAGTCAAAATTGTCAATGGTGTACTAATTTATATAGGGATCTAACAATGTCTTTACTGAAATTAGATTTTCAATCCTTGTCAGCTAGCATCCCTTTTGACCAACAAGGAAACAGGTAAAGTTCCCATAACATACCTAACCAATTGTGTAATATGAGGTAATGGAAAGATTTCTTGTGGGATTTTAACCATGAGACATAATATTTGTGGCGTTTTTCTTGAGCTAGAGTAATTTTAGATATTGTTACTTTAATTCTAATCTTTTAATCTGCTAAGATATTTCCTTCAATTGTATTTGGTTATATTTTCCTGTTGTGAAAGACGACCAACATTGAAGAAATTATTCAAGGAGAGAAATCATCACACCACTTAAACATCCCTAATGTAGGACTGAAATGTGTTGTTGAATTGATTTTCCCTTTCTAGCATTATTTTCAATATGCCTGCCACATTATTAAGATATTTCTTGCAACCAAATACAGTGCAATGACTTTTTTTAATAGCTCCCACAGTTTTAAACCAAAGCAGAAGACAAGTTCATTGCTCCCAAGAATTAGTGTTCCAGCATTCCAGCCATGAACCACGATGAAGAAAAGAAGGTTGCTGGCAGACCAACCTCGGAATCCAGAACCGTGAAGATCTGAAAGACTGCCAATACAGCGTGAAATGCCTGGAGAAGTGACTCAATTTGTGTCTCACAATGCTTGGTCTCCACACTGATCAGTTTATAGTGAATTAACTAAAAATAGTGCTTGATTTTAAACCACTCTAGGCAGACTTAAATTTATTTAAACAGGCTTGTATGTCTGTCCACTTCAACTTTAAACCACATTTTATGCGTGCCCATGCCCCAAGATTCCATCTCCAAAACACAGTAGAGAGGAAATTCAAAATTGCTAGTAGAGAAGACTCTTAAAATGTATTGCAAAAAGCTACATGCTGTAACATTATTAACCTGCAATATGTTTCTCTCGCCTTTAAAAAGCCTAACATTGATAAGAACACCAAAATGCACAGAACAAATATTTTAATTGAACTGCCTATTATGGCATCAGATTCATTTTCCTGACAGTACCTAATGTCCATCACTTTAACTGTGTTTTCTATTGGGCACCTGAACATCATCTACCATCATGTTGGCCGGTTACCAAGTTGGGTAAGTCCTAATTTTCTCTAAGTTTAAATAAACATACGTTTCCTATTAGTGGAAAATTCTACAAATTATTTTTAACACCTCCTCAAGATAAATATACTGAATAATATATTTTTCTACTCAATTTCTTAGGCCTTAAACATTTATTAGTTCTCACAGCCTCCTTCTTCACCCTGATGCTTACTAAGTTTCTTTATCATTTTGTGAGATAATACGACCCAAGTTCTATGAAGTATTTAAGTATGAGTTTACACTGTTACACTAGTTTAAGTTGTTTTCACTCCTGCCTCCTGTTCACAAAATCTTCAATAAAAGTTATTCATTCTTTTTAATGTTTAGCTTATGTATAAGTGCTTTTTTGAATTGGTGGTAAAGGCAGAGGCAGGGTCTATAACAACAGCTATTTAAAAGTTTATGTTCACTGGTTTGGCGTTGTCGATACTTTCTGCGATCTTTTTCAAAGGCAACCAAAAAGGTTAGTGTCATGATTTATTTCATACAGAAACTCTGAAGGTTTTCTCCTATCATATTTGTCAAGGTGTTCCTATCATATGCTCACCCAGCTGTTTTATAACTTTGTCTTTTAATGATTTTTCTCAATTATTTGCCTGGTGCTGAAAAAAGAACTCACCCATCAATATTACTTGGCATCACCCTTAACACCTTTCTAACAGATGGCCACCCTCTAGCATAGCCATCACTTTTAATGATAAATTACAGATTTTGTATCAGTAACCCAGCTCCTTTGTTCTTCATTTCCTTCACAGTCATTGGAAGTAAGCCATTTGACCCTTATAATTTATTGTGATGTAATTTCTCCAGTTGTTTCAACACTATTTTATTTTGATATATTTACTTCTTCACTACCTGCATAAAGGAACTCTAAGGTAATTATTTCCACATCACCCTCCATAAAGAAACTGCGACAAGGATGTTTTTTAGCTTCCCTGAAACCTGCTTTACCCCTTCTGTAGCCTAGCTGTTAAGCAGACCCAGTGGGTTGACACAAAGGCCTGTATGTAAAGGCAGGCCCACTGACTCTCTGAGGTCTGACTACTTTCACTGCCCTGAATCAATGTTTATTTCTCCTTACCTATTTGAACAGTTTCCTTCATATTTCTCCTACCAAAGTTGCTAATGATCAAGCAAAATTCAAAACACAAAATACATTTATGGTTTATGTGTATATGTGTGGGATATAGGCTGATGAAAGGCAGGTCTAAATCTGACACAAGAACAGATACTATCTTACAACCTTACCTGCTCACAGCCACACCTCCATAGTAAGATGAGCTAAATAGCAAAATTATTTTAAATTTTTACTACTACTCATTACTTGTCCTTTAGCTTTCTCTAGTACATCTATGTGCCTGATTTGAACAATCCTCATTACTTCACTATTGGTCCTCTCCTCTGAGTATTAAGTTTTGGGGGGATTCATTGGTTTTCATTTTCTACAAACCAATTATTTTTATTAAACAGTGAACACTATCACTTCTGCCCAATAAAATCAGGTATCCAGCTTGTTGCCGTATTGGTCTAGAGGAAAAAGCAGTCAAGGCTCATGGACAGAGGTGATATCTTTTATTAAACCAACAAGATTTTTGCAAAAAAAAATGTCCTCAAAAGCTTGCAATTAAATAAACACCCTTCATCAGGCATCAGAGAAAAGATTGTAAAAGTTCTCCTGGGTAGAAATGAAAGTTCATATTTCACAGGATTTCAAAGAGGAAGAGATGGAAAAAACCCTCTGGGCAGAAGTTCTTAGCTGGTAAGGAGTCTCAACTCTCTTGTGAGGCTCTGATGATGCAAATTACCTTAGACAAAGGCAGGAGTAAGATTTCAGGTTTCAGGTGGTCATAAAATTAAGGTACTTCTCAATGTAATTTTTTTGCCTGCAGAACAAGGATGTTTAATTGCCCCAGTCTGGATGGCTGTGTATAGAACTAGAAGCATTTCAGAAAAACTGCTAACAAAGAACTCAATTAAACCTTATTTCTAAAGATTTACATTTACTTTTCTGAATGTTCCCAGTGTCTTATCTTGTTAGTAGAAACAAGTAGAAAAGTTTACATACTTTCTCTGTGTCCCAAGAGATTAGATACCTTGCCCTGTTAGGCAAGTCTATCTTTCCCTTAGAAAAAAAATCACTGCACAATCAACTATCTGCACTCCTTATAATAAAGTTCCTAGCACCACAGCTTTTTTAATAGACCACCCAACTAGTTCCCATTCTGTCAAAATGGCTTGCTCAGCACTCCTTTTCTACATGGCTACAAATAAATATCATTTTTGTCACAGGATCAGCTGTAGCAGGATGCATCCCTGCTGGGGAACTGCTGGGGCATGAGTTCACAAGTGTGGAGCAAGTAACCACATGGGGTTTCCTTGCTCTGCAGCATTAAATGTGCGCCCCAGAATTACCTGCCCAAAATAGCTGGAGACCACGAGCAGCCCTAGGCTGCAGAGATTGCTCCATAACTGAACAGATCTTCTCCATGATTAACTGACACAAACTATTAGTAGGAATTGTTGTGCTCACATTTTTAAGCATTTGGAACAAGACAAGGAGCAAGGAAGTCTGTCCCCTTGCCTTTCGTGCTGCCATAAAAATTGTTCTGGCATGACAAGGACAACATCTGTTTGCAGATCATGTGTTGAAAGATCAGTTCCTCAGGTAAATCTGTTTCCTCCCCCGCCCTGCCCCCCTCCATTAAACTCCTTGCAGCATCACACTGGCTTCCTAAAGGCAGCTATTTTTGACATGTCCTTATTCTCTCTCTTGTTCACCCAGAAGTTCTTAACCTGGATTTTAAGAATCTCAAGGCATTGCCACCTGTGAACACATGCAAAGACACTGGACACACATGAGGCCACTTTACATTCCCTATGCTACTGAATAAACTGTACAAAATGGGTGCTCCCACTTTCAATTTACTACCATTGTTCATCTTCTTCCACTGGCTTTCACTTACTCTTGTTGGCATGCCATTAGAAGAAAAGCTAACTGTATTTTTCTACCTAACCACAATTCAAACTCTGTTAAGATGTTGTTTAGATGCTCCAGAGTTTGACATGAATTAATTTAAGCAGAAAGAGATTAAAGAAATTAGAAAGAAAAATGATAACTGGTTTAGAACAGGAATGACTGGAGGGAGGTGGACAGTGGGGTCCTGCAGGGTTCAGTCCTCGGACCGGTATTATTTAATATCTTCAACAGCAATTTGCACCTTGTTGTGCATTAGCAGGTGCCTGGCTAATAGATCAAAAGAGGTGATGGTCCCCCTCTATGCAGCACTGGTCAGGCCGCAGTTGGAGTACTGTGTCCAGTTTTGGGCGCCACACTTCAAGAGGGACGTGGAGAATTTGGCGAGGGTCCAGAGGAGGGCCACTCGCATGATTAGTGGCCTTCGGGAAAGACCCTACCGAGGGAGGTTGAGAGAGCTGAATCTCTTCAGCCTTCACAAGAGACGGCTGAGGGGAGATCTTGTGGCCACCTATAAATTTATTAGGGGAGGTCAATGTGGAATAGGTGATGCACTGTTTACTAGGGCGCCCCAGGGAGTGACTAGGAATAATGTGTGTAAACTAGTTGAGAGTGGATTTAGGTTAGACATTAGGAAGAAATTTTTCACAGTAAGGGTGGCCAGGATCTGGAATGGGCTTCCAAGAGAGGTGGTGCTTTCACCTAGCTTGGAGGTCTTCAAGAAGAGGCTAGATAGTCACCTGGCTGGGGTCATCTGACCTCGGTCCTCTTTCCTGCCAGGGGCAGGGGGTCAGACACGACGATCCATTGTGGTCCCTTCCGACTCTACAATCTATGAATCTATGACTTTGCTCAGTTTGAAATGAGGAGAATTCCATTGTTCTTCTCTACTGTTAATTCTATAATCCCTAAAATGTATTTACAACTAGCATGAGTTAGTTATAAGACTTTAAACGAATAATGAGATGGACCCAAATTCCTATTCACAGCAGTTTCTATACTAGCTCAGATGCAACCTCTCTTAACTCCAGCGTCCCATCTCTGACAGTGGCCAGCATCAGATGTTTCAGAAGAATGCACAAGAACTTCATGATAGTAGATTTTGACTAATCTGATCTCCAAGTGGATCTCATCCTGACCTTTATACTGGAGATTGGTTTAAGCTTAAACCACGATTTTTAATGTCTTTCCAAAGCTTCTATTTTCAATTATTATAGCAGTTCTGGTTTTAGAGACACCAATATAAATTAGAGATAACTCTATTGGAAACAAGTTTTATACTTTAATAGAGTAGGATTTGCTCCAAAATGTAGAAATTCTTGGATATCATAAGACACATTCTGTGCCTTAATAAAGCTTGTTTCTTGTCTCACAACCTGGCACATTACCTTTATGGTAAACTATCACTTTGTAAGAATGACTTAGCAATTTCAATAATAATCATCGGGAAATCTAAAAAATGACAGCACTCATTTATATTTACTTTTTTTTCCTGAAATATATTTTAAAGAATTTATGCAGTATACAGCTGGTCATTTAATTTATGAAGGAATGTAAAATAATTAAAAGCCACATGTCCTGGTCTATAAACCTGAGATGTTTTCATAATGCTATGGTTTTTAAAGAGTCTGAATGCTACTATTCCCTTTCAAAAATACTAGTTGTATCCACGTTTCTTTCGCTAGTTTTGCTATATGATTTTACTATAGGATGAAGAAGCAATCTCATTCTCAAAATGCATAATTATGCCAATAACTAATTTAGAGAAGTACATTTCCCCAAATCTACTAATGGAATGAACTGCTATTACAATAAACAGGGCATAGATTCACTGGAATTACAAGGTTGGAAATATGTCTATGTATTGCCCACCAGATGGTCATAAAAGGAAATATCAGAATGCAGAAGCTAAGCAATCCCACTGAAAAACCTTTATCAATACTATCAGTATGAAGGCTACATACACCACCAAAAGATTAGGCTACATTCTGTTCATTCTAGACTGGTGCAGCAAATCACTGTAGCTCCAATGACTTTGGTGAAGCTACATTGATATATGTCAAGCCCTTTCAAGATATGTCACTTCTCAGATAGACAAGTTATCCCCTCTGGCCATTAACATACAGGTTTTCCAAGCCCCCATTCTCCTGCATAGTTATGCTTCCTAAATTCATATGCTTCTGTAGTTCTCAGAGAGAGATAGCAGTTAGGTATGTTTTGTCCTGTTTGAACATCTGCCTATCACAATGTAACTTGATATATCAAGTGATATGAAGTAGTAGAACACGTCACTGAGTCCGGTCTGATTCCAGGTAAGCCAAACAACTGCCCAAGGCCTGATTAGTGAGAGTAGGTCTAGTGGGGACAACGAGTGTTTATCATATTCCAAACACACACAGATTAGGAAAGATGGAGCAGGAGGGGCCTCAGAGGGAGCGGTTGAAGGAAGAGGGACTACTTTGTTTCACTACCGCTCTTGAAATGTTTTAGAGTAAGAGATGCAACTTAGGTGTCTTTGAAAAGGATGTGGTATAGAATGGGTTCCCCTCCTCCTCACACAAGATAGAGAACGTGGCCTCTAGCACAGTTTCACTGTACATCTCTCAACTGTGACCATGGGAAAGGGAGGGTGGGATAAATCAACAAGAGTTGAGATTAGGGAGTCCAGTGAGAGTTGAAGGAAGCTGATCCAGTTAAGTGATATTCACATATGTGGCAAGGGAATTGGTTTTCATTCTTATAACAATACAGAGAGTTCTTAGCGTGGGAGTTTCCAACTCATGGAACACATTGCTGAAGAATGAAAATCTAGTGAATTCCTCTAATAAGGCATGACTTCTCACTTCCTTGGCACACTCTACGCCCCCGCTCCCTGCCCGTGCTAACACTGGCGATAGTTACCTCTTTCACAGTAACCGTCTTTCTTTTGGATGTTTTGTCTGTGTGGATCTCAGTCACCAGGTACACAAAGTTCTACTTTAAGCATGAGCCTTTCTGTATGCTGTTTCTAAAACTCCAGAAAACTGTAACCATGTAGTAGTGCTAAGCTGTCCCTGACTGAAATTTACCTTTCAAAGGAGAAGAAAGTCAATTCCTCAAGGTGTTGACTCTGCATATTGGTAGCCTGTTAAAACTTCACCGAACCACGACTTCGAAGAAAGCACAGAGCAAGGCAGAGTCAAAAAGTGATATCCAAGATAGCATTACACATGCCAGCTCAGGACCAAGCAGCACTAACCTCTGGCCACACTAACACAGCCCTGTGGTAGCTTGCACCCTGTACACCATTTTTAGTAAAATAGCTCATTCACAGTTAGCCTGAGGTACCATTCCACAGCATTGTGCCATTTGTTTAAGACCATGCCATTTCCTCAGCAGTAGGAGAAATTGAAAATGGAAAGACATGACAAGAGAGAAGAATAATTAGAACTTGGGAAAACAAGAGTTGTAAAAGATATGAATAACGGTCAGTTGCTACATTGCTAAAACAGAAAGGGCCAGCTACAGATATAGCACATTGGGATAGGTTCCTATAAACAGTGTAAATCCTTACTGAAGGTGTTCAATTATGGCAGAGAAGTCAAAGAACAGGGATGCACTTATTAACATTTTGTGAATTAACATTTTTCCAAAGAGCAGAGATTTGAGACCTAGCCTATCACCTCTTGAACTGAGCGGGAACCTTTGCGTTGACCTCACTGATGCTAGGTTGTGCCTTTGCTCATCATCTGGTCCAAGGATTTCAGAGTTAAAGCTTGAGGTTCTTGAAACTCTGTTTTTGTTTGTTTGTTTGTGTGTTATGTTTCTACAATCAAAACTGAGCCATTTGTTGGACACCAGCTGTTACTTTTACTTAAAATCTACTACCGCAACAATAAACATACAATTTTTGCTCAATATCTAAGTGCCATAAGTGAGGATGAGAAATTTAGACAGGGTTTTATAGGAAACTTATGATTCCACACTAATGTTTTAAACATTGCTTTAAAAAGCTGGTATTTTCTACTGAAGGAAAAAAAATCATTTTAAAAACTTGAAGAATAGAGCATATACATTTTAAATAAAGCATTTACCACAAGTAACTGTTGTTTTTTCCCTGATGCAGAGACAGCAATACAGATTTTATGCTAATTATTCCTTTTTGTGCAGACTGTAACACAGACATTCCACAGTTAATCATAGTAACAAAATAATAGAATAAGACTTTATAAAGACACAGACTCCTTTTGTCCAGTCAAATATAAACTTTTCAAACATATTATAAGGTTACTACTGAGAACAAAATTGTGCTAGTATTTTACATGCATCTCTGTTGCACCGTAAATTTGGTCTTGAGTTTGAGAGCTAATGAGTTATGTTCAGTTATTTTTATAACTGAAAAATAACTTACTTTCTTTCCCAGAAACCATGTGATAAATACGCTGTATGTACAAATTGGATGCCCATTACTTTCAGGCTTATTTAAATTACTAAAGAAAACATAATTTCATTCTACGTTGACAAATGTCATTTATGGTCTTGGGAATAAAATGGCATTTGACTTAACCTTGCAAGCTAAAACAACATGCACTTTTCCTATATATTAGCTAACAAGTATTTAGAACACTGGATAAATGTTGATTAAAAAAAAATCAGAATGAACTTAAAATACCCGAATATGTTTAATTTTAAAAAATCTTTTATTTATACACATATATATATACACACACACATATACACACACACACACACACACACACACTATATATATATATAGCATGTTTATGTTATATTTTTAATCACTCAGCAAATTCCTTCCCAGAGTAAGGCATATTCATCAAATTATGGCCTTGCCCTAATATAATTTTTATAAGAATCATCACAATGAAACAGGCCACAGCACATCAATATGTAAATGAAACCTCCTGCAACATACAGATACAAATGACTATTTCAAGTTTCAAAGGGGATTAAAGATTAGCCCTCTCATCAAACACACGACTCTGATCCATTTGATTGTAAAATAGTCAAGTGAATTATTACTTCACATGCTTGTTCCTAAAAAAGAAAGAAAATATACCGCACAATATGTCCATTCTACCAATAGAAATTAGGTCACTGACATGTCATTGTGCAACACTGATGTCAGTTTTATCTTCTAAGTCTCTTTTTTCTTTGGATTGAAGAGCTGAAAAATTTAAGTATCCATGGGGATCACTATGTACATGAAATTTTATGCAACCTAATTTAGTTTTTATTTGAATAGTGCAAAGCATAATTCCTTAAAAAGTACTTTAACATCCAGAAAGACAAAAGTGCAACTACTAAAATTATCACGTGATTTGTATGCTGCATGAAACATCTATCTTGAGAAGCAGTGTCTACAGCGTTTTAAATATTTTAGTTCCACTTGTTATGGACTTCATCTCATATTTATTTCAATGGATTTTTAATACAGTCATTTATCTCTCAGTAAAAGAGAAAGTCTTCTTCTTTCTTGTGAATGAGAAAAACAAATGAAACCCCAAATATTGGGTCAAATGATCTGAATTGAAAAATGTATTGGAAAACAAATGGTTAAAAGTCATCATAATAATTAGAAGTATACAACAATTTGTGAAGTTTCATAATTATAGCTACACTTAAAAGCTAATTCCTATAAATAACTAACTATAAGTTAAAAAAAACCCACATTTTATTTTTTATATAAATGTTCTGAATGTGTATATACTATCTGAAATGGACAGCGTGTTGAGAAATATACAGTATTTAATAGGATGTATTAAAAATCTAGATTATAATTATTCTTGCAATTTAACAGGTCATTTGTGAGGATGACAATATTATCAAAATAGCATTAACAATTTGTTTAATTTCACTTAGACCCACTTCATTGATCCAAATCTGGATTTGTAACTATTGGCAACAGAATTACAAGATACTGAAGCTGCTCACTAAGGACCAGCTAATCACACAGCATATGGCCTGATACCAAGCCTAATGTAGTAACATGGAGTTTTTCCACTGACTTCACTGGGCTTTGAATCAGTTCTTTAGGTAGCCTGAAGGAATAAAATACAAGCACCCAACACAGAGTACAAATATCCTAATAGCACAAATGATCAGTTACCTGCAATATTCCATATTTTAACTACACCCCATAGTTAAATTATTCTAGTTGTTTTAACACAACCAAAGGAAAATCACAGGCCAACACAAGAGCTGCATTTCTAAAATGTATCACAAAGTCACAGGCAGGCTTCCCTAAATTTTACCCTTATTTACCTTGTGACTTAAAAGACTGATACAGCTTCAAACTATAAAGATCAGATCAATTTGCTCTTAAATTGTACCTGTAACACATCAAGTATGTGCAGTATTACTTATTCATAGCTACATGTTAAGACACTGCTAGCAGAAAGCTCATAGATAGCTATCTGGCACTGACAAGCTTCTCTAATACTTCACCTCCTATTTCTACTACACAGGAAAACATTTCCACCTAGAGCCCTTTTATAGAATGTCTAGATTCTAGAACAAATAAATGTACCACAATATCTACCGTTATATCAAAACACATGGCTCACATGTAGCTATGCCCCACACATCCCACTGTATTTTTTCTATTTCTTTGTAGCTTTTATTCCCAATTTGTGACTGGTGATCTGAGATAGAGTGAATGCTGTATTTAATTTTTCTCATATAAATGAAGGGTTCACTGCGATACTGAAGTTCAGCCAATTTGAAAATATATAGCTCTTAAACAAGAAGTTGAGATGTATAAAAAAAAAGAAATAATTTGAAAACAGATTTGAAGTTAGATTACTATTTTTAATTAACACAATAAAGAGTCAGGAAATTCCCAGCTTATGCAGCCACATGGAGCTATCCAGCAGAACAGACTACACAGCAGCCTGTGATATACAGGGCTGCTCTTCTGGGAATGGGTGTTGTCTCTCATGGAGCATTAGTGTTTTGATTTGAAGAGCTGTAAGTTTAGATGCTCCTTTAATTTACATTATTTGTGTTGGTGTATGGCAGCTCAGCAAAATATCTAATTCCTTCTGCTCCACCTCACCTGCCTAACTCTTTTTATGTTGTTTCCTTTTTCAGTCCCTGCACAACATGTCTGTGTATGTACGCCCGATCTCAAATGAGACTACGCTTGGCATCTCTTACATTGCTTTCTATCTTCATTGCATATTTATATAAGCATTATGAGGCTTGAGAACTACATTAGCCAACGTTCACATTTATAGCACAGCTCTGTAGTTTCAACTAGAATAAAAACTGCGTGGTTCATTCTTACGTCAAAGGCACAGACAAACACCGTGCCACCTTGCTTTGATGGCAGTTAACACAAATTTCAATTTGATTTCTTTCAAAAATGTTTGCGCTTTGACCCTTTGTAATAAAAAAGGCAAGGTGAAAGTGATCTTTTTGTAACAGCAACATTTTAGAAGCCCACCACAAGCATGACACACTAATATATAAGTGCATTTCAATTCTTTTCTGCCCTCACATGGAAAGCGACAGCAAGAAATACCTAAGATCGTTTGACAAGTATTAATATTCCAGCAAACGTGGGGCAATATTTTTCAAGTGCTGACATATAAACTTTCAGCTCAGCAAGCCTAACGCATATAGCCCCTTAGGTGGCAATTCTGCCCCCCCCACGCTTGCATCCTCTTCCCTACCAGTTACACTTGTATTTGTCAAGGTCCCTCTCAAAACATGGCACATGCAGATTCTGCATCCTCTGGGGTAAAAGAACCACAGGCATCGCGAGGCAGTTAACATGCACGTACAGACAAACACATTTGGGCATTACCCTGGGCACAAGTGTTTCATCACCTTTATGCCAGTTACAAAGGATCCCCCTCCCTCCCCCCCCCCCAAAAATATTTCCAAACCCAAGCATGGGGCTGATCCTGCTTCCCCTGCAACAAAATCTGCAATTTGTGCCAGTTCAATTCTCCCCCACACCCTAAAAGTGGGGGATGGTTCCCATTCAATCAGGATTGCCCTGCAGTGCCCAGGATGCCCCCCTCCAGGGGAGATGATTCACAGCTAGGGCTATTGCATCAGGCCCAGAGGAACCATCCACCTCCCTATCTCCACCTTCAGTAGCCTGCCTCCTGGCTGCCAGCATGCCCAGCCCCACCTTTCTTTTTCAGGGCAGGACCAGCCCGCCTATGGGACAGCCTTTTAATTAGGGAAAGTTTTCAAGGGGGGACTTGGGGAGGCAGGAAGGAGGGTGTGAGGGGGATGGCTGCTGGCAAGGATCCTGGCAAGGAAACCTTAGCACTGGGTGCACCTGCCTGGAGGCAGAACAGGGGGCTCCCTCCAGAGGCTCCACTGGGCAGGACAGAGGGGAAGCTCCAGGAGAGCTGAGCCCAAGGACCTGGGGAGCCTGTAACCCCGTGGGGAGGGTGTGCTGTGTCTATCTGTCTGTCTATGTAACCGAGTGTGGGTCCATGTGTGGGTCTGTGTGTGTCTATGTATGTGGGTCTATGGCTCTGTGTGTGTGTGTGCGTCTGCGTGTGTGTGGGAGAGGCATATGTCTATGTGTGTGTGTGAGTGTGTGTGTGTGGTGGTGGTGGGGTGTGTGTGGTGTGTGTGCGCACCCTGCCACACACATGCCATGAGACACCAAAAGTGCATCTCCCCCAGACCTCCCCATGAGGGAGGCAGGGGCTCACCCTCTCCCCTGCAGGCAGGGAAGGGCAAGGGCTTCCACTGCCCCAAAAGTTACCCCCCCCCCCCAACGCACCTTGCTTCTACTCCCCATCTCTTACCTTGAGACGGCCTCAAGGATCCGTAACGTCCGTAAAGAAAGACTAAACCAGGCGGCGGGGGGGGGGGTCCCCCTTACAAATCCACAGCTCCCCTCCTGCAGGGCGGCAGGGGGCCCGCGCAGGGCAGAGGCTCCGGCTCCGGCTCCCGGGTAGCGCAGGGCGGGCTGGGCTCGCCTCCAGAGTCGAAGCCGGGCTCCGGCAAGAGCGGAGGCAGGGAGGCGGCTCCAGCAACAGCAGCAGTTCCCGGCAACGAGGCTAGGGAAGCCGCGGCGGCCCCGGCTTCTCGCAGCGGCTCCGCGCGGGGGAAACTTTCATGCGCTGCGAGTCCGAGCGACGGCGGCGGAGGAGGAGGCGGCAGCGGCGGAGGGGCGGGGGCGTCAGCGGCCGCTCCTTCCTTTTTCTCTGCCTGCCTGCCTCCGCGGGCTGTAACTCGCGCGGGGCGGGGGTGGGGGCGCTTCCGCGCGCGGGCTCTCAGCGCTGCCGCGACTGGGGGCGCCCGGCCATTAACCCCTTCCCCGCTGCCGCCCCTGCGCCCCGCTGCTGCCGCCGCCACCGCAGCCGGACTTCGCTTCGCAGCCCAGGGGGACGCCGCATCCCTCGCAATAGCGGCGCCGCGGCATTTCCAGCTGGCTGCTCCTCCGGAACCGCCCCCCCAAACTCCCCCCGGTTTTTCCTTTGAAAAGCAGCCGCGGGGGCTGCCCCCGCCGCGTGCGCGGCTTGGCGCCCGGCCCCGGCTGTGGACGTGCTTCGCTTTGGGGTGCGGCTGTACTCGGGGGTGGGCGGTAGCAGGTGGAAAGCCGGGGGGGGTAGACTCAGCGGCTGGAGCAGACATTGCCGGGGCCGGGGCGCGGCCAGGGCTCCCCCTCGGGGAGGCGCCCTCGTGCGGCGCTCCCGCACCTGCGGAGAGTAACGCGGACGCGGGGCTGCCCGGGAGAGGTGCTGGAGGGGCCGGCGCGGCGGACCGGGGCAGGGGCCAGAGCCAGAGCCAGAGCCAGCTGCGCGGGGAAGCCCGCGACGTGCGGCCGCCAACCCCCCCGGGGGCGGGAGAGCTGACGCCGGAGCCTCGCGCTTTGCACCGCGTCTCGTCCGAGCCGGCGGCGGAGCCTGGCAGCTGCTGCTCCCCGCCCCCGCCGCGGGATGGCAGAGTCGGGGCCCCGGCTGCGGGGCGCGGGCAGCTGCTGCCAGCCCAACGGGACAGCGCGACTGAGTCCCGGGGGCAGCCTCGTCCGAGGGGCGCGGGGCGCTGTGACATCACTCCCACGTCATGCCGAGACCCCCAAGACGCCACTTCTTCGTGCACCCGCGTCTGGCGAGTTGCGGGGTCGGCTTGGGACCAGAGAAAGTGAGAGCTGGAAGGGGCCCTACCGCCTGGACCAGCCCCAGCTCCATGATCCCAGCCAAGACTTTGCCTAGCCCCGTGGTTCCCGATGGTAGGCGGACAACCTGTCAGTGGTATGGGTTAACGGATGTATTATAATTATTTAAATGACAACCATTTGCTGCTGGTACTGTAGGCTGAACGGAAACATTTGACTCCTCTGTGAAATCCCATGAAATATGAACTTTCATTTCTACCCAGCAGAACTTTTGCACTCTTTTCTCCAGTGCCTGATGAAGGGTGTTTGTCCCTGAAAGCTGGCAATTAAGTATTTTGGGGGTTTTTTTTGCAAAAATCTTATTGGTCTAATAAAAGATATCCTCTCTACTACCAGTCCTGATTGCCTTTTCCTCTAGATCAATACAGCTACAACCTGAATACCTGCCACATTTGCTGGTGGTATTTAAGGTTGTATTGTTTTAAATTGGTGGTGCGCGCTCTGTCACAGTTTGGGAACCACTGGTCTAGCACCATCTTAGAAACCTCCAGGGATGGAGATTCCCCAGCATCTCTGGGTAGCCTGTCCCAGTGTTTCACCACCCTCCTAGTAAGCAAGTTTTTTCTTAATATCCAACCTAAATTTCCCTTGCTGCAACTTGAAA
The DNA here is from genome assembly GCF_030867095.1 of Alligator mississippiensis. Lineage (NCBI taxonomy): Eukaryota > Metazoa > Chordata > Crocodylia > Alligatoridae > Alligator > Alligator mississippiensis. The sequence goes on along the minus strand of NC_081826.1, from coordinate 169,990,029 downwards.
CAATTGCTCCTTGTTCTGTCATCTGCCACCACTGAGAACAGTCTAGCTCCATCCCCTCTCAAGGATGTTACCTTCAGGTAATTGAAGGCCTTGTTTTCCTGCTCACCCATTGCAGCTTCTTTACTTTGAAGAGACTTTGGCAATTAAAAGTTGAGGCAGCAAATCCTGCCAGTCATTCCTTTCCTGGGGTGACCAACCATGGTCACCCCAGGACAGGCAGCCAGACAGGGAAAGGAAGGCTTCATGGTCTGGTGGGATCAGTGCTTCTTGGTCAGCACTCTTACAGGGACTTCGAGGAAGGAGTCTTCAGTCATTCATTTCCTAGATAAAATTAGTTCATGGAAGTGGTACTTGCCCCATGTGAAGGGATGAAAAGCCTGGGGGAAGTGTACTTTTTTAGGATTCATAAGAAGCAAGCACATTTCAGGAGCTTCTAAACTGGTAGTGTTGCACAGCCTTTATTTACACATACCCAGGGGTTGAATAATAAAGGTTACTCCTCTCTCTTGTCTTCTAGGCTCTAAAATAACAGCTCCCCTCTCCACACACAGGAGCGTTACAAACAAACCATTTTGCATGTCATTAGCTCCTTTGCTATCCTACTATGGTGTTACATAGGAGTCTACAGCTTCTTAAATTGAATGCAGGGTTCATACCTTAGGGCAGAGGTGGAAGTCCGGAAGTGACAGGCATAGTACTGAGTATAAAAAAGGGTTGGCTGCCTGTCCAGACTATGCCAGTCACTTCCGGTCTTCAGTTTGCTGGTCCGCGGTCACTTCCAGTCCACAGTCTAAAAAGGTTGGGAACCACTGGCTCAAAGCAGGCATTATTCAGCTTAAAGTTATGCCACTCCAGAGCAAGATTATCTCTAATCCGCCTAATTTTGCTCCTGTTCCATTAAGGTGTGACCACTTTCCATAGATATTCCACCCAAATTGAAGTCCTCTAGCATCCCAGAATGCAGTGGCCCCTCCTGAATCACAGTGAGCAGAAAGAAGGGCTGGGCCCAGTACCTCAACCCTTGGGCACATCAAGCAGAACAAGCACCATAGCCCTGGAGCTCCTGTCAACCACAATGCTTCCCACCACTGCTCAGACCAGCTCTTCTCCCACCAGGCAGAGTGAGCTGGTCTGAGTGGTGGCAGAGGAGTTGTGCTTCCTGCCACTCTCAGAATGACTCACTTTTCCTGCCAGGCAAAGTGAGTGCCGGAGCCCTGGAGTGTCCAGTAGCCATGGTGCAGTGCCTCCCACTGCTGCTTGGATTGGCTCTGCTTCTGTTGGTCAAAGAAATCTAGTCTGAGGGGCAGCAGCAGGGGGGATGGGAGGGTGGCAGTGCTTCCTGCCACTGTTCGAACTGGCTCGCTCTGCCCAGCAGGAGCTGAGCCAGTTTGAACAGTGGTGGGAGGCATTGCACTTGGACTGCAACATTCACTGCCCTCTAGCTCCTAGTCCTGCAGGGATTTATCAAGCCTCTAGTGGCAAATCACAGTTGTACAGGTGAAGGACAGTCAGAAATGGTTTTTCGCCTTGAGGTGTGACTGCTCCCCTAAACCGAACACTACTAAGCTGATTAATTTATGTCCCTAGTCCCACTCCCTCCCTCACTGCTGGGGCCTCAATGTGCCCCCCCCGGGAAGTAGGGAATGTGGCAGGGGCAGGCCCTGCACAGCCAGGGCAGGGCGTGGGACGGAGCCATGAGTGGTTCATCTGGGAGGCACGGGGAGCAGGGGAGCACACAGCCTGGGGGGCACATGCCTCTGGATCTGCCAGTGGCGTGGGGTGGGCTGCGGGCTGCAGGATGGGCCTGGGGCAGTGCCAGCTCTTTCTGGCCAGGCTGTGGCAGTGGTGGAAGTGCTGGGAGTAAAGCCATGGGGGGTGGGCCTGTAGCCCCCCAACCACCACTCCCAGTGCTGCCCACCCCAAGCACAAGCATAGGCCAGACCTGGCAGGAACAGCTCAGCATAGCCTTCCAGCTTGAAGCTGCAGCTCAGCCTCCCCTGCACCCACCAGCCCTGGGCCCCCCAAGTCCTCAGGGGGCGGGAAGGGGGACAGCACTGGGCTGTTCTCACCAGGTTTGGCCCACATTTGTGCTTGGGGCTGGCAGCGCCAGCACTGGGAGCAATGGTTGGGGTTACTACGGCCTCCCTGACCCCGTGGCCTCGCACCGCCACCAAAGCCTGGCTGGGAAGAGCCAGCGCTGCCCCAGCCTCAGCCTGCCCCACCTCTCCAGCAGATCCAGAGACACGTGCCCCCCATGCCCATGTCCCCAGATAAGTTGTTCGCAGGTCCGCCCCCCACCCCGCACCAGCTGTGCAGGGCCTGCCTCTGCCCAATTTCCTACCTCAGAGCTGCTGCAGTCACCGCCTGCTGCCCTGCGTTTGCGGGGGGAGGGCATGTGCCCCCCCCCCCCCAATCTATGCATGGCAGAGACAGCTGGTACCGCAGGCTGGGCTTTGTGCCTCGAGCCCTGCTGCACGTGCCCCCCAGGCCTCCACCCCTTCCCTCCCCCACTGAATGACCTGCTGGGCGGGGGGAGCGGGTGGGGGGGGGAACACATGCACACTCATACCCACCCCCCCAAGCCCAGGATTGACTTCAAGAGGCTCCAGGATCCACTGGTCTATCAAGATCGACCAGTTGGTGACCACTGATTTAGAACATTGCCAGTGCAATGTGGTTCTCTGAAAATACATCCCCAAAAGTTTCCTAGATTTAAATCTAAGCATTTATACACTTTTAAAATAAGATTTACTGAGGGCTGGCTCCTGTGCATTGAATTTACCTAATCCAATATGTAAACCAGAAGGTAGACATTTCAGAAGTAATTTCTTCCTTTATCCATATGAATAACTACTAGTTGTAGCTAGAAAGCGCCAGTTAAATGGTTAAGTGAAGTTTCTTTTACTCTACCACCAGCAAAACACCGTCGTTTGTTTTTTCCTCTTGCAGTGACATGTTTTTGCAAAGTGAGAAGTGTCTGTCAATTACTAGCCCTGACAGCTGTCTTGATAAGAAATCGGGTTTCTTTACAGAGGCAATGCCTCCTCCACCTGCTATAATGAGTATCACCTACAATACTCCCATCAGTGTTAGAGCAGAGATCTTCTTCTGCCTCTCAATCTCTGGGGGCAAGGCCACAGAAGGCTAACTCCACACTGCTAACAACCTTTGGCCACTGGGGAGGTAAGGCCAAAGAATACTAAATCAGCATTGCTAACCACCTGTGGCCAATGATAACTAAACACAAAAGCATATCCTGCCCATCTTTGCTGTAGTGGAATGCAGTGTTGTTGTAGCCAAAGGAGAGAAAAGGACTTTTTATGCCATATTTTATTGAACCAACTGTATACTTTAGAGGGTTATTGGACAAGATTTTGGGCATCAAGTGCCCTTTCCCAGGTTCTTGTTATAATAGTTTCATCAATAAAAGAAAGTACTGATCATTCCCAAATACCTGGACATCCCTTCTTATTTAAAAACCTTTTGGAACTGAATAGAGAAAATGGCACAAGATTTCTGCTCATATAATACTGTGTCTGATAACTTTTGTTGCAATATCTGCATAAAAAAAGTCATAAATGATGGTTGATAATACACCACTTGCAAACAATTTTACTCATCTTTCTGAAATCTTGTGAGCTTTGAGTTTCCAAAATAATTTGTGATTTTAGGTGAAACCAATATTTGACTTACCCAACTTAAGACATTTTAGGGAAATGCTTGAGTATCTATCTGGTGAAAAGGAGGCCCTGTTTAAGCTGTCTCAAGTAGGGTATGCACATGATTAAATGAGTATAATTTTATAATTTTAGGATCTAATTAGTACAGGAAATACTAAATAAAATGCTCTAATCCCATGGCAATAGCACACATCATTGTATACTTGTGTCTTTCAGATTGGGTGGAAACTAAATACTGTATATAGAATGTGTATACAGTCTGCCAGGTAAATGTAATTTTACTCAAGTTTTCCAAAGAACAGCAACAAGATAAAGTACTCCTTCTACACTAAGAAGTGCTCTGACAATAAGATAAATGGGAGTCTCTCTTAGAGACTGCCACCTCATGAGTGTTCCTCTAAGTGGGAGATAAAGCAACATAACTGTAGATAGACTGACTTACCAAGTACTAAAAAAGAAATAGCAGTTATTACTAAGGGTATCAGGTTGTCCAGCTGTGGTGTTCTCTGCAGGAAAGAAATGCTGAGAGTGAAATTTGCAAAATAAATGTATTTTTAATTTTTGCATTTAAAAATAAAAAAGAAGTTGAAGCACTATCTAAAAACAAACTCAAAACATTTTTCTTTATAAAGCAATAAAAATCAATATTTTTACCTTGCACATCTATTGTATTTCATCAGATAATTCCCAATGACAACAAATAAGCTTGGTGGTTTTTTATATTCTAATTGTTACTTGTGAACAGGCTGGGAATAATACAAGTTAAGTCAATTCAAATAATTTTTCAGGCCGCGCTGACCGTTAGGGCACCTTTGATGTAGCAATAACTTTCCTGCATTCTTCCTGGTCTCTTGCAATCCTTGTACAATCAGTCAGTTTTAATTCCGTCCAGTCTTTGATGTTGGTTATGCAGCTTGTCCTAGGTCTTCCCCTTTTCTTCATCCACCCAAAGCGCCCGTCAGGATGGTGTCGGTAAGGGTGCCGGGCCTTCTTGTTTCATGTCCAAACCATTGAATCTTTCTTCTTCTTAGGATTTTGAGTACATGTTCATATTTTCTGGCTTCTTGTCTGAAAAGTAGCAAAAGATCTCAAACTGCTTCATCCAGGGTTAAAGTTGAATGTAACACTTAATAGCTGACGACCTTTTGAAATAGCTCCAAAAGGACGTGTCCATACCCTGATATCACTTTAAAAGGGCCTGTGAAGGCTTTAAATTACAGATTTTTTGTTACACTATTTGCCGCAATACCCTACAAAAAAGTCCATTATGAACAAAATCACTCTTTAAATTAAAACTATCAAAATGTAACTCCACATAGAAATAGAACTATTTTGCATTTGCCTTGAATTATTGCTATTATTATAATATAGTCAAATAGAGGGCAAAAAATAAGTGATCCTTGAAATTCTAGTCACTTACAAAAAGAAAAAAGAAAAGAAAAGAAAAGAAAAAGACCTTATCATTTAATGCATTCCAAGCACATCTAAATTTGCTATACATATTTCTCTGTCCTCTGAATGTCCATCCACTCACCATCTCAGCACAGTGAGGATTTCAATGCATACTCAATATTTTCAGTTGCTTCTTTCCTTTTGTCTTTGGACTTCTCTCATAAAAAATCATTTGTATTTATATAAAACTAAGCTTAATGAGGGCTTCAAAATATGGGCTGCATATTCCATTTCTTTTTTTTTTTTCTTGTCCCAAGCCGTCTGGCGCACTACTTAACACCTCTTTTTTGGCAACAAAGTAGTATCAATATTAGACTTGAGTTGCAATCTGGATCTTAAAATTTTAGCATTAATTTTGCAGCAAGCTATAAAAACATAAAATACCCTCCATCAAACAAAATGAAGTTAAATGATGCATAGCACACAGCAGAGTGCTATGTTTTGCAAAAAGAAAAAGAAAAAAAAATAATAAAAAAAAAGTTGAGTGGCTGTATATGGTGGCTATCAAGAAAATCTTTTCTTTAAAATATCTTTCAAAACATTGTAAGAAAAACATGTTAAGACTTAAAAATATTAGGGCCAGCCCTAGCATATAAGGTTATTCCTATCTGTTAATTTAAAAAGAATTTACTAATACTAATCAGGATCCAGTCTCTTCTTTATTTATAGGTTACTCTTTGACCCACACATTGACCATCTAAATGGAAAGGCTTTGAAAGGCAAAGAAGTAGAACAGAATGAATGATCAATGGAGTTGAGCTGTTTAATCATGTTAGGGTCTTGTTACAACTTCTGCTCTGAGCCGCACAAATATTGATCGGTTTAGTGCTAGCTTGCATTTTGGAGCAGTCACATTTTCAATTTTAGTGGCACATCTGTGGGGAGTGGCCACATTTTAATTGAAGAGAAGCTGGATTGTATAGATCAAGAAATAATTCTACCCTGCAGTGGAATAATTTTGAGCAGTATGACAAGTGCTTTAAACCAGTTGAAGATGTTAAAATGTGGACAATCCAGGGGTTAAGAGCTCCAAGAGCCACCCAAAATTACTGTGCAACAAGCCTTTAGTCTTAAATCAGGCACAAGGTAGGACAGGCACCTCGAATACCTTCTACCTCAAATATAAGGTGATCTGTGGATTTGATTGATCTTGTTCATCCAGACAGAGCCTCAGTATTTCTTTTCTATAGACAAATGGTAATGAAAAGCTGGGGAGGTGAATTCCCATTGAATCAGAGACTAAAGTGAAGGCTTCTGCTCTTGACATGCTAATAATGATTATAGAGTGGAACAACTACTACTACAAATAAGATTCTATTCTCCATGCCAGTGATGAAACTTCCTTTACCTGTAGTTTGTTTAATAATTGCTCATTTGCTGCAGGAATAGGATGTATGCGTGAGTGTGTACATGCAAATGTTAGCTGCAATTGATGTGTGCATCAATATGTACTAGCACAAGAGGCTTATCTCAAGAATAATATACCAAGTACAGTCAGTGTGGCAGAGCACCAGTGGGGTGCTCACCACTCTGGGGCTGTTACAAGCTCTGTGGAAGCTTGCTTGCAGAGCAGCAGGGATAAGTCTCTCCCAGGAACCATTTTAAGGGGGAAGGTGAGTGGCAGACTGGTATCTGCCACTTTAAGAGCTGGTGGCAGGTGATGAGTTGGATCCCTGTGAATAAGGGGGCTTGAGGATAGGTCCTGCTAGCATGGGGGCCTGAGTTAGGTCCAGGTAAGTCTTCGGGCACCTGAGGCAACAGGTGGGCTGGAGGCCGATTGGGAGGTGTGGCAGAGGAGAAGCCACAGGGAAACATCGGGGCAAGTGAGGAGCCCCTTGATTGAGAGCAGCTAGGTGAGTCACCCGGCAAGAGGCCAGAGGCTGAGTCAGACAAATGTTCTACAAACTGCACAGTGCTTGCTCAGATGAGGGCAGCCGGGAGATGCCCAAAAGGCTGTGTGCTTGCTGGCCAAGGAGTGATGGGAATAAAGCCCGAGGACCCCTCCCCGCTCAGGAGAGGGCAGGATGAGTGTGGCCCCAGGGAAAGGAGGGGCAGTAGGAGTGAGGCCCAGGAAGAGCAGTATGAAAGAGACTGAGTGAGAGCCAGTGGAGTGAGAGAGGCCTCAGTAAGAGGGAGGCAGTACGAATGTGGCCTGTAATAGGGCAGAATGCGAGAGGCCTAACACTGTGATGAGTTGGGCCTGGCCTCAGGCCAGAGTAGAGCACAGCTGTTAGAAACATCTGCGAGGCTTGGGATGCAGCACAGGGATAGTTGGAGCCTTCATACACAGGCCCAGGAGAACAGGGCATTCAAAGGGCAGCCTCCCACCTAATTACTAATTACTTAACAGCAAGGCATGGCAGGTGAGAGAGGTGGGTGGCATGCCCAGAGGCAGTGGGAGACCAGCACTGTGGCTGGTTGGGGACCTCCCACTTCACCACAGTCAGTAATAACATCAGTAGTATGCTTTTTGAACGATTTCACAGATTCTGAATATCACAAGTTGATGGAAAACTTAGAAAATCTCTCCATTGTGGATATATGTTTTTTAGGTGGAACAAGTAAATAACAAAATCTGTCATTCAGTAGTGGAGAACAGATTTCATGGGGGAACAAAAGCTTAATGTTCTATTCCTGAAATCTGATACGGAAATAGGTAAAAAGTTGCTTGTATATATGAACTAATAATTCAGCACACTTAATTTCAAACATCTTTGAGGTAAAAGAGATGTTTTAGACTTTATCCAACAGTTTACAGCAGTCACAAGCCTTTTTTAAAAATGCAAAAATAAACTTTACTTTTAAATTTTGGAGAAGACTGACTAATTATGAGTGAGCTAAGGAACTTTGTATCATAGGATCATGAGAAAAGAGCAGACTGGATCTAATGAAATTGAAATTCCATTAATTAATTAGTCAATGTGTATTTTCTATATAGTATATAGAAAAAATAATCCAATTACCTAGGTTTTCCAAGAAAACCTTTATAGGAATCTTTTTCCTATTAAAAAAGTATAGCAAGGTCTGGATGGCATTCATTTCTTCTATGTGCAATTAGTCTGCCAGCTATTTGAAAAAAAATATGTATGTAACTTCCCATGTCATGTTTCTTTATACAGTAGCAAGCTCTTAGCAAACATAGGCTCTCTCTCATGGATTGACACTCATAGGTGAAAAACTGTGAAGAATCCTTCCACAACTCTGACTACTGAACAGGACTTTAAGATTATTTCATTGCTACAGGTTGCACTCTTAAAAACCAGTAAAATCTGGACACAGGTGAAAATGTCTTATTGTACAAATATATTTGCAGTTTAGGGATATGATGGATACTTAGAAGGCCATTATCTATATTCATTCTACTTGAGGTTTGTGTAAATACAGATAGCACTGAATGACAGATACAGTCATCAGAAAGTTAGCTGGAAGAAAATGAACCTAATATTTTCTAAATTAATATTTTCAGGTCCTGATTCATCACTGCTTAACATGAGATTTATGCAGGTGTAATTCCACAGGAATCAATGGAGTCACACCAGTAAAAGTGGAGGAATTCAGTGGTGAGTCAGGCCTTAATTACTGTTTTCTCCCATATTATTTCAAAGGCAGATTACAGATTGTTCATACTATTCTAAAGCACAGTGTGCAGCCACTGCATTTGTTCAAAAACTGATACAGATTATAAAAACAAACAATTATTTACAACTAATTTTGGAGTATATGTTGCTACGCTACCTATAATACACGCAAACGATAGAAATAATAATTTTATAGATCATTTGTGAACAGTAAGTGTGTCTCCAACAAGTAAAATCCATTAATTTGGAAATGGATTTTGTTGTGAACCAATACGAGGAATATAAGAGGGCAATCAGACCGATGGTTCAAATTGAGTGTTGGAAAAGAAGACACCTGTGGATTTCCTTTTACAGTCTCCATTGACATGTAAGGTATTGTAGGGGAAAATCATGGATTGGGCTCTTTGTGCCTTCATTTACCAATCTGTAAAATCGCTGTCATAGGTAACTGATATTAATTAAACATTACAATTTATGGCGAGTGCTTTGATATAGCCTCAGTGTCTTCTGTGCTAAGGAAATGTTCAATACTACTAATAATTGTATACTTGCAACCTTCAAGGAGATTGACTTATAGGAATAAAAGGCCATGACAAGAATTCAAAATGGTATGACAAGATTAATAGAGATATTCTAATTTATCTTCATTGATTGCCATTTTACCTGACAATAAAATGTATGCAGTTATTTTGTTTGATAATATTAGAGAGTTCTAAAAAAAACCTGATCTATACAACACACTTTCCCAGCTAAAACCTACTCCACTGAAATTGATTGTATAGACATTGTATAGTGCTACACTATTCTCATGAAACCATCCACATCAAAGTCTCTCACAGAGACACAAAAGGGTTGTGAAAACATCATTAATTTTATCTTCATTCTTGCTAATCTGATGCATCACCACCAAAGTTATGCCTTTCATAGAGAAGGGGGACAGAGTAAATGGATTTTTTCCCTAATATTTTTGGGTAGCAAATCACATAATGCTATTCCTGCAAAGTAAGTCGTTTCAGAATGCATATCATATTAGCTCCCTGGATAAAATTCTTGGAATTGTTAGTCAAGTTAGACACACCACTCTGTCGTCCTACCAAGTAATAGCAGATGGTGATAAGCAGAAAATAGGTTTTGTTGCAGTTCCCTAACTGAAAGCCAGATGGTGTTACTAAGGTTGATAAAGGATGAATGACAATATATCCCTGCCCCTACTCTGCTGCAAGATTTCCAGGTGTTAGAGGTGAAAAGCCCATCTGTTCACATATTACCCAGGATATGGTGTGCAGGGTTTTTTTGGACATAAGTTAATTAAAAAAATGGTAGATGCAAATATTATCAATGCTTACCTGGCAATATTTATAAATATAATACACAAAATTAATTTCTCTTAAGTTATTATAAATGAGTTGAAAATATAAATTAAAACAAAGTTATTGTGATTTTAAATCTACAAGTGTCAGAACATTAAAAATTCTATCCAGAGCTACAAATAAAACCCTGTTTATATACAGAACCACATAGTCAACTGATATAAATCAGTGACTACAGAGAAACTACATGATTAATAGCATCTCAGGATATGATGTTTAATGTTAGTTTTTATGCTTTAATTTATGACATTTTGATGAAAAATAAAATCTTGTTATTTCTGAATGGAGACTAAAAGTACGTGGCTATTTGCTACATGATTGGTACTGGCCTTTAACAAAACTTGAGAAAAGTATTAGTTCTATAAAACCGAAGAAGAGTAAAGTATAAATGTGTCCCAATTCAATGCTTCATAGTTCTCTCAAAATTACTTTGCTTTCTGTCTGTTAAAGAGTAATTTTGTGGTTGTTATTGGTTAAAACACTTTTTTTTTTTCAAAAACTGATGAGCAAAAGTATCTTTTCTGTTCCTATTTTTAGGGAGACAATTTTTATCCCCAGGTAACTCAAAACAGATGAGACACCAGATTCTGTACACATTTATTTTTAATAAACTACTAAGTTAAGATAGTGTTATGACATAAGTATTAATTGAGAAAATGCCTTGGGATCCATTTAAAGCTGTTGAGTGTTTATCAGACTTAGTAGCCAGATTTACTGACCCATCTTTATTTTCTTATTTTTTAAATGAGAAATGTTTTTTCATCACCAGAAGTAGTGCAATGCTTTGGGTTTTTAATTAAGCTAAGCTTGGCAGGAAACTAGTGAAGCAGAAGAAACAAAACCAGCAAATTGTTCCTTTAGCAACAAATGTCTTTTAATGTCTAGAATGAGTAATTTCTGGAAATATCTGTCTGCAAATAATACACGTGGACATGCCAAATTAAACATTATTTTTACTGTGAATATAAAACACCTACATCATATATGGAAAGGTGCAAATATAATGGTTATGATACCAGTGCAGTTATGTTTTGATATAACTACTAAACACTAGTTAAAGGTACCCTATAACTATGCTAGGAAAGAATCAAACTTGCAAAGAATTTAGAGATAACAGAATTAAAAAGTTTTCAAAAGAAAATTAAACTGATGCTTGGGATGAATACTTGAGGAGAGAGATGTTCCTACAAAAGGATAATGTTTGTCCAGAGGCAGAGGTGGGGTTAGTGCTATATGGCTGAGATTTTGAAAACCACCTAATGGGAAGAGTGTGCTTTTAGCTGGCTATGAAAATCTGTCCAAACTAGTAAAATCCTTCAGCTATTTTTTCATGTGTTTAAATTTTAGCATGCAGTTAGTTCCATTGAAATCACTGAGACTGCTCACAAAGAGTATGTATTTGTAGAATTAGATCTCTGATCCCTGTTCTTCCAAACACTTCACTCATACTTCACTAATGATTAACTTCACTCATACGGCTAGTTCTGAACTATATACATTTGTGTTAGAATCAAAATTACAATTCAAGTTTCCTTGTTTTCTAGCATTATTATTTATATTGAGGTATTATGTAGCAAACACATAAGCACACAGATCCTGGCTTTACCCACCCCCAGGACATTACACTCATTTTCCAGACTAATTTTTTTCTCATTTTAGATGGAAATAGCTTTTCAACTCACATTTGTTTAATATGATACTGAAAGCAGTGGGTCTGGTCTACCAAGGCCAATCTTACACCTATGTTGCTTCATTTAAGAACTCCTTGCTATTGTGAGATGGAAAAGAATGAGAGTTCCTCCAGTCTTATTAAAGTGCTAGTTATATTTTAAAGACGAACTTTTTTCCCCTCTTCCTAATTTTATACATTTTTAAGGGAGAAACCCCCTAAAACCTCTTTGTAATCATCATTTTAATATTGAAGAGCAGCATGCCTGACCTCTGGTTGATGAAAAAGGGAAAACTGTTGGAGCATTTATTGGAATGGTATGCCATTACACATTCAGATAAATGTAATATATTATAATACTGTAATATATAACAATTACTTTGTTATTTCTAAGCCAAATGCCTTCAAGATGCCTCACTGAAGATCAAATCCACGTCTTATTTGAACAAACAAAACAAAAATTTTTTACTTATCCAAGTGCAAAGAGATTTCTTAGCTATTGCAATTTTTTACTTCGCTTTTCTGTTGATTTCCAGACATGAAACCCAGATGAAAATCACTTTTTATAGTTGTTACTGATAAATTATCAGAAGGAATTTAAGGAAATTTACCCTTTGGCTCTGTACATACACAAATTATACTCATTCTCATTTGCACATACCACAATCCTCCTTTGTTTCACTACTTTGGCAGATATGATACACCTCAAACTCCTTTCTCCTCCTTGTTATCTCTTGTGCTATATAGATTAATGTATTGTGTCTAGGCTGTATTATATCACATTAATTATATCTCCTCTTTAGGAAGCCGCAACTCAGAGCCAAACCCAAAAATGTATTTAGATGACTAAACTCTCACTGAATTCTTTTAATGGGAGCTTAGGCAGCTAGATAGCAGCAGGCCTTTAGTATCCTATGCAACAAATAGATTGCCTAACCTGTTTCATTTGTGGTAATGTTATGAAATATTGCATTACAGATTTGTTAAAGGCAGCCATTAAATCACTTGGAATTTATGGACCAGATTCTATTTCACCCTTTGGTATATAAGTGGACTTAAATGCCAAATTTTATTTCTCTTCCACGCTGCTCAAGTCCCTGAAAAATCAATAAATAACAAAATAAAGTAACAAGTAACAACAAAATAAATAAATAATGAGCCTTCAAACTAAGTCCCAAAAAACAAAGAGTAGGAGGAGGACCCATTCATCTTTTGCATCAATCAGTTTCCAGGGACTTGAGCAGGGTAGAGTAAGATCACATTTACGTACATAAGCCCACTTTCATGCTTAATAGGTGGACAACAACCTGCCCTATCATTCATACATTACAATTATTACACAGGATGTGCTTTCTACAGTTACATATCTAACATGTTTTCAGAAGTAGGACTGAAATTCTCATGAAATCATTATTCAAAAATAATTTTTCTGAAGTCATATAGGAAGTTTTTGGTAGAGCAGGAAACAGAACCCAGATCTCCTGAGCACCCTAGTCAGCAAACCATCATCCATCACAATCAAGCAAAGACAGTAGAAAGAAAAAAATGCTTTAAACATGTACCAGTATATGCTGACATGGAGGGCCTGGTATAAAACAACACAAGAAGGACTCCTATATTGCATGCATGTTTACATTAATCAAGCTGGCTATGTAACATCAAGAGATGTAAAGAGGTTTTCTTCAATCAGGAACTAAAGATATTCCCTCCATCATTTCACAGACTTTTTCTCTTAGAAAAATAATGAGGGAGTGAAAAAGATATGGTTTGCTTTGCTTTAGATATCAGTTTCATACTTCGTAACAGAATGTGTGTGCTCAGCACACAGGACTTTTAGTATCAACTATAAAGTTTATTCACAGTTCTTCCATGTTGTAAAATGTTGTTTCTGGATTTATTAAATAGAATCTCCCATTATTTATAACTGGATGTGGAGACTTTAAGATGGGGTAAAGTAGTGTTGAGAGTCTCTCAGAAAAGGAGCATGCATCAGGAGTAGAACAATGGTTTATGAAACCAGTTTACATCAAAAGAGGTTACAGGATCCCTCCATGATCTAAATTGAAAAAAGCCACTTTTACCATGGAGAGAACCAGAAGATTACAGGAGTACCAGGCTTGATTACAGATGTCCATTAATAAGGATCTGCATTTAGTAACACTGTAATTAAGTGATAATTCTGAGAGACATGAAGAAGTCTTGCTACCACACTCATAGCAAGTTCACTGAGCCTATATTTTTCTTGGTTTACAGAACTGTATAGTCTAAGCTACTTTTCAGCAATCTGACTTTACACTTTGTCCCAGGGAAACAAAAGCGGAGGCACTGGAACGGCCTCCTGTGGCAAGACCCGAGGCAGGGTCAGTCTGCCCAGAAAAAGAGATAGGAAGCCCTGAAAAGAGGGCATACTTACCACCCATAGGAAAAGTGGAGCCACACCAAGAAGGGCTGCCGGCGCAGTTCATCAGCTGCTTTTATTGCTGGCTGGGAGCAGCGCTGGTGGATGATATCAGAAAAAATGACCACCTGGCAGATTGAAAAGCCAGCGGCGGAGAAATAGCGGGGGAGGCAGCAAGGATGACTGAGGGTGAAGCTACTCCCTGGGCTATGACTCAGCAAGGTCAACAACTCTGGAAGGGGCAGGACAGAGACCCGCCGGAGGGGTCTCAACTACATTAAGAAGTCTTCACACCTGGCTCAGTGGGACAGCTGAGACAAAGAAGGATGGCTTTAAGGGATCTGGAGGACCACAGACGTCGGACCTGTGAGTGGGGTGGGCAGAGACCCATACCCCGATTTATCCTTTGCTTCTTTCTTTGTTTTACTTTATTTTGGAGGGCACTCAGAGCCAGAACCAGAGAATGACCCTCTACAGGGTCCAGGGTCATGAAAAGAGACTGAGGAAATATTGCAAGAGCCTCGGAGGGAGTTTGAACGCAGGGAGGAAGACAATCCCAAGCCTCACGGTCATCCGGGGCAGACGAGACATCCAGGGATGGACAAGGTGAGGAGACAGATGAGGACATCACAAAGGGACAGGGGGCGACCCATCATCCAGTGGTCCTGAGGGCTGGTGCATGGGTGGGGTGTAGGGGAGGTGGAGCCCCAAGAGTGCCTGCAGAGGGTAGCACCCGGTCTGCGAGAATCCACGAGAAGGACCTCTACCTCTGAAGAAAAGAAGACCAAGTCATGGCAGGTGAGTGTCAGGGTCTCTCTTAGGTTGGAACGTGACCTAACACCCAGGTCCCAGGGACATAGCCCTTGGCTGAAGCTGGGTGTGCGCTCGAAGGCTGTCAAAGAGCACCTATACGAGACCAGGCAGGGGCACCCTTATAGTATGATATTATCTCTAATTGTAGTCTGCCATGTTCATCATTGTCTTTGTTATACATACATAATGTGTAATATTAGCCTGGTATTTGTGGCTGGTACTGTGGGTTTGAGTAAAGGAAATTAATTTTGCTGGTGGGTATTTATTTATTTTGTTGTGGCTTGTTTCTTTATTTTGTTATTTATTGATTTTTCAGGGACTTGAGCAGGGTAGAAGAGAAATAAAATTTTGCATTAGGGGTGTGCGAAGCAGGCAATATTCAATTCAGATTCAGCCAAAATCAGGGACGGTGATTCTATTTGTTGATTTGGATCACAGTCCCTGATTCGATTTAGCCAAATTCAAATCCCAAGATTCAGTGCTGATTTAGAGAATCAGTGATTCGGATATAGACACAGCTTTAAAAGTTTTTTCTACATACCTCAAGTTACCAGCACAGCTTGTGAACGCTGCAATGCTTGGATAGATGGAGTGTCTCACAGGAGTACAGGGGGGGGTAGGCCTCCATGTGCTTGGTGGTGAACCCAGAAGTGGACCGGAACTACTTTCAGGCCACTTCTGGGTCTGCTGGGGAGCATGCTGGCCCCACCACCCAAGCCCCTCTGGCTTGGCAACTGGTCACAGTGGGACTCTGAGTGCCCCCCCAGACCCAGGAGGCACCAGTCGCCAAGCCATAGGGATGCGGGAAGGGGGGCCCAGCATGCTCTCCACCAGACCTGGAACGGGACCGGAAGTGCTTCTGGTCCACTTCCGGGTCCACCAGGGAGCATGGTGGGGGGCCCTCCTGAGCCCCTCCAGCTCAGTGATTGGCCACAGGGGGGCCCTGGGTGCCTCCCCAGACCCAGGAGGCACCAGTCATTGAGCCAGGGGGCTGCAGGGGGGTGGGCAGGGGTGGGGCAGCACACTCTCCACCAGGCCTGGAACTGGACTGGAAGTGCTTCTGGTCCACTTCTGGGTCTGCTGCCAAGCATGCTAGGGAGCCCCCCATACTCCTGTGGGACATTTCATGTTCCCCAGCATTTCAGTGTTCACAAGCTGCCTGCTACCAAGAGGTATGTCGAAAAAACATTTAACGTTGTGTCCATGTCTGAATCACCAAATCTTTCCAAATCTCTCCAAATTGATTCGGAGGTATAGCAGGGCACTAAGGTGCCTGCTACTTGGAGAGCCGGAATAGCCTCTCAGGTGCCGGTTGCTAGGACGAACAGAGACAGCCAGTGTCCCACACCTGCTAGCGGTCAGCTGACTGCAAGGGGAGGGCCTGGCTCCCATTTAAACACCAGGACTGAGGCCAAGGGGGCAGTTCCCTGCCAGCAACCAAGGAGGAAGGAGCTCTCTCATGGAAGGGAGGAGCAGTCTGAATGCAGGAGCAGCGTCTAACACTGCTGCGGGATGAAGTACCCCCAGTAGGCTTGAGCGGGGTTAGAGCCGGGCGGCTTAAGTTTTTTCTGTTATAGCCAAGGGGCTTGCGTTTGTGTTGTCATTTAATACTTGTGGTTTGGGTGAGGCTATTAGGGGTTGGAGGAGGCCTCATTGTAGGGACCCACTCCGGAGTGGGATCCCCGGCGCCAGTGAGGGCGCAGCTTTTGGGGGCCTGGACCCCGGCGCCAGTGAGGGCGCGGCTTTTGGGACGATCTTAAAAAGGCCAGAAAGGCCTGGAGCACCCGGGGGGGGGGGGGGGTGCAAGTGTATATTTTTCTGTCGTTTGGACGGGTGGAGTCATGCCCAGGTTTTGAACTTGTGACCTCTTTGACTCTGGGGCTGGCACGTGTGCCTCTGGTCCAGGGGGTGTCGTGCCTCAGAAGGGAGTCAGAAAAGAGGCCAAGAGCCTCCAGGCACTGGAAGGAAGAGCTAGAGCATCGGAGTCTAACCCTGTTTGGTGGGTTTGGATGGAGTGGTCTAGCTAGAGAAAAAAGAGGTCAGAACCTCATAGGAGAGACCCCAACATACCCAATATAATCGGCAGTCTCCCGCTCACATACTAATTCCATCAAGACGTGGCAGGAGAGATTAGAGCGGGACAGCAGGGGTCCAAGAGGACTCCAAGGGCACCCCACGTAAGGTACGGATGACCTGGAAGATGGCGCTGGGGAGGGTGACCTGTGACAGGAGGGTTCCAATTTGATTTGGAGAGATTAAAGGGTCCTCTGATTCAATTTGGATTCACAGATTTGGCCACTGAATCGATCCAAATCTCCACTGAACCGAATCAGGGACTGAAGCTTCTCATAGCCCTAGTAATGATATAACTGTCTTTTGCCATTTCAGAAGCACAAAATTATCCTCAAACCTGAAGTTTGCATCAAGCTTGATAATTAAGGTATTTCATATACAGTGCACAGGTAAAGATATGTCATCTAATAGATTGCAACCCACCCATATCACAAACACTTTGTTTCATAAGAATGTACTAATGTAGGGATGTGTCAGCATCAACAACATAAAATATCAATTAGAGATTCTGTGTATGCATGCAAACTGGCAACCACATGGTTAGGGGGCCAGGAGATTCTCATTTTTCCCAAACGAAGTGCCACTCAGTCTCATTACATTACATTAGTCAGTGTCACTATTGCCGTTGTTTGCAAGTTGCCAATGATTCATATGTCCCTATCTCTTCCTAGTAAAATATGGTCACAAGTCCCTTAGGAATGATGGCAGAAGAAAACAAACAATCATGCTCAGGTGCTTTCGTTTGTTTTGTTTTGTTTTAAACATTGCAATTGTTGACTAGAAACCAAGCTATAATAATCAAAAGATGAAGTTTTCTCTAGAAAAAGAAAAATGAAACAAGTTTTCATACAATTAAGAATGCACAGGAAGTATATGTTATGCTTCAGAGTTAATTTCCAGGGATAATTATGACAATTCTACAACCTCATTCTGGTCAGAAGTTTGGATAGAAGCAGCAAGAAGGAAATTCCATCACCACTGGGCTATAAGAATGACAAAGCTTTGTTGCAACATATGCTATAGTATTTCAGATATAGATATGTCTAAAGGAACAGGGTTACATTTTTCAAAACATCCTTAATATTTCTTCATATAATTTACATTAATCTAAAAGCTCAATTGTCTTAGAAAAAGGCAAAACTATTAAGAAAAAAACCTGAGAAACACTAATATTCCTGATGAGGCTGGACTATAGTGGAAATATTCAATCATTTGCATGCATTTAATATGGCCTTAATACTTGAGATGTCCACTATTTGAACATGACAAATGTTTTCTGATCATGCTGGAAACGATAGTAACAGCACTGAAATTGAAGTTGGATTTCTTTCCAACTGTATGCAGGAGAAAAAAAATCCTAACACACTGAAGAGAACATTGTAGAGAACATTTATTGATGTCCTGCATTTAAGGTAAACAATAAGAGTTGTCTTAATAATGAGACTAATTCTTAGTGATAAATAGAAATTGCTCTGCTACCATACACATTTTAAAGCTCCTTCCAGCTCAGAAAGAGGTACTGTAATTTTTAAAAAATTACCTGAATAGCCAGGGTTACTGCTTTCCTGAACCACATATGAAAGAAAAACTTGAGACATTTGGAATGATGTAGCCAGCATTATGCTTTGCTGAATGAAGAGCTCTTGGCTCAAAGTCTAATGTGTCTAAGACAAATTGCATGGAACTTCCTAAATCATAGATAAGAGTTAGCACTTGGTGAATTAGTATTGGATGAAAGTGTGCTTGCATATGTGGACAAAATGTACCCACTCACTTGCCTTTACTATCTCCACACCAATTCTGGAAATATGGTGAATAACTTGAGGAATTTAAAGATGCTATATTTTAAGCACATGATGGACACAATGAGCAACAGCAACAGAACATCATTTCATAGGCCTCTGTACAGCAGATTATTAAAACAATTGTTGAAACAATTTTTTGCTGGGCCTTCCAGCTATGTACAACACTTAGTAAGCCAACATTCCTTTTCAGAAATGCTTGAGCAAAGAGCTGTATCTATCGTTTGTGCTGACAACCTCATTTATCACTATCAGATTTATCGAGGCAATGAAAAAGTGGCTTGGAAAAAAAGACACTGAGGTTCAAGTAACTTCAACACTTGTTTAAGACCTGCAGCCACCTAAAACTTACGAAGACATTAAAGTCAATAGAACCTACATGCAGCCATCAGGTAGTTGTCTCTCAGCCATGTATATGACTTCCATTTTCAGAAAGGTCTACTCATTTGGGCCTCAATAGTTGAGTTGCTGCTCCCAGACATATTAAAGGGACCTAATTTTCAGTAGACACCAGGCAACAGTTTTTAAAAAAACTCATGCTCTTCTAACATTGCTTCAAGTAGACACTTAAACGTTGATGCAGCCCAAATAACCAACTGCTTGTAAGAAGTTAGACAACATTCACAGTTTGGCATTAAAAACTTGACAGAACTGTATATGACACAGTATAAATGTTTTATCAGCACAAGTACAGGTGGTCAGGTTACCTATAAATAGCACTCTCATCATGTATGGCTCAAAATGAAAAAATGTGCATTATTTAAAGAAATAATAAAATAGTTTTTCTAAATATTAAAATATTTTAAATATTTTAAATATCTAAATATTAAAATACCATTACTTCAAAGAGGAGGCACTTACTTCTCACAGGTAGCAGTCAGTAATGTAGTTCTCTATTAGGAAGTTAGGAATCTCCCTTTTCCAAAGGAGCAAAGCTCTGATTTTCAGCCCTCCACAATCAAAGGATATTAGACTTCAAACCTTCTTTGGTAGTTCCTCGCAGTCAAGGATGATTGTCTTCCATGACTGCCTTATCTGTGTGATTGAAGATGGCTGATGAGGCCTCTCTGGGATTGACAGAGTCTACTGTAGCTTGGACATGTGTTTCCATGTGGGCTGGGTAGTGCTGGATTCTTGATTTGGTCCGCAACACTATTTCTGCTGCTCCCGCTTTTCCATCTCCTGTTGTTCTTGGGAGGTTTCAAAGTACTGAGATCTCTGTAGCAGACTCTTGCTCCATTTGGGGTGTTCGTGGGTAATAGTCTTCCATGAGCTGACATCCATGTTGCATTTTAATTAAGGTGAACTTAAGGATGTCCGTGAAGCTCTTTCTCTGGCCTCTTGAGCATATACCTTAGCTGATCTGGGAGAATAAAACTTGCTTCAGGAGTCTGGAGTTGGACATCCAGATGACATGATGGGCCCAGTGAAGTTGATGTTGGATGATCATTGCCTCAATACTCATGGTGTTTGCATGCAGGAGGATACCAACATTGGTGCATCTGTCTTCCCACTGGATCTTCTGTAGGCAGTTTTGATGGTACTTCTCCAGCAAGTTTAGATGTCTCCTGTATGTTGTCCCTGTCTTAGCTCCATACAACAAGGTGGAGATTACTACTGCTTGATAAACGAGCTTGGTTTCAGAGCTGATGTTGCAATCTTTGAGCACCTGTTTCTTCACGCATCCAAAGGCTGCGCTTGCACAGTTGAGGCAACGTTGGATTTCTTCATCAGTGTCAGCCTTCTGTGAGAGATGGCTTCTGAGGTATGGAAAATACTTAATGTTCTCCAGAGTCTCATCATGGATCTGGATTACTAGACTTGGAGACTGCTCATTAGGAGCTTGTTGGTGGATGACCTTAGTCTCCTGAATGTTATGTCAGTCCCCTTTTCTTGTATGCCTTGGTAAAGACATCAACGATTGCCTGAAGTTCTGCTTCTGAGTGAGCACATACTACAGTACTGTCAGCATGCAGGAGCTCAATGATTGAGGTTAGGGTGGTCTTGGTTTTGGCTTGGAGTCAGCTGAAGTTAAGCAGCTTACCATGCATTAGGCAATTTAGTTCTACTGTGGCTGGAAGCTTGTTGGTGGTCAGATGTAGCAAGGAATATTGAGAAGAGTGTTGGAATGATGATGTAGCCTTGCTTAACTCCCATTTTAACCTCAAAGGGATCTATGATAGATCCATTACTGAGAACCAATGCTCATATACCATCATGGAGCAGGCAGAGAAAGTGGACAAATTTTGGTGAGCATCCATACTTGAGAAGGATCCTCTACAACATTTCGCAGCTGACAGGTTGAAAGCTTTTGTGAGGTCAAAGAAAGGCATGTAGAGAGTCTTATGTTGTTCCTGACATTTCTCCTTTAGCTAATGAGCTGTGAAGATCATGTCAGTTGTGCCTCTTGCTGCCCTAAACCCACACAGAGATTCCAGGAGGAGCTTTTCAGCAAGTGGAAAGAGATGGTTCAAGGGGGTTCTCATGATGGTCTTTCCTCTGGTGGACAGCAAGGCAATCCCTCTAGTTTCCACAGTCAGATTTCTCTCCTTTGTTGCATGCTGTCACAATCATGGAATCCCTGGGATTTTCAGGACTACCTCATAACTCCAGATCCTTAAGATGAGGGCATGAAGCTGTGATGTCAGCTCCTCTCCCCTCTGCTTGAAGATTTCCATGGGGATTCCATCAGTTCCAGATGCTTTGTCATTCTTTATCTGCTCAGTGGCTTTCCTCATCAAGGGCTGGGGGGATTCTGAGATCATCTCCTACCAGGTCTTGTGGGATGGAGTTGAGAGCACTCTCATGAAGAACAGAATCTTGACTGAGAAGGTCTTCAGAATGCTCCTTCAAATGGACATTTATAGCTCCCTTTTCCTTGATCAGGTCTCCTCCATCCTTAGGTCTCAAAGGGGTTAGTCCCTGTGTGCTTGGACCATAGATGGTTTTGGTAGCACTAAAGAAACCATGCATAACATGGATGTCAGCGAGATGTTGAATCTCCTTAACTTTGTTTTCTCACTGTTTGTTATTCATATCGTGAGTCCTCCTTCAATGCTAATGGAAGATCAATGCTGAAAACTTCAAACCAACATTATTAAAGACCAGTTGCTGGAACTTTGCTCATCTTAGGTACTGACATGGAAGACATTATTTTACAACTTGATTTTAAAAAGTATTGACCATTTGAAGGTGTTGTGAGATCTGGAAAGGTAGAATAATTCTTTGAAAGAGAGACTATAACTGTAATGTGACTATATGCATATGATAAACATGGGAAAAATAATCACATCAGAAGCATCTCTGTTCTACATAGCCACTGGGCGGTACACATTGAGGGTTATAAGCTGTACAGAAAGGATAGAGTGGGGAAGAGAGGGGGAGGGGTTGCGCTCTATGTCAATGAGCGATATACATCGACCCTTATCAACAGAATCAAAGGAGGAGAAAGTAGAAGGATTGTGGGTTAGGTTACATGGAGGTCAAGGAGAAAGGGATTTGGTGGTAGGGGTCTGCTACAGACCCCCACACCAAGGGGAACAACTAGATTTGGGGCTCCAGAGGCAGGTCTCGGAAAGCATAAAAACTAGGGAGGCGGTAATCATGGGGGACCTAAACTACCCAGACATCTGCTGGGAGACACAGACAGCAAAGTCCCACCGGTCACGCAGGTTCCTATCCTGTGTACAGGACCTACATCTGACGCAGGAGGTACATGGTCCCACTAGGGGGGATGCCTTACTGGACCTGGTATTGGCAACGGGGGATGACATGGTAGGAGACCTAGAGATCGGTGGTCACCTGGGGGACAGTGATCACCAAATAATAGAATTCATCATAAGACGTCGAGTGGGTAAGGTAACTAGTAGGGTGAAAGTGCTAGACTTCAGGAAAGCTGATTTCAATGAACTCAGGCGTTTAGTCAAGGACGCATTGCAGAGTAAGAGTTTTGAAGAGATGGGAGCCCAGGAAGGGTGGCTGTGCCTTAAGGAAATGATCCTTCAGGCACAGAGAGAGACGATCCCGATGCAGGGGAAAAGGGGGAAAGGGGCCAAGAGGCTTCCTTGTCTGACCAGAGAAATCCAGGGCAGCCTACGGCCTAAAAGGGGAGCATATAAAAAGTGGAAACGGGGAGTGATTACTAAAGAGGAGTATACCTCCTCTGCTCGCGCTTGTAGGGAGGCAGTTAGACAGGCCAAAGCTACCATGGAGCTGAGGATGGCATCCCAAGTTAAGGATAACAAAAAATTGTTTTTTAGATATATAGGGAGTAAAAGGAAGGCCCAGGGTGGAATAGGACCTCTACTAAATGGGCATAAGCAATTGGTGACGGACAGGGGGGACAAGGCTGAACTCCTCAATGAGTTATTTGCCTCAGTGTTCCTAAGCGAGGGGCAAGACAAGTCTCTCACTGGGATTGTAAAGAGGCAGCAGCAGGGTGCCAGACTACCAAGCGCAGACCCTGAGATGGTGCAGTCACTTGGAGGAACTGGATGCATTTAAGTTGGCAGGCCCGGATGAGCTCCATCCGAGGGTACTGAAGGCACTGGCTGATGTCATTGCACAGCCACTGGATGGAATATTTGAAGAGATGCCGGAGCGACGAGAGACGCACGGGTGAAATCCCGCTGCGCCCCTGCTCCCCTGAAGCCCCCAAGAGACCCTCCAGCAGCCACGGAGCCCCCCGCCAACCCCCAGCACAGCCAGAGGTAAGCAGGGCCCGTGGAGAGAGGGGGCTAACCCCTTAGTGTGTGTGTGGGAGGAGGCGGCTGAGGGAGCTGGGCCGGGTCAAGCCCCGCCCAGGCCCCTACTTGGCCCAGCCTCACAGGGAGCCACGTGACCGGAGCCGCACGAACAGGCTGCGCAAACAGGCGCACTTCTCTGCTGGCATGTGAGTTAGCGCAGAGTTCATGCAGGAGGGCACACGGGAGGGCCCCGGACCCTGCCTGCGCACCCCCCAGGGTAGACAGTCCCAGCCGTGGCCAGCCTACCAAAGGCATGCCACGGATGGGCATGCGCTGCACCCCGAGGGTCCCCTTGGGCTCTGCAGCCCCCCCCCCCGGCACCTCAGAGACTGCCATCCAGACAGAACCCCTGTTTCCAGACTCCACGCAGACGGAGCCCCTGGCTCTCAGCTGCGGGGGCTGCCTGTCCCTTTTTCAGGCTCTGGGGCCTGGGAGCATGGTGACCTCTGCTTGTGGGGTCTGCTCCCTTTTGGGGTCTCTGGCGCGCCAGCTGGAGGAGCTCCAGGCCACAGTCCAGAGACTGCGTGCCATCAGGGACTGCGAGCAGGAGATAGACTCCTACTGCCAGGCCCTTCTACCCCGGGAGGTGGAGGGTAGACCACAGTCTCCCTCCAGGCCAAAGGAGGACTCCGGGACCTCCCACTCTGTCCAGATAGGGGCATGGACCATGGTGGTCAAGGGCCCTAAGGCCCGCCGCAACAAGGCCCCTGCCCAGCCGGAGCTGAGCAACAGGTATGCACCTCTTGCCACTCCAGCAGAGCCTGCTGAGTTGCCAGCTCCCGCAGGCAACATGGGCCCAACTGCAGCTACCACCCCTGCTCTCCCCAAGACAAAATGTAAGGTGTTTGTTGTGGGAGACTCCCTCCTGAGGTGGACTGAGGGGGCAATCTGCCACCCCGACCCCTTAGCCCGGGAAGTCTGCTGCTTCTCGGGGGCCCGCATCTGGGACATTGCGGAGAGGATCCCAGAGCTCCTCAAACCCACAGACCACTATCCCATGCTCCTAATTCATGTGAGCACCAATGACATGGCTCGGAGCGCTCCCAGCCGGGTCATGAGGCGCTACAGGGATTTGGGAGCGGGGCTAAAGGGTCTGGGGGCACAGGTGGTGTTCTCATTGATCCTCCCAGTCTCAGGCTATGGGCCAAGGAGGGAGAGGAGGATCCACGTGGTCAACCAAAGACTGTGGCGCTGGTGTCGTCGGGAAGGCTTTGGCTTTCATGACCACAGCCCGCTCCTTGCCAAGAAAGGCAGCAAGCTGCTGGGAAGAGATGGCCTCCACCTCTCTCCCCTAGGGAGAAGGCTCTTCTCAGCCAGACTGGCTGACCTGCTCCACCGGGTTTTAAACTAAGCCCGCTGGGGGACACGGGGACTACTGCCACTGCTGGCCCACTGAGCAATCCTTGCAAAGCCAGCGGGTCAAGGCAGTTAAGGGAGCCCACCCCTGCCCCAGCCCTGGTAAAATCTGTGGGCAAGGAAGGAGCCCCCCAGGGGGCACTTGCTTGCCTGTACACAAATGCCAGGAGCTTGGGGAATAAGCAGGAGGAACTCATCCTCCTGCTCAATGCAAATAGTTATGATGTCATAGGGATAATGGAGACCTGGTGGGACTTCACCCATGACTGGACCACGGGTATAGATGGCTATACCCTGTACAGGAGGGATCGTGTAGATAAAAGGGGCGGGGGTGTAGCTCTCTATGTTAAGGAAAGCTACACGTCCCTGCAAGCTGATATTGGTGACCAGGGTGGACAGCTGGAGACCCTCTGGGTTAAAATCCGTGGGGAACACAGCACAGGGGACACAATGGTGGGAGTCTACTACAGACTTCCCACCCAAAGTCCTGAGCTTGACCAGGAGTTTGCTCGGGAACTGGCTGAGGCCACATGCTCCAGGACCATGGTTGTCATGGGTGACTTCAATTACCCGGAAATCTCGTGGGAGGATTGCTCAGCAAAATCTGAGCGGTCGCAAAGCTTCCTCTTGTGCGTGGATGACCTCTACCTGACTCAAGAAGTCTATGGGCCAATGAGAGGCAAAGCGCTGCTCGACCTGGTACTGGCTACTGGGGATGACCTAGTCAGTGACCTAATGATCGATGGGAAGCTGGGTGACAGTGACCACGAACTGATCACCTTCACCATCCGCCGAAAAGCTGGCAAGTCAGTCAGCAACACGGAAGTCCTTGACTTCAGGAAAGCCGACTTTGACAAGCTCAGGAGGCTTGTCAGTGAGGCCCTAAGGGACCGTGACCACGGAGAAAGGGGAGTTCAAGAAGAGTGGTTGCTCCTCAAGGGAGCGATCCTCAAAGCACAAACTAAGTCTATTCCATCTCCGAGGAAAGGCAGCACGAGGTCACAGCAGCCCCCCTGGCTCTCCAGGGACCTAGCAGACCTCCTGAGGCTAAAAAGAAAGGCCTACAAAGGATGGAGGATGGGAGTCACCTCCAAGGAGGACTATTCTGCACTGGTCCGGTCCTGTAGGGAGCAGACCAGGAAAGCCAAGGCTGCAACTGAACTCCAACTAGCTTCGAGCATCAAGGACAATAAAAAGTCCTTTTTCAGATATGTGGGGAGCCGGAGGAAAAGCAGGGGCAACAATGGACCCCTGCTGAACCAGACGGGGCAACTGACAACTGACGCCCAGGAAAAAGCCAACCTATTAAATAGGTACTTTGCATTGGTCTTTCATCAGTCCCATGGGATGCCCATGCCCGCTACGGGACAGGGAAGTTCAGGTGAGGGTGATCCCCTGCCCTCTATTGATGCTGACTTCGTGAAGGAACATCTTGAGAAGCTGGATACCTTCAAATCAGCCGGTCCTGACAGTCTTCACCCCAGGATACTCAAGGAGCTGGCGAGCATCATAGCCCAGCCTCTAGCACGGATCTTCGAAAACTCTTGGCACTCTGGTGTAGTGCCCGAAGACTGGAAGAAGGCCAATGTGGTGCCTATCTTCAAGAAAGGGAGGAAAGTGGATCCGGCTAACTATAGGCCCATCAGCCTGACTTCTATCCTGGGGAAGATCTTAGAAAAGTTTATTAAAGAGACCATCCTTAATGAAAGTTCTCATTCACTTAGAACATTAGAAAAGTGAGTTAAAATATTCATCAAGTGTAAAGTATGCCCCAGGTGCACTTTTTGCTCTCATAACTCACTCAAATCAAAAACATTTTTAAAATTAAATATAAAATAGTTACAGAGAGAGAAGGTGGCTGGTCTGAATATCAAAAGCAGAAGCATATTTGATCTCATTCCAGGTTAATCTGATGCAGAGATACGGTCACTTTGATATCCCCAAAGCCTAAGAAATGAGTTCCTAAAGACATTAAAAATAATTTTGTGTGTTTGTTTTTAACTTTTAGGCTAAGTACAGGCAGTCAAAAGCCTGAGGCTGAATCAATTCAATCTTCACAGGTTAATCTAAGATGTGTAGATTGAACTAATAAACAAGTGAACAGACATTCATTTTTGATTCTATAAATGCAGCCACTGGCCTACAGGCCAGAAGCTGGATGGGACTCTAGGGCCTCCCCCTGGGCTGGAGGAGATAGCTTGGGCCAAGGATAGCCTTCCCACCCTACGAATAAGGAGTTTGTGGGGGAGGTACAAAGCATCTGGGATGCTGCAGAACTATGAGTTAACTTGAATCTGGAGGGTATCTGAGACAGAAGCTCAATAAACTGATTTAACCTAAATCAGTTAAGTCTGATACTATATACATCCAGGTTTATCTTGAACTGGTTTTGGTCATTTTGAAAATAGTTTTTGTGCACTGAACTTCTGTTGGGTTACAGACTTGAACCAGTTTCCAATCACTTATACTGGTTTATGTGTAATTCCTATCCCTAGCCCTAAGAGCTAAATTCTGTCCTCACTTTCCTTAAAGTAACCAAATCAGATGAGGCATCTGATTTTTCATTTGGGTGAAACAGTTTTTCACATGCAAACATGCACATACAAGCACCTCTGGTTAATCTGAAGATTTCTGAGGAAGACTTGCAACACTTCTTTGGGATATATTGCAAGCCTAGCTCACTTATTATTTAGATATACATTTTTACCAGCTTTCCAGTCTCTGACATCATAAGAAGCATTTAGATGCTTCCTCTGTTCAATATGAGTAATCAGGTTAGGATTTCAGAACCAGTTTTGCAAAGAGAAAGCAACAGAACAATATATTTATTAAAAAAAAACCCCTAACATTAACCTTTACATGTTGTTCCAAATGTGGGGGAAGAAAGAGGGCAGGATGAAGATAGTAATCGCACACCTCAAGGGACCTACAGACTGGCTCTACTATACTGATAAAATCTTGTAAATACTCTGCAGAAATGAATTGCTGAGACCACAGCAGACTTGCAGAGAGAGAGAGAAAACTTTAGGATTTGTGAACAGATACTTTTCATTACATTTCCAAAATACAAACATTGTAACTTGGAATCAAAAACGGTTTATAAACTCATTATTCCATTTAATTCTCTTTTCCTGACTACGTCTAATTTCAGGGCTAGTTGTACAGTTTTTGGGAAGGGCTCCCCATAAAATTCTAATTAATTTTTTAGTGAGGGGGCAAATGGTCACTTTCCACCCATGTTAGAATTTCAAGTAATTTATACTTGTACCACATATGTGGTTCTATTAATATATAATCTCTCATTTTTATTGAGCTTCTGTTTAGTCATAACAAATGTGACTGCCCTGGTACATCTACAAGTCTCTCACTGGGGTTGTAGAGAGGCAGCAGCAAGGCGCCAGACTTCCATACGTAGATCCTGAGGTGGTGCAGAGTCACTTGCAAGAACTGGATGCCTTTAAGTCGGCAGGCCCGGATGAGCTCCATCTGAGGGTGCTGAAGGCACTGGCCGACATCATTGCAGAGCCACTGGTGGGAATATTCGAACGCTCGTGGCGCACGGGCCAAGTCCCAGAGGACTGGAAAAGGGCTAACGTGGTCCCCATTTTCAAAAAGGGGAGGAAGGAGGACCCAGGCAACTATAGGCCAGTCAGTCTCACCTCCATCCTTGGTAAAGTCTTTGAAAAAATTATCAAGGCTCACATTTGTGAGAGCCCAGCAGGACAAATTATGCTGAGGGGAAACCAGCATGGGTTTGTGGCGGGCAGATCGTGCCTGACCAATCTAGTCTCTTTCTATGACCAGGTTACGAAACGCCTGGACACAGGAGGAGGGGTGGATGTCGTATACTTAGACTTCAGGAAGGCCTTCGATACGGTATCCCACCCCATACTGGTGAACAAGTTAAGAGGCTGTGATGTGGATGACTACACAGTCCAGTGGGTGGCGAATTGGCTAGAGGGTCGCACCCAGAGAGTCGTGGTGGATGGGTCGGTCTCGACCTGGAAGGGTGTGGGTAGTGGGGTCCCGCAGGGCTCGGTCCTTGGACCGATACTCTTTAATGTCTTCATCGGTGACTTGGATGAGGGAGTCAAATGTACTCTGTCCAAGTTTGCAGATGACACAAAGCTATGGGGAGAAGTGGACACGCTGGAGGGCAGGGAACAGCTGCAGGCAGACCTGGACAGGTTGGACAAGTGGGCAGAAAACAACAGGATGCAGTTCAACAAGGAGAAATGCAAAGTGCTGCACCTAGGGAGGAAGAATGTCCAGCACACCTACAGCCTAGGGAATGACCTGCTGGGTGGCACAGAGGTGGAAAGGGATCTTGGAGTCCTAGTGGACTCCAAGATGAACATGAGTCGGCAGTGTGACGAAGCCATCAGAAAAGCCAATGGCACTTTATCGTGCATCAGTAAATGCATGACGAATAAGTCCAAGGAGGTGATACTTCCCCTCTATAGGGCGCTGGTCAGACCGCAGTTGGAGTACTGCGTGCAATTCTGGGCACCACACTTCAAGAAGGATGCGGATAACCTGGAGAGGGTCCAGAGAAGGGCAACTCGTATGGTCAAGGGCCTGCAGACCAAGCCCTACGAGAGAGACTAGAGAAACTGGACCTTTTCAGCCTCCGCAAGAGAAGGTTGAGAGGCAACCTTGTGGCTGCCTATAAGTTCATCACGGGGGCACAGAAGGGAATTGGTGAGTATTTATTCACCAAGGCCCCCCTGGGGGTTACAAGAAACAATGGCCACAAGCTAGCAGAGGGCATTTTAAATTGGACATTAGGAAGAACTTCTTCACAGTTCGAGTGGCCAAGGTCTGGAACGGGCTCCCAAGGGAGGTGGTGCTCTCCCCTACCCTGGGGGTCTTCAAGAGGAGGTTAGATGAGTATCTAGCTGGGGTCATCTAGACCCAGCACTCTTTCCTGCTTATGCAGGGGGTCAGACTCGATGATCTATTGAGGTCCCTTCCGACCCTAACGTCTATGAATCTATGAATCTTTGCCAGTTCATACATTAAGCATTTTAAAATTCTCTTCAGCTATTAATTTTAAGAGGCACCATTCTCCTTTATTTAGTTTCTTATCACATAGGGGTGCAGGTGGGTTTCCCCATGTTTCATTAATGACATCTTTGTTATCATGGGTATTGGTGCCACCAATTCTAGCATTATTATTTCTAATTCTGGAAATTTATTTTGGATTATCTCAATACCTCTATATAACAATTCCTATTTCAAAATTACAGCAGATCTTGATGTGATTGGCAGGAAGTGAACATTAATAAGAACCCAGGGTGATCTACCATAGTATTTAATTGAGGACTGATAGTAAATGGTTAGAGTCTATTTCAATTTCTAATCCCTCATTCAGACTCCTTATGGAGATGAGTGTAGCCACACTTCCCTGCAACTCCTCTTTGGTTATATCCTTCCAAACATTTTTTTAAAAATGAAATATACCCAGTGATGGAAAAAATCTTCTCATACCATGTCTCTTGTAAAATCACAACATTAAAATCCTTAATAAAAGTTCTCCATAAAGGGTAAGACAATTTGTTTGACAACCCAGCTATTTCCAGACCAAAAGACCAATATCAACTAAGGGCATAGTGATTAGATTCTGGGATCTAGTCAATCCTTTAAATCCACAGATACAGAGACAGGCAGTAGTGGCAACTGAGGCCCTTAACAGCCTATTACATTCCTTACACTGGAAAGGTGGGTGTCTTCTTTGTCACTAACCCATTCAAAGGGAAATTGACTTCCCAGTTAACACCAGGTGCCTAACATGTAAATTCTTAAAACCAACTCTGACAAAGGCATACCTGGCTGAGCCTTTCAAGGATTCAATTCTGGATACATAGATAATATTATATTCCAATAACCATTCACAATCATATGGCTAAGCATTGTGCAATTCTCTTTTTCATATTGAAAAAGTTATCTTTTATGTGGGTAAAAATTGAATAATAAAAATATTTTCCTGTCTTAATCTTTTGTTTTTGTGTCTAGTAGAGCTATGATTATTAACATTAGTGGCAGAAGATTTAGTTGGTCAAATTCTGACCAATCAGATTCTGACCAATTCTATTGCTTTATCAAGTGTAATAAAATCTTCACTGTTCAAGGTTAGTGGTAAGCCCATTTCTTAAAATGTAATTGCTTGTCAGTTTTCCATCAGCTGCCTTAAGTAAAATATTGTGAGCTTCAAGAGGTGATTTTAGATTGCACATTAACTTCTTAATTGCTGTTAATTCATTTGAAAGGAGGATATTTTTTTCTTCATTTTCTTAAATTATAGCACCTATAGAGGAAATGAGAGATACTTGGCGGTTTTGATGGTCTGGAGCAAGGATGTTCAACCTCTGGCCCATGGGCAAATGCATCCTGCAGAGCCATGGCATCTGGCTTGTGTGGCTCCCCATGGGTCAGAAAATTTGGCAGTGGGGAAGCGGTGGCCATTAACAGGGCCACCCTCTGTTTTGCCAAATTCCCAAACACCAAGTCTCATGCAGTGGGCTAGGCTGAGCTTTGACCCCTTCCTCCATGGGGCCAGGCCACGCCCCTACACTGCTTCTGGGTCAGGGCTGGACCACACCCCTTTCCTTCCCCAGAGGGTGGACTGGGGCCTTGCCATGCTTCTTCCCCTTCAGGGCTGGGCCACACTCCCTTCCCTCCTGTTGGGGCTGGGCAATGCCCCCTTCCCTCCCATTGAGGCTAGTCCACACCTCCTTTTCCTATGGGGTTGGGTTGGGGCTGGGCCACAGCCCATTCCTTCCCTGTGGGGCAGGTTGGGAGTTAGCTATGCCTCCCCTCCTCCCCCCCCCCACCATTTACAGGGCTGGGCCACACCCCCTGCCCTCTCAATGGGCTGGGTCAAGCTTCTTTCCCCTGTGGGGCTGCATTGGGGTCAGCCTGCCCCCTGCCCCCATCCAAGCAGCCAGATGGTGCCCGCTGTGCTGCCTGAATGCTGGATCAGGAACCCATGCTGGATCTGGCCTGCAGACAAATCAGGCACTGGCAATCTAGCCTGCCAGGCAAAAAGGTTGAGTACCATTGGTTTGGAGCATCCTTATAGTCTTTCCCTACACAGTGTAAGGCTGTATCATGTATCCAGGTCTCATCTCCTGGGAGGTTAGAGCCAGCATCAAGAGTAAAGGATACTTGTGGGTTTGATAAATCTGTTTTAAAATGTACTTTACCCACAATACTTCTAGCTGGTGATGCTGAAATCAAGTTTTCTTCATTGATCTTCCCCTTCAGCATCTTAATTTCTTGTGTCATGGGATTATTGGTAAGAGTATTACTGGACTCTTCTGCCCTTTTTAGGCCTTTTTTTAACAACATTTCACAATTTTCAGCTGTATACACAGATCTCTATTTACAGACAGCAAAGGAGTAGGGACAAGGGGTGCTTCCATACTGGGTAGACTAAAAGTCATAATTACAATGACAAGAGCGTTTTTCTTATAAAGCATACTGGATTTTTAACACCTAGCTAATGAAGAGATGGAGAAAAGGGACTAATAAAAACAATTCTCAATAAAAAACCATAAATGGAGATGAAATAAAATAAACTAAAAGTTATCAACAATTAAAAACATATCAAACAAAAAAGTACATTTCAGACTTACAGAGTAGTCAGTGACCTTCAGCTGCCCCCTGTAGGCTGCTGCCTGGTGACAACAGTTTATGTAGGGGGAGGTTTCCAGCTCACCCAGGTACAGAAGGTTTCACTGGCAAAGTCACTGCTGGGCTCCTGCCTGCAGCTCCACACACAAATCAAATCAGACCAGTACCATATACATCAATCAATATTTTTTTTAAACAGGATTTAAAAAAAATAAATAAATTACATTTCAACTATAATTCAGCTCTTACTTTTCTGGAGAATGTCCTTCCTTCCATACCTGACACTGGAAATCTGATCTTGATGATAAAACTCAACAGTGAAAGTATGCAGCTTTGCCATGGTTCAGTGCATGGAAAATGTTTAAGGCTGCTGGATGGGAATGGGTTATTTTTAGAGAAACTGATTTTTCAATGAGGGCTGCTGAAATATTCTGACTGTTGATTCTGGTTTGAGGATTTCTCAGGTAGGAAGCAGTGAATGGTGGAAGACAGCCCCAGTTATTACTATGTTGCATCTCCTTTATTGGAGAGAGGCAATTCTCACTGGACTGTACTAGTGTTTCATGAATTCTAGGTCACATTTAACCTGTTTCTCTTATACAACAATAGAAAATAGAGAAGAAAAGCAAGATAGAAAAACCATTATTCTTCTCAATTGTCTTTTCAAAACCATCTGTAAGTGAGAAGGCTATGAATATGTGTTCAAATCTTGCAGTAGATATTTTAGGGAGGTGAAAATTTTCCGCCACTATAAATGTTTTTGGGTGAGGAAGTGGTACAGGTAACTGGACTGCACAGCCTGGAACTTCCCCCCTTGCCTGCATCTTATGTCTTCCTCAGCCCAAGGTGATTGTGATCAGGACAAAGCAGCAGATGCTTCAGTCCTCCCATTCCAGAGGTCCATTCCTCAGACCAGGGACCCTAGTGTGAAGAGTGGGAGGGCTGTAACAGGCAACTCTCATTTTACAGGAGGGTTGGGAGCAGCTGTGCCATATGTGTCTTCTTCAGACTGGGGTGACCACTGTCTTGGGAAGATATAGGAGCCTTTCCCTGCTGCTTGACTATACCTCACAGGACTGGGAAAGGGCAAGTGGCAGCTTCCCCTGCCTTGATTTTCCTCAGACAGGTCAGCCCCAGTCTCAGCTGGCACAGGGATCATTTCTTGCCACTCAACTCCCCTTGCTCCCCTGGAGGAACTGAGTGGCATGAAAGTATACAGGAGGAATTCTGGATTCAAGATGTGTTATTTTTCTCCAAGGACAGCCATATTTGTTCTAGGAGAAACTGTATGAAAACATGTACACTCATGGCTTCTACTGGGAGTGCAATTCTCTCAGTAGAAACAGAACACCTGTACATGGCCTAGATCATATATGTTTAAAGACTATAGCCTTCTTCCATACTGCTCTCTCAGATTATTAAACAAAACCCTCAAGTGTCATATTGTGGTATTTACAATCTTGCCTTGCAAGAACAAGGAAAACTACATGTAGGAAATTATTTTTTTAAACGTGTCAGTTTGGTGTTTAATAAAAAATTAACTTGGAACAGAGGCCATTTAGTACATTTATTTTTTTCTAAATCATGGCAAGTGACCTTGTGAACTGAAAAAACCCCAAAATTTTACAGCTTCCTTTCAGTCAGGTGACTGCACAAACCATTATTTTAATCTTACAGGGTGTTTATACATGTGTTCAGGGGTGGAAGGGGTTGCTTTAATTAGAGTGACTCCAGGAGCCATTTTAATTAAAGCACCCACAGTGTCAAGTATGTTCAGTGTCCCATGCTTCAAAATGGCAGCGGGGGTGCTTTAACTATGTTGAAGCATGGGGACACTGAATACATATGAAGCAGAGTCTGTTGGAGCATGCTAATTAATGTGCTAATTAGCACACATTTGAGCAGATGTTTGACACCTATATATGTGTGTCCTTGGTCAGTCTTTAGGCTAAATTCCTATTTAATTTAGTCAGTGTTGCATGTATGTGGATTGCAGGATTTGGCCTTTCTACAAGGATTTATCCTTTAGAAGTCCAAAAGTTATACATTATCAGTTATCCCCAAATTTGAAAATGTAGTGGCACAGAACTAAGCTCATGTAAATACAAATAGAATGAAGCCTTTTGAAGATCTTTATCATGGGAAAAAGATCTTCTTGTGGGGGAAATGTTAAAATAGGGGATAAATCTTTGGTCCATTATGAATAGCCTCCTTGTAACCAGACTATAACCACTATTCCTGAGCAGTTAGGAATAACATGTTTCTGCTACAAAGTCAGTCATTCGGCCTAAGCTTAGAAATTTCATCATACTAGCATGATTAAAGTAAGCTAGTTTCCATAGCCAGTATTACATTAGGGAATGATGTAGAGAGCATCACCTCCATCTGCTCAAAAGACCCAATCCCAGCTAGGTGAGCTAAGAGGTGACTTTTTGGCTCTAATTCACACTTCTGGATCCATAGAAAGATGCCTTAACACCACTCTCTGACACTGCATCCTACTCCCAAATAAGGATCAGCCATAAAAAGGAGTAACATTTCAATAACTGTACTGATTTACAGAGTCAACACTCATATGAGATAAATGGGGCCAACTCCTGGCTCTCAGAGAGATAAAGTCAAGTTGTCCTAGGGTGTAAATTAACTGATTTTAGTTAAGTTTTATCTGGAGAGAATAATGTCCACTGCTTGTCTGTGGCTCTTGAAAGGCCATTAGGGTCCCAGTCCTACAAAATGATGTGCTCTTAGAATTAACTGACTTCTGTGGAACTTTGCATTAGTATGAACACACATATCATCAGATTCCTAAGACAGCCCTTGATATCTGAAAGGGTTTCTCCACCCTGTAAGAACTAGAAATGGAGGCCATTGGTGCATACTGTGTGAACTTTGCATTCACCAACAATTGACTGAATGTTTGCTGTGCATATCCACCATGCTACACAGTACCTGGAAATTACTGTCTTAATTATTTAAATGAAATCTTGCATTCTGTAGAAGCTGATGTAGCCACTGCAAGCGAGGCTCAGAATGCGTAAGGACATAACTAATCTTCTCTGTTTTTACCAAGTGACAGCTAACCTACTCAAGGTCCAGAACTGCTAAACTGGACATGCACAGAAAATAAATGGCTAATAAATACTAGTACCCCAACTCCTTGTATAATAAAGGCTCCTACTGAATAGCAGCTTCCAATGAATTTTCCCTCACCCCTTCAACTCTCAGAATACTACTTTAGAGTTTAGTCTTTCTCTTCCTTTTTAGATAGCTTTTAGTCAGCCATTATTACTTAAATAGCAATTGAGACATGAAAAACAAAGTAACTGTAGTGTGAAGGTTAGATCAAAGGACAAACTACTGGCATCTAACTGCTGAGTTTCTTTCTTTATGACAAACTGCAGCTTTTCTGTTACAGTACCTTCCACACATTTTGCTGAAGGAAAAAATAAGGTTACTCATCTGTAACTAGAAACATAGTCTTTGCAACATTCTTGGTACCATGTGCTTAGCATTAGGGCTGTGCAAAGCTTCGCGTGCTGATTCAATTCAGAGGAAATTCGGTCCGATTCAGTGGCCAAATCTCCAAATCTGAATCGAATCAGGGGACCAATAAAAAAAGGCCCAAATTGATTCAAAGTTCTCCAAATCTTCGCAAAAGATTTGGAGAGCTTCGATGATTTGGGCAGTCCCCGCCTGCTACAGCAGGGAGCTAGAGCCAGACTCAGAGCTCGTAAGTAGGGGGCAGGAAAGCGGTGGCTGGATGAGGGAGGAGGGGACCATAGGGGGACCCTTGTCAGGCCCCATCCCCTGTCTGCTCCCCCAGCCCCACAACTCCTGTCCTCCCTCCAACCCTCCCATGGCTGTCCTACCCCCCCCAGCTCCCAGTGCTTTAAAAAAAGGCCCCTAATATCATGGCCTGATCATGATGGGGTCCACCATTTTCATGCCCAGTTTGTGGTACCTCCCTCTCCCCCCCCACCAGATGGCAGCTGCAAGCTGGGGAAAAGCAAAAAGAAGAGGGGGAGAAGAGAGCTTGGAGATGGGTGGGGGGAGGGGCTGTTTGCTCCTCTGGGTGGAAAAAACTGGAATACAGGGGTTTGGGGGCACTTGAGGACTGCCTTAGCAGATGGCCCTGGTGCTGGGTAAGGGGGCAGCTGTTTGCACCTCCACTTGTGTGTTCTTTCCTCCCAGCCCAAACCTTGGCTCCCCAGTTTTCCCACTTAGAGGAGCAAACAGTTCCTCCCATGCCAAGGCCATCTGCCAGGCACCCCTAATCCCTCACATCCCAGTTTTCCTGCCCAGAGGAGCAAACAGCCTCTCTCTTACCCATCCCCAAACTCTCTCCTCCTCCTGTCCCTTTTGTGACCCCTCCTCCCCGCCCTGGGCTGCTAGGCTTTGCTGCTGGCTGGGGAATGCTTTCCCCAGCCTGCAACAGCCATATTGTTGCAATGAAATGCCATGATATGGCCAGTTGCTGTGCCATATCATGGGATTTCATTGCAAATTGCATTTTTCATGAAAATCACTTTATTTCATGATTTTCATGAAAAATGTGAAATTGCAATCTAAACCAAGCCCTACCTATATGTAGCCATTGCAGCTGACCATCAGTGTCTTGTAATTCATGATGTAGGGGTTCACAACACTTGATTAATTCAGGCATGGGCAGATCTAGGATTTTGAAAACAGGGGTGTAGATGGTCAGGTGCATCTATCTGCAGGGCTGTGAAATCGAAGCTTCATTACCAGGAACAGCAAGCAGACAGCAGAATAGCAGAACAAATAATAGCTTGATTGATGGAACATCAAGAGTGTTAAAAAGAAGAGAGGGTCATTACAACCAGTGGAATGAAGAGTTTAGAAGGGATCAGATAGATTATAATGAGCCATGAAGTTAAGTAACTCCCTCAACACTGCCTGATTAGAAATACAGCTACTACTGTCAGGCAATTGGTTTTAAATTTTGGGTGGAGCAGGAATCAAAGGTGGGTGCAAATGTACCAGTGCACCCTGCCAGATCTGCTCCTGAATTCAGGATCTTTTTAGTACCTTTTTTGAGATATAGATTTAAAATGTCTGACCATTTTGGATCTGACATTGCCCAGAAAAACACCTGAAGGCCCCAAAACAATTCCTCTGATAAAAATAATCAAGTCCTTGCTGTGATACTAAGTCAAGTGAGACAGCTCTCTTTGTCACATCAAAGGCATTAAAACAAGCATGATCTAACCAAGAAATAGTGTCAATTCTTACATTCTTATATATTTTTTTTTTATATATCCTAATTTTGCAACATTCTGAATTAATTTGCAGTGACTTCAATTGTTCTGCGCAAAAAAAGCAATGAATTAAGGCTTCACAATCTGGCCCAAAAGAAGCCAGGTCTTGTCCATCACTTTCAAATGCAAGGAGAAAGGGCTTTCATATTACTTTTCAAATAGTGCATAAAATGGTCTCTATTTCTATATCAAATCACTCCTCCCATATTAGTAAGGTATAAATATTATATATTCCCTCCTCAAACCTAATCCAGTTACAAAAAATGTAGGCTCATCAAACTTTGAAAAAGCAGAACAAACTCAAATACCAAGAAGATTTTTTTTTTCAAGCTTAAGAGAAGGCTTTCTTTGCACCATTCATATTCAGGTATGCCTAATCCATTCATTACGGCTAGGTCTGTATGTATAGTCTGAGTCCTGTCAAATTTTTCCACCAGAAACCCAGTATTCAGTAGTTTGCACCTGAATACTGGGTTTGTAACTCCACACATTTACAGTCCCATTAAAGCTTTTAACCAAAACTTCACTTTATTCCTTTTTTACATTTTTAATCCTTCTCACAGAAGGCAACCAGTTAACTGGAGATAACTGTAAAGGACAGTATAATTTTCCTTCTCTATTTTATACTGAAGGATTAAAGCCACTATAAACTGACTGGTGTCCTTCTGTTTTGCCAATCTGGATTGGGTCAGTATTTTGTGAAATTGTGCAAAATGTGCATGTTCTGGTAGACAAGTTACATAAATTCTACAGCTATAAAGCTGATCATACATAATGCAGAACACAGAATACCACACACCACACCAGAGCATAAAATAAAGTGGTAAGGGATTATCACTTTACTAAAGGAAAGTCCTAACAAACGCATGCCCCTTTACACATTATTCATTTATAGTATGCTCTTTCACAGATTATGGATGCACAGACAATACATTCTCACCAGAAATAAACAGAAATCATTGTGACTACATAGGTAAAAGGCAAGAATTTGAAAATCAACTTCAAAGGTTTAAAAAAAAGTGCTTTTTACTGCTCATCTGTGACCTATCAAAAAAAGTCTTAAGTGCTTCTCTCTCACTCCCAACTTCCTCCATTTTGCTGGGGAGCTCTTCAAAGGATTAAGTGTGGTAAGAACATCTCAGTGGGGCACACAGAGTCCTTAGTCCTCTCAGAAAAATGTTGTTCATACAAATAGCTCTTACAGGACTACTTGTTTGAACACTTATTTGTGTTTATCAGTGATGATAAAGGTGTCAGAGGTTAGCCCAATAGGAAGAAACGTGACTCATAGCTTGCTTAGTCCACAACAGAGGAAGGGGGGCAAATTGAGATGTATAGTTTCAGCCAATGGACAATGATGAGGCACAAGAGAGTTTATCAGTCTTTGTGCAATGAAAATACTTTTAAATTTACTGGATTCTTACCATAGCTTCTGAGGCAGTATTCCCCTGAATACTCAGAAGCATGCAAAGTTTCAGAAAAAGGATAGTTACCCACCCAGCTTTTGGCCAGGCAAGTAAAATGATGCTATATTTGTTCTTTTTCCTTCTGTGACATGTACGTTTCAAATATAATATATCTTCAGTTAGAAGAGTGATGATTTCCTGGAGAAGTGGAAAGTTAGGTTAGTTCCTATGTTGTGTAAGATTGTTTTCCTGCTTTTTCCTGATACGTGAAATACGTCTATCATGTACTATTGTGTTTTCTCTCTTCTGAGACACACAAATAAAAGCTCTGATTGATGTTGAGCAATATTTTTTTAAGTCACAGTGAAAACATTTGTGGTAACATTTTCAGAAATATGTAGATTTTGCTGTGATACAAAATTGTCTAATATGAGAGTTATGCACTTAGGCTTAACCTCTACCCATTATGAGCATTTCATGTTGGCAACAGCGCAGCCCAAGCTCTGCTTCCATAACTCCAACCCAAGGGACATAATAGGATATAAAACTTCAGTACTTGCTTCTGCCAGTATAATAGAGAAGATAACTTAGAGAGGGGGATCCCCTGGCATTACCAAGAGGGTCCCCTAGGGCTAACACCTTTGCACAGACTTTTTCTGGAAGGGAACCAGGGTGGTTCTGTTGTGTTAAAACTCAGCCACATTAAAGAAGTGCTCTGACACAGCTATACTGCTTCCACTATCTGAACTGGCTCTGTCATTATTGTCCAATATGGCCCTGGACATTGTAGACATACCTTAGGAACTACTCACCTAACTTTCATAGATGCTCATCAGTTGAAGCCAGCGGGAGTCAAGAGTTTTGGAACCTATGAAAATTCAGAACCTATTATGTAATTAAAAGGAAATATCAAGCTAGCGGGGCAGCCTTAGGGATGTAGCCACTTACTTATCTGGACAAGCATATTTTTAGCATACCGTGGGAAACTGTAAGAAGATATGGTCATAAGAAATGCTCTACAGGGTCAAACCAATGGTCTATCTAGACCAGTACTCTGTGTCCCGTCTTTGTAGATTTGAAAACCAGAGTGATCACTTTTTTATGTACTCCTTCCTCCTACATAACACAAACTGTACTCCTGTATTTTAAATTGGCAGATTTCCACATGTAAGGAATTATAGAAACTTTTTGGAATAGATTTTCAAATGCTGTATCTCATCTCTTTAATTATAGATTTAGACATGTGAAACTGCATATGCAAAGCAATTACTTTCATTTTTCAGTAGGTGCTTTGATTCCTCTTCTGAAACTAATTCTAAATTTGTGTGCACACTATTTTGTGCTGCTTCTTCTCCAAGGGTAGTATCACTAGTGGGGAGGCAATAGAGGCAATTACCCTGGTCTCTAACATGCAGGGGAAGGTGGGAAGAGAGGGATGCAAAAAAGTCATGATTGCAGTGGCAATTGGAAACCATTGCTTCTGCTTTCACTCGTATACCTGGATATGTCCCTATGCTGTTGCACAGATGTAAATCATTGGAATGCAGTGACCTCTTAAAGTTATTAAGTGTTAGAAGATAAGTCTCACATCAAAGGGAAAAAAATTGCACTGACATAAGGGCAGTTAACATATGCTAAACTGCTAGAACAGGCTTTTGCTTGCATTTTGACGGCAGTTAGGGTAAAGTTACACATTACACTTAGAACATACTAAATTTGTGGCATGTTAAGTTAAAAGATTCTATGAACAGCTGCACATTAAGGGATAATACTCTTTCTTGCCTGGACATCTCTGATTTGCCACTAAGGGGTTGGTGAGCAGGGGCGTGACTAGGATCCAGGACACTCTGGGTGTGTGGGGGACTGGAGTGGTACATCCTTGGATACTGCAGGACTGCAGTTCATTCATTTTATCTTTGTGGAGCAGACTGAAGTTATCCTAACATGAGCTGGGTAGCATGGCTCAAGTCAATCCTCACAGGAAATGGTATAACTTTGAGATGCTTGGTGGATTCTTTGCACAATTTAACAAGCTTTAACATGCAAACCCTCACCTTTTAAGTGTTCTTAGGATGGTTTACGTGTAACATGTAATACCCTAATATGTGTTAAGTTGAACATATGACACCACCCTAAGTCCAAAAATCAGCCCTCATCACAGTGACAACATAAAGTTCATCCATCATGTTTGTGGTTCATAGGCATTATAAGGATTCTCTTTCCAGGGGTGAATTTTATCCTAAATAAGTACTTAACAGATATTCACAAAACACCAAAATAAAATAACAACAATAAAAATACTCCTCTTGGAGTAACAGTCGATGGACCTAAGTGTTTTGACTATGAATTGGAGCAAAATAGACTGAATAAGGATTAAGCTCTGCACACACCATTCATAATCTGATAAAGAAATGCAACACCATTTTCCACGTGAAAGGAAAATAAAATTTCCAGGGAAGGGTTATGGGAGAAAGAGATTGTTTTAGGGAAACATTACTGACAAAGTTGCCAACATATTATCTCTATACTTTTAAAGTTATGGAGGAAAAGAAAAGTATCACAGAACCACTGTATGCAAATTTTCCATGCTCTTGTTTCAAACACATAAGAATACTGTAACCATTCAGAGAATACAGGTAGCTTGCAATCAGCAATTCAGTGGAAAGGACACAGTCAAGAAAACCTGCAGGGAGCAGATAGATCAAAAGCTGGTAAATGTCACAAGCAGAGAAATTGTTTCATTTTATGTATCATGTTGCTCAGTAAGGCTAATCTAACTTTTACGTGATTTAAAACCTCCAAAATGTCATGAATAAAAGAAAACTTGTAGACTAACATTAATATCGAATTAATAGATGGAGAGAAGATATAATTAGGATGGCATCTCAGTTAACATTTGAATTGCCTTAAGGTTTATAATCTATTGCAAAGTAGCCATTTAATGCACTTGTTTGCCTTGTACAAGAGATATCACAAGGGGTTTTCCTCCAATTAATTTTCATTTTTTCATGCCTTCACAGTTTAGCATATCTAAAGGAAATATATCACTGGTGTGCTATTATTAATTCCTTGCACTGTTTATTGAACTGGACTACATCTGACATGACTAGAAAGAATTTTGGCTAATGTCAGTGTAACAATATCCCTGTCAGGAGCTCAATCCTCCAGTGTCAGGTCTGTAGCAAGTCTTTGTTTCCGGATCATCTCTGTTATGCCAATCACATAACTAGGGTTCCAAAAATCCAGACCTCCCCTCCTGGTGCCTGGATTATAACAAAATATATACCTGTATTTGCATAGGAAGCCTGTTCTTACTCTTCCAACGTCCTCTGAATAACATCTTTATTCTTTCATCAGCGTTTAAGATGTTACTTTTAGGAGGTGCTATTCAAATTACTCTTCATAGACTTGAAAGCCAGAGTAATCATTTTGATCATCTAGTCCTGCCTCCTGCATACCACAGGA
The DNA here is from genome assembly GCF_030867095.1 of Alligator mississippiensis. Classification (NCBI taxonomy): domain Eukaryota; kingdom Metazoa; phylum Chordata; order Crocodylia; family Alligatoridae; genus Alligator; species Alligator mississippiensis. The sequence goes on along the minus strand of NC_081826.1, from coordinate 169,947,308 downwards.
CCATGTAGTTTCATTGACTGATTCCTATTACAAGTTCATAACGTCTGATTAAGCTGGCTGAATACATACAGAGACATAAAATTTTGATCCATCCTTTGCATCAGAGCTTGCAACAATCACCTAACCTCTCAGCCACATGAGATCCTATAATTTCAAGAACTCCTTAGTCTTTTCCTCACCTTACTGCTACTACACAGGAATGACACTGAAGCAAATATAGCTGGCTGCTGTATAGTTCACCCCCTTTTCTTTAACTGATTTTCTGCTTGCTAGTTTAGGAGATTCTTCTCTATGTCCCTTGTTCCCAACAGTAGCGAGCACCCACAAAATGCCTGAGCTTCCTGGCTGCAACCCTGCAACTCGAGTACTGAGCAATGCTAAACCCCTTAAAGGACTAATGACTTGTTACTGTCTCATATCAGTACCAAACCAAACTCCCATTAGTTTCAATGGGAAAATTCACATAGAATTTAATGGAAATTGGATCCCACTCATAGTGGACATCCATATATATTTCTACAGCAGGTAAACTGAATGACCAAGAATGTAAGTTGTAACAGTTTCTCTAAGCATAAAGCATTGTTGTACTGAAACAGTAAGCATAACCTTCAGGCTGTATTTGAAAGGTATGATGCATAATAAATTATTTTTACAACTTACAACTTTAATATGTTACCAGCACTTTCATTGTCAGAACTCTGTACTTCTTTCTGAAAAACAGAAAGTCTCTAGATGCTTTACTTTAGTTCGGTGAGTAACACTTGTCTCCCTTTCTAATGTAAGTTCAAATTATTTTGTGCTATTGCTACAGTGGACTAAAGTATCTTTACGATTTACATTTTTATGTAAATAAAATAGAATAGCCTCAAAGATGTCTTAATTTAGTACAGCTCTCAGCGATCCCTACTAGGGTCCATTCTAGGACTTGGGGTCACAAAAATATAGATTTAGTACAACCACACTCCTGTTCTCTTACTAGGCCAATTACAATGGATATGTATCAGTAGAGAATTCTCTTCCATAGGTGACTGGTGCCACCTTAGTTGGGGGGGGGGGCACATGCCCCACCAGTGACCAGTGAGCGACCTGGGGGGCTCCCCCTTGGTCAGTCATGGTGACCAATCCCACTGACTGGGGGGGCAGTCAGGGGGTGCACCGGCACTCTCAGGGGGTTCACATGCAGCCCCATGTACCCCATATGCATCACCACTGTTCTCTTTCAATCCAAGAAACCTCCAGGGCCCAAACTGTAGCCCTGTGGGGTCAGGCCAACTCTCAGGATCTCAATATTGCGCTGTTAGACAGGAGGGTGTGACACAATTGCACATATACAAACACACAAATCAGTTAGGTGCATACACACACACACTACCAGCTCAGGCACATACACATCCAAACCAGCCTAGGCATATGCATACCTATCACCAATTCAAGCACATACAATATACACTCCAAAAGTTAGACCCAGATCACTAATTCATATATCATGCACACAATGATATACACACACACACACACACACACACACACACTCACCAGTGTTCACATACATACAACCCACCTACACATACACACAGGTAAGTTCCTAACTTGGATGGTACAGTGTGTATGTGTGTGTTTGGGGTGCCTGGGATACTTGGGGGAAGGTTCAGGTGGGAGAGAGAGAGTTAAAATGTAGGGAATGAAAATTGCCAGAATTGGGATTAGAACAGGTAGACTACAGAGAAGCTGGCTGAGAAACTGAGGCTTGGGTTTACTTAAGGTAGACTGGGGCTGGAAATTGAGGCAGACAGTTGAGATATTGGTGGGGGGGAGGCAGATAAGTGGTGGCAAGGAAGAGATAGCCAGGAAAGAAACTGAGGCAGAAACCTGGTTGCTCAGGGGAAAAGGAAAAGGCAGTGGGGATAAGACAGTGGCAAAGAAACAGGGGGTTTGGAGGCAGAGAGGAGCTCAGGACAGGTGTTGGAGGTGGCAGTGAGCCAGAAGCAGGAGAGGGAGAAATGAGACAGAAGTTAGAGGGGTGAGGAGCAGAGCTTGGAGCAGGGCCAAACTAACACACTACACAGCCCCATGAAGTTATTGGTTCACACATACACATTCACAATTGCAGCAGGAGAAAGAGACTCAGTGGAAGAGCTGGAGTCCAGGTGGGGAAGAGAAGCAGATTCCAAGTTCTTGGCTGAAGAGGGGGAGGGGGGTGATAGCTACCTATCCAGGATGGAAAGGGATCCTTGTCCAGTAGGTGTTGTCCAGAGGGGGGTCGCTGGCAGGGCCTCTGGGTGGATAGGTGGTGTGGCATGGTGCTGGTCCAGATGGAGAGGGCGTCCCCCTGGGTCTGTCTTCACTGCCCCTTCTTCTAGGGCCAAACCTTGTGAGACCCTAGTGACAGGAGGCATGCCCAGGCAAGGGTCAGCCCCTGGCATACTGAGCATGTGTGCTCCATGCAGGGATGTGCAGTTTTGGGTGTCTGTAATGGTGGGGTACAATGGTAGCATTGCTGGTTCTGCAGGGTATTTTGTCTTTCAAATGCTGGGTTCTTGTCTTTGTTCCTAGATTCCTAGATTCACAGATGTTAGGGTCGGAAGGGACCTCAGTAGATCATCGAGTCCGAACCCCTGCATAGGCTGGAAAAAGTGTTGGGTTCAGATGACCCCAGCCAGATGCCTATCCAATCTCCTCTTGAAGACCCCTCAGGGTAGGGGAGAGCACCACCTCCCTTGGGAGCCCATTCCAGACCTTGGCCACACTTACTGTGAAGAAGTTCTTCCTAATGTCCAGTCTAAATCTGCTCTCTGCTAGCTTGTGGCCATTATTTCTTGTAACCCCCAGGGGCGCCTTGGTGAGTAAAGCCTCACCAATTCCCTTCTGTGCCCCCATGATGAATTTATAGGCAGCCTCAAGGTCGCCTCTCAACCTTCTCTTGCGGAGGCTGAAGAGGTCCAGGTGCCCTAGTCTCTCCTCATAGGACTTGGCCTGCAAGCCCTTAACCATACGAGTGGCCCTCCTCTGGACCCTCTCCAGGTTATCCACATTCCTCTTGAAGTGTGGCGCCCAAAACTACATGCAGTATTCAAACTGTGGTCTGACCAGCGCCCGATAGAGGGGAAGTATCACCTCCTTGGTTCTGTTTGTCATGTATCTGCTGATGCATGATAAAGTGCAATTAACTTTTCTGATGACTTTGTCACACTGATGACTCATGTTCATCTTGGAGTCCACTAGGACTCCAAGATCCCTTTCCACTTCCGTGCTACTGAGCAGGTTATTTCCTAGGCAGTAGGTATGCTGGACATTTTTCCTCCCTAGGTGCAGCACTTTGCATTTCTCCTTGTTGAATTGCATTCTATTGTTTTCTGCCCATTTGTCCAACCTGTCCAGGTCTGCCTGTAATTGTTCCCTGACCTCCGGTGTGTCCACTTCTCCCCACAGTTTTGCATCATCTGCAGACTTGGACAGAGTACACTTCACTCCCTCGTCCAAGTCACTGATGAAGACATTGAAGAGTATCGGTCCAAGGACCGAGCCCTGTGGGACCCCACTGCCCACGTCCTTCCAGTCGATACCTCCTGGGTGAGGTCCATGGTTCCTGAATGAATCAATGCAAGGTAATGGCCTGGTTGTTACAGGCCATTCAGTAGAGGCCTGCTACCATTATATTTCAATCATTCCCAATCACTTTCATTCATCCGGAAACCAATTTACATGGGAGGGGTACATGGATCGTACAGTTGCAACACAGGAGATTCCCGGGCAGAGGACACAAGATGAAGAATTGACATACAAAATGGAAACTTGACATTACTTTTGTTCACTTATAAACACAGGCCTAAACCATACCATATCCATATGAAACACTAAAATCAATACAAAAATGATAATAATACAATATACAACAGTAAAAATCAATACAAACCTAATAATAATACAATATAAAACAGTGGATATCCAAAACCAAAAACTTGTTACCAAAATAAAAATGTTAAAGCTTATCCTAAGTCTGAGCTTGCTTATGCTTGTCTATAGGAAATAGAATAGAGAGGGAGAGAAAGAAAAGCCAGAAATTACTGGGGAAGGGAAGGGAATGCATATCTAGCATATATGATATATATGTAATAAAAAAAAAAAAACTGGGGCTTTTGCTACAAAACAAGTTAGCATTCTGATCTATTTTTCTCCACCAGAGTTGCAAAAAGAAGCTGTGGTGGACATGATATTCTGTTCCTCCACCTGAAATACTATCATCTCCCTGATACTTTTGACTGATTATGCCATAAGAGTATCATAACTATGGGTGGGTGAGGGGGGCACCAAATTTGTCCCCCATCCCCAAGAAGTATGCTTCCTGGCAGCCACAGCAGTCCCAGAGCATTGCTCTAGCAGCAGCAGTCAGCACAGATACCATATTGCTGCTGCTGTAAGAGCAAGAGCTGGGGCAGACTGAACATATGAGAGGCAGCAGCATGTGTGATCAGGAACTATTTTGGGTAAGACCCCTGTGCCCTGTCCCCATCTCCCACTGAAGGTTTACCCAGAGCATAAACCCTTCTTATTCTTCTTATGGCATTGTTCCATAAGGATGGGTGTACAACATGTGAATTAAATATGTTACTGGGAATTGCAATAACCAGGTAATGTATTTCCCTCTCACACTGCTGAAAAGCTGCCCCGCAAAAACAGCTTTCAAGTGATGTCCTAATATCTGCTATCCATCTAGTCAGCTGTAACTCTTAACTTATCTCAGGGCTGACCAGGACAACTGATCACCTTTGATGAACACCTTTCCATGTTTAGGAGCACACTTGTGTCAAGTGTGCATTATTGGGTCATTCAAATACATTAGATGTCACAAATCACTGAAGGCCAGCAGTATCACTTTGTTGGCTCTGATCTGTAATAGCAGAGGAAGAGTTATTGCTACAGTCTCTGCATCAGCTGTTTATACACTGTAACATTAAGCAAAGTCATTCTATCCAGATGTGTTTCCACCTATTCAAGAAAAGAACAGCCACTTAAAAACATACTGGCAAAACACTATGGCTTTGAGTCCACTAGTTTGAGCAAAGAAGTAAAAAAGAGGCACTCTTAGGGCCTGTATCAACAAGCATACATGTGTATGGGTGCATGTTTCCTGCAAGATAAATAGCAGTGGCACATATTTGCCATATTTGTGCCATTGCTATTTGTTATGGCTATGCAAAGCTTCGGTCGCTGATTTGATTTGGTGGAGATTTGGCCCGATTTGGCGGGCAAATCTCTGAATCTGAATCAAATTAGGAGACCCTTTAATCTCTTCGAATTGAATTGGAAACCTCCGAATCAATTTGGAGAGATTCGGAAAGATTCAGTGATTCAGACACAGATACAGCTTTAAATGTTTTCTTTACATACCTCAAGGTACTAGGTGGCTCGTGAATGCTGTGATGTTGGGGGGATGGTGCATCCCACAGGAGTGTGGGGGATCCCCAGCGTGCACGGCAGCAGACTTGGAAGTGGGCCAGAAGCACTTCTGATCCACTTCCAGGTCCACCTGGGAGTGCGCATGGCCCTACCCCACACCTCCCTTTGCTTAGCAACTAGTGCCTCCTAAGTAGCCATTTGGGAGACAGTGATCACCTAATAATAGAATTCAACATAAGACATCGAGTGGGTAAGGTAACTAGTAGGGTGAAAGTGCTAGACTTTAGGAAAGCTGATCTCAATGCACTCAGGCGATTAGTCAAGGACGCACTGCAGAGTAGGAGTTTTGAAGGGATGGGAACCCAAGAAGGGTGGCTGTGCCTTAAGGAAACGATCCTTCGGGCACAAAACAAGACGATCCCCGAGCGAGGCAAAAGAGGGAAAGGGGCCAGGAGGCTTCCATGGCTGACGAGAGAAATCCAGGGCAGCCTAAGGGCCAAAAGGGGAGCACATAAAAAGTGGAAACAAGGTGAGATCACTAAAGATGAATATACCTCCTCTGCTTGTGCTTGTAGGGAGGCAGTTAGACGGGCCAAAGCTACCATGCAGCTGAGGATGGCAACCCAAGTAAAAGACAACAAGAAATTGTTTTTTAGATATATTGGGAGTAAAAGGAAGGCCAGGGAGGAATAGGACCCCTGCTAAATGGGCAGAAACAATTGGTGACAGACAGAGGGGACAAGGCTGAACTCCTCAATGAGTTCTTTGCCTCAGTGTTCCTAAGTGAGGGACACGACAAGTCTCTCACTGGGGTTGTAGAGAGGCAGCAGCAAGGCGCCAGACTTCCATATGTAGATCCTGAGGTGGTGCAGAGTCACTTGGAAGAACTGGATGCCTTTAAGTCGGCAGGCCCGGATGAGCTCCATCCAAGGGTGCTGAAGGCACTGGCCGACATCATTGCAGAGCCACTGGTGGGAATATTCGAACGCTCGTGGCGCACGAGCCAAGTCCCGGAGGACTGGAAAAGAGCTAACATGGTCCCCATTTTCAAAAAGGGGAGGCAGGAGGACCCGGGCAACTATAGGCCAGTCAGTCTCACCTCCATCCTTGGTAAAGTCTTTGAAAAAATTATCAAGGCTCACATTTGTGAGAGCCCAGCAGGGCAAATTATGCTGAGGGGAAACCAGCACGGGTTTGTGGCGGGCAGATCGTGCCTGACCAATCTAGTCTCTTTCTATGACCAGGTTACGAAACGCCTGGACACAGGAGGAGGGGTGGATGTCGTATACTTAGACTTCAGGAAGGCCTTCGATACAATATCCCACCCCATACTGGTGAACAAGTTAAGAGGCTGTGATGTGGATGACTACACAGTCCAGTGGGTGGCGAATTGGCTAGAGGGTCGCACCCAGAGAGTCGTGGTGGATGGGTCGGTCTCGACCTGGAAGGGTGTGGGCAGTGGGGTCCCGCAGGGCTCGGTCCTTGTACCGATACTCTTTAATGTCTTCATCAGTGACTTGGATGAGGGAGTCAAATGTACTCTGTCCAAGTTTGCAGATGAGACAAAGCTATGGGGAGAAGTGGACACGCCGGAGGGCAGGGAACAGCTGCAGGCAGACCTGGATAGGTTGGACAAGTGGGCAGAAAACAACAGGATGCAGTTCAACAAGGAGAAATGCAAAGTGCTGCACCTAGGGAGGAAAAATGTCCAGCACACCTACAGCCTAGGGAATGACCTGCTGGGTGGCACGGAAGCGGAAAGGGATCTTGGAGTCCTAGTGGACTCCAAGATGAACATGAGTCGGCAGTGTGATGAAGCCATCAGAAAAGCCAATGGCACTTTATCGTGCATCAGCAGATGCATGACAAATAGGTCCAAGGAGGTGATACTTCCCCTCTATAGGGCACTGGTCAGACCGCAGTTGGAGTACTGTGTGCAATTCTGGGCGCCACACTTCAAGAAGGATGCGGATAACCTGGAGAGGGTACAGAAAAGGGCAACTCGTATGGTCAAGGGCCTGCAGACCAAGCCCTACGAGAGAGACTAGAGAAACTGGACCTTTTTAGCCTCCGCAAGAGAAGGTTGAGAGGCGACCTTGTGGCTGCCTATAAGTTCATCACGGGGGCACAGAAGGGAATTGGTGAGGATTTATTCACCATGGCGCCCCCGGTGGTTACAAGAAACAATGGCCACAAGCTAGCAGAGAGCAGATTTAGACTGGACATTAGGAAGAACTTCTTCACAGTTCGAGTGGCCAAGGTCTGGAACAGGCTCCCAAGGGAGGTGGTGCTCTCCCCTACCCTGGGGGTCTTCAAGAGGAGGTTAGATGAGTATCTAGCTGGGGTCATCTAGACCCAGCACTCTTTCCTGCTTATGTAGGGGGTCGGACTCGATGATCTATTGAGGTCCCTTCCGACCCTAACATCTATGAATCTATGATTCTAAGTCTGGGTGGGCACCCAGGGCCCCCATCATGGCCAATCACTGAGCCGAGGGGATGCGGGGGGGTGGGGGGGCCTCCGCGCACTCCCCGGTGGACCCGAATGTGGATTGGAAGTACTTCTGGTCCACTTCTGGGGTCACCACCGAGCATAAGGGGTCCTCCGCCACACTCCTGTGAGATGCTCCATCTGCCCCACCATTGCAGCATTCATGAGCTATGCCTGGTACCTCAAGGTATGTAGAAAAAACATTTCAAGCTGTGTCTATGGCTGAATCGCTGATTCTCTGAACCAGCATCGAATCTTCAGATTTAGATTCGGCTAAATCGTATTGGGGACAGTGATCCGAATCAACAAATCGAATTGCTGTCCCTGATTCGGGCCAAATCTGAATTGAATAGGGCCCATTTCACACACCCCTACTATTTTTCCCCAGGCACGCCCCTGCACATGCACTCTGGCATGCAGCAAAGTGACCTGGGTGGGGTAGGGGAGGCTTAGGCCAGCACTTGTGCTGGTCCCAGGAGCCTTACCTGGAGTTCTGGGGCACTTCTGGGGCAGCAGCAGCAGTGAGCTGGCCACTTTGAGCCTGGCCAGCAGCCACAGTATGGCTGTGGCTGGCCAGGCTCCAGTTTCTGGCGGTGCATACTGCTGCTGCATGTGCTGCACCATTTTTTTTAGTGGCAGGTTTTTTTGACACTTGGATTTCCTGGTATCAAAAAAACCTGCTGTGCTGCAAATTAGCAGAGGGATCCATGGGTGCATGTGCACCACATGTGCTTTGAGGCACCACAAAGTGCTCATAGGTGCTCATTGGGATGCACCCATAAGTCGTGTCCAGATGAGCATGCATGTGCCTCTTGCCCCGTCTCAAACCCCTTTCAGACAGGGCAACAGACATGTGCAGGAATGAAAAAATGTTCCCCACACTGCAATTTTGCAGCACAGGGAGAAAATTAGACCCCTGGATATCCAGGGGTTTAAAAAAATCGAAGTTTAAAAAAGCAGAGTAAGTCACGGTCCTGGACCATGTCTTGAGGCAACCAGAGGCTGGGTCCTCCACAAACATGCTGTGGCTGCCAAAGTGTTTCTGTGATTGGCCCCTCACCCTGGTGCTGAACATGCGGCCTGGCCCTGACATCCCCAACCCCTGCCCGGCCCCTCCCCCCACCAGCCCCCCCGAGGCCCCTGATCACTTTTTTGCCCTGCTTCTCCCTCCGCCAGCCCCCATGACTCTCCCAAACCCTGCCCAGCCCGGCCCCATCACCCCCATCCACCCAAGCCTCCCCAATCCCTGCCTCCCCTCCCCATAGTTTAACCCCCCCTCACCCCTGCACTTACAGTTGGAGCTGCTGTCTGGCTGACAGGGGCCCCGCTCGCACACTGCCGGGTAGAGGGACAACTTCAGTGGCCCAAGCCTGGGCCCTCCTGCCCCCCTGCTGTCCTGTGCTGCCCAGGGGGGCTCTGCCAGGAGGCCCTGGAGCCCCCCCAAGCTAAGGTAAGCAAATGGGGTTTTTTTCCGTTTTTTTCTGTTTTTTTCATTTTTTTTTTTAAGTGATGGTGCCTGGGGTTGCAGGGGCAGTCATGGGGGCCTGGGGGTGCAAGTTGGGGATGAGGCTGGGCAGGGCAGCTATTGGGGGGCCTGGGGGAGTGGGGGGTGGGGCTGGCTGGGGCAGTCATCGGGTGGGCTACAGTAGTTGGCAGGGGATGGGGCCAGATGGGGCAGCAATTGGGGGGCTGAGGTGGAACATTTGGGCCTTGCAGGGGGGTGGTAGTCCCTGTGGGGGCCATTTGGCCCCTGCTGGGGGGCCATAGCCCTTGTGTGGGGCCAAACACCCTGTTGGGGGGCTGTACCCCTTGTGTGGGGGCCAAATCCCCCATTGGGGGGCCATAGCCCTTGTGTGGGGACTGAACCCCGTGTTGGGGGGGCCAAATCCCCTGTTGGGGGGCTGTAACCCCTGTGTGGGGGCCATCACCCCTGTGGGAAGGCAGCAAAATATACATTCATGAATTCATGAAACATGTATTTAGAATTCACTTTATTATTATGATAAGAGACTTGCTTTAACACTGTAGATATATCAATAAAACATTGTCCAACCGATCACTGTCTCTGTGTCTGTCTGTCTGTCTCTCTTTCTCTTTATAGTGGTCTTTTGTTTTACTTGTGGAGGAACCTGGATTTGGGGGTATTTTACAGAGTGACTTTGGGATTTTTTTTATCAGGGATTTTTCAGTTTCCCAATAGGGTACACCAGAATTCCTGCTTAGGAGGCCAGTGGCAGGACCCTGCCTGCTCAGAGCTAGCACCTTGGACCCAGCTGGCTGTGGCTGACCTCCTGGCCAAAAGGGGCCAGGAGGACATGCTTTGACAGTTCAAAGCAGGCCACCACACCCAGAACATCTTTCGGGCAATAGCTGCCCAGATGGCCGGGCAGGGGGCACATGTAGCAGTAGTGCCACACAGAGGCCAACCCTGCAACCACAGTCCACCGGCAGCTGACCCAGAGGGGCAGATGCCTCTACTAGCTGTGCAGTCCCCATCCAGGTGTGGCAGGTACACAGCAGGTCACAGCCAGGCAGCATCACCCACTGCCAGACTGCTGCAGTACGTAGAGGGTGCAGGGAACTCTTCAGGCCTGCTTCACCAGTCCAGCTGGCACAAGGGGTAGTGTCCCCAGGTACCAATTGGCTGGGCCTCAGAAGCTCCTGGGAGCTAGTAGCCCTGAGCTACTTGCCAGGGCGGCTTTTTATACTGCTTGGGGCAGGACAGGACAAGTTTTTATACTGCTCGGGACAGAACAGGTGCTGGCCCCAAGCTCTAGCTCCACCTGGCTGCAGATCCCGGAGGAGCCAGGCAGGGTTATTTTGCTTCAAGTGGCACAAGTTGCTTCACAACAAAGTGCATGTCCGTGCACATACGCTAAGGCAAAAAGCCCCGGCTCTAATTTGCACCGCTTCTATTTGAGCTGCCGCAATCACACGTGCTTGAATGTGTGGATGTGCCCATAACTTCTAAACCAGACTTTGACATTAATTTACAAGCGTGGCCTTAGGCATACTAGTTCAGCTTAAATATTTGCTATTCTTGGGTGTTCAGGCTTTTGATTCCTTACCTGATTCACCTAAAAATTAATGTACATTGACAATTCTAGATAAAATGAAAAGGTCTGCAAGTAAACCATGTAAAAATCAAACTCCTGTCTCCTCAAATTAGTCATCCAAAAATGAAAGCATTAAGATTTATAGCTGCTTTTCAAAAAACTGTTTCAGGGTGGCTTGTAAAATTCAAATAGAAAAGCACCTTAGTATTGATAAGAAGAGAAGGCTTTTTGTAAAGACATTTTAAAGAATTTTAAATGTATAAAACATTATTTCCATTTTTATTTTAAAATGTTAAACCTTCTCTGCTGTAAAACAGGGTGTGTGCGTGTGTGTGTGGTGGTGGGGGGGGGAATTGTAACTGCTTGAGAATTTTTTGACTCAAGTTTTCATCAGAAAATGTTTATCGCAATTGTATTTTGCCAGGTGTATCCCTTTAGAGAAACCTTCAACAAAAACCAGACAGGCTTTGTGCCATTTTACCTGGGATACTTGCATTTCTAGGATCTGAGGGAGCCTTAACTATTGAGACATCCTTGGAATCAGGAACTCAGGGGGTTTTTTTGGTCCACAGCTCTGGGGTGGCCTGCTGTGTGAAATTTCTACTTTTTATTCTAAAATGGACTTTTCTTTTCAGAAGTTTGGAATTTCATATGGAACAGAAAGTCCAATTTTCAACCAGATCTAAACAAAATTAAAATTAGCTTTGGCCCTAGTCACATAAAGAACGTTTTTGTTTAAGAAAGAAAAGGCTTCAACTGCTGTTGTTCCAAAGCATATAGTCATGTGCTAAGAGGCACATGGGGAGCAGAGTATGATAGAGAGATAGCTGATGAAAGGGGAATATGTGCAAACATGAAGAAACTGTGATTTGGGGAGAGAAATATTAGTATGTAAAAATGATGAAAACTATTTTTGGTTAGGGGACCATTTCATTTTGGAATTAATTGATTTGTCCATGAAATCTGTTTCAGACTAGGAGAGATGTTCATTGTAGGAGACTTCCTTTTTATGATTTTTCTATTCCCAGAAGGCTAGGAAGAATCTGTCCTTAACATCCTTCCTATAAACACTGTTCTACAGCTAAGCCTGCTACAATCACCAGTTTTCTTCCCTACTGCAGCTGTATATGCGTCTCAGACGTACTTATACCCATTTGCAGGGGTGACTGGTGCTTCCCAAGTTGGGCGGGTGCGGCCGGGGTGGGGCACAATTTGTGGGCGGGCCCAGGGGTCAGCCAAAAGCCTCATATCCACTCCTATGCCATGGCTTAGTGCCCCCCACAACACACTGCTGGCCCACGCAGCAAAAAACTGCCCCGTCCTGAGCGGTGCTGAGTCAGGGGGCAATCTCGGGGGGGGGGGGGAAGGGGGTTTGCACGTTCCCCCCTGTGCCTCCCCTACCAATCTCCTGTGCCCATTTGTGTATATTTTATGAGCTATTTTCACTTGGTTAGTCCATTAATTGATCAACCAATCATATGCTATTAGACTCAAATACTAGTGGATACATTGCCCTTCATGCTTGCCCTGTATTTTTAATGAAAAATTTGTGTATTTGCCAGGGGACGTGTTAAGGATAAGGTTTGTTTTTTTTAATTATGTGAGGACTTAGCATTGTGGGAAACTGTTTAAACTGCTAGGATGCTAAGATGAATCTTTGACATTTGGAGCTATCTTTTGAGTTATCTTTATAAAAATAAGTTCTAAATATGTTGAATATATTGGATACATTTACATGGTTTTTTGAGCTATGAGTGGTCAGGTTTTTTTTATAAGAGAAATAATTTCTAATGAGTTAATCCATAATTAGAACCAGGTGACAAGGGAGCGTATGCATCAAAATAAGTGACCAGATTTTTTAAGGACTCTGGGAACAGATCTTTTGAAAATCTGTCCTTAAGTGCCTCAATGGGAACTGCAGCATGTTGAAGATTTCGTCCTAGTCTAGGTAATATTTTATTAAAAGATCAAGCTGAAATTGTAGATGCTTAAGACATGAAAATCTGTTTGTAAATGGATAATCTCCAGCTTCTCTAACAGAGGAGCTATAATCAAACCACATTCACATTTACACAGATTCCTGTGTAATGGATTGCAATGACAGCTGGACTCCATTGCCCAGCAGGCTTTTGGGGAAAGGAGAAGGAAGCCAGGAGGAAGCTGGGGTTTGGGTGTGAAAATCAACAGCTGGGAGGAAGAGTGTGGGAGCGGTGGGCTGTAGTCAGTGAGTTGTGCAGCAGAGATTCAGGGGCTGTTGTGGGACTGTTCCTAGCCAGTGAAATGAGCAGCAGAGACCTAGGAACTGCAGTGGCACTATTCCTGGCAGGCTGCAACTGACAAGATATGCAAGAGAAATCCAGGAGATGCAATGGAGCTGACTCAGTGAGCCAAAGCAGTGGAGCTTGAGTGGGGAGCCCACACGTGCAGTAGAGCTGATCCAGAGGGTCACACCAGCTGGGGTATGCTACAACTCTCCTTTAATTTTAAATCAGTTCAGTACTCTGGCCACCATTAATGCCAATTCCTCAAAGAATAGTACTGCATGAAATTATAACCCTATAAAATTGGCTCTCTAATGGGGTCATAAAAATATATATCTATAATATGGATTGGGTCCTACCAGATTCATGGCAGAGGTGGGCTGCGTTGTGGCACTTTTAATTTTTCAATTTCCCCTGTGCCCCCACCCCCCAACACTTGATTGGTGGAGGGGCCCTGCTTGCAGCTTGCTCCTGATTGGCACAGAAGCGAAGGCTGTGGTTTTAAACTTGGTGCCATTTTTGTTTCCCTGCCAGTCAGCAGCAAGCAGTGGGGCTGCCAGGGCCCCTTGGCCAATCAGTGACAAGGAGACAGAAATGGTGCTAATTTTTAAAACTGTGGTTTTCACTTCCCTACTGATCAGGAGTGAGCCACAAGCAGGGCCCCTCCACCAATCAGCGGCAGGGGAGCACATGAGTGAACCTGCAAGATTAAAGGAGCAACAGTTCAGTTTACTTCTGCCATTAGTCTAGGAGGGTCCTAAATATAGAAGATGAACCCAAAGTCTAATGGGAAATAGTCACCTTGGTGAAAAGCAGTTGTTTCAAATTTATCCAATGGAGGTGATAATAGTCAGACAAAAAAAGTACTATCAATTGTTTCTCTGAAGCTCAGATCTCACCCTCTGTCAAAGGCCTCTATCCTCCACTTAGAATCATAGAAAATTAGGCTTGGAAGGGACCTCAGGAGGTCATCAAGTCCAACCCCCTGCTCAAAGCAGGACCAGCCCCAACTACCTCATTCCAGTCAAGGCTTTGTCTAGCTGGGTTTTGAAAACCCCCAAAGATGGAGCTTCCACCACCTCTCTGGAGAGTGTTTTACTACCCTTCTAGTGAGAAAATTCTTCCTAACATCTAACTTAAACTTTCCTTGCTGCAGCTTGAGCAGGTCAAGCTGCAACAGCTTCCTGTTCTGTCATCTGCCACCACTGAGAATCGGTTTAGCTCCCTCCCCTTTTGAACCCTACTTCAGGCAGTTGAAGACTGCTATAAAGTCTCCTCTCAGTCTCTTTCTCTCTAGACTCAATAAGTCCAGTTCCCCCAGTCTTTCCTCATAAAAGCATTCCACTTCTAAAAGTGTGTAGTGATTAAGTCTATGGTTGCCTTAACTGACTCCCTCAGTGCTGTCTGAATAGAAATGACACTGCTGTTATTCTGGGCAGAAAAATCAACTTCCCTGCCTAAGACATGCACTCCAATCTTGGAAGGCTGTTTTTGGGGGAAAGGTGCATGTGGTCTGCAAGTATTGAGATAAATTGGTACCTATCATCTATGAGTCCTGTCTTGGTCTAATTTTAGGGGACTATGTGCAGGTAGCATTCCCCTCTATTTTAAGAACAGGTCAAATGCACAAAATTGTGTCCCAGTTTTCCACTTCCATTGGTTTGGATTTATTTATAATTAATTTAAGTGAAAAAGTTTCCATTGACAAGGTCCAACTGTAAATTGCCTAAAAACACAAGAACAAGTGGTATTCTGAACAAAAAATAAAAGCTTCTCCATGAGCTTGGCCATTCCTGAGATAGCCTGTCCCTGTAGCCACAAGTTTCTTCTAAAATATGCAAGACTTTTACACTTTCTATGTTTTTGCTGATACTCATGTGATCCATCTGTTGTAACTGCCAGGATAAATCCTAAGAATAGTTTCATGTTTCTAACGTTGGATTGCAGAGATCCTGTCCAATCTAACTGTGATTGATTTAATTTAACTGTTTAAACAGCTAAGCCTGTTTAATATAGCTGTTTAATATATATAGTTTTTTATTTGATGGTTAGATATGGGGGTGGACAAATGCTTTTTAGCATTATTTTGTACATTGTCCTTAGAGGGCAGCATGTAAGTCTTCAACAGAGTACATATCAGATAAAAGCTAAAAGGAAGGGACATTTTTACATGTGTTCTAGGAGTGGGGGGATGGGGGAAATGCTTTAATTAGAGCAGCTCATAGAACCACCCTAACTAAATCACATGGAGTGTCTCATGTATCAATGTCCTCATGCTTCAAAACTGTAGCAGGGGTGCTTTATCTAAAGCTCGTCAAAAGAGCTTTAGTTAAAGTGCCCCCACCACTATTTTGAAGTGCGGGAACACTGATACACAAGACAGGGAGGCTGGTTGCAGTGCAGTAATTACCATATTCCAGCTGACTCCATTACTGGAGTCTGTTCTGGCACACTGTAATTATAGTGCATTAGAGCAGCATCCCAACTAGTGTATAGGCACCTATGATGAACTGTTGTTCCCTCATCATCCCCACAAAATGTTGGCTGCATTTATATTTGAAAAATTTTGTATCAGATACAACATTCCAAAAAAATGCTAGAGGAATATGAATTGTCTTTTAAAGCTCGTTCATATGATTTGCTATTTTGTGATGGCACAAACTAGTAAAACACCCTTTAAACTTTTCCTGTTTGAGAACTATAAAATTGAAATGTATCATTGAGAAATATTTTTGAGCAATGAGACTATGTAATAATGGATAATGATTTTTAAGAGCTCCCCAGTGTCCCTGTCAACTCACTTGGGGCACTGCACAATGTAATAAAAATAAATTGAGAGGTAGTAGAACTTATCTTTAGAAACTCACAGCTTTTGCATATATCCCTCAATTTTACCGCTACATGAGTTATGAAGCTCATAGACTGGAGATAAACTCAATTACAAACTTACAAACATCAGTGCAGTATTGACTACTAGACTTATGAAAGGTGAGACCTCTAGCACTCTGTCAACAAACTAAGAGCACCAAGTAGTTCAACTTTATGTTAGCAGTATGTATCATTTTGCTTCAGAATTTTGTTTTTCATGCCTTAAAAACACGTTGTTAAATTGTGTTGTTTCTTCCGTCCATGTCTATAAGATGTAAAACCTACAAATAAGCATTGTAATTCTGAGGTGAATGACACTGTCACCTCTAGAGGGTTGGTTGCATCTCTGGTCCTCTCTATATTTTTTTCCTGAACATACGCCTGCCTTTCCTGCTGCCCCTGAAAATTCACGTGAAAATACTAGCCACTCTGTGGCTGGCTACAAAATTTTGAAAATCAACTGTGCTTTATCTTGTAGTTCCAACTGGAGTTAACATCTATGTTTTTTTTCTTTCCAGGAGTTTGTGACCATTGCATCAGGGGGCACCACACTAACTACAAAATTCTAGTAATATGTTAGATTACAAATAGTGACAACATGCTACTTTATATTCAGAAAAAGTAAATCAGAACAATATGAACTTATACTGCTCTAAAATATATTAGTGCAACACAACTTAACTATACACACACACGTATGTGTGCAGTATAAATTCATATCATTCTGATTTTTATGTTTCACTATTATACTGAGAACTGAAGACAAAAATATTCACTGGCTTTTCTGAAGAAATGAAACTCTACAAAACAGTCTTCTTAAAACAAGTCCTTTTTCTCTTAAGAGACTTGTTTCAAAAAAGGAATTAAATTGGCACTATTATTCCTGACTAAACCTAGAAGGCAAAATGTTCAACTACTAGTAATAAAAATTGTAACTCCATCAGAGTCAATGCTGCTACCTTAATTTACAACAACTGATCTGACTACTAATCTCTATTAAGATATAAAGCCAGCCATTATTAAAGACCTGTTGGGTCAGAATGACTTAGGTTTTCAGTCTGAATCTGGGTTTCTTAAAAAATGAACTCATAATCTCAAAACTAACGATATTTATTTCTACCATTTTGGGACTATTTGGCATTTCTAATTTTGAAAAATAGGTTTGCTTCCATGAGGAACTATAGAAGCACAGGAGGGTTAAAATGTTTTCCAATGTTAAAGTTTTAATATTATTTCCCCAGGTGTTCATGTTGTTTTGAAAACAAATACAAATGACAAGTCTGAAGCAAAAAACTCCATAACAGAGGTTTTTTGCTTATGTTTTTCTTTTACATACATTGAATTTGACCACTCCATTAACAACATGCATAAACAAAATCAGAGGGATATCCTGGCTCAGAGATCTCATCATCTAAGCTCATTAGGACAGCATTTGCTGGACACAAAGTTAATTTAGGCTGAGGATCTGTCATAAAAATAGAAAATTGTTATTTTAGTTTTTGCTATGTTAACCAGGTCTCTCTTCCTGCTATTTATGCCAAGTTGACTTTGAGGATATTACAGTGACTTTAGTTACTTCTATTTTGGGGCCTGACCAGCACTGCAAAGTGCAGGGAGGACTAGTTTAAATTAAGACACTATATTTACTTGAATATAAGATGACCCTGAATATAAGATGGCACCCCAATAATTAGATTCTATGTATATAAAATTCATAAATTTGCTATAATTTTCCAAGTATAGAACTATGTATTGGAGGACTGTCTTGAATCCTCTTCCCCACTCCCACACTGCTACAGCAGGGAAAACAGTGGCTGGGGAGGGGGTCAGGTATCCCCCTTCCCCTCTGCCCCACCTACTTGTTCTCTCTGTAGCCCTCCTGCCCCATGCCAAGTGCACCCCTACCCCCAGCTCCCCACAGCCTCTGCCCCTTCCCACACTCCCCCAGTTTTTGCCTCTTCCTCTCCTCTCAAACTACCCCCAGTCCCTGTATCTTCTCTTTATGCGCCCCAGTCTCTGCCTCTTCCCCTCCCCACTGCCCTTACTGTCAGCTGCTGCTTGGGCTGTTCCATCCCTGAGCACAGCATATGTAAGCTCACACCTTGTCTGGCCATGCAGCAGTGTCAGAGTTGCTGACTGACTGGGCAGAGGAAGGAGTTTCCATGTGCTCTGTGCTAGGGAGAGACCCCAGCTGAGTGGAAGCTGAATTGGGCCTGATGATAATGGGGAAGGAACATCAGGGCCAGAGTTAGAGCCACAGCAGCTGCCTGCTCCCCCCTGCATTTCATATATGAACATTGTCATAACCAAATGAGTTGAGTGCCCCTGTCACAATAGAACTGCCCTGAATAACTGCAGTTACTTTCAAATTTGGTACGTTCTGCCGCATTAGCTATTCCCACCTGGCAGTCTGTTATTGGCTACTCTAAATATATAAAAATCCGTGCAGCTTCCGCCCAAGTCGGAGAGCTCTGAGGACGTGGTAGAGTATGGAGAACTTTGCCGCATGGTAGAGAAAAGCTGGCGGACTGATCACCCTCCAACATCTCCCCATCACCGTCTGTTCCTGACGTATCCTTCATCCTGCATGCTCGTTTCTGTCTACAAACTAGCCGGCTCGTTTTGTTGCCAGTTACCTGTAACTATGCAAGCAACTCGTTACCTGTAACTACGTAAGCAACCTTACCACCTGTGTCGCGGCCACCAGCGGCGTAAGTAAAGTTAAAGTAAAAGTTATTTTGCAACCAATACGCTGTGTCCCACCTCTCCATCCACCAGCCCGCCTGACGGCCGAGTAATCTGCGATCCTCCTCAAGTTAGCTCCAGCCGTCTGAGACATGGTGTCATGAACAGGATCTAAGGGCACGGTGGTGGAGATGAATTTAATTGAGTGCTGCCCCTGGTGCACTGGGACCCGCCGCGTGGAAAACGCAGACGAACTCTGGGCGCATATCGCCTACCACCAGGCGGTAGGAGGGGATGGAAGGAACATTGACAGCTACTTCTCGGTGAAAGGGGAAGGAGCAGTCATGAAGGAATGGAGAGCAAAGCTGTTTCCCAGGGCGTTCGGGTGTGTAATGGGCAGTGACCGGGTTTGCTATCAGCCCCCGGATGAAACACCGACCCTATCCCTAGCAGGGGTGAAGGCGAAGAAGGCGGAAAATCTGACCCCCGCTCAAGGGTTTGCCCAGTGCACCCGGTACCTGAGGGAAGGAGGGGAACCCACCCCACTGGACTGGTTTAACTGTCCGGCTTTAGTGCCTGGATCGCGTGGTTACAAACTCCTCGGCCAGCTCCGGGAAGACCTAGAGACCGAGGGCCGCCATGCAGCAAAATGGGGAGGCCCAAAATGGAACAAGGAAAAAATAATAAACGTGTTATTTCGAACGGTAGTGGGGTTATTGAGAGAAAACGCCAACCTAGAAATGCAATTGCGAACAGCGAGCATGGAGTCACTGGAGCAGGTGGCGGGGGGCTCTGAGCCGCCACCAGAAAATGGCGCCAGAAAAGGAGGAGAAGATGAAAAGGGCGCGAAAGTTCCCTCAGGAGACGGGCCGGCCACGTCACCGCCCACGGCCCCACCCTGTGGAGTGGCGCCAAAAGACAGCCCGCCCCCCGGAGTGACACCAACGGACAGCCACGCCCCCAGCCTGCCCTTCGAAGTGATGGAGAAAGAAAACCCGCCCCCCCATGAGGGAGGAAAGATGTATTCAGTGCTCCCACCTGACATGTTTAACCCTCTCCCAGCCGCGGTTCACCCGATAGCACTGGTTAAGCAAGTTACTGATGCACAGGGCGCAACTCGTACTACCACCACATGCCGCACCCGGGGCGAATTGCAGGAGTTGTGCAGAGGATCAAAAGTGAAACCTGGTGAAACCCTAGCTATGTGGCTGGGGCGCCTAGTAGTAGAATTTGGGTCAGACCTGCTAGACTTGGAAGAGGCTAGCTTCCTAACTCGTCAAGCCTCATGGAGTGGGGGGCATGCCACCGACTTAAACGTGGTAACGGGCAACGCCTACTGGCCCATCCCACTCCCAGCTCTCATTGCAGGTCAAGTGTGCCACAAATCTCATGCGTGTCATAATGGGCGACTGCCGAACCCGTCTGCAGAGCAGCTGCTGCTGACCATCATCGGAGTATCCTACGCGTCCTGGAACCTGAGGGTACACCTGTTGGGACTGACACAGGCGCAGAGCAACACACCGTGGCCCCATTGTCATCTCGGTCACCCCGGGGATGTTCCAACTACCCTGGACAGTATTAAGGCATATGTAGAGGTTTATGGGGGAAGAGAGGCCATGACTTTCAGGCTTCTCCTCAGGCCACTGGCTGGTCAGCTGGCTGAAAACTTGCTAAGCCAGATGCCATGGCTACAGGCCCTGATGGATCCCACAGTAAAAGTCTCTGGTGGGATGGAACCATGTCCTACGGCGTACCCAAGTCAACGCTGTCACCAACACAACGCCTCATATAAAGACAAGCCCCCCTGGGATGAACCAGCGCTTCAAAAGCCCCAACCATGGAAGCTGAAGCTCACCCCTAGATGAATTAGTCTGGGTCACCGTTCCACACCCTCGCCAACCACATCCACGAGTGCACAAGGAAGTCATCTGCGAACCCGAGCAGTATCCTGGCACCTACTCTATGCTCCTAGAAGGCGATCAAACCCGGTCGCTCATCATAGCTCATCACAACTGGCTAACTCGCCGCCCTGCTGTTCACCGATTATGGCCCTCCTTTTTCTTTGTTTGTTTGTCTGTTCATTTGTTTTGTCCCCTTAAAAGACCGGTGGCGACGAAGCAGCAATCTGTGACTGCCCGATCGCGAGAATCACCGAGCACCAAGCTGCAGCACATCCGGGTCAATGCCACAATGGCCGCCTACTCATATGTCGCAAGCAGGGTTGTCGCTCTATTTCTGCTGTTACCGACAGATTCCTCGATGAACGGAAGCTAACTTCAAAACCTCCAACTCGGTTCTGAACTTTCTATCGTTCCGAGCCAAAGCTATAACTAACGGCTCATAGGCAAATGACCCCACCGCGTGCTTACGGCTCCCCCTTTTTGTTACACCCTTGGTCTACCCCTTCACTGTAAGCGCGTGGTTCAAGGCGAGAGGTAATGACTCAGTCTGTAACTTCACAGAATATTTCTGGCACGAACACCATGGGTAGAGGAAGGAGAGGAATAGAGTGGATATTTTACAAGGAGGGTTCGGAACGTGAGGAAAGAGATGAGGGAGATGATGACGGAAGGGGGCAAGTAGTAAAGGCATTAAAAGAAGAAGAAAAGGGACTATCTGGGAAGACAGGTGACAGTAGAAGAAATAGAAGGGTGTTTGAAAGGAATGAAGCAAGTCCCAGGGGTCGAATAGGATGGGGTTCTTCTTCTTAATTAATTCAATTGTTGACTTCCCTCATTGCCTTGTGTTTACCATTAATAGTAATAGCCATTGTTGTATGTATGGGTTGTTGTATTTTACAGTTTGTTAAAAAGTGATTTGTTAAGTTATCTGCTTATGTATATACCCGTTTACCACTTGAACCTTGTAAAGACGACGAGTTCCTAGACGAAAATTACTTGTAACCTAATTCCCTTGTCTATTGTGGCATGGTCAAGGGGGCATGTCATAACCAAATGAGTTGAGTGCCCCTGTCACAATAGAACTGCCCTGAATAACCACAGTTACTTTCAAATTTGGTACTTTCTGCCTCATTAGCTATTCCCACCTGGCAGTCTGTTATTGGCTACTCTAAATGTATAAAAATCCGTGCAGCTTCCGCCCAAGTCGGAGAGCTCTGAGCACGTGGTAGAGTACGGAGAACTTTGCCACGTGGTAGAGAAAAGCTGGCGGACTGATCACCCTCCAACATCTCCCCGTCACCGTCTGTTCCCGACGTATCCTTCATCCTGCATGCTCATTTCTGACTACAAACTCACTGGCTCGTTTTGTTGCCAGTTACCTGTAACTACGCAAGCAACTTGTTACCTGTAACTACGTAAGCAACCTTACCACCTGTGTCGCGGCCACCAGCGGCATAAGTAAAGTTAAAGTTATTTTGCAACCAATACGCTGTGTCCCACCTCTCCATCCACCAGCCCGCCTGACGGCCGAGTAATCTGCGATCCTCCTCAAGTTGGCTCCGGCCATCTGAGACGAACATAAGAATTTCTTGTACCCTAAGCTGACATAGAATTAGCCTTCAGTGATTTGCAATAACTTAAATTAGTGGTTGTTAACTGGGGGTACACGTACCCCTGGGGTACTAAAAAGGGTCGTAGGGGGTACGTGGAACTCTGCATGCATGCAGCCACAACATAGCATGCAGCCTCCCCTGCAGCCTGGCCATGTGGAGAGCAGTTGGGTCTGGTGGGTAAGTTTGTTGTGGGGGGAGGAAGTGGGGCAGGGGGAAGGGGAGGGGCTGCCCAGCCAGGGTGGGGTGCAGGACTAAGCTAGCATGGGGGGGGTGGCTACCACCACTATGTGCATCCCAAGAGGGCGTGGGGGCATGTGCCTTCAGATCTGTGTGCAGGGAGGGGTGGGCTGGGGCCAGGGCTGTGTCCGGGTGTTTCCAGCAGGTGCTGGGCTTCACTGCACTCAGAGCAGGAGGTGGTGGTGCTGGGAGGAGGGTTGGAAGGGCCACAGTGAATTTTGGGGTGGCTGTGGCCCCCCCCTGTAGCCCTGCTCCCATAGGCCACTGTGGTGAGGGAGGGAGTGGGGCTGGGGCTGGGGCTGAAGCAGGGGTAGGTGCTGCCCAGCTGGGGCGGAGCATGGGACAGAGCCATGAGCAGCTTGTCCGGGGGGGAGGGGGGAGAAGGGGGCACTGGGAAGGGGGGCAGCTCCAGCCCACCCATGCGCCACATGCAGACTCTGGGACATGCACCCCCCATGCACCCAGAAGGGGTACACTTGTTAAAAAAGGTTGAAAACCCCTGACTTAAACCATTTAGAGGCCAGCTGCTCGACAGGCATAAATCAGTATAATTCCTTTGAAACTTAAGATAGTTTTCTAAATCACCAGGTTCTCAAAATGAAGTATTATATGGAATCAAATTCAGCCTAGATGCCTGGGGTCACATAACTTGAAATCCTTGGGAGTTGTTCCTGCTTATATCAGACTAAAATGCCACCTTAGGAGAATTGTGCCCGGTGTGGCTATAAGCTAAGTGATGAGGTGACATTTTTGCTTCTCGTTCCTTCGCCTTATCTTAGTTGCTTTTCATCATATTCCTTTCTGTTCTCTTGGCATAGATGCTACACTTGTTACAGATGTCAGATGAGCATACATTATATTACTCCGTCAGTTTATGACCAGTTTATATCAAAGTATAAACAGGCAGCATCATTTAAATAACTACTGAAGTTAGATCAGAAATTTCCAGTCCAATGGAGTCTACTTACCTTAAATTAAATTAGAGTTCATGATCTTGATAAAACAAAGCATATTTTCTCTAACTTCAGGTTCATTTTTATGTTCTGGGCAAAGGCCAATTAGTGATTTTTTTATTCAAATGGATTCTCTCAGTATAGATTACTATGCTACTTGAATGGCTGGATTAGTTTTTTATTTAATACCTCACACTGAACAAAAGGCACAATCCCACATAAATGTATTGATGATTGTGCACTGACTGTTGTGTTTTTGCTTAGTACTTTGAATCATACATGACTCAAGGACACTAATTTTCTAAGTTTTCAGATCTAGATGTCTGACAGTGGATATTAATGAAAAGAAAGAAAATCATTCATATTTTGGCTTTGGAATCAACAGCCCCACAGTCTCTGTGATTAACTTGCAGAAATACTGTCGCTTCTAATGGTAGAATCTTTAGGGGGGCGCTGCAGATAAAATAGTATCACCATCTCAGTGGTTGCGTCTATATGTGCCCCTGACTGTGCAGTTGGGATTTCGCAGTCATTTATACTTGCTTTAGCTTTAGCAAGTACTAAATGATTGTGCAGCACCTGCCAGTGCTGCATAGTCCAGGTGGCGAGTGGGTCATTTTTGACCCTATTGAGCAGTAGCTTATTGCTACTACACAGTAGCAGTGGCATCATGGTTAGTGCCCACCAACACTACGTTGCTGTATTAATGAGCTACGTCTCCACAGCCTGTCACTATGGCGACATAGCCTCTCATGTAGATGTGCCCAGTATCACCTAAATAGTTTTGATTTGTGATTTATTGAGAGAAGAAAAGAGACTGTTATTGCTAAAAACTGGAAGATTTGTCAAGTGCTTTTAGACTCTTTTGTTTATCAAGGGCCATCACTAAATCATCATAATTATTGGGTAGAAGGGTCAATAAGTAGAAAAATAGGTAAGTTATTGTTTCCTTATTTATTTTATAATGCAATGTCAACTGCCTTAAAAGTTTCTGCTTAGAGAAAAATATTGTCAGCTAATTAAGCAATAAGACTGAGATGCTGAAGTTCTGGCTTAGGGATTGGATCATTGCAGATAACGGGGTGGGGGGCAGTCTGCAGAACATGTGCCACAAGTGGTTTCTCTATGCAGTATGTAGCAGATCAAGGAGGGGCAGGCAGCACAGTGGCAGATAGGGCAGGGAGCAAAAACCAGAGCAGCAAATTGGGCAGGGGAAGGTGATCAGAATGGTACTCATGAGAGCATGGGCCTTTATTTGTGGCATCCCTGCCAAAAAGGTTGGCCCCTATTGGCCTATAAGTACATACAGTCTGAACAAATTTATGCTATTTAAGGGATTTATAATTCAGAAAGAAGAAAGACATAGCAAGATCCACCAGTCAGAAGCTAAAGATGGATTTAGGTTTAGTCAAGATGGCTTAGGCCAGAAATAAGATGCACATTTTAAATAGTGAGCACACTCAATCTTTGGAACAATTTACCTAGGAGTACTGTGGCATTTCCATCACTTTAAATCTTTATGATAGCTTAAGCAGAAAATGATCCACAAATCACTAAGTGAAATTCTACAACCTGCATTCTGCAAGAGGTCAGACTGGGTGATCTCAATAGACCTGTTTAACCTTTTTTCTTTTTATCTGTTTCCAATCTTGCAACTTTCATGGCCTTGGCAAAAGCAAGTAATGTTTCTGGCCGTGTTTCCATCCCAAAGGATATCACCGTCCACTTCTCCAAAGTGGCTTTAGATACTTTTATAAAAGACATTTAGAAGTATTCAATGTTGTTGCATGCACCCTATCTTTAAAGTGACTGGCTACCAGATTAGACAATTCACAGTCTGAAACTCCCTTCTTACTCTTCTACTTTGTTACTTTTTCTTCACTTTTCTACTTGCCAACATTTATTTTTCTGAAAACCTTAGGTATGAATTTATTCTATAAATAAGTCACTCACTAAACAAGACATATCCTATACATTTTTTGAAGAATCTAAAAAATATATTTTATGTTTTGTACAATCTACTGCAGAAATTCGATCAATGGGGGCACATCTACATGAGACACTTTACTGCACATTAGACTAATCTAATGCACCACTAATCTAAGTGTCACCATCTACACGTGTGCAGGATTTACTTCATAGTAAATTAAGCTAATGAGCAGTTTGCTAGTACCAAGAAATACAGGTACTAGATTAACCATGCATTAGCTACCGTGCAGTAGTGCATGTGTAGATGCTGACCAGGAGCAATTTGCTCCTGGTCAGCATGGCAGCAAGGAGCCACAGGTGGGGCAGGAGGGAGCTGTCTGCAGCTCTGATGCAGAGATCAGGATCACAGCCTGGCCAGGTAGTACTGGCTTGGGGCAATGCTCTGCAGCTGGGCAACAGAAGTAACCTGAGCTCTCCCCTCCCTTTGCTTGCTGAGGGGATAGGGGAGCTCCCAGCACTGCTCAGCTGTTGGCTCCCCTCAGGAGCCAGAAGCTGAGCAGTGCTGGAACAGGGGACCTCTCTGTCCTATGTCCTTTTAGCTATTTGTCCTCACAACACTGGGCCCTTACTAGATACACAAGGACAGAACTTACTGGATCTCTCAAAAAAAATAGAAGATTATGTTATTTTAGTTTTTGCTATACTCACCAGGTCTCTCTTCCTGTTATTTATGTCATATTAACTTTGAGGTTATCCTAATGATTTTAGTTGCTTCTATTTTAGGGCCTGACCAGCATCACAAAGTGCAGGGAGGACTAGTTTAAATTAAAACACCATATTTACTTGAATATAAGATGACCCTGAATATAATGTGGCATCCCAATAATTAGATTCTATGTATGTAAAATTCATGGACAGTTTTCCCATCCCCTCAGCTCTGCTGCTTTCTACACATGCCCCAGTTGGCTTCAGCTCCCCACCTATGTCTGGGAGGAACTGAGCAGCACGGAGACCAGGGACATAAAACTCCCCCATCCTCTCAGCAAGCAAAACAAGGGGAAAGCTTAGGGCACTGCTGCTGCTTGGCCATGGGGCACCACCCCAAGCCAGCCCCACTGAGCTGTGCTGTGATTCTGAGCTCCACATAGCTGGGAGCTGTCTCCCACTACAGGACACATCCCCCTCACTCCCTGGAGCTCAGGCCTGACCCCTGTGCGTGTAGACGCATTCCTGGGCACAGTTTACTGTGTCTTATTTTAATGTGCAGTAACCTTATGTGAGCGGTTATATCAAAACAGGCTGTACTGTTGGGCTGTGGAGGTCCTACCCCTGGTGGGACACTGCCTATGGCCATACAGCTTTACTCTCAAAGCAATGGTCATGGGGTATACCCCTTGACTTTCCTGCCACACCTTGGTCTTTACAATTAGAGGGAGGGTCCTGGAGTGTCAGAAAGAACTCTCATGAGATGTGCATATGGTAGATGTTCTTGGGGCTCTTTCTCCCCTTTCACCCTTCCACATGCCAACCAGGTGTCAAATTGTGGTTCTTGCCAGGAGTCCTGGATGCACTGGATCAGGGCTACTAGCTCACTCCTGGAGCAACTTAGGTGATTGTGCTTATCAGATATGCGCTAGATACGTCCGTCGATATTGCGATTACAGGTCCACATGAATTCTCAGTAATTCATAGAAACATCACCCCGTGTGCTCCTGTTGTGGGAATTCATTAACTTCTAAACATATAAATAAATCAATTCTTTGACCCTTGATGAATTCATATACTTCTAAATCAATACTGTTCTTAATTAATAGGCTCCTCTCCCCGTAGCAGTAATTGACTGGGGCTGCCAATTGATTAGTGGGCCAGCCTTCTCCCTGCTCGGGGTACTCATTCAATTTCCAACTTAACTTCGAACAACTGAAAAGAAATGGCATCTTCTCATTGCCCAGGTCACTGAGTCACTCATGCCTCCTGACTCACATGTGCCTCTTCTCCCACCGGTTTGTGTATAGGGGTCCATGTGGAGCCTCTCTGGTCACTTGTTCCTGCCACTCCTCTCCAGGGAGTCAGAACTCACCAAATGGCTGAAAACTCCTCTGGGTTTTCAGTTACTAGAGTTGATCTCGTCTCCTGTCAGCCTTGGGGTAGCTGGACTCTTGCCACCATGGAACTCCTGAAGCTGCCTCTGTACTGTCCCATTCCTTCTCTGCTCATCAGCTTGTGGCATGGGCTTATGACATCAGCTCTGATGCGCATGTCAACCCACAGTGAGCACTTATTTCTGAAATGGGGCTGTCGCTGTGTGCACTGCTCTGTTGCCAGTGTCACCGCACCTGCAGGGAGGGAATACCCATCTCCTACCCTTACCAGTCTAACGGTTGCTCCTTGCAAGTGGCCTGGCATGCCTCCCAGGGTCCTCCCATGCTGGTATTAGTGTGTCCGGCATTCCCGACTATTACACCTTAAGGCTCATTAATTGTACATGTAGACATACTCTGAAGTTACCTTACTAATGTCAGTATGAAAAAAATGAGGCACTGTCAGCCAATATATTAAGACCCAATAGATTCAAGGCTGCATAGTTGAAGAACTCAAATATCAGCAAAGGGGCACAGATAAAATTTGATGTACTATTTCATGACTATCAAATCAAAATTATATCTTGCACATGGCAAGGTACTTCCCAGTATTTCCTTGTGAATTTTCAGCTCTCTGAAAAAGCCACTTGAGCTACATTTTTTTAAAGTAAATGGAAACGATTGCATACACGTTTCTTTTAGCTCTCCATATTCTCTAAAAGTTCTGAATTATTTTTTTGGAACTGTATTTACTCTATTCTAAGATGAGGTTCCCCCTTTACCCCATTTAAAATGGGGGGGAAGCCTTTCATTTTAAAATCAAGTATGATAGCAGTGGTGTGTGTATGTGGGGAGGAGGGGGAGGGGGCAGGCAGCTACTGTGCCTCAGGCTCCAGCCCCTACCTGGGGACCAGTTGCTGCCTGCCCTGTCACAAACTCTGCACGCCATCATCTTTCTCCTGTAGCCCTTTCCCCCCTGCCCCCCCGACACACAGCCTCTGCTCTGCCACCTGCCCCTCTCATTCCCCACCTTAACTTTGCTCTGTGCTGGCAGGTTCTGTCCATGCTGCAACCTGGGGCACTGAGCACAGCCCCAACTTAGCTTCATAGCAGAAGCGTGCAGCTTACATGGCTGTTATGGGGGCTGGGCTGGGGAAGTGCTTAGTGCCCCAGGCTAGAATGGGGATGGAGCCTGCTGACATGGATCAAGGGTAAGGGAGAGAGAAGGGGAGAAGAGGCTGAGGGGCAGGATGGGGAGCAGGGGTGTCAGGTACAAGCAGTGGGGCAAGCTGTTTGACCTCTCCACACCACCTGTCCCCTTACTGCCTGCCCCACTGCAGCAGTGGGGGCGGGGGGGGGGGACAATTAAAGACAACACTCCCATTATTAAATCCTACATATGGAAAGTTATAACAAATTTATAAATTTTCCATATATCAATTTGAAGTAAGAAAAGTTTAGGTTAGACAGTAGGAAAAACCTTGTCACTAGGAGTGTAGTAAAGCACTGGAACAGGTTACCCAGAAAGGTTATAGAATCTCTATCCTTAAATGTTTTTAAGACAATGTTGGGGGTGGTCCTGCTTTGAGCAGAGGGTTGGATTAGATGAGCTCTTTAGGTCCCTTCCAACCCTAATTTTCTACGATTCTATAACATCTAATTATTAGGGGTCATCTTAAACTTAGGGTTGTCTTAACTTAGAGTTAATATGGTAATAGTTTTAACATACTGGTCTTTGGGTAGGGACCAAAACTGCAAAATATTATTAAGTTATAGTTCTATAAAGACATGGAAAGAGAATGGAAATCAGTGTAGAGCCTTAATTATAGCTACCAGTTCCTGATCTACTCAGAGTTCATTTCATGGGGAAATGAATAGAATTAGTAAACTAGGGTGTATCTACATTTGCACTTTACCATGGAGTAGACTAATTAGCTCTACAGTAAAGCATCACAGTCTATACGTGCACCAATATTAGGGAGCAGTAGATTAATTAACTCCACCGTAAGATAGGACTGTTCCCAACAGTACTATCTCCTGGCAGAGTACTTAAGTGCGGTTAAACACACATGTAGACTGTGACAGGGGCTGGGGCATGAGGGTGCTAAAGTGTGGGGGATGCCTGCTTCCTGGCTTTGCACCCTAGTGTGCTTGTACCCCCAACCAGCCCTGACACTACCCAACACTCCTACCTCCGGGAGCCTGGAGCTGCCCTCTTAAATCACTTCCAGGCCAGGGCTATTCTGCTCCGCCTCTAACTGCTATGGTCCCAGGCACATGAAAATATACTATCTCCAGTAGCAGCTAACTCTGATGTGAACTGCATTGGCATTTATTTCATCACATTAATTGCACATGTAGATGCACCCCTAGGGTGTGAATCTATGCTACACTCACACTTCACATCTGTAATCTTAGTAAATGCTAAGTGCGAGGGCGCTTACTCCAATTTTTAAGGAATAAGTTACTTCTCACCAAAACACTGCATGGGCCTGATGCACAGAAGTATTTAGGTGCCTGAAATGTTCCTGAGGATACTGCTCTGGAGCATACTCCACTCACCCAGTCTGGTTTTCCACATGCCCAGTCTGGAAGCTATTCTAGGAGAACCTGCTCCCACCACTCTCAAACCAGCCACAGGCAAAGATCTCACAAACAGTGCCATCAGGCACACTTCAGGCCAATTTACTACCTCATCTCTGAGTTGTGAACATAAGTGAGTAGATGGCATGTGCTCAAGACCAGCATTTCCTGGGAGCCCAGTATTTCCTGAGACATTCCCATTAGGCACCTAAATACTCTTTACTCCTACTAAGAGTTACACGCCTACATACTTTGTGGATGTAAGCCTTTTATTTAATGCTCAGAACATGGGTGCATAATGGCTAGTCTGCTGTAAATTCACTGAGCACAAGTTTCCCCATCCAGACAAATCCTTGATTGCTACAAAGCTAAATGGAAAACAGTCTGCAGTCTTGCTATATGTTTTAAGCTATTTTAAAAGGACTTTGAACATATACAAACAAACATGGACATGACATTAGGAAGCAAAGAAAATAGATTTATTTTTAAATTTTCCAGGATGCAACAACAATTTCAGGTGTTACAGCATGACCCCTTTTGCTAATATTCTCTCTGTATCTGTCAGAGCTAGCAAGCAAACTTGTTTATTGCTGTCTTGTGAATCAGTTTGTCCACTACAAAAAAATATCTATTTGAGTGGTACTTGTTATTAACTCTCTTTTTCTGTCACTGAGCTCAGTGGCAATTGAATGTCTTCCATCTTTTCTGTAAATAAGTTTAGATCCAAGTGTTGCACACTGAGGTTTTTACTGGAACCTTTGCTCACAGCAAGCAGAACAAGAATCTTAACCAGAAACAAGAATTCTCTGCCAACTGCAGCTCCTTTGGTACAATTTTGATGTTCAGACTTCCCCATTCTATAAGATTTCAGTAGAATTACTTAGTGGGTCTCATACCCTTGAAAAGAAGGCTAAGAAAGTGTTCAAGGTCACATTTTCATACTTGAGTACACTCTTTACCGTGCCAACCAAAGAACAAATTTTAAGTTTCTTTCTAGTTGAACAAAATTCAAAGGGCAGTAAACCTTTAATTAAGACTAGGGCTGTCAAACTATTTAAGAAACTGATCACGATTAGTTGGGTGATTAGTCACAATTAATCGCTATTTTAATCGCATGGCTAAAAACTCAAAATTATGCACATAAAAACTCAAAGTGATGCAAAATAATGCAAGTACTGTGTATGGTTGGGGGTTTGGGGGTATGTGTGTGGGAGGGGAATGTCTGAAGGTGTGGGGGGCTGTGGGTGTGTGGGGGGGGTTGGAGGCTGGGGAGGGGGGGCTGCTCATACCCTGGCAGGTTGTGGGGTACTGTGGATCAGGAGTGAGGAGCAGCAGCAAGGATGGGGGGGCTGTGGCTTGGGAGTGAGGAGCAGACAGACACACACACACATACACACACAGCCACGGAGACACAGACACAGAGACACAGTCATAGAGCAGTACACACAGAGTGGCACGCGCACACACACACACATATACACACACACTGCTCAGCAGGTAAGTATAGAGTGGGGAAGGGGAGTGGGAGAAGGAAGGTGTGGGGAGGACAGATTGAGGCCCCCACAATGAGGGAGGGAATGGGGCAGAGGCAGGGCTCGGGGTGGAGGCAGGGCTCGGGTCCCAGGGGCAGGTCATGGGATGGTTAGAGCCATGGGTGGCTTGTCCAGGGGAGCAGGGGTGCTCCAGCTGCTGCATATTGCCCAGGGGAGGCATGGGAGGCACATGCCCCCCAGATTTGTGTGAGGCAGAGGCTGGCTCTCATTGTGGGCTGGTGCTCTGAGCCCTGCTGCCATTACCCCAGGAGCCACATGGCACCATGTGCCTCCCACTGCTGGGCAACAAGGCACAGAGCCCCAGCCCACAGCAGCAGACTGCCTCTACCCTGTGCACAAATCTGGGGGGCATATGCCCCTCAGGCCTCCCCCAGGGTGCATGCAGTGGCAGGAGCCCCTCTGTACCCCTGGACAAGCCACTCATGGCTCCAACTGTCCCACGACCTGCCCTGGGGCCCCCTTCACCTCTGTTCCTACCTCACTGTGGGGGCCTCGATCTGCCCCCTCCGAGCCTCTTCCCTCCCCCATGCCCCTTCCCCTTCACAGACTTGCCTGCTGGGCAGTGCTCCACATGACACGAGACTGCATTCCTGGTTACCTGCAGGCTGCAGCTGTATGTCTGTTCATGCCCCGGCCCGCTCCCCCCCCAGTGTGCAGCTGCTTGGAGCCCATGCCTGGGCTGCCCTGCAGTCCTCTGCATTGTCACCACTGCCCCGTGGAGTGGCTCGAAGGCATCAGTGACAGCAGTGGAGTGGAGCCTAGGCACAGGCTCCAAAACCAAGTTTGCGATTAACACATTACTGCGTCCAGTTTTGGGCTCCACAATTCAAAAAGGATGTGGAGAAGCTTGAGAGAGTCCAGAGAAGAGCCACGCGCATGATCAGAGGTCAGGGAAGCAGACCCTACGATGACAGGCTGAGAGCCATGGGGCTCTTTAGCCTGGAGAAGCGCAGGCTCAGGGGTGATCTGATGGCCACCTATAAGTTTATCAGGGGTGATCACCAGTATCTGGGGGAACGTTTGTTCACCAGAGCGCCCCAAGGAATGACGACTAGGTCGAACGGTCATAAACTACTACAAGACTGTTTCAGGCTGGACATAAGGAAGAATTTCTTTACTGTCCGAGCCCCCAAGGTCTGGAACAGCCTGCCACCGGAGGTGGTTCAAGTGCCTACATTGAACACCTTCAAGAGCAAACTGGATGCTTATCTTGATGGGATCCTATGACCCCAGCTGACTTCCTGCCCTTTGGGCAGGGGGCTGGACTCAATGATCTTCCGAGGTCCCTTCCAGCCCTAATGCCTATGAAATCTATGAAATCTATGAAACATTAAAAAAATCAATATGAACAACAATTAATGCATGCATTAAATGTGATTAACTGATAGCCCTATCACCTGCTCTTTAAAGGCCTTGTCACACATTCACTTGCAACAGCTGCAAATCATTGGGCTGTAGTGACCGATTACAGTTAGTATGTGTTAAGGAAATCCTCATGTGAAAGGGAACAACTTTGCCACACTAAGAGGACACTTAGCACATGCTAAACTGCTTGAACAGGTGGCTGCTTGAGGGTGAAGTTACATACTACACTTAAACCATATTAAGAGCATATAGCACATGAATGTCCACATGTTAACAAGTGCTAAGTGTCTAATAAGCATCTTGAAGTTTTGCCAGTTCAGGCAAGGAATACCTTTGAGTTGTGCTACCTAGCTTAAGTTATCTAAATGTCAGGCTGCTCCACTGAGATAAAATGACCAATATGCAGTCATCCCAGGAGGCACAGCTCCCAAGTGGATTAGCTATCCTCCCAGACTCTTGTGTCCTGGATTGACAGCCCAGACAGCTGAACAGCAGCTGGTAAGTAAGGAGGGAGGAAGGGAGGAAGACAGGGGGAAGAAGGGAGGATTGTGTGGAGAGAGAAAAGGAAGAGTGTGGAAGCAGAGAAGGGGAGCAGGGATGGGCAGAATGATGCTGGAAGGTTACTGGGAGGACTGGAGGGTGAGCAGGATGGAACTGGGAGACAGCTCTCAAGATGAAGATTTTCCCTTTCAAGATGGCTGCTCTGTTATAGTCCATCCACAGTAACATATTAAGATTGGACTGAGGAAGCACAAACCAATCCACATGTAGATTTTGAGGCCCTAAGAGAAAAAGGGCATCAGGGATGGCTTCAGTTCACTGATGAGTTATTTAGAAGATACCGAGACACTCTTTTGCTAAGGAGGAAAAGGTTTTGCTATTAACTTTAAGGGGGACAGGATTTCATGCACAACACAGGAACACTTGTGACTTTAGAATTATTATTTTTTCATTATTAGGGTTTAACAATTGTTGCAATTGCTATTTATATGTGATTTCTATCAAGCAGCATGGATTTGAATTTTAAAAAAGAAAAAAAAATGAATAGTGTAATTGGGTCAGAATTTGCCTTTTTAAGAACCTGATATAAAACCCATTACAAATAAATTTTAAAAAATTTAAATCAATTTCTACATATTGAAGATGAGTAGTTGAGGCCTATGTCTGCAATGACTCACATACACTGGGGGCTTAGTAAACAGAGAAATGGGAAGCTAAAAATGCCACTTGGGAGAGGC
Organism: Alligator mississippiensis; assembly: GCF_030867095.1. NCBI lineage: Eukaryota > Metazoa > Chordata > Crocodylia > Alligatoridae > Alligator > Alligator mississippiensis. The sequence continues at coordinate 169,913,098 of NC_081826.1, read as the reverse complement.
AGAAGAATTTTTCACAGGCTTTCTGGTTCCTCCTCACCTCCCCCCCAGAGAAGCACACCAACACCAAAGACATCAATCCAGCATTTAGACTATGGTTCTGCAGTCAAAGAGAAGTAGTTAGCCATGTTAGTCTGAAGTCAATTAGATGGCAGGGTAGATATGCACCTTTATAGACTAACTAAAGAATATATATATAGAGAGAACACAGGCTTTTGTGAACCCAAGTTCACTCCATCAGATGCTGTGAAAAGACAGCATACAGCAGAGTATAAAGTGAAGTGAGTGATTAGAATACAACAGGTGGAAAAGCAGAAGGAAAGGGAATGGGGTGAAGGGATGGAGAGTGCTGTGAGAAACATACAAGCAAAGAACTCATAAGAACCAAGGGGTCACAAAAGCTAATCCAGATAATAAGAATCTTTAGTTCCTGTTTAAGCCACCTTAAAACAGTCCAGTTTGTGGATGATTTCTTGTTCTGTGATTTCCTGTTCAAACTTAAAAAAAAAATTCTGTCTCAGAACAGAAATCTTGAGGTCAGTAACAGAGCATCCAGGGAGTTTGAAGTGTTCTGCTACAGACTTCTGTGTCTTTCTGCAGCTGATATCAGATCAGTGTTCATTCATTCTTACATGTAGAGATAGCCCTGTCTGTCTGATGTAGACAGCAGAAAGGCATTGTAAGCAGTTGATGGCGTATATTGCATTGATAGAATGCAGGTGAATGAATCGTTGATGTTATACTCCTTGTTATTTCACCCAGTGATGATACAGTCTGTAGTGATTGGGGGCAAGTCAGGCATTTGGGTCCATTACAAAGCATGGTGCCTCAGTGAGGGTGGGAGCTATTTTTTGTTGTCTGAGAGATGCTGTTTGAGGTTGGGGTGTTGCCTGCAAGCCAGGACAGGTCTGTCCCCAATGGCTACTACCTTGAGACAGCCATCCTTTTCCAGGAGGGTCTGGAGGTTATTAATGATGTGCCTTAGGTGTTCAAGCTTGGGGCTATAAGGATTATGTTTGTCCTCGTTTGGGGTTCATACTGCTGCAGGTCAGAGCAAGGTCTGAGTCTGATTTTGTTGATTTGAGTGGCTAGTTTTGGGATTACATTGTAGTTGTAGGATTCTGTACTTCAGATCCTTAAGGTATTCATCCCAGTCAGTAGGATCACAGCAGATTTGGTTATAATGTAGAATTGGCTGTAGACAATGGTTCTAATGGTATGTTAGGGTGAAATTTAGTAGCATGAAGGTAACTGGCATTCAGTTGGTTTATGATACAGTGTGAAGGTGTTAAGGCCTTTGCAAACCTTTGCTGTAATGTGTAGGAAATAAATCTTCTGCATGGAGTATTCCAGAGTTAGTCTGACGGAGGGGTGGAAGTTGTTAAAGTCTTGGTGAACTTTCTCTAGAGTTTCCATCCCATGTGTCCATATTAAGATGTTATCCATATATACCTGAGCTACACCAGGGGAATAAGAGGGCAGCTTCTAAGGAAACAAACTTCAAGGTCTATTATAAATATGCCAGCATAGTGCTGGGGGGGGAGGCATACATCTGGCCATGGCAGTATCATTCTTTTGTAGTATAGGGAACCTCCAAACCTGAAATAGGTGTTTGTGAGAACCAAGTTGGAAAGTATAATAGGAACATAAGCATCTTTCTAACCAGGGATAATATTCTTTATGGCTTGTAATCCTCATGGGGGATATTGGTGTCCAAAGATATGACATCCATGGTAGTTAATATGGCATTTGCTGGAAGCTTGTCAATAGAGCCCAATTTCTTTAGGAAATCTGTGGTGTCTTTCAAATAGCTGGCGGCTTCAGTGGCATTTAGGAACAGGATAGAGTCAACAAAGCAAGAAACTCCCTCCATGATGATGCTGATGCCAGAGACAATAGGGTGCCAGGTTTGTGGATCTTGGGTAATAAGTAAAAGTTGCCTGGGCTAGGTTTCCAGCAGGTAGAAGAAATGATCCTCCTCTTTGTTTCCAGATGTAGCTTCCTTAAGAGTTTATTTAGTTTCCTTTGGTACTGTACTGTGGGTTCCACTGTCAGGAGTTTGTAAAACTCCATGTTGAAAAGTTGCCTCTCATCTTCCTATACGTGGGCTGCTTTGTCCATGACAACAGTGGCACCCCATTTACCCTGTTATATGATATTGTTTGGGTTGTTTTTAAGGCTGAGCATGGGTCTCTGTTCCACAAGACTGAGGTTGCAGAGTAAATGTTGTTGCTTTTTGGTGATCTTGGAGTGAGCACAGAGCTGGAAACAGTTTATATACAGGTCCAGATTGGGACTGAGGCTCTCAGGTAGAGTCCTGGATCTGTCCCTTTTACCGTGCCGTGTACAGATCTGGTCTGTGGTGGGATGATCATTGCATGATTCTTCATCAAGGAAATATTTCCTCTATCTTAGATGGAGGAAAAAAGCCTTGAGGTCTCCATACAGCTGCACCATATTGGGTTGTGTAATACGGCAGAAATAAAGACAGATATAGTAAAGATAGTCAAATCCACATTAGCATGCACTTCTCTCTGCTTCCTCTTTTTAAGAACACTGAGGATCTGTTGGCTACAAAGCACCAACTCTCGGGATCATCATAAATTCTAATTTATTGGACGGGATGTGAGGTTACCAATAAAATCATAAATGCAAACTTGAGTTATGAGAGGTAGTGGTCACCTTAACACATACACACATATACACTCATTCATTCAAACCCATGTCATTCAAACCCACGTAGTATAGTGTATAGTAGTTGCTGTAGTGATTGTGAGAGTACTGATGTTAGTATGTCTACCTATCCTACCTATGTCTACCTATTGGGGAGATGTGGACACGCCGGAGGGCAGGGAACAGCTGCAAGCAGACCTGGACAAGTTGGACAAGTGGGGAGAAAACAACAGAATGCAGTTCAACAAGGAGAAATGCAAAGTGCTGCACCTAGGGAGGAAGAATGTCCAGCACACCTACAGCCTAGGGAATGACCTGCTGGGTGGCACGGAAGTGGAAAGGGATCTTGGAGTCCTAGTGGACTCCAAGATGAACATGAGTCGGCAGTGTGACGAAGCCATCAAAAAAGCCAATGGCACTTTATTGTGCATCAGCAGATGCATGACAAATAGGTCCAAGGAGGTGATACTGCCCCTCTATCAGGCGCTGGTCAGACCGCAGTTGGAGTACTGCGTGCAATTCTGGGCGCCACAATTCAAGAGGGATGCGGATAACCTGGAGAGAGTCCAGAGAAGGGCCACTCGTATGGTTAAGGGCCTGCAGACCAAGCCCTACGAGGAGAGACTAGAGAAACTGGATCTTTTCAGCCTCCGCAAGAGAAGGTTGAGAGGCGACCTTGTGGCTGCCTATAAGTTCATCACGGGGGCACAGAAGGGAATTGGTGAGGTTTTATTCACCAAGGCGCCCCCAGGGGTTACAAGAAATAATGGCCACAAGCTAGCAGAGAGCGGATTTAGATTGGACATTAGAAAGAACTTCTTCACAGTTCGAGTGGCCAGGGTCTGGAACGGGCTCCCAAGCGAGGTGGTGCTCTTCCCTACCCTGGGGGTCTTCAAGAGGAGGCTAGATGAGCATCTATCTGGGGTCATCTAGACCCAGCACTCTTTCCTGCTTATGCAGGGGGTCGGACTCGATGATCTATTGAGGTCCCTTCTGATCCTAACATCTATGAATCTATCTGAGGCCCTTTGGACATGGGCAATGCATAGGGGGTGCACGTTGGCGTGCGTGCAGTGCACCCTCTGCAAAAAGCACCGCTGACACTGCCAGTGGCACCTATGAGTGGTTGCCAATCGCTGGTCTGTGTTCTCCCACCCCTCCTCCAAGGTGATGTCTTCTTCAGAAGGGGGTCGCCTGCTTGTCCTTCTGTCTCAGTAGGTTGGGTGCTGGATGAGAGGGTGCCACTGAGGGTCATGCTTCACTGCCTTTTATCCCTTTCTGGCAGATTGTGTGATCCCCAGCATCATCTTGGCTCCCTGTAACAGGGAACCCTAGCCCTGTTACCAGAAGACAGGTCAGCCCCTTTAAGGCCAGAACTTCCTGGGCACAGTGTGCCGGTAAGGTGGGGATTAAAAGCTGAGCCTGGTCAGCTAGTCAGCTGACCAGAAGGGGGCAGGCCGGGACTATAAAAACGCTGGGCAGAGCAGCAGTAGGGGCTGGCAGCCAAAGGGGAAGGAGTGTGTCCCAGAGCTCCACGGAGAGGCCTGGTGAGAAGTCCAAAGGCTGGAGGAGGGGAACTACGGAGGACCTTGGAGAGATGTCAGCAACCCGACAAGAAGGACTGTAGCTGATGGTGGGGAGCCGAAGAATGAACCCCCACATAAATGTAAGCCAGTGTGCTGCCTTCTTTAATCACATTTCTCTTGGTGGTGGTTATTGCCCAATGGACAGGACTGTTTATATTTTTTTTAGTTATTGAATAACACCAGTGGTTTGTGCAAAGCTATTGGGCAAGGAGGAGGCCTCATTGGGACCCTACTACAGAGTGGGGACTTGGTACCAGTGTGGACGCAGGATTTGGGATGCACTGACCCTGGCACCAGAGAAGGCACAGTATTTGGGGTACATAAGCCCTGGCACCAGTTTTGGTGCAGGATTTTAAAGTGTGGGGACCTGGTGCCAGAGGATGCAATCCTAAAAGGCCAGGGTGATCTGGTGTACCTGAGGTGCGGTTTTGTTTTTTTGGACTGGGACAGTGTGGGTTTGGGGCCATCCCTTGGCCTTGAACTCACGACCTGCTAGCTATGGTGGTGGTGGCCAAGCCTCAAGGTCAGGGAGGCTGGGCTCCGGATTGGAGCAGAAAGGAAGGCCACGAGCCTCAAGACAAGAAAAAAAAGGCTAGAGCCTCAGAGTTGAACCCTATTTGGTGGGTTTGAATGGGAAGGCCTAGCTAGAGAAAGACAGGGGTCAAGGCCCATGGAGGCGGAAGACCCCAACATGTGAAATACAATAGGCAGTCTCCCACTTACAAGAACATCAGTATAATAACTTCCATCAAGATGTGGCAGGCAAGTAGAGTGGGTCACAAGAACCTTAAAGGGGACTCCAAGGGTGCCCCATGTAAGGCGCAGATAACAGGGAAGATCGCGCTGGGGAGGACGACCTGTTAAACTCCCCAATCTGGAGGTCGCTGTCCCATGTGGATCTTGAGTAGTGCATGACAGCTGTCAGTCACAGTCACTGAGGGTTCCACCCCATGGTGTAGTTTTGGAAGTCCACCCTTGACTTGACTGACTCAATGGCTATATTGTCATAGGTTACAGGAATAGTCAAAAGGGTGGGTGCTCAGTCCCAGGAATGAGTTTCTTGGCTTGATTAGCCTAAAATGGCTTGTAGAGTAGAGTTTTGTAATGGTAAGTTCCTCTGGCTAGGCTATTGTCAATTAACAGCCAGAGGCTCTTGCTTTGTCATTTAATTACCTACTGATCATCATATATATTCATACTCACTCAAGGGACCAGCCCAATATAGCAGATTTTATCACTTTACAATTACAATTTCATGCAGTTTTTTAACAATGGCCCAGGGTATAATTTCATTCTACAAGGAGTACATTCCTTAAAGGTTTAAAAGTATAAAATATAAAATACAAAATGGCATGGTAAAGATGAGACAAATTAAATATAAAAATGCACTGTGAGAAATATATAAAAATGCAATGTGAGGTAGTGAGGATCAAAGGTTCCTGGAGACAGTGAATGAGTTAGGTTAGCACCAGGATATATTTACAGTCTTTTAAGTGAGCATTTTAGTTATTTTTGTTTTCTTTCATGACACTGAGCTTAATTGATATGTAGATGTAGTTTCTAGGTTTCCCCTATAGAAAGCCACTTTAGCTTTCTGGCTTGCTCTGAGCCTTGCCACACCCATGCAATGAGTGTACTAGGTCTGCCAATATTCAGAAGGAAAAAGAAATGCAGAAAAATGGGGGGTGCTGGCAAGAAGCGGCTTCTTGTTACAGATCCACATGTAGATTTCAATTGCAAATTGTTAATTCAGAACATTCTCTGTGGTGAAGCTCCACTCCTCATCCACTCCCTGAGCTTAAAGCTTTCTGTTTGTAGATCTCTAAAGCAGATGCATGGGAGAGTATTTGAAAGACTATACCATGATACCAAAAAATAGTGGTAGTACTTTAAAGTTACTATATGTTAATTGTATATATCAGTACTGCCTGCTATAAAGCAGTGATTTCCAAAGGGTGTGCTATAGCACAGTAGTGTACTGAGAGAGAAATGGAAGTGTGTGAAGAGGTAAATGCTCGTTCTGCATCCAGCACCCTGCACCTGCCCCAGTTACTCCAGCAGCACCTATGACTGCTCCTCTGGAAACTTCTGCCACTGCTGCTACCATTTCCACCCCAAGAAGCCCCTGAGCCAGACCTTCCCCAACACTGAGCCATGCTCCCAGCAGCTCACTCAGCTGAGAGCAGGTGGGCAGGTGGATTACAGATAGAACCACACTTTTCAGTCTGGTTTGTTCTTTCCACTCCTTCCACGCTCCAGAGCCAGTAGAACAGGCCCCAAGGGTGGTTGCCAGTGTGTGAGACCCTGCAGGAGCAGCCTCAACATCAGGCCCTGCTCTTGCCCCCTGAGGTACAAACTAGGAGTCTGAAGGGAGCAGACAATGGAAAGAACAGCCCCCCTTTTCCTGCTTGTCGCAGGGCACCTTGGTGCCTGCTCCTAAGAGAGGAGAAACTGCCAGGGAGAGAGCCCTGGCAGAACCAAGTGAGCACAGCTGTGGGTTGCTGGAGCAACTAAGCGGAGCCAGCTGCCTGTAGGGGGCAGGGCCTGGCCCTTATAAAGCTCAGGGCTGAGGCCAGGCTGGCAGTTCCCTGCCAGCAGCCAGAGAGGCAGGAGCTCCCTCGGCTGAGATATGGGAAGGAGCCTAAGTCGCAAGTACAGCTCATGATAGCCCTGGAGGCTTGAGCTATGATGAGGAGTTATGGCCAGGTGGCTTGCATTTGTGTTACAGCCTAGGGGCTTGTGGTTTTGCTTTGTGTTTGTATTATTACACCCGGAGGCTTGGGTGAGGCTGTAGGGGTTGGAGGAGGCCTCAATTACTCGCACGCCAGTGCGTGAGCAACTGGCGGCGAGGAGCGCGGCCAGTGGGTCGTGGGCACAACCCGTAGGTTGCAGACGGGGACCTAGACCCCGGATTGCGTGTGGGGGGAACATAGACCCCGAAGGCGCAGCTCGCACGCCACTGCGCGAGCAGCTGGCGGCGAGGAGCGCGGCCAGTGGGTCGCGGGCGCAACCCATAGGTTGCAGACGGGGACCTAGACCCCGGATTGCGTGTGGGGGAACATAGCCCCTGTATAGCGCCAGGGAAGGCGCAGCTCGCATGCCACTGTGCAAGCAGCGGGCGGCGAGGAGCGTGGCCAGTGGGTCGCGGGTGCAGCCCGTAGGTTGCGAACGGGGACCGAGACCCCGGATTGTGTGTGGGGGAACATAGCCCCCGGCCCCAGGAAAGGGGCGGTATTACTGAGTAGCCCAGTGTGGGCGCGGCGAGCCCCCCAGAGAGGGGGAACGCCCTTGTGTATTATTGAGTAGCCTAGTGTGGGCGCACGGGCATAGCGAGCCCAGCCGCGGGCCAGTGCAGCAATCCCCCTCAGACCAAGGCAGGGCACTGCGGTTGCCCCTGAGAAAGCAGGGAGTAGCAGCGCAGGGAGCCAGAGTCAGGGAGGGTATCTGTGCGGTTGGCCCATAGGACTGGAGGCCCGCTAGAAAGTCCCAAAGCAGAACCACACCGGCAGGGGAGACCCAGAGTGGGCCAGGCGAGAGTCCCAGCAAGAGGCTGGGCACGAGAGAGGGAGCCCAGAGTGGGCCACATGAGAGAGGAGGCCCGGGAAGCGGGCATATAGACCAAACAACGTCCTTTACATCTGCGAGGCTTGGGGCGTGGTATCAGGGGAGGTAGGAGCCACGCATAGCCCATAAGGCTAGGGCGCTTGGGTAGCGCCCATTGTTCGGGGAGACCCACGAGGGGTCCAGGAGCTGACAGGCCCGAGGAAACACAAGGCAGCCTCCCTACTACATATTCGATCAAGATGTGGCGGGCTAGAATGGAGGGTGCCCTCGGGCCGGAGTAGCGCGGTGAGAGGGCCTCAAGGAGATCACAGCCCTCCGTGAGGACCCCGCCGTGACACTGCTTCCCCTGCATATCTTTTCTGACTTTAGATCTATCTCCGTGATTTTCAGCGGGGGTGCCATGAAATTCAGAAAGGCAATGGAGGGGACCTTGAGGCTAAAAAGGTTGAGAATCACTGGTATTGATGGCTGTGGGGTTGGTGTTTTAACAAGCCCTGTGTTTTAATAAAGACATATTTGGTGCCATTTTTTGTAGAGTACATGTCATCCCTGGTATGATTTGTGCTAGCAGGGGAATGGAATATGTTGTATCTTTTGAAAATGCACACGCATGCACTTAGGATCGCATCAGTATTTTTTCTTCAATTTTCAAACCCAAAATGTTTTTAATAGTAGTGAAATGGCATGTTTCTCATCGAAAAAAAATACAAGAGTCTAACATTCCATATTCTATACTAAAATAAGTTGTCAAAACCAGCATTTCAAACACCTATGCAACTCAGGCTCCTTTGTACTATGAACTAATGTAACTTAAACAATATAAACAAAACTCTCAAACCTCCCTTTTTATCCACATTTGATCCAAATGTGAAGTCCTCACAGTTGTGTGTTTTTTGTTTTTTTTTTTTTTTTATTTCAACACTTACCCTTTTAGCCTAGGCATACAGAAACAATTTTATTTGAGCACATTGCATTGAACTATAAACTATTATGCTTTGTTTCAGCAATGCCATGTTGTTTTCTCTTTCTGCTGCCAGAAACTAATAATCTGCAACAATACTTTTAACGCTACAAACTAAAAAGGGGGAAATTATTAAAGAAGTTGGCCACAGCAACTAGCTCTACTATATTATTGAGAGTATGATCACTATAATAAGTGCATACCCTATGTTCAACTGGCACCTTCTGATTCAGTGATTCTGGTGCGTGCATATATTCTGACTCCATTATTCACATTCTAAGTCATTTATGCAACAAGTGCATAGTAAATTATATTACTGCCACATAAAAAAGGAACAAATGCAACCATGAAGAATAATACTGATTGTCTGCTGTCATGTGTGGCCCCAAATTTGCATTTAGGCTTGCCTTGTAGTTAAACAATTTACCTCTTTAACAGCACCTGTGCTTCTGACTGAAATGAGTATATACAAATATAGATGCTGACTGAAGTTTCAATACTAGCTACTGTGTATGGTGAACCTCTTCATGAAGTTCCATGCAGCCTAAAATAAAGTCAGTAAAAATGTATGTGGACAAGTGACTGAAAAGACATGCCACATAAATATCCCTGGTTAGAGAAATAATTTTCTAGTTTATTGTAGAGATGAGTACTCAGTAAAGACTGGCAGAAGGCAGTGTAGAGATGTATCTTCTAAACTACCTGAATCAGAGATATAAGGTATAAAGAGATATAAGATATACAGAGTCTATAAGGTTTTTTAAAGAATAAGAATGCATCCCCAGAGATGCACCTCTGATTCAGTTAGCCTATATGGTGCATTTCTACTTTGCTGTTTCATAGTTTGTAGGGTCAGAAGGGACCTGAGTAGATCATCAAGTCTGAACCCCTGCCATGGCAGGAAAGAGTACTGGGGTCAAACGACCGCAGCAAGGTGTTCATTTAGTGTCCTCTTAAAGACCCCCAGGCTAGGAGCCAGCACCACTTCTCTTGGAAGTTGGTTCCAGATCCTAGTCGCCCTGACAGTGACTTCAGACTAACATGGCTAACTATCTTAGTAAAGACTGAAATATTTTGTGTATAAGAAAAAGGAAGAATTTTAATGATACAGTGTTCACTTGGAGTTCCTTTTGACTTTAGAGTTCTCTACCCTGAAGCATTAGTGTTTCCTTAACACTTTTTTTTAAAGAGCACATTACAAGTTTTGTGTGTGTTTTTAACGAGAGAAAAAGGGATTGCATATTGTGAATGATTTGGCTGGCATCAATGGTAGGCCCTTTGCCACAGGTGTGAGATCTTGTGGAGAGAGCTAATGGCTTTTGCACCTCAGGACTAGTGATATCGATCAACACTGCAATTTCACCCTTAATCTGTGATAAAACCTGAAGTACCCAGAATGTAAAAGCTTGCATAGAAAGATGGAGGAACTATTAACTTTTTCTTATGCATGGTTTCTCATAATTAAAAAAAATAGTCCTGTTTAGGAAATCAACATATATTAAGTGCTCTTGCTGGAACTGTTTATACTGCATTCCTAACAGATATACTGAGTAAACTGTGCTTCCTTGAAATATTTTTGATGCACAACTGAAGCAAATTTCCTTTGGCAGGAATGAGTTCATATTCTTAGGAGAGGGAACAACTTTTTTAGAGCCAGAAAAATTAACCAGCACTCCTTCTAGTTTAGTCAAGAGACTTCAAGAACAGGCTCATGAGCACTCCCTCTAGAACAACAGTTTCTTTTGACCCCAAATTCCTTGGTGCCATGCAACTTTTATCTTTCATGAATACAGCACAGCCAGAAGAAGCCCTATCCTTTCTTCAGTATATCTTTCACTGACTAGCTAAAAAAAAAAATTATATGCAATATAACTTTATAAAATTTAACAAGAAAAGAGAGGATGGTAATTTTTTTTTTTAGTGATTAATAAATTGAATAACAAATGCTGCTTTGGAGGAACCAAAACAATTTGTGAATTAGGGTCAAATATCATCAATAGTCCTAGCTAAGAAAGAAACTGAGGAAACATTCCATCTTGACATTGTCAAAATTCTAACATTTCAAATTTTCATGTCAAACTGGTGTTTGTTATATAATTAACTTTTTTTAAAGGATTAAATAACCAGAAAACAGAAAAAATATATAATTTACAGTTATAATTTTCAGTCACTTCTCTGAATGAAGAGTGTGATTATCCTTCACAAATTGAAAATCATTGTTAACTTAGTTCTACAAGAAAATACGGTGTCAAATGTAGCATGCATATGTCAATAGGAATTTACAGTTGAACCTAAACAGGCCAAATCTCAATGTATACTTGTTTTATTTTTTATCTGAAAACATTTGGTACACTTCTTCTTGTTGGATGGATATTTCTATGTAAGAAAGGTGAAACATGGAGAGTATACATTATGAAAATAACTATATTGACATTCAATTTGACAGACATTTTCAATTTTAAATTTTCTGTGAGGATAAATGTTTTGTCATTCACTTTGATTCTGTTACATTTAGCCAGTGGCAGTCTAAAAAGTATGGCACCACTCTTGTGCGTTGCATGTCTTCATGCATGTATTACTAACACATGCAAGTTTTTATTGCTTCTCTTCTTACAGCACCGCATAGCATACAAACTCAGGAAAGTGAACGTATTCAATTCAGGTTACGCAAAATCAACAGAACCGTTAATACTCTAAGTTACAAGTAAAAACATCTTTGTTACCAATAATGTTTAAACCAGAAAGAACCTACTTGACAAACCAAGCTAACTTTGCAATGCTGGGAGTTAGGAAAATCATGGGTTTACTGTTAATCTGGAAGCTAAATACTTAGGCACAATAAACACGGAAACCCATGATGCCTTTTTTTTTTAACGCGAAGCCACTTTTCAGCAATACCAAGTACACACTGTCCCTTCATTCTCTGTTGAACAATCTGTTAAAAACTTCATGTTTAACTTGTAGACACTCCAATTAAAAATAACAAAACAAATAATGCCACCCTCCCCCTCCCCCCCAAAACCCCCCCCAAACAAAACTTGTGGCACATTGCTTTTGAATGTGTCAATGACACCATCTCATTATAATAGTCTCCTACTTAATTGTTATTTATCAGAATCTGGAAATCAGTCAGTGGTGGGTAAGAAAAGAGATCAGCAACAAGATACGAAAGCTGGGCTTTGCTGAGTTTTGTACTACATTGTGCTTGTCATTTAAAATGTTCATTGAAGGCATGTAAATCAGGCAAAATGTTATCAATCAAACTGGTGACATTTTATATAGAATTTATATCCGGCTTTTGTAAATGTCAATGACTGTTCAAGAAATGAGGCAGTGGTAAAGAGACTTATGTAGCCAGCAAGGGAGGTACCTTTTCCTGTGAACTGAGAGGAATCTTCATCACATGCTCATCACAATGATTTGCATTGAATGACACTCTTATAGCCAGGGTTTTTATTGTTCAGATTTTTAAAATGTATTTTACTTAAAATAGTAATTTTAGAGGATATGTATTCACAAGTCTAAGGCTGCTTAAACATGATTTTTCAAGAGAAATACCGTTTCCAAAATATGAGCTTCCACATGCTTCATGGGACTCCCCTACAGTACATCATGGAAGATACAGTCCAGCCAGAAAGCCTTGCCCTTGAGGGTCAGTGAGACATAAGTCAGGGAGCCACAGAAAAGTAAGGCTGGAAGAGACCTCTGGAAGTCATCTAGTTCAACCCCCTGCCTGAAGCAAGATTATCCCTATTCAAATCATACAAATTCCCATCTAACCTATTTTTAAATTACAGTCAGACCTGCACAGCTACATGGGCATTGACAACTAAAACTCTTGTGTAATATTAAATTGTTGTAAAACAAAATATTCTCAAGTCAAAATTTTTCTGGCGTTTTATTCAGTGAAGTAACTTAATAATTTCGGCTTTTTGGCCCAATTTAGGGTGGTAGGGGGATAGAGATAGTGACTACTAGAATATCCCACAGGCATAATTTTTATAGAGGGAATCCCTGAGGTGCGGGAGCCAATCCTGAGTCAAGACATGCCTACTTTTGTGTTTGAAAAGACAGAGGAGGTTATGGAGAAAAACATTACTATTTGTATTACTCCAGCATTTTGGAATTCCTGTCATGGACAAAAAAATGCCTGAGCTAAAAATATATATTAATACAAATTACAGTAGTCCCTTTCCTAAAAGCTTAGAGAAGAATGCAAGAAGGAACAGAGATGGAGACAGGAAAGCACAGTGGTCTCATGACTCTGACTCCCTTTCTGTGTTAAGGGTTGTTTTGGGGGTTGTTTTTGTGGGGGTAGAGGGGAGGGGAGGTTTTGGTTGGCATCACAGATAGGATCATTTGTATGAGGTGACATTATGATGTCTTCTATTTTTTATTTAAATTTTCAATAATTCCCTTTTAACAGAATTTTGTTAGAATCCTGTTTACAAGACATTTTTAAGTTTTAGAGCAAAAGTCTGCTAACAGTTGCAATGATGTAAATTTAGAGCAAGTTCACTGACTCCAGACTTCTCTATGATACAGTATAATTTGGCACTTTATCCTAAAGCAGTAACATTTTAGAATTCAATTAATATTAATGTTACAACAAGCTGATTTTTTTTGGATTCTAAATGTTTTATTCCTTTCACTATAAATACTAAAAAAGGCCATTAGGTAGACATTTTCTATTGTTAAAAATGATAAACATTAAGATCAATTTTAAGTGATCACTGAATCCCCTTTCTCCCTCTTGCATTTTAAAGGGGATTATTAGTGGTGTAACAAAACAAACTCCTTCTTCTCTGCCTGAAAAACCAAACTACTCTAAAAGTCATCATGATGACAAATTAACAACTGATGGAAAAGAAGGGCAGCTTTTAATACAGAAGTTGCAGCTCTGTATATTATATGTTATTAATTATTAATATATATTATTAATAATATTAATATATAATATATGTATTCATATATATTAATATTAAGATAGCTCTATATCTATATATTAAGCTCTCAACTTAATATATAAGTGGAAGTATTTTGAAGTCTAAGGTTGAGTCTGAATAAGAGAGGGCAAAAAAAGAGGTTATGGTGCCATTGTCCTTCCACCAAGTTGACAAAGATAGTTGTTACACTTATTACTTTTTACATGATGGCTAGAAAATATTTAGAATTTGCTTTGAGAAACTGGCTTGCATTAGAACAGTGGTCAAGGGGACAAGCAAGGGTTAATTGGTTGCTAAAGTCTGTTTATGACAAAGATTCACATTCTCAGCATTTTAGCATCCAAGGGCACGCCCATACATGCAGGCACCTGTGATTGTAGCAACTCAAATAGAAGCAATGCAAATTTGAGCAGAAGTTTTTTGCCTCAGAGCACATGCCCAGACATGCACTTCAGTATGGGGCAAATTGTGCCACTTGGGGCAAAATAACCCTGCCTGGCTCTTCCCCAATCTGCAGCCAGGGGGAGCTAGAGCCTGGGGCTAATTCCCCTGCTGGCCCCAGCAGTATAAAAACCTGCCCTAGCAAGCAGCTCAGGGCTGCTTGCTCTCAGGAGCTTCTGGGGGAGAAGCCTCTGGGAGGAAGTTCACCACACCCCTTCCTGACCCAGGCAGCAGTGGTGGCTGCTGCTGCAATCTTGGTCTCAGGAGCTTCTGTGGAGAAGATGGCCAGGCCCCTTTCTGCCTCTGGCTACTGCTAGCTACTGGCTTGTTCTCAGAGCTTTTAGGAGTAAGTTGGCTGCACCCCTTCCTGTCTAGGGCTGCTGTTGTTGCTGTCTGCCTCACAGGGGGGTCCTCTGCTGCATGCCACTGCCCCCCACCTGGGGTGGGAGGGGCACTGCACTGTACCGCACCCCCAGAAGTATAACCCAACTTCTGCACTCCTGTTCCAGCCTGCTACCCAGCCTGCCACCATGCCATGATTGGGGGAAAGCCAGGGGAGGGAGCCTGCACTGCCTGTGGGCCCCTCCCATACCATCACTGCCAGAGCCTAAAGGTGCCTTGCCTGCTAGAGCTGCCTTGGCAGACCACCCCCCGCCTTCACCTCCAGTTTCACCTGAAGCACACCCTGTGTGGCTGAATCAGATGGCTGCTACCACCATTGCTGCCATCTGTTCTGCTGCTGCTCCCTCTTAGGAGAGAGGGCAATTCCCTTATGCACCACCTTGTACCACTCAACACCACACCTGCGCTGTGTCAACAGATAAAGTGACCCCCGCCAGATTATTGTACCAAAAAGGGTTAAGTAACACAACCATCTGTAACTGGTGATATGGTGGCGGAGTGTGTCCGCAGTCTGACCCACAATGCGAGTGGTGCGTGATCACAATGTTAAGTAGGGTGTGATCACCTGTGGTCTAGCCAACCAAAGACCACCTAATGGACATGGCTGGCCAGCATGTCCATGTGTTCTGAAACTTACTATCAAGGCAGCTTTCTGATTGGCTAAAAAATTTATATAGGGGACCGCATGCCTTGGTGCGGGGTCCCCGGGCTCCGACTCTCGAGACAGACTGATCACCTGTCTTGGGGCCTGGTCAGACCCCTAGGTCACCAGCAGAAGCTGCTCTGGTTGCTCCGAGCACCATAACTTACTGCCTCACAAATCCGGAACGTCCTGTACCTTGTCCTAGCCAGACATTGTACTTGTATCGTACTTAGACTGCGGTCTTCACCCGTCACCTGTCGCTTGTCCGTCATCTGTATTCCCTTGCTGTTGTATATAGTTTATCATCTGTATCGTTCTCCAAGTCATATCACCCACCAAGTTATTTCAACCTACCGTTCGACTGTTGTGTAAGTAAACATCAAGCTTTATTTCACCCCCTCATTGCTTCCGGTGTTTATCTCCCTCTCGCACCTGGCATCCCCGAGCGTGTCTGGGTTGGTGTCACCACCCGGTGCCCCATTCAGGACGTGACTGTGGCCGTTTTCCCACATACCTTACGGAGAACGCGCCCACATGGCAATGAGGATGGGATCACCAAAGCGGAGAGAGGAAAATAGCACCCAGAAATCGGGGTCCCCGGGAAATGGGGAGGGTGAAGTCGATCATATCACTTTAAACTGCCCTTGGAGGGACCGTCAACGGCCTCCTGTAGAAAATATGGCCGATCTATGGACTCATGCCCTATATCACCAGGCTGAAGCGGGGAAGCTAAGCGGATGCTTCTTCGTCCACACTGCTGAAAGAAACCAAAAGGGGAAGGAGTGGGCTGTCGAAGGCCTTACACCGGCCGCATTTGGCTGTCTGCTATCGAGCCCGGCGATACTGTACCGACCATATGATAAGGCCCAAGAAGTGACGCCTTTTATATCCTCAAAGGAAATCACCGATGGTAAAAATAAAGACTCACGAAGAGAATATAGTCGGTGCATCAAGTACATAAAAGAGAGTAGTGGCCGTGACACACCACCCGATCAATTTCTTTGCCCAGCTCTCCGGGAGGGGAGCAGAGAGAGCCAAATCCTGTCAGATTTCAGGGAACGATTGGAGATAGGTGGACAGGAAGCCTCTAGGTGGAGATGCGGGGGAAAGAGATGGAACAAAGGAGAAGTAATTAATATCATGTTTCGCACAGTAACTGAGCTCTTAAGACATGCAGTAAATCAAACTGGTGACAGTGAGACCATGGCCCAGGAAGCCACTGAAAAAAATGCAATGCTGGCCACACTGAGATCCCAAGGTGGCGCCGATGCTGAGGGAAAGAGTGCGACCGTTGAGAAAAGGGCGCCAAAAATCCTAACAGGCACAGCAAGTAGAGAAGACGTGGGCCACAAGATGGGAGGGGCGAGTAATATAATCCTAGTGGGGGAGGAGAACAAGAACCTACTAGCAACCCCTAACGCTTCAGCAGAGAGTGCAGCAGGAGGCTCTCTAGCGCCCCCTGCCACGTCGGTAGGAAGTGTAAAAAATAACTCTCTAGTGCTATCTAGCTCACCACCGCCATACAGCATACCACCGATGTACCCTAGCCTCCCGGAAGAGACCAAAATCGCAAGCGCCCTAACTCTCCACGCGAACCCCGTAACCACAGTGAAAACTACAGTAGAAAGTGAGCTGACTCATACTGTCGCGGTATACCGAACCCAAACAAGGGGAGAAATGCAAGAATTAATAAGAGAAACAAAAATTAATTCTGAAGAAACCCTGGTAATGTGGGTAGGCCGCCTAATTTTATTAAATGGGGGCGAGATATTAGATATAGATGAGAGTGCTACATTAATGCGCCACCTGATATGGAGTGGAGGGACATGTACCGACCAGATTCATATTACCTATAACCAAGTCTGGCCAATCCCAGTAAGTGCAGCAGTGGTCCCCACTCTAACAAATCAAATCTATAAGTGGCACAAAAATCCACCCAGTAACCCGACATCGGAACAGCTTTTATATGCTATAGCCGGCATGAGTTATCTTATCTGGGATGCTGAAGCCTATCCAGTGACGCTAACTGAAGAGCAACGGCGTGATTATTGGCCTCATCGCTGGTGCCAGGAACCACGTAGGGTCCCTGTGTCTCAAGAAGCGATACGAGCATGTGTAGAGCTTTATGGGGGCGATCAAGCGCCACTTCTCAAAATGTCATTATTTACACTAGTAGGAACCCCCATCGGGAATATTCTTCACGAGTTGCCGGAGATTAGAAAAGTTTTTAAGGTAGAGAACACATCTGCTGTTCCAAGACTGCAAGTAGCAAAACAAAAGGGAGAAAAGGAAACATCTCCCAAATTATCCCCTAAAATGTCTCCCAACAATTATTGGAGAGAGAGGACGCCGGAAGAAAAGGCACGGTTTGGTTTCCTACTAAAAAACAGAGGGTTCACGCCGATAGAATTACAAAAAGTGGGAGATAGAGGTCAAAAGGAGTTAGCAGCCCGATTGGGATTTAAGTATAAAAGGCTAGAGCAACAAAAAAACGAATAGCGGCCACAGCAATGGGCACCGACGGCTGACCCGATGGTGACGAACGCCCATATTTAACCCTAAATGTACAGACACCAAATCACGACCAGGAAATGCCCGTGTGTTTCCTGTTAGACACAGGGGCACAAGTAAATGTTTTAAAGCCTAATGTCCCACACAAGAAAACATCAAGAATAGTATTTGTACAGGGGCTTAACTCCATCAAAAGTACCCCTGCAATTAAATTTAAAATTAACGACAAAATTCTATCCGGAACCCTAGGGAGTGTAAACATCCTTGGGGTACCAGGAATCAAATTACTTCAATTACAACAGTATATCATTTCAGCTTTGCCATTATGTGCCCCACATGTGGGAAAACACCGACCGACCATAAAGAACCCAACACCGTGGCGTTATAGACCAATCACGAAAAAGGAAGGTCTACAAGAATCAGTCAAGAAACTGTTACAGAACCTACAACATCAAGGCTGTATAAGTGAGGTAAAATCCTCTATTTATCTTTCACGGGGGTGGGGCATCCCAAAGCCGGGGAATCCATTGGAAGCCCGGCTGGTAGTCGATTACCGACAGGCCAATTGCCGGTGTGCTCTACTACAAATGCCCGCGACCCACACAATAATGGAAATTATACAAGGCATAATGGAAATCCAGGCGGGAGGTGAATGGTGGGCGGTAACACTGGACTTAAAAGATATGTTCTATTCAGTGCCACTAGAAGATGACAAGGGGATACTAAACATGTGCGTGAATGGCAAAATGTATAAATGGAACGTGTGTCCTCAGGGATATCAGAACTCCCCAGCTCTTGCCACCACTGAAATAAATGATAGTATTCAGAGCTTTAGAGAGATCTATGCAGAAAACAAGGAAGTGAGCATCTGGTCCTACGTGGACGACATAGTGATAATGGAACACCATCAAGAGACCGTGCACCAAGCAGCTATGAGTTTGAGAGACCATCTACAAAAGGAGGGTTGGAGAATAAATGACAACAAATCAATGAAGGAACCAGCCAACAGCTTCATTTTCCTCAGAACTCAATTTACAGGTCAGTGCCGGTCGGGTATCACACACAACATCATACCTACATCTATACAACAACCAAAGACAAAAACTGACTTTCAAGCCCTATTAGGACAATTAAATTGGCTTTGTCACTATGTGGCACCCCCAAATTTAAAAATAGTCCAACGTATCCAGCAACAACTTCGCAAAAGGCCAAGGATTCGTAAGCCCTGGACAAACCAAGACCAAAGGGCCTTAGAGTCAGTATTGTCTGAAGTAAGTAATACTCACTTAACTGCGCCGTCGGGAAACACCCCACTACACATCTACGTGGGATTCACGCAGGAGCACTTTTGGGCTGTCGCAAGAAACATCGAGACGGAGCATCCAGTGTATATGGGCCACCGCACCTTACAGGAACACCAACACAGATATGGGTGCCTAGCCAAAACTATGTTAGCCACCCAATTAGTAGAACACCCGGCCCCATATACAGGAACCTTAGTTGCGCCTGGAGGTTCACTCCTAACATCACTGAACCCCGGCAGAAGCCACCCGGAATATCAGGGAACCACTAGAACCTGGTGTACAATAGTACTGAGATTCCAGTACTACTGGTCAGGGTGGAGAATGCTGGAGGGAGACCTACCACCAGAGGAAAAAGAAGAACCACATATACCCAAATTATACGGAACCATAAAACCGGGCTGGTTGGTGTCTGATGGTACCTCCAGGGGAAACGGAGCGTATGGGTTCCACTGTAAGCCGTGCAAATGTACTGAAATTCACGATGCATATAATAACGAATCGGTTCAAGCATCAGAGTTAAGAGGGTTCCACCTAGCCCTGCTGCATGTTAAAGACTATCATAATAACACCCTACCGGTACCTATAATCACCATCGATTCTGAGTACATATACCGGGTTGTAACTAAGACTGCTAAAGCCACCGAACATCAACAAATTTGGGAAGATATTAGAGAGACATTAATGCAACTCACGACATTACCTTTAATAAGACACACCCGGTCTCACCACGAGGACACTGATCCAGTACATCAAATCATAGATCAGCTCCTAGCACAAAAGACATTATTGGACAACGTAAAAATAATACAGTTCAATCAAACGAAGACCACAAATAATCACAAAGCGACGGATAATCAAGTATTTCTAAACTGGCTCCACGAGTTTTGGGGACACCCTAGTGCTGACAAAGCCTGAGCTCGGTGGCGGTTAGACGCAAAACAGAAGCCTAGCCTAAAACAATGGCAGGAAATAGTACAGGCATGTCCTGCTTGTGCCAGAGAGAAGCCGAAGCATCACAGACACCAGCACAGTGCCTTTAATGCCGAACACTTTGCACCCGGGAAGACCTGGCAGGTCGACCTGTTAGGCCCACTCCCAGAAGCCAAAATGCCAAATAAAGGGTTGGCTATAGTGGATCTAGGAACCAGGCAACTCCTCGTTATTCTGATAAGAAAAACAACAGCTATAAAGGTTCAAGAAAGTTTATTACACGCATTTGCCCATTGGCAAGTGCCTAGTGAGATCCATTCAGACGGAGGGCCGCCCTTCACCTCGAAAATTATTGAGCAGTTTGCCACTAAACATAATATCAATTGGCACCATCGTGTACAATACCATCCTCAATTGAACGGCATAATTGAAAGACACATAGGCCTGTATAAAGAGCACCTACGCCTCAAAAACAATGGAGCTTACAAAAATTGGACACGATTTAATGATGAAATATTAATATTAATGAATGAGACAAAAAACTTATGGGAAAAAAGACCAGCAATAACACCACCAGCCTGGAGGCCTTGTTACAAAGCACCGGAGAAGGTGTGGTTAACCGTACCTATAGCCACGTCGACACGCCCAGCTCCGGCTCCAGGAACAATTGTGAAAACAGGGAACTATCCCAACACCTATTTTGTTTCCTTAGAAGCAGCTATACCGCCACGCGTCATCCTGGCTCACCATAATTGGCTGAGCAGGAGAAGCTGAAGGACTGACTAGTTAGTAATTAAATGTAGTGTTATAAATAAGTTATATTAATAGGTGTTAAGTTTTCTTTTGCAGACACCCCAAACCTGCTAACCTGCTATCACAACCCTTGGCTTACTGAGGTGAGAAACGAGCGTTTCGGAGCTGCCAGGCTATCATGCTATCACCCCAGCTTCATCCACCAGCAAGGACACGACGCCACGTCAATAAGAAAACAACAAAAAGAGTGAAAATGAAGATCTCACATATCATCGTGACGAGTGTAATTGCCATCCTGGTGACAACCCAAGCAGAGGAAAGTTTCAACGACACCACGACCGGGTACCAAGAAAACTCCATACTTAGTCTACTAACGCTCTGGGCCAACGTCATTGGGGACCCAGATAAGAGCGGACTCACTGCGTGTTTGCGAGTACCTTTATCGGTTGATGACTCAATAATCATCCCATGTGTACATGCTCTCGACCTCGGGGCATGGTTCCGAGCCAGAAACCATGATAATCCCCATAATGTAAGCATTGACATGAGGGTAAGAGATCAATCTATTGTAGAACACCAATATACCTGGGAAAGTAATCTAACGGTAGCTAGCATGAAAGAAAGCAAATGCACCAAATATGTTAAGAGTCTCTTGGGAATACCAGTACCTGGTAGGCCAGCTCCGATTAGATTTTCTGAAATCCCATGGGGCATTCACCCACACGGGATCCATGGGGTAAGAGATGATGATTCCCTCACTTGGGACCCAGAGAAAACTGAACCTACATGGTTCATAAAGCTTCCCCCTGGCCCATTTCGACGAACCAATCAAACTCCTGTGGTTCGTACCGCATTACACCACCGTGTGGTCTTAACCACGTAGACTATCAAAAACACTGTCAATGTATCTAACCCAAACGAATGGGCATCTTATTTTTATCCAGTACGTAAAGTTGCAATGATAAGTCAGTGGTGCCATGGGTATGAACTACTGTCAAGTGACATTGCCCTACCCGGGGAGTTAGCCAGAGACAGATGGAAAGATAGAGACTGTGGAGAACTTAAAACACCGGCTCCCCTGGGAATGCTGTGGGCATGCTCTGATGGCCACCTCCATACTAACCTCCCGGCTACACTATCAACTGTAAGTTGTTTCATCGCAAACGTACTGCTATGTCCTCCATTATCCATTAATAGCGCAAAACCAACCAGCCCCATATTGATTAGACAAAAGCGGGGTGCAACATGGAGTTCACTCTTGCAGGATGAAAAGATTAACAAGTTCTGGGGCTGGGCAACTGGTGGAGCCTATTGGTGGGCAGGACAAAGATTCAGTATGGCGGAAACCCAAATGCTTATTGCAGTGTTGATGGAGCAAGTAGAAACTATCGCCAACAAAACTGCAAAGGGGTTTACTTTGTAGATCAGCAGCTCCAAGCCACGTCCCAAATGACATTACAAAATCGCCTAGTATTAAATCTTATGCTCCTTAAAAAAGGGGGTGCCTGTGGATATCTCAACTTATCACACGGACATTGTTGCATATCTATCCCAAACGTATCAATACCCCTAAATCAACAAATTAGAGACCTCAAAAAAGTGGCTGAGGAAACCAATAAGATCAATGATATAGGAATGGGGTGGCTTGCAAGCATTTTTAGTTCGTTGGGATGGAGACCCTCTGCATGGCTAATGCATTTACTTACCCCATTAATTGCGTTGTGTATACCCCTGTTGGGAATTCTATGTTGCGTCTGCATAGGGTGTTGTATTATAGATACCATCAAGAAGAGAGTAGCTACGTTATCTACTTTGGTTTACACTCAACTGTCCACCTCCGACACTGACGAGGAGGAACCAAGCGTACTTCAATGGACAGTACTTTATAATCTTGTATATGTTTTGTGCAATAATCTGGCAGAGGTCAAGGGGGCATGTCAACAGATAAAGTGACCCCCGCCAGATTATTGTACCAAAAAGGGTTAAGTGACACAACCATCTGTAACTGGTGATGTGGTGGCGGAGTGTGTCCGCAGTCTGACCCACAATGCGAGCGGCGCGTGATCACAATGTTAAGTAGGGCGTGATCACCTGTGGTCTAGCCAACCAAAGACCACCTAGTGGACATGGCTGGCCAGCATGTCCATGTGTTCCGGAACTTACCATCAAGGCAGCTTTCTGATTGGCTAAAAATTTTATATAGGGGACCACATGCCTTGGTGCGGGGTCCCCGGGCTCCGACTCTCGAGACAGACTGATCACCTGTCTTGGGGCCTGGTCAGACCCCTAGGTCACCAGCAGAAGCTGCTCTGGTTGCTCCGAGCGCCATAGCTTACTGCCTCGCAAATCCGGAATGTCCTGTACCTTGTCCTAGCCAGGTACTTGTATCGTACTTAGACTGCGGTCTTCACCCGTCACCTGTCGCTTGTCCGTCATCTGTATTCCCTTGCTGTTGTATATAGTTTATCATCTGTATCGTTCTCCAAGTCATATCACCCACCAAGTTATTTCGACCTACCGTTCGACTGTTGTGTAAGTAAACATCAAGCTTTATTTCACCCCCTCATTGCCTCTGGTGTTTATCTCCCTCTCGCACTTGGCATCCCCGAGCGTGTCTGGGTTGGTGTCACCACCCGGTGCCCCACTCAGGATGTGACTGTGGTCGTTTTCCCACATACCTTACGGAGAATGCGCCCACACGCTGGATTACTCTCTAACTGACTGATTGCTCCTGCCCCCCTCGACAGCTGCCTCACTGCATCTGATCCTGTTTTGTCTTCCTGCCTATTGCTCTGCTGCTGAGTGGCTGGCTGGAGGCCTGAGGGGCTCCTGGAATGATCTGCAAAAAGCAAAGCCCCTTCACCACTCCAGCCATCTCTTATATCTGCCTCAGCAGCCTTCTCTATGTGTTTTTGCCCTTGTGTGCTAAGCCCTGTGGTCTAGTCCCCTGCCCTGGTCTTTTTTGTGTGGCTGAGTAAGCCAGCCCAAGTCTCCCTAGCCCTTGTGTGTGTGTGTTCTTCCCCCTCCCCAACATTCCCTAAGCATAGCCTTCCCAGTTTTCTTCCTGTGGGGCTGTAACTCTGTGAGCTTCATCCCCCTTCACCCCCATTTCCCCCACAACCCCAGCCTGCCCCTACTAGTTTCATCAGTCACACTATATTTTGTTTCTTTTTATTTTTGTTTTTTACTGTTTTCCCTTCCTTAATGTGAAGCAATAGCAGGGCAGGAACCTTCTGTGGTGGAGGCAGATGCCCCCACAGAGCTTCCAGCAGCCCCCACTATGGGGGCAGATCCCAGCCTAGCCCCCGAAGGGATGCATGCCCCTGCAGCCCCTACCCTGGAGGCAGAACCCAACCAACCTCCTCCAGGGCTACAGAAGCCTGCAACCTCCACTGCAGGGGACTCTGGCAGAGAGCCAACAGGGCCAAGGGGTCTCCCCTGGAGAGCTCCCAACCCGGAGGGGTTCCCAGGCCCCCTCCCCCACCATCAGGGACCAAGGGCAAGGGCAGTGGGAAGGGCTCCTCTTCAGCCTCCTCCACAGCTGGAGGGTGGGAAGGGCAAGGGTCCTGCCTCCAAGCCTAGACCACTGACATCTGAGGGGACCAGGTGCTCTACACCAGCCAGTACACCTACACATCCTGCCCCTGTTCCTAGCCCCGGCCACACCAATGCAGCCCCCCCAGGGAGCTGTAACTTGTCAAAGAGCCCTGACCCCTGGGTTTTGGTGGAATGAACAGATTAGGAGACCAGGAATGACTAAATTCAGATAGTGGCAAATAACCAAATTAAGATGTATGTTAATGTTGTTTTTAAAGAAACAAAGGATTAGACTGACGGGGAAGAATGTGAACAGTCTGACCACAGGGAAACCAATCAATGGTACCCAGAAATGAAGTCACCAGGAGAAAAAGAATTCAAAAGGAGGGATTTTAGGACAACAATTTGGGGCACTGGTCCCCAACCTCCAAGGCTCTTGACATGCTCTCCAAGAGATTGATGCAAGCAAGAAGCACAAGGTTGCATTCGCATACTGGCTAGATGTACTATCTCCTTTTGAAACCCTAGGACTGGTAAATAAGTAGGACTGCATAGTCATTTTGCTTGCATTAGTCTTATTTGCTATCACTGGGTTTGTCTACACATGACCTACTAAACAAATGTGCATTAGGCTGTCTTAATATGCAATAATGAATGTGCATGGGTTTTAGGTGATGCTTAATGTTCAGTAGCCTATTTTACTGAACATTAGTGTAATAAATTATTTATGTGATGCTTTAATATACAGCAAAATAGTCAACTGTGCATTAAAGCCCACATATAGATGTGCCCGCTGTGTATCAATAAAGATTTCCCTATAATTGAATGGAGGGGTTGTGGACAATCATTTAGAAAGGTTATGTCTACCTGGAACAATGTATCAGGACTGGTTCATGAATCCAGTGCCAATATACACTTTGCAAGACTGTGTCAGGAGACACTTGGTATATGCTAAAAAAGAGGGGAAAAACTGGATGTGTAAGCTATAATTCCTCTTTCAGTTTCCAAACATTCCTTGGTATTTCTTCACTCCCACAATATGATTGATATACAGGACAGAGGACAGTCTGCAAACTTTTGCATCAAATAACTAAGATTTTGACCCATCAAAATTTAAAGTTTTCTCTTCAACCACATATCTTTTTTGAAAATTTTCCTATACTCTGCCTTGAGCTTCTATGTATGTCAATATTTTTAAAGTCTTGCTTCCTTTTCAAAGGATAAGAACTTCACAATTTTAAAACAATTATGCAGAAATTGATGTTGGACTGAATTGTACAAAATATTGAACTTTCACATGGGAACCTATTTTGTGGAAAAAAGTATCTCATGGAAATGTAGGGAGTCTAAAATGAAATTATAGTTTTGTAGGAGTCAAGTTTTAGTTAGATTAACAATTTTTTTCATAAAACTTATTTTGTTACAATACTGGAAAAAAATTAATGTGCCATTTCAAAGACTGCCGAAATTCAGGGACATATTTTTTTATATAGCTTTCCTTTGCTTAAAATATTTCTGGAATGCTTATGGTGTACTAGCTAAGTATTTCACTACATTTCTAGATTAATTCCAGTACCAACCTAAAGTAGAGTTGTAAGAATATTTTGTAGCTGAGGAATCGAGGCAAAACATAATTAAGCAGTGTGTCCAGAGTGATAGAAGAACACAACTTAACTCTCCTGAGTCTAGTGCCTTAAACATATACCCATCCTGGAAATATATAAACTGACTTAATTGAAAAACTGATTTATAGAAAACAGCAATTTATCTAATCACATGTTGCAGCTTTGTTTGGAAAACCATTTCTCTGCAACTTGCAGACCATCTGTTCTGTATAAGCTTCAATGGGATTTTACAGAACATGACACTGCACTTTTCAGCCCTTTTTCCTGTCTAGTTCTACCAACAGTTGATCAATCTGCTTGAACCACAAACAACTACAAACAAAAACTGATAATACTGTTACGCTTTCACAAGTCTAATGTGACATAAACATGTGAGTAAACACAGATCTATGGAATGAAATGCATGTACTTAAGCTATGATCCTAACTTCAACCGGGCTCTATGTATGCATACAAATCTTACTCAGATGGTACCCCTGCATGATCAGGGCCCAACATACAAGAAAAACAGCTCTCATAACTTGACTCCTGTCCTGTTGGAAGAATATCACATATTCAGCTCTATAGGTTATTAATGAATTGGGTAATTTTATTAATTGATTGTGAAAAATGCTTTGTCTCTTTTTGCATTGCTCCCCTGCAAGTTTCACTACACATACATGTTATCATAAATATTAATAACCATTAGCTGAGATCATCATTGCCTCT
This sequence comes from Alligator mississippiensis, assembly GCF_030867095.1. Taxonomy (NCBI): domain Eukaryota; kingdom Metazoa; phylum Chordata; order Crocodylia; family Alligatoridae; genus Alligator; species Alligator mississippiensis. The sequence continues at coordinate 169,886,518 of NC_081826.1, read as the reverse complement.
TCTCCTTTAAAATAAAGGAATGAACTGCTTTGAATTGCTGCAATTTTCAAAAAAATAACTGCATTTGTTGAATATTATGTACAACAGCAATTCTTTTCAATTCGGGAGCACTTGAAGTGAAATGTGAAAAATTGTTTCAGGATTGTAGTCATTGCTTATATTAATTTCTTAAATTATGTACTAAATGTCTGGGACTTTCCTAGGTTGCAATGTGCTTTCTCAAAGAAATATATACACTAATGAACATGTGAGAAAGTCAGTTTAATCTTAACTAGATTCTGATCCCACCATACATTTGAGAAAAGATCTGAGACTACCACATTTAATAACTCTAGCAGCATTTCTTCTCCTATCCCACACCCAGTGGCAGTAAGTGGATGATAGGACACAAAAATCTATAAAGTGACTGGATGGTTAGGATTTACTGGATGTGTCAGAGCCACAAAAGCAATGCACGATGGATTTGAGAGGAAATGAATGAATTTAAGCCCACAAAGGAAAGATTGGTTGAGTGATGAAAAGGGATCCTGGTTTTCCCTAATAAAAAAAACCTGCAAATTCTCTAATAATAAAATCACAAAATCTCTGATAAAACCCCCAAAATCCATGATTAAAATTAAAGCTCCCCCTCTCCCCCGGGCTGCCCTAGCTCTGCTGCTGACTGACTCTGACTTCCCCCCCATAACAGCCCCCAGCCCTGCCCCACACAGAGGCATAGACACACACCCCAACAGGTAAGTGTGTGTAAGGGGAAGGGAAGGGACTGGTTGGGAGAGATCAAAAATGGCGAGGTGGGAGTGTGTGTCTATGCCTGCTGTCAGGAGCAGGGCTGGGAGGCCGAGGCCAGCAGTGCCCTTCTGTGGGCCACACACAAGCTGCCCAGCCATCCAGAGGTGGAGGGGTAGCTCTCATGTGGCAGCTGTCACCAACCTGCCCACCAGTGCCACACCCCATTTGCCTAACAAACTGTGCAGCTGCAGAGCTGTGCCCATGAAGCCATGTGGCCAACCACAGGAAGACAACATGGGGCATGGCAGCAATGGTGGGATGGCAGCCACTATGTGCGAGCTCCCCCTCAACCCAGTGCTGCTGAGGCCTGTGCTGCCTTCCCATGGCCAGCCGCATGGCTCCATGAGCACAGCTCTATGGGCACAGCTCCATGGACACACAGCTATGTAGGCAAGCAGTGTGGGGTGTTGGCGGCAAGCCCCAGGGCTTCCCCCAACACCTACCCACTCCATGCTGGAGTGCCCAGCCAGCTGCACATGGACCAGGAGCAGCTCAATCAGCTCTTAAGGGAAGCCACACGGGGAGGCACTGAGGCCAGTTGGGCCGATAGTGCCACTCATGGTGGACGTGCAGCTGGCTGGGCATTCCAGGGCTTCCCCCAACACCTCTCCACTCCCTTAGTCCCCAGCATGAACACCATGTGTCCCTAGAGGCTGGGGGGGAGGCACAGTGAGCTCCTACGGATGGTTATGGTGCTGTTGGTGGTGGGAGTGTGATGGCAGCAAATGGGGAACTCCCACAGGCGGCCATGGCACTGGTGGTGGTGGGTGGGGTGGTGAGCACTGACCAGTGGTCAGCAACCACCCGCAGATGCTGCCAGCAGTGTTGGCAGTGGCCAGCAGCAATTGCGGACCACCCAAAGGGACCACTGGTGGTGTCAGTGGCAAGGGGAGGGTCGCAAGTGGCGACCGCCCACAGGCATCGACGGTAGTGTTGGTGGTGCCTTTTTGTGGGGGGGTGCACCATCATGCTCTGGGGGTGCATGTGCACCTGCTTGCACCCCCTATGTGTTCCCAATGGCCCCCAGCCAGGTTCCCACAGCCAGCTTTCCCCCAGTCCTACTCTGCAACCTGTAGCCCCCTGCAAACCCCACTTACCTAACCTTACATGCTCCAGGAGGAAATAGCAAGCCTGAGCTGAGCCTTGAGCCTGACAGAAAGTCTCAGGCCCTGCCCTTTCTCCTTCTCCCTCCTCTTCTGGACAGGGCTGGGAGTTTTCCACCCTTTTTGCAGTCAACTCTTGCAGGCTGGAACTGTGCCAGCCTGCAGAGCTCTTTGCAAATGTGGGGAATCCACAGCTTTCTCTGCTAAAAGTGGGAAATCCATGGTTTTCTCCATTTTTCTGTAGGAAACAGAAAACCCAGATCCCTGGTGATGAGGGTCTTATAGGGAGAGTAAGGTGGGAGTGGAAATGTAGAGAATAAAAGTGGAGTATGGGAGGCAATATTTTCTGGAGTAGGAAGCAGGAATATCAAAAGGAGAAATATTATGTTTCAAAGGGTATAGGAATATAAAATAAAGGAGGGAGAACATTTGCAGATTAAACTTAAAGACAGTGGGAAACACCACAGGACAGGGAGGGACAGAGAATTAGGGGATCATGAAAGAAAGATGCTGAAAGAAAGAACAGGAAAGAAAAACATAATGTGCAGGAAAAAGGAGAAGAAAATCAAGGGAGGACTAGTCAGGTACATATATGAGACAGCTCGTGACCATCTGGGAAGTAAGGCAATGAGGATGGACATTTTGTTTTTTGTTTGTTGGCAAAGACAAGGAAAATAGTGACTGAAGCAACAGGGAGAAAGACCCAAAGAATGGTAGAGCCAGCAAAGATGACTGGACACAGAATATATATGCTGAGAAGCTGTGTCTATTACTCTAGGGCTAGGCAAAGCATTGCATTAATGCAGCTCTCCTACCTCTGGCACCTGAGATAGCTTTTTGAAAGCTAGCAGAGGCTTGTCTATGGTTAGGAACAGACATTGCATTTGTCTCTGGATAAATTGTGCCTGTGTTTGTCCCCAAACAAAAAAATCCTGCAATTGGCATGTCCACACATCACCCTTCTTATCAGGATTTAGTAAGCGGCCTAATACAGTGTTTCTTTTCTACCACTGCTTCAATGATGCAGTCCCAGGATTGCATCATTGTAGTTTGCAATATCTCAGGATAAACTGACATTACTTCTCATCAGATAATTTATTTTAGGATTTATCCTGGGGCAATATATATGGACATCTTTACAACTGCATTTCATTTCAGGGTAAAACAATTCATCCCAGGATTGTTTGCAGCAGAAATAGCACTGCATTATAATGTGTAGACATAACTCCTAAATGAGGAAAATTACCTAGGTATAATAACTGATTTTCCTGAAAAAGGAAAGTGTGCTTAGATCCAGCCTGTCTAGATTTCAGTAAAGCATATGATAAAGAACCACATGGGAAATTATTAGTTAAACTGAGGAAGAGCCCAAAAATTGAGAGGTTGGGAAAGAAAGAGAGAAAGGGGAAGTATCAGATTCCAGGGATATTACTAGTGGAGTTTCTGAAGTACTGGGCTTGGGACTTATCTTGTTTAATGTTTTCATCAATGACCTTGGCACAAAAAAAAATAGGAGAGAGTTGCTGATGAGAACAAGCTAGGGGGTAGTGTTATTAGAGAAAAGGGCTAGGATACCATATAGAAATAACTGGATGACATTGAGGACTGGAGGGACAGAAATTAAATTAAATTTAATACTACTAAATGCAAGGTCATGCACTTGAGGTCTAATAGAAATTTCTGTTATAAGCTAGGAGCTAATCAGTTGGAACCTACTAAGAAAAAGCAGGACCTATGTGTACCAATCAATCACTGGGTGACTATGAGCCAGCCACACAATGCGGCGGTGAAGGCGGCACATGTGATGTGATCGCAAAATGCACTAGTTGAGGTATTTCTAGTCAACATAGCACTAATACTTCTTTTACACAAGGTACTGGTAAGAATATTCTGGAGAACCATGTTCAAGGAAGATGAATTCCAATGGGAACAGGTGAAAATAAGGGAGGGATACTTCTTTATCCTAGGATGATCATGACAAAGAAGAGAGACTGAGAGGAAACTGACATTTGTAGGGTTGTCAATTAATCACTGTTAACTTATACGATTAATGCACAAATTGGTTTTTGCATTAATTTACATGTGTTAATTTACTTCGCTCTGCCACCATTACTGCCACTTCTGGGCTGTCCAGTGGGGCAGCAATGCCAATGCAGAGGACCACAGGGCATCCCAGGTATGGGCTGATGCAGCATGAAGGTGAGGGAGCAGGGGGGTGCACACACAGGTACAGGCACAGACACATAGACAGACGCAGACTAGCAGCTGCAGCCTGTTTGCAGCCAGGAATTCAACCCAGCGGCATGTAGAACAGCACCCAACAGGTAAGTCTGTGGAGGGGAAGGAGTAGAGGGAGCAGGAAGGAGCAGGGGTGCAGATCGAGACCCCCACAGTGAGGGAGGGAGTGGGGCAGGGGCTAGGGTGAATGAAGCCCCAGGGCTGGGGTGGGCCATGGGACAAAGGTACAGGAAGCTTGTCTAGGGGTGTGGAGAAGGCATGGCTCCCCACTGCTGCATGCACCCCCAGGGGAGGTATGGGGGACATGTGGCCCCCAGATTTGTGCATGGGGCAGAGGTGGTTTGGGGCTCTGTGCCCTGCTGCCTTTGCCTCAGGAGCCATGCACTGGCTATGCAGTGTATCCCCTGCCCATGTGGCGGCAGGAGGCACAAATGGCATAGCACGGCTCCTGGGGAAAAGGCAGCAGAGCATAGAACTCCAGCCTGCCTCCACTCCATGCACAAATCTGGAGGGCACATGCCCCGTATGCTTCCTCCAGGGGTGCATGCAGTGGCAAAGGGCCACACCACCCCACACACACTCCTGGATGAGCCTCCTGCATCTTTGTCTCATGACCTGCCCCAAACCCTGGGGCCCCATTTACCCCAGCCCTTGCCTCTAGTCCTGCTCCACTACCCCCCTCACCATGGGGACCTTGATTTGCCACCCCCCCACCCTTCCCCTCTCCTCCTGCCACTTCTCCTCCACAGACTTACCTGTTGGGTGCTGCTCTACATGCTGTTGAGTTGCATTCCTGTAGGTTTACCACGTTTCCAGTTTCAAAAAAGAGGACACCTACGGGGTGGGGAGGAGAGTAATATGATTGTAGGGGGGCAGTGATATGCCCATACCCTGCCCCTCACTCCCAAGCCACAGCTCCCGCAGCCCTGCTGCTGCCTCTCACTCCTGACCCACAATACGCCACATCCTGTCAGGGAATGCAGGGACCCTCCCTCCCCAGACTCAAAACTCCCCACACACACCCACAGCCCCCCACACCTTCACAACTTCCTTCCACACACACACACCCCACACCCACTCCCAACCATACAAAATACCTGAATCATTTTGCATAATTTTGAATTTTTAGGTGTGCAATTAAAATTGTGATTGCGATGAACTTTTTAAATTGCGTAACTAATCACAATCAATTTTTTAAATCGTTTGACAGCCCTGAACTCGAAAACTAAATGAAATTTAACAATCTGAAGGAGCTCAGTTTGTTTATTTTAACAAAATGGAGATTGAGGTAATGTTTTACAGTCACATGCACAGTGTAATATTATGAAAAGAGAAGAGTATTTTAGATTAAATAACAACATTGGCACAAGGTCAAATGGCTGAAGAGTGGATACAGACATATCTAGACTAGAAACTAGAAGACTTGTAACTATCAGAGGAATGAATTTTTGGAATGGTCTTCCAAGCAAAGAGCTGGAGACAAAGAACCTGATTTTTTTTACAGTGAATTGGATAATTTTATGAAAAGACTAGTAATGACAAGACAAGCTATTCTAGCTCAATAATTGGTGTGTGTAATGTAGAGTTATGTGCTGCTTGTGGTCCCCAGGGAGGGGCATAAAAGTAGCTTTCCTATAGTGTGGAGACTGTCATCCTATATTACAGAGATTGGACTGGTGACCATTTGGGACCAGGAAGGAATATATTTTACTTCTTATGATTACCACCGGTTTCTTTCAGTACTGTCTGTGGTTTCTAGAGATTCCTGACTAAAAGGGTCTTACTCTTTTGCTCAGGGTCATACCAATTATTTAATCAGAAGGGAATTTTTCCTTTTAGTCAGATTGAAATAGACTATAGGGGATTTTTGCCTTCCTCTAGTATGGAGCCTGCTCTTTTCTCTTTTATCTTCAAAGCATATACTAACCAACCACTTTCCTGCTGTTCCAAATGCAGGGCATTGCAACTGGCCTCATCTCCCTTGCTTTTACCTATGGGTTGTTAGAGGGTGTTCTTGGTGTTTTTGGTGTCATGCTTTATTTATGAGGGCTTGAAGTGGGGATTTGGGGGATTCATTGGGTTAACAATTGCATGTGAATGCAGAGGACTGGAATGAATGGCCTTCCCTATGTTCTTAAAGCCCAAGAGAACATTTGTTTGCTATCTGTGGACAGAGCCCCCTGGTCAAACACCACATGGGGAAAAATGCTATTTGAAGTGAAAGGAAAACTGACACAACAGGGAACAAAGAGATATAAACTGGCCATGAATAAATTTATCCAGGAAACTCATTGTTAGAATGTATCAGATTGCAATTTGTTCTCCTAAAGATGGACATTGGGTAAGAGACCAGTTTATACTAGGCATTTCTTTGACCATTTTTTCTCAGCTACCCTTTGAAAAGAAAAAGAAAAATCCCATTCCTGCTTACCATTTTCTCACAGTACTTGTGATGCACATAGGTGCTAAAACCTGAATCAATTTATGTTTGCAATCTGCTTCTCAGGTTTGCAGCTGAGGCTAGAACGCAGTATCATTTACAAGAAAGGAAAAACAGGGAATGGCAGGATCTAAATTAAGCTTTCACCTTATTTCTTTAAAATAAATAATACCCAGAAAGACAGAAGGACTAACCAATACCTGGATGAAAGGGGTACACAACACCTTAAGGATTTCAGGAAATGTGGATACTTACTGCACCTGAGCCTCCTCTGTTAATGAGCACGTTAAATGATGAGGTTTTGCTCATACATACATGCCAAATGCCTCTAGGCAAGTGGCAGGGTAAAAAACGTTCCATCTGTGCCAACAGTGCTGCCACTTGCATGAATGAATTCAAGATAGTACATAAGGCTTCATGGCAGCTTTTGGAGCCTAGATAAAATCTGCCAAATGTCACCAGGTTTCTATATCCCCTCTGCCCCCACAATGGTTACTTTTAAAAGCCTGATAAGAAAACATGGCATTTTATTTTCCTGTGGAAATGTTCAACTTCATGACAAAACAATTCCAAACAAAACAAACAGGGAAATCTCAAAAGCAGATGATGTTAGGAGAAAAAACTCTTGTTTGAAATCTGAAAATTCTGACTCAGAAATATTGCTGTGGTGCTTTATTCATAGATTCATAGATGTTAGGGTCGGAAGGGACCTCAATAGATCATCAAGTCCGACCCCCTGCATAAGCAGGAAAGAGTGCTGGGTCTAGATGACCCCAGCTAGATACTCGTCTAACCTCCTCTTGAAGACCCCCAGGGTAGGGGAGAGCACCACCTCCCTTGGGAGTCCATTCCAGACCTTGGCCACTCGAACTGTGAAGAAGTTCTTCCTAATGTCTAGTCTAAATCTGCTCTCTGCTAGCTTGTGGCCATTGTTTCTTGTAACCCCCGGGGGCGCCTTGGTGAATAAATCCTCACCTATTCCCTTCTGTGCCCCCGTGATGAACTTATAGGCAGCCACAAGGTCGCCTCTCAACCTTCTCTTGCGGAGGCTGAAAAGGTCCAGTTTCTCTAGTCTCTCCTCGTAGGGCTTGGTCTGCAGGCCCTTGACCATACGAGTTGCCCTTCTCTGGACCCTCTCCAGGTTATCCGCATCCTTCTTGAAGTGTGGCGCCCAGAATTGCACGCAGTACTCCAACTGCGGTCTGACCAATGCCCTATAGAGGGGAAGTATCACCTCCCTGGACCTATTTGTCATGCATCTGCTGATGCACGATAAAGTGCCATTGGCTTTTCTGATGGCTTCGTCACACTGCCGACTCATGTTCATCTTGGAGTCCACTAGGACTCCAAGATCCCTTTCCGCTTCCGTGCCACCAAGCAGGTCATTTCCTAGGCAGTAGGTATGCTGGACATTTTTCCTCCCTAGGTGCAGCACTTTGCATTTCTCCTTGTTGAACTGCATTCTGTTGTTTTCTGCCCATTTGTCCAACCTGTCCAGATCTGCTTCTAGTTGTTCCCTGCCCTCCGGTGTGTCTACTTCTCCCCACATTTTTGTGTCATCTGCAAATTTGGACAGAGTACACTTCACTCTCTCGTCCAAGTCGCTGATGAAGACATTGAAGAGTATTGGTCCTAGGACCGAGCCCTGCGGGACCCCACTGCCCACACCCTTGCAGGTCGATACCGACCCATCCACTACGACTCTTTGGGTGCGACCCTCTAGCCAATTCGCCACCCACCGGACTGTGTAGTCATCCAAGTCACAGCCTCTTAACTTGTTCACCAGTTTGGGGTGGGATACTGTATCGAAGGCCTTCCTGAAGTCTAAGTATATGACGTCAACCCCTACTCCTGCATCCAGGCATTTTGTAACCTGGTCATAAAAAGAGACTAGATTAGTCAGGCATGATCTACCTGCTACGAGCCCGTGCTGGTTTCCCCTCAGCATAATTTTTCCTGCCGGGCTCTCGCAAATGTGAGCCTTGATAATTTTTTCAAAGACTTTGCCAAGGATGGAGGTGTGACTGACTGGCCTATAGTTGCCCAGTCCTGTTCAGATATTGTACAAAGACAATCATGTCTTATTCTAAAGATGAAGGTAAAAAAATCCCAAAGACAAATCAACCAACCCACACAGCCACAATCTTTTCGCAAGCTGACCTGGGTGTGTGGATACCAAATACTCATATCCACATATCACATGTCCATATTATCGTTCCAGGAACATTCTTGTCCTATCATATTAGTTCTGCCATAAATCTGAAGCTCCTCTATGTTGTTTATGGGCCAATTCCAAATCTTCACTCCTCTACATGTTAGAAACAATTAATGCCTAATTTTCAGTCTAAATTTGTTTGCTATCTGTTTGTAAGCATTTGATATCATGCAGATATTGGTTTTTTTTAAAAACTCAAATAGCTCTTCCCCTCTGATATTCACCTGTGAATATAGTTATGAATCATAATGAATTCTTGCCTCAGCCTTTGTTTTGCTATACTAAACAAACCCAACTTTGTTCATCTCTGCTTATACAATGGGTTCTCCATTCCTCCAACTATCCTAGTAGCCTTTCTTTGTACCTATTAATTTTAATCTTTTTTTAATACAGGAGACAGAAACTGCACAGGATATTCTAAAGGGAATCTTTTCAATAACCTGTATTTACTAAAAATATCCCATTTGATACATTCTAGAATTGCATGCCTTTTTCCCATCTGCATCACAGTCATCCTACAATTGACCAGCGTACGTTTCTTTTTCTGTTGCCTTCAGTCTGTGAGCCCCATCTAATAACAAAAGTTCTTATTCCCTAAGTGCATGATTTTGCACTTTACATTGCTTCTACTACTGCACTCCATACAGTTATTTAATACTTTCTTTATAATCATCTGATCCTTTTCTATATTGGAACTGCCTTGCAGGTTTGTGAGAACTGCAACCATCTGGTGGGGCTGTTTGTGGTGGAACAGCCCCCCAGAAATGCCAGGCCAGTTACCACCCCAGTGGAAGATGAGTAGGGGCTCCTAAACCCCAGCCCTCACCTTTAGGTGGGTCATTTAACATTGGACGTAGTTTGGGGCCAGGCATGGCTGTGGCTGTGGCTACCTGAGCCTATGTGGGTTGCAAGACTCTGGAGCATGGAGAGTGGGGCCAAGCATGACTGCAGCCACCTGAGCCTGTGGGGTCTGTGTGTGACCCCAGGCCCCAGCATAGGGGGGCAGAGTATGGGCCTCAGTGGAGGCAGAGGTATAGAGCGGGGTGCAGTTGGGCACCTGGCAGCCAGTGCCAGAGTGGTAGTTTGGAGGCCTGGAGAACCTAGTGAAGAGGCAAGGAGCCCAGAGGCTAGGAGCCCCAATTGTGTGTGTGGGGGGGGGGGGAAGGAGCCCTGTGAGAGTGAGGGGCTCAGAACCCAAGGTGAGAGGCCAAAGTTAGGGGCCAGGATATAGTTACAACATGTGAATGCTTACAGTGGCGAGTAGTGAGACCCTGTGAACAGGGGGCCTGAGATGAGGCCCTGTGAGGAAAGGGTGCAAAGTGGGTCCTGGTGAGCAGGGGGGTAGGCCCTGCTAACATGGGGGCCAGGTTAGGTGCAGGTAAGCCTTTGGGCACTTGAGGCCACAGGTAGGCCAGAGGCCGATTGGGTGGAGCGGCTAAGGAAGTGCCATGGGTAAACAACAGGGCAAGTCAGGAGCCCCTAATTCAGAGCAACTGGGTGAGTGACCCAGTGAAAGACTAGAGGCAGAGTCACTCCAATGGTCTGCCAGCCACCCAGCACTCGCTCAGATGAGGGTTGCGGGAGAGGCCCAAGAGTCCCTGCAAATGCTGGCCAGGGAGTGAAGGGAAACAAGCCCCAGGACTCTTCAGGCAAGGGTAGGGTGAATGTGGCCTTGGGAAAAGGAGGGGTGGTATGAGTGGCCCCACAAAGGGGGCAGTATGAGAGAAACTGTGTGAGAGGCAATGGAATGGGAGAGGCCTCAGTGAGAGAGAGAGGCGGTATGAGTGTGGCCCGTAATAGGGCAGAAAGCAAGAGGCCTAATACTGGGATGAGTTGAGCCTGGCCTCAGGCCAGCATCTGAAGGGCAGCCTCCCTCCTTATTAAGAACCAATTAAGAGACAAAAAGATGTGGCACATGAGAAAAGGCAAGCGGCATGCCCAGAGGCAGGCAAGGAGACTAGCACTGTGGCTAGTCAGGGAGTTCCCAATTTGCCACACAGGGCTAGTTGGGCTGTTAGTTAACTCAGGAAGCCAACAGGTATATATCCAGTACCCAAGAGAAGCTGGCAGTAACATCTTCAAGATGCTGAGAGAACATCTCATCAGGATGGTTGCAGCTCCAGAAGGCCAGCTTGGAGAGAACATGTAAAGCAGTCTGGAGGTTTGGGAAGAAACTGAAGGGAAGAGGAGGTTCCTAGGGACCCAGGTTCCTGGGAGAGGTCCAGATCCTAGTGAGAGGCTGAGAGTCTAGGGCCAGGGAGGGTTCAGGAACCCTAGAAGGGGGATTAAGTGAAAGAAAACATCAATGAAGATGCAATCTGTGAGGCATGGGGCATGGTGTAGGGAAGGAATGGAACCATGCAATTAGCTCATAAAACAGAGACCACAAGCACATGGTGGTCATTTGGCAGAACAATTTAGAAAGCCCTGGGGCAGCTTCCCTCATTAAAATAAACAACATCAATGTGTGGCGTGTGACTAGAAGGGGTGACTGCTCACAAAGTGAGGGCTGGAGGGACTCCAGGGGCTTCACAGACACCCCTGAAAGGACCTGTCACAAGGGTTGATTACAGTGCATCAGAGCATAGTAATTACTGTGCTCCAGCAGCCTCTGTGTCTTACATATCAGTGTCCCCACACTTAAAAATAGTGGCAGGGCTGCTTTAACTAAAGCTCATTCAACAAGTTTTAGATAAAGTGCCCCTGCCACCAATTTGAAGTGTGGGGATACTGATATATGAGACACTGTGAGAAACTTTAATTAGAACGGCTCTCAGACCTGCTCGAATTAAAGCACCCCATCCTCTGCACTTCCAGAACACATGTACAAATGCTCAAGGAGTCCTGTGTTAACCTTCTCAAAGCTGCTAAAGAATTTGCAGTCGCTATTGACTGAGTGCTGTACCTTGCATCTGAAGCAAGAAGTGAGCTGCTACATGCGCTCTGTAGTATCCTGATGAGGTTTGTAGCATAGAAGCCACATTTTATTATTTACAGGAATTCCTATAAAGAATTATTTAGCGTAAAGAAATAACAGTATTGCTTCTCTCCTTGTAAGGATCTGAGGCCTGGCCTTTTTCCTGTCTTGACAAACCAGGATGTTCTTGCTGCCATACTCAAATTATCTTCTAGGATGTCACACTTCCTGGATCCTTTGTTTCAAGGAGGACCTACTCCATCTCACATTTTTGGTCAAGATTCCGGAACAATATTTTTTGTCTACATTCTGCCTTCCAAAACTACATTGTGTATCTTATTTGGGAGTGTGTCATATGAGAAAACACACAATTCTTTAATCACTAACCCTAAATGAACAGATTAACTGAAAACACAGGAAGTTCTTGTGTCGCATTCTATTTCTTTTAAGGTTCTGGGATGAAAATTATCTAGGTTCCCTGATTACACCATAGTAAATAAGTTTTGCTTTCACCTTATCAGTGGTGGCTTTCATTACAATATGTTCATGCCCATTGTGGTGCTTTACTATTATCATAATTTTTATCTTCATCCCTATTGAAAATGTAGATAAAAGTATTCATTCAACACTTGGGCCATCCTTAATCTCCACCCTATATTTAATATTTAATGGTTCCCTTTTTTTACTGGCATGACTAAAACGATTTTTGCTCTTTGTTTTAACTTTCTTTGTAAGATCCTTTGATCATCCTTACTTGATTTCTATATTGTCTGACCTCTGATATATATGGAATTTGTAGTTCAGATAGCTCATGCCCCCCATTCTTCTGAATACAAGAGACTCTCAGGTTAGAAAACATATACAGTAAAAGCTGCGTTATCCAGCACCTTAGAAGCTGGCATGTTCTATTAACCAGCATGCCGCCTTGTAAGGTAAAAGTGAAACCAGAAGTGCCCACTGTGGCTCTTCCATTTTCACCAAGACCCTGTGGCCTGGGGCAAAGCAGCCTGTGCTGCCGAGCCCCCATGACCTGGGGCATAGCAGCCTGCATGGGGCCCACCTCCCTGTCCCTCGGGGCGGCCCAAATGGGCAAAGACACTTGTTCGGGCCTCTCACTTAACTGGCATATTTTCTTATCCAGCACCCCACATTTCACATGGGTGCCGGATAAAAAAGCTTTTTGCTGTACTATTGTTTTTTCTTTGTGGAACCATGACAAAGCACCCTGGGAGCCCCTGACCAGGTTGTCACTGTACTAAAAGTCAGAGTCCTCCAAGCCAGAGAGGAAACTGGAGGCATGAGGCACCAAAATACAATTCCTTTAAGCCACTATGTTGTCATTTTTAAAATAGAAATATTCCTTTTTTCAGTTTTTCAATAATACATTGACATTTTCAGTGGAGAGCAGATTATTTTAAGAACAACTTTATATAACTGAAAATTATCCCTTCCTATTTTTTCCATCCAAACCTTTTCCAACAAAAAGCAGTTTAGTTGCAAATATTTTGACCAGCCCTACTAGGAAATTTTATAATTTCTGGCCTAGGAGTTATGAGACAAAATTTACATAATAAGAATCTGAATCAGCAAACATACATGTGCAATTTCAGTGGAACAGTCAAATGAGTTGTAATGGATTTATCCAAACAAAGAGCAGTAATCAAGAATGTCAGTGTGTGTGTTGTTATTTTATAGGAAATTGTATACCGTGTATAGTAATCTACGATCATTAAACAGAAGTAAAATCAAGAATAAGCTAAGTTTTAGAAATATTACTGGAGAGGTAGGTATTTATCATTATTCCACAGATTAAAAAAAAAGAGAAAGCAGTTGTCCCTAGTTTAATCTTCTAATAATCAAGATATATAATGGACTAACTGCTTCTCTTATACCTTTTGGTCACTTAGTATGCTGAGGGATTGGCCTTGTGATCAACCATGATCCTCTTATCAGGTCTGACGCATCTTTACTACCTATTGATTCCAGGAGCAATGGCAATAGAACCTCATAAACAAATAGCCTTCCCAGAGGAAAATAAAGCTGAAACAAAAACATTTCTGAGAGAAAAAGTTTTGAAATGATATACTAGATTATATGGATATCTATCTAACCATCTTCTTATGAGGATCCTGGAAGGTATATGCTTCTTATGGGATCATCACCAATACCTCAAGACAATGAGGGTTCAACTGGCATACCTATTTATTCAAGCTATTTTTCTCTGAACCTTCAGAGAAAATTATTTTAAAATTGCTTAGTTCTTTAAAGACTGCATACTTTTCCCAGAGACAATTAACTTTCTTTAACTGTGCAATGTTAATTCTAAGCACTGACAGAACCAAAGTTTGTTGGAGACGCAATATAATATCCTTGAGGCTGATCTCTTTGCCCCTTGTCTTTCAAGCATGTTCTCAGGTACCCTGTCAGAGGTCAGTGTCAATGTTGTGCCAACAGCCCTTGATCATCATATATCAAGTTTTATAACAAACATTCCTCTATTCCACAAATTGCAGTAGAAATATGTTATGATATTATATCCTCTAGATCACACAAAGTACTTTATATCCAAAGTACATAATACCCAAGCATACATGGTTTATTTATGAGTGAAAAAAATATTCATTTATTTATGAACACTAATATCAAATTATAAACACATTAATGGAGGAAATCAACTATTAATGACTGTCTAGGCAAAGGCATCCTTCTCAAGCTGTTTAAGTTTTAAAACTAAGTCCATGAAACAACTGGAATCAGGCTGGCTCATGACCTGCATTTTCACAACTTAGTACTCATGAAAAACACTGGAAAGACAGTATGTGGATTGCTCTAAGTCCTAAGATGCATCATGGTGATGTATCACAGCCCTTGCTTGTAGCTGCTTGATCAGAGTTTAGATAAGAGAAGAGGAGACAAAAGAAATTAGCAAGCAAGAAAATGTCATAGGTGAGAAGAATTCAAAAGGCAAGATAAAGGCAGGTTGTGAGACATCAGTTGAGAGTCAGAATCATTTTGTGGTTTTATATGAGCTAGATCTGATTTAGGGAAGATGGTACAGATGATTAAAATAGGTGTTTCCGTTGACAACAAGCAAGGCAAGCTCAATAACCATATTAGACAGAAATCATGTTACTGTATTTACTCAATTCCAAGATATTTCCCCTCCATTTTATGTGTGGGGGGAAACCCCTTTTATTGAAATCGAGTATGAGGCCAGGGATAGTTGAGGGAGAGAGGGGGGAACGGGCAGGAAGCAGCTGTTGTGTCTCTGGCTGGATTAGGGCTGGAAGCACAACCAGTGCCTGCCCCGCACCAACTCCACTACTCCCCACTGCAGGCTCAGGCCCTACTCTACATTGTCTCTCTTCCATGCTGCTTCTGCCCACACCCCCTCATTACTTACCTTTAGCCTGGAAGCTCCAAAGAGGGGTAGAGGCTGCAGGGCAGGGGAGGGAGATGGGGAGGAAAGAGGGTGGAGGAAAACTGGTGCTCCAGGGGGCAGGCAGAGACAGGGGTAAGTGGAGAAGAATATAGGCAGCAAGCTGCCTGACCCCACATTGTCTGCTCCACCATCTGCCTCTCTACTGCCTGTGCCCCAATGCTCTCTCCACCCATGTTCCCTTATAGCTTTACCCACTGTGGAAGTGGAAAGATTTAGTGGCACGGGTCAGAGGCTATGGGGGAGGAACAGCGAGGGGGGAGGGGTGCAAAGGTCATAGTGGGGAGATGCAGAAAGCAGCTGCAACTCCAGCCCTGACCCAGTGTTGGACCACAGCTGGAGAGACAGATTGTCCTCCCACCTCTTTCCTCATTACTGCCTTTCTCATTGTCACCCTCTTCCTCCCTGCCCCGACCTGCAGTAGTGGGGATGAGGGTGAATTTAAGATGATCCTCCAATGATTACATCCTATACTTGGAAAACAACAACAAATTTATAATTTTTCCATGTATAGAATCAAATTGTTGGGGGATCATCTTAAATTCAGGATCATCTTGAATTCAGGTAAATGTACTAATGTTAATGGAATAACTTATTAGGCACGTTTCTACATTTTATACCCTTATTTATCAAACTTTTGGGGTTGTGCTTGAGGTAATCAAGTATAAAAATCTAAGTTCACTTTCGAATATCTGGTCTTTAGCCTCAAACTACGGTTCCTGCTGAATATCCCATCTGCAGATAAACCAAGATAAATGCTTAGTTTTTAAACCTAGGCAAGAAACCCTTCTTCTTAAGGATTTTTGTGGGTGATGTCTTTTATTAGACCAAATGCGTGGTTGGAATAGACTTAGACAATATAGTTGGTCCAATTAAAGATATTACCCATAGAAAACCTTGCTTCCTGCACATTTCCTGGACACTTCAACATCACTTCAACACTATTATTAAGGAATATTTATTTGGTTTGGTTCACCTTCATCTATATTGTTTTATCATTCATATATTATTTGTATTTTGATATTAAAATTGAGGTTAAAATGTATTTAAAACTTATGCAATTGAATATTTGATTTTGGCGCGACTTTCTTTGGTCCCCAGAACATCTTGGGGTGGAGAGAGGGAGGGTCCACAAATATAATAAGTTTACTGTCATACACCCCTGCTTTATTGTTTGGATCATTATCAGTACAATTTGATGATTTCTTAGTTGTTCAACTGCTCATTGGTGACCAAGGCAGGCAAAGTCCTTTGGGTAGACGTGATATCTTTCATTAGAGCAACTAAATAGTTGGAAAAAGTTCTTTGCAAGCTTTCAGGCATGAAAAACCTTCCTCAGGCATTTGGAGATTCTATTGCTGTTAAATGTTCTCCAAAGTAGAAAAGAAGAGCACATAACAGCAGCAGAGTCTCCCAATGTCTAAAGAATGGTGTTCGTTCCCAAAAGCTTGCAAAGAACTTTTCTCTAACTATTTAGTTGTCTAATAAAAGATATCACATCTACTCAAAGAACCTTGCCTGCCTATGTCCTTAGACCAACACAGATACAACCAACAACTCTGCATTGGTGACCAGGTCATCATCTGCCACAATAAATTCTTTTAAACTCATCTTTGAAATCCTGACTCAAACAATTGCCTTATAATCTTTTCTGCTTCAGCATTGTCACAGAGTTGGGTTTTGGAGTACCTGATCCAAGAGAAGTATTTCTTTCATGAAAGTTTATTGACAGCATACTAAAACTGCCTGTGGAGTTATTCTGTTTCACGTGAGTGCCAAGTGTTAAGGCATCAAACAGGTTATTTTATTCTCACCACTTCTTTTTGTCTGAAAGCTGAAGAAGTCATTGAAGAATTAATTTTCAATAATGGTACTTGAAACTGTGGGTGACCATATGTTTGTTCATAATTCATAGTTTGCTGACTCTGATTGGAAGCAAGAAGATAATCTAATAGTGGAGAATTTCATTGCTGGCAGGTGACTCAGCATTGTTTTGAATGAAAAAAGATGTTTCACTACTGGCTAGCCATGTTCAAGTTCAACTTCGTGGCTCATTGTTTGGGAGCAAATCTCTAGTCATCCATGCCCAACTGTTGGCTGCGTATTGAAACGGAAAGGTTGCATAGATCTGAAGCTATGAGATTGTTAGACTTTCCGATTAGGAGTCAGGGCAGCGACAGTCTGACTAGCCCCCTGCTGGCCTGGATTACTGGAGTAGGCCTGACTGCCAACTGCCTAATTACCTCCAGCTGACCCCAATTACTTCTATGGGAGTAGCTGTTTGCACATAAACAGCAGACTTCTTGGTGTTCAGTATGCTTCTCAACAGCATAGATGCCTCACTGGATAGTTCCTTTGTGCTCCAGTCCCATTTAGACTATTTTCTGGGTCCTAGTTTGTGACTCCAGTTTGAACCTCTGCTTCCTCGACTGCCCACATCTCAGTCCCTTACCCCAGTCTCCAACTATCCATGTCACAGTCCTTCATATTACCTATTACCAAGACTGACAGCTTTTCTCTGATCATACTTGTACAGTGGAGAATGGCCATCTACTCATTGGCTTTTTTACCACCAGAATGTGTTTAATTCTTCAAATGGAATGTGCAGTTTGGAAAGAGTTCACAAAAAGAAGATCTTGTATCATCTGCATTACAGATGTCACATGGCTCACAGGATGCAAGCAGATTTTGATGTGTTGTGTTAAACTATTCATCACACATGCCATCAGTCATCAATCTCATAAACTGTCTGTAAGCAGGTTGTTCACCTTGCTGGCTTCTGCAGGTGAATTTGGTCCCTTATGAGCTCCTCAGACAGTTCTCTATAGCAAAGGCCAGTCTTTAAGCAAACAAACCAACAAAACAAAATCTTCTGTCCTTTGCCTGATACCAGGAGAATAGCCCCTTGCTTCTCTGGCCCAAGCACAGTAGCCTGGCTTCTCTTTGAAGCAAGCTATTCACTACATAGCTTGCATTCTCTTCTGAAAGATTTTAAAGCTCCCAGTGGTATGATCCCATCTTATCTAAATGGTCCACAACTGAAGTTTCTTAAGGGGGCTGACTATTCCTTCTTATAGGGTGTGACAGCTTGTTCCCACAGGGGCGGCTGTGATGCCCCCTAATGGCCTTTCTGTTCTTGCCTGGCTCAAACTCTAATGCCACTCTCCCTAGATTACTTACCTGACATGCCTTTTTCTTAAATATTATTGATTGATTCAGGGAGGCTGCCAACAGGTATTTGAATGAGCCCTAATTCCAATAAGATTCCAATAAATCTCTCCTGAGACCCCACTATTCTCAATCCAGCCCTCAGGCTCGGAAAGTCCCTTTCAGCCTGATTAGGCCCTTGTAGGGCGCCAAGAGATTTAAGGGCCCCTGGCCCCTTCACTTCCCTTATACTGTGCCCGAAGCCTTGAGGATGTTCTCTCTCATTGATGTAACTATTTATACACAGCCCCCTTGGGCCCTCAGACCCCTGGTCCCTTACTCAGTCTCCCCCTGCACTCTTGGTCTCCATGTCCCATCTGCAGCCCCTCTTCTGGGCTCTCATATCCCTGGTCCCATATGCAGCCCCTCTTCCAGGCTCTCAGGCACCTCTATTTCTGCTTGCCCCACTCTGAGCTGAAGGGCCCTCTGGTCCAAGTCAGCCTTTCCCTGGGCTCTTGGTTTGGGTCTCAGCCTTTTTCTAGGCTCCTGGGCTTCTCACTGGACCCCACCCTCAGCATGGGGGCTCCTGGGTTACCAGTTGTCTAAATTGGCCTTGGGCCTGCCCCAGTAGGGCTCACGGCTACACTACTGGTCTAACTCAAATGAGCAAGAAACATCACCGCCCTCCAGCCCTCACTGCCCTCAAACCCTCTAGGGGTTTAACATAAATAAAGACCTCCTTCCTATACAGTCTTTCTCAATCCAAGGAACTTGCCTCTGCTCCCAGGCCTGCAGCATTGTTCAGCCCCAACTCCAGGTCCCTTCAGGAGCCCTGCTGCCCTGCAGCCAGGAGCTCCTCACTTCGTGGTTGCTGGGGAGAGACTAGCTGACCAGTGCAGGCTCTGAGCTGATCTAGCTCCATGCTGAGCACTCTTCCAGTCAGGTGAGTCCCTCATTAGCTCCCTTCTGCCACCTGCAAGCAACCTCTAGGCTGTTTACACCTTTAAAGGAACAGGCACATCCCAGTGCCCTGCTACAAAGGGACAGCCCCTCCTGTTATATTGTTTTATAGGTAAGTATATGGAGACCCTTGAAAAAGTCAATAAAACGAGTCATCTTCTTCCCTTGCTTGTCCCATCTAAATGGGGTGACTGATGTGGATCCCGGATCTCCCCACTATACCTCATCTTTGTTCTTCCTCTTCCCCTTCTCCCTGGTAGTGCCATTCTGATCACATTTTCCCCCATGTATTCTTTCACACTCCTCTGAATGTGCCCATAACATGCCAGTTTTCTCTCTTGTACTTTCTTAGATGCTTCCACTAGCTTCATTGATCCTCTGATGCAAGTATTCCACACTTAATCCATCTTCATCACTCCACACATCCATCAGAGCAGTCTCATCTCTGTCATGTTCAGCCTCCTCTCTTGAGTTTTCTTCAGGGACCATGTCTCCACACATATAACAGTGCTGGACACACAAGGAGAAATGCAAAGTGCTGCACCTACAGAGGAAAAATCTCCAGCATACCTACTGCCTAGGAAATGACCTGCTTGGTGGAACGGAAGCGGAAAGGGATCTTGGAGTCCTAGTGGACTCCAAGATGAACATGAGTCGGCAGTGTGATGAAGTCATCGGGAAAGCTAATGGCATTTTATCGTGCACCAGCAGATCCATGACGAACAGAACCAAGGAGGTGATACTTCCCCTCTATCGGGCGCTGGTCAGACCGCAGTTGGAATACTGTGTACAATTTTGGGCACCGCACTTCAAGAGGGATGCGGATAACCTGAAGAGGGTCCAGAGAAGGGCCACTCGTATGGTTAGGGGCTTGCAGGCCAAGCCCTACGAGGAGAGACTGGGGCACCTGGACCTCTTCAGCCTCCGCAAGATAAGGTTGAGAGGCGACCTTGTGGCTGCCTATAAGTTCATCATGGGGGCACAGAAGGGAATTGGTGAGGCTTTACTCACCAAGGCGCCCCTGGGGGTTACAAGAAATAATGGCCACAAGCTAGCAGAGAGCAGATTTAGACTAGACATTAGGAAGAACTTCTTCACAGTTCGAGTGGCCAAAGTCTGGAAAGGGCTCCCAAGGGAGGTGGTGCTCTCCCCTACCCTGGGGGTCTTCAAGAGGAGGTTAGATAGGCATCTAGCTGGGGTCATCTAAACCCAGCACTCTTTCCTGCCATGCAGGGGTTCGGACTTGATGATTTATTGAGGTCCCTTCCAACCCTAACATCTATGAATCTATGAATGACTTGTAGATTTTTCCCTTCAGCTTCGCTGATATGCTCCTGTTGCTTAATACTCCTGTCACCAATTTCATGTTTGTCCACTCTGTTATTCGATAGTTCTGTAGCAAAACCCCCAGTTTTTGTTTTATTTTTTTCTCTTTTAAAATGCATTCCCTCCTCTTCCCCAACCATTTCTGACTTTGTCTCTCCCTCTCTATTCCCTATAGATAAGTATAAGTGAGCTAAGACATAGGGTAAGCTTCAGCATTTTATTTTGGTAGCAAGTTGTATTTGTTTTGTTTTTTCTCCTTCTTTCTATTGTATAATTATGATGTCCATATTGATTTTTACTGTTCTATAGTATCAGTAAAACAGAAATATATGATTTAGGCCTACATATGTAAGTTAATATAAGTAATGTCAAGCCTCCGTCTTGTGTCCCCTGATGTTGTGTAACCTATGACTCATACCTACCCCTCCTATGTAACTTGGTGCCTGAACGAATAGGGATGAATGATGGTGCTTGAGAGACAATGGCAGTAGGTCTAAAAATATCTCTCTCTGAATGACCGAACCATCAACACCAATACCTGGACCAATTACCCAGCCATTGGAACCACCCTCAGCATTCAAGAAACAAAAGAAGAGGCAACCCACCATTCTGCCAAGGCTGCACATGCTCAGTAAGAACACCTGGAGCCCTCTGGGACAGGACTGACATTGCCTGGACAGGTCCTCCCCATAGGAGATCAGAGGTAGTCTGCCCCATAAAAAGGGGCAGTGAAGACTGACTCCTTGGGACACCCTCTCCATCTGGACCAGCACAATGCCACACCACCTATCCACCCAGAGGCCCTGCCGGTGACCCCCCTCTGGACAACATCTATTGGACAAGGACCCCTTTCCAGCCTGGATAGGTAGCTATCACCCCCACCCTCTCTTCAACCAAGGACTTGGACTCTGTCTCTCTTCCCCACCTAGACTCCAACCCTTCCACTGAGTCTGTTTCTCCTGCTGCTAGTGTGTGTGTGTGTGTGTGTGTGTGTGTGTGTACACCAATAACTTCATGGGGCTGTGTAGCATGTTGTCTGTAATAAACCTGTTATTTTGAAACCCCAAGTTGGGTTTTTATCTGTTTCCTGACTGTTTCCTCCTTGCCACCACTTGTCTGCCCCCCAATCTTTCACCTCTCTGCCTCTCTCTTTCCTGGCTGTCTCCTCCTTGCCACCAGTCTTTCTCGCTTGCACCAGTGACCTTGAGTAACCCTGGGGACACTTGACTTTAAGTAACCCCAAGTCTCAGATCCTCAGCCCAGCTTTTCTCTAGTCTACCAGTTCTAATCCCAGTTCTGGCAACTTTCACTCCTTACACTTTCTCTCTCACTTTAACCTTCTCCCAGGTATCCCAAGTACCCCAAACACACACATACATACCGTACCATCCAAGTTAGGAACTCACCTGTGTGTATGTGTAGGTGGATGGTATGTGTGTGAATTGGTGAATATACAAATATGTCATTGTGTGCGTAATACACGAATTAGTGATCCGTGTATATGTATGGAGTGTATAGGTATTGACAACTGATTGTTGTCTAATTTTTTGTGTGTGTAGTATGCATGTGCTTGAATTGGTGATAGGTATGCATGTGCCTGGGCTGGTTTGGATGCGTATGTGCCTGAGTTGGTAGTGTGTGTATGTGTATGCACCTAATTGATTTGTGTGTTTGTACACATGAAATTGTGTCACACTTTCCTGCCTAACAGTGCAATATTGAGATCCTGAGAGTTGGCCTGATCCCACAGGGCAACTGTTGAACTTTTCATCTAACTCTGTATTCTTCTGAATGCTCAACCCCAGTCCATAAAACTAGTTAATTCTGATAAATCTGGAAGAGCTAACAAAATAACCCATTCATTTGCTTTCTTTTTCAACATTTCATCACTTGCTGGTAATTCCAGATCCCCTCAACTGCCTATACCAGCACAGTTATGTTTTTTGGGCTCTGTATTTCCTAATTCCTTTCCTTTCCTTTCCTAAATACAGGCACAGAAATACTGCAGCCCAGGACATGCCAATTTTAGTTTTAACTTTTCAATATGCTATATTCTATTTCTAGGCATATATCTGGCTGTAAGTGCTTGTGGTAATTTCCCCCAAAATATAAATTATTTTGACATTATTTTTCTAAAAGAAGTAACTATGTAACTAGAAGTAACTAGTGTAATTAGCACTGGCCCTACTGGCATTGTAGCAAAAATGTGAATACATCTCAATACAGCTACTAACAGATCAGATGCACTCCTATTTTAAAGAGAGGTTTCCCAATGTCTTTCAAAGTTCATTAAAATCCAATTGTGCTCCCATTTAATGAAGCAAGAAGTTTTCACAAAAAGCTGTAACACTTTTTTTTTTGCAAACAGGGACCACATCTTGCAGTACATGCTCATTTTTGAGACAGGATTTTTGAAAATACGTGCCAAGCACCACATACTACATGCTTTAGGAATTCAAAAGTAGCACGCTGTATCTGGAACTGAAGTACAAAAAAGTATACAGTACAATAAAAATGTTTTTTATTAGTAAGGTGCAGTGTGGGCCATGGTTCCATAGTTTGGTAAGCTGTAGTGGAGATGGCATAATAAGCTGGTAATGTTATACAGTAGTGGTGCTCAATCTGTTGGACCTGTGGGCCAGATGAATGGCACAGGGCTTGCCTCCAGGTCTATCAGGCCTTGGGCCCAGTTTCCAGCCCCACCCCCTTCCTGCCCCATGTTCCAGGATTGGGCCCTGGGGGCTCAGCACCATCCACGCCCTGACCCATGCTTGACAGGACTGGGTTCCAGGGGCCCAGCACCACCTCCTCATACTGGCATTGGGTTGTGGGGGCCCAACACCATCCCTTCTTGGCCCCACATACTGTGATTGAGCCCTCAGCCTGGTACCTTTCCTACCTGGCCCTGCATATTGGGAATTGGTAATGGATCCAGTATGCAGGGCTCAAGGCTCCCTATGGATCTGGTGATGTGGCAGCAAGGTAGCAGTGAAGCCACTCTTCCACCACCAAATTTCTGGACCCATGAGGAACCCCATGAACCAGATAACATAGTACCATGTGCTGGATCTGGCCTGTGGGCTGGAGGTTGAGCATCCCTGTTATAAACAGTTCCACTGCAGTTATACAGTCCTCCCCCATCAATAAGTAGGTTATGCATTCATTTTTTTAATATTATCACACAACACTTCATCATGATCAAAACATACATACATTATTAATGAAGTACATACAAGTTTTAGGTTTGCTAATATTTACTCCTTGGAATGCAGGTGTCTAATAATTACACAGCCTGTCAGCTAACAGACTATTTAAAGATATCAAGTCTATTTTTAAACAAAGCTATCTTTTCACTGACATTTAAAATAATTTATGGTTTCAATAATAGCTTAGATTTTGGCAAGGAACTACAATTTCAGCAAATAAATATACTATGCATGCAGTTTTTTATGCTTTTTTAATTTAAGATTCTATGACAAAAAATAAAGCTTGAAAGAACACTTTTTTTTGTTGTTCTTGTTCTTGAAAACATGACCTGCTTTTCAGATATACAGAAACCTGAAAGCAAAGTAATAGACATGCAAATAAGCTATTTAACATACAGTAGCTAATTAAAAAATTAAATGAGTCCTATTGACGTTCAGAAAAGGATTAGCATATAAGCAATTTAGGCAGATTTTCTTTACACAAAGTGTAATTAAATTAGAACTTTAAAAGATACTTAACTTTTATAGTTTTCTCAAGGCAAAAACTCAAATAAGCACAATAAACACATGCATACTACCATGATCACATCCAGGTAAATTGTAGTTAGTAATAGATACTACACAGATGCTTTCTAGTCAGCAGTTGATGTCAAAATGAATTAGTAAGTTATTATGTAGTATAATTTTACATTTCATGCTATGATGTGTAAAAAAATGTTATAGTGATAGTATACCTGCAGGCAAAATCCAAACTGGATAAAGAACTCAAGAGGTAGGAAGATGTTAGACTCTAGAATTACTCTAGAATTACTCTACTAGAGTAATACTCAAACAGACCTTTCAACCCCACAGATAGAACCTGGCATATGACAGATCTGGGACCTTTCAGGCACTGGTGGGTGTCATCTCTACTTCAGGCAAAGTAGTAAGACTGGTTTTATCATCTGCTTGTACAGTACCTACTATTATGAGGCTGAAGCTACCTAGCACTTGAAAGATAGATATTATTAATATTTATTACTGGCAATGTAGTATCAATGAGTTTGGGGTATTGACCAACCCGCTTGTGTTAGGTATTGTACAAATTTAAAAACAGACATAGACTCCTTGTCCTAGAGAACTCAGAACGTAAGCTGATTTTGGTAAGCTAATAAACTTTAGTTTTGGCGGGTAAATGACGAGTAAAATTATTTAAAACTATTTTACAGCATAATGCATTTATTTGTAATATTTGAATCTCTAAATTTTATTAGTGAGTTGAGATTTTTTTAAAGCTTTTTTATTCCCTTTTATAGGACTTCTTTTTTCATCTTTGTAATTGCAGTGATACTTAGACACATTTTTATAACTTTTACCTTGCAGGGATATTTGAAGTACTTGTTTCATAAAAGAGGCTAATGGAGAAGTTGTATTCTATCCTAAAGTAATTATATATCGGCTTGCAATTCATCTTTCACTTTAGGGCTGTCAAATGATTTAAAATATTGATCACGATTAGCTGCATGATTAAAAAAAATATTTGCAATTAATTGTGATTTTAATTCCACAGCTTAAAACTCAAAACTATGCACAGAAAAACTCAAAATTATGCAAAATTATGCAGATACATTGTATGGTTGTGGGTGTGTGTGGGGGAATTTGTGAAGGTGTTGGGGGCTATAGGTGTGTATGTGAGGTTTGGGGCCTGGGAAGGGGGATCTAGAGCCTGGGGAGGGGGGACTCCACATGCCCTATACATCATGATGGGTCAGGGTGGGTCAGGAGTGAGGGGGAGTGGCTGTGGCTTGGGAGTGAGGGGCAGGGGCAGGACATGGGCATATCACTGTCTCCCCACAATCATATTACCCCCCACCGGTGTCCTCTTTTTTGAAACTGGAAATATGGTAACTCTACAGGAATGCAGCCTGATAGCATGTAGAGCAGTGCCCAGCATATAAGTCTGTGGAGGGGAAGGGAACAGGGCAGGGGGCAGATTGAGGCCCCCACAGTAAGGGAGGGAGTGAGCCGGGGCAGGGGCTGGGGTGAGAAGGACCCCAGGGCCAGGGCCGGGATGGGTCATGGGACAGAAGTGTGGGAGGCTCATCTGAGGTTCGGGTGGGAGGCAGCTCCATGCCACTGCATGCACCCCTGGAGGTGGCATGGGGGGCATGTGCCCCCTTGATTTGTGCATGGGGAAGATGCAAGCTGCCCACTGTGAGCTGAGGCTCTGCACCCTGCTGCCTTTGCCTTAGGAGCCGTGTGCTGACCACGTGTCCCCTGCCCACCCGGCACAATGTAGTATTATGCAGATTCAATTAATCAAGTCTGCTGGAGTGTGGCAATTACTGTACTCCACCAGACTCCTGTGTCTTGAGTATCAGCATTCCTGTGCTTCAAAATGCTGGTAGGGGTGCTTTATCTAAAGCTTGTTTGACAAGCATTAGATAAAGTACCCCTGCCACCATTTTGTAGCACAGTGACACTGATACACAATACACTCTGCATACTTTAATTACAGCCACAATAATTAAAGCACCACCCCACTCCTTTCCCTACTACTCTTGGAGCATGTGTATAAATGCCCAAAAAGTCTTGGAGAAAATGAGCCAAACAGGAGACTTTTCACTTTTGAAAATAGCTAAAGAGAGTCTAACCAGCAGCCCCATACAATGAATTTATAACAATCAATGAGGGCATCCATCTCCCATGCCAATCCAGAACAAGCATGGTTACCCCCAGTTCATCACAGGTGCTGTGGTGACCTCTTAAGAGGACATCTTAAAGCCAATCAAGTTTCAGCTGCATTATATTATATATCCAAATAAGACATGATTAAAAATATTAATTAAACTAGTAAATGGAAGCCAAGCCTCTAATTTATTACCTCTAAAGAAGCAAATACAAGTATATTATCTTTGTGTACTGCAGGATAGCAAGGAAATTTACTCAAGGCAACTTATTGCTAGGGAGGCTGCCAGCCAATCAGGCATACCCACTGTGAGAGGGGAAGTAAAAGCCCCTCTAGTGTGCCCCATGGACCCTGATACTCACCACAGGGGTCCAAATGAGTGGCAGCCAGGGAGAAATGCTGACGCCGGCTCTGCAATTTCGGAGCTGCCTGAGCCTGCGTATCAGAGATTGGCGGGGGAGGGGCTCCGGAGAGGTGCGGGCTGCTCAAAAAACAGCTGGGAACACAGCTGGGCAGCCATTAGGGGAAGAGCAGGATGCCATCTGCAAAGCCAGGGATCACAAGCCCCAAGTGTGGGGGAGTAGAGCTGAACATCTGCCGGAGGGCTCTGGCAGACTGGACAAGAAGCCCAAGTCTCGGGAACCTAGTGATGCCTGGGAGCGACATCAGAGCCCCCTTAGGGAACCCAGGTATGGTGGCTGGGGATGGTGGCAGGGAGCTGCTAGCCCTGTCGGGCAGCTTGGTGGGGAAGAAAGCACAGCCCTGCATAGGAACTGAGCCCCACCAGCTCGGGAGGAGCAGGAGATGGACTACAGGTCAGCCAGGACCTGGGGGCGGTCACGCTAGGAAGACGGACTAGGGTGGGGCACAGGGCAGCTGCCCAACCCCCCAACTACTAGGAGGGAAGAGATGGATGAGTTCCCCTTCTTCTTCTCCCCTCCACCCTGAGTGACCAAGTGGGCACTGGGAGACAGGATCCCAGGCGTCCGTCAGCAGAGGCCGGACACTTTCTTTTGAATTCATTTTTAGTTCCAGTTATCCCCAAGCTGGGGCAGATTCAGATGCTGAAGCCAACCCAAAGTTGAGGGACCAGCCGTGGGGAGGATTGTGCTGGCTGGGCAGACCCGACCCGTTCTGAGGTGGCCGGTGTTGATGAGACAAGATCATCCAGGAGAAGACCTGAAGGGTACAGCATTTGCCCTGGTCATGGATGTGGTAAAGGTGGGGTAAAGGGGAGGTTTGGAGCCCCACAAAGAAAGACCAGGGTCAAGACCTCTTTGCTTTGGGGGCCACCTGCAGGGAACTGCCTCCCCCATAAAGAACATCCAAGACATGGCAGATGAGTAGGAACATCACCCGCACCATCTAGGTGTCACCAGAGCTCGATCTCACTGTGACGTCACTTGGGAGCAAGGCACCTATAAAGAAGGGGCCGAAGCCCTACAACACCTACAAGCGACACCCACACTGAATCCAAATTTTTCTGTGATATTTTGGCTTTTCTACATATTAATGAAACCAGGGAAACTCAAGTATTTTACACAGTAAGCCTGAATTGTCCTGGCATTTAGGGGCCTACCAAAAGCCATGTGGGACAGTGGAAAGACACCAAGGATGTGAACAAATATTCATGGGATCTGGTTTAAGTTTAGATGGCTTATTTAAAGCTGCCTAAACCCACGCTAGGACTGGCATGCGTGGGCAGCCCAAGGTGAGTGACTTGGTGTGGGACCAGGTGGTGGGAAGAGTGGGGGAACTGGTGGGATTCGGGCAGGTGGGCTGGTGGGTCTGCAGGGGGGATTACTCAGTCTGGGGATAGGGTAGTTGAAGGGCTAAATAAGAGTCCAGTCAGGGTCAGGGGGGTTGGAACAGCACAGCCCCATGTTTGTGCTATAAATGCATACTGGCATTTATTCCATCAGGTTAACCTATTTTTGGTTGGGTTGATTCAGATTGATCTAAAGTACATTCACCTCTGAGGTGAACTAACTTTAAATTGCGTATGCCATTTCTAGGACAATTTAAAACTTGTGAATGCCTTCATGCCCGGGCATTTAGATTGACCTAACCTTGTTTATATCATGCCCTAAGAATGTACCCCAAGTATCTCCCATAGGTTTAGGATTAGGACTTTAATTGGGTTTTGAAACTACTCTGTTGATAAGCAACAAGATCTGCAACTGGGTAAAGCTGCTTTCATCAATAGCTAGTTCCTATCCTGAGGCTGGAATAATTATAATGCTGGCAGCCGCTAATGGTTTATGAGTAGCTAAGACTTGTACAAACTCTCCATTACAAATGCTATACTATTAACTCCGCAATCTTTTTTGGCTAACAGGATTTTATGATTACTCAATAGGTAACCTGTTTTAGGAAAAAGGAAATGGGTTGTATACTTTATGCATGGAACTAATTCTAAAATCTTGTTTAATATTTTAAAAATACACTAATTTTTATAGGCGTTAGAGTAACAAAGCAGAGTAATAACTTGCTCAGTAGAAGCATAAATTGTGTTTGTTCAAGATTAACTTAATAAGTATACATATTGGTCTAAGAATTCAAGTGATATCAATTATGTTTCCTCTTTAAGAATAATGAGAAATCTTTAATCCATTGTGCAAAAATCTAGCCAATAATAATTTGCCATCTTAGCATTTTGACAAGTGTTTGGAAGCATTTTGTAACAAAGAAACAACCAGTCTAAGAGGTGTATAATAAATCCGATTTGTAAATTTTTGCATGAATATAAATCCTTAAGATAATTACACCTTTTGCTAGCCAAGTGTCTTATTCATAAAAATTGATTGTACTGTGGCTGGCTGCTCTATTCAAATGGATATTAGCAGCTACACGCATGCTTTTCTCAACATCATTTTCAACAATGGAACAGGCACCCTGCTTAAAGAAAAATCCTTTATTTTATCTTTATAAGTGAGCATATTGAAAACAATTTCAAATCAGCTTTATCAGCCTAAGTAATCAAAATGGAATTATTTTCCTGTGGCTTTTCAGAGCTTTAATTTCTGGCACATTGGTTGAAGGTTGTTGCAATGCTCGATAAGACTGCACATTCACTTCCAGCATCTTCTATCTGATGTTCTGGTTGAGACAAAGATTATTAAATCACAGTACCTGCCTGCCTGCTCAGTGTCTCTGGTACAGGATAAATATGCCTTCTTTTTGCAGACCCAACACTATCTGAGAGCAAGCTTTGCAGCATGAATTTAACTACTATCCTTTTTCCACATGATTTTAGTAACTTATTTGATTTTTATTTGTATAGATTAACCATCTAATTGGTCACATGACCAAAATTTGATTTATGCTACTGCTTTCTGGAGAGGGGTACACTATGCAAGGAATAGCAATGGTCTATAACTACTCCATTCACTAAGATTTAATGGAGACTGTGGCGGGCCAATGGGGGGCGCTCCTGCGTTGAGCCGCCCACCTCCCTGCGCCCGACCACCTTCCAGGCTCCGAGTGCCTCCCTTAGGGTGCCTCCCGTCCGGCCGACCCCTTCCCTGGAGCACACCCGCTAGCCTGGGGTCCCGCTGCCATCATCCAAGGCTCTGGACTCACTTCTGGCTCTGCGCGCCTTGGAGAACGCAGGCCTGATCGTCCAATGGGTACTAGATCCAATACAAGCACTTGGGGCACTTTCCCAAGTCAGGGGCTTATTAGGAAAGTCTCCCTTAGTCCACAGACCTAAGGGGCCTCCTTGCCATAATTTAGACCCACCCCTCAATAAGTCTCCCACACCGGTCACAAGGAGAACTTTATTGATTACAGGGGGTAGGGTGAAAACAGGGTAAAAGGTAGAGCAGTATCATAGAAATCTTACAGGAATATCAAAGGAATCCCATAGAGCAAACCAGGGTGGCTGAGGTAGCCGTTTAAACGCATCTGAGTTACTGAAACTAAATATCTAATCGGATCTCTAGTAGCTTACTCACTCTCATCGTCCAGAGGTAGTTGTTGTATCCTCTGGAGGCAGGGCACTCTTGGAGCATGCGGTGATGAGGAGAGAGCCAGGCTCAGATTCACCTGGATGACCGCATGGCTAATGGCTGACCCCCCTTCTTCTTGGACCGAGCCCTTAAATCACCTCTCTGACCTCAGCAGCCCGGTCCAATCGAAGCTGCCAATACTGGCCACAAGCCGACCAATCTCCCCAGCATCCCTGGCTACCTGGGCCCGCGCAGGGCCGGGCCTTTCCCCCCTGCCCAGGTGACCAGAGCATCGCCTCCCAGGCGCCAGGCTTTTGTCATGTAGACCAGGTGGGAGATCCCCGCCCTGAGGAATGAAACACCAGCCTCCCAGGCTGGCTGAGACAGGTCTCTGGAGAGGGGCACCAACGGTAACTTATTTAATTTTTATTTGTATAGATTAACCATCTAATTGGTCACATGACCAAAATTTGATTTATGCTACTGCTTTCTGGAGAGGGGTACACTATGCAAGGAATAGCAATGGTCTATAACTACTCCATTCACTAAGATTTAATGGAGACCTCTACAAATAGGCTGGCCAGCATCACTGATGTCTTCCCAAGATGGGCCCAGCAAACCTTCCCAGTGTCTTCTATTATGAAAAAGTGTTTCCTGACTGCCCCACCCCCTATCAGCAACAGCACCCAATAGGCAAACCAAGCATCTACATGCAGGAACTGAAGTTTATGGTCCCAATCTAGCCAAGCACTTCAGTATGTACTTAATTTTTAAGCACTTAACTGGTCCTAATGCTTAGAGATTATTTGTGTGTTTAAAATCGAGCTTGTACTGAAGAAGTTCTAAATTCAGCACATAAAAGCTTCCATGCAGTTGCTTTTATATGCTAATGTCCCTAAGTCGTACATGTCTGAAATAGGGAAATAGAGTTTAAAGAAGACATCACATGTAAGTGGAGGTATAATGTACATGGAGGTACAAGTGCCCCAGTGGGAGCTCCCATAGGATATATGCAAAATATGACTACATTTCTAGAAATGCTAAGCATTGCAACTGCCCTTTCCTGCTGCTTTCCAGTTGCCAGGCCCCAAAGCAGCTCTCCACCACCCAAGGAGCATAGGGGCTGAGGGAAATGGCAGCAAAGTAGGTGCAGACAAAGCCCTCCCCCATCTCTGCAATCCCACATAATGTACTGCTGATGCTAGCTGGCCCATGTCAAACAGGAGCTGGGTTCTTTTGGACAACATCTTATTAATGGTTGCCTTGGAGTGAAAAGAATCCCTTCATCAGAATTCTGTGCCTCCAGATTTAGGTAGTTCACTGCAGCTTCAGACAATCTGTTCTACCTCATTTCCAGAAATATTCAATGCTGTTTCCATTAGAGCTATTTCTTCTTTTCATATTTCACCTTGCCACTGTTTACTAGCACCAAATAATTTGGCAGACTTTATTAATCCCAGTGTATGCTTATATATTTCTCATATAATGTGCAAACAATAGTAAGCTCCTAAGCAACCAAAATCCTAAATCTCTTAAGGCGAACTTTGAGAATTAATTTTGAGGGATGGATGCATTGTAGTGACCCAGGATATACAACTGCATGTTTTGATTTAATTTCCTGCCCTCCCTAGTTATGCAAAGTTAGGGATTAGGGTATCCCAGGCACCAATCTGTGCTTCATTCAGAATTAGGATTTGGGTTTAAGTTTGGGACTGAGGGCTGTTTAACACTGTGAAACCTTTCCTTGCCAATCCTCTACAATATAAGCTTCACTACTGTAATTTTTGAATGACATGGGTGAAATAGTAGGCTAGTACCTTCTACATTCAAAACCACCATTGGTATGTACCATGTAGACAGACACAGCAAGAATGACTCACAGCAGCCAAGCTGTTTGATAATAACCTCATGTAACTTTCACGAGTCAAAAGTTAAGTGACTTAAAATTAAAGACGAAACCAGTCAGTTTGGAGGAAGCTAGAAAAGATAACTAGCCTCTGATGACTGAACATTTAACTACACGTATAACTTAAGAGCTACCAGAGGATCAAGAAAATTGAATGTTGATAGGGTAGTAACTCTAGACTATCCAACTGAACTGCCACAAGGGAAATTTACAAACACACAGTATTGCCTACAACTAGATGTTAAGGCCTCTACTGGGATTAGAACTTCCCAACCTACCATGTGCCTTGTGATCCCTCTCCAGCTTTCTGTATCAGACAGCTACTGAAATAAGTTTTTATAACTCAAATAGGCAACATCTAGTCTAGCCTATCAAGAGAGAAAAAGCTTCCTGAATACAACAAAGCTGATAAGAACTTGTTGAAAGGGAAAATAAAGGAAAAAAAATAAAAATAAAGGATTTCCCCAACTGTTGGTTTATTTTATTGCTTTGGAATGCCAGTTTTAGATATAATTTTAAGAGACAGTATGCAAAGTAGAGACCTTCTTGCCCAAAACTGCAGTCCTTTTGCTGGCAGGATAGATAAGGGGAATATTTTCAAACATGAAAAAAAAAAAAATCCAGTTTACTTGTTTTAGGTTTTTTTTCAGTGGAGTCTTCTGGAATCTGGCCTTTTCTGGTTGCTTTTCAGTGTTATATAGCAGCTAACAGCACAGGACAGCAGCAATTGAAAATCATTATCTTTGTGAAATGCAGGGAGCAGGAGTTTTTCATTTTATACGTCATCTGCAACCTCCTACTGGAATTTCTTGTAGTCAGCAGGCTTTACTGAGCTAATGAGAGATGCTTGTAATTTCTCTACATGCTGTGGTATTTGAGGTCAGAGACTGTATATGCTAAACTACAGTGCACCCTGATTTTATTTATTTTGCTAATGTGAAACAATTTCTCGGGTCAACATTCTGCCATTCATTCTTCCATCAGGAAGACCTACTGCTGAATTCATTAATAGCAGCAGTCAAGTCAACAGGACAACTCATATAATAAAGCACTATTCATCGCGAGCATTGTCAGAATACCACCATATGTACATGCAATTGAACAGTTACAGAATCTTTTATTAACATGAGAGTTCTTTCATCTCTCTTGCAAGTGCTGTTCCATTTGATCAAATATATTGGTAATGAGATGTCATATTATTGCCATACTTGCATTTAGTGATAATTTGGCATTCTTTCTGTTGAATTCTACTGTAAGACTAAGCTTTCAATATTTCAGTATTGTAAAGGAAACTTTAAAAATGTGGAATAATCTAAGTGGTCTTCAGATAGTCCAGAGGTTTAAGAATTGTATTCCTACAAAGAGCGTTTAACACTTCCCCAGATCTTGGAAAGCAGACTTCCCTTTACCCATATTTCATGACTTTGATATCCCTTATCCTGACAACATTACCAGATCCAATCAAAAAATGAAAAATTTGAGAACAAAAAAACAAGTAATATTGTTTGGCCCATACTTTATTCAAATAAATCTCTATCATTTTATTTAAATGAAGGTAATACAAAATTTTGAATCTTCTTCTTTGTGTGGCATAAGACCCAGGATTTAGCTATAGAATTTTGGCTCAGTGTGCTCTGGTGTCCATAGAACCTTGCACATATATACATGGAAACATGATTGTATATTACAGCAGCATTATTACAAGCACCTATCTAATAATTCATGAACAGGATCCAAGCACTGCTTGCCACATGCTCATTTTATGTTGTTTAAAAAAAAAGATTAATTAGAGGGAGAGTTAATATTGCATTAGGACACTTTTTTTTCAATCCACTGTTCTTTTATCATTTCATGGTAGTAGTGCCTAAGAGTACTGATGATTTTATTGGAGTTTTCCATGATTAGTAATAGTATACCATAGTAGGATTAGGCCTAGAGAATACTTTAGGACTCTTTCAAATTTATATGGATTAATATTATCTGGATAATTAAGAGATGAATGAGCATTATACTATGGTGAGGGACAGAAATTACATATAAACCAGTATAAGTGATCGGAAACTAGTTCAAATCTATAACAAATCAAGGCTAAGTACATTGAACTTCTGTTGTGTTACAGATCTGAACCAGTTTCCAATCACTTATACTGGTTTATGTGTAATTTCTGTCTCTACCCCAAAAATTCAGTGCATGTAAACTGGTGTCAAAATAGACAAAACTGGTTTAAGATAAATCTGGATGGATAATGTATCAGGTTTAACTTATTTAGGTTAAAATGATTTATTCAACTTCTGTTCCCCCCCCCCCAGATTCAAGTTAACTCACAGCCCCCCAGCATCCCAGGATGCTTTGAATCTCTCCAGCAAATCCCCCCTTGCAGGGTAGGCAGATTAGCCTTGGCCCAAGCTATCTGCTTCAGCTGAGCAAGGAAGCATGCTCTAGTACTGCCTGCTCTCTCCCCCACTGGGTTTCTGACCTGGGTCACTGCAGCCATGTGGTTGCATTTCCAGAATCAAAAGTGAATGTCTGTTCATTTGCTAATCAGTCCCAAATATGCCGCTTAGACTAACCTGTGAAGATTGAATCAATTTGGACTTGGGCTTTTTTACTGTCTGTACTTAGCCTACAATAATATTTTCCAAACTCTAATCTGTAGCTCTGTTATGAACTGCCATAACATTCTATATACTTTTAAAATAATCTGACTGTTATTAATACCCCATTATTAATAGCTGTCCTAAGCACTGTTTAGATGCTTAGATCCCTCTTAGCTTAGTTGCCTTTGCTGCCAGACTTATCTGAGATTCAACTTTGCACATTTTACTTAACCTGGATATTAACAACCCTGCTTAATAACTTCTTGCTATTCAGAACTCAATGCATTTATTTTGCAGGGTGTTAAACTACATCAGTTCTTTGTTGAAAATGAATATAGAATTAACTCTAACATTTTTAGACTAAACAGTTAGAAGCTGTTAAGCAGACACTACTTTGCAATATTGTACCTTTCTGTTGAGAGCAGGGACATTCAAAGTCAGTGAATAAATATCTAGCAGAAATGTTATTATCTATAGATTAATAACTGGCTTTAATCAGTGTTGGGGCTGTTAATTTCTCAGGTATAATCACTTCAAATTAGAACAGAATATCAACCTTCTGATGAAAAACATGTCAATATTTTTTCTGGATTGAGCCTTATTTCCAAAAAAAAATGTTTTCCAAGTTCTGAGGGTTTAAGGTTAGCCGTTCACAATCAGAGTATATTTGGGAATAGATACTATTCATCAGTAAGGCCTTAAAGTCAATTACACTACTTACTGATTTAAATTAGGCATAAGCTTAAATACCTTGCAGAATCAAAGTACTCTCACCTCTATTTATCCCTTGTAAGAATAATCATGTGTCCACTTAACTTCTTACAATTCTATGATCTGGTCAAATTTGGGGTGGGTAAAATGATCCCCAAACCTATTTTGACATTATTTAGGTTGGAACTTTCAAGGGAGCCTAACAGGATTTAAGTATTATTAAAATATAATAGGAGATGGGCTCCTAATTTTCTCAGGCACCTTTCAAAATCCCCACTTTAAGGCCTTTCATTAAGCATCTAAAAAAAATCTACAAAAAAAGTTTGCAATACTCTGGTGACAGGCAAATATCATTATTTTATAGACAGAAAACGGACACAGACTGAAATCCTAGTCTTACTGTAGCCAGTGGTATGTCCCATTGATCTCAATGGACACAGGGTTTCACCCCAAGCCCAAGAAATTATATAATTTGTCTAAAGTTACATATATAGTAGAAGAGTTGAGAACAGATCAACAAAAAAGTTGCATACACTGGTTGCTAATTAACAAGGTAAATGTAGTTTACTGTATGTGGTTTACTGTACATTAAGTTAGACTTAGCATGATTCTATCATCATTGAAATACAAGTGCTGCACTGTCCACTATACTAAGCACGTTTGCAATTCTTTGTAGAATCCATTTAGTTCAGTTTTCATTTTATTGAACTAGATCAAACACTGTGGCATACACACAAAACTTCTGTTTTGAAACATGCACATGCTTTCTCAGGCATTTTCTCCCATTCCTTTTCAGGCAGCAGTTATCAAAACTTCAGGGAAAAAACCCCCCAGAACATAAGATCACTATTTTATCTGTACAACACACCAGTAAAACAAGAAAATTAACAACAAGCTCTTAGTTGTGCTTGTCAAAAATCTTACTGTAGGATTCTACGTTTTAGTTCAAATTAAATAGCCAACAGCATCTGATTTTAGGATTATCATCTTATTCACGTAGGGGGAAAAATCTGTTTGCTACTTTCTAAAGCTAATTCAACAGAGGTCTAAATAACCACTTAAACTCTGAGTCTGTCAAAATGAAATGCTGCAGGTCTTCTCACAATACCTAATTGCAGACCAGCATGACATCAGGGAAGTTTCATAAGCACTAGCTCCAGAACTATGTAAATCCTAGATGATAAAACATACTAAACAGATTATTCCCTGAAGACTCAATTACCTGGAGTCTGATATTCTGACCTTATCACTGAGTATTAGAGCCAGTGTTTTCAGAGTACACATGTAATTGTGTTAAAACAATTTCACTCAGCTGTATTATACTGCCTGTAATGTAATATATGTATACATTTTTCCTTTGGTATGTATATATTACTAAATATGTAATAGCTCAATGAGAGCTACTGGATATCCAACATGCTTAAAAACAACAAAAGGACCAAAATATGGCTTTAACAATCCAACTTTTTTAGACTCCTCTTTTATAAATCTGATCTAGATATGTATCGGTAGGCCCCTGGTAGATATTACATTTGCCATATATTGATTGCATGACATATTGCAGGATACCAGATGTTAAACTAGTTTATCCGTGGATAAAAACAGTGGATCATCCACAAAGAATTTGCTTGAAGAGCAACATTTTGGGGGTATGAAAGTATCCCAAGATAGGTTTAATATGTGCCCAGCTAACAAGTTACAATTTATAAACCAACACTTGCATATAAAGTGTGACAAATGTAGTATCTGCCAAGTGCCTTAGACTCCTACTTTTCAATTTAGGCACCCAGATGAAAATGATTGATTTTTAAATATGTTATAATCTACAGGAGTCCCAGTGACTACAGTAGATGTTGAATGTTCAGGCTGCTTATCTTTATGTATTTAAATGTGGATTTGCAAACATACTTTAAGCACCCAAGTTTGCAAATTCTGCCCATACAACACAATATATAGAAAGAACCTGTAATGTATTTAATTATCCAGTTATCTGCATCAGCTTCTACATTTGACTTAAAATAATAAAAGATTATGGCTCCTTATGTAATACTCCAATTATGCTACATCCATTCCTTTAAACACGTATTAAGTAAAGCTGAACTTGCAAACACTTTCCTTTTATAATGGAACATATTTTGCCACTAACAGTGCAGAGAAATTGTACCACCACTTAGACATAGCATTCTTTGTGATGTAAAGTTATGCTTAGGCATCATAAGAAACCAAGCAACATTTTCAGAGAAATACTTTTTTCTCTTCTTCAGGAGATTATGTCCTTAAAATTGCACAGGACTGGTAAAGGCTATATTGGCATCACAAGTCCCCAGGGTCAGTTCATGCTTGCACAAGTGTAAATGAAGGAAAAAGTTCTGCTTTGCAATGCAAACCTCCTTAATAATACTGCTAACATCATTTAAGCAGGCTAAAACAGAAAACCAACTCACATCCCTAGCTGTATAAACCCCTGGGCTAATAGTGAAAATTAGTATTAAGAATTATTTGTCATTAAATGAAATAGATACAGCTAAGAACCAATACAAACAGAGAACAGACTTAATAAGCAGTGAATGTATCATTTTTATAAGATTCTTTCAGGCACAAAATACAGTGTAAGGTGGAAAATTTGGCAGATCAAAATGGTCCTTTTGTTCCTAACATGTAACCCCGTGCCTATCTGCTTATTTTTTTCTATAAAAAAACCCTATCTGCACAAGGACTACTACAAAATTGTATTAACAATTTGGATTTAATCACATGATCCTACCTCAGGATTTTGTGTAGATGTACAGACTACAGAATATTGTTTTGAAGGGTACTGAGCTTTTGCTGCTTTTGTTGACTGCAACAGAAAATGGATATTAGCACTTTTGAAAAATCAAGTCCCTAACATAGAGGAAGTCCCTGTCCCTAGAGGAAATAAATAAGAAGGGAAGGAGGGGGAAAGACATCCTAGGTTAAATATTTGCTGTTCTTAATCATAAAGTATTAAGATGATCAGCTCCAAGCAGAACTCTAGGAATGACCTAAACAGACAGTAAGGTATATGCTAGGCATTATACAATTAGACATAGCTTACTCAATATTTAAATATAAACTATGGGTAAAAGGATTACTTCTGATGCTTGAATTTTTTGCTGGAGTATAGTGCAACTAATGTTTCCTATCTAAATCATACTGAAAGTATATGAATTACCTCACAATTGATTTTATAATACATAAGACTGTTCTCCCATTAGTCTGGTGCCATAATTTACTGTAAAAGTCAAACAAAATAATTTGGTTACTGTAGTAGGCCAAAATTCATAATCTTTCAGCAGGATTTTAAGGTAGATGACAGAAAGTCATATAAAAATACAGTATTGCACAGGGTGGGGGTTTTGTTTTGGTTGTAGTCTATATTTTTATAATAATAAACCTTCTGTTGCATTAAACTACTTGAGTGCATTCCTGCCTGGAATAAGATATTAATTTGTACATGTTAAAGTCAAAAGCATACATTTTTGTCTGATGCTTGAAATGATGGTATAAAATCAGCCCTTGTGAATATATCCCAGATGAGCAGCATATAAGCCCAGGATATCAGTAGAGATGTCACTGCCATGTACAGATGTGTTCTTGTTCTTTGATTCTAATGTGGGCTAGCTACTTACCTTCTGAACGTATGAAACATGAGCAAGATGACAACATGGCCTTTAAATATGCAGCTATTCCAATTCATTAGAAATTATTGTGACCTGCCTGCAGATCAATGAATTGTTAATTTTTTTTTACACTTGACAAAAATATTTAGTGTATTTTGTATATACCTAACTAAACTGCTCCTACACTCTGTTCTTAATTGTGATAACAGACCAGTTACCTTCTCTTTTAAATACATAAAAGATTGGCACTCTCTCCTTGGATGGTGTTCCATTTTCTATTTATTTAACACCGTTTCCTGGGAGACAATATTGTTCTGCCTGATCTGGGAACCTCTTTTAGGTACTCCTAAAATTGAAGATATGTCTCTTGCTATCCTTAGTTCCACCACCACCAGAAATCAAAATAATATTTGTATATGGTGTCTTCCATCCAAAAATCACAAACATTAATAAAACAGAAGGCAGGCAAGGTGTCACACCTTAGCGACCAGTTTCATCAGGTAAGGTGCAACCCTGTCCTGTCTTCTGCCTTGCTCCAGACTAACTCAGCTAACTATCTCACTCTGACCACTAATGTCTAAATGTCTACATTTGCTAGCAACTGATGAAGTGAGCTATGGCTCACAAAACCGTATGCTTCTCTGATTCAGCTATTGTTTCTCAACCAGGATACTGCAGCACTCCGGCAAGAATTAAGATCTTTTCAAGAGTGCTGGGAGGTGTCACACACTGTTAGTAGTTAGGTGTGCGAACATGGCTTACAAGATAAACTCAGACGATGCAGACAGAAATTATATTTGTTGCATGATCGGCCACTTGAAAGCACTCTACAGCTACGCCAAAACAGAGTGCATGGCAGCAGAGTGCTCTGATCATGCAACAAATTAACCCTCATTATTTGAGGGTTCAAATGAAGGCACTCCGAAGTGGAGAGCCTTCATTAACTTCTGTCTGCTCTGGCAACTGGGATGAAGGAGCCCAGCCCCATCCCTGGTACTGTCTCAGGATGGGAGGGGGAGAAGGCAGGGAAGGGAGATCTGTTCTGGGGTTAGCCTAGCTGCACTGGGTGGGGGTGGGGGCAAGTGGATTGGAACCACCCCAAGGTGAGGAGCTCCAATCCCACCCCCCCACCCCTCCCACTGCAGTGTAGCAGGGCAAACCCAAGATCGGACCTCCCTCCCCTGCCTTCTCCCCTTTCCATCCTGAGACAGCACCAGGAACACAAAAGGGGAGGCGTGACTAGGGAAGAGGCTGCAGACAGGCTGCTTCTCTTACTGGATTGGCTCCAAATTGGAGCTCGATTTCCCAACTTTCTCACCCAACAGCTCATGTCTGTTGGGTCTGGAGGGTCAGTCTAACTCATGGTGCTTTCTTTGAAGTACTATGAGTTAGCCCGGGGAGCTGCACTTCTATCTGTGCCAAGAGATTTCAGCTAGAAATTCATAGTATTAAAAATATCTGATCTGTTGTGGTCTGAGCTGAGTTCCTTGCAACAGAAGCATTGTTCTCTTATTTTTCTGTAGTCAGAAAATGATTGAAAACTAAGAGTTGACATTTTTCTGAGGGTTGATGTATCTTTTGCCTTGAGCCTAAAAAGGTTGAAAACCACAGTTACTCTATTAAGTGCATGTCCACCTTGCTTTCTGTCTGGCTTCAGGCTAACATAGCTAACTACCTCTCTCTAAACATTAACGGTATATTTTTGAACACTCCTGTGATGTAACCTCTTAATAGATTATTTCCATTTTAACTCTTATCAGATGTCCTTGTCTTCAAAAATGGTCCCTTCCTTAGTTATATATGAAGAGTAGTCAGATGTTTAAGAATTAACTCTGCTTATTCCTGGTGGAGAAATAGTCTTGACACATTTGGCTTTTTCCAGCAATAGAAAATGCAAGTATGTATGTCTGTCTTTTAACATAGTTTTGTATGGAACATGAATTTGATTACTTGTAGGGAATAACTGCGGTAGGCTATCTGCCTTGATAACTCTTCGTTGCATACAGATAAGAAGCGAGTCACCATGGATATTTCCAAAATGATTGATTTCTTCTCACTCTATCTGAATCATTTTAAATAATGAAAGCCTTACACTTGTGCTAAGTTGTAGAACATTACAAATGATTTATTTAAAGCAACATTAAACCCAGAAGAATTAGAATCAAGAAGTAGTCTTCTGCTGTCAATTGTTTCCATTTGTTGACTAACAGCATTTGCCTGAAGAGAAAGGCATACAACAGATTCTATCTCAACATGTTTTTTCTCTTTACATTGACAAAAAGGTATCTTAAGGTTTGATATATGGGGGCACTACCAAAGGTTTGATGTTAAAACCCACATAGTCAAGTACATTAAGCCCCATGTGGAAGATCTCAGAAGTGGCCATAGTTCATTACAGCTTAATCTTTTCCCAAGGAATTCATTAAACGTCAGTACAGATGCTTTCATTCAGAAGCAGATTCAGTTTGCTGTTGCTTCAGTCTTCTTGGGATTAAGTTAGAGCAAAATCAGTCGTCTTTACTTCTGAATGAGAAAGTCCATATGGACAACTTATGCGCGTTAACTTCATACCTTTTGTTCATTCATCTTAATTCCTCATGTAGACAGGTTCTCAATATACTAGCCTTGTACCTGACTATATTTAATTTTTGGTGGCACTAAGGGGCAAGTTACATGTTACACTTAGACCATACTAAGGGCACTTAAAACGCAAGCATCCACTCAAAAAGCTCATTCATTTGTGCTAAGTGCCCTAAGTGTCACCCTTTCAGGTGAGTTTTACCTCTGGGCTGTGTTCTCTATCAAGTGTTAGGAAAACAGATAAAATGAGCAATATGCAGGCCTCCAGCATCCCAAGATGCATGGCTCCCACTGCTCATCTTCTCTCAGAGCAGGAACAATGCCAAGGTGTTTTGGTTCCAAGCTATGCCTCTGCTTGCCGGCCCTCTAGTGGCAAGTCAGAAATGTGTAGGCAAGAAATGGTATAACCCGTAACATGATACTGCTCCACGCCTGTTCTATCTTTAATGTCACTTAACATAGCACCGATTGAGTATGGTCTAAGCGTAACATGTAACTTCACCAAAAGTATGTTAATAGTTAGGACCAAGAAAACAAAACCTGCTAAACTAGTAATTGTATGGGTGTCAAGAGGGTGGAATATTTTGGTTCTTCATTAGTGCTATGGAATTTGGTGTATTTGATCCTTCCAAATAACCTACAACAATTACAGACAAGCAGCGTGGGAAATAATTGCCACCTGCTTCCTGCACTAGTTCTAATTAACATCTTACATTTTACAGTGCCTTTCATCCAAAATTAGCAAACTGATATAGTATACAAACTATATATAGAGATCATTTCAACAGTCACTGCAGGGCAACAGATG
Source organism: Alligator mississippiensis (assembly GCF_030867095.1). Taxonomy (NCBI): domain Eukaryota; kingdom Metazoa; phylum Chordata; order Crocodylia; family Alligatoridae; genus Alligator; species Alligator mississippiensis. The sequence goes on along the minus strand of NC_081826.1, from coordinate 169,843,877 downwards.
TTTAATGGAGTGAAATCAACATTACACAATACCTAAAACTATATGGAAACAAATGTTACAAAGCACCTATGAAAAAGTTAACAAGAACATTTAGCAAAATATTGTTTCTTTGACTAATTACAAATGTTTTGCTAAAAGGCTGCAATATTTTTAAAGCCTGCTTTTAGCAGTTTGAATGTTCTAAATTTCCTGGCTCTTTCTCCTCCTCAGGTGGACTCATCACATACAACATTAAATCACAATATACAAAGAAAATTTCAGGCCTGGTTGTCCAAATATGGAGCAATATCATTACTGAAGCCGGTTTTTGTTTTCACAAGAAAAATTCTGGAAACCTTTTTCTTATCATAAAACTACTCCCTTAGCAAAATACTTAGGCCGTATTTAGACAAGCGAGCCACTGCCTGTTGCAGCATCTCAAAGCAGTTTGAGATGGGGATCGCTAGGGCCTAGGCACAGATGTAGGGAGCAGAACAGCAAGGGCTGGCACTGCTCAGAGCCACAAGCAGTGGGACAGTGTTGAGACAGCTGCAGCTGGACTATGTCCTGATGCTGGGATGGAGCTGCTGCTGGGACGGAGTGAGTGAGGGGCAGGCAGGGGCTGTGGGTCAGGAGTGAGGGACACTGGTGGGGATGTGGGTTGGGTGTGAGAGGCAAGGGCATGGGCAGGGGCAGGGCACTGGTATCCCCAGCTGGGTGAGCAAAGTGGGCACGGACAGCTCTGATTTTTCTATGATAAAAAAAACCAAAGCAAATGCCAAAGTGTATAGATATTTAGAATTCATTTTATTATGATGATGGGGCACTTGGTAGGCTTCCAAATTGCTTTAAAAAGGTAAATATATCAATAAAACATTGCCCAACTGTTCTCTCTCTATATAGTGGTGTTTCATTTTAATCACAAAAGAATGTGGATTTGAGGTATTTTAATGAGAGAATTTGGGGGGTTTTTTATCAGAGAATTTACAATTTTTAAACAGGAGACACCAGGATCCCTGCTGGTGAGGCAAGTGGCAGAGGCAACTGGAGCCTGCTCAGGGCCAGAACCAGGAACTGAGCTGGACGGCAGTCAACGTGGCTGATTCGGCCATTTGGGGCCAGGAGGACATGCTTCGACAGTTTAAAGCTGGCCACCGCAATGAGCACATCTTCTTGGCGATAGCTGCCCAGATGGCAGGGCAGGGGCAGCAGAAGACATGATAGCAGTGCTGCACAAAGGTCAACTGTATAGCCATGACCCACTGGCAGCTGGCTCAGAGGTTCAGGAGGCACTGCTGCAGTGCCCATACCACAGACCAGGTGGCCATGAGGTCCCTGTATGGGCCTGGCAAGTATGCAGCCATAGGGCCACAAGTCCAAGGGGTCAGATGCTGTCACAGGTGGTAGCAGGTCACAGCCAGGCAGGTCAGGTCACAGACAGACTGGTACCGTGGGTAGAGGATGTAGGGGCTACTCTAGATTAGGGCTGCTTTCACAGTCCAGCTGGCACAAGGGACTAGTGTCCCTAGATACTAACTGGCTGGGCTTCAGAAAATCCTGAGGGCAAGTAGCCCCGAGCTGCTCACAAGGGCAGCTTTTTATACTGATGGGTCACAGCCAGACTGATGCACTGGTGCAGGTGCTGGCCCCAGCCTCTAGCACTCCCTGGGTGAAGATCCAGGAGGAGTTGGGCAGGGTCACTTTGCCCCAAGTGGCACAATTTGCCCCACACCAAAGTGCATGTTCAGGCATGTGTACTCAGGCACAAATCTCTGGCACAAATTTGTGCTACTGCTCTTTGAGCTGCTGCAAGCCCACGTGCCTGCATGTTTGGAAGCACTTTTAGGGCAAAATTAGACCCCTGGATATCCAGGGGTCAAAAAAAACCTGTACAGAAAAAAAGCGGGATAGGCAACCAGAGGCTGGGTCCTCCATAGAGATGTTCTGTCTGCCAGAGCATCTATATGGTTAGCCCTCACCCTGATGCTGAAGCACACTGCCTGCCCATGAGTGCAGGCAGTGTGCCAGCAGCAGGGGGCTGGACCCAGGCTCCACTGATGGTAAGTAAAGGGTCGGGGGGCTGGAGGAGGAGGGAGGGGACCATGGGGGGGGACCCCTGCTGGCCCTGCCCACTCCCTCAGTCCCCCGATGTGTTCCTCACCCAGCTCCATCCCCCAAGCCCCGCCAACCTCTTCCCCACCTAGGCCCATCCACCCCATCCCCCTGAGCCCCCCCCGATTCCTTCCCTGCCTGGCCCCACCTGCCACAGCTCCCCTGATCCCTTCCCTAAATGGCCCTACCCCCCAGGCCCCTGAGCCCACCCAATCCCTGCCTCCACAAAGAAAACTCAACCCCAGCACTTACCAGCAGCTCAAGCTGCTGTCAAGGTCACTGGGGCCCCACCTGCACAGTGCAGGGCAGGGTGACAAACCCAGCCTGGGCCCCGATGCCCCGCAGTGCCCTGTGCTACCCAGGGGGTGCTCTGCCAGGAGGCCCTGGACCTGCCCCCCCCCAAGTCCAGCTTGGTAAGTGGACGCTTTTTTCCTTTCCTTTTTTTTTTTTTTTTTTATAGTGCCAAAGGCTGGGGTTGGAGGGGCAGCCATGGGGGCTGTGAGTGCAAGTGTGGGATAGGGCTGGGTGGGCAGCCTTTGGGGGAGCTGCAGGAGCCAATGGGGAATGGGACCAGCAATCCAGGGTGCTGGGGGAGCAAGCGGTGGTGGGATGGGGCATGTGGGCCCTGCAGGCGAGGTAGCCCCTGTGGGGCGGCTGTAGCCCCTGCGGGGGGAAGCAAAATATATATTCATGTATTCATGAATTCATGAAACATGTATCTAGAGTTCACTTTATTATTATGGTAGAGACACTGGTAGTCTTCTAAATTGCTTTAACACTGTAGATATATCAATAAAACAGGGATTTTTCAGTTTTTCAATAGAGAACACCAGAATTCCTGCTAGGGAGGCCAGTGGCAGAACCCTGCCTGCTCAGAGCTGACACCTTGGACCCAGGTGGAGCTGGCTGACCTCCTGGCCAGTTGGGGCCAGGAGGACATATTTGACAGTTCAAAGCAGGCCACCACACCTGGAACATCTTCTGGGCAACAGCTGCCCAGATGGCTGGGCAGGGGGCACACATGGCAGTAGTGCCACACAAAGACCAACTCTGCAACCACAGCCCACTGGCAGCTGGCCCAGAGGGTCAGATGCCTCATCCGGGTCTGGCAGGTGAGCAGCAGGTCACAGCCTGGCAGCAGCCCCCACTGCCAGACTGCTGCAGTGGGTAAAGAGTGCAGGGAACTCTCAGGGCTGCTTCAGGGACAAGGGGCAGTGTCCCCAGGTACCAATGGGCTGGGCCCCAGAAGTTCCTGAGAGCAAGTAGCCCTGAAGCTACTTGCCAGGGCAGCTTTTTGTACTGCTGGGGCTAGGACAGGGCAGCTATTTATACTGCTGGGGACAGCAAAGGTGCTGGCCCCAGGCTCTAGCTCCCCCTGGCTGCAGATCCAGAAAGAGCCAGGCAAGGTTATTTTGCCCCAAGTGACAATTTGCTTCACAACAAAGTGCATGTCCAAGCACATGCGGTGATGCAAAAAGCCCCGGCTCAAATTTGTACCATGTCTATTTGAGCTGCTGCAAGGGCACGTGCTTGCATGAGTGGACGCGCCCTTAAGGATTATACCCAGGGCTGAGATTTCATCTGAGGCACAGGAACCTCTAAAAGCTTTTCTGTACTAGGAAATTTAAATGTGATTTTTAGCAGAGGACATGATTTTATGACTGAATGATCAGCATAGGGATGGAAAAGTTGTGTTCAGCATCATGTAAGCTTGTTGTGGGTAAGTTCTACTGTGGCCAGTATTTACCAGTGACATATTCCAAATGCGACTTGCTATAACTACCATGCAGGTTTTAAGGTTATTTATTAGAATAATTACTTCTTATTTAATAACTAGCTCTACTTACAAAAAGCGAGTAACAGAAAACTGTAGCCTGGCTCTCTAATATGTAAATCCATTTACTTTCAGATTCTGTGATGCTGGGTTTCTACTGCTCCAAGCATAGAAGTCACTAAGCAACAGTTAATACAGATATATTGTTCTCATCCATCTCAGGCTAGGTAGGTCCGTATCTTTTGCAAACAGCCACTGACTGCAACCCATTTATTTAACTTTGACATGATACTGTATTCCTATTAAAAAAATAAAATAAAATGATGGTTGACAGATTCTATTTTTAGCCATAATTATTTGCAGGTTAGAATATGCTGTTGAGGGAAGTCAAACCAAACAGAGTAAGAGTGAGCCACACAGTAAAACAGAAAAGGTCAGCACTGAAACTTCCCTTAAGGAAAAAACTCCACAGGAAGAGAAAAAAAGCTATAACAGTCATTATTTATATTCTCATAACATTTAGAAGCCCAGCCTAGACTATGGTGGTATTGTGCTTGGTACTAGGCAGACAAGACAAAAATGGTGTCACAAAGAGCTAAAAATATAAATAGATAAGATAAAGTATGGGAGGAGAAACCATGTACTATTGTTCTCATTTTAGAGAGAGCTGATGGAAGTTCCCAGTCCAGTCCCTTAACCATCCACACAAGTGTAACTCTTACAGTACCTTCAGTGTAGTGTATTAGAAACCCTCCCTTGTATCTGAAAGAAAACATCATAGATAATATAAATGAACACTCATACAATTCTTAATACTTATTTAGTTCACTAGCAAAAACTTACAGTGCACATCAGCTGCCTGTGCAGCAGGTTACTAGTACAATATTCACAGAGAAAGGACTCTAATTAATCATGTGTGCATACCTGCCAACATCCTCAGAGCAATAACAAATGGTTTCTGATTCACATACATCTGTGCACATTTACATAACTTCAAATATGCTTGCATAAATTAACATAGCTAGGCCTAGAGAGACAGAGAAAGAGCGTGGGAGAGAGACTTCAGCATTTCAACCTTTCTCCCTACTCAAAGCATTTTTTTTCTTTCTTCCATTCTTTTAGTTCATTTGAAATCCAGCTTCCCTACAAAAACACCCCTAACTCAAATCCTTTGCAAAAAAATGACCAATCAGCCAAGCAAATCAATTTTATTGCCTAAACTCTTACACCTTCCTAAAAGAGCATTCCAAAATGGTATTTGTTGCCAAAACAATCCGTTACCATTGGAAGCTCATAGAGAAAGACCAGCTGAGGGAGATCTTTAAATGTACCCCTTCCCAAAGTAGGATAATAGTTAGCCAAAGTAGGTACTTTACAGTTGTGAGGAGCAGTTGCTTTTTAGCTGTCTCACTGCCAAAATGTGGTTGTGCAGTAGAGGGCAAAAGCACTGACCTTTCTAAATACTGAGGGCCCAGGTTGCCCTGCACAGCTGGTGTGATGTGGAGTCTTTACTGGAAAAAATGTGAATAGGAAAAAGTGTTTAGTCAGGTAGGAGCTTTCCCCTTGAGATTGGCTTTCCTCACAGGCTAACAAAAGTGTCTGAAAAATCATACTCTGTGGCAAAACCTGTAGTTTTGGCAGGTCAAAATATTTTTGAAGGTCTAATCTCAGGACGAAAACAAACTCTGCTAAAATGTGCTAAGAACCTAAGGAAAATGTCTTTAAACATTATAATACAAATATTTGGAACAGGTTCCAGATGAGAGAGGAAGGAAAAGTTTATGGTAATTTGTCAGTTGAGAAAGAATATAAAGACTGAAGAAATTCAGAGCACAGTTCAGCTACATGATTGGTACACACCTGATCACAGAGGCCTACCCCAAAGAAGGAAAAACTTCATAATCAACCATACACTTCATGAAAGCTACACAACACCCCCACTGACACCAGCATCTGAGGTGTGGGAAAATCCCTAATTACATTTTGCATGAATAAGAACCATACTTCAAACAGATATGACAAAGAAAAGACAAACATCCTACTTTTTCTGATAGGAATTTAAGGCAGGGATATTAAGCGGATCACCCAAGATTCTGCAGGAAGTCAGAGCCAGTAGCTGAAGGCAAATCTTCCAACTTTTGTTCAAGGTTTTGATCACAAAACCAACCTTCATCTTTAAGTTTGACACACCAAAAGGTTGCAATAGCTATCATTTGTTGATTCTATTGTAACATAACCCCGTTTATTTTTTTTCCTCTTCTTTTTTTTTTATATATATAGATATGCATTCCCTTCCCTTCCCCAACTACTTCTGACTTTTCCTCTCCCTCTCTATTCCCTATAGATAATTATAAGTAAGCTAAGATGTAGGATAAGCTTTAACATTTTATTTTAGGTAGTAAGTTTTATTTTTCTCTCCCCTCTTTGCAAATAAGTGCCCTGCTATTTTGATAAAGATATCCACTGTTTTATAAGAGATAATTATTATGTTTGTACTGCTTTTATATTGTGTGATTACTGTTTTAGGCCTATATATGTAAATTAGCATAAGTCATGTCAAGACTCTATCTTGTCTCCCCTGTTGTGTAACCCATGACTCACACCTACCCCTCCTGTGTAACTTGGTTCCTGAATGAATAGGGATGAATGAGGGTGCTTGAGAGACAATGGCAGTAGACAGTAAAGAATTTTTTTCCTTATGTCCAACCTAAAATGGTCTTGGAGGAGTTTATGACCATTGGTCCTTGTTATTCCTTGGCTGTCCTCTGGTGAACAGACGTTCCCCCAGATCCTGATGCACACTCCTTATGTACTTATAGGCAGTCACCAGGTCCCCCCTGAGCCTGCACTTCTCCATGGCTCTCAGCCCCTCATCATAAGGCCTGTTTTCCTGCCCTCTGATCATGCATGTGCCTCTCCTCTGGACTCTCTCAAGCTTCTCCACATCCTTAACAAAATGCTTATTCTACCGATTGTTCAAAGGGGACAGAAGTCAACTGAGAAGAAATGGGAGCTCTATTATTGGAAAATTATATGAAAAACCAATAGGTTTTGCTTAAGCTGTCAACATGAAGTAATGTATTGTTGCCAGCCCTGGCCATTTTCAAAGGGTCTAGGCCAACCTGTGCAACTGTGGCTAAGCAGAAGGCTCCAAAGCCTGTTTCTGAGTGACCATGGAATTAACCTTTACAGACAGGATAACTAGCTTGATCTGCAAAGTAAAGAAGGCAAACAACATATCCAGTTAAACAAATCATGAAATCCAATTAAACAGAGAACAAGGCCTGAAAGGAGATAATCTAAACAATAATTCAAATATACTATATCAGAGCTTTATCTTAAAATGTTAGTAGTAGTTGCCATGGATCCACAGGTATAAACACCCTTGAGGATTATTAGATGGCGATGAAGGCAGGGAAGCAATATGGAAGGTTCTGGAGGCAGTGACTGTTAGTGGGTGGCAGGAGAGAGTGGGGTCCCTGTGAGAATAGGGGAATGGAGGTCTTCGGCTGAGAGAGCTCACTGCAACTGAAGGGAAGTTGACCCTGGGAGATGTTCACAGGAATGTTTGAGGGCTAGGTGGTAGTCAGAATGTAGATTAAGCATTTTGTTAGTTTTGTTTTACCATACCCTGTTGTCAAAACATTTGATCACTTTTTCCTTTTACATCATTTCTACTTAGTAATAAAACCTTTTGGTTTTTCTGTTACTTTACCAAAGTACCTGTGGTAAATCATGATTTCTGGGCACATTAATAACCTAGGCATGCCCATTCTGTAGAGTGGAGACCAATAAGCTTATAGAAACCCCAGGTGTGTGTCTGGAAGCTCACCAACATCCCGAAGGTGTGTCACAGTACTGATTGATATAACCAAACATATTAGATGCTGTTTTGCTATAACAGATAGATTTTTGTTAAATTGATAAGCTGTAAAAACAGAGTAGCTTTATCAGTGAAGAGTGTAAACTAAGGGAAAGAGAAAACAAGATAGTGGCAAGCAGCATTCCAGGATGGTGAAGGAAGGAGATAAGAAACCTTTCCTCTTAGGGTGAAGTTACATGTTACATGTCCTGGGAGCACTGTTTTATCTCCATGGAAGAAACTAAAGTTACCCTAACATGAGCTAGTTAGCATTGGCCAAAGTTAACCCTCTCCTGAAGTGCCATCATTTGGAGATGCTCAGAGGGTGGTTAGCATGAGTTAATGATCTTTAACGTGCAGATGCTTATGTTTTAGCTGCCTTTAGTATGGTCTTAGTGCAATGTGTAACTACCCCCTTACTGTCTCAAGAACATAAATCCCAACTACTTGGCACCTTTCAAGTTCACAAGAAGCCTGGTTCAGTCCAGTCCCAAAAGTTTCAGGGACACAAAGAAATTTAAATAAAACCAAACAGATAACATTTGTTAAAATAAGCCATCTATAAATATAGGGTATCGGCCGAAAAGAAATTTAGACAATTCGGCCAATTCAAGAAGATCTGTAGCCAGCGTCATACCACCTTCCTCCCCCCTCTTGAGTTTTTCCAGCTGGTATAGATAAGAATCTATGCTCTGCTGCCACAAGTAGCCAGATAGACTTTGGGATAAGTATTTATTTTTGTGTTTTCAGGTATAAGCAATAAAAGGTTAGACTGTAGACCTGTCTTGCCTCTTTTATCAGTAGCCAGCCTGCAACCTTATTTGTTTATTTGTTAATCCAAATGGATCCTTCAACACAACTCCTAATTATTATTATAGATTAAACTGGCAGCATTTCATGGGTAAAATCGCCTAAAATTTACAGGGGCCTATTTTCAGTTTTTGATGACTTTGCTCAACTTTAACTATTTCCTGTGATATTTTCTATGTCAGAAGTTTATATAGATCTTTAAAAAAAACAGTTTAAAGTAAAATGGCTAAATATTTCCAGAAGCAAGACTAGGAACAAGTTTGTTGTTTTACCCAATATTTAGAAAATTCTTACTACCCTCTTAAAGAAAAGTTCTAACATGCCATCCTTTGGAGACAGGGCCTCAAATCTGGCAAGAGTGGGACATCTTGATACAATGGATTTTTTTTGCCTTTCCTATAAAAATCAGTACAAACTCATCTTAATTATAAGTCTATCAAATATTGTCACTGGCACACATTTAAGAGTTTGTAAGGAGTGGACAGAATTATTAGTAGAGCCATTAAGAATGGCCACAGAGCTCTTAACAACCAGAATGAGCCTGCTCTACCCCACAGGGGGAGCTAAGCAGAATTCCTTATTCAATCGGCACTCCTCTTAGCAGGAACTCTGGTGGTGTTGGGGGCAGAGCCTGAGCATAGGATACTGATTGTCCTGTGCTCCCAATGCTGGTATCAAGGCAGTTAGGAAGGAGACCAATGTATCATCTAAAGAAAGCAAAAGTAAAGAGGGTGCTTCTTGGTGTTTGGTGCAGAAAAAGGGCGCAATGCTAAAAAAGGGAAACAATTTTTTCTAGCATTTAAAATCTAACTTCCAGCATGGCTGATTTGCCGCTAACCCATTGCAAATTAAACTGTATGAGTTAAGTTCCAAAACCACTCACAAACTATATATTTTAGAGAACTTTGCCATCACTAACTGCTGTTGAACCTTGTCAGTACTCATGGGTAAAAAGGAAATTACAGAAATATTTAACATTTTTACCCAAACAAACTACTTTAACATCACTATTTAAGAGCTGTATTTGAAATTTCAACCAGCTGTGGAAGATGAAGCTGCTGTGCTTTCTGTGTTCCCTATGCCATTCCAAAAGCAATTTCACTACCTCAAAAAGCAGCAGAAAAGATATCTGTCTATCTTGAATTTCCAGTGTTGTAACACATAGTTCCCTGGATAAATTTTGCAGCTTTTATTCTGACAAAACACCTGAAATGACGTCAGTGGAGGTTGCAGTGATTTGGCTTATTGTGTAGGATCTCTGTTACACCATGGCCTCAAGTGGGTCATCATCAACAGGGATGAAGCCTCAGATCTTAAGAATAAATCTCTACTCCCTGAGCAAAAGGACCCACAGAAAAAGAAAATAATTAAACTTAAGGAAACAGTGTAGCCAATGCCAGAGGGAGGCTAGAGTATTAGACAAGCATTTACAGGTCTGCCTTAGCTATCATAGCTAATTTAATAGTATTTGCATACAGGAATTACTTGAATATTTAGAGCTAGGTGATTTTTTTTTTTGCAAGTATCTAGTTGATCTAATAAACGATATCACCTCTGCCGTGAGTTCTGACTCCTTTCACCCGTAGACTAATATGGCTATAAACCTATATCCCTGAAACATGGAAGATACTGAATTTGAGGTGTTTTTGAAATGAACACTTCATAATTCTACAAGGAGGAAGCAAATACACTACCTTGGAACCTGAATGCTGACACCCTGGCTCCTGTCTATTGTTCCAGCTCAATCTGCATGTCTACAGACCTCAAACTCAACACAAGAGATTCCCTGCCCAGGAGATCATCCATCACACCATCCTCCTGAGAAATATGAACTATCATAACCAGAAGGAATCATAATTCAACCTTCTGCTTGACACCAGAAAACATTGAGGTAAATAGACTGTTCTAACTTTTATCTGAGCCTAATTTGTACAAAATGAGCTATTCCAACTATATCGTACAACACCTTCAGCTCTCCTGTGAAATATGAATTTTCATTTCCACCTAGGAGATATTTTACAATCTTTGCATTCTACTATACCTGAGGAAGGCTGAGTGTGCCCAAAAGCTTGCAAATAAACCATTTTTTTTTTGCAAAGATCTAGTTGGTCTAATAAAAGATATCACCTCTGCCAGAGGTTCTAATTCTTTATAGCTAATGGATAATTTTGCATTGAAATTGTTCTTCCACAGAAAATTGAGTTTCCAACTAAACAACTGTGTACTCAAGTGCATATGTGTGCATGCACAAGACAAGCACCTGCTATCCTTGGACAATTTCAGCTCTACAAATCCAAAAAGAAAAAAAATTGCCCTCTGTGGATTAGATTCTGCAGTTACACTGCATTCCTCCAATACAACATGGTGGCTTAGGCAAAGGGAAGTCTGCAGGGTAGCATTCAAGATTCAGTCCAATGAGGCAGACTGTATGAGGATGATGGGAGTATGAAACATCCAAACAACATTTCCTTCCAGAAAGCACAATAAGTGCTTTTTTTAAAAAAAAACAAAAGAGGAGGAAACATTACTATCAGCTCTATATATTACACAATCAGGCACTGACAAAAGAAGATAGGCAGGTGTTCCACACACATCAAAGGACTACTGACTGGATGCCATATTGCATGCTTCTTTCCTACTGATTTAACCTATAATGTTACCTTTATTAATGTTTTAGAGGCCAATGTCTTAGTGTACATAGTGTTTATAGTGCCCTTAAAGTGGTTAGGGATCAGTTCAATCCTCGTTTAATTTGTTACAAAAATACTAAACAAGAACCTGACTTTTGTCAGAGGGACCGAATCAGATGCATATACAAATTACCATTAGGAGAAATATTTTAAGAAGTACTAAGGCCTGTGATTATTGGTACATTTTTTGAGAAACACCAGAATAGCTCAGAAGCTTAAGCCCCACTTACTTGCAATGGGGTTTGACTTCTACAATATGGAGATCTTAGATACGAAAGAGGAGAAATTATGCCAAGAGATCATCTAGCCAAACCCCCTATTTTGAGGTAAGATCAAATATACCAATGTTACCCCTGGCAGATCATAAAAATCATAGAAAATTAGGGTTGGAAGGGACCTCAGAAGGGTTTGCTTAACCTTGTTAAAAACAAGGTTCTTAAAACCCTTCACTGTTAGAGATTCCACAACATCCCTAGACAGAAGTAGGGCAGGGTGACAGTTTAGGGACTAACTGGTTCAGAGAGGCATGAAGTTTTTGGAGGGAGCAGCCTACTTCATCAGATGCTATCAATGGTTCATGAATGGTCCAGGTGTTATGTATGACCTCAGAACAGAGCTAACCACCTTTCAACAACATCCCTAGGTCCATTTCCAGTGTTTAATAATCTTAAATAATAATTTAAGTCACTTATAAGACACGTGTTGGAGGGTTTCTGGAGAATTAAAGGCAAGTGTATTACATGGCGAAGATTCAGTTTATTCTTCTCCCGTTTCTCTTCCCAGTTATATTAGAATCCTCAGAACATGCCCCCTTTGAGCTATTCAGGTAGGTGATACTTTTTAATATTTATATTTCAAAAGCACCCATATGCTCAAGCAGTATTAGAGGCCCAGTGTTCTGCCCTAGTGAGTCTGATAATCATGTAGGCAAAACATGTTCCTCCTCTCAAGAAGCTTACACTTTAAGTTCTATGGAGAGTTGTACAGTGTAGCTGGAAAGAAAAAAATCACATCAGATGCTGTTACACAGGTAAAATAGAAACTATCTTACTTATATGTGACAGCACCATATCAGCCTGAAGCATGAATACTAGCTTAATGAAGAAAAAAAAAAAACTTAGCAAGCACGGATGTTGTTTCTGTTTCAGAAGAACATCATGAAGTAGGAAAGAAATTAAATCTATTTCTCAAACCACAGATTCTAACAAAAGCACTTTGCTTTGGACTACATGACAGAGGTAATAACCAGGTGGAAATCTTTTTGAAAGCATTAGGATTATAATAAAACAGCCTTTTGACCAGATAACTGCATGAATTGAAATGGGTATATGGAAATAGAACCAATTTGATCACAAGAACATCTGATTTTGGGGGTGAAATAATGGAACAGGAATTTTAACATTTGGGACCAGAAGGACTACCTGGGGACATTTTTACACAAGCTGTGTGCACAGCTGTGAGAAGAGGGAATATAATGTTCTGGGAAAAAATGGTGGTGGTTATTATTTTTACTTCAGACCAACAATTTGGAAAAAAATCAAAACCAGCACTGTATCTTGTAACACTCCTAAAGCACCAATGCTGGGTTTCACCACTTACCAATAGCTCAAGAGATCTGACAGTATGATAATGCTGTTCAAGTTCATGATACATGCAGCATGAGTGACTGGTGCCTTCTGGATCTGGGGGGGGCACCTGTAGAAGCTGCTGATGGCAGCAGCCCTGTCAGGGGGTGCACCAGCCCTACTGACAGCATCAGTGTCAGCCGTCACGGGGGGCACCGGTCCCTTTGGGGGGGGGCATGTGCACCCCATACCAGTTGCCTATGACATGCAGGCTAGAAAAATCTGTTTGCCAGATAGAAATAAGAAGCTCTTTTAACACTAGTACTTCCAGGGTGTCTTTTCAGTCAATCCTCTCATTGTCACATAGTAACAGTTCCATTCTTCCAGATTTCTAACTGAAAATCTCAGCCTTTGGGAAAATCTTTCATATCTTGTTTCTAAACAGCCCAAGCAATCAGTTCCTGCAATACTGCTCAGTGTTGTCTGGATTACCCCCTCATAGATACTGCATGCCCAATGTAAATCAGATGAGTGGAAGGAAAATGCATTTCACTAACTCAGTTCTGAATAAATGAGTTCCGCAGACAGCAGTTTTCTGGAGAAGGTGTTCTCAGTCTTTTCCCATAACTCATCCCCTCCATATCTTCTCCTTTCCACCCTTTCCTTCTATGATCCCTTCCCTTCCCCTTAGCCCAAAATGCTTCTCTGTTCTAAGCAAATAAGGTAGTCATCTCCCAGTCCTCTGGTCTCACGATTTCCTGAACTCATTTCCTTCCTAGGCAGGAATGAAAGGCAAAAAAAAAAAAAAAAGAAAATATTTCTCCATGTTGAACCCTCACTCCAGCCATCTACCTTGCTACTTCTATTCTCACATGGGCTGTATAAACAGACCTGCTAGACATATGGCATAGGATGAAAAACAGCCTTTCCCTTATTCCTTGTGCAAATTATTAGCCTTTGTAGTGTGTGGTATGTACACTTTATGATAGGCTATAAAATCCCTTCCTCCTTTCATCTTGATTGATAGTCCTAGGCCTTCCTGGGAAACAATCTGTGAAATGCCACACATACACAAACAATCACAGTATACCACCTTTCACTTTAGATGTAAAATCAGACAAAACAATGCCATGCACTCAATTTGCTACTGAATTTTAGTAATGCAGCTTCGAACACACACATTTGTTTGAATTCACTATTTGAGACTAACACCCAGATAGACACTACTCATTGGGCATGGCTACATGAGACCTAACATTGCTGTGGCCCATTGCTATGACAACATAGGTTGTTGCTATGGAGAAGTAGCATTGGTGGGCACACACTGTGATGCCAACGCTACATCACTGTAGCTCATAGCTATGGCAATGTAGTGTCTGAAAATAACCATGTGCCACCAGGACTGTGCAGTACTGGCAGGTACTGTGCAGTCAGTAACATGTGTAGACACACCCAATATGAATTTTAATACATTTCTCAATTTTCAGACTTTTTATTTAAATCTAAATTATATATTCTTCTAATGGTTTGCTTCCATTTGGAAGATAGACTTTATATTTTGAAACTTGGAAAAAAATCACTGTGGCTTTTTCTATAGCCTAGAGCTCAATGGACTTTAATTTACAATGTCAGCATTTTATGGTTCATCAAGTATCTTAAATACCCTTGGTAAGAATTTTACCTCAACTCTAGCTTGCTAGATAGACAGTCTGAGGGTGCTTTAAAAACACAAGCTGCAGCTGGAGAAAAGTGCGACTAGAGGAGCTACTGAAGACAAGAGGCATATTCAGGCAGGTCTTGGGGCTATGAGGTGGTCAACACAGCATTCAATACTGCAGAAGCAGCAGACTGTGCTGTAAACCTTAAGGCAGCCAGGGAAAGTTGCTACAGTATAGAAGTGACACTGAGGCCATTTAGTTTCCCAGGGCCACAGGATTGTCCCATTAACAGCCCTGAATCCTTGAGGTACTTTTTTCTGCGTCTTCCTATTCTTGCAATATTTTTCTGTGCCTCTTTAACAAGATGCCAACTCCTTCATATCCCGAGCTCTAGAGGTAAGAACATTAGGTCAATACAAACATAACTTGGCTAGTGTGTTCCCTTCCATAAGCCAATTCCAGATACAAAAACGCCCTTCCTAGCATTAGAATAGGACTCAAGATGTTGCCCAAAGGCAAAAGTGACTCATAGATGCCATTAAGAAGGTGCTTACCATTCATACTGAAATAATAAAGACAGATTAAAAACCCAAATGTTTACCAAGACTGTAGCTAGAAGCAATAGCAAACAACTTGGGCTACCCTGCAGCATGTGATGCAGGAAGTTCCCATGTATATCCACAGAAGAAACAGTCACCGAAGAAAAGACAAAAAAGTGGTGAATGGAGCTGTGTGCCATCTGTCAGTGAATGAAAAGGCAGGTTGAACTATGAATGCTACAGTATCTCCCAGTAAATAAGAGAAGAGCCAAAACTAATTTCTAGACACCAAAAAACTGGAGGCTACCATGCCTTGGTGGAATATCATACAAAGTTTTCATAACAGAGTGTATACCCCCTAAACTGTGATGCATATTACCAGTCATCAACTATTTGAATAAAAAGTTCTAGCACTTGTTTCAAGTTTTAATTTTAACTAAAGATTTTTTAAAAAGTGAATTTTAGGACAATATTTTCATTTGGATTTTGCAGACCATATCTCCAACACCTTTGCCCCTTTGCTACTGGCGACAGTTTCCAATATATATATATCCCCTGAAAGGTTTTTACTTTGAATGAATGACCATGAAGTATTTTTCTGTGCTGTGCAGATGGGCATCCAGGAAGCTGAAGGAACAGAATTTAGTAAACACACTCTTTCTCAGTCTGGTATTTGTGACCATCCTTCCTTCCTTTATGATCAGATGAAAGAAGGGACCTGAAAGTCTGCCAGGAGAAAGGCCCTGAAGGATTTTCCTTTTGTAATTTGGGGGGATTGAAAAAGTCAGTTACTGCTGAGCTAACACACCCTATTCCGCTTGCTGCAATGAATACGAAGGCTTATGAAGGCAGGGGCATAAATGAGAAAAGCCATGAAGTTAGTATAGGAGAGAATGTCAAATATATCTTCAAAACTACTTCAGGGATTTGGATGCCTAGTTCCCATTAAAATAAATGTCTAACAATTAGGAATGGGCAAATCTAACTGAAACATACGTATTGTAAAAGAATTTGGAAGGGAGCAAGTTCTTATCTTGCAAATACCTACATATGATCAAATTTTCTTTTGTGAAGAGTCTCATTAATTCAGTGGGACTACTGCTGTAAACTAAGATGCTGCACATAGGTATAAGTGCTTGCAGAACTGACCCCAAGGGAGACAATAGCTTCCAGCAAAAAAATTAGAGACTTAAGAGTAAAACTCCATTACTTGAAAGTGTTACTGTAGAAATATTTGACAGAAAGTTCACTGGTGAAATATAACTTGCCTATGCTTTGGAGATGGTAAAATGTGGGTATTATAGATTACAGATAACAAATAAAATGATGTATTAAAATATATATGTCTAACACCTACAACAGTCTTATAATGCATTTTAAATGTATAAAGCAAGTTAAATTATTGTTTAAAATATTATACAACTCCCCCAAAACACATTGATGGTGATGATAATAATATCAATTGATCATTTACAGCTTAAGAAACTTCCAGCCATAAACAAATAGCCGCAGCTCCTAATTTTAGGTTATTTCTTATGAACCAATAGAAAAACCATAATGTTAGCTGGACATACTCAGAGCTAATGCATTTTTAGTCTTCTAGGAAAGCAAGACTGCTGCAGGTAAAATGACAAAATATCTGGATTCAGGTAGTACTAAGACATTCCATGTGATACAAAGGGGAAAGCTTATCTTTTCAGCTAACACATTGTAGCTGAATTCAACTAGTTAAATGCAAGGCAAATCCATTTTAAAAAGTACTTTCCACTTGATTAATTGTTAGAATTTTTGAAAGTATATACATTTCTACCTGCTGATCAATGGGACCTAATCCAAGTGCACAGTGCACAAAACATGCAGCCTAGAAGCGATATATTTACATCTAAGTAAAGGAAATGAAGAAAACCACCATCTCAGGAATAACTTGTGAAATGAGTAGTCATAGTGCTCTGTGAATGGAAGATTTTTTTTTTTTTTTACTCAAGCCAACATGTACATGAAGTCATGCATGAGCAGATTGTAAATACCTGGAGCACCACCTTCAAAGTATTTCAATGTCCACTAAGTATTTCGGAATATCGGCATGAAAAATAATAAAATATACACTCACTGTGAGTACAGTAGAGATAGTTTGGATTAAAAAAAAGAAACAACCAGAGATGATGTGAACCCTGACTTTTTTACAGTGAACTCAAGGGTCGTTTATAGATGTACTCTAGGAAGTGGGGAGGGTAGTTTAATTAATGCAGCTCCGAAAGCCTTGCTACAAGCACCTGGCACATCATGTATATCAGTTTGCCTGCGCTGAAAAGTGACAATGGGGCACTTTGAACTAAAGCTCACCGAATGAGTTTTAAAGTGCCCTGCCGCTGTTTTCCAGTGAGGGGACATTGATACACGTGATGCGCAAGTCTGCTGGAGTGCATTAAGTACCTTGCTCCAGCAAGCTTGATTAACTGAGTTTGCTCCAACATGCTGAAATTACAGCACATCAGAGCAGCCTCCCTGTGCATGTGTAGGAGCCCAAACATTCTTCAGGGGTTTTTTTCTTCTTATTTTATAGTTGTTTTATTTGGTTTCTTAAGGTATTTCCTGGTTTCATAAAGACTCAAAAAACAAAAACAAAATAGCATAGCATATTTGTGAACACCCAGCTAATTCACATTTATCACTGTGCTTCACACTATGGTCACCCAGAGCTCTACAATAAGAACTGAGACAGAACTGCAAGTACTCCAGCCCAAATCTGAACTGCCAGAACTAAAGAATACTTTCCATTTGTTTTACGTCTCTTATATTTTATAACAATGCTGTCCAGCTAGTGCACCATGGGCCACATGCATCCCTCTGAGAGGTTAATTTGTGACCCCCAGGCTGTTTGCTGCCTCCCCTCTCCCCCTCCCCCACAATACTCCAGCTGCAGCAGCAGCCAGGTGTTCCAGACTCCCCCTGCCTCCACTGGCTTTCACTTCCAACTCCTGCCTCTGGGGAACTGTGACCTGGAATGCCTGCATAGCAGCATTGTGGAGAGCCTGCAGCCAGGGAGCTGCAGGTGAGGCTGTGATGCCTTCATGCAAAATATGGTAAGGGAGGTACACAGCCCAAGTGGTTAGTGGTTCATGCTAATACAGCTCATGTAGTCATGTATATATACATTAGACAGGTTATTATTATTAGTTCTTACAGTGAGGCTACACAGTATATTTTATAATAGTCACTATATATGGGCATAATCAGAAATTGTTAGCACTTAGGGCTGGGACTATCTAAACTGACAAACCAAAGAATGAGGGAGAAAGCAGAATCAAAGTGAAACAACATGGCTAAGGACACTAATAAAACCAGAGTCCCAGTCCAGTGCCCTATTTACTGGGACACACTGCCTCTCAAAGATAAAAAATGGATTATGCTGTATTTTAAGAAACTGTTGTTATCTAGTCTCCTGCCAGGACAAAAATCAGGAGGCTCTGGAAAGACTGAGTTAATGAGAAATCCAGCCTAGGTTCTAGGTTAACAAGGTAAGGTACAGAAGGTAGAATTAAGTGACTTCAGGAAGGATAGCAGTAGGACATTGTGATTAATTTATAGGAAAGAAAATGAAAAAAACACACACTAAAAATAAAACCAACTATGTTTCTTCCTTCATTTGTATTTTGCAGCCCTGATCCACACAGCCCATTGAAGTGTTATAGTGCAACTCTTTGGGGCACCAACCTGTTTCTTTCTGCACATGTTGGGACTCTGGCCAGATGTTTTCAAAACCTTAGTTCTTACTTAGGCATCTAAAGTGCTAGCTTTTCCAAAGAGCTCATTAATCAGCTGTTCCCATTATGATACTTGGCTCACTGTGAACTGAACATGGTCTAAGAGTTTTTGTAAATCTTGAACCTATGGTGCATACTGACTGCAATAGAAAATGTGACTCTAAGTAAGAGCCACACAGAGTGCAGTGACAATGCAAGATTGCATCACTTGCCCAATTTACTTTGGTCCCGTCCTAGAACAATTTCTACTAGGGATTAGAATATTTCATCCATTTTGTGACCATCCCTTTTTCCTGCCATCTATGTTGAGGCTAGCCAGAATATTGTCACATTAGTATAGTTTTGTGATATGGATATAGTAGAAACCAGACTAAGAGCAATATTACATTTCAAACTGGTACCCGAGATCTGTAAATTCATCTTATGAAAATACTAACATTTGGTCATTTCTGGACAATTACTTAAATTGCTTTATAACCAGTCACTGCTTTATATCCAGCTCCTCCCTACTGATTGTTATGCTGCTCTGTAATAGAGGGGAGACAGAGTGAAAAAAGTTTGGCAAATATACTAGAAAAAAAAGTTTTTGAAATTATAAACTATGCTGCTTTAACTTCAGGAAGTCATCATTTTCCTTTGGAGACAGGTCATTTCTACCATTCCTTCTTAGTATTGACACACATGATAGATTTCGTGCCATGTAGCCCTGCTATGAATAAAATATGCCTCCTACATGAGAGACTTGAAGGGAAGTACTGGCCTTTATCTATTGTATCTTTGTCCATTCCCCATCAATCCCTTGTCCCCATCCCTGTCTTCACACTAGTATGTATCCATTCCTTTCCTATCTGTTACTTCTCCCTTCTTCATGATATAGGTGGAGACCCCTCTTGTAGTTATGTGGCAGACTTACAGTGGTTAAACACAATTAAAAAAAAATCAACAATCTTCTCCAAGTTCCCTGTGGATACTTAATTAAACAAACCAAAAACTTACTTACCTTCTGCAAAATATTACTATCATCTCTGCTAACACCACAAAAGCTGGAGACAGAGGAAGCAGCTTTTTACTCAGCAAATGGCACACAATTGCTTCCTGCCCTGAACACTGTAGATTTTTCCTTCGATGTAGCACTGGACACATTTACATTAGGGTTTATTTGTGAATGCAACCTGTTTCCTGCAGCAAAGTTCATAGGGGGCTGAATGAAAACTTTCCCTTTCATGTTTATGTAGAGCAGGGGTGTCAAAGAAATGGCCCACAGGCCATATCCAACTAGCAGAGTCTTCTCATTAGGGTGATCATACCTCCCAGATTGGCTGGGAAAGTTCTGGATTTTGGCTGGCTACTGAATATTAAAATAAGTGTCCTGGGTGTAGGGTGCTGGACGGGGAGGTAGAGTGGCAGGAGCTGTGAAATAGGAAGACCTAGCAGACAGCAAAATTGCCCTAATAGGGTAGGTAGCTTGATTAGTAGAAGTCATTTACCATTAAAAAAGGGATTCACACATATGAAGAAAACTATAGGTCATTAATAGGCCATTGACTCCTTAGCTGCTTGAACAGTAATACCAGTGGTGCCCTGACCCTGTCTCTGCCTCTGCCTCTACCTCGGGGGGGAGGGGGGGGTGCTCAGGGGACACAGCATCCTGGATTTCACATTGACCCATATGGGCATCCTATCTACTATTCACAGTGCTGCCCATAGGTCTCAGACTAGGCCCACATGTCCCATGTGGTGCACCTAAGATGAGCATACGTGCTGCATGCAGCACACAGAACAAAATGGCCCCAGCCCTGTACACTGCACATGGCTTGAAGGGCTAGTTTGGTGCACAATGCACATGGAGTCAGATCTGGAGTTCATAATGCACGTGGGGCTTGGGGTCAGTTTTGCTGTTCATGCTGCACATTACATCTAGGGTTGATGCACATACTATATGCAGAGCAAACACAGGGCTGATGCTTCATGCACTCTTTGTCCTGGACTGGCCCTGCACCTCTCATCCAGTCCAACTGGCCTTATGAATTTGATACCACTGATGCAGATATTTGAATTCCATTAAGTGATCAACACTTGAGGAGGTCACCCTCATTATACTAACTGCAGGGCTGCTTCCTTAGTAGAATGCAGGAACAAGATTCTGTTCCATCTCCAGTGACCAGGAATGGGAGACTTAGATTCATTTCATTCCATTCCTCTATCTTCAGAGTAGCCACAGGGGGTATGAACAAGTGTTCCTGGGATCCAGCTCAGATTTAGGTACAAATATTCATTGCTTGCCAGGAGGTGGTATGGGAAACTGAAAGCAAGCAGGCTGGGAGGGAGGGGGATGATAGGTCCACAGGGAGATCAAACCAGTCTGGTCAAGGTCAGGGGAGGTAAAAACAGCATAGCCCTGGGGCTGTGGAGAACAGCTGCGCTTTCCCAGCTCTGGGGCTGTATTGTGAATGCATGCAAGCATAGGTTGGGTTAACCCCATGTTGATCTAAAAGTTAATTCTCATTTGATAAGAACAAACTTTAGATTGGGTGTGTCGTGTTTTGGGCAACCTAAGTTCTGCAAATGGAAATACTTGCACACTGAACCATTTGGATCACCATAAACTTAGTCAGGGTGATCTAAATGAATGCTTGTATGCACTCAAGGAAGGATCAATACCACCTCAATCTCAAAGACTTGCAGGGGCCAGGACATTTTCTGACATCAGTGACAACACCAAATAAATGACTTGCTAGAGAGGAACAGAGCACTTTGGTACTTTACTACTCCTCATCAGATGCTATTAACCATGGAATTAGTGTAGATGTAATGAAAGCAAGGGAGGAAGGGGAGGGCTTTGTTCTTATCTGAGTTTTAGTTCATTTCTTGATTCTCCTGCCTGGATCTTTGAGATGGGATTTGCGGGGGGCAGGAGGGGGGATGTGACTGTAAGGAACACAGTAGAGGTCTTGGCACAAGTGCCTCCATCTTGTATACATCCTCCATTATATAAAGATCAGAACTGCATGTTGTTGCTGTATGTAAATGTGTAATTAAATAATAGAAATTTTGAGTTAAGCTGTAGAAATGTGGCTAAAAGCAGAAGACCTCCAAAAAACTGTTTGTGTGTGACCGCAACCTGAAATTTTGCAGACAATTAGATTGGTTAGCAAAGGAAAGAAAAGTTAAATGTGTCCAGCTAAACCAGATTAGATTAAACAGAGCACAAGGATTTAAATTAGATAATCCAAACATACTATATTTTACTTACGTTAATAGGAAAATTTGATGTAAACAAATATATTAGATGTACTTTAGCGTTAATAGAGGTATTTGTGTTAGGCTTCTTAGGTTATAAAAACTTAGCAACCTTGTCAGTGAAAATCATAAAATTAGGTGACAAGTAAACAAACTGATGGCACTTAACCATCCTGGCAAAAGGAAAAAGATCAGGAATTAGTCCTTCCTTCCAGAAGCATAACTGTCACAGGAACATAAATCCCAACTAATTGAGACTTTTCATGTCCACAGCAGAACTGGTTCCATCCAACTCAAAAAGTTTCAATGAAAGAAAGAAATCTGAATATGTCCAGTCAAAGTTTAGACACATCCATATCATAAATGATTATATATCTGTGATTGTAAACTTGAGGAGTTTGGAGAATAATAGACCAGAGTGTTTGGGGAAGGATCAACCGGAATTGTTGGGGAAACTAAAAAACTAACAAGAGCTCAGAGATCCTGGATTCTAGCCCACACCCACCCTCCCAAGAGTGAATATGAGTTTGCATTTCCAATGCCAGATTTGCAAGCTATTTAAACTCATGCTTAGCTTTCCAATGAAGAGATTTGCTTGTTCTTTTTATTTCAGAGCCCCATCTGACAAAATTATCTCCCTTTGTCCCAATTTGGAGATAGAGGGCTTCCCTTCAGTAACTGTGCCTGTGACCTTTATGCTACACATGGAATAGTTAATTTGCAGAGTACAAGCACATTTGATTCCAGACAAACTTGATTCCATTGTTTCCATGACTAGTATATGGAAAGATCAGAAGCCATAAGCACAACCAGTGTCCTGAGAGAATGTATGTGGGTCCCTTGTTATGCTGCATGACTCAAAGAGAATCACAAGGTACAGAGAAAATATAATTGCAATAGCAATCTGTAGCTTCTCCCATGGACTGACACAGTGTAGTATTGGGGCAAAGAGACATGTATTACCTAATTTAGCTACTCCCCAGCACCTAATGGAAACACCAAGAGATTCACTGAACATCCTTCAGTAGCTAATGATCTTTTACAGTCCTTTTTCTATAATCTTAAGCACAAGTTCCACTGGAGTCAGCTTGACTGATGTTAGGCATGCACATAGTTCTTTGCTAAATCAGACTCTAAAGGAATAGAAGTAGGCATTGGTCAAAAAAATGATATATTATATAATGTGGCTGAAAGAGAAAAGAATGGGAAATAAGGGGGTTGTGTCACCCTGGGGCAGATTTAAGACTGCATATTTCAACATTTGAAGCAAAGTTCAAAGTTAAAATTTCTTGTGAGGTTTAATGCTAACAGTAATTTAAAATGTCACTTTTTAGAGACATATTTTCATTTTCCCTTTTGTGAAACCAAGTATTTTTTATACTCATAACTAAAAATATTATATCTGATATTCCCAGTTTCTTGCAAGGTTTTGACCCAGAAATCACTGGTACATACGTTCATAATGAACTGTATTTTAACAGAAGTTTTATCTGTAGTAATTTTTGTGTTAGTTCCATATTCTCTTTTATACAATCTTTATAATGCAAATGCTATTTATTTGACCTTTTCAATATTATGTGGCACATCTGGTTGACTACTTCACCGTATATGCTAACACAGAAATGTAGGAGAAAGATCTTTTCCCACTTATCTGAAGGTCAGTGTGGTGGTGTATTAAAAGCCCTGGAGAACAGCAATGGCTGGGCAGAATATGACCAATGTAATTTACAGAACGTTGAAATGATAACTGCTATAATTTTCAGAATATGCTGGACAAGTAGAGATAAGTGCTGATATAGTGCCCACATTCATAAGGAAGGCATGTTGCCTAATATTAAAGCAGGAAAAACAAGAACCAGGAGTCAAAGGTCCTATTACTAAATCTCCTTACTGTCACATACCAAGTCTGCAGCATTCACTTACAATACATCCTCCATATTTCCAGATATCAAACCTGAATAATATTAACCTACAGCATATATATTTTTCTCCTTAGAAAAAAGTCTTTGTGAATACATACATACAAAAAAATCTAAATGAGGTGCCATGGATTCTGCTTTACAAACCACCAATCATATTTTAACTTTAAGAAATTATTCTCTGGTATGTACATTTTGAAATAGCATAACCTTATACGTTCTTATAAATTCTCCACATTTTCAAGGGGAAGTTAAAAATGTTTCCCACTAAATAACATTCACAAATACAAAAATATTCTCTTATCCTATAAACCAGATCAAGTGAAATGGACTCAACAACACTAGGACCAAAATTGTGTGCACCTTTATTTCTTCTTAGATGCAGCAGCACTCAACTAGTTGTAATGTTACACATTATGATTCCAAGTTCCTAAAATATCACGTTATTACTTGTCTATACAAGTGTTACTTTGAGAACAAGTGTTATAGTATCATTAATCCAGTGACTGGCCTTTGGGTGATTTGATTTCAAGATAGATTATAGATAATATTTCTCTCTCTGTCATAATAAGGGAAAATTCTAAACAGTATATCACTAAATCCTACTTTTACTGGGTGTAAAAGTAAAAACCGTTCTTCAATTTAGGCTTATCACTAAGTAATAGATTTTACCTTACATCACCCAATTATTACATTCCTAAATAGCCTATAGGGCTTGAGACAAGTCATACAATATTGACTTGAAGGCATTCATAATGAGAAGAATGACTGTCTACCCCCAGTATGCTTAGTGAGCATTCTCACCAGAGCTGAGTCACTGTGCTGTCATAACTTGCTGCTATATGCCTACCAGGAAACCAAAATGGTGTCTCAGGCACAGTGACATCCTGCCACTTTTACACTTTAAATATACTCCTCGCTCCCCTGTTTCCCTCCATTGCTGAGGACTGGACCTAAACCTACACTAGTTTGTCAGTTTTCCTGCCCCGAATGCAGTGTAAAGATACCACAGGTTCTGTGACACAAGAACACATTTTATTTGACTCTTATTCTTCACTACCAAGAATCTCTTTTACAAGTTATCCCTGGAAAAGGTCCCATCATTATAAATCTTAGGTGGTCCTAGGATTTTCTGATAGTAAGGTGAAAACAAAGAAACAACCAACATAATGACATCAAACATGTCTAAAAATAAACAAAACACATCATATATTTTTCTCATTCAAGCTGGAACCTTATGTACAATTCAGTATCAACTTCTGGGAATCCATCCAAAGATCCTTCTTATAACTTCCATTCACTTCACAGTAACTTTGCCTTTTTATACTCTTTCCTTTGCTTTGCTGTGCCAGCATCAAAGAATAACCTTTTTCAACTGGTTAAAATACACCCATATCTTTATGTTATTCTTACTAAAGTGAGTCTGAAATTTCTTAAAAACTACATTCAATTCTAACCTCCTATTATCTGTCAACAGACAGACACACTCTTCACGCTATTCTTTACCAAAGTTCTTAAGTTAAGAGAAAGGCTTGCGAGGTGAAATTTATATCCTTTTCCCCCAAAATTTGTAAAACTATTCTGTAGTGCAGAATCAGATATCTGATCATTTATTAACATTCTTTCAAACAGTATAATTTTTTGCCTCCTACTGTAAAAGTATAAGGAGAAATTCCGCAGTATATTGTTATGAGGTGTGTTTATTAGAAAACTAGGGCCGTGTCCAACCATGTGTGGATGTTTGAATCCTCAGGGACAACTAGCAGTGGTGCACCTTGTGCCACTGCAAGTTGTCTTGTGGGAATGCCAGTGCCACACGCCTTCTGGCATGCAGCAGGTTACCCTGGGCTGAGTAGGAGAGGCTGGGGCCAGGGCTGTAGCAGTGGCAGTCCTGCTGCATGGAGCCTGGCCAGCAAACGGAGCATGGCTCTGGCTGGCCAGGCTCCATTTTGAGTGGTGCACGCTGTCCTCACATATGCTGCTGCGCTTCTTTTTCCTGTTTTTTTTTTGACCCCTGGATATCCAGGGGTCAACCCCCTTGCCACCCCATGCTGCTCCTTTGCAGTGCTGAGAACACCTGAATATGCTGTATGTAGCACTGCAGACATGTCTACAGCACCACATATCACAAAGCCATGCTTGCCTAGATGTGGCCTAGGAGACCTTTACATCCAGAGTGTCAAAACATTTATTGGGCTGTTTTTCCACAATGCAAAAAGATGAAACATAGTAATTCCAGGTTTGTCTTCTGTAAAAGCTTTCTACAGGAAGGATTTAAGAAGGACTTATCACATCATCTTATAACTTACAACATCATCTGAACCAAGTTAGGCATTACCTCAGATGGCAATTAGTCACAGAGCAGGAATGTCACTGGTCCTAATATGTCTAATATTCACTGCTCCTGGTCCTGATTTGACTCAAGACAATGGATTGCCAACTTACTTGAATTGGTAATAGCTAATCAAAACACTACACAAGCTTTTCTGGTTTACATATTAGTTTGTCTAGATTTAAATGTAGATGTACCATTTAATATGTTGTTAATTTGCTCAGTCTAACATCTTTTAAAACTCTAGTCATGACAATGGAAGTTATACTTAAACACTTTGTAGGGTAAGTAGTGCTCAGATATAACTCATGTTGTCTTAACTACATTACTTTGAAAGGTATTTATCAAATTATACTGGACAATATGATCTAGAGCAGTGGTTCTCAAACTTTTTTTTTGTGGACCACTTGAAAATTGCTGAGGGTCTCAGTGGACCACTTAAACTTTTTTTTTTTCTAGAAATGAAAGCACACAACTCAAATTTTAATTTAAGTAGTCTTACCTTACAAGTACAGATATTCTTGATTGTTCTGCAACCTTTCTATGGACCACCTGAATGAAGCTCACAGACGAGTGGTGGTTTGCGGACCACAGTTTGAGAACCTTTGATCTAGAGAGTCACATTCTAAACTAGAGAAAACCAATATCCCATTTGGAAAGGCATTTGTCAACTTAAGATAACTGAGAACAATTTAAGTGAGGCTGAACCAAAAGCATGGGTACTGCCTTGACTAGGAAAAAGGGTAAATGCATATTAGGACTCTTTAAATACAAATTAGCTTACCTAATCTGTCTAGTCATTTTATGTTGATGAGACAAAGTCATAAACTGAACCTAAATCATTCCAGCAGCATCCACAGAAAGCATCTGTAGAACATGGTCTCTGTTGGTCCTAGTCTATTAAGCGCCTCTTACAATATTGGTGTTTCACCTCAGCCAGCTACAATTTAATAAACTCCAGGTTCTATCCACATTTTAAACTATGCTAAGTAAGACATAGTCTTCTTTTTTTAAAGCCCATCTTTTACCTTAATCTAAACAAGGCAATAGTTACACGCGATTGTGACACATGGTGGAAAGGCAAGATACAGTAGAAAACTTCTGTCCTTAATATATGTGAAGATGTTAATGATAGCTAACACACAAGGTGCCAGCAGATGGGGCTCAAGAATATCTAGCACAGTTTGTGGGTTTTTCAGAGACAGTAAAACCTGAATGCTGCTTATGTCTTCTTAGAATTTCTTTATGTTACTTCCCCACAGTGCTTACCCCATGTGCAAGGGCAAATCTGGGCTGGGAGTGGGGTGGCAGCAGTGCAGTTACAACCTCTCTTTGATTCCTGCTCCTCCTGAAGTTTAAAACTAACTGCCTGGGAGGGGCAGCAGCAATCCTAATCAGCAGTGCTGAGAGAATCAATTGACTTTGTGGCTCATTATCATCTCCTTGATTCCTGTTAATTTCTCTCCACTCCACAGGTGTTAACCTCTATCCTTTTTAATGGTCTTGATGTTTTGGTGTTTAAACTATCCTTTGTTCTGTGATTTTGCTCTGTTAGTCATTCCTGGTAATGTCTCTCTTCTATTTTACAGCCCTGCAGACTCTTTTTAGCGTTACCTAAAAGCCTTAAAATAGAGGTAGTAGTAAAATAAACTCAGGTGTAGGAATGGCTGCCAGTGAAGTATTGGACCCACCATCTAGATTCTTAAGAAGGCTTTATTTTGTCTTACAAATCTTAATAAAAGATGTACAGCTAACTATACTGACTCCAGGAATAATGATACAATATCTTTTGAATATTTTTGGCCCAGTGTGCTTTTTTAAAAAAACCTGTATATATACTTTAACAAATTAATGCACATTCCAATAGTTATATTCATTTTGGCTTTGATCTTAAACTGAATGATATAGTGCTAGCTTCACAGCATATTAATAAGGCTCTAGTTTCTCCTTAGCTGGAGAAAACTGCATTGCTTTATATATGAGGATATTCCACACCATCTGCATCTCCTTTTACAAAATCTTGCATCTGCCCATACCCATGTGATATCCCAGAGAGGAGATTTAAACTGCAGGTGGGGACCAACTGAACTGTTACAGTTATAACCTTTATGGCTCTTGTATATGATAGTCATGAATGAGTTAAAACAGTAAATGATATTGGGTTTAGGAGATCTTTGTACCTAGATGTGGAATATTTCACAAGCATACTGGTCCCTAGTGTAAACAGGCCTATAGAAGATTTTGCTTTTAAATACAAATATATATAAAAAAAAAAAAACGCAAATGAAATTACCTGGGAACACTTTGGAAAGCAGAGGGAATGCAATGTTACTGCAGCCCCTGGGTACCATCACAAACAGAGACAGACACTTTATGTGTATTTTATGTACCAAGTGTATTAAGT
Source organism: Alligator mississippiensis (assembly GCF_030867095.1). Taxonomy (NCBI): domain Eukaryota; kingdom Metazoa; phylum Chordata; order Crocodylia; family Alligatoridae; genus Alligator; species Alligator mississippiensis. The sequence goes on along the minus strand of NC_081826.1, from coordinate 169,815,229 downwards.
CTGATAGACAATAAAAAGCATATTTGCCATAGCAGCTGCTACACCAAATATAATACCTTCTTAAAGGAACATATTCTACAGTTCACTTCCATACAAGCAAATAAGGCCATCTTCAATTTTATTAAATTATTAATTCCACTCTTACATTGACTCAGAGGTTCACTTGATTGTTTGCTGCTTCACATTGATTCCTCAAGTAATTCTATACAGTGAGAAATAATAGGAGAGGGAAACAAAACTCCAAGTGTGGTTAATGCAACATTGAAGCTTCTGGTCAAACTGGATATTGTACTTTACAGCAGAATACCTATACATTTGGTGATGTAATGAATAAGTGAATGAGTAAATTAAATAAAAATGGATAAATAAAAAAATAAAAAAGAGTCAATGATTGCATTGGATGCCTTAGTCACAATCCCATCTATATCTGCTTATGAACCTCCATGTTCTCCAGGATGCAGGAGATGGGAAAGACACTCATTAAACAGTGCATGTGTCAATAGCATACTTTCCTCACTTGAGCAAGTTTCCTAGTCCCAACGTTCAGAGGGTTGATTAAGTAAGCTATCCAGTAAGTCTGAAATATCATGATAATGGCAAATGCAAAAGACAGGCCAAACACAAGGGAACAAGAGTGCTTATTGTGAGAGAAAAAAATCAGGAATTCCTGTTAAAGTGCTTTATCCAAGTATATGCCTTAAAAAAGTTGGTTTTCTTTCCTAAGCCTAATTATCCATATGTATAATATGCAACAAATAAGAATCAAGTTTGCTTGCGCAGACTCCGAGGGTTAGAACCATTAGCAGTTCCTTTCTGTCTGTCTTACTAAATTCTCTCAGCCTAGATTGCTCTTCTACATCCCTTCCCTCTTTTTTCTGGAGGGGGATGATAAACTAAACTCTGCACATATATAAATGCCAGGGCTCATGTAACAATCTTTTTGTGGCTGTTAGTGTTCCCCTCAGCTGTATAGAGTGAACATAATGAATTATATAATCTGCATTAGAAAGTCCCTGAATAACAACTTTAAATGCTTGTGCTGCTTTGCCTAAAGCATTTTAAGCAAGATTCATTAGAACTTTTCTCAAATTAGCCAATTACAAAATTATTTATAGTTCTAAAAGAGTAGCGTACACTATAAAGAACAGCTAAAGAGAGTATGTGTGTGAGGGGAGGGGGTGTGGGGGAGAGACAATTAAGTTCTACACTTCCCAATGTCCTGGAACTATGTTTTTCACCCTGCTCTCTGCTACCTACCTCTTTCATGGCAGCAGGCTACACCCCATCTTGATCTGAGCACAGTGCTATGGGCAGAAGACAAGTGACAGAGCAAGAATATGGTAGGCTGCTGAGAGAAGAACAGCCAACACTTGGAGAATAGGCAGAGATTATTTTGCTGTAAGGGGAAAGTGGAAGAACTAAAGCGGTTATGGGATTATGTGATGGAAAAGCAAAGAGGAAAAGCCGAGGACTCGCATAGGAAAAAGTGGCATAGGAAAGTTACTTGGAGGATAGTGCAAAATAAGGACCATAGCACAAGTGATGGGGACTAAAGGAACATAGAGGAAGCCATTGGAGGAAAGGGACAAGGGAATATCATAACAAGAGGCAGGGTCAGATTAACGCATAGGCAAATTAGGCACATGCCTAGGGTCCTGAGCTGCAGAGGGCCCTGGTCCTTCCCTCCATGACAGTGGCATGAATGGCCCCATCTGCCTCCTTCCCCTTCCCCTCCCCTCTGCCGGCCTCACTGCCACAGCGGCTGCTTCTTAGCAGTGGTCCTGAGCCTTGCTCCCTGTGGGCAACAGTGCCAGGGTGGGGAGGATGGTCTTGATTGGCCTGGGGCCCACAAGTTTGTTTGCCTAAGGCCCACTAAAGAGTTAACGTGGCCCTGACTGGAGAGGAGAAGCATTGTTTTCTATACACAATTTTCAAGTTGCTGTTCATACATTCTGGTAAATCTTGCCTCTTTCTTTTGTGTGTGTGTGTGTTTCTGATAAGTTTTCTATGAATACAATAACCTCAGACCTCCCAAATGCATAAAGGGCCCTTTAGGTGTAAAGGATGTTGGAGTTCCCAGGAGCATCTCTGGAAAAAAATACTTTGCATTAATATTTACACATTCCTTGGGAAATGGCTGCATAACAAATGGTGAGGTACCATTTGTTTTACACCTATATAGCTCAATTGTGTGCAAGGGCATTATTCCTGACTGATGCTGCTCTTAGAGAAAAAAAAAATCAGATCTACTGGGTTTACAGAAGGAAGTTAATTCACGTAAGTGAAGACATGTTTCATCAGTTAAAAAGAAAACAATTCTTTAGCCTATTATCAGATGAAAGAATTTATAACATTAGATCCATGGGTCAGTCTCTATGGATTTTGGAGTGTAGGCTCAATACATCTTCCACCCAAATCAATGCCAAACTACCATTAAGGTCACTGAAAGCTGAATTGGAAGCTGGAAAGTATGGTTACTAGAACTACTCAGGAAGTTTAATTTCACAGGTTTATTTCAATATATTTTTGTTCTGTATTGGGGGGAAAAACCCCCACAGATCCTCTAAGTCTGCAATTGTTATTGCAGTTTCTATTTTTCCAACCAAAAAGTACAATACATTTTGAAACAAAACAATGTTTCAAAATGAAAAAAAGTCAATTGTTTCATTTCAGTTAAGTTGAGATGATTGTTTTACTTTACAGGCATCCCTCACCTTACTCGGGGGGTTATATTCTAAAGGCAGCATGTAAAGGCGAAAATCATGTATAGTGAAATCACATATTACTGTGTCAGTGGTGACTGCCTCTGCCTCCAAAATCTCCCGCCACCATGGAGCCGTGCTTAGAGCTGTGCAGCTGGTGGCGGCAGCGCAGCGCGGGGTGGTGGTGGGGATGGCTGTGTGCCGACTGGCCACCACCACGCCCGGCGGCCGGCCACACTGCTCCGGGCACGGCTCCATGGGGGCGGCGAGAGGTTTTGGAGGCAGAGGCAGTCACCGCTGGCAGCGTGGTGGTGGCCGGGCCTCCAGGTAAGCGGCAGTGCCACGTGCAGACTCAAGCCCCGCCCCCCCTCCCCACCCACGTATAGTTGAATTCGTGCAAGTTAAATGCGCGTAAGATGCGGGATGCCCATACTTTGTAATGGGACTGCATCAGAACTGACACGTCATCATAGAATATCTGGTTCTAATGAACTGACATTTTCTGATGGACAAAACCCAAAAATGTTATTTCAGAAAAAAAGAAAAAACAAAACAAAACAAAACCCACCCCAAACAGATCCAGTTGTTGGTGACTTGCCCTTCATATCTGATGGAAGTGCACCAATATCAGAATTTATTTATAAAATATGGATAAATTTCTCCTTAGAAAATACCAATTCTTTGTAACTAAGAAAACTAACTTTTCTGTCAACATACCCATTTCAGTTAAGCTTCTGTTGTAAAGAATTTCCTGTGTTCAAGAGGGAGTTGCTGGTCAAAATCAGAGATAGTGCTCCCATAACTGTCAATAGACAGGTATTTAAAAGTCTTACTTGGGATGTAAGAGGCAGATCCAAAATCCCTGAATCTCTGAATCAAATAAGATATAGAGTCCAAGCCCCTGTCCCTCACATTCCAAGTGGGACATCCCTAATTACCAGTTAACTGACTTTTCTGAAATGGGTCTGTCTGCACAGAGCTCACAGTAATAATAATGTAGGTAATTTGAGATGGCATTAAACTGACTATTTTGGGTAATGGTAGAGATCTAACCACAGCAATTTAGATCCTAGGATGGGCTGCCAAAAAAACCTAAAAGCTGGAAAATTAGCTAATGTTCAGTTTCAAGTTACTGCAGCTGACTGTTACCAGCAGCTGAATTAGCTAGATGGCTACAGTGAAGCCTGTGTTTATACAGTAGACATGCCCTGCTCTCTCTCTGGCTTTTCACCAAAAATATTAGGTCTTGACTGTCTTAATGCAGACTTCAAAGACATTTGTGAAAACTCCAATACTTTTGTAGGAATGGAAAACTACTTCTCCCTCATCTCTATTCTGTAGTGTACATGGTGGACAACTCTTGCTTTGTCAGTAAAGTAAGCTGATAAACTAGAATACAAATGTGGCCAACTCATAATATAAATCAATAACTTTTTGATGTGCATTCATTCTGGTATGCAGTTCTTGTTTGGTTTCTCCTACATATTTTCCATCATGGCATTTAGTGCACTGGATGAGAGAGATTACATTTCTGGAGGTCCAGGTGTAAGATCCAGGAATAGTAATGGTTCTGTCGTGGGGTGTAGTTATTGTGGGAGTAGTGGGGATGTGTTGGCAGGTTTTACATTTTTGTCCTGACATGGTCTGGATCCACTCAGTGTTTTGGGCCATATGAAGTTTGTTTCTGGTGATGAGGTTAGTGAGGTTCGGTGCTTTTTTAAAAAGCTAGGATCGGTGGTTCTGGAAAGATCTCTTTAAGAGTTGGGTCTTCTTCTAGTATGGATTGTAATTGTTTGAGGATTTTCTGTATAGGTTCCAGGGAAGGATGGTACATCATAAATAATGATTTGAGATTTATGGAGATTTTCTTTTTGTACCATAGCAATTCTTCATGAGGTATCTTGGCGGCTCTTTCAAAGGTACGATCTCTCTCTCTGGAGGAGTGTCCTTGTTGGGTGAAAGCCCTTTAGAAATTTGCAAGGTGACAATTGTGGGTGTTCTCCTTAGGGCAAGTTCAGTGGTATCAGAAGGCTTGGCTGTATATTACAGCTTTTTTGGTGTGTTTAGGGTGTATGCTGGTTCTGTGTAGATATGCATGTTGATCCATGGCTTTCTTGTATATGGTGGTTTGTATTTTACTATTCTGGATATTGATCATAGTGTCTGAAAAGGAAATGTGGGTACTGGAGTATTTAAGAGATCGTCCTCACCCATCCTTGGACCAACATACATATCTACACAGAATCAGCAATCACCTTAAAACTCAAGAAAGCTATAATATACAGCCAAGCCCTCCAATTCCACTAAATTTGCATTGAAGAGAATATGTGTGACTGTCACCTCACAAATCTCAAAAGGGCTTTCTCCAAACAAGGGCACTCCTCTAGAGAGCTAGATCACCCTTTTGAAAGAGCCACCCAGATACCAGGTGTAGAATTGCTGCAGTACTAAAGGAAAATCCCCATGAATGGCACACCATTAATTAACTAATGCATCTTAATCTTCCTTTTTTACATGCCAAATAAGTTGATGTAACATTGTGTGTGTATGTAAGCCTTAACTACATTTCTTTATTTTTTTAATGATTTGTCAAAAATTTAAAAAGAATTTTTTACTGTATGCTTTCTCATTCAATGATTTTCTCACTTGTCTAAGAGAATATGATCTCCCCACTTAAAATAATGAAAGTGAGGGAAAAACATTATTTTAAATCAACATGCCAGGTTGTATTAGAAAACTATTTGTATAAATTAGAGGACTGCAATTTTTGAATTGGACAAATTATAATAGCAACACTGGTCAACATTTTTCCATTGATACTGTTCTGATAGAAAACTGGGTTTTTAACTAAACATTTCCCCCCACACAAAATGCCTACTTTTTGAAAAAGTTTTATATTTAATGGAAAAACTGACAGTTACCAAACAAAAAAAATATTCTGCACCCCAACACTCAAATGTTTTGATTCAAAATGGTACCAAAGAATCTCCTGGGAGCTGTAGTTTGGTTCCTTCTCTGCTATATTTTAGACTCTTTAGGCAAAATCTCTCTCCCCTAAGGCCCTATTGCCAGGGACTCCTATGATACACCCTGGTGAACTAAGATAGCAAAAATGGTGTATAATGGGAAAGATAGTTTAGTCAGACATCCAGGCATATGGAAGAGAACAGAGCCCAAAGCACCAGAACTGCGATGCCCACAATGTACTACAGCACTACTTTGAATCAAAATATTAGGTTATGGTTGACATTTTGATGCAGCAAGACTGCAACCAGTCCTGATTAAAGATAGTGCCAGTACCTCTTCTGTTCAGTCACAGCAGTAATGTACCTATATGTACTGTACAATCCCCATGGATCTGAGGCTTAAGCTTAAGACAACATTGCTGGGTTTTACCTTCTTTCACACTGTCACATCTGCTACCCTTGCAGAACTGAGAACAGCTCTCAGCATCAGCTCAACTATATTAGGCACCTGTGATAGTGCCAGAGGGACAACACATTCTTTTAAAGTCAAATCTTGACCTGGAAATCCCTCAGTGCAAAACCCAGGTGGAACTGTGTGGCTTGGCTGATTTTCATGATGCAGGAGCATTAGTGGTGACAGAAAGAGGACAAAAACCAACTCAGAGCAACCATGTGAGTACCATTTGGCTGCCCAGATATAACATAGTAGAATTTTGGCTCCCTCAGACGGTGTAAAAGGAAGCAAAGGGCCTCTTCAATAGCCTCATTACCTTAATTACACCCATGAAAAACTGCTACCTTGATGGAATAGAAAATTACACCCATATCATGTGTTACAAGACTGTTTATCCATGAGCCAGAGGAGTAACAAGCAGAGCTGACATGCTGAGTATACCCCACAAGACAGCTGGTAGCAGGGGTGTGGAGTGAGGTTCTAAGAGTATTGTGGTGGGCAGCAGTCTTATCTATGCTGGCAACTTGTAAACCATGCCTGATTAAGCTGCTGCCACCACTGCTGTGTACTCTGCCCATTCCAGCTCTTCCTCTTAAAGCAGCAGTAGCTGCTGGGAACTGTTTTAGAGTTCCCAGCATGGTTATGCTTCCAGGGCACAGGCTCTGCATGGATGGGGGCAATTCCAGCATTTCTCCTAACTTGGTACCTGGGGAGGGTGCCCTTCTAGCCCACTCCTAGTTTTACTACTGCTATGAGCAATGAATTCACTTGTCGGACAGGTGTTAGATTGAGGAAGTGGTAAGCCACAGACAGATATAGCATGTTTTATGCAAGATTATCTGCATCAGTATATCAACTTTAGACTTGAGATAACACCCATGGTTATAAAAAGAAGTTCATTTCATGCCCATTGAATCCTTAGTCTGCTAATAAAAGACATGGTAAGAAAGATTCTTGATAGTAGTGGCTATTGGGGCCGTGTGAAATTTTGCCACGTGTTTTGTTTCACAGCTGTTTTGATTTGTTTTGAGCTCAAAACAGCGAAATCGAAAGGAAACAAAAAGCATTGAAACAGCTTCAAAATAAAATAAGGACACTCAAAATGTTTTGAAACATTTCGAGTTTTGAAGCAGCTCAGTTGTGGGAGGCAGGGGAGAGTCAGGGTTGCACTCCGAGCAGCTCCACTGCCCCATGTAGCTCAGCCTAGCTTGGAGCACAGCCCTGGCTCTCCCTGCCTCCTGCCACTGGGCTGCGCTCCGTGGGGCCAGTGGAGCCGATCAGAGGGCAGCACTGGCTCTGCCCACCTCCTGCTACTGGGCTGCACTCCGATCAGCTCTGCCAGGCCCATGAAGCACAGCCCCACTCTGCCCACCTCCCACCACCAGGCTGCACTCCGTGGCACTGGTGGAGCCAATTGGAGTGCAGCACCATCTCTTCCCACCTCCTGCCATTGGGCTGTGCTCTGATTGGCTCCACCAGCCCCACAGAATGCAGTGCTGGTTCTGCCCACCTCCTGCAGCCGGGCTGAGCTCCGTAGAGCCCAGCGCTAGGTGCGGGCTGCACCCAGCAACAGTCCCAGACAGCAGCATCAGCCTCCTGCCATCTAGCACAGATCCGGGGGCCCACACCCCCAGGAGGAGTCCAGCACAACTCTGCAGCCCTCCTGGGAGTTTTGCTTTTGCTTTCAAGACTTTGAGGTGCAGTTTCCAAGAAACACCTACACTTATGTCTTTGAAGCTTGGCAGGCTTCATGCCCTCAGAAGGGGCTACCATCCCTGCAATTTGCATCTGAATCAGGCAACAAATGACAACATTTTAGGCATTTTGATTCCCCATTATACCCTATGGGAGAAATGTCGAAATGAGTCAAAACAGAAAAACAGTTTCGATGAAACAAAACAGGACAGTGCTTCACAATTAAATGAAATGATGAAACGAAACACTGTCCCTTCAAAATGGTGAAATGGATATCAAAACGAAATGATGGTGTTTTGCACAGCCCTAGTGGCTATTATGATGAACATATTAGTATTTGCAAAGGGGCTGTTCCAAAACCTGATTAAATCAAAAAGTCTTTCCATTGAGTTTGGCAGGTCAATCAGACCTGAGGAACTGCTAAATTTAACTTGTTCTACATAGGCTGTGGCATACCATCTGATGGTAATGTTTTTTTTCCACTGCTTAGATCATTCCAAATCAGTGAACTGAATTTAAAACTCACTCACTACAAACAACAAACTTATACATACAATTCAATTCCATCTCTATGTCCCTCAACATCTTCTCAAACTATACAAAATGAATTCCACATTTTTCAAATTATAAATAAAAATAGAAATATATAAACATTCAATTCAAATTATAAACAAAATACTTCTCCACCAGTGGGACAGGAAGATGAGGACTCAGGTGCCTATATACTAATGCCAGGAGCATGGGGAACAAGCAGGAGGAGGTAGCTCTCCTACTCTCCAGTGGGCAATATGATCTAGTAGGGATTACGGAAACCTGGTGAGACTCCTCACATGACTGGAGTATAGCTGTAGAGGGCTACACTCTGTATGGACTGAGTGGGGAAGAAAGGTGGTGGTGTTGCTATCTATATGAAAGAGCAGCATGCCTCCTTGGAGGCTGACATCAGCTCAAAAAATGAACAGCTCAAAACCCTCTGGGTTAAGTTGGGGGAGGGTGGTTAGAGAGATCCTACTATAGGTGTATACTACACACACAACCAAGGGGAGGAACTCAACCTGGAGTTCACCCAAGAATTGACTGAGGCCGTATGTGACATGGTCGTCATAGACGATTTTAATTATCCAGACATCTCCTCGGAAGAACACTCAGCCAAGTTGGATCAGTCGTGATCTTTCCTGACCTGTGTTGAGGAGCTCTTCCTGACTCAGGAGGTGCATGAGTCAACCAGAGGTGATGCCTTGCTGGACTTGGTCCTGGCCAAAGGAGACGAACTGGTGACCGACTTAAATATAGAGGGAAGTCTGGGCGGCAGTGACCATGAAACCATCATGTTCACTGACTGATGTAAGGCAGACAAACCTGATAGCAGGATTGAAGTCTTGGACTTTAAAAATGCAAATTTCAACAAGTTTAGGTCACAGGGGAAGTGCTGTGGGACCAGGGACTGAAGATGAAAGGTGTGCATGAAGAGTGGTTGTTCCTTAAGAACACGATCCTTGAAGCACAAAGGAAGTCCATGAAGCAAAGGAAATCCATTCCCATGCAGAGAAAAGGTAACAGAAGTCTCTTGCCTAAATAGGGAAATCACAGTCCTCTTAAGAAAGAAGAAAGGTTTATAAACAATGGAAGCTCAGGGTGGGCACCAAGGAAGACTATTCCATGATGGCTGGCATTTGCAGGGAACAGATAAGAAAGGCTAAAGTGGTGACCAAACTTAGATTAGCAATGGGAATCAAGGACAACAAGAAGTCCTTCTTTAGGTACATAGGGAACAGATAGAAAACAAATGGGAATGTGCAGCCACTGGCTCAGCAACTCAGAAGAGCTGATTACTGGCACCCAGGAGAAAGCTGAACTCTTGAATGACTACTTTGCCCCAGTCTTTCACTGGATCAAGGGGAAAACAACGCCAGGCAGAGTACAGGATGAGCATGGAAGGAATAAATTGCCTTCCTACTATTGCTGTAGAATTGGTGTATGACCAATTAAAAAAATTAGACGTATGAGTCAGCTGGACCATATGATCTTCATCTGAGAGTGCTGAAGGAGCTGGCCGAAGTCATTACAGAACCCCTGGAGAATCTTTTCCACAACTTGTGGTGCTCTGGAGAAGTCCCTGAGGTCTGGAAGAAGGCCAATGTTGTACCCATCCACAAGAAGGGCAGAAGGTAGGACCTAGATAATTATAGGCCAATCAGCCTAACTTCCATTCTAGGGAAATCCTAGAAAAGTTCATCAAGGAGTCTATCCGTGATAAGCTTGCAGAAAGCAAGATTCTGAATGACAGCCAACATGGCTTCATCACAGGTAGGTCTTGCCTTACCAACCTCATCTTCTATGACCAGGTAACTTGCCACCTGGACATGAGAGAGCAGGTTGACACTGTATACGTTGACTTCCAAAAGGCCTTTAATCTAGTACCCTATGCTGTCCTTACAAGAAAATTGGAGGATTGTGGGCTTAACTCTGAGACAGTGGGTAAGAAACTGGCTGCAGGATAGGACCCAGAGAGTCATAGTGAATGGATCTGTATCATCCTGGTGAGAAGTGGGCAGTGGTGTCCTGCAGGAGTCAGTGCTTGGTCCAGTACTTTTCAAAATCTTTATTAACGATTTGGATGTAGGGGTGAAGAGCTCACTGGCCAAGTTTGCGGATGACACCAAATTACGGGGAAGCGTGGTCATGCTTGAAGACAGGCTACAGATACAGGTGGACCTAGACAGGCTAGCAAGTTGGGCAGATCGGAATCTGATGCAGTTCAATGTCAAGAAATGTAAAGTGCTCCACCTTGTGATGAGCAACCCAAACACACCTACAGGTTTGGCGGCACCAAACTAACTAGCACCAAGCATGAAATTGGGGTAATAATAGACCACAGTATAAATATGAGCCAGCAGTGTGATGCTGTAGCCAGTAGGGCAAATAATACTCTGCAATGCATCAATCGATGCATCTCCAACAAAGTCAAGGAGGTGATTTTTCCACTCTACTCAGCACTGGTGAGACCGCAGCTGGAGTACTGTGTCCAGTTCTGGGCACCACACTTTAACAAGGATATAGACAAGCTTGACAGAGTCCAAAGAAAGGCCACCCATATGATCAGAGTCTTAAAAGGCAAACCATATGAGGAAAGGCTGAGGGATCTGGGACTCTTCAGCCTAAGGAAAAGAAGGCTGAGAGGGGACCTGGTAGCAGCTTACCACTATACTAAAGGAGTATAGCAAGGACTCGGTGTGCATCTGTTCACCAGGGCATCTGGGGGGAAAACCAGGAGTAATGGTCACAAACTCCTGGAAGACCAATACAGGCTCAACATTAGGAAAAACTTCACAGTTAGGGTGTCCAGACAGTGGAATAAGCTCCCTCCAGAGGAGGTGCAATCATCTACCCTGGAAATCTTCAAGAGGAGACTAGACAGTCACCTTGCTGGGGTCACCTGACCCCCAGTTATCTTTCCTGCTTGGTGCAGGGGGCTGGACCTGATGATCTTCCAAGGTCCTATCCAGCCTTACAATCAATGAATCTATGAAATTCTAAGGTGCAGAATTCTAAGAGATAGCAGTTTTAAAATATTTGAATGGCTGCCATCAAGATGAGGAAGAACATTTTCTCTTCAGCTGAAGAAAGTAGGACATGGACCAGTGGCTTGAAGTTGCAATGTGGATGGGTCAGGGGTTGGTCCAAGTTTATTGTTCCCCCTGACCTTATTTGTCTCATAGGTGATCCCCATCTCTTATTTTCTTTCCTGCCATGACTTGCTGTTAAATGTTATTGATACAGACAGAGGTGATTCACCTTTCAATATATTACAATTAATGGAGTTGCTTATTCCTCTTCAATAGTTCAGCAGTTAGTCCTGGCACCATCCCTTCTAAGGGGATTGGTTAGGTTTATAGTCCAAGTTCACTCTGGGTCCGAGACTGTAAAATGGATTGGCCCCAAACTCAGTATCATCTTGTTTGAAAAAAAACACTCTTTTGTCCACTGGCACTATAAAAGTACAAACATCTCTTTGCAGCTCTCCAGAGCAGAGCGATGCCAGGCGGGAGCTCCTCCTTTCATAGATTCATAGATGTTAGGGATGGAAGGGACCTCAATAGATCATCGAGTCTGACCCCCTGCATAGGCAGGAAAGAGTGCTGGGTCTAGATGACCCCAGCTAGATGCTTATCTAACCTCCTCTTGAAGACCCCCAGGGTAGGGGAGAGCACCACCTCGCTTGGGAGCCCATTCCAGACCTTGGCCACTCTAACTGTGAAGAAGTTCTTCCTAATGTCCAGTCTAAATCTGCTCTCTGCTAGCTTGTGGCCATTATTTCTTGTAACCCCCGGGGGCGCCTTGGTGAATAAATCCTCACCAATTCCCTTCTGTGCCCCCGTGATGAACTTATAGACAGCCACAAGGTCGCCTCTCAACCTTCTCTTGAGGAGGCTGAAAAGGTCCAGTTTCTCTAGTCTCTCCTCGTAGGGCTTGGTCTGCAAGCCCTTAACCATACGAGTGGCCCTTCTCTGGACCCTCTCCAGGTTATCTGCATCCCTCTTGAAGTGCGGTGCCCAGAATTGCACGCAGTACTCCAACTGCGGTCTGACCAGCGCCCGATAGAGGGGAAGTATCACCTCCTTGGATCTGTTTGTCATGCATCTGCTGATGCACGATAAAGTGTCATTGGCTTTTTTGATGGCTTCGTCACACTGCCGATTCATGTTCATTTTAGAGTCCACTAGGACTCCAAGATCCCTTTCCACCTCTGTGCCACCCAGCAGGTCATTCCCTAGGCTGTAGGTGTGCTGGACATTTTTCCTCCCTAGGTGCAGCACTTTGCATTTCTCCTTGTTGAACTGCATTCTGTTGTTTTCTGCCCACTTGTCCAACCTGTCCAGGTCTGCTTGCAGCTGTTCCCTGCCCTCCGGCGTGTCCACTTCTCCCCATAGCTTTGTGTCATCTACAAACTTGGACAGAGTACATTTCACTCCCTCGTCCAAGTTGCTGATGAAGACATTAAAGAGTATCGGTCCAAGGACCGAGCCCTGTGGGACCCCACTGCCCACACCCTTCCAGGTCGAAGCCAACCCATCCACCACGACTCTCTGGGTGCAACCCTCCAGCGAATTCGCCACCCACCGGACTGTGTAGTCATCCAAGTCACAGCCTCTTAACTTGTTCACCAGTATGGGGTGGGATACCGTATCGAAGGCCTTCCTGAAGTCTACGTATACGACATCCACCCCTCCTCCTGCGTCCAGGCGTTTTGTAACCTGGTCATAAAAAGAGACTAGATTGGCTAGGCACGATCTGCCTGCCACGAACCCGTGCTGTTTTCCCCTCTGCATAATTTGTCCTGCCGGGCTCTCGCAAATGTGAGCCATGATAATTTTTTCAAAGACTTTGCCAAGGATGGAGGTGAGACTGACTGGCCTATAGTTCCCCGGGTCCTCCTTCCTCCCCTTCTTGAAAATGGGGACCACATTGGCCCTTTTCCAGTCCTCCAGGACTTGGCCCGTGTGCCACGAGCGTTCAAATATTCCCGCCAGTGGCTCTGCAATGATGTCGCCAGTGCCTTCAGCACCCTTGGATGGAGCTCATCCAGGCCTGCTGACTTAAATTCATCCAGTTCTTCCAAGTGACTCTGCACCATCTCAGGGTCTACGCATGGAAGTCTGGCGCTTTGCTGCTGCCTCTCTACAACCCCAGTGAGAGACTTGTCGTGCCCCTCACTTAGGAACACTGAGGCAAAGAACTCGTTGAGGAGTTCAGCCTTGTCCCCCCTGTCCATCACCAATTGTTTCTGCCCATTTAACAGGGGTCCTATTCCTCCCTGGGCCTTCCTTTTACTCCCTATATATCTAAAAAACAATTTCTTGTTGTCCTTTACTTGGGATGCCATCCTCAGCTCCATGGTAGCTTTGGCCCGTCTAACTGCCTCCCTACAAGCACGAGCAGAGGAGGTATATTCATCTTTGGTGATCTCTCCCTGTTTCCACTTTTTATGTGCTCCCCTTTTGGCCCTTAGGCTGCCCTGGATTTCTGCGGTCAGCCAGGGAAGCCTCCTGGCCCCTTTCCCTCTTTTACCTCGCACGGGGATCGTCTCGCTTTGTGCCCGAAGGATCATTTCCTTAAGGCACAGCCACCCTTCTTGGGCTCCCATCACTTCAAACCTCCTACTCTGCAGTGCATCCTTGACTAATCACCTGAGTTCATTTAAATCAGCTTTCCTAAAGTCTAGCACTTTCACCCTACTAGTTACCTTACCTGCTCGACGTCTTATGGTGAATTCTATTATTAGGTGATTCCCTACACTCCTACCACAACCTCCATGTACACTTGTTATCAATTTAACAATGCAAAGTAAATAACAGAAAATCCAGGAGCCACATGCTTGTCTCACCCTCTCTTCAGGTCTGCAGCATCTGGGGCTCCAATATCCTGTTTGCCCGTTTCTGATAGATTACAGTCTGCCTTTATTCCCACACGGATTACCCAGGCTGCCAGTCAGCACACTTGCTTTCCAGCTGCCGGCCATGCAACGTTACAGGTGAGTCTTGCCTTGGCTGTGCAGCTTCCCAGGGCGCTCCTGGGGCTTGCCACTGCTAGTATATTTTCCTCATGCATCTAAGTCACAGAAAGCCCATCCCAGGCCATACTAATCATTCCCTGCTAGCTGTCTTCACACCAAAGGAAGCAGCAGGGACAGGGAGAGCAGTGGTTTTCTTCCCCTTATTGCTACATGTGGCAGGGTAAGAAGCAAAGTAAGATTAAACCGGAATTTTTTCTCCCCTATTAGAACAGTGAGGCAGAGGAAGTTATGGAATCTCCATCACTGGAGGTGTTCAAGGAGAAGTTGGATAAGCATTGGTCAGGGATGACCTATGAATAACTATGCCTATGCTCTACTGTGTGTATTTCCCATGCTGGACTGTACTGATTGCTGCATAGGGTTAGGAAGGAATTTTTTCCTCTCCTGTTTTTTTTTCCTCTCCTGTTGCTACACAACAGGTCTTTTTTCTTTTTTTTTGCCTTGCACAGAAGCACTAGGTTTTAGGATTTTGATTAGGTTTGCCAATGCTTCTGCTGAGATGAAAACCTAGAGCTTCCTGACTAGAGGGTCTTGCCCCTCTGCTGAGGATCAGACCAACCACCATATTTAGGGTCAGGAAAGAATTTTACCCATGATCAGAGTGGTACAGACTATGTGAGGTTTTGCCTTCCTCTGTTATAAGAAGCATGACCCTCTTCCTTTGAACCCAAGCATATTTTAACAACCCTTGCAGCACCAGGATATTAGTTACCTCTGTGCCTCTGCTTTTAGCTGTGGATGGTTAGGATGCTATTATTTGTGATTGTGTGGCAGGGTTACCTGTATAGTTTAAGTGATAGGCTAGACAAGGGTTTGTTTTGGAATAGTTTGGATGGGGAAGAACCTGTTACCCATGTTACTGAATGGATGTCTAGTGAAGAGGCAGGTGCTCCTTCTTTGGAGTGGTGAAAGGATGGGGGAAGAAGATGAGAAGAAAAAATGGCAGGAGAGGATATTATTTGCTGAAGTCAGACAAGGGGGTAGCTCTCTGCTGGGTATCGGTAAATGGCAGATGAGCCAGTGTACAAGTCACAATATTTAGCTTAGAGAATCTAGTTATTAATACATCCATATCCTCACAGCTGTTCTCCCACATCAGCTATATTCCATAATTATAACATGCTGGGGTAGGGCAACCAGTAGAAGCAGTTTATTGCAGGTCTTTTATTTGAATCTCAGAAAAAAATGAGTTCTATTAATAAATGTTGTTTTAGCCAAGGTAGTATACCTTTCTCCAGCCACAGTTTAAATTTTGATCTCGTAACTTGCTCACAAAAAAAGAGCTGCTTCTTTTCAAAGCTAGCTCATTATTTGTTTGGTTTGTTTGAGGTACAAGAGTCTCTCAGAGACACAAACTCTGCAGTGCATCCATGCTTAGAGGAAATGAGAAAATGCAAAATGGGCCTAGTCTAGTCTGATGTGACATAATGATCCACTTGGGGGAGCAAGTGGGTCATTAAATCCTCAACAGATAATAAAGTATCAGGCAGCATAATAATTAAGGGAAGCAGTGTGTTTGTGGAATTGAACATTAGACCCGATTCCTGCAACCCATGGCCTCTCATGAATGTAGCTGGATAAGTATCAAATCCCAAGTTTGGCCACAGAAAAATGCTCTTCTGGATCTCAACCTTGGATTCCAGTCAAGAGGTGCCCAGCTTAACAGTAGGGTGTCTGTAAATTCTGAGAAACCTTGTTGCTGTGCAGCTGGGGCTCAGAACCTACAAGTCCTGGAACAGGATTTCTAGGGTATATTATTCTGGGCAGTGCCTGATGGGACTACCCAGAAGCCATAGATTCTGGAACTCGTACCACTGACCCCTGCAAAACCAAATTGACATTCTTATCATTTTCACTTTTTGCAGTGAAACTAATGAGAATGATTTTCACTATGGGCTGTAGCCTCTTGGAAGTCCATTTTGTTTCAGAACATGGGCTTTGGTGTTTCCAAGATGACAGTCAAGTGGGATTTCAAGTTCAAGTGAATTTTTATCTTAAATTGGTTTTCTTCTAATGCAGACCAAAAAATGTTCACTGAAAATTTTGTTCTAAAAAAACAGTCTCAGCTCTCTCCACCTCAGGAAAGTCACTTCCCTGCTTCACTCCTCATTTCTTTCATTTCATGAAATGGATATAATGATACTGATTCTTCTTTGTATGAGTGAGACCTTTTTGATCTACTGAGAGGTGTTAGATAAGAGCTAAACATTTAAAATAACTTAGAACTCTACTAAGACAATTCAAAAGGGATTGAAAAGAACCTGGAAAAGTTAACTGATTGCCCACCAAGAAAAAGTCTAGATCTGTGTTTAATTATCATTAGCTAGATAGCTACAAGACTACTCCAACACTACCATATCTACATGCCAATATAAAAGGAAGACAGTTTTAAACTAGGATACCCTAATGCTGCCCACTACTAGAACTTTTTTTTTTAAACTATTATTATTGGGCCCAAATTCCTAACCTTGAGCTCTGGATAAATGCTAGTTATGTGCACTGGGTGTATAGATCAACAACAACACATCAATATAACAGATAACCTGACAGAAACCTTATAGAAGCAACTTTCACAAATGAAATTCTTTTTTTGCTGCTTATAGACACTCTTACACTAAGTGGGAGTGCCATTTAGAGCTAGTTATAAGACTGGCCATATTGTTCTGCCATGGTTTAAAACTGCTTTTAAACTGCTTAGATTAACAAGACTGCCCCCTTCCTCTCCTGCTTTCTCTGTATGCATGATATTAAAAAAGTTGCCCGCTTCGTAGATCTGGAGGTAGTGATCAATTAGATACAATGATCAGAACAGAAGATGTTAAAAAAGACCCTTATGAAAGGATTGCACAACTTCCCTAAATTGTAGACACCCTCTCAAGTCTGCATCTTAATACACTGTGAATATTTCACCCTGTGTTCATCTCTAGTTTTCTGCTTTCATGACAGTTAATGAAGAAGTAAAGTGATATAATAAAGGACCTTTTGTTGTTGCAATGGCCCAACCCCCCCAAAAAACACAACCCCAAAACAAAGCACAAAAAACAACCCTGGACTGAATAAAATATTCAAAGGGACAATGAAATGTGAGAGTCTACATTTATCCCTTTTCTTGTAAACAACATACTTGCTAGAATATTGCTGAACCCAAGTGCTATGGCCAACTGAACATCTACATAATAAAAAGTGTCAATGGAATATTCAGGAGAAGTTCCTGCCACCAAGAAAATAGTTCATTTTCTGCTTGATCTGTCCATGTATGCCTACATAAAAGAGCATGAGATATGGTTAACTGATAAAGATCTTGAATATCTATGTGGAAATCTACTTTTCATTTTGTGAATCTCAGGGAAAAGCCCCCATTTTGCTTTATGGCAAAATGTGAACTCTATTCATGTAAGAAGGATAGTTTTACATTCCAGATTCTGCTGAGCTTGAGGAAAAATTACAGAGCTACATGACCACCATCTCTCTAGTTCCTAGCCACTTCATTTACCAATGAAAATCCCATGGGTTCAAGAGAAGAACAGGAACATAAAGCTGTTCCTTCCAGAGTCCTCCTTCTTTCTGTGACTTCCCCTCTAAAATCCTGGATAGATCTAACATCCCTACTGTTGCACAAAATGCCTTACTTAAAGCTCAAGGAAAGTGTGGCATATCATGGGGCATATTATCCCTTCCATGAACATCCCACTTGACTAGACTCTTTGCAGCCCATCTTTGCAGCAATGAGAGCAGTAGGAGAAGCTCCTAATTTAAAATCTGACACACATCACAGGTTTAAGTATTTGGACTCATTCATTTTCTGCTTTGCCTTTACATATAGGAAACTGGGATAAAAAGTAAAGCAGTCATAAACAAAGTGATAAACAAATGCAGAGGGAATCAAACAACAGAAAAGGGAAAAATACAGGAGCTATATATTTTTGTTAGTCTGCGCATAATAAATATTGATATATTTACATATATAAATACACAAAACTTATATATTAACCCCAAGCCTGCAAACATGAACTCCTTAAACAGTAAGATTATGCCACCAACCTTTCTTCCAAGTCTTACTGAATTCAGTTTATGCACATGGCCATGTTTTGCAGAATTAACACCATCTTTTTGCATTAATTTGTGTGTTCTTTGGGTGCATATCATCCAGCCTAGGTGGTTTCTTTGATAGTAAGGAAGCATTACTCAACTTCTGAGACACCATGCAGTCATCCTTTTAGCTAGGAATACATGCTTTTAAATTAAACAATGTGTAGAGTCCTGGAGAAAAACTAGAGTTTAAAATGCAAGACCATAAAGTTTTCTGTGACCCTAAATTGAATTTGCAAAACTCTCACCACAAAAAGCTGCCCCGGGTGATGGTGGCAGACCCCCGAAACTCGCCAGCCATGTTCTTATCTGGACCCTAAGTGGTGGGGTTCCCCCTCGCCGTGGCCTTCAGTGCCATCACACCTTCGGCGGGCACTCACGGGGCTCCAACCTCCCCTACACCCCGGCCAACGCCATCTTCGATCGTGGGTCTCTCAGTCTCTTTTAACCGACCCCGCCTGGTCTCTTCCCTCATCCCTGACCAGCTTGACTTGATGTCTTAAGCTGGACTCTGGTCCAAAGACTGCGAGACCCGAGGTCCTGTTGCCTCTGCAGGCTTCCTCCCCGGCTTCCCTGCCGGCTCTCTCACCAGTTCCTTCACCGGCGTCCCAGCCGGCTCTTCCACCGGCTCCACAGCCGGTTCCTTCACCGGCGTCCCTGCCGGCTTTTCCACCGACTCCGCAACCAGTTCCCTCCCCCACTCTCCTACCGGCTCTCTCGTTGGCTTTGCAGCTGGCGTTCTCGTAGCTGCGCTCTCACCGCTTTCGTCACTCCCGACGCTGCTGCAGCTTTCTCTGCCCGAGGCAGAGAAACCCTGTGTGTGCCTGCTTGTGACCTCGGGTTTCCCCGCGGACTCTGTTGTTTCCTGCAGCCTCCTGGTGCTGCTCCCAGGGCTGCGCTTTATTCCCGCCGGGTGGCATCTCTCGCTGACGTCACCCGCTCTCAGCTGGATGTGAGCGCGGCTAACAAAACACACGTGTGATTTCCCGGCGTGCGCTCCTCTGCTGTCCTCGGCTCCTGCAAGGGGTAAGTACGTGTTTCCTTTTTCGTTGGTTTTGGGCCGGGGTTTCCCTCCAGCCCCGGTGTCCCTGGGACATACTCCTTTCAGCAAGGGGTTGTGCCATTTTGGAACCAGAAAAATACCAAATTATTTTCTAAAAAGGAAACCTCTACAGCATTCATTACTTTGATTTCAAAAAATATTTTTGTCCCGATTTACATGCATTTGTGTGCTGTACATAGAGGTGATTGCAGAATAGCTTAAAATTAAGTTTTGTATATTGTGGAGGGGTGGGTATAGGTTTGTCAGGGTCTGTGGATGTATGGGTATGTGGGATGATGGAGCATGTCGGTGTGTATGGGATGTGTTTGGAGGGAGGGTCCCTGGGCATGAGGGGGTGTGGATGTGGGGAGTCTGCTTGTATGGCAGTACAAGGGGAGTGTGGGTTCATGTGCGGGGTGTGAGTGTGAAACATCCTATAAACACACACACACACACACACACACACACACACACACACACACACGCTCTCCCCTGGCTCCACAACCACACCCATGTACCTACTCTGGCCCTGGGCACACACCTACACCCACACCCACTCACTCTGCCCTGGTTGCATGCCCACACCTAACCACCCCCTCTGCCCCTGGCTGCAAACCCCAACCCACCAGCCCCTGGCTGCACATCCTAGCCCACCCACCCACTCTGCCCCAGCCTCCACAACCACACCCACTCACCCTGTCCCTGGTTCCACCACCACAACCACACCCACCCACCCACTATGCCTCTGGCTCCACCATGACACCTGCCCACCCACTCTTCCCCTGGCTGCACACACAAGACACACACCCACACATACCCACACTACACCAGACCCCCACACACCCTACCAGTGGCTCTGTGCTCCCCGCTCCTGCAATACAGCCAGGCCATGTGGTACTGACAGTGCTGGCAGGCAGGGAGTGCAATTGCTGGGGGTGGGGTGGGCTGTGCTGCTTAGTTCTGCTGATGCTTCTCCTAGGTGCTACTGCCCCTGACTGCTAGCAGCTTTGACAGGAGCCAGGGCAAGCCAATACAGTTTTAAAGCCTCAGGGCTCCCTATGGTTCCAGCTTCCTGCCTGAGGGGGTGGGGCCCATGCAGCCATTTGCCATGCCCACCCTCTCTGGGGCACATGCATAGTTGGCCCCCAGCGTTATGGACAGACAGAAGTACTAAGTCTTTTATTATATTAGAATGTTTGACAAGAATGAGCAGGAGTGTCCCCACTTCTAACAAGAGAGGAACTATTGAGGACAGCTTATATTTTTCACCAGATAACTGATATTTCTGGTGGCATAATCTATTTAAATATTCCCATTCAGTTTCTCTTTGCTTCTTGGTATGTATTATTGTGCGCATGGTGGAAAAAAACCCAAAATATACCACTAGTATATTTTGGTTTCAAATAGGAAAAAGGATGCAGTTCAACAAAGACAAGTGCAAAGTGCTGCACCTGGGCAAAAAGAACCACCAATACACTTACAGGCTAGGGGATGACCTTCTCAGCAGCACAGCAGTGGAAAGGGATCTTGGAGTTATAGTTAACTCCAAGATGAACATCACTCAATGTGACCAAGTGATCTAAGGCTTACCGCACTTTATCATGCATTAGCAGGTGCATGATGAACAAATCCAGGGATGTGATGCTTCCTCTCTATGCAGCACTGGTCCAGCCGCAGTTGGAGTACTGCATCCAGTTTTGGGTGCTGCACTTCAACAGGGATGTGGAGAATCTTGAGAGGGTTCAGAGGAGGGCCACTCATATGGTCAGAGGCCTGCAGGCAAGGTCCTATGAGGAGAGACTGAAGGACCTAGATCTCTTCAGCCTCTGCAAGAGAAGGCTCAGAGGTGATTTTGTGGCTGCCTATAAATTCATAATGGGAGGACAATAGGGAATAGGAGATGCTCTATTTACTAGGGCACCACCTGGAGTAACTAGGAACAATGGCCACAAACTGACGGAGAGCAGATTTAGGTTGGGCATTAGAAAGAACTTCTTCACAGTAAGGGTTGCCAGAATCTGGAAAGGGCTTCGAAGGGAGGTGGTGTTTTCCCCTACCTTGGGGGTCTTCAAGAGGAGACTAGACAAGCACTTAGCTGGGGTCGTCTGACCCCAGTGCTCTTTCCTGTCCAGGGCAGGGGGTCAGACTTGGTGACTCACTGAGGTCTCTTCTGACCCTAATATCTATGAATCTATTATACTGTGAGTAGATATGGACATTTAGCCTGTATATTAGGATTAAGTGAATTTTAGCCACGTGTTAAAAGAATCACTGAACTCAATATTGAATGAGACTTGACTTATTCTATATTGCTTAAGGTGTTTTCTCTAAAATCTTTATGTTTTACTCTAACCCCATTCTCCCTCTCTCTGAACAATAAAAAGCTACCTGCATGCAGCATGCTGGTTGTGGATTCGTGAGGGGAGAGAGGTCAGAAAGCTTTTATAAGGTGGGCTTGGCTCTACTTTCCTCCAGTACAGGAGGCTACTTTTGAATGCTTCAGGCTAAAAGAAGCACCCCAAAATACCATAATGGGGCTAAGCACCCACAAGGTTGTTGTCCCCAAAGGACAGTGAATTCGTGCCTGGTGCACTTGTGCCAATAAACACACAGGGGTGAAGGATCCAACTTAATCTTTATTTCTGCGCAGAAAATGGTGCTTGGCAATCGTTTGCAAAGCAAGCACCCACACCCCAGTGGGTGTCTGCCTTATATAGCTACGTAACAGGTTAAACTTGCTGATGTGATGAAATGTATAGCAAGCCCAGCAAGTAACCCCCCTTCCAGCTCCCCCCCAAGTAACCCCCCTTCCAGCTCCGGAACGTTGTTGATACAGCTTTTCCTTCTAGCGAGGCCAGCAATCAGCAACTACGCAACAAGCAATCTCCCCCAGCCTAAACAACCTACTCTATGACCTTGGTTAGATAAAATAATTTTTCAAAACATACAAAGCTGTTCCCTGGTTAAAATTAAGTGAAAGTCCAGGGATGCTTCATCAAGGTCTGCAGGGTCTGTGTATCCTGGGCTGCACAGAGCCCTAACAGAGACCAGAGCCTGGGTGGTGGCAGTGATTATCTTAGGCTTGTGGGTGTGCTCCAGGAGTGTGGTCAGCCAGAAGTAGGATCCCTGGTGAGACACTCAAAGCTTGGTTTCAGTTGGGCACAGTGAGGCAGGTGGTTCAGCATTGTAGTGCCCCCTACTGTCCTGCCACATGTGGCATTTTTTATTGTAGTTTATTCTCTGGGGAGAAAAAACAAATCAGTCCCTGACCCAAAACATTTACAGTCTGCCAGCCCTCTCTTGGTGGCCTTTTTCTGTGAAGATAGTTAAAGGATATGTTTTCAAAAGCATCTAAGTGCATTATCCTTTCCAGGTAAACTCTAAAAATCTAAAATGAGTATATACACATCTATTACTGTCTGCCCCAAATTCCAGAAATACTCTTTACCAATACACTTAAAGTATATTTTGAGCCACAAAGATGCATAGTAGCTTCACTGGAAGATACTGAATTTTGCCATTTGAAATGGAAACTTCACAACATGAAGAAAGAAGCCAAACTCAACAGGGACTTACAATTTCTAAGCCTATGCAAGAAACACAACATGATTCCCAGAGGACTGAACATCTACAATCTTCTAACTACTATACACAACTCCAAATGTGCTTCAGAACTATGCAAGAGAACTTCAAAAAAATGTAGAAATCAACTCCAAAAGAGATCAACTCAAGAAGAAAATCAACACATGCTGCAACAATTTAAAAAAGAAAAATCCAGATATCTTTCCAAACATTATACAATGTATCCAAAAAAAAAAAAAAAAAGCTACTGGAGATTTTTTACAACATCCACCCAACATAGAAAGAAGAGATGGAACCAATTACTACAGGAACAGCTTTCCCCTACCATAAAACAACCATCTGAACTGCAAGAAACACTACAGAACTAGTCTGAACCCGGGGACTTTTTACATGCTCCCTAAAATCCACAAACAAAGGAACCCATAGTTTCACAGTTGGTAGGGTCAGGAGGGACCTGAGCCCATCAAGTCCGATCCCCTGCCATGGGCAGGAAAGAATGCTGGGGTCAAACGACCCCAGCAAGGTGTCTATCTAGCCTCCTTTTGAAGACCCCCAGGGTAGGAGTGAGCACCACTTTATAGTGGCAGTTTATAGATGGCCACCAGATCCCCTCTTAGCCTTCTTTTGTGAAGGCTGAACAGGTTCAAGTCCCATAGCCTCTCCTCGTAGGGCCTACCCTGCTGCCCCCTGATCATGTGAGTGGCCCTCCGCTGTACCCTCTTGATGTCCACATCCCACCTGAAGTGCAGCACCCAGAACTGGACACAGTACTCCAACTGCGGCCTGACCAGTGTTATATAGAAGGGGAGGATCACCTCCTTGGACCTGCTCATGATGCATCTGTGGATGCATGACAAAGTGCAGTTAGCCTTCCTGATTGTGCCCCCACATTGGCGGCCGATGTTCATCTTGGAATCAACAATGACTCCAAGATCCTTTTCTGCCTCTGTGCTGATGAGAAGGGAATTCCCCAGTCTGTATGTATGCTGCTGGTTCTATCCCATAGGTGCAGTACCCTGCACTTGTCAGTATTGAATCCCATCTTATTCTCATCCGCCCACCTCTGAAACCTGTCCAGATCCAATTGCAGCCTGTTCCTCCCTTCTAGCATGCCCACTTCTCCCCACATCTTAGTGTCATCTGCGAATTTGAACAAGATGCTTTTCACCCCCTTGTCCAAGTCACTGATGAAGATGTTGAACAGTGCGGGCCCAAGGACCTAGCCCTGGGGGACCCCACTGCCCACATCCCTCCAGGTCAAAAATGTCCCATCCACCACCACTCTCTGGGTACAGCCCTCCAGCCAACTGGCGACCCATCTGACTGTGTAGGCATCAACACCACAATCTCCTAACTTTTTAATGAGAATGGGGTGGGAGACAGTGTTGAAGGCCTTCCTAAAGTCCACCGCGACACCTGTGTCCAAGGATTTTGTGACCTGGTCATAGAAGGCCACCAGGTTGGTCTGACAGGACCTGCCTCTAATGAACCCATGTTGGTTGCCCCTAAGCATACACTCTCCTGCTTGCCCCTCGCAGATGTGCACCTGGATAATCTTCTCAAAGAGCTTCCCCAGGACTGAGGTAAGACTAACAGGCCTTTAATTTCCTGGGTCCTCCTTCCTCCCTTTTTTGAAAATGGGAACCACATTGGCCCTTTTCCAGTCCTCTGGCACCTCGCTAGAGCACCACAAGTGCTTGTAAAGCTGTGCCAGGGGTCCTGCAATAACCTCTGCTAATTCCTTCAGCATTCTGGGCTGGAGATCATCAGGACCTGCTGATTTGAACACGTCCAGTCCCACCAGAAGTTCCCTGACTAGGTCCTCTCTGACCCTGGGACTGGCTGTGCCTCCCCTGGGAGGATCAGGGATCCCAGTGGGGGGGGGATGACCTGGTCCCTGCTCAGAAAAATGAAGGCAAAGAAATGGTTAAATAGGTTAGCTTTGTCATCTGGTGAGACCACCAGATTTCCAAGCATGTCCTGCAGAGACCCCACGTTACCCGGAACCTTCTTTTTACCCCCTATGTATTTAAAAAGGGATTTCTTGTTATCCTTGATACGGGTTGCTAGTCCCAGTTCCATCTTTGCCTTGGCCTTCCTAACAGCCCCCACTACAATCCCAAGCAATGCAGGTATAGTCCTCCCTGGTGATGGCCCCTCCCTTCCATTGGGTGTATGCCTCCTTCTTATCTTTGAGACATTCCTGGATGCTTTTGGTTAGCCATGGGCACTTATGATCCATGTTAGGATTGCCACCCTTTGGGCTTGGAGAATTGTCTCCTTCAGGAACGACTGCTCTTCTTGGACTCTCAACTCCCCACCCCTCCGGGATCTCAGTGCCGCCCTTACTAGTCTCCTTAGCCCAAAGAAATCTGCCCGCCTGAGGTCCAGGGCTGCTGTCTTGCTGCAGGCCTTTGCCACCCTGTACTGGATGGTGAATTCCAATAGGCAATGATTGCTATCGCCCAGGTGATTAAGCACCTGCAGTCCCCTCACCAGGTCGTCGCTTGTGGCCAGGACCAGGTCTAACAAGGCATTTCCCCTGGTGGGACTGTGCACCTCCTGGGTTAGATGGAGGTCCTGTAACACAGCTAGGAACCTACGTGAGTGGTCAGACCTGGCTGACTGTTCTTCCCAGCAAATGTCTGGATAGTTTAGGTCACCCATGATGACCACATCCCTTGACTTGACTGCCTTCGTGAGCTGACCCGAGAATTCCTGGTCTAGCTCTTCTCCCAGGTTGGGTGGTCTGTAGTAGACCCCCACCTTTAAGTCCCTTTCCCCCTGACCCCCTTGTATTCTGACCCAGAGGACTTCAGTCTGCCCCTCCTCTGACCCAGTGCTGATCGGTGAGGATGTGAATTGTTCTTTGACATAGAGCACCACACCCCGACCTTTCCTCCCTGTTCTATCCCTCCTGTTCATCCTATAGCCCTTGATGTTCACCACCCAATCGTGCGTTGGATCCCACCATGTTTCGGTGAGCCCCACTATATCTGGGTTTGTGTTAGCTAGCAGGAGGGCAAATTCCTCCTGCTTGTTCCCCTTACTATGAGCATTAGTGTATAGGCATCTAAGGCCTCCTGAAGGTATATGCACCACCCCACTAATCCTAGGACTATCCAGGTCTCTTACCTGGGTATTTCTTGTGCTTGTCATCAGTCTTGGCTGGGTTGTTCTTGTGAGCGACACTTGGTTTGGTGTTCCAAGGCTCCCTCCAACCTCATCCTCCCCAGACCTATAATATCCAACTATGGAACCCTAACTGAGGAAATATCAGGTTTCATTGAATCCATCTATAACCTCTTGTCACCCAAAGCCTGAGTTTTGTCCAAGACACGCGAGACTTCCTACAAAAACTCGAAACCAGACCACCTTCCCAGCAATACCCTCCCAGCCCCCATGGATGTTACCAGTTTATATACCAACATCCCACACCAGGATGACAACCAAGCCTGCCTTATATATCAACAGGAGCAAGATTGCAACTCAGAGTGTAGACTTAAAGATACTACTAAACTTATACACTTCACCCTCACACACAACAACTTCACTTTCAATAACCAACACTTTTTCCAGACCATGGGCACAGCTATGGGTACCAAAATGGCCCCACAATATGCCAACCTTTTTAAAAGGCAACCTGGAAGAAGAATTCCTCAAGAACTGCAATATCAAACCCATTCCATACCTAAGATGTATAGATGACATCATCGTTTGGACTGAGAACATGTAATCTCTTTTTAATTTCCATCACAAATTCAATAACCATCAACCCTCTATCAGACTATCTCTTGAATACTCCAGCACCAACATTTCCTTTTTAAACAATATGATCAATATTAATATCCAGAATGGTAAACTACAAACCACCATATACAAGAAACCCATGGACCAACATACATATCTATACAGAACCACCAATTGCCTTAAAACACACCAAGAAAGCTGTAATATACACCAAGCCTTCTGATGCCAGTGGATTTGCACTGAGAACACCTGCGATCATCACCTTGCAAATCTCAAAAGAGCTGTCACTCAACAAGGACACTCCTCCAGAGAGATAAGTCACACTTTTGAAAGAGCCACCTGGATACCACGTGAGGAATTGCTACAGTGCAAAAAGAAAATCCCCTCAAATCACACACCATTAATTCTGACTAATGACATCCTTCCCTGGATTCTATGCAGAAAATTCTCAAACAATTGCAACCCATACTAGAAGGAGACCCAATTCTTAAAGAGATCTTTCCAGAGCCACCCATTCTGGCCCTAAAACAGGGACCAGACTTTGCCAACTTCATCACCAAAAACAAACTTTCTATGGCCCTAAGCACAATGAATGCATCCAGGCCATGACAGGACAAGAAAATGTAAAGCCAGCCAACACATTTCCACCACTCCCACAATAATGATACCCCACACCAGAGCATCACCAATCCTAGATCTTACGTCTGCACTTCCAGAAATGTAAATATATCTCATCCAGTGCACTAACTGCCCTGATGGAAAATATGTAGGATAAATCACACAACAACTGGACACCAGAATTAATATATGCAAAAAATCTATCAAAGACAAAAATACCCAATTACCTGTAGATACATGCTTCTCACAAGACAACCACTAGCTCTCCAATTTCTCAGTTCTAATCCTCAAAGAGAATTTACCAATCACCTTTCATAGATAAGCTTACAAACTTCACTTCAGAAATCTACTGGATACAACAAAACATGGACTAAATATAGACATTGGATTTATGGCACATTACAACCTATCCACCATCTGATAACCCTAGGTAACCTCTCTACATTTTACCAGCTACATTCTATCACCAGGTCGACATAACCCCTTTCTTCCCCATGCTCCCAACCTACATGTCTTGCACCTGTTAACTCCCATCTGATCTTCCCTTCCACACATTTGCTTTTTCATAGACCTGCATTTTGCATGTTGATTTAAGCTCCTATTCCACCCAGGAGAGCAGACAAACACCAGTAGACTCTCTCTATGCCTGAAAAAGGGTGTTTGTAATGAACAACTTTTCCAACTAAAGTATTTAATTGGTCCAAAAAAAATCACATTTACCCAAAGAACTTTGTTTATCAATTTCTGCTAACACTTTACCTGCTGCACTAACTGCCATGCCACACCAATGAAGACCCTCACTATATTTTCTCAAGGTGGCCTTAGCATGGGTAAGAGGACTGAGATAGGAAAGGTACATCTCCATGGAGACATACTTGCCTGCGCCCTTTCTCTGAAATAGTGTCTGTCTGTCCCAAGGTATAATGCAGCTGAGAATCAGACCAACGTTTTGGTGAAGTGGGATGACGTCCAGTGCAATTAAGGCAATAGATTATGGGATAAGGTGAATTTAAATCACTAGTTTGTTAGCCCAAGAGACGGTAAAAGCAGACTGAAGGGACTTGCCCTCTTATATTTGGGGGTGGGGGTAAGCTCAAAGTAAAGTTCTGAATCTGCAGTTTTACAAAGGTATTTCAACACTGATGAGTTAAGGTAACTTCTAATGGCCTATTTGTTACTGGCTCTTGG
This sequence comes from Alligator mississippiensis, assembly GCF_030867095.1. Lineage (NCBI taxonomy): Eukaryota > Metazoa > Chordata > Crocodylia > Alligatoridae > Alligator > Alligator mississippiensis. Next base: position 169,786,569 of record NC_081826.1, on the reverse strand, counting down.
GAGGAACAGTGAGCCAGAAGGACACAAGGAAACTTCTTTTTCATGGTGTGCGGTGCAGAGACCTTTGTAATACTTTTCGTCAAATAAAATGAGGACAGGAGGTGGAGAAGCAGGGCCATTGTACCAGGAAGTTCAGGGAGAAACTGAGCCTCCTTTCAATTTCTCCCAGCAGCTTCTAACTGGGGGTATATTTTTAAGGAAGTCCTGCCACTGACTTTCAGGGGGCTCTCCATTACAAAAACTGTACTGTGATATTAATCTTTTCTCTCTCATACCCACACTTTGCCACTATCTTCTGGCAGAGGAAGCCAAACACATACATAGTAGCAAGCAGAAGGGTTTGCAAGCAATATGAGAGAGAGCATTAGAATTCAAAGTTATCTTCGAAAAAACTAGAGAAATGGCTGAAATCCACAGTGGAATAAGTGCTACACTTAGAAAGAAATAATCAGTGACACAAGTAAAAAAAGAAGCATAACCAAATAATCAGCAGTCCTGCAGAAAAGGATCAGGGGTCTTCTAGTGGGTCACAAACAGAACATGAGTTAGTGCCATGTTATGATAAGAGAATCCAACATCATCTCTCATATGTGTAAGCAGGAGTGCATATATGTAAGACACTTGAATTAAATCTTCCACCCTACTCAGTGTTGGTAAGGCCAACTAGAATACTGAGACCAGTTACAAGCAGAACACCCTTCAAAGAGGATATGGATCAGCGAGAAAGTGTCCAGAGGAGAGCAAGAAAAGTGATCAGAGGTCTGGAAAAAGGAACCAATGAAAAGAGATTAGGAGTTGGGTTTGTTATAACTTATAGAAGAAAAGGTTGAGGGAAAACATGACAACAGTTTTCAAATATAAAAGGTTACTATGGAACAGAAGATTGTAACTGGTTTTTCATGTCCACTGAGAACAGAAGTAATGGACTTAAACTGCAGCAAGGGAGATTTAGATTAGATGTTGGAGGAAAAATTCTAACAGTAAGGAAGGTTAAACACTGGAATGGATTACCAAGGGTGGCTGTGGAGTCCCTTGGGGATATTAAAAGCAGATTAGGCAAGTGTCTCCCAGTATAAAGCTGTGAAGTCTCTACATTCTATTCTCTACAATATTATACTTAGACTATTGTGTTTTCTGTATGTTTGTTCTCCATCACTGCCCACCTGAATTAAAAACTTTTTTATGGTGTTTTTGTGAAAACTCACACCGACTACAATGGCTAATTTTTATGACCAATTTACTAGAGTGTTATTTCTAAAAAGAGTATTATTTATCCTCTCTGCTAACCTAGAGCAGATAACATGGTGTAACTGCCCACCTGACTACTGAGTGTAGATTTAGTAGTTGGCTGAAAGCTAATGAAATGATACTGGGGAATGTGAGGGTGCATGGAGTGAAACAACAGAGAGAACAAACAGTATTTTGAACATGCTATTATAGTAGAGAGATTCAGAGTTTAAACTACTGAATTCTCCTCCTTAACTGTGCACAGGGATACTTTAACTTCTCTCTGTTTCCATGCTTAATATTTACAAATGTCCCACTGACAGACAGTTGCTAGAATTCTGAAAAGCTCATTTACTAGTACTCACATAGGGCATGGAAACAATTTATAACATGAAAAAAAAAGCAAGGAAACCTATGAAGTTTCAGTTTTCATGTTGATTCTGAGTCTGAAAGCATTTTGATGACAACAGTTGGTTTGGCAACTAAAATGCACCAAACAATGAAAAATATGCATCTAAGAGCTCGTCTCACCCCCTCCTCACCCTCCCAACCCCCACACACAGCTTTTCTCTCAAGGATGCAAAAAAAAGGAAGGAGTATTTATCTTCATTCTTCAGGACAAAAGCCAACTTCTGATTAACAGTGTTAGAAAGCTACTGTCTTTGTGGGGAAGCTTGTTCTTTAACTTCTTCCTGTAGTTCCTACGGCTTCATGTAGGACACATAGCATTGACCACTGTTGATGACAGGATGCTGAATTCAGAGGATCAGTGGTCTGATTCAGAATGGCAATGTTTGTGTTCCTGTGTTGCTGTTTTAGAGGCACATTCTGCCATCAGGAATGGACACCCAGTTCTCAACAACTTCACTGGAATACCAGCGTGCACATACATATTCTCTTGTTTGAAACTTTTAAAGAAATCTGCATGTCAGGGTTATGTTTTACGTGAGTGTACAGCCATTAGTCAGTCATCAAGCTGGTGCTTTTTGGAGATTTGTGGATAATTAGGCTTAGAAAGAAATCCAAACTATTAATTGGATAGCAAAATGCCTTGCTTTCCCAAAGGCCTCTGAACCTACTCAGCCTGCCTGTATTACTATAAAAACCTTGCAATATTTGCCTTCAGAGAAGAATAAAATTGCTGCCTTTTTTTTTTTTTTTGCAAATACACACAAAATAAAATAGCAACAGTCCTGATCCAGTATCACACCTGCTTCAAAGCACATATAAAAACATCCAGATTGGCAGAGGCATTCTCTCGCCTCTTTGATCTAACTCAAAAGAGGTTTATAAATAAGAGTTGTTCAGGCTACAGCAACAATGCAACATCATTCAATGGTGTCTTTGGCATATATTATTGGGACCCAGGCTATGGGCTACATCTATTTTAAAAGATGAAAAATAGCTTTTCTCTCCTGTACCAGGAAACCCTTGCCCTGTTACTAGACAGTGGAGAAAGAGATGGAGGGACAGAGGGGAATTGCAGACTCGGGTATAGAGGGCTGGTATCCTCAAAAATTAAACAGTGGGTAACTTAATGATTCATCATTAAGTGATTAGCAGCTGTTTCACAGGTGCCAGAAAGTGGACTGGAAAGAGATACCTGGCTATTTAAATCCCTACTGGAAGCCTGGGGGGAAGTGAGGAAGTGTGTTAAAGCACAAATGGAATCAGCATCTGTGGAAAAAAGCATGTGAAGCAGCAGCAAGGAGCTCCTGACACTGCAGAAAATCATTTTGTTGTTAAGTGGACACATGTCCTTTTGTTTGGATTTAAAAGTGAATCTGCTCACTTGGAATGGAACTATCAGGGAAGAAAGGAGGTCCCAGAAGAGCCTGAGCAGATCAGAGGTGTGGCCAGGGGGTCTAGTGCCCATGATTACAAGACCGGAGTCAGTGGACTTTGAGTTAGTAGCTCCTTCCAGAGAATTGGAATCCAGGTGGATAAAGTAGAAACCCCAGCAAGACTGCTCACATGGGAAGGACTAGCCACTGATGAGGTAGGGGCTGGGGGGGGAAGAGAGAGAGAGAGTAAACAGAGCAAGACACCTGCTCCAGGTACAGGGTGGAAGAAGCAAAGAGCAAAAACCCAGTGCATGATACATCCAGTGAGAGTAAATCTGGATTCTGCCACTTGCTTCCTGAACCTAAATGGTAAGACTGAGGTGTGGCAGGGAAGAAAGGGAGGCAAATGACAGGCAGCCACGGCTCCCAGGTGACTGGGGAGACCAGGCTGATTGACTTTATTTTCAATGAAGCCATCACATACCCTTTATAGGAAATGTATTGGTTATGACTGATCAGTTAAATATGGATGCCTTTAACACAACATGGGCCTTAAAAACATCTTTAAGTGAGATTTTCAAAATATTCTTGAGGATTTAGAGAGCTTACTTCCCTATATATTAATGGAAATTATTCCTCTAAATCTCATGAATTGCTTTGAAACATCTCAAACTTTATTTTAGAAATTTATCCTTAAAAATGAACTGAGTTAAACAAATTCATAACTGTGTGAAAGGTAATACTGTAGTAATATATTGTCAGTTTATTGGTGTGGCGACAACGTGCCCCCACAGGCTCGAAAGGAGGCGAGGGAAAACACCGGGGGGCACAAAACCCAGAAACAGACCCCCCTGAGGGGGGAACTTACCTCCGTCCGGTTCGGCAGCGCAGGAGCCGGGACTCCGGTGGCAGCCACAGCCACAGCTGCAGCCACTCGAGCCGGCACTACTCTGGCTGTTTAAGCAGCTGTTCCCCATGTGGGGAGCAGCCAGACCAATCACAGTGACCGGCATGGATGCTGTGGGAAAGTTTAAAAGCCCCAACAGAACCCGCAGGGAGGAGGAGCCAGAGGGAGAGAGAGTTGGCGGGGAGCACGTCTGGTGTGCTGAGGCTCCTGCCGGGAAGAGGCACCACGTAGCCAAGGAGCACCGGCAAGCAAGGCAGGGGAAACCTTTGAGCCCCTACCCGAGACAGAGCAGGGGAAGTACGGCAGCTCCCTGCAGGAGGCTGGCCAGGAGAGGCAGGCGCTTCACCTGGAAGAGGTAGAGCAGGGGAGGGGTTCTGAGCCCCCCTGTAGACAGCTGGAGAAGAGGAGGCGGCTCCCCATCCCTCTCCTCCCCATTATTTCTGAAGACCATAGGAAGAAAGGAAAATAAAGGAAAGGAGGAAAGTCCATGGGATAGAGAGAGAAGGGACACGAGCCAGCTAAGTCATTCAGCGGCATGTTCTTTCCTCCACCTGAGGCAGACTGCGGGCAAGCCCGCAAGACCAAGCCTAACATCGGACCAACACGTAATCGGCTGGTGAGTGGATGGGGTGTAAGGGAGGCAGAGCCCCATGGAACATCACGCCTAACAACCGTGAGTACAGCTGTTGTCGGGAAGCCCCTCTGGGAAGATCTCCACTGAAAGCCTCTCTTGATAATTTAACAGCAAAGTCGTGGCAGGAGAGTCGGGGGGAGGGGTTACCTTACCGACAAGCTGTATCACCCATAAGGCAACAGACAAAACAATTGGATATAGAAAAGAAACATGGTTTCTTCTTTAATGTACCTTTAAGCAAGTCATTCATGGCAAAAAAATATGTACTGTACTAATCAGCAAAGACAAGGGAAGAAATAAAATTGTGCCAACTAAAACAAAATTTTAAATATATGTCACACAAATTACCTGATTTCTGGCAGTGATTTTGTAATCACTTTATGAAAAATAAGGAGAATGCTTTAAAAATCATATAACTCTCATACTTAACTAATTTTTCATACTCACTAAGGAATGAGAGATTAGTTATGCTAATAAGCCTGTAAAATGCAGTCAAGCAGCTGAAAACTCACGTAAATGTCTCCATGAAGGAAGCCTACAATCTATTAAGAGCCATATAAAACTCTTGCCAGAAAAATCAAGAGACAGAAGCAACAGAGATATATTTTTAAATTGCTATTTCCCAAAGAGGAAATTATCATCACCAAACAGCTGAACAGGTCTCATGGTTTCTGCATGGAATTCCAATTAAATAGCATCATACAGGAATTTTTGCATCCTAAATTATTTTCTCTTTTCCCAGAGTTTAAGAAAAGATAAAATACTTAAACAAAAATGTTTACACCATAATCTTGAGATGATTTTTGCTTTGAGTAGTCCCATTGACTTCAGCAAGTCCATTTGTGTAAATATTTATGAAAAAAAATTGCAGAGCCTTAAGCATCAGCCATGAAGATTACCCTGGGATCTTAATTCCATGTATCCCTACAGTGGATCTCCTCCAAATATTTCCTTCCTATGCCTTTTACCCTTCTCTTCTCACCTACCCACCCTTTCACCAACTTGCAGCATAAAACTAAGCCAATAACATTTGCCAGTATTCAATCAAAATGTTTGACTTGGAATCACAGACATGTACGCACACATGCACAGGAAGTTAAATACCAAAGGCACTCCCATTCCCAAAGTCAATGCTGAAGATGACCCGTTTCTTCCCCCTTTAGTTGAACTACTACAAAATAGCTTGATTCAGAAAACTTGCCAGTGTACCACAATTATGTTGTAGTTCAGATTCTCATGGTGCGTAAAAACATTCACCACACGCAGTCTACATTCTTACTTTAAGGCACATGTTTGTAGAATGGGAATGGTGTGTGCAGATGTGCGCCAGTGTCAGAAGCTGTACTAGGTATATGGTGTCAGTAACTTTGGGCATGTAGGATTGTGGGGAGACTATAAGAAAGTAGGGCTGGAAGGGACCTCAAAAGGTCCCCCTACTCAAGGCAGGACCATTCCTCATTAGATCATCCCAGCCAGGTGTCTGTCCAACCTGCTTCTGAAAGTTTCGCGGGATGGAGATTACACAACGTCTCTTGGTAGGCTATTTCAGTATTTGACCAATTCTCAAAGTCAGAAAGTTCCTCCTAATCTCCAAATCAAATTATTTCATATTCAGATATTTATTTCTTTTCAGTTAAAAATTAAAATTTTGTTCAGATGGTTTTCTGTAAAAATAATTTACTTCCATTTAGTTGCAAATCCTATTTTCTCATTGAAAAATAATTTTGGCAGACTTTTGTGTAAACCAGCCCAACTTAGAAACTTAATAACAACTCCCCGTACAAACACATAATATTCCAAGTACTTAACTCATGTACAAATGTCAACCCTAATTATTTGCTTTCCTAAACTTATAATTGAAATTGTGTACTACACTATAAGTAAGATTACTGTGATGTGCATTTCCTTATCTTTTGGAAGCAGAAGAAATGTCCTTGTTAACATGTAGATTCTGTCACTGGAAACTCAATACATTGTCTTTGTTTAAACAAATTGTTCCATAAATTGGCATCTCCTTGTGTTTACAACTTGCATTGGGGGTATTGATGTCAAAAACTGAACTTTAAGCCCTTTTAAATAAAGTTTTCATTGAAGAAATTGCTACTGCATTCACACAACCCCAAGACTGAGACATTAATACACAAAGACAATGGAATTAAAAGTACCTGTGTATATGCATTTACTGTATAGGAAACTAAAGGTATAATAAAAAAAAAAGGTCCCTAGAATAGTTTGTTTAATTATATAAAAGAGATGATAATTAGTTATCAAAAATATGAACCCAAAGCAGAATTGCATAATAACTACATAGGGACAGTATTCTAAAGCGAAACCAAAGTTTTCTTATAAAAAGTATATTCACAGAAGCTCTACAATGGAAAGGTAGATACATTTGGAGTTTTAAAAAAGTTTTTACTGTTATACAGAACAGCAACATTCACCTCCACACTCCTACAGATTATACATGAAATGCCTATTATGTTTAGACCCTTTTCTATCCAATTTGCATGTTACGATTCACTACACTGAACAACAGACTGGGGTCAGGAACTCTGGGTTGTGTTCCTGGTTCTGCTATTAACTCACTCCATGGTATAAGGTAAGTGCCTAACAGGTCTATGACTCATCTTCCCTATATGTAAAATGGAATAATTATTATTTATAAAGTTTTGGAAGCTATTAATTCAGTCAGTATATTCTAATGACTTTTTTTTCAATTAAACTAAAATCAAATATTATGTTGAGAAGAAAAATAAAAATATCCAACAAAATCATCACAGCTTGCATGCATATATTTTGAAACAGCTGTAGGCTTAATATCAGCTCAAAATTTTATATTTACAAAAAGACTTGAAACAATTAGCACAAGCCCAGAAAACTAATAATCTGCTGCCCCTCATCCCTCATTTTATCTTTTTTGCAAATAAAAATATTTAGAATTCATTTTTAGGTTCACTTTAGGTGCAGTAACTAGTTTTTTGCTCATCAAATTATGGAAGAAAGCTTTTAATCATTACCACTGGAATACTTCATGTATCAAAAAGTTCTAACTGTATACTGCAATACATATTTTACTAAACATATCATTTGATATCGTATAGACTTTATCATGCTAACTGAAAAAGATTAATCATTCTGTACTTATTTTATTTCTATGACAAGGTCAGAATCATAATGACCTAAATTGAGAATATGCCTCATTTTGTTTGGAATTATGTGCATTTCAGTGGAATTGGATTTATTAGGATAATAAACCACATATGTGGGTAGTGAAAACATATCGCACATAAATTCAATGCATTGATAAAGAAATAACAGGATATAAAAAGCTCTAGTATCTTGACACTACACTAAACAGAAGACAGGCTAAACAAAGCCACTGCGCATTCAAGACAGCCATGGGTTAAGCCTGGGTGCGTCTTCAGGTTACTGCCAACTTTAGGTAACAATACATCAATGTCTGTTTAACATGGTGCTCTACTTAAGCATAAAGACAACCTGATTGCTCCCTATTTCAGCAGCTACAGTATATTAGAAATTCAAATAACCCCCATATTTTCTTCATCTTGAGAGGAAGTAAAACACGTTTAAATACATGCCTTATTTCAGGAGGGGCTTGAAAAGGCAGGTCTTAATAATTTAGAGCAGTGATGTTTAACTTCTGACCTGTGGAGTGGTATCACCTGGGTCATGGGGCTTCCCATGGGTCTGGGAATTTGGCAGTGGGGGAGCAGTAGCTGCATTAGTTGCTCACAGAGACACTTCAGTCAAAGCTGCCACCACTCTCCTGCCTCCAAATTACCCTACCATGGTTGCACCTCTGCCATATCTGGCTTACAGGGTTGCACCTGCAGACCAACCCCATATGCTGGATCTGGCCCACAGATTGGTCCTGTGCCACTCATCTGACCCATGAGGCTGGAGAGATTGAACACCTCCGGAGGAAGAAAAGTAAATAAATAAATAAATAAATAAATAGAAAGTCAACGGGGGATGGGTTTTAACAATGAAGCTTCTCCTTTGGTCAAGTAGGGTTTTGTGTCCTGCAAGACATCCTGCAAATAAATATTTGCAGAACTTCATTTTAGACCTGTGCATCCCCCATTAGAATACATCAGACTGCACATTACCAAAGAATTAATCACATACTTGATAAGACCTAGAAGCTTGTGTTCTTGCTGGAGGAGAAATCTGTGGTTACAATCATCTGCATGTATGTTAAATGCCATTAATTTTATTCATGCATAGACAACAGCCCTGGAAAAGAAGTGATCACAAAAAGCTCTCAGATGATCCTTTCTTTTAGGAACCTTAGCCTAAATGTTAGTGCCCAGTTTCCATGAATAAATTTTACCTCAAGAATCAGCTACTTAGAAAAGTTAGAGGAAACATAACTACATTAAGAATCCCCCAAGAAATTCTGCAAAAGGCAAACAGCTGCCAAGGATTTCACTAGTCTTGCATGCTTAGAAAAGGACCTTTTAAAAGTGTGCATAATGTGATCACTGTCACAGTTCTACCGCGGAAGGAATATCACTCTCTGTTAAATTCTTTAAAAGCCCTTTTAAAATGCTTTTAGAGCATTTTTAAGGTGAATTTAGTAAGTGGTTACAAGGCAGGCATCACTCCCTCCTCTCTGTAATGTTTCATATGCAGATTGGGCTTCCAAGATTCCTTAATGGAAAGATTAGCCACTCCAAATCCTTTTCACACACTTCATACTATGAGAACAGACCTGACCATTAACACTGGTACTGCTCCCAGAAGGAATGAGGAAGGCTTCCCTTTCCCTACTAAGGTTTTAATGAGGAAGGCTTCCCCTTTTCTACTAAACAGGGACGAGGAGCATTGCCATATTAGGTTCCTCACTTGTTTTAAAGTGCCTGGACATCCTATCATAATATACAATGAACCATAATTCTAATTGGCCTTTTATTTATAATTCTCCTATGAGCAGAGAATTCTTAACAGTTAGGAAAATACTATGAGAAACATAAATACAGAAAAACAATATGACCAACTAAAACAATCTGACAGAAGAGAACAGACTCACTGTCAAAAAGGTCACAGTCTAGCTGCAGATGCCTAGAAGAGAATTCCCTTAGCTTAAAGCAATGGTTCACAACAGTTTTTAAACTCCAGGTTCTCCTCCATAACTTTTCCTAATTTACTGGCACCCCATTTAAAATATATATAATACAATACTTACCTTCTTGCCAGGCAGGGACAAGGAGCTCTTACCTCCTCACCCATTAGTACCAAAAGATGAAATCCCAGCAAATTCAGGCAAAATGATAAACAAAGAAAATTCCACAAAATTGACAACTCCCCCCCCCAATTGTGAATGCTCATTTGCTATACAAGAAGAAAAAACCTTCAATATTTCATATAACACCAATGAAAATTACACTAATCTGCTGCTGCTGTCATGATGGTTTCACTAAAATAAAGACCATAATTTTTCTAGTAGCAGCAATCTTTAAAGCGAGTTCCAAATCAAACATTGATTCTTTATAAACATATTCTTCTTTACTGAACCTGGCCCTAATTCTGACATTTTGAAGGGATATTTTAACAATTAATTCCAAAAAATGGGCAGATCTCTACACTCTGTTTCTGCCCCCTATGGCCCTGATCCTGCTTTCACCAAAGGAACTGTTAAAAATTCCCTTTGACTTCACTGAGGGTTGAGTCAAGCCCTTAGGTGGAAAAGTAATTTCTCTCAACTACAAGCTTTGCTTCTGTACAGCTTTATTAGTGTCAGTTTGAAATGTAGCTGGCTTAGATTTTAGAATGACCTCCTCATGTGCTTCTTGTGCAAGGCAGTAAAGAAAGAATGCCCCATGGAGTTGCAGCAGCAATGAATTTGGCCCTGTGTGTTTTCAACCAAATGTTTCTTACAGTTTAAATCTGTGTCGTTCTGGCATTTCATTTAGTTAAGAAGTAGTTAAGGTCTTTAAATAGAAAAAGAGGGGTTACCCAATATCAATTAATCTTTTGCAGGTGCTCTTTTTGGTTTGGTAAAGAAAGAAGAAAAAAAAAGCAAATCACTAAAAATCAGGCAACGGAGAAGTACAAAAAGGGCATAAGAAAATAAGGATAAGTGAAAGAGGACAGCAAGAGGAATAAAGGGTTGACGATGGTTAGGCAGCTAGTGAGCCGTGATTGCTGCTTATGCCACCGCTCACAATCATCTCGTTACCTCATTTGTTGTGCCTACCCATTGTATCTCATCTTATTTTTGTGTTGTTAGCTGTCTGGTGTAGGATAGTTTTTCCTGCCTGTTAGCATAGCACTAAGCAAAACAGGGATCCTGCTATAAAACTAATTATCAAGAGCTAATTAGCATAAGTAATACTATGAGTGAATTAGACCCATAAGGCAGCATTGCTGGTTGGAGGTTTTTTTCCATATAGTGATACTTTAGTCCAAATACAAAAATCTCCCTTACATATTTACTTTCTCATTTTTACTGTGAATGTATCAGTGCTGACAATGCTAAGTACACATTACTACTACATTTGCCATCTCAAGCTCTGAAAATTTGCCCTCACAAATTCTGGAAGTTTTCAGAATTTTTCTGTGATGTTTAAATTAAACAGTTAAGTAATCATAGCTTTAAGGCCAGGTACAGACATTACACTTTTACCAGTAAAAGTGATCAGAAACTGGTCTACATCTGAAACAGAACAGATTTTAGGCACACAGACTGGTTTAAAAATGGCAGAACCCAGGCTAAGATTTACCTCCTCCCCACCACCTACCAAAGGGCAAACGTGTGTTCTTTTTGCTACTGATTTAAACTACGCTGCTTACAGATAACATTGTACCTTAGATCAATTCTGCATCAGGGTTTTTGACTGTCTGAACTTAGCAGAAGATGTCATAGAAAACTATTCATAGATTCATAGATGTTAGGGTCGGAAGGGACGTCTATAGATCATCGAGTCCGACCCCCTGCATAGGCAGGAAAGAGTGCTGGGTCCAGATGACCCCAGCTAGATGCATATCTAACCTCCTCTTGAAGACCCCCAGGGTAGGGGAGAGCACCACCTCCCTTGGGAGCCCATTCCAGACCTTGGCCACACTAACTGTGAAGCAGTTCTTCCTAATGTCCAATGTAAATCTGCTCTCTGCCAGCTTGTGGCCATTGTTTCTTGTAACCCCCGGGGGCGCCTTGGTGAATAAATACTCACCAATTCCCTTCTGTGCCCCCGTGATGAACTTATAGGTAGCCACAAGGTCGCCTCTCAACCTTCTCTTGCTGAGGCTGAAAAGGTCCAGGTTCTCTAGTCTCTCCTCGTAGGGCTTGGTCTGCAAGCCCTTAACCATACGAGTGGCCCTTCTCTGGACCCTCTCCAGGTTATCCGCATCCCTCTTGAAGTGCGGCACCCAGAATTGCACGCAGTACTCCAACTGCGGTCTGACCAGCGCCCGATAGAGGGGAAGTATCACCTCCTTGGATCTATTCGTCATGCATCTGCTGATGCACGATAAAGTGTCATTGACTTTTCTGATGGCTTCATCACACTGCCGACTCAAGTTCATCTTGGAGTCCACTAGGACTCCAAGATCCCTTTCCACTTCCATGTCACCCAGCAGGTCATTTCCTAGGCAGTGGGTGTGCTGGACATTTTTCCTCCCTAGGTGCAGCACTTTGCATTTCTCCTTGTTGAACTGCATTCTGTTGTTTTCTGCCCACTTGTCCAACCTGTCCAGGTCTGCTTGCAGCTGTTCCCTGCCCTCCGGCGTGTCCACTTCTCCCCATAGCTTTGTGTCATCTGCAAACTTGGACAGAGTACATTTCACTCCCTCATCCAAGTCGCTGATGAAGACATTAAAGAGTATCGGTCCAAGGAGCAAGCCCTGCGGGACCCCACTGCCCACACCCTTCCAGGTCATAACCGACCCATCCACCACGACTCTCTGGGTGCGACCCTCTAGCCAATTTGCCACCCACCGGACTGTGTAGTCATCCAAGTCACAGCCTCTTAACTTGTTCACCAGTATGGGGTGGGATACCATATTGAAGGCCTTCCTGAAGTCCAAGTATACGACATCCACCCCTCCTCCTGTGTCCAGGCATTTCGTAACCTGGTCATAAAAAGAGACTAGATTAGTCAGGCATGATCTGCCTGCTACGAACCCATGCTGGTTTCCCCTCAGCATAATTTGTCCTGCCGGGCTCTCGCAAATGTGAGCCATGATAATTTTTTCAAAGACTTTGCCAAGGATGGAGGTGAGACTGATTGGCCTATAGTTGCCCGGGTCCTCCTTCCTCCCCTTCTTGAAAATGGGGACCACATTGGCCCTTTTCCAGTCCTCCGGGACTTGGCCCGTGCGCCACGAGCATTCAAATATTCCTGCCAGTGGCTCTGCAATGATGTCGGCCAGTGCCTTCAGCACCCTCGGATGGAGCTCATCCGGGCCTGCCTACTTAAAGGCATCCAGTTCTTCCAAGTGACTCTGCACCATCTCAGGGTCTACGCATGGTAGTCTGGCGCCTTGCTGCTGCCTCTCTACAACCCCAGTGAGAGACTTGTCGTGCCCCTTGCTTAGGAACACTGAGGCAAAGAACTCGTTGAGGAGTTCAGCCTTGTCCCCCCTGTCCGTCACCAATTGTTTCTGCCCATTTAGCAGGGGTCCTATTCCTCCCTGGGCCTTCCTTTTACTCCCTATGTATCTAAAAAACAATTTCTTGTTGTCCTTTACTTGGGATGCCATCCGCAGCTCCATGGTAGCTTTGGCCCGTCTAACTGCCTCCCTACAAGCACGAGCAGAGGAGGTATATTCGTCTTTGGTGATCTCTCCCTGTTTCTACTTTTTATGTGCTCCCCTTTTGGCCCTTAGGCTGCCCTGGATTTCTCTGGTCAGCCAAGGAAGCCTCCTGGCCCCTTTCCCTCTTTTTCCTCGCATCAGGATCGTCTCGCTTTGTGCCTGAAGGATCATTTCCTTAAGGCACAGCCACCCTTCTTGGGCTCCCATCACTTCAAAACTCCTACTCTGCAGTGAGTCCTTGACTAATCGCCTGAGTTCATTGAAATCAGCTTTCCTAAAGTCTAGCACTTTTACCCTACTAGTTACCTTACCTACTCGACATCTTATGGTGAATTCTATTATTAGGTGATCACTGTCCCCCAGGTGACCACAAACAGTTTCAAAATAGTGGAAGCAAATACATAACGAGGTTGCTTAAAAAAACTACAATAACTGTTCCTTAATCTCAGCAACTTTGTGTGTGGCTTTCAGGAGACATGCATTTCCCACAGCCTCAAATATATACTGTTAAGCGCTGCAAGCCATAATGCTCATTGTGTATGACAGGAACAAATACATTTGCAGCTACTACAAACACATGCAACACATTTGTAGCTACTACAACTTAAGGGGGCAATTCCTTCCCCACTACCTTGCAACAGTTGAACTTGGGCAACAAAACACTGCATTACAAGAGCTCTTTCCCTGATCACATAGCTTCAGAATGAAAATGGGCTGTATTTACTGCCTGTAAGGTTTCTGTTTGAAAACTTCAAACTGGAAACTTAAAGGCATGAACAATGATGTAGTTATAAGTTTTCCCAGCAGGCATCTGCAGCAAAAATTGCACAGGAAAGCCCCAGAACAAACTCTTTCACAAAATTTGTGAGATGTACTTCCTGTTAGAGCTGGGCCAGAAGTGGTGTGAAACTATATTCTCCTAGGAATAAACAGTGCCATGGGCCAGAAACAGGAAACTGAGAACTGTTTGAAAATGTTAATATGTGAACTTGAACTGTAAAAAAACATTTTTTTAAACAACAATAAATCTGTTTCCTGAAACTATGGCCAAAAGTGGCTTGTTAGATTGTATTTTAACATGTGGTTTCTTTCTTTCTAGTTATTTTTACTGGTCACTCAGAAATGATTCCTGTAGGTGCTTCTGGAAGAAGTGTATGATCAATTTTCACATGAGAAGAACCACAAGGAATATCCACACCCAGTTAGTCTTGTGTAACTGTATACAACCATAATTGGAAGTACCAGGATATGAAGAAAAGACACTCATTAATTTGGTATAATGACTACAATACAAAACTTGTCTTCAATTTATACATATGAAATGAACATTTCACAGAAACGTAGAAAATTTTTGTTGGAAGGGACCTCAGGAGGTCATCTAGTCCTGTGGTTCACAGTTAGGGCTCCATGACCCTTTAGGGGGCTGCAAAAAATTTCTCTGGGGTAGAGCCGCACACTGAGGGGAGACAGTGGTGGCCAGGCCATGGCAGTGGGATAGAGCAGCATGTGAGCAGCTGGTGGCAGAAGGAGGTGAGGACACCATGTCTCCCTGCCTCAGTCCATTAGTCCTTGCACTACTGGTTGTACAGCTGGTGTGGGGTGCTGGCAGTCAGGACAATGAGTCATATCACCCTGCTCCACCCTCCTGTGCTGGGTCCTGCCCTCTAGGCTGTGGAGGCAGCTCCTGCCCTTGCTGATCCAGCCAGGATGTAGCCCCATGAAGGTATACAAATTGGGGGGGGGGGGGCACATTCCCCCTCATTCCTCCCAATGTGTTGTCTATGTCCCCCACTGAACCCACACATGTCTCATATGCCTTCCCCACTCCTGTACACCTTGCCTATTCCCCTCCTGCATACTGGGTATGCAGAAAAACAGTTGTTGTGGGCTGTGAAGTTTTTATAGCATGCCAGGGGGAGGCCTCAGGAAGAAAAAGGTTGAGAACCCCTGATCTAGTCCAACCTCCTGCTCAAAGCAGGACCATTCCCAACTAGATCATCCCAGCCAAGGCTTTGTCTAGCCAGGTCTTAAAAACCTCCAGGGATGGAGATTCCACAGTCTCTCTGGGTAACCTGTTCTAGTACTTTATTACCCTCTGTGATGGTGGAGCTTACAATGCCTCTCTGTATCCTCTTATAATCTCCTAAAGAACTATAAGTACACAGACTTTCCTGCCTGCCATGTCTTGGATGTTATTATAATATGATGTAATTTATGATGTCACTCATCAGGAGGGTTATTATACATCTTTTGGGGATTTTTTTGTTTGGTGGGAGGTTTTTTTGTGTGTGTGTCTCTATTAGGAGTCCTGGTATTATAGAGGAAACTTCACATGCCTTCTCAATTATCCACACACACACACACACACACATATACATATATATACATACACACACACATATATATGTGGCCTGGCCACCACTGTCTCCCCTCAGTATGCGGCTCTACCCCAGAGAAATATATATTCACAGTCGGATGCAGATTAACACTTGTCTTGATTTTTATCCTTTATAACGCTATACAAACTTTCTTTATCTTTAAACAGAAGTGGTCCATTTATATTTTTTTTTTAACCTTATCAGATATATCAACCTTGTAATTCTATCTATATACTGTTTTTATATAACTATTATCGGTTTGGTCAGGCTGAACTTGGTATTAGGAAACGAAGTCTGTTTATCTCTGGTTCGTCTGTTTATTTCTTTTTGGGGCGGAATTTTCTCTTCAAACCCTGCCATATACTTTCTCCTTATTTCTTTTACTATAAGCGTGTACCTTTTATCTTGCGCGTGCCTGAAGCCTTGAATCCTTGTGGCCAACATTGAGATGCCATCTCCAAGCTTGTGGGAGTGGGTCAATTCACTCTGTTCCTTTTTTTCATTTGTTTACTTTTCTGTGCAACTGCCAGCTGTGTCCCATGGTGTGCCTCTTCAGGGCCCGCCCCTCCTCCTCTGAGCTCCGCTCTCTCTGGCCTCATGAGAAGTCCTGAGGTAAGCCTCTTATCTTCTGGGGAATCTTCTTTTTCACTCTTTTTCTCTTTCAGCCACTCTCTTTTTTCTTTTGAGACTCTCGTCTCCTCTTTCTTTTTTATTTCCCTGGAGTTTCTATCCTTATATGGTAATGGCTCCGGAAGCAGCATTCTCCGCTTTTTTCACTGTGTCACTGTTTACTCTTTCACACCCTCCTAGTCAGAGAGTTTTCCCTATTATCTTACCTAAAATTCCCTTGCTATAACTTGAGACCATTGCTCCTTGTTCTGTCATCTGCCACCATGAGAACAGTCTAGGTCTACCCTTTAGGTAGCTGAAGGCCAATTATTAAATCCCTCCTCAGTCTTCTCTTCTCCAGACTAAATAAGCCCAGTTACCTCAGACTCTCCTTAAAAGTCATGTGTTTCAGCCTCCTAACTATTCTCACTGCTCCATTTTGGAGTCTCTCCAATTTGTCCACATCCTTTCTGTTTTGTGGGGAGGCACAAACCTGGACACAAGACTCCAAATGTCACCGCCCTAGTGCTGAATAGAGGGGACGAATCACTTCCCTCAATCTGCTGACAACCCTCATATTAATGCAGCCCAGTATGTCATTAGCTTTCTTTGAAACAAATGCATATTGCTGACTCATATTCAGTTTATTGTCTACTGTAACCCCCAGGTCCTTTTCTGCAGAGCTGCTCTTTAGTCAGCTAGGACCTTTGTATATACCACAAAATTGGCCTTTAAAGCTTCTTAAATGCCCTTTTGCACTGCTCTAATGGCATTGCTGTTTGCACGATTGGCGGTGTATTCTATTTTAAATGACTGGTATATAGCAAGATAAAACACCTCTGAGGTGTTTTAGTTTGCTACCTAAAAAAGTGCAACTGTGCATGGGGTGCTAGAAGCTGATGTGCTTGGGGGTTGATGGGCCCCATGCAGCTCAGGGGCTGTGGGACCTGGTGGTAGCCCATGCAGGCAGGCTCCACTGAAGAAATTAAAAAAAACCCCGAAAACAAAACAAAAAAACGAACGGTGAGCCTGATATATTTTTTTTCTCCCTGGAGCCTGCCTGCCTGATCTGTGTGGGGGTCCAATGCTTCCCTCCTGGCTGGGGGGGGGTGGGAGGCACTGCTTCCCTCCATGGCTGTGGTACCCCCAGGACCTCACAAGCGGGTACACAGCTCAGGGACTGCTCGGCCTACTGGCAACTACCCCCACACCTGCCGCCAAAGAGGCAGGTAAGGATCAGACCCTCACCCTTGTGTATACACCACAGGGGTTTAATTCAGTTTAACTCTTCCTAAAATGAAGTGGTGTTTTTAAAAACCCACAGTTTCAATTTAGGGAGAACTAAATTGAAGTAAACCCCCGTGGTGTGTAAAAGCAGCCTTAGTCCCCAGGCTGTACTGGGTCATGGGATTGTTCTGTCTGAAGTGCAGGACTTTGCACTTGTCCTTACTGAACCACATGATATTTCTTTTGGTCCAATCATCCAATTTGTCTTGGTCTCTCTGAATCCTAGTCCTACCCTCCAGTGTATCCACTACTCCTCTATGCTTGGTGTTGTCTGCAAACTTGCTGAGAGCACATTCCATCCCATCTTCCAGGTCACTGAATAAGATATTGAACAAAACTGGCCCCAGGACTGACCCCTTGGGCACTCCACTTGATACTGGCTGACAACTAGACATTGAACCTTTGATTACTACCCTTTGAGACCAATAATTCAGCCAGTTTTATATCCACCTTACATTCCATTCATCCAACACATACTTCCTTAACTTGTTTGCAAAAATGTTATGGGAGACTATGAAAGCCTTAACCTTATGAAATCAAGGTATATCACTTCCACTACTGAGCCTTCAACCACAGAGCAAAGGCAATCATGTTAGTCAGGTTTGACTTGCCCGTAGTGAATTCCTGATGAATGTTCCTAATTACAACCTTCTTCTCCAAATGCTTAGAAATGAATTCCTTAAGGAGCTGCTCCATGATTTTCCCAGGGACTGAAGTGAGGCCCCCAATCCTTCTTCATTCCATTTTTAAAGATGGGCACTATATTTGCCCCTTTTCAATCACCTGGGACCTCTCTAGATCTCTATAAGTTTTCAAAATAATGGCCAGTGGCTCTGCAATTGCATCAGCCAATTCCCTCAGCACCTTCAGGTGCACCACGTCTGGTCTATGGACTTGTACATGTCCAGCTTTTCTAAATAGTCCCCAACCTGTTTTTTTCCTCACTTTTGGCTGTCACTTCATCCCCAAACTGTGCTGCCATGTACAGTAGTCTGGGAACTGACCTTGCCTGTGACAATTGAGGTGAAAAAGGTATTGAGTACTTCAGCCTTTTCCACATCATCTATCATTAGGTTGCCTCCCCCATTCAGTAAAGGATCCACACATTCTATGCTCTTCCTCTTGCTGCTGATATACTTGTAGGAACCCTTCTTGTTATTGTTTATGTCCCTTGCCAACTGCAACTCCAGTTGCACTTTGGCCTACTTCATTTTATCTCTGCATGCCCAAGCGATACTTTTATATCCCTCCCTAGACATTTCTCCTAATTTCCACCTCTTGTAAACTTCTTGTGTGTGTTTAAGCTCACTGAAGAGTTCCTTGCTAAGCCAAGATGGTCTTCTGCCATACTTACTAGTCTTTTTGAACATCAGGATGGTTTGTTCCTGTGTCCTCATTAAGGTTTCTTTAAAATATAACTAGGTCTCCTGGACTCCTTTCCCCCTCAGCCTGGCTTCCCAGGGGATCCTGGCCATCATCTCCCTAAGCAAGTCAAATTCTGTTTTCTTGAAGTCCAGGGTCCTTATTCTGCTGCTCTTCTTCCTTCCCTCAGGAAGAGAACTCAATCATCTTGTGGCTGCTGCTGCCCAAGTTGCCATCCATTTCTACATTCCCCACCAATTCTTCCTGGCTTGTGAGCAGCAGATCAAGAAAAGCATGGCCCCTAGTTGACCTCTCCAACATTTGCACCACAAAGTTTCCCCAACACTCTGCAAAAACTTACTGGATTGCCCTCCCAGTAGACGTTAATGTGATTGAAGTCCCCCATGAGAACCAGGGCTGTGACTAGGAAAGTTCTGCTAGCTGTTTGAAGAAAGCCTCATATTCCTGATCTGGTGGTCTATAGCACACACCTACCACATCACCCTTGTTGCTGTCCCCTCTAACCTTAACCCAGAGACTTTCAACAGGACTATCTCTAGTTTCATACTGGAGCTTTGTGGAATCATACAGGTCTTTTACATAAAGTGCAAGTACTTCTCCTCTTCTCCCCTGCCTGTCCTTCCTGAACAGTTTATACCCATCCATGACAATGGCCTAGTCATGCAGGCTAACTTTTATTTGACAATAACACTACATTTTTGATCGTCACTAATATCTTTGGCAAGGCTACTAATGACAAGTGCAATGACTTGTTACTAGTATCATAACAGGTAAAATGAAGGCATTTTACTTCATGTAGTAACAATATAATCAGTATCAATACTGTAATATTTTACAATGTACATTCTTTTTTAATAGAAATGGGCAGAAAAGAAAATGGTTGTGTAGTTAGCTCATCTAATACTGTGGTGTCAAACTCTCTGAGCCCTCCAAGGCAAATCTGGACTACAGGTTCTTTGTGAGCCAGATATGGATTTACCTCTGGTGGTAGGATGAGAAGTGGCAATGACACCACCAGGGGTCAACACAACCACTGCTTAACCTTCTGCTGTCAAAATGCACCCCTAATGGATCTCTGTACCCTGGATTTTGGTGGTGGTCCTACCACTCGTAGACCCACTGCTCTAGGAGCTCCACAGGCCAGATGGAATGGCTCTATATGTTTGCATGGCAAAGAAATAAAAGCAAATCACCAATGCTTACTATGGATAATGGTATACGAATATAACAACTAATAGGATACAGAAGTCTTCCTAAGAATCTATTTGTTCTGTGTAAGAATGACAGAGGATGGTCATTCTCTCCTCACTATAAGCTTTTGATCATCAATAATTCACTACGTATTCTGAGCAATAACCTTAATCATGATGTATTATTAACATGGAAGAAGGTTGAAATTTAGCAGTTAAAAGTATGCCATTACTTTCAAATATTAGCTTTCTATCTTAATTCATATTAATGAACACAGTCACAAGATCTGCATTAATGGCTCAATCCAGATCCTAGGTTACTCCATAAAAATCCATTCTATTAACTTCCAAAGTCCTTACATCAGATCCTAAATGTAATGTGCTGGGTCATGGGAAGTTGGGCCTAGTTGTTAGGCCACCATAGGAGAGCCAGAGACAGGAACAAAGTCCAAAATGCAGGGCCAGTCCAGAGTTAGGAAACAGATCCTGAGGGATACCCAGCATGGGTTTGTTGCCGGTAGGTCTTCCTTGACCAATCTCATTTCCTTTTATGACCAGGTGACTTATCACCTGGACAAGGGGGAAGAGATCGACATTGTATACCTCGACTTTAAAAAAGCCTTTGATCTGGTATCCCACGATCACCTCTTGGCTAAACTGGCTAACCGTGGCCTTGACATCAACATGGTCCACTGGCTGGGGAACTGGCTCTGCGGTAGGACCCAGAGGGTGGTGGTTGACGAGAGCCAATCGTCTTGGTGCACTGTGACCAGTGGGGTCCCACAAGGCTCTGTCCTAGGGCCTATACTTTTTAACATCTTCTCAATGATGTAGACATTGGTGTCAGAAGCAGACTGGCCAAGTTCGCTGATGACACCAAACTCTGGGGTAAAGCATCCACACCTGAGGATAGGAGGGCAATCCAGGCAAATCTGGACAGATTCATGAAATGGGTGGATGAGAATCTGATGGTGTTCAACACTGAAAAATGCAAGGTTCTCCACTTTGGGAGGAAAAACCTGCAGCATACTTATAGGCTCAGTAGTGCTATGCTGTTAGCACTACAGATGAAAGAGACTTGGGGGTCATGATTGACCACAAGATGAACATGAGCCTTCAATGTGATGCTGCGGCTAGTAGAGCAAGCAAAACGCTGGCTTGCATCCATAGATGCTTCTCAAGCAAATTCTGGGACGTCATTCTCCCGCTGTACTTGGCCTTGGTGAAGCTGCAGCTGGAGTACTGCATCCAGTTTTGGGCTCCACAATTCAAAAAGGATGTGGAGAAGCTTGAGAGGGTGCAGAGGAGAGTCACGCGCATGATCAGAGGTCAGGAAAATAGACCTTATGATGAGAGGCTGAGAGCCATGGGGCTATCCAGCCTGGAAAAGTGCAGGCTCAGGGGTGATCTGGTGGCCACCTATAAGTTTAGCAGGGTGCTCATCAGGATCTGGGGGAACGTCTGATCACCAGAGCCCCCCAAGGGATGGCAAGATTGAATGGTCACAAACTCCACTGTGAACGATTTAGGCTGGACATAAGAAAGAACTTCTTCACTGTCCGAGCCCCCAGGGTTTGGAATAGACTGCTGCCGGAGGCGGTTCAAGTACCCACTTGGAATGCCTTCAAGACACATTTGGATGCTTGTCTTGGTGGGATCCTATGATCCCTGCGGACTTCCTGCCCCTGGGTCAGGGCGCTGGACTTGATTCATAGATTCATAGATGTTAGGGTCGGAAGGGACCTCAATAGATCATCGAGTCTGACCCCCTGCATAGGCAGGAAAGAGTGCTGGGTCTAGATGACCCCAGCTAGATGCTTATCTAACCTCCTCTTGAAGATCCCCAGGGTAGGGGAGAGCACCACCTCCCTTGGGAGCCCGTTCCAGACCTTGGCCACTCGAACTGTGAAGTTCTTCCAAATGTCCAATCTAAATCTGCTCTCTGCTAGCTTGTGGCCATTATTTCTTGTAACCCTCGGGGGCGCCTTGGTGAATAAAACCTCACCAATTTCCTTCTGTGCCCCCGTGATGAACTTATAGGTAGCCACAAGGTCGCCTCTCAACCTTCTCTTGCAGGGGCTGAAAAGGTCCAGGTTCTGTAGTCTCTCCTCGTAGGGCTTGGCCTGTAAGCCCTTAACCATACTAGTGGCCCTTCTCTGGACTCTCTCCAGGTTATCCACATCCCTCTTGAAGTGCGGTGCCCAGAACTGCACGCAGTACTCCAACTGTGGTCTGACCAGCGCCCGATAGAGGGGAAGTATCACCTCCTTGGATCTATTCGTCATGCATCTGCTGATGCATGATAAAGTGCCATTGGCTTTTCTGATGGCTCGTCACACTGCTGACTCATGTTCATCTTGGAGTCCAGTAGGACTCCAAGATCCCTTTCCACTTCCGTGCCACCCAGCAGGTCATTCCCCAGGCTGTAGGTGTGCTGGACATTTTTCCTCCCTAGGTGCAGCACTTTGCATTTCTCCTTGTTGAACTGCATTCTGTTGTTTTCTGCCCACTTGTCCAACCTGTCCAGATCTGCTTGCAGCTGTTCCCTGCCCTCCGGCATGTCTACTTCTCCCCATAGCTTTGTGTCATCTGCAAACTTGGACAGAATACATTTCACTCCCTTGTCCAGGTCACTGATGAAGACATTAAAGAGTATCGGTCCAAGGACCGAGCCCTGCGGGACCCCACTGCCCACACCCTTCCAGGTCAAAACCGACCCATCCACCATGACTCTCTGGGTGCGACCCTCTAGCCAATTTGCCACCCACCGGACTGTGTAGTCATCCAAGTCACAGCCTCTTAACTTGTTCACCAGTATGGGGTGGGATACCGTATTGAAGGCCTTCCTGAAGTCCAAGTATACGACATCCACCCCTCCTCCTGTGTCCAGGCATTTCGTAACCTGGTCATAAAAAGAGACTAGATTAGTCAGGCACAATCTGCCTGCTACGAACCCATGCTGGTTTCCCCTCAGCATAATTTGTCCTGCCAGGCTCTCGCATATGTGAGCCTTGATAATTTTTTCAAAGATTTTGCCAAGGATGGAGGTGAGACTGACTGGCCTATAGTTGCCCGGGTCCTCCTTCCTCCCCTTCTTGAAAATGGGGACCACACTGGCCCTTTTCCAGTCCTCCGGGACTTGGCCCGTGCGCCACGAGCATTCAAATATTCCTGCCAGTGGCTCTGCAATGATATCGGCCAGTGCCTTCAGCACCCTCAGATGGAGCTTATCCAGGCCTGCCTACTTAAATTCATCCAGTTCTTCCAAGTGACTCTGCACCATCTCAGGGTCTACGCATGGAAGTCTGGCGCCTTGCTGCTGCCTCTCTACAACCCCAGTGAGAGACTTGTCATGCCCCTCGTTTAGGAACACTGAGGCAAAGAACTCGTTGAGGAGTTCAGCCTTGTTCCCCCTGTCCATCACCAATTGTTTCTGCCCATTTAGCAGGGGTCCTATTCCTCCCTGGGCCTTCCTTTTACTCCTTATATATCTAAAAAACAATTTCTTGTTGTCCTTTACTTGGGTTGCCATCCTCAGCTCCGTGGTAGCTTTGGCCCGTCTAACTGCCTCCCTACAAGCGTGAGCAGAGGAGGTATATTCGTCTTTGGTGATCTCTCTCTGTTTCCACTTTTTATGTGCTCCCCTTTTGTCCCTTAGGCTGCCCTGGATTTCTCTCAGCCAAGGAAGCCTCCTGGTGAAGGCTCCTGGCCCCTTTCCCTCTTTTTCCTCGCATCGGGATCGTCTCGCTTTGTGCTGGGATGCCTGTTAGAACCTCTGACACTAAGACAGTTTCATAAAATATGGAACACAAACTATCTTTGCACACATGTCTGTTTAATGCAGTGGCTAGGGACAGAAATTACACATAGATTAGTATAAATTATTAGAAACTGGTTCAAATCTGTAGCATAGCAGACATTCAGTGCACATAAACTACTTTCAAAGTGGCCAAAACCAGTTTAAGATAAACCTGGATGAATGTTTAGACTTAACTGATTTAAGTTAAATCAATTTATCGATTCTCTGTTCCAGCTCCTCTCCAGATTCAAATTAACTTACAGTCCCTTGGAATCCTAGGATGCTTTGAAGGTTGGGTGGGCTAGCCTTGGCCCAAGCTGTCTGCTCCAGCAGAACAGGGATGTGTGCCTTAGCACCCCCACCTGGCTTCTGGCTTGGGCCATTGCAAGCATGTGACTGCATTTCCAGAATCAAAAGTGAATGTCTGTTTACATGCTTATTGGTTCAATCTATGCAGCTTAGACTAACCTATAAAGATTGAATTGATTTAGCCCCGGGCTTTTTTACTGTCTGTACTTAGCCACTGTGTTTAACCTGGATACTATAAGCAATTTTTTACAGAAGGAAGCAATATTCAGCTGTCATTATTTTTCCTCTTTGCACTAATACTACTGTTATTTCCAGACTCAGGCCTTTTTAGTGGAAAATCCGAATTCATAAAATGAGCTGAAAAGGAGCACAGAACTAGCAATGGCAAATTTATCTGGACAAGTGTATTTTCATATTTACTACCAAGGAGACTGAGAATCCTGATTATACTGGCTATACTAGGGCTAATCGTAACATTGAACATTTCCAAAATGTGATGGGGGTGGGGGTGGGAGAGTGATGGTAGTGAGTAATCTAGGAAACACCTAGAAATATACTTTGTTGGCATTAAAAATCTGTATACATGTGTGACAGGGTGTTGCCTGAACCACCAGTCAATCTTTCAGCTAGGGTCAACACTCTGCTGTCCTTTCTTGCCTGCATCAGACTGTGCAGTTTTTCCTGCCACAGCTTTGTTGGTATTTTTATAGACAGGAGGAAATGCAGGCCCATGATAGGTCTTGTTTTTAGGATTAGTATTTTCCCAGGGCTCCTCCTTCCCCTACACCCTGGTCTGGCACTCACCTAAGAAGTCTTACAAATTATTGACCTTCTGACTTTTAAATTCCTTGTCACATTTAGCTCGGGAGTACCTCTCAATTTATCTTAGCCCCATATTATTTACACACTGGTAGAAACTGAAACAAAACTGAAATTAATACCCTGCTGCCCTCTAGAGACATCTTTGGTGACCACATCACAATTCAGATTCAATCCTTGCTGGACCATCCTCACAGCCTGGGCTGCACCTTGATAATGCTTCAGAGTCACCCTCAAAGCAATTGCTGCTCCCAGTCAATTATTCCTTTCCATATTCAACTGGGCTCAAGGACTCCCAAGTTCTTTTACTAAACGCTGTGCCTTGAGCCACTTACAGTCTCTCAGTATCCTGAGAGTAACCCGTGTGCTTAAAGTGATCAATTAATTCATGCTTCTGCTGAGTCAAAGAGAAATTTTTCTCCCACAAGCCTTTTCAGGTGCAGTCTATTGAAAGCCAGAGGCAGGCTAATACCTAATGTTCCTTTTGTGTACGGGTTGGTGTCCTTACTGGTGTGCATCACTCCGGCAGAGCCACAGACACTGGCTGTATCTCATAGCTCCCTCAGCAGCAGTTTCCCAACATTTGGTACCTGCAACTGGTCTGCACCTTTGTGCAGTCCCCAGGTAAGTTCCCCGGTTTTTCCTTTTCCCAGAGGTAATCCACACACTGCGAGGGCCAGGACAATGCCTCCCAAACCCCTTTCTCATGGTAATAACTTTCCTATAGACCAGAAGCTTCTGCCTAGCAGAGGATTCTGCCCTGGTCACCCTGTGGCTGTTCCCCAGCCCTCCCTCCATCTGAGAGAGGAAATTCAGGTAAGAACAGTCTGAGGAGGAAAGTTGGGTGGACTGCCAACAGTGGTCTCACTCTGTGGGGCTCACAGGACTCTGGCTCTGTGCCTCCATGTCCTGCTCCCAGCAAGAGTGCCAGGAGCACCATGTGGGGAGACAGAACTGATGGCGCAATATTTCCCATGGCTCCTGGCACTGTAGCACACCACGGGGCTGGGCTTGGATCCATGCCACACTGTGTGGATCCTGACCCTGCAGCCAGGAACTGCACCCTGCAGCTGGGATAGGATGGGTGGGGCTGGCTGTGTGCCACACAATGTGGGTGTGCCTTGCAACCACAACAATTTTCTTCTGGGCCAGGCTGGGCTTGCCACATGCTGTGCTGTGTGGGTTCCAGCCTTGCAGCTGGGAACTGTACACGACAGCTGGGATGGGATGGGATGGGCAGGGATGGGTCCCCACCTCCCACCACACTCCCTATACCCTCCTACAGCCCCCACACACTCTTACCCTGCAACCATAACCCCACACCCCCACACTGTACTACAGCCCCTCCATATACTCCCACAGCCCCCACCATATCCACAGACACATTGACACTCTCCTATGCACCCACCCCCACCATACCCCCAAATACACCCACACCCTCTCACAGGCCCCATATACTGCCACCCTCCCACCCCTACCACATCTACACCCATATCCTCCCAGCCCCTCACCCCATCTACATACCCCACACCCACACCCCTCCACACCCACCCTGCCAATGTCCTCCACACCCGACCCACTATATCCACACTGTTCACACCCCCCACACCCACTCCCCAACCATGTAGCCCCTACATTCTCCTGTATGTTGGGAGGTAAGGGAGTGTAAGACTGTATTTTGAGCTATTATGCAATCACCTCTAGCTACACTATGCAAACACACATAAATCAGGACAAAAATATTTTTAAAAATAAAATTAAGTTATAGTAGATGTTTGATTTTTTTAGTATATGTCCCCTCCGCCTCCCCCCCACCCAGTTTCAAGATGGCACCCTCCATCCCCAAAAGGAGTTTGTCTGGGACAAGGGGAGGGACTTCCAGTGGTAAAGGTCAGGGGTTGGGGGTGAGACTTCCAATTCCAAGATAACAACCAGGGGGTGGGGCACCTGTAAGGGGGCAGAGCTATCCTTGAGGCCCTCAACAGCTCACTATAACTCATTAAGTGGCCCTCCAGCCAAAATAATTGCCCACCCCAGCCTATAAGCACATAGAGTGGGGCATATGGACATTCCTGCCCACTGGCAAGAGCTAAAAATCACCTCAAAGGTCAGCTCTTCAGCCAGGGGGTGATAAGAAACTGCTCCTTAGGTTCCCCACTGAGGGGTAACCTTATAGTTAGCAATTTTCCCCTTCATGTTCCAGGCTGTCAACAATCAGCTGGTAGCTGCTGCTTTTCAGCTGCTGACAAGGACAGTCCTACACCTAGCAGGGGTGACAGGGAGAAGAAAAACTGCTCTCCTCAACCCTGTAATTCTGGATGATGCCAATGCTAGGGATCGTGCAATGGCAGTGGGCATTCCCTCACTCTAAACCCAACTAGACCCCAGGCCTGTCCACTCCATCCAGTCCATGTAGAAGCAGAGATATCAGGTAGGATGAGGGAATTTTCATCACTGCTAGAATCATCTCTGGTATACCAATTCCATTTGTCTAGAAACTTACAACTTTTATGGCCATAGTGTGTGTACATGTACAATGCTGGAGTCCCTTTTGGCGGAGCCGATACATCTTTAGACCCTCTGCTCCCCATGTCTTTAAGCTCAACTCACACAGGTTTTTCACATAGGAGAGGCTTATTGAAGGTGTCCAGTCAGGCCCTGAGATTTGCTAGTGGCACAGGAATGCTGTGGCTAATGTCCAAAGACAAGACTCTGCAGCAATGGCACAGAATGCAGTTACTCACCATTAAACACAGCTCATTCATGAGAGTGGGGGTAGGGAAAATTTGTCACGCAACCCTAATCTCCTTCAGTCTAAGAGTTTCCACCTTGCGCCCTTGCTTTTGAAGGCCACACAGAACAAGTCTGGCATCCTCAGGGCGGCTGCACAAGGTTTCCACTCCTAGCTTCACAAAGACCTCATAGTTCTTTACAGAACTTAACTCAGTTCACATAGGGAAATGCATTCACTAACAACAGCAACACAGTTTCAAACACTTTTTTACTCACAGTTCCTACTTACATAGTGGGTCTGACAATTCTGGCAGCAAAAGGGTCGGATAGGGTAAGCCTCAAGCAGCGAACAGGAAGACACAGAGGTGGTCTCTTACCGAAAAGCCCCAATAGCAATTTCAAAAGGTCTCTTACCTTAGTTTGGCACCGGGCCATCAGTGAGGAGACAGTCCGTATTTCAACCGATCACTCTGGGCGTCCCTATCCTAGTCACGGCACCAAATTGTGGAAGAAATCAAACTTCACGTTGTGGTTGTATCAGAATTGACAGAGCCATCTGGGTTTATTTAGAGCTATAAAAGTAATGGCAAGGAGGGTTCTCAAAGGAACTCTGAACTCTATAAGTTTACAAGCGTATTTATACTTTAGATAGCACGAAAAGATGCATAGCTCAGACAGACCAACCTTGAAGAAACAGGAAGAAGTTGATCATTCATTTGTCACATGTAGGCAGTTTGCTTATTCAGCAAACACATTGTGTTTTGGGAACAGCTATCAGTTTCTGGTTCCCGGAAAGGAGGAGGTTAACATCTGCACACAGAGATGAATATATCAAGACAAAACAAGGCACAAAGGTTTTTCCTTATCTTAGAACATTTTGAAACACATAGCATCAGCATCTTTTTCTCTTCTCTTTCTCTCTCTCTGTCTGTCCTCTTAGTCAAGAGACCTGGTTAGACTTATTTCCACAACCCCCACTACTCCCCAGCTCTGGCCAGGCTCTTGAGAGCAGCAGCTATAGCTAAACTGCCAAGCCTAAACTGTAGTGGGGAGGGGGTTTGGATGGGGCCTGGCCTGGCTTCCCCAGTATTACAGCCAGGGTAGGGGGGAGCTGCAAGGAGAAGGGCTCCATTCTACCCACTTGCCCTTCCAGTTCAGGCTGGGCATAGCAGCCTGGCAGTGATGCTGCTCCCTTCACTCCCTCTCTGCTGACAGCCCCAGAGCTGGGGGCAAGGCTTGGGAGAGAGGCGGTTCAGCAGCTTCCTTGGAGGCTGCTGGAGTGCCCCTGCCTGCTGACGAGGAGGGACAATGCAGACAGACTAGATTCCCCCTTGACCCAACAGGAGAACATCTGTTCGGTCAGGGGGCTGCTCTTACTCATAACACTTTATGTAAAGCGCCATGAGTTACAACCCCCTGCCCCCCAAAACCCAACAGATGTTCACCTGTTGGGTCATGGAGAGGGGGATGGAGCTTGCCCTGGCCAGCAGGCAGAGCAGTCCCTCTCCCAAATGCTGTCCCCCCAGTTCCAGGCCTGTCAGCAGGGGAGAGAGGGGAAAGGGGAGAGAGCAGTCAGCACAAAGTTGACAGCTGCTTTTGAATGGACAGAGCTGGGGGGATGGGTGGAACAGAATTCCCTTGCCTCATGGGCTCCCCCAAGTTATCCCAGCTGGGGTACTGGGGGGAGTGGGACCAGGCCCATGAGGTGAGGGACCTCCATTCCACACCCCCAATAGCTCTAGCTATTTAAAAAGTAGCCAGTACCTTTATGCTGGCTGCTCTCTCCACTTCCCCCTCCCTCCCCTGACAGCTCTGGGGACAGGGCTAAGCTGGTACTCCCCGCCCCATAAAGTTTCTCTAACAAACTGTTTCCTCCAACTTCAGGAAAACAAGCCTAAATGTTTGTTGTTACTTAAAAACCCAGAGTGTGAACTGCTATGTATTCTCTATTTCAAGACTGAATATAGCAAGATATCTACCTTGTGAATTTGTTATGTAACTTAATACAGCCTGAATTACGGATTGTATATTCTGTTGTATACCTGAAAATTAGTTTAAGCCAGACTCCAATTCTGTCATTATCAGCAAGTTCATCTCCATCTTTTTTTTTTAATTCTCGGAAGGAGGCTGGCACCTCAGATACCATTGATTTTATTAAAGGCAATAATTCTCTAACGTCTGCCTCATGACAGACATAGTGCTATCTTTCTCCATTGTCCTTTGTTTATGAGTTGAACACAGACCTAAGGGAGTCCACAGTGGGTCCTGATGCTTCTCTCTGGTAGGTAGCAATTAAGCTCTTAATATCAGTGCTGAGTTTCTATACAAGCGCCAGGATTTGGGGATCTCCAGACACTTGTTTTCTGAGGTTTCAGAAGCTCCTGGGTTTTCCAGGCCAATTAAATTGGCACATGTAAAGACTGCTGCAGTAAAGTTTTACTATGAAGCAGTTGTCTTGCTCCAATGATGTAATTGGACCTCCCCCCCCACCCAGCTGCTTTCCCCATCAGGTTGGATTTAGAAAATTACAAAATAGAGAGGAGGAAAAATAGAACTGTTGGAAAAAAAGCCTATGAGAGTCCAAACCTGTTTCAGTGCTCTGTAGCCCTGCTGATAAAAGATGGGAGGACAGAGAGAAGAAAACAAGGAAAAATAGCTCTGTTGCCCCTCTTTTCTTATATAGAAAGAGACGCTAATTGCTGCAAAACAAATTCAAGATTTTTTTTCAATGGTTTTAACTGAGAAAAATGTGTTAGCTAGTTCACTGGGTAAAAATTATTTGCCCAGCTCTATTGATAATACCCACATCAGTTCTTCAGTTTATCAAAGGGGAACTAATTGAACTAAAAAAGCTGGGTAGCAATGGGCCACCTTCCATCTCAACTTTACAAGGAAAATGTAAAGGAGTTTTGCCTCCTCCTTCACCAAGCATGGCTCCTTCCCAGAAGTGTTACCTTTAAAGTAGGGGTGGACAATTATTTGGGCCCAACGGCCACATAGAGAGTTTTCACAAGTTGTCAGAGGCCAGGTCAGTGCTCCCACAACAGCTCACCAAAACTACCTGTGTGGGATGGGGCCACGGGCAGGCAGGGAGTGGTGTTTAGGAGGGTGATGGGTGGGCAAGGCCAGGATCTGGGGGCAGGGTCACAGGGTGGCCCCAGCCTTGTGGAGGGGGCATGTGTGTATCCATGCATGTGTGTGTGTAGTGGGGAGGGGAAGAGGGAGAGTTGCCTGGATGCTATGTCCTGGGAGCTGGCCAGGGTTGAGGGGAGGGAGGATGGGGCAGGGGGTACGTGCAGCAGAGCCCACACAGGCAGTGCAGTCCACAGCTGCCCCACAATGCTCCACATGGGGCTGAGCTAGGGCTTCTCCCACCAGGGGCAGCCCACAGTGTGCTGTAGCACATGCCCATCAGCCCAGCCCCAGCCCTGTCCCTGTCCCTAGCCACTGCATAAAGCTTCCGGTGGGGCTGCTCCTGGTGCGACTGTAGCCACCTGGAACTGAAGCTAAAGCCCCATGCACTGGGGCAGGAACTGCCCAGCTGAAGCTCCCAGCTACCTTCCACTCACTTGGCCACCCATTCCAGGTAGGCCGAGTGGGTGGAAGGGAACCTAGAGCTGGAAGCAGAGTCCCATGCACTGGGGGAGGAATCACTCAGCTGAAGGTTCCTCCCAGCCATGAGCAGGACAGCAGGAGTAGGAGTAGGAGGTGCTAGAGGTGAGGGGAGCGGAACAGCACCAGGCAGCTGCAACCAGACCAGGAGCAGCCCTACCAGAAGCTGTGCATGCTGGCTGAGGCTGGGGCTGGGCCAGCAAGCATGGGCTGCTCCAGGCTGGGCTTAGTCCCATGTGGAGCACTGTGGGGGCAGCCATGGGCTGGATCGAATCAATTGGTGGACAAATCCCACAGGCTGGATCCAATCAGTTGGTGTGCCAGATCCAGCCTGTGGGCCATATTTTGCCCACCCCTGCTTTAAAGTCTTTTTGCTGTAATTTTTGTAATTAATACAAAAATTACAAACAATCCCCTGCTTCAAAATACAGGCTATCTTGTCCTTTCTGAAAGCATTAGTCAGTTTCTCCAACTCCCCCTGAGTCTCCCTATTTCAGATTCCAAATACATATAAATGTATTTGTATATTAGACATGTACCTTGGGTTCACAATAGCCGTTTCCAGAACTCAAGACTGCGAGGCTGATTGCCAAAGAGATTATAAACCTCATGCACTCTCTCTGTTGAAAGAACCATGAAAAAAACATGGACATAGCATAGTCCCATCTCAACGAGAAGAGAATTCAGCCATGCTGCTGGTCTCTGAGACATATCAGTTGTCGGGACCCAGGGCAGCTGGCCAGCAGCTCTCCCTGACTCCCACCCAGGCAGATAAGGGTCTGGGGCCTTAGAAGGCTGTCAGGCGGGTACTTGTGATGCTTGGAGTGGAATTAATTAGGCAGACACTTATCGGTTGCAAAGCAAGATTATTTACTCATGCCGCCAAGGTGGTGAATAGCGGAGGTCAGAGATACTTGGTTAGTTACAGCTTAAGGTTCGAAGGTCGGTCTGCATGAAAGTCTTTGGTCAGGCAGATAAACGGAGAAAAAAATCGGGCCGGCAGGTCATTGATTTACGTCTGATAAGGTCGAGACGGGGGAGACTGACAAGCGATCAATTTGTTAGTTATTCTCACGCATACGTTCAGAGGTTTTTTCAGGTGTGTGCGCGGAGGTCTCCCGTTCTTCACGGAAGTGAAGACGGGCTTTATTTGTGTAATAGCCAATTGCTTTTCGCCACGTCATAAATTTAATTAGAATCACCAATTATTTAGCGGTCTTTGCTAGGGTGTTATCTCACAGGGTTACTCCCTGTTTTCTCTGACCAGTTATAATGATTTATGTACAGCACAGAAGGCTAAGTTTCATTTCATGTTAGTGTCACAGTTATAAATTTCTTTTTGACATGCGCAGCAAAAAAAAAGCAGTTACTATCATTATTGTTAACCCTTAGTTAACCTAGTGCAGAAAAAAACTGTTTTGAATGGTTTTACTTGTTTGTGACATGGGCACTACTTAATTTGGCTGTGACATCAGTCAGCAATATAGGTTCTCCTAAACTTCTGTCAAGCTTCCCAAGAACACTTCTCTTCTTTTGCTGCCCAGGTTCTCCGTCACATTATTCTTTGCGGGGGGGGGGGGACCAGTACCAATTCGTATCTTCTTTTTAAAAAACAAACAAACTTTAAAAGACTTGATATACTTCACTGCAGGCAGCACTGACAGTCATTGAACATCATCACCATGTTTCAAAGACACACCTAAGCTAACTTAAACTCAGTTAGTTCCAGTACCGCTAGCAGTGTAGTCACAACTGTACAGGGTTCAATATGGGATGTAAAACCCTCTTGGGTCCCTAGGTGAATAGTTAGGTGGTTGGCTAGGGCCAAGTTTTGAACTGCTGTGGCTATGTTGGTACTGATATCTAAATTCAACTAATTTAAACCTAGATTGGGTACATTCACAAACTGGACTGCAGCATAAACCTGGCCTCAGAGCCAATGAATACAGAATGAACATTTAGACAAGGTAACTATAATGGTTTGACAAAACAGGAATGGTCTTCAATGATCACCCAGCTTCCAATGCAATTAAGTAGCATTCACATTCATGAAATTAGAATCTGTTACGCAACCTATTGTGTTTCTTGTGCATAATAATATCACTGCTTAAACACCTTAAAATATATATTAGATCCAATTAATTTCTGTTAAACTGGGAAATATTAGCATTGCAGGTGTTGGGCAGGAGAGAGAACAAGAAGAAATGGGGAATTACCCCCAGGATTAGATATCTATGAACATCAAAAATTACATATAGGAGCATCAATGCTTTAAATACAGTGATTTTGATTATCTCAATATTCAAGTAAAGAAAGGAGAGAATGAGAATGATGCCACTTTTTGTGTTTATAGTTTAAATCTACATGCAGGTGATTATGTTTTGGGTTATGAAACAGAAATTCAAGCTGAAGACCTGGAGTGAGGTGAGAGAGGGGAAATCTACCCCCCACCCAAAAACAAAACAAACAAACAAACAAAAATACAAGCCTCAAAACTCCATGACCCACCACCTTCCCTCCTAGTAATTAGTGAGGCACAAATAGAGCATCTGATTAAATTATTGGGTTTTTTTCACCAGAAATCCTCCAGCAGAGGGGGAAAAAAAGAAAAGTGATCTTAATTTCCTCTGGCCCTTCTGAACTGCTGCTTGCTCACATGTAACCCACCCTGACTTCATCTAGCTTGAGGTGCAATTTAGGATGACATGCAGCAGTAGCAGCTTCAAAATCACAGGTGAGACTAATGAGATAGTTCTGCAGGGTTCACATTCCTTCTTAGAGGTCTCCTTTTGATTTGAGTTGATTTGTTCCAGTCTTCAAGGCTGTTCCTCTTCTTCCCATATGCCTGGATGAATTTTCTGAACACACGCTAACTGCACAGTTGACAGTCTCTTTTATGAACAATATAATCTCTATTAAGGGCCTCTCCTAGCCCAAATATTCCCACCCCCAACATTGTAGTTTTAATTTCTGCATTACGTAAGTTGGAAGCTTGTCTTCTTTACCTCATTCTTGAATTCTCCCCAAATGCTTATAACTATTTTCCTTTCTCCCTGGTATTTCTTAATGCCTTCCAGTGAAGTTAGCACTTTGCCATCTTCTGCCTTGATGACACTGCAGCAGGGAAAGCGTGGTTTGGGTGATGTTTTCTGAACCATGATGAAAGGCATGTCTGTATTCCCCATCCTTGCTGTGCCACTTTAACACACTGCCTTCTTTCTCCTGATGTATTGCTGCTTGTCTTCAGTCACTAACTCTGGTATCTTTCAATCTAGACACTTGCATTTTAAGCTCTACTCATCTTATTGTCTTTCTTCCACTAATTCTACTCATCTCCATTTTCTTCTTGTCTCTAAGTAATATCTCATTTTTTCTTTACCTGCCACTATTATTCAGTATTGTTTCTTCATGTACTCTGCTCAGGATGACATTTTTACTTCATATAATTGCTTATTAAAATGTTGACATTGAAAATATTTTTACTACCCATTTTACCCTTTAAACACTGCACTGAGAGTATTGAAGGAAAGAGGACTATGATGACACAACAGCACAGGGGTGACAATAACTTCTGTGACACTGTAGGAAGCATTTCTATACCAGCCTACATGGGGAGGGTAGTACAGAAAGTAACAATAGAAAGGCCAGGGGATTGACATAAATGCAGATTCAGTACTTCCCCAAATCCATGGAGGTGGTTGGAAGAGACTATAACTGTTAAGCTTGTCCTTTACCTAGGAAAGCAATTTGTGGCTGTCTGAAGTTGGGGGAGAGTAGAGACTTGATTTGGTTCCTTTTCACATTTCTTCTAAATACCACTTGATAACTCAGAAAGTATGCAGGGAAATGGCTCTCACCATGGATTAACAGATTATAAAGAATCATGGGGTGGTGGGGGTGGGCAGGGGGAAGTACGGTATCATGGTTGACCTTGCAAACTACAGAACTTCAGCACAACAGAGGAAACAGTGACTTTTGTCTGCAAAGAACATGAAGCAGGTCTGAATATTCATTCTTTTAAGCTTTCTTCTCTGAACTTTTAAAAAACACTGGTACAAGGTAGGAAGTCTATTGATTAAGAAGCTAGTTTGGAATTCAGGGGACCTTGGTTCAATTCTCTGCTCCATCCCACACTTCCTGTGTGACCTTAGTTTGTTACTTGATCCCCATGTACTTCAGTTCTCCATGATGAGAACGGTTCTACTGTGCCAAGATTGCAAAGAGCTCAAATAGTGCAGAACGAAGAGCTGGTATAGTCACACTGATTTAAATAGTTGCATTGGTATAAGACAAGGGAGATTTAGGTTACTGGGTTTTTTTTAAATTCTATAAGCAAGTAAATATTATCAATTAAATAATAATAAACAAATATATGTTTGACAGTATTATTACACCATGATAATGACTCCATAGTTAAGGCCAAAAAGTTTCATTAACTAAATATTACACTTGCCTACATTCTCAGACAACCATCTAGCCCAGAATATTTCCTGATTAGTTGGAGTAAGGTAGTTTTGAAAACCTAAATCCTAAATTTCATTCCATTTTCACATTGTGTACTTTGGATAAAGTTAGTGGGATTTCATTTTTCAAAATGTCACCACTTTTAGTTCACTCCTAGCTCAGAAACAGTTAGGTCTATAAATTTTAAAGCAGTCCTATTTGTGGTGAGGTAAAGAAATCACATCCACTTTTAATGATTCCCTGATTGATCATTTTTAAATGCTATCAGAAGGCCAATCTATTAATGCTGTGAGAACCTTAAGTCCTCTTAGTGGCTATTACAGTATATTTTCAGGGACATGATTAATAATTATTTTTATTAATCTAATACCTAGCATAGTGTTTGTAATGCATAGGATATCATGGGCCAATTCTAAACT
Organism: Alligator mississippiensis; assembly: GCF_030867095.1. Lineage (NCBI taxonomy): Eukaryota > Metazoa > Chordata > Crocodylia > Alligatoridae > Alligator > Alligator mississippiensis. The sequence goes on along the minus strand of NC_081826.1, from coordinate 169,750,237 downwards.
CTCATACTCAGTTAAATCAGGAGTACATTAGTCAGTGAGCAAGTTGAAAAAAAATTATGATTTCTTTCTTGCTTGCTTGCTTGGTTTTTTTGGGGGGTGGGGTAAATAAAATATTTCTTTAGCAGTTTAAATTGAATTTAAAAACTGACCCCTGCTTCAAGGAAAAACAAAAGGGGGGGGGGGCAAGGAAGAGGGCAAGGGAACAATCTCCTGAAAAAACATCAATGGAATTTCCACTGACATTTAAAAAATGCAGAATAAATAAATACAACTGACCAATTTTGCTCAGTAGCATTAAAACACTGTACAAGTCAGATGCTGAAAATGTCATCAAGCAACTAAAAACTTTATGAACCTCTCTGGCATCCCGATGAATATTATAAATTGTTCTAGGGTAGGTGTCTTGAACTTTGTAAATATCACCAACATGTCAGTACTGTTACTAATGACAGACATTATCCTCAAGCACCCAGTGAACATTATAAAAATCACGGATGTGTTGGCAGCCTTTCTAAGTGTTGTTCCCATAGACAAAAGGCTTCTTCATTGTTATAAATGTTGCTGATAAACTAGTAGTAATTCTAAGCGCTTGTCTTCTCTGGAAAGTTTTCTTGAGTTATCTACACTCAAGTTAACTCCTCTCTAGTTAACATCACACTGAAAAACAACATTTGGGCTGCACACAGCAGCTGTATCCTCAATGCACTAATGCCAACATTGCCACTAGCACATCGTTTTGTGTCCAAATTTTCTCTAAAGGGAGTATCCTGCCAGTGCCACCACTGCTTCCCCCACACAGTCTGCAGCAGCTCTGACCACTTCACCCACAGCATGGTCCCCCTGCCAGGAAGAGGCATGCGCTCCGGGACACCAGGACAGGGGGCGCTGCCCCTGTCAGGGTCACTCCCCCCTTGCTGCTCCAGTGACAGGGTCAGGGGTGTGATCAGAGGCCAGATGGCATGGTCCCCTTAGGCAAGGGGGCAGGGAGAAGGCTTATTCCCTCCTACCTCCAGTGTCTGGTTGAGAGGGCAGGAGGGGACTTGTCCCACAGCTTGCCTCACACAGGAAGCAATTGGTGGTAGCTGCCAGGGGTACTGGCACTGTGGTCCCCCAGGGGAAGACGGGGGAACAACCTCTCTCTTTTTCCACCACCTAAGGGGCCATGCCAGCCATCCTCTGGCCTTGCCCCCACCCCACCATTGCAGCAGCGAAGGAGCAGGGACCCTGATGGTGGCAGCAACCCCTGTTATAGTGTCCCAGAGCATGATCATCTTCCTGGCAGGGGGGCTGTGCTGTGGGTGGGGAGAGGTGCCACAGACTGAGCGGGGAAGGCAATGGTGGTAGAAGGTTGTTTCGGGATTTATGGCCACACATAGCGAACCCCAGTGCCACTGTTCCCTGCCCCTGCACTCTGCAGCAGCTCTGCCCTCATGCCCTCACCCTTGCCTGCAGTGCAGCTAGCTCCCTGCTGCAGTGGCAATGCATTGTGGGTGCATGTGCACCCCCTGTCAGGCTGCACTTCCCGCTTAGGCGACAGGCAGGGGGGCAGGTGAGAGCACGGATGGGGAGTGGGAGTGTTGGATGAAGCAGCCTGGATGAAGTGGCACTCCTGGAAGTGAAGCAGAAGTTGAAGCCATGCTTTCGCAGCTGCTCCCGTGAAGATGAAGCAGAAGCAGCGCTCCTGCGGCTGCTTCCAGGTGCGTTTGATCGGTTGCAGGGGACCCCTGCTGGTCAGCACAATTGGTGTGGATCTCCCCCCCATAAAGTTGCTGACTGGTCACTGGGGGGGCATGTGCCCCACCTGACTAAAGTGGTACCAGTTGCCCATGTCCTGCTGGGAAGAGGCTTGTGCTCCCCAGGAAACCATGTGAGGGCCCCACCCCCTCACTGCTCTAGTGGCTGGGGCATGGCCAGAGGCCAGTTGGCATGGCCTCTTAGGTGAGTGGCAGGCCAGAGGCAGGGGCATGGCCAGATGCTGGGGAGCATGCCTCCTGAGGCAGAGGGGGCAGGGAGGGGGGTTATTTCCCCCCTCCCTAAGGTGGAAGGGGCAGGAGGGGGCTTAACATGCTACTCACCCTGTGCAGGGAGCAAATCAGCAGTAGCAGTCAGGACTGGAAGACCCCCAGGGGAAGAGGGCGGGGGGAAATAACCCCCCTCCCTGCCCCCTATGCCTCAGAGGGCCATGCTGGCTAGCATCTGGCCTCAAGGGGGGAGTACCAGACAGACCCTGGCTCAGTCCATGCCAGTGGGACAGGGAGGGGGGAATTAAACCCCCACCCTGGCCAGTCCACTCCAGGCTACTCTCAGGGCTGGCCACGCCCCCATCAGTAGAGCAGCCAGCAGAGAAATGCCTGAGAGGTCTGTGCTGGTGTAACAGGGGAGGGAATGGGTGGAATAAACATTTCCCCTGCTCCCTTCTGGTACTAGTGTCTGGCCAGGCCCCCACCCCTGCTTGTCCCTGCTCTGGCTAGGGAGTGGAGGGGGAGGGGAGCTGCCTGCTCCACTTGAGTAGAGAGTATAGCCCAGCCCAGAGAGCATGCCAGGATGCTGGTGGACTCTGGTTTACCTTGAACCAGGAAGGGGTCTGGGACAGAAGTTGCATAAATCAGTTTGAGACAAATCAGCTACGTCTGATACTACATTCAACCAATTTGATCTCAAACTGGTTTCAGCCTTTTTTAAACTGGTTTATGTGCACTTAACTTGTGTTCTATTACAGGTTTAAACCAGTTTCTGATCACTGGAACCAGTTTATGTGTAACCTCTGTCCCTAATCTCAGAGGTGTAAAGTTTCCCAGCTTTAGAAGGTTTCTAGCAGTGTTTGTTGCAGCTTGGACCATGAGTAATGCTATTCATTCAATGGCTAGAACCATCGCTGACCCCTGCAAAGGGGTATCTAAAAGCTGTGAACCTTGAACTACATGAAACTCACAAGCTCCACCATTTGCTGATGATGTTTACAACAGCCATGGCCTGTCATGTAGGATAGTTACTTGCAGAGCTTGTAATCTTCACAGAACTCTAAAAATAATTAAAAATGAAACCATAAATGCAGAAATATTGTGCATATAAGCTATACTATGGGAGCTGTGATTTTCTAACAGCCGTAAGACATGGAAGCCTACCCATAGGGCTTATCACCACAATGAATCCTATGATGCATAACTAACAGAAGTCAGTGGTAAAAATTACCTTCCTACCCAGACTGTTTCCTACTAGAATTGTGCATCTGGTGCTTTGTGAACCATTACAACTGGGATATGCCTCCTAATCATCCAAACATAGACATTTATTTATTTATAATTTCTCTCATTCTGTGCACACCTTGCTGCTGGAAGCTTAGATTTTTCATAGTAAGGGCCACACCTGAAAATATCAAGTATAAATTCAAATTAATAAAATTACAGAAAGTTTAGTCATGTCAAAGCAGGATACTTTAATCTACTCCATTCTTGTACCTGCTGTGATTACACTATGATGCAAAGAATTCCATGTCTGGAAAATGAGGAAGAACAAAATCATCAACATGGATTATGGACTACTAGATGTTCATAAAGGCAACAAATTATTCACTTATGAGTTGGTCAAAATGTTGTGATATAATTTTTTTTTTTGCTCGAAATTGCCAATCTGTCAAAACTGAAACTTTATTTTCAACAACATTATATATTTAAATCTAGACTGTTATATTAAAACCAAAATATTCCTCTTCTACCGTATGCAAGTAAAAACATTTTTGGTTTGACATGATTTAATAATTAACAGTTTATTTTGCCTTTTATATATATATATATATATATATATATATAAAATAACCACCATGTAATAAGCCTATTATTATTCAGATAAATGCCAAAGGGCACAACTGGTTATAATACCTACTGTCAAACCAGTTACATTCATTTACAATGTTACTGATTATTTTTAATTGAAAATAAAAATTTGAAAAGTTCCGATTTAAAAACAAAAGGAATTGAAGTGCCAGAATTTTCATGAAAAAAAATCTCTCTTCTCTATGGCTTCATTGTCCATCATACTTAGAACAATATCACAGTTATTAAAAGTACCTATCACTGGGTAAAGAGAATTATAAGAATGAGAAGCATGGCTACAACAGTGATCCTACAAGTTTGATGATCATGAAACTAGCAAAACACACACATTGACATGATTACTATGCAAAATTTGTTTAAAAATACATTTTTTCCCTAAAATTAATTCATAATACAGCTGTGCATATAACTTCCTTAAAAACAAAGCCAGTTCAATATAATGAAATGCCTCATACAGAAGCAATGTTCTCAGCCAAAATGTTAAATATTGGCACAGAAATTTGTTTTTTGTTTAAAAAAAAGGTACTCGGGCTTCAAGGAACTTCTCCATTACATATACTGGTAAATAAAGCACATGAATATGTCTGAAGCATGTTTTGAATATATCTGAAAGGAAGTTGATGCAGATCTGAAAAGGCACCTGGCTGAAGTGGCTTAGTGAGCTGAGATGGGAAGGCACAGAAAACGGCACTGAGACAAGAGCAAGAAAATAAAACAAATGGAACACAGACGTTAGTATCACTGCTCAGAGGGTGGGGAGAAATAGGAATGTTGAGATGAGGTCAGAGAGGTAGTATGGGATACGAAGACAGGGACCAGGAGTTTAAACACAATGAAAAATGTCAAGAGTTGGACTAATCCCAGCATTACATATATAGAACAGTGTAATTAAAGTAAGCACAGATCTTGAAACTCCAAAACCATATAATAAATAGAGAAACACACACACAACACACCCTGCAACATCCATTGACTGGACTTTTAGTCATTCATGTTGATCAGGTGTCAGTTAGTCTTCCTAGTATACTACTCAGATATTATAGAAGTGATGGATAGAGGCCTGTGTTTCATCTAGTCAGGGATGTATTTTAGTTATAAGTACTATGGTATTATTGTAGATTACTTCAATTATAGATTTAAACAAATACTTTTTCTCAGGGCAGAACCAGATCATCAGAAGGAGCAGGAATGTTTTCTTTCACTTCTGTGTAGTGTATTTGCTATTCTTATTGCTTTTACCTTCTGCTGAAGCATCAGATATTAGCCGGAGGCAGAAACAAGATACCAATCTTAATGCTACCATCAGTCCATGATTTGTGAACTGTTTTTCTTTGTTTCTATTAACTATCACACACTTTCTGAATGAAGACATACGGGACAGATCCTCAGTGTGAGTCAGCAGACCTCTTGCTGCTGAACTGTGTGATTGCACTACATTTACAAAACTGAGGGCATCGTCCTCCATTTCTGCATGGATGTAATGAAAGCTACTCAATAAACTTGAGCTCAGCTTAACTCATAATAAGGTTATGATCAGTGAAACACTATTTCAAATAATTCCTTGAGAGAGAAGAGACTGAATACATGACACCAGATATAATCATATGACAGGCCTTGCTTTTCATTTTGGGAGCCGCCAGGTATAAAGCAGGAAGGTGTCCCTCAGAAAATGCTAGCATTTTGTTCTAATTTAAGTAGGCCTTCAGTGGCATCTTATTTGACCTTTTCTACTGCAAAAAGTTATATGGTAGTGACAGCAGCAATTTCATACAATTCAGTTCCGATCATCAGTTTGTAGGTGTAATTGCTGGAAGCAGCACAGGCATGAGACCCAACTGGGTTAAGAACAATCCAACCTTTATAATAATGCACCAAAATTCCTCACATGCTACTTGATTTCTATCTGTATTAGCATGGTCATGTAACAATGGGAAATCCCATCAGCCTGCCAGATGGCATCTACACAGGAGCAAGATTTTTTTTTTTGCCTCATCTCCTCCTTCACATAGACTTCTAGGCTAGGTCCAAATGTTACACTTGACATGCATTAAGCACACAGGAAGCTTTTTAAAGCCTTAACAGAAGAGGCATTCACAGCACTTAAAGCACTTTAAAAATTGCAGATCGTACTCTAAATTAACCCTTGATAGATGTGCTATCAGACTAAAGCTGTTTTGGTTATAGTGTGTTTTTGAACATGTGTGCCACATCCATTACGTTAAGCTAGGTAGCATTAGCTAACATCTCAGGGGCCCCTTGTAGGATGGAATGAGTGTCTCGGACAAAGCTCGTCTGTTCTGCTGATGCCGGGCTGGCCCTGTCCCCTCAGCTGTCACAGACCTGAACTCCTTTCTCCCAGCTGTAGCTAGCAGTGGCACCTCAAGCTCACTGTGCTGCTTTGTGCCGCTCTGGGAACTCAGCTGTGGATGGGGGAAGAGGGTGGAAAAGGAGCCCCCCTACTGCAGGGGAGCCTGGCCCAGCCCCCCCGCTCCCCCCAAGACCCTAGCCAAAAAGCTAGGGTTGGGCCCACCCAGCAGGGAGTCTCCTTCTACCCCGCTGCCCACATTCCCAGCACTGTGAAAAACAGCACAGGAATTCATGGTGCTGCTGTTGGCTGCAGCTGGCAGAAAGGCATCTCCCTACCAGGATTCTTTCCACCTACCAGTGTTGTTCCCCCCTCCCCTGACAGGGGGCTCCTTTCCCCCAGTTGTAGCCAGCAGCAACAGCATGAATTCCCTGTGCTGGTGATGGGGGAGAGAGAGTTTCCAGGTAAAATCCCTAGCTTTGTTTTCTAGTTAAACAAGGCACTTGATCTTGCTAAGTTTTATCTACTTAAGCAAAACATCTATGTTAGTTACTTTACATTAAAGAAAGAACATACCTTAAAGGCTCTCCATCAATGATGGGGGCAATAAACTGATCTATGAACTGGCCTGTGAAATTTTTGCAAACTTCCCTGTTTGCTGTCCCTGTTAACTTGCTCCCCTGAGTCTCCATTTATATTGTCCTGGGCCTAGACTGGCTCCACCCTCTTTTTACAGCTTTTGTCAGACATGCAGCAATCACTCAGCTAGCAGCAGTCCCAGCTTCTCAACTTTTCAAACACACAGCCAATCAAACACTTACCAAGACAAACACACAGACAGTTCTGACTTGCTTACCATCCATGGGCAGGATCTGGTGCTTGGCTCCTCTTTCTCTTCTTGCTCCCAAAAAATTGCTCGCAAACTGCCCTGTTTGCTGTCCCTGTTCACTTCTTAAAGGCAGTTTTCTAACACTAATCCTACTATAGTGACTGGTTCCCATGTATTCTTAATAGGATAAAGTATGGGTTATCTGAGTTCAGCTACACCTCAAAAGAATCACATGGCAAGCTATGCTTTTATGTTAGGCCAATGTCATACCACATCTCAAAATCCCAGTTGCATCTTTACAAAGCTGGTCTTAAAGGTGAGCAATTGGAAGAATACACAGGAGACCAGATCTTAGGTCATTTGAACTCATAAAACTCTACAGGGATTTATATCACTATTCCCTCTTCAAATAAAATCAGTAATCACATGGACAAATATGACCTGCTGGGGAAGAGTCAACCTAGTTTTTATCAAGAAAAATCCTGCCTCAATTTGCTGAAGTTCTTTGAGGGTGTCAACAAACAGGTGGACAAGGGGGATCCAGTTGACATAATATATTTAAACATTCAATAAGCACTCAACAAGGTCTCCTATCAAAGGCTTTAAAAACAAACAAATGAAAAAAACCCTTTAATGTTGCCACTGGAAGGGAGGGAAGGGTCTTTTGTGGTATGACAGCTCATTAAGGAGGGGAAACAAAGGGTAGGGCTAAACAGTCACATTTCAGGATGGATGGAGGTAAAATGTGGGGTCCCACAGGGATCTGCACTAGGCCTTGTGTTGTTCAATATTTTTATCAATGACTTCAAAAAGGGGTACACAGTGAAATCTCCAAGTTTGCAGATGATATCAAATCAAATTATTCTGAGTAATCAAGTTCTAAGCTGATGGAAAGCAGCTTCAAAAAGATTTCAGCTTGATGAGTGGGCAAAAACTGGCAGATAAACTTCAGTGTTGACAAATGCCAACACCTGGGGAAAAATAACCTCAACTATACATGTGATGCTGGTTCTGAACTAGCTCTTACAACTCAGGAAAGAGACCTTGGAATCATTGTAGATAGTTCTTTAAAAACATCAAGTCAGTGTGCAGTGGTGATCAAAAAAGATGATAAAATGTCAGGCATCATTAAGAAGGTAATTGAAAACAAAAAAGGAGAGCACCATCATGTCACTATACAAATCCATGGTGTATCCACAGTTCTGGTTTCTACATCTCAAAAAGAATGTAGTAGAATTAGAACTGGTACAAGAAGGGCAATCAAAATGATCAGGAGCATGGAGCATTTGCCATACCAAGAAAGACCAAAAGGCTTGGAGTCTTCAGTTTGGAAAGGAAAGCCTGAGGGAGATACAACCGAGGTCTATAAAATCACGAGAGATGTGGCCCAAGTGAGCAGGAAATGTTTTTTCACCAGAATACTAGAACTAGGGACCATCTGCTGAAATAATTAGGTGACACATTTAAAACTAACAAGAGAAAGTACTGTTTTATGCAATGCATAAGTTAAAGTATGGAATTCATTGCCACAAGCAGTGGTGGAGGCAGATAGTATAGCCAGGTTCAAAGAGACTGGATAAATTCATAAATGATAGATCTATTAGTGGCTATTGAACAGAATGGTTGGAGAGGTTTCCTCTGGCATCTCTAAGCCAGTAATGGTGGAAAGGACACTGAATACAGGATAGAGCACTCTAGAGATATGTGAGTCTATGATCTTACTCTGACACTGTCAGAAACAGAATACTGAGCTAGATGAACCACTGGTCTAACACCGTATGGCAGTGATATTCATATCGTGCTTCTGAATCGCATTGTTCTAAAGATGATCTCTGCAAAGTTGTTTGTATACTTTCTCCTATTACAGTTGCATTTACAGCCACTAGCTGGAGCTGATGTTGCCTCTACATTTGTGCATCCATGTTTGGGCATGTCTACAGGGCACATTACTACCATTGGGAGAAGTTAACCACAGCTGTGTATCGGCTAATTTACCACTGGGTAAATTAGCTATATGTGGAATTTAGTGCTTTTCAGCATCTGAGTTATCTCAGGTATCTCTACATTGCAGCATATAATGTAAGAAAACCCTACATGGTTTGCAAAGGAGAATGCTGAGTAAATCAGTTTTTCCCACCACTGTTTTCTCCTCTTTCATTCTCCCCCATCCCAACACTTTCTCCACAGGGTCTTAAGCAGACCACTCCAATTCTATGGCATTCATGGTCCAGAATGAGTTGGTCTACATTTAAAAAAAAGTTTCCATTCAATATTGTTTGTTAGCAGAGGAAAGAATATGAGCCAACTTGCAATATTTGGGTAAATTTCCTCCTCTATCACATTTCAACTTAACTCCAGAGTGAGAATCTTATAAGTATCTCTATGACAAACAGGGACACTTTTTGCATGTACTGATCAAAAGATGGGGTAACAGGGTTATTCTGAATTAAATCACATAGCTAGTGATAAAAATGGGTTTTCTAAAACAAAGAACACACATGAATTTTCTCTCAATTATAATGCTTGTCCAGTATAGTCTTCTTTGTCATTTGTAATAAAAATAGGCCATAAGACCTTGGGAGGCGAGCCAGACAGTTGTTGAAACTTCGATAGCATGTTTACATCTAAGTGACCTTTATTAAGCCCAGAGACAGTGAATATAGCTTCTGTTTGAAAGTGGTTATGAGAAACAAAGAGAAATGCTCTCTGCAGTTACAGTGAACTGTTATATAACATATATGCAGATAAGGTTTCATCATTTTTTTCTCACATCCTTTTAGTTATATCAATATTATAGCTCAAGTTGAATGAGCCCCGAGGTGCTTGCAAGCACGGCTTCCACTAACATATGGGAGCCACACATTCAGACTTCGCATACCTAAACAGAACCATTAGTAGACTAGAACACCGGAGACCTAAATTCTGTTTTTGGTAGTTCCACAAATAGGTCACATGAACCTAGGCAAGTCTATTCACTACTCTCTCTCTTCCTATCATTTATCTTACGTATTATATGGCAAGCTTTTTGAGCACGTCTACTTGGCTTCCCTCCTAACCCCAGTTCCACATCAACAAAAGAAGTCCCTCCATTCACCCTTACATTATCACACAAGCAGTCAGCAATTAGATGGCCTTGAAGAAGTCCTAAGGGGCTTGAAGCAAACCTGAGCATTGCCTTCTAGCATTTTGTTCAGACACTCCTGATATAGAGAATCTGAGGGGAGTCCTAGGTGGCATACTCAGCATCACTCTGAGCTACATACGCTGTCTAATAATCTTATTTGGAGTCCCCATGAAAGCTAAACCAAAACACAAAACCGAAACAGATTCCAAAAGCGCAAAATCACAGAATGTGGATCACTGCATTTTGTTAATACATAGCATTATGCTCTCAGCAATTTCAGGTATCATCTATAGAAATTACTTAAAAAACAAGCTATGAGTAATTATTTGTCCATATATTATTCAGAAGCTGTCCATTGCAACATCCAAACTCTGTCCTTCAACAGTCGCTTCCAATTTAACAGGAAGCCTGGTTTCGTGCAGTCAGGTTAAGCCTGTGGACCTTGCTATCACATTGTGAAGAGTCAATTAAATGTTCTTGATGCACAGAAGGTACAGAGCTGGCCACTGAGTTTTTTTCTTTCAGTCTTTCATTGGATTGCAAATATCATGAAAAAATATTCTCTCTGGAGTTATATGACCTTTTGGTTCCGACCTGGCTAGAAATACACACAGAATGGATTTTTCTATCTTACTTCAGTACTTTCACTACTGTTCTTAGTAAAGAAATAATAATTTTAAATAATAGAGAAGAAAAAGTTAACTGCTCTTTTATAGACCTGAACTGCAAACTGAAAAAAAATTGCTTGCATCTCATCTCTAACCATATAGCAAGTCTTGGACAGGTCTGTGGGACTTTGAAAATTGACAGGGACTCACTGAGGAATATACACTTAAGCTCCATGAATATTACAGCTATTAAATGTCCATGTTACACCTTTTAATTTTTGACATCACAGGATAATAAACAGCATTTTCCATTCTACAATAGCCTGTGTTAGTTAAAATCCTTTGAGTGGCATTAATAAGTGTGTTATCAAAATGTAAAGAATATTGATGTGGGGGACAGGGGAACAGGGAGGAAGACTATGCCTATGGTGCTGCTGGGGCTCTGACTGTGGAAATCTCTGCCTAAGGGGTTTCCAGCCCTGTGGGGAGGACCTTTTCTCCCACACAGCATTTCCAGCCAACGTGTGCAGCATGAAGGGGAGGGGACTTTTCTCCCCACGTGGCACTTCAAAGCTGTCACCCAGAGCCCTTGCACATAAGGCTGCAACCAGGGCTCAGGGTGTCCAGGAATGGTGGGGGCAGGCAGTGTCCATATGGTGGGGTTGTGGGTCAGGGGTTTCCAAAGGCCATGTGGCAGCATCTGTGTGGGGGCGGGGAAGGATGGGGAAGGCAGGGGACTAGGGTGTTTGGGGAGGGGGGCAATGCTGGCAGATCACTTTCCCTCACTAGCTCAGGGCTGACAGCTGCACAGCCTTGAGCTGTCAGAGGGAGGGGATTACTATGAGTGAGGCTGCAGCAGTAAAGTCCAGCTTGAAACCCAGTCTGTCTCTCTGGTGGGAATGGGAGCAGGGCAGGCTGGAATTGCAGAGGTCAGCATGGGGGCTGTAGTTGACTGGGGATGTGTACATGCGTTCATTCAAATGTTTGGACTCTAGTCAATTATAATACTGATACACGGAGCATTTCAACTGGTGGACCATTTGTTGAGTGCCCAGACTAGCATTTAATAATATTAGTCAACTTCCCTGACTAGAAATCCAAGAAATTGGAAAAGCAGTTTAAAAAACAGCATGAAGAACAGTGCCCACATTTTAAAGTACGATATTGGATAAACATTGGTGTATAAAGAGATTCTCTCTAGATTAAATTCTCTCACCTATCAGGATTTATCTAAAGCAGGGGTGTGTAAACTCCAGCCCGTGGGGTGGATCAGGTCCGCAGCAGACTCTATTTCCCAGCAACTTCTACCTGTATCGCTGCAGCTGCTTTCCATCAAGACCTCAGGAGTGGTGGGGCCGTGACAGTGCGGGGCCAGGGTTTCCATGGAGACTGGCTCAAGCAGCACTGGTGGAGTGTGTGGCTAGGCAGGGAGCTGCTCCAGGGCCAGGGCTGGGATCTTGTGGCAGTGACAGCACAGGCTGGAGCTGGGGCAGGGCTGCAATCCCCTGTCAGCACTGCTGGCCCAGTGCTGTAATGGCCCTGCTGCTCTTGGGTTCTCCAAGGAAACCGGCCACAGTGATGCCGGTAGGGAAATGGAGTCTGGCTTCCAGCTCAATCTGCCATTTTGCCACCTCTGATCTAAAAGATATAAAATGAACATTTATTATAGAAGCTGCTGATGTAAGGAAAACAAGTCATCCTCACTCCTCTTATTTTGAATGGCACTACATACATTAGATATGTGGGGTCTTGTGGTATACTGGTCAAGTAATTTTCAATACAACTCTAGAGATGTGAGTTTGAGTCCTGCTATGGACTCATGTCAAAAGTTGCCCCACTGGACAGAACTATAAATAGATACATTATCATAGAGGCCAGAGCACTGTCCTGAATGACAAATGTTTAAAAAGGCAGCAGGATATGATATCAGCCATATCAATCCCTTACATACCACTGGCTATAGAAGCTGGTGTGCCTCAACCACGCTAGCCCAGTGGACTGCCAAACCTGGAAGGACCTTGTACTTTGGCTTGCACAAGGTACTAGTCATTTAAGTGAGAGTATCAGAATCTAGCCTATACTTACTTGACTCTTTTAATTAAAAAAATATATATATTTACTATCCTTACTATATTCCCAATGAGCTCTTCTAAAGGGTTGGCCTTTATTCATAAAGCAAGGCTAAAATATCTACAGCTCACTTACATATGGCACCAGTTGCTGACAACCATAAAGCTTGTGCAAAGTGGCTAATATTAGCTTTGGATTCAGATTTGGCTGAGTTGGGGGACAGTGATTCGATTCGGTGTTTTGAATCACTGTCCTGAATCAATTCGGCCAAATCTGATTCAGAGATTTGGCTGCTACTGGATGGGGGTGGGGGATGATCCCCATTGCCCCCCACTGTGTGGGGGGCTCTGCATGAGCCCTCTGCTGTCCCAGCCTCCCAGCATGGCTGCCCTGCCTGCCTCAGCTCTGGCCCTTTAAGGAAGGAAAAAAAAAACAGTAAAAAACCCCAGCCTCACCAGTTCCTCTCTGGTGAAGGGGCAATCCCCACTGCCCCATGTCACATGGGGGGCTTCCCATGAGCCCCCCCTGAAGCCCTGAGGCTTCTGCAGGAGCTGGTGAATCTGTTTTTTTTTTCTTTTTCTTAAAGAGCCAGAACTAGGGTGGGTGGGGCAGCAGGGGGAGGGGGGCTGGGAGAGGGGTCAGGGGACTTGTGCAGAGCCCCTCACACAACATGTGGCAGTGGGGGGCAGCAGGGATTGCCCCCCACCTGGCAGCACCCAGTGAGTGGGGCTTTTTTTTAAAGCACTGGGAGCTGGGGTGGGCGGGGCAGCCATGGGGGGGGCTGGGGGAGAGGTCAGGGATGGGTTGTGGCAGGGGTCCCCCCATGGTCCCATGCCCCGTCCTCCAGCCCCCCCATCACCCCCTACTTACCAGCTCCAAGTCTGGCTCCAGCTCCCTGCTGCAGCAGGCAGGGACTGCCCGAATCATCGAAGGTCTCTGAATCTTTTCCGAAGATTCAGAGAGCTTCTAATTCGGACCTTTTTTTTGGTCCCCTGATTTGATTCAGATTCGGAGATTCGGCCATCAAATCAGGCTGAATCTCCTCCGAATTGAATCAGCACCTGAAGCTTTGCACAGCATGCATGAGCACACACAAATAAGCAAGCAAGCAAACAGCACTGGTTATATAAATTATAATGAAAAAAGTGCAATTTGTCGAAATGACAATCATAAATAATAACTAAAATCTGTTTTGTTTAGCAAGATGGTTTAGTAATTCAAAAAGATGTAATTCTATAGATTATACAAAAAAGTTGCATTGATTTGCATCTTGTATATATTACACAAGTACTTCTCAAGATACAAACTAATCACCTTCTGAATTGTCTGGAATACAGAAGACCAGACTTGGACACACTGAGGGAATTCATGGGTAGGATCCCCTGGGAGGCCAATATGAGAGGGGAAAGATTCCAGGATAAGTGGTTGTATTTTAAAGAAACCTTGCTGTGTGTGCAGGAATGAACCATCCCGATGTACAAGAAAACTAGCAAGTATGGGAGAAAACTAACTTGGCTTAGCAGGAACTCTTCAGTGAGCTAAAACACAAAAAGGAAGCTTACAAGAAGTGGGAACTAGGACAAACAACAAGGGAGGAATATAAGAGTATTGCTTGAGCATGCAGGGATGAAATGAGGAACACCAAAGTGCAACTGGAGTTACAGCTAGCAAGGAACATGAAGGGTAACAAGAAGAGTTTCTATAAGTATGTCAGCAACAAAATGAGGATCAGAGAAATTGCAGGTCCCTTACTAAATAGGCAATCTAGTGACAGATGATGTGAAAAAGGCTGAAGTACTTACTCATTGCCCTTTTTACCTCAATTTTCATAGGAAATGTCAGCTCCCAGACTACTGTACCTGGGAGCACAGTCTGAGGAGAAGGTGATCAGCCAACTGTGTCAAAAGAATAAGTTAGAAAAAACTGGATGTGTACAAGTCCATGGGGCCAGACGTGATGCACCTAAGGGTGCTAATGGAGTTGGTTGATGTAATTGCAGAGCTTCTGGCCATTATCTTTTAAAACTCATGGAGATCTGGAGAGGTCCCAGATGATTGAGAAAGGGCAAATATAATGCCCATCTTTGTCCAGGTTAGGGAAGAATTAGCCAATTATTTGGGCTGGAGGGCCACTTAATGAGTTTTGGTGAGCTGTTGAGGGCTGAGCACACAAGCACAAACACATCGCTGGAGGGGTGGGAGATGGAGCCTGGCACAGATCTCTGCAGTGTCCTGTCCAGCCATCAGGGCTCTGGGTGAACACATATCTCCTCCTACCCTATGGCTCCCATCAGGAGCCCTGATGTTTGGGTCAGGTGGGACAGCATGGAGGCCTGTGGCCAGGCTCCATCTCCCATGGGCAGGAGATGGATGAATTGTGCTTGAGCCTCAGCAGCTGTTGGGCAGAAACAACTCCACCCACCCACCCAGAACCATGCAGCGGCCAAAGCTGGAGCTGCCAGGGCCTGAGCTCAGCTCACCCAGTGCCTACCATATGGTGCTAGGTGGGTGGGGCCGTTTCTACCAAGCATCTCTGGTAGCACCTGGGAGATGCAATCTAGCCCCGGAGGCTTTGAGCACTGCCCACCAGCAGAGGTTGGGGACCAAGAGGCTGGTCTGGATTTCCTAGGTGCCACAGGGGATGCTAAGTGGAAGCAGCTATGCCCATGTGCTCAGCACCAGATGCCAGGCCCTGGGCGAGGTGCACTCAGGCCCCTGCCTCTGCAGGTGGCTAGCACAGACAGCAACTCCAGTTTCTACTGACACCACATGCATGGGCAGGGCTGCTTTTACAAAGCATCCCCTGCAGCTGGGAGATGGAATCCACCCTTGCAGGCCCTGTGCAGGCCGGACTCCATCTCCCAGGCTGCCTCAAGGTGCCAATCAGGGTGGCCTGCTTCTGCCCAGCATAACCCACATTACCAGTAGAAGCCAGAACTGGAGCCACTGCCTGTACTACCCACCAGCAGAGGCCTGAGCGTGGCTTGCCCATGGCCTGCCCTGTGGTGCTTCCACCTTCCTGTGGGCCAGATAAAATCAATTGGCAAACTGGATATGGACTGTGGCCTGTATTTTGCTCAACCCAGTTTAGGGACTATTTAGAACAGCTGGATGAGTACAAGTCATGAGCAATATAGTGCCTTTCAACACAGTTTTGCATCCTATTCTCATATGGAAGCTAGCAGGCTGTGGAGTGGATGCCTACACAGTCAGGTGGGTGGCCAACTGGCTTAGGGACCACACCCAGAGAGTGGTGGTGGATGGGTCATTCTCGGCCTGGAAGGAGGTGGGCAGTGGGGTCCCACAGGATTCAGTCCTTGGACTGGTGTTATTTAATATATTCATCAGTGATTTGGACGAGGGTGTGGAGAGCACCCTCTCCAAGTTCGCAGATGATACCAAGTTATGGGGCAAAGTTAAGATGCCGAAGGGCAGGAAGCAGATACAGGCCAACATGGACAGGTTGGATCAATGGGTGGAACAAAGTAGGATGCAATTCAACAACGATAAATGTAAGGTACTCCACCTAGGAAGGTGGAATCCCCAGCAAACCTATAGGTTGGGGGATGACCTTGTCAGCAGCTCAGAGGTTGAGAAAGATCTTGGAATCATAGTTGGCTCCAAGATGAACATGAGCCGGCAGTGTAACAAGGCCATCAACAAAACTAATTGCACCTTGTTGTGTATTAGCAGATGCATGACCAACAGATTGAGGGAGGTGATGCTCCCCCTCTATGAGGCACTGGTCAGGCCACGGTTGGAGTACTGTGTTCAGTTTTGGGTGCCGTACTTCAAGAGGAACACGGACAATCTGGAGAGGGTTCAGAGGAGGGCCACTCGCATAATTAGTGACCTCTGTGAAAAACCCTATGAGGGGAGGTTGAGAGATCTGGATGTCTTCAGCCTTCGCAAGAGACAGTCTGAGGGAAGACCTTGTAGCTTCCTAGAAGTTTATCAAGGGAGGACAACAGGAAATTGGTGATGTGTTATTTACCAGAGCACCCCAGGGAGTAACTAGGAATAATGGGTGCAAACTAGTAGAGAGTAGATTTAGGTTATACATTAGGAAGAAATGTTTTACAGTAAGGATGGCCAGAATCTGAGATGGGCTTCCAAGAGAGGTAGTACTATCACCTAACTTGGAGGTCTTCAAGAGGAGGCTTGATAGTCACCTGGCTAGGGTCATCTGACCTCGGCCCTCTTTCCTGCCAGGGGCAGGGGGTCAGACATGATGATCCATTGTGGTCCCTTCTGACTTTACAGTCTATGAATTTAAGTCCATGGGGCCAGAGGTGGTGTGCCTGAGGGTGCTGAAGGAGTTGGCAGATGTGATTGCAGAGCTGCTGGCCATTATTTTTGAAAATTCATGGAGATTGGGAGAGGTCCTGGATGATTGGAAAAGGGCAAATATAGTGCCCATCTTTAAGAAAGTGACAAAGCTGAATCTGGAGAACTAGGGACTAGTAAGCCACACCTCAGGCCCTGGAAAATTCATGAAACAGATCCTCAAGAAATCTATTTCTAAGGGCTTGGAGGAGAAGGTGATTAGAACAAGTCATCAGGGATTCACCACAGGCAAGTCTTGCCTGACCAACCTAACTGCCTTCTATGATGAAATGACTATGTGCATGCAGAGAGAGCAGTGTATGTGATATACCTTGACTTTAGCAAGGCTTTTGATACAACTCCCACAACTTGCAAGCAAGTTAAGGTTGGATAATATAGGTTGGATGAAAGGATTTTGAAGTGGATAAAAAACTGGCATGACTGTGGGGCTCAGAGGGTAGAAGTAAATGGCTCAATGTCTAGTTGGCAGCTAGTATTAAGTGGAGTGTCCCAGGTGTTGGTTCTGGGGCTGGTTTTGTTCAATATCTTCATCAGCAATCTGGAAGATAGGATGGAGAGCATCCTCAGCAAATTTTCAGATGACATGAAGCTGGGGGGAATAATAGATATGCTAGAGGGTAGGGCTAGGATTCAGAAAAGCCTAGACAAATTGGAGGACTGGACCAAAAGAAATCTCATGAGGTTCAATAAGGACAAATGCCAAGTCTTGTACTTAGGATGGAACAATCCCATGCACCGATACAGGCTGAAGGCTGACTGGCTAAATAGCAGCTCTGCATAAAAGGACCTGGGAGTTACAGTGGACAAATTGAATATGAGCCAACAGTATGCCCTTGTTGCCAAGAAGACTAACAGTATACTGAGCTGCATTGCCAGCAGATTGAGGGAAGTGCTTATTTTCCTCTAGTTGGCACTGATGAGGCCACATCTGGAGTACTGTGTCCAGTTTTGGGCTCCCCACTATAGAAAGGATGTGGAAAAATTGGAGAGAGTCCAGTGGAAGTTAATGAAAATTGTTAGGAGGCTGGGGCACATGACTTCTGAGACTGAAGGAACTGGGCTTATTTAGTCTGGAGAAAACAAGAATGAGAGGGGATTCAATACAGCCTTCAATTAAGTGAAAGGTGGTTCCAAAAAGGATTGATCTAGATTAGGGATGGGCAAAGTCCAGCCTGTGGGCCATATCTGGTTGCCCATGGGCTCCATTTCCCAGCCACCCATGCCTCCATGGCTTGGGCTGGTTTCCATGGAGACCCCAGCCACACCTGAACGGGAAAGCTCAGGCTGGGGTAGCCATCGAGACCAGCTGCAGCTGTACTAGCAGCGTGCACAGCAAAGCAGAGCAGGGTGCTCTCCAGAGCAGGGGGCTGCTCCGGAGCTACTGGGATCTTGCAATGGGGGCAGTTTGCTCTGAAGCCAGAGCAGAGCTGCGAACTGTAGCCTGGGAGCTCTGCCCAGAGTGTGCAGGCTACAGATTGCGGCTTTGCCTTGGCTTCAAAGCAAACTGCCTCCATCTCAAGTTCCAAGTGGCTCCGGAGCAGCCCCCTGTGCTGCTCTGCCTTGTGCACTGCCAGTGCGGCTGAGGCTGGTCTCCATGGCAACCCCAGCCTGAGCTTTCCTGCATAGGTATGGCTGGGTCTCCATGGAGACCGGACCAAGACATATGGGCAGGGGCTGCTGGGAAATGGAATTCAAATGCCAATTACCCATTTTGCCCACCCCTGAGCTAGACTGTTCTCAGTGGTGGCAGGTGACAGAACAAGGAGCAACAGTCTCAAGTTGCAGTAAAGAAAGTTAAATTAGGTATTAAGAAAAACAAACACTTTCACTAGGAGGGTAGTGAAGCACTGGAACGGGTTACCCATAGAGGTTGGGGAATCTCCATCCATGAAGGTTTTTAAGACCCAACTAGACAAAATCTTGGCTGGAATGATCTAGTTGGGGGTGGTTCCGCTTTGAGCACAGGATTAGACTAGATGGCCTCCTGAGGTTCCTTCTAATCTTAATTTTCTATGACTCTTTAACAACATGTTTCACATCATGAAGTGCATTTCAGCTGAGTTGTTCCTATTGTCTTAATTACCAAACAGAACATAATAATAGGGTTTTTTTGGTTCTATAAGAAAATGAAAATTTTACCAAAGACATTTGTTTATGTAACTAATATTTTTATTTTGCATACATGCCAGGCATATCCCACTTTTCTGAAATATATAAAAAAAAAAGTCTGAAAAAATAGATTTTCTTTCTTTTACGGGTCATTGAAAAACATTTCAAGAATTGATTTTATGAAGATTCAGTTCTGGCAAAAACAAACAGACAAAGAAACAAAAACCAACCCTACTACACTCAAGGCTTTGTTTCTTTGTACAGGTATTTTCAATGAACTTTGCACAGCAACTACAATGGGATAATCCCACAAACCTACAGTTAAAACACCACACTGATGATGACC
Source organism: Alligator mississippiensis (assembly GCF_030867095.1). NCBI lineage: Eukaryota > Metazoa > Chordata > Crocodylia > Alligatoridae > Alligator > Alligator mississippiensis. The sequence goes on along the minus strand of NC_081826.1, from coordinate 169,730,667 downwards.
ATAATGAATGCTGAAAGTTGCAAAAACATGGACAGCTGAACAAAACAATCAAAATAAAATACTCTGTGCAAATCAGCTGCTACTTATAGCTTATAGCTATCATATTTTTACAATAAAGAGTAGCACACATCTCATGTTAGCTCAGATGACCTTTCACCCTTTTTCAACAACCTGCTTTTCTTTCTTACATTTCTAAAAACATATATGTGAATGGTTTCTTAATTGGACAAGTAAGCTGAAATTCGGTATGGGATCTGAGCAATTCTTTTTCCATAGACCCTTGCTCAGGTTTTGAGCTGTTCAGCATCCACACCCAGACTGAAATTCAGACTTGACCTCATTACTGAGTCCTAGATTCTGCAAGCTAAAAAGCTTTTACCCTGATCCTATTGTCTCACCAAAGCCACCCACCCTGCACACTATATTTGTTATAACCACTAGAAGGCGTGACCTTTTTCACTCAGCTCAAGCTTATTTATTATACTTATAAATCATTGATGAGGCTTATGGCAGGAGGGGGTCGGGAGGGGGGGGGGCGGGAAATCACAGAACAGCATGTTTAAATGCAGCTCCAAACAAAAGCTAAGGGCATGTGTGGGCGAAACAGGGGCCCTAAATTGAAGCGGTCAGTTTTTAAAAACACTGATTCAATTTAGGGCCCTTTAAACACCCATGCTGTGAACACACCCCACTGACTTACTTGCCTCTCCAGTGGAAAGGGAAGGGCAAGCTGCTGGTGGGTGGAGAAATCTCTGGGCTGCAGTGGGGTGGGAAGGGTTCCTGCTTCTCTCTGCAGCAGCGGTGGCCCCCCTCCAGGCGGCACCCACCCACTGGCACCCGGCCCGGGCAGTCCTGGGGGACACTGCAGCTGCAGAGGGAAGCACCGGGCCCCCATGTAACTCAGGCAGGCAGGCAGGCTCCAGGGGAAGAAAAAAAAAAAAGATCCTGGGGAAATGGGGAAAGCCTGCCTTCCTGGGCTGCTGCCAGGCTGCCTGGATGGACTTCCTGCAGAGGCCCTGAGCTGCACGGAACCTGGTGCTTCACTCCACAGCTGTAGGGAAACAAACAAACTCCTCAGAAGAGTTTTAGTTTGCTCCACCCCAAGTCATCTGAGGTGCATTACACCACTGAATTTGCTACAGCAGTTGGAATTAAAGTGCAATACACCACCGACACATGCAAACACCGACACCATTAAAGCAGTGCAAAAGCATTTAACCCCCTTTAAAGTGGTGTGCACACATGCCTCTCATTTTGTCTACACATAGCCTAAGAGAAAAAAAAAGATGGCACTGACTTCAGTACAAGATTCAAAATATATTTATGTTTAAATCACAAAAGCCATATGCTGCTGTTGAGCTATTTTTTCTGGTTTGAACACAATCAAGTGCTGAATTTTTTCAGAAGAATAGTTGAAAACAGATAAAGAATCATGATTATGGAGTTGGAATTTCATACTCCCATCACAAGGAAAAGGGCTTAAGTTAAAGATTTCAGTGTGAATGAATGCACTCAAAGAAAAATGGCACAGAACCTGCCCTGACTCATGGCACACACAAATTTAAACAGGGAGAACAGAGCACAAGTGAGAGGATACTACACAAGGCTTCCTTTTCTGCACTGTTTTCTTTCTAGCTCATGAAAGCAATATCCTTTAGGATGGATATTCCCTTTACCAAGTATACCTCCATTAACTTCAATGGTATTGCTCTTCATGTAGTTTGACTGTGAAGAAAATTAGGCTTTCAATTTGTAAAATGTGACCAACACCAAAATAATTCTGCAAAACCAAAGAGAACCTGGGATAAAAGGAGCTAAGTAAATGCAAGACATTATCATATCATTAAGAGTACAGTCCTAATTGTGCTATACTGTGTCAGCATGTGTGACCAGAGTTTTCAATTACTGTTATCCATGGGTGAACAAAATGTATATTTGAAGGCAAGAGACTAAAAATAGATCCATGGGATCTCTGAAATATCATAACAGAGAATTATCAGAGGTTAATGGAATAAAACAGAGAAAGGCAGAGGCAGATCTACATAGGAAAGTAGCAAACAGTTTATTGTTAGTTGAGAATCAAGAAATTAAGGCTGAATGCCAAATTTTGTCCTGAATTACATCTCATAAAAGCTATTGGCATCAATGACATTATATGGGTTATTAGTCAGGACAGAATACAGTTCAAAATACTATGACCATATCAAGAAAAAAATCCCTAAAACAGAGAGTATAATAGGCCAAGCAGTAGTTCAGAGGAAAATAAAGAAAATTATTTTAGTCTGTCAAGAGTAGCCAGCATACACAGAATAAATGGTGACACAAATAAGAACCAATTGTGCATTAGCTGTATTGTCTTTAGGACACAGAGCTTTGTGTATTACAGTAATTGTAGAAGACTCTAGGTAGAAACACATTTTGCCTTTCTTGCTTTTGAGCAACAACAGAAATTTTTACAGCAGCACAAAGGTAAACCAAACAGATGTCTATACTTTTTGTCATCCTACAAATGCTCAAAATTTGTGGTGGCAACAAAGGTTGTAATAGATTATTCTGCTCTACTGTAGTGTAGGGGTTTTCAACCGGGGGTACTCATACCCAGGGGTACTTCCGCCAGCACTTCTGCCGCTGCATTGCTGGCACTTCTGCTGCTGCTGTGCTACCGACACGTTGGCCAATCAGTCACAGGGGACCCACCCTCACCGACTGGCTGCTGGGGCACCCCCCCCCCCCCACTTGTCGACTGACTGGCTGGAGGACTACCACTGCTCGTCTAGCAACTGGGGGTACACTGTCCCAAAAAGGTTGAAAACTCTAGTTGTAGTGGATGTCTGTTTGCTGGGGGTGGGAGAGCACAGACAGCCAGAGATGCCTGTACACCTCAGTTGCCCTAGGCAGGTGCTCTGCAGGCTTGGGGGGCCCAATCCTGTGTATTCTATGAAAACCTTGGGTAAGACTGAGTCCTCAAGTTCCTGAAATGTCTGCTTGGCTTTCCCCATGTAAAGACATACCTCAGGAAATCTCAAGGTGTGTTTCAGCGAGTGTGGAAAACTGGGGTTTTTATTGCGCTATCATTAAGCAGTTCAGGCTATTTTTTAGCAGGTCTACAATTATGATGTTTGCGGTGCTTTTAAGTCACAAGAGTATTTCCACTGTCTGGGTAAAGAGCATCGTTTAAGTAAAAAGGCAGACAAGGTTCTTTGGGTAAATGCGATATCCTTTATTAGACCAACAGAAACCTTGATGTACGAACAGGTTATTTTGTAGATCAAAGGTTAAGATAGTAGTGCAATACTATTGGCCTCAAAAGAAACACTGGATAAGGCTACTTTTGAAGTCTATGTTTCTTGACAGTGACTTTTATCATCTCATAAACAAAGGCAGGCTGCATTTTTTGCTAGACAATGTCAACCACAGAGCAAAAGAGAAATGCTTGTGGAAAACAAGTAGCCAGCCATATTTATGACAGTTCAAAAGTCATCCTGCTGGGTGGATCCACACCTTTCCTATACATGGTATGGAGTTTTTGGGAGGGAGTGGGGAAAAGGAGGAAAGAGGGGGATCAGGCAAATCACTTTTCAGTAAAGTCATCATTATTTATCATCTCAGACATACAATTGCCTTTTAAAGTCATCAGCCCCTAAACTGTGCACAACACTCTTGGCAATGTAAAATCATGTTCCCTTGGGCAAAGAAGGTATAGGAATGCTACCACTCTGATTTATGTCTACAGTTATTAAATGTCAACTGAGCAAAGCTGAAGTTAAAATAGAAGCAACACGATTTGTGTACTTTACCACTTTTGGGAACTTCCCTACATGAAAAACTGCCTTATGCTAAAAAACAAGGTTAGTAATATTTTTCAAAAGTAGCAAATAGTAAGCAATACATAAAATCAAAGCCTCCACCATTTTCCCCCCTACAGGAGCAAGAGACAGTTACCAGCTGTTGTTTGAAAGGGTTCTAAACCTGTTTATTTTCTCCTCTCATCAGGAGTTTGTAGAAGTGAACTTCATCAACCACATAGAATGAAATCTTCTAAGACACACTACATAAATTACTGTATAGTTTCTCAAAAAGCTTCTGGCAAGCATAGGTATACAGGACATTGGGATGCACAAAAGAAAGACTGATTGTATATGCTTGCCTGTACAAGGAAGAGACTAAATTAATATCTTAAACAACTGGACATAATTTAGACACTAAAACTTTATACACAACAAAGAGGAAAGGAAGAAAAGTTTGTTCATGGTTAAACTGAGACCATTAAACAGAAGATGTCAAGGAAGTATTAAAAGAGTACAGTCTGAGTATTGGAAGAAACACCTGCCAAATTCAAGGCTTCCTGATCTGAGAAAATATCAGCAGGTAGTCATTGGAGGAGAGATCGCTTTCTACCAGCTGCATCCAGGCCAGGTGGTACTACATGAAACTGAGAACATGCCATCTCCTCAGTAAGAAAGAAAACAAGTCTGCTTTTTTTTCTGAAAGAAAGTAAGCTGCCTCAAGAAGAGGTAATTACAAAATGACCACTTTAGGACTGCACTTGCTTACTATGCCAAATTTAAAGGAACAGCCATGAAAGCAACGCTGGGAAAAAAGAGTTCCTGTCAGAGAATACTGTGCAATGAGGAGCTAACACAACTGGAAACATCAAGTCTAGTGGAAGGGTTTGCCTCTATGTTGTGAATAAAACCAATATATAAAGGAAGCATACATTTTGCACACCCATAGGTTGAGCATAGTAAAGTTTTCTGCCCATCCTCTTTGGAAGACCAGCCCTGCAGAAAGAACCACCACCCCAGGCAGATCTCAATGAAGATGACAGGAGCAGAAGCAAAATAACCCCCTTGGATGGTTCTGAAGTTGTTAACTTCATAGAATCTTGAGAGGAGGAAAGCTGCCATTTGGCAGCCTTCTCCTCAAGCTTGGAGGACTTGGACTGCAAAAACAAATAGAAAATGCCATCCAGATCCAGGGCAGTCCTAAGGGAATGCAATGCAACTTCAATTTCCTTGGTTTCTAATGATTAAGGCCAGATTATAATATATTCAGAGCACCATCACAGCTTGAGCTTTTGCAGAAATTTTGTATTTACATTTTATAAAAACAAAGTTATTTAATTCCGATTACACTGCATCTTCCCTTCACATGGTATTCTGGTGCATTTTCAGAGCGAGCTCTCATCAGTCCAATTCCTTCCACTATTACTGGGTGTAAAGTATAAGAATTACTGTCTGCACAGACTGAGACATGCATGACTAGCTGCATTACATATCATGCGTTATACTCTGAGAAAAATCAATCTATAATTGTAAAATACTGTCAGATTAAATGAAGTACAATTAAATTTCTGTTCTTTTAGCTTTGCCTTTAAGTCTTTATAACTCCATGATAGCATTTTGATTTTAAAGCAACAAACCTCCCCTGCTACCGTTAGCAATATTTTCCACAGTTTTCACAATCCTCATACTAGAGAAAGACACTTTAATTTTTAACACATTACAGTAGCTGAGCTCATTGCTTCAGACTTTTTCAGGTTGCTTAACTTGGTATTATTTTGCTAATGCTGCATTCTGTATTCAAATCAGGAGTGTGTGTTCTTCACAATAAAACAGAACTGCATAGATCAAAAGCTCCATAAAACTGGACATAGCCATAACTAGCAAATTGTCAGAGAAGATGGATCAACCTGAATTGAAGCAGCCTTGTTTTCAAAATAAAGGAGAAAGTGATAAAAATAAATACAGATAAAAGGGAAAAGGTAAAATATTAGTTGTGTCAGGAACTCTTTCTTCAAATTTATAACAGATGGAGAAAACTCAAAGCCTGCTATATATTTTTTTGTTTAAATTGTCACATACACTGTGCTCAGGTTTAACTGGTATAGTTGATTCACTTAGGCTACTTTCCACTAACATTTAGGGATAATTTATAGTTTCAAGCATTCAAGGAAGGAAACATCAACAGTAGAACAGGGAAGCATTTTATCCAGAGTAATCAATGCTGCCAGGTCTGCCCCAGACCACAATGACCATTGGGGTCCTGGCTACAGACAGTAGATTCATCACTGACAGCCATCAGTCTTGGGACACTATAGAGATTGCACCTTTGTTTGGTTACCAGATACTACCACAGCTTCTTGAGTGGCTAAGGAGTCTGATGCGCAACAAGCAGATCCTCTGGCAAGGATACAAACTCAGTTAAGCTTGCATCGGCAACAGTACTGTCTTGTCTTGCTTGCCTTTGATGCCTCTTCTCTATCTCATCATTGACCCTTTTCATCTCAAAGTGATATACACCCTACTTTATGGTGGCTTTCCACTTACAGCAACCTGAAGCAATTGATTTCTAGTGTTGACCATTGATTTGCAGCTCACAAAGGTTTTTTTGCAGACATCAACAAAATGGAGTTTGGGCCATCCAAGCAGATGTTTGTTAGTGGCCAGGTCACCATAGAGTACGTCCTTGGGGATTTGGCCGCTTGCATGATTTGCATGTCCTAACCAATGGAGACATCTCTGTCTCAGAAGCACAAACATACTGGGTATTAACAGCTAAATTGGAGATTTTGTCAAGCTCTGTTATGCCCAGGATATGGCAGAGATGTTGAAGATGGAAACTGTTCAGTTTTCTTTTTTCCTTGGCTGAAGGAGTCCATGTTTCACTGCCATAAAATAGAGATCTAAGTATGCAAGCACTGTAGACAGACATCTTTGTTGATAGACTGAGCACTCCATTTTTAAAAACACTCTTTTCAAATTTAGCCATGAAGTTGCTTGCTTTTTCAAAGTGAGTGTTAATTTCACCTTCCAAGACAAGATTTTGCCAGATGGTAGAGCCCAAGTAAGTGAATTTTACAACCACTTTCAGGCTTTCAACATTTATTCTTATGGGGCCATCAGCCTGTTGATCCATGACTACTGTCTTCTTTAGGTTAATGGTCAGACTGAAATCATCACAAGCATGAGCAAAGGGATCCATGAGACTTTGAAGTCCTGCTTCTGAATGACTAACAATTGCTATGTTGTTGGCAAAGAGCATTTCACAGACAAGAACTTCTCAGGTCTGATGGGAAATGATTTAACCTTGCTCAAAGAGAAAACAAAAACCCAAGCAGACATAGTAGGTTGCACCTTTTCTATCTTTCATTTCCCAACATGCACATCTGCTGGCATGTGACATTAAGCAGGGCTGAAAAGCCCTTCCTTGTTATTAAGATAATTGTCTTCAAGTTTCAATTAGTGCAGCTGGAAGCACTAGTTTCTCCATACCTGTTCTTAGTGCTCTCTGACTCTAATAATCAGGGTCTGGCTGCCTCCAGAGCAGGCTTATTGAGGAGGAAGGGAAGGTCTTTTAATATCTTCTACCTCCTCAAAGCACCAGTGCAAGACAAGATCTGCAGTTGTCATTATTTACATCAGCAAGGATTCTGCCCCTTAGTGTTTTAATGACACAGAAGATATAGCTCATACAATTAGTTTTCAAGTGTATTAGACTTGGGCCACAAACAGACATTCAGTTTTGGGAGCATACATTTCTGAGAAATTACCACTGCTGGAAATATTTCCACAAGAGGTAGCAGTCAAATATTCAGCCTACAACAACCACTTCTCTTTGTGCCTTCCCAGTCAGTCCACAGTTTGAAGAAAATGTGGGGAGACGTGATGGCTGCTCCCTTTCGCTTCCCTCCTGCACTGGTCTGTGAGGGGAAGGGAGAAGAGGCACTCTATTTCTCAAACCCGGTAGTCTTCAGTCTGGGGAAGAGGCACAGAGCATTGCCCCACTGCTATTTTCACCTGCTCTTCTGGATCAGACCAGGAGGGGAATATACAAGCCATTCATTCTTGAAAGAATTTTTCTTGCAAGGTAGATCTTCTAGGTTAACACCTGAAAGATTTATCTCCTGGAGGGGCATATTTGCCTTGGGAGAGATTGAATGAATATTTGTAATTTCTACCAGGACCCTGGTAGAAATGTAACACCTGTACATGGCCTTGGTCCTCCCCCCAGTAAATAGGTACAACTTTGCATTACCAGGAAGTCCCATATGTACACACTGATTAAACATTACATCATTTAGAATAAAGATTCAAACATCAAACGTCTATAATTAGAAATTAGATAATTGTGAATGTTGGATGATTAAGTCAATTTGTTCCAATCTGAACATTTCCAACAATTTCTGGTTCAGAACACAAAAATTAGCATGTACCGTAACAAGAAACTCAAATAAGTAAATGGGTCTGGAAAGTGACTATATGAATCTTCAACTGTGCAAGTGCATTTTCACTGTATTAAACCCAAATGCCACTCCTGAGCTTAGAGGACAGAGAATCATGTTTAAAGTATATATGAATTATTGAAAAGCACTTTGAAGAGAATGGAAAGCAAAACATTACAAATCAAATGATTGAGGGAATATATTAAGTTGTCAGTGTATTTATTGCTTATTATTGCTTTATTTCCTCTCCACTTAAGGAAAAAAAAATCAAAACCAACTGTAGCAAGACATGACACTCACCTGGAGTTCTTGAATGGATACCTACAATTTAGGATTTCCATCCTCTCCCATCTCCCCACAAAAACCTTACCCACTAAGTGACAATCATTATTTCTTACAGCCCAATGAATCTTGCATTATTTGTTTTAAAATGACACACATTCATTAGAAGAGATTGAGAGTGTACCCACCCAGAAGACCCAATAACCTAGGGTGCACAGAGCCATCTACCACACCCAGTCTACATTCACTTGATTTTAAGCTGTGTCAATGTAGAATAGGAGCAGCATGTGCAGCTGCTCCCAGAAGACACACAGGGAACTTAGTGCAACTCAGGGTGGGGAGAGAGACAGGCAGCATTAGAAGGGGGCTAGTGGATCAAAAGTAGGGGAGTTGTGCATCCGGGAGTGGGAGGTGTGGGAAGTTGAGGGACTAAATATAGCCTGGACAGAGTTGAGGTAGGAAGAACACAGCCCTAGGGCTGGAGAGAGTGGCCTGGTTTCCCCAGCACCAGGGCTGTGATCCAAACACATACAGGCATTCTATAGATTGGGTTATCCTGTTCCTGATGTAAGTTAGTTTGCCTCCTCAAGTGACTAACTTAGGTATGTGGGAAGTCCCAGGAAAAACAAAGGCAATGTTGGACCCTGGCTAAATCAATTGGGGCATCTGACATCTGACGCTCAGGAAAAGACCAATCTCTTAAATGATTACTTTTCAGTCTTCCACCTGTCCAAACGGGTCAACCTGTCAGATAGGATGCATTGCATACAGGGGGCAAGAGATGGGCTCACAATTGACACGGATCAAGTAAGGGAACATTTCAAGAGGCTCAACATCCACAATTCCGTGGGCCCAGATGGAATTTACTTGAGAGTCTTGAAGGAGCTGGCAGACATCATAGCACGCCCTATGGCAAAGATATTTGAGAACTTGTGGCACTCAGGAGAGGTACCAGAGGACTGGAAAGAGGCAACATGGTCCCAATCTTCAAGAAAGGAAGGAAGACCCAGGGAATTACAGATTAGCCAGTCTGACATCCATCCCTGGAAAGATCCTGGAGAAAATTATTAAGGGTTCCATCAGCAGCAGGCTAATGGAAAGCAATTTTCTGAATGCCAGCCAACATGGCTTTGTTGATGAAAGGTCCTGCCTGACCAACCTCGTCTATTTCTATGACCAGGTGACATATTGCCTGGACAACGGAGACGAGGTTGATGTCATATATTTGGATTTCAAGAAGGCCTTAGACTTGATCTCCCATGATGTCCTCATGGCTAAGCTGGAGAACTGCAGCCTCATCCATCTCACAGTCTGATGGCTGGGAACCTGGCACCAGAGTCAGACCAAAAGAGTATTTGTTGATGGGCGGAAATCAAAGTGACCAGTAGTGTCCCTGAGTCCTCTGTACTTGGCCAGTACCCTTCAACATCTTTATAAATGATCTGGATTTGGGCTTCAGGTGTGGACTGGCAACATTCACAGACAACACTAAACTATGGGGGAAGCAGGTCATAATTACAGCATGTTGGAGCAGACCTGATTAATTGAGTCTGCTGGAGCGTGGAAATTACCATGCTCCAGCAGCCTCCAGCTTCTTGTGTATCAGTGTCCCAGTGTTTAAAAATGGTGGTGGGGGTGCTTTAACTAAAGCTCATTCAACAAGCTTTAGGTAAAGTACCCCCACCAACATTTTTAAGTGCCAGGACGCTGTTACATGAGATGCTCCAGGCACTTTAATTAGAGCAGCTCTCAGAGCCACTCTAATTAAAGTGCCCCTCTCCCCTCTACTTCCAGAGCACATGTATAAATGCCCAATGGCTCTAGGGACACCTAATAGCTAAGACACTTTCTTTGGGATGGTAAATCCCCTTAGAGGGGATGACTGAAAGCCACTTCCATGTAGTGATTCCCGGTAATGTCTCTGATGGCCAAGAGCTTCCGAATTGGCCAAAACACCCAAGTGCACAAAGATAAAGTTACAGACGCTGTTTTTGTCATACAAAAGAAGAATCCCCTTAGAAAGGGACATAGAATCCAGCTCTCCAACACACTGGAAAATGTGCACTAACTGCTAGGGTATTGCAAAAAGTGGAAGCATTGCAAAACTGTAAAACAACATTCGCAAAGATCTCCATTCTTTCAGTGCATGTTAAACATGATCTGAGAATGAATACTGGATCAACCATCATGGCAGATCTTGTTTCTGTGTCATAAGGTGAGCTTTGGTGGGCTCTAGGCTCAACTATGTCAAAAGTAAGCTGCCTCTGGGCATTCCTAGAACTTTTTAAGCATCTAAAAAATTAAGTGAAAAAAAAGGTGTCTATGGAGTTCTGATGCCACCAGAGTGAAGGCTGCTAAGGTTTGGATGTAGGCACCTAAAAGCAATACAAACCTCATTTTAGGATTACCAAAATCCATTTTTTTCTCCCAAATTCACAGACAAGTACTTGCTTGAATCTAAAATGTTGTACATCTGTTCAGGACACAAGCCATTTCATACAACACCATCATTTGATATCTGGCTTGTGATAAGCATGATTGTCTCAAAGATTTATGCCAACCCTTTCCATATGTTACCTCAGAAAAAAACAACATGCATACACTACTTAAAACTAACCCATCTTTTCATATAAGCTTGAGTTAACTTGTCTGGTTTTCATAACTCTGTTCATCAGTAAGGGACTCCCATTATCACCAATGCTTTTCTTGGTTGCTTAGGAATTAGAACTCAGTTTCTCCTCGTCATAAGTTCTTTGCCATTTCCCAGGATAACCAGCTCAGTACAGCTTTTCTGAAACAAAACAGAATCTGTTTTTGTCTCCAAACCCACATTATTTTTTTAAAATAAGAATTCCAGGATGCATAGATACCTGCCTTCCAGTTCTTTTGGAAAAGGTGAAGTTATCAAAAATTCTTACTAGTTGCTTGCTTGTTTACCCATATTTCAGCAGGAAACAACTTTGGCATCAATCCTGGAGCACTTCTTGGCTAAGTTCCCTTAATGCTGTGTCCATGGACTTCACTTGTAAAAGAGTTTAAGTTACACATAAGTTCAGCATACTAACAGAATACTCATTGTTAATGCAGAGATATTAGATCACATCTCTAGATATTAAGATATAATGTAGAGATATAAGATCTCTTAGCTAGCTATTTTAAAGATAGTATCAGAAATTTGGAGTTATAACTGAGGTGTCAAGTTACATTATACCGTAATATTTTTTAGGGACTATTTGGAAGTTGTTCCAGTTGGGAAGCCAGAGGGCTTTTCTTCCTAAAAAAAGATCAGTACAAAACTTTAAATGTTTCATGAGCAATATAATGCAAAAAAGAAGGATATCAGGGCTTTTGCTGCAGAATAAAAATAAGCTAGCATGGAGAGAGGCTTGTCTCTGAAATCTCAGTTTTCCAGATTCAAATTCCAAGAACACCAACACATGATGGAATTTCCCAAGTGCAAATGAATCAAACCCCTACACCTGCTTTGCAATCAAACCTGGTGAACCAAATGTTGAAGTATTCACAAAGGTTAGCTTTCACTTGCTTTTAATTTTCTTGTGCATAATGAAGTCAGTAATAACTCTAATGAAACTGCAAGAAATGGTTTGCACAGAGTAATCCAAGTCAGAACAGCAATGGGAAAGGTCATAATACAGGTCAGTGAGTAAGGAGACTGGTCAATCAATGTGCAGTAATAAACACAATCCTCATGAATCTGATGCTCTGCTTATGCAACTAGAAGAAGAACCAATTATGCAGTAGAGCAAAGAAGCACAATTTTCAGCAACTCCTGAAAATACTATCAATTCCTGCAGTTTTATTTTTTAAAATGCAGCCTGGTGGAGTTGGTTTTTTGGCTCATGTGATAATAATGAAAAAAAAGGTCCCATATAGAGCATTAATGACCTCCCCAGGCTCATCCTTGCTTCATCTTATACATAACCATAGGTAATTGATACACTTGATTTAAAAAAAAAAACGTGAAAGAGAGGAGTTAACTACTCCCTGCAATTCTACTACATTTTTATGTAAATAAGCAACGACACTGAGCAACCATGATCATCTGTCATGGGCCTATTGTGCTAGGCACTATAAATAGAAGAGGACAAGCTAGTTCCTGTTCCAGGGATTTAGATTATGTAGGTCGAATCATGTTCTACGGTCAAAGATAAAAGCCTAAATTTTATCTTTAGTTATCATCATAGTAAATCAACTCATTCTGTGAATGTATTTGCAAGGTGGAGTTCAGCTTGCACTCCTTATACTGCTGGTCTCAGGAACCCTATGTTATTTCCCTTCCATTCCCTCCATCACCACCTTCATGTTAAAACCTTCCTGCTTCTTCATGTTTTAAATAGAAAAAAATAAAATGAAAATGAAAGGCCAGTGATATACCCATTCTATTTGAGTAAATCAAAACTTAACACACAAAGACAGACTCTACCACTAGAGAAAAACTACTGACCACACAGGCAAGTTGTACTAGAAAGAAAGGTAGCAGGAAAAATGTCTGCTGCTCTAACAGCCTTTGAAATAGGAAACAGTGTTGAAAGCTGCTAAGAAATGGCTGATATAGCAAAAGGGAAACAAAAGGAAATTTGAGTGAGGATGCAACCAGCACTGCTGGAAGAAGGCAGAGAAATGGCAATGGCAAGAACTAGTAATTTTTAAAGAAACTGAAAAAATAAGTTAATACCTAAAGAAAAATGGGAAAAAGTGTTTAGACTCTATTAATGTAGAATAACATTTTTTTTAGGAGAAAGAAACAGCTATCCTATACACTGGAAAAAAGCTTCAGATCTTGAGAAGAGTTTTCAATAACCATTTATAAGAAAAATGGTATACACACACACACACACTACTTGATAACTTGGACATTTTTTTTAATAGAGTATCATAAACATTTGTCAAAAGATGGAAGATCAATGTTAATGGCTTGCTACTTTTAAAGCACACCTTTCTGTTGTTACATAATGCCATGTTGTGTGTCTACAGTCTTTGTATCTTTTGTTGAATGCACTTCACAATACACTTAATGAAACTGTAAGAGCACAAGGCAGGGCAGAGTAGCACCCTTTAGACTAACTGAATTAGTTAATCTGTGTTCTGCCTCCTGCCTGACTTTTATCAAGCATTCCACACTATTATGTGGAAGACAACAGTATTCATCGAGGAAAATTACCATGAAAGCTGTTTTAAAATACAGGTCAGAAATTTAGATGAGAGATGTGTTTGAAAGACCTTTTCTAAAAACACGTAGAACTGTTTTCCTAAAAACAACCCCTGCCCAAAACTTTTTAAAAATCACTCGTGGCAGATATTGATGCTCCTGTTCAGAACATCAACATTTTTATTTTCTATAAACATGGCGCCTCATCAAATATTGCTTAATTTTTTTTGGCAGAAATGTGTTTTAGTTAAATACAAGTTGATATGCATTCCAATAAATGTTTCAGAAGCCTGTCTCCAACTGTTAAACAAACCTCCCCCCAAAACTTCAGGGTGGTTAGTAACACCACATTTTAAAAAGCAATTCAATTTTAATAATCCGAGAGAGGCAAATAAAAAAATCTGAAAAGTGCTAAAAGAGTTCAACAGACACTTTAGTGATACAAGGTGGCAAACTTCATCCTAGGGATAAAAATGCATCAGCCAGAGAACATCAATTTTATTATATCTATATCAATGACCAGTGTCACTGTAAGCTTTGTTTCTGTTCTCAGCTAATGCATCAAAATCATTTAATGTTTATAGCTTATTAAATAATTGTAGAATAAATTAGTAGTAACTGGGAATTATTGGACTGTGAATAAATCAGGGCATTTTACAAAGCATGAGTAGTTTATAATGTCATCCACCCCCACAAAGATACCTGTAGCCCATTTCATTGCTTCGTTTTACAATATATTGATCTAGTTGATGAAATATTAAACAGTTTGATATGGAAGAGAGATTAAGGTTAAACAGGACTCAAGAGAGGCAAAAAATGAGAAGAAACATCTATGAGCATAACCTCATTTTGAAAGGGACAACAAAACACTTGCACAAACCAGTAAATGAGTATCTACAACCCACAAAACCAGCTCCCACTGGAGTCCAAAGATTCAAAATGCTTCAAGACTCTCACACATAGGAGCTAAAGAGTATGTGCCTGTCACTTATCAGACTAAAACAAATCAATTACAACCTTTTTTTTTTTAATTGAGTGTCTTCACAGGTTTTATGCAGGTTTTCCTTAAACAAATTTAGACTATCCTATTTTCTATATACAGTTGTTACAAAAAAGAAAGAAAGAAACCACTCTAGGCTACAACTTAGTGTAAACCCCTTCTCCTCTGGCCCAGATCAGGTCCACTGCTCCCCTTCCATACCTCTTCTGCACACCAGATTTCCACTCACCACTCCCCTGCCCACCATGCTTATTTGTGGTTGCCTGTGCTGTCTGTCCCCAGGAAGCAGGAAGGGAAGGGTTAATCAAAGTGCACTGCTGCTGCTTTCTAGGTAGGCTAAGCCCAGAGAAGAACAGCAGCCTGGCAAAGACAGGTAGGTAGGTTAATCCTTTCCTGCTTGTACCCCTGAGACGGACAGTGCAGGCAGCCACAAGTAAGCTGGGGGGAGGGCAGGAGAGAGCCCTCCCCCGCCCCCCCCTGCAGGACAGGGGAAAACCAGGGGAGCAACCTGGAATGGGAGGGGAAGGGGTTCTTCCCTTTCAGTCCTCCAGGGCCCTGCTGGACTGAAGCATGACTGCTCCAAACTCAAGCTAGCACTAACACCAATCAACAGTTGTGAGGATCACAGAGTCACATGTAGCAAGGCTCTCAAATACTTGAAAAAAAAATTTCCAATATGTTATCAGCTCCTGAACTATGTATTGTGCAACTGGGTAAGTTTATACCAGCTGAGATTCTCCATCACATTTTATTCTTTCTGATTTTTCCTCTTATAATTTTTGTTTCCCCGTACACACTTTAAACCTCTTCCTTTCTGGTTCTCAACCACTTCTTCAGTTATTCTTCTATTCATCCATAGCCTATTCCTTACTTCTCCCACCTTGGAAGTGTTTATTTCTCCTAGTTCCCTTCTTCTCTTCATTCTTTTCCCTTCCCTTTCCCAGTACGCCCCCCCCCCCTCCACTTCTTAACACCACCTCTCCCAATTCTTCTTTTAATTTTTTTTTTCTTCTTTTCTTGTTGTGACTATTCTTTTTCCTTCTCTCCCAGGCTCATATGCCATAATCAGTCCTCTTGTCTTCTCTCATTCCCTTGCAAGTAAAATCAGTACACTCCATATCCAGTTGTTAACACCTGCAGGCTTCCCTTCTCCTAGCCAAACACGGCTCTCACTTCCATGATACTGGTGATTATGCAGTGAAAGGAGAACAATCCTGTGGAAAACTCTTCTCTCACTAGGCCTAGGAAGAGTTAACAAATCACTTAACCTGCTTTTCCTACATATTATTCAGCAAGAAAGCAGAGTTGCTGTCCCTGTTTTTCTCTGACAGTCCTGAGCATCTGCAAAAAGGGGGAGACAGAGTTGGTGTGGGTCAGTCTGCTCCCCAGTGACTTTCAGGAGGCAACCATAGAGGGCTTGGGGAAGAGGCTGCAGCATAGATGGGAGAGAATGCTGGTCACTGGTTTATATTAAATAACTTAGTGTAGCATTTCTTGGTCCGGATGTTGTGACTGAACCAAGGGTACAACATAGGGTACAACTGTTAAAACGGCTCATGTGAAAGACAAGATTCACTGTCACAGGCATGGAAATTGTGCCAAGTTCTTAGCTCTGTAGGCAATTTGTTCTGCTTGCTATGGGAGCACATGCCAATAGTTTGTATGACTTTATGAGGAAACATTTTCTTGCTCTGCATGAGCTATGCCTGGTTTGTGGCTAAGCAGAAAGGTTGAGGTTATGCATTTAGATACTCTAGTCTTCGTGATACAGAATAAAGAAACTACAAATAAGTACACTCCATGCAAACAGGATTTTGCGAAGGTTCTGGATGGTCTGTGAGTGAGACAAAGGAATCCTGGGGACCTGTGGTACATAGGAGTACTTGGAGAGAGCAACCCGGAGCCTCCGTTTAGGCTTTGAAATGAGAGAAATTGGTACTCACTCACTCAAATAGTTTTCTTAGAGTTCCAGATGGGATGCTGCCAAAAGTGTCTTCTTATGAAAAGGAGAGATGTAAGCGTTCTTTAGGATAGCCCTGTGGACAAGTCCAATCTTTTTTAACATTAAAGGTGAGGTTAATCTTGGGCAGTAAGAAGCTTTCAGTGGTGTCCTGCTTTACATAGGTGTAGATATAGAATATGAGTTTATATGCAGATTGTCCCAAGCTGAGGCAACCTCTCAGGCCATCACACACGTGTTCTTTTTATGTATTTATTTTAAAATAAAAGACACTGTGTGGAGTTACAAAGCCAAATATATGGAAGAGAAAATATGTTCTTCATTCCTGCCGTATTTCAAAATCTCCATTTAAAGCATTGACTCATACTGTGTATTTGATATTACACTGACTAATCCCTTAACCATAAATTTTAAAGTTTGAATGGTTCTATTCTAATAAGACAAATGCTATAATCCTGTCTCTGACAGGCGGAAAATGCAATTGCAGTATTTATTCATACACAAAACCTAGCATTTATTCATTTTGTTTTCAATTTTCCTAACCAGGTAAGTACATAGAATAAATTTTTATTTTCATGTATATCTCAGTAGTCAAACAACAACTAAACAGACAAAAATAGAGCTCAATAGAGGTGATCATCAATAAATTATGCAGCAATACAGTACACATTATTAAAAAATGAGCATTTGCCAACATAGTTCCCACACAGATCTAATCTAGATACCACCTTTTTTCCCTTGACTAAGAATAAAAAATAGAATGTTATAGCGGCCTGGTTTCTGTTGGGTAAATGTTGACTTTTAAATAGCACCCTTCTGCATAACTGTAATTTTATAGCTGATTTCATCGGTAGTTAACTAGTTCCAGCCAGGAAGGGACTTATTTTGAACTGGTTTTTATTCCTGTTGTCATTTTGATTCTCCCTTTCACTTTGCCCTTTCAACTCCTGTAAACACATGCACCTCAACCCTCCACACTTTCCCAGTTCCCTGAATAAATATTTTCAAAATGCCTCTTGACATGGTAAATTTGAAATGCCCTACAGTATGGAGGGTCCCTTATGGCATTTCTCGACCTGTGGGCCATGACCCAAAAGTGGGTCACAAGAATATATGAAAAGGTTGCAAACAAACTTTAAAAATGGATTCTTCTTTAAAGGATAAAAACATGGGAAACCCTGGGCATTTACATACATACATTTGTCTGCTCCGACACACCGGAGATCCGGCGGATTGGAGCAGACTTGATTAATCGAGTCTGCTCTGCACATGAGCTGGCACATCTGGCACTATGTTGCATATATTTGTATAACGGGTGAAATGCATGCCAGCACTGAGAAAATGGCAGCGGTGCATTTTTGAACTAAAACGTGTTTTAGTTCAAAAGTGTGCTGCTGTCATTTTCTCAGCGCTGACACGCATTCTGCCATTTATACAAATGCATGCACCGCAGCACTGGGCACTTTTAAAAGCGTGTTTACAAATTCCCTGTGGGTTTCCCTTGCAGCCTGGCAGAGTTCCAGCCTGCAAGGGGCTGCTTAGAGTTTGGTGTCCCTCATACCCCCCCCACCCCACCCCTCATACACACATATACTGTGGGGCTGGGGCCTAGTGGGGGTAGTGGGTTGAGACTAAGGGGCACTGAGTTGGCCATTGATGCTTGCAAAAGCGTCCTGATACAAAAAAGGTTGAGAACCAGTGTCTTATGCAAAGGTCCCTAACTCGCATGCCAGCCCACTCACAGGAAATAGGGGGCAGTTGCAGGCAGACTATTGAAGCAGAGGTTTTTGTGTGTGGAAGAATGAATTTTACCTATTATCTTCTCAGAAAACAACCCACAAACACAAACCACCATCAGTAGCTGATGCCATTACTGGTACCTTACATCCTGCTCTGTGCCTTCATAATAGGGATGAGAAGTAGTAGTAAGATACTGAAGTCAGAATGACAAAGTACAACCACTGTGTAATTTCCTATTACCACCCCCAGATCAGGGATCATCAATTTGACCAGTCATTCAAATTTCAACATCCTTTGCGTATTGCACTCCATACCTCATTGCCTCTGCATGCATTAACAGTATGTTGGTCACTACATTTTCTAACCAAATGCATTCAAGATTGTCCTGCAGAAAATTTAATGCATGTCTCATTTTCTGTTACTTCAGAATCCCCTGCTGACTGAAACTCAGTGATTGAACGAATGTAAATTAACAAACGCATTACTTGAATTTTCATTCATCTAATGATGCTACTCACTATTAAACAATCAGCTTAAAACCATATTTTCCTGAAACCTATATTAAATCCAGCACTGAGTCAAATGCACACAAGCTTCACATTCAATAAGTATACATGTGATTCAGTCTGAAACACTTGTGAAAGAAAATAACCTGTGATTCCATTTTGAAAAATCAACCTCCCACTACTTTGATCCTAAATAAGCTGAGCAAAATGTATAATTCTGTATAGTCACTAACTATGAGATAGAGAGATTTGTAATTTACATTTCTATTTCCATGCAAGCAAAAGTATTCATTTGTCTCTTCACATTTTGATTACTTTACTTAGTTTTGAAAATCAACCTTCTAAAAATACAGTATTGGGTTTCCACTTGGAAACAAAGCCATTTCAAAACCCCAGCTGCCTGCAGTTGTTGACTGCACTCACCATAGAAAGAATTAAAAAAGGCAGATAATTTTCCAATGTATTATTCCTTCAGTCTCCATTAATTTTTCTGCAGTATCTCACAATCGCACCAATTGCATGAGTTCGTTTCACAAGCTATTGCTTCAGCCACCAAACACAACCTAATCATAATGAATAGGAAGATTCTAGGCAACACTTTGCAAACTCTCAAAGGCTCAAATTCCTAATACATTGATCAGAAAATGTAGAAAAATGCATTATTATTATTTACATTATAGGGGGTGCGTCTACATGTGCAGTTAAGGCACAGCAATAAGCTCCAGTGCTTACTGTGCTGGAATATATTGCTCTCAGACGCACTATTTAAACATGTACCCAGTACCACAGCACATTCAGCTGGGTAAGAGGAGCCTGGGACTGTTCCTGGCTAGCTCAACATACTGCTGAGAGGCTGGCTGGGGCACAGTGGTACTTCAGTGTGGGGTTAGGGGGCCACAGCCAGCCCCATGCCACAGCCAGCTGTATCAGCATCTACACATAAATTACTATGTACTAATAAACTCTGCAGCAGGGTAGTACTTGTAAATACAATACTACTCTACTGCTGAGTGCATTAGTTTCCTATGACCTAATAGGACCACATGCGCAGATGCTGAGATGTTTACTGTGGAGCTAACTAGGCAGCTCCACAGTAAACATCTTGTGTGATGCACCCACTATCATCTAAAGACCTCAGCTAGCATCAGGCATCCATTATACTGGATGCTTATGTAAATTCAGTAAGACACAATCACTACCTAAAAAGTTTACAGTCTAAACAGGGAGACAAACATAGGACCAGAAGGGATTTTCTGAACCATCAAATCCAGTCCCCTGCATGCATAAGCAATCATTTACCCGAGGAATCCCCAAATCACAACTTCACACATTCATACAAAAATATGGGACACTATACACAAACTTCCAAGAATACCCAGTAACATGACATACATAAAAAAATGGAGGTGGTGCTGGTGCTAAGGTGCACAGTTGACAGGTCAGAGGTTCAAGGTTATAGCAGAAGTTCCTGTGGTGCAGCCATGTCAAATTCCAATGAATCTCCAAATTCTGCTAAATCCCTTGTCACAAGGAAGAGGACACAAGAAGGAATCATAAGATTCAAGGAGAAAGGCCATGTCCCACAGTGCAAATAAAGGCAACCTCCCAAAAATCCCACACAGTCCATACCAATGTAACATAGGAAAAAAAGTTCCTCTTTCCCCCAAATTTGGCAAATAGTATGACCCCAAGGAGAAGACTAAGACCCTTAAACTTACCCTTGTCAAAACCCCTGCCTTAGCTGTGGCCAGCACTCCAACGCTTCAGAGGAAGATGGCCCTCTCTTTTTCCCCACAGAAGCCAGTATCATTCACGAGGGGAGGGAAATTCCTTCCTGGGTCCAACTGATGACCACCAGAAGGTCTGATGCATGGAATTATGAGACACCTTTCATGCTACTATAAAGTTATTTCTATAAAACAACTTTGAGCTTGTCAACACATGGTTCTGTGTGTCACACACCAATAATTAAGTCATAACTGCTTGCCTAGGCATACAATTCCTCCTATAACCTATTTCAGTCTTTGCCCCCTCCACTTGGTTGGACAATCATTTCAAAACTTCACTTCTATGATCACTAGAAATCTTCTGGTTTTCATTCTAAATTTATCTTCAGCCATTTTGTAGCCTTTTGCTTTTGTGCCAGTATTTTTTTTCAGCCTAATGAAGCATATCACCCGTTTCATAGACATGTATCTGAACTACACCCAGCCCTTCCTCCCTTGCATACATTCAGTAACATTGTGTTCTGTTCTCCTTACTAACAGGAAAGATTATGATAGGAGATGAACTCATCCCCCTCTAATGTAAATTGCACGCACTTCCTTGGTAACAAGTTTTAACCCAGGCTTTCAAAAGTGAAATCATCCTCCAAGTTGTGTATTTTTTCTATGAAATCTTCAGCTAACATTTCAAAGGCCAAGAACATCATCAGGGTACTTTTCTCAATATCACCCTTGATACAGATATATCATACCATATGAAGAGAAAAAGTTCCCTCACCAATAATTACAACTGTGACTTAAGAGGCAAACTGTATTAACTGTTAGCATTTCCATCATCCCCACTACCCTTACTATAAGCAAAAGTGTTCAGCCTGGTTGCTTCATACACAATGACTAGCAATTAAATCCCCTCATGAGTGGATGGAAATCACCCAAAACCTTTCTCCACATCATTGGTCAGTGTGAGAAAGTCAATGTGCTCATTCCTCAAGAGAAGAGTTTGGGCAGTGATTAGGAGTGCTACAATTGATCCACTGCTGACTTCAGTGTGGTGTAGAGTTACCCAAGTTAGCTTTCATTAACTCAGGGGGGCATACGTTTTTATAAACAACAGCCTTATGAAAATGTATGTCTCTTTGACTTAGTCCTTAAGGTGTGACACTGTTCTCCCTTATACTTGACTTCAGACTAACACAGCTTTCATTAAGATATTGCAGGTCTGCATATGGCAGCATGTTGCTCCATGAAGGCTTATTCATGTTGCTGAGAAGCAAAGTAGAGCAGCTAACAAGCAGCTCTGTGCTACCAGAGTTAGATTTCTAGTTCCCATAATAGCTAGCCCACTGAAACTTAGCTTGGGTAATTCTACACTATGCTGTAGTCTACAATGTAGACATACCCTTAGTTCTAAGATTATATTCCGAAAAGGGATGAGTACTGCACAATTGCTGGCAAGATGACACAAACCATCAGTAAAGATACCAAGTAGTCACTTGCCTAGCTAGGACTCCTTCTCTCTACCTTGAGGAGTTAAATGGCAAGAAAGCTAGCTCAAGGATCCTCGCTATTTTCCTTTCTCTTTTTCTTAAACAAGCAGCATTGGTCCTTTTATTTTTAAAATTCAACCAAGACCACATATCTATATAATACAATGCTATTCATATCTTGGAAGGAAAACAATTAGTAGATATCAATGTTTCTATATGCAGGTGGGGAATGGAGAAAAGTAAGGGATTTTGATAAGGTTTTTTTTTGTTTGGGGTAGAAGAGTACATATCTGCACAGCTAAAAGTAGCAACTTTCTATTTGTTTTGTCAAAACAATTATTTACGTATTTGGAGGGAAAGGAGAGCTTCTGAGGTAGCTGTTTTAATTAATAGTGTAAAATTCCTTGTGTCATCTGGATTACATTGAACATGAAGTGATTTGCAAGTCTACAAATGAAAAGTTTGTGTGGCTGTTGTTGTAATCAGCTCATTTCCAAAGTGGATATCAGAAGCAAAAACTAATGTATGCAGTCAAGGCAGAATTATCTCTATTCTTCAGATCATTTGATAATTCAGACCTTACCCACATGGAATGTAGCATCTGCTGTACATGAGAAACAATTTCAATTACTTTCTTTATAAACATTTCTCTGGTTGACAGGAGAGGTTAAAGGATTACTCAGCTCCTGAGGGAGTAAAACAAGACCACATACAAGAAGAGGATATGAGTGTTTTCTTGTACAATAACAGATGAAACTTTATTAGAGTTTTTTTGGTTTTGCCATGGTTCTAAAAAGTTACCTCAGTTAACCTACTGGATATGGATTGATTGTTTAGTTATCATGGTAAGGACTTGAAGTGATAGGGATGGAGGTGTCCCTTTTTCTTTGTACTATTCTTGAGTTCAGAGAGATGCTGGTTTAAAACCTAGGCTCTAGACCTAGATTTATTTGTGCTGGTAGAGAAAAGAAAATTTATAACTGACATGTCCAGCATAGGAAGACTAATCATAGAAATGACCAAGCAGCATTGGGCTAGTCTAGCATCCTGTCACAAGCAATGTTCAGTACCAGACATAGCCAGCTGGTAGAGGGGGCACCAGGGGGCTTGTGCCCCCCCTGGCAGGGCCATCCCCTGCTGCTGCCAGTGGCTTGTGCGGGTGATCACCAGCCCCGTCCCTGCTGCCACCGCCACCGGTGGCTTCTGTGGGTACTTGCCATCCCCGGCCTTGCTGCCAATGCTGCCGCCAGCTTCTGCGGGTGCCCCCCCCCAGACTTGGGAGGCACCAGTCACCCATGGTACCAGATATTTCAGAGAAAGGTACAAGCAACACTGCTTTTGTTATAGGAAAAGTTTCTCCTGTCTAGTAGATAAAGGCTAACTTACCTGCAGCCTTGCAGGCTTTGCAGCGTGAGGATTACTATCCCTTTCAAAATGTGTTTTGTTTAAAAAGTATTTACTGTTAAAACTCCATGTATTTTTGTTATCCACACGGAAGCGAAAACCTTCTTTAAATCTTCCTTAGACCTCATCCTTAACCTCTTCTGGCAATATGAAACTAGTTTTGAGTATGTCATCAAATAATGTCCCTTTGTTTTTGCATTCAGACAGGAAGAGCAGAAATTCTTACTATTTCGGTGCCATTTATTATTTTGTATACATTTCACATGTCCTCTTTTATTCATCTCTTCTCTAAAAGAAAAAGTCCTACTCTTTTCAATCTGCCTTCATAAGAGGACTGCTCCTGTCATTAATCGTTCTTTCTTTTCCCCTGTCTGAATTGTCCTCTAATTTTGCTATATTCTTTTTGAGAACAAGTGACTAGAACTGAATTCAGTATTCCAAGCAAGGGTATCACATTGATTTATAGAGTGGCAATATAATATTTTTTCAGTTCTATCTGTATGTCCTCTCTGTATGCTGAACAGTGAACTAGGAAAACAAAGATAAAAGCAGTTAACTCAATGATATGGTACAGGAACTCAGGCAGGTGAACCAGGTCACAAAAAAATCCAAGGGATAAAGTGTCCAATAGACACTGTGGGCCAGATTTGAAAAATTATTTGGTCATCTAGAGATGCAGGTAAGTGACTCCTCAGATTTTCAAAAGCATCTATCTATATCACTAGATAATCAAATGCCTTTGAAAATCTGGCACTCAGTATGTAACTGAATAAACTGCTCAGTTTCACAATGAAAAATAAATGAAAAAGTTTAAAGGCACAAATGTCTTTAAAACCAGATTAGTCTAATCTTATCTCACAAATACTAAAATCCATTAATCATAGTAGCATGGTAATCTCATTGACTCACTATAGGACAGAGTCAAGGTTTTAGGAGTTTCCTTGTACCTCAACATGTATGAAGTGTTCATATTTATTTTTATTCTTTTACCATTCAATTACTTATTTGTATGCTTAACCTTAATTCCACTTCAACAGTTTCATTTTGTCTGAGACCCACATGAACCAAAATTTTGTTTTCAAGTACATAATCAAAATAAGAAAGGTGAAGCCTTCAATTAGGAAGTGATATGCTTCTGAAGATTAATTGAGATACTGAACTGCATACAACTGCAAAAACGGAATGTCCTAATGATGCTAAAGATGTGAGATTAATTGCTCCCTCATATTCATTTTTAATGAAGAGTAACAATTGAGTTGACAGGCTAATTATTACAGCATTCCAGGTCCCTGCTATATAATAACAGCCAGAATGTACTAGTCAATCAAAATGCCACCCTTATGTGGCTTTTGTTCTCAAAAACTCCAGTATTCTTTGTTTTGTTATTTAAACGAAAATTACTGCAAAAATTTGCAGATTAAGAGCATTATGTCAAATGAACCTTGAATTAGTTTTCAATTTACATCCTTGAGAGTTTAGAGCTGATTGACCAAACAAAAGCTATGTCCAATTCATAGAAATGGTTACCTGTAGAATTTGGAGCCAGATTCACATTGTCATGTTTTTTGAAGTCCAAGATTATTTGAATTCAGGGTTTTCCTTCAAGTAATTTAAAGAAAGACCCCCAGTTTGTCTAGTGATGGTGTTGGAAGGGTCAATATCCTGGAGAACTGTCATTACAGCAGGGTGTTTTTCCTGTCATGCATCCACCTTCCCAAAGAAAGGAAACTTGATCCAAATGAGTTCTCAGAGTAATACATTGTATAAGACATTTATTTAGAGCATACACTATGACAGCATGTCGTTTAGTATCTTATGTTATAGCATGCAACAGGTATAGGTCCAGCGAAGTCAGAGCACTCAAATCTATTTGGTTCAGATACCTCTGTTTCACCCTGACACTGGCCCCATTATATAACCAGTACTGGACCTGTTATGTAACCAGACACGCATGCGCACATCTTTTGTCATAGTCATTGTACTTTTCTGCCTAGCAACATTAACTTAGCAACATTTTACCAATATAGAACAACTACTCTCAGCTAGCGTAAGCAGTGAATAAATACGCCTTCCCAGTATGCTGGTAATTTTCCATTAGTTACTTTTCTGAGGCGCCTCACCCTGGTGCTACAGGAACATTAATTGGATGTGGCTGCCCAGGACTTGTGAGCCTCTGACAGTCCTATTACTGTTTCAGAGGTGCTTGACTTGTGTCAATGGTATGACCAAATAGATCAATAGGGGCTGATCATTTATAAAGGTTTCCTTTGTTTTCCTAGGTATTTTCAATAAGTTTATTAACTATGTTAGTAAAATAAGGTAAGAAGGTTTGGGTTTATTTTTTTGGTAATTTCTTGCCACTGCTATCTCTTGCTCTGTAGGAGGTTAAAAGTAACAACAAACAAATACACAAACAAGTCTTCCCCCTCCCAATCCTGCCCACACAAACAGCACATACTTTGACAAGACTAATCCTGCCTTCATTAAAGCAAATCACAAGCTCCTTGTCATCAGTGGAAGTAAGTATTAAGCCCCATAGCATATTCTTCTCATTTAAATCGTCTTTTTATTCTGTCTCTGTCATGCTCTTAATTTGATATTTATTCTTAATGAAACAGATGGAGGTGTATAAAAGTTTTCTGTCTGAAAGATAAAAAAGCCCATCCTTTTTTCACTGGTTTAACAAAAAAAGTGATTTTTTGGTGCAAATCATTTTGGGTGTGAGGGGATGTACATACATGCCTACTTGTCACAACTTAAAAAAAAAACAAAACACTCTTTACTCCGGCCCCTGGCTCATGAGTTATGAAAAAAAGTGTGTATCATAGCCAAGAAGGGATTTGAAGGGCAGAGGCTAAACTCCCTTTCTGTGCCAAGTTTTCAAGGTCTGACTTAATATTAATTTGTCCAGCTGTGCTTGTACAGAAAACAGGAATGTCAGAAAAAAACAAAAACAGAAAGCCTATAAACCACCCCCCACATTTTAGTGGAAATGATGGAGTCAACCAGATGTTATTTTACTGTACTGCTGGTGTGGAAGCTTTGAGAAAAGTAAACAACATTCTTTTCCAATTTATCTTGGTAGACATTTTGTCAAAAAATGGTTGTTCTTGGTCAAGGACACCTGTGATCAGTACAAATGTGAAGTGCTGTAGTAGAGTAGGAAATAAAACTGGACAGCAAGAACGTTATGAGCACTACGAACAAAGCCATCACCAAATCTTTTCCCAGATTGTAAAATGAGTGGCAAAAGATAGCAACAAAAGGTAGAGGCTGATATTCAAATAAAATCAGTAGTAGAAATGGAGGGGAAAGCTAAAATTATTATTCTTCAGCAGTATCAGTTCTGCTTCTTCTCAATACGGACATTTCTAGCATCCAAGACAATGTAGGTGGTGCATACTGAAGTCATTACTAATGCTAATGTTATGCTTATGGAAACCTATAGATGAGAGAACACCAGTGACTAATGGACTGTTTATAAGTTGTCACAGAGCCACTGTCCCAGGTACTACTAAACCATATGTACTGGGCACAATCCCAAAATTACTGAGGTCTTTCCATTATTTTCATTAATCAGGACTTCAGTGAACCTATTTGTACTAGTTTAAAGCAGTTTTAGGGCAGATTTAAGTACGCACCCATAGAAAAGGCTTACTAACTACCTGTCCTATGGCTACCACTCTGGATCTAGCCTTAGCTGATATATGTATGCCTAATATGCTGTTTTACTACCACAGCTCAAAACTTTTAGCGCTACCCTTTTTGAGGTGACTAATTGTCATAAAATACTTTTTTTTTTTGGATTGGGTTTGCTAATTAGAATGTTTTCCTGGAAGATTTCCCTTATCCCTGTAGCCTCCAACATTTAGTCTTTTATCTTCCTACTAAAAGCAAATTTGAGAAAGGGGTTTACTACCTCAGCTATTTTGGGTCAGTTTATTAATGGTCTTAGCTGTAGTGTTTTTTTTGTTCCACTCATGCTTAAACAATATTTTTATTGTCTGTAAATACAATGATAACACAAATAATAACATTAAAAATATGTATATACTCCTCTTTTTCTTCTTTTTCATGGCACAAGCCTTAAATTACCGAGTCCTGTTGTTTGGTTTGTATTTAGTATTTGTTTTAGAAATGGAAAACAGGAATGCTAATCAGATCCCTGGACTCTGAGCAATCTCTTATGAAATTGGCTGTTTTTTATTCCTCACATTATTCTCTCTTTAAAGAAATCATAGTCTCACCTTTTGTTACTTAACACCTTAAGTTGACAATCCTGTCAGTCATTATATGGCTGGCTGGCTGGCAGTAAATTAAAGGGTATTAAAAAGTTCAATTGTACCAGCTCATTCGTGCAGTTCCTTCACATAACTTTACTGATATGTTACCCAGTGAAAAGGAAACATAGTTCCCAAAGTTACTTCCTTCCTCTTGTAGCTAATCCTTCTGGGTTTAATCCATTCTATGCTTCAAAAAAAGAGACAGTACATAGTCCATACTTCGTGAACAAAGGCTTTTGACCATTATCATATTCATCTAAAGATAATTTGCTGGTATCCAACTCTTGCTTGTCTTACTCACTCACTGCCTTTTTATTTTTGCTGTTATGTAGTGCCTGGTTGCATTTGGCTTGACTTTCAAAGGTGCTGTGAATCCTCAGCTCTCAATAAAGTCTCTGGGAATGGCAGGCTTTCTCCATCTTTGGGGAGGAAAATAAAAGTCAGACTGATTGCCACACACACACTCTTTTCTAGCAGCCAGCCATATGGCAAATGGTGCAAAAAATACTTGAGGACAGAGGTCATATCTTACAAATGCTGTGCAGCTGTCCTGTACACAAGGAGTGAGTGTAGTTAATGAAAGTGGACTGTAGAATTCTTGTATAACTTTGAAAAATATTTCCTGTCAGCATAACAAAGTTATTTTTTTAAATAAGTATATACTGTGTCCTTTCATACAGACATTTAGACAACCATACAAATTGCTTATCTTGCACCTACCTATTATATTTTGAGGGTGCTTTTCACTACCTTAAATCCCTCCTTCCCTCTGCCTCGAAGCAGGAAGAATACATGACTTTGCTCAATGGAGTTTTCACTGATTCATTCTAGTGATATTTAACTTCCCTCCTTGTGAAATAGCCAATGTGTTCTATACTCTCAGGACATGCAATGATCTGAAGCGATCTGCTAGAGCTCTAGGCAAACTGCAGACTCTTGTATCATTCCAGGTGCATCTACACTTTCATTAATGCACCATAGTTACTGTGCATTAAGTTTCATTCTTGGATAACCAAGTCCTAAACCAATGAACAGTAACTGGTGCTACTGTGCAGTAGTGCTGGTGCCTAGGTATTTACAGATGCTAAGTGCACAGTAGCCTAATACTACTGTGCAGTAGTGTATTAGAATGGGTTTTGCCTGGCACGCTACAGCGCAGTGTTATTAGGCACTATGCAGTTAGCATCTCAAGTAGACTCTCCACGTCTGCAGACCAGTTATGGTGAACTATTGTAATGCTAAAAAGTGGTTTTCACAAGCATTTTCTTCCTTAGCTTCTGTTAATTCTGTGTGCATGTGCTGCATCTGCTTATATAGTTTCTTTCTCCTTTAAACTACTTGGTTACTTTCCCATTTAAACCCAAACAGTTCCTGTGAACTGTATCTAAAGGTTCAGGCAGCCCCAGTGGAAAAAAACCCAAACATATTGGTTCCTAAAACTCATATTGGTAATACTGATAGTATAGCACTGTTTAGAATCCACATCATAACTATAACAATTGCATTCGTTGCATTGTATGAGTGAGTGAGAAAGATTTCAGTTGGTCTCAAATAGGAAGGATGGTCTTTTATATGGAGTTTCACTGCATTAGGAATGGAACCTTTTAAATGATCATAAACATAATGGAAAACAGATCTTTGCCTAACATCTGTTAAAGAAATACAGACGCTGATATTTTGGCACCACAGGCCTATTTGACCTGTACTTTAAACTGATAACTGCATGAGCGGAAGACTAATGTGGCTAAGGCTTTAAAAGTGACAGCACTATACATGAAACTCAGAAGATGCGAAAGATATGAAAGGCATCATCAAAACAGAGGGATGCTTGAAACAGAATGTTAAATTATTAGGGGCAAAGGGCAAAATTCAAATACTAATGTTATCTACTGAGTTATATATCACAGTTTGAGTGGCCAAGGTCTGGAACGGGCTCCCAAGGGAGGTGGTGCTCTCCCCTACCCTGGGGGTCTTCAAGAGGAGGTTAGACGAGTATCTAGCTGGGGTCATTTAGACCCAGCACTCTTTCCTGCTTATGCAGGGGGTCGGACTTGATGATCTATTGAGGTCCCTTCCGACCCTAACATCTATGAATCTATGAATCTATATGAACTACATTGATTCATGTTTTCAAATAGAAAGGGATTTGGTAACATCTGACAGTGAGTAGACAGACACAAAAATATTCTCAGAGCTAGTTCCTAGCAGAAAGGGTAACAGTAAGCAGTAACTCCATATCTCTGATTCAAGAAGAGTGGGTGCAGCATTCTTTATCAAAACTAAATGAGAGGCTGCCTCAATATAAATACTTGTGTGACCAGTAGCGGAATACTGTCAACCTGTATTTGCAGGTTGGTTGTGACATGTCAGTCTGTGAAATGATATTTACTTATTTGCAACATGTCATTACTTTGCATGCTTAATGATGTTTTCACATATAATAGTGTGCATTTCTCTGAGATTACACTGAAAGCCTTAGTTGCTACCTCTGAGCAATGGGCATGCATAGCTGAGTCTTGGCACTGAGCCTGCAGGACTAGCACAAGGAGAGATCCCAGATGTGGAAGGGGACATCCTCAGGCTGGGGGATACCTATGCCTGAGCTGCCAAGGTGAAGGAACGTAGAGTGTACCCACAGCAAGTTTGCAATGACACCAAGCTGTGGGGAGTAGTAGATACACTGGAGGGTAGAGCTAGGATTCAGAGACCCAGAAATATTGGGGAATTGAACCAAAAGAAGTCTCATAAGCTTCAATAAATCAAGTGCCAAGTCCTGCACATAGGATGGAAAAACCCCATGCACCAGTACAGGCTGGAGGCTGACTGGCTAGGCAGCTGCTCTGCAGAAAAGGACCTGGGGGATACAGTGGACAATAAACTGAATATGAGTCAGCAGTGTGTCCGTGTTGCCAAGAAGGCTACTGGCATACTGGGCTTCATTATTAAGAGTGTTGCCAGCAGATCAAGGAAAGTGATTGTTCCCGTCTATCCAGCCCTGGTGAGGCCACATCTGGAGTACTGTGGGCCCCCGACTACAGAAAAGACATGGACAAATTGGAGAAGGTACAGTGGAGGGCAACAAAAATGATTAGGGGGCTAGGACACATGACTTTGAGGAGAGGGTGGAGGAACTGGGCTTATTATTCTAGAGAAGAGAAGACTGAAGTGGGATTTAATAGCAGCTTTCAACTACCTAAAAGGGGGTTCCAAAGAGGATGGAGCTATAGTGTTCTCAGTGGTGACAGATGACAGAACAAGGAGCAATGGTCTCAAGTTGCAGCAAGGGAAGGTTAGGTTAGATATTATGAAAAACTTTCTTACTAGGAGGGTAGTAAAACACTGGAATAGGTTACCCAGAGGGTTGTGAAATCTCCATCCTTGGAGGTTTTTAAGACCTGGCTAGATAAAGATTTGGCTGGGATGATCTAGTTAGAGCTGGTCCTGCTTTGAGCAGGGGGTTGGAGTAGATGACCTCCTGAGGTACCTTCCAACCCTAATTTCTATGATTCTATGAATAGGAGTTGAAATGGCCACTTGCTGTTTTAAGGAGGTAACCTGTGCTTATGCCAAGTCCCAGTGCCAGGAGAGGGAGTTTATGGACAGCGTCCTGGACTGCTTTGTGGCCATTTATGACACTCCTGATTGACATCAAAACTGCCTACCACAGAGAACGCATAACTCCCTTGGCCTGGGGTGGTGGGAGAAGCTGCTGCTAAGTAGGCCTGTGCAAAGTAGCTAGTATTCACTTTGGATTCGGATTCGGCCAATTTGCGGGACAGTGATTCAACTCAGTGATTCAAATCACTGTCCTGAATCAATTCAGCCAAATCTGATTCAGAGATTGGGCAGCAGACAAATCTTTGCATCAGCCAGGCCCATCTCCCGCCTTCTGTCCCAGCCCAGCAATGGCAGCCCCACCAGCCCCAGTTTCTGGTACTTTGAAAAAAAAAAGCCCCGGTTCACTGGGTGCTGCTGGGTGTGTGTGTGGGGGGGTGATCCCCAATGCCCCCCACTGCCCCACGCTGTGTGGGGACTCTCCATGAGCCCTCTGACCCCCCTGCTAACCCCAGCTCCCCCAGCCCCCCCATGGCTGCCCCACCTGCTGCAGTTCCAGCCCTCAAAAAAAACCCAAACCCTGAGAAAACCCCCTGGACTCACTGTTCCTGTCCATTAGGGCATGATCTTTGCTGCCCCACGCCATGTGGGGGGCTCTGCATCAGCCCCCTGAAGCCCCAAGACCACTGCAGGAGTGGTGAGTCCTGGGGATTTCTGGGTTTTTTTTTTCTTAAAGGTCTGGAGCTGGGTCAGGCGGGGCACCCATGAAGGGGCTAGGGGAGTGGGAGAGTGGGGTCGGAGGGCTTGTGGCAGAGCCCCCCATGTAGCATGGGACATTGGGGGCAGCGTGGATTGCCCCCCCACCTAGCAGCACTGGTGAGTCCTTTTTTTTAAAGCACCAGGAGCTGGGGCAGGCGCGGCAGCCAGTTGGGGGGTGGGGGGGGGCTGAGGGAGCAGGCAGGGGATGGGGTCTGCTAGGGGCACCCTATGGTCCCCTCCCTTCTTCTTCAGCCCCCGCTTCCCTATCCCTAGTACTTACCAGCTCTGAGTCTGGCTCCAGCTCCCTGCTGCAGCCAACAGGGACTATCCAAATAATCAACTGGAGCTTTGAATTAATTCAGACCTTTTAATTGGTCCCCTGATTCGATTCAGATTCAGAGATTCAGCCACTGAATCTGGCCGAATCTCCTCTGAATTGAATCACGACTCAAAGCTTCACACAGCCCTACTGCTAAGCCCCTGAAACCATGCTGTGCTGTGCTCTGAGGAGTCTTCCCAGGGGTGACAGGAATGGGATCCTGCAGGAGGGATCTCTGGATGCCAAGGAGGTGGCAATGGTCCCCACTGCCCCCTGACTGGGAGCTAGAAGAGTGGGAGGCAAATCTGGCACAGAAGGAATGGAATGAGGGAGCCAGTGAACTGTCCCCCAGGGAAGCAGAAAAGCCACTGGTGGGGTCCTTTTCAGTAAGCAGTGGTAGGTGAGGGGAGCAGGACCAGGGTCTGAGGCCATGACCATCTGTGATACTGCTCTCCTCTTTGAGCCAATCCACCCCCCCAACAACCCTGGCAATTACACTCTGTATGCAGCCCAATCCAGTGGTTCTAGGAGACTCCCAGTAGGGCACAGAAGTGCTCAGAACAGTGACAAGGGGAGGGGAGGGGAAAGAGATCATAGCCCACCAATCTGCTGGGCCAGGTTGTCAATGGGATAGTGGCTGGCATCAAAGCCTGTCTGCCCCAACTTATCCACCTGCCAGGTGGGAAAGTCGGGAGGGGTGGGTGTTTCCACACCCCGTGCCTCCTTTTGAGGCCTAGGTCCCACTGTGGGGGAGTGCCCTAGATATAGTGGGGATGGGCAGCCACTGGGCTTGGTCTTGCCTCATTAGGTGATCCCCAGGTATGGTCAAGGATGCTGACAATCCACCAACATGCTATAAGGTGGCCTAAGGAGCACTCCGCAGTCATGCATCACTTGCTCAGGCAGTAGTAGAAGTGCTTCTTTCACCAGTCCAGCTGCCCTGTCTAGGGCTTTATGAGCCAGGGCAGGAAGGGTAAGCCAGGTCCCTGATGATGAGAGGAGGGCTGATGACAATGCCAATTACAAAACTAGGGACTCCAGGAGCATAGTGTCTGCTTTCCACCATCTATGTGTGGGGGGGGGGGAGTTGCAGAAAACATAGGCATTGTGGGTGTTGCCCACCCAGTCAGTGACGATTTAGGTGAAGCAGCCCTGGTGGTTGAAACACTCTGAAGGATGATGGAGAAGTAGCCTTTATAGTTGATGAATGTCCAAGTGCTGTGTGGTGGGTAGAGGATGGGGATGTGGGTGGCATCCACAGCCCCTATGCAGTTGGGAAAGCCCATGTGGCAGATCCTGGCAATACTTCCTTTGGGTTTATGAGGCTGATGAATTGGATGACCAGACAAACCTCCCAGATGGCCCTTCTGGCCATGGATGACTTGCACATGCCTAATAGGTTGGTGACCTGCTGAGGATGGCCAGCTTCACGATGGTGATGGACACCCATTTCTTCAGAGTAAGGGGTGGTCACATGCTGATGCCTTGACACGGGATATGGAGAACTACTTGGGTGATGATATCCATGTAGGTGACCCGGTGTATACTAGTAACACAGGCCCAGAACCAGCACTTGATGGTCTGGAGGTGGTGCCAGAGCACCCCATTGTCCATGGTGTCCTGGGTAGCCTCATCTTTGTCAGCCACTTGGAAGTCATTGGCTCAGTCCAAGATGGTTGGTGGGTGCAGGGTACAGTAGATGGCTCTGCACAGGTTGGTTGGCTGCTGGCTTGTGGGGTAGGAAACCATGTCCCACGGTGAGTAGCTGCTGCATCATGTTCAGATGGCTGTGTGAGATGTCCTGCAACCTCCTTCAAGAGTCATGCAGGATGACAAGCAGGACATGCTTCAACTCCTTGGTT
The DNA here is from genome assembly GCF_030867095.1 of Alligator mississippiensis. Classification (NCBI taxonomy): domain Eukaryota; kingdom Metazoa; phylum Chordata; order Crocodylia; family Alligatoridae; genus Alligator; species Alligator mississippiensis. The sequence continues at coordinate 169,696,392 of NC_081826.1, read as the reverse complement.
TGTGTGCTTGGGCATGGGCAGTAGGGTGCTATGGAGTGGGCAGGGTGGGATACAGAGGCACATGCAATTCTTGAGGGAGGGCACTTGCTCTGGAGCTCTTCTCAAAGGGGCATGGGGAGGGTCCATAGTGACATGGCAGGGGTTTGGGGGCATGCTTGCCTGTTCCCAGGAGCCAATCAGGAGTGTCCCAGGTGCTTGGATGCACCTGGCAGGTCTCCAGCAGCCTGAGGAGCCCACAGGGTATGTTGGGAGCCATGCAGAAGTGCCTCCTGCCTGCAGGCCTTGGCTAGTGCAGGCTGGTACCCTTCTCTACCCCCACTCCCACCGAAGGTGATTCTATATGCTGTTTGCTCCTGATCTAAACTAGGTCACATAGAGAAAACCATATGACTTAGATCGATTCTTCCCTCACCTTTTTGAACATCTGTACATGGCCCTAGTATGCTAACAGTTTATTGCCTCTTATCAGTACCTGCCACATTTTCTTCTCAGAAATACTAGAGCTACTCTTTGTGCCTGTTACTCTTTGTGTCTTTGAGTTTTTGCCGACTGCTCCAAAGGAGCACATAATGTCCATTTTCCTTCAAATGAATCACTATAAATCAATATGATTATGTTAAATAAGCTTACCCAATCATAGATAACCCCTTGTTAGTTTTCTGACTAATGACAAGCAACCCGTTTTTAAATGTGAAGGATATGTCTTTATCTGAACATTTGCTCTAAAAATTATTCAGTCATCCTAACTAACCACTCTTGTCATACCCTTCTGCTTTGAGAAATTTCAAATTTTACTATAGTTGTGCTTTTCTGAACAGGTTTTTATTTAAAAAAAAGGGATTTAGGAAAAAATGTTGAATGCCACACACATTAAAAGAGAATTGGCTTTGTTCTTAACTTCTAGAGCACTATCAGGCAAAAAACAATTTGCCTTGGTACTGACAAATCTAGTGAGGGAAAAATTTGCACTTAACAGGGGAGGGTGTGGGGGGAAGCATTTTAGTTTATTAACTTTAAAATCTAACTCAAGTCTGTAACTCAACTGTATGAGATGGCAGTGATAACATTTCATATTTGCTCCTGTTTAAGCTGGGTAAATAATATTAATGAATAATTTATTTCGACGATGTAATTTCAACCTAGCCTACAAAGTTAAGTTAAATATCATTTAATACTAAATGCAATTTTGCAGTGTATGGAAGAAGGGATTTTCACTTCAATCTGCAGAAATTATCACTTTGAAATGTCAAATTTATATCAACACTCAGAGTTAATATGAACACATCTGGAACTATATATCAAACAACTTAAGTCACACAGAATTTTTTCTCCCTCCATAATTTACAAAATTCTGTTTTTGTTAGGAATGTAGGGATGATAAATATAGGACAAAAACTGAAGCCTAATGTAGAACCTCTAGTACTAGGAACAGAAGTTACACATAAACTGGTTTAAATAATCAGAAACTGGTTTAAACCTGTAAAAGAACAGAAGTTCAGTGCACATAAACCACTTTCAAAATGACCAAAACCAGTTTAAGATAAACCTGATTGGATGTAGTATCAGACTTAATTGATTTAGGTCAAACCAGTTTATGGAACTTCTGTCCCAGATCCTTCCCTAGTTCAAGTTAACCCACAGTCCTTCTGCATCCCAGGATGCTTTGCAGCCCTAGGCTGCAAAGGGGTTTGAGACTGCCTCACCCCTCTGTTTCTTAGCCTACTTCCTGCCTACATCTATCAGCCTATAGGGACTGGGGCAGGAGGCAGGGGAACAGACCCCCAAACCCCTCTAGCCAGAGTCTACAAATGACATGGGGGAAAGGAAAGCCCTGGTGGTGAGAGCTTTTTTTACCTTTGTCAGTCCCGTTCTCAGCTGTTGATTGATCAGCTGCTGCCACAGGAGGGAGGGAGAAGTCCTCCCAACCAGGTGTTTGCCCACGCAGTCCAGCATGAGGGCACCAGGGAGCCCCCACCTTGAGGTGCTTCCCCTCACCCAGGGTCCCCCAGCCCCAGGGAGCTGAGGGAATCCCTCCCTTCCCAAACCCAAGAGCTGATTTCCATCTGCTTTCTGGGCTCTTCGTGAGACTTCCAGGGCTAAGGCAAGCAGCTCTGGGGTTCGTGGGGGAAGAATTCCCCTCAGTTCCCTGGGGCTGCTCCAGGCTGGGGGACCCTGGGCTGAGGTGGGGGGAAGCCCCCCAAGGCAGGGGCTCCCCAGTGCCCCCATGCTGGGCTGTATGGGCAAGCACCCAGCCCCAAAGACTCCTTCCTCCCTCCTGTGGCAGCGGCTGAAGCAATTTAGCCCCCCACCCATCAACCTGAGGTCAACTGCAATCAGATCACCATAAAAAAAACAACTCCTTACCTAAGAAGTTTCAAAATTTTACTCCTTATATTGTTTCTTAAGATTTATTCTTGTGTAGGAGAGAAATATTTTCTTGAAATTGGAGAGCCTAGTGAATTATCATGATCAGCATCAACTTAACCATCTATGCAACATCAATCTGTTCACACAAGAAATGGCAAATGGTATCCATCTTTTAAAAATTGCTCAGTTTAATACTAAGTAGAAAGTTTTAGGAACATTTCATGTTTGTAAAGAGTTAGATCTAAACTAAGAAAGTGGAAAAAAATTCTGGCAAAACAACCTCTAGGATCTTTGCGCACACAATCTTTTTCATATTCAGACTCATACACAAAACTGGATTTGTGTGGTTACTATGTCCTGCCCCAATTAATTCACGTTGTTCTGTTTTAAGCTGTCCTATCTAATAAATAAATCTATGCTACCTTCATGAATTAATACAGCAGAGGCTACTGTTTAAGGAACTGGACCAAAACCCAGAAGAACTCCAGTTTCAATTTCTGGCAGAGTTTTCCTTTGTGACCCGGAATATTAAATGTAATCTTTGTCTTCTAGTTACCCTAAGTTTAAAATGAGGATGCTAATAATTAAAATATATGAAGTAAAAGTAAAGTAAAAAAGTCAAGATCTAGGGAAAGGGTTTGGAAATAGAAAAAATCCTGACCTATTTCCAAAATGAACCATTCATTTTGAATTCTTTGCTCCCTAAGTACCCCAAAGGATATTCTTTATCTCTCCTTTTAAAACTAATCCATTAGTGAGCTAAAACAACTTAAATGTTCTGTGGCATAGAGAAAGTAATACAAATGTCCCTTCCCCTCCAAAAGGATGCCTTAATGCTTGTTATTGAATCATTTTCTTTCTCTGTCCCAATGAATATTTTAAGTGCAATAGCTCCAACAGGAGAGACTGAGAGGTCTAGAGAGACCCACCCCCAAGTATTCTCATTCTTAAGGGCACGCACCCAGAGGAGGGAGTCATTAGTTCAAAAGTCCTGCTCAAAATTGGCCAGAAAGAGGTTTCTTACCCTGGTCTCCCATCTCCCAAAAGAGTTCTCCCTGCTTTTGTGAATGCATCCTTTGTTATCTGTAACCCAAAACAAAAAGCTTCTGGACTTTTTTTTTAACAAGAACAAAAAACACCTTGTTTAACCTAACAAAACTAACTACTCAGCCAATCTCTTATCTTAGATTGATCAACACATTTTTTTTTTCCTGTTCAGATAGAAAAATCAGTAATTCACCTATCTCTACTGGCCTATTTGCTATATGACAATAATGGGTTTAATCCACAAGGCTGGTTTTTTTTTGTGGGGGGGAGGGGGTTTAAACATGACAATGGAGAGCCATTGGTGCTGAAGCAATGGCCTTCATCTCTTACTGAACCTATTAAAGTGGTTTTGAATGGCAGGGACCAAAATCCCAGCTGCTGAAAGAAAGAAAAGATAATATGGCTAAATGAACTGTTGCCTTCTTTGACAGTGGGAAAGGTTGAGGAGGAGCTCAGGCATTGACTGGGGATGTTTGAAGCAGCTACACCTCCTCGTATCATCATCATACAAGGGGAGAAATGCTTTGAGGTGAGGTCGGCTCGAGTTTAGCATGTTTGGTATTTCATACTCTTTTCTTTTTCCTTTTATGTTCCTATTTCTACTATTAACCTAAAGAGTTCAGTCACTCTATTCACCAGAGATCTCAGAAGCCTGAAAAGAAGAATAGCAGGTAATGAACCCATTTGGATCACATAGATAGATAAACATGGTGGATATACAGGTTGCAGTAACTCTGGGATGAGTCTCAAAGTGGGAGAATGTTATTACACCCTAGGGGAGATAAAGACATGAGGCCTGACTCAGGAGAGGAGGCATTCATAAAGATAACAAAAAGGAACAGAGGCATAACTTAATTCTGCACTGGCAAGGCCACATCTGGATTACTGTGTCCAGTTTTGGGACCCCCACTATAGAAAGGGTATGGACAAGTTGGATAGAGTCCAGCAGAGAGCAACAAAAATGGTTAAGAACCTGGGGCACATGACTTAGGAAGAGAGGCTGAGCAAACTGGGCTTATATCGTTTGTAAAAGAGAAGACTGAGGACACTTTTGCATGTTCTCTGGGGATGGGGGAAGGAGGGCTCCAAGAGCAGCTCTAATTAAAGTGCCACAGTGTCTCATGTATCAGTGTCCCCATACTTAAAAATGGTGGGGGTTCTTAAACTGAAGATCATTCAATGAGCTTTAGTTCAAGTGCCCTTGCCACCATTTTTAAATGTGGGGATGCTGATACGCAAGATGTGGGGGGGGGGTTGCTGGAGGGTGGTAATTACCACGCTCCAGTAGACTTGATTAATCATGTCGGCTTTGACATGCTGAAATTACAGTGCATCAGAACAGCTTCCATGCTCTTGCACCCTGAGTGGGGTGCATGATAGCAATATTTAACTACCTGAAGGGTGGTTATGAAGAAGATGAAGCTAAACTGTTCTCAGTTGTGACAGATGACACAACAAGGAGCAATGATCTCAAGTTGCAGCAAAGGAGGTTTAGGTTGCATTTTAGGAAAAACTTTCTCACTAGGAGGGTGGTGAAGCACTGGAACAGGTTACTTGGACAGGTAATTGAATCTCAATCCTTGGAGATTTTTAAGGCCCAGCTCAAGAAAGCCCTGGCTGGAATTATCTACTTGGGGAGGGTCCTGCTATAAGCAGGGAATTGGACTAGATGACCTCCTGAGGTCCCTTCCAGCCCTACGTTCCATCATCCTATGATCCTAAAAATAATGTACAAACTGATCCTAAAAATAATGTACAAACTGACATGGCTTATGCAAAACCGTGTATATAAAATGTACACTGCTTAATGTTGCAAAGAAACTGAATTTATGGCTAAATGTCTATAATTCCGTTTTGCTATTCTTCATATATTGTGCCATTTAATTTATGTATAAGCATTGGAAATACAGACCCAGTTATACAATATAAGTTTTCATGGAAACTACTACTTATTCACATTAATACAGTCTGTATGAAATTCTGCACAGTATGTTAAAATCAGTTTATTTTTATAAACAGCTATGCTGTTCACACCTAACCATCTGCTATAGCTTTCACATAAAGCATACACTTCATACATTATCTAATTTAAATTATTAGGTTCTGTTCTCAGAGACCAATGTGTTTCATGTTTAACCTATTTTACTCTGTTGAAGGTACAGAATAAAGAACCATGAATTTGAATCGGTAAAGGTCGCAAAAAGTCGATATAGGAAAGGCACATCTGATTTGTTTTAAGTCTGTGTTTTTCTTTTATGTTGTCTGCTCCCTCATTAATATACCTACTGAACCAAACCGCCCCCCCAATCCCAAATAAGTCCATAGCTTTACTGCTATCTTTTCTTAATAAAAATAGTAATAAATCATTATTTGTTTTTCAACTTTTATGTTTTATATAGACAAGTGTCAGGTTTAGCTGTAAAACAGAATGCAAAGTTCACCAGACATTAGCTCCCATACTATTTTTCATATGCAACAGACCTTACAGGTCTCATTATCTTTTCAGGTTTTTATGCAGGTGGACATCATGGAGGGATCCAAGGAAACCTTGATAAGCATCCGTAATAATTGAGACATTATTTTGCAAGGTAGAAGTGTAACAATTATATGTGCCCTAACACGAACTCTCATTATTTTGCAAGCAAAATGTGGCAATTTAACACATGGCACAAAAGCAGCTTCCTGCTTCAGTCAGTCATGAGTAGTTTGTTTTAAGCACTACATCTTGTACTTTTGATCTTCTTTTGATTTATTGAGATAGGTTGAGAAGAGGAAAGGAAAAAACTTGAGTAAAAAAACAGGAATATTCTGTATGAGAGGAAGAAGTGGGTTCTAATCAACATCTTAAAAACTTCTGCATAAGAAAGAGTGAAATCTTCCATTCAACACCATCTCCATATTGAAAAAGGGGCAGTCATTCTACCTATCTTAGGTTCAATTGCTCTATAGCTACCTATGTTCAAACATCATGGAATAATTACTCTTAAGTGACAAAAGCCATTGATATCAATAGGACTCAGAATGTAACCTAAGCTATGGGACTGATCAAGGGGGAGCTTCAGGGGTGCAGCCACACCCTCCTTTCATTCCTGCTCTACCCAGAGTTTAAAACCAACTGCCTGATAGTTACAACAAAATTTCTATTCAGACAGCAGTGAGAGAATTACTTAACTTTACGGTTCATTATAATTAATAGGGCTGTGCAAAGCTTCGGTTGCTGATTCAATTCAGTGGAGATTCAGCCCAATTTGGTAGCCGAATCTCTGAATCCAAATTGAATCTTTAATCTCTCTAAATCGAATCGGAACCCTCTGAATGGTTTTGGAGAGATTTGGAAAGATTTGATGATGTGGACACAGACACAGTTTAAATGTTTTTTCTACATACCTCAAGGTACCAGGCGGCTCATGAATGCTGAGATGGTGGGGTGGATGGAGTGTCCCACAGGACCATGGGGCGGGGGGTGGTGGTGGTGGTCCCCGACATGCTCGACAGGAGACCCAGAAGTGGACTGGAAATGCTTCTTCCAGTCCACTTCTGGATTCACTGGGGAGCGTGCTGGGGGGCTCCCATGCACCACCCCAGCTCAGCAACTGGTGCCTCCTGCGTCTGGGGAGGCACCTGGGGACCCCTTTGGCAATCACTGAGCCAGAGGTGGACCGGAAGTACTTCTGGCTTCACTGCCAAGCACACATCCCCCCGCCCCAAGGTCCTATGGGACACTCTAGTTTCTTTTTACCTGGAGAAAGACATGTATTGCATTATATGTTATGATGTACCATACTATATGTACCCCTCTTTCCAAATCCTAGATCTGCCCATGCCTATGCTTCTCTTGTCAGGCTCCTGATTACCATCCACACTGAAATACATAGAATTGAACATGTAAAGTAAGCTCTAAGTTTATTTACTGCCTCCATGTATATGGAGTTTTGATTGTCTATGTGCCCGCCTTTGCTCTATTAAGTGTTCTCAAGCGGCCTTTGCCTGGGCGGTTGATCTGGTTTGTCCCGGGCCTGCGAGTGGACCCCAGAGGGTACCTCGGCAGATGTCAGAAGACCCCCTTAACTTGCCTGCCATGACTTTGGATGGATCCTCAGTGGAGGGGGTCCCCTTCAAGGAAGCCTCCAGGCTTGTCATACCTCTCAGCGGGCACTCACGGGGCTCCGACCTTCCCTACACCCCGGCCAAATGCCACCTTCTGCCACGGGTCTTCAAGCCTAGCTTTATCACAGGTCCCTACTGGTTTCTTCTCCCAGACTTCCTGTTGTCTTACAGCAGTGGGACCTGATGTCCTGGGCCAGGCTCTGGTGTGAGGGCTAAGAGTCCCTTGATTTCCGCCGACCCTTACCCCTATTCCCACACCCACCGTGACACCATGTGAAATACCCACCACTGTGACCGCCAGAGAGGTGCAACCATCAGGCAAGAAGGAGCCTAGAAGGAAAGTAGAGTGCCCCAGCCCATGGGGCCCTGTGCTTCCCCAGTGCCTCAGTGCCCCCAGGTCCAGGTGTTTGTCCCCACTCAGGGCTCTTCTCTCTCTCCCCTAGGTGCAGCTTCTATCCGGGGATGTAGCTATGGTCGCTTGAGGTCCTATAGCCACGGCTGGCTCCTCTTGAAGATGCTGTGGGCCTCTCTGCTGGCACCCTCACTCCACTGGCCTTCCCGGTTCGGGATTTCCTGCTGCCTCCCCCGCAGCTATCTCAGATGGGGTTCCTGCCGGTCTCGTTCCCGTTGCATTTGCTCCTCACTGTCCCTTGGCTCTGGGCTTCCCTGTAGCTGCTCTGACTTACCCAATGCTCACTGCCTTCACTGCTTTCGCTGCTCCCTCTGCCCTCATCGCTCACACTGTCTCCTCCATTCTTGCTACTTCCTCTGCTGGCTCCTCCACTGGCTTTGCTGCTGGCTTCTCTGCCAGCCCCTTTGCTGGCTCCTCTGCCGGCTTCTCTGCCAGTTTCTCTGTTGGCTCTCCTACCAGCCTCTCTGCTGGCTCCTCTGATGGTTCCTCTGCTGCTGCAACTCTTGCCGCTGCCGCAGCTGCAGCAGCCCTCACCATCTTGGGCTGCCAGACACCGCGGGTGCACGCTTCTGGCCTTGGGATTCCCTGTGGGCTCTCCGATAGCCTGCCCTTCCTGAGCCCTCAGGGCTGCCCTTTATTTCTGCTGGGTGGTGTCTCTTGCTGACGTTACCTGGCCCCAGCTGAATATGAGTGTGGCTAATGAACCACGCGGATGGTTTTCCAGCGTGTGCTCCCCTGCTCCTTCCGGCCACTGTGGACGGTAAGTAAGGGCTTCCTTCCCCTTCTATTTTGGCCTGGGGTTCCCCTATAGCCCTGGCGTCCCTGTGACAGTCTACAACATCCCATAGAATTAAGGTTGCATTATCAGTTTTGAGAAACAGTAAGGGTGTGCGAAACAGGTTGTATTAGATTCAGATTCAGAATTGGATTTGGATCTGGCCCAAATCAGGGACAGTGATTCGATTCATTGATCCAGATTACTGTCCCTGATTTGATTCGGCCAAATCCAAATCAGAAGATTCAGTGCTGATTTAGAGAATCAGCGATTTGGCCATCGACAGAGCTTTAAATGTTTTTTCTAAATACTTCAAGGTACCAGGCATGGCTCATGAATGCTGCAATAGTGGGGCAGATGAAGCATCCCACAGGAGCACGGGGAGGCCTCACCTGCATGCTCAGCGGTGAACCCAGAAGTGGACCAGGAGTACCCTAACCCCCCCCGCACCCTCCTATCTTGGTGATCAGCCACAGGGGGACCCTGGGTGCCTCCCCCAGACCGAGGAGGCATCAGTCACCAAGCTGGGAGGGCACAGGGGGGTCCCCCTGACCACTCCCTGGCAGTCCTGAAAGTGAACCAGAAATGCTTCTGGTCCACTTCTGGGTCTGCTGCTGAGTGCATTGGGGACCACCCCCCATGCTCCTGTGGGATGCTCCATTCATAGATTTCATAGACATTAAGACTGGAAGGGACCTTGGAAGATCATCAGGTCCAGCCCCCTGCCTGAAGGGCAGGAAGTCAGCTGGGTTCATAGGATCCCAGCAAGATAAGCATTCAATTTACTCTTGAAGGTGTTCAATGTAGGTGCTTGAACCAGCTCTGATGGGAGTCTATTCCAGACTATGGGGACTTGGACAGTAAAGAAATTCTTCCTTATGTCCAGCCTGAAAGGGTCTTGCAGTAGTTTATAACTGTTTGACCTCATCATCCCTTGGGGCACTCTGGTGAACAAACGTTCCCCCAGATACTGGTGGTCACCCCTGATAAACTTATAGGCGGCCATCAGATCACCCCTGAGCCTACACTTTTCCAAGTTAAAGAGCCCCATAGCTCTCAGCCTGTTGTCATATGGTCTGTTTTCCTGACCTCTGATCATGCATGTGGCTCTTCTCTGGACTCTCTCAAGCTTCTCCATATCCTTTTTGAATTGTGGAGCCCAAAACTGGACACAATACTCCAGCTGCAGCCTCACCAAGGCCGAGTACAATGGGAGAATGATGTCCTGGGATTTGCTTGAGAAGCATCTATGGATGCAAGCCAGTGTTTTGGTCACTTTACTAGCCACAGCATAGCATTGCAGGCCATGGCAGGGGGTCGGACTTGATGATCTGTCGAGGTCCCTTCCGACCCTACAAACTATGAAACTATGAAACTATGACCCCCAGGTCTCTTTCTTCTCTAGTGCTAGCCAGTGTAGCACTGCTGAGCCTATAAGGATGCTGCAGGCTTTTCCTCCCAAGGTGGAGAACCTTGCATTTTTCAGTGTTAAACACCATCACGTTCTTGTCCGCCCATTTGCTGAGCCTGTCCAGGTCAGCCTGGATCACCCGCCTGTCTTCAAGTGTAGATGCTTTGCCCCAAAGTTTGGTGTCATTGGCAAACTTGACCAGTCCGCTTCTGACTCCAATGTCCACATCATTAATGCAGATGTTGAACAATATGGGTCCAAGGACAGAGCCCTTGGGGACCCCACTGGTCACAGGGCACCATTACGATTGATTTCCGTCAACTACTGCCCTTTGGGTCCGACCAGAAAGCCAATTTCCCAGCTAGTGGATCGTGGTGGACCCAAGGCCACAATTGGCCAGTTTCACCAAGAGGTGATCATGGGATACCAGACTGAAGGCTTTTTTGAAGTCAAGATATATGACATCAATCTATTCTCCCTTGTCCAGGTGATAGGTCACCTGGTCGTAAAAGGAAATGAGACTGGTCAAGCAAGACCTACCCTCAAGAAACCCATGCTGGCTATCCCTCAGGATGTTGGCGTTGACCAGTCCATTAAGGATGGCCTTTTTAATAAACTTTTCTAAGACCTTCCCCGGGATTGAAGTCAGGCTGATGGGCCTATAGTTTGCCAGAACCACTTTCCTCCCTTTCTTGAAGATAGGCACCACATTGGCCTTCTTCCAGTCTTCAGGCACTTCACCAGAGTGCCAGGAGTTCTCAAACATCCATGCCAGAGGCTGGGCTATGATGATCGCCAGCTCCTTGAGTACCCTGGGGTGTAGATTGTCAGGGCCAGCTGACTTGAAGGTATCCAGCCTCTCAAAGTGTTCCTTCATGAGGTCAGCATTGATGGAGGGCAAGGGATCTCCCTCACCTGGACCTCTCTGTCCCTTAGTGGGCATGGGCGTCCCATGGAACTGATGAAAGACCGACACAAAGTACCCATTTAATAGTTTGGCTTTTTGCTGGGCATCAGTTGTCCCATCTGGTTCAGCAGGGGTCCAATGTTGCCCTTGCTTTTCCTCCGACTCCCCACATATCTCTTCTTCTTACGGTGAGTAGGCGGGGACGGTGACATGAGGCCTGCATTGGTGAGGTCAACCAGCGCTTATGGAGTTGGTGCCGCCAGGCAGGCCTTGGGTTCATAGATAATGACCCATGCTTTTGGGCGGGGGACTTGCTGGGGCGGGATGGGCTTCACCTCTCTCCTAAAGGCAAGCGTGTCTTCTCTTCCAGGTTGGCTGATGTCGTATGGCGAGCTTTAAACTAGCCTTGCCAGGGGAGGGGGGCCACAGGAAGACATGGAGACACCACCCAAGCAAGACAGGTGACACATTCAAGGAGTGCCCAGGTAAGAAACAGGTGTCCGGATAGTCTTCCTAATCGGGGGGGGGGGGGGGTGGCACGCGCAGCCATGTAAGGCCTTAAATGCCTGTATACCAGTGCTCATAGTATGGGGAACAAACAGGAGGAACTTGCCCTCAGAATAGCCAGTTCAAACCCAGACATAGTTGGGCTTACAGAAATGTGGTGGGATTCATCCCATGACTGGGCAGTTAGCATTAGGGGCTATAGGCTCTACAGGCAGAATAGAGAAGGAAGGAAGGGAGGGGGCGTGGTGCTCTATGTCAAAAAGCAATACACAACCTCTGCCAGCAAAATGGGGTCGGAGGAGGGGCAACCTGAAGTGCTCTGGGTCAAGATACAAGGGGGTCATGGGGAGAGGGATTTAATGGTGGGGGTCTACTGCAGACCCCCCAACCAAGGGGAGGAGCTGGACCGGGAAATTTTGGGCCAGCTTGCAGAGGCACTTAAGACAAAGGATGTAGTTGTCATGGGTGATCTAAATTACCCAGACATCTGCTGGGAGGAGCAGTCAGCCAGGTTGGACCGTTACAGGAGGTTCCTGGCTGAGATACAGGACCTTCACTTAACCCAGGAGGTACACAGTCCCACCAGAGGAAATGCCCTGTTGGACCTGGTCCTGGCCACAGGCGATGATCTGGTAAGGGGGCTCCAAGTCCTTGACCACCTGGGTGATAGCGATCATTGCTTGCTGGAATTCATAATCCAGTGCAGGGTGTCAAGGGCCTGCAGCAAGGCAGTAGCCCTAGAATTCAAGAGGGCCAACTTCAATGAGTTGAGGAGATTGGTGGGAGAGGCACTGGGGTTCTTGAGGGCAGGGGAACTCAGTGCCCAAGATGAGTGGTTGTTCCTTAAGGAGACGATACTCAGGGCACAAGGGCTGACGATCCCAACAAGAAGCAAGGGGGGCAAGAGTGCCCAAAAGCCTCCCTGGCTCACCAAGGATGTCCGGGAATGCCTGGTTGCCAAAAAGGCAGCATACACCCGGTGGAAGGTGGGGACTGTCTCCAAAGAAGAGTATACATCCACTGCTCGGGCCAGCAGGAGGGCTGTTAGGAAAGTGCACGTGGACATAGAGCTAGGACTAGCGTCCAAGATCAAAGACAATAAAAAGTCCTTTTTCAAATATATAGGGAGGATGCAGAAGGCACCAGGAAATGTGGGGCCCCTGCAAGATACGCTGTGCAATCTGGTGGTTGCGCCAGAGGAGAATGCAGACCTCTTTAACAAATCCTTCACCTCCGTTTTCTTGTGCAGGGACCGGGACTCCCCCACTGTGATTCAAGAAGGACTCAAGGGGAACACCTCAAGACCTAAGGTTGAGCAGGACCGGGTTAGAGTGCTTCTGGGGGGGGCTGGACGTGTTCAAATCAGCAGGTCCAGATGCTCTCCACCCCAGGGTGTTGAGGGAGCTAGCAGAGGTTATTGCAGGGCCCTTGGCATGGCTTTACGATTGCTCGTGTTGCTCGGGCCAGGTGCCAGATGATTGGAAGATAGCCAGTGTGGTCCCCATCTTTAAAAAAGGGAGGAGGGAGGACCCGGGCAACTATAGGCCCATCAGTCTTACCTCAATCCTGGGGAAACTCTTTGAGAAGATCATCAAGGAGCACATTTGTGATGGGCCAGCATCGGGGATGATACTCAAGGGCAATCAGCACGGTTTCATTAGGGCCAGGTCATGTCAGAGCAACCTGATTGCCTTTTACGATCAGGTCACAAAAGCATTGGATGCAGGTGTCGCCGTGGATGTAGTCTTTCTGGACTTCAGCAAGGCCTTTGACACTGTCGACCACCCCATCCTCATTAAAAAACTAGGTGACTGTGACATGGATGCCTACACAGTCAGTTGGATTGCAAATTGGCTGTAGGGTCATACCCAGAGGGTGGTGGTGGACGGATCATATTCAACGTTGGGGGAAGTGGGCAGCAGAGTCCCCCAGGGCTCGGTCCTTGGACCCGCACTGTTCAATTTCTTTGTCAACGATTTGGACGAGGGAATGAAACCTGTTCAAATTTGCTGATGATATCAAAATTTGCGGTGAGGTGGGCATGCTAGTAGGGAGGGAAAGACTGCAGAAAGACCTGGATAGGTTGCAGGGGTGGGCTAACAAAAACAGGATGCGTTTCATTACGGACAAGTGCAGGGTGCTGCACTTGGGCAGTAGTAACCAGCAACACACTTATAAGATGGGAAACTCCCTTCTTGAGAGCATGGAGGCAGAAAGGGATCTTGGAGTCATCACTGACTCCAAGAAGAACATGGGCCGACAATGCAAGGTCACGGTCGGCAGGGCTAACCGGACCTTATCATGCATCCACAGGTGCATCTCAAGTAGGGCCAAGGAGGTGATCCTCCCCCTCTACGTGACACTGGTCAGGTCACAGCTGGAGTACTGTGTCCAATTCTGGACACCTCACTTCAAGAGGGATGTGGACAACATTGAGAGGGTCCAGAGTAGGGCCACCAACATGATCCGGGGACAGCAGGGCAGACCCTACAACGAGAGGCTACGGGACCTGAACCTGTTCAGCCTTCACAAGAGAAGGCTGAGCGGGGACCTGGTGACTGTCTATAAACTCACTATGGGGGACCAGAAGGGTTTGGGGGAGACCTTGTTTCCCCTAGTGTCCCCTGGGATAACAAGGAATAACGGCCACAAGTTGTTGGAGAGTAGGTTTAGATTAGATATCCATAAGAACTACTTCACAGTTAGGGCAGCTAGGATCTGGAACCAACTTCCAAGGGAAGTGTTGCTGGCTTCTACCCTGGGGGCCTTTAAGAAGCGGCTTGATGCCTACCTGACTGGGGTCAATTGAGCTCAGTTTTCTTCCTGCCCAGGCAGGGGGTCATACTTGAAGATCTACAAAGTCCCTTCCGACCCTACTTCTATGATTCTATGATTCTATGATATCTGAAAAAGGACTTTTTATTGTCCTTGATGGTTGAAGCTAGTTGGAGTTCAGTTGCAGCCTTGGCTTTCCTGGTTTGCTCCATGCAGGACCGGACCAGTGCAGAATATTCCTCCTTGGAGGTGAATCCCATCCTCCATCCTTTGTAGGCCTTTCTTTTTAGCCTCAGGATGGAATAGAATTAGCTTGTGTGTTGAGGATTGCTCCCTTGAGGAACAACCACTCTTCCTGAACTCCCCTCTCCCTGGGGTTGTGGTCCCTTAGGGACTCACTGACAAGCCTCCGGAGCTTGTCAAAGTCAGCTTTCCTGAAGTCAAGGACTTCAGGGTTGCTTCAGTGACTTGCTAGCTTTATGGCGGATGGTGAAGGTGATCAGCTCATGGTCGCTGTCACCCAGCTTCCCATCAAACACTAGGTCACCGATTAGGTCATCCCCAGTAGCCAGTACTGGGTTGAGTGGTGCTTTACCTCTCGTTGGCCCGTAGACTTCTTGAGTCAGGTAGAGGTCATCCATGCATGATAGAAAGCTTTGCAACCACTCGGATTTTCCATCCTGAGGGGGACTAAGGGGTAATCTGCTGCCCTGACTCCCTGGCCCAGGAAGTCTGCTGCTTCCTAGGGGCCCGCATCTGAGATATTGTGGAGAAGATCCCTAAGCTCCTCCAGCTCACAGACCACTATCCCATGCTGCTTATTCATGTGGGCACCAATGACACAGCTCGGAGCACTCCCAGCTGAGTCATGAGGTGCTACAGAGATTTGGGAGTGGGGCTAAAGGGTCTGGGGGCATAGGTGGTGTTCTCTTTGATCCTCCCAGTCTCAGGGTATGTGCTGAGGAGGGAGAGGAGGATCCAGGTAGTTAACCAAAGACTGCGGAGGTGGTGTCAATGGGAAGGCTTTGGATTCCATGACCACAGCCCACTCTTTGATGAGAGAGGCAGGAAGCTGCTGGGAAGAGATGGCCTCCAGCTCTCTCCACTGGGGAGGAGGCTCTTCTCAACCAGGCTGGCTGATCTGCTCTACTGGGCTTTAAACTAAGCCCACTGTGGGGCAGGGGGACTACCGCCACTGCTGGCCTGCTGAGCAACTCTTGCAAAGCCAGCAGGCCAAGGCACTTAAGGGAGCCCACCCCTGCTCCAGCCCTGGTACAATCTATGGACAAGGCAAGAGGCCCTAAGGGGACACTTGCCTGCCTGTACACAAATGCCAGGAGTTTGGGGAATAAGCAGGAGGAACTTGTCCTCCTGCTTAACACAAATAATTACAATGTCATAGGGATAATGGAGACCTGGTGGGACTCCACCTATGACTGGACCACGGGTATAGACGGCTATACCTTGTACAGGAGAGATTGAGCAGACAAAAGGGGCGGGAGTGTAGCTCTCTATGTTAAGGAAAGCTACGCGTCCCTGCAAACTGATGGTGGCGAGCAGGGTGGATTGGAGACCCTCTGGGTTAAAATCCATGGGGAACATGGCACAGGGTACATAACTGTGGGAATCTACTACAGACCTCCCACCCAAAGTCAAGAGCTTGACCAGGAGTTTGCCCAGGAACTGGCTGAGGCTGCATGCTCCAGGACCATGGTTGTCATGGGTGATTTCAACTACCCAGACATTCACCCCACCATCTCAGCATTCACAAGCTGCCTGGTACTTCGAGGTATGTAGAAAAAATATTTAAAGCTGTGTCTATGTCTGAATTGTCAAATATTTCTGAATCTCTCTGAATCAATTCAGAGGGTTCTGATTTGATTCAGAGAGATTAAAGAGTCTCCTGATTCGATTTGGATTTGGAGATTCAGCCACTGAATCGGGCCAAATTTCCACTGAATCGAATCAAGGACTGAAGCTTTGTACAGCCCTAGGAAACAGCATCATGCACATGCCATATGCTCTGTTTTACTATATGGCCTCAGGGCTCAAAAAAGTCTATAAATTTATCCAGTGTATTCCTTTATCTGAACTTAATATAAACAACACTTAATAGGTACACAGCACTGTCATTTTCAATAGCAGCCCCTTGACAGATACTTCCCCTTCACCATTTCTATGCAGTTAACAGAATAGAATCAAGTTATGAATCAGACAGTAGGACTGAAAGATGTCATTCGCTTAGGTGGTATTTCCTTTAGCCAATATGCAGATAACTGTAATTTGCTGAAATAAAAATACACTTTAGAAGTTTTGAAAAAAAATTGTGTGTGTGGTGGGGGGGAATATACAGCAGTCACAAGCCGATTTTATTCCTTAGGCTTAGTTTGGGTTTGGGTGGAACATGGAGAAAGTGGTGATTGTCCTTAAAAATGTGTTAGTTGTGTTAAATAAAATGAATTGGAGGTTTGTATCCTTGAGCATGAGAAGTCTGCCAAAGGACTGATCACTAGAAACTCTGCTCTGGCCTTATCTATTGAAGCTTCAGAAGTCCGTTCTGGGGTTTCCCCAGGTAAACTGGGGGGGGTGTCAATTAGAGCCCCCCATTTCAGTGGGGCTCCAATCCACCTGGCTCTCCCCCCAGTGCTGTGTGGGAAACGCCCAGAATGAGCTCCTTCTGCTCCCTTCCCCTGCTCCTATTCTGAAAACAGTGCCAGAAGCAGTGCTGAGCTGTGACAGCCAAGACCTGCTCCCAGCAAGCGCAGACAGAAGTTACTGAGGGTTCTCTGCTTTGGAGCATCTTCATCTGAATTCTCATGTGATGAGGATTCAAATTTTCAAGGGATCAGGACCTTTTAAAGTGCTCTATGGCCATGTACTTGTGTTTGATCACAGTTCTAGAGTGCTTTTGTGGCATGTTTTAAATTGCCACATTTTCCTTGCAAAATAATGAGAGGTCATGTTAGGGCAAATACAGTGTTTTATTTCTACTTTGCAAAATGATGTTTCAATTATTAAGGATGCTTATGAAGGTTTCCTTGGATCCCTCCATGATGGCTACCTGCTTAAAAACCTGAATAATTAATTAGACCTGTGAGGTCTGTTGCATATGAAAAATAGTATGAGAGCTAATGTCTGGTGATCAGACAAAAACTGTCAATTCTCTCTGTGCCTTTGTTCACACCCACAGTAAATGCAACTGGAGAGCTGGTGGGTAATTGGTCATGATGACTGCAAACTTCAGGGGACAGAGGTATGCTTGAATGGGTTTCATGAAGTTTGAGTTTTGCTGAACTAGATGTTCTGGGAGGCATGAGAAATAATAGGGAAACTTCTTTCTGTGTTTAAAAGGTTTTTGTTTTTCCTTGATCATTGAAATCATTTCTTACTAGGAATTCCTCACAGTGAATTAATATATTACAGATTCTCTGAACAACCTTGTTCTATAATGTGAGATGTCATGGTTTACAAGCCTTTGTCAGATATTATACTTAGCCTCAATTAATGCTTTGCACTCCCATAACACCTTTTAGCAGTGGGTTTCTAAGGATGTTAGGAATAGAAATAAAGCAAATAAGCTTCACAACACTTCTGTGAATAAGGCTAAGTACAGATGTTCAGGAAACCAGAGGCAGAAGTGCTCTAAGTATAGCATTTTACTCAAAGTGCTCTAGGTTAGGTGAAGAAAGAATCAAATACATATGTGCTATTCTTGCGGGGAGGGATGAGGGGGAATGGAGGGAAGGGGCTGGAAGGGGGCTCAGAGTCTGCCTGCACAGGCTGTGACCAGAAACTCCCACATGCCTCCCAGGAGGAGTGCAGGAGAGCAGCTGAGCAGCCAGCCACTCCTGAGTGACCAGCGGGGCCATACTTTTTAATAATAAATTCTAACTGTATATATGTGCACACACATGCTCAAAACA
The DNA here is from genome assembly GCF_030867095.1 of Alligator mississippiensis. Lineage (NCBI taxonomy): Eukaryota > Metazoa > Chordata > Crocodylia > Alligatoridae > Alligator > Alligator mississippiensis. The sequence goes on along the minus strand of NC_081826.1, from coordinate 169,678,161 downwards.
TTGAGTAACCTCTTTCCCAACTAAAGAGTTGCTCCAGTAAAAGATACCACAAAAAAAAATCCTCACCTCTCATACATTTCCTGGGTCATCACAGCGACAACACTCTAGTACCAGAGCAATCTGAGAAAGCCAGTAGACATTGTTCAGAGTTTATCTTTAAAAGGAAAGACATTTTCAGAAACCTGATGTGGCCCATTCATTTCAATATGATGAAGTTCTCAGATGAATGAGACCACATGGTGATGAATAAAGCTGAAAAAATAACTCTGAAAGGTGTGAAATACTCCATTCATCAAAGTAAATGTTCTTATATCCCCTCGTTGGTGGCTAAAAATGCATTAAAAAAGAGTTTGTGAAATAACTGAGCATTCCCCCATAGAAGGACTGGGGCTTCCCCAAATGCCAGATTATATTTGTGTCAGGGAGAAGGACACCCACAGGTGAAAAGAGACCCTCACAAATCAAAATCTGTACAGAGTATGGGATGGGGGGGGGGAGGGGAAGGGGGTGGCTCAAATCGCTCTAGAATGACAAGAGCCCAAGTATTCCAGATAATGTTGAGGAAAAAGAGCGGGGCTCAGATGTCCCAAAGAAGCAGGACTTCTCCTTTGCCCACTTCAAATTCATTCTTGTCAACTCATAATTTTGTTACAGCTCAAGTTATTCTGGTTTTCTTTTTTCCTCTGTGCCTATCTCACAATAACGTATTTGAAGTTGACTATATAGTTACAGTCTATCTGTACATAGAGGTGAGGCTGCCCTTCAATTAAAGTGAAGCATTGCCAAAAAAGAAAATGTCTTCCATGCTATGGATCAAAAGAGACTGTACAATATATTCTTAGGACATTGACTGTGAAGAGCAGTGAAGGCCTTTTGAAAAAGATGGAATTAGAAGAGTGAGAGGAAGCTGGGCACTGGGGGCTGAAGTAGAGGGAGAAGTTGCAAAGCAGTGGGAGTAAGAGATGGAAAGGGTGGAACGGCAGTTCCACCTTCTTGGGGCAGTGGAAGGGAATGGACATCTCCTTTCACAGAAGGTGAAGGCTGTGATGGCAACCCTTGGAAAAGGACTATGAATTGCAGGAGTTTGGAACCTCACGAAGAGCACCTATAATAAGTCAAGAAGCTCTTTCATACCTGTGATTTTCCATGGTGGACACCTGGGTAGAACTCAGTGCAACAACCGTAGATGTGAATACAGGTGAAAAACTTCCATCTTGACTTTCTTCTTGGCACTTAGCCAGATGAGAAAAACCTTGAGAAAACAGAGAATAAGAAAAAGGGGAGGGAAGTGTAGGAGAACTGCTGCTGGGATATTAGGCAGAGGACAAGTCCCAGGATACAGGAATAATTAAAATAAATGATTTAGGTATTTGAACAATTAATTAATACATTTAAAAACAATTGTTTTAATTCTCAGATAGTTTAGCTATGTATATGCTTGATGGAAATTAGTCAAAGAAATTAGAATCATTTAAAATATTGTGCATAATTAATAATTATTTAAAATATTTAAGGATGATAAATAAATTATTAGGTTAAGTTATTGAAACCTCTGCTTGGATTAGTATTTTTCTGCATGAGCAGAAGAAAAAGGGTACAAATTAGTCCATCAGACTCTCTGTTGACGTGGGCATAATGCTTCCAGCACCCAGACAATCTAACTTGCAGCTACCTCAGAAATCTCTGTAACACTCTGTAATACTGCCATAGCACAAGACTGGCTGGTTGTACTTCGATATCCCCTTGACTTGGCTAATCTCTGAATGCACAGTGATACTCCTTTGGCTTGTAAACATTTGTTTCACACTTACTAAAAGGCATATCTTTTTTATTTTGCTTCTGCAAAGATGTAGCTCCTCCCATGTAGATGAGGCCAATGTCATGTGTTAGACACTGTCTTGGGCACATTCAAAGCCATGGTTTGATACCCAGCTTTGTACAAAAACATTGTTGGAATTTAAAGAAAAGTTGATATTTGAGGGACTATATCTCAGGAAGTTCTGGCTCGCAATTTCTCCAAGTTTGGAACACTAATACTATGCTTAGCCACAAGCATAAATGTATGAAATTTCATGTACTTGACACTGAGGAAAAAAAGCCTTAATAGCAGCAGAGCAAGGCCCACTGTAATGTCACACTGACTTATGGAAACTCAAACACCTGTTTAAGTCTAAGAATTATTCAGATTAATTCCCCATGTGGTAAAAGACACATCTCATGGCATGTACATTTTTGGATGAAAAAGACCTCACAGGACAATTAACTTCAGAAAATAGTGACACATCCGGCATAGCCCAGGATCATTGTACATACATAGAGGAAGATGGCTATATGCCTCCTGTCTTATGAAAAAGAAAAAAGAAAAGAAATAAAACAGTCAGGGACTAGAAGCTGGAGTCATCTGAGAAGGGTAGGATGTAGTGCCATGGTACTGATTTCCATTGTGCCACCCAATGGATGAGAGCCAATCTGTATAGAATTGCCATCCCATGGAAGCATGGGATAAACTGGGAAGCTTTTGCCACTGAATCCCAAAATTATGGCTTCTATTGTGTAGACCCACATACAGAACTGACTCTAAAGGCTCAACATTCAAGCCTAGTTGCATTTGATAAAAGAGTCAATTAGCATTCTTATTGTAGTGAAATACTACAAAAGCGCAGATACCCACCAGTGGTACCTAGTGGAAAATGCCAACTTTATGAGCTACACATGTGAAATATCCATGTACTTTCACACTCTTGCTTTGCTAAAATCAGTGAGGCGCAGTCAGGTACCTAGCAATACTTTCAGCATCATTGCTTGCTGAGCTAAGTTTATCCTCACCAAATTCACATCCATGGAAAAAAAAGTGTTTCATAACCACAATGTCAGAGGGAAGGGGAAGAGAGAAATGTTGCACCATGGAAAGAGAGAGACAAACTACTGATTCTGCAACAGACAGTAAGGAAATACATAATTTAAGGAAATTAGCAAGAGAAGATTCTGTGTACACGTTAGGAGTTCAGTCTGAATCATTTATTTTTCAGCAACAGCAAAACAGGCTTGACATTTTTAAATAATATATTGTAGCTGAGATGAAGGGCCTTTCAAATATGCTCCATTGCACACCAGGCTGAACAGCCTGCGACAAACTGAGTCAATAGAACTCCTGACAAGGGAATCAATGCGATTCACAGTGTTCCTGGTAGAAATGTCATTCAAAATTGATGACAGGATTTCTGACCGTGCTATTTCAGGGTAGCCTTTATCATTCTCTTACTGCCACTACAAGTTATGACTTTTGACCTCTCTCAGAGGCATCACAAATTCCAACTGAAGACTGAACTAATCACATTCCAATGCATGGAAATTAGCTTAATAAAAATGTAGGAAAAAAAATATAATAGGTACTTAAGAAAGCCCTCTGTAAAATAAAGTACCATGAGCTAACAATTAGAATCTTACTATGTCAGCTGCTAGAGAAACACACAAGATAATAGCTCTTTTTCTAACTCTTTTCTTCACCACGGATGGAAGAATCTTTAAAGTTTATGTTCTAAATTACTTTGGAACCTTTATAAAAATAATCACAGATGCTACAAACACCATTTAGAATACAGTATTATTAAATCCATTGGGTTTTTTTGCTGGAAAATTACTCAGACTGCTGTAATGTGGGTTTTTATTTTTCACGAAAAGGGTACTTTACCTCCACCAGAATGAATATTTTACAGAAGGAAAATTTAAGCTACCTATAGTCTAAAGTAGAACTTATGGAAACTTTTCAAGTTCTATGAAAATGTTCATGATTTCTAATGTTTCCCCATTATGAATTGAGTTGAACCTAAGATTTTTCAGTTTTTCTTTTTCTTTTCTTTTTCTTTTTTTTAAAATGCAGGCAAAAGTCATTGAAGACGGAAATATAGAGTAGCCAGTGAGTTTTGACAGGCACCTACAAATATTAAGAGATTCATGTTTATGGTCTTGTTTTGTTCATTTTAAACCAGGGACCTGAACCTTAGTTTTCCCATACTCCTGATCAAGGGATATTGGTTTATGTGGGACTGACTTTTTCCAAAAACTGTCAAGGTATTTGGTTGGTTTTGATGAAAACTGGGAAACAATTTTGAAAATGTTTAATTTTTCTTGGTATAGATAACTGTTTCACTACCCTTCCCTAATCAGAACCCCCATCCTACTGCACAACTATTACTTTCTTGTATTAGGTTCTTCTATACCCACTGAACAAGTGAAATTTGAGGAGATAGACTTGAGGTTCTGTATTAGAGAACCACATGCTGTCACACTGAACATGTACAGCTTCCAACCAGTCTGTTATACAAAATGCAATCATTTGGATATTGCCATGTGAAAGCAGGTAGAAAACCCAATGCTTTGTACCATACAGACTACTCTAGAGCCCATTTAAGTTAATGGAAAGGTTTCCATCAACTTCAAGAGGCCTATAATTTGTAAAATAGTTCAGAATGTCATTGCCAAATGTACATATATTCAATATTATTACACATTATCTAAATCCCATTAAATATCCAACACTGTGAAAGAAATTCCAGTTGGTTTCATATTCCAAAACCAATATTTCATTCCAAAGCACAACTCAGATTGCTAAGTGACAAAATAATTACCTAGCACAGCATTTACAAAAACAAGCACTAAAAGGTAGAAAATGAATAGTTAAAGACATCAAATCTCACACTGTCACATAACACATGCATGTTGGGCCATATTGTACCATCTGTTTTTAAGCAGAAGTTGAAGTTAGTGGGGAGAGCACCTTAGAAACAGATGGTTCAATATGGCCTGCTATTCTTTACTGGTATAAAGAAATGCATATTTTCTCACAGTGCAACATCCTTATCTGTGACCCTCTTTCCCCCTTATCATTTTGTTTTTAATGTTTTATCTATTATTTTGGCATATCTAAATATTTTCTTTTAAGGGGTGTTTGATGAGAAATGATACTGGTACTGGATAAAATGTTTATTTGCTGGTAGATTTAACTGTAATTTCTCTGGGCTATTGAATGATTACTATTGGTTAAAAGGAAGAACATATTTTAAAGATAAAACCAGGAAGGTTTGGAGGTAGACAATGACAATATTGTCATGGTCTGGTGTTTTCTGTTTCTCTGAACAGGAGAGCTGATAAAAAAATAGAATAAATATAGGGGGGAAATGAAGATACTTGTGGAGTTTTTCTCCTTTGGATCTGTATTGATGCCATACAGGGAAAAAAAAAAAAATTAAGTCACTACAAGACAGAACTGAGATAGTCTGGAACTTCTCATTCCCTGGCACATTTGAATTTATTTTAAGTGTAAACTTAACTTAAGCTTTCCTATATTTGTAACTGTTAGATTAGATCTGAGATAATTACAGCACTATTTGGCAGAACCAGGACATAGGGCTGTGGCTCACATTGGGCTACGGCTCACACACGGTCATGCTGAAGTTATTCCAACTTGTATAAAAAACTTGAATAGTAATTGGACCAAGGAACAGAGCTTAGATGTCACAGGTAAGGACTCTAAATATCAGGTTCTGTAAGACAAGGTTCCTTGGGTGAATTTGATATCTTTTATTAGACTAACCCAAATGGTTGGAGAATAGTTATTAAGCAAGCTTTCGGGTTCAAAAACCCTTCGTCAGGCTAAGGAAGCTTCAGCAGTTGGTGTGTGCTCTTCCTGAATGGAATGAAAAGTAAACAAGCCAGGGGCTGGGCTGGGCTGGGCTGGGCTGGGCTGGGCTGGGGAGTCAGTTGCCAGGGAGATTATAATGTATCAAAAATCCAATGTCTATGTTTAGTCCCTGATCTCTAGTATCCAGCAGGTTGATGAAATGGAGCTCATAGGCTCTTCTCTGGGAAGTGTTGTGTAAGTTTCCCTTGAGGATCAGGACTGAGAGATTGGAGAGAGAGTGGCCCTCCTGTGAGAAATTTGCCCCCACCGGTAATTGAGTTTTTCTGTCTTTGATGGATTTCCGGTGTGCATTCATTCTGGTGCGCAGTTGTTGTCTGGTCTCTCCTACATATCTTCCATCAGGGCATTTGGTTCTGTAAGGTTATTCTCACAGTTTCCAGCTCAAAAGTATACTTACAGAAAACAACTTTAATAGGTTAGAGGAACAGCACAACCTCCTACTGCTGTTCCATTTTTGCAAATGGAGATTAAGGTCTCAAATACACTAAAAACTTTGGTAAAAGAAAGTTGCTTTTATTACTGTAGGTTTGCATGGAACTGTACAAACTGGATATAAACAACACCCACATTTTGTTTCTCAGCTAATATATCAAGGGACAATATACCTTGACCAATATGCAGCCATCAGAACAATGTCAGCACAGATATCACATTTCTTGGGGTGGTCTCAAAACTTCTCCAGTCTCAGCTCCACATAACAGAACCCATGTTCCCTCAACAGCAACTGCTTCAATCATAATTTTGACCTGCTCTTTGGTCACAGCTATCTTCCCCTTTTAGGAACACCAGCAAGTTTGGACATGCCTCTTTCTCTGCCAGCCCATATTGTCAACAGATTGGCATGGCTTCTGTAGAGATGTTTCACTCCAGACAGCCAGGTCTCAGCCAACTAATAGCAGCCATGGGTCTCTTCAGCCCACTGAGAAAAGGGGCTGTCCAAGACCAGCTACAGGTAGGAATATAGAGAGTCACAAGAAATTTCAGAGGCTGATATAAGTTAAGGGCTACAAGAGAGTAAAATTTTTCTTGTTAGACAAAGGCAAAAGATCTGCAAAAGACTAACCACAGTGCAAGATCACAGAATGTAGAATCTAAACCTGCTCAAATCACCCTGTCTGTGTTGAGTGGCATGCCATAAATAGCAAGGACCAATGCACACTTTGTCATTACTGTGGACACAGCATGAGAGGCAGAATATTTAAATTAGGATGTGCAGAAGAAAGAAGAAGAAGATACAGAAGTTGACCCTGATCCCATTTTAGGCAATTAGAAGGTCTTTCAAATGTATACATTCAGATCCAAAAGAACTAAGAGAAGCACAATAAGAAAGGGAACACAATACTATACAGAAGGGGTGTTAAACTCATCCGGCCATGGGGAGGCCAAATAAGTGGTGTCGGTCCAGTCCATGGGCCAGATGAATGGCAAGTGTCATCTGAAAGTACTGGTGGATTCCTGGGGAAACTTCACTGATGAAGGTTTGTTGCTTGGGAAGGATGTGTAGGTCACATTGAGGAATACTGACGGCAAAAAAAATGATATTTAGAGATTGGCTTGTAGGTAAAGCAGACATTGCATTAGAACAAAGGTCCAGAGGAATAGCAAGGCTTAATTGAGTTCTAAAATCCTGTTTGTGACAAAGTTTCACAGCTTTCAAGGCAGACACCATGTCTGAGGTCAAGGGACAAACAGGTCGGGAAATTTACACAGTGTTCCATGAAAACCCATAACAAAGATAGGCTTGCCATGTTGGAGCCAGGTCACAGTGCCCAGCTACAAAGCCCCTGGGATTTCCGGTTTTGTTGGACAGACCCAATTAGGAGGCTGGGGTTGCCCAAATTGAGACACCAGTAAATGACCAAATTAAGATGTGTGCATGGGATGGGTTTGTTGGAACAAAGGAATATGCTGACAGGACAGAATGTGGACAGTATCACACCCACAGGGAAACCAATCAACAGTACCTGGAGATGAAGAGTCATCAGGAGAGAAAGAATACAACAGGAGGGATTTCAGAGCAGCAGGTAGTCCCTGAGGGGGGAACTGGAGGCTACCATAGGCACCGACTCACCCACCCCATTGGCGAAGGGGTGGCCCTCCATCCTCAATCTCCAAGGTTGCTGACATTCACAGGGTGAAAATTATGTACTGGCCAGATGTACCTTCCCTCTCTGAACTCTGGAACTGGTAGATGAATAGAATCAGAGCAGAGGGGAGGGGGAGGGGAGGAGTGTTATTTTGCTTTTTTGTTTGCCTTTCCTGTGTTATTCTTATCTGCTATCACTGTGTATCAATAAAATTTGCCCAGTATTGAATGGAAAAAAAGTTGTGACCAGCCTGGGGGTTTGGGTCTTCCTGGAACACATTATCTGGGTCATAAATCCAGGGCCAACACACAGGACAAAATGGAAAGCACAGGGTTGCTCCCTGACAAACATGTTAATCTGTGTTATATAGCAATTCTACTGGGAAGATAAAGAAGAAAGCACCAAGTAATCTGTACCATAAAATCCTCATTAGGACCAGAAGAAATATGACCTATGCTTCAGGACCCAAGATACCAAAAGCATAGGGGCAGTCAGCAACCAAGGGATCCCAGAGGAAAACTACTAAGAAGTATATACAAGGGAGCAGGAAGAGAATAGGATTACATAGCAAGGAAATATGTTCAGAAATATAGGTAGACAAACCAATGGAGAAATATGTGCAGGGTAGAGGAAACAAACAAACAACAAGTAAGATTCTCCAAGTATCTAATTGACTTTAATGTCTATATTTCCACTGATTTTCAATAGAACTAAAGTACATTAAAATAAAATTACCTAATGTGTTTTTTGCCCTTATTCTATGAAAAGATCAAATACAAACTTTGGGCATTCCCTGTAATTTTCAGTGCACAGAATTAAGAATGGAACCACATATGTTGTGAATAGAAAGAAGCAGTGGGATGTGCTACAAAAGAATTGGGGATGCCCTAATTTTTGGTCTAGCCTGAAGGCAGCAACATTTGGTAGACAATGAAAGCAATTTATAAACCCTTTAAGGATGACTGATACTTATTTATTAATACTTAACAGTGATTTTTTTTACTGTACCTTCAACATTTAGTCATGACATACCCTAGATTAATCATTATTTAAATATATTTTTCTCTGTGATAGCTATGCATCTTCAGTCTTTCCCCCATTGTGTATGAGTTTTGATTTTCTTAAATGCAAATTCTGTACTTGCATTTCTGTCTTGCTCTTAATCAAGTACAACACAGAGCCAGGTTACAGTAAGCATTGAAATTCACCTTGCACTCCCTTTTGCCCTCAAAATCCCACAGACAAAATAAAAATCAACTCTCAGTGCTCTCTGGGGAGAGAAGTCAGAGTTTGTGTAAACATATAAAAAGTGATAGTTATAGACGTTGACTTAAAATGATAACTTGATTATGCAACTCTTCCCATTAATATTTCTCACATAATCAGCACAATATATAACATCTGCACTGATATGGCTACTCTGCAGATGCACTTCCATCTGTTCACTGTGGTTTATGCTATTCTGCTTGCCAGGAAGCTTGACAAAAGTGCCCTATTGAACTTGTGCTTTGACTCCTTACTCACTACCTTGAGTGTTTATGACATAAGTGATCTGCTTTCTAAGAAGATAAACTCTCTGAAGCCTAAGCCTTCCAGATAGGACACACTGACCCATTACTGCTGAACATAAATTTTGTTGTCCTCCCTTATGACCCAAAGTCACACTATTTAGTAGAATTAGAATTGGCTGAAGTTTTGTTTGCTTGTCTGTTTGTTTTAGTAAAATGGCTTTTCTATCAAAAAATGCCCATTGATTAACTGGAACTTTTCATGGGAACAAGCTTGCTTCAGTGCAAGAGATCTCAGTTCCAAGAAGGTTTTATGGTCAAAATCAGATATACGTTCAGAGCTGTACAGAGCCGAGTAAATAAGGCACTCAAATGGGATGTGAGAAGTCCTGTTCCACATCTCTGTTCTGCCATTCTCTCACATTCTGGGTAACAATCCTAGCCACCAGGCCACTGGTAGTCCAGGTGGCAACTTAAGGTGTTTTTCTGTATGTATTATCAATTCTATTGTGTGAGGCTTACTTAGCACAAATGGAGCAACAGTTTTTTTTAAATTTACAGTTTCGAAAGCTAATTCTTTTCCAACTTCAAATTTCAACTGAAAAAACCTACAGCTTGCTAAACTACCCAAGGATTTAACAGAACACAACATCCTGTAATTGCATCATAATATTTGCCAAAATGAAGAGAGTGGAGGGAAAAAATTAATTCACTGGCAGTAGTTCCCCTTTTTCCTCATAGTTTTATCAGCCATTTCAGAGGCATTTTATCAAAAAACTGAAAAAGTAAGTATGTCATATTTTAAATCAATACAATATTACATCTTAGCTGTACAAATACAAATACAAACACAAACAAATACAAACCCAAGTAGAATTAGGTGGGATATATATTTCCTGTTCCATAAAAGTCTGGGATATGAGTGAGGGGAACTCCTGGCCTCACATTGGAACAGGAATATAAATTCCTGAACATTTGTGAAATTTATCTCATTTTCATTGTTAGCTTAAATGTCAAAGAAAAATATTTGAACTAAAATATGAACTTTCATCCTTAGAAAATGTTAAAATGAAAGTGTTAATATCAAAACTATTCTCCACCTTTTTTAGCCAAGAAGTTCTTAAAAATCCACTCTTTCTCTTTAAAAAAGTCTGATTACAATGACTCACCATTTCCTTATGAAAAAAAGATTTAACTGAAAAACTACCAACCATTTCTAGTGCCAATGGGGCTACTCCTGAAAGTTAAATATGTGCATAAACATTTGCCAGTTTGGAATTTGTTTCTGCAGTTTATTCTAGATGATATATTGCTAGCTTGAGTAGCAGTATTTTCTCTGCTTATAGAGAAGGCATTTATTTAGCTAGACTGTAATTTAAAATATGCATTAAAATATATTTCCAATGACATGTTTTTTATTCCAAGTCTATCAGCAAAACATTTAAGTATATGCTTAACTTCTGACATTTAAGTAATCCCATTATCTTCAATTTACTTCATTCTAACTGCTAACACCCCTAAAATATACATAGGCGTATTTCTGGGCCTTGGCCTTCAAACTCCTTTATTAACAAATGCAAAACAAGTAAAACAGTACTTTTTCTAACAAATTTTCACTTGACTAGAGTATCAGATAAGGCTTCAATCTCCTCATTCAATTTCAATAGCATTAACATCTTCAAGTACAGCTGCAGGCTATACTCTGTACAAGCATAGCAGGCTTTCAGAATAATTCCCCAAATAACAGGTTATTAATGAGAAGATTTCACATTGAGAATTTCCCTATACACTAACACTCTACTGGTTTACATTCAAGACTCACTTTTTAAATACCACCATTACCTAATACGATATTAAAATTTCTTGTGTTAAATTCTAGCTACTTCACTTAAATTATCTTAGTTCTTGTTCATTCCTTTAGTATTATTCTTTCTTTAATGAGAAATAAAGCACTGAATAGTTCTGATTTGCCAGAGAATGATTCTCCTGGAAAAGTGAACGATAGAAGAAGTTAATGTAAGAGATAACTGGCCAATTTCTACTGTAAGTTACATTTACGTCTCTTCTCTGGATTAACTACTTTTTCAAGCAGCTTCCCAAGTGTCAAAGGTGAAGAAAAAAGAGGTGATTGCCAAAAGGTTTCCCAAAGAAGAAATTCTGAGTCCAAGTGATTTCCATTAGCTGAAAAGAATGAAAACCTCTCCTTACTTATCAAAACATTGTTTGATAATAATTTTGAAAAGTTCTATTAATTAAGCCTCATGACATGCTTGTGAAATAGACAAATGGTGTTTAATAAGGTTTGTCAGAAAACAAACATTCTACTTTACTGAAAAAATGGAAGTTTCAAATAATGTTTTAATTCTGCTGCATAACAGATACAAGACTTTGCATGTGTGAAAAGACACGAGAGTTATTCAGCCCCAGGCAGAACAGGGGCTTTGAATCTTTTGTCTGATTCAACACTTTTGCCTGTTATAATAACCGGGTCAGTCAAAGGCAGGGTGCAAGGCTGTATGTGTACATTTATTCTTTGCCTATCACCTCTCCTCCCTATTTTTGAATAATGAACAGTTTCCAGCTGTTGAATAACAAACAGCTACGTCATAACACGTGCATGACTGTAGAGTGCTTTTAAAATGGCCAACTGAGTGAAAAACTAACCCTTGTTAAATTAGGAAGTGTAGATGAAGGTGATTTAAATTATAGCACCTTAGGAAACTTGTATACATTTCTCTACAAAGGTTTCATGTCATGCTTCTGGTCTACCACAGGGAGGAGGCAGAGAGTCTTCTTCCTGTGCAGCCAGCCAACAGGCAGGGGAGAGGAATTAGCTGGGCAGTGATCATGGGTGTGGGTGCCCCAAGTGGAACCCTGGCCCAACAGGAGAGGGTACTCAGTGCCTCATGGCAGCAGCAGGGAGAGGGCATAGTCCTCAACTGTCATCTTGCTGCCCACCCACACCAGGGAATGAATACTAGTTGACTTCTTGCAGCCAGCCAACAGATGGGAGAGGAGGAGCAGTTGGGCAACAATCAGGCTGGGTGGCTTCCCCAGCAGGCTATGGTGTTCCCTCTTTGTGGCCTGGGCCAGTGCATGGAGGCGCTCAGCCTCCACCATCAAACACCAGGCACCTGTTAGCTTTGATGGCACTGTAACTTTAAATGCTTTGTGTAAAACACAAAATGTTACAGCATAATTGAGGTGCCCTTCTGTAACTCCTGTAAGCATCTAGAGTTAGAATTACAATCAGGTGTAATACCAAGGGGTGAAATCCTGGCCCCACAAGTCATTGTCAAATCTTCCGTTCATTCCAATAGGACCAAAAATTAAAACTAGGAGTAATTCTAATATAATAAAGGCTTCAACACTTCTGTCTGTCTATCTGTAATGCCCTGGGCCAACTGTGCATGCGTGGCCTAGAGCCTGAGGACAGACAAACAGACAGGTGGAGGCAGAGTTGGGGGGCTGAGGTAGATGGGGCCAGGCTGTGCTCCCCACTGCAGGGACTGGCCATGTGGGGGCATGGCCTTTTTCCATGGGGACATGGCTTGTCATCGTAGGGGAGCGTGGCCATGGGAGGGGTGGGGGGGGGCACACTGCCACAGGGTGCCACGAAGGGAGTGGGCCGGGGGGTCCGCGCAGCACCTGCTGAATGCAGCATGTGGCCCCAGGGTTGGGTGCATTCCCCTTCCCTCTCCCTGCGCAGCACCCTGTGACCATGCTGCCTCCACATGCCATGCCCCCCGCCACGTGCCAAGATCACCAAAACATGGGAGTGGTGTGGTGTGTGCCTGCAGGGGTGTGGTGTGTTGCTGCAGCCACATGCTGCAGCTGGTGGGTACTGCCCGTGTCACCCTGCCCACTCCCCTTGGGGCTACCTGCCACTGTGCACCTGCCCCATGCCCCCTCCATGGCCCACAGCCAGCGGGTTCTCCCCATGTGGGAGTGGGGGGCTTGGCGCACAACTGCAGGGTCCCACACAGGAAGCAGGCATGGAAGGCATGCCCTGGCCCATGTGCTACACACAGTGGGTGTTGCCCATGCTTCATGTGTCCGTTCCACGCATGGCACGCTGCAGCCATGCGCCCTGCATGGAGGAGCGGTGTGGTGTGTGGGGGGCGGGTCATGGGGCTGCAAGGTGCCGCGAGGGGAGTGGGCAGAGGGGTGTGGGCAGCGCCCGCTGGCTGTAGCATGTGGCCGTGGGGCAGGGTGTGCCCCCCGCTCACTCCCCCCCCGTGCATGGCTGTAGGGTGCCACATGGGAAGCCAGTGTGGGGAGCGCACCCTGTGCAGGGGGGGCATGGCAAGGCAGGGGGGTGCACAGGCTGCCGGCAGGGGGGTGCAGGCGGTGCCTGCTGTATGCAGCATGTGGTCACAGAGTGGGGCGTGTCCTTGTATGGCACCCAGCAGCCATGCACTGCACCATGCTTCTCCCCGTGCCTAGGTATCCTGAGTGCTAGAGATATTTTTTACTGAAATTAATTTCAGGAAAAACTGGGGTTTTGTGCAATTTTTTTGTACAAGGAAAATCTGCTTTCTGAAGATTTTTGTTGCTGTTGTTTGAAAGTTAAATATTTTGGATGGAAAAAAAATGGTTGAGATTCAGATATCTTGTCAGGGTATTGTTGGAGATGTGATTTAGTGCAAGCAGAGACTACAACTCCCATGATGCACCATAGCCAAACATATGAAAATATGTCATATGCACCCTGTAAGATACCTAGCTCATGAACAGACATCACAAACTATAAAGGATAATGGGAGTATGCAATATACTGACAACTGCTTCCATTGGCATAATAATAGACTTTTTAAAGTGTAACATTTTGGCATTCATTTTGTTTTGCCAGAAAGCTAACTCTTCTACAGAAAACGTCAACAAAACTTTCATCAAGAGCTTCAGTGAAAATAGTAAGAACGTCACCACCCACAATAATTCTAGCCAGGTCTAGTGCTGATTTTAAGTTAAAAGTTGTACTCATATTACATATCATTAGCACAAAAGCTACCTAAAAAATAAATACCACCTATAAAAAGTGAATTCTAAAGAGTTACTGATTTAGAAATTAGATATATCAAGTGGGTTATGAAATTAATGCTGCTGGCAGACTTCACAAAGACTTTCTTTTATATTACTTTTTAGCATTAAAAAAATATTTCTAAGGATTGAAACCCACCTCAGAACAGCCTATGGAAACCTGTTAGCTTTTCTGCCATTTCTACCCTTCCTCCTGTCTCCTTGAGAAAATATAGTTACCTATTTATGTGCAACACAAGCTTGAATCTGTCACAGATAAATGACACTGATATATACTGATGTCAAAACAGTAGTTTTTAGGTTAGCAGATGTGGGAGCATTTTAGGTTAGCAAATGTGGGAGCATCAGGATCATAAGCATGAGCAGACTGAGTTGTGTTGCAGCAGAGCAAATAGTTTACAGATAACTACTGACAATGGTCACAGAATGTCCTTTAGCTAGCTGATTTTTTTTTTTTAATTCAAAATTTAAGTTTGCTGAACTGAGTTCTCTCCCCATCATGGGCTGATTAATGCTCTGAGATTTTGGCCCTCAATATCCAAAATAAAAAATGTGCTTGATAGTTTGAGCATGTAACTTTTTTTTTGCCTCACTGAATAAAAGTTGAGAAAAACTGATTGCAAGGCTGTGGGACTTTGAATCTGTAGGAGAGAGGTGGAAGAGCAGAATTAGGAATTTTAGCATATACACTTTCCCCTTTCTAGGCCTTGCCTGAGGTGAGCTAGAAATGAAATATATGTATGGCTGAAGAATTTAAGCTTTGCACACCACATTTGCCCATGCCTTTGTCACTCCATATTTTCTCGTGTTTCTGTAACTGCATGTCATTGTGGAATCTGAGGTTCAAGGTGCTCAGCCATATCCTTGACTGGTTCATTTCATAGCCTTTATACTATCTGGTTTTGTAAATCCTCTCTCCCTGCATTGCCAGCAATGTCCCATCCCATATGAGGCACAGAATTCCCTTCATGTGACCTTAAAATTTAGTTTTTTGCAAAAATGCAACCTACTGACAAAAAATAAAGTACACAAAAGGAGTAAAGTCAAGGCAGGTGTCTAGTCATTTTTAAATTTCAGCAGAATTCATAAACTGGCCTATTATTCCTGAGCTAGTTCTGCTGTACCTGTTAAGTATCTTATGCAGCTAAATGGCTTTCCATTACTTTTAGTGGGTCATTGACCTTAAAAATTATTTTCAGTTCTTATAATCTTGGTGAAGTTTACTTGTTTGTGGGATAATGAAAACTGATTGCAATGCTGTTTAGAATACTTAAATTATATTCTGTATTACAAATAATTAAAAATCATGTTTATAGTTTCTCCATATTACTGGTTCATAATATTTTTTTTCATTTTTTTACATGAGTTTACACAAAGACTCATAACAAATGTGCTTTTTAATTAGTTGGTCAAATAACTTGTTATAATTCAGTTATTTAAAGATCTTGTGTTCTATAACCAATGAGTACACACGGCATCTAAAATCTATTTACTACCCAGTTGAATGACTTGTATTTATTATTGAAGTGATTTTCCCATCAGCTTTCTTCTACTTTGCAAAAATGAGAGCCTCTCTTTAATTCAGTCCTGCATTTTCAGCCTCTTATATGATATTCCCAATTTGCCTCTTAACATTTTCCCCAATCTGTCCCTTTTAATTCAGTCTTCAAGAACTATTCCACTGACTGGCTTCACTACTATTTCTCTTCTGTAACTCCTGAGCAATAAGTAGATGCCTGAGCCAAGGGATCCAGATACTCTTTAAAATATGTGGAATTTTATATAGTCTAGCACCTAAGTTTTTGTCCAGTCAATTAAGTCCATCCTTTCCAAACCCACCTGCAGAGAGAGAGAGAGAGAGAGAGAGAGAGAGAGAAGAATTCTTCCATCCTCTCTATTTAAATACTATTAATAGGCATGAAAGATTATCTTTGCATTATTTATATGTATAACACCTAGCATAAGGAAGTTCAGGGAAACAGAGTTAAGGAAAAGAAGAAATAGGGGAAACTACCAGCACGAGAAGTAGGACATTAATTGGTGAGAAAACATTGTGTTATAGTCACAACACAGGATAAGGAATCAGTATTCAGAAGTGCTGTGCTTGGCTCTTACATCATCTTATTTATTCACTTTGGGCTGTTGACTTTTCTGCATTTCAGATCTCCCTTCTGGAAAAGGGGTATTATTACCATTCTGGAGCACTGTAAGGGTTCATTAACTGAATATCAAAAGCATGGTTATCCCCAATGAAACCCTTAGATAAAGACCATGCCCAAGCTAACAATCTTTATGTTGGTATGATCATAGGAAAGTAGAACTGAAAGGGACCTCGAAAGGTTATCTGGTCCAGCCCCCTGCTCAATGTGGGACCCATGACTAAACTATCCAGATGCCTGTCTAACCTGCTTTTGAAAATTTCCAGAGATGGAGATATAACAACTTCTGGGTAGTCTGTTCCAATGCTTGACCACCCTCCTAATCTCCAGCCTACAATTTCCTCATGTGTCCATCTGATTCAATAGCCTTGAAAGGGCTCCAGTTGACGAACTCACTTTCCTAAACTACCACATTGCCCAAACACACCTGTGAGCTGTACCCACAGACCATCTTGTACTGTAATTCAACCCCTTTCCCTCTCTTCCTTTAGGTGTTCACATCACCATGTTCTCAATTAAGGCAACCCGAATGAAAGGCATTCTTTAAAAATACATAAGGGCCTTGTTACACCGTAATTTTGGGTGGCACCTGGAGCTCTTAATCCCTGGATTGTAAACACATTAACACCTGAAACTGGTTTTAAGCACTTGTTATGTTGCTCAAAATTATGCCATTCCAGGGTAGGATAATCTCTGCTCCATGCTACCCAGTTTGTATTGCACTAAGTGTGGCCACTCTTGGCTACACCTTAGTGTAACCCCACCCCCCACCCCTCTTTTCCCCTGCTGGCCCAGATTGGGCCCACTGCCTCCTGCCTTACCTTCTTCTGCATCCCAGCCCCTGCGGTGATGATGGCTTCTTCCAGGTGCTGCTACCCCTGGACCTAACCTCGACCCCACTTCCTGGACACTCTGGCCCATCTACCCTGCACCCACTGCTGAGAGCACTGCACGGAGCAGACAGGCAGGGTCTCAATGGAGACCAACCCAGGACCTGAGCAAGCAGGACACATGGCCAGGTGGATGGGATGTGGCTGCAGGTGGACAAGGAGTGGCCTTGGAAAGTAGACTGTGCCTCTGTCCTAAGCCCCAGCCCCACACTATCATGGCCCCATGCTTTGGATCCCAGTCCTGGCCCTCCATGCCTATCCTGCTCCTGGTTGTCACTTCCTGTCTGTCTGCGGCCCCATCCCATCCACCCAGCTGAGCATGTCCTGCCTGAGTGGGCTCTGGGTTTGTCTCCATGGAGACCTTGGGATCACTGGGCAGTGACAGAATGGGGCCAAAGGCAGAGTCATGATCTGGCCCCACATTCCCCTGCCTGAGGACCCAGCACCCATCACTGAGGCATGCAGGGAGTGGATCACAGCTCTGCTCTGGGCCCCCGCCCCACACTGTTACCACCCAATAATCCTAATCCCAGTCCTGGCTCTGGCCCCTGCCCCACCTGTAACCCCACTCCCAGATGCCACTTTCCATCTGCCTGCAGTCTCATCCCATCTGCCTGGCCAAGTGCGGTGCAGAGGCACTTTGGGAGTTTTGTTGAGCTGTTGTAGGCAGGGGGCGGGTGCTGACATGGCCTGCAACAGCTCAGTAAAACTCCCTAAGTGGCCCTTCATCCCAAATAATTGCCCATCCCTGGTTTACATGCTTTTTGAGAGCCCTTGTCTCTCCAAACTTCCATTTTCCCTACTGGGGTCCATCTGAATCTATTTAGGCAGACCAGCTTTTTGGATAGTGGAAAGGCTGTGTAGATGAACATGACTAAAATGAAACAAAGTACAGGAAAGAAAACCAAACAAATGTATGCACACCCATGCATTAAAGGGATTTTTTTTCCTACTTTGTGGATGTTATAACCCAATGAGTTTGGTGCCTCGGCACTATGGAATTTTCTTGACACCTGAGAGCCTCTTGCACAGCGAGGGTTTTTGTTGCATAAAGAACCCGCGTGCAGGAGAGTGTTCCCGCCACTTTTGCAGCTGCATTTGCAGGGTGCATTTTCTCTTTGCAGCACGGAGATGCACGGTGCAAAGAGTTCCCGCCATTCGGATGCAAATTCGTGCCCCGCAATTGGCTAGTGCTAAATTATTCACATGTGGCGGCCGGTAATTGGCTTGCTGGCCGTTTAAAAACTAGCGCGACTTCCGCCCAAGTCGAAGAACTTTGAGCATGCTGCAGAGTGCCTCTTACAGATCTGACTTGCGGCTAGCTGATCGATAGACTGATCACCTATCGATCCTTCTTCCCATCACCGAACGCAGTCCCAGATGTACCCTTTTCCCGCCGGCTTGAATTATGGACGGATTTACTGGCATTGGCCTCGCCAGCTGAAGCAACTCACATTGTTGTCCAGACGACTGAACCGTTTCCGTCGCAGCCACCCGCGACGTAAGTAAAGTTTTTTGCAACCATTAAGCTTGTCAGCCTCTCTATTCACCAGCCCGCCCAGACGAACGGGTAAATTCTGAATCACCTCGAGTCGGTTCAGCCCGGCCGAGACATGGCGACGAGGATGGGATCGGGATCACCGCGGCACATGCCGATGGGATCAAAGGGCACGGTGATGGAGAAGAACTTAATTGGGTGCTGCCCCGGCACACCGGGAACTGCCATGTAGAGAATGCTAATGATCTATGGGCGCATATCGCTTACCACCAGGCGGTAGAAGGGGAGGAAAGAAGTATTGATGGTTACTTCCCCGTAAAAAGAGAAGAGACCGTAATAAAAGAATGGAGAACAAAACTATCCCTAGGGGAATTCGGATGCATAATGGGGAGCAACCGGGTTTACTATCAGCCCCTGGAAGAAACATTAACAATATCCCTAGCCGGGGTGAAAGCGCGGAAGGCAGAAAAGCTGACCCCCGCTCAGGAGTTCACCCAATGCACCCGATACTTGAAGGAGCGGGGGGAACCCACCCCCGCGGACTGGTTCAACTGTCCGGATTTGGTGCCTGAGTCACGGAGCCATGAGCTCCTCGTTCAGCTACGGGAGGATTTAGAAACTAAGGGCCGTCACAAGCCGAAGTGGGGTCTAATTAAATGGAAAAAGGGAAAGATGATAAATGTGCTGTTCCGTGCAGTAACGGGCCTACTGAGGGAATACGCGAATCTGGAGGCTCAGATGTATACTGCGGGTAAAGAATCGCTGGAGCGGACAGCAAAGGGCTCCGGAGCAGCGTTTCTTAACAGTGCCGGCCGCATGATGCTGCTAGCAGAAAATGGCGGCGAAAGAAGCCTGAGCTACCCGGGGAACCCGGAAAGGAGAGGCGGAGTTATGGAAGACCCGGTGGGGATTCCCCTGGTGACTCCACCCCCTGAGGTGACGTCATTCCCTGCAACCACGCCTCTTTACCACAGGGAGGGGGCAATGGGAGGAGGGATGTACCCAATGCTCCCAGACACAGAATTTAACCCTCTCTCTGCCGCAGCTTACCCGATAGCAGTGACAAAGCATGTTGAGGATGAAGAAGGTACCACGCGTACCACCACTATCTCTCGTACACGCACCAGACCAGAGATTCAAGAGCTTTGCAAAGACTCTAAAATCAGGCCGGAAGAAACCTTGGCCATATGGTTAGGAAGACTGATAGCGGAATTTGGATCCGACACTGGATAAAGAAGTGAGTGCCCTGATGCGACAAGCAGCGTGGAGAGGAGGGCGCGCTACTGATTTGAATGTGGTCACAGACAGTGCCCACTGGCCCATCCCGCTCCCGGTGCTTGTGGTAGGACAGGTGACCCACAAATTTCACACCTGGCACGAGGGTTGCCCGAAGAAGGCTACAGCAGAACAACTTCTCCTGGCTATAGTTGGAGTGTCGTTTCTCTCATGGAGCCCAAGAACAAATCCAATGGGACTAACAGCAGTCCAGCGTAAAGAGAGATGGGCTCATCGTCACCAATCGGACCCCGGGGCAATTCCAACGCCCTTGGAAGCTATAGATGCCTGCGTGGAGGTGTATGGAGGAGCGAATGCTGTTACACTTCGACTCTTCTTGAACCGAATAGCAGGACAACCAGTGGGAAGTCTTTTAGGCCATCTCCCACGATTGCAGGCACTTATGAAGCAAGGTGAGGAAGCTTCTAATGACATAAGGGATCGACCTTCAGTGTACCTGGCTGCAACATTGAGGCCTAGGCGTCCAGGGTATACCCCTTGACGAGAGCCATGGGGGTCACCTCCAAGGACCCCAAAAGAAAGAACCTCGAAGGAAAGAACTCTGAAGGAAAGAACTATGTTCGGATTTCTTCTCGCTCACACTGGACTAACAAAGGCTCAATTGAGACTTATGGGAGACAAGGCCCAGACCAGTATGGCTGAAGCAATAGGATTTAATTTTGAGGATCCGTCAAAAAACGAGTAATGGCCGTCGGCTCCGCCAGCGGCCTTCCTCAACTCAGACCTGATCCTACTGATTCTCAACCATATGCTGAACTTACTGTTTACAACCCTACCGATCTGGATGACAAACAACAGGTATCTTTCCTTCTTGACACTGGAGCTCAGACCAATGTGATTACCTCGATGATACGTCATCAAAAGACCACCAAGACGATCAAAGTACAAGGACTTAATGCTATCGCTGTCACAATGAAGGTTAAGTTTTGGGTTCAGGACCACCGATATCCCCTAGAAGCTGTTCTAGGGGGCATCAACATTTTAGGAATCCCGGGGATAAAGACGCTTGACCTCAGGGAACAAGTGCTACAGGCATTACCCGTAATTATCCCAGAGCAGGACTGGCATCGACCAACACTTCATGACACTTCCACCTGGTGATATCGGCCAATCCCAACTAAGGATTCTCTGAAACAGTCCCTTACTAACCTGCAACGACTTGAGCGACGAGGCTGTATTAAGACCATAACAGCCAGCACCTACCTATCATCAGGCTGGGGAGTGGCGAAACCTGGGAAGCCTAATGAAGCTCGGTTGGTCGTGGACTATCGAGAAGTCAATAAAAGATGCCATGTACTTCAACAACCTAATCCGTCTACTATGCCACAGTGTATGTTTGAGATGGCACAGTTCCAGCAAAGTCCATGGGTCGGAGTTACATTGGATCTGAAAAACATGTTCTTTTCTATCCCAATAACTGACCCGGAAGGAATACTGAATATGTGTATTGATGGCATCATGTACAGGTGGACAGTTTGTCCGCAAGGATATCGTAACGCTCCATCATTAGCCACTGGTGCCATGAATAACACCCTGAAGAATTTTCGAGCCTTGCATTCTCTTCCCCCAGAAAAGGACTTAAAGATTTGGAGTTATGTTGATGATATAGCCATCATGGGTCGCGATAGCTCTGTAGTTGCCGGTGTAGTAAACCAACTAGTTGCTCACCTTCAAAGTGAGGGATGGACCATCAACGAGGAAAAGTCAAGCCTACATCCTGTAGATGACATTACGTTCCTTGGCACTCGATACACTGGTTCCATCCGCCACAGAGTTTCGCATGAGGGTCCTAACATCGATCCGCTAAAAACATTCCACCCTGTCACTAAGAGGCATTTTCAACAGCTTTTGGGTCATTTAAATTGGTATCGACATTATATTGGACCTAGTGATTTGGCGCTCCTTACTAAATTACAGCGACAGATTCGTGACAAGTCCCGAAAGTCCACGTCTTGGATGGAAAAGGATCAGCAGAATCTGCTTCGCCTGCTAACCACGGTTAAAGGTACACAACTCCATGCCATTGATCTGGGTGAGTCACTAACCATAACCCTTGGATTCACCACCAATCACGTGTGGGCTGTCATGCATAACCCCCGCGATGAGTTAGTATACACGGCCCACAAGACGCTTCAAGCGGCGCAACATAGATATGGAGCTATGGGAAAGATTCTCCTAGCTGAACAACTGGTGGAGCCGTTAGCAAAGGGGCATGGAAAGTTACACGCTCCTGGTGCCACATTGTTACCCTTGCTGGACGCGGGAAGAATCGACCCACACTATCAAGGGGAATCTAAGACCTGGAATACGTTAGTGCTTACCCACCATTATAATTGGCATTGTTGGAGGTTGGAAGACACGGTACCTGATCCAAGCCCAGAAGATGAGGAAAAGGTTCCTACGCTGTATGGAACTTCTGCCCCAGCGTGGATGGCCTCGGATGGAACCTCCCGACATGAAGGAGCCTATGGGTACTACTGTAAAGCTTGTCGTGATAAGGAAATTTTTCAAGCTGACCCAGATGATAATTCGTCCCAAAAATGTGAATTATTAGGATTCCTGAAGGTACTGGAACATTGTTTGATGTATCATAATGATACACTCCCAGTTCCGATCATCGCGATTGATTCGCAGTATATCTACAAAATTCTTACGGGCACAGCTTTTCCCTCCAAAAACTTGGATGATTGGCGAGACATCTGGAGGACGTTAATTAGATTTGTACGCCTTCCATTGATTAAGCACACTAAGTCCCATCGTTCAGATACTGATCCAGTGCATGAGGTAATTGATAAGCTCTTGAAGGATCCACTCCGGACCGACATAGCTTTGCCTGTCACATCTACCACTTATCCTGAAGCAAATCCATTCCTCGCGTGGCTTCACGAAAATTGGGGTCACCCAGGACCACGGGCGTGTCATCAACGTTGGTGCCGAACCATTACAGAGCTGGCCTCATATGGAGCCAGGCGGGATTGGGAAAAGGTAGCTCAGGCCTGTGAAACGTGTGCAGGTAGATTTGCTGGGACCCCTCCCGGGGTCTAAACCACCAAATAAGGGACTAGTTGTGGTTGATTTGGGGACCAGACAGTTTCAGGTTATTCCCTTGTGAAAAAGCAATGCCACTACTGTTATTGCTGCCTTAACTGCTGTGTTTGCCACCTGGCAACCCCCTCATGAAATTCAGTCTGATGGAGGACCTCCGTTCAACTCTAATGCTCTGGATAAGTTTGCTCGTCTTCACAATGTGGCATGGCATCTTCATCTGCCGTACCATCCGCAGTCCAACGGCGTTGTGGAGAGACATATAGGTCTATACAAGGAGCAGCTTCGCCTTAGAGGAGGAGGGACGTTTAAAAATTGGACTAAATTTAATCACGATGTCCTTATTTCACTAAACACTACTAAGCCGTTATGGGACGAAGCTAATGTCCAGAAACCCTCACCTTGGGAGCCCAAGTTCCAACCTGACAAGTTGGTGTGGATTTCAATACCTCACCCTCATCAGTCTCACCCACAAGTTCACAAAGGGACAGTTCAACGGCCGGGACAATATCCCAATACCTATTCTGTCCAACTGGAAGAGAAGCCTGATTGTCCCCCTATTATTGTTCATCACAACTGGATGACATGCCGTTCCGATGTTCACTCAGTATCCTTACAGTGAAACCAGTTATGATTCTTTCTCTTTGTGTTTTGTCTTGTTATTCTGTTTTCTTCACAGGTTTGACCCCAGCAAAAGCAGTAATCCACAACCATCTGATTATGAGACCAGACTGCAGTCCATTCAAAGCTAGAAAGTGATAGTTGCCAGGGAGGCACTGAGACGACAAAGAACCCATCTACTCAGGACTTGTTATAGCATTATTTTATTTTGTTAAGTGTTTACTGACATTGTCTGTTATAGGAGAAGACGGACCGAAGCGGAATGTTCTCCAATCAGACGATGATCAGCAGTTGTTGTTATGTGTTCAAAGTTATTTGTTTATGTATTTATATGTATATATTGGTTGAGAAGGCTTTGCCAAGTCAGTGAATTCCCGTCGCTGAACGCAGTCCCAGATGTACCCTTTTCCCGCCGGCTTGAATTATGGACGGATTTACTGGCATTGGCCTCGCCAGCTGGAGCAACTCACATTGTTGTCCAGACGACCGAACCGTTTCCGTCGCAGCCACCCACGACGTAAGTAAAGTTTTTTGCAACCATTAAGCTTGTCAGCCTCTCTATTCACCAGCCCGCCCAGACGAACGGGTAAATTCTGAATCACCTCGAGTCGGTTCAGCCCGGCCGAGACAGTGGACAGAATGGGGAAGCAGATGTTGTGACTTAAATAGCAAGCTAAAGACTAACATATAAACCTTATTCACATTCATATGATAAAAAAATTCCAAAAGCAGAGAACACTGACTGTTTGTAGATGTTAAAAAAACAAAAAAACAAAAAAGAGCTTGATTTTAAACTTGGGTTACATGTGCCCAGCAGAGGCCGTGCATAAGCTGGACCTGGCTCTCCCAACATCTGTATATTTTGGGCACTTTAGTGGGGCTTTCTTGGTGCTTTTATGTAATAGCTAATTGAATCATCTATTAGATAACAGTGGCAAAAAATTCCACAGAAGCATTTGATCTATACGGATGCTGTGGAGCTAGGTCAAAGTAACACATTGCTTCTTTTGGTAAAGCATGGGTTTTTGGGTTTTTTTTGGTGGGGGGGCAGGGTTCAGTGTCTGCAAGCAGCCATTGTTGTTCAATGAGACTATGCCAAATATCTTGGGGAACAGTTATTCAAAAGATATACCTATTATATATAACATTCAGTTATTTAAAAGATATACCTATTGTGCTATGCCAAACACCTTACTACAAACACAGAAGGCAGGGATTTTTCTTTTTAATCCCATTGACTAGTAGGGCTGTGTGAAATTTCATCACCAGCTTTGTTTCAAGCCTGTTTCGACTCGCTTTGAGGTCAAAACAGCAAAATTGAAATGGAACCGATATGGTCGAAACAGCCTCGAAACAAAACAAGGCAAGTCAAAACATGTCGCTGTTTCAAAGCTGTTTCGACATTTCACCCATAGCCTATAATGGGGAAGGATGACACAGTCTATAACTTCATCATTTTTTTTCCTGATTTGGATGAAACTTACAGGGATGGTAGCCCCTTCTGAGGGCATGAAGCCTGACACGTTTCAAGGAGATAGGTGCAGGGGATTCAGAGAAACTGCACCCCAAATTCCTGAAAGCAAAACTTGTGTCACGTGTATGTGTTAAGCCACAGCAGGGCAAAACCTGCAGGCATGCTAGCCCCTGCTGAGGTCACAAGGACTGCTAAGTTTCAAGGAGATAGGTGCAGTGGGTTCAGGGAAACTGCACCCCAAAATCTTGAAAGCAAAACTCATGTCACGTGTATGAGTTAAGCCACAGTGGGGTCAAAACTGTAGGCATGCTAGCCCCTGCTCAAGGAGATAGGTGCACGGGTTTGGGGGAAACTGCACCTCAAGCTGCAGACAAGCAAAACCCATGACCTGGGTGACACTGTGTGTGTTAAGGCACAGTAGGGTGAAAGCTGCAGGCCTGCTAGCCCCTGCTGAGGCCACGAAGCCTGCCAGCTTTCAAGGAGAGAGGTGCAGGTCTTCTGGCTTCTGGGGCCCTGCACCTCTAGCTGCTGACAGGCAAAGCTTGTGTCATGGGTGCTTGTGCAACTGTGTCTTGGGGCACTGGGGTGGGGAAACTACTGCAGGCTTGGCTGCTAGGGCCTGCTGTGACCACAAAGCCTGCCAGCTGTCAGGGAGATAGGTGCAGGGGGGTTCTGGGACTCTGCACCCGAAGCTGCTGGCAGACAAAACTCATGACATGGGTGCTTGTGCAACTGCTGCCTCTCATCAGGCAGCAGGACTGAAGATCCCCCATCACTTGCCACCACAGACCTGGCAGTAATAATTTACCACAGTATGAACCTGAGCTGGCAGTGTGATGCTGTAGCCAGCAGGGCCAACAATACCCTGGCATGCATCAATTGATGCATGTCCAGCAAAACCATTGAAAAAATGTGATTCTCCAGCTCTACTTGGCATTGGTGAGACTGCAGCTGGAGTACTGCATCTAGTTCTGGGCTCCACACTTTAACAAGGATGTGGTAAAGCTTGAGAGAGTCCAGAGAAGGGCTACCCATATGATCAGAGACTTGCACAGCAAGCCATATGAGGAAAGGCTGAGGGACATGGCATTCTTCAGCCTGAAAAAGAGATGGCTGAGAAGGGACTTGGTAGTAGCTTACCGCTACATCAGAAGCGTACATCTATGGCTTGGTGAACGACTATTCATCAGGGCACCCTTGGGGAAAAGTAGGAGTAAGAAAGACACGGAATGGAACAGCTGTTTCAATTAAAAAAAAAAATTGGAAATGAAATGCTGTCCCGTTGAAACATTGAAATGCTGGTCGAAACAGAATGCTGCCATTTTGCACAGCCCTAATGACTTGGTAAATATGGGCCCACTGAATGCAGCTACCAATCAATTGACTTTAAACATTGATAAACAATCCCCAAAACATTTCTGTGAGGCAGCTTCAGCACTATGTTACAGATTGGAGAAAGAAAAGAATATTTTCAGGTTGTGCACTGATAGCTAAAGCCCTTTATCTAATTTTAAGTATGGTAACAAGAGGGAAGAGGCTCAACATTACTGATCACATTCAGGCATCATGAAAACCAGCATGGACTGTGAGTGCCTAGCCTCACTGACATCAGACCAGGGTAGTTTGATGATTTTAAGTGGTTTACATTATGCATTCAAGCTTGAAAGCTTTTGCCTTAAGCGACTGGTCCATGACACCCAAGACCAAATGCTGACAATGAACCCAGTGCAGGAAGAATACTCACTTCCACTGAAGCCAGCAGGGCTTTTCACAGCAGCAAGGAGTTGCATGCATGGAGCTTATTTTAGGATCAGGGCCAGTCTGTGTAAGAGCTGTTGTAAGAATTCTTGGCCCTCAAATCATACCTTTTTGAAAAGAGAAGTACCTTTCACTGTATCAGAGACAAATGTGGCTCCTACAGGAAAATCATGACTTTAGCAACATAATCTTATGCTTCAGTGTCAGATGAATTCATATTGCATGCTTTCCTGATGGTTCCTGAGAAGCATGAGAAAGAGCTATAGTAAAAAGAACTTCTTTTTCTTTCATGACAGATATTAGACAAGAGAATTACATCTTAAATATTTCTGACTTGATAACAAAACAGAAGACACTCGTACAAAGTAGAGCTTAGTGAAAATTGGAATTATGTCCATCATAGAACCCTGGCATATCAATATTTAATTCAATCCCAGATTAGGATAAAAAGTCAAGGTATCAAACATATTCCTCTGGGAGGAATAAAATCAGGAAAGAGTTTTATTTGGAATTTTTTTGTTTTGAGACAGTTTGATATTAACTTGCAGATATGGTGTGGTTGGAAAGTTGGAAAACTTCCAAAGGAAGCTGGTGACCATGGCATGAGTACATGAAAAAAGTGCATGGGAGGATCTTCTATGGAATCAAGAAGATGTATATTAAAGAACAGAAGTTAAAGGGAAGACGAGGAAGAAGAGGAAAAGATTAAGTGTGGAAGAACACTATTAAAACATAATTTACTCCCTTTTCTGGGAAGAAATTATAGCTGAAAGATGGTGGGAAGAAATGAAGAGATGGTTAGACCTAGTGATGTGCTGAAACCAGCAACCGATGCTGATGCTTTATGCCCTCATTCTCCATTACATAGTTAACTACTTTATAATTGGAACATCCAAAATATTAATTAATAAACATTTTTTTTTACTTTTAAGGACTGTATATTCCAAACACTTATGAAGTCAGTATGGTTTACTTTTGAAAAAAAAATCACTTTGATGCTTGGAATTATGAATATTAAGCATTTAAAGGTTATCTAAAGATGCATAAAGGACATTTTTGAGGAGAATTTTTCTTTCTGATTGAGCTTCAAGGCAACAAAATCTCTCTTTTCTATCTGTTCAAAGTTCAAAGTACTAAGAGTTGCATTGTTATAGATAAAGGTTTATACAAATAACCCCTTGAAAAGGTCAGGATAGATTTAAATCCCAGAACACCCAATGGGGAATTTAAATTACAGTAAAACAATAGTTCTGGAGGTCCATGGCTAGCAGAGAAGAATGATGATGATGAAAACAAACTTGCTTATAATAAACCAGATTTGACTCTTCATTAAGAGTGGAAAGTCCATTATTTGTAGTTAAAGATGCTGCTATGATAAGCTTCATTTTTATTTAACATATGCAGTCATTTGAGCATTCAAGTACTGGTGTCACAAATATCGATGGAAAGCACATTTTATACTAATATGCTAAAATAGTCACACTATAAGTAGCATACTGTATCTAAAATGGAATGCAACAGGGAGAGATCATTCTCTAAACTGAATGTCAAAACTTACTTGGATGCAAAGCCAATTAAACTAGGCAAGCAAAATTGTTTTCAGTTTTAATAGCTTGGACCATACGAATTTACTTTGTTAGTTACTTTCATGCTGGCAACAGATCAACAAATGCAATAATTCACTAGGTATTTTTAATATTGAGCAGGCATCCTGTTTAACATTGGCGGAGAAGTCTTCCCAATTCCTTCATCAGGACTGGGTGAAGCCTAGGAACAGTTATACTGTTCCTTTAGCTCAGGAACAGTTATACAAGCTAGACAAGGATCTTATTAGAACCTTTTTTATCAAGATGGCATATGCAAACTATAATTAGTTTGTACAAATGTGATAATGTAAACTGTGCCCATGCTGAGCCGACAAAGGTGTGAACAAACAGATCTCTAATCTCCAAAGCTATGTCTAGTACCTTCAAAAAGCATTTATATCTACCAGAATATTTCTAGAGAGAACAGTTATCAAAAAAACTTTTTAGTATTGTTGAATCTGCCCTCAAGTTACCAGCTGAAACAAAATGTTGTACCATTCATTAAGGTAATCTGCTATAACTATTTCTGGTTCTTTTCTGTTTTCATTTTTATTCATCCCCTATTCAGAGTATATTTAGGGTGTGGTTTCATAACAGGGAATCTCATGCACATTTGAGATGATAAAAGTTTCTTTCATCATTTGTGCTAGAAGTCCATTCTGTTTCTTAAATCTAAAATTAGAAGCCAAACACTCAGCAAGTATACCAAGTATGTAATTTTTTTTTTTTTAAATCTAGCATTATAGCTACAAATGCCACCCGATTTCTGTCATAATAGAAAGAGCCAGAAGAAAAAGGTGGTTTTTTTTCCCCCTGCAGAAGCAGTTGCTGCTTCTTCAGAGATTTAAAGTTCTTATTTCTCCTATCACTTCCTCACTTCCCTTCTCTCAAGTTCAAGGATTTATTCCTTCTAGGTCTAATTTGTTGCTGTTGGCAGAAGGAACAAGACAACCAGATAAACACAATAAACATCAACACCAGGCCAAATTCGGCACTGAATTACACTATATGAAATTTTGCAGTTAATGAAATGAGTTGGGATTTATGCCCAAGCTAGCTCTGGGGAAAAAAACCACTCAGATACAAAAGCAAAAAATCTTTGGGGAAAGCATCATATCTTCATCTGTGTGTGTACAGCCAAAGATGACCAGTCCTAACTGGGTTCATCTACATGTACAATTAATGCAAAGCAATAAATACCAGTGCACAGTATGCCAGAGTTTATTGCTCCCAAGCACCATGTTTACATGTGTACTGAGGACTGCAGCACATTGATCTAGGTCAGAGAGGCCCCAACTAGCAAGGGGTCGGGGGGGGGGGGTGCAGCCTGCCAGCCCAGGGCTGGTCTGACCTGGCTCAACGTGCTGCAGAGGGGCTGACTGGGGCACAAGAGTACTTCAGTGTGAGGACCACCAGGAGGCAGCCCCTGCACTGAAGCACCCTCATGCCCCAGGCAGCCCTGGCAGTGTCTATATGTGCATTGCTGCACAATAAATAACACTGCTGCAGAACAGTATTTACAAGTACTAACCTACAGCAGTGTGTATTCATTTACTGTGACCTAATAGAGCCACATATGAAGACTTTGCAGCAGAGCTAATTAGGCAGCTTTGCAGTAACTGCCTTGTGTAAACACCCCACTGGGGCTATAACTGCTGTTATATCACCAACATTTAAAAACTAACTGAAAAGTTTGGCCCCTTTACTGTAGGAAAAAAAAAAAGATTTTTTTCAAGGCTATCCCTACAAGTTTAAATGAAACGATACATGCAGGTATGCTATTTTGTTCCTGGTTTAATTGTTTCCCCCCTCTAGTACTTCATTCCAACTCATAAATCTTTTCTTTTTTTTTTTTTTAAAGAAGGTTGTTGATATAGTCACAGTTTATAAGATCATGAAGAGAAGAAGATGGTGTCCAAAACCAAGCCAGACTTGCAGAGTAATCAGCTGTTTATATATGGGGAAACATGCATGCCAGCCCAGAGAGAAAGCATAAAGAGAATAAGGAGACTGCATCTTGAGACAAGCAAGGGCAAGAGACCCATTGCTATATGTGTTGTTCAGTGACCACTCAGAGCTAAGGAGTCCGGCAGAGGTCTGCTACATTCAGGCATGTCTACATGTTCATTAATGTGCCCTAGTTACTGTACATTAAGTTTAGTATTTAGTTAGCCATGTACATGAAAAGAGTGCATGGTAGGATCTTTTATGGAACAAGGAAGATGCATATTAAGGAACAGAAGTTGAAGGGAAGACCAGGAAGAAGAGGAAAAGATTAAGTGTGGAAGAACACTATTAAAAGTGTTAGTCAAGTACTAATTCTATGTGCAGTAACTTGCGCAAATGTGCAGTAATGCCGGTGCATGGGGTTTTTGTGATGCTTACTGTGCAGTAGCCTAATAGCACTTCGCAGTAGCGTGTTAACATGGTGTTTGGCTGGCACGCTACTGTGCAGAGTTATTAGGTTGCTGTGCAATAAGCATCTCATGTAGACATGCCCTTGGTGTCTGAATTCTAAGGGCTCTTGCCCATGTAATCGGCCTTTACCGCTAAAAATGTTCCTGGTTTAATTTTCCTTTCTTAAGTTTATGACAACTAAATAAGTAATGTGGATGTGATTTACCACATACTCACATATTATGCTGTAACTAGTAAAATGCAGTAGGGGGCAGGTTAGAACAATTTTACCCTCCTGCCCTTTTAGTCCTACGTTACTGCCAGGTGGCATTTTAGGACAAGAAATGCCCAGGAGAGTCCTCCCAAAGTGGAAGACCCTCTGCCACAGCACTTCTGGCCCTCACTTTTTCTGGAGGTTTGGGGGGTGAAATCATTCTGTGCAAAGCACCTCAAGAGGCTGCCTGCCTTTTTTTCACAATTATGCCTTGTCCTTGCTTCAGGTACCATGGCTTCCCCTTGCTTTTTTTGAGTGCTTTCTGCATGCATTTTGTATCTGGGCACTGGGTATGGGGTACCCTTAGGGCTACACAAGAGTTCACAAGCGTTGCATCACCCACCCACTTTGCAAAGCTGCTCCCAGCAGCTTTTCTCCCCCCCGCTATTTTTTGTACAGGGAAGAGTTATGCTTTGGCGCCTTTTTGGAGCTGGGGTTTTTGTGGGCTTTCCATTGTGGCACCAGACTGTCTGGGATTTTTTTTACACCACAACAAGGCCAGTGGGGGTGATGGTTGCCCCCTGATGGCCTATACATTCATGGAACAGGGATCAGGATGTGTATGCTGTATCCACGAATGACAGACTTTTGAGGCATATGAGAGATGGCAGCACACAGAGGCTACACTCCTACTGATGCAGCCCAGTATGCTGGTATCCTTCTTTGCAACAAAGGCACACTGTTGGATCATATTAAGCTTCTTGTTTACTGTAACCGTCAGGTACTTTTCTGCGCAGCTGCTTCCCAGACAATCAGCCCCCAGCCTGTACTGGTGCATGGGATTCTTCTGTCCTAAGTGCAGGACTTCTTACTTGTTTTTGTTGAATCTCATGAGATTTTGTTTGTCCCAATCCTCCAATTTGTCTATGTCACTCTGAATCCTAGCCCTACCCTCCAGTATATCTACTACACCCTACTCACCCCCCAGTTTGGTGCCAGTCTTGCTTATGGTGCACGCTATCCCACCTTCCAGGTCATTGATGAAGACATTGAGCAAAAACGGCCCCTGTATCAACCCCAGGGGCACTCCACTTGATACCGGCTACAAACTTGACATCAAACAATTGATTACTACCCTCTGAGCCCAATGCTCCAGCCAGTTTTCCATCCACCTTACAGTCTATTAATTCAGCCTGTATTTCTTTAGCTTGCCTGCAAGGATGTTATGAGAGACCATATCAAAAGACTTGCTAAAATCAAGGTATACCACCTCCACTGGTCTCCCCGCATCCATAGAGCAAGTCGTCTTGTCATAGAAGGCAATCAGTTTCCCTTTCTTAAATATGGGCACTATGTTTGCCCTTTTCCAATCATCCAGGATCTCTCCTGATCACCATGAGTTTTCAAAGATGATGGCCATTGGTTCTGCAATCTCGTCAACTCCCTCAGCATGCTCAGGTGCATCCCATCCAGCCTCATGGACTTGTATATGTTTAGCTTTTCTAAATGGCCCGAACCTGTTCTTTCACCACTGTCAGCTGCTCACCTCCTCCCCAAACTGCGCTGCCTGGTGCACTAGTCTGGGAGCTGACCTTGCCTGTGAAGACTGAGGCAAAGAACGCATTGAGCGCTTCAGCCTTTTCTTCATCCTCTGTCACAAAGTTGCTTCCCCATTCGGTAAGGGACTCATACTTTCCCTGATCCTACTCTTGCTACCGACATACTTGTAGAAACCCTTCTTGCTACCCTTCATGTCCCTTGCTAGCTGCAACTCAAATCGCACTTTGACCTTCCTGACTTCATCCCCAAATTCCTGAAAAATGCTCTTATACTCCTTCCTATTCATTTGTCCAAGATTCTACTTCTTATAAGCTTCCTTTTTGTGACTTAGTTTACTGAAGAGTTCCTGGCTAAGCTGAGCTGCTCTGCCAAACTTGCTAGTCTTTGTGCATCGGGCTGGTTTGTTTCTGCACTCTCAGTAAGGCTTCTTTAAAGTATAGCCAGCTGTCCCACATTCTTCTCTCCCTC
This sequence comes from Alligator mississippiensis, assembly GCF_030867095.1. Classification (NCBI taxonomy): domain Eukaryota; kingdom Metazoa; phylum Chordata; order Crocodylia; family Alligatoridae; genus Alligator; species Alligator mississippiensis. Next base: position 169,644,859 of record NC_081826.1, on the reverse strand, counting down.
AGACTGGCTTCCCAGGGGATCCTGCCCATCAGTTCTCTGAGCAAGTCAAAGTCTGTTTTTCTGAAGTCCGGGGTCCTTACTCTACTGCTCTCCATCCTTCTTTTCCTCAGGATCCTTAACTCAATCATTTCGTGGTCACTGCTGCCTAAGTTGGCATCCACTACTACATTGCCCACCAATTCTTCCATGTTTCTGAGCAGCAGGTCAAAAAGAACATGGCCCCTGGTTGGCTGCTCCATTACTTGCACCAGGAAGTTGCTCCCAACACTTTCCAAAAACTTCCCGGATTGCCTCTGCATTGCTATATTGTCCTCCCAGCAGATTTCAGGGTGATTTAATTCCCCCATGAGAACTAGGGCCTGTGACTCGGAATCTTTCGCTAGCTGTTTGATGAAAGATTTATCCACCACTTTCTCCTGGTCCGTTGGTCTGCAGCAGACACCCACCACAACATCACCCTTTTTGCTCTCTTCTTTGATCCTAACCCAGAGATAATTTGAACCCATCCATGACAGTGCTCCAGTCATGCGAGCTATCCCACCAAGTGTCTGTTATTCCAATTATGTCATAGTTGCACTGTGATTGTGTCAGGATTTTCAATTCTTCCTGCTTGTTTCTCAAGCTTTGTGCATTCATGTACAGGCACCTGAGGTAACCAGTTGATTGACCTGATTTCTCAGGAAGTATGAGATCACCTCCCCTGTTGCCCCCTCCTGCTTGCTCTTCCTCCAGGTCTCCCACTTCCCCATGAACATCCCATGGTCAAAGAAGCCAAAGCCCTGCTGGCAACACCACCTGGCAACACCTATGTGGCCAAGTTTTGATTTCAGGATGCACCCATTCTTGCCTGGGCCCTTTCCCTTGACTGGAAGGATCAAAAAGAACATGACCTGAGCCCCAGACCACTTCACCCTTGCACACAGAGCCCTGTAGTCACTTTTGATCCTCTCAGGGTCTCCCCTGGCAGTACCATTGGTGTCCAGATGGATAAGCAGCACAGTGTAGTAATCAGAAGGCCAGGTGAGTCTCGGTAAGTCCTCCATGACATCTCAGATTTTGGCTCTGGGCAAGTAGCAGACTTTAGTTTATAGGGGCTGAAATAAGACTGGAAGGGACAGGGAAGCATAGAACAGGGCAAGTTTGGATAATCATGGAAAGAGTCCTCAAAGCAAGGAGTGGGGACAACAACCAAGAAGGAGAGAGAAAGAGGATGAGTGTAAAGTGATCTGATAAGTACAGCAGAGGATGGGATTAACTAAGGAAAACTGAGGCTGAAGAACCTCAGAGTAAATAACCTGGCTGAGTTCAGGCAGAGACCTCACAGGAATGTCACACTCCAGACTAATGGAAAATACTGAATGACCGCCTGAGAGGAAAGGAGCAGGGTATAGGGGAGGTGGAGCCCTGCAGAACATCATGGCCCTGCCAGATGGACCTCTGTGCAGACAACCATCCATCCTCCCAAATCTTTTTACAACATCAAGGTGTGGCAAATGAGTGCAGAGGACAAGCCAGATGTCAAGTTAATTCTGACACAATAGGGTGGGCAAAGGGCACCCACTCACCTACAAGTACCAAACTCAATGTAGACCTGATGCACCACCTTCTAAGTGAGTGGAGACAATTCCATAATTACAACTGCAACCCCCCAAAAAGAGGGCCATAGAAGGGTATCCCAGCACTTCCTTTGTTTCAAATTTAGTTAGCTCAACATGTGGCATACAGCATGTGGGACAGATTTGTTTGCATGTTCTTCTTCCTGTGCAAAATCCACCTCCCAACTAAGCTCAAAATTGACAAAAATATGTTTCTTTTACTTTTAGCAAAATAAAAAAAAAAGTGGTCCTGATTCTTTGCTAATTGGTGTCAAAGTCAAAACTCTTCTAGTCTTCAAAGCTACACAATCAGGCCTTATATAAGGAGTTACAATTTTCCGATTCTGCTTAACATATTGATTCACTATACTGATCTAAGAATGAACAGGAAGCATTCGAGTAGCCATTAAAAATTCTGAACGATGAGGAAGCAAGCTTGCTTTTTCTGTCCCCTCTCAATCTAATCATAAATTACATATTTGGTATTCAGAACTGAGAGGGAGACTTTTCTTTGCAGCAGAAGACTTTATTGAATGGGCAGAGCTTGCCATTGCTTGGCTTAAAAGACAAAGTTAATCTTTACATGCAAAAAAACCATTAATTTTAGGAGGAAAAAATATTTGTTTTCTTTACTTCACTAAATTAACTGTTGAACTGTCACTTAAGACTTGTTTTTGAATCAAACACTCCTTTTTCAGTCCTTGGTCTCTCAAGCTGCTTACACAAATATTTCCACAAGAAGTAAAAAGATAAAAGAATAAACTGTAAGCTGTGTGGAATTTAAGATTTATTTAAAATATAAGGGAAATGCAACTAGTAAGTGGTGTTTGTGTACCCTTGTTCAAGCTTTCAGTGTTCAAGACTGTGTGCATGTGTATAGTTAATTTTGGAAGAAATAATGCTAATTACACTTAGCAGTAAAACAAAGGGATTGGAAACAGGATAAAAACAAGCTGAAATGTCCAGAAAACATGTAGTAGCTTGATACAAATTACACCATTCTTTATCAATAGATATATACACTGAATTAAGGTAGGTAACCAGCATAATGTTTACTAAGACATTTGGTATATTTACTGTGGCTTTGAGTCTTGTGCTAGTGTAACAACAACAACAACAATCATTTTTGTGACTACAGGGAAGTATTATTGCTGCCCAAACTCTTTTTCCTAATGTTCATTAAAGGCTTATCAGCCCATGTAATCTTCTTTATATTCTCCTGCACCATTTTCTGAATTGTTTCTTCCCAAACTACCATTTTAATTTCTTTAGCAATAATAAGCCATCAGAAGCTTTTATGAAGTTAATGAATACTTCAACAATCATGTCCACAAAAGACTCCTGGAAATCAAAAATATTAACTTCCCATTAAATGCACGTCTCTGAAAGTTCTCTGTTATTAACGCCTAAGAGCTTACTCTTTTAAATTATTTGCTAGGTTCATAGCACAGAATAGATATGTAGAAATAGCTATTCTGCTGTAGTACAATTGAGATAATGAACACAATGGAAAAGCTTCTTCCAAAGATAAAAACAGCGTTTTTTCTGCATATTGTGGAACTAAGAGACAAATACTCATCAGATCATTAAAGACCTGAAGGCTTCCATTGACTTAAATGGGCTTTGGATCACTCCATCCTTGTCTCTGCTGGAGATTTTGTTGCTCTGCAATTTCTGTTGTTTACTCCTCAAATTTAAGTGCCTCAAATGAAAGCTACTATTTTCCTTTGGAAACTATTCTACAGCCTACCTCATTGATGGCTAATGGTGAAGGAAGTGTAAATGGATAATGCATAGACTTATTTGAACCTTTTGGGATTTATCAATTAAAATTTGACCAAAAGTAAACATATTTTACATTTTTATACAGTGTGTTCAGAGCATCTTAAAGCAGTTTACAAATATTAAAGTAATTCCTATAAGACAATTTGACAAATATTATTAATGTCATTTAATAGAAATGGGGTGGTTAAGTGGAATAAATCAAGTGGAATGATGTAAATAAGTCCACAGAAGAACCTAATACAGGAGGTCAAACTGCTGAATACCAGTTTCATACTCTAACCATCAAAAAACACTCTACTTCACTTGCACTTTGTTTTACAGGCACTGAAAACAAATTAGTTCAGTCAGTGAACTTAACATCCAAAAGGTGTGCTACCCATTCTATGGCGTTTAATTACAGGGAACTGACATTAAAAAATAGTGACATTTCTAATTTGGGAAAAGGGGCAAAATAAAGTGATATTTTGTTTGCAGTGTGCTTGCCTATTTTCCCCCAACCAATAATACATGTGATGCATTCTTTCAAGTTTTGAAATCTGGAAAAAAATGAATCTTTTTAAAAAAGAGAAACCCCACAAATCATAAAAATATTCTGCTTTTTCAAATCAGTTTTATTTCTTACATCATATGACTTCAGCTGATCTGCTTGCAGGAGAAAGAGAAGCAAAATTCAATGGCATCTGATAAATATAGACCATTTCAAAGTACATTTGCAGACAGCTTTTAAGCATAGACTGAAGTTTACTAGGGTGCCTGAACCAAAAGAAGACAGTAGGTGCTGGGTCTTTCAGGAGAAAGCTGCTTTGATAATACAAAGCCCACTGATGACCAAGTCAGCACATCTCTTGGGTAATTAGACCTGTCCTTGCCTAGCCTAGCTTCCCTATTTCCCTATGTATTTGGCTGCCATTGAATCCTGTTGAAGAACTAGTACAAATCTATGGACTATGTGCTGTTCTGTTACTAAGTACGAGAAAACTAGCCAGAAAGTTGGGTTCCTACAGTTTCTATTGGTTCTGGTTGATAGAATACAGACAGAAGCACACCTATGTTCAGTTTTGTTTTTGTTGTTGTTTTTTAACTGTCTGTGACTACTGTTATATTTTAAAAGAATACATTTGACACATTTAGACTCTCTGGGGGTATCAAACTTTATTCCACTTGACAGCAGGAATAATTGCTGTTATGCACAATAAAATTGATTGAAAAGTTTGGATCTGCTTGCTTCTCCATTTTTACAGCCTAATCTTTTCTGCCGATCAGTGTTTCAATGGACAAATACAAAAAAGGAAAGGCATATTTTGTGGTATGAAAACGTATATGGCGAAGTTTAATTTCAGTTAAACTGGTGTAAGCCTGCAATAAAGTTAATGGAGTTACTTTGCAGACAAGGTTCCTTGGGTGAATTTGATATCTTTTATTAGACCAACCCAAATGGTTGGAGAATAGTTATTAAGCAAGCTTTTGGGTTCAAAAACCCTTCGTCAAGCTAAGGATGCTGCAGCAGTTGCTGCGTGCTCTTCCTGGATGGAATGAAAAGTAAACAAGCCAGGGGCTGGGCTGGGCTGGGGAGTCAGTTGCCAGGCAGATTGTAATGTATCAAAAATCCAATGTCTGTGTTTAGTCCCTGATCTATAGTATCCAGCAGGTTGATGAAATGGAGCTCATAGGCTCGTCTCTGGGAAGTGCTGTGTAAATTTCCCTTGAGGATCAGGACTGAGAGATTGGAGAGAGAGTGGCCCTCCTGTGAGAAATGTGCCCCCACCGGTAATTGGGTGTTTCTGTCTTTGATGGATTTCCGGTGTGCGTTCATTCTGGTGCGCAGTTGTTGTCTGGTCTCTCCTACATATCTTCCATCAGGGCATTTGGTGCATTGGATGAGGTATACTACATTCCTGGAGGTGCAGCTGTAAGATCCTGGGATGCTGATGGCTCTGTTGTGGGGTGTAGTAATAGTGGAGGTGGTGGAGATGTGGGGGCAGGTTTTGCATTTCTTGTCATGGCATGGTCTGGATCCTTTTGGTGTGTTCTGGGGCTGAGGAAGTTTGCTTCTTGTGATGAGGTTGGCGAGGTTCGGTGCTTGTCTGAAGGCTAGGATGGGTGGCTCTGGGAAGATTTTTTTAAGAATAGGGTCTTTTTCTAATATGGGTTGCAATTTTTTGAGGATTTTCCGTACAGGTTCAAGGGATGGGTGATACATCATAACCAGTGGTGTGCGATTTGTGGGTGTTTTTCTTCTGTACTGCAGCAGTTCTTCACGTGGTATCCAGGTGGCTCTTTCAAATGTGCGATCTACCTTTCTGGAGGAGTGTCCTTGCTGGGTGAAAGCCTTTTTCAGATTGGTGAGGTGGCGATCCCGGGTGTTCTCTTCAGTACAGATGCGGTGGTATCTGAGGGCTTGGCTGTATATCACAGCTTTTTTGGTGTGTTTCAGGTGATTGCTGGTTTTGTGCAGATATGTGTGTTGGTCTGTGGGTTTCTTGTATACTGTGGTCTGTATTTTACCCTTCTGGATACTGATCATTGTGTCTTAAAAGGGGATGTTGGTGCTGGAGTATTCTAAAGAAAGTCGGATGGAGGGATGGTGACTGTTGAATTTCTGGTGGAACTCAATTAGAGATTCCAGGTTCTCACTCCAAATGATGAAGATGTCATCGATATATCGTAAGTACAGCAAGGGTTTGATGGTGCAGTTCTTGAGGAAGTCTTCTTCCAGGTGGCTCATAAAAAGGTTGACATACTGTGGGGCCATTTTAGTGCCCATAGCTGTTCTCATCGTCTGGAGGAAGTGTTGATTATTAAAAGTGAAATTGTTGTGTGCGAGGGTGAAGTGTATAAGCTCAGTGATATCTTTGGGTCTGTATACTGGGTTGTAATCTTGTTCCTGTAGATATGTAAGGCAGGCATGGATGCCATCCTGGTGTGGGATGTTGGTGTATAGGCTGGTAACGTCCATGGTGGCTAGGAGTGTGTTGCTGGGAAGGTGGTCTATGTTTTTAAGTTTCCGTAGCAAGTCTGTGGTGTCTTGGACAAAAATTGCTCTGTGGGTGACAAGCGGTTTTAGGATGGATTCAACAAAACCTGATATTTCTTCAGTTAGGGTCCCATGGTTGGATATGATAGGTCTGCCAGGGTTCCTTTGTTTGTGGATTTTAGGGAGCATGTAAAAAGTCCCTGGGTTAGGTAGTGGGGGGATCAAGGTCTGTAGTTTTTCTTGTAATCTCGGTGGAAATGATTTGATGGTATTGTTGAGTTTTTTGGTGAAAAGGGGAGTAGGATCTTCTTGTAGTTCTTTGTAATATGTGGTGTCAGAGAGCTGTCTGTTGTCTTCCTTTATGTAATCCTCATGGTTTAGGATGACTATGGCTCCTCCTTTATCTGCTGGTTTTATTACTATTTGGTGGTTAGATCTTAGAGATTCTATGGCCTTTTTCTCTGGTAGAGAGAGGTTGTTGTGGTGGCGCGTGTTGCTGATTATTTTATTGTTCATTCTTTCCCTGAAGTAATCAATGTAGCGGTCAAGGTTAGGGTTTCGTCCACTGCGAGGTGTCCAATCTGATGTTTTTTTTGTGTCACAACCCAAGGGTGTGATTTTGTTTGTGTGCGCTTCGGCACTGCTAAATTATTTTCCGCCACTAGGAGCTTTCTTTGCAGGGTGCATTTCTTAGTTGCAAAGAGAAATGCACGGTGCAAAGGAGTTCCCGCCACCCGCATGCAAATTTGTGTCCCACTATTGGCCAGTTCTAAATTATTCCCACGTGGCAGCTAGCGATTGGCTTGCTAGCTGTATAAGAGGCTTGAGCGGTTTCCGCCCAAGTTGGAGGACTCCACAACTATCAGGAGGAGGAGAACTTCACATCTCGTGAAGATCTCTAAGCACTGCGGAGCCTATCGGACCCAGCGTGTACCTTGAGATGGCTATAGGGGTCTGATCAACCTCTGGCCTCTCCCCAGAACGATCCCTCAACGAACCCCTTCCCTGTGCACAAGTTCCACGGAGCCTAGCAAACTTTGTGTGAGCGTATCCAGAGCTCTTTCTCCGAGTTGTTTTCTTCGGTTGACACGACAGGCTCGCGTGTTTAGAGCCTTCAACCGGATTGGGCTAGAGGTTCGCGTGGAAGGAACTCTTGTCCGCTTTTCTTCTTTCCTGTCTGTAACTGCAACTCAAGCAAGTTTTCCTGCCTGCACCGCGACCATCTACGGTGTAAGTAAAATAATCTTTAATCAACTGCTAAGCATCCGTGCCTAATTCTAGTCCACTGGCCTGCATTCCCCGACCCGCATGCCAGGGCTGCTGGCCACAGCCCGCCGCGCGCCCCCGAGAACCTCGGACCACTCCCGGCCTGCACATGGCGATGAGGATGGGATCAGAGGAAGGTACGCTGGAGCTAGAATTAGTTAAGAACTGCCCTTGGCGCAGTGGAAAACGCCAAGTGGAAAACTTTATGGAACTGGAGGCGCATATCGCTTACCACCAGGCGGGCGGAACGGGTGAGAGGTTTATCAGCGGATGCCTTTCGCTGAAGGGAGAAGAGGGAGCTTCCGAAGATGGAGCCCTGAAAGAGAGGGAAGTGTATTTTCACCCCTTGGCATTCGGGTGTATAATGGGTGATAAGCGGGTCCTGTTCAGGCCCCTCGACACTGTGTCCCTTGCCAGAGTCAACCCGGCAGGCGAAGTGAACCCGACCCTCACCCGGGAGTGAGCCCGTTGCCTAAGATGTGCTCGGGAGAGTGAAGAACCGGTGCTGATCGACCGGTTCACCCCCTTTATGCTGGCGTCTAGATTAAGGGGTCGCAAGCTTCCATCCGAGCTCTGCGAAGATCTGGAGACGGAGGAACGCACCGCAGATGAGAGGGTGGCCCCACAATACGACAAGGGGGGAGTGCTAACTGCAACTTTTCGCACTGTAACTGATCTAATGCAAAATAATTTAAGTTTAAAAGCCCAGCTGCGTGTGGCCGTTCAAGCGGTCAAAGAAGCAGCTGCGAAAGAAAATCCTGAAACGCCATGACAAGATGGCACCGAGCAAGAGGGAGACCGCGTGGAAGAACTGGAAGAGAAGGGTGGAGCTTTGGAGGAACCCGCGAGAGTTCGGCGAGCGACTACACCCACCGACGCAGCGTCGCTTCCGGCGATCCCGCCCACTGATGCAGCATCACTCCTAGCGACCACGCCTTCGTGCCGACGGAAGGAAGAATTGAGCGGAGGAGTGCATCTGCCCCTCCTGCCTGAAGTAATAACAGCAATGACTCCCACAGCAGTAGTTCAGCCTATAACAACAACTAACCGAGTTGCTACTGCCTACTATGCTCTTACCAGAACTGAACTACAGGATTTGTGCAGAGAATCAAGAATCCAACCTGAAGAAACTCTAGCTGTATGGTTGGGACGTTTGGTCGTGGAACTTGGATCCGACCTGCTGAACCAGGAAGAAGCAAGCTTCTTGGTCAGACAAGCTTCGTGGAGTAGAGGACATGTCACTGACATCGACATAGTGGCGTTCAACGTTCACTAGCCTATTCCACTGCCAGCGCTTGTTGCAGGACTGATCGGTCAGAAAGCCCACGCATGGCATGACGGACGGCCAGAACATACCGGCGCAGAGCAACTTATGCTAGCGATCATCGGAGTCTCGTACTGTGCCTGGAATCCCAGAGCACGTGCACTGGGACTGACTTCACTCCAGCGAATAAGACCATGGCCTCACCGTCATCTACGAGATCCTGGAACCGTTCCAGTAACCATTCACAGCATAGATAGTTGTCTTGAGGTTTATGGGCAAAAGAACAAAGGAAAGAACAAGGAAAGTGCTACCATGCCACTTAACCCCAGTCCTGCCACAGGCAGCCAGGGAGCATGTGCTGGAAGGAGGAACCTGTATGCCAAGACTGCTGTCCCTGGCCAAGCCCAGCACCCCATGTTGCCACTCCCCACAAACCCTGGCTAGAGTGGCTGTGGGCCCCACAACCCATCCCCAGATCAGCCAGAGACAGCAGGACCAGTGTTGGTGAGGTGTGGGTCTCTATCGTTTTTGAGCTCAAAGTGCTGCACATGACAATGAAAAAGTATGTTTCTATTAATATTTTCACATAGAAAAGGAATCAGCAAAACATTAAGACAATTCACTAACCTGTATAATTTTTCAGAAGAGGTTAACATAAGGTCCACATTGAAAAATGTAATAAGGGTGACTAAAAATAAAATACTTTTGCACTGGCTGTGCACATGTGCAGACACACATCTGCTGTGTTCTGTCATGTGAAATAATTACAAGACTTGGCTTGTGCCATCAGACTTTGCTTCTATCAATTATTATGCTCACTAGAGCGTTGAGAAGCTTTCAAAATTGAAAATTAATAGGGAGTGCATCTTAAAAGTTAGGAGGTCCAATTCGGTTAAGCTTCCAAAGTTTTGCCCTTATTATATGAGTCCTTAAGGGTGGTGAGAGAAGAGGGATGCTCCTTTCATCATGCCCATGCCATAAGACTTTTGTAACACGTATAAATAGCTGCCTTCTTTCCTTCTAGTGGCAACAACAGTATTCAAAGGCTGAATGAAAGGATTTTTTTTCTCTGTTTAGTAGGGCTGTACGAAACGCCTGTGTTTCATTTCAGTTTTGGATTTGGCATTTCAATGGGACAGCAATTCATTTTGGTGTTTCAAATCGCTGTTTTGTTTCATTTCAGCTGAAGCTGAAGGGTTTTGATGATGTTTCAGTGGTTTGGCCATAGGCTATAATGGGGAATGACAAAAATGCCTATAATGTTGTCATTTCTTGCTCAATTCTGATGAAAATTGCAGATATAGTAGCCCCTTTAGACAGCGTGAAGTCTACCAAATATCAAGGAGATAGGTGTAGGGGTTTCTGGAAAACTGTACCTCAAGATGATGAGAGAAAAACTTGTGTCGTGTGTGTGTGAAGGCACGGGGGACGGGAGGTGAAAACAGCAGGAATGGTAGCCCCTGCTGAGGACATGAAGCCAGGCAAGTTTCAAGGAGATAGGTATGGGGGTTTCTGGGAAACTGCACTTTGTCATGGAGTAGGGTCCTAGAGATGGCCATGATACCTCTAGGACCCTGTAACCATGCCAGCTCTGCCCTGCAGGCACCTTTTCTTCTTTCCTGCTACCACATCTTTTTGGAAAAGATAATAGATAGGGAGGCTGTCCTCGAGCTTCAGCTCAGTCACAGTCCTAATGGGCCCCACTAAACCCTGTAGGTTCTTGGACCCCTTGCTGGGACCTGCTCTAAGTAGGTACCACAAGGGGACACCCCAAGCCTTATAGGATAGATGTGCAGCTCCATGCCGTGCAGGTAGTACATCAATATCATCCCTGTAAAGAGGTCTTGGTCTCACTCTACCTTCTATTGTCACTGGGCTTTCTATGGCCCTGTTGCTGTACCCTTACTGGCACTGGGGCCTCTACATGACACAGTAGTGTGCCCTAGTGAGGCCTCCTTGTTCCCTACAGCCTCAGGCCAGTCCACCACTTTAAATAACAACAGGTAAGTAACACACTAGCACTACCATCACAGGCAGCCAATTGTCACAGAGCCTTTCTTTCCTCTCCTGCAGGAGCTTCTTCTCCAGCAGCTGCCAGAGAACTCTCCTGGCCAGCCCTAGCCCTGGGGCTTAGATGTTCCCAGGGCCCTGCCTCCTTCTGTTCAGCTGACCGGGGACAGGTGCTAAGGGTACAGGTTGTAGCTGTGTTGGTCTAAGGACATGGCAGACAAGGTTCTTTGGGTAAATCTGATATCCTTTAGTAGACCAACTGAATACTTGAAGAAATATATCACAACAAGCTTTTGGGTTGAAAACCCTTCATCAGGCTGAGGAAGCACCTGCACTTAGTGTGTGTGTGTGCTCTTCCTGGATGGAGGGAATAGTAAAGAAGCCAGTGGCTGGCATGCAATGCAGGCAAGAAAGCCAGTCAGTGAAAATGGAAATGGAGGCATCACAGGGTGAGAGACAGGCTGGGGTAGTGGGGAAGGGGGATGTAGCAGAAAAAAGTGGAGAGGTATCTGGAGAGTCAGATGTTCAGCAGGTTGTAGTGTGTCATAATTCCACTCAGCTCTGTTTAGGGGGCCACTGATCCCAATCTCCCTGACCAAGGTCATGGATGGCCTTCTGTTGTTCCATCAACCTCTCAAGCATCAGGTATGTGGAGTTCCACTAAGTTTCTACATCCTGCACGATATTGTGTTGTGGGATGTTCAGCTCTGCCTGTTTCTTTTGCAGCATCTTGCCCCGCTAGACAGTAGTAGCTAGGAATCAGTCAGAGTCAGTGCCTTTCAGATGCTGCTCTCTGGTGAGAGGCTGACAAAGGCTGACAGCTTAGGTACTTACAGGCCACAGGCTTATATGCTGTTCTTAAACTTTTTAGGTCCCTAACTCAGAGCACTGGGATTGGAAGGGACCTCAGGGACAGTTGGCAGACACTGGCCAGCTACAGATGTCAGTCTGTTCCCCCCTCTTCCCCCTCCCTCTCCTTACTTTCTCGTTCCCTGCAGGTCCAGCTTCGAAACACCTTTGAAACACTGAAACATCCTTGAAACATTTTGACTTGGTTCATTTCATTTCAAACATTTCAACAGATCTCCTGTTTCATTTTGGATTCAGAGTTTTGATTGCTGAAATGCTCAAAGCACCGCCAAAATGAAATGGCAGTTGAAATTTTGCACGGCCCTACTATTTAGCAGTTCTGTTTCAGAGTGGTCTTTTACCATGGGCCCCGGACCCAGGGGAAAAAAGTCCTTAGTATAAGAGAGATTCTGTCCTGCAGCTCCCTTCCAAAGTTACCATTTTTCAGGGGCTCTTCAGAGAAAGCAGCCTGGGAATGGTTAACAAGTCCTTGCCTATCACATAGTTGCTGAGGACAGAGTATAAATAGAAAAGTCAGATCAAAGGGGAATATGTGTCCTTTCCTAAGTGGGATACCTTATGAGAATTACTACTTAGTGCTTTCTGACTGATTTGCTGATAGTTTCATTCATAATAAAACAAGCCCAGAGAAAAGGGACTTAAAATTCTAATGCCTGCAGCAGCTTTATTTCTATTCCCTGCTTGGTGAAACTGGCTATTGACTTACATCCTTTGACAGCTCAGGTGCATGACTTTGCACCACAGACCTCAGTCCACTGTTCAGCCTTTTAAAATTACAGGAGAAATAAAGCTTTCTATGAGCACCAGACAATTTGAATCAATACCAAATGGGAAGAGTTGCAGCATCCAGAGTATACCATTAAAGGCAATACAAGTAATTAATTTTAAAAACACTAATGTACAATTAAGCAAATGACTAAAACTATGAAGGAGGATTATGCTGAATTAACATTCATACCCGAAAGGCTGAGACTGGAGGTATTTCCGCCCTGATATTCATATATGGCAATAAGAAAACATGCTATTGTTTTGACTAAATTTTCCCCCCTTTTTACTGTCTTGGACTGAATGCATTTCTGTACTAAGATCCTTTCAGCAAAAAAAAAGTGTGTGTCAATTAGTATAGGACAGAGTATAGGGCATTCAGTACAGGACAGAGTGCTTAAGGGAGAGGCCAAAATGATGATCCCCCTTTTCTCCACTGCACCATTATTCACATAACAGAGAGCAATGTAGGGGCTGCTCTATCTTATGACAGCTGGCTGCAGTCCCTATATGACATGACAGCTATGAGCTGGCACAGAGGTATAACACTATAGTTGGGTGCCCGGGGCAGCTGCCACAGAAGAGGATGTGTTTGGAGGATGTATTTTACTGTAGATTACAGGGAATTCTATGGTTACTATGCACACGAAGGGTTATGTTGAATAGTTCTGATGGCCTTTGTGGGATTAGATCTCTTTCTCCTGTTCATCTTTCTTCTTCTTGAGTTTTTAAAATACTTATAATACATGCTTTACCAAATTACATTTTATCAATCCTCTGGTTCTGAGATTATCTTGGTTGCTCGCAGTGTAACCCTAATAGGGGGCTTATATGCATTATGCCGGTGTTCTCTCTGTCTACCTCTCTCTTCCTCTGCAAAATCATATACTAGTCAGAGAAGAGATTGGGGAGCACTAGTTCTCTTAGGCTACAAACAGATATTGCATTTGTCTGGCAAAAAACATTTTATCCTGAGACAATGTGCAATTATTCAGACATTCATTTCCATTGAATCCTAAGAAGGTTCATGGGATAGAAGCACTAACAGTTTATCCTGGGAGATCATATAATATGTCTGACAGTTATCCCAGGTGTGTCATTAAATCAATGGAAGCAAAGCAGCAGTACATTCAGAAGTTTACTAAACCCTACACATGTAAACACTGATCCTGGGATATTTTTATCTAGGACAAACACAGGCACAACTTGTCCAGGCACAAACACAATGTCTGTTGTACAGTGGTATTGAGAAACCTCTCTGTATACTGCTGGGAGTTTAAACTGATCACTAGAACTGGAGTCAGGAGGGAATTATCAACTGCAGCAGACTAACAAGGATTCTTGGGAATTTTTTGCCTTCCTTTGTATTGCTACAGGATCATCTGAGTATATTTTACATAATAAAATTCCCTATCATTGCAGGAGCCAACGATACTGATGACACTGTTAGTCACTTCTGATTTCTTCTTGTTAGACACTGAAGTTTTGAGGTTTAGACATTTTTAGTCCTAATGATCCTAAGCTTGCCATAAAGTACTAGGGATGCTTGTGGTTCTTGTGTGTTGGAGGGGCCAGAGAAGATGCAACTAGAGCCTTCTGAACTAAACATTTATTATGTGGTTGACTGCACTCACTCGGGACTGGAATCAATGACACAGGTGGCCCTTTCTAGTTATGCGTTCCAATTTGTTTTAAAACTGACTTCTGTAATTTTAACACCATAATTTATAGGAAAATTATGTACTTTTCCCTCATCAAAAAAAATCCCCTCATTTTAACAACACGCTATTTACTTGGGTGAATGTCACCCTGAGTACATACATTAATTTTATATATCTATATCGATATAGATATATATCTATATCGATATAGATATATAAAATTTATGACTTATGAGATCTTTCAGTTTTAAGTGACTGGTATCCAACGTTATTAGTATAAATCAAAAGCAGTTGGTGGTTTTTCATCAACTAACATGAATTTTACTAGTCACTGAAATAACTTAGTATATCTGGTTATATATTTACTAGGAACATTTAAAGGGCAAGGTATTGAATATAGTTACTATCCAAGGGAGCACATTAATCATTATGAATTTAATTTTTCCCTATAGTCTAAAGTGCACTTATTTTATGAACAAAACTCAATTTTAATTTTATTTTCTTTTGAATTTATCACATATTTAGTTTACCTGTGTCCTTTATTTTATTATTGATGAACATATCCACATACTTAAATCATCAGGGGCCCATCTGCATCGTATTTCTCAATAAATGCTTTGAAAAAAGATTGATAAACTTTCTGTTGTCTTTTAATTTTGTAACTGAAAAAATATTCTTATTGTTTCATTAGTGGCAGTACTAATGCAACTATTCTTTTCTAGTTTTGAAATGAATAGTTAAGTGTTGTCAGCAGAAAGCATATTATTACTTTGTAGGCTATTACTTTTTTAAAATGTTGGCACCTTCAATGTAACATTTTTGCTGACATGCTTTATCTTTAACTACACTGGACACTCAAAGAAGTTCCATTATAAAGCACTGGCAGAACATTTCAAATTTCCCTTTAAAATGCAGCGTACTGTCTTAGGAAGTGGTAGAGACAGTTAGCTGTGTTGGTCTGAGATCAGGCAGAAGGTAGGGCAGGATAGTACCTTAGCAATTAAATGGTTCAGAGAGGCATGAGTTCTCCTAGGCAACAACCTACTTCATGAGATGTAGCATGCCTCTCTAAACCAGTTTGTTGCTAAGGTACCACCTTGCCCTCTCTTCTGTCTGGAACTGGTAGAATACTTCAAATACAAGTAAAAAAAATATTTTCAAAGACACCAAGGGTTAGCTCCACAATGTGATTTATGTGTTATCCTATTGTGTGCTGGAATGCCTCAATTACAGGCACTTAACCTCCAGAGTAGAATCTAAGGCCAGGAATTAAAAGCCTGGGAGAGTTAGGCACATCAGAGTGGGATTTATAGTACTCAGAATGCAGAATAGGAAATCACAGAAGATAGCTCACCCAGGAAGAGGAAATACAGGTCAATAAACTCGACTCAAATGAATATTTCACTAGCTTGGAGGCAAATGGTATCACACTAATAGCTGGGAGAAATATCACTTTACTCAAGCTGCTCTAAGGAGCTGCTCCTTTGAAAACACAAAGGACATAATCTGTCATTTGAAATGCTGAAGGAGGATACAAAGACAGACCCATCTCCTTTTGGGAACCCCCAAATAATCTGCCAAACAGCAGCAGTGAAGACAGGATGCAGACACCTCACTGCTTCAGGGCTCTGAGTACACAGGCAGCAGACACCAGGCATGGCTAGTTGAAGAAACTACCAAAAGAAACACACAGCAGCAGCTCACAGCACTCAACATACACATGCCATTTACCTTTTCCAAAGGTTCAACATACTGTCCCATGGCTGGAGTTTGGCATTCTATAATATGCTTCCCTAAATTGCATTTTAAAAGTACACCAGGAAGACCCTGTATCTGATAGCAACTGGATCTCCAAGTTTCTATGCCTTAGAATTATTCAGGGGTGTAGGTTGTAGCTGTGTTGGTCTAAGGACATAGGCAGACAAGGTTCCTTGTCTGCCTTATAATTATTCAAACACTTAGAACCCACTAGACTCATCTAACCATGGAAGTACAGTGTCTGGTATTACCCTAGAAAAACAGGGTTGCTTATTCACTTGGGTCCTTCAGAAGTATCCAAATACTTCAGCAGATCAGTTAGGTCATCACAACAACCCAAATTAAGAGAACAACTTCCTTCCCATTCCTATCTCAGGATACTGCATAAGAATCATTTTCTTCTGAGCTTCCAGAACCCATGCTGTTACCATCCCCTGGTTCATCTTGTCATCACTTCTGAAGCTTTTCAACTGAACTACCTCCATCATGCCTACATCCAGCCCCTACCTTCCTTTCACACACCAGAAAAATCTGTGGTACAACAGATTTTGGAGAATGAAACCCATTTATTAATATCAGTACCTGTCCTCTCCCACTTGAAGGGTTTGTCCGGATAATGGTACACATTGTACTAAATTTGTACATACAGCTTTCCGTCAATTTATGCAGGTTTTGTATATGCGAATTCACTCGTATGCAATTAGCATTTTTAGATCCATAATTCGTTATATGTGAAGTAAATTCGCTCTTATGTGATCAGCATAGGCAAGCCTGTGCTCTCCCTGTCCCCACTCACCCCAGCTCCTGGGCTGCCATGGTGCGTTGGCTGCTTCTGGGTCCGCTGCAGCAGGGGCTGGGGTGAGTGAGGACAAGTGGAGCCCTGGCCAGCATAGGGCGTGGCACTCACCCCAGCTCTGGATGCAGTGGCCCTAGGAACGACCAGTGCCAGTTGCCTGCAGCTGCTGGGCTGCACTGTACTCCAACTGTCCCTTCATGCCTGGGCTCTGCCTGTCTCCACTCACCCCAGCACCTGGGCTGTACCATGCCATGTTGCAGGTAGCTGGTGTTGGCTGTTCCCAGGGCTACTGCAGCAGGGGCTGCAGCAGGGGCTGGGGTGACTGCCATGTTCCATGCCACCTGAGGCTCTGCTTGTTACCACCCACCTCAGCCCCTGCTGCAGCGGCCCTGGGAGCAGCCAACACCAGCTGCCTGCACCATGACACGGCACAGCCCAGGAGCTGGGCTCAGTGGGCACAGGTGGCTGCTCCTGGGCCTGCTGCAGGGAGCAAAGCAGAGGGAACTGTCAGTGGGTGTGGGTGTAGGTGGGGAGGGGTGCCTCTTGCTGTTTCATGCCCCTAGGAGGGCTGGAGGCTGGGGGAGTGTGGCAGGCTCTTCTCAGGGGGTGCATGCCCCCAGATCTGTGCATGGGATAACAGTAGCTGCTACTGCAGGCTGGGGCTGGTGGCAGCACCAGGCTCTTCCCAGCGGTCAGCATGGCCTGCCCTGCCGCATCCACTGATAGTTCCTTCTGCTTTGTTCCCCTGTGCAGCTCTGGGAGTGGCACCCCTTCTCACACCCCTTCCCTACTGCCAGCCTCACTCCCTCCTTCCCTCCCTCCCTGGCATGGGAACCTATCCTTATTTGTTACATTAAAAAATGGGTTTGCTTCATGCAAATTCAATTTATGTGCCATTCTCCAGGAATGCATGTACTGCATAAATCAAGGGAAACCTATACATGTCCATTGGGATTGCCTTGGGATCCTAGGTAACAAGAATGAAGCTGTAGCTCATGACATAGAAGGGGAATATATGGAAGAACACTAGGGCTAGGGACAGACATTATACATAAACTGGTTTAAGTGATCAGAAACTGGTTTAAATCTGTAACAGAACAGACATTCAGTGCACATAAACCAATTTGAAAATGCTGGAAACTGGTTTGAGATAAACCTGGTTGAATGTGGTACCCGGCCTCATTTGGGTCAGACCAGTTTATGCAATGTCTGTCCCAGACCCCTTCCTGGTTTAACTTAAACCAGAGTCCCCTAGCATCCCAGATGCTTTACAGCCCTGGACGGGGCTCTCTGGTCCAGAGCAGGGCTGGCCCCACCCCTCTGCTCCCTAGCTAGAGTTCCAGCAGGGACTTCAGGCACAGCAGTGTCTGCCTGGCTTCCCCCTGCCACCTCCCACTCCCTGCTCACTCCCCTTTCCCACAGCATGGACTGTATGTGGTATGCTAGCTAATGCTGAGAGGTGTCTGTGTAAGGCAGACAGGACAGTGTTCACTTAGGGCTTTTTGGAGCTAATCAACAGGATAGCTGGTAATGTCCCTTTGTTCCTCTCTTGGAAAAAGTTGTTTGAGAAGAGCTTAAACTAATAAGGGAGGCTTTTTTTCTTGATGGGGTGCTAAATGCTGTTACTCCCTGTGTAAATTCCTGCTGTGTAACTCCCTGGTCAGGAGCGGGGTAGAGGGGAGAGCCCTCCCTAATCAGAGCATCTTCCCAGGGTTTAGCCACCCCCCCCCTTCAACTCAGCACTGTAGAAGGGAAAGGACGGCTGCTCTAGGCATGTGCTTGCATTTCTTTACTCCAGAGGGGATGTCTGAACATTTACAAACTGGTTCAGCCTAGTCAGGTTAGATTAACAAGATTGAATCCATTCAGGCTCAGGCGTTTTGAATGTCTGTCCCTAGCCTAGAAGCCTCATCTAGTGCTGAGGCAATTCAATCTGTCAGGCAATATGGCCCTTATGAGCATGCTGGGATGTAACAGTCTCAATCTGCAACCAAACTTGAAAGAGTGGACAGCCATACTATAGCTCTATCCAGAATAGCAGACTCAGGAATGCTAACAGTCACCCTGTATGAAGAGCAACCTGGGTCTTTCTGAGAGAACTCATATTACCACCAGGATTAATACAACCCATATCCCCTCTGCTTGCCCACCATCCACCCATAAATCCTTATTGTCTTAAATAACTGTCATTCCATTTCAGTGTGATCCACCTCCCCTTTCTTCCATTGATGCCCTTGTGTCCAGTTTTCCCTCTTCATCAGGATTTTTCCTATCCCAGGACAATGCTCTTGACTCCCCAGGTCCATCTGTGCAACAAAGCTTCCTTTTCATAGTATTCTCTTGGTGTACGTTTTTCAGATCCTGTACTCCATGTGGGCCTTATTTACTTTCAGTAACTAAAGACTTCATTTTCTTCTTACAAAAAGTGTCACTTGTACTCTACCATCAGGTCTATTTTCTCAGATAGCTAGGCTGCTTGAAGATAGAAGAATTATGCTCAAGTATACCATTAACAGCTTGCTCATTAGAGCAACTCATGCATATTATCCCAAACTTCAGAAAAATTCTTATAATATTTACTCAAATACTTGTTGGAAAATGTTGTTACTCATTTCTTTAACACATTATCTGAACTCTTTCCATTAATAAAACTTGACTGAAAACCCACTTAATATAGACAACTTGTTATTTGACTGCATTTTTTATTTATTTTTCTGTTGAGTTTGTAGATAAGTATTCTTTCAGTTCTTCTTAATCACAGACGCTCTTCTTAACCAACAAAATAAATTGTCTTGTTAAATGTATACTTTATCCCCTGCTATGCAATTATTTCTGATTTTATTAGGGGTCAAGATATTTACAACTTTACTAGAATTATTCTGAAAGGAACATAAATAATCTTATGTGGAAGTAAGGCATTCCTTGCATTCTCTTTGTGTAATTGAATTGAGTTCTCCATAAAGATGCAGAAAGATATTCCATCTTACCCATTTTAAATAATGGATCCAGTAACAAAGACATTCCAAATCATCATGAACATCTCAAGAATGCCATCCATTTCAACCTCAATGTAAACCAATGCTTAATCGGAGAAGACTATTGTTTGTTTTAGAAATTATACCCTCAACTGTGATGAATTTGCCATCAATTTCTGCCAATAATATATATGGTACTTACTTAATCATTTTTTAGCACAGTAAATGTATAAAATCTTTCCAGACAAGGTTCCTTGGGTGAATTTGATATCTTTTATTAGACCAACCCAAATAGTTGGAGAATAGTTATTAAGCAAGCTTTCGAGTTCAAAAACCCTTTGTCAGGCTAAGGAAGTTTCAGCAGTGGGTGTGTGCTCTTCCACACCAACTACTGAAACTTCCTTAGCCTGATGAAGGGTTTTTGAACCCGAAAGCTTGCTTAATAACTATTCTCCAACTATTTGGGTTGGTCTAATAAAAGATATCAAATTCACCCAAGGAACCTTGTCTGCCTATGTCCTTAGACCAACACGGCTATAACCTACACCCCTGTAAAATCTTTCCAGCGTTTCATTATTTTTGACACCTCTTCTATCATCACTTTTCATTGTAAACAGAGGTGTGTGCATGTAATTCAATTCAGTTGGACTGAACCCACCCAATTCCCAGCAAAATTAAAAGTGGACGTTAGCAAAACTCATTAGATTTATAATAAAGCCACTATTATAATCCTCAAACCAAAAGTTACCCCATAAAATTAGTTAAGATATCTCAATGGCAATAAGACATACAAAAAACTAGAACTCTTGGTTCCAAAATGATACCTTTTATTAGACAAACTGGAAAATGGCAAGAAAATTGTTTTCTGCAAGCCTTCGGGATCAAAGTCCCTTTGTCAGGCTCTGGAAAAAGTGTAGATGGTACAAGATGGTAAAAAGTCCCCATAGGTAGGAAATAAACTTAGTTTTTGCACAGAGGGAGCTGAAGGTGGAAGGTTGTCCCTCTGTCCCTCCATGAGAATGTCTTTGTGAGCTGTGTTGAGTAGCTCTTTGATGTGTTAATGCACTTATCTATCTCATAGTTCACAAAATCCAAACATATAGAAAACAGAAGATAAAGGACATTAAAACATTTATATTGCTCATATTTGATGAAATTGAGCTCTTTTAAAGTCAACTGCAATTCTGATAAAGTCAACATCCTGGAGAACCAGGATTTCATTCATTGATGTTGATCCTCAGCTGACAAATTGCCATAGCTCCTCCAGTGATTTCAGTGGCACTGTTTCCAGATGAGGATTTCCCCATTGTTTTTAATGAATCATGAAATGCAAATTTTATTCAGAACAAAATAGCCTCAGTTCTTGCTCACAATTTTCATGTGTTTTGTTACTGATTTCTGCATGTATTCATATATTATGATGCAATAGCATTATGTTATGCTTATTCTTGGCTGGAATAAGGTTTCTGTGATGGAAGGGATAGTAGATCAAATGCAGAATAGTAAATAAGAATAAAAATGATGGAAAATAAAAAGGTGTTCTTCTTCAAACCCAAATTATCACCCACAAAAATTCTTGCCTTTTGCATATTTACTGGGCATTGATCAGTAAATATGCAACACTATCAGAAAATAAAATGACTTACAAGCAAAGGTCTCTTGCTAGAATTTGACACAGCTTGTAGTAGAACCTGCAAGTCCTGGTTTCCTCTAATGACTAGTCTACCTGCCAGTGTATATGGGGAAGGAAAAGCTGATAATGGAAATTAGAAATTTCCCAGTCCTTATCTTATACCTGTAGGTAGATTAAACTAATATTTAAGACAGAATTGATATATCTGAATCTTTCTATAAAATGCTTAGGACTTAGTACAGTGAATTTCTTTTTGTACTTGTGATTCCTGTTATCACATCAGCAGGTCTGGATGTGAAATGACAGTGCTATTATCATCACTTTTTTTTTTTTAATCTTCTGAAGGACATTTAAACTACAGTGCAAAACTGTGCAAAACTTTTGTAGTCATTCTGAAAGTGGGGTTACCTTGCCTATTTTCAGGGCTTATTCCAAAACTGAGCTTCTGAGGGGGGTTTGTATGTTCTGTTTCATTAATAATTGCTGAATTTTAACAGTCTGTCAAAGACCTTCAGGCAGGGTCATGGTAGAGATCAGGGCAGGCACCATTTTTCCAAATTATCTTTGATTCTGGCTAGAAGTGCCTCTCTCCACATACTTTGCACTGCCCAGTAGGCTCCACAACCCTTTCTCACTTAGTACTTTCTTATGAAGTAATGGCACAGTGCCATGGTACCATTTGATGGCCTACACTGTCTTGTAACTTCTAGAATTGTTGTGACCTACCATACAGACCTGAGAGTATCTTCTGCCTTCTACCCCCTTGCTCTTTTTAATCTTGTTTATCTGCCTTTGCATCTGGATTAGTCTCTGTAAGGCTTTGGTGTTACAAGTATATCCTATTCCATTTATAAAAACTTTTGAGACATTTGAGGACCTGGGTATTATAGTGGACAATAAGCTGAATATGAGCCAACAGTGCGCCCTTGTTGGGAAGAAGGATAACAGCACTCTGGGCTTCATTAGCAGGAGTGTTGCCAGCAGATTGAGGGAAATGATTCATCCCCTCTATATGGCACTGTTGAGGCCACATCGGGACTACTGTATCCAGTTTTGGGTCCCCCACTACAAAAAGGATGTGGAAAAGTGGAGAGAGTCCAGTGGAGGTAAGCTATTAGAAAAAACTCAATAAGAGTATAGTCAAGCACTGGAACAGGTGACCCAGAGAAGTTGTGGAATCTCCATCCTTGGAGGTTTTAATACCTGGCTAGACAAAGTCTCTGCTGGGATGATCTAGTTGGGGATGGTCCTGCTTTAAATGGGAGTTTCGATTACATGACCTCTTGAGGTCCCTTCCAACCTTAAATTATCTATGATTCACCAATTTAATGACTGAAATTACTGGTCTCTTCATGCTACTATCCATTTATATGTGTGTACCCATAACTAGATACGTGCAACATATGCACACAGATATGTTCCTTGGGTTACCTGACTTTTTTTTCTTGGATAGTAATGACAGGATTTACCCATAGGTGGGCAAGATTTTTTAAATGTCATTTTCCATTTAGGTGCTAAATATATATGACCAGATTTGAAAAAGTTCCCATCTCAAGTTGTATAATGGAACATAGCTTCATGCCCTGTCTCAGTGTCCCCATCAGGCTCCTTGTCATATCTTCTAGGGCTGTGCGAACCAGCACCATTCCATTTCACCTTGAGTTTCGAGGTTGATGGAACAGCATTTCATATAGTTCAGTTTTGCTTACCTTACCTTGCATGTCTTGCATTAGCTTAGAGCTTTAGTCTAATGGAAAGTCCTGCTCAGCCCTAACTTGGAGCATGCCCCTTGCACAGAAAGTTAGCAAATCACAATGGTGCACATACAGGCAGATTTTTCAAAATCTTATAACCCAGACAATTTTGGATGGATTTTCAAAAGTGAAGAAAAATGGGAAACTATAGCATAAAAGCAACCTCCTTCCAAATTCCAACTCTAAAACACAGGCATTCTTCTCAAAGAAAAGCTCATCAGAATTATAACATGGAAAAGACAGCAAGTTTTCTTCTAAAAACGCTCTTAGAAAAATCTCTACAATTTTGACTAATATTTAAACTGGAAATAATATTAAATCTGAGGTAGGCATTCATTATGGAAATTTTCATCCCCAAAAATAATTAAAAAAAAATCAGTAAAGTTATTGCTAACTGAAAATACAGAAGGAAGGAAAAGAAAATCTAAGGCTCTTAAAACTTAAAAATAGGTAGTAATAGAAGCCCCATCTCTAATTAACACAGTAGAACATATCTTCTTTCTTATATATGACTCTACAACTTATTTTACATCCTAATTGGTTGAATGTTGAATTTTTATGTAAATTTCTTAACTGTTTCAGTAAGAAATACAGCCAATTTTAATACTTAGAATTCTCCTTCATCCCATCTCATCCTTCTCCAATCTTAGCACAGGTAAACCACAGACTAGAAGCCATTCGTTACACCTTTCTTCAAAAAAAATTGCTACACTGATACAAGTTAATGCACAGAAATCACACTACATACCACACTTTATTTAGACTCATGATTTACTGAATCCTAGCACAAAATACCTAACCTGAATCATAAAAATTCAGTAGAATTCAAAGGAAACAAAAGTGTATTAAGAAGTTGTCAATCTAAGTTTTCAGGTTCGTAAAGAAAATAGATTTTGCTTTCAAGTGTGGTCTTGAAAAATGATCTTTGTAGGCACTAGGCTTTTTCAGTTTTTCAACATATTATATACTTGTTTGGTCCTAGAATACTAGAAGCACAAAAACTCTCATTAAATATACCATATTACTTTATTTCTTGTTCAGTTCAATGAAAACTAATCTGCAGAAATATATTTAAGAATATTGACTTGAATAACAATTATGGATTTGCTTTGATATTTAGAACCCTTGTCATTTCCTGTGAACTACTGACTTCTAGTTTGCAAAAGCACTTAAGAATGGCAAATGCTTTATAAACACTTATGCAGATGTATTTATGCAAAGGTTCAAGACCAACATATATTTAGCCATCTTGAAATCTCTTCGACTTCCCTATTCCTGTCGATAAGTTTGAGCTATTCAATTCAAATGCAAAAATGCTGCAATCTAACTTTTTTTTTTTAAGGGAGAAAAATAAGGATCCAGGGGAATATGAACCTGTCAATCTAACTTCAATCCTTGGAAAGACATTAGAATAATCTATTTACCAGCATCTAGAAGATAACACATT
Source organism: Alligator mississippiensis (assembly GCF_030867095.1). Lineage (NCBI taxonomy): Eukaryota > Metazoa > Chordata > Crocodylia > Alligatoridae > Alligator > Alligator mississippiensis. Next base: position 169,620,306 of record NC_081826.1, on the reverse strand, counting down.
GATAAGTAACAGTCAACATGGATTTGTCAAGAACAAGTTATATCAAACCAGCCTAATTTCCTTTTATGACAGCACAATATGCTTTGTGGATAAGGGAGAAACTATGATGTGATATCTGGACTTCAGTCAAACCTTTGATGTTCTCTTACATTATGTCTTCTTAAGCAAAGTTGGGATATATAAATCTAGAGAAAACTACTGTAAAGTCAGGTATACAACTAGAGAACTGGACTCCAAGTATACTTATCAATGGCTTACTTTCCAATATGCTGGATGTCCCAAGTGGTATTCCATGTCAGTCTATCCTAGGTTTGGGACTATTCAATATGGTCATTAATTTCTTTGACAATGGAAATTCAATAAGGCCAGTTTTTAAATGCTACACTTAGCTGAGAAGTATAAAAGGGAGAATAACCAAGCATAGCTGTTCAGAAAGGAACGTAAGTCAACCATGTCATACTGTTGTAAAAAAGCCAACGCTGTACTAGAACACAGAAACAGGAATATTTGATGGAAAATATGAAGTAATCCGTCTGCTCTACTCACCACCGGTAAGCTGCAACTGGAATATTTTGTTGAGCTCTAGGCCCCATACAAGAAAGATATGTATCAATTGGAAAGAGTCCAGAAGAGAACATGAAAATGATCCATTTGATCTGTGCAGAAAGATCAAAAGTACCAGGTTTGTTTAATTTAGAGAAGAAGAGGATGAAAGGAGACCCAATAATTGTGATCATATATGTAAAAGGTTACTGTCAAAAGGAAGGTTATAATAGGTGTTCTTTATCCACTGGGGATAAGACAAGTAGCAATAGGTTAAAATAGCACCAAGGGAAATTTAGATTAGACATTAGAAAAAGCTTTCTAACTATAAGGATAGCTAAGCACCAATATATATTGTCTACTAGTTTGTGCAATCTTTACAACAGGATATTTTCAATAACAGGTTAAGACAAGCCTGTCAGGAACAGTACATATACAGCAAGTATTACCTTGGGTTAATGGGGCATCTAATTGAGCATTTGAGATTGTTTCCACCCCTATTTTCTATTATTCTGATCAAATACATATTTCTTGGAAAATCATGTATGCTGAGGTGTAAGAATCCTTCACAGAGAAAGAGGCAGGCTGTGTTTAGGGGAACCATTGCATATTCCAGGGCAGGAGAGCAATGTTTTCTTTCCCCTGCAACCACTGTGCTCCACAAAACCCGATGTGTTGATATAAGGTCTTTGACCACTTGTAGCTTCTGTTCTGTAAAAGGGGAGCTTCACAAAGATTCCACCCTAGATGGCATATTGTGTTGCTTTACACATGATAGGAAATAAAATAATGAGGAGTTGAAGACTGGTCCTTGATTTGTTTTGCTCTGTTTTCCCTAATAGATCTGGTGTCAGAAAATCATTTACATTCAAACTAATGAGACTCCAGAAGAGAGAAATCTGCACTCTTTCTGCATGTTAAGGAGGCCCACATTTTTAAAAAGGGCCAAATTTTCATTTACCCTTCACATTTGCACCCAGTACAAGTGTCCTTTATACATTATTATAAAAGCTTTTGTTTAAGCAACAGTAAGACTTGGGAAGCAATTTTCACCACAGATTAAGTCCAAACCATCACATTTTGATGCAGAGGGGAATCCTCTCTAATGCTCCGGAGGGTTTGGGGCAAGTCAATATTTATTTCTTATTATAGGTCTGATTTTGAAGTCCATCTCTAGCTGCTATGTTGTCTTTCTTCAGGAAAACTCCCTTTGAATTCAAGATGAGTTATCTGAGAAATGACTGATAAAAAAGTCTTAAGATTTATCTGTCTAAAAAGCAAAAACAAAAATCCTTCTAAAATCCTAATCCACTCTTTTCCTTTCAAAAACGTAGAGTTAAGTACGTTTGAAAATAAGCTTATCATTCCAAGTGGCATTTCAGACCCTATTGCTGAAGGCAACACTCTTTTTAAAAAGACTCAACATCATTGCAATGGCTTTTCATCCTTAAACATATTGGGACATTAAGTAAGAGGTGGTAAACATAACCTACTATTCCTATTTTAATATAGGAGTCATTTCACAAACTGCAGAGGAACCCTTTAATTTATGAACAAAATGTCCTACTTTAACATTAAACATAACAGTCTGGCTGCCATGAAAAAATGGGCTGGGAACTTGTTTACAGTGTGTGCTCTCATTAAGACAAAGGCAGACCAGGATTACATATGCCAGTCTGCCTTTTGCCAGATGATTATCATCTCAAGTAAGCCTAGCTATGCCACATGTAATCAAAGCTTTTTCTTCATAAAAGATGCTTGGCAATCTTCTTCTTGATATTCATTCACCGACAACTCCAAAAACTGTTTTGAGTACTTTTTAGTGCTTGTCCACTCAGATTGCTAAAATTAAGAGCGCTGTCTGCTCTGAGAATCCTTCTGGATATGAACATGCGTATCAATTTGGTACAAATGAAATAAAAATGAGATCTGTCTGTCCTCTTCTTTATTTCCCTCTAAATCACCGAAGCATCAATGTATCCCCAGAGCAGAAAGAAAACAAATATTTTTCCTTGTGTCCTTCACTCATTTCTTCTTGTGTCATTTATACACATTTTGTCATCTTCCTTTAGCAGTAGTGGAGCACCTGTGGATAGACCTTAGACTCAAATAAGTGCATCTGAAATTATTGAAAGGGGTTTCAGTGAAGAAGCAAGTACTTCCAGACAGCAGAGGTGACACACCTCATTACACACCTCAGAAAGCTTGAGTGGGTGAATATTTCTGTGGTTATGAGGAGGTAGGCCTGGGCAGAATTCTGCTGCAAGAAGAAGGGCCACTGCAAAGCCAAGGTTCAATCTCGTGCTCTTATAGACGATGCATAAGTGTTGACCGGGGGGGAGGGACACAACTCCATGCTGCCATGCCGCTGGCCATGCTGTGGCCCCAGGCGCCACTGTCAGTAAGAAATCTTTGTGGGGCAGAAGCCCCTCTGCACCTTCCCCAATTGTCGACTATTCCTTCCTGCTTTATCACAGATGTCTTGTGTGACCTTGGGCGAGACAACATGTTAATTTCCCCAAAGGCTAATTCACTGGGAAATTGAGTGCCTAAATCAGAGTTATCTGTAAACAGAATTGGATCTGGTTCTGAATTTATAATTTAAATTTTTTTAAATTACTAAGGATGCATAAAAGGAATAATTCAGTTAAGAATTACCTGTATAAATACATTACTGGGAATCAGTCAAGTGGTTAGATAAAATAAATCTCTCAAGCCATTATTCAAAATGGACCAGTAAAAGGAATACGTTTTTGGATGCTAAACATTTGTATCTGACACTAGCACATGTGTGAATGCATACTTTCAAATAACTGGGCTGAGAAAAACTTGCAATGTTTTCTTTGAAAATTCATATTTCATGTTTTTACATTTCCATTTGTTCAGATGTTAAAAACAGTGTTTTTCTCCAAGAAATATTATCTACAGTATTTCCACCTAAGACAGTTTGTTCTTTTAAACACTATCAGAAAAGACTTTAAAAAAAGACAAAAGATGAAACATTCAGAATTTGGCTACTTGATTAAACATTTTTCCCTTTGTTTTCTACAATAACTGATTTGTTTCTTTCACTGAGTATCTAGTACCAGCTTGCATTTGTTAATACAAGGGAGGATCATAGAGTACACATGGAAATCTTGTTGAAGAATAAAGATAGTTCTGAATGCGCAGGCAAATTATAAAAATGACACAAACTGTTAGAGCACACCTTCCAAATTTACAAGTTTGACATTTTGTCCTAATAAAATATTTTATGGTTAACACATGATTTCTGTTCTTCAAACCCAGAACACTGCTTTTATCTTTGCAATAGAGAAGTGCTTTCACCGTGGCATTTTCTAGTATGTCAGGCCTTTGTACTTTAATGGGATCAACCTGGGTACCCCCCAGCCTGTATTCCCAAGGGTCTCACATAGCTCCTTTTCCCAGGCAGTAGAAGATCAGCTATTACCATTCTCTTCAATTTTAATGTTCCTTTAGTGAACATTAGTTCCTTTTCAAATAATGTACTCTGATAATCAAGTCCCAACAGCCTTTCTGCCCATCATATATATCTCTCTGCATTGTTAATATCCCAACCATCTTTATAGCAACTATCACAATGCATGCTTCACAACCATATGCAACAGTCTGAGTATACAGACTAAGGTAGAAGGATACAGGTCCACTCTGCTCCAGTGAGTCCCAGTCCAGTGCTCAGCAAGGTACATACCGCTTATATCCATGTTAGCCTCTAGACCCCTTCCATACTTCACTGTCTCCTATCTGAGAATCCACCTTTCCACTTCCATTCACTTTGTTACAGATGCTAAGCAGTAGGGCTGTGCGAAACAACTGTGTTTCGATTTGGTTTTGGATTTTGCTGTTTTGTAGGACAGTGATTCATTTCATTGTTTCAGATCATTGTCCTGTTTTGTTTTGGCCGAATCTCCTCCGAATGTGTCTCAAATGGGCTGCAAGCTTCGCACAGCCCTACTGCCCAGCAGGGCTGGGCCGTGGGTGGCTCGTCCAGGGGAGAGGGAGGGCTGCTGCCCTCTGTGTAGGTGAGGAGACCCCTGCATAGATCTCTGATCCCTGTCACACTGGGTTGCAGGGCAGGGAAGCAGCACAGAATGGCAAGCAAGCATGCTGGTCCCTGCTATATGACTTGGCTCCGCAGGGAGCAGAGATCCATGCCACTGCCTGCTCCATGCTGCCTTGGTGACGTGAGGCTATGTGGAGGGGGCAGCAGTGGTGAGGAGACCCTGTCTCAGAGCTCTGCTCCCTCTGGAGCCAGGTCACATGGCAGGGACCAGCACAGCCCTGCTGTATGACCTGGCTCCGCATGGAGCAGAGATCTGTGCAGGGGGTCTCCTCGTCGCTGCTGACTGCCCGGTGCAGCCCGCATCACTGGGACAGTGCAGGGTGGGCAGCGGTGGTGAAGAGACCCCCGGCACTGATCTTTGCTCTCTGCGGAGCTGAGTCACGCAGCAGGGCAGCAGCCTACAGCTATTTTCCTGCAAGCTCAGCTCTGAAACATTTCCAAAACAGTTCGGATGCTTCGTTTCATTTTGGAGATGTTTCGGAGCCTTCTGTTTCAATTCAGTATTTCAGGTGCCAAAATGACCTGAAACACCTCCAAAACAAAATGGCTGCCAAAATTTTGCACTGCCCTACCATGCAGGTCTCTCCAACCCTCTGCACTTCTGTGATCAACAGCTATTTTTGGGCCATCCAGCTCCTCCAACAGCTGCTAGGTGTGCTGGGATCTGTCCCAGCTGCCAGAAAGGTTTCAATTCCTAGCTCACTAGCCCTCAGTTTTACATCTCATATAGTCCCTGGGAGGGGTAGAGCCAAAAAACTAGACAGCCCAGTTTTTCTTAAAGGAACTTTTCTCTACTATATTAGACTTCTTAAGTCTTAAGGCTTCTTAGGTAAGGCTGCCACATGTAGAAATAATTTATTTAATAATTCACCCTCTCTCTAGTCATCTGAAACACTGGTGAAAAGATAATCACCTCCCTGGTTGCTCTGACTATATTCCTTCCCTTCTTGAATTTCTAAATTACTTTCCTCTTTTCCCCATATTAAATTCAAGGCCTTCCTGATTATTTTCATACTCTCTAGAGATCCATTATGCCTATACTGACCTTGAGTGGAGTTACATCTTATACTTAAACCATGCGAAGGGCATTTAAAACACAAGCGTATACACATTTAAACTTATTAATTCATGGTACTTGCCCTCTGAGCATTTTGAAGTTGTGCCACTTTAGGCAAGGGTTATCTCTGGGCTATGCTATCTAGCTTGTGTTAGGGAACTTAGGTATGCTCCTTGGAGACAAAATGAGCAATTTGCATTCCAAGAATGCACTGCTCCCAGCCCTCTACTCCCACCCAGAGCAGGAAGTCCCGACTCCTAGCCATACCCCTCCTGCCAGCCCTCCAGTGACAAGTCAGGAAGGTGTAGGCAAGAAACAGTATTAAGCCTGTGTGCAACTGCTCACTGCACATTCAAACTCTAATACCATTTAAGATTCCACAGATTTAATATTGTCTAAGTGTAACCTGCAATTTAACACCTTCTAGGCCTGGTTACACTTCTGTCCTGACTATTTCCTTACTTCTTGCCAATATAATGTTAACTTTGACATTGCTCTACGTGCTTAAAACACCTTCCCAGCTAACATTTGCCATACTGCCTCTCATTCATTCTTCAAAACACTTCCAGCAATCCACCTGTACTGAGAACTGCTCTAGTTATAAGGGCTACAGCTCATCAACATTCATTTGAATTACTGAATGTTCTTTGCTTAATTACACTATCCCCTTTTTTTTCTAATCGCCATGCACAAACTTTCTCAAGAATTAGTTCACTAACAAGAACTGTTTTCTGAGTCAGTAAATTTAAAGTGGGCATTCAATGAAGATTAAAATCAATAGTAATATTTGACAATATTGTCATCTGTATATCATTTTTCTTCAGCAGATCTCAAAGCACATCATGTTTAATATATTTGTTTTCACAACAACCTTCTGAGATGGTAATACTTCCCTATCTTCATGTTACAGATCAGCAAGGTCATGTAGAAACATCTGTAACTAAGCAGACCTTGAACCCAGGTCTTCCGAAGCCTAAGCCAATGCCCTAACTATTGGACTATCCTCATTCAGTGTTTAAGCTCAAAATTAAAGTTCATATTTTTTTGAGATCTAGACTTAAAAGTCTTCCCAGCTAAGGTATGTTAGGCAACCAACTGGCACAGCTAGGACATGCCCTAATTTACAGATATTTTTTATTGTCAAAAACTACATTGATTCTGGTATACATCATTTAATTAGGTTTAAGATGAACCAAAAAACCCAAAACAAAACAGTCATTTCAGTTTGAACCAAGCTGGCCAAGACAGCTGTATTAGCAAGCTCTTCCTAGAGCAAAGAAGAAAAAAAATATTGAGAATGATGAATGCTGACAACAATTATTTTGACAGAAGAGTAACTAATGGAGTAAAATATCTTCACATGGTATATCTGAATAATTTCCAGCAATGTATAAATTTGTGAAACTTTTGATGTGATATTGGAAGAAAAGATAAACTTCAATATGGAAAGTTCAATCAGTGCTAAGGCTGAGTCAGGTAGTCAAAAAGCCCAAGGTCAAATCAATTCAATCTTTGCAAGTTTTTTAAACTGTGTAGATTGAACTAATAAGCAAGTGAACTGACATTGACTTTTCAAATGGGAGAGGCAGCCAGACCCCTGCAGCGGTCCATACCCAGGAGGTGCTATAGTCTGCTGGCCACTACAGAGAGCTGGAGCCATCTGATTACCCAAGCCAGGAACTTGCCCTACCTGGCACCAATTCCCCATCAGTCAGGGAGGGAGGGGAAGCTGAAACTGTTGTCCCCAAAGGACAGTGAGTTCGTGCCTGGTGTGCTTGTGCCAATAAACACACAGGGGTGAAGGATCCAACTTAATCTTTATTTCTGCGCAGAAAGTGGTGCTTGGCAATCGTTCGCAAAGCAAGCACCCACACCCCAGTAGGCGTCTGCCTTATATAGCTACGTAACAGGTTAAACTTGGTGATGTGATGAAAGGTATAGCAAGCCCAGCAAGTAACCCCCTTCCAGCTCCCCCCCAAGTAACCCCCCTTCCAGCTCCGGAACTTTGTTGATACAGCTTTTCCTTCTAGCGAGGCCAGCAATCAGCAACTACGCAACAAGCAATCTCCCCCAGCCTAAACAACCTACTCTATGCCCTTGGTTAGATAAAATACTTTTTCAAAACATACAAAGCTGTTCCCTGGTTAAAATTAAGTGAAAGTCCAGGGGTGCTTCATCAAATCCCCCCTTCGAGGCTGTGGCCTTTATGGAAAAAGCCCATAGTCCTCGACTATCTTTCTCATCTCCAGAAATCTCTTCGCTTTCTCCCGATTATTTTGGATCGGGTTTGTAACTGATGATTTTACAAACGAGCCCCCAACATCACGTGGTAAACGGGGGAAGAAATTGATTTCTTGAGTACCTTACAACACATTGGTGCACACTGTATCCCACAACAGATTATCAAGAAAATACATATACTTGCCACAATTAATAGGAAAATTTGCTTAAGCCATGAAAAATTAGGAAGCCAAGAAGTAAACCATGAGAAGTTGAACCCTTCCCCTTGCTTAATGTGGGACAGAACCTTTTTTAACTTCTGCACTTTTGACTCTATCAACTCGGAGTTATCTGTCAAATTAAAACAACACATTCCCTCGAACTCTTCACATCCGTGGTTATGCCTCATCAACAGGTAATCTATGGCTGCTCTATTTTGCAGAGTAGCTCCTCTTAGTTCTTTCATTTCAATATTGAGGGCAGCTAGGGCCTGTGAAGTTGTATTTAGGCCCTTTGCCAGGGCACAGGCCACCTTACCAAGCTGCCTCTCAGCATCCACTACTAGGCCTGGCACCCCTACTAGGAAAACTGCTAAGGACACTACCTCGGCCTCACTCAGGAGGTTTATGTCACTATCACAGGATTTATCTAGCACCTTCGAACCTCTCCGGTGACGCTTACTAGAGGTCTTAGGCATACCTGGTAGCCAGACAGTCAACCGGCCTAGAGCACAAGGGCCTCCTGTGGCATTGGCTGGGATATATGAATAGGCAGTCTTCCCACAAAGGAGGAACCACCCCCGGGGTAATATAACATGAACGTAGTTGCATGATACATTAGTCATGTCTGAGCAATTGAAATTTTTTGTTTCTTTGGTTAGGCTTTTGCAAGCTTGGGTACAGTTCACAAAATTGGCACAGCTGGTGTTACCAGGGGAGGTGACTGTCAACAAATCTATTTCAAAGGTACTAGCGTTTCTTTCTGTGGTAATGGTTCCCCACATGGAGTTGTTAGTGTAATTGATTGGACCTCCTATTCCCCCAGATGTGAACCAAGTCTGATTCCGGAGTGCTTCCATTGGAGTGGGCACCCCTATAAGGCATGACGTGAAAATATCATCAACCGATATTCCACCTTCCAAACAAAAATGAGTGACATTTAATACTTCCTTTGCCAAATGAACCCACACATTTTGAGTCTTATCGAACCTTTGATGCACCAACCCCTCAATGGTGTCTGTTTGTGTCGGCTTCCGGTGCGACACTCTCAGCAACTTCTCCTGCAGGTGGTACTTCTGGTGCGGCCTTCACCCGAGTGTAGTGTATCCACGGTTTTACCCCCTGAACCTTCACTGCAGCGTGAGTGGTGAGAATCACAGGATATGGTCCCTTCCACCTAGGCTGAAGCGGCTCGTCTTTCCACGTCCGGACTAGCACTTCGTCTCCTATCTGGAACTTGTGGACTGGTGTATCTAGAGAGAGTGGAAGTCGTTCCTGGACATACCTGTGGAGAGAAGACAATACAGCAGACAAAGAATACAAATAATCTTTTACCCAACCTTCCCCTTTTACATGCATTTGACTCCCATGCATCACCACTGGATTCTTAGGATATGGCTTGCCATGCATTAATTCAAATGGACTAACTCCCAATTTAGCTCTAGGGGCTATGCGCACTCTAAGCAAGGCAAGAGGCAGAGCTTCGGGCCATTTCAACTGAGTTTCCTGGCAAAGTTTAGCCAGCTGTCTTTTTAGAGTCTGATTCATTCGTTCCACCTGTCCACTTGACTGCGGTCTCCATGCTGTGTGAAGGTACCATTGTATCCCCAGAGCCCGGGAAACTGCCTGGGTCACTTCTGACACAAAGTGTGGCCCTCGATCCGAGGCTAATCCCTCTGGGATTCCGAATCGTGGAATCATTTCTTTTAGCATCACCTGGACCACTTCTTTTGCTTGGTTGGTTCGGCACGGGAAGGCCTCAGTCCATCCAGTCAGAGTGTCCACGAGCACTAACAGATATTTGTAGTGTCCCTTCCTGGGAACTTCAGAGAAATCTATCTGCCAACATTCTCCTACTAATAGTCCTTGCCTTCCTGCTCCTGGCGGAGGTTTGGGGGAAATCTTAGGATTGTTGGCACAACAGACAGGGCATCTACGCACTATTTGTTCTGCTGTTTTTCTCATCTTAGGTCCCACTACAATTCTTTGGAGACCTTGGGTCATGGCGTCAGCTCCCATATGGGTGCTCTGGTGGTACTCTTGGAGCACTTTGCTAAGAATCAGTTTTGGCAACAGGACTTGTCCCTCAGGCAAAACCCACCATCCATCTTGTTGTTCTTTGCTTCCCAATTTCTCTGCGAGTTGGTTCTCTTTTTCAGTATATTTGGGAGGTTCCTCAGGAACCTCCAACATCAATGCCAACATTTGAGTTTCCTGACCTTGTCCTCTAGCTGCCTTCTTCGCAGGAGCATCTGTTCGTCGATTTCCTTTAATAACGTCAACATCTCCCTTTTGATGGGCCTTACAGTGCACCACAGCTACCTCTAGTGGTTCCATCACGGCTTCAAGTAATTTCAGGATCTCTGTTCCATGCTTTACTGGGCTTTTACTTGCTGTTAAGAGTCCTCTCTCTTTCCATATTGATCCGTGGGTGTGTAAGACTCCAAAGGCGTATTTCGAATCCGTGTATATAGTGGCTATCTTTCCTTTTGCCAAATGGAGAGCTCGGGTCAGCGCAATAAGCTCAGCTCTCTGTGCAGAGGTATTTGGAGGCAAGGCGTTTGCTTCCACGGTATCCCATGATGTAACCACGGTGTATCCCGCCTTTCGGGTTCCATTGTCCATGAAGCTGCTTCCATCTGTGTAGAATTCAAGGTCTGCATTAGGTACTGGGGCATCTTTAAGATCCGGCCAGCTAGCATACACACTCTCAATAGTTTCAATGTAATCATGCTGTAATCCTTCATCCTGTTCCAATGGCATCAATGTAGCTGGGTTCAGGGTACTAGAGGTTTGCAACTGGATGTCTCCTTGATCCAGGAGAGTCACCTGGTACTTAGCCATTTGTCCAGGGGAAAGCCAGGTTCCCCCCTTTGCATTCATCACCGTCAGCACTGAATGTGGGGTATACACAGTCATTGGTTGTCCTAAAGTAAGTTTCTTAGATTCCTTTACCAGCATAGCAGTAGCTGCCACTGCTCGCAGGCAGGCCGGCCATCCCAAACTAGTGGGATCCAATTGTTTGGAGAAGTAGGCCACTGCTCTTTTCCAGCTACCTCAGTACTGGGTCAGCACTCCTGATGCTACTCCTTGGTGTTCATGTACATAAAGTTGAAATGGTTTACTCAGATTGGGTAGGCCCAGGGCCGGCGCTGTCATAAGGGCCTGTTTGATAGTGTCAAAGGTCTTTCGGCATTCTGCCGTCCATTGCAAATCTCCCTCACTACCAGTAGTGGCCTCATAAAGATCCTTGGCTATTAGTCCAAAATTGGGGATCCAGATCTGGCAGAATCCTGCCATACCTAAAAAGCCTCGCAACTGTCTCTTGGTCTTTGGGACTGCCATCCAACAGATGGCCTCTTTTCTTTCAGGGCCCAACATCCTCTGGCCTTGTGAGATGTCAAATCCCAAATATCGTACCTTTTTTTCTGTTATTTGGGCTTTCTTCCGAGATACTCTGTATCCAACCTGTCCCAGGAAGTTTAGTAAACTTATGGTCAGCAGGTGGCACTCTTCCCTTGTTTTTGCTGCAATTAACAAATCGTCCACATACTGTAACAGGGTTCCTGATGTCCCTTTGTCCCACTTCTGAAGGTCGGTACTTAAGGCAGTGCTGAAAATAGTGGGACTGTTCTTAAAACCCTGAGGCAAAACTGTCCAGCACAATTGGGTTTTTCTCCTAGTATTTGGGTCTTCCCACTCGAATGCAAAAATCTCTTGGCTGTCCCTTTCAAGTGGGATGCAAAAGAAGGCATCTTTCAGGTCCAGGACTGTAAACCACTGTTCCTCTGCAGACAAAGTAGCCAGCAAAGTATAAGGGTTCGGCACCACCGGGTGGAGGGTCACCGTGACCTTGTTCACGGCTCTGAGGTCCTGCACAAAATGATACTCATTACTGTGGGGTTTTTTTACAGGCAAAATGGGGGAATTGAAAGATGATTGACACTCCCGAAGTAAACCATATTTAAGGAATCTCTTTATCAATGGTTCCAGGCCTTTCCAAGCTTCTATTTTCAATCGATACTGTGGCACCCTGGGTGGGGTAATTCCCGGCTTTAAATCAATGCTTACAGGGGTGGCCAGTTTGGCTCTCCCTGGCTTCTCTCCTGCCCATACCCATGGTACTACAGCGTCTTCTACTTCTGGGGTAATTCTTCCTTCCTCCCCCTCCTGCAATAGGAGACACACCTGAGCTTTCCAGGCTTCCTCAGTTGGTATCTTCATAGTAATTTTCCCCTCCGAAAAGATCAATTGGGCCTGCAATTTGCACAGCAAATCCCTCCCAAACAAAGGTATGGGGCACTCAGGCATATACAGGAACTGATGAGACACTTTCTTTCCTCCCAATTTGCATTCCATGGGTGGCACCAAAGGACGATACGTCCGCTGGCTGGTGGCTCCAATTATCGGGATCTTGGTTTTTGATAAGGGTCCTTTAAAATTGGTTACAACTGAATGCGTGGCTCCACTATCTACTAGAAAGTCAATAAGTTCTCCCCCTACTTGCATTTTAACCAGGGGCTCGTCGGGGAAGACAGAGATTACTTCAGTGTTAGCCCCCGGTCCCCGTCACTCCTGGTCAGAACCATCCAACATCAACAATCTTTCTTCCTCCTCTCGTCTCTTCTTCTCCCTCTTGGGGCACTCATTTTTCCAATGTCCTTCCTGCTTGCAAATAGCACACTGATTAGGTCCCTGCCTGGGACCCTGGCTGTAGCCTCCCGGAGCATAGCCCACACCTCCTCTATGCCCTCTACTTCTCCTGCCTCGTCCCCGACTCCTCTGATGTACAATTGCCGCTGCCAACAACGATGCTTGTAATGATGCCTGTGCCTTTATTCTCTTATCTTCCTTTTTCTCCTTAACCTGATCTCTGTTGGAGTATACTTTATAAGCAATCTCAATCATTTGGCTGATGCTCATTCCAGCTGCTCCTTCAGTCTTCTGTAGTTTTTTTCTAATATCTGGGGCTGACTGTCCTATAAACAGTGTGTTAAACATCTTGGCATTTTCTGGCAGCTCCGGATCTAAATCCGTCCACTGGCTGCCTCGCATAACCTCCCATAAAAACTGGATGGATCCTCCTTTGGACCCTGCCGCACTTCATACAATTTAGACAAATTTTTCTGCTTGGGGATAGCCTCCCAGAGAGCAGCCAGCAAAACTTCTGATACAGCTCTAACTCCTTCCGCCCCCCTCGGGTGTTGGGATCCCAGTCTTGATTTTTCTTAGGGCAGAGTTCATCTTCATCACCGGCTGGGTGACGTTGCTGTGCTATCGTGCGTGCTTTCTCTAAGACCAACCTTTTTTCTTCTGGAGTCAGAAGAGCGGCCAGTAAGGCCTGAATATCTATCCAGTTTGGTTGGTGGGTGAGGAAAATAGTAGAGAACAACTGGGCCATTGCCTCTGGATTCTGGTGATATTGGCCCACGGACTGTTTCCAATTTATCAAGTCTGCTGTGCTGAATGGCACATGGACAAAAACTGGTTCACCCTCAGGACCTACCGCTTGTCGTAAAGGGGCCTGAACTAGTGGTTGGGCCCCTAATCGTAAGCGACTCACCACAGGGCTAAAAGCCCCATCTCCTACAGTCCCTTCTACCGCCAGATTGCTACCACCTGCATCCGCCGGACCCAGGGACGGCAACCCAAGGCTGTCAGGGGAGGTGGGGGACGATGACTGGACGAGCCAGCCGGGAGTCCCTGATGAGCCATTACAGGTGCAGTGAAAGTCCCCTGTGGTGACGCATGGCTCACAGGATGAGACGGGGGAGCCATGGGAGCAATTAGCAACTGCACATCTTCCTCCTCCGGCTCCTTTGGACATACTGTGGTGACCCCCCGTAAAGACATTACCCCACTTCCCCTAAATATCCCACACAACTTCTGTGTAACCTCATCCCTATACAAAGTCATATATGCCTCTACATAAAGCATCTCATCCCACTTCCCTTGGCGCCTACAAAACAACTGTAACTGCAAGATTGTGTTATAATCCAAAGACCCATTCTCCGGCCAGGCTGCACCATCTGCAAGTTGGTACTGTGGCCAACATGTATTGCAATACCGAATCATCTGTTGTTTTGTCATAGGGTCACTTCCAAACTTTGGCCAATTTTTCAAAATGCATCCTAAGGGACTGCAGGGTGGAATCTTAGACTGGTTACTTCCCATTATCCAACTACCAGACGGTGACCGCCGCTCAGCCTCAGAACCAAACTGATTAAAGGGAGTTCACGGGGCTGCCACCCGATCTCACTCACCTAGGGCGTCACACGGTCGGAATTTTCGAAGCTGTCTCTTTCCCAACCTGCCCAAAATATGGAAAGAAGTACTCATCAGTCCATTGAAACCTCCCTCGCCCCACCTGATTAAGTTGGTCCTTTGAGCGTTGCGCCGTTGTGCCCCTCCCCGACTCCGTCAGGCAACCAGGAGACGGTCAGACCTCCGACGAATAAGGTCAGTGGTGCCTGGCCCTCGCTCCGTTCACAGTTGTTGCCGGAGCCGAAGAGGTGGACCGGGCAAGGCAGTCAGCTAGAGTCCCTTCTGGGTCGCCAGAAATTGTTGTCCCCAAAGGACAGTGAGTTCGTGCCCGGTGCGCTTGTGCCAATAAACACACAGGGGTGAAGTATCCAACTTAATCTTTATTTCTGCGCAGAAAGTGGTGCTTGGCAATCGTTCGCAAAGCAAGCACCCACACCCCAGTGGGCGTCTGCCTTATATAGCTATGTAACAGGTTAAACTTGCTGATGTGATGAAAGGTATAGCAAGCCCAGCAAGTAACCCCCTTCCAGCTCCCCCCCAAGTAACCCCCCTTCCAGCTCCAGAACTTTGTTGATACAGCTTTTCCTTCTAGCGAGGCCAGCAATCAGCAACTATGCAACAAGCAATCTCCCCCAGCCTAAACAACCTACTCTATGCCCTTGGTTAGATAAAATACTTTTTCAAAACATACAAAGCTGTTCCCTGGTTAAAATTAAGTGAAAGTCCAGGGGTGCTTCATCAAAACTGGGGCAATTTACTTTTCCCCCTGCAGCTGGGACTGGGTCTGGAATCTCTGAGCCATGCCCCCTTCCAGCTTCCAAGCTGGCTCGGACATGGGGAGAACCCTGCACCAGAGCTTGGCTCTGTCCCTGGAGCTGGGAGCCGTGCCCCCTTCTTAGCCTCCAGCCTTGCTGAGGCGAGGTAGGGGGAACGAAGAAGAGGAGAAGCCTACACTGGGGCTTGGCTCACCAGAAGCCACACCTCTTCTCAGCCTCCCAGCTTGCTGGGAGGAGGGAGAAGCTTGCCTCTGCCCCCTAGAACCAGAAGCAGGGCTGGAATCCCCTGCCATGTCCCCCCATGTTCCCCCAGCCTCTGGGCCAGCTCAGAGTGGGGTGTGGCTCTCAGATCTGAAGAGTGGAGCCAAGCCCTGCTGTAGGCTTCTGTCCCTGCCCTGCCCTCAGCAGGCCCAGAGGCTGAGAAGAGGACATGGCAGGAGACTCCAACCCTGCTCCCAGCTTTGGGTGACTGAGAAGGGGCCATGGTTCCTGGCTCTTGGGGTGGAGCCAAGCCCAGGGCTGTTCCCCACTCCCTGCTCTTAGCCAGCCTGGAGGCTGAGAAGGGGCTGTGGCTCCCTTCTCAGCAACTTGGAGTGATACTGTTCTGGCTAGGGAGCAGAGGGGTGGGGCAGACCCTGCTTGCTGGAGCAGACAGCACAGCCCAGGGCTGCAAAGCATCATGGGATCCTGGGGGACTGTGACTTAACTTGAACTGGGAGGGGATCTGGGTCAGAAGTTCCATTAACCAGTTTGACCTCAATCATTTAAGTCTGATACTACATCCAACCAGGTTGATCTTAAACCAGTTTCAACTTCTGTCCCTAGCCTAAAAGAGGCAGTGTGTACCTGCCAGATCATACACACTTATCTAGATTGGCTTTATATAGTTTGTTTTTTTCTAGCGCTCCTACTGTATACAGCTGTGCAGTAGGTATACAAGGCATTAAACATATTAATAAGATATACAATAATGGGTCAGAAACATCATTTTTTTAGAGGAAATTTTGGCTGCATATGGCAGTACTTGACTTGCAAATAGTTATACTCAAGGATTGTACATATAAGTTTGAAAAACAATTTTTAGTTCTGTACTATTTCCTACATACTCTCAATTTGATGCAATGTCAACTACTTTCTGAGAATCCAGTAAATATAGAGAAAAAGTATTTTTTCCAAAACAAATTGTCATTCTTCAAGAAGCAAAAGATTCTGTGGGTGATTAACAGAAAAGAACAAATTCTTTTTGTACAATAGCTTTTGAATGATGGGCTGGTAGTTAGTAACTACAAATACATTAGAGATTCACTTGACAAACAGAGCAGTATGTTCCTTCTGTGATCATTATACTACTGAAGAAGTCTAGTTATATATCTAGACAATTAGACAAACTAAAAATGTCTTTGACAGGTATTAACAAATAACTGCTCTGTTAAAATCTCATGTGACATGATTTAACTTTGTGTTTTATTAAATTTCTTTCCATTATAGTGCTAGGAAACAGTTGACTAGCTCTTATAAGCCCTCTCTGAGATTTCTTAAACAAATTAGTCTGAGGAAATAAATTAATTTGTTTCAAAGTTTCATGGATACAGGTTTTAGCCATGTTGGTCTGCAGGCAAAAGTATTCAGAACTCTTGGTAGAGGTGATATGTTTTATTAGACCAACTAAATAGTTGCAAAAAAGTTTTTATTTGCAAGCTTTCAGGCTCACGCGCCCTTCCTCAGGCAAAGGAGAATGCACAGCTTGTAACATTTCTGTCAGGTAGAAATGAAATTTCATATTGCACAGGAGAATAGAAAGATGTTATAGGTTCCCTATACTTTTGCTTCAAAATTGTACTTATAAATTTACATTTTCAGATAAATATAAAGAAGCCAGACCTATATTTTTGCCCATGAAACCATAAGTGCAAGACATTCCAGAGCACTTTAAATCACCTCTCAGTTGTATTAGAACCAGTCTCAATTTTCAATATGAAGATTCTCCTAGGATACTGGAATTTCTACTGCTTAATGTTCACTCCTCCTTTCTAGACACTATCCACTGGGTAAAGCAGAAGTAGAACACATACAAAGACTGTTGCCCAATCCTGTGGTTGGTTGGGGCCCAATTTACAGTGAACCATCATACTGAAATAATTCAAGCCAAATCTTTAGCTGTTATAAACTGGCAGGCAGTTGCCAGTTTCTGTGACAAGGATTAGGAAGGGGAGTCACATAGAACGCAAGGGGAATAGCTATTGTCACCCTGTCTTCTTTGCACCACTCACAGTATAAAAGCAATCAAGGATTGAGGTGGTGGGTACATCAATGGAGCTCCATTTAAATAAATACCAGTATACACTAGCTGATGACCTTACCGTCAGTATTTAAACCTAACGTTACCATCTAGACCCATTTCATGGTAGATCTGAGATAGTGAGCTACATTCCGTAGGAGCACAGCATCTTCTAAGGATCTTATGTTCTAGCTGGCATCATGCTGGCTTGGGGGAGCAATGAATTATACATATTGATTTTGTTACTTATAGAGGACCTTAGTGTTGTGTCATTTTTCAGATCATTCAAACAGAAAGCAACCATTAGCGGCAGGCTCAAAGTAAATGAAACATAGAAAACTATTAGATCTTAGCATTTGTTTAGTGATGTGGACAAGTGTACTGTGTAACTGACAGGCCATCAGAAAACTCCCATTATGTCCTCTACACAAGTGCTTTCTTTTGGGCCATGTCCAAGCTCTGGATTTGTCATGAACTGTGATTGCCAGGTATATGCATGTGATTGTCTTGGCATTTGCTGCATCAGATCAATAGTCAGGTGGCTTACTTTAAGCTGCACAATTGTAGATCAGGTCCGGCATATGCACGTGTTCACGGATGCTGGTAGTTGCTCTGGGAACCCAATCTAAGTAAGTTGGGGTAGGGGAAGGGCAGATGGGATTGGGGTGAGAGCTAACAGGTTCGCAGGGGGTGGCTGACATGCCGGGGGGGGGGGGCGGGAGATGGTTGGTGGGATTGGGGGGGAAGCAGTTCTGCAGCATGGAGGTGGTTGTCTGTCTGTAGGTATGGGAGGGGGCAGGGTACTAAAAACAGCCTGGTCAGGAAGTGTGGGGGGAAGGGTTAGAAAAAGTACAGCCCCAGGGCTGAGGCAAGTTGCTGGGCATTCCCAGTCCCAGGACTGAGCTCTGAATGTATGCACACACTTGTTATATTGAGCTAACCCATTCCCAATTTAATATAGTTCTCTTCCTCAGGTGAATTAAGTTAGATTAGGCTGGCCATTTTTTGCCAGATCTAGCCTCCCTGAACTGCACTTAGATTGCCCTAACCCTACTTATGTCAATCGAAGTGTAACATTTGCACCCATGCTTCGTTATACGATATTGTTTCAGTTTTGTCATGATAGTATTTTAAGGAGTCTAGAGGATATAAGTTCTACTACAACACACAGCATTTCAGAATTTAACCCAGCCTATGAGTATTGCTTCTTTTCTTTAATTCATCGTGTTTGTCAGCATAGCAGTGTGGCGAAAAATTATGCGGAAAGTTCTGTACTTACTTTATCAGAAGATGAGGTTCCCCCCCTAATTTAACATGGGGGAAAAAAGCCCCTTGCCTTACAATCAAGCATGAGGCAGGGGGAGGGGGAGAAGGGGTGGGGAAGAGGACCAGAGGGAAGTAGCTGATGAAGCTGGAGCCACAGCTGTCATCTGCCTCCCCCACTGCCTCTGCACATCCTGCCACTCCTCCCCTGCAGCCCCCATTATTCCCCACCATTACTTTTCCCCTTCTTTCCCCCTCTGTTGCACTCCTCCTTACCTTTGCTCTGTGCCAGCAGGCTGTCTCTCTCCTGCAGCCTTGGGCACAGACTGTGGCTCTAGCCTGGACCCACAGCATTAGCAGTGGCACGGAGCCAGTGCTATTACTATGGGGCCAGGCTGGAGCCATGCTCCATTCCCCAGTAGATACAGAGCCTGCTAATACAGGGCAGAGGTAAGGGTGGGGGGAGACTTTGGGAGGGGATATGATAGGAAGAGGGTGTGGGTACCTGAAGTTGTGGGGTCCAGAAGCAGAAGGGAGAGGAGGGGGGAACAGGGAAATTGGGACAGCTTGAGGTTGCAGGGTGGGGGCAGGCACAAAGTGGGTGTAAGTAGGCAAAAGGGGACAACATACCTGCCTTTCCCACTGCCTGCCTCTACCATCTGCCCCCACTACCCCCACTGCCTGCCCTACCATGCACCCACTACTGCCTCCCCCACTATCTGTCCCGTACCACGTGTCCCAATACTGCCCTCCTCATCACCTCTCTCCCCACCACCTGCAGTAGTGCGTGGGGGAGAATTTAAGATGATTCTCTAATAATTAGATTCCACACATGGAAAAATATAATTATATTTATACATTGTCCATGTGTAGAATCTAAATTCTGGAGGGTTGTCTTATATTCAGGGTCATCTTGTATTTGGGTAAATACATTTATGTAGTCAATAGTGGTGTGTGAAGCGGGCCCTATTTGATTTAGATTCAGCCTGAATCAGGGGCAGTGATTCGATTCCTGGATTCGGCTGAATCCAAATCTGAAGATTCGATGGTGATTCAGAGAATCAGCAATTTGGACATAGACACAGCTTTAATGTTTTTTCTACATACTTTGAGGTACTAGGCATGGCTAGTGAATGCTGTGATGCTGGGGAAGATGGAGCATCCCACAGGAGGGGGGTGGGGCCTTCCACATGCTTGGCGGTGAACCCAGAAGTGGACCAGAAGTACTTATGGTCCACTTCCAGGTCTGACAGGAAGCACACAGGTCCTCCGCCCCATACCTCCTAGCTCAGTGCCCCCCCAGACTCAGGAAGCACCAGTTGCTGAGCCAGGGTTTTTTTTGGGGGGGGGGGCAGTGTGCTCCCAGAAGACTGGGAAGTGGACTGGAAGTTCTTCTTGTCCACTTCTGGGTCTGCTGCGAAGCATGCTGGGGAGCCCCCCGTGCTTCTGTAGGACACTTCATGCACCCCAACATCGCAGCACTCATGAGCCACCTGCTACCTAGAGGTATGTAGAAAAAACATATAAAGCTGTGTCTATGTCTAAATCACTGAAACTTTCCAAATCTCTCCAAACTGATTTGGAGGGTTCTAATTCAATTCAGAGAAATTAAAGGGTCCTCTGATCCGTCTTTCAGAAGATGGATTTTTAAAATTACATGAAGAAATAAATTCTCCAAACCAAATAAATCAGGATATTTTCAAAAGATAACATGGGCCACTGGAAATTATATTGAGTTATTGCAGGCACCCCACATGTCTACACACTGGTAAGAGTTAGGTAGTTCTAAATAACTATAAAAATGAAAAGTCAGAGGTTGGTAAGATATTAAAGAGTTTGCAGACAAAGAAATAAAACTGTCCAGAAACACATGTTTCTACATTTGAAAAGTTCCAGGGAGACTTCAAAAATAAGAAGTAGCAGCAAAGATCAAAGCAAACAGCACTTCCAGAAGGACACTAATACCTAGGTATTTGCATATATTTTGTTGATAGCTGAGTCTATGGTCTCATGGCTTAGGAGATAGAATGAATATATAAAGGACCATATTTTCAAAGAAATAAGGGTGCACACCTAGTGGTGCTGGTAACTGTCCAAATATTTTATATTTTGAAATGATGCTTATTTTCAAACGCCTTATTAGCAGAGACCAAATGAAAGAATAAATTAGCCAATGATTCCAAATGTTTAAACAGATAACACTTTCTCCATTCCTTAAGGATTAAACTGTTATTTGATTTTGTCAGAGCTGTGTGAAAACATCAGCCTCTGACAGTTGCTAAAAGACCATCTACTAGACACCAGATCTCTGCAATTAAAGACAGAGAGGATAAAAGACTCTTCTTTTATCTTCATTTTGGAAAGAAAGGATCCAAAGAGAGACATGTGTCCCTCTCCCAGGCCTAAAGGAAAGTTCTCCCTTATGTTCCTATGGCACTCCAGACGCCATTCATCCCCTGCAGCCACTCCCTGCATACAGGCATACTCTGAGCTGACAGCACAGCAGGCATGTCATATAAGGACTTTGGATATAGAGGCAAATGGCAACCAGTAATTTTTTTTTCCTACAGGGCCTGTTTTCACCGTGCCAATCTCAGGATCCTTAAGGGAGAAAGAGAAAAGGCCTAGATCTGCATCACTGCACCTGACATGCCTAGATAACTAGATTCTACCCCCCCCCTCCCCCCCAAGCAAGAAGTAAACAGGAAATTAATTGAAAAATGTTGTTTTGGAGTCAAAGAAACTACTTGTATCTGTTACTAGTTATACCTACAAGATGGCTGAAAGTAATGGATTCAGAGTCCTCAGGAACCAGAAATTCTTCATTCCCTCAATATAGGCAAAAGCAACCTAACTTTAGATATGCAAGTGTAACATAGGCCTTTGGAAATAATACGGTAACTGCATACCTACTAACATAGTTTCCCTTATTCTTGGTATTTTGTATATCATTCAAAGGTTGTGCATTACAATTATTGCTAAGCAGAATTGGCAATTAATTACGCTTTAGATAACTATATAGGCACACTATGTATATATTGCACTTTAATGATGTAATTCTATTTTCTTTCTTTCTCAGATGGTTTGTTTATTTTGCATGGAGAAATTATAATAAAAAGACTATATGAAAAAGCACAAGTCAATTTTTATATTTAGAATATAGCATATTTGTAACTCACGACTTGGGGGAAAAACTACAGTCCAAGAATTAGTCACAGACATTATTTGCTAATTTTTCTAAATAAATTAGAACAATCAATTTATTTAGAAAATAGCAATCTGTTCTCAGACAATTTGAGAATGGAAAAACAAGTGAAGTTCTTTAAAGAAATTGTCTTTTACCAGTTTTCCATTTATATAAAAAAATTAGTCACCCTTTTGTGAACTGGATTCATAACTGTTATTCTCCTTTGAAAGTGGAACATAGCCATCCAGGTCACTTATATTCCATAGTTCAAAAAGGGACTTGGACATTGCAATACATAAGCTTTTGGCACCTGGGCTCTGTAGTAAACTCCAGAATACTCAGTTATGTGTTAAGGCTCTTTACAATGCAGGAGTCAGTCACACCCCCCCCCCTCTCCCAGCATACTGTTTAGGCAAGGAACTACCTAATCTACACGTTAGGGAAACGTCAAGAACATGGGGATATTCAGGTGCATTCCATAGTGCCACCACAAATGGCATGGTATCCCTAGTGCAGAATTCTCTCCCAAAGGGTCACTGTTGTTTTTTTTAATACAAAATTGGAAAGGTACCTGGTGTTTAGGACATTGTGATAGGATGCAAAAAAGATGTGCATTTGAGTCCCTGCAGTCAGAATTTCTCCTACATGCTAGATAATTTACTGTATAAAGGGGCATCAAAATCATCACCTCCTGCTCTCTCCATGTTTTCAAAGAATGCCACAGTCACCAGTCCATTTCACATCAAGCTAAATGCATACCGTATCAGGTCCTGAGGAGATTAACCGAGGACCACCTCTTTAGTGGATCCTGATGGGGTATAGGAATGAGAAAATTAGCTGCTCTGCTTTGTCAATGCAGAGACCTAGAAACAGAACATTAGACATTTAGCAAACTTTAGTGCTAAAAACAAAAGGGGATAAGGAGTCTTGGCACCTCTAAATTTAGATAACACTAAATGCAAGTTTTAAGGATAAGCATTTTGGACACAGATGCCTAAATTTTATTTATATTCCACTTTAGACCCTAAATCCCATTTAGGATCTAAGTCTTAGACCAATGCAACCCAGTGAACAGCAAAGCCAAAATCCTTCTGCAGATGTATGCCTTGGTGTCTTAGTTGGACACTCAAGTTACTGTTAACTTTTAGGAATTTTAACCTTAATCTCTTTGCGCCTTTACTGAAAAAATGGGAATGATAATAGCCCCCAACTGCAGGGAAGTGTTGTAAAAAAAGGGTATCAGTATTTGAAAGACACTAAGATTCTGTGAGGAAAGCACTCCAGGAATGTCTAAAAGAGACTTAATAATTTTGGATTCAATGCCGCATTATAAATTACAGGTAAGAAGAAATAGAGAATGAGTAGACATTCAGTGAAAAAGACAGCCATCTTGTGGAAAAAAAAATAGCATGTAATTGTGTAATTAAGGACTGTCATAAAGCACAAGGGGGCTAAATTACAATTGCATAGACAAGCTTTATTCTGCTGTTTCCTAGATTTTGAATGCTTGACTTTACAACCATAGTCTTTTGGATGTAGTTTTCTATGTAATATAGAATACATACAATGCATTATGCTACACAGAGATTCACTTAGAGTGGAGGGAGCCCATGATCTGGGTCACCATTGGTACCAAACACTGAGCTAATAAGCTCAGCCACCCATCGCCAGAATGGGTGATTCCTCAAAGGGCTAAAGAAAGAGAAAGGGGCTACAAAAGCTAATTTCCTTTTGCCTTGTCAGGAACAATATTTATAGCAGAGAAACAAATGAGGAGTGCAGTGCTTTCTGTCAGATCCAGCAGGTCCCTCTGTGCAGAAAAAATACAAGAAAATAATATATTGTAATGCAGATTTTCCCTGGTTCCCTAAGGGGTTTTGCAGACTCTTCATAGGGTTCATTCCTGCAGGGAATTCTATTCCTTTAGCTTTCTCCACTATAAATGGTACTGATGTAAATTATTATAATCCCCACTGTTAAGTCAATCTGTGGATTCATTAAACTGGTAAAATGTACACCCAAATTAATATTCTGGTATTTTACAAACAAAATAATATTATTTAAGTGGAATATATTTTTCTATTGCAATTCAGAAAGAAGCTGTCACACAATAGAAAGTCTGCAGGGCACCACTCCTGTTCTTCCAACAAATGGTAATAGTGTCGATGAGATATAAATAAAAAGAAGAGCAAATGTTGCATTTTGTTTAGATTCTTGCAAGTGGAATTAAGACCAAATATTATGCATGCCTGTATATGTGCGAGGAGGCTGCTCCAATGCACTGTAATTACATGCTAATTAGCACAGTCCAGCCAGTCTCTGTGTCTCAGGTATCAGCATCCCTGGGCTTCAGAATGGTGGTAGGGGTGCTTTAACTAAAGCTCATTCAATGAGGTTTAGTTAAAGCACCCCCACCACCATTTTGAAGTCTGGAGATGCTGATAAACGAGATGCTGCAGACACTTTAATTAGAGCAGACCTGCTCTAATTAAAGTGCTCCCCCTCACCCTCAGGGCATATGTAAAAACACCCTACATCACTTCTGATGCAGCATAGCAAGAAAAACATGTCTACACATAGTAGTACCCTATGAAGAGTTCAATTTAAATCAGATTAAAAACCAATATATTTGAAACAGTACAAGCCATTATATAGATGTACTAATATCAGTTTATACTTGGCTTTTCTCATTTCAGCTGAAAGACGCAAGTTACAGAAATATCGAATTGAATTGGTTTGACTGTCTATATGAAATGTTGCACTGCTATTGCTATTTAAAACTAATGCTTCCTTTATGCAAAGTTGGACCACTTGAAATGTTATTTTATACCAAATAAGCAGGTGAAAAAGGTTGTAGGATTATTAGTAGGCCTTCCTACATATAAACTTTACTCTGGTTTAACTGAAATTATTTTTTCAAACAGATCTAGTTAACCCATGCAAAACTTGCATTGGAAGACTTCAGCTTAAACTAAAATGATTTTAGTTTACATTAAATATCTTAGTTTAAAGCTGCTCCTAATCAACTCATGCTGAACTAAGAGTATCCCACTACATGCAGGATTTGCACTGATTTAACTAATCTAACCTAAATGTGTACATTGACAAGGCTTGTTTTAAACTTATACAACTTGGTGTGTATATCAAGTCCTTTTCAAAATGTGAAGTCTCTAAGGTGTTGTGTAATTTCAGAGAGTACCTGCTTTGTCTTGAGGCCTACATACACTAAACCAAGACAGTACTAAACCCTCATTATAACAATACTAAAAAATACACAAACACATTGAAAAAATTTTGCATCCTCTGAGCCTTTCTATGTATATCTGGTTTTGTCAGACTTTTAGATCCTAGTAAATGTCATTTTGAAACGACTGGGAAAAAAGACTAATTCTGAAGTTCCTTTTGACTAGGACTGAGGCTATACTTGGCAGCTTTTCCCTTTTCCTGTTATATAACAGAGAAGTCCTTTGTTACATTGTTTTGAAATGCTAAGACTATTGACTGTAGCACTGGTGATGTATGATGTTTTGCATATGAATCGCTGCACTTCATCTATTTATACTCATGCTAGAAAGCACTAATTAACCACCCTGGTTATTGTCTTACAAATTAGCGGGGAAATCATACAAAGTTTCATGCAAGGATTAATTCCATGCAAACCCAGCTCCGTTTAAAATGGGATTTCAGTGCAAAGCTGTCACAAAGGAAAATTCAGGAGTTCCTTTCTCAAGACTTGACAGAGTTTGCTGAATTCATATAGTTGTTGGAAACCCTGATATTTCATTGTGTCGGAAAAATGTTTAAAAAAAGTCTTGTAAGCCTGTGTTGTAATCATAGGAATTTTTTGATTGTGCCTATGAAATAAATGCTGATTGAATGGCTGCAGTCTGTCAATGCTTGCCAAGGACAAAAGGGATTGCCCCTTAATTTGATGAGCCCATTTGTCTATAATATTTCAGGGAAATCCTAAAAAAAAATAAATTGCATAAAGTGAGAGAGGAGCCTTCAGGTGATATTTAACAGCACACTCTGGTTAGTTCAAATTTGCAGTTTCACTGGATTCAGGACAGGGAAGCATTCTGCCTGCAATCACTGGGCCAACTTCACTACTTACATAAAGAAGCACAGCTCTATTGACTTCCAGGTGGGTAAACGTGAGAGTGAACATACATGCTCACATTATCCCAGCCTGGACTTAAAGATGAGGTTTCTTGTGGTTTAAAGAACACAGTGAGCTCTAAATGCAATCTCCTTGTGGCTAAACCAAGCCTGGATTGCAAACAATGTTGATTACTTGAAGAGACTTGTGGTAAAATGTCTAATCAAATCTAGATGTCTTAGATTTCCTTGACCTTCATCAGTTTACTAGACATCTGATTTCAGCAGAGAGACTGCATCAGGCTGTTGGCAGACAGACAAGTTACCTCAAAGCAAAAATGGGAGTGGTTTTATCAAGCAGCAACTAATCTATGGTAACTATGTATACTCTGATCCTTTAGCAAGAAAAAGCTAACCCCTGGTAGTTTAAGCAGGCAATGAAGCAGAGCTAAAATACTTTCACTTCATGTGGAGAAAATGGACACTGACTGAGAGCTATTGTACAGCAGCTGACCAATGTTAAGTCTCTGCCTCTTTTTACATTTTCTATAATTTTCCTATTTGTCCAGACCCTGAGATAATGACGATGATGGTGGTAAACTGGGGGAAGGAGCCAGAAAGATGGCAGAGGTATCTGCTCTTGGTCATACTGACGTAGTTCGTTCATCACGTCTCAGATTTGTCTAGGTGAGAGCCTGCTTCTCTCATTGGACCCTGCATCTGTGGCCAACAGAACCATTTGTGCTAGATCCCACTTACTATAAATAAGGTGAGCCAGTGGCCACAAGATCTTTGTGAGGGCTCAGATTCTAGGACTTGCTCCCTGCTCTGTTGGTTTGTACTCATCTCATTTTAGTAACCTTCTTAGCATGTTCCAAGCTCATTTATTTGATATGTTTTGAGGGGTAGGGGTTGGGGAGGCAGACATGATTTATCGAGGATGGAATGGAGGAAATGGTGAAAGGAACTTTTTGTTAATTTAGTTACCTGGCTGCCTGAATTAGTTTGTTGTCTATGTATATTTATCTTTGCTGCTGCCTGACCAAATGCATATGTTCTTTATGTCCATGCTTATTGGATGACCATGACAATCATGAGCTTATTGTTGGGGCACCTAGAATTTTCAAATAATTCTGTTTTATTGTTGACAAAAATCCATATAAACAGATTTTCTCAATTTCCAACTCCATCCAATAAAAGAGTAAGCTCCAATGGCAGGCAGGATACCCCCTGTGGGCTGCAATTCTCCACTCATCAACTCTTCAGGGTAACCCTCATGATGATTTCCTTACCATGCCTTGATGTAGTCTGTATGTTGCTTTGAAAGGCTGCTGCCTAGAGTCCTTGACTGAGCTTACCATATCTGTACTCAACCTTGCTCTATCTGGCTAGCCAGACACCTTGGCTTTACTGCTACCAAAGGCTCCAACGTCCCCTAACCAACATTCTGCATCTCACTGACAGTGCTCATGGCCCTAATCACAGCTTCCTGGCCATAAATGTGCCTTAGGGCAGTGATTCTTAAACTTTTTTGTACCAGGACCCCTTTGTAAACATCAACGACCAGTCCAGACCCAGTGCCCCTCACCCCTGACTCACTGCCCCCTGCCGTAAGGCCCCAGTATGTGGGGCAAGGGGGTGTGTGGGGCAGGAGGGGCCCCAAGCACTCTTTCAAGGACTGGAACTCTGCCACCCTGTGAGGGAAAAGCCATGGTTCCTCATGTTTTTTTTCCTTTAGAGGGGAATCCATTTTTAAAGCTTCTATTTTTAAAGTTTGTTCATGACCCTTTCATATATTCTTGTGACCTGCATTTGGGTCGTGACTCATGGGTTGAGAAGCACTGCCTTAGGGGACATTTAGGGGACATGAGGCTACTCATGGTCTCCAGCTTCCCTCATAACCATACCCATATCTTGCAGGTCTTACTCTGTTTCCATTCATCAGGCCTTATGGCCCTGTACTGGCTTCACTTTACCAGTTCCTTGACCCTTGTAGGGTTGCCTTCACTACAGACTCCTTGTCCCTTGCAGGGCTGCTTTCTTGCTGCCATCAGCCCAACAGATCCCTATGCTTCCCAGGGCTGCTCCAAACACAAAGTGCCTCCTAACATCTGCTGCTTTACATGTCCCTCTGTACACTGAAGTAGGAGGGGTTAAGCCATTAAGGGATCCCCTGTTACAATTATTAAGGGCAATTTTTCTCTTTATTTACATAGAAGTTTAGGGCCTGTTGCTTGAGGTTGTGATTTCCATAGAGCAGCCTCCAATGGGATCACAACATGGAGCTCTTATTTGTGCATTTGGTGTTATTTATGGTATGGCAAACTCCAGAAGCCCCAACTGAGACCATGACCCTATGAAACCTGAGAGAACACCACACATGCATAACAGGGGGGAGTCTCTTCCCCTAAAAGCTCACAAACAAAATAGAAAAAAGGGTAGGAGAAAGTATCTATAATCATCCCCATTTTACAGATTGAGCCCTGAGATACGGAGGAGTAAGTGACTTATCTAAAGGCAGAAAAGAATTTTGTGGCAACTGAATATTGCCACAAAATTTTGGGCTGATTTTGGGGCTAATCAGTTTTAGCCCCAAAATAATGCTTCCTGCCCACCAACTCCTTAATTCTTTAAAATGTTTCATCTTCTTCATCCCCTTCTGTTTTGTATATGGATGGCAGTGGAATAGACTGCCTAGGGAAGTTGCAGAAGCTCTGTCATTGGAGGCATTTAAACAGAGATTGGACAAGCATCGGTCAGGGATGATCGAGGAGTAACTGTTCCTAGCTCTATTATGGGTATTTCCCATAGATGATGCGTAAGTGTTGACAGTGGGGGGCACAACTCCTCACCACTACCACTGTTCCCACTATTGCCAGGCACTGGCTCTGGCCAGACTGCAGCCCTGTGTCCCACCATTGGCACAGAAATCTGAGGGGAGGTCACATGTCCCCTGTGCCTCCCCCGCATGTCACCTATAGTATTCCCCATGCTTCTGGGTTTTGCTGGTTTCCATGCAGGATGGAAGAAATTTCTTTCCCCTCAAGCTGCTATATGTATCATGGTTTTGTTCTCCTATTTCTTTTTTTCCAGCCTTCCCCAGAAGCTTTGATTATGGTCTGCAATCATCCCTCTGGATTTTTACCAGAATCTGCCAATGCTCCTGATTTAAACTCAGAGCTTCCTGGCTAGAGGGTCTTGTCCCTCCACTTGGGTCAGACTGATTGCCATATTTTGGGTCAGGAAGAAATTTAACCCCATGGTCAGACTCAGATTGTAGGGGTTTTTGCTTTTCTTTGTCGCAGGGGACATGCCCCTCTTCCTTGGATCGTTTGAGTGCATCTTAACAACTCTTACAGCAGCAAGACATTTGCTACCATAGTCCCCCTACTTTACCTTAGGTAAGTTAAGGTATTATGTCTTGTGGTTGTGTCAGGGTTCGCTGTGTAGTTTTACTAATAGTTTGAATTTGTATAAGATCATTTGGATAGGAATGATCCTGTCTGTGGTGGGAGGGAAGGAGGGGTGTTGGACTGGATGACGCCAGGAGGTCCCTTATAGCCCTTGTTTTCTGATTTTATGACTGCCTAACAACAACCAAAGAGATCCCACAAGCTCATTTTAATAATGGACTGGGTATACATGAGTACATTTTTTAATGGAATGGGATTTAACGTCAATCTGTTTCTCCAGTGAATTGATCTTTATGATATCTCACAACTGATATATCTTCTTCATGGTGATACTGCTTTTCTGTGGCAGTCCCTGGAATGGTCTGTTTCTGAATGCATCATTTTTTCAATGAGGCCTCAGTTTTGTTCTTGATTATTTGAGCTCTCCACAATCTTCACTCACCCCAAATATTTGTGGCTTGACGAAAGCCCTTGACAAAACACACTTTATATTGGATTTTGTTAACAGTATGAATTGCATATCAATGAAAATGAAAGAAAGAAATGGAATACATGACTTGATTTTGGGGGTCGGGGAGGGGGGGAGTTCTGTAGTAATAGTTTCAGGGGTAAAACTAAGTCCACCGTCTTCTTAACCTAAACAGCATGTGGCCAAAAATAAGATATCAACACTTAAAAGCACTCATCTAAAAGAACATTCGATTTCAGTAATCCTCAGCTGTCAAAGCCGCATTATTTTAGAAGAGGTAAATAACATTGCAAGGAGAAGTACTTACTATTCTATTGTTTGTAAAACTCTGCATTCATTTCAGATGATGTGGTTCCAGGAAATGTTTAAAAGAAAGACCAAAAAACTCTGTTTTTCAGAGAACTATATAGCATAAAACACTTGATACTGGGGGAAAGAAAATCCATAGGGATTAACCCGCTTGTTTCTCCCAATCTTCTTTTGATGGAATAAGCCATTATTCAACCAGGTAATAAAGTTATCATTTTTTCTTACCCTCCAACCCTCCAAATACTTTTGTGAAACTACCCATGTGAGTAGGCCCATTAACTTCATTGGGACTACCTACACATGTAAGGTTATACATATGCATAAATAGGTTACAAGATCAAAAACTTGTTCCTTTTTTCCTCAACTCTGCCTTCACATTGAGCCTGTTACTGAATCATATTGTGTAGTCTACATCTCCAAAACAATATCTCCATTCCTTTTCACCCTCTTACCAAAATCGTTGTCCACGTTTTGATTTCTTGCAACTTAAATCAGTTCTGTTCTTTCCCTTGGCCCACCTGGCACTTAAATTATGCCCATTGATCCAAAAAGGTAACAAGTGTCATTTTCATTTTCTCTCACCTGACAGAATTTTCAGGTCTCCCTCACTGTCTCCATTTACCAAATTCAAAATCTTCCTTGTCTTCAAACCTTTGCATTCCCTAAATCTTTTACTGGTCTCTAGCTCAAACTTATGTTCCATTAGTTTTGCTTCCCTATTTGTCCTGTCCCCTTCTTCAGTCTTCCACAAGATCCATCATGCCCACCACACACTCTGGGTGCATCTACATATTCATTAAGGTGCTTTTTCTATTGTGCATTAAATTTAGTACCTCTAATGTGAGGTACTAAAGAAATGAACATTAGGCTGACTTAATGCACAGTAATGAATGTGCAGTTTTTAAATGACACTTAATGTGCAGTAGCCTATTTTACTGTGTGTTAGCATAATTGTGTGCTTTTTATGTGTTGCTTTAATGCACAGTAAAATAGGTTAGTGGTCATTAAAGCGCATGTATAGATGTGACCTCTAAAGCATTTCCTGATCCTATGTCATCCAGATTTCCTCTCTGCCTTCAAATCCCTACAACTCAGGTACGTTCAACTTGCAACAAATCATACACTAATTATTACGAATAATTTTTAAAGAGAGATATACTAGAAAACTCATAACTATTTTCTCATGTTCTTTTCCATAGCCCTTCCCTCTATGCCTAAGGTTGCTTGTCTCCTTTTTCATGTTATCTTGCACAACAACTAGGATGGCCATGATAGAAGACATTCCAGTTTTCTGCTACTTTGTCTTCTGTCCTCTACTGATACAAAACCTGACACCTTTATGTCCTCGATTTCTCTCTCCAAGAGAAAAACCAAGGATATAAAGGCATCCAGTTTCGTATCGATAGAGGACAACAGACAACTGAGCTGTCCTCTATGATGGCTACCCTAACAATGACATCTTGATGTGCCTTTATTTTGCTCCAGGTTATAATGCATACCTGATGCTCTCTGGGAATGATTAATAATAAAGCCAACGTCCACATTATTATTTAATGTTTATATTGTGGTGGTGCCTAAAGGGAAAAACAAGACTGAGTTCAATTGTACTAGGACTGGACAAACGTATAATAAATTATGGTTCCTGCCACAATGATACTAGCCATAGGCAATGCATGGCGGGGGGGGGGGGGGGAGGGGGAGGCACAGGGGACATGTGCCCCTGAGATTTCTGTGCCAATGTCAGATGGGCTGTAGCCCTGCTGAAGCCAGGGCCCAGCAGCAGTGGGGGTGGCAGTGGTGGTGTGATTTTTATGCTGACAGTGGGGCACGAGACTTCAGTTGGGGTGGTGGTGACAATGCAGAGTTGTGTCCCCGCTTCCCTCTCAACACTTATGTGTCATCTATGATACTAGCCATCTCATTGTGCAGTGTGAAGAAGTGATAAAGCAAGCAGGCAGGTTCAGATCTCATTCTGTATTGGGTTGATGCTAAAGATCAATATTAAAATTCAAAGTCAGATCACAGGTCTAATTTGAGTTCAGGACACTCGTCAGATCTTTGGCCTCACTATCTTCTTTATTTCTACTTCTGGAGGCCATAGTCATGATCAAGGAAGCATAGTGCTGAGGGCCATACAACCATAAATTTAGAGCTAGTACCCACCCCAAGGAATTTAGATGAAACAAAGATACAATAGCAGGGTATATACATCCAAAGCTAGATGAAATGTCTCAACAAAAGTGGCAGTACAAAGAATACAATATTGAATACACAGTTGAGTATACAATTTTGAGATTTCATGGCTGCTTTTTTATTAAAAGAGCCAAGTGGAGAAGCAGTATTAAGGACTCTTTAGTAGCTTATTCATGTAGTGAATTATTTGAGACCAGTAATTCTTATGAGATTTTAGACATCATAACTAGAACCAAATATTGGCTCCAGCCCAGGAACAAAACTGGGAGTGAATTCAGATCATTGGATACAAACCTGATATCTACTCTAAATTCAGAAAGGTTCATGAATCAGGTTCTTGCTTGGGTCATGTCTAGTAAAATAGTACATGGAATTCCTGTCAACTATTTTTTTCTCTTTCTCTTCTTTTAAATCTTTAGATTGTTGCTGCTTAACAATAAAGCCTTATGAGGTTATTCTAAAGCCTCCTGTAGGAAAACTTGTAAAACAGCTGACACTATTAACATAATCTGACAGTTCTCGTAGATAATGTTAGTATAGTGAGATGAACCCATTTTAATATTACAGGACCCTGCAGAGTCCTTTTATGTTACAGGACTCTACAGAAGGGCCATTCTTTCTGGGGGGGAAAGGAAAAAAAATCTAAGGTGTTTTGGCTCAAAAACCAGCCAATGCTACAAACCACAGACAGGTATGCTTTTTTGCTGAATAAGAATTAGAATCAACTCTGATTGTATTGAAGCTGATGGTGAACCTCCAAAAGACTTCTGAGACACCATATTTTGGCATGTTGGGACATACAATTATTTTTGTACTTCATTGGATGTAGCTGAAGTGAGACAAGTTTTGTAACTTGCCTGCCAGATGCTGTTGCCAGTAAAGACAATTGGGTTTCATCATGTAGGAGTTTCTTCTAAATAAAAGCTTAAACCACACTGGCCTAAGCCTCACCCAGGAACCTGGAAAATTAAATGATGTCTCTGCATCTCCTACAATGTATAAGCATTACTTACATTTCTTGTAAGCAATGATCTCAAGGGTTTTTATAAAAAAAGAACTTTATGGTGGGTGGGAGGGATAGAACCAGTCAATAAATCAATAATATTAGAGACCACTCTCATCTCCCAGGGTTTATCGGCAGCAGTCTTTAACTAAAGTCATTTTCTTACAGTTGAGAGTGTTTAATGTTATCCATTACCCCTTCCCCCTCCTCAGTTATACTTTACTCAAAATTTCCTTTTCAGGATTTGCAGTCTAAAATTTAGCAGGTCTACCTGTGCTTATGATTATGCTGGTCTAGAAGCTCTAACACCTATAGCAATCATGATGTGAAGGGAATAGAGAAAGTGCACATGTGAAGGAGCTTGACTCAGGCTTGCAGGGGTGTAGGTTGTAGCCGTGTTGGTCTAAGGACATAGGCAGACAAGGTTATTTGGGTGAATTTGATATCTTTTATTAGACCAACCCAAATAGTTGGAGAATAGTTATTAAGCAAGCTTTCGAGTTCAAAAACCCTTCGTCAGGCTAAGGAAGTGTCAGCAGTTGGTGTGTGCTCTTCCTGGATGGAATGAAAAGTAACGAAGCCAGGGGCTGGGCTGGGGAGTCAGTTGCCAGGCAGATTATAACGTATCAAAAATCCAATGTCTATGTTTAGTCCAGGGGTTTAGGTTGTAGCCGTGTTGGTCTAAGGACATAGGCAGACAAGGTTCCTTGGGTGAATTTGATATCTTTTATTAGACCAACCCAAATAGTTGGAGAACAGTTATTAAGCAAGCTTTTGGGTTCAAAAACCCTTCGTCAGGCTAAGGAAGTTTCAGCAGTTGGTGTGTGCTCTTCCTGGATGGAATGAAAAATGATCTCTAGTATCTCTAGTCCATGATCTCTAGTATCCAGGAGGTTGATGAAATGGAGCTCAAAGACTCAGGCTTGGGCACTCAGGCCAAAGAGGAAGGCTTGGTTTCTGGTTCCTACTCCCAGGAGTATTTCTATTAATTAATCCTCATCTTTACCTTTTGTGTCTATTTGGATCATTGTCCTAGGGCTAGGCACCTACTTTTCAGTTGTTTCAGTGGCTAACTGGAGCCATCTATTCTGGTTCAGTCTGGATATGGCCCTATAAGACTAGCAAGGCTGTCCTGAAGAAATGTAGAAAGATGCCTTAATCTTAGACAAGTCAGATATGTAACCTCAGTTAGCAGCATAAATATAGCCAAGTAAGTATTTTAGTCTTGAGATGTTTCTAGGATATTATGAAGTAAATAAAGAGACATCTGAATTAGAAAATTATGAAGTGCATGCATGTGTTTCACTTGCAGTTCTTGCAACCAAAAAATGGTTGAAATGGTAGTAAACTCTCCTGTGGGAGGTGGGGGAATGAGCTAAAACATCTTTCTTTAGTTTAGTAAATTTACTTTATAGTCAGAAAAAAAATATGAGAATTTGGACTTGGAACTACAGCTTTTCCCTTAAGTCGGTTAGCTGCTTTCAAAGCATATTTTCTGGCAGCTGGCTTTGTCTTATATTACAGAAAGGCAGGAAATGCAAATTAAAAAACACAGCCTAGAGTAGACTTTTCAAGGTAGCACAGGATCCAGCGAAGAATATGGAAGCCTACAGACAACTACTGCTAGTCCTAACTGAGTCCCAAACGGTGTACATTGCCTTTCACCTAAGCTATGCTTCCATGATTCTGCATCAAGATCTAATTTATGGATTCATTTTCTTCACACACAGGAAAAGGACAAGGGGATGACTTATTGGCACGTAAAAGCAATTCTGTTTGTGACTGTTATTGGAGTAGTGCTTTAATACAATTTAGCAGTACACATGTGGTTCTATACCAATCCATAACCTGATATTAAAAGGAAAAAATAGAACACTACTGGAAGTGGTGATTTATTTTAAAAGGAAAGTTTTGTTTGGCTTTGGTTTCCTTTAAGATAAATGTAAAATATAAAAACCTTTCCCTCAAGCTAGTCAGACAGTTTTAGTAAATCTTTGGCAAAAGATAAAAAGAAGCTGTGACTGTGCAGCAAGCGTGGAGGTTATACTAGGATTCACGGACCACTAGTGTAACCAGTAGAGTTCAAACTCCTTGAGAGAAATATGGTTCACAGAGTTTACAAGTTCCACATCAGAGATACAAATAGTCATGGAATTTACAAGTTGTTTTGTCAGCAAACCTTGAGAGAAATAACTGTATTTCCCAGAGCTGATCACTTTTAGATGTTGAAAGACCAGAAATTTTGCCTAATTACTGAAAGAAGGGCCGAGGTAAATATATTATAAGAGATAACCTTAGTGACTCTTTTTTTGGCTATTTGAGCCACCTTGTTATCATTTGCTTCTACCATTCCTTTTGCGCAATAAGAAGTGAGATAGTTATTTTAAAAAGCCTGATTCATTGTCATCCTATTTGTTTTAACAAATATACCAAACACATATTTAGTTCCTAAAAGAAATATAATTATGAGAAGAGCAGAATAGAAACTGGAGCAAATATGAAGATGGCATTCTAACTGTATTTTGAATATCAATGCCATAAATGCCAATAAGCATAGTAGATCTTGAGATACTTTGCATTAAAAAAGGCAAACTGTATGATTTTACCAACCATCTGTTATTTTTTTAGAGCCTTGAAGAAAACAAGAATAAAACCATGCTTAGTAGGCCTGTGCAAGTCAGCAGCGATCCAATCTGGTTTTGGATCCAGCCGCTTTGGATGCCAGTGATCTGATCGGGAGCTTTGGACTGGGTTTCTGCTTCGATCCGGCCAAAGCGGCTCCGAAGCTTCAGAGCTGCCTCTGGAGATCCAGCCATATGGTATAATGGGGAATCAATGAAATATCTATAATTGACTGTCTCTGTCTTGGGGCAGTTGATTGTCTGTACTGAATATTTCCTCTCCTTAGTTTCTGCTTTTGTAGGTGTTAATTGATGGTAATTAACTGGCTACATTAGCTAGGTACTGTGTATTGAGCTGGTCCCTGAGTGAATCATGATTGATTGGTAACTCGTAACACAGTAGCTTAGCAGGGAGGCCTGCAGTAGTGTCTCCCACGCCCCAACACAGAGACAGTCAGTTGCACAAGCACCCATGGCATGAGTTTTGCCCTTCAGCAGCTAGAGGTGCAGGGCCCCAGAACCTAGAACCCCTGCACTGATCTCCTCAACAGCTGGTAGGCTTTGTGGTCACAGCAGGGGCCACCATCCCTGCAGCTGTCACCCAGCTGCACCTTAACACACACAGTGTCACCCATGTCACGAATTTTGCTTGTCCACAGCTTGAGGTGCAGTTCCCCCCAACCCCTACATCTATCACCTTGAAACTTGGCAGGCTTTTTGGCCTTACGAGGAGCTACCGCCCCTGCAGTTTTGACCCACTTGTGTTGTAACACATAGACATGATATAAGTTTTGATTTAAAGAATTTGGGGTACAGTTTCCCCCAAACCCCTATACCAATCTTCTTGAAACTTGGCAGGCTTTGTGTCCTCAGCCAGCGCCACCACCCCTGCCATGTTCATCCTCTCTGTGATGTAACACGTATAAGTGACATCAGTTTAGCTTTCAAGAATTTAAGGTGCAGTTTCCCCCAAACCCCTGCACCAGTCTTCTGGAAGCTTGGCAGGCTTCATGCTCTCATCAGAGACTAAAATCCCTGAAATTTTCATCCAAATCAGACAAAAAACCACCAAAATTATAGATATTTCATTGTTTTCCCATTATACCCTATGACTGGATATCCAAGGTGACTTTGAATATTTTCCGAAGCGCTTTGGAAAGCCTGACAAAGCCAGCGCTTTGATCAGGACATGCTGCTTCAGATGCTGAAGCATCCAAAGCTTCTCCAGACCTGAAGCTCTGTCCAGAGCCTCGCACAGCCCTAATGCTTAGCTACTAGTATGGTTTGACCCAGGAAGCTTTCTTCCACTCCCACTACCCATCAGGATGATTATGTACCTTTATCTTTTGATTTTGAAGGGGATGAGCTATAAAAAACCCCCAGGGACAGAAAAAATGTAATATTCCTACACTGGAAATATGTAAAACATGAAATTACATATTCAGTCTTTAGAAAATCCATATCATCATTTAATCTGTTTCCAGGGTATGGAAAACCTTGGTACTAGCCTTCCCAGTCATTTAAACCTACTTCTCCAATATCTGAGAAGGCTATGGAATGCCCATGCCTGCTACAGGACAGGGAAGTCCGGGTGAGGGTGATCCCCTGTCCTCCATTAATGCTGACCTCATGAAGGAACATCTTGAGAAGCTGGATACCAAGTCAGCCGGCCCTGACAATCTTCACCCCAGGGTACTCAAGGAGCTGGCGAGCAACATAGCCCAGCCTCTACCATGGATCTTTGAAAACTCCTGGTGCTCTGGTGTAGTTCCCAAAGACTGGAAGAAGGCCAATGTGGTGCCTATCTTCAAGAAAGGGAGGAAAGTGAATCCACCTAACTATAGGCCCATCAGCCTGACTTCTATCCCGGGGAAGATCTTAGAAAAGTTTATTAAAGAGGCCATCCTTAATGGACTGGCTGACGCCAACATCTTAAGGGATAGCCAGCACGGGTTTGTCGCAGGTAGGTCTTGCTTGACCAATCTCATTTCCTTCTACGACCAGGTGACCTATCACCTGGATAAGGGAGAAGAGATTGATGTCATATATCTTGACTTCAAAAAAGCCTTTGATCTGGTATCCCATGATCACCTCTTGGAGAAACTGGTCAATTGTCGCCCTGGGTCCACCATGATCCACTGGCTGGAAAATTGGCTCCATGGTCGGACCCAGAGGGTAGTAATTGATGGAAGTCACTCACCATGGTGTCCTGTGACCAGTGGGGTCCCCCAAGGCTCTGTCCTTGGACTCATATTGTTCAACATCTTCATTAATGATGTGGACACTGGAGTCAGAAGTGGACTGGCCAAGTTCGCTGATGACACCAAACTTTGGGGCAAAGCATCCACGTCAGAAGACAGGCGGGTGATCCAGGCTGACCTGGACAGGCTCAGCAAGTGGGTGGATGAGAATCTGATGGTGTTCAACGCCGATAAATGCAAGGTTCTCCACCTTGGGAAGAAAAACCCGCAGCATCCTTATAGGCTCGGCAGTGCTACGCTGGCTAGCACTATGGAAGAAAGAGACTTGGGGGTCATCATTGACCACAAGATGAACATGAGCCTGCAATGCGATGCTGCGGCTAGTAAAGCGACCAAAACGCTGGCTTGCATCCATAGATGCTTCTCAAGCAAATCCTGGGATGTCATTCTCCCCTTGTACTCGGCCTTGGTGAGGCTGCAGCTGGAGTACTCCGTCCAGTTTTGGGCCCCACAATTCAAAAAGGATGTGGAGAAGCTTGAGAGAGTCCAGAGAAGAGCCACGCGCATGATCAGAGGTCAGGGAAGCAGACCCTACAATGACAAGCTGAGAGCCATGGGGCTCTTTAGTCTGGAAAATTGCAGGCTCAGGGGTGATCTGATGGCCACCTACAAATTTATCAGGGGTGACCACCAGTATCTGGGGGAACGTTTGTTCACCAGAGCGCCCCAAGGGATGACGACTAGGTCGAACGGTCATTAACTACTACAAGACCATTTCAGGCTGGACATAAGGAAGAATTTCTTTACTGTCCAAGCCCCCAAGTTCTGGAACAGCCTGCCACTGGAGGTGGTTCAAGCACCTACATTGAACACCTTCAAGAGCAAACTGGATGCTTATCTTGCTGGGATCGTATGACCCCAGCTGACTTCCTTCCCTTTGGGCAGGGGGCTGGACTCGATGATCTTCCGAGGTCCCTTCCAGCCCTAATGTCTATGAAATCTATGATATCCTTTGGCTATTGACTAAGCTTGGTAAGGACAGTATCTACCACTCCTGTTGGGTACTGTGGCCAAAAGTCTACAAGAGTCATGGAGTCCTTCTTAGCCAGCTGCAGGCAATTCTTCATTCAGTGTGCAAACTGTTTTTAATTTAATTGCCACTCTGAAATGCCCAACTCTTCTCATACATTTTATAGGGAGACTAAGTACTTAACATATACCAAAATCACAGCAAAAGTGGGGTGTGCAGCAGCTCCTTTAATCTTGTAGGTTCCCTCGTACCCCCTCCCCCCGCTGCTGATTGGCTGAGGGGCCCCAGTGGCCCTGCTGCTTGCTGCTGACCATCCAGGAGACAAAAACAGTGCTATATTTAAAACCATGGTTTTTGCCTGCCTTCTGATCAGGAATGAGCAGTGGGCCCTCTTTGCCAATCAGTATGGGGGAGGGCTAGTATATGAGGGAACTGGCAAGATTAAAGGAGCTTTCATACAGCCCACTTCTCCAATTAATTTGGTAGGTCCCTAGCCACTTTTTGTTTTCTGCATTCTGCTGGGCCATCTATATTAACATAAAGCCAGACTCCAATGGTTTTTGATTACTCTAATAAGACTTGCAAGGCCCAGAATACCAACATACCGTGCCAGAGAATGCTTCTAGGTTACCTTCCCTACAAATTTGTGTGCCATTTGCAGGAGGATGTGGTATTTTTTTACAGTTATCCAATGGAAAAAGAAGAGTAGAGTTGGTAAAAACTCAGAAATAGTGTTACATAGGAAATACTGGTATTTTGTAGTTTGCTTTTGGTTAGACCTAAATATATATTTTAAATGTTCCAATAAAATGGATTTCCAAAATGATGGTTTTAGCTTTCTGAAGAACATTTTCATTTCACCATAAACAAGACATACTCTGACCTAGGAAAAAAAAGATATTATTCAATGCATACACATGGGAGCTATCCTAATTGAATTTAAAATATTAACAATAAGAGATTCAACTATTGTCATATTTCAACATTTCAGTAGTAGTATATAATGTGCAATATTGATGAAATGCCATTAACTGATTTTGAAATAGTATAAAATAGCTAAATATTTTTTATAAAAAAGACATATTTTTATAGGAATTGTAATACCAAACAAGTGTTTTAAAATGCTATCAAGCCCAAAGAAAAATGCATTTTTCATTAAACAATGACAAAAAGTTTGGACCAGATTTATTAGGGAGATACTACAATCATTTTTTAACTTTTCACTATTTATCAGTTAGGAAAGAACCTAGAAGCCTTTAAAATATAAGGTCATGTACTTTAAAGTCAAATATAAGGCAAAAAGGACAGAGAAATCATTTATAATTCAATACATTGTAGGCCAGCATCTCTATCATGCTTATCTACATCAAGTGTTTCCCCATCCTCTCCGCATCTGAATGACTTTTTCAGACACCGGAAAAATCCTGATCACTCCAGTCACAAAGAGAAAAAAAGGCCAAACATAGATAAAATGTTGACAAAGTTGATTATCAGGAAAACATGGAGAGAGACAAATAGAAAACAAGGATCCATTTGAAAAGAAAAAAAACAAACAAAAATATAGTCTGAGATATGTTCAGCTTCTAGATTAAACTTCAGCCCTAGGGCTAAGGACAGATGGTCAAAAAGCCTGAGGCTCAATCAATTCAGTCTTTGTAGGTTGAGCTGCAGAGATTAAGCTGAGAAGGAAGTGAACATTCACTTTTGATTCAGGAAATGTAGCCACATGCCTGTATTGGCTCAGACCAGAGAGTGAGGGATGCTAGGGCATGCCCCCAGTTTGCCAGCCACTCCAAGGCTTTTCCCCCATCCCTGCTCCAGC
Organism: Alligator mississippiensis; assembly: GCF_030867095.1. Classification (NCBI taxonomy): domain Eukaryota; kingdom Metazoa; phylum Chordata; order Crocodylia; family Alligatoridae; genus Alligator; species Alligator mississippiensis. The sequence goes on along the minus strand of NC_081826.1, from coordinate 169,579,257 downwards.
GGAGGGTGCGTGGCCAGGCCCTGGCCTTTGGCTTTCTGGCTGGGGGAGTTTAAATCCCCTACCTGGCCCACAGGGGACCCTAGCCCTCTTTTCCCCACCTCCTCCCCACTCGAGGCCGCCAGGCTGAGGAGGGGCTGGGGGTAGGGGAGAGGGGGTGGCATTAAATGCATAAAAGCTCAAAGAAGAATAGTCCCTTCTATAAACAGGACTTTTTATACCAAGTGGCAGAGGCATAAATTGCTGCATTTTATATCTTAGATCAGTAAAAATTCCCTGGGCTTACTGATATGATTGTCAGTAGGGGTGATGCCTTCTGTAGCTGAATATAGTCTTTTCAATACACTTGGCTCAGGTGTTATATTTTTCTGTTTCCTTTCATTTCTACATTTTCTTATTTTTTAATGGCCTAATTCACAGTAAAAGCAAAAATCAGAGCCAGGTTTAGATATATACCAGGTGCACATGGTTTCTGGCAGTGAAAGTGGGTGGCACACGAATTCTACCTTGCTGTATATGCTTGTGTTGGTGGGTCACTGGATGTTGTTTTTCTGAGTAGCAATATTTCCCCCAAAACTTATTGTGCTTTTTTATTCTTCTCTCACTGTTCTCAGCCTTGTTTAGATTAGTACCCATTGCATGTTATATGAAGAAAGTGATAAGAAATAGCTGCATAAAGAAGGGATAGATGAAGTCAAATGCTCAAGGGTTGAAACAAGGAGGGATACATTCTTAAGCACTGGACTGTAGTCAGCTCTGGGCAATTTGTAGGTTTAGTGGATACTGGAAGGGGCTTTGGTTTGGATTTCAGTGAGGGGAACAGCACAATTTCCCATCTGGTGGGACTCTTACCACAGGAGGAACAGATATAAATTCAGCATGAAAAACAGGGTTGTATGAGATCAATCATCACCAGAAAGGAAATTCTCCGGCACCTTGGTGGTATTGCATTGCTTTGTGTGTAAAGAAAGAACATGGGGTTTTTAAAGAATACACATCTGGGTATAAAAACAGTTCCCAAGAACCACCAAGATTCTGTAAAAAGTTACAGAAGGCTACAACAGTAGGGACATAAAGAAGACATTTCTTCCCCTTGAGCACCTGCTTCTACTTCATGACCAATGTTCCCCTAATTAATGTTCCTCTGTGGAATGAATAGCTCAAACTTAAAATCCAAGTCCAGTCCCTCCCATTCCCATTACTATTTTTCCTAGATCTAGCTCAGAAATCGCTTTTCCCTCACAAAACTTCCTGACAAAAGTTAAAGAGAAAGTTTTTATTGAACATTTTTGGGTATTTGTAGGACAGCGAACAACCACCACCACCACAACAAAAGTTAACAAACCCTTCTCTATTGAAAACTGAATTCTGATTACTAAGGCTAAGTACAAACAATCAAAAAACCCAAGGCTGAATCTATTTGCAGGTTAGTCTAAGCTGTGTAGAGTGAACTGATAAACAAGTAAACAGACATTCACTTTTGATTCTGGAAATACAGCCATGTACTTGCAGTGGCCCATGGCAGAAGCTGGGGGTTGCTAGAGCATGCTTCTCACTTCTCTGTTCTGCTAGATCAGACAGCTTGGCCATGGCTAGCCTGCCCACCCTGTGCAAGGCGGGGGGTTGCTGGGTAAGTACACTGCATCCTGGGATACTGGGGGACTGAGAGTTAATTTGAATCTGGAGGGGATCTGGGATGGAAGTTCAATACATTGATTTAATTTAAATCAGTTAGGTCTGATACTACATCCATCCAAGTTCATCTTAAACCAGTTTCAGCCATTTTGAAAGCAGTTTATGTTCACTGAACTTGTGTTCTGTTGCAGATTTGAACCAGTTTCTGATCACTTATACCAGTTTATGTGTAACTTCTGTCCCTAGCCTAAGGGTGCTAAGTCCCTCAGAATATTCTGGTTTTAATGCCAAACACAATTTCTAATTTTTAAATAACATGTTTATCATTGACTCTTGAAGGGCTTTAGATATACTATACCTGCAGGCAAGTATATGTTATGCTCATCTCCGCTATGAATGAAAGTTCTAACTGCCAAACTATGGTTTCTTTTTAACTATTGTGGGCTGCTTATGAAATTCATATATAGGGGATAGAGATACATTAGATAAATTTCTGCACAGGGATGACAAATAGCTGTGCCAAATTTGAAAATAATACTATAAATGACACTCAGCTGGTTTAGCAGTAAATATTCTATATCAAGGGAGGTGTCCTGCTCTGTATAAGCTATAAAAAAAATTAAATAACTTAAGCATCCTGGGGCTCTGTGATGTATCAGCATATTAGGTGTTTAATGAGCCTGTTCTTCTGTGGACATTTAATTTGGACAAAGGGATGACATGTAGGGCCCATGGCTACAGGCTGTTATTTATATACCTCTTTCTTTAGAGGAGTTTGAAGAAGAGATTGTGTCTCCTTAATTTTGGTTCCTTAAGCAGGACAAAGCTGGCACACACATGGACATCGGCAATCCCAATTTGCAGTTCCTAGCATCACTTCTGCCAAATAACTCTACCTTCAGCTTCACTGAAATTCTTGAACACTACCCACAGGAGGGTAATTTCAGCTAGGTAGAAGTCTGTCCTCCTTCTTTCTGGGTTCAATTTACATCTGAGGGCCTACATGGGACTCAAGTGACCCTGTCCTGGAGTTAATTCTACTTGTGATTATGGCTGAACTTTGCTGGAAACAAAGAAGCCTTCTGTGTCCTTCTAAGGAAATTTATTGACTTGTGAGTTCCCTTCTACTCTGTTTTCCAAATTCCTAAGTGGAAAAATGCAGAAGTAATATTATATTAAGGTGAATTTTGGATATTTTTTACTGTGTGCACCAGAACTTCAACTGGGTCCTAAAATTCCAGCATTTTCTTTATAGAAATATTTAGTCTGTCCCCCTGTTTGGTTTTCAGGTAAATGTGGTCTTGTCTTTTTCTATTTGTGATGGACAGTATTTCCTACTGCCACTTTAATAATCATGACAGTTACAAATTCAATCATGTCTTTGCCTTCACTTTCCTTTGTAATAGGTATTATTCTAAAGCACTGTGATCTGTTTTCTGGGTCTTCAATTTTATTATCCAAATACTGTAATCTTTTCTGAATCACCTTAAAAATCTCTCCTGGCAGAAACCTTAAGATGATCCACAAAATAGGCTCCCTCCTTAATCGCTGCCATTCTTCTGCTTAGTTTTTCTAGTTTCAAATCTAACATGTGAATAGTTGCAGGGATTCTTGCCTAGAGCATAGATTTTTGGCACCAATTTTAAGATTGATGGATTTTAAGGACAGAAGAGACTGCAATTATAATTTATTCTGGCCTCCTGTATAACACAGACCATAGACTCTCACCCAGCAATTCCTGAATTAAATTCATAACTTAGTTTGAAGTACAGCATCTCTTTTAAAGGGACAGTCTTATTTTCAGTACTCAAGTGTTGGAAAATTGATGTTGCTCCCTAGGTAAGCTGTTTCAGTAGTTAATAAAAAAAAAGAAAAGTTTGCACCTTAGTTTTAGTCTTAATTTCTGTAGTTGAAGCTCCCAATTTTGACAAATCCATCCACAGGGTATCCCCAGAGCCCTGAATTTCTCTCTGATGTCCTGTTGCCTCTTCCAAGGAACAGACCAAGGTATATTCCTTATTCCCACAAACCTCAGTTCCACTGCGCATATATCACACCTTACAGATGCAGCAGTGGAATCTCTGCCAGACTTAGATGGTCTCTCCTTTGGGTTGTGGAAGAAATTTTAGGTTTCTACTTTTTGTAGAACTGATAAGCCTGGAATATGACTTGCCCAGATTTATTATATAGGAGAAGGCAATTATGCAAGGAAACCTGATCATACGTTTGGAACAAGAAGACAAGTGTAGTTTCTTATCCACTTATCTGATTACACCCCAGCCCTCCTGAGAGACCTGGCAATATTTCCAGAGAACATCCTTCCTGCTGATTCCTCCAGCCTTAAAATGCTGGGAACCTGGAACCTGCAGAGCCTGGGATCCAAAGACTATGTGTAATTTGCTGTGCCGGTCTCTGGTCAGATGCTTGCTTTTTCCTGACCAGCCAGCAGCCTCTACTGCTCCCTTGTGAGCTGACAGTTTGAACTGCTACATCCACTCCTGAAGATACTGAGTGTGCTCACCTGCCATGTCTTTGATGTTAGAAGGTAAGGGAGGAAGATCTGGTCCCTTTCTTTTTCAGTGTCTCTTGGGGTCACACATAGTGCTGTCGGACCTGGGGCTGCATCTCCCCTACACCCCACCTAGCGCCAACCTGATGTTCCAAGGTCACTTCTCATCAATATAGTCCCAACCAGACCTTCTCAATTATCTCTTACCAACGTGGCGTAAAATCTCTGTCTTCTATTACAATGTCCATATACAACACTTCCACCCTTAACTTCACTTAATCCAACTTAGATCTCCCTTCTCACAGTATGTAGGGTGTCGGCACCCTGACAATGGTGCTAAACAATCCCTTTTACTCAAGGTCTTGCTGCTTTTCTGTCTATTTTCTTCCAGCGTCTTTGTCACTCCAGCTCTGGTTGTCTGGCTCCAGCATCCATGTCTGCTTCTTCAGTGAGCACAGTGATGCCTCTGAGCCAGCTCTAGTGTAAAGCTGTCTTGTCTCTGGCTTCCACCAGTCACTTCTGCCAGGGCACTCCATCTCTCTGTGCAGCATCCATGGGTGAGGGGAACTCACTTCTGGTTCCATGGTTGTGCCAGCCCGAGCTGGTTTTAACTCATCATGGAAGTTCCCCCTGGTGAACTGGCATCAGCACATACTTACAAAGTGTTCCCATGCCAGTGCTGGGTGTTCCTTAGCCTGTGCTGCTCCCACTGCTGGCTGCCCGCATAATCATCATTCCAGCCTCTTTGGTAAGTCTCATCTCATGGCAGGATTGTTTTCCCTGCCAGTCTATGATTCAATTGTAGGAATAAGTCACTACTCCCAAGTCAAGCTCCCCCCAGTAGTACTGTCTCAATTCCTCCTGGGTTTCATAATTCTCTAGAAACTGATCTCCCTGGGACATCTGGCATTACTTTGGCTGATGGGCCATTTCTCTCAGATGCCTTTACTATTGTGTAGTTGTTTTTCCCTATTACAAGCAAATAATAACTTGAGCTTCATCAACACATCACACTTAAGGTGTGATTAATCAGTTAATTATGCCTTAAGTGGTCATCCAGTCAACTCACAACCATCCAGTCCAAGGTTATTTTATATGGCTCTTTTATATGGTCTTTTAAAATCAGCTCTTTTATATGGTCTTTGGTACTTTCCAAAATTGCATCTAAAATAGCTTGTCCTCTCATTTCTGTGAAAACTCAGTGAAGATATTCATGATGTCACACTCAGGAATTTCTGGGCGTAAGCATTATTAGTGCCATCTGTTCACCAGTTTAGATTTTGAAAATTAAAGCCTTCCATAATGACACAATTCCTAGAAGTGTTCCTCTCTCTTACATTATTACAGAGGTTTCCAGCTATATAAAAATATTACCAAAGAGCCTATAGTAGGCTCTGTTATTATTCCTATGGCAGCTTTTTACCATTCTTCCCAAAACTAATTTTGACCAAATATGCTGTTTTATTCCTGTTCTACCTTATGATTTCCTTACAGCAGAGGTTCTAAACCTTTTTATACTTAAGGCACCCCATTAGACTCAAAACTCCCCTTGGAAAAATCGAGCAATTTTTTGTTGTAAAGAAATGAGAAAGACCACAATTGGCATCTATATATGTGCTTTAAGGTGGGGCGGGGGGCGGGAGGGAAGGGGTATATGCACTTTAATTAGATCTGGGAGCCAGTCTTATTAAAACACTCACAGTATGTAATCAGTGTCCCACACTTCAAAATGGCAATGGGAGCACTTGAACTACAGCTTGTTCAATGCGTTTTAGTTCAAGTGCCACTGCTGCCATTTTGAAGCATGGGGACACCAAATAGATGTGACATGGAGTCTGCTGGAGTATGTTAACTAACATACTCCAGCAGACTAGATAAATCGAGTCCACTTCAACGCATGCTAATTAGCACGTCAGAGCAGACATCCAGCACACGTTTAGGTGTCCAATGTTTTGGCTATTATGGATTTCAGTTTGACATCTCTGGTTTTATCTTATGTATTATGTGTAGGTGTTTGCCTACCTAACAGTGCTAATATTGAGCAACGCCCTTAAGAGGATCTCATAGTACCCTCATGTGGTGTGAAACCCTGGCTGAGAATCACTGTCTTACAGTCTATCATACTATTAATGTACATTATCCCATTATCTTTACTTTTGTTTCTATGGCCTGAACAGAGGTCAAGTCATGATTGCTATTTAATTACATTTCTGTTATCTTTTGTTGCCAAACAGATCTTTTATTTTAATTAAACATTTGCATTACTGTTATTTTTTTGGCTTCATCTAGCATTGGCTCACATAAAACTTAATTTTTGGACCTTGAAAGTCTTAAGAGCAGCAATGCTGATATATAGAGAATTCTCATTTAAAAAACTTTGTTTGATAATTTTTAACATAAAATTACAATTTTATATGTCTGTAGTAGAATCCAAGAACAAATCATAAAAAGAAATGCAGTACTTTAAAAAATACAATAATCTGGAAGTTCATGCATTGATAAAAGTGGAAACCAACATAACAACACGAGTTGGAAACTGTCATACAAAATAACATCTCCTTGCTTCCCTTACTTTACCTATTATATTAAGTATTTCAATATATGTCAACACCAGTGGGAAAAAAAGTTAAAATATGTTATGTCTACTATTTCTTCACCCAGAGTTATTTTTTGTTCAAATATCCTTCATAACAGTTCTGAACTCTAAACTCACACTTTGCTCTACTTTTGCGTCATATAACACTGTCTAGTTACTAATACTTTTGCCTGTACTTTTTATAATGGTAGGATGAACTTGACTTTCATAGAACCCAACACCTTTATAGGATTTAAGTATATTATCTCAACATAGTTAATTTGCTATACTACACTACCTCCCAGCTTCTGGGTTGAGGGTGGGGAGCCTGCCTTATCCCCATACTCAGCAGGCAGAGGCACAACAGTAGGGGAAGCTGAGCCACCTGCCCCCACAACCTGCTACGAAGTGCCTTCTAGAGAAGGAGACCTGCCTGTAAGGGAACTTTCAGGGGTGTGGAGCCCAAACTCAGATTCTCCATCCTTCCCCATAACTTTCTTAGCTATGGCACTCATCTCCTCTGCTCCCAGATCCAGGTCCTCCTCTGGCATTGGGATGCTCACACTAGGAGCTGAAATTGAGGTGGAGGAGGCTGTCATGCTGGTGCTGGTGGCTATTTCTGGTATTAGTGGAGGTGGTGCAGGTGCTGGGACAGGTACTGTTCCCAACTCCTTGCTCCAACTGGCAACAGAAGACTCATTGCTGCCAGGAAAGAGGGTGCATTTATGTTTGTGGGTGGGTGGAACTTGCTGCTCCCCCCCACCCCCTCTAGCCCATCTCCTTCCCCTGCCAGAAGACTTGGCACCTGCCCTTCCAGCATTCTTCATAATCTTTGCTGTGCTGAAAAATGTGTGTGTGTGTATAATATATCTTGTATGTGTTTAATATATGTGTGTGTGTGTAATATATGTACTTTCCTGCACAGCGATGGATGACACACTGTCAGGAAAAACAGAGCTTTCTTTTTAAAAAGTGTGGGGGGAAAAAATAACTAGAACAAATAAGAGGATTTTGGGGGAAGAATAAGTTGAAAGGAAGGGATTGGATAGGGATAAATAGAGGGATTCTAGGCAAGGATAATTAGTAAGGTGTATCCAATAGTTTCCAAAAAGAGAGACTAGCAAGAGACTGACTAGGAAGCCAGTACTTTTGATGCACTGTTGCTTCCAGACAGACAGCTCACAAAACGGAGAGAAAAACTTCACACAGAGCCTTATGTGCGGTTTCTACATTCCTCCCTCAGAGCACTGTGATTGGAAGGGAACTCAGTGATCACAGTCACTGGCCAGCTACAGATGTCAATATCAGAGCAGTCTTTCCCTCCCTCCTCCCCTCCTCCCCCTTCTCAGTTTCTGTTTCCCTGCAAGACCACCTTCCAAATCACCGAATTGCTGAATATTTTCTGAATCGATTTGGAGCTTTTAATGGGTCTCCTGATTTGATTCAGATTTGATGATTCGGCCACCCAAATCTTCACCGAATTGAATTGGTGACTGAAGCTTCACACACCCCTACTCTGTGGTAATACATTCTAGATGGCCTATGGTCAGTGAGGCAGATTGACCTTTGCTGATTTCTGCCACTTTGGCTCAGTGTCAGTAGTTTTCGTCTTTCCTTAATGCTAACAATTTTGTATTGATATTCTTGCATAAATTATCTGCTTTATGATTTACCTAGAAATAAGATGACTGAGGCTGGAACATGGATAGTATGTGTCTCTCCATCCCTTTATCTAAACTATTAAATTCATCTAAATTTTGAGATTGCTCAGAGTTTGTGGCTAACAAAATGTGGATGATTATTGAAGGATAACTATTCAAGAAGCATCAAGGCTTGTAAACTCAACTTAAAAATTCTCTAATCTGCTTTGTTTCAGCATGGGTGAAGACAATAAAAGTGCAAAAATATCAAGGCAATCAATAAGGTGGGTTGAAATGTTACACAATTAAAAAACTGATTTCTCATATCCAAAACTGTCATCTGTCACCCTTATGTACTGCTAAGTACATATTGTATGTCTGGTTTTTCTCCACCTTGCATTGTTATATAGTCATTTATGCATATACAATTTGGGAGCAGAATGCTACAAGATTAGATTGATAGTGTTTTACATATTCTTTGAACTATACAAGGTTCAAGACTTTGAAGATTGGGACTCCATTTGATACTGGAATTGACTTAGTATAGCATGAAGAACACACTAATATAATATACATCAGCATACCTCTAAAATCAAGAGAGCTGTATTGATTTATTTCAGCTGATCATGTGGGCTTAAAAACATCTGTGGAATGAGGGCAAAGAGCAAAGGTTGATTTTTCAGGTTGTAATGTCAGTAAATGTATTTGGGTGCTAAAGAAAAGAAGGACATGGTATCTGATTCCCTTGGGGACAAGATAACATTATAGAGCTTGTGCTCTTCTGAGCTTGAATACTCTTGAGTCTAGCTGCATTGCTCTGTACTCAACAACATGGAACAACCTTATCAATCTCTTTGTACTAGTTAGCAGAAATCATTCTGTAACAGTGGAAGAGATGGGAAGAACATGGTGGATCAAAGGACAAAAACCACTCTGGTTTTGTTTGTGGAATACATGTTTCTTGATGTTATGAGTTATCTCTGTTCACAGCTTTTCCTGATTTGAGTTTCTAATCCATAGTGCTGTCTGAACTCACTGCAGTGTATGACGTTATTTATAAAACAACTGTGCACTTACAGCTGGAGTACAGGAACTTAGCTGACCAAAGGAATTAACAAAGACTGATATGCAGTCTGAATTACAGTTTGAATTTTTCCTGATGCAGGAGTCTCTTGCAAATGTGATAACGCCTAGAGCTACTTGATACACACTTGTGTAATTAAGATACACATATACATGAATGCTAGCTCTATGGAAAACGTATGCAATAAACTTGAAGCCTCAGGTTCAAGGTTTTCTCCATTTGGGCTTAGGTTCATATGTTTTTACCAATTCCTTGAACATGGAACATAGTTCATACTTGACTTTTTGCCTTCTTCATCTGCAGGTACATGTTTATCCCAGAAAGACATAGAATTCCTCTTAAATTAGATTGTATTTAGGGGAGGGGTGATTTTGGATACTTGCTCCCTCTTTTTGAGCACTTTGGGTCAAAGACCTTCACTAATTGCTTGGTCTTCAGGAGACGTGAAATTACAATTTTCCCCTTGCTTACTAGACTGCCTACTGTAAGTCACTTATTCCTCCTATAGTCCTTTAAAGATCTCCTATGGAGTTTCCTTGTGGCTTTTGTATAAAATCCATTAATGCACAGCAGTCAGGCTACTGATGTAAGCCAGCTTAGAGCGTGATCACTGGTTCTGAGACATCCTATAATTACTGTTACCAAAGACAGGGTACTGCTGTGCACTGTGGGCTAGATAGCATCGGAAGCTGAACTGAGGCTCAAGAACACGCCACAAGATGGTGTGTATGGGGTTGCTAAATAAGCATGTTAAGAACTATAGGGGATTTTAACCCCTGGAGTTGACTTATGATAGGATCAGTCTACTTATTTTTCTGTTCTGTGCTTCATGACCAAGGTTAAGAGTACACCTTTCCCCAGAGTGATCTATTCATAATTTGGGGAGAAGTAGCTCATAGCCTGGGTAGCAGCACCTCCACTACAACTTGAAAGCTGGGAGCATGGAAGGCTACCTTAAAACACCAGGAATAAGGCCATTTAGTGATCCCCAAAGTAATATGGTCCCAAATATGGGTAGAAACTGGAGATCTAAAACCAAAAAACCCCAAGAAGTTATGTTTTTAAAGATTTAACTTCAAACTCAAGCCTCTTAAACCTGTGGGGATGAATTTGCTGGCACTGTGAATGCATCACCCCTGCAAAATTGAGCTAAATTTGAATGCTGCACTAAATACCTCAATGAAAGTTGATCCCAGAACCTTTTGAAAATATGGTGCTTCACCAGAGATTGTTGATTAAGATAAAAGGGAAAACAGAACATTGCCTTTTCCTGCTAACAAAAAGTTGGTAACATTTTGATACGTTTAAAATAGTACATTGAAAATGAAGCCTGAGGTAGGATAGATTTGCAGATCTCTAGTGGTCAGGTTTTATGACACAAAGGGAGGTATTTGGCTGAAGAGAGTGTTTGTGTTTTATGACATTTTTTCTTGAAGATTTTAATCCCTTGTACAGCTAAACAGGTTCTATGCAACATGCTAGGGAGTACAAAATCCATTGTGAAGAATGCTCTTTTTAAATCTAAGATGCTGCAGCCCAGTGGGGCCTGGCCCTCTGACCTCATTTTTCTCCCCAGTGGTCACATCATTTTAGAGCTCCAGGGAATAGGCAGAGCTTCATACTGAACTGCAGTACTAAAATAACATAAAATAAAAAAATAAATAAATACCCAAACCCCCCTCTCCAGAGAAGTTTAAAGAAAGATTCAATAACATTCAGGAGACAGTTCATGAAATTGAATAGAAGGATAAGAATCTATCTATGCTCCCTGAATTTTGTGTGTATATCACTGCTACAGATTATTAATAATAGTAGTAGTGATAGCATTGCAGTAGTGCTTATATAACCTAACTGAAATCAGGGCCCTGTTGTGCTAGGCAGTGTACATAGAGATAGCAAGAGACAATCCCTGGCCTGTACTAAACCAATGAGACAGATAAAAGGTGGAAGAATATGAATTATGGAGCAATACGAAGTCCAACATTTCAAGCTCCAGTATAGCTACAGCTCCTTTATGCCAGACAATGCATTAACATAGAAAGAGACAATTTCTGGTCCAAAGTATTTACAATCTAAATAGACAACTCAGACAAGGGATAAAAGAAAGAAGGTTTTGTTATCCCTTTCTCACGCGGTGAGTGGAGAAATATACTGGTTTGCCAAGATATAAAAGAAAAAAACTAAAAGGGGGAAAAAGCAAAGCAAAACCCTTGTAGCAAAATGCTTAATAGTGGTCAGAGTGGCATTATTTAGTCTCTAACTAGCTTCCCCACAGTGCATTATCCCAATATACAGTGGCTCCCTTCTGCTCTCCATCATCCACATTGGACCTGCTGCCTCCCTGCCACACTGGCCTGGATTGGCCAATCACTGTCTTCCTTCTTCTCCTCATGGTGCTCCCTCTGCCCCCCCGCCCCAGGCTCATAGTGCCCCTTCTGCCCCCTTCCCCCTAGCCATGGACCACCTGTGGCTGATAGTGCTCTCCCAGGGAAACAAGCAGGAAAGGGAGGGGCACTATGGGCTCCCAGTGCTAGGCTGGGGGAACAAGTACAGAAGAGGAACCTGCCAACCACTGCTGCCATTGCTGTATGGATTCAACAGAATCTAGAGAGCACCAATAGACAGAAATAAAAGCTTCCCTGGAAGACAACAGCTCTGGTATGTTTGGATTTGGTAGCTTTCTTTGGCTCCAGTATAAAATATGTATTTTAATTTAACAGATAATTTCTCTTTGTCATGGGTTGTCCCTCCTTAGCCCAAACCAGGAGCCAGCTTCCTCAAAATCCAGTCAGCTCTTGGTTCTATTCTATTTATTTTACACGGGAAAGGCTTGCCCCCACAACAAACAATGCAAGCAACAATATATGTCACAGATGAATAATAAAAAAAAGTTAAACCTCTGGTCTTTCTTCAGACCTCAGGAGAGATAAAACCAAGGCTCAGTGCTTTTCTATAAGCATCCCAACATCCTATTTGTATCTCCTCAGCTCCCTTTTCCTCCCCTCCCTGGGAACTTTTAACTTTCTCTGGGCCAAATAACCATACCTGCCGGCTGGCCTAGTCCTCCTAGGCAGGCAGGCTCCTTGTTCTAGCCCCCTGTAGCTGGGCTTCAGCCCCTGAACCAAGGCCCTCATTACACAGCTATTACCTTTTAATTCCCTGCAACTGGGCTACAACCCATGAGCCCATACACCGCATTACACTCCTCATGTTCATGAAAACTGGATTTTTGTTTTAGTCATGCCCACCTAAATACAAAGACTAAAACAAACAACTCCCACAGCACTATTAAAAGTAAATTCAACTATATGAGATATTAATGGCTAGACATTAAGATCAATTCATAATGTCTTTTTATTTTACATTATTTTGCTCATTTTAAGTAAATCTTTTGATTTTTAAAATAGTCATCAACTTGTTTAATGCTTGAATCCCTATGTGAAATGACTGGCAGAGAGAGATCTTACTGTGTACTATAAAAGCAAAAAATTCAAGTATAGCAAGCTTCCCTGACAGAAAAGATTCAAACATCTGCAGTGGGCTTAAAAAATAAATCAAACTAAGCAATAGGGGTGAGTGCATGGCTGAGAGAAATAAAAATTGTTTGGAGCACAGTGTGTACTTCTGAAGAGCTTCATACAGCTTCTTTATATTGCCTATATTCAGCTCTTATTTGTAAAGATGCATCAAGAGTAAATGATATTCTTGAGCTGTTCTCAAGTTGTTTTGATATGACAATGCCACTGCATCTGTGGGAGGTTGTATGTGCTAGAGTGAAATGGCAGTGGATATAAAGACACAAATCCAGGTGGTGCGATATGCTTAGTTCTGAAGAGAAATATTAGGGGCATTCATTTTCCCCAGTGAAGAGAGTTCAAATTCAGACATGAAAATGTTTGCATCTAAAACCAAATCATTGGGGCACTTGGAAGCTGGTCTAGGCTGAAAATTACCAGCCTGTGATAAAATACAAACAAAAAAAACAATTCTCTCTCTCTCTCTCGTCCCCCCCCAAATCCCGCCCCTCCCCCCCCCCAATGAAATACCTGCACGTTACAGGCAAAAAGCAGGAACTACTTTGAATTTACTGGAGAAAAGCAGAGCTGAATAAAATAAATAACAAATTTAATGTGGTTTGGAAATCTACATTATATGAGGAAGGGCCGTGGTTTTCTATTCTCTTCTGTTGCCTGTAATAGAAAATAAGAAATAACTAATGGCAGCAAACCTGTAAGCATGTGAAACGTGATCGTGGTGAAACAACTCACATAATTTCAATGTCTGGTAGAAGATGGAAAACTTTGAGACATTTTAATATTTGCATTAACATTCAAGTGAACCTCAGCATGGCATTAAACAAACCTAGTATTATGCTAACTGTTCCCTCATGCTAATAGTATAACTGCTCCTCTGATCTCTTTATGCACTGTTTCCACTCTTAGGTCTCAAATAACCTGTGCATGCAATTCTTCTTCTCTTAGGATATGTCTACACTGCAGTCCAAGACAGCACTACAGTTCAGGTAGAGGGACCTGAGTTAAGTTTAAACTAGCTAGCTCTGAGGATACTGATAGCTGCATAGCTGAATTGACTTGGAGATTAGTGTGGGGTTATTGCATGTATTTACATTGCACTGAGCTAAAGATAGATCTGCACAAGTTGAAATCATGCTTTCAACTACTCTAACACTGTCAGGAGCAGGGGGTCGGACTAGATGGCCCACTGAGGTCCCTTCTGACACTAGAATCTATGAAACACTAGGCCAGGACTACAGTTTTCTGCCATGATCACCCTAACATGTCTGACTTTTGTCCAGAGCCTGCAATTCTGTTCCCTCTGGAAGTGGTGACAGCAGTAACCAGTGACTAATCTTCTTAAAGAAAAGTAATATTTATTTAGAATGAAATCATTTCAGACAAGACACACTCATGCTTTGTTTTCCCCTATAGGCTTACCATTCCTTGGATATACAAATTCAGCTCCTTCAGACTCAGTTGGCAGCCTGTTTTCTTCAACAGCTTCTTCTGTTAACCTTTCCTAATATTTTTTTCTTCTGAGAAGAGCTTCTTAGCAGTTTTGTGTTCTTTCAGTCTCTTGGCTTTTGTAAAACAAAGCTTGTGACTTGTATTGATTTAAATGTATGCCTAGTTATTCCTATCTGGGAATGCACCAAGGTGTTTTCCTGTTAGTTCTTGACACAGGTCCTTATTGCCGTAGATCATAGCATTCACACAGTGAAGTCTTATAACTAGGGACCTACCAATTTGTGATTTCACGATTTCCACAGAAACTGTGAATTTGGTTGGTCCCCACAAAAAAAGCACAGGGACTGCAAAAAGGCATGAAATTAGCAGTGAGTAAGGGAAAAAACAAAAACAAAAACAAGAGAACTGCAAAACAGAAAATGGCAGGAAGCCCTGGTGTCCTGAAGTACAGGGGGAGGGAGGGAAGGGGTGGACAGACAGCATATCAGTGGCTGAGTGGACTTCTGGGGCCCCTCGGCCAATCAGAGGTGTGGGGGGCCTGCTGCACTCTGCTGTGAAAATGGCACCCAACACTACATTGGGAGAACAAAATTGGGGGGCAGTCACCCCAAATTCAATAGGTCCCTACTTATAATCCAAATAATAATAGCTTTCTCACACTGACAAGGTCACACACAGTAATTATTAAACTCTTACTCTTGCACTGTTATCTTACTACATAGCAGCTGCGCACCAGTCACACTTGGATCATCATACACATCAAGCAAAACCATGCAAATATATTAACCATGCACTTGCTTAAAAAATCTGAAATGAATATTTAGGACTTTTATGAATTAAACACACTTCACTATTTCATGTATTTCAACTCTATAAAGTTCAGCTCTTTGGAGTTTGACTAGCTTGACCCTGTAGGTTTACTTGATGATTCAGTTCCATCACAAAAAGTTTCTTGAGGCTGTGAGTTTCTTTGTGTTTGCCAGGAAGCACAAAATGTGGTTGAGTTTGAGTGGGACCAGAGTTCAGTAAGAATTTCACAATTTTCTTTATTGTTGACATTTTGCAAGTTAGTACAAGTAGGCACTTAGTAAATGTACTCAAGGTCACGCATCAAATTATGTCATAATTGAGTATGTTATAACTGACCCCACTGTGCCAATTAGAAAAAATGTTGTTATATTGTTTTTTTTAGCGTGTGATTACTAAGGAACCCACTCAGCCAGAAATATTGCTGTTATTTACCAGCTTGTAAAGAAAATAAGAGCACCTTCTGCCCACTTAGGATAAACAAAACAAACAAAAGACAAACAAAAAATTCCACAATGCAACACCAAGGTCTATGGTAAACTAAAGATTCTAAAATCTGTCAAGAAATAGTTATCCATAAAGCATTTCAGGGAGATACTAGTGACAGGCCAAGTAGTCTTAAAGGAACTACTAGGATTCTGAAAGTGAAAGCAGCAGTGGTGTCTCTTCAGCCACTTCTTCCTTTGTCACAGTTGGTGAGAGACAGGGGATTAAAATCACTGACATTTACAATGCCATGATCCTGTAAAAGGAAAGTAGCTGAGGAAATTAGGTGACTGAGATTGCAACAGTTCATGGTTGCAGCTAGCAGCCTGCTTAAGAGCCGGGTACTGATTTTTGGAAGGCCATAAATATATGCTATCCAGTTGTTCAGTAGCATGTAAGTTGCCCATCTGAGCAGCATTTTCTTAAAAGAGAAAGGGAAACAACAATATTGTAGGGGAAGTAGACATTTGCATGAAAATAAGGTGTTCTTAATTTGGTCACATACCAGGTGAGGTGGGATAGGGTTGGGGGGAGACTTGCCAGTTATCTGCTTTCCTTCTTCATTGATACCTTAAGTTTTAGAAGTTTACTAGCAAAATCAATTTTATCCAGACAAAACTATTAATTCTAGAGGCACTCGTACACTCTCAAGTTGTAATGCAGAAAACTTGAAATATCAAATGACTTCATTTAAATGGTACATTAATCAACCTTTGTTGACCCACAGATCTTACTTTTCTGGATCTTTCATCCCAGTCTAACAGTCTGCTTACACACACAAATAGCTTTAAGCATCTGAGTAGCCTCATCAACTTCACTGTACACATGCATAAATGCTTTACAGGCCATTAGAACAGGTGTCAGCAACCTCTGGCCCCTGGAGCCATTGAATCTGGTTTTCAGTGCTTAGTTGGAGGGGGGGGGGGCTTCACCCATGATACAGCACAACTGGGCTGTGAAAAGAAGTGATGACAGGAAGAAGCAGTGGTGAAGTCATCATGCAGGGATATTTTGGACTTGGGTTTGGTCATTCTGGCCTGCTGCTGAAAAATGTTGCCAACTGCCTTAGCACTTTCCTAATCACTCATTAATGACCCATTTTAACCAACTCATTACATGAAAAGAAGTTATAAGTAACATGAATTATTTGGTTCCATTGAGGTGTCTGTGGATCATTATGCAACTCTGTGCTATTTTACATTAAACAAAATAGATTTATGAAATAAAAGCTTTTTTTCACAAACATACAACTGCAGACATTCTGAATTTATATTAACCATAGGAATATAAAAGACAAACCAATGTCATGAAATTGTAGCAAACCCCCCAATTTTTCTTTTTTCTTTCTTTATTTTAAAATGCATTCCCTTCCCTTTCCCCAACCATTTCTGACCTTTTCTCTCCCTCTCTATTCCCTATAGATAAGTATAAGTGAGCTTAGACTTAGGATAAGCTTTAAACATTTTTATTTTGGTAGCAAGTTTTTGGTTTTGGATAACACAATATAAAATGGTGGATATTATTAGGTTTTTATTGATTTTTACTGTTGTATATTGTATTATTATCATTTTCATATTGATTTTGATTGTTTCATATGGATATTGTATGGTTTAGGCCTGTGTTTGTAAGTAAACCAAGGTCATGTCAAATTTCCATTTTATATGTCAAGCCTCCATCTTCTGTCCTCTGCCTGGGCATCCCATGTTACAACTGTATGAGTCACATACCCCTCCCATGTAAATTGGTTCCCAGATGAATGAGTGTGATTGGGAATGACTAAAATACAATGGTAGCAGGCCTCTACTGAATGGCCTGTAATGACTGGGTCATCACCTCACATTGATTCACCCAGGAACCACAGACCTCACCCAGGAACAGAGACAAGACCAGCATTTGAAAGACAAAGGACCCTGCAAAACCAGCAACTGTACCATTGTACCCCACCACTACAGACACCTGAAAGTGGACGTCCCTGCATGGAGCACACATGCTCAGTACGCCAGGGCCTGACCCTTGCCTGGGCATGCCTCCTGTCACTAGGGTCACAAAAGGTCTGCCCCTATAAAAAGGGGCAGTGAAGACAGACCCAGTGGGAACGCCATATCCATCTGGACCAACACCATGCCACACCACCTATCCACACAGAGGCCCTGCCGGCGACCCCCCTCTGGACAACACCTACTGGACAAGGACCCCTTTCCAGCCTGGATAGATAGATATTACCTGCACACCTCCTCCTACAATTTGGACTCTCTCTCTCTGTCTCTCTCTCTCCTCCTGGACTTCAGTGGACTTCAGCCCCTGCACCAAGCATCTCTAACCCCTGCTGCCAATGTGTGTGTGTGCGTGCATGTGCGTGTGCGTGTGTGTGTGCAAGGGAACCAATTTGGCATTGTGTCACCATCTCCCTTGTTCAATAAAACCAGTGTTATTTGCAACCCCGAATTGGGTCATATTTTACTGAATCCCAGTCCCTTCCCCATCTTAAATTCCAGCCTCATTCTCTCTCTCTCTCAGCTCCAGTTCCCACCCTCTCTGCTAGTTTCCTGATATCTTCCCAATTCCATCTCCCCTTTTCTGCCACCTCAGCCTCTCCTTGCTTTCCTGCTGTCCCTGCTGCCTGCTGCTTTTCCTGTGATTTTCTGCTGTCCATCTCTCTGTTTTCAGGTTTCCCCTGCACCTTTTGTAATCCTCCCCTGTTACACCTCAGCTCTGTATTCTTGGGCAACCCTGGCACAGGATGCAGTCTGCCTGACTCACAAAGGACTCACCCCCCCCTCCCTCCCCTCCTCTACATAAACAAAACTGATTAGGATGCAGTGAGAGACGCACCTAAGACCCTCACCAGATAAGGGTGATAAGAGTGAAACAACTGCCCTAGGTCTCATTTGCATCCGAGATGGAACCAGATGACCATTCATTTACATGAGAGATGGAAAACAGAAAGCCTGAAGCAGAAACTGCAGTGAATTCTGGGACCAGAGAAGCAGGAGAGCACTGCATGATGGGGAATCTGTGCTTCCAGTGTTAATCAACCCATGTTCACACACACCCAGCTCAGCATTTATCAGACCAGTTCTAATCTAAATTTGCTAAGGACTTTTCCCCCCCAGACACACACACACAGATCTAAGTTTAATAGGCATCTCGGGCAGTACATTCCCCGGTCCCACTATGGGAGGCCTATTTAAACTTGATTGACTAAAACTCAGTTGCCGGGTTAGGGAATGCTGAGGCAAGAGACCAAGTCAGAGGGGGTATGGGCAACATTTGAACAATGGTTAAGGGTTCATCACAGCATCCAGCCTGCTGGAGCCCTAATCACAGGTGTTGTCATATCTTTCCCGAGACGACTGGTGGGAGTCCTCTCCACAAAAGGTTATGAGCACCCCAATAATTGCTTTAAGTCTGTTGAAAGACTATAGTAAGATCTGGAAAAGTCATGCTAAGATGAGGCTTGTGCACAACAAGTAAAAATCCAAAATCTTGATGCTGCAAGCTATCTATTGTTCCTGAAGAAACCATTAGATATCCCATCAGTATATCTGCCATCCATAGGAATCTCAAGCTGGCTCCCAAGTATTTGGGTTACTCCCTAATCTTAAGTGTTTCCTGATTATCAATCAGTTTCCTGAGATGGTCCAAACCAGATAACCCCTTGTCAATAGAAAAGACAATGATTTACACTACTGAGGGTGCTTCGAAGCAGCTGAACTGAGGGTATAAAAATCTGTAAGTGTGTGTGCTGAAAGAAGAGAAAGAAAAAGAAGAAGCAGCAGGAGGAAAGAAGGAAAAGGAAAGAAGAAGAAAAATCCTGTGCTGACACCATCCCCTGTCATTCTTGGGATGCTGGAAGAACAGATCGTCTCTCTCTTCAAGGATTGTGCTACGGACTGTGCCTGTCAGCTTTGCAGCCTGAGTACCGCGGACTAGGTGAGACCCCAGCGTTCTCTCTCTTCTGTCTAGGCATAAACTTCTGAACCTGAACTGTATTAGTTAAGCCTGACCTAAGTTTCCCCAAATACTTAGTGAAACCAGAGTAGTATTGTCATTGTTTGTGTTTGTTTTTCTTTTGCATGTCTATTACTACTAGTACTATTATACATTTCATATGCTTAGCAATAAATAACTTTTATAGTCAAACTGGTAGTAATTGGGTATATTTTTCCTTCTATGCTTCTCTTTCCTCCCGTACTCTGCAGCAACGCTTCTTTTACCGATGCTAAAGATCCCTGTGAAGCCTAAATTATTGTGGGGTCTGCTCATCAAGAGGCCAAAGATTGGGACGTGCTGAGTTTGAAACACATAAGGGGATCAGCTTGTACAGGCTGATTGACCCAGTTTGACTCAGATGTGCCCTTATGAACTGAATGCTGGCCCATGAGGGTGTCAGCTGGACACCCAGCTGGATTCAGAGGGATTCTGTTTACCTGTGTGCTTGTGTTTGACTGCATTTTATTGTTGCTCTTATGAACTGATTCTTGGCATATGAAGGTGTCAGCCTGTCCATGCTGATTAGCCCGGCCAGGTCAGGCGTGTCACGTTAATTTGTGTGTGTTTGTGTGTATGACTGATTTGGTGACTGGAGGAACCCAGTCCCATTGAGATTGAGTCCTGCAAGATAGCTCCACTGGGGGTGAGGGCTTGCAGAAGGGAGAGATACAGCTCCATATAGTAACACAAGCAGCACATTGACAGAATCACCAAGACCCTAGAAACTATCCCTAATAAATGAGCACACCCCAAAGTAATGGGCAAATTTGGTAACACCCCCTCCTCCTGCAGCTACCCAGCTCCACTTAGCTGTCTTGTAGTTTGCTCCAGCTTCCAGCACCTACTACTTCTTTAGCTGCCCCAGAGCCATCCTCTGGCTCCCCACACCCAGAGTCTCTCTTTAACACCCACACTTTCCATTAGTCACATTTTCCCCTCTCCCCATCTACCTTTTCAGCTTCCCTGTAGCTCTGGCTCCAGACCCAGCCTCTATGCTGGCATGCTTCCCTGTTCTGCAGGGTTTGGGCCTTGTCTTTTAATCAATTAAGATCAATTAACCTAAAGTTACCCCCGAGCCTCAGTTCTTCAGTCCAGGCCCCTCTAGTTTACTGGTTCTAATCCCGGTCCTGGTGACTTTCATTTCCAGTAACTTTAATTCCCTACACTTCTACTTTCTTACCTTAACCTTTCCCCAGGTATCCCAAGTACACCAAGCACATGCATAAATACACATCACAACACCCAACTTAGGAATTCACTTGTGTATATGTGTAGCTGGGTGGTATGTGTGTGAATTAGTGAATATATATAAATATATATATATATATACACACACACACACACATTTATAGATATCATCATGTGTGTGTGGTATATGAATTAGTAATCCATGTATGTGTATTGGATGTGCAGGTGTTGGTAACTGATTCTGTCTAAATATGGTGTGTATAGCGTGTATGGGCTTAAACTAGTGATAGGTGTGCATGAACCTTCACTGGTTATTTTGAACATGTGTGCATCTGAGTTGCTAGTGTGAATGTGTGTGTGTATGTATATATATAATATATGGCATTATGTGCATGATATACGAATTAGTGATCTGTGTCTAACTTTTGGGGTGTATAGCGTATGTGCTTGAATTGGTGATAAGTATGCATGTGCCTAGGCTGGTTAGAATGTGTATGTGCCTGAGCTGGTAGTGTGTGTGTGTGTATGCACCTAATTGATTTGTGTGTGTTTTGTATATGTGAAATTGTATCACATCCTCCTGTCTAACAGCACAATATTGAGATCCTGAGAGTTGGCCTGACCCCACAGGGCAACAAAATGATCATATGGCAATTAAGCAGAAGGAAGAGGTCTTTTTAAAATTGTAATTATTATTATTAGTTTCAGCCAGTACCCAAAACTATTTACAATGTACATATCAAGAGTTTATTTAAGACAGGGTATTTATTAACCTTCCAAGTATCTTGTAATTCTCAAAATTTCCTCAGTAAACAAGGTTTTTCGAATGAAATCTTCATAATTTTACATGGAGAAATCAAGTTTGACCACCTGAAACCCTGCTCCTGAGCAGGGGACCTGCCTTTGTTCAAAATAATTTGCATCATCACAAAGCCTCATCACAGAGCTCAGACACCTTACCACATAAGAAATATCTGCCCAGAAGAGCATTCCATCTTTTTACTCCTCTGTGAAATATGAAACACCATAACCAGGAGGAAATATGACTACATTGTGCATACCACAATTTCAACTCTCCTATGAAATATGAACTTTCATTTCTACCCAGGAGAACTTTTACAATCTTTTCTTCTATGCCTGAAGGGTGCTTGTGCCCAGAAGCTTGCAATTAAAGAATATTTTTTGCAAAAATCTAGTTAGTCTAATAAAAAATATTACCATGAATAATTACCATGAGATACCACTTCTACCATGAGTTCCGATTTTGCAGTAAACTACACATTTTCAAATCGTTCCTGTCACAAGGAATAGATTTTTTAAAATAATAGTTTCCATGTTACTCTTTATGCTCCTAAAATGTTCTCTCAAATATTCTTCGTTATAACACAAATGATTCCTGAATCAATCAATATCAATTAAATCAAATATAATCTATCTTTTCTTTTCCCTTCTCAAATTCCTATTCATTTCAGATACCCAGTAATGTTATTTTTTTGTAAACAGCCCCATTAAAACAACTAAGAATAATCTCCTAAAGTGAAAAAATGCAAAAAAAAATAAAAATAAAAATAAAAATTAGCTACTTACTAGCTGGAAAAATAAAAAATAACAGCTCCTTACATTACTGTTGTTCATGTGAGATTAACCAATAATCTGAGGGAGAGCTTAAAAACACTTATTTTATTTTATTTTATTTTATTTTAATAAAGGTCTTATGCCACTCAGTGTGCCTCTGTGATGTTACACTGCCTGAATCCTTAGCACTAGATCAAAGGGGGTTGGCACAGAAACCAGTCAGGAGTGATACATAATGTCTTAGTTATGAAGTATTCAAATAGACACTCAAATACAATTGCCAGTGTTATATCTGTGATGATGCAACTCCTTGGGTCCAATCCAGAGGACAACTGTTTTGCCAATGGTGAGCATCTGGAGATCCAAAGACTTGATGAATCATAGCACCTGATGAAGTTGGCTGTTGCCTCTGAAACCTTGTGCATCTCTGAATAAGTGTGACCCTGTCCTGCCTTTTGCTTGACTTTGGACTAAAAACAACTAACTACCTCTCTCCACAAAATGGGAGAAAGAGCACAGGTTCAGCTTCTGTTGCCAGGCTGAGGAGGAACAAGGGCAAGGGGGTGTTGCCTCCTGAGATGCAGCGGCATCACTGTGATGGTGAAGCGTTTCACCTCCTTGCCCCAGCTGATCTGCCTTTGGCAATTCTGGCAGGTAGCATACCTGGGACCATCTTCCACCTCAAAATGATCCTACACTACAAATCCGACACAGCCCGAGACTTGCATTTGCATCAAGTATGCTGTAGCGTGGTTCTTAAGAAAGTGAGATGTGGGGAGGGGACACTGAGGGTAAATCATAGTTCCTGGGGAACTTGAGAGGTATGCGAAAGCTGCACAGAGCTTCATTATCAAAACCAGAATTTGGCCTCTTATCATGCAGCCAGTACATATTGAGCCAATGAAATATGTTTTGTTTATACAATGTTTGCTATTTTATAGGGAGAATGTGTGTAATGTCTTTGACATCCTACTGGAGAGTTTTAGCCAGTACTGCAAGAACCCAGACCATTCTTTCCAATAGACAGGATGTTAATTATTCATTCACATCTTTCTTAACACAAATGATCTAATTCTGCTCTCACGGACCCTAGCATTTACTTTAGTTAATTAGCCTTCATCCACTCCAATATATGGGATGAGTTTATACTGGGGACTCAAAAACAGTCCCTGGCTATGGCTGCCACTGCATGGTCTGTCTGACCCAGCTATTGTTCCTTCAGCAGCAGCACAGCGTTGCTCACTGGCTGCTGCTGCAGGAGCAATACCATGGAGCTGGGGTGTGGACTTCATGGAGGTGGGAGCAATTCTGGCACCCTTCGAAGGCTGGCACCTGGTGATGGTGCCCCTCTTGCACACCCAAATTTATGCTGTGGAATTACTGCACATTTTCCACAACAGCTATGATATATTTTGTCATCAAGATGGATTTTTTTTCTCTCTCTCTCTTTTTAGTAGTTAATTATTATTCATTATTCTATTCTTTTAAAAGGGAGTAAGTACAGGTGATATTTAAGAGCTCATTTCTACTCTGCACGGAACAGTAAACTGCCACATGCCTTGAAGATAAATAGCCACAACAGCCACATGATTTACAAGGCTATTCAATGATGCTCAACACATGTCTGAGGCTTACAATTAGGGAAGGCTATCCTGGACAGGCAGCAGTTTACTGAGTAGTAGAAACTAATCCAAAGGATATAGACCTCATTAGCTTTTTTTAAAAAAGGTTTAGATTGCAAAGTTTCCTGTACTTAGTTGCCTTTAGATTGTGTATTTTGAAACTCCTAAAAAGAGTTACAAATGCATCAAAAATTCATGGCCTGCAGATCTCTGCTGGGATAATATGCAGCAAATATCTGGAACAAATATCATACAGAGAATGAGGTTTTTTTGCAGAAAAGATAATTCAATGTTCTGCAAGTTGCATATATATGGAATTAATATTCCATAAAGAAACAGTGGTTGTAACAGAAACTACAGGATACGTACATTCCTGTTACATGTTGGCAGTACTGGAAGATAAAGTTCAACACAACTATTTGTTTCATGTTTTATGAAGAAAAATAGTAACAATTTGAAAATAGCCTCCTCTATTTTGTATATGTGGCAGAAATGACATCCACTACTAAATTTTTCAGGAGCAAGGTACTGAATTATCAAAAAGCTTCAGAAGAGAATTATCTTTATTTTTGGAGGATAAAAATGTATGCACACACGCTTATTTGAGTACAAAGAGAGGCCTACATTTTCAGCTGGTATATATACATTTCACTTCCTTAAATCTACAAAGATTTACACAAGCTAAAGACATGTCCCATAACTTTATTTTCCCCCATTGTTAATTATGTTTTAGCAGTATAAATATACAATGTCAGCTACATTGCTAAAAATGGAGGTTCATATTTTTATTAGCAATTCAAAAGTTATGTTAATTAATTCTAATATTAGTCACTAAGCATTAGTTAACACCACTGTAATAATCAGCTCCAAAACAGACTCATCCATCATCCTTAATTAATTTTTCAGGTTTAAAAAAGGAGTAAAATCTAACCTCCTTTTAATAAAGTAAAAACAAATCCTAAACATTATTTTATAGATTAGGAAAAATCTAATGAAATTGCACTTTATTAAAGAAAGCTGTAATAAATTATAATCATATTACATTAGTACTAGAACCTGGCACAGATTTATTACATCTGAGATTCCCTTCTTTATCTTCAGAGTCATTTTTTTAATTTAAATATTCAAGATAGTGTCCATTCTTTTCCTTTTTTAAATGATACTGGCATTAAAAAAAACCAACTCCCCCCCCACACGTGAATCCTCTACTGACTTTTCAATAGATTTTAGGTCACCATCTCTAAATCACCTACCATTTTTCAAATCCATTAATTTTATCTTTTGTGGGCATAAATGATGACCTTCACTTCAGTGTTTTTTATGGCTATATCTAAGTTAGTACTCAAATCTCATAAATACTTATGCACATGTTTAAGCATGTGAGAAATCCCACTGAATCTGATGGGACTACCCATGAGTACTCAAGGGATCAGGGCCATAATATCATAAGGAATAATTTATATTCAAGTGTAGCAGTGCATAGGCCTCATTAAAGTAAAATATATACATGGTGATGGTTGTCCTATGTAAAACTGAAGCCTATGACATAAGTCAGCATGATGTCAGAAGGCCAGGAATTTACCCAAGATGAGGAAAGCAAGTAACAAACAATAGGAGTGTCAAAGAAGGAGGGTAAAGAGTAATAGTACTGCTAGTTATCCATATTGTCTAGCAATATGTAAATGTTGATCAACCCAAGCTATTTAAATCTTTTTGGCCAGCTCAGTGGTGCTCAAACTTTTGAGTTGGTGGACTGGATGGGCAGGGCCCAATCCCTCTGTGGGCCGGATGTGCTGGGACCCCATCTAGCCACAGTGGAAGGGAGGACATGCAGTAAGCCTGATCCAGCTACACAATAGAATGGGGCTTGAGCCAGCCTCAATCTGGGGGGGGGGGGGGGGGGGGGAGTGAGGGGAGGAAGAACCATGATCTAGCCATAATCCAGCCCCATGGGGGGAGAGGGCAGAGTCTTCTGGCCACAACCTGGCTGGGTGGAGGGAAGAGGGCATGGCCCAGCCCTATAGGGGAAAAAGGGGGCACAGGCCAGCACCAACCTGGCTGCCCACAGGGAAGGTGGTGTGGCCTGGCTCAAATTTGGCCAGGCAGGAGGAAGATCCTGGCCCATCCCTGATCCATCCCACCCTGCAGGACTTAGAATTTTGGCAGCAGAGAGGTATGGCAGTACTGCCACCAATCAGTGGGCACCCCCACAGGTTGAA
Source organism: Alligator mississippiensis (assembly GCF_030867095.1). NCBI lineage: Eukaryota > Metazoa > Chordata > Crocodylia > Alligatoridae > Alligator > Alligator mississippiensis. The sequence continues at coordinate 169,552,942 of NC_081826.1, read as the reverse complement.
TTCAAAGGCTTTGAAAGCTGCATTTGGCCCACAGATTAGAGGTTGAACACCCCTGGGCTAGCTGGTAAATCAATGCTGCTTCAGTGAAATTCTTTTAGATTAGAATTAAAAAAAAAAAATCTTTACAGAACCCATAAGTGTCTGCCCTCCTGTAACAGGAGGGCATCCTAGGGTCGCCGTGCTCTCCCCGATGCCTCCTTTACCGTGCCAAGTTGCCTAAAGGGCACCCTCTATTCTCACCCGCCATGTCTTTGCTGTTATATATATATTATAGTGAGGCTGCCTTTTCATTCTCTTGGACATGGTACTCCTGTTCTACACTGGTCCCATTTCTGGAATGGGTGTTTTGGTACACCCCCACCTTATAGGTATATGCGTGGCTCCAACCACCCCTGTACCACACCCCAAGCCTCACAGATGGAATGGATGATCTTCTGTCTCTGGTCTTGTACTGTCTCTTGGGCTCTCCACAGCCCTGTCCCGCTCAGCGTCTCACTGACGCTTGGCTTCTCTACAACCCTGCCTCACTCAGTGCCTCTCTGACACTCAGCTTCTCCTAAGACTTATCTCACTCTGCACCTCCCCGGGAGCTTGGGCTCTCCTCAGCCCTGCCTCGCATGTGCATCTCACTGGGTGTTTGAGCTCTCCACAGCCCTGTCTCATAACTGCACCTCACCGGGTGCTCGGGCTCTCCGCAGCCCTGTCTCGCAGTTGCGCCTCACAGGGTGCTTGGGCTCTCTGCAGCCCTCTTGGACTTACATCGGTCATTGCCTCCTTCTCTGGGGCCCCACACAGTCCTGCCCACTCTCTGGGGCCTCTCACAGTGCCTCCCACTCTCTGGGGCTTCTCACTGTCCCCTCACTGGGGCTTCTCACTGCCCCCTCGCTGGGGCTGGGGTTCCCAAGTTGCTGTGGGTCCCCTAGGAGGCCTCCTCCACCCCTATTAGCCTCGCCCAAACTGCCAGTCACAACAGCAAACCAAACACAAGCCCCTGGGCTATAACATAAATCTAAGTCATCTAGCTCCAACCTTCATCTCACTACACCAGAGTTGCTTTATCTGTCCCCAATCTTGGGGCATACCTGCAGTTTGGCCTCTACGCATTACTCATTCCAGCAGGGTTCCTTCCCCCTTAGCTGCCAGCCAACAGGGAACTCCACCCCTGGCTTTAGCCCTGGAGTTTAAATGGGAGCCAGGCCCTGCCCCTTTCAGTCAGCTGACTGCTAGCAGGTGTGGGTCACTGACTCCCTCTAGTTGCCCCAGCAACCGGCACCTGAGGAGTTATCCCAGCTCTCCAAGTAGCAGGCACCTTAGTGCCCTGCTACAGCTCCCTTTGCAATTCCTCTCCTAAAACTCTATATGTGTAAGGCTCCACTCTCTAGCTGATCTTAGTGTAAAACTTGGACTGTAGCTTGTAAATTTGTTTTGGGACTCAAAGGGCATAATCCTCTTTCACTTCACATATCTAGATATCCTATATGTAGCCACAAAACTGTTATTTTAAGCAGTTATATACAGTTTGAGATTGTACCTGAGAGCAGGATTACTTGGCTGGGAAACTGGAGATGCAAGTTCAAAACCCTTCTGGGTGAGAGGGGTCTATAATGTTGGTTTCCTACTCCAGGGAAATTGCTCTAACCACTAGGCTATTTGGAAAGTCCTAGTGACAAGGATTGAGCCCCAGGGGTAGCCACGCAGTTCCTCCCCTGCCCAGGCTCCTTAAGTACCCTCCCTTTCCACTCACCTGCCATGCCTGCATTAGGATTATTTGGTTATGAAAAGGAAGGCTGCCCTGGGGTCCCTAAGTGAGCCCTTCTCTTTTTGGTGGTCAGTGGGTCCCTCAAACCCAGCCGATCCCCATCCTGTTCCTCAGGTGTTAGGTGGGGCCCTCTGTTGCCCTGTGGGGTCAGGCCAACTCTCAGGATCTCAATATTGCGCTGTTAGACAAGAGGGTGTGGTGTACAATTGCACATGAAAACACTCGAAAATCAATGAGGTGCATACACACACTCTAGGTGCATGCACCCCCCACCAGGCTTGCATACACACACTACCAATTCAGGCACATGCAGATACACATTCAAAATTACAGGCCTAGGCAAATGCACACCTATTACCAATTCAAGCACCTACATGCACTATACAGACCAAAAGAAATTAGATCAGAATCAATTACCAATACCTGCACACCCAATACACATATACGGACCACTAATTTATATATAATGCACACAGTGACATACATGTATAACAGTTCACATACATACCACTCACCTACACATACACACAGGTGAGTTCCTAACTTGGGTATTGTGGTGTGTATGTATATGCTTGGGATACCTGGGGGAAGGTTAAGGTAAGAGAGTGAGAAAGAAAATGTAAGAGGTGAAATTTGCCGGTGCCGGGATCAGAACCAGCAGACTGGAGGGAAGTTGGGGTAACTTAAGGTCAATTGAAAACAGAAAGCTGACAGAGCAAAGGAGCAATGCCAGAGAGAAGCCCAGAGCCGGAGCAAGGAGGCTACGGGGGAGCCAAGAGGTATTTGGGGAGAGGAAAACTGGGAGGTGGGGGGGAGAGGCTGGAGAACAGAGAAAGAGAGAGAGAGATGATATAGGGACTGGGGAGAGGTGGCAGGAAGCAAAAAAAGGGAGCGGGGCTGAGAGCCTGTGGAAAAGGAAAAGAGAGGAGCCAAAAAGTAGTGGGAACAGGGCTGAGAACCTGCAGAAAACAACAGATCTGAGAGCTGAGAGGGAGAGAGAGATACAGAGACTGGAATTTAAGATAGGGAAGGGACCGGGGGTCAGTAAAACATAACCCAACTTGGGGTTACAAATGATAGTGATTGAACAGGGGAGATGGTGATACGATATTTTATTGGTTCCTTTGCACACGCACGCATGCACGCGCACACACACACACACACTCTCACACACACACACACACCATGGCAGCAGGGGTTAGAGAGGCTTGGTGCAGGGGCTGAAATCCGGGAGGAGAGAAAGATAGAGTCCAAATTAGAGGAGGAAATATTCAGGTGATATCTACCTATCCCAGGCTGAAAGAAGGTCCTCAATGGCCAGTCGGGGTCTCCTTCAGCTTGGTGTTGTCCAGAGGGGGGATGCTGGCAAGGCCTCTGGGGTGGATAGGCGGTGTAATGTGGAGCTGGTGTGGTCCAGATGGAAATGGCGTTCCCAAGGAGTCAGTCTTCACTACCCCTTTTTATGGGGTAGACTACCTATGATCTCCTATGGGGAGGGCATGTTCAGGCAAGGTCAGTCCTTTCTCAGACGGTTCCAGATGTTCTTATTGAGTATGTGCAGCCTTGGCACAATGGTGGGTTGCCTCATCTTTTGTTTCTTGAGTGCTGAGGGTGGTTCCAATGGCTGGGTCGTTGGTCCAGGTATTGGTGTTGATGGTTCAGTCATTCAGAAGGAGCTATTTTTAGACCTACTGCCATTGTCTCTCAAGCACCCTCATCAATCCCCATTCATTCAGAAACCAAGTTACATATGAGAGGTAGTATGAGTCATAGGTTACACAAACAGGCATGGAGACAAGATGGAGGCTTGACACTACAAAATGGAAACTTGACATGACTTATGCTTACATATATAGGCCTAAAACAGTAATCACACAATATGAAAGCAGTAAAAAAATAAATAAAAATCAATACAAACATAATAATTATCACTTGTAAAACAGTGGATATCTACATCAAAATAGCAGGGCACTTATTTGCAAAGAGGGGAGACAAAAATAAAACTTACTACCTAATATAAAATGTTAAAGCTTATCTTACATCTTAGCTTACTTATATCCATCTATAGGGAATAGAGAGAGAGAGGAAAAGTCAGAAATAGTTGGGGAAGGGAATGCATTTTAAAAGAAAAAAAAAAAAAAGAAAAACTGGGGGGGGGGGGGTTTGCTACACCTCCAAGTCCTCCCATGCTCTAGTGCACTAGCTACCTTAAGGGATTATTTTTCGGACTCTTACTGCCCCTACAGCCATGCCCATGCATTGCAGTTGTTACTGGTTGCTCACTCATGTCAGGACTCCTTACGCCTCTCTGTTCTTGTTGAGGACTTGGCCTTCCTGGCCTCTGCCCCTTTCATCTAGCTGGGCTCCTTTGCCTAGGCCCACTGCACCAGCTTTATGGGTTCCAACCCCTGTATTGCCCCTCTCAGGCCTTGAGCCCCTGGTCCTGGTTCCTGATCCTCTCAAGATCTGGTCCTTAAGCCCTCCTGGCCTCAGGTCAACTCTATCACCTTTTCAGTTTCACCTTTGGCCCTCTTGGCCTCTGCCTGCCTGTGTCATGAGCCCAGCCTCTTGCAGGGCTCAAAACACCATGTACCATTAGGGATCCCCTGTGGCTTTAAAGCCCTGTCCCAGGCAGGCTCAAGCCCTCAGTGTGCCCCTCAAACACCCCCTATAGCTTAGCCTCAATGCACCCCTCAGGCACCCCACTGTAGCCTCCTCTTCACCCCTCATAGTTCTCCTTGCCCACCAATGTAAATTTGGGCAAACAAAACAATAAAAGGAATTGCTTAACAAAAACCTTCCCCCCACTTGGTGGTGGTAGTGGCGGGGAACAATTTGTTCAGCCATCCTCCCACAGGCTCTCACCTCCTTTTCTCCATGGTGTTTAGTGCCTGCCAGCATCTCTTAGGCAGATCCTGACCCTGCTGGGAGCTCCATCCCCTGTAAAGCATCAGTCCTCTTCTTTGTCTCCAGGTGCTGGCTTTTAAGCTCCCCAGAGTGCTGACTGGGTCAGGTGACTCATACCTGGCACTACTGTTCCTCTTTATTTTTTACATGGCTGCTACTCTAGCTTCTAGAGCAGTCCTCCCTCAACCTTGGAGATTTCCCTGTGGCTGTTTCTCCCTTAAAGAAATGGGAGCCTCTGGCTTTGTGTTACAGTCCTCCTTTGATAGGTAACACCCACCAGTTTTGGGACTTACCCAGTTTATACATGTACTTGGGTGAACCTATTTTGTTACATACCTGCCCAGTCAGGATGTAGTCCAACTAAACATGCTGTAGGCAAGGGCATGCTTGCAAGCCCAGAACTGGGTCATAAAATTTGCTTGTGCGCTCAAAACTGCAATCAGTACAGCGGTCCAGTACAGCGGTCCAGTGCATCTTGGTTATGTCCATCTTTTGGTCTTTGTCCTACATGTCCAGAACATTTACTGTGATTGGTTTTTTTATCATCATTTATCATCCAATATCTTGTGGGTTTGACTTGTTTTCACATGGTGACCTCTTTGTGTGCCCTGACCTGGGGTCAGCCTCCATGCTGATTGTCCCTTACTTAAATTCAGCTGTCCATTTTTTTAATTTTTTGCTGTGGAATATTAAAAGTATCTTTCCTGTGGCAACTTCCCCAATTCTTATCATGGATTTCTTCTTTCAGTCAAACGCTTCTTATGAAGGTACTTTGTCACTGTTTCAATTTTACTCTTTTCCATTTTTTAATTTTTTAGTGACTGATTGACTTGGATATGCCTATCAACCAAATTTTGCATGGATAAAAAAGGACTACTAACAAAGAAACTCATCAAAATGTCAGTCCTTCGATCTGTTAAATCTGTTGGGCTCTACTATATCATTAAATAGGTCAGCTTAGATACTTTCTGAATGTTCGTTATACTGAAGGATATTTTAAGTATAAGTTGGAAGGTTGCTGTAAAGGAGATCAATATGGAACAGAGATGCTCTTATTATTGTGCTGCTACAGCACATACAATTGTATCAGGACTGCATCCTATGTTTTAGGAAGAGATTTTACACTCTAAAATGGAGCCTAGAATTATCTGCTTGTAAAAAATGAAGTAAAAACTTTATACCCAAGCAGGTATTGAACAAAATATGCTGCTAGATGCACAAAGGTAATTATCTGGAGGTAATTGCCCACTTTCATAAAAAATGATTTTAATCACAGTCCTCTAAAATGGAAGTTTAATTAAAGAAATTAGGACAGACTGTGTCTTTATGAGGAAGAAATGTTAGGGGAATTATGGTCATCATCCTTAATATCACAGCTCAGCATCTGCTGCTACCTCTTGTGTACTAGAATAATACTGTAGTATCTACTTTGCAGAGAGGTGCATTGCTTGAGCAAAACAAGACAACTGTTGAAAGGAAGATAGACCAAATTCTTCATGAACTTCAATTAGAGTTGTCCAAATACCAGGAAAAAAATATTTATCAAATAATTAATTCACATGGAAAATAATTGCAAATATCCTCAAATAATTGACATAATCTCTTTGACCAGCAGTGGAACTGGAAGACCTTCACAAATAAATAATTTATTTGGTGAATATTATTTTACCAGTCCTAATTTGTGTCACGACCCAGTGAGTTTGGTGCCTCGGCACTATGGAATTTTCTTGACACATGAGAGCCTCTTGCACAGCGAGGGTTTTTGCTGCATAAAGAACCTGCGTGCAGGAGAGAGTTCCCGCCAATTTGCAGCTGTCTTTGCAGGATGCATTTTCTCTTTGCAGCACAGAAACGCATGGTGCAAAGAGTTCCTGCCATTCGGATGTAAATTTGTGCCCCGCAATTGGCTAGCGCTAAATTATTCACACGTGGCAACCGGTAATTGGCTTGCTGGCCGTTTAAAAACTAGCGCGACTTCCGCCCAAGTCGAAGAGCTTTGAGCATGCTGCAGAGTGCCTCTTAGAGATCTGACTTGCGGCTAGCTGATAGATAGACTGATCACCTATCGATCCCTCTTCCCATCGCCGAACGCAGTCCCAGATGTACCCTTTCCCCGCCGGCTTGAATTACGGATGGATTTACTGGCATTGGCCTCGCCAGCTGGAGCAACTCACATTGTTGTCCAGACGACCGAATCGTTTCCGTCGCAGCCACCCGTGACGTAAGTAAAGATTTTTACAACCATTAAACCTTGTCTGCCTCTCCATTCACCAGCCTGCCCTGATGAACGAGTAATTTCTGAATCACCTCGAGTCGGTTCAGCCCGGCCGAGACGTGGCGACGAGGATGGGATTAAAGGGCACGGTGATGGAGAAGAACTTAATTGGGTGCTGCCCCTGGCGCACCAGGAACCGCCACATAGAGAATGCTAATGATCTATGGGCGCATATCGCTTACCACCAGGCGGTAGAAGGGGAGGAAAGACGTATTGAGGATTACTTCTCTGTAAAAAGAGAAGAGGCCGTGGTGAAAGAATGGAGAACAAAGCTATACCTAGGGGAGTTTGGATGCATAATGGGGAGCAACTGGGTTTACTATCGGCCCCTGGAGGAAACATCAACAATATCTCTAGCCGGGGTGAAAGCACGGAAGGCAGAAAAGCTGACCCCCGCTCAGGAGTTCACCCAATGCACCCGATACTTAAAGGAGGGAGGGGAACCCACGCCCGCGGACTGGTTCAACTGTCCGGATTTGGTGCCCGAGTCGTGGGGCCATGAGCTCCTCGTTCAGCTACGGGAGGATTTAGAAACTAAGGGCCGTCACAAGCCGAAGTGGGGTCTAATAAAATGGAAAAAGGGAAAGATGATAAATGTGCTGATCTGTGCAGTAATGGGCCTACTGAGGGAATACGCGAATCTGGAGGCTCAGATGTATACTGCGGGAAAGGAGTCGCTGGAGCAGACAGCAAAGGGCTCTGGAGCAGCATTTATTAACAGTGCCAGCCGCATGATGCTGCTAGCAGAAAACGGCGGCGAAAGAAGCACGAGCTACCCGGGGAACCCGGAAAGGACGGGTGGAGTTATGGAAGACCCGGCGGGGATTCCCTTGGTGACTCCACCCCCTGAGGTGATGTCGTTCCCTGCAACCACGCCTCTTTACCACGGGGAGGGGGCAATGGGAGGAGGGATATACCCAATGCTCCCAGATGCAGAATTTAACCCTCTCTCTGCTGCAGCTTACCCGATAGCTGTGACGAAGCATGTTGAGGATGAAGATGGTGCTACACGTACCACCACTATCTCTTGTACACGCACCAGACCAGAGATACAAGAGCTTTGCAAAGAATCCAAAATAAGGCCGGAAGAAACCTTGGCCATGTGGTTAGGAAGACTGATAGTGGAATATGGATCGGACACTCTGGATAAGGAAGAAGCGAGTGCCCTGACACGACAAGCAGCGTGGAGCGGAGGGCGCGCTACTGATTTGAATGTGGTCACGGACAGTGCCCACTGGCCCATCCCGCTCCCGGCGCCTGTGGTAGGACAGGTAAACCACAAATTTCACACCTGGCACGAGGGTTGCCCGAAGAACGCTACTGCAGAACAACTTCTCCTGGCTATAGTTGGAGTGTCGTATCTCTCATGGTGCCCAAGAACAAATCCAATGGGACTAACAGCAGTCCAGCAAAAAAAGAGATGGGCTCATCGTCACCTATCAGACCCCAGGGCAATTCCAACGCCCTTGGAAGCTATAGATGCCTGCGTGGAGGTATACGGAGGAGCGAATGCTGTTACACTCCGACTCTTCTTGAACCCAATTCCAGGTCAACCAGTGGGAAGTCTTTTAGGCCATCTCCCACGATTGCAGGCACTTATGAAGCGAGATGAGGAAGCTTCTAATGACATAAGGGATCGACCTTCAGCATACCTGGCTGCAACATTGAGGCCTAGGCGTCCAGGGTATACCCCTTGACGAGAGCCATGGGGATCACCTCCAAGGACCCCAAAAGAAAGAACCTCGAAGGAAAGAACTCTGAAGGAAAGAACTATGTTCGGATTTCTTCTCGCTCACACTGGACTAACAAAGGTCCAATTGAGACTTTTGGGAGACAAGGCCCAGGCCAGTATGGCTGAAGCGTTGGGATTTAATTTTGAGGATCCATCAAAAAACAAGTAATGGCCGTCGGCTCTGCCGGCGGCCTTCCCCAACTCATACCTGATCCTACTGATTCTCGACCATATGCTGAACTTACTGTTTACAACCCTACCGATCCGGATGACCAACAGCAGGTATTCTTTCTTCTTGATACTGGAGCTCAGACCAATGTGATCACCTCAACGATACCTCATCAAAAGACTACCAAGACGATCAAGGTACAAAGGCTTAATGCTATCGCCATCACAACGAAGGTCAAGTTTTGGGTTCAGTACCACCGCTATCCCCTAGAGGCTGTTCTAGGGGGCATCAACATTTTAGGAATCCCGGGGATAAAAACGCTTGACCTCAGGGAACAAGTGCTACAGGCATTACCCGTAATTATCCCAGAGCAGGACTGGCATCGACCAACGCTTTGTGACACTTCCACCTGGCTTTATTGGCCAATCCCAACTAAGGATTCTCTGAAACAGTCCCTTACTAACCTTCTGCAGCGACTCGAGCGACGAGGCTGTATTAAGACTGTAACAGCCAGCACCTACCTATCATCAGGATGGGGAGCTGCGAAACCTGGAAAGCCTAATGAAGCCCGGTTGGTTGTAGACTATCGAGAAGTCAATAAAAGATGCCAAGTACTTCAACAACCTAATCCGTCTACTCTGCCACAGTGTATGTTTGAGATGGCACAGTTCCAGTAAAGTCCGTGGGTACAGAGTTACATTAGATCTGAAAAATATGTTCTTTTCTATCCCAATAACTGACCCGGACGGAATACTGAATATGTGTATTGATGGCATCATGTACAGGTGGACAGTTTGTCTGCAAGGATATCGCAACGCTCCATCATTAGCCACTGGTGCCATAAATAACACCCTGAAGAATTTTCGAGCCTTGCACTCTCTTCCCTCAGAAAAAGAATTAAAAATTTGGAGTTATGTGGATGATACTGCCATCATGGGTCGCGATAGCTCTGTAGTTGCCAGTGTAGTAAACCAACTAGTTGCTCACCTTCAAAGTGAGGGATGGACCATCAACAAGGAAAAGTCAAGCCTACATCCTGTAGATGACATTACGTTCCTTGGCACTCGATACATCGGTTCCATCCACCATGGAGTCTCGCATGAGGGTCCTAACATCGATCCGCTAAGAATGTTCCACCCGGTCACTAAGAGGCATTTTCAACAGCTTTTGGGTCATTTAAATTGGTATTGACATTATATTGGACCTAGTGATCTGGCACTCCTCACTAAATTACAACGACAGATTCGTGACAAGTCCCGAAAGTCCACGCCTTGGACGGAAAAGGATCAGCAGAATCTGCTTCGCCTGCTAACCACGGTTAAAGGTACACAACTCCATGCCATCGATCTGGGTGAGTCACTAACCGTAACCCTTGGATTCACCACCAACCATGTGTGGGCTGTCATGCACAACCCCCGCGATGAGTTAGTATATACGGCCCATAAGACGCTTCAAGCGGCGCAACATCGATATGGAGCTATGGGAAAGATTCTCCTAGCCGAACAACTGGTGGAGCCGTTAGCAAGGGGGCATGGGACATTACGCGCTCCTGGTGCCACATTGTTACCCTTGCTAGACGCGGGAAGAATCGACCCACATTTTCAAGGGGAGTCTAAGACCTGGAATACACTAGTACTAACCCACTATTATAATTGGCATTGTTGGAGGTTGGAAGACACGGTACCTGATTCAAGCCCAGAAGATGAGGAAAAGGTTCCTACGCTGTATGGAACTTCTGCCCCAGCATGGATGGCCTCGGACGGAACCTCCCGGCATGAAGGAGCCTATGGGTACTACTGTAAAGCTTGTCGTGATAAGGAAATATTCCAAGCCAACCCAGATGATAATTCATCCCAAAAATGTGAATTATTAGGATTCCTGATGGTACTGGAACATTGTTTGATGTATCATAACGATACACTCCCAGTTCTGATCATCGCAATTGATTCGCAGTATATCTACAAAATTCTTACGTGCACAGCTTTTCCCTCCAAAAACTTGGATGATTGCCGAGACATCTGGAGGACATTAACTAGATTTGTATGCCTTCCGCTGATTAGGCATACTAAGTCCCATCGTCCAGATACTGATCCAGTGCATGAGGTAATTGATAAGCTCTTGGAGGATCCACTCCGGACTTACATAGCCTTGCCTGTCACATCTACCACTGAACCTGAAGCAAATCCATTCCTCGCGTGGCTTCACAAAAATTGGGGTCACCCGGGACCATGGGCTTGTCATCAACGTTGGTGCCGAACCATTACAGAGCCGGCCTCATATGGAGCCAGGCAGGATTGGGAAAAGGTAGCTCAGGCTTGTGAAACGTGTGCTAAAGAGAAGTGTCATAAAACCAAGCATCAGATCAGAGCTTTCGATTCTTCGCAGTTTCCGGCAGGAAAAGTTTGGCAGGTGGATCTGCTGGGACCGCTCCCAGGGTCTAAACCGCCAAATAAAGGACTAGTTGTGGTTGATTTGGGGACCAGACAGCTGCAGGTTATTCCCTTATGGAAAAGCAATGCCACTGCTGTTATTACTGCCATAACTGCTGTGTTTGCCACCTGGCAGCCTCCTCATGAAATTCAGTCTGATGGAGGACCTCTGTTTAACTCTAATGCTCTGGATAAATTTGCTCGTCTTCACAATGTGGCATGGCATCTTCATCTGCCGTACCATCCGCAGTCCAACGGCGTTGTGGAGAGACACATAGGTCTATACAAGGAGCAGCTTCACCTTAGAGGAGGAGGGACGTTAAAAAATTGGACTAAATTAAATCATGATGTCCTTATTTCACTAAACACTGCTAAACCATTATGGGATGAAGCTAATGTCCAGAAACCCCCACCTTGGGAGCCTAAGTTCCAACCTGACGAGTTAGTGTGGATTTCAATACCTCACCCTCATCAGTCTCACCCACAAGTTCACAAAGGGACAGTTCAACGGCCGGGACAATATCCCAATACCTATTCTGTCCAATTGGAAGAGAAGCCTGATTGTCCTCCTATTATCGTTCATCACAACTGGATGACTTGCCATTCCGACGTTCACCCAGTATCCTTTCAGTGAAGCCAGTTATGATTATTTCTCGTGTTTTGTCTCGTTGTTCTGTTTTCTTCACAGGTTTGACCCCAGCAAAAGCAGTAATCCACAACCACCTGATTATGAGACCAGACTGCAGTCCATTCGAAGCCAAAGAGTGATGGTTGCGAGGGAAGCACTGAGACGGCAAAGAACCCATCTGCTCAGGACTTGTTATGGCACTATTTTAATTTGTTGGATGTTTACTGACATTGTCTGTTATAGGAGAAGACGGACTGAAGCCGCTGTTCTCCAATCAGACGATGATCAACAGTTGTTGTTATGTGTTCAAAGTTATTTGTTTATGTATTTATATATATATATATATATATATATATATATATTGGTTGTGAAGGCTTTGCCAAGTCAGTGAATCCTCTAACAAAGATGCCGTATAATGTGCTCATGTGTCGAAAGTTCCAGTTGTGCCGTCGGCAAGGGGGCATGTCACGACCCAGTGAGTTTGGTGCCTCGGCACTATGGAATTTTCTTGACACACGAGAGCCTCTTGCACAGCGAGGGTTTTTGCTGCTTAAAGAACCTGCGTGCAGGACAGAGTTCCCGCCAATTTGCAGCTGTCTTTGCAGGATGCATTTTCTCTTTGCAGCACAGAAATGCACGGTGCAAAGAGTTCCCGCCATTCGGATGTAAATTCGTGCCCCGCAATTGGCTAGTGCTAAATTATTCACACGTGGCGACCGGTAATTGGCTTGCTGGCCGTTTAAAAACTAGCGCGACTTCCGCCCAAGTCGAAGAGCTTTGAGCACGCTGCAGAGTGCCTCTTAGAGATCTGACTTGCGGCTAGCTGATCGATAGACTGATCACCTATCGATCCCTCTTCCCGTTGCCGAACGCAGTCCCAGACGTACCATTTCCCCGCCGGCTTGAATTACGGACGGATTTACTGGCATTGGCCTCGCCAGCTGGAGCAACTCACATTGTTGTCCAGACGACCGAATCGTTTCTGTCGCAGCCACCCACGACGTAAGTAAAGTTTTTTACAACCATTAAACCTCGTCTGCCTCTCCATTCACCAGCCCGCCCTGACAAACGAGTAATTTCTGAATCACCTCGAGTTGGTTCAGCCCGGCCGAGACAATTTGCTTTTACATAAGACCGTGTTCTACCATCACTCACAGGATCTCTTTAAAATGAATTTAAACACTTGTATGGTAGGCCAGGAATGAGGTAATACATAATATGGTAGTGTAAAAGGGATGTTGTAGCCATTATGGTCCAGAATCTATGCAAGTTAGACAAGCTTTTGAACAAGATTCATCAGGACCTGGTATCTTGCATTAGAAAACTTGTCCAACTCTATCCCAGCTACAAAATTGGTTGAATAAAAGATATCATCCTATAAAATCCTGTCAGGTAGATCCTAACTGACAAATCTTATAGCCTTTTATGACCAGGTTACACACTGCCTTGACACAGGAGCTGAGGCTGATGTCAACTATCTGGACTTTAAGAAGGCCTTCAACACAGTTTTGCATCCTATTTTCATAGGGAAGCTAGCAGGCTGTAGAGTGGATGCTTACACAGTCAGGTGGGTGGCCAACTGGCTTAGGGACCACACCCAGAGAGTGGTGGTGGATGGGTAGTTGTCAGTCTGGAAGGAGCTGGGCAGTGGGGTCCCTCCATGGATCAGTGTTATTTAATATCTTCATCAGCGATTTGGACGAGGGTGCAGAAAGCACCCTTTCCAAGTTCGCAGATGACACCAAGTTATGGGGCAAAGTTAACACACTGGAGGGCAGGGAGCAGATACAAGCTGATCTGGATGGGTTGGACCAATGGGCAGAATGAAATAGGATGCAGTTAAACAAAGATAAATGCAAGGTACTCCACCTAGGGAGGAGGAATTCCCAGCACAGCTATAGGTTGGGGGAAGACCTCCTTATCAGCTCAGTGGCTGGGAGGGATCTTGGAGTTAGAGTTGACTCCAAGATGAACGTGAGCCAACAGTGTAATGAAGCCATCAGCAGGGCCAATCACACCTTGTTGTGCATTAGAAGATTCATGACCAACAGATCGAGGGAGGTGGAGGGAGGTGGAAGATGCATGACCAACAGATCGAGGGAGGTGGAAGTTTCTGGGTTCAGACCACAATGCATCAGCTAACATAGCAGCTGTCACACAGGACAGACATTTTAAATTTCCAGTTTCTGTCATCTATTACCATATGTGGCAAGGCACTGTTATGGGGCAAAGTTAACACACACTTCCACCTCCCTTGATCTGTTGGTCATTCATCTTCTAATGCACAACAAGGTGTGATTGGCCCTGCTGATGGCTTAATTACACTGCTGGCTCATGTTCATCTTGGAGTCAACTCTGATTACCCTCTATGCAGCATTGGTCAGGCCGCAGTTGGAGTACTGTGTCCAGGTTTGGGCACCGCACTTCAAGAGGGACACGAAGAATCAGGAGAGGGTTCAGAGGGGGGCCATTCACATGCTTAGTGGCCTCTGTGAAAGACCCTATGAGGGGAGGTTGAGGGATCTGGATCTCTTCAGTTTTCACAAGAGATGTCTGAGGGGAGACCTTGTAGCCACCTGTAAGTTTATCAAGGGAGGACAACAGGAAATTGGAGATGTGCCATTTACCAGAGCACCCCTAGAAGTAACTAGGAATAATGGATGCAAACTAGTGGAGAGTAGATTCAGGTTAGACATTAGGAAGAAATTTTTCATAGTAAGGGTGGCCAGAATCTGGAATGGACTACCAAGAGAGGTGGTGCTATCACCTAACTTAGAGGTCTTCAAGAGGAGGCTTGATAGACACCTGGCTGGGGTTGTCTGACCTTGGTCCTATTTCCTGCCAGGGGCAGGGGGTTGGACACGATGATCCTTTGTGGTCCCTTCCAACCCTACAATCTATGAATCTATGATACAGACTATTGTTCAGCTACTCTGTTTTATCAGGGGTCATCTCTGGGATACACTCTTAATGCAAAGCCCTTTTTTCCTTCTCTGGAGAAAAAAAAGTCTCCCTTAATATGAGGCTTACACATAATGACTGAGTTTCAGTCTCATGAGGAGATACTAAAAATGTTTGTCCCAGTTTAGGTAAAGTGAATATAGATTCCTATTTCCCTACTGATTCGGACTTCTGGTTTTAACTTGGTAGCCCTGAAGTTCAGTTTTGTTTTCTAACTTCCTTACCTAGAGGGGGATGACCATAAGAGACCACTTTCAAATTGCAGAAACAGACTATGTAAACTATGAAAAATTTATGATAGCTTTATTCATTAAATTTAAACTAACTGTGAAGTCCTGAGGAAATTGTTCAAAGGGTTCTAAACTATTCCTGCAAGACTATCCCAAGTCTTTCTCATTTGTTAGCTATGCTTGTGGTAAACGTACGTTAAGAATTCATTTAGTCTAAGATGCATCATAATATTCACCTTTATATATCCCCACCACATATTTCAGTTCCCTAATTCTTAAAACTTCATTGTAATGATTATTATCCATGTAGAATAACAGTTTCTCACTGTAGAACATGGACAGCTCATGGACGATTCATATTCTCATAATAAGCATTCTTCATCCATACAATCTGCTGGCAAACTTATGAAAGCACCTGCTGATTTTATAGTCATAATGGTAACTTTTTTACTTGGATTTTCCCTTTGTACCAGTCTTGTTATTACCATTATTATACAAATAAACTCACTCATTTCCTTAAGATTGTAATTTGCTGCTAAATTGGTATATGATTTCCTATTACCACATGTGCTCCAACTGTTCCAATATTGCTAAGGGTTTTAATGGATGTAGCCTTAACTACAGCTTTCTATCTTTCAAAAAAGAAAGGACATGTTTGCCAAAATTAGAAGTCAATGATGTGGCTCTTATTCAAGGAATGCATGAAAACTCATAATGCCAGTGTGATTTAACCTAAACCTCCCAGTCTGTCACTATTCCTTATGTAATATGGCAATCATTAAGGACATTACAGTCAACAATGCTGCAAGGAATGGAAGAGGAGAGGAAGAGCCACATTGAAATATATTCTGGTAGATCATTTCAAATTGTGACCTTTCTGTGAGTAATGGAACTTTCACAGGCTTGGCTTCAGCATTCAAAAAGGGCTATAGAGCATCTTAGGGAAAAGTAGAGATAGTAACTATTCTGAACAGAGATGAGTTGACTTTTTTCAGTTTTATACATAGATTTCATGTTAACTCTCTGGAAGGTATCTCATATATTAAAAAAGAAGGCTTGGAAGGCAAAGGCAATATGGAAGGATCTTTATAATCATAGTTCATTCTGGAATTATTGTTATTTTTTCTATTACAGTGATCAAGTGCCTATCATGTTAGGTTTTTAGCAAATATACAGTAAGAAACATATGCTGCTTCAGCTGATGATCAAGATAGTTATCTGAAAGATTTACGATCCATATTTTACATAAAGGAAACTGAGGCACATAGCAATTCAGCAACTAACCTAAAGTCACAAAGGAAGTCTGTGGTAGAGCCAGGAATGGAGCCAGCATCTTATGAGACTCTATTCTGTGCCTTCTCCTTAAGACCAGTCTTTGAGAGGGAGGAACACCCATAGTGTCTACAGTAGAACTATTATGATTGCTGAAGGATGGAAGTAGGCAACACCCAACTTACCAAGCATGAAAACCATACGCTAGCGAAGAAAAAGCCAAAATAGTAATATAGTAATGGAAAAGAGGAGAACAAAAACAATACAGGCAACTGGCAGTGGGGTTTTCATTCTCTCACGGAGGAGAGAGAAGAGAGGGAAGGATTGATGAATATTTTTCAGCTAATTGCTTATGCAGTAGCTATTGCTGAAAGAAAGGAAATGATAAATGTTGTATGATACATTCTTCTCCTTCCCTTAAGA
This sequence comes from Alligator mississippiensis, assembly GCF_030867095.1. Lineage (NCBI taxonomy): Eukaryota > Metazoa > Chordata > Crocodylia > Alligatoridae > Alligator > Alligator mississippiensis. Next base: position 169,536,157 of record NC_081826.1, on the reverse strand, counting down.
AGTTATTTAAAATGTCAGTTCCACACAGACTAACAATAACTGTTAGGTATAAATTCATACCTAGGTACACATCCCATATTAATAGCCTTCAGAGTATCCCTAGGCTTCATTGAACAGGATTTTAGTGGTTCAAAAGGTCACTCTTAAAATACCTGAACGGTTTTACTGAGTAGTTAAATGAATTATCCCTAGACATAGACTCTCAGAAAAGAAAACTGGTTCAACTGAAAGCATACCAGGCATTTTTAAAAGAAAACCCTTCTTTCAATCGCCAGAGGCCAGTCAACTCGAGTGCCTTTTGCCTGCATGTTTCTTTGATATAGGGCTACCATGAACACCATCCCAGGAACCTCAGAGAGAAGGACTTTCACCTCTACTGCACTCCAGCTTGTAGCTGGCGATTACCAGGCTGCCTAAGATTTTAGCATATACTCAGAAGAGCATAGTGCATTTTTCAATGAAACATTTACTTGCTGTTTTGGGACAGCTGAAACTGCAAATTTGGGTCACCTTAGCAAATAGGTTTTCCTTCTTCTTCTGAGAAGAGAGGGAAAAAATACAAAAGGAATATATCAAAACAATTTACCCCAATATTTCCATCTTGCTTTTTCAGGCTAGAGTCACAAAGGGACTTAGGTAGCATTCTGTGCGTGGTGGCCAGGGAAGTCAAGGCAGATGTAGAAGACATAGGTTAAAATTCCCTCTGCTTATCTTAGAGCATGGCAGCATCAAACCATTGGGCAATAGGATATTCTGGCATGAACCTCTTTCAATTAGACCTCTTAAAACTGTTTCATGCTATAAAAATAATTAATTATTCATTGTTCCAGAGAGAAAAATCATGAGACTCTACAGCCCCATAGTAAGGGAGATACCTCAGCTCTGGTTCCTATGTTAAACTAAACAAACACAAAATTTGAACATAGGTCTCCACCTCCCAGATGAGACCAGCACCTTCTCTATCTCCCTGTTGCAAATGGCATCCAAACTGCCAGGATATAGACAGCTGTTTCTGGGACCACTGGGGAACTGAGGTGCTAACCAGGGTCAGGATAGGTAAGTGGAATCTGAGGGCAAACCAGGTCAGGGAACCAGGAGGTCAAGTTGAAGTGAGGTCTGGGAGTGAGCAGAGTCAAGAAGCTGGGAGATTGATCAGAGGCAAGCAGTCTAGGTCAAGTTAATCTCTATTGCTCTGATGCTCCCTTTTTTGGGTCAGGAGTTCACACTGGGGAGGTGGAGTGTCAGCTGACCCTGGCCAGGCACTCCAGTGACACAGAGTGGGCAGAGGGTTATGCCCTACTTGGGGCTTCAGGACAGCTTTGACCATCCTGGGTGATTAGCAGGATAGGATGGTCGGCCTGGCAACATTGCCAGGCTGAGGTTGCAGCCTGACTCAAATTTCCTGTGCTTTCATGTAAAAAGCTAAAACCATTTTTTGCTTTGCCATGTAAACAAACACTGTTTTACTTTGATCATGGCACCAACAATCAAATATTCATACATCTCCAATGCACAGCCTTATTTTTCACTGTCTTTTTCACCAACAATTTTCTTTGCAATTTTAATTGCAAGGAATGGCATTTCTCGCATGCAGTGCCCATCCATATCAACTTACTCCTTGACAAGAAATCTCCTATGCCCTTGACTTTTGATCACATAGGGTGATGATTTTTGCTTCCTGAATGCTTCTGTGGCAGCTTGTCAGACCATAGTAAACCTGGGTACTGATTAGGAGTGGGCAGGAGGGTGCAACATGGGATATCTGAACATAAATCAAAGTACTAAGTTACACTCCTGATATATATTACATCCAAAAGAACTGCATTAAAAGAACATCAAGGTTTTAAAGTCAAACTCTCAAAAGTTAGGAAATGTCACAATGAAGGTTGAATGTACAGCCCTTGTGCCTATGCATTATGATATAGACTTTTATTAGGTGTTCCCATACTATTTTTGCACAGAATCTCTATTTCATTTAGTGCATGGGTTAGGCAGTGCTCACCAAATGGATAGATAGTCAATATTTCCTTGTATTCCCATCATTCAATATCCAGCCCCCATGCTTTATCCACTTCACACTATTCACACCCTACTATGGAATCAGAATGTTTAATTTTGTATGGGTGTTCCTAAAATGTTATGAGGACTTCCAGGATCTATTTTGAAGCTGTGTTAGTCTGAGACAAAAAGAAATACAAAAGTCTAAAACTTTTGGTTCAGAGGTGATACCTTTTATTAGAACAACTAAAAAATAGCATATATATATATATATTTGCAATAGATGCTGAAACATGGAAGATATCATATTTTAGCTGGTTTTGGAAAAATAAATGTCATTGGTAAACCAGAAAGAAAGATTTCTGTACCTCCCTGCCTGCTTCTGACATCTGACACCTCCAGGGAAGATCAGCATTATCTGCATATCAGAGCAACTCACACAAAGAGACTCTCAGGGATCCAAGAGAACATAGGTCCAGCATCAGCTTCCCCTGTGCAAAATGAACTTTATTTTTTACCTAAGAGGATTTTTACAATCTTTGATTTTTCCTCAGCCTGAAGAAGGGTGTATGTACCCAAAAGCTTGCAAAGACAGAAACTTTTTTGCTATTTATTAGCTGGTCTAATAAAAGGTATCACTTCTGAACCAAGAGTTTTAGAGCTTGTAATTCTTTCTGAGGGCTTTAACACATTCATGCATTTAGTTTTGCAATCCCCAGTAGGGATGGGGGGGGGGGGGGGAGGGGGTTATTGTGTTCAGGATCTTAGGTTTGCTTTACATTCTTTGATTATACTGATCCAGCATGCACTTTTCCAAGCGCTGGTGGAGTCTCAAGTTGTTACAAGTGAAAAAACTCCAAAACTCAAGCTGAGCTCAAGCTGCAGAATTCTTTTTTGAGTACGTGTGTCACCTTTTGTGTGTCCCATGAACTTCAGACTGGCATCTCTGGAGTAACTTTCCCACTGGGGCCTTATACTTACTATGTCTTCAAACACCCCCCACCACCCATTCTTCAGTCACCTGAGAGTGGTGTCAAGCAACATATATTCCATGTTAGCATCCATGGGCTAAAGACAGAACTGTCAGTTGTGCTACTGTGGCAGCAAGAGAGAAGCTGTTAGGAGAGGAGCCGTACTGGATGGACAGGACCAACGCAGCGACCGGCCGGAGAACTGTAAGATGGTGCAATAAAAGGAACATTCAGTGCTGGCATGGGCATGCTTTGACAGTGCATGCCAGCAGCGATTCACCAACCAGAACCTGAATGCTCCTGAAAAACCCACATGGAGGACTAGCAACACAGGGCCAGAAGTAAGTTCCCTGCACTGGCAGAGACTGGCAATCTGCCCTAGGAGGGGTGATTGGTGGAGGCCCAAAGCAGGGGGATGACTCCACGGAGCTGATTTAGAGGAGTCAGGCTAATTACCAGTGGAGCAGGCATAGATGCCTGACGTGGAGAACCAGAGCTGGAGTGATGACAAATCCAGAGGAGGAAAAGAAATAAAGGACATTAAATCTGTGAATGAGATAAGACTATAGAGCACTCCTAGAAGTGTGCTTTAGCCACAATAGGCATAAGGGATAGTGTGGGCTGTAAAGCTAAATAGAGGGCTTTAATCCCAAGGTTTCCCTGATAGAAAAGGGAGACAGGAAGAAAATTGAATTCAGACGACTTTCATTATAAAAGGACTGTGCACCATCAGTTTGGTGCTAGGCAGGGTGTAGGGGAGATGGAGCCTCAAGGCTTAACAATGTTGCATGAGGCATAAGACACCAAAAGAGAATATAGATCCATCTTCCTCCCTTAATTAATTTACACCAAAGACATGGCAGGAAAAACATCCAGTGCCTTAAGAGTCCTTGTCACTGGCCAAACTGTCTGCCCAGAAGGATACTGACAGTTCTGGCCAGCTTCAGAAATCAAAGTGTCAAGTTAAGAACAGGCTCGGCAAATTACGGTTACTCCTCTTGAGCATATGAAGTTATACAGAACAATTTGTTAAAAAATATTATAGTTATAGCTCTTTGTAGTTAGTTAGGATTCTATTAAAAGGTAGTGATTTTTCTTCTTTTTTTGTTACCATCTACTAGATTTCTGCCCTTTCAGATAAGCAATCAGTATCACTTGAACTTTGCTATTATCCTTAAAATGAGGGATCAGCAATCCCTGCTAGAGCTATCATTCTCATAAATACTTCAACTTGTTATTTTTCTAACCAAGCTGAAGGCAAGGTAGATTTGCACCTTTACAGACTATCCAACACATACACACAAGACCGACCGACCGACCGACCTTTCAAAATGGCCGCGGACAGCTGAAGCCCTTCTAAGCTCCTCCAGCTCAGGTGCTTTCAGCTCGTTGCCTCGCACTCCCTGCCCCCCTTTTCCTGTCCCCCCCGCAAAAAAACCCTTGCCTCTCCCCACCCTGTCCCTGGGGACCCCCTCCCTGCCCCTTCCCCCCACTTTCTGAGCCTTTTTCCCCTGGGCTCTGGCAGCCTCGTTTGGCTCTGCCCCTCCCCCACCTCTGCCTGAGTTCTCCCTTTGATTTCTGCTGCCTCCCTCCCCCAGGGCCCCTTCCCTTGGTCCCTGCCATCTGCCCGTGCCTTGCGGCTTGCCCTGAGCCCCTGCAGGGTTGCTCTGCCCCCTCTCAGGCCGATTTTGGGGCGTTTTCAGCCCCCTTCCAGTCCCAGTCCCAGTCCCCCATGTCAACCTGAGGCTTTTTTTTTTTTTTTTTTTGCTGCGCTTCGCAGTTTAACCCTGTCCTGGCGAGGAATGGTGGCTCCTACGCCTGGCAGCTGGCATGAGGATGTCTCTCGGGACCTCCCACTGTCTCATGGCCTGAGGGTTCATGCCGCTCTCCATGTGGGGCTCGAGGCTTGCGTGGAGGCTCTGGCCGCCCTCCTGGGATGGCGTACCATCCGCTACGTGGGGCGCATGAACACGGTCCCGATGATCTATTTGAGCAAGCCCGCCTTGGTTGACAGGGTGTGTGTGGAGGGCCTTGACATTGCGGGCATCCACTACCCTGTCACGTCCCTAGAGACTCAGGCAGTGAGGGTGGTGATTTCCAACGTCCCACCGCACGTTTCCGATCAGGAGCTGGCCAGGGGACTCGAGGCCTATGGGGTTCCTGCGAGTCCTTTTCACCGCCGGAAACAAGAACCCTCAGGGGAAGCATGTCCTGTCTTTTCGGAGGCAGGTCTTCATGCTCCTCAAGGAGGGCCCCCAGTCGCTGCCTCGCTCCCTGAGCCTCACGCTCGAGAGGCGGAGGTTCATTATCTATCTGTCTGTGGGAGAGACCACGTGCTTCAAGTGCGGGGGCTCCTCCCACCTGGCTGCGCAGTGCGCTCAGGGCAAGGCGGCTGAACCATCACCGCCTGCGGCAGCGCCGAGAGACGGCGCGTCGACCTCTGGGGCATGCGGCAGGCCCAGGGAGGCTGGGAGCTCTTCCTCCCGACCTCCTTCCACCCCCATTCCATCTCAGGGGACTGGGGTCTCCAGTGGGAAGCCATCGTCCAGCCAAGGGGCTGGTGCTACTACCATGGCCCCACCGCCCCCTCCCCCATCTGTGGCGCCCCCTGCCCTTGGTGCGGCAGCCCCACCGGGTGGAGGGGCGGACGCTTCCCCTTTCCCCCTGCCTGCCCCGGCCGAAGTGGCTGGGGTGGCCGGGGACTGCGGTGCTGGAGCCTCATCGGATGATGGGGCTCGGGCATCCTCCCAACCACCCGACAAAGAGAGGGAGATGAGGGGGGCCTCTCAGAACACCCCATCCTTGACAGACCCCTCCTCGGCCAGTGCCAAGGGCCCCCCCACTACAGAGCCGGACCCCACCCCGGCTGCCACACCACCCGCCCTGTCGGATGTAGCCACCGACGGGGCAGACTTAGCGGGTGGGGGGGAGGGACCTTCAGGGGTCCCCCTCCCCTCGCCTGTCCCCCAGCCTCCGGAGTCGGGCGGTAGCAGGGATAGTGGCGAATGTCTCTCTTCCGGTGGCCTGGCCCCGGGGGTGGTGGGAGAGCCTGCTGCCCCTTTGGTCACGCCCCAGCCTACCGGAGCAGATGGGGAAGTTAGCGAGATGGAGATCCAGCTCTCGGAGTCTCGCAAGAGACGTCGTGAGCGGGATGGCCCCTCCCCCCCCAAGAAGACAGGGAATGTCCTCACGGAGCCGGTCCTCGACTCGGACGACGAGAGGCGGCTGATGTGCCTGGACATCGAGGGGGTCGACGCTGCAGTTGCGGGCGAGCTCCCGCCGGGGGTGCGGCCTCGCCGCTCTTCCGTGGGCAACATCCACCCCAAGCTGGCGGAGCCCCCCTGGGTCTCTCCTGACTATGGGGGACTCCTGTCCTTGCTGAAGCTAACCAAGGGGCAGAAAAATGTAGCGGGGCACATCACCCAGTGGTGTGCGGACCCCAAAGTGTTTGTCAAGGCTGCCAGGGCGGCAGTCAAGCTCATGAAGCAAGATCGGGGCACACGTCAGATGGCCTACCGTCTGGACAAGCTTGCCCAGAGGGTGAGAGTGGAGTGGGGCCTGGGCGGGTCCCTCGACTAGAGTAGGGCACGGTAGGCCTTCCCTGACCTGTCTGTATTGCCTTGCTCTGCTCTTGGGTGCTTGCTCTTCCACCCGCACTCTGCTTTGCTCCTCCTCTCCCACACCCACACCCATGGCAGCCACAACCATTGGCACCTTCAACGTCAACGGCTGTCGAGACGCGGTGAAGCGCGAGGCCGTCCTGGAGCTCCTGCGACAGAATAGGCTGGCTGTCGCCTTCCTACAAGAGACCCACTCTGACAGGTTCAACCAGGCGGCCTGGCGGGCTGCCTGGCGAGGACAGGTGTTCCTGAGCCACGGCACCAACCTCCGCGCGGGGGTCGCGACACTCTTATCGCCGCAGCTGCAGCTTGACGCGGCGGTGCCACGGGAGGTCATCCCCGGCCGCCTGCTGACCGTCCGCGTCACCCTCGCACAACACCGTCTGCTGCTCATCAACATCTACGCGCCCTCCGATGGCCAGAAGAGGGTCGCTTTCTTTGAGACCTTGGCTGCCCTCCTGCACGACGCTAGCGAGGATGATGACCTGCTCCTCCTCGGGGGAGATTTCAATTGCACCACTGCCCCGCGCCTTGACCGCACAGGGCCTGAGTCCCACCTGCCCTCTGCTCACAAGCTGCAAGCTGCCCTGGAGGGGGCAGACCTCGTGGACGTCTGGCGAGCCCTGCATCCCGATGCGCGCCAGTACACCTGGGCCAAGGTGAGTGCCGGCGGTCTCACCATGGCTCGCCTCGACTGCCTTTATATCACCAGGCACCACCTGCCACTCCTGCGCAGCAGCCGCATCGCTCCCTTGGGTCTATCAGATCATGGCCTGGCCTTCAGCGAACTGAGCCTGCCGGGGAGAGCCTGTGCACAGGCACTGTATTGGTGTTTGAACGTTAGTCTGCTTCAGGACTCTTATTTCCGGGACTGCTTTGCCCACTTTTGGCGGAGGTGGGAGGCTGCGAGACCGAGCCACTCCTCCTGGAAGCTGTGGTGGGCCGTGGGCAAGGTGCAGACCCGAGCCTTCTGCCAGCAGTACACCCAGCTGGCCGCAAACGAGACGCCCCGCCGTATCCGGGAGTTGGAGGAGGACGTGGCGGAGCTCGAGGCTGCTCTGCTGGCCGTTGGCAGCAACGCGGTACTGAGTGAGAGCCTCCGGCTCCGCAGGAAATGTCTGCGCGACTTGGCGGAGAGCGCAGCCTGCGGCACGAGGATCCACGCCCGCTGCCAGGAGCTGGTGGAAACCGACGCCCCGACCCGCTTCTTTTTCGACCTGGAGCGGCGGCGGGCAGCGAGCAAAGTCTTGGACCATCTCAAGACTCCTGAGGGCCGGGTCATTACAGAGCCGGGCGAAGTCCGCGAACGTGCCGTCGCCTTCTATCGCGACCTGTTCGCGGCCGAGCCGTCGTGCCCCGAGGCCACGCGGGAACTCCACGAGGGCCTACCGCGTCTCGATGCCCTGGAGGCCGGCGAGCTGGAGCGGGACTTGTCCCTGGAAGAGCTGGCGGCCGCCACGGCCGGCCTCGCCTCCGGCAAAGCCCTGGGCCTCGACGGGCTGCCTGCCGAGTTCTACAAGACCTTCTGGCCTCTCCTCGGCCCCAGCCTCCTGCGTGTTTTCCAGGAGAGCCTCGCCGACAAGGTCTTGCCGATCAGCTGCCGCCGAGCGGTGCTGACCCTGCTGCCCAAGAAGGGAGACCTGGGCTACATGAAGAACTGGCGGCCGGTCTCCCTGCTGTGCGCGGACTACAAGATTCTGGCCAAAGCACTGGCCACCCGCCTCCGCGCGGTCATGGCCTCTCTCACCGGGCCCGAGCAGAGCTACTGCGTGCCGGGCAGGACCATACAAGACAACCTGTTCCTGCTGCGGGACCTGCTCACGGCTAGCGAGCTCTTTGGCCTCGACGTCGGCCTCCTCTCTCTCGACCAGGAGAAGGCCTTTGACCGCGTGGGCCACGCCTACCTCTTCCGCACGCTGGAGGCCTTTGGCTTTGGGCCCCTCTTCACCGGGGCCCTCCGGGTCTTGTACCGGGACATTTCCAGCCTGCTCAAGGTGAACGGGGTGCTTTGCGCTCCATTCCCCGCACGCAGGGGCATTCGCCAGGGCTGTCCGCTGTCGGGCATGCTCTACGCCCTGGCCATCGAGCCGCTGTTACACGCGCTGTGCCGCCGCCTGAGTGAGGTGGCCCTGCCATCGGCCACGGGCCCGTCCGCTGGCCCTCGTCTCCGGCTGTCGGCCTATGCGGACGACGTCACCGTCTTCCTCGCCACCCAGGAAGACGTGCGGGCTCTGGCAGATTGCCAGCGGGCCTACGAGCGCGCCTCCTCCGCCCGCATCAACTGGGGCAAGAGTGACACTCTGCTGCTTGGCGCATGGACTGGCAGGCCTCCGCCGGACTTGCCGGGGGGCCTCGCCTGGCGCCGCGAGGGCCTCAAGGTCTTGGGCGTGTTCCTGGGGCCGACGACCTTCATGGCGCGCAACTGGGACGGCCTCGAGGAGGGAGTGGAGGCCCACCTGCAGCGGTGGCGCTGGCGCCTGCCCAGCCTTTCCTACCGGGGGCGCGTCCTCGTCATCAATAACCTGGCGGCGGTGACCCTGTGGCACCGGTGCGCGGTGCTGGACCCTCCGCCGGAGCTACTGGAGAGACTGCAGCGGCTCCTGGTCGATTTCCTGTGGGACGGACGCCACTGGCTCCCACGAGCTGCCCTCTACCTGCCCACCGGGGAGGGGGGCCAGGGCCTGATCGATCTGGCCAGCAGGGTGGCCGCCTATCGGCTGCAGGCCCTCCAGCGGCTCCTGTACACCGAAGGCCACCTCCCGTGGCGACAGCTGGCGTGCCGATTCCTGCGGCGAGTGGGGGGCCTCGGCTTTGACCGGGAGCTGTTTCAACTGGACCTCACCTTCCTGAACGGGGCGGTCCTTCCCCCGTTCTACCGCAGCGTGGTGCGGGCCTGGCAGGCGGCTTTCCATCTCTGTCCCCAGGCCAGACACCTGCGGTTCCCGCAGCTCCTTCGAGAGCCCTTGGTCCACAACCCGGCCCTGCACCGTGTCGTGCCGAGCCTGGCCTCCGCCAGCCTCACGGCAGCTCTCGTCGAGGCGCGCTCCACCCGCCTGGAGCACCTCCTGGACCCCGCTCGGTCGGACTGGCTGTCACCCGAGGCCCTGGCTGCCCGGCTGGCGATGCGCTCCGTCCGCACCGCGGGGCGGCTTCTGCGGGCCGTTAGGGCCGCCCTCCCGACGGAGGCAGCGACCGCCCTGGAAGCCCATCTCCAGACTCGCCGGCCCCTCCCCACCGCAGACGCCGCAGAAGACGCCTTCCCACTGCTACCCGTCATCCCAGCGGTACCCGGCGAGCTGGCCGAGCGGCCCAACACGCTGCTCAGGCTCCCGGTGCCCCCCAGCAGCAATACGGGCTGCCCTTTTGGCACCCTGCCCCGCAAGGGCCTCTACATGTGGGTGGTGCGCACCCGGCACGCCCAGGTGCTCGCCGGCCGCCCTGACACCGCGTGGCGGTGGCGCCTGGCGCGGCCCGGGACCCCGGCGTGGCGCACGCTGTATAAGGCGCCCATCACCAAGAAGACCGGCGACCTGCAGTGGCGGCTTGTGCACGGCATCCTGGCCACCAGCACCTTTGTGCGTCACTTGGACCCAGCGGCCTCGGCGGCCTGCCCCTTCTGCCCGGGGGTGCTGGACGAGGACATTTTCCACGCCTTCCTCGACTGCCCCCGGCTGCAGCCTCTCTTTGCCGCCCTGGGCGCACTGCTTCGGGTACTGGGCCGAGACTTCTCCGAAGACGCCTACGTCCACTCCTTTCCATACCGGGCGGCCGAGCGGGCCACGGTCAGCCTGGCCAACTTCCTGCTGGGTCAGGCCAAGATGGCCACCCTGAAGAGCCGGCGAAACCAGCTCAGCGGCACCGGGATGGTCGACGCCCTGCAGCTCTTCCGCCTGCTGGTGCGGGCCCGCCTCTCGCTCGAGTTTGAGCATGCTGTCCTCCGGCGGACGGTGCCCGCCTTTGAGGAGCGCTGGGCCCTCGAGGGGGTGCTGTGCCGGGTCGAGGTGGGACGCCTGATCCTCGTTCTGTGATGCCACCGGCTGCTCAAGCCGCAGAGACGCGTCAAGCGGGCCGAGGCCCTGGACTTTTGCTCGTGCGGGTCGACCCCGGAGGCCTCCATGGGTGTCCCTGCTGGCAGAACTGTAAATACTGTAAATAGTCCTTATGTTCGTTGTGTTGGTTTTTTTTTTTGTCTAGCGTGTACAGGCAGGCCTTGCAGGCCATGAGCCCAGGCCTTGTCCATGAGGCCCAGAGCTTCGGGCATCCTTGTACATGCTTTTGACTGGCTCCGAGTCATCACCCTCCGGGGAATAAAGGTCTCTTAAAAGTCAAAGTCTTTCTTTCTTTCTCAAGATGGCAGCCGACAGGTGAAGCCCTTCTGAGCTCCTGCAGCTCAGGTGCCTTTTTGCGCGTTCCCTGCACTCCGTGCTCCCCTTTTCCTGTCCCCCCCCCAAAAAAAACCTTGCCTCCACCCACCCTCTCCCTGGGGCCCCCCTTCCCCCGCTTTCTGAGCGTTTTTCCCCTGGGCTCTGGCAGCCTCGTTTGCCTCTGCCCCTCCCCCTCCCCCGCCTGAGTTCTCCCTGTGATTCCTGCTGCCTCCCTCCCCCAGGGCCCCTTACCTTGGTCCTTGCCATCTCCCCTGCCTTGGGGCTTGCCCTGAGCCTCTGCAGGGTTGCTCTGCCCCCCCTCAGGCGGATTTTGGGGCGTTTTGAGCCCGTCCCAGTCACAGGTCCCTGGCGTCAGCCTGAGGCTTTTTTTTTTTTTCCCTCCCTCCCGGGAGAGAGTTAACCCTCTCCTGCCGGGATGCCTGCCAGCAGCCAAGGCACTTGGCATGGGGATGTTTCTGCAGACCTTCCCCTCAGCCATGGCATGCGGGTGCACGCCCCTCTCCACGTCACGGTGGAGGACTGCGCTGGAGCTCTGGTGGACCTTCTGGGACGCCGGAGCGTCCGGTATGCCTCCTGGGTCAATTCGGTGCCCATCATCTATCTGAGCTCTCCCAACCTGGTGAGGGAGGTGTGTGCGGCGGGGCTGGAAGTCTTGGGGGTCCACCACTTGGTCACACCCCTGGAGACCCTGGCAGTGCGGGTGGTGGCCTCCAACGTGCCCCCGCACCTGTCAGACCGGGACCTCACCAACGTGGTCGAGCGCTACGGTGTCCTCACCAGCCCCTGGCGCAGGCTGACCATAGGGAGTAGGAACCCCAAGCTGAGGCAGATCCTGTCCTTCCGGAGGCAGGCATTCATGCTCCTCACGGGGGACACTCAGAAGCTGCCTCCCTCCTTGACTTTTGCCTCACACGGGAGATCCAATGTGGTGTATTTCTCCCTGGGGGGGAACTCCTGCCGCCGCTGCGGCGGCAGCTCCCACCTAACTGCCCAGTGCCCATTTGGGCAGTCAGCCGAGGCACCGGCTGCTGCGCCTGCCTGGGAGGATGGTGCACCCACCTCAGGTGCAGGACCCTCATCAAAGGGTGGGGTTGGGAGACCTGCCAAGCCCCCCTCTGACCCTGCTCCATCCGGGCAGCTCGACCCCTCTGGCAGTGGCATGCCACCCAGGGGGGGGCCTGGGACATCCTCCCAGGGTTCTCCCGCCCCTGTCATGGCGGATGCCCCTTCCGGTGGAGGGGCTGGGGAGTCCTCCCAGTCCCTTCCTGTCCCAGTCCTCCCTGGGGTGGCCGGAGTCTCGGGCGCTGGGGCCCCGTTGGGTGGAGCACCCGAGACCACCCCTCCACCTCCCTCCACCCCTGCCCCAACTGGGGTGATGGACCTGGAGGTGGCGACACCCCAGCAGCCTGGCCCACCCCCTACAGGGGGGGTGCCAGCTACTCCCCAAAAAGCAAAGAATAAGAAAAAGAATAAAGGAGTGTCTAAAGGAACTCCTGCCCCTTTGGGGCCTGTCTCGGACAGCACCGGGGAAAAGGCAGCCAGGGAACCTGAGCCCGCTCTGCCTGCCCCCCTGGAAACCCTGCCACCTCTGGCCACAACTGAGGGTGTCCCGGAGACGCCTGGTAACCCCTCGCCCCCATCCCAGCCAGTGAGGCCTGTGAGCGGCAAGGCAGGGGGAGAGTGCCGGCCTCCCGAGCGGCGGCGGGCAAGAGAGATGGCGGAGGGTCTTGCCACCCCACCGTCCGCTCCCCTGCCTGCCGGGGCCGATGGGGAGGAGGAGATGGAGTGCCTGCCCTCTGAGCGCTGCAAGCAGCCCCGGGAGTGGGACGACATCTGCCCCCCAAAGTGGATGGGGATCAATCTCCCCGAAACCGTCCTCAACCCAGATAGAGAGGGGGGCCTGCTAGGGAGCCTGGCCATTGAGGGCACGTTCACCGGTCTCACTGGGAAGTCCCCTCCCAGGGTACAGCCCCGCCGGTTCCCGGTCGACAGTATCCATCTCCTGCTGGAGAAACCCCCTTGGGTGGCCCCCAGCTATGGGGGTCTCCTCAACCTCTTGGACCAGACCAAGGGTCAGAGGAACGTGGCCGAGTGTATCCGGCAATGGTGCCCGGACCCCGCGCAGTTTGTCTGCGCCGCTAGCGACGCGGCGAAGCTTATGCGCCAGGACCCGGGCACGCATCAGCATGCCTTCCGGCTTGAGAAGCTGGTGACCCGGGTGAGGGAGGTGTGGGGCCGAGGCGGGCCCACAGAATAGGGCAGGGCAACGCTAGGCCTTTCCCCTGTCTCCACGGTTTTTCTGCCCGGTGTCCGTCACCTTCTCTCCCACCGTTCCATCGGGCCTCTCGGACCACGCCTTGGTCTGCTGCGAGCTCAGCCTGCCTGGCAGAGCATGCACACGGGCCCCTTACTGGTGCCTCAACGTCAGCCTGCTGCAGGACACCCACTTCAGGGACTGCTTCGCCCACCTCTGCAGGAGCTGGGAGGCGGCGCGAGCAGACTACCCCTCCTGGCGCCTGTGGTGGGACATGGGGAAGGTCCAGATCCGGGCGTTCTGCCAGCAGTACAGCCAGCTGGCGGCAAGCGAGCTCTGCCGCCACACCCAGGAGCTGGAGGAGGACGTGGCAGAGCTCGAGGCAGCCCTGCTCCGCGCGGGCAACGACACAGAGCTCCTCGAGAGCCTCCGCTCCCGCAAGAAATGCCTGCAAGAGCTGGCGGAGGGCGCGGCCCGCGGGTCCGGGCCCACTGCCAGGAGCTGGCAGAGGCCGACACCCCGACTGGCTTCTTCTTCGGCCTGGAGAGGCGGTGGGCCGTGGCGAAGACGCTGGACCACCTCAAGACCCCGGAGGGCCGGCTGCTCACGGACCCGGGCGAAGTGCGGGAGCATGTCGTCGCCTTCTACCGGGACTTGTTTGCGGCTGAGCCCGTCTGCCCGTGGGCCGCCCAGGAGCTGCATCGGGACCTGCCGCGCCTGGGCGCTTCGCAGGCCAAGGCCCTGGAGTGCGAACTCTCCCTGCCGGAGCTGGAGGCCGTGGTGGGGGGGCTCGCCTCGGGCAGGGCCCCGGGCCTGGACGGCCTGCCCATGGAATTTTACAGAGCCTTCTGGCCCCTCCTCGGACCCAGCCTCCTCCGCGTCTTCCATGAGAGCCTCGCCGCCGGGACCCTGCCGACCAGCTGCCGCCGGGCCGTGCTCACCCTGCTGCCCAAGAAAGGGGACCTCGGCTGCCTGAAGAACTGGCGGCCCGTCTCCCTCCTGTGCGCCGACTACAAGATCCTGGCCAAGGCGCTGGCGAACCGTCTCCGCACCGTCATGGCCTCCGTCATCAGGCCCGAGCAGAGTTACTGCGTGCCAGGCAGGACCATCCAGGACAACTTGTTCCTGCTGCATGACCTGCTCATGGCCATGGAGCTTTTTGGCCTGGACGTCGGCGTGCTCTCCCTGGACCAAGAGAAGGCCTTTGACCGCGTCGACCACCGGTAACTGCTCGGCACCCTCGAGGCCTTTGGCTTCGGGCTGCTCTTCACTGCGGCGCTCTGGGTCCTGTACCACGATGCCTCCGGCCTGCTCAAGGTGAACGGCGCGCTGTGCTCCCCGTTCCCTGTGCATCGTGGCATACGCCAGGGCTGCCCCCTGTCAGGCATGCTGTACGCCCTGGCCGTTGAACCGCTGCTGCACGCTCTGCGACGTCGCCTGACCGGCCTCGCCCTGCCACCGGCGCCGGGCCCCGCCACCGGCCCCCTGCTCTGGCTGACGGCATACGCGGACGATGTGACCGTCATCCTGGGCAGCCAGGAGGACGTGCGGGCCCTGGTGGACTGCCAGCGTGCCTACGAGCTTGCTGCCTTGGCCCGCATCAACTGGGGCAAGAGAAACGCCTTCCTGCTGGGGATGTGGGCCGGCACGCTGCCTCCGGACCTGCCGGGAGGCCTCGCCTGGCGCCAGGAAGGCCTCAAAGCCCTGGGCATGTTCCTGGGGCTGCCGGCCTTTGCGGCCCGCACCTGGGAGGACCTAGCAGAGGGAGTGGAGGCCCTCCTGCAGCGCTGGCGCTGGCGCCTGCCCGTCCTCTCTTACCGCGGCCGGGTCCTCGTCGCCAACAACCTGGTGGCGGCCACCCTGTGGCACCGCTGCGCAGTGCTGGACCCTCCGCTGGAGCTCCTGGAGAGAGTGCAGCGGCTCCTGGTCGATTTCCTGTGGGATGGACGCCACTGGCTGCCCCGAGCTGCCCTCTACCTGCCCACCAGGGAAGGGGGCCAAGGCCTGATCGACCTGGCCAGCCGGGTGGCCGCCTACCGGCTGCAGGCCCTCCAGTGGCTCCTGTACGCCGACGGCCACCTCCTGTGGCGGCAGCTGGCATGCCGGTTCCTGCAGCGAGTGGGGGGCCTCGGCTTTGACCGGGAGCTGTTTCTGCTGGACCTCACTTACCTGAATGGGGCGGTTCTTCCCCCGTTCTACCGCAGCACGGTGTGGGCCTGGCGGGCGGCCTTCCATCTCTGCCCCCAGGCCAGGTGCCTGCGGTTCCCACACCTGCTTTGGGAGCCCCTGGTCTACAACCCGGCCCTGCAGCGTGTCACGCCGAGCCTGGCCTCCGCCAGCCTCGCGGCAGCCCTCATTGAGGCGCGCACCACCCACCTGGAGCACCTCCTGGACCCTGCTCGGTTGGTGTGGCTGTCCCCCGAAGCCCTAGCTGCCGGCTGGTGCTGCGCTCTGTCCGCACCGCGGGCCGGCTTCTGCGGACCTTCAGGGGCGCCCTCCCGGTGGAAGCAGCGACCGCCCTGGAAGTCCATCTCCAGGCTCGCCGGACCCTCCCTGCCGCGGCCGCCGTGCATGACGCCTTCCCAGCGCTGCCCGTCATCCCAGCGGTACCCGGCGAGTTGACCGAGCGGCCCGACATGCTGCTTAGGCTCCTGGTGCCCCCCAGCAGCAATACGGGCTGCCTTTTTGGCACCCTGCCCCACAAGGGCCTCTACATGTGGGTGGTGCGCACCCGGCACGCCCAGGTGCTGGCCGGCCGCCCTGACACCGTGTGGTGGCGGCGCCTGGCGCGGCCTGGGACCCCAGTGTGGTGCACGCTGTATAAGGCGCCCACCGCCAAGAAGACCGGCGACCTGCAGTGGCGGCTCGTGCACGGCATCCTGGCCACCGGCACCTTTGTTCGCCACCTGGACCTGGCGGCCTCGGCGGCCTGCCACTTCTGCCAGGGGGTGCCGGACGAGGACATTTTCCACGCGTTCCTTGACTGCCCCCGGCTGCAGCCACTCTTTGCCACCCTGGGCATGCTGCTTCAGGCGCTGGGCCAGAACTTCTCCGAGGACGTCTACGTCCACTCCTTCCCCTACCGGGCAGCGGAGAGGGCCGTGGTCAGCCTGGCCAACTTCCTGCTGGGTCAGGCCAAGATGGCCACCCTGAAGAGCCGGCGAAACCGGCTCACCGGGACCGGGATGGTCGATGCCCTGCAGCTCTTCCTCCTGCTGTTGCGGGCCCGCCTCTCGCTCGAGTTTGAGCACGCGGTCCTGCGGCGGACGGTGCCCACCTTTGAGGAATGCTAGGTCCTCGAGGGGGCGCTCTGCCGAGTCGAGGTGGGGCGCCTGCTCCTCACCCTGTAACACCCCTGGCTGCTCAAGCTGCGGACACGCGTCCAGAGGGCCGAGGCCTTGGACTTTGCCTCACGCGGGTCGAGCCCTGAGGCTCCCCATGGGTGTCCCCGCTTGCGGAAATGTAAATATGTAAATAGACCTTTGGCTCGCTATGGTTTTTAGTCTAGAGTGTACGGGCAGGCCTTGCAGGCCGTGAGCCCAGGACCATGTCCGTGAGGCCCAGGTGTTCGGGCCAGCCTGTACATACTCTTTACTGGCCCCGATTTGTCACCCTCCCTGGAATAAGCGCCCCTTAAAAGTCAAAGTCTTTCTTTCTTTCTAGAACTATCTATATATTTTTCTCAAATTTCTAATGAAACCAAACCAAACCAAACCAAAAAGCTGAGACAGGCCCAAATAAAATCTATTGAATACACAAAATATGATTCTGATTTAGGTAAATGAGATCTGACCACCCAGATCTGAGCAGTTTTGCTCCAGAAGTTAGCCTGAGCATTCCCAAAACCTTGTCTCTGTTTCTATTTTCATGTCCTTTTAATCAGCAGTTAGCCCAGACAGCAGCAGTCGTGTCAATGGTGGCAGCAGCAGATGGGCAGGTAGGTTCCTCTTCCATGCCTGCTCTGCTGGGAAGTAAACTGGGAGCTGGAGTGGGGGAGGGAAGATGAGAGAGTAAGCAGGGGTCTAGGTTGTTGGGGGGCTATGGGACAGTGGACCAATCTGGGCTGGGGAGGAGGGGGACAGCAGAGCCACTGAGGGACAAGGGTGGGCAGGCAGTGGGCCAGCAGATGGGAAGCGTGGGATGGCAGCCCAATCTAGAAGAGCGACGGGGAGGCAGTAGACCCAATCCAGGTTGGCAGGGGAGGGGGAGGGGTGGGATGTTACACTAATGTGTAGCCTAGAGTGGCCCCATATTAGTGTAACATGAACTGGGTAACAGATCACAGAAAAAAAACCTGCTCTGGAGTAGCGTAACTTTAAGCTGCCTAAAGGTGCTAAAAACCATTTTCACATGTTAATCTATAGGCAATCCATGGTTTAAGAGTTCCAATCTCCACCTAAAATTAACATGCAACAAAACCCTCAGATAGTTTCCTTCTTCCTTGGACCATACTGAAGGTTTTGAAGAAACTAAAGCAACATTCCATGTTAATAAACCTGATAGTGCTGGGGAATTCTAATATCCAGATTGCATGACATAATTCTGATAATACTGAACTGGATGTAGTCTCCCAGAACAGCAGAACATCTTGTATCAATATTGGCTCCCTCACAGCTCACATCCTTGAGAGAAAGTTTGTCCTAGAGATGTCTGAAAATTGTTTAACTGAACAGAAGAGTCCTTATAAGCATTGCTTATGCAGTGAGGTGGAGATAGGACAGAGCCTTGGGGGACACCGCTGCCCACATCTCTCCAGGTAGAAACTGACCCATCCACCACCACTCTCTGGGTTTGTCCCATAAGTCAGTTTACCACCCACCTGACTGTGAAAAAAATGCACACCACAGCTACTTAGTTTACTTGTAAGAATTGGCTGTGACACTGTCAAAAACCTTTTTAATATCCAAGTAAATAACATTTACCTCTACTCCTGCATCTAAGCACTTTGTGACTTAGTCATAAAAAGAGACCAGATTAGTTAGTCAGGATCTGCTTGCTATAAACCCATGCTGGTTGTCCTTTAACATTGTTTTACCTGCTGCCCCCCCCCATGTGATCCTTTATGATTTTTTCTAAGGTCCTGCCAAGAATAGAGGTGAGGCTAACCATCCTATAATTACCTGGGTCCCTCTTCTTCCTCTTCTTGAAAATAGGAACCACACTGGCCCTTTTCCAGTCCCCTGGGACCTGTCCTGAGCACCATGAACACTTCAACAGTTGCACCAGTAGTTTTGCTATGACACCAGCGAATTCCTTTAGTACCATTGGGTGAAGATCATTGGGCCTGCTGACTTAAATATGTCCAACCCTTCTAAGTGTCTCTTCTTTAGGTCAGCGCTGACTGTTGGTGGATTGGTATCTCTCTCATGCCAGACTAAAATTTCATTGGGAAGTGTGTTTGTATCCATGTCCAGGAACACAGATACAAAGAAATCATTTAAGAGCTCAGTTTTGTCCATCCTGTTACAAGTTGCCCTAGTCCATCCTGCAGTTACCCTGCACATTCTTCTTGCTCCCTATGTACTTAAAGGACTTTTTGTTACCCTTAATCTTTGTTGCCAGCCTGAGTTACATTTCTGCTTTGGCCTTTCTCACTGTTTCCCTGTAAGCATGAGCCAAGCAGGTGGCTCCTTCTCGGTGGCTGTGCCCTGCTTCCACAGCCTGTAAGCTTCTTTTCCCCTGCAGGCTCTCCTGGATATCCCTGCTTAGCCAAGAGGGTTTCTTGGTTCTTTTGCCTCCCTTTATGTATACTGGGATGGTACCCCTCTCTGCCTACAGGATCAAGCCCTTGAGGACTCCCAACTCACTGATGTTATTACCCCTCAGTCCCACTCTAACTACTCTCCTGAGCTCATTGAAGTTGGCCTTCTGGAAGTCTGGCACTTCTGCCCTGCTAGTTATCTTTCCTACCTTTCGTTGGATAGTGAATTCTATCAATAGGTGGTCACTATCTCCTAGTTTACCTTGTACCTGCATATCCCCCACCAAGTCCTCCCCTGTGGCTAGCACTAAGTCAAGTAAGGCATTTCCCCTAGTGGGACTGCATACTTCCTATA
The DNA here is from genome assembly GCF_030867095.1 of Alligator mississippiensis. Classification (NCBI taxonomy): domain Eukaryota; kingdom Metazoa; phylum Chordata; order Crocodylia; family Alligatoridae; genus Alligator; species Alligator mississippiensis. Next base: position 169,516,873 of record NC_081826.1, on the reverse strand, counting down.
TTAGGTGCAGGTCCTGTATTTAGGTTAGGAACCTACTTGAACAGGCAGACCTGGCTGACTGCTCCTCCCAGCAGATGTTCAGGTAATTTAGGTCACCCATGAAAACCAGGTCCTTTGAGTGTACTGCCTTTGAGAGTTGTATTAAGAATTCCAGGTCTAACTTCTCCTCCTGATGTGGGGGTCTGTAGTAGACCCCCACTACAAAGTCCCTTTCACTCCTATCCCCTTGTAAACTAACTCATAGAACTTCAATCTGCCCTTCTGTCCCCATCTTTATTACAGAAGATGTGTAATGATCTTTAATGTATAGAGCAATGCCCGATCTTTTTTGGGAGTGCCACAGCAGGGTGCCACCACCAGGACAAGGTGGGCTCTGTGGGAGTGCCACAGCAAGGTTGCCACCACCTGCTGCTGAAGCTACCTAGACATATCAGCTGTGCCAGTGGGGCACCAGAGACTGGATCCTCTTGCTCTGGTGGTTGGTGGTGGTAGTTGAGACTAGGTGGTGCAGGAGCAGATGTGGCAGCAGGCATGGAAGACACAGGAGCTGTCCTGGTGGGATGAAGACATCACCCAGACCACCTAGGATGAGGCATGGGACTGGGTGTAGTGGGTGCGGTGGGTCCAGCTGGAGGCCCTGAAGCAGTGTTGTGTGGAGCTGCTCCAGCAGCAACTGCGCAGCCACAGCCATCCACTGGAGCCCATGTGCAGCCCTCCCCACATGCTAGGCCCAGGGCCACAGCAGGGCCTTGTCTGGACCTTTGCAGAAGACCTCCACTACCTTCTGCCTGCAGGATCCCCTGTCATTTGCCTCTGCCCCCAGACCTGTTGGGGAACTGTCTGTGGCCAGGGTGCTAGCCGCCTGCCACCGAGCTCAGCACCTTGGGCGCTCCCACTGCACAGTACCCCACTCCAGGACTTGGAGAAAGACTGAGACTGATGTGTATAGTTTTCATTTTGGGAGGAGGGCTTTTTATTGTTGGTGGGTGGGGAGGATGGTGGAGGGGCTCTGTGTGTTGGGGAGGCGGGGAAGAGGGATCTGTTGGTTGAGGGGGGAGGTGGGAGGATGGGAGTGGGGGTTTTAAGGGGAATAAAGGTTTTAATTAAAAACATGCATGTCCTGGAGAAGTGTTGGGGGGTGGGCAGTGGGCAAGGGGTATGTGACTGGTGGACCAGGCAGGTGTTTGGGATGGCCAGCTGCTTCTCCATGTCCCGACATTCCAGATGGGGCTGGAGCTGGTGCAGCATGTCTTCCAAGGTGGCCTGGGTCTCTCGGAACATTTCAACCCACTGGTCATCGTCCCATTCCTGCAGCACAATGCACTGCCACCAGTGCTGGGTGGTGTGGCAGGCCCAGAGGTGATGGAGCTGGTGGGACAGGAGGGTGATTCATAGATTCATAGATGTTAAGGTCAGAAGGGGCCTCAATAGATCATCGAGTCCGAACCCCTGCATAGGCAGGAAAGAGTGCTGGGTCTAGATGACCCCAGCTAGATGGTTATCTAACCTCCTCTTGAAGACCCCCAGGGTAGGGGAGAGCACCACCTCCCTTGGGAGCCCATTCCAGACCTTGGCCACTCTAACTGTGAAGAAGTTCTTCCTAATGTCCAGTCTAAATCTACTCTCTGCTAGCTTGTGGCCATTATTTCTTGAAACCCCCAGGGGTGCCTTGGTGAATAAAACCTCACCAATTCCCTTCTGTGCCCCCGTGATAAACTTATAGGCAGCCACAAGGTCGCCTCTCAACCTTCTCTTGCGGAGGCTGAAAAGGTCCAGGTTCTCTAGTCTCTCCTCATAGGGCTTGGTCTGCAAGCCCTTAACCACATGAGTGTCCCTTCTCTGGACCCTCTCCAGGTTATCCACATCCCTCTTGAAGTGCGGTGCCCAGAATTGCACACAGTACTCCAACTGCGGTCTGACCAGCGTCCGATAGAGGGGAAGTATCACCTCTTTGGATCTATTCACCATGCATCTGCTGATGCATGATAAAGTGCCATTAGCTTTTCTGATGGCTTCGTCACACTGCCGACTCATGTTCATCTTGGAGTCCACTAGGACTCCAAGTTCCCTTTCCACTTCCATGCCACCCACCAGGTCATTTCCTAGGCAGTAGGTGTGCCGGACATTTTTTCTCCCTAAAGGAGGTGATGGTGGTCCTAGTGGTGGCATTCTGGAGTCCATGGTCACTGAGGATGGCAAGAGCAGCTGTATGGCAGCAGGAGCCCTGGGAAATCACGTACCAGTCATCCAGCAGGTGGCCGGAGTGGGCAGAGGAGTTACATGATGCTAGGTGGCCAAGCATCAGGCATGTGGAATGCTGGCAGGTGAGCAGGACAGCTGCAGCAGCCTGTCGCTGGGTGCCAGGGCCAAGAGCTGGGGCAGCCAGGGCTGGGAAGCAGAGCTGTGGCAGGAGCAGAGCAGGCATGTACTGCCTGCGTATCAGCTGTGCTGTTGCTCTGACACAGGGAGCATTAGCCCAGAGGACACAGTGTGGAGGGGGTGCTTTTAAGATGTCTGCCAAGTGCTGGCAGCTGGTTCTCACTTCAGCATGGCTGCCCAGTGCTGGCAGTCATGTGGCCAGAACCTGGAGCTCCCTGCAGTGGCCACAGGGGAATATGGCAGGATTGGAGGGACCTGGAACTAAGATTAGTCCCAAGTCCCACCACATGTAGTGGTGGGCACAGTAGTTGGGAGGCACCAAAAAACACTTTATTAGTGTTAATGCACATTACATTTAAGCTTGCTTAAATTCATGTGTAGGCAAGCTCACTGAGTAATGATAATTAGGGCTAGGCAAAACAGCAGTTTCATTTCAACTTCCATTTCACCACTTCAAAGGGACAGTGTTTCATTTTGACCTTTCATTTCTTTTCAAAACACTGTCCATGTCATTTCATCGAAACTGTTTCACTGTTTCGAACCATTTTGACATTTCACCCATAGGCTACAATGGGGAATCACAAAACTGCCTATAACATTATCATTTCTGGCCTGATTCAAATGAAAACATCACAGATGATAGCCCCTGCTGGGGCCACAAAGCCTGCCTAGTTTCAAAGAGATAGGTATGAAGGATTCTGGGAAACTGCACCTTAGAATCTTGAAAGCCAAACTCACGTCACTTGTATGTGTGAAGGCACAGGGGGGTGAAAACAGTAGGCATAGCCCCTCCTAAGGCCACAAAGCCTGCCAAGTTTCAAGGATATAGGTTCAGGAGTTTCTGGGAAACTGCACCTCAAGCTGCTGACAAGCAAAGCTCATGTCACATGTGTGTTAAGGCTCAGCAGGGTGAAAACAGAAATAGGGTCCAGAGCCCCTGTCCTTCTCCAAGGCATCCCTGAAAATGGGGTGCAATTTTTGTGCTACACAGTGGATGCCAACTTTTTTGGCATCATGGACTGCCTTGACCATATTGGTCCCATTTTTGGTGACCCTGAACCCACGGGTGAGCTCGGCCTGCCAAGTGAGCCACCTCTTCACCAAGTGGTTCATGGCCCCTGTGATCTCTGTTGCTGTGTGGGACTCATCCATCACTTTAGCTTGAAGGAGAGCTCACTGATGGCCTGGCTGGTTGCACCAGTGACCTGTGAGGGAGAGGTAGGCATGATTGCTACCCCAGCTGCTCCAGATGTCTGAGGTGAAGTGTAAGGCCACCTCGGACCTGCCTCGTGCAGCTCCTCCCTAAAGTATTCCTTGTATGCCTCATACAGGAAGGTTACCACCATCCTGCTGAAGGTGGTGTTTGTGGGCACTTGGTAGGATGGGGTCACGAGTGCTATGAGCCTCCTGAACCCTGACTGATTAACTAAGGAGAAGGGCTGGCCATCCAGAGCAAGCATCTCCCAAATGTTCTGGGTGATCTTGTTTGCCTTTGCAATGCGCCACCCTCTCTGTTTGCCTTTCCTCCACTGTTTCAGGGTAGCCTGCCTCTGCTTTGGAGTGAAAGGGGGACTTTATGCTGCACAGCCAGGCATGCATGCATGGCCACATACACCACACAGGTTAGGTGGAACAGTTTTCCTGAATAAAGTTTATATATAATATGCTGTGCTTCCCAGCACAGTGAATAGAATGCACACTGTGAGAAAAAGCACAGATTTCTTTTCTAGGGGAAAAGAATCAAAATAGACTAACAAAAAAAAAAAAAAGAGGATTTTGGGGGAGGAATAAATTTAAAGGAATGAAGGAATATAATAATAAAATAAAAGGGTATAAAAAGCAAAAGGTATTGATGACTCCCACTTGCTAGGAACACTCTAGCAAGTAGGAAATGATAGCCTTTGTCTGACGCTGCTGAGCTGCTGGAAGACACAGCTCAGTAACTGACCCCAAGGCAGAAGGCAGTTCAGTTCAAACAATGCTGCTTTTTATGCTGTTTTTCCATCCCTCCCCCAGAGCACTGGGATTGGAAGGGACCTCAGGGAAGGATCAGTCACTGGCCAGCTACAAGTCAGTATCAGAGCAGTCCTTCCCCACATTCCCCACTCCCTCTCCTTACTTTCTGGTTACCTGCAAGCAAGCCCGGCTTTGAAAACTTTCAAAACGTTTTGACTGCCCTTGTTTAATTTTGATTTCACTGTTTCAAGGTCAAAAGAAATCGAAACAGCATCAACATGAAACACCCAGAAAAATTTCTCACAGCCCTAATTAGAATGTCCTAGGTTCATGCTCTTACTGTGCTTATGTATAGCTTGAGAAACAGGGAGAAAACTCTGCCTGAAGAACTACGTGGTATTGCTTCCACTTGGAGGGAATTAGTCCTAGCTAAGTATAGAGAAGAATAAATATTTCTTAGGGTTCTTCTGCTGGGTTTCTGAACTTGGTAATGAAAATATAGGTAGGGAATAACAGTTTGAAGATTCAAATAATGCAGGGCTCCTTGATTCACCGTTGTTATGGACCATTTATAATCTTTCACAAAAATACAACTAGTGCAAAATGCTACCAAATCTGAATGGAAGCCCTTCACACACATTTGTGTAACTTCACACCATTACAAATGATGGCAGACAGTGCATGGGGACCATGTTATTTTTCATTTATATAAGCAAAGCCAGCTGCTCAGTTGGTACCAATTGGTACAGATTTAATGAAGTTAGTGGAGTTCAGCTAAGAATCTGGTCCAGAATTTAAAACAGTGAGATTTTTTTCAAAAAAACAAAATGAAAGCAAACCACCCTCAAATTTTTGTTTTGGCACTTACCTGAGTTTAACAGTAAGAAAGTGGCCTGGGGTGAGGATGGTATGGGCACTAAGGCATATGGTTAATAGTTCAAAGATCATTAGTTTAAGACCATAGCAGAAGTGCTCATGGCATGGCCTGTCAGATTCCAAAGAATGTATGAATTCTACCAAATACCTTGTCATAAAAACAGTAGAGAAGTGAATTGCAAAAACATGTGTGTTTCTATATAGAGATATAGTCATGCAGTTTGGCTCTGCACTTTTGCACATTATCAGGATGATCTAGAATCCATTTAAAAAAATTGTGTACCAGAGATATCCAGATTCAAGAAAAACAGAAAACCCAGAATAATCCACAGGAAACATGATATTCCATAAGGTTTCCTGGCCCAGAAGAAATAAAATGAAGTAGTTTCCCCAGTATAACTCCTTACCATGCATGGGGAGAGAAGCTCCTCTTCATAGGAACCTGCTAGAAATTGCATTGATGTCAACAGGAGTCTCCATGTGCAACTTGAATGGGAGCTGGATCAGATTTCTCTTCTGCAAAAAGTCAGGGTGGAATGTGATGCCTGCAGCCTCACTGGGTGTGTCCATACATGCAAGCACATACGCGCACAGCAGCTCAAATAGAAGCGGTGCAAATTTGAGCTGGGGGGTTTTCCCTCAGCGCATGTGCTTGGACGTGCACTTTATCGTGGAACAAATTGTGCCACTTGGGGCAAAATAAGCCTGCCTGGCTCTTCCTGGATCTGCAGCCAGGGGGAGCTAGAGCATGGGGACAGCACCTGTGCTGTCCCCAGCAGTATAAAAAGCTGCCCTGGCAAGTAGCTCAGGGCTACTCGCTCTCCAGAGCTTCTGGGGCTTGGCCACTTGGTACCTGGGGCCACTACCCCTTGTGCTAGCTGGACTGCTGCAGCAGCATCCCAAATCCATTAAAAAAAATATCCCCAAATCCATGTTTTTCCACAATTAACACAAAAGACCACTCTACACCCCCCCTCCCCCCAGAGAGAGAGAGAGAGAGCGAGCGAGCAATCAGTTGGGCAATGCTTTATTGGTATATTTACAATGTTAAAGCAATGTGGAAGCCTACCAGTGTCTCTATAATCATGATAAAATAAATTCTAAATACCTATATGTGTTGATGTGTACTTTTGATTTTCTTCACACATGATGAATGTGTGATTGGGGGTGTTTGCAGGGAGGGGGTGGGAGGGGGTGTGGGTGAAGGTGGGTTGGTGTGTGTGGAGGGATGTGGGTTGGTGTGTGGGTAGGTGTGAGGTGAATGCTGGGGGGGGGGCTGTGGGTGTGGGGGACCTTGTGGGGGGTCTCAGGAGTGGTGGGTCCCCTGGCTCTCACAGGGTGCAGCCCACCGCCACAGCACACGGAATGCCCCCCCCCGGGCCCCAGCTCCCCTGCCCAGGGTCCCAGGCACCCTGGAGGGCCACAGCCCCCCCTGCCCAGGGTCCCAGCTCCCCCAGGAGGGCCCAAGCCTCCCCACCAGGGTCTCAGGCACCCTGGAGGACCACAGTCCCCTGCTGCCTAGCGTCCCAGGCACCCTGGAAGGCCCCAGCCTCCCCACCCAGGGCTCATAACTTACCTTTAGCAGCGGCAATGGGAGTGGGGCGCTCTAAGCCATGGCGGCAAGACCCAGCATGTCACACAGGGACCATGTATTGGGCCCAACTGGGTCCTGCCGGCCCTGGGGACTGTCTGCCATCCAGCCGGGCTGGACCCTTCCTGGAAAGGACCCAGCGTGGCACATGGGGACCACATGCTGGGCCAAGCTGGGTCCTGGGGCCTCTCTGCTGCTGGGCTGGGCCAGGCCCTTGGTGGCCGGGCCAGGCCAGGCCCTTGCTGCCCTCGGGACCCCTGTGCCTCCTGGGTAAGGTAACTAGTAGGGTGAAAGTGCTAGACTTTAGGAAAGCTGATTTAAATGAACTCAGGCGATTAGTCAAGGACGCACTGCAGAGTAAGAGTTTTGAAGTGATGGGAGCCCAAGAACGGTGGCTGTGCCTTAAGGAAATGATCCTTCGGGCACAAAGGGAGATGATCCTGATGCAAGGAAAAAGAGGGAAAGGGGCCAGGAGGCTTCCTTGGCTGACCAAAGAAATCCAGGGCAGCCTACAGGCCAAAAGGGGGGCACATAAAAAGTGGAAACAGGGAGAGATCATCAAAGAGGAGTATACCTCCTTTGCTTGTGCTTGTAGGGAGGCAGTTAGACGGGCCAAAGCTACCATGGAGCTGAGAATGGCATCCCAAGTAAAGGATAGAAGAAACTGTTTTTTAGATATATAGGGAGCAAAAGGAAGGCCCAGGGCGTAATAGGACCCCTACTAAATGGGCAGAAGCAATTGGTGACGGACAGGGGGGACAAGGCTGAACTCCTCAACGAGTTCTTTGCCTCAGTGTTCCTAAGAGAGGGGCAAGACAAGTCTCTCACTGGGTTTGTAGAGAGGCAGCAGCAAGACTCCAGACTACCATGCGTAGACCCTGAGATGGTGCAGCGTCACTTGGAGGAACTGGATGCCTTTAAGTCGGCAGGCCCGGTTGAGCTCCATCCGAGGGTACTGAAGGCACTGGCTGATGTCATTGCACAGCCACTGGCTGGAATATTTGAACGCTCGTGGAGCACGGGCCAAGTCCTGGAGGACTGGAAAAGGGCCAATGTGGTTCCCATTTTCAAGAAGAGGAGGAAGGAGGACCCGGTCAACTATAGGCCAGTCAGTCTCACCTCCATCCTTGGCAAAGTCTTTGAAAGAATTATCAAGGCTCACATATGCGAGAGCCTGGCAGGACAAATTATGCTGAGGGGAAACCAGCACGGGTTCGTAGCAGGCAGATCGTGCCTGACTAATCTAGTCTCTTTTTATGACCAGGTTACGAAACGCCTGGACACAGGAGTAGGGGTGGATGTCGTATACTTAGACTTCAGGAAGGCCTTCGATACGGTATCCCACCCCATACTGGTGAACAAGTTAAGAGGCTGTGACTTGGATGACTACACGGTCCAGTGGGTGGCGAATTGGCTAGAGGGTCGCACCCAGAGAGTCGTGGTGGCTGGATCGATTTCAACCTGGAAGGGTGTGGGCAGTGGGGTCCCGCAGGGCTCGGTCCTTGGACCAATACTCTTTAATGTCTTCATCAGCGACTTGGATGAGGGAGTGAAGTGTACTCTGTCCAAGTTTGCAGATGACACAAAGCTATGGGGAGAAGTGGACACGCCGGAGGGCAGGGAACAGCTGCAAGCAGACCTGGACAGGTTTGACAAGTGGGCAGAAAACAACAGAATGCAATTCAACAAGGAGGAATGCAAAGTGCTGCACCTAGGGAGGAAAAATGTCCAGCACACCTACTGCCTAGGAAATGACCTGCTGAGTGGCACGAAAGTGGAAAGGGATCTTGGAGTCCTAGTGGACTCCAAGATGAACATGAGTTGTCAGTGTGACGAAGCCATCAGAAAAGCTAATGGCACTTTATCATGCATCAGCAGATGCATGACGAATAGATCCAAGGAGGTGATACTTCCCCTCTATCGGGCGCTGGTCAGACTGCAGTTGGAGTACTGCGTGCAATTCTGGGCACCGCACTTCAAGAGGGATGTGGATAACCTGGAGAGAGTCCAGAGAAGGGCCACTCATATGGTTAAGGGCTTGCAGGCCAAGCCCTATGAGGAGAGACTAGAGAACCTGGACCTTTTCAGCCTCCACAAGAGAAGGTTGAGAGGTGACCTCGTGGCTACCTATAAGTTTATCACGGGGGCACAGAAGGGAATTGGTGAGGTTTTATTCACCAAGGCGCCCCTGGGGGTTACAAGAAATAATGGCCACAAGCTAGCAGAGAGTAGATTTAGACTGGACATTAGGAAGAACTTCTTCACAGTTCGAGTGGCCAAAGTCTGGAATGGGCTGCCAAGGGAGGTGGTGCTCTCCCCTACACTGGGGGTCTTCAAGAGGAGGCTGGATAGGCATCTAGATAGGATCATCTAAACCCAGCACTCTTTACTGCCTATGCAGGGGGTCGGACTCGATGATCTATTGAGGTCCCTTCCATCCCTAACATCTATGAATCTATGAATCTACGAATCCTGAGTGGGCTGGGCCCTTGGTGGCAGGACCCAGCATAGCATGTGTTCCCCGCGTGCCAGGCCCAGCTGGGTCCTGCTGCCCTTGGGGCCCCTCTCCCACCTGGCTGGGGTGGGCCCAGGGTGGCAGGACCTGGCATGGCGCATGGTCCCCGCAACTCTCGGGGCCCCTGTGCTGCCCAGCTGGGCTGGGCCCAGGGCAGCAGGATCCAGTGCAGCACAAGTACCCTGCATGCCGGGCCCAGCCGGGCCCTCCTGCCCTCAGGGTGCCTGTGCTACCCAGCAGGGCTGGGCCCAGGATGGCAGGACCCCGCATGCTATGCCAGGTCCTGCTGCCCAGGGCCCAGCCTGACTGGGTGGCACAGGGGCCAGAGATCAGGGGATTTGGGGGGCTGCTGTGGGGAACCAGTCAGAGTAGGGATCAGGAGGCTGGGGGAGGGGGCAGAGCCAGTGGGGGTCCCCCCCATGGTCCCCTCCCCCCTCCTCCAGCCCCTCTGACCCCTTACTCACCATCACCGGAGCCCTGGTGCTGAACACAGGGCCTGTGTGGCTGCAGGTTTCAGCACCAGGGCGAGGGGCCAACCATGGAGATGCTCTGGCAGCCAGAACATCTCCCTGTAGGACTCAGCTTCCGGTTGCCTCAGGGCACAGTCCTGCCCCACTTTTTTTTGTTTCAGTTTTTTTAGACCCCTGGATATCCAGGGGTCTAATATTCTTCCTGCGCTGCAAACTTGCATGCATGCTCCTTAACATGCATGCTCATCGGGATGTACCGGCTTTTCAAAAGGGGGATATTTATGGGAATGCAATAAAAAAAAATGAATACAGTCTTTATTGAACATAAGATAATCATTCTTTAAAAAGGTTGCCAGAAGAATGTAAAAAATTTCTTATGGTTACCTGGAGAATCCTTCTTGTCCTATATGAACACTGATATAATATTAGCCCTCTTCTCATTCATTCATTCATTCATTCATTCATTCATTCATTCCTGTTATCCTCATAGTATATGAGCTTACCAGCCTGCTTCTTTCCAAATATAGGACAGAAATATTTATCAAACATTTCTACCTTCTCTTCATTAATAATTTTACCATCTTCATATAGTAATGAGTCTATATTACTGTTATCATACCTTTTTTCCCTCCTGATATGCTTAAGAACACTTTCTTATTGTCCTTAGCCTTGCCAGCCATGGATTTTACCCTTTAGTTTTATAACTTCAAATCTAAATGTGTTACTATCTACCCATTTACTTATTGGTTATATGTTGTGTTTATTTGTAATTGCTGTCTTAATTTCTTTATTGAATAGGATGGTCTTGAACCCAAAATTTCTATCCACATAATAAGCAACTCTCGCATTATCATCTGTACTTGTCTAACTGAATTTTTTTCTTCCAACCACACTTTCATATCTTTTTCCTCAGTTTTGAGTACTTAGCTCTTTTGTAGGTCTACATGCATATATTACTGGCTCAGACTATTCCCTTTTTTACCTGCAGTAATCGAGTCATTGTCACTGTTTTTTATCTAATTGCTGTCACAATTAGGTCCAAAATAAAGTTACCTCATGTTGGATGCAATATATTTTATGTTAGAAAATAATCTGTAGTCTAATGACATTTTACTTCTTCTACATGAGACCACCTTAGCATATATACTAAACTGCAATCTTCCACATTTTTCTTTCTATATGTTCTTTCCACACACTGTAGATAGGTGCTTAAAGAATAACTCTGTTTTGCTACGTCTCTAAGTTATCTACTTTTGAAGCCCTTGCTGTAATGCCCAGATATCATATTCCACTAATCTTGTTACTCTGATGATCCCTTAGAAGACAGTCTAAGTACAAAGAATTAAGGATCATATGTCTTGAGACAGAGAGATTTCAAAATTTTGTTTCAACTCAAATTGGGATGAAAATTCAGTATTTCAATTATTTATAAAACAAAGTATTCAAATTTCATTTTTGGTCAGTAAAAATGTTTCAAATTTTTCAAAGTGAAACAATTTTGATGTTTTTGCAAAACAAAAATTTTGAAATATTTCATTTTGAAAAGTGAGCTTTATATTTGCATGGGAAAGCATACATTTTTTGCTTCCATTTGTATGCCAAATTTTTCATCGAATTGGATATTTTCCCATAGAACGTTTTGATAAACTTCATGATCTGATAAAAATGTCCTGCTGGAAATTTGTTCCACCAGCTTCAAGACCAGTGTGACAATGAATTTGGGCAAATGTTTTTGCTTGTGTACTTTCCCTGGTCCATTGCACTTTTCTCTACTCCCATTTCTCTGTCTACTCTACTCCTGATAACTGTCTCGAACATAGATGCATGTGTGCATGGGTTTTAAAGATCCGAGCACAGTGGTATCTTTTTGAGATCACTGGGTGCTCCTAGAGAAGGAATATATTAGAACACAATATTTTAAAATGGCATGTGACCCTTCCTGGAATATAGCCATTTGAAAAAAATTAAAATCATTTAATGATTTAAGATCATTCTCTTCCTAAGGAATGATATTTTTAATTCTTCTTCTTCACAGATGAAATCATGATCAAAAATAAAACCCAGAAAACATGGTGATTATGAGAGATTTTCCAGAGATTTTCAGGGTAAAATGTGTACCTCTGCAACACTATTTTGTATTCACTTTATGAAGCCAACTTCAAGGAAAAGAAGCAGCCTCATGGGGTTGCTAGTGGTTTTTGTGTAAAGCTGAATCCTTATTGGAAATGTTTAAGAAAAGAACTATGAAAAATGAATGCTATGGTAATAAATGTTTTGTTTGTTCACACTTGTGGTTAATGGAGGAGATGCATGCTGTAGTATTAATGTTGGAAAGTTCTATCTAACATTTTAGCAACAAACCTAATAACTTTAGTTGACCAGGATCTTAAAAGGGCCTGAATTTCACTAGGTACTGAAAACCCAATTTCTGATCCTTTAAGGGATCTCAAATTGGGTACTGAAAAGCTGAAAATCACCTTTGGGAAACTGTCCAAGACAGAATACATATCTGATTCCAGGGGTCTTGAGCTTGCTCCCAGGAGCAAACAGAATAGTAAAAATAGTAATGATGATAAATTAAAGTATGTTTCTACACATAATATAGTTCAGATGTTAAAAAAAAAAAAACTCCTATAAAGATTAGGAACAAAAGCAGGCATCAAAAGGAAAAAAATATCTCATTACATAAAGCATCCAAAAGCTGTTTAAAACTTTTGTAAACTACAGAAACATAGAATATAAGTATGACTCTAGTATTTTAAAATAGCTCTGAATGCTGAATGTTCAAACTCCAAAATTGCTTTTAATGAAATCTCTGTTCCCACTCTACTACAAAAGATGCTATATGACGACAATTGCCTACCTTTTCCATTTAAGATGCAAAGTTGTTCTAGGTTATTCATTCTTTGTTCAGCTTCCTGTATACAAAAGTGAAGTGTATTTTGAATGAAAGAAAAAAAAATACATTTCATTTTTATATATGCTCCACGACAGTCAAAAACACATAGATCCTGTTTTTTCTGCTTTGACAAGAATCTGTTTACCATCGTACAGGATTAGAGGCCAGCAGGAAGCTGTACTGATTTCTAGGTGGATCTACACCCATCAGAAAGCTGGCCTGGCTGAGTAACCTGGGGGCTATTCTTATTTTTACTAGCATGCACAGGTCTTGAACAAACTGGGCATTGAGCATACTGCACCCCAGCCACACTGCCTTTCCATACAAACAAGCTCACCATGACAGATCCAACTGTGGTTGTGACATTGTACCAGCTGAAATTCGCTCTAGCTGTATCCACTGGGACATTGTACAGTTTAATTGAACAAACCTGTCTAAATGAATATACAACAAATCAAGGGGACGTGATGATTGGAAATATTAGCAAATTTGAATGCGCACCATGCTTACTGGCATAGTTCCAAATTGGTTGGAGAAGTTGATTTAAGGAAACAAATGTGAAATTTTCAAGCATCTGTTTCGACTGATGACAGATGATGCCAATGAAATGAGCAAAAAACTGAAAGAATTGTGTAAAAAGCTAAGGAAGATAGATTTAAATACCTGGCATATGGGTATAATGATAAGTTTAAATATCATATATATCATGTTCTTGTATAGAAATACAGTGCTTGATTATCTGACCTGGCTGTGTTCAGTACAAGTGGACTAGGATGGAAAGCAGACCTTACAGCAAAAGTGAAGTTTCCATGAAGTAAGCTAGTCTCTACCATAAGCTAGGGTAACTTTGGAGCTGTTCTAATTTACTCCCACCAACTTTCACTTCTTATGTTGGATGCTGCATAGGAAGAGTGGGTAGAAATGCTTCAATGTGTCTATATTGCACAAAGCATCTTTGTATGTAAGGGAATGCTCATAAGGTCATCTCAAACTCATGTTGGCAAAACCATTGAAAGGCCATGGAGGCATACCAAAGTGAAGCTTGTCTTTGTTTCTGTAATCACTCGTATTCAGCTGTCACCACTCCGGGGATAATTTTTCTCAGCCCTTTTTTTGGGACACAAGTGAAACCACCCCTTTAAGATAGTAAAAGCAAAAACATATGAAATATAAATACTAACAAGTGAACTAACCAATATATTAAGTACTGGCTGTAAAGGACAATTAACAATAAGAAATTAAATGATCTTAGTCTGAGGTCCAGATGAGTGAGATGAGAAGGAAGGCAGGCACTGATATAGGGATCACAACTTTTCTTATCACCAGTAACAGTGAAGACATCAATAGTGTGTGTAGGCCTGATACTGCTAGAAAAGCCAAACTGCCCCCCTATTGCCAGTTTAGCTAACACCCTTAGATTTCTAGTAATACTTTTCAAAAGATCAAGACAACATAAACACGTACTTGCCTACTATCCATAGATAGTAGACTATCCAAGAATTGCCTACTATCCATAAATTTATAGATAGTCCACAAAAAAACAGCCTAAAACACTTGCTTGTGATGTCTCTAACACAATTTGTCGTCTCTAAAACCAAAGAAGTCCTGAACTTAATTTCAAGATCTATCATCAGAATGAAGCTAGATACAATTGTTGATGGGCAGAGAGTTGAAGCCCTGCAGTGAATTACCTGGCCCATGAAGATTTCTGTAGCTCTTTTTCCCCTCCTGCTCTAGCCAAGTGCTGCTGCTGCATATCCTGGCCATCAAGTGCCTGTAAGACTGGTCAATAGTCACCCCAAAGGTACGCAAGGCTGTGCAGTCCTGGGCCAGTCAGTATATCCAGAACAGAGCTGAAGGGTCAGGAGTGTGATGAAGTACTGGGTTAGGGTCCATGCTGGGACAATGGTGTTGTGGCTGGTGGGGTAAGGTTGAAGGTGGGCTGCAGGCAGTATGGTATGGGATACATCCATGGGCATCATATTGTGGGATAAGTAGATACATTGAGGTACAGCTGGGCCAGCATTAGCAATTACATTACAGCAAAATCAAGTAAAAAAAACCCCAGGACATGACCATGCTCTCCAGGGTTCATGCTGGGTCCCTAAAAAGGGGGCGATGCAAAGGCTATGCAGTAATACATGCAAGAGTTTAGTAGGACAATATGCAGTATGGTAAAAAAGAAAGTAAAAGAAATGTCACCTAGTGGCTGTACGAACTATGCTGGAATGAATGGGTGCCTGTAGACATCCAGGGACACATCTCCAAAGCACTGTAATTACAGCATGTCAGAGCAGACTTGATTAATCAAGTGTGCTGGAGTCGAGTGTACTAAGTAGTGCTCTTCAGCAGCCTCCATGTCTTGTTTATTCAGTGTCCCTGAGCTCTAAAATGACAGTGGGGGTGCTTTAACTAATGCTTGTCGAACAACCTTTAGTTAAAGTGCCCTGCTGTTATTTTGAAGGGTGGGACACTGAATACATAAGATGCTGTGGGCGCTTTAATTAGAGCAGCCTTCAGAGTCACTCTAATTAAAAGTGCCTTCCCCTCCTGCTCACCCACAGAGCACATGTATAGACACCAAGTCATTACAAAGCTATGTTGAACTATGCTTTCGCAGCAGAATTTAAGCATATGTCCAATGCTGCACTAATATTTACCTTGGAGTAGAGGGCTGAAGCAGGCATGTAATATTTCATTGCAGGCACCCTTGTAATGGTCTTCTGACAGTATAGCCAAATCCCCTGAGATCTAAGATTGTGAGAAAAAGTTTTATTTTCACTTAATCTGTGCAACACAAAGACAGTAACTGTGGCAGCACTCTGTGGCAGTCCTTAGCAGAACTAGCTGTCTCCACGTGCCTGGTTGGATTTGGATGCCATGAGCACATTATTTGGACCATCAATAGAAAAGTTTTAAATACAAACCTGCCAGCATCTGAAAATTTTGTAAGTTTCTTGTGAATAATGTGCTTCAGAGAGATTGTTGTACAGGTTCACACTGGCAGCTTGAATGCAGAACAATTGGGGAAATGCTCCCTGCCGCTCTCAACCACTTGACTTAAAAGTTTGGGTGTGTTCAATATTACATTTAATTTCCTCAGAATGCCATGTTGCATCAGAGAAGTTATAATTTAGATAGTAATGCCTTTTACAAAAACCCCAGGATTATATGTCCTATGATGCATCCATAGCCACATGACTTCTAGTGCTACAGGCAGCTCAGCTGTTTCATGTTGCAAAACAAAATTATTTGGGTCAGTTCAACCAAAACATTCCAATTGGGGTCAAATTTGTTCATCTGTGTTTCAACACATGACACCCCTGAAACTTAAATTTTATTCTTAGTTTTTAAATGTATTTATTTTTTGTCTGACAAAAAACCCCCTGAAAACTTAATTTTTTTCCACAGAAACTTATGTCTTTGTGAAATGTACTTCCTATCAAATAGCCTTCTCATGGAAAATCCCTGATCAGCTTTACACTATAAAAAGCAGAAGGAATGTAATCATTTAGGATTCCTGTACACAGGTGGGGAGGCTGCTCTGATGCATTATAATTACAGTGCATTGGAGCAGACTCAGTTAATCAATTGAGTCTGCTGAAGCATGTTAATTAGCATGCTACAGCCAGCCTCCACATGTAGTATATCAGTGATCCTCTGCTTCAAAATGGTGGCAGGGTGCTTTAACTAAAGCTCATTTGACGAGCTTTAGTTGAAGCACCCCCACCACCATTCTGAAGTGCAGGGATGCTGATACACGAGACACTTCAGGCACTTTAATAAGAGCCATTTGGAGCTGCTCTAATTAAAGCACCCCCTCACTCCCTCCCACCACCCCTGGAGCATGTATACTAATGCCCTTACTCTTCATAAAAAAAGGGACAGAAAAAGGAAAGAACCAGATGCTGGTCACATCACTTTATAGATAAGAACCTTTCACAAGTGTCTTCAGCAATGCCTCACAGTGAAGGTTGACTGTCTTTCATGATTGCCTTTTCTGTGGGTCCCAAGATGGCTGATGAGGCCAATCCAGGAGCAACAGACTCTGCTGCAACTCAGACATGTGTTTCTGTGTAGGGTAGGTGGTTCTGGATTCTTCATTTAATCTGAGACATGCTGCTTCTGCTGCTCCTATTTTTCCATCTCTTGCTGTCATCATAACATTTCAAAGTGCTGAGACCTTTGCAGCAAACTCTTCCTCCATTTGCAGGGGTCCTGGGTGATAGTCTCCATTAGTTGATGTTGATATTACTTTTTTTTCAAGTTGGCCTTGAGGACATCCTTGAAACACTTTCTCTACCCTCCTCTTAAGCGTATGTTGCGACTGAGCTGGGAGAATAAAACTTGCTTTGGAAGTTTGGAGTCAGATATCTGGATGATGTGGTTAGCCCAGTGAAGTTGATGTCAGATGACATCATCTGACATCTATTTCAAAAGCATATTATCTTTCTGGACAACTACAAACAAATAGAAAGAATAAACATAACATTTTAAAGTACAGCTCCTAGACAGATCCTTAAAATGCTGCACCTCATTTTATATATACGTATATCCAAGGACATAGTTTCCAATTTTCATGTAATCTTTGGGGGCATTTTTTCTCAGTCATAACTACAGTCTACATAAAATCTGTTGCAAATGCATATAAAAAACAAGAGAGTTTTCACTATTCTTACATTTCTGTTTGGACTAAGGTCAGGATAATTGACTTATTAGATGTTTGTTCCCCCATATTCTATACTATTCATTATACTATACCCTTCTAGCTCCTTAAAGAAAACAGTATGAAGATAAAACTAGTACAGTAGACAACCTCATTTTCTGTTTTTTATTTATTACATTTTTATAGTAAATACATCCCCACATTTTCTGCAAAGATTAAATCAAATCCCAGTAGGCCCTGTTGGCAGTAGGATTTTAAAAGTGCAAACAAACCAGGGTATTAGTGCAAGGCAACAGCTCCTATTTTAAATATCATGTCTCACAAGAAGACCCTATGCATCTCTCATCACCCTTCATGTGTTGCCTTAACTTTTTGCCATAAATTGACTTATTTACTGTCCAGAAGAAATTAACATTATAGAGGAGAAAAATGAATAGAAGAGTGGTGGTTAATGTTTTTAATAGGCATTCTACAAGTTCAGCCTCAATCCTCTCAGGGTGCTGCTCTGATCCCCACCTCCCAGAGGTATACCTGACAGTTTGCATCATGAGGCACTGGAAAGGAGATACAGGGGCTCGAGCCGTCTGCCACACAGACGAGAGAAGACATGGCTGCAGGAGAGATGTAATTGACAAGAGCCAAGTTAACCCTTCCTTAGATTCACAGCCACAACACTTTTATTTGAAAAGCAAAGATCCAAAGCCCTGAATTTGGCAGCAGCTGCAGGGAGAGGGGAGGATTTTCCTGCCTCTTCGTGGTGACTCTGGACACCTCCTTTCACAGCAACATCTGCTCTCACTCCACTCCCTGTGACGAGGCTGAAGCATCCCTGCCTTCATCCTGGCATCTCTCTTCAATGCACGTCCAGGGCTTGCATGTCATGCACAGCAGCTGTCCATGTCACTTGTGACTAATGTGCACCAGGCTGACCACCTCAATATAGAAATAAAAGGGGGACATGTAAACAGGCTGACAAGTTTCCAAGAAAACCTTTTCAGCATTTCATTAAAATAAATTAATAAATATCATTTTCATTATGAAGAATAAAATTCTGTTACCACGACTTTGCTAATTTAGAATCTAGCCATCAAGCAGTTTGTTGTTAGATTTTTTGGATATGCTCATATCAGAAACACAAAGCAAAAACACACATGCACCTAATATGCAAAGTGATGTTTGAAAAGTGATTATCATGCTTGTAGAAACTATTGAAACCAAAATATAAATAATAAAAAAATAAGAATAAGCTAAGGCCAGGCTGTCCAACTTCTGAGTAGCCAGGGGCTGTAGGTTGCCTGGCCACTCATTTCATGGGCCACATATGCCTAGGGCTGCATGCTATGAGGGTCACATGCCATGGCATGGTGCCATGCAGGCATCCAACACCACTGTACCACATGACAGGCACCTCTCCATTAGAGTGTGCTCGTGGCCCCACACATTGTCATGTAGCAATTCCTCACTACACTATGCTATGCTCTCACACTGCATAAAGTCCCCCTGCTTCACACTCCCTCAGCTACTCTGTGCTTGGCTGTCCCATCCCCAGGAGTGAAGACAAGAAGTGGAAGCTAGAAGAAGGAGGGGAGCTTGGAAGATTTCAAGGTGGCAGCAGCTGGAGTGCTGTGGGAAGCAGTGTCTGAACTGGGAACCCATGGCCAACATCTGAACCCTCTATAGGTTGCTAGCTGGAAAGCTTTGAGCTAAGGCTATCAGTTGAACAGGCTAGACTTGGAGTGAGGAAGCCTGTAGTATCTATACACAACATAATACAATGCCATACAGGAGAAGTACAGCTTGTATTTGCAATGAGTTGAACATGGGCTAATAATTCATATTTCCTGGCTGAGTTAACCAGCCCAAGTGAAGCATGGCTATCTTGATTTGGTTACCTTCCTTCTGGTTCTGGAGCTAGCATGTGCATAGCAAGCATGGATTTCTCTGCACTGAGCTGTTTTGACCATATAGACATCAATCTAGGTCTGACTCATAGCTCTGCTATGGTTATTTTGAAAGGCTCAGTCACTTTTCTGAGCCTGTTTCCCCTTTTTTGTCATTTCTGTCAATGTAAATTGTAAGATCATAAATAGCAGTAAATGTCTCTTACTAAATGTTTGTACAATGACTATCCTGGTAAGCATCTTATAATTAAAGACTGAAGAATTATTTTAATTATGATTGTTTGTTTTATTATTGCCAGATTTTTTTTAATTATATATGTGTAGGTTCATAGAAAAATAGGACTGGAAGGGACCCCATGAGTTCATCTATTCCAGTCTCCTGCCCAAGGCAGGATCATCTGTGACTAAATCATCCCAGCCAAGTGTCTGTCTAACCTGCTCCTAAATATTTCCAGGGATGGAAATTTTACAAACTCTCCAGGTAGTTTGTTCCAAAGCTTGAGATAATTCCTCATAGTAAAAAAAAATCCTTCTAATCTCCAACTTAGATTTCCTCTGCTGCAGTTTGATGCTATTGTTCCTAGCCATGTCCCCTCCAGCCATAGAGAAAAGGCTATTTCCATCCTCTTTATAATTGCCCTCCAGATATTTGAAGACTGTCATTAAATCCCCTCTCAGGCTTCTTTTCTTGAGATGAAATAAGCTTAGTTCTTTCAGTCTTTCTTTTTAAGACATTTTTCTCAGGCCCATAATCATTTCTGTCATTCTTCACTGCACTGTTTCCAATCTGTCCACATCTTTCTTGATGTGTGGGGCCAGAACTGGACACACTGCTCCAGGTGAGGCCTCGTCAGTGCCAAACTGGAAGAATCACTTCCCTTGATTTGCAAGCAACACTTCTGCTAATACATTCCAGAATGCTGTTGGCTTTTTTTGCATCACAGGAGCACACTTTTGTCTCATGTTCAGCTTATGGTTCACTGTAACCCCAAAGTCCTTCTCTGCAGTACAGTAGCCTAGCCCAGTATTCCACAGTCTGTATTTGTATATGCAATTATTATTATTTCATCCCAAGTATAGAATTTGGCACTTGGCTTTGTTGAATTTTATCTAATACACGCATATACATACACCTATTTATACACCTCTTGTTTTTATACACACACACATATATATACATACACACATGCACACTATGATATTTAAAGATTTGTCCCATTGTATATTTTCCCCACCCTGTAAATTGCTTCTTTCCTAGGTTTTGCCAATGCCTGTGGCATATTGAGAATGTCTGGACTTCTTGTATTTGAGTGAGGAGAACCAGACTGACTAATCTGCATTTCCACTGGAAAATAACTTTTTGTTTCATTTTTTGTTTATTCTGTTTTGCTTCCCCCTCCCCCAACCCCCTTTTTTTTACAGCCTGGCTATGGATCCTAACAGGGTCCATATCACTTCAAAAATATCTATTCAAATATGCAACCCAAATATTAAGTTGGATAGAACTGCATACATACACAGCAGAACCATGTATGCCAAGTGCCACTTGGAGATGAGACCTAAGGCACACCAACTTGAGCACTCAAAAGCACAAGGAGATAAGCTGCTCACAAGGTGCTCTGTACCTTTGATTCTCATCACAGCCAATGGGAGCTGAAGGCATGGAACCCATCTCAGAAAGTGCGCAGAATCTTTCAGAATCAGGACCTAAATAGGAGGCATCCAAATAAGAATTTTAAAATAGAATATAAAAATATTCAATATCTTGGATGTATTTTAAAGCACCATATGGCTCTCAGCCTCCAAACATGTAAGCAGCTATGTTCAAAAGCATCAAGGAAATCTTGTTATTTAAGAACTAAATTTGACAGCAGCAATAGCAGTGAGAAAACAGAAGCAGCACAAGGTTTAAAGTGCCAGTTCTGCGATATTGAACCTGATGGATGAGCTGACAGAATCAAGAAACACCTAGCAAAGCAGAGGACATGAATCTCTGAACCATTTGGCTGAGATGAGCAGTAAAGTCTCACTGTGTGCTTCATTTACAAAGGCCCATCTTATCGATGGCAGCTAGAACAGTGTTATGTGTGTGTTCATATGGTGTTTGCACTGCATTTTCAAGGGCAACTGCATTTCCTTGCCACGAAGCCTGGAGGGCAGAGATATAAAAATATTCTTATCTTACGGCCAAAATAAATGCAGAATGTTTAACAAGAAATATTTCAATAGAAAAGAAGAGCCTTGCTAAACAGTGGTTTGGAGGCTCCTTTAAGATGACAGAATCTCTTCCTTAAGGTTTGCTATATCACTTGATACTCTAAATCAGTGTTTCCCAGCATTTTCATATCAGCATCCCCCTTCACTGAAAGTAACCCCCCCCCAAAAAACATATAAACAACTGCTCCCCCCCCCCCCCCGCCCCCCAGTCCCAAGAGAAAGAAAAACAAAAAACCCAAAGAAAACCTCTTGGTCTTCTTAAATGTAAAAATAAATAACTATTTGTTGATGACAGTAGGCTTCCTTTGTATATGAATGTGTGTTTCAAATTGCTGATCAAGAATAAGTAAGGGAGTGAAAGTAGTAAGGGAGCCAGAATGTCTCCCTTTGAATGGCAATGAAAGGCTCAGGAACTGAACTAAGGTCTTCAGGTTCCAGCCAGTATGTTATCCCTAAGTATACCTCATGAACTTCATTATCCTGATTTATAAAGACTGCTCTTCATATGTGATCTAGGAGTTTGAAAAAAGGGGGTGGTGCATTATCCCATAACACAACACATTTTTCTCCAATTAAAAAGAAACTTAGAAGTTGTATTAATATACTTGGGGCTATGCTGTTCAGTTTATGATCCAAGCAGAAACAAATTTAACTAAGTCTGTAGGGGACTGACTGCCAGTTCCAGTTGACTGCTGGGGGAAGGGAACAATTAGTGCCCCTTGGTGTGGGCACAGAAAGAACTTCTCCCTGCACCCTGAAATGAGTCTCCTCTGCAGACACTTCGCCATGGTCCCAATGTGCCCCTCACTGCCTTATAAGCATTGCCTCTGCCACCTCAAACACCTGTCAGATCTATTCTGTCCCTTGTTATCCCGTACAGGTTTCCTTCACTTTATGCTGTACATGTGCTCCTGGAAAATGACGCATAACTCAAATTCACATAAAGGGAACCCACTTTACAATGTAACAAATAGAGATACATTCCAAGACCTTGACTATACTGACCCCCAGACCCATTTCTACCACTTTTACAAGATAATTTTGGTGCTCACCATCAACAGACAGTACAGACAAGCACAAGGTAGTGGTGAATGCTTAGTTGGCGTGAAGAGAGGTTGGTGAAGGCTTCATTGATGAAACAGGGAGAGGGGTAGAAAATAAGCTTAGTGGGACACTTAGAAGCCAAAATGCGGAAGGCAACTACAGAAACACGTCGCAGACAATGAATGAGGAGCACTGATCCGCACAGGAGACTATATTTTGGTGCGTGTCACTCCCACAATGCACCACACAAAGCAGCTGTCTGCAGGCTTCTACCACACTGATCACATAAGAGTCAATTTACCTCACATATAATGAATTTTTGGTATAAAAAGGGTTATCACATAAGAGCAAATTCGCATATACAGAACATGCATAAAGCAAGGAAAACTTGTATATCCCCATGGACAGCTCCACCCTATTGTACCCAAACTCATCAGATCCCATCATCCCCTGCACTGCATTGCCACCATCCAGCTCACATTGCATGTATACTACCCTGCCCCTTCGCTGCCACCATGAATTCACTACACCCTTCATAGAGACTCATCCCCACCGTGCCCCAGTCCCTTTGACTTCTTCCCATCTCTCCTTTGCACCCTGTTAAGTCCTCCTCTGCCCTATGAGCATTCAAATCTCACTGCAGCCCCTAATCCCCCCCACTCCTGTCTCCCCAAAGGCTTCCATCCCCCCAGAAGCCCCTTTCTGCCCATGACCCTCTTTTTAGCCCCATATGGCACTTGGGAGCTCCTTCTCCTCAAAAGCCCTCCCAAACAGTCCCCACCCCCCACTCCCCAACCATAAGCTGGGTGGGGATAGGACTGTAACTGCCCCCAAACTATTCCTCCCTTTCTCACTGCATGCCCACAGGTGGCTTCCACTGCCCTTCACCCTCAACATACAAAGTGGAGGAAGAGGAAAGGACTTGCTTTTGCTGCTGACTGCACATATAAGCCAAAACAAGTCACATACAACATATCATTGTTTGGGAATGAAATTCGTAGATGACTTTGGAAGATCTGTTTATATCCTTATGCATATATCTACATGCATATCCCTTTTATACTCCCCAAACTTGTGTCATTACTTCTTACTGATATAGCTGATGCAATGATTTAATTTAATGTATTCAAGACCTTTTTCAGATCTACACTTTTAAATGAATTGATTATGTGCATAAACAGTTTTTAAAACTGGTTAAGACTCATAGCGTGTATATCAAAGATTGATTTGCAAATTAAACTGTCCAGCCTTGACAGAAGCAGTTACGTTTGCAATTGTAAAAAGCTGTAACAAAATGTTAGGAGGAGGTCCTCTTACTCCAAATATAAAATAAAAATGTATATTGTTGTAGTAACAAGCAATCAAATTATAGTTTATTCTACTACTAAATCTGGTTTGGCTTAGCTAGAACGTTACGATGAAAGGTGCTAATGACTGGTAGCAGGTAGGTCTTATATCCACAAATAATCATAGACATTGTTAAGGACTATAGGCATGAAACCATTGTCCACCAAGCTCAAAAAGGAGCATTCAAGTTTCTATGTAATATGAAAGAATCTAGAAAACTTGGGGATGCTAGTGGCATGGCAAGTCTGAGCTAAGCCATGCAGACTGAGTGCTTGCTTAACTCAAGAGCTAGGGTATGAGTAGCACATTAAAGGCAGAAAAGCAGGAAAAGAAATTGTGAGTACTACCTGGAAAGAAAACAGAGCGTGTTTCTTGGGAACAGTGCTTGCTAGAGTGGCATGCATAGGGATTTTTTGCAAAAGGAAACTGCCACCTCTTACTCATGCCTATAGGGTTCAGAGCACAGAACAGTGTGCATAATATTTTGGAGAAGATTACATCACAAATAACTAACATGTATTCACTGATTCCTCATTCAACTGGAAACAATCCTGCAAAGCCCTAAATATGGGCTCCCCACTTGGATTAAACTGGTGGTAATATTAAACAATAGCATGCCTTCCCGATAAATTATAAAGTTGGCAGTAGCATATAGTTTGCAAGGTTATTCTCCTGCTTAAAATAAAGACAGATTAGTAGTATGAAAATAGTAAAAGAATAAATATATTGATATGAGTTTCATATAAAATGGTTTTCCTAAAATATAATTGGCTATTTTTTCCCTCCTTCCTCAACCCTGAGCTCTGCTTGGAGACTGTAGAACCAGCATTAGTCAAACAGACACCATCCAATATTGAAGCACTTTGCCTGCAATCTCCCACATTCAACTGTAATATGCCTCACATGCAATACCTGACATTTACAAAATGTACATGAAAAAATTATGCTAGTAGCTGGATTTAAGAAAAGAGAGATTCTATGGTTTTATCTGCTGTAGCATGGTAAGTAACCAAAATGGAGCATTACCCTGAGGCAAAGTAAAGGCAAACATTTTAAAATGTTGCCACACATCAAAATCTTACATCAGTCAGAGTCCTATGTGTTGGTGTAGCATAGCTTCCCCAATCCCGACTGATTATCACCATATTAAAATAAATCTTCCATATATTTAGAAAAACAATGTTAGCACCTCTTCAGTAAATGCTACTGCACAAATAGGTCAAAGCAGGCTTTCACCCACAATGATCTCCAGCCTCCTTTCTCCCACTTCTCTGAGACCACATCCTATCTGGAATAGAGTTGGTCAAGAATTGTTTCAGCAAAACAATGATTTCTTGAAACTCAAACTTTCTAAAGGAATATCTGTAAGAGTTAAAACAAGGATAACATTTATGGTCAAACTGAAAGAGAATGAAAGTGTTCTAGTCATCTTCACTCATCACAAAGTAGGTAACAGCCTACCAATTTCATCCAGTGAAAATACCTTGGATGTGGGAGATTGAAGTTCAAATCCCTAGTTTAAATTAGGCAGAAGTCAGTGTTCCAATTACTAGAGTATTAAGTATTCTTGTGTGGATATGGTTCTCTCTCGTGGAAACACCTTGGGTTTCTCCTAACTTGGAAAACAAAATGAAATCTCAAAAACTTTCACAGGGTAGGAAAACAA
Source organism: Alligator mississippiensis (assembly GCF_030867095.1). NCBI lineage: Eukaryota > Metazoa > Chordata > Crocodylia > Alligatoridae > Alligator > Alligator mississippiensis. The sequence continues at coordinate 169,491,346 of NC_081826.1, read as the reverse complement.
TTTTCCATTCAGGTCTAGTCTGGAACTCTGTATCCACAGAGAGAGACATTGGGAGTGTCCACACATGCATTTATGCTGGTTTAAATTTACTGTGCAGTAAGTTACTAAGCAGTAAGTGGAAATAGGCCGGTGTCTACACATGGAGGCATTAAAGCACATTGCCACTGTGTGTGGACTGACTTGGGACTAAAGTTAGCCCCAAGTTCTTGTACAGTGTTAATGTGCAGTAAGGTGTCTACATGTGTGTTACTGTGAAGTAACTAATGGGGTGCAAATTTGATACTTGCATTATGCAGGTATCAAATTTACGCTCAAGTCGGCATAAGTCGCCATATTTACTGAGCAATATGGGCATGCACATGTAAGCATGTGCCCATACTGCGTAGTAATTTTGGTACTGTGCATTAAATGTGCACATGTAGATGTGCCCATTTAGTAGCTAAATAACATCCTGCAAATAAATTTACTGCTGCAAATTTCTGCTCCAATTACCTGGCATAGGATAATATTTCTGTTTCTCTAAGTCCAGTGGAGACCCTTAGCTCACAGCCTAGGGTGTTAGATTGTACACACATGGAGTTTAGCCTTATTCAAAAAAGTAAGAAATGATAAAATCCCAAAGTGAATATATGGTAGGAAAACATGCCCAACTGGAACCTCGTTAAATATCCTGAACCTTTTCATAGGTACAGAGATTCACATAGCTAAATTCACTTGCAGATTTCTAGCCCTAAGGCCAGAAACTAAACAGTTAATTTCCCAGAAATTATGGGAAACAGAGATCTAAAATATTTTAAAATTTATTGAAAGTGACGTATAAGATTAAAATAACTTAAAACTAAAATTTCATTGAATTTCAAATTGCAGCAAGATGACAACTTTAATATATTGTCATGTTGAAATTTGATTTAAAATACTATATATGAATCAGACTGATTGATATCAGTCCTCAGTTTTAACTTCTGTCCTTGAATTTTATTGCAGCAAAAGTCACAATGTTCATGGGACTAAAAATGATAAGATAATTATTGATATTCTAGAGAACAAGGTAAATGATCACAGACACTCAATGATTGCACAGGCTTTCAAGGACTCTAAAAGGATACTGTGAAGTAAATATAGGAGAATAATCTTGCTACTGATTGGGTTCCTGAGGCTATTTCTGAAAGTTGCATGTCTGTCTAAATTTAGCTGCAAGGATGAAATCAGTATGGAGATGATAATTAAATACAGAAATGCGAAAGATGGAGAGGTCATACAGTCTATTCCTAATGGGTTTGATTTAGTCTTCTTTGCATTAACATGGGGGTTAGTATTCTCTTTTTTTTCAATAAATTGCATTAGGTTCTCTTTCTCTATTTCTTTGACCTTACTGTTATTTTTTGTTTGATTGTTTTATCCCTGAGCTTTCATGAAATGGCTTTTCAAACATCAGTTTTTCATAATTACATATCTAACCTAACATTCTAGGATCAATTGTTGCAGCCTTAGATCTGCATGGATGTCACGTAAAAGATGCACTGCTATAGTGAGAAACCAAGTATGTACATTGCCTCCTGGAGCTCCAGACAGCACAAGTTGAGAGTGGCCATAGGACCACATTTGGAAAGAGGACAGTTTTCAGTCTCTTCCTTGCCTTACCATCTCCACTTGTTCAGGCTTTTCATAAAAGGTATAGTGGAAACCACCACTAGCTTTGCTGAGTCCTAGAACTTGAGAACAAAGATACATTTTAGTAATAAGAACAGTTTGAAACAGGAAGTTGCAAAGGTGGGCAGTACTGATCCTGGGGCTTGCATATTATCTTGGGCTAGTTGGCATCATGTTGAGCTAGCATAGTGTTCTCTTGCATGTTGAAATATCATCCAGTAAGGAGAATAGGGGAAAGAGACTAAATGTACTTGACCCTCAGGGATGCCAGAAAGATGAAATTCAATGAACCCCAGTGTGCAGCAGGCAACAGAACAGAGCTCAAAGAAACAACGCTTGAGCTCCCATCTAGCCTGTTTTGTTCACTTCAGTTATTCTACAACTTACAAATAGAGTCTCTGTTCAGGGAATGAAAGAGCTTTGGATTGCTTTGCAATGGAATACATATTACTTTAATTGTCTTCTTGTACTGCTAAGTTTCTTTCCCCTGGACCTTATTTTGACTGCTCTCTTTGGGACAGATTCTGATATCCTTGTTCACAGTATAGAATACAATATCCCAAAGAAATGGCACCCTGAATCAATATAAGTAATGGTGTCAGATTCTTGGCCTTTGTCTGTTATACTTAGAGATAGATTATGATACCCATGGGCCACTGCCACACGTTGCATATATTATGCAATTAACTTCAACGTCGACAAATTCAGGGTGCTGCACCTGGGGAGAAGAAATCCACAGCATACATACAAGCTGGGGAGCGCCTCCCTTGAGAGCACAGAGGCGGAAAGGGATCTTGAAGTCATTATTGACTCCAAGATGAACATGAGCCGCCAATGCCAGACTGCAGCCAGCAAAGCCAACTGCACCTTGTCATGCATCCAAAGATGCATCACAAGCCGGTCCAGAGAGGTGATACTCCCCCTCTATGCAACATTGGTCAGGCCACAATTGGAATACTGCATCCAGTTCTGGGCACCGCACTTTAAGAAGGATGTGGCCTGCCTTGAGAGGGTCCAGAGGACGGCCACCTGCTTGGTTGGAGGGCAACAGGGCAGGCTCTATGAGGAGAGGCTGAGGGATCTGAACCTGTTCAGCCTCAGCAAACGGAGGCTGAGGGGGGACTTGGTGGCTGCCTACAAATTTGTTAGGGGAGATCAGCAGCAAATAGGAAGGGTCCTATTCCCCGCAGCAGCACCTGGGGTGATGAGGAACAATGGACAGAAGCTGCTGGAGAATAGGTTCAGGTTAGAGATTAGGAGGCACTATTTCACTGTTAGGGTGCCTAGGATCTGGAACCAACTTCCTAGGGAAGTGGTCCTTGCTCCTACCTTGGGTAAATTCAAAAAGAGGTTGGATGAACACCAGTCCGGGGTTGTGTGATCCCAGCATGTGCTCCGGCCAGTGGCGGAGGGTTAGACTAGATGATCTATTTAGGTCCCTTCTGACCCCAAACTACTATGAAACTGGTTATTCGTTAAATCAATTTAGACCAGCCACACATGTAAAGTAATTATCACACCAAAAAAATGCCCATCCAGCTATAAAAAGAGCCAGCCAGGTACAAAGAGCCAGCAGTCTTTGCTACCCACATGCAGGGAGGCTGGACCCGATGATCTATATGGTCACTTCCAGTCCCTAACAACTATGAAACTATCAAACTATCAACCTATGAATGTTAGTGCTTGAAAATTTGTAAAACCTGGTTTCTATCCAACCTTAATTTGAACGTGTGGCAGGGCCCTTATTTATACAAAGTTATGGCCTAATCCAGGAACAGGTTTCCCTGAAGCAAATGATAGAGGATGTTCAACCTGCCATGAGGAAGGGATGTTTATACTGCAGTGAGAAGGGAGTGCTGTAGAGAGCTCAGTACTGTTTAGCAGCCTGAGCAATCACTCAAGGTTTTGGGTGGGTTTTGCAGCCCCAAATGAACCACTCTGTCATTATGCCCACTGTATTTTTCCTCAAAATAGCTAGATTAAAGCAAAGCAATTTTGGGCATGTTGACAAGTTATGTCTTTATAGCACAGGCACGAAGTAAGGGTAATCTTAATTTGGATCACAGAATATAAAGTGTTCAGAGAAAGGAAGGCATATTGCTTATATCTGTAGAGTACTATGTTACATTATAGGACTACAAACAAACTTTTCATTCAATTAAGATTTAAAGGCCATGCCAATGTAACATGTATGCTTTAGGGGCTACATTTTCACACATGAGAAATCATTTTAGATAACCATCTCCCTCATCACCTACCCTGCACTTCATTTTATTAAACTGATTCAGTTTTACTACTGTAATCTTTTTGTGAATAAAAAGGCAATGACCCACTACTATTATGAAGCATAAGGAAAGGACAAGGTAGAAGAGGAAAGAAAGAAAGACAGCTTGATATTAAGAGAGTGATGCTGTCTCTGAGCACAAACAGAATCCGGCCATCTGTTTTCTTTTTCTTTTTTTTTTTTTAAGGATTTAGGATACCTGCATTGTGGATCAGTTTGATCTAGTTCCAAAGCAGTAGTTTAGATCTGACAGTTCAATGAAGCCTGTTCAATGCTTGGCAGAGCTACCACACTCCATACAGACATACCAACTTTCTCAGAATAATTATTCACAACATGAAAGCAGTAAGAGAGAAAAATGCAGATATTTTGCAAACAAAACTAAAACCACAATCCTCAAGAATTAAAAAGAAATTATAGAACTTCTCAAAGGTTATCCCTTTATCAGTAAGTAGAGCTGTAGAAGTAGGAAAATAAAGGAGCACAGAAGAGTCGGAGATGTTTCCTCTGACACCTCTAAGCCAATGATAGTAACTGCCAGGGGAGGTAATGAATAAGGGATAGTCTAGATAAACCTGATTCACTGGTCTCCCTCTAAAGCATCCCCTCTTGCCACTGTTGGAAACAGGATAGTGGGCTAGATAGACCATTATTCTAAGCAAGTATGGTACTTCTGGTCTTCTTAGATGCACATTTTAGTACAAAATGGTGTTGCTCAGAGTCTGAAGTAAATATGGGGGTTAGACTACATGATCTAGGAGCTGGATTAAATGATGTCCTACAGTCCCTTCCAGCTACTTTTCTATGATTTTATCTTTCCCACTGGGTTAAATATGGCTTACAAAGTAGACTATGCATGTTTACTATGGCATATGTGCAAACATGATTACAAAGAAAGAAGGCTGGTCTGAAACCTGAAGATTGCTAATACAACCAAGCCATCAAAAAAAAGAAAAAAAAAAAGAATCAGGTAAAATGTTTTGAGAGAAGCTCCAAAAGGATATATAGCATGGGGTAGATGTGCACCTTAAGAAGTAGGCAACTGCATGTTATGATGGCATAATAGATTTCATCTTGGTTTATGACGGCAGGAATTTTTTTGAACTAGGTATGCTCATCACAATATCTGGGTATGCACTACAGATTTTGCATCTGTTACTAGGGCTTGGACTTAATCTATCAGTTTGACACTACTCAACATCCAAGTAGCAGAAGGCCTTCTCTCATAGGGATCTGCTTTTATTTAGTGAGTGTCATGTCAGAGTTCTTTCTTTTGCTCTGGAGAGATGGTAAAGACATTGCAGGGGAAAACCACAGGCATATAAAAGTTGCTGGGTCCTCAGAATGACACTGCTGGCATATCTGAGAAGCTGTCTTATTTCAGGGAATATTATTATAGTCACTGCAAAATCATTGTATAAAGTGCAACTTTTTCAAGTCATTGGTTGGCAGCAACAAGGGCCGGGTTCAATTTTTGGGTATGAAGTATATTTTACCTTGGCTTGAGCCCTAACCCAGACCAACTGGGAAACACTACATGAATTACTAGGGTGTCCAGCATAAACAAAACCACCTCTTTGTAAGCAACATAAACACAAACACCCACATTTATTACAGAGACTAAAAAAAAAGATGATAAAAGACTATTAACTACAAAGCAAAGTCTATAGGTAGCACCCTCTTGGGAAGGCTTCACCCATATCCAGGCAGACTCAGACTTAGGGCTCCTCTATGGGTAGTTCTGGGAGCCTGCACCCCTATACCTGTCCTTCAGCAATAGGCTGGAGAGTTAAGCCCACACCAGAGTCCTGAGTTGCTCCTTGGGTTCACTGTGCTGTGGGGAGCTGCTCAAGTGTGTGGGTCTGTCTGTGTTCCAAGGGGCTTGGTTGCTCCTGGAGACTTGGTACAGAGCTGACCTCCACTTCCACATAGTGGTTTTGAGGGGTTAACTGCAACTTTTGTCAGCATACCGCATACCAAAATTCCTAGTCCTTAGAGGAAAGGTTAGGCCTATCATGGCTCAGTCCTGAACTACATCTAGCACTCAACCCCACTGCTTGGTTGGAACATAAAGACAACAAGGGACAAAAGGAGGCCCAGGCTCATTTTACTGGGCCTGAACTGAGCAGCAAAAAGCCAGCAAGGCCTATACTGCATTGAGGCCTGGATAGACAACAAGTAGTGCCAGGTCTTATCCTGGCCCAAATCTGTCAGCCAAATATGGCTGAGATTGAGCTGCAGAGCTAGGCTGAAATCCAATAGCTGTGAAACAGCAAAAAGGGCCCAGGCGTATGGCTGCAACCTTGACATCCAGTCTCAGCTATACCACTGTGGTGAGACAATACAATTACAAAACAGAGGGGTCAGTAACTGCCAGGGCTCAGTGCTGGACAGTTTGCTCCACAGAAGAGTAGGGGAGCAGGGGGAGTTTTTTGGATCCCAATGCACCTGTGCAGCTCTCAGCAGCACCGGGAGAAAAAGCTCAAAACCTTAGCCGAGTTGTTTTTATATACTTGATGTGACATCACCCATGGCTTGTCCAATTAGCGAGTGCCACAGTCCAGCCTCTCTCTTACTCATCTGCCTGGAGGATCTTCTGCTGTCTCTGACTAATGAGGCCTGATGGTTTTGCATACAGGTCCCAGCTTGCCATACGCTGAGTACATGGCCAGAACAACAGGGGCCATCTTGCCTACATAAAACACGCACAAAAAACACAATACACAATATATATAGGTGTGGGTGTTAGATTTATGTGTGTATGTATATGTAACACACACACCTCTATATAGTATAGTGTGTGTGTGTGTGTGTGTGTGTGTAGACATACATACATACCCTGCTCCCAGCGCTGATGTAGGTGCGGCAGTGCTTGGAATGGGGGCTCTGCCCTGCTGCCACTTGCCCATCTGGTGCAGCAGGGGGAACAGGGGGCTGATGTAGGTGTGGCTTGCTCCAGGTGGAAGGGAACAAGCAGCAGCAGTGCATAGTCCCCACTCCCAGCACTGCTGTGCCCACATCAGCACTGGGAGCAGGGACTCTGCCCTGCCACCACTTAGCAGCTGACACAGGAGGGGGGAAATGCAGGCACGGCAGCACTGGGAGCAGAAGCTCTGCCCTGATGCAACTTGTCTCCTCCTACGCAGAGCAAGCTGTGCCCGCATCCTGCCCCACCTGGGCAAGTGGTAGCAGGGCATAGCCCCCGTTGTGAGCACTGCCGTACCCGCATCCCACGCTGCCCAGCCCCCTGTCCTGAGTAATGAGCCCCTCTGCACTGGCTGGGCAGTTTATCCCAGCCCCAGTCCTAATCCGCGCTTCCCCCAAACCCAACAGACTTAACAGCTGGAAGCAGCCGTCAGCTGCCTGTTTAGTCTATGGCCAAATCTCTGAATCAGCCAAACCTTTTCTGAATTGATTTGGAGGCTTCAAATTGATTCAGAGCTTTTAGTTGGTCTCCCAATTTGAGTTGGATTTGGAGATTCAGTCCCTGAATCAGGCTGAATCTCCTCCAAATCGAATCAGCTACTGAAACTTCACACAGCGAGAGTGTGTGTGTGTATGTGTGTGTGTGTGTGAGAGAGAGAGAGAGAGAGAGAGAGAACCTTGCAACCTCCTTTTTTTTTCCTTGAAGAGCTAAGGTTTTGTGCCCTGAGCCATTTGTTTCAATTATTAATTAGGGATGCTGTGTCTTGGTTTAGAAATTTGAGAAGTTGTCAAGTCTGTTACTTTTGAACATTCAGCAATATATTAAACAAAAGAAAGAGAGAAAAATAGAGAAGGGGGGGAGAGGGAGGGAGAGGGAGAGGGAGAGAGAGTGTCAGTATCAGGAGTCAGGGAATTAAGCTTTAAAATGCTTGGATGATTGCACAAGCGTGGGGAAATCATACAGTTTGTTTTAAAGGTGCAGTGCCTTTCTCATGTAGCTGATTGTTAGACTATGGCTGAATGGGTATTTACTATTCGCTATATAGGTCTAATCCCTCTGTAAATTTATTTTCAATATGAAGAATTTTGAAAAGCAAACCTTTTTCTCTTTTCTTCCAAACCTGAATTTGTTTTGTTCTTTCCTTCTGCAAAGTCATCAAGTCAATTCTCAGTAATTCTCTTTAATACTAAACAGAATTGGTAGAGCAGCAAAGAATTGTCTTTTTGAGTAGAAGCATTAGTAAGGAACATTTGGAAACTTGACTTGAAAACTTTGACCATACTAGATGATCCTGTTATTATAGTTCTAACATACAAATGTAATGTCAATGAAATGTAACAACACAAACTCATTTCTAGAATGCTTTAGGGCATCATATAATTCATTTGGAGTTTTTTTTTCCATCAGGGCTGTTAAACAGGAAGTGTTCATCAAATTACTGTTTATACTCCCTTACAAAAATGACCCCTGAGAGGAAGATTATTGTCACCCATTTGTCCATTTGTCATACACATACATCATGTGTATGTATCTATGTTCGCATGCATATGCAATATTTGTCCAAACAACTGTTCATTTAGGGACTAACATGACTGGAAGTACATATCAGGTTTTTGGATACAAGTCAGCCATGTCTGAATATACCCAGGGATGCCCCATGCACTGTTGTCATCTGTTGCCAGGCAGATCAAGGTAGCTTGTCGAGCTTACTGAGATGTGTGCACAGGGCTCCACCTTGGCTTCACAGAATTCTCACAGGTTATTTGAGTTTGTGTATGCAGCCCTAATGGGAGATGGCAAGGAGTTGAAAAGCACAGTCAGTGAGATAAAAGATATATAGCTTAGAATCTACCAGAACCCTAGATGCACCAAAAACAAAAAACAAAAAAAAGAAAAAGAAAAAGAAAAAGCTGGGCTGAGAAAGTGCTAGTATAGATTCATTCCTTTTTCCTGATCCTGGGAATAGCACTGCTATGCATTGCACTTGATTCAGTTTCCAGTAGAAGATTACAGGCCATAAGTTTATACCATCTTGGGTGCAAGAATCTGTACAAGGCATTCTATTCCTACTAAATCCTACTTATGCCCTTACATTACAGAAATGCCCTTAAACATTGGGGTAAAACATGTAGAGAGCACTATGCTGATCAGTTGTAGTAATGTGAATATCAGGCTTTATTACGTGCATTTGTTTTATTATTTATCAATTAAAATATGGAACAACATTGCAAACTATGCAACCCTTAACAATGGAATGCATCCCCAGGGAATATTTTTTATAAAGAGAAGGTTGTTTCTTTATGGTATGGGGAGAACTGAAAAGTCAGCTACATTTTACTTTTTAATGGGCAGAACAAACCATTTACTTTTAGTTACTGTGCACTGTACTCTTAGTGTATTTTTTTTGGTATCCATGGAATACTTTGCTGGCTTGGGATATCAGTTTGCTCTGCTGCCCTATGGCAGTCAGGATTAGCAGATAACAGCCCTAAATCACATTCTGCCTTCAAAGTTTGTCTTTGGTCTGAAGGGAAAGTGCCCTGGTACCAGTTCTGTGCAATGCAGGGTACTTCTCCAACTATTCCATCAGGCACACTGAAGAGGCATAACCAACCCACTTGCTATCCCATGATATCCACCAGTGTAGGAGAATAAGAGAGCTATAGAATTTACTAAATTCACCAATATATTGGGATGACCATAAACTTATGTTTTCCAGATGTCTACCAAATTCTTAGTTTTGCCCAAAAAAGCCTTTCCAGTGCCAGATCCACAAAAAGTAGATATTAGTGATACCCCTGGGGAAGTGCTCAAGTGCTAGGGCACTATATGCAAGAAATATGCAAGAAATTCAGACTCAATACTTTGTATGCCTGTATTTAAAGGCTATAATATGATGAAACCAGGTGTTTGGGGCTTGGTTCTTAATCACTCATGTTGAAGCTGTTCCATTTTGTTTAATCAACCAAATATTCACTGGAGGAGACTGGAAGTAACCTGTTACCTAGCTCCCAAAAGAACAAGCTGACTGACAAAAAATGTGATGTACTACTGACCAAGTTACATTACTTAGACCTGACATAGAAAACAGATTTGAAATGAGGAAGATAGCAGTAGGGCTGTGTGAAACAGCACTGTTCTGCTTCGACTTCCATTTCAACATTTTGACAGAACAGAGTTTTGTTTCATTTCAAAAGCACTGTTCCGTTTTGTTTCGTCGAAACTGCTTTGCTGTTTCGATGCTCTTTCGATGTTTTGCCCATAGGCTATAATGGGGAAGCACAACACTGCTTATAACTTCATAATTTCTTGCCTGATTTGGATGAAACTTAAATGGATTGTATCCCCTTCTGAGGGTATAAGGCTTGCCAAGTTTCAAGGAGATAGGTGAAGAGGTTTCTGGTAAACTGCACCTCAACTGTTGACAAGCAGGAGCCAGGGAGCAGGAGCAGCCTCCTGTGATCCAGCAGGCAGATCAGGGGCCTGTGCCCCAGGAGGAGTCCAGCAGAACCCCACAGCCCTCCTGGGGCTGCAGGTGGGCTCCTGATCTGCCTGCCAGATGACAGGAGGCTGGTTTTGCTGCCTGGGGCCAGCAGAAGCACCAATCTGCCAGTCCCAGATGGCAGGAGCAGCCTCCTGTCATCCAACAGGCAGATCAGGGGCCCACACCCCTGGGAGGAGTCTGGAAGAAACCCAAAGCCCTCCCAGGGGTGCAGGCAGGCCCCCAAAGCTGTTTTGAAAGATTTTGTTTCATTCAGGTTTCACTGTTTTGAGCTTGAAATGCATTAAAACAGCTTCAAAATGAAAGACCGGGCAAATTTTTGCACAGTTCTAGAAAGCAGGTATGGTCTTTATTGAACATACAGTCACTTAAGATACTGTATGACAGCAAGGCCTCAAATATAAATTTCACTCTATGATACCTGCATGCAAACTATGTGCTTTCATCAGGAATATGATCTCCAGCAGATGATTTAAACTTACTACTAGCCAAGGAGAAAAAAGTAGAGTCCTAACTGAAGAATGGAGTCCCTCAAGAGTCACTGCTAGCACCAAGACTTTTCAGTGTATATGTCTCAGGCTTGCTGCATACAGCATCTGAGCAATACATGTATGCTGATGATGCTGCCATAGTAGCCTAAGGAACTGACATGACAGAACTGGAAAAAATACTGAGTATGGACATGGAACTCATAGTTTCATAGTTGTTAGGGATAGAAGGGACCTGCACTTTCCTGCACTTGGGCAGGAAAGACAGCTGGGGTCAGATGACCCCAGCAAGATTGGTGTCAAGATGCTTTTTGAAGATCACCAGTGTGAATGACTATATCACCTGTGTAGGGAGCCTGTTCCAAAACCTTGGTACTTGACTTGTATAGAAGTTTTTCATTATATCTTGCCTCAAGCAATCTTCAATCAGCTTGTTTCCATTATTTTTTGTCCTCCCCTGGGGGAACTTTGTGAACAAATGCTCCCCTGGGCTCTGATGTACGCCCTTGATATGTTTATAGGCTGCCACCAAGTCCCCTCTGAGTCTCCTCTTCTCCAGTCCCAAGTTTTTCAGCCTCTCCTTGTATGACCTGGTCTCTAGGCCTCTAATCATGTGTGTGGGCAAGCTTTGGATTCTCTCGAGCTTTTCTGAAGTGAGGTGCCTAGAACTGGATGCAATACTGCAACTACGCTCTCACCAAGGCAGAGTAGAGAGGGAGGATGACCTCCTTAGCCTTCTTTGAGATGACTTGGTAGATGCATGCCAGTGTTTGATTAGCTCTGTCAGATATAGCGTTACACTGGTGGCTCATGTTCATTTTGTTGTCTATCATGACATCCAGGTCTCGTTCAGATGTGGTGCTAGCAAGCGTAGCACTGCTAAGCCTGTTAGTGTACTGTGAATTATTTCTCCTCAGATGGAGTACTTTACATTTCTCTGTATTAAACAACATCAGGTTGAGGTCTGCCCACCTTGTGAGCCTGTCCAGGTTGGCCTGTATTGTCAGCCTGTCTTTCAGGATGACCACACTCCCGCATAGTTTGGTGTCATCTGCGACCTTTGCTAGTTAGCTTTTAATACCCAAATGCAAATTGATAAACATGTTGAAAAGCTCTGGTCTGAGTACTGAACCCCAAGGGATACCACTGGTTACCCTCCACCATGATGACTCAGTTCCATCAATCAATTCTCTCTGGGTCAGAGCCAGTTACCCAACCACCAGCCAATAAAGTAGTCGAGGACACATTTCTGCAATTTTTTTCATGAGGACTTTGTGGGAGACCTGGTCAAAGACCTTTTTGAAATCTAGGTATATGACATCAACCTCATTTTCCTTATCCAGGTGGTGAGTTACCTGATTGTAGAAGGAAATGAGGTTGATCTGGCATGACCTGCCCATAATGAAACCATGTTGGCTATCCTTCAGAATACCTTTCTGCTAGCCTGTCTGTAGTAGATTCTTTTATAATTTTCTCCAGGATTTTACCAGGGATTGAGGTCAAACTGATTGGCTTGTAATTTCCTGGGTCCTCTTTCTCCCTTTCTTAAAGATAGGCACCACGTTGTCTTCTTCCAGTCTTCTGGGACCTCTCCTTAGCACCATGAGACTTCAAATAACTTTGCCATAGGTCACGTGATGATGTTGGCCATTTTTTTTAGCACCCTTGAGTGCAGTTCATCTGGTCCTGCTGACTTGAAGATATTTAGCCTTCATAGGTGTTCCCCTACAAAGATCTATGCCAACTATGGAAGGGTGGTCACCCCTACCATGATCATCCTGTATTCTGTCAAGCAGGCTAACACCCTTGGACTGGTGGAATATTGACGTGAAGTATTCATTTAGGAGTTCAGTTTTGTCCTGAGCGTCGATTATCAGCTGTCCCATTTCATTCATCAGGGACCCTATGATTTCCTTATTTTTTCTCCATCTCCCTACATATCTAAAGAAGGACTTTTTGTTGTCCTTGATTCCAGTTGCCAATCTGTATTTGTTTTGTGCTTTTGCTGTCCTGAACTGCTCCCTACAGTTGTGGGCTGTTGCTGAGTACTCCTTTTTGGTAGTTATTCCTTTCTTCCAACCTTTGTAGGCTTATTGTTTTAATTTCAGGAGGTCTGTGACTTCCCTGTTGGGCCAAGGGTCTCCCATCCCTTTTGCTGCCTCTCTTATGAAAGGGAATGGATTTCCTTTGAGCTTTTAGGATTGCTTCCGTGAGGAATGACCACTCACATTGTACTCCCTTCTTCATTGGACCATGGTCCCACAGGACCTTGCCAACCAATCCCCTAAGCTTGTGGAAGTTAGCTTTCCTAAAATGAAGGATTTCTACCCTACTGGATGATTTCCCTGACTTATGGTGGGTGGAGAAAGTGATCATCTCATGGTCACTGTTCCCAGTTTCCCTTCAATCCTCACAGTGCTCACTAGATTGTCCTCTCTGGCCAGAACCAAGTGTAGGACTGCCTTGCCCATTGTTGGCCCATAAACTTCTTGTGTTAGATAGAGCTCCTCAACACAAGTGAGAAAGCTTTGTGAGCAATCAGATCTAGCCGAGTGCTCATCCCACAAAATGTCTGGGTAGTTGAAGTCACCCATGATGACTATTCTCTAAGAGCATGCAGCCTCTACCAATTCTCTAGAGAATTCTTGGTCTAGCTGTTACTCTTGGTTTGGAGGGCTGTAATAAACTCTTATGGTCAAATCCCCTTCTCCATGCTCTCTCCATATCTTGACCCAGAGGGTCTCAAGTCACCATTCTTTGTTTCCAATCTTTGCTTCTAGGGAGGTGTAATGTTCCTTCACATAGAGAGCAACTCCACTGCTCTGCCTATGGTCCAGTCTTAGGTGGAGTCCCATCAGGTCCCTGTGACTCCTATAAGATTATATTAGTTGCTGGTTAGTAGGAGGGCCAGTTCCTCTTGCTTGTTTCCCATGCTTCTGGCATAATGTATAGGCAACTAAGCCTGCTGCTGGATGCCCTAGGCTTTTGGGTGAGCTGTGGAATAACCTGTCCATTGGCCAGTGTCAGAGAAAGTTTCCTATTTTATCCAGGGATGCTGGTTTCAAGATTACCATTTTTTGGGCTTGTGCTAGTGGTTGATGGCCCATCCCCCAGCAATCTCACTTTAAAGCCGTAAGTGGCCTAGGAGTTGGCCTGCAAACTGCCTGCAAACTCCTTACCCTGTTTGCAGTCCCTTTTCACAGGCTCCCTGGTCACTGGCTCCCTGGTCACCTGGGGAGTCTCCTTTTATATCCTTCTGGGCTTGGAATGACTCATCCCCTTTGTTAGGGCTTCTCTTAGGCCCAGGCAGCAATCACTCAACAATCAACAATCAGCAATCACTCCCAGCTTCTCAGAGCACACAGCCCAAACACGCACAGCCTGCCAAACAAACAATCACTGAGCAAAAACAAAGGCACAGGCAGCTGGATCTCTTACCTTGCTTGGGAAGGATCTGGTGCCGGGCCCCTCTCCTCCTTCCTCCTCTTGTCCCCAGCAAATGCCTGCAAACTACTTACCCTGTTTGCAGTCCCTGTTTGCAGGCTCCCTGGTCACTGGCTCGACTCCCATTGCTAACTCTCTCTACAAGTGGCTTTTGAATTTAGGCATAAATAAATCAGTATCATCACTTTTTCACCTAAACAATAATTGAATCAAGAGCACACTGACTATCAGAGTAGGCAACCACATCCTTCCCCATGGGCATGCCCCAACCTACCTATGAGTCACATTAGACTGTTACCTCACCTATAAACATCACATTCAGAAGCTCAACAGTAAAGTCTATGCATGTTTAGCCAGCAAGACATAGGGTGCCAACTTCAGAACCACCACAGTTGCAATTTTATATGCCCCAGCAAAATATTGTGCTTCTGTATGGTCCAGAAATTGTTACATGAAAAAGCTTGACACTACTTAACAGTGTGCTGAGAATCATAGCTGGCAGCACAACTTACACACACACATATATACTCCCTGTACTCTCAGATATTAGACCAAGAGATATAAGAGAGACCCCATCATCATTATTGGCAATAGAGGCAAGAGATTATGAAAATCACATGCTCCATCAATTGCTAAATGAAGGCCTGAATGGATGGAGGCTTAAGAGGCTTAAAAGTCATAAACCATTTATATATGAAGCTCCCAAGCTCCTGGAAGAGATTGGGGATGCTGAACCAAACCTACAGGTAGGAACAGAATGGGCTGACTGATGGGAAAGATTAGATGTATTCCTGCAGCAGTTTATACCAACACCAAACAAGCCCTCATGGGGCATGACCTTGACACAGAAGCATGGGCCAAGTTGAACAGACTGAGATCTAGATATGGACACTTCAAAAGCAACACTTCACAAGATGAACATATTAGATAGACCCCTGTGTGAATATAGTGTCCAACAAGCAGCACAGCACTTAATCTTTACAAATCTTTACAATCTTTACAAATGCCCAGATGGGGCAGATGGAATTTGAACATTGAGTGACATTCAAACAGCAGGTAGTGGCTCATAGATTTGGAAGTTGACATCTGACGTCATATGAAATACAGAGCTGTCCCATTTGCTATATGACTATGATAGCTAGTAGGTGAGACAGTGATTCTTGCTCATTGATTTAGTGAATAATTAAACATTGTATACAATGTGGAACAGCCTGAAGGAGAGAGATGGCAGTCCCAGGCAGATGCTATACTTAAAACATGATTAACCAGGAAATTGTATCTTAAATAAAAATCTGGCCACACATTCTTGATGGTAATGGTATTTTAAAATGGGAAATAAGGCAAAAAACATTATTCCACAAAATATGTATAGTAATTTTGTGGTTGGTTTCCATCGTCTCTTAAACTGAATGTGATGCCAGCTTAATGGCGGGTCTCTAGGACTGGCCCCATTGTAGACTCTAGATTGTGACTGACTATCAGCTGACTCTTGGCCACATCTCTAGGACTTCCCTGCAATCTTAAACTGGTTCTGGTGTGGTTCTAGGGCTCAGACTGACAATTAGCTGATCCCAACCTTGGGATCCCATGAAAGTCTCCAACTGAAGCTCCAGTGTGATTTTGGAGCTAACATTATGAATGAGATGGTTGTCAGTCTCAGGCCCGGGACTGCACCAGAGTCTTGAATCAGTGCCAGTGCAGTATTTGGGTTGAGACTACAATCAACTGACTGTCAATATGAGTCCTGGGTCTGCACCGGAGTCTCAAACTCACTCTGAGCTCAGGATCACAAGAGTTCACTGGGCACCTGGCTTTGCAACTGCTGTTACAGGGAAAGCCTGGGATCATGATCCAGGTTCCACCTGCACTGGCAAACAGCAATGGTGTGATTGGGATCTCATCCCTGGTCTCAACATCACACATCCTGCCATACATGTGGCATGACATGGTGTGATTATTGGGATCAGGGAACAGATCCCATAGTGCCACCAAGTGTATGCATGGCTAGGGGCTGAGAGTATCTTGTGACCAAATATCTAATATTTACTGCTTGTAACATTTACTTCAGAGATGGGAAATGTAAATTCAGATCCTTTCTCTCTACCTAATAAAGTAGCAGGAACTTAAGGCTGGGCCTCCCACCTGCTGGAAGTGGGTTCTAATACCAGGCCAGAGAGTCTCTTTTTGTCCCAATGAATATTCAGTTGTTTATACAGAGTTGAACAGCCTCAACAGATACTGGCCTAAAATCCTGTAGTCAGGGAGGCAGGGGATGCAGGGCACCTGTACACACAACCTCATTAAATTAAATAGTTTATAAAATTTAAACTTGTTTATTTTGGAGCATCGCATCTGCGTTTACACGCACTAGATTTTCAAACGAATTAAGCTGGGTCCATGACCAGTACCGCAGAAGAGTGGGACAGTTCAGCTCTGCCCCTCTGGCCCAGGATTTCCAACCCACCCCATGCCCATGCCCATGCCCATGCCCTGCCACACAACTGTGGAAGCAGGGATCTGGCAAACCACATGAGAAAAAAATAAAAAGCGAAAGCAATTTGAAAGAGAAAGCAATTTGAAGAGGTGAACTACAAAAACATTGCAGCACCATCTGGTGGACAGAGAGGGTCATTACATGTCTTTGAGTGCCTTTGTGTTTGCAAGCAACAAATCCATGGATGCAACACGACACTTTAATTCCCGGCAAGCCAAACTAAACTTCAGCCAAGGAGTTTTACTTTAATGCACAGGAAAGACTTTTAAAGTGTCTAGAAATCCCACTTGTGCAAACAGACACACAGTTACAGTGCATGAAAGGGCAGAAATTGTGGCGTGTGCATATGTCTATAGGTTTTTGCCCCTTATGCTGCACATGGAATCGAGTCTGGGTCTCTCTAAAGCTGGGTGAGTATTCCAAATCCTGAGCTGCTGGGTAAAAGGAACTGAAACTTCCTCTTCTACCTTCTTACCCCTCTTTCTTTCATAGAATACAGCCACTTCAATTGATGTAGAAAGGAAGATTTTGGGTCATCAGAATTATTGACAACAGTTCTGGTAATCGGAACTGCTTACTCCTGACTTTTTTGGTTTGGCAGCTGAACAAAAAAAGCAATTATTTGTGGATGCACACATGGGAGCTCCATGGAGGGTGCTCCATGGAGGTTTTCCTTTTAGTTACCATAGACCAGTTGAAAACAATCCCAACATTCTCGTGTATGTCAACAACAACAAGAAAAGAGAGGGGTGTGTGTGTGTGTGTAGATTTAATGGGTATATCATATATAAGCGAGAATTATTTTTTCACAATGTACCAGTTAGAGTTACTAAAGAATAGGCTGTAGAAACAGTGAAGTCAGAGAGACAAGATAGGTTGCTCAGCTATCAAAATTTCTGGTGAGAACTAAGGATAGATAGTTGAGTTTTGTATGAATTACAACGTGTGTACATCAGGAAATGCATTTAAATATGTGCTTCATTGGGAAATGAATTTAAAAATGCACTTAAACCCAATCCTACTCAAGGATGTTCTTAAGTACTGTTCTGGAGAAGAATAAATTCTTTAATTGGGTCCAAAATGGGGGATTAGCAGTGGTCTCCTGTAATTAAGCTTCTTGCTAGAAATAGAATTCTTCTGCTATCCTAGGTTATTTTTGTATACCTGTTGGATAGGAAGCACAGGTCATTGGAGCATGGCACAGAAGGCATGGCACATTCTATGAAATGACCATTTGTTTATTTCCTTTTTTTTTAACCTGGTGGCGTGGTTTCGGAATTTGAATTTGAGGTGTAATAGGGCACCTCTGCATCCCAGGCAGCAGTGGTACATGGGGCAGCATTGCCTGCTATATTTCTGCTGCTTGTGGCAGAAGCACAGCTAGATGGCTAAGTTTGCACCCTGTCCCTGCAAAGACCCAGTTGCTGCCTACTCAGTTATGCTACTCTTAGGGTGTTGCAAAACTTACATACACATATAAAACTTTGCTTAGATAATAAAACCCACTGACTATTCAATACTACTAAATAAAATTATGCATGCTTCCTTCCAGCATCTTCTTGGGATTGAAGCCTACATTTGTGTAGGAGCATTATGATACTTGTAATTCCCTCTTTTTCATCAAACTCTCACTTCTACCTTATAAAATAGTATAAACAACCTTTTAAAAAGCTATTGGGATTTATAATAAATTAACAGAACAAAAAATCCCCTTATATCATTTCATTTGGGAATATGATATTTAACAGGAAAATGTTTAACTGCATAGTCACGAAAGTCAAATACATTTTGCATCTTCCTCTGAAGGCAGGTGGCATAGCACTGGATGTATTGCTTTCCTGAAGAAGTAGAGGATAGGTAAATTAAATAATTCTACTAGCTGAATTGTATTAATTTATGAATTTTCTATGTTAGCAATTTTCTGTCATATAAAATAGTTAATCAAATTTCTGAAATTATACTTTTTCACTAACAGAGGCTGAAGATATAATCACATGAGGACCTTTCCTATTAGGGAAAAATAAAGACTAAGTGTAATATGATATTAATTCAAGCTGATGGAAAATTGGTAATAAAATATGATATCCCAGTTGTGTTAGTACTGGAGTATGTCATAATTCATGATAATTTTGAAAAGGACTGGGATTTTATAGATTATGGCATTTTTACTTGTGATGAAAGCACATTTTTCATCTTGTAAAGAAAGGTAGAAACAAATCTTTTATTGCCCAAATACTATAAGTACTTTTAGGAAGATACTGATGATGTTCCTGTTGTTTGTTATTTCACACAGTTCATGAATGTGCATATACACATGCAAAATACATAGAGATAGAATATTACACTTACTGCACAGGGGAGATAGCACAGAGGTGGTGGAAGGGGCATGAGGAGAAGCAGCAGATGTGGCTATGGTCACAACACTGTGTGGAGGCTGGAGCTTAAGTCACAGCAGCTTCCTGCCTCTCCACACCCTTGTAGTCAATTCTAAGATGAGGGACATCCTCCACATGTTAAATGGGGAATAAACCTTCATCTTAGAATCAAGCAAATATGGTACAAATCTCTTAATGGAAACCATAACCAAGTCCATTGAAAGATGACAGGAAAGAAGGCAATATTGTTATCTAATTAGTTATAATGAAATCAAGGTCATTATTTATTAAGCTTGGGAAAATATTACTACAAGCTAAATTTGTTTAACAACTGTAGGTGTTGGCAGTTACTACTACTACTACTACTACTATCATTTACATTACTAATTTGTAAAACAGTCAAGTCATTTTTCATACACAACTTTCCTCCCTCTCTCCTTTCTATCACAAGAAAACATGCATTTTCCAACACAGATTATAATCAAGGAAGACAACAAGCAGTAATTATAATTTACTCAAGTGAAAGAAGGACAAAAAGCAAGAGAGACTCACCATAATATTGTGCATCAACGTTGAAATAATATGGTAGCCTCTCCTTAAATAGAAAAGGAAAAATGTGTTTTCTGCAAACTACAGTGCCAATTGTGGCAATGGCATCTCTCTTCTGTTCAACATCTACTAAATGTTGTACTTTTAAAACTTATTTTACTCTCACTTTTAAAAAAACCCAGAAAAATAAAAATGCCTTTTGTAACTATTGAAAGAATTTAGCACCTACTTTTAAAATTCTTGTGCATAATTAATGACAGATTACTGAAGGTGCATTATATTGCAACTAGACAATACAGCTTTTTATAAATGTTTGTATGGAAGTATCACCAAGAGAATCCAGTGAGAAGCAAGGCTACGCTGTGATAAGAGGTGTACAAACAAAAACACCCTGGTTTCTCCCCAGAACAGCTTTCAGACTTTAACCCATATTTGCCAATCAACAGTGAATGCACTTGTACAGAACCAGCTGAAGTCAGCCTGGCTTTCTGTAGGAATTGCACTGTACTGAATCCACTTCTTGTCAGTTGTGGGACTGCGGCTAAGGGTTAAATCCTGCATTATTGAAGTCTGTTACAGACTTGCCACAAATCACAGTCACAGTTACTTACATTAGAAGTTCATGGGCAGGGACATTTTCTATTCTGTTTGTATGCCTTCTGCCACAATGGGCTCGCGTTCCAGGACTGAGTCTCACAGGTGCTACTGTAATACAAATAAAATATAAAATTGTTACTTACTACACTTAGAGATCTGAAATTTTAAATTATGACTAGATAAAGAAGATAGGTCATCTGTACATCAATCTGTGCAGTTAGGGCACTTTTACACATGCTTCAGATGTGGGCAGGATTGTTTTAATTAGAGTGTCTCCAAAAGCTTCTCTAATTAAAGTGACATGGTGTCTTATGTATCAGAGTTCCTGCACTTTAAAATAGCAGTGGGGGCACTTGAATTAAAACTCATTCAACAAGCTTTAGTTAAATTGCTCCTGCAGCCATTTTGAAGCACACACGAGATGTGGAGGCTGGCTGGAGAGTGACCATTACCATGCTTCAGCAGACTTGATTAATTGAGTCTGCTCTGATGCGTTGTAATAGCAGTGTCAGACAAGCCTCACAGCATGTCTACAGGCACCCATACAGACTTGGAAATAAGCCTTTTGTGCTGAGGCTGATTGTACCTGACATAAAAGTTAGGACTAATACGTATGTTTTACCTTGTGTACATGCAGTAAACACAAAAAATAAGCCTCATGCCAACCAGACAACATTTTATTTAGATATAGAGTAGAGTCATTATGTTACTGGGAATTAGAGACTCATAATGAAACCCTTCAGGGAGATCTTAAATAGAAATTAGGCAAATGATGAAATGTAACTTTCTTGGCATTATCTCTTGCTTTAAGCAATTTGGCACCTTTTAAAAGATAAAAATCCATCACAATAAAAAACAAGATCATTTTACAAAGATCTGATGTCTTTCTTGGAGTACAATCTATGTTTTCCCTTTGTTTTAAGATAACTTACCATTATCTTTTCCTTAAAATTTACTTATATTACATAAATATGGCAATAGAAATAATAGGAGCAAAAAGATCAAAAACAAAAAAGTAGAGAAGCACAGATCAGCCCAAGAGATGAGTGTTTGCTCTATTATTACAGGTTCAATACATTAGTTATGAGTTACTAAATATAGCTGCAACACACCTATGATTGATTGAAAAATTAATTTTTAGAAACTAAAATCCAAAAGTTGGACTTGGATTTTGCCACATGCAAACTCAATATACTCAGCTGAGTAAACTGTGTTACTGCCTCAAAATGGGTTTTAAGTTTTTACTAGCCCCAGACAAACACAAACAATACCCCATAAAACAACTGGAGATTTTTAGCATTTCAGCTAAAAGCTAAAGAATTTTTTGTGGAATATAGAAAAAGTCATAAAAAGTTGGAGACCTTTGGTCTGATCCAGTATGGCAATTCTAGTATTTTTAAATGGAGCTCCATGCTGTCTAATATGGGACAACTATGGGATTAAGGATAAACCCCAGACCTGTGTGAAGTGACTAGTATGCACTTTGGATTTCGATTCAGAAGATTCGGGGGACAGCGATTCAATTCAGTGATTTGAATGAATGTTCCGAATCGATTCAGCCAAATCTGATTCGGAGATTCAGTTGATCACTGGGTGCTGCTGGGCAGGGTGGATGACCCTCACTGCCCCCCACTGCCCCACGCTGCATGAGGGGCTCTGTACCAGCCCCTCAAAACCCCCTGCTGTCCCAGCCCCCACCCCATGGCTGCCCCACCCACCCCAGCTCCAGCCCATTAAGTAAACTCCCCCAGACTCACCAGTTCCTGCCGGTGGGGCGCAATCCCTGCTGCCCACACTGCATGGGGGGCTCTTCCATGAGCCCCCAAAGCCCCAAGGACACTACAGGAGCTGGTGAGTCCTGGGGTTTTTCTCAGGTTTTTTTCTTAAAGGGCCAGAGCTGAGGCAGGTGGGGCAGGCGTGGGGGGATTGGGAGAGTGGGAGGGGTTGGGAGGCTCATGCAGAGCCCCCCACACAGTGTGGGGCAGTGGGGAAAAGCGGGGATTGCCCCCCTGCCTGGCAGAACCTGGTGAGTGGGGGCTTTTTCTTAAAGCACCGGAAGCTGGGGTGGGTGGGGCAGCCATGGAGGTCTGGGGGAGCGGGAGGGGGTCGAGGGGACTGGGGAGCAAGCAGGGCATGGGGTCTAGCAGAGGTCCCCCCATGGTCCCTCCCCTGTCTCCAAGCCCCTCCCCCCCCGCTCTCTACTTACCAGCTCCAAGTCTAGCTCCAGCTCCCTGCTGCAGTGGCAGGGACTGTGTACCAGGGGGATTTCTCAGGTCCAGTCTGCTATTGGCCCACCCACCTGTTTCTGGGCCAACCACCTGCCTCCTCACCTGCCACAACTTGATGATACATAATTATGTTGTTAATTAGGTGGGAGGCTGCCCATTCTTGCCCCAATGCCAGGTGGTGCTATCTGTGGCTCTGTTCTTCCCCTACACTGCATCCCAATCCTTGCAGTTGTTAACATCACCGGCCCCACACTGGGCCCCAGAATCCTCCAGTCCAGACCCCAACCAGATCTCTCCAATATAGGTGGCCTACTCCTCCCTCATTCTGGGCTGCCTAGCTCCCTGAACTCTTCCCCATCTCAGATGTGCTCCCCCCCCCCCCCAGACCTTTAGCCACACAGGCCCATGCCTCACCTCCAAGGCCAGTCAGAAGCCCAGGCCCTTAGTTCTAGGTGTCCCTAGTGGTGGGCCCCTGGCCCTTTTGACCATTCCTGTCCTGGCCCCAGTATTAACCAGTTGAGGGTGTTTCAAGTCAGGCTTCTGAGCCTCTAGCCTACTCTCTAACAGGGGTCTGCCTTCTTGGCCCTACTATGGGGTAACCCATCCCGCTGTGGGAGCTGGGGTTATTAAGGCGCCCTGACCCACCTTTCACTGGGGTGGTCAGTGGCCTGGTATTTCCTGGGCACTCCTGCACCACTGGGGTCCTCACCAGGCCACCCAGTCCTGGCAGGGTGCAGTTTTAGGTCATGCCCAGGACCAGGAGCCTCCAAACCATCCCCTTAAGTTCCTGCCCTTTCTTCCAGGGTTGTTCCTACTGCAACTCATCTAGGCAATGTTTCTGCCTGGTTGGCAGCAACAGACTGCAGCTTTTTTGTACTAGGTTCTCAAAATGGCTGCCACCATCAGGCACCTGCTGGATGCCTGACCCAGCCCTTAAAGTGGTAGGCACCAACAGTGCCCAGCCACAGACTGTCTGAATAATCAAATCATCTTTTTTGAAGATTCAGAGAGCTTTGAATTGATTCAGACCTTTTTATTGGTCCCCTGATTTGATTTGGATTTGGAGATTCAGTCACTGAATCAGGCCGAATCTCCTCCGAATCAAATTAACACCTGCAGCTTTGCACAGTCCTAATAAACACTACTATTCTCTTCTAATTCAATTTTACTACAAGAAATGAACTCATCTATAAAATGGCTGCAGAAAATTCTATGCAGTTCCTGCCTGATATGGGTTCATTACATGATGAGCTGCAAGTTCCTTTTCTGCTAAATTGTTTATTTTATTGCTATCTCATTCTCAATAAGCAGCCTCCTCACTGTTTCTCTGGTATGTACTCATGTTGCATCCTGCTAATAATAATTCAGTACTAGATTTTTTTTAGATTTTTGATAAATAACCACCTGCTACTCTCACTTTTACTTATGCTAGATGTTTTACAATATTTAGCAGGATTGTTCAGAAGCGGGTGTGAGTAAATATTGTCTTTGGTCATATTCAGTCTTAAGTCACAAAAACAATTTTCTATAAAAGTCAACATTTGTTATATGAATGTAAGTGAGGGCAGGTGTTTGCTATTAACAACCAAAAGCAAAATATGAGTATGGCTCAGTCATGCTCCCATTGTAATCAGGGTTTTAGGTAAAAAGTGTTCTCCTGTCACTTTCATATGTATATTTTTATTTCAGTCAATTTGAGTCATGTGCAACAAGATCATCATTAAAATGGGATTATTTAGATTTACTCTGTCTCTTAAGTAAAGCATTTCTGATCATTCTGAAATATAAGTCCAGTCTTTCAATTCTATTTTGAATATGAGAAGCAGGCACGTAATACATTTGTGTCTACTGACAGTTATAAAAAAATTGTCATTATGAACAGATGCTCCTATCAGGCTTCATGGTAGAAAGATGACAGATTTTTTTTTTCCTTCTGGTAAAGCTGTTTTCACACATAAAATGAAATCGAAAAAGAGAATATCACTCAGCCTTCTTGCTAAGAGGAAGTTGGAATTGAAGCCTGGCCTACATATGTTCATTGTCAGGATTTATTTCATTTGAATAATAATGTTGCTTTTCTCACGGGGACTATAATGTTTTTGAAAAGAAAGTAAATTTTAAAGGTCTCCATCATTATCTGTCTGGAAATCTGGATTATGCATAAGAAAGTAACAAAGAGACAGTGAAACGAATGGAATTAGCTTACTTGCAGCTAAAATCAAGAGATTCTCCCATGGCAACATGAAGTGCTAAAGTGATGTTACTGTCCACAAGAACTTCTGAGCTCCCAAACTTTTAGATCTTGGACTTTAATGTGGCTGAGCCTTCAGAAGTTTTTAGCATTGATGGGTATGAAAAACTGAAAATCTTATAAGAATAGGATCTCCTGAAATGCCTATCTTCTTTCAACCTAAGAGCAACCTGTAGCAGCTGTTTCTTGTAACTGAAAGTGCCCATGTGTACTGGAAAATCTTTAGGAAGCATAGAAACATAGGATTGAAAGGTGCCTCTTGATTATCCACAAGCGTGTAAGGCCATCAAGTGTAATGCCATGCATTCACAGGCAGATTGTTAACTGACGGAATCCCCTAGATCCTTACCCTGAACCCTCACCCGTAAGTACAAAGAACAATATCTGAAACACGAAGAACACCATATATCATTACACAGGTAAAAGCTATTGAAGGCTATAGAAAACTATTGAGAAGTAGTTAGTTATTATCAGAATATCTCAGAATTATACTTTATGATTTAGTTCTAGAAGTGTCTGTACATACAAAATTAATGAAGAATGCAGGAGAGGAATGTGGGGGGTAATTGGCTATTTTTCTAATTTGTTTATAAATTAAATAGGCTCTAAAATAAAATTAAAAAAAATGGGGAAAAAAAGAAACATTTTACACATCAACACCTATGTACAACTGGTAAAAATTAGTAGCTTTGCTTTGTTTATGATACCAAGGTACACCTATATCTCAGCAAATGATGTTTGGCCTTCCAATGGATATCTCCTTCTTTTTTTTTCAGAATTAGTGATGCAGAGGAATCTATTGATGTCAGCATTAGAGCAGGGCTTTTATAAATAAAAAAAACTATATGTAGACACACACCTGTTTCTACATTAACATAAGTTTAGCCAAATTAGAATCAGCAGCAGCATCTAAACAAAAAACTGTTCCTGTTTCTTCTAAACCAGCTAAGAGTTTAAGTAATTTCATTTCTTTTTTTTTGGAATAAAGCAATTCCTCTCAGTTTAGCAAATTTAGCACTTTCAAAGGTTTTATTAACCCTGGCAACAAGATATAACTATACATAATAAGAATCTGAAAACACCCTATCTTGAAATACATCAGAAATATGTAGAAACCTGTAATTGTAGCTCAATGATTTGATTACGTTGTGTTTATTCAATTACTTTAGCTTACTGTTATACTCCCACTCCAGCACACCGATAAGCAGCACATCATTATAGAAAGCAAACCATGGCACAGTTTGTTAATGGTCCTCCAGCATTACAATTACAATTATTATATATTTCCTTGTTGGTGTTTTTATAATGCACTTAGCAAAAATTTCTTCTACTTTGAATCTTGCCTTCCACGCTAATTTCAACCTAAGAGACACTTTCTCCTTCAAAGTTTAAAATAGTAATAGGTTAAGGAAATGAAGCCCATTCAAGTCAACTGAAAGACTCATTAACTTTTGTGGACTTTGAATCATGCCCTAGGTCTAAACTAGCTTCCAATAGGAGGTGCCATATGGTGAATCCCTCCTGCTTATGCTTCCCACCACACATTTTTGAAGAGTTGATGGTGCTGAATGCAGTTGAACCTATTAGATAAGCACAGTGAATACACAATGTAGTGTAGCTTTAAGCCTGGTTAAACAGTGGAGGAATTGCAGAGCTTTTCCTTGGGGTTTTTGAGATGTTAAGCTTGACACGTGAGGAAATGCACTCAGAGGGACAGGGGTAATCACTTTAAAAGACAAGATTAAAACTATTAAAAATTGTTTAAAATTATGGTTATTTACATGGCTTTGTAGAGTTGAAAGAGAATATAGGACCCTGCACATGGTAGCTACATGAGTACATATTTGGTATATGTTGAAGCAATTTAAAACATGCAGGTGTGTACAAAGCACTTTATTGCCATGTGTTAACAGAAATGTATGGCTTTACAGCACTTTAAAAATGGGCACAGTGCTTTAAAATAATCCATGTTAAATGAGGTATTAAATTTGAATCACTATTTTACAGCACTTAAGCAGCCTACAGCACTCTAAGTAACTTCTGTACACTGGTCAAATTTCTGACCAGTGGAGAAGACCTAGAATGCTGTGGTGCACCCCCTGCCTCCTAGCCTGGAAAGCGCAGGGTGGCTCTGGGGCCCCTTCCACCAAACACTGTACTTCTGTCATGTTCAACACCATGTATAGATGAAATAAGAGGCATGTGTGCACAACACTTTAAAATGTGCTAAATGCTTCTGCACCGCTTTAATGGTGTCACTGTTTGCACGTCTCAGCAGCATATTGCGCATGACTTCCAGCCGCTGTAGGAAATTTGGCTGCAGGACACAGCTAACTAAAACTCCTCTGCGGAGTTTTAGTTTGCTGCCCCTACAGCCACAAAGTGAAGCACCGGACTCCATGCAGTTCCACAGCTCTGCAGGAAGCCCTGCAGGCAGCCTGGCAGCAGCCCGGGAAGCAGACACCACACAAGAAAAGTGGCAAGACTGATCTTATTTTTTTCCCCCCAGAGCCTGCCTGTCTGCCTGAGTTGTATGGGGGCCTGGTGCTTCCCTCCATGGCTATGGTATGCCCTGGAACTTCCCGAGCCAGGTGCCTGCAGGTGGGTGCCACCTGGTGGGGGGGACCACTGCTGCCATAGAGGGAAGCACCATTTCCCCCCCACTGCAGCCCAGGGACCCCTCTGCCCACTGGCAGCTTGCCCTCCCCTCCCAGCCAGAGAGGCAGGTAAGTCAGTAGGGTGTGTGCACGACACGGGGGTTTAATCAGCACTAAAGCACAGTACCTTCATAGTACAAGAAAA
Source organism: Alligator mississippiensis (assembly GCF_030867095.1). Lineage (NCBI taxonomy): Eukaryota > Metazoa > Chordata > Crocodylia > Alligatoridae > Alligator > Alligator mississippiensis. The sequence continues at coordinate 169,463,756 of NC_081826.1, read as the reverse complement.
AGTGCTCTAAATTACAGTGCTTTAAAATGTGCACAGAACACTTCTCTACACACAGACAGTTAGTCATGCATCCCACATTGGCCTAGGGTAAAGGGGGCTAAGTAGCTCCAATGTCATGCTAAGAAGAGAGAGGTAAGACCCCAAGCATATTGACTTCATTGGTACATACTTATTAGGTGGTAAGACATTCTTAGATAATGTTTTTAGCATGCGCTACGCAATTGTTGCAGTGGGGAAATTTGAAGACATTAAGAGTCTTTGTAGGTCTATGTTGTGTGTGTGTGTGTGTGTGTGTGTGTGTGTGTGTGTGTGTGTGTGCATTTGAAAGAAGGGTGTTTAGTTCTATCCCCTTGCTCTTACTTCTGGTGAGTGGTTTCAGTCCAGTATCTTTGTACTAGCAACAGTCAATGATGTGCTCAACTTGGATGTCCCTTGGCCATCGGATAATATCTGATCCCATCTCATTGTTTGGGTCCCATGGTCCCAGTGGCAAACACTTTGTACCATTACATCTGTTCTCCATCAGGGTATCAGACAGTGGTCTGTATTTAGACCATTTTTGCTCCTGGACTTCAGTGAAAGCTTGCCACCAGTTCTTAAAAGGGATGGTTATGACTATCATCTGTTTGATCCCAGGCTAAATAAAGTAGTGATATACCTGCTAGAAGAACAGCTATATCACAAACAGGTGGATTTATTCCATGAAAAAGCAATGAGCACAAAAAAAAAAAAAAAAAAAAAAGGAAAAGAGTATGATTGTGTCCCTTTAAGATCCAGGCTGTAAGAAACAAAAACTTCTATATCATCTCAACTGCTCCAAATGTCCACAACCTCATGCCTTTGGAATCTCCTCCCAATACTGGGAACTTGGAAATTAATTATTTTCTCAAATATGCCTACCCCCATCTGTTTTTAATAAGGGAAGGCAGCTGTGGTGTTTCTTAAAAGAAGCATTCCTATAACCAGCAAATGTGAAACAAGGATTATATACTCCATCATTGTGACCTGCAGAAGACCAACTATAACCTATGGGGAAGATGCTAATGATTATACCCATTTATTGTTACTTAGGATTATCAGATTGCACAAACTATTTTGTTGTATCCTACTAAATATCTTAATAAAGATGTGATTGTAAATTGGCTAATTTATTATTTAATTCATTAGCTTTCTTTTAGGCTTTAGTACTTACATATTCCTTTAGAATTCAATACTTATTTACCATATAATAAACCTTAATTAATGGGGTATTCTGATTGTATTATGGGTTGCTTGAAGAATGAATGTTGTAAGGCAGAGGCATCAAACTCACCTCAGACTGGATATGGACCACAGGGCACCTCCTGGACTGGATCTGCAGAGCCAGCTGAAGCTTTGACAGGCATAGTGGTGGCAGCAGGTCTGGCATCAGTGATGGTGGAGGTCCAGGGGTACCCTGTGGCTGATGACCAAATTCTGTAGAAAGCCACACCCTTGGCCATGCTTCCCATGTCTGGTAGCCCAGCAGGCCAAATGGGGCAGCTGCATGGGCCATTTCTTTAATACCCATCTTGTAAGGTTTATAGCAGCTATTCCTGAATATTGAGTATACTAAACACACTACACAGCTTTTGAAAAACCTAAAGAAGATTGTGGCATAATCATTGAATCCTCTTCTGTCACGGACAATGTAATTAGTTAACTGTTGGACTACCTATCAATAGTAATGGCAATGGGAGGTTATTCTGAACAGTTAAATTGGAAACAAGTCTAATCTGATCAGTCTTTAAAAAGTTATGAGAGTTTCACTGTAAAAACTACCCCAAAATACAGTAGCTGGGGTCTGTTGGAAACCATGAATGTTGCCAAAGATTTAACCTGAAGTCATAAATTATGGCCCTATTGCCATGTTTATAGCATGCCACATGCCCCCAAAATAAGTCATGCATCTTGTTTTTAGAAAAAAAAATCTGCATTCTGCCCTCCAAAGTAACAGCTAACTGTGATGTTGAGTATATCTTGATGGAAATATAGAGCTGTCCAGGAAGTATGTCATCCTAGAAGTCTGGGTGAAGCAACAGGAACTTCCTGGTGTGGCAAGACAGTAGCAAGGCTGGGCCCAAAACCCTTGCAAGGGCAGTAGGAATACATGGGTCTGTCCAGGGCCTGCAATCAGCATTTCCTCTGAGGTATGAGGCATGCGCGGCTGCGTATGCCACACACCTTAGAGGGAATGCTGCCTGAAATTACTTATTATTTTCATTCACAGCTTGAATAATGAAACAGACAGTACAATTATAAAAACTGTGGATGACAACAGCCTGAGAAGGATGGTAGTCACTTAGGAAGAAAGGTATAGAAATGAAAATGATCTTGATATACTGGGGACTTGATCAGAAATCAATAAATCAGAATTCTAGAGAGGCAAGCCTGCAAAGTACCACTGTAGGAACTGCACATGTTAATAATGAGGAATTAATGGCTAGGCAATAGAATGGTTAGAAGTTATGGAGGATCACAGGTTGGTCCACAAGTCATCAACTCAAACCTGTTAAAAAAAACAAAACAAAAAACAAAAACAACCCCCCCCACCCCAAAATAAGAAGAAAAAAAGGAAAACCTCTTTCTGAGGCCAGGATAAGAGGTTATCAGCTGCATGCACAGGTCTATTGAAAGAAAAAAAAGAATCTCTCTACATTTAGGTAAGATTTAACACCCTGAGGTCTTTGGAGTCATGTGCAATGAACATTTGCACAATAGAAGATTGTCAGTATGAGCTTATCTGCACAGGGCGGTTAGTTCAAAATTTGTTAGGATACAAATTTACAATAGAGTAGTCACTGCTGCAGTGATTCCCAAAGGATGTGCCATGGCAAACTTCTGCTGCTCTAATGGCATGCTAATGTGCTGTGAAAAATAATACTTTTCTTTCTTTTTTTGTATTTTAAACTGGGGGGCACAGCTTCTGTGCAGAGCAGGGGGCAGCACAGTATGGTGTGGCTGGGTCTCTGGGATTCAGGAAGGGCATGGTAGCAGCAATCTGCAGATGTCCCATCCCAGCACAGCTCTCCAGCAGCTGGAAGCTGCATGCATGCTGCAGCTGGGAGTAGGAAGCTGAGGGAGTTGGCAGCATTGTCTGCAAACTCCACACCCTGCCTGCACCTTGGGGACATGGCCTCGCCATGCACCTGGGCACTCAGCACCATACTCTGCTGTGCTCTGCTATGCATGTTCTCTGTGTCCTTCCCAGGTCCAGTGGATTATGGGCAGCTGGGAACCCTCTCAGTCAACCTGATACTGCGGCCCCCAAGAAGGGCTTTCCTCCCACCCATGCCACAACTGCTTCTCCCAGCCCCCACACTCTCTGACTGTGGTGCACATGCAGTCACTGAGGTTCTGTGTCAGAACCATAGATCCACAAGCTGCATTTGTAGCAGTGCTGCTGCTTTTCTCAGCTCCCTTTTTTGAGTGTAAGAGTGAAATGTGCTGCCAATTTTAATCAAGAAGAAAGAGTTCCCTAGGTGTCAAACTTTTGGGAAATACTGTGCAGAGGGTATAATTATCCCACCTCCCTTTCAGCCCTTGGGGGAGAGGTCATGAAGCCTACCTTATTTTATCATTCATGTATGCCACTTCCTGAAAATGAGATTTGTGCCCAATACTGTGTTTATTCATTTGTTTCTTAGATGCTTGGAGTGCCTTAAAATAAAAAAAAAACAAATACATGATAAGTAAAGATAAAAATATTAAAATAAAATCATATGTAACAGAACAGGCAATGCCCCAACACTTAACCCCACCTGCTGAAGGCATGCCCTGTCTTAGGCATGCTTATTAACACATACTCAAGCCACTCAAAGGCAACTACATTGCTTCATTTCCCAAGTGTGGCATGCAATTGGTAAAGACCTTAGCATGAAACTGGAAGGGTTGCTCATGGAGGAGTGGGAGCTCATGCACATAGTATGACAGCATAGACATGCCCTTATCGTGCAAATGATCATGTGAGGAGTTACTTTATAACAGCTCAGATAAACCAGTAACTTGCCCATTGTTTTAAAAATTGTTAAAACTAACAACTACAACAAACCACTGTAATATTCTGAAAAATTCTATTTGACGCATGCCCAAAAGTTTTATAATCCTTAAATATTGTCTGAGGTACTATACTCTATCAGGCACTGGTCAGACCACAGTTGGAGTACTGCGTGCAATTCTGGGCACCGTACTTCAAGAAGGATGTGGATAACCTGGAGAGGGTCCAGAGAAGGGCCATTCGTATGGTTAAGGGCTTGCAGACCAAGCCCTACGAGGAGAGACTAGAGAACCTGGACCTCTTCAGCCTCTGCAAAAGAAGGTTGAGAGGCAACCTTGTGGCTGCCTATAAGTTCATCACGGGGGCACAGAAGGGAATTGGTGAGGTTTTATTCACCAAGGCGCCCCTGGGGTTACAAGAAATAATGGCCACAAGCTAGCAGAGAGCAGATTTAGACTGGACATTAGGAAGAACTTCTTCACAGTTCGAGTGGCCAAGGTCTGGAACGGGCTCCCAAGGGAGGTGGTGCTCTCCCCTACCCTGGGGGTCTTCAAGAGGAAGTTAGACGAGTATCTAGCTGGGGTCATCTAGACCCAGCACTCTTTCCTGCCTATGCAGGGGGTCGGACTCGATGATCTATTGAGGTCCCTTCCAACCCTAACATCTATGAATCTATGAATCTATGCTCTTCATAATGAACTAGCATCTAGCTTTAGGCTAAACTAAACACACATGGCTTGATAATCTTTTTACTACTACGTGAAAAGATTTTACTTATAAAAGTTTTGGAGCTATAAGAGTTAATGGATTTGGATGGATACAGATGACTGATTACCAGGCCTTAATTATGCTGAATCATCAAGTTGAAATGTACAATAGATTCTTTTTAGGGCTGTGTGAAGCTTTGGTCCCTGATTCAATTTGGTGGAGATTTGGCCTGATTCAATAGCCAAATCTCTGAATCTGAATCAAGTTAGAGGACCCTTTAATCTCTCCGAATCAAATCTGAACCCTCGGAATTGATTCGGAGGGATTCCGCCATTTGGACATAGACACAGCTTTAACTGTTTTTTCCACATATCTCTAGGTAGCAGGCAGCTTGTGAATGCTGCGATGCTGGGACACATGAAGTGTCCCACAGAGGTGCATAATGAAGCTCTCCAGAGTGCTGGAGAGCAGAAGCACTTCCGGTCCACTTCTGGGTCTGCCGGAGAGCACACTGCTCCCCCTTCCCCCCCCGGCTCAGTAACTGGTGCCTCTTGGATGTGGGGGGGGCACCTGGAGTCCCCCCTGCAGCTGATTGCCAAGCTGGGGGGTATGGGGGGCCCCCCTGCGTGCTTCCCGGTGCACCTGGAAGTGGACCAGAAGTATTTCTGGTCCACTTCCAGGTCCATTGCTGAGCACGTGCCCCCCCCTCCCCACTGCTGTGGGATGCTCCATCTGCCTCAGCATTGCAGCATTCATAAGCCATGCCTGGTACCTCGAGGTATGTAGAAAAAGCATTTAAAGCTGTGTCTATGTCCAAATCGCTGATTCTCTGAATCAGCATTGAATCTTCAGATTCAGCCAAATCAAATCGGGGACAGTAATCTGAATCAACGAATCGAATCACTGTCCCTGATTTGGCCCAAATCCGAATCTGAATCAAATAGAACGTGTTTCACACACCCCTAAGCCTTTCCTCCATATCTAAAGATTGTATTTGTCACTGAAATAATTTTAAAAACGAGAGAGGAAGTTTTTGGGTCAAATGAACAGGGACTTCTATATTATACAGCTTACCATAATATTATTATTTTAATTGATTGTAGAATATACGGGACTATTTGATAGTTATGGTTTCCTGAACACTTCAACTGATGCCTCCCCAAATAGACAGAAAAGCAATTACTAACTAATATTAATTAATAAAGAAATGAAAAAAGAATGAATTCCTAAAACCTGCTAACTTTATTATTGGACACATTCCACTTGGAAATATTTGGAAAATTCTCTACCCCACTGCCTAAAATTAATCTTATTTTCCAAGGTATGTTTTAAATGACAGTCTCTTAAAATTGTGATTTAAAAAAGGAATTAAGCTTTTAAATCACGTTAAAAGACCAACTGCAGATCATAGATTCACAATGAATTTCTTCATGAATATAAGTGGAACTGATCTTTCTGTCCTCAGGGATATGACTATATATACTATGCCTGTAACAGAAGTATTGAGAAAATAAGGAATTCTCTGTGGAAGAAGGAAAAAAAGACTGAATAATATGTAGGTTTGCTAAGAATGGATTAAATATTTATGACAGAATCAGTACACTAAAAAAAGTAGTGATTACCTTAGTAGGATGGCATAGCTTCTCTGGCACCAACCATGTTTGATCTGCCTTCAGGCAATTTTAATAGTAATTTAAAAGTACTCAGTGCTCATCACTTTATGGCAGGCACTCATTTCAAGACATTACATAAAATGATATGAAGCTCTTAAATCCTCATCTCAAAATACATTTCTGCTTAAGCATTTATAGTGGCAGGCTTCTCCAATTTGTAAAACACAGGGCTTGGATGAAAACAACTTATACAGTGCCCTTTTCCCTTGATAGGTTACTTACCTATTTACCCTGTGGGTATAGGAATATATTCCTCAATTTAATAAATAGTTTAATCATGATTTTATCTTATTTTATACCAGTTAAATTGCTTTAACATTGACAGGCTTATGTGTGGAAAGGCTATATCAAATCCAGCACTTTATGGAACAAGGAAACTCAAAAGCACTCACAATATACCTATAAGGAATTCTTTTTATGAGGATTTATTAATGAGGATCAGTCTTTTTGCCAAAATTGCCACCCCTTATTTTAGGTTCATGTGTTGGGCCTTTATTATCAGTGGGATTTTCTATGTGTGGAAGTGTTGAGAAGTATGTCTGATTGAAGAACCTGACTTTTAGTTGTCAACATGATTCTTTTAAGAAACATAAGACACTAAAGAATAGATACTTCAGCTCAACATGATTCTTATAAGAAACTTAAGACACTAAAGAATAAATACTTCAGCTATTAGTACATGCAGCCCCACTGTTGTATAAATGTGGACCTTAAAAAACCATTGGCTTTTCTTTGGAAAAACCCAGACTACCCATGACATTATTGTTCATTTGCAGATCTGTGTTTTGACAGTAAAACAAGGTGTGCAGAAAATTCGAGTAAATTTAGGCTCACTCAAGCCAAAATCACCCTGAATCCAAAATAGTAACATCCAGTTTTGTTATCCCAGCCTTGTTGCTGCAGATGCTTATGAAGATGATGTGGTTATAGTAATTTAATCACAGCAAATTCCAAAGCCAGTGTCAGTTCAGAAGCCTAATAATAAAGCCATATTTCTTTTCCAGCAGCTTTCTTCCCTTTTGTTCTTTATTCCATTCTTTTTCTGTTTTTGACTATTCTCATAAACTATTCCATTAATGCAATCAAAATTACATTATATATAATATCTTAGGAGGGACAATTATGGGAATGGAAATGAAAAGGCCCCAGAAAAGATGTGGATTACCAGAGAGAAGCTGTAAAGAGCGTAATTTTGGTGATCTATTTAACAGAACAAAAGTGTTTTTTCTCTTACTGAAAGCACTTTTTCCCCCCTTTTTCTTTTCCTTCTCTCTCTCTCTCCCTCTCTTTTTTTTACTCCCATAAATGCTTTTAAGACTTTCTTTGGAAAACCCGTCATTTTCAAAGTACCCTTAAGAGCATGTAATCCTTACATAATTTGAAAAAAATTGCACTTTTCTAAAATAATGGCAATTTTCTAGATAACTAGTTTATACAATAAGGAAATGCCTCAGACTTACTTTGAAAAGGGTAATGCAGTGCAGATGGATGCTCTGTTACACACTTTGGAAGGAGTATATTGCCAGCAAAAATAGAAAAAAAAGATTAATGTGCATTAGAGAGTAATCAATACTCTTATCAGCAAAAAGGTAGAAAGCTTCCTAATAACTGAAGTCTGAATACAGTTGGAAAGAAAATGCAGTGTTATAGACCAAAGCTTTCTAAGACTTCCCAAAAGAGACTATCTGAGTGATAAATAGGTGTCTTGATATTCTTAAAGATGATATGCAGTACAAATGAAGCCAACAAAAGAAAAGTGGGAACTTAATGCAAAACCCACTGAAATTAACAGAAAGACTCATGTTGATTTCAGTGAAGTTTAGATTAGGTCCAGAATAAAACTTGAACCTGGCCTGCCATAAAAACTGAATGACTAGTCTGGACCAAACACATTGTTCAAGCTTTTTAACATTTTAATTACTTGAACAGATTGCAGTTTTCCCAAGTGTTTTCATTATCCAAATTGTTCACTGAATGATACGTGCAAATAATTTTCGTCTGTAGCTGGTTGTCTAAAAGAGCTTCTTATTAAGATGCTAGGCCCACAGGTCTAGTTTCCTTCAGGAACAAGAAAAATAATATACAACCAGAGGAAAGAGGATGGAAGAGAGGAGGGCAAATTCATTGACTATTTTAAAACAGACAATAGGCTGTTACTCTGAGTGTCATAATCAGATGGAATCAGATCACAATTTTAAAAGTAAGAATTAGGCAATAATTCTCTTCCTGGAAGTTACTTCTTTCATGCTTCTCACATATTTAACAGCCTAACACAGCAGGACAAATTCCTTTCTTCAAAAAGCAACAGGTATTTTCTTTAATTACTTAACCACCTCTATTATACTCATAGAAGATAAGTAATAATGTCCCTGGCTTTTTCAAAGGCCAAGATAGGGGAACTCATGAATCAAGGATAGCTTTCAAATTAAAATTGACATTAAAATAATATATTTGTTTCAGCAAAAAAAGTTACAGACACATGGCTCATACTGACACCTGAGGGCCAGTCCTCCATCACATTAATCCATTTAGGCCTTGTGGTAGCTCCATTGTACTAGTCTAAAAGTTGTGTGACAGAGTAAGGAATTAGGCTTCCAATGTAAGTCTATCCAGCTGTCTTGGACTTGTGTTGGCCAGTAACTGAGGAGTGCAGAATTTTAAACGGACAGTATGTACAAACCCAACCATGTGTTCTTAGGGTTTCTTCTTCTAAAAGATATGATGCATGTGCCAAAATGTACAGACCCTTACCCAGGCAACTACAATTACTGGATTCCATCATCTGTATATCAACACTTATCCTTTATAAAAAACAAGAAAAAATAGACAAGTGCAACTGTAACAAGCACTTCACAGACATGCAAGGCATAGTTAAAGCCACAAATATGAATTAAATGCAATATTACCTTTTATCTACGATAGGTTGACAGTCTTAGAATGATATTGTGACAAATCAGAGAATGGTACAGTGAAGTGGCTCATTAAGATAATACAGGATTATTAAACACATCTAGCCCCATGTGCCAGATGATGGACACAGTGCTGGTCCATAGACTTGGATCAGGCCTACAGCTTGGCTCCATGTGCTAGAGTCAGTGCTGGTTTCGGGTAGGTGATGCAGGGGATGTCCACTGTAGATTGGCCCTATATACTGTATCTGGTACACAGGGGGCACATCTACACATACATTTGGTCGAGGATGTTTACTCATGAGTAGACTGTTCTCAAGGAAATGCTCCTGGGCAGGCATCTATGTATGTGAAAAGCGAGAGCAGATTTGCTGCTAATGGTAACAAACTGATCCTGCATCCTAGGGCCCTACAATGGGCTTCTGCTGCCACCAGGGGGAGCTCTAGACTCCCCTTAGGTGCTAGCCCAGGGTCTGGTGGGGTGCAAGGGCCAGGAGACAGATGTCTCCTGGCTAGGGCTGAGACATTACACCCTGTCCCCAGGGGCTACCTGCTGCTGGGGTAGGGACAATGTCCCTCTGCCCTGGCAGCAGGGAGCTTGTGGCCCTGGCTCCCCAATCAGGGGCACGGGACTTGGAAAGGGCCGAAAGGGAGGAGCAGATCCCAGCCCCCTGCCTCAATCTGCCGGTAGGGGAGCTAGCAGCTAGCTGACTGCTAGCTGCCCCACTGGCAGATAGGGGAAGTGGGCTGGAACCTACCCCACCCCTGCCACTTTTTCCAAGCCCCATGCCTCGATCACCTGAGTGGGGTGTAGAGTCAGTACCTACCCCTGACCAGAACACTTTCCAGGCCCGGCCCTGCACGCAGGGCAGAGGCTGGTTAGCTTGTTTCCCACTTAGTTCCACAAGTGCAGAGCTGGGTGTGTAACAGGCTGTGGAGCATGTTTCCCACTCAGCTCCATGAGCACAGAGCTGGGTGGGGAACACGCTGGGGAGCTTGTTCTCCATTCAGCTCTGTGAGTGTGGAGCTGGGTGGGGAACAGGATCCCCAGTTGCTGGGAGGGGAACAGGGTCCACCAGCTCTGCACTGTGGGGCTGGTACTAGGAGGCCCTTATCTCCCAGTGACAGCTCCACAGTCATGGGACCGGTGCTTGGAGACGCTTATCTCCCAATGCCAGTTCCATGACCACAAGGCCAGCACTGGGAGATCCAGGCTTCCAGCACCAGTCCCGTGATTGTGGACTGGCTCTCCTAGCCCCCTATTCCCTGATCATGATGGCAGAACAGGGGCTGGGAGATGAGCATCTCCCAGCCAGCTCCTGCTCTCCAATCAGGATCTTGGAGCAGGGGCCTTGCAGCTCCCTGCTGCTGAGGCTGGGGTACATAGTCCCTGCCTATGCTCCAGCAGTGGAGCCCACCCTGGCAGCAAGCAGTTCATGGGGGCAGGGAGCAATCTCTTGCCCCCTAGTGGATGGCTGACTGGGAGCAGATTTGCTCCTGGTCAGGCATCTACATAAGCACTACTGAACTGTTACTAATAAAAAGTAAATTTGCTAATTGCATTTGCAGGTAGTATATTTATTTACGATTAGTGAGGTGTACTACATAGTAAGCATGAGCATGTGTAGACAGACACACATGCTTACTGTGCAGTAAACTACACTACTGTACAGTTAAGCATGTCATGTACACATGTGCCCAGGGACAGTCTGTGGGCCCAATCTAGATCAGCCCTGGATCCAGCATGCAGGGCCAAGCTGACAGATGTCTTATGCCACTCACACCCTAGACTGGCGCCACACACTGCATACATTACATGGGGCTGGGGCTGGTACATACTGCATGAAGGTTTAGTCCGGGACCCAGAGGAGCACTGTGGGATGAATCATAGGACTCTGTGGGCTCGATCCAGTGCATGGGCCATATCTTTGACACCCTTGGGATAATATACAGGTTTCCTTTGCTTTATGTGTGTTCTGTATGTGCAAATTTGCTCTTATGTGATGACCCTTTTTATACCAAAAATTCATTATATATGAGGTAAATTCACTCTTATGCAATCAGTGTGGTGGAAGCCCACAGTCAGCTGCTTTATGCAGTGCATTGTGGGAGTGACACATACCAAAATATAGTCTCCTATATGGATCTGGGCTCCTCACTTGTTGTCTGTGACACATGTTTCTGTAGTTGTCCATCCCCATTATGGTAACATTCACCACAACCCTGTGCTTTTGTTTACTGTCTGTGGTTGGTGAGTACCAAAATTGTCTTTTAAAAGTGGTACAAATGGGTCTAGGGGTTAGTACAGTCGAGGCCTTGAAATGTATTTGTTACATTGTAAAGTGGGTTCCCTTTATGCAAATTCGAGTTATGCGCCATTTTCCAGGAATGCATGTACAGCATAAAACGAGGGAAACCTGTATATGTTCCATATTTTAGAAGTAATATAATATCAATAGATTTGGGGAAAAATATTTTACATAAAATGTAACTAATAAGAAGATGAACAGAAATCACTAGATTTCAGGAGCATGCTGGAATCCTGAAACATAATTTTTAATATAAGCAAAGGAACTCACAAACTTTTTAAAATGTAAAACTACCACAGTAGTTTTGTACTTAGAGACTGAGAAGTTAAGACAAATTAGAAGGCTATGTCATTGATCTTATTGGGGGAGCTTAATATTTGATAAGCTATAAATCAGGAGTGACAAATTTCAGGGCATCTGGAGGTGCACTCTCAAATAAATTAAAAGACATACTTGAAAAAACACGTGTAAGCAAGATGTGGCCCATACTACAAAATCTTGTTTCTGTTCATTTAATTTTTATTTAGGTTTTTTAACATAAAATGTTCAACTTTAATATTATTTGCAAATATCAAATTGACTTTTCTTGTTTTGAAAATGTTGAGGTGGGATGATTCAACATTTTAAGAACATTTCCCAGTTTGTCTTCCTGAAATTAATAAAAATACTCTCTGTGTATTAAACATTGTGAAATCCCAGCCATAATAAAGTAAATGGCAGTTCTATTATTGTTTCAGAGTCAACATCTTTCACTGATTATATAAAACTTTATTGTTAAAAAAAATACAGTTAAAACAAGGCAGTTATTTCTTAATAGTTTCTTGGGAGGTGTTTAAAAATACCAAATAGACCTCTTGTTAACAGTGAAAAGAAATGAAAAATCAAAATGAAAAAGAAAATTTATTGAAAAAAAAAAAAACTCCGCTATAATATAATAGTACCTTTTGAAATAGAATTTCTTAATTTAAAAAATGATGCTGTTGAAAAAAATCCTTAGATGGCTAATCCAACATGTCAAAGAGCAACCACAACATTACATTTTTTCCATTGTAGTTTTTATCATGAATTTTTTAAATAAATTTTGAAACTAATAAATAGGTCTTCGTGTTTTTGTAAAATAAAAATAGGCCTTTTAGGATTTAAAAGAATATATTAGAAATATTTAACTAGATAGTTTGGGGGCACAAATACCCTGCTTGGAGATCAGATGACAAAGCAGAGTGTGGTTCCAAGAGTCATCTTCCACTTTACCTTGGCTACCAAAGGGAATGTAGCCTGAATGAGCTTTGCCTACCTGACTCTGCTGGCTGCTAGGTTGAGGGATGGTGTCATGTCTCACTCCATCTACCCAGCGATGATGAGGTGGTGGAGCCACGTTTCTTCTTTTTTCTATTTCCTCTTTTTTATCCAAAACATACATGCAACTTGCTGAACCAGAAATATATAAAGTAGTTATGAAATTCTGATGTCTACTAATATGCTAGTACTTTGCACCTGATCTTTTTTATTTATTTTTATTAACCTAAATTGGGGGCAACTTTCCATCTTTCCTTCTCCCCAGGGCAGAAATTCTCACTCGTACTTTCACAGGGGAAGGAGCTGGAACAAAGATAGGGGCACTAGCCCCAGGTGCCAACTTGGGAGTGGGAGGGAGAACTTCAGGAAGAGCAGCTTCTATGCCGCTGCAGCTGCCATGCCCACGTGCTGTTGCCACCCAGGATGCAGAGCCATCCAGTTACTCCTCTGCAGTACAACAGTAATCAGACCCAAGAAAAGTCTGAATCTATGTTGGTTTTACTTTGTATGTCTTAAAACCGTCAGGAAGAGTTGGAGAAATTCAGCTGAGAGATGAGAGACATAAGACTCTTCTGAGCATGCTATTAAGCTAACATACTGCAAGATTTTCCAGCCATTTGCTTGACACTTAGGAATCATTTAAAATGGACATTTTCTGCTGTCTTTTATGATAACCTCAGGAAAATGTTCACAATACAAAAATCTGATGTCAAAGATGTAAAATAAAGTCCAATAACTAAAGGATTACATTCAACAGGGGAGAAACGAAGAACTGGCAAAAATGCTGAATGGTTCTAACATGACTGTTCTTTTCCATAATGCCTTATTCCTCCCATTGTAGTACTAAAGTGAACTAGCCGTTATAGTATATCTGGAAGGATAAAGTAACATCAGTTCAACAGTGAACAGCTGCCAACAGTCTTTAAATGACTATTAAGGAAAGAAAGTCTTGAAATCCACATACCCAGTTGCATGTACTCCTATGTAATCAATAGAAGTTTCACAATGCTACTACCTCCAGTAGTGGTTCTCAATCATATTAGACTCAAGTCACCTATTCCAAAACTTTTCAGAATTTAGTGGCACCACATTAAAAATTGAATACCAATATAGTATGAATATTATAAACATTATATTATCAATTAATATGCTATTAAATGATTAGATAACTATCATTATATTCAGCTCAATGGTGCCACAGTCATGAAGAATTGTGTCATGTGTCACATTTTTCCATGATTAAAATAAACCACCACTAATATATATATATATATATATATATATATATATATATATATATATATGGTTCATTTTAAATCACAGAAAAAATGTGGATTTGGGGTTACTTTTTTTTTAAACCAAAAATTGGGGATTTTTTTAAATCAGAGAAAAATCAGGATCCCTGGTCACGTATCTGCTGCAGAGTCAAATCAGGAAGTGGTCTGACTCTGCATGGTATCTCCTGGAAAGGGAGGCACTGAGGGCAGGAACTGTCCTATGCGCCTCTCTTCTCAGGAAGCCCATTGAAGCTGAATGGAGAAGTGGCTATTATGGAAAGGTGCATCAGCCTGCATTACATTATGTAGGCAGGTGCATCCTCTGCTCTACCTCTCTTTCCAGTTTGACTCTGATGTGTCTACTAGAAACAAAAGCACATGAGGCAGTTTTACCCCATGGTGGTGGTAGCCTGGATATAGATGCCACTGCCTCCAGGTACAACTGCCCCACATGCTTCCATTTTTAAGAGGCATGTTGGAGCCAAACTGGGAATAGCTGTAGCAGAAACAGAACACCTACCTACATAATGTAATGTAGATATACAATCATTTCTTTTGCTGCCACTTCTCTGTTTGGCTATGACATATCTCCTGAAAAGAGAGGTGCACAGAGCAGTTTCACCCACTGCAGCACCCCTGGCAGATTCTTGTGTAGTTCACTAGCTGGTGAAACCAAGTAATTTGAATCTCCCAAGTATTAGCACACAAATATAAGCATGAATATTCTGTTTGCCAACTATTCAAACCATAACAAGTCATGTGTTTAAAATGAGCTTTTATTATTTTAAATAAAGTAATCATGAAAGCTATTACTGTAATGTGGCCATTTTTTAAATTTGAAATTGTTGCTGTCTTTCAAACTAAAAATAGCTGGTCAAAATACTAGGCCAGATTCTGATCTCATTTGTAGCACTGTACTTCAGAAGCAAGTTGATGTAAGACTGGAGCTTAGAGAGATTAGATTATGTCCCCTTCCTTTTAAAAACAAAAATATTTTCAAGGCTTTCTATAATCAAATTGACAAGCTAATCTTTCATTGTGCTGCTCTTCCTGACCAATTATGCTTAAAAACAGTTTGTCTCATTCTGCTGCAGCTTTTCTATACTTTATTCTATAACATATGCTATGAAAGGCAAAACCTTTACAGAAGGATCTACAAAATGTCCATTGCTCCATCCTCTTTTAAGCATTTCCTGTTGATCTATGCCTTCCCTGAGGGATATTAAAAAAATACCTGACAAAAAGCCATATTGTGGAGCTTTTGAGTTGCTGAGAGTCATGTGTCTTGTTCAGTTGGCCTCCCAGAAACTACTAAATATAAGAATAATTTGCTCTTTAGAGTGAATAATGAATCTACATTCTGCTGTCTGTCATTTACTAATTTTGGGCTAAAATCTACCTACTTTACAGATACCAAGTAGTACCTCTCTGCATTTAAGTGGTATATCTCATGGGTTACAGCTTTAGAGAGAGTAAGGATGACAGAATTTGCCCATCAATTAACTTAGTGCTAGATTCTGCATTCCAAGCTAGCCCTGGGCCAAGTCATTGTATATGGACATTTTCATGGAACATGAACTGTCACTGCAGGAGTTACTTTGATTGATATGCACCTCTGATTTCCAAGTGCTCCTGTGCTCCCTTTATTATTTCATGTCACCAGCAAATTATTCTCCTTTCCACTCCTGCCTATATGTAACTTAAAGCAATGACCAGCCTCTGAAGAGCCAATGGAGTTGAGTAAGAGACTTTTACAAACTCCCTTTTGCAAACAACTTGTCCCAGTCACTGTGTGTATCACATTAAGTTCTGCATGAGGCATTCTGCAATGCTGGGGAAATGGGTGAATGATTGGGAAGAGTGAGGGAAAAATTGTGGAGGCTAAGTATTACTGGGGAAGATCAACTGAAGGAGGCTGAATGGTGAGGAAAGAATAGGAACTTAGGAAACTTCAATGGAGCTTTAAGGAAACTGGTATAAGAGCACATGCTCACCCACGCCCAGAACCATGGCTGTTCCTTGCAGATCAGCAAGCATTCCAAATCCTATGAAAATAGCACCATGGTTTTTTGGAGTCCATGCCAGGAATCATGCCTAAGACAGAGCCTGATCAACAATGCTGGAGTATGTGCTTAGGACCATTTTGAGGTGGTGGACAGACATAACATTAGAAATGTCTCAAGCAGCTTGAAACACCTTTGAAACATTTCAGAAGGCTAGCATATAAATATACACACGGTATAAACTGTTCTTAAATGGAGAAAAAATGTATTTGGAGGGAAATGGTACCATTTCATACTGTTTAATTTTGGAACAGTGTGTATGGTATGTCAGTCCTCAACACATCATACAATAAAGCACTCGCCCACACCTCACTGACAGTCCCACTGACAGTCTCCCTAAACCCTGGGTGCTTCTGCTGCTGCTACCACCCTGAAAGCTATTGGCACTCTGAGTACTGCAGCCATTACTGAAATTGTGAGACACTTCTTCCTCTCTCCCTACCCCGCCCCCACCCCGGTACCAGAAGATTGGAGGTTCAGCCTCTTCCCTCCCTCCCTACACTGTAACCAGGGTTCTTGCTTCCCAGCTCCAATCCCTGAATACTTCTCTGCATCTGATCTCCAGTGGGGTGTCTCCAGTTTCTGAGTTCCAGCCTGGGGGCCTGCACTGGGAGCATGAAGGCCCAGTAGATAGCCAGCTGAAATGCTTCATTTTTTATGCATTTCAAATCTGTCTCCACCCTAACACAGGGTACTTTGCTAATTTCCAGTATTTGCTGAGTGGATGGAATTGCTTCACAGTTGTCCTGGATGTTACCTGGAACTCATCTTCAGACTCACCCGTGACTTCCCTATCTATTGGAAGACTGTCATATTCATATTGAGGGACTGCTGACAATGATGCCTGGAAGCAGGATAGATAAGCCCTTAGCTTTACTTAAATTTAAGATCTTAGATTCTTCTGAAAATCCCAGCCTTAAATTCTAGGTCAGATATCTATCTTTTATACACACTTTAAGGCAGCAGGCACCTTTTTACTGTTTGTACAGAAATGAACAAAACATGGTCTTTGCCAAAAGTTGTGGCCTATATACAGGCTAGAGCACAGGTTCACAAAATTTTTCTTATTGTATACCCCTACCAGCATATCTTTTATATTTTAACCCCTTAAATGTCAATTATTATTATTATAATGAGAATTAAATCTTCCATTACACAGTTTCTCCTGGGGACGCCCCAGAGATGTCTTGTATATCTCCCGGGGGGTATGCGTACCACAGTTTGGGAACCCCTGGGCTAGAGCAATGCATATAACAAAAACAACCACCCTGATGTTTACGTTCATTGTAATTTTGTATAGATTCATAGATGCTAGGGTCAGAAGGGACCTCAACAGATCATTGAGTCCAATCCCCTGCCCTGGGCAGGAAAGAGTGCTGGGGTCAAATGATCCCCAGCCAGATGCCTAATCAGCCTTCTCTTAAAGACCCCCAAGATAGGGGAGAGCACCACCTCCCTTGGAAGCCCATTCCAAATTTTGGCAACCCTTACTCTGAAGAAGTTTTTCCTTATATCTAACCTAAATCTGCTCTCTGTCAGTTTGTGACCATTGTTCCTTGTTAACCTGAGAGGTGCCTTGGTGAACAGAGCATCTCCAATCCCTTGCTGCGTCCCCCTAATTATTTTTGTAGGTGACTACAAGCCTTCTCTTGTGGTCCAGGTTCCTCATATAGCTTGTCCTCTAAGCCCCTAACCATATGAGTGGCCCTCCTCTGGACCCTCTCAAGTCTATCAACATCTTTCTTGAAGTACGGTGCCCAAAACTGGACACAGTATTCTAACGGTGCCCAAAACTGGACGGAGTCTGACCAATGCTGCATAGAGAGGAAGTATCACCTCCTTGGTTCTATTTGTCATGCATCTGCTGATGCATGATAAAGTGTGGTTAGCTTTGCTGATGATTTTGTCACACTAACAACTCATGTTTATCTTGGAGTCCACAATGATTCCGAGATCCCTCTGCTGCTGAGAGGGTCACTTCCCAGTCGGTAGGTGTGCTGGATATTTTTGCACCCTAGGTACAGCACTGTGCACTTGTCCTTGTTGTACTGCATCCTATTTTTCTAACCTGTCCAGGTCTGCCTGCAATTGTTCCCTACCCTCTGGAGTGTGCACTTCACTCCACAATTTAGTATCATCTTCAAACTTGGACAGACTACACTTCACACCCACATCCAAGTCACTGATGAAGATATTGAAGAGTACAGGTCCAAGGACCGAGCCCTGTGGGACCCCACTGCCCACATCCTTCTAGGTCAATACTGACCCATCTACTACCATGATCTGGGTATGACTGGTAAGTCAATTTTTCACCCACCGGACCATGTAAACATCTATGTCACAGCCTGTTAATTTATTTATGTGAATGAGATGAGATACCATATCGAAGGCCTTGCTAAAATCCAAGAAAATGACATCCAACTCTACTCCTGCATCTAAGCATTTTGTGACCCTGTCATAAAACAAAACCAGGTTGGTCAGCATGATCTCTCTGCTATGAATCCATGCTAGTTTCCCTGTTGCATTATTTTTCCTGTCAGACTCCCACAAATATGATCCTTCATAATATTTTCAAAGACCTTGCCAAGGATGGAGGTGAGACTGACTGGCCTATAATTACTCGGATCCTCCTTCCTCCCCTTCTTGAAAATAATGACCACACTGGCCCTTTCCTAGTCCTCCAGGACCTGACCTGAGCACCACAAGTGCTCGAACAGCCATGCCAGTGGTTCTACTATGACACCGGCCATTTTCTTTAGTACTCTCGGATGAAGCATATCTGGGCCTGCTGACTTAAACACATCCAATCCATCCAAGTGACTCTGCACCAAGTCAGTGTCTACAGTTGGCAGGCTGGTGTCCCTCTGATGTCCATCTAAGAACCCATTAGGAGACTTATCTTGACCCCTATTCAAGAACACTGAGACAAAAAACTCATTAAATGGTTCAGCCTTGTCTTCCTTCTCTGTGACTAATTGCTTCTTTTTGTTCAGTAGGGGTCCTATGCTACGCTGTGCCTTCCTTTTACTTCCTACATACCTATAAAAATACTTTTTGTTGTCTTTAATTTGTGTTGGCAGCCTCAGCTTAGTAGTTGCTTTGGCTTTTCTTACTGCCTTCCTGCAAGTGTGGGCTAAGTAGGTATACTCTTCCTTGGTAGCTTCCCTTTGATTCCAACACCTATATGCCTTCTTTTTTGCCCTTAGGCTCCCCTGAATTTCTCTGTTTAGCCAAGGAAGTTAAGAAATATAATTTAAGAAGACATCACCAGTGTTATAAAATTAATTTAAATACGTTTTGCATTCTTTTAACATTATTTTTGCCGTGTTAGAGTTTACAGAAGCATTGCTTTAGAACTGCTTATTAGGTGGAGGTACACCATGATACAAAGAATTGATCTTTATGACATCATGTAATAGTTGTGGGTTGGAAAATAATGGTGCTGTTTTTGATTTCTTTAAATAAAAAAAAAACCCCACACTGAATGATTTATTCCTGCACATGAAGTCAGCTCATTCCCCCTCCTTTTTTTGACTATGGATAGAGGGATTAATTATACTCTTCCACTTTTGAGCAGATGTGTTAGTATCATGCATGGTAAATAAGTTTACAGTTGTGTGATATCATAATTGGAATTTAGTGAGCTTTCAACTACCCATGCTTGAATTGAACTCCACAAGCCTCAAGCAAAGCTTCAGACAGCTAATATGGTATAGTGGAAAAATCTAAGAGAATTCCAATATTTAGGGACCCCTAGAAGGATGGTCCTTTTCTCTCTGCCCTTGGGTATTCAATGGCAATATGTATTATGTCCTGTTCTATCAGGCAGGATGGTAGCCAGGGTCGCACAACTGAATTCTGAAAACAATTTTTCTGTCTTTCTGCCATGATGAATAATTACCCAGTAGTCTAGTATGCTAGCCAGCAGTACCCAGCAGTCCAGAATCAGCATGTTGTAGCCAATCATTATATCACAGTGGATGTCCAGAAGATGAAAAGCATGATACTCTATGTGGCACAGCAGCGGATTAATAATAATAATAAACAAAAAGGCTAATGAGAGTTGAGATGTGTGTCCTGTGCTCTAGTCCTCTCCTCTTCTACGCGTGTTGTGTAGGGGAAGCAAGCAAGTTAGCTTTGTCATTTTGAAAATGAGACTTGCACTGGGATAGTGAGATTTCTCACTCCCATCCTCTCAGCTGTCTTCTCAAGTTTCCTTTCCTTCCACAACTGACAGGAAGCCAATAAAAAAAATATTTCATTTTGTTAAAATGAATCATAATTACGGATAATTAAAAACATTGGGCCAAAATCTGCGTGGACATACACTGAATGCAACTCTATTAAAGATTGCATACTGTGCACACTAGTGGTGCATTTATAGCACTGTTGTCCTAATTTGCATGTTAACACTGGAACGGAAAGATCAGATCACAGCACAAAAATTGTTCCAACTGCAGAAAGCACCTTTAAATTCAATTTCTATTTCCATGTGTTGCAGTTTAAAAGATCAAAATGATAAAATTAAGGTTGAGTGAAGTCAACAGGGTGATTTGGAATTTGTGGATAAGAAACTGAATAATCTACCTTTTGTTGAAATAATTGGAATCTCCCTCCCATACTTGCAGTTGGTTTAGAGAAAACAAAACAAAAAATAATTCATGTCAAACTGACTCTAAATTAGTTTATTCTTCACAATGCAGAATTAAAAATCTAAGACACATTTACCAAATGGAAAATTCCAATATTGTGAAATACACATTTTATCATAAAAAATCATTAGAATGGAAAATTCACAAACAGCTCAGTAAAGTATTTAGATTTAAAGAAGGCTGATATTCCACCAAAGACCTTTCCAAGATGGAGCCCTCATCACCTAAGTCAGGGGTGTCAATATCATTTGGCCCTGCAGGCCAGATGAGTGGTGCAGTGCTGGTTCATGGGCTAGACCAGCCCCACATTTCAAGTGTATGTAGCATGTGCTTGTGTCCTAGAGCAGTAGAATGTGTACTGAGTGTAGCACAGCCCTGGAGAGACTGTGCTGCAAGTGGCAATCACTCCAGGTCTTTTAGGGGTGGGAGAGGTGGGCAGTAGGCCTTAGAGCCATGCTGCACAGCCCTGGAGCTGCCACTTCAACCCCGGTGCCACAGAATGGCCACTGCCTCAGTGCTGTCACTCTGGTGCTATGCTGAATGAAGTGGCTACTCCAATACTCTGAGACATGTGCTGTTGTGGATGCTGTGTGCAGCACATGGGGCCATCCTGTATGACCTGCATGCTGCCTGTGGTTCCCTTCGAGACACACAGAGGCAGAACTGGGGGCTGGATGATACAGCTCTGCAGGGAGGGTGTGGCTATGGGCCACATCTTTGATACCTCTAACCTAGGGGATGTTTGGCTAAAATCTCAGCACTTTTATGTAGCATAAATTTATTGATACACCTTAACTGTATGTCAACAAAATCTGTTTTCCTTCTTACTACTGTGGGCTTTCCATTTAGAATAAATGTTGGCATAGTTAAAATTTGGTTTCAGTTCAAACAAGACAAAATAAAAACTTTCAAAAACCTATCACAAACCAGATGTTTCCCTTTCTCTGAAGTTTAGAGGTGAATTTGACATTCTGTCTAGTTTTATATGCAAGTAAACTGACTAAAACCTTAATTTTTCTGAGCACGTGGAAGGCAGACTCAATGACATATTGCACCCAACCCAAAGACTCTACACCTCTAGGGGCTCTCTCACCTCAAAGGCTTTCATCCGGTAGATTTCCCATGAGTCATTGATACTGGAAGTACTAGGTCCCTGGCCCCTGCGGAAGACCACCAGGACTTGGTGAATGTTTTAATGTACAATTGTTTTTTTTAACAAAACATTTTAGTGTCAGCAAGCCCAGCATTATCCAACAGAACATTATCTCAATGGAAAAGTTCCAGCCAGTATTATAGCTGATCTTTCTACCAGAAATGAGTCCATGAGAGCTGGGAACTGCCCTCCTTAAAGACATTTGTGAAAGCCTGTAATGTCTAACACATTACTATGCATTCTCCATCTAACAAGCATGTTTTTACATTTTGTGATAACAATGAAGAAAGCAACTGACCAGAAATGAATGAATGAACATGTAACCAATTTCAAATCAATGTTTTTCAGAACATTTTAACCCAGAAAATATATAAATATACATATCAGCTTTATATTTCTTTTCAGAATTAGAAGAAATTATCAGAATTTTACTGTAGAATGGCAATTCTAAATGTTAATAAACATATGAGGTCTTTAAAGCAAATATTTTTAATTGTTAACACAGAGTTGCCATACTATATTAAATATAAGGGAAACTGTGATAACTGACAATATATACTCCTCAAGGGAGCGATCCTCTATGCACAAACTAAGTCTATTCCATCTCGGAGAAAAGGCAGCAAGAGGGCACAGCAGCCCCCCTGGCTCTCCAGGGACCTAGCAGACCTCCTGAGGCTAAAAAGAAAGGCCTACAAAGGATGGAGGATGGGAGTCACCTCCAAGGAGGATTATTCTGCACTGGTCCGGTCCTGCAGGGAGCATACCAGGAAAGCCAAGGCTGCAACCGAACTCCAACTAGCTTTGAGCATCAAGGACAATAAAAAGTCCTTTTTCAGATATGTGGGGAGCCGGAGGAAAAGCAGGGGCAACATGGACCCCTGCTGAACCAGATGGGGCAACTGACAACTGACGCCCAGGAAAAAGCCAACCTATTAAATGGGTACTTTGCGTCGGTCTTTCATCAGTCCCATGGGACGCCCATGCCCGCTATGGGACAGGGAAGTCCAGGTGAGGATGATCCCCTACCCTCCATTAATGTTGACTTCATGAAGGAACATCTTGAGAAGCTGGATACCTTTAAGTTAGCCGGCCCTGACAATATTCACCCCAGGGTACACAAGGAGCTGGCGAGCATCATAGCTCAGCCTCTAGCACGGA
This sequence comes from Alligator mississippiensis, assembly GCF_030867095.1. Classification (NCBI taxonomy): domain Eukaryota; kingdom Metazoa; phylum Chordata; order Crocodylia; family Alligatoridae; genus Alligator; species Alligator mississippiensis. The sequence continues at coordinate 169,440,543 of NC_081826.1, read as the reverse complement.
TCTTTGAAAACTCTTGGTGCTCTGGTGTAGTGCCCGAAGACTGGAAGAAGGCCAATGTGGTGCCTATCTTTAAGAAAGGGAGGAAAGTGGATCCGGCTAACTATAGGCCCATCCGCCTGACTTCTATCCCGGGGAAGATCTTAGAAAAGTTTATTAAAGAGGCCATCCTTAATGGACTGGCTGACGCCAACATCTTAAGGGATAGCCAGTACGGGTTTGTTGCGGGTAGGTCTTGCTTGTCCAATCTCATTTCCTTCTACGACCAGGTGACCTATCACATGGACAAGGGAGAAGAGATTGATGTCATATATCTTGACTTCAAAAAAGCCTTCGATCTGGTTTCCCATGATCACCTCTTGGAGAAACTGGCCAGTTGTGGCCTTGGGTCCTCCATGATCCACTGGCTGGAAAATTCGCTCCGGGGTCAGACCCAGAGGGTAGTAATTGATGGAAGTCACTCATCATGGTGTCCTGTGACCAGTGGGGTCCCCCAAGGCTCTGTCCTTGGACCCATATTGTTCAACATCTTCATTAATGATGTGGACACTGAACTCAGAAGTGGACTGGCCAAATTCGCCAATGACACCAAACTTTGGGGCAAAGCATCCATGCCAGAAGACAGGCGGGTGATCCAGGCTGACCTGGACAGGCTCAGCAAGCGGGCGGACGAGAATCTGATGGTGTTCAATGCCAATAAATGCAAGGTTCTTCACCTTCGGAAGAAAAACCCGCAGCATCCTTATAGGCTTGGCAGTGCTATGTTGGCTAGCACTATGGAAGAAAGAGACTTAGGGGTCATCATTGACCACAAGATGAACATGAGCCTGCAGTGCGATGCTGCGGCTAGTAAAGCAACCAAAACACTGGCTTGCATCCATAGATGCTTCTCAAGCAAATCCTGGGACATCATTCTCCCCTTGTACTCGGCCTTAGTGAGGCTGCAGCTGGAGTACTGCGTCCAGTTTTGTGCTCCACAATTCAAAAAGGATGTGGAGAAGCTTGAGAGAGTCCAGAGAAGAGCCACGCGCATGATCAGAGGTCAGGGAAGCAGACCCTACGATGACAGGCTGAGAGCCATGGGGCTCTTTAGCCTGGAAAAACGCAGGCTCAGGGGTGATCTGATGGCCACCTACAAGTTTATCGGGGTGACCACCAGTATCTGGGAGAACGTTTGCTCACCAGAGCGCCCCAAGGGATGATGACTAGGTCGAACAGTCATAAACTACTACAAGACCGTTTCAGGCTGGACATAAGGAAGAATTTCTTTACTGTCCGAGCCCCCAAGGTCTGGAACAGCCTGCCGCTGGAAGTGGTTCAAGTGCCTACATTGAACACCTTCAAGAGCAAACTGGATGCTTATCTTGCCCCCAGCTGACTTCTTGCCCTTCGGGCAGGGGGCTGGACTCGATGATCTTCTGAGGTCCCTTCCAGCCCTAATGTCTATGAAATCTATATAATATGTATTATGGTAACATTTGGAAAATGAAAACTTTTTTTTTTTTTTAAATACAGACCTCTACATGCTTAAATTCCATATATAATTACTCAATTATGAGGAGCACAACCTAGGAAAAGGAAGGTTTTCAGTGCGATTACTAGTTACACATACAGCCATCTATTTAAAATAGTGATGAATGTGGTACTTTATTTGTCTATTCAAGTGGAAAGCACAAACATATTACATTTAAAGAAAACTGGGACGAAACATTTACAAAATTATAGACCATGGCTGCATATTTCCTATAATACCTTATCTAATCCATCTCCTTCCATGTTTTGTTTTAGCTGTAGCAGTATGTTTTGAAGAGTTTATTCAGTCTAATTTTGAATAAGCCCACTGAAATGAGCTTCAATAAAATTGCTAATTGAACTATTTGCTGCAAGTAAATTATCATTCAAATTAGCCCCTTTGTTTTTCTTTTTGCAGATCACTCACAAACTAGTCTCTTATGCCAAACAATTAGTCATTTATACTTATTAGATTGTTTATCTAAACAATGTTTAACATGCATTTTATTCACAAAATGTTCATTTCCAATATTTAGCATTCAATATTCTTGATGTGCAACTGGTATTCTGAGCCACAGTATTGTTTCTGCTCCCAGCTGGATGAAGACCTTTCTTAGATTATAAGTAACAATAACAAGAACAAAGATGATGATGAAAGGCTAATTTTAAACACACATGTTTTTTGTATCTAGTAGCATAACTGTAGGGTAGGTGGGGGCCCAGCTACCATCACTAACCATGGTTCAATAATTACATGTTACACCTCTATTTATATCTATGTCTATATCTATATCTCTCTTGCAATGTAAATATTAGGCCTGTGTGAAGTGGCTAGTATTCACTTTGGATTCGGATTCAGCCAATTCGGGGGATAGTGATTCGATTCGGTGATTCAAATCACTGTCCTGATTTGATTCGGCTGAATCTGATTTGGAGATTTGGCAGCAGCTGAATCTCCAAATCAGCCAGGCCAGGCTCATCCTCTGCCTGCTCTCCCAGCCTGGCAATGGCTTCCCCAGCTCCCGGCACTTGTACAAAAAAAAAAAAAAGCCAAGGGTCACTGGGTGCTGCCGGGCAGGGGGCAATCCCTGATGCCCCCCACTGTCCTATGCTGCATGGGGGGCTCTGCAATGAGCCTCCCTGACTCCCACTTTCTCCCCCAGCCCCCACAGGTCAGCTCTGGCTCGTTAAGAAAAAAAACCAACAAAACCCCAAACTAAACCCCAGGACTCCTGCTGGTTGGGGGGGGGGGCAATCCCCACTGCCCCCCGCTGCTCCCCACCACGTGGGAGGTTCTGCACAAGCTTCCCAAGCCCTGAGGCTGCCACAAAAGTCAGGGGGGCTGGGGGAGCGGAGAGGTCGGGGGGGCTGGCAGGTGTCACCCCATGGTCCCTTCCCCCCTCCCCCAAGCCCCCCACCTCTACTACTTACCAGCTTGGAGTCAGCTGCAGCTCCCTGCTGCAGCCACCAGGGACTGCCCAAATCATCAAAACTCTCCAAATCTTTGCCAAAGATTCGGAGAGCTTTGAACTGATTCGGACCTTTAAATTGGTCCCCTGATTTGATTCTGAGTCAGAGATTCAGCCACTGAAGCAGGCCGAATCTCCTCCAAATCAAACAACCATCTGAAGCTTCACACAGCCCTAGTAAATATGTGGCTTAGGTCAGAACAAGGTTTATGTAATACCTAACTCTCCAAGTAGGTCTTAAGTAGGACTTAAATGGCACATACGATTTAAAGATGTCTGGATTTGCTTAAGAAAAGGTATATTCTGCTAGCTTTACTAATTGCATTGGTGATAGTAGTATCTTTTTTAACCTCTTCCAACAACTCACAGGAAAACTTCCAAGGAATCAAACAAACAAAAAACCCCCCTATAAATACTTGTTGACATTGTAGCAAAACCCCCAGTTTTTCTTTTTTTAATTTATTTTAAAATGCATTCCCTCCCCTTCCCCAACCATTTCTGACTTTTTCTCTCCCTCTTTCTTCCCTAGGTAAGTAGAAGTAAGCTAAGATGTAGGATAAGCTTTAACATTTTATTTTAGGTAGTAAGTTTTATTTTTCTCTCCCCTCTTTGCAAATAAGTGCCCTGCTATTTTGATATAGATATCCACTGTTTTATAAGTGATAATTATTATGTTTGTATTGAATTTTTTTTACTCCTTTTATATTGTGTGATTACTGTTTTAGGCTGATATATATAAATTAGCATAAGTCATGTCAAGATTCCATCTTGTAATGTCAAGCCTCCATCTTGTCCCCATGCCTGGTTGTGTAACCTATGACTTATACTACCCCTCCTATGTAACTTGGTTCCTAAATGAGTGGAGATAACTGAGGGTGTTTGAGAGACAATGGCAGTAGGTCTAAAAATAGCTCCCTCTGAATGACCAAACCATCACCCCAATACATGGACCAACTACCCAGCCCTTGGAACCACCCTCAGCATTCTTCAAGAAACAAAAGATGAGGCAACCCACCATTGTGCCAAGGCTGCACATGCTCAGTAAGAACACCTGGAGTCCTCTGGAACAGGACTGACCTTGCCTAGACAGGTTCTCCCCATAGGAGATCAGAGGTAGCCTGCCCCATAAAAGGGGTAGTGAAGACTGGCTCCTTGGGATACCCTCTCCATCTGGACCAGCACCATGCCACACCACCTATCCACACAGAGGCCCTGATGGCAACCCCCTCTGGACAACACCTACTGGACAAAGACCCCTTTCCAGCCTGGATAGGTAGCTATCACCCCCCACCCTCTCTTCAACCAAGGGCTTGGACTCTGCTTCTCCTCCCTACCTAGACTCCAGTCCTTCCACTGAGTCTCTTTCTCCTGCTGCCACTATGTGTGCTTGTGTGTGTGTGTGTGTGTGTGTGTGTACCAATAACTTCATGAGGCTGTGTAGCATGTTGTTTGTTTAATAAACCTGTTATTTGGACCCCTGACTTGGGTTTTGCTTTACTACGGTTCAGCCCTTCTCCAATCTCTGTTCCTCACCCCTCTAACTTCTGTCTTATTTCTCCCTCCCTTGCTTCTGGCTCACTGCCACCTCCAACACCTGTCCTGAGCTCCTCTCTACCTCCAAACCCCCTGTTTCTTTGCCACTGTCTTATCCCCACTGCCTTTTCCCCTGAGCAACCAGGTTTCTGCCTCATTTTCTTTCTTGGCTGTCTCCTCCTTGCTGCCACTTATCTGCCCCCCACCCCCAATATCTCAGCTGTCTGCCTCAGTTTCCAGCCCCAAGCTCCCAGGTTTCTGTCTCTCTCTCTTTCCTGGCTGTCTCCTCCTTACCACCAGGGTTTTTATTTTCCTTTTTTCCCTTGCCCCAGTGACCTCGACTAACCTTGGGGCCACTTGATCTTAAGTAAACCCAAGCCTCAGTTCCTCTGCCAGTTCTAATCCTAGTTCTGGCAACTTTCACTCCCTACACTTTAACTCTCTCTGTCTCTCAACTTAACCTTCCCCCAAGTATCCCAGGTATCCCAAGTACAAACATACACACTGTACCATCCAAATTAGGAACTTACCTGTATGTATGTGTAGGGGGTTGTATGTGTGTGAACTGCTGAGAGTGTGTGTACATGATATATGAACAATGAATATGTCATTGTGTGCATGATATATGAATTAGTGGTCTGTGTATGTGTACTGAGTGTGTGGGTATGGACAGTTGATTTTTGCCTAACTTTTGGGATATATAGTGTATGTGCTTGAATTGGTGATAGGTATGCATGTGCCTAGGCTGGTTTGGATGTGTATGTACCTGAGCTGGTAGTGTGTGTGTGTGTGTGTGTGTGTGTGTGCGCGCGCGCGCATACCTAATTGATTTGTATGTTTGTATATGTGGAATTGTGTCGCACCCTCCTGTCTAACTGCACAATATTGAGATCCTGAGAGTTGGCCTGACCCCACAGGGCAGCATCATGAAGACATACAAATCCTTGGATCTATATGTATGGAGTATTTTTTTGACCAAACCTAGTTTATCAAATATCTACAAATATCACATACACAATGACAGAAAAAAGAATTTGTTGATATCATTTGCAATGATCTTCTCCCCCTCTTCCCATCAAATATTCTCACAAGCCTAACCATCAAGTTATTGTGTAGGAACTCCTCTATTTTAATTTTATTTTTCAATCCCATAACTACATGGAACCTCTGCATGCCCAGATGGGAAATGGTACTCCCTATATGCCATGGAAATGATAGTGATTTTAGAAATACAGGTTTTCTAAAGTATTCAAGAAAAAACTAGTTTTCTTTTGGGAATTTCTTTGTGAACCAGAAATGTGATCAAGCTAATCTGCCTTGTTCATGCCAGGCATATTTAGCTGCTTTATCCAGTGACCATAGCGAATGAAGAAAGCATCCTCATATCATTTGTTTTTGAGGGCTATTAGATTATAGAATTAGCATTCAGATCCCATGAGAATCCCTGAAGTGATCTGTTAGAAGAAAGAAGTTAATTGATCTGAAGAGTCTTAAGTTAGAAATAGACATCACCTTTATGTTGCCATAAAAAATATTATGGGGACACAACACTTAAGGCATGTGTAACGATATTTCCCATTTATGCAGATGCAACTGTGCTTGCATTTGCACAACCTGGGATTTCCAGCCACTGTAAAAGTCCATTTAGTGCCCTAAGCTAGCACTACTCAGAGATATGTTAATGTGAGATACTCTTCAGTTACACCACCCCAACTATGCATTTGTTCATGGAAACAGCCAGAGACTCCAAAGACTTCTAATTAATCCCTTTCGGGTGCTATGTTCTGGCCTTTAGCCAGTAGGTGCCACTGTGTGTTCTTTTTTACCCTCCTGCAGTCCTCACCCCTCCCTCCTCTCTCACAGCACACAGTGAGTGGCCACAGGTTCAAGTTGGGTCTGCTCAGCCACAGCAAAATTATTTTAATTAAAACTTTAACAAAAAGAAATGGGGGAGGAAGCCAATAATCCCTTAATTTACTACCCCCTCTTAATTCTTCCATCTCCTTTCACCTACAGTGTATGTCCTCCCACCCTCCAGTGTACTCTCCTGTCTTCCCACCCCCGCCATGTACCCTCCACCTGCACCCCCTCCTATGTGCTGCCACTGCAGTGGACATAGTTCCCAATGACAGCTGCAGCATCACCATAATGATAAGTTTTTTGCAAGTACTTTGAAACTTTGGAGTGAGTGTTTAAATTACTTCCTTCAATATTGCAAACCTGAACTTCATCACATTCCATTTCAGGACCATGACCAAAAGTCCAGGGGCAGGACACTGCCTGCCAGACCCGACACCCAGAATATACAGTGTCCTGGGTTGGTAGAAACACTCCCAAGGCAGCCAGGGTAATCTGTTCGGCTACCTTTAGGCCTCTGAAGAATCAAGTGTATTCAAAAAAAGCATCATTGTGGGAGAATTTCTTTTCATCCAAATTCAAGAAATTTGTAATACCTCCTTCTCCTACACTAGGTATTGGCATGTCTTCATCAAATGGATCTCAGCTATCTCAGGGAGTCACCCTAGTAGGGAGTTGCTAAATCATCCAAGGCCAGGGTTTCAAAAATCACTCTGCTTCCTATAGAGAGACCAGTAGTGTTATGCAGCAGATGGCTATCCTCAGACATATTATTGAGGCGCCTGGAGGGGAGGCCAACCTATCTGAAATATGGTCCCTGACCAGCTTTGTGTCCAGCCTAGGAAGCTACTGCACTCTTGCCCTGGCTAGCTGCAAACTACGCCCCCGCTCCCAGGTCCATGCCCTGAAATCAAGCAAGACCAAATACAAATCATAACTTTTTGTTCATCATCTTAATTGATTTCACAATAAATTGAATGCCTGCAGGAGTTGCCTGGTGGGTCCTTGGGGGCCCAAGTGTAGCCAGAGGGTCACGATTCCCCTCACCTGTCCCACATGTGTTCAGATTGAGGCCTTGGAGGGGCAGGTGAGGGAACTCCAGGCAGAGGTGAGCAGGCTGTGGGGGATCAGGGCAATTGAGGAAGAGATTGATGGGTACTTCCATTCTCTGTAGGGTCACAGACCTGGAGGGAAGGCGTCACAGGAGGAAATCAATGCGGCTGGATGGCAGACAGTCACCTCAAGGGCTAGACATTGCACAGTCAGGGTGACTCTCAGTGCAGCTAGAGAACAGATATAAGGCCCTGGCATCACTGGCAGAGAGAGCCACAGTGGAGGCCACTCCCACAGCCACCACCAAGCAAGCTGAGACAGAACTGTGCAGCCAGAGGAGAAGACAATGGGTCATCATGGTGGGTGACTCCCTTCTAACAGGAATGGAGGGAGTCATCTGCCACTCAGATCCCACGGTATGGGAGGTATGCTGCCTTCCCGGAGCCCAGATTTGTGATGTCACAGTGAGGATTCCAGACCTGATTAGGCCCTCCAACTACTAATCCCATGGTCCTCATCCACAAATAACATGGTCTGGAGTAGTCCGGAAGGGTCATGAGTGACTACATGGTGCTGGGAGCCAGGCTTAGAGATTATGGGGCACAGGTGGTCTTCTCATCCACGCTGCCAGTCAGTGGTTGAGGACAGCACCACAGCAACTGTGTTAGAGAGGTCAACTCACAGCTTCGGAGCTGGTGCCATCATACAGGGTTTGGATTCCTTGACCATGACCTGCACTTCCAGAATAAGGCCTTATTTGTTCAGGTTCATCAGGGGATGGGGATGTTGATGGCATCATGAGGCCAGGAACAGTGAACCATGAGCCAAGTGCTGAAACAGTCCAGGTAAGTACCAAGGGTCCCACTAAGCACCAGAATGGGGAAGTATGGCATCATCCTTATGCAGCGACTCATGGAGTTCATCCCATCAGGCATCTGCACTTTTCACTCTGGCTAGTGAGGACTACACCGAAACCTTGAGTGAGGTTTCATGGGACCATCTCTGCTTGCTGCAAAAATCTCTGCAGTGCTCTGCTGTTGTGTGAGTGGGGGGCTGTTCCGGGTGGCCATGAGTTGCGGTGGCTGATAAACAAAGATAAAAGCCATGGTTGCCTTCCCATCAAGAGGAGTAAAGTACACACCCCCACCACCACCATGCAGTGCACAAAATATTGGCAGGCACAGAGACAGACCCTGTAACAGTGGGGTACCACTTGTACTGCCCAAAACTTACGAGTACCCATTTTAGAAACAGGTCCACACCTGCCACTGCCTGTGCTAGCTGTGAAAAATTAACTGAACCAAATAATTAGTTTGGTGTCTGTTACATTATGAGCTATCAAACCTGGCATGCACCACCACTGAAAGAACATGGCAACCCACCTTCAGCAACAGATGAATTTCTCCCCCTCCTCTTTGGACTCCCCCTAACTCAATCAGCATGAACCTGGGAGTTGCCTGGCAGTGGCAAGAGGCACATTACAGGAGACTTACCTGGTCCAGCATGTTCTTTGGTCTCGGTAGCAGAAGATGATGTATCAGCCACACGGGTTTCTTTCTGACCCTCCACCTCCTCTGCTTCATTATCTCTGCTAGTCCATGGACCATGGCTAAGTGGCATTAAGTGTATGGTGACCAACAGTTCTTCCTGGCAGTCATGGTCATCAGGGAGCAGGGAGCAGTCTCCATACAGCTGAGACATGCTAATGTCTTCAACCTCAGGAGGGACTTCTTCCGCCTCCTCCTCCTCCTGCTCAACCCCAGTGATGAAAGTCTCCATACCTGGGTTGTCACCCACATCCTTGGAGAAAATGATGGACAACTTGTCATAAAAGGGAGCAATTGTGCCACCTGCCCCAGAATGAGAGTTTGCATATTTGGCTCTGTAAAATGCTCATCTTGTGGTAAAAATGTCTCATGATCCCTTATGCAAGCTGCACAAGGCCTTACGGCTGAGTTGTGGGCTGCTTTTTTCTTTTTTTCCTCCTGCAGTAGATAAGCAGTGTCATAATAAGGAACAGTCCAGGCAACACTCACTTTGTGATAAGGCTCAAGGCTTCTTGTTAGAACACATAGATTAATGCTTGCTCTGCACATAAATTTTGTAACCATCATACTTGCTCATTGCCTTAGAAGTTACACCAAGACACAAGGTTACTAAGAGGCCCACAGTTCAGAACTGCGCATGCGGCAGGCCTTTTGCCGCAGTTCCGTTTTAGGACTACGCATGTACTAAACTTTGCAGAAAAATGTAACCAATCACATATTGCCACGCTGGAATCTATTGTCCATGTTAGCTATAAAAATGAAACCTCGGGCATGGCTCAGGGTCGTCTTTGCTTTGAGCACTGAGCTCCTTTGTCGAACTGTTTGCAAACAATAAACTCGAGTTGGACCCAGCCTGAGTGTGTGACTCTCTCCTTGAGGTAAATTGGACTAGCCTCCAGGAGCACAAAACTAGCAATTTGTGCAACATCTTAGGGACTTGATTTTGCACCAGACCTAGGTCCAGTCATGATTGTGCCCTTGTGCCTGCATGCCTTTTGTGATCTCAACATAAACAGACATTCGTCCTTGGTGCAGATGGGTGAGAAGCTGCTGCTGATGGAGAAAGGCAAAATGGAGAATGAGGATGACATGTGTGATGGTGGAGAATAATGCAGTGAAGAATCCTCTGACATGGAGAATATGGAGGACATTGGTGAGCAGGAGGAGGAGGTGGCAGTACTGCTTCTGCAAATGCTGTTTACCTGGGGATTACTGCTGCAATGCATGAGAAGGATACAAACTGTGCTAGAGTGTTCAGTGGCAAGTTGTATTCCTGCTTTAACAGCACTAATGACAATAAGAAGATGATACAGGTACCAAGAGGACTTGTAATACCCAGAGGAAAGCAAAGAGGTGGAAGACGACTGGGCTCTGTTGAGAAACCTGAGATGTTCTATCATATTGTCTGGATACTGGGGCCCCACATCACGAGGCAGGGCACTAACATGTGTCAGGCCATCCCACCAGACAAGAGGGTTGCACAGCCATGAAACTGGCCAGCCCATCCAGCCTCTGTTACACTGTGAACCAGTTCAGCATGGCTGCCTGCATGGTTGGGCTGGCAACTCATGCAGTATGCCAGCTGCTAAAGGAGATCACTTCAAACAAAATTATCCACTGGTGAATCTGCAGCAAAAAATAGATGGCTTCAATGACAAGGGTTTTCCGAACTGCATGGGGCCTTTAGAATATTCTTTAGAATATTATATATGTACATTGCGTGTGTGTGTGTGCGCGCGCACACACGCGCGCGCAATATCACAACATGAGTTCCTCTTGTTTTCTAGTGTTGAAAGTTAGGGCCTTACCCTATTCAGTTATGTCATGAATTTCAAATAGAGACAGGATCTGGACATCCTGAGTGTTACTTTCTGTGGCACTACTTCTGAAAAGAATCATTACCAAAGGAGAACCATTTGACAAATACCCTAAGTACCCAAAATTAAACTTTTTTTTATTTCTACAGCATGGAGCAAAATGGACCTTGACACCCAACTGGCCATCTGAGATCTACTGTACTACAATTAATATTGCTGTAAAAGCAGTCATATTCCAAAACAGCTGATAATAAACCGAGTCTCACTTTGTAATGGAGTTCCTATCTACAATATTTTGAGATCCCTGAAGACAGGTTGTATGAGGATCTGGAGGTGAAACCACACATGTGAAAACTGCTGGGTTGGGTTACAGGCATGAAGTATTGCTAACTAATAATATTCTAAACACTATGCTCCAGAGTCATCTAGCATTTTGTTGCAACACTTGAATCTGCTTGACATTTTGTGCAGCTGATTTATATTTCAGTACAAACTAAGAGATGGCCTCAATTGCTTCTGATTATGTACATGTCCAGATTGTAAACAGCAAGAAAAACAAACAAACAAACATTAACCCATAAGTGAATATTTCATCTCTCAGCTGAAAATGTAAAGTGGTGTTCACAAAGGAGAGAGGAAAGACGTCACATACTGGCAAATGCATTCACAGCTGAGATAACATAGCAAAATAAAATGGCAATCTCATGGGGATAAGTTTGCACATGACTGAACAAGTTCAGCCCACCTGTATGCAAATTAACAGCTAAATGAATGATCTACTTCTGCTGCCAGCCTCCAATATACTCTTTCAGTTGTGGTGAAGTTCATCTCACCATAAACTTCTGTCAGCATTTCCATTATACATCATGTTTGTTCAGGGTTTTCTCTTACCTTCTTAGATGATGTTTATAAAACAAACTTAGTTGTTTGAATAAATGATAATGACAGAGGAACTTCTGAAGCTGGATAATTTAACTCACAGACTAAAAAATCCAGAGGAGTAACAATGTAGCTATGCATCTGGTGCAGTAGTGGTGACACAGGGGCAGCAGTGAATTCTGGTTGTTACCATGGTGCTGTCCCAATTGTGCAGCTGTGCACAATTCCTTCTCCACTCCCCACTGGCCTAGTCACCCCACCCTAGTTACTGCACTGCAACAATCATTTGGATACTTATTCAAACTTCTTTGGTAGAGATGGCTACCTGAAAGTCACACCAGAATGGGTTTATCACCAGAATCTTATCACCTTCTGTTTCATAGTAGCTAGGGTCAGGAGGGACCTGAACAGATCATCTAGCCTGACCCCCTGCCATAGGCAGGAATGAATGCTGCGTTCACAAGACCCCAGACAGGTGAACATCTAACCTCTTTTTGAATTTACCCAAGGTAGGGGCGAAGACCACTTCTCTAGGAAGTTGGTTCCAGATTCTGGCCATCCTAACTGTAAAATATTGCCTCCCGATCTCTAACCTAAACCTATTCTCTCCATCAGCTTATGACCACTGTTCCTCATCACCTGAGGTGGTGCTGGGGACAATAGGGCTCTTCCTATTTGCTGATGATCTCCCCTGATGAGTTTGTAGGCAGCCACCAGGTCCCCCCTCAGCCTCTTCTTGCTGAGGCTGAACAGGTTCAGGTCCCTCAGTCTCTCCTCACAGGGCCTGTCCTGCTTCCCTCTCACCAAATGGGTAGCCCTCCTCTGAACTCTCTCCAGGCTGGACACATCCTTTTTAAAGTGCGGCGCCCAGTACCGGACACAGTACTCCAATTGCGGCCTGACCAATGTCGCATAGATGGGGAGTATCACCTCTCTGGACCGGCTTGAGATGTATCTTTGACCAGCTTGAGATGCATGACAAGGTATGGCTGACCTTGCTGGCTGCGGTCTGGCATTGGCGGCTCATGTTCATCTTGGAGTCAATAATGACTCCAAGATCCCTTTCCACCCCTGTGCTTTCAAGAAGGGAACTCCCCAGCCTGTATGTATGCTGTGGATTCCTTCTCCCAAGGTGCAGCACCCTGCATTTATCTACGTTGAACCCCATCCTATTCTCATCTGCCCACTTTTGAAGTCTGTCTAAATCTAGTTGCAGCCTCTTTTTCCCTTCAAGTGTGCCCACCTCACCCCACATCTTGATGTCATCACCAGACTTGGACAATGTGCTTTCAACCCTCTCGTCCAAGTCGCTGATGAAGATGTTAAACAGTGCGGGCCCGAGGACTGAGCCCTGGGGAACCCCGCTGCTCACTTCATGCCAGGTTGAGTACAACCCATCCACCACTACTCTCTGGGTGCTCCCCATCAGCCAGTTTTTTACCCATCCAACTGTGTAGGCATCAATGCCACAGTTGCTTAATTTATTAATGAGAATGGGGTGAGAGACAGTGTCAAAGGCCTTCTTAAACTCTAGAAAGACTACGTCCATGGTGACAACATCATCTCAGGATTTAGTTACCTGGTCATAAAAGGCAATCAGGTTGGTCGGGCAGGACCTGCCTTTGGTGAACCCATGCCGATTGCCCCTGAGCATGATCTTCCTTGCTGTCCCCCCCCCCCCCAGATGTGCTCCTTGATGATTTTCTCCAAGATCTTCCCAAGGACCGAGGTGAGGCTTATGGGCCTATAGTTACTTGGGTCCTCCTTCCTCCCTTTCTTAAAAATGGGGACCACATTAGCTAGTTTCCAATCCCCCAGCACCTGGCCAGACTACAAATGCTCATACAGGTGAGCCAAGGGCTCTGCGATAACCCCTGCCAGCTCCCTCAACACTCTTGGGTGGAGGGCATCTGGACCTGCAGATTTAAATATGTCCAGCCCTTCCAGAAGATCCCTAACAACATCTTCACTGACCTAAGGCCTGACAGAGCTATCCCCGAGATTGTCCCTACCTCTGGTAGAAAGGATGTTCTGGTCCATGTTCAAGAAAACAGAGGTAAAGAAACTGTTAAAAATCTCGGCTTTCTCATCTGGCGTAGCCACAAGGTTACCATTTGAATCTTGCAGGGGCCCTACATTGTCTGGTGCCCTCTTCTTGCTCCCAATGTACTTGAAAAAGGAATTTTTGTTGTCCTTAATTCTGGATGCTAGCCTGTGTTCCATCTCTGCCTTGGCCTTCCTAATAGCTCTCCTACACTCACGGGCTGAGGAGTACTCCTCCTTGGTGATAGCACCCCCTTCCACTGGTTGTACGCCACCCTTTTGGTCCTCAGGCATTCCTGAATGCCCTTACTGAGACATGGGGGTTTCTGAGCACTCTTACCCCCCTTACTTCTTTCAGGGACTGTTACTCTTTGGGCCTGGAGGATCGCCCCCTTAAGGTACGACCATTCCTCGTGGACTCCCATCTCCTCTACATTCTGGGCCCTCAGTGCCTCCCTCACTAATCTTCGAAGCTCATTGAAGTTGGCCCTTCTGAAGTCAAGGGCTTTAGTCTTGCTTCAGATTAGTCTGGAAAAATGTCAAACCATTCCTTTTGGCATTTTTGTATCCAAGACAACCCACGATTCTATTTTGTTTCAAAATGTTAAGTATAAAAGAAAATTAAAGTTAGAAAGAATTAAATAGGTTAACCTAAGAACTGGGACTCCTGGTCTTGTCTTGTGATTTTGCACCAGTTTTTTCATCTATTTGTGTACCCAGTTGTAAGACAGAAACCTCTTTTCTTCCACATCTTATGTTTCTTGTATAGGCTTTCACTGTGTGTATATACACTGCCTAGTACAATGGCATGCCTATACATGTGTTCCGACATGTTCTAGCTAGAATGCTCTAGCGTTGCCACAGCCCCCTGTGTATAAGCCCCTATGGGTTTAAAAATGGCCACTAGAGTGCTTTAACTAAAGCTCACTGAACTAGGAACCGCTCTAACTGAAATGGCTTCCCTCCACCCATGGAGTCTTGTAAGCACTTGTAGTATACCACACAATTCAGGTGTAGCTCCATCTCAAATTCAGGCACAAATTCAAAAAGCACATTGTGTCCAGACTGACTCATCCATTTCTTATTACAAATAAGGGTTTATTCTAGGGCAGTCAAATGATTAAAAAAAAATGATTGTGTTAGTTGCATAATTAAAAAAATTAATAGCAGTTAATTGCAATTTTAATCACACATCTACAAACTCAAAATGATGCACAGAAAAATTTAAATTATGTAAAATTATGCAGGTAGTTTGTATTAGGAGTGTGCAAAGCTTCAATCTGCTATTTGATTTGGAGAAGATTCAGCCCAATTTGGAGGCCGAATCACTGAATCCAAATCAAATTGGAAGAAGAAAAAAAAACCCATCCAAAATAATTTGGATCCTCCAAATTGTTTCAGAAAAGATTTGGAAAAGATTCAGAGATTCAGAGATTTGGAATGCAGTGTTTCATGGGAACAGAAACTGAGAAGAGGGATGGGGAGCAGGGTGGGGAAAGACTGACATCTCTAGCTGGCCAGTGACTGTGATCTTTCCCAGAGTCCACTTCTAATGACAGTGCTCTGGGGGAGGGACATAGAAACAGTATATAAGCCTCTGTCTGCAGCCTCCCATTTCCAGGGGAGGAGCTGGAGCTAGAAGCAGGGGACCTGAGCACCCTGGCTAAAGAAATTCTGTGGCCCTAGGGGAAATCTGAGTTTGTGCTCCACACCACTCAAAGTTCCCCTAGACCCAGGTCTCCTTCTCAGGAAGGCACCTCAGAGGAGGTTGTGGAGGCAAGTGGCTCATCTGAGTCAGCTCCTTCTGTTGGTGTGCCTCTGCCTGCTGAGGAGGGGGATAAGGCAAGGTCACCACCCAGAAGCAGGGGAGTAGTGTAGTGTGGGATCATTGTGAGTTGGCAGATAACCCCACGTATGCTATCTGCCAATACTGCTGAAAGCAGATCAGCTGGAGCAAGGAGGTGAAACAGTTTACCACTGCAGCAATACTGCTGCGTCTCAAGAGGCAGCATCCCCTTGCCCTTCTTCCTCCTTAGCCTGGTACTAGTGGGAGTGTGCCCAAAGGGAAGTCCACTTCTCACTCCAAAGCCCCTGTCCCCCCAAAGCAGAGGCAGGCCTCCCTGGACAGGTGGGGGAAAGGTTCAGGCAAAGGGGCGGGGTGCATTGCAAGGGTGAGTGAGGTCACCTAGAGCATTGGGGAGATAATCTTTCTGGAGGGTGAGCACTTCTCCTTAGGTGAGTGGCAAGCGTTCAGGTGGCTCATGACACTCATGGCCCCATCCTACTAAGTCCCTGCATGCACCACCTTTAGCAGGAAGGTAGTGCCCTTCCTGTATGAAGCATGCAGGGAGTACTTGAGGGAGAAGCAGTGCACGGCAGTGCCACAGGTAGCTTCGCACTTCACCTTTGACATGTGGAGCAGCTGGGGTGGAGAGCACACCTACCTCCCCCTCACAGGGCACTGGTGCGATCAGTCAGGCCATTGGTGGGCTCTCCTACAAGCCAAGGTGATGGATGAGTTCCACACAGCAAGGAAGATCATGGTGACCATGAACTGCATGGTGCAAGGGTGGCTCATTGGGCAGGGTGAACTCACCCGCAGGTTCACAGTCATTGACAATGGGGCCAATCTGGTCAACGCTATCCATGATGCCAACTTTGTGCTGTGTGGCACACAAGCTAAACCTCATAGTCAAGGATGCCTTGGAGGGGGAAAGGGCTGCCAGTGATGGCACCATCACTACCACCCTGCTGAGTTCAAAATGCAGGAAGGTGGTGGGCTACTTCCATCAGAGCATCAA
Source organism: Alligator mississippiensis (assembly GCF_030867095.1). Taxonomy (NCBI): domain Eukaryota; kingdom Metazoa; phylum Chordata; order Crocodylia; family Alligatoridae; genus Alligator; species Alligator mississippiensis. The sequence goes on along the minus strand of NC_081826.1, from coordinate 169,424,035 downwards.
GTGGGGCAAGATGCTGTGAGAGAAACAGGAAAAGCTAGGCATCCCACAGCACAAAATCATGCAGGATGTGGAGACTCAGTGGAACTCCACGTACCTGATGCTGGAAAGGCTGGTGGAGCAACTGAAGGCCATCCATGAGATGGCCTTGCTCAGGGAGATTGGGATCAGCAGCCCCCTTAACAGAACTGAGTAGTATACCATCTCCCAGATCTTGGTGGTCCTCAAGCCCTTCCTTGATGCCACTGAGACCTCTGAGCACTGGAGATGCCCTACTTGGCCAGGTGATCCCCATAGTGAGGGAACTTGAGAACCAAATGGAGACATTCCAGGGGTTCAATGTTCCTGGCTGGGACAAGGCACTGTCACCAGAGGTGCAGGCACTGGTGAGGTGGCTGAAGGAGGGCATCAGGAAATGGCTGGATCCCTTGTGGTTCAGTATGGTTCATATGTTGGTGGGCATGTGTGACTCTAGGGTGAAGGGGAGCATGTGCACTGGCAGCACCAAAACCCTCAATCACTGGATGCAGGTTCTGGTCAACAGTCAGGGAGGCAGAAGGGCAGAGATGAGGGGATGTGGAAGAGGGTGATCCACTTTCCCATGCCAGCACTCCCAGCACCAGCCAGTCTCCCCCACACCAGCCACTGGCAATGTGAGCCAAGGGCATGGCTTCAATGTTGGTATCCAGATGCACCAGACTCCAGCCAAGGCTTTGGTGGCTACCTATCTCACCAAGGATGTGGAGTTACTGGACTATGTCCGCTTGGCCTATTGGGCAACCCACAGAGAGATGTGGCAGGATCTGGCCACAGTTGCCTGGGAACACCTGTCCTGTCCACCAACCAGTGTTCCAAGTGAGAGGGTGTAGTGACACCCCACCACACCTCCTTGGATCCTGGCTTAGTGGAGCAGCTGGTGTCCCTTAAGGTGATCCTCCCACTGCTGGGGTTCCCCAAGCTCCACCTGTAGATGGAGTGAGTGCCACCCTCCTCACTTCATGTGTACCTATTTCTATGTTAATGTTTTAAACCAGTTAGTGTCCCACCCTCTGAGCTGGGGGTGGCACTTACTGCATCACCAGCCAGCAAGGGAAGAACATGTCCCTGCTGAGCTCCCATGCCAGGATGAACTTGAAGGTATGGGCTGGGGCTATGGGGATGGAGAAGGCCCCAGGTCCTGGGCATGACCACTAAAACTGCACTCTGCCAATGTTGGGAGGTCTGGTAGGACTGCTGGCAACACAGCAGCCCCAGGAAATGCCAAGACGAAGGATCCCCCTGGTGAAAGGTGGGTAGGAGGCACCATAACCTCCAGCCACCACATGCATGCACACAGTCCTGACTGGGGAAAGCCAAGACCCATCATGTCTTTGACAGGCCTGAGGCTTGCTGGTTACAGGGGAATTGTGAAGCTCCAGGTGAGCTCAGTTTAGCTGCCCGGGATGCCAGCTTTCAGACTGAAAAACCCTTTGGCAGGCTGAGGAAACACCTGCAATTGGTGTGTGTATGTGTGTGTGCTATTCTTGGATGGAATAGTAAAGAAGCCAGAGGCTGGCATGCAATGCAGGTAAGAAATCCAGTCAGTGAAAATGGAAATGGAGGCATCGGGGGTGAGAGAGACAGGCTGGGGTGGGGGGCAGGAGGAAGGGGGATGTAGCAGGTAAAAGTGGAGAGGTACCTGGGGAGTCAGATGTCTGGCTGGTTGTAGTGTGTCATAAATCCAATGTCTATATTGAGTCCAGGAGTTTCCGCACCTAGGAGGCTGATGAAGTGAAGTTCATAGGCCCAGGTCTGAAAAGTGGCTTCTTTACTATTTTGTCCATCTAGGAACAGCGCACACACACACCAGCTGCAGGGATGGAGCCACAGATGGCTTGTCCAGTCACAGGTGGGGGGCAGCTCTTGCTGCTGTGTGCCCCCCTCAGGGCAGGCATGAGACAGGGCACGTGCCTCCCACATTTATGCATGGGGTGGAGGTGGGCTGTAGGCTGTGGGCTCAGGACCCCATTTACCCCAGCCCTTGCCCCTGCCCCTACCCCACTCTCTCCCTCACCATGGGGCCTTCAATCTGCACCCCCCCCCGCCATGTTCCTTCTTTCCAATAGACTTACCTACTGGGTGGTGCTCTACATGCTGCCAGGCTGCATTCCTGGCCGTGTCCAGGATGCTGCTGCTTGTCTGTGTGTGCGCACCCCTCCCCACCCTGCTGCAACAGCCCAGAGCACATGCCTTGGCTGCCCTGTGGTCTTCTGTGCTGCCACTACTGCCCTGCTGGGTGGCCTGGAGGTGGTGGTGATGGCAGAGGAGTGAAGCCTGGGTGCAGGCTCCAAAACCACATGTGCCATTACTGCATTAAATAACTTAATGTGAACACCAATTAACGCATTAATTGCATGTGTTAATTATGCCGAATTATTACAAAAATATATCAAGATCATATTTTAAGTATGTCAGCCACTTTTGGTGTTTGTTATTGTGACCAAGATCATAACTCCTTTTAAAATCTGTTAAAATAAGCTATCACTAAAAGATGTCCTGGTATTAGCATTAGCACAATGGGCCTAAAATCTCAGTTGCATCCTTTAGGCACCACTGCAATAATAAGAGGTGATAATATATCAGTTTTAAATAGATTCAATACAGAATTATGGGATATGCTGTTGGTCACTTCACAGCACAATTACAAATAGTTCTACTAGCTTTATTTACCTGACTTCATATGTTGCTAAATCTGGGAGAAAATGTATATCTTTAGGTGTAATGCTTTTCTTTATAGAAGTTACTGTATGCCATAAGCAGAATCTGATTAGAATACCTTTTTCTAGGTACAAAGCTGCTGTCTATAGGTTAACTTAATGCAAACAAATAAATACATTGCATAGTATTAGAAGTTATTTATTTGTGGCCTAAGAAAGGAAAATTGGTCAGGATATTAAAGCACCATTAATTTATAACACTTGAAGACTTAGCTCCATATCCTTATATCTTTCCTGTGCTTCATATTTGTCTTCAAACAGTTTGTGAGGCCATAATGTACAATTTTAGTGTGCATTTCTCCACGTCCTTAGAGACAAGAAAATGAAAACCTAGCAAGCATAGATTACCTTATATTAATTTTTTGTTACTGGCAGTAAAATGATTATGGACTTTATAAATATGGTAATAAATTTAGGAAGAAAGATTTACCACTATAAAAGGCTATAAAGTATTTGGGGTAGCAGTCTGAAGAAATTCAGAAACTAACATAAATACTAAAGATCTGTATAAAAAGTGGTTGCATTTCAGACTAAAATTGCTTTGGAGTGTGTTACTGTAGGTCTCTGGTTAGATCTTTAACCTCTAAGTTCATGAAACCTAATTATCTCTTGCAAGAGCAGGTCTGACTATGAACAAATGTAATCATCTTGCAATACAAGACAAGACGTTAAAAAGCTAATCCTCTTAAAAGGCAAACCCAGTCATGTTCCAACATCCATAGAGGTCTATCATAAGCAATTCATTTGTAACACACTTGCAATACACACTTGTAAAACAAATACTTTATCTCATTAGAATGATGTTATATATACCTAATAGAAACAAAAGATCCCTCCATATGGGATACTATTTTATGATTACGACTACGCTCATTATGGAATGCATATTTATAGGTTCAAAAATATTTCAAGCACATATCTTAAGTAATCTCCCAATATGAAGCTACAACTGTTGCTAAAATACATGGGGATTTGGTGAACATATCAGAAAACAGAATTTGATATAGACACAATTTGGCTTACATCACAGAATTTGAAAGGAAATGCATGGTATGTGACCGCTGATTTAATTTTTCATATGCATAACTTTAAGATGAAAGAACTTACTATGTCAAAACCTGAATGTAGATCCCTGAGGTGTGCCTGAGCTACACTCAACAAAACTCCGGAGAGATACTTTGGGTTCTATCACCTTTGGGTTTGCTCTTTATTATAGTTTGGCTTTCCATGGTTCCAAGCTGTCCTCCTAGCAACCAGAGATTTATTTGATGAAGAACAGAGATACTGTGGAGAAATCTGAGCCAGCAAGGAATGCCCTCTACACTAGTAGACACCTTTATTGTTGGGAAAAAGTGACAAAGGAGTTGCTATTGCTGTTCTAGTTCACCAAGGAAGTATGTGACAGGGGGCTGTCCTGAGGCCGACTTCTGTGTCAGCCCACCCACCTGTCTTGGGCAACCTGCCCACCAATCTCATCTGCCATGCCTTGTTGGTAAATAATTAAGTTGTTCATTAAGTGGGAGGCTGCCCTTCATGTGCCCAGCTATACTGGATGGTGCATATGTGCTCCAACATTTCCTACATGTGTCCCATGCCTTGCAGGTGTTACTATACTCATCAAGTCTATATGCTCCTGATGTTGAACCCTCTGGCTCCCATCTCTTTGCAACACATAGGCACTGGTTTGAAACTAAATTAGTTTTAAAAAACATAGAATTAAGATATTCCGGATATACCACATCCAGGCAGTGCTGATTTCTAAACAATTTTAAACATACTCTTCCCTTGCATACCTTCAAGCTTTCATTATGAAAATAATTTAGGGAAAAATGATCTTCTATGCAGAGGGCCTGAATGAAGTACATACACTGCTTATGCATGAGTATTCTTAATTCAAGAGGTAAACACTGTATCAGAAACTGGAAATTTAGGCTGTAACCAGAGTAAGGAGTGGAATAAATGTACCAAGCATGAACAAATGAAGCAGAAGTCTTAGTCTTGTGAAGACTTATGGTTAATTATTTTGCCTGGTTGATGGACATCAATGGAATTATTCACAAAGCTAAGTGGAGACATAACCTTTTAAAGAAAAGGAGACTAAAACAGAGGTATGGAGAAAGAAAGTTCTGTTTTTTTGTTTCAAGTCCTAGTTAAGACTTCAACACTAAAACTTAGCTTATAACTCATCACAAGTGTTACTCAAGGTTTGCACATTTTCTTGACATAGTTCAATAGAACCTTTAATTTTATACAAGTGGATTCCAGAGAATCAAATTCAGTTCCAGGACTTCCTTTCACTTGTTTACATTCTGGAAATAACATTTTAAATTGAATATCCCATGAGTAAGTAAACTTTCCAAATCAACCCTCCACCAGCATATTGTCTTTCCCTGACACATATGCTAGAATGACGTACTCTGTGCATGGAGATGCCATAAACGAATACATCACAGCTTGCAATCCATATCCAATGGGTGTGACCTTACACAGGGTTTTGGACTTCTGCTGTTAGTCTACTTTCCCTTAGGACTGCACTTGAAAAGGGAGAGAGAAAAAAAAATATCTTTGTTTAGACTATTATCTTCCAAGTGACAAATGAGGTGTTCCAGAGAAATCAGGGAGCACACACTCACTGTGTAACCCTTGAACCAATGTCATCAGGTCTGTAATAGCCATGAACATGTTTTTTATTCCTTGCTAAGAAATGGCACCAGAACAGTGATCCCTAACTCTTATAATGCTTTCCAGTCCAAATCCTGTCCTAGTTTATTCAAGGCAAGTAGAAGGTAGTAAAGTCCAGATTGGTATATTATTTATTTATTGGATACAGAAAAATAATAGAAACAGCATGCATTTAAGCTAAAAACTAATGTGAGGATCTTGGCATGAGCTCAGGGTTGTGGTAAGTCATGTGCCCATTTTGGGGGCTTTTTGCATGGAAAAGCGGGAGTGGCAGAAACAGTGTCATTGACCGAATCAAGAATCCAGAGCTACCCATCCTGCATAGAAGCAGATGCCTGAGTTGCAACAGTCTGTTGTTAGCCTCCTGGACTGGCCTTGTCAGCCATCTTTGCACCCACAGATAAAAATCATAGAAGACAATTATCCTCGACTGTGAAGGTTTACCGAAGGTGAAGGATATGGGCTGAATGGGAGTGAGTGAGAGCAGGTGAGTCTCATGGTTGCGTTTCCAGGTTCACTTCAGAGGCAATACTCTGATCTTTTATATTGAAACTAGACAATTTCCCATTAAGAATGATGGGGGATGGGAGTGGGTGGGGATGGAGCCCTGTGCCTCCCCCCCATCTGGGCCTGCTCTCCCCTTCCCACCTGCTGCTTGGGGTCTGGCCCCACTCCCCCCCTCCCTTCCAGAGTAAAAGGGGGAGGGGAGCAGCAGGCCCAGGCCTGAGGTGGGGGTGTGGGGAGGACCGGGTCCAAGGGCGGTGAGAAGCTGGCCCACTGTGGTGGTGGGTGGGGGGAACCGTAAGCCTGGGCCAATGTGGTGGTGGTGGGGAAATGGGAAGAGCAGGCTCAGGGCTGACATATGGGAGGGAGGGGCTGGGGAGAAGTGGGCCCTGGCTTGAAGGGGGCTGGAGGCCCACTCCTCCCCCCCCTTCCAGCACTGCCACATCAGGTTGGGCTGAGTCCACTGCTCCCTGCCCCTTCCTCGTCACCGCCACAGCTGGCTGGCTTCTTCCCCGCACTTGAGCCCACTCCTCCCCCCACCCCTGCCACATCAGCCCTGCAGGCAGCAACAACACCAGGGGAGATGGGCAAGCATGGCGGGGGGGGGGGGGTGGTGAGGCCAGCTGTGCTGGTCTCATCACCCTGCTCCATTCCCTGTGTCCCCACCATCATGGTGGTGTTCTGCTGTGCTGCCACCTCCTTCCCCAACGCTGTATTCACACTCTGATTGGATGTTTCAGTCACCCAATTGGAGCATGAATAAGGTGTTATGGACAGACAGATTAAGGCTTTTATAGTATTAGAATTATTCTTTTAAATTCTCCTAGATAATGTTCCCCTGATATAAAAATGAAGAACTACAGAGGATAGGTACAAGATAGTCTGTTAAAATGAAAAGATGAGCCAGGTTTGGTAACATTCAAATAATGTAAATTCTTCTCTTTGTTTTGGGGGTTTTAATAAAAAAAAAAAAATAATGGAGGCTGAGACAGTGTGATTAAATCAACAATAATATGATGCAAAAACTTGGACCACACATAGAAGTATGTAATTTTTAGAAATTAAATTTGATTTTTAAAACATCACTGTATCACCCAGGATATTCCCTCTCTCCAATTAGCAACACAAAAAATGGGTAAATCTTTTGAAACATATGCTAGAGAGATAAGATACTCCTTAATTATGGGTGTCAATGATTTGCCAGATTTACACAAAAAGTCTTGTAAGATAACAGTACTTTTGAAATAAAGTATTATGGCAAAGGATTGTTTTGGTCTGATAAGTTACATACAAGAAACTAGCAATTGAAAAACAAGTTATTAAGAAGCAAGAAAAACATTGAAGGGTACAACTTCAATGCTTGTACTGGAAGGCAAAACCAAGACTGACAGAGGATTAATGCTTCAAAAAGGCCATTCACTACTTATTTTGAAACCCTTACTTCCGGGGCTGAGAGCTGATTTAAACAGAAGTAGTTGATTTTCTCCTAAGGCAGTTTTTCATACGGCATTGGTGTAAACAAGATATTTGAAACGAAAAGTGGAAAATAGAAAATGTAGAGAATTATCTCCTTTGTCAGCATCTGTAAAAAAATGGCTAAAATACTTTGTTATATAGGCTGCTCAAACATAACACTTTTAAATCTCAATCTGGGTTTTAAACTTCATTTTATTTCATAAAGAATGCTATCACACCCAGATCACAGAAGTGTAGAATCAGAGAAAAGTGGATCTGGAAGGGAGCTCAGGAAGTCTTCTAGTCCAACCCACTACTGAAGGCAGCATCCCTCCTGTTGAAAGCATCCTAAGCAAGTTTGTCTAACTTATTCTCAAAAGTTCAGTGGAAAACCCTCACAGACAATACCAAGTTACCTAGATAAATATTATTTTTCACACTGTATTTGTATCCCACGTAATCAGACTGACTAAAATATTTTGGTGCAAATAAGGTAAACATGGAGAACAAAAGTGAGTGGTGCCTAAATTTTGAGTAAACAGTTTGAGACACCCCCTGTGATATGATTTTCAGGAAGTACTGGAATCTATATTCAAAATTTGTTTTTTGACACACCTTACGGGTGTTCTGATTAGAGGACCCAAAACTGAGGCTCCTAACATTAATAGCCATATGTTTATACATGCAAAACTATAGACCATTACATATGCATTGCCACTGCAGAATGTTTTTTCAACATTATTTCCTACACCAAGCAATTCCAGAGACTTCCACTTCCTACTAAAATTACAAAGACAGGGCCTGGCAAGGTCATATGTACTCATTTATGGGTAGTTTTGCCTTTTTCACCTGAAGCCATCACTAAGTCATGTTTCAGTTCCAATTGTTCCTTTGCACATATCTACTGCTTGATTCTATAATTTTGCCTTGTTCCCATATTAAGAAAGCAGGTGTCTTGAGTACTTTACAGTGCCTTCAAATTATCTCTCACTTACTAAGGTTGAATGACTTTGAGTGCCTCCATCAGACAGAATGTTATCCATCTGTTTTTTTAAGCACACGTATAAAGACAAGGGGAGGAAGTCAAGAGCTGGAACATGATGTCAAAGCATTTTTCCAGATCAGGGTTTGGGATAAGGTTCCTGTTTCATTTCATTCCTGTTTCCCAATCATCAATACTGCCTCCTTCTTCAAAGAACCAGAAAATTAAAAGACTTCCAGCTTTTCTACCTAGTGACTTTGGGACCCTGAACAATTTGAAGATAATAGGTGGCATTCTTCCTACTCTTTCAGCCTGGAGAGTTTTAGGTAGGGTTTGTCTGCTGCACTTGACCATTTGGGTTCTGGGGCACAGGGGGTAGATCCCTGGTGCCCCCACTGCTCCATGCAGCACGGAGGGCAGGGGAGAGGAGGGGGGCCACTGCCATGAGCTCCCAGAGGCCTCAATTGCCACTGATGCAGCTGGTGAATGTGGGGCTTTTTTTTATTTTTTAAAGCTCTGCACTCACCAGCTGTGAGGCACATGGATGACAGCAGGCTGCCGCTGCTGGCTGGGGCTAGTGCCAGCACCCGAGTTTGCCTGGCACAGCCTGCGCTGAGAAGAACTCAGTACTGATACTGGCACCCAGCCTGCAGAAGCAGCCTGCTGTCATCCCACATGCAGATCTGGGGGTACGCAGCCCCCGGAAGGGCTGTGGGGTTGTGCTGGACTTTTCCCAAGGGGCACAGGCCCACAGATCTGCATGCAGGATGACAGCAGGCTGCCATTGCTGGCAAGTGATACTAGTTTTGCTTTAAATACTTTGAGGTGTAGGTTCACGAGAATCCCTGCACCTATCTCCTTGAAACTTGGCATGCTTCATGCCCCCAGAAGGGGCTACTATCTCTGCATTTATTCATCTGAATATGGCAGGAAATGACCAAGTGATTTACCATTATAGCCTATGGCTCAAACACCAAAACAGTGCTGAAACTTCAAAACAGATTCAGCCAAATAGAAATGGAACAGTGATCTGAAACACCAAAATGAATCACTGTCCCTATGAAATGCCAAATATGAAACCAAAATGAAACACAGCCATTTCACACAGCCCTAGCAGGCATGGTAAAGGCACCAATAAATGAACACTGCCAGGTGTTGAAACACTTCATTTTTTAAAACTGCTTCAAGGACAACAATTGGCAGCACATGGCAAACTTCTGACTTACACTCACCATCATTTCAGCTCTATTGTTCTCTCAATATTATAGCAACAAACAGGTGATTTGTTACAAGTCTAGACTAAATTACTTAAAGCATACTGGATATTTTTGGATGAATTCTGCAATAGTAAATAATCCTAGAAATATTTTTCCTTTTAGACACTCAACACAGAAAACTGCTTAATCAATTTTCCAATATGCTTCATTAACATTTTTTTACCTTTATATATGTTGCCTTTTGAAATGGTCACACCAAGCTGATTGAAGGCCAGGTATAGACCATTTCTAGCAGGCATCAGTTTCATGGAAGAGGCAGTCCCTGACAGTTTGCTAGGGTGACAATGGATGCCATCCTTACCATTGCCATCCCTGTAGGTGAATCCCTGTGCTTGATAGTTACATCTGTTGTCCCAGGACTGGAACCATGCATCAGCCATGGTTGATAGCCCCCAGCCAAATTGGCTTAGGGGGTCACACCCAAAGAGTGGTGGTGGATGGGTCAATACTGACCTTGAAAGATGTGGGCAGTGGAATCCCGCGAGGCTCGGTCCTTGGACCAGTGCTATTCAATGTCTTCATCAGTGACTTGGACAAGGGTGTAGAGAGTACCCTGTCCAAGTTCACAGATGATACCAAATTATGGGGCAAAGTTAACACAGCAGAAGGTAGGGAATGAATCCAGGTGGATCTGAACAGGTTGAAAAAATGGGCAGAACAAAATAGGATGCAGCTCAACAAAGAAGTGCAAAGTGCTGCACCTGGGCAAAAAGAACCACCCACACACTTACAGGCTAGGGGATGAGCTTCTCAGCAGCACAGCAGTGTAGCAAAACCTGCAGTTGTTCATTTTTTTATTTAAAAATACATTCCCTCCCCTTCCCCTAATTATTTCTGACTTTTTCTCTTCCTCTCTATTCCCTATATATAAGTATAAGTGAGCTAAGACATAGGTTAAGCTTCAGCATTTTATTTTGGTAGCAAGTTGTTTTTGTTTTATTATTTTTCTCCTTCTTTTCACATAAGTGCCCTGTTATGGATGCCCGTTATTTTATATTGTATTTTTATTATGTTTATATTGATTTTTACTGTTCAATATTACTGTTTTACTGATACTATATGATTTAGGCCTACATATTTAAGTTAGCATAAGTCATGCCAAGTTTCCATTTTGTTTGTCAAGTCTCCATCTTGTTTCCCCTGCTCCGGGTATACCCTTTTGTAATTATGTTGTAACTGTGTGGGGGCTGTCAACCGTGGCTGATGCATGGTTCCAGTCCTGGGACAACAAATGTAATTATCAAGCACAGGGATTCACCTAACCCAGGTGGCATCTAGTCTCACCAGGGGTAGTGCCTTGCTTGACCTGGTCTTAGTAACAGGGGATGATCTTGTGGGGAACATGCGAGTTCATGGTAGCCTGGGAGATAGTGACCATCACTTGGTTGAGTTCACTATCCAGCGAAGGGTGGGTAAAGTAACTAGTGGGGCTAAGGTGTTGGACTTCAGAAGGGCCAACTTTAGCAAGCTTAGAAGGCTAGGCAAAGCTTCCTCTCATGCATGGATGACCTCTACCTGCCTCAAGAAGTCTATGCATGAACGAGAGGCAAAGCGCTGCTCGACCTGGTACTGGCTACTGGAGATCACCTACTCGGCGACATAGTGATTGATGGGAAGCTGGGTGACAGCGATCATGAGCTGATCACCTTCACCATCCACCGAAAAGCTGGCAAGTCAGTCAGCAACACGGAAGTCCTTGACTTCAGGAAAGCTGACTTTGACAAGCTCAGGAGGCTTGTCAGTGAGGCCCTAAGGGACCATGACCCCAGGGAGAGGGGAGTTCAAGAAGAGTGGTTGCTCCTCAAGGGAGAGATCCTCAATGCACAAGCTAAGTCTATTCCGTCTCGGAGGAAAGGCAGCAAGAGGGCACAGCAGCTCCCCTGGCTCTCCAGGGATCCAGCAGACCTCCTGATGCTAAAAAGAAAGGCCTACAAAGGATGGAAGATGGGAGTCACCTCCAAGGAGGATTATTCTGCACTGGTCCGGTCCTGCAGGGAGCATACCAGGAAAGCCAAGGCTGCAACTGAACTCCAACTAGCTTCGACCATCAAGGACAATAAAAAGTCCTTGTTCACATATGTGGGGAGCCAGAGGAAGAGCAGGGGCAACATTGGACCCCTGCTGAACCAGATGGGGCAACTGACAACTCACGCCCAGGAAAAAGCCAACCTATTAAATAGGTACTTTGCGTCAGTCTTTCATCAGTCCCATGGGACGCCCATGCCTGCTACAAGTCAGGGAAGTCTGGGTGAGGGTGATCCCTGCCCTCCATTAATGCTGACCTCATGAAGAAACATCTTGAGAAGCTGGATACCTTCAAGTCAGCCAGCCCTGACAATCTACACCCCAGGGTACTCAAGGAGCTGGCGAGCATCATAGCCCAGCCTCTAGCACGGATCTTTGAAAACTCTTGGCGCTCTGGTGTAGTGCCCAAAGACTGGAAGAAGGCCAATGTGGTGCCTATCTTCAAGAAAGGGAGGAAAGTGGATCCGGCTAACTATAGGCCCATCAGCCTGACTTCTATCCCGGGGAAGATCTTAGAAAAGTTTATTAAAGAGGCCATCCTTAATGGACTGGCTGACGCCAACATCTTAAGGGATAGCCAGCACGGGTTTGTCGCAGGTAGGTCTTGCTTGACCAATCTCATTTCCTTCTACGACCAGGTGACCTATCACCTGGACAAGGGAGAAGAGATTGATGTCATATATCTTGACTTCAAAAAAGCCTTTGATTTGGTATCCCATGATCACCTCTCGGTGAAACTGGCCAATTGTCGCCTTGGGTCCACCATGATCCACTGGCTGGAAAATTGGCTCCGTGGTCGGACCCAGAGGGTAGTAATTGATGGAAGTCACTCATCATGGTGTCCTGTGACCAGTGGGGTCCCCCAAGGCTCTGTCCTTGGACCCATATTGTTCAACATCTTCATTAATTATGTAGACACTGGAGTCAGAAGCGGACTGGCCAAGTTCGCCGATGACACCAAACTTTGGGGCAAAGCATCCACACCAGAAGACAGGCGGGTGATCCAAGCTGACCTGGACAGGCTCAGCAAGTGGGCGGACGAGAATCTGATGGTGTTCAACGCCGATAAATGCAAGGTTCGCCACCTTGGGAAGAAAAACCCGCAGCGTTCTTATAGGCTTGGCAGTGCTATACTCGCCGGCACTATGGAAGAAAGAGACTTGGGGTTCATCATTGACCACAAGATGAACATGAGCCTGCAGTGCAATGTTGCAGCTACTAAAGTGACCAAAACGCTGGCTTGCATCCATAGATGCTTCTCAAGCAAATCCCGGGACATCATTCTCCCCTTGTACTCGGCCTTGGTGAGGCCGCAGCTGGAGTACTGCATACAGTTTTGGGCTCCACAATTCAAAAAGGATGTGGAGAAGCTTGAGAGAGTCCAGAGAAGAGCCACGCACATGATCAAAGGTCAGGGAAGCAGACCCTACGATGATAGGCTGAGAGCCCTGTGGTCTTTAGCCTGGAAAAGCGCAGGCTCAGGGGTGATCTGATGGCCACCTATAAGTTTATCAGGGGTGACCACCAGTATCTGGGGGAATATTTGTTCACCAGAGCGCCCCAAGGGATGACGACTAGGTCGAACGGTCATAAACTACTACAAGACCGTTTCAGGCTGGACATAAGGAAGAATTTCTTTACTGTCCGAGCCCCCAAGGTCTGGAACAGCCTGTCACCGGAAGTGGTTCAAGCGCCTACATTGAACACCTTCAAGAGCAAACTGGATGCTTATCTTGCTGGAGTCCTATGACCCAAGTTGACTTTCTGCCCTTTGGGCAGGGGGCTGGACTCGATGATCTTCCGAGGTCCCTTCCAGCTCTAATGTCTATGAAATCTATGAAATCTAATTAGTGGGGGGATACAACTCAAGAACATAGAGCATATGGGGGTCCAGGAGGATTGGAGGCATCTCAAGGGAGTGATCCTTGGGGCTCAAAAGGAGTCTATCCCATTATGTAGGAAGGGAGGTAAGGGGGCAAAAAAGCCCCCTTGGCTGAACAGAGAACTCCAGGAGAGTCTGGGGGCAAAGAAAGAGATGTATAGGCAATGGAAGCAGGGAGCAGCCACCAAGGAGGAATATATCTCCCTGGAGTGCTATTGCAGGGTATCAATTAGACAGGCCAAGGTGGGGCTTGAGCTGAGTCTGGCTTCAACAATCAAGGACAATAAAAAGTCCTTCTTCAGGTATATAGTGGGAAAGCTCAGAGCAACATTGGGCCCCTGCAGGACAAATCAGGACAGTTGGTGGTTGATGCGGGGAAAAAAGCAGAGCTCTTCAATGAGTTCTTCGCTTCAGTATTTCTATGTACTAACCAAGCCAATTCCCCCACCTTGATCATTGATGGATGTCCACATGGCACCGGTCCGCCTACGGTTGGTTCTTAAATAGTTAAAGAGCTCCTGGAGGAGCTGGATGGGTACAAGTCAGCAGGCCCGGATGACTTCCATCCATGGCTGCTGAAAGAATTGACCAGTGTCATAGCTGAGCCACTGGCACAGCTGTTCGAGCACTTGTGGTGCTCTGGCCAGGTCCCCGAGGACTGGAGAAGGGCCAATATGGTGCCCATTTTCAAGAAAGGGAGAAGGGATGAGCTGGGTAACTTTAGACCAGTCAGTCTTACCTCTATTCCTGGGAAAATGTTAGAGAAAATAATCAAAGAACACATTTGTGCAGGCCCAGCAGGGGAACGATGCTGAGGGGAAACCAGCACGGGTTTGTTACAGGTAGATCCTGCCTGACAAACCTTGTAGCTTTCTATGACCAGGTCACGCACTGCCTAGACATGGGAGCCGAGGTTGATGTCATCTTCCTGGACTTTAGGAAGGCCTTTAACACAGTTTCGCACCCTATCCTCATTGGGAAGCTAGTGGACTGTGGAGTGGACACCTACATGGTCAGGTGGGTGGCCAACTGGCTTAGGGACTGCACCCAGAGAGTGGTGGTGGATGGTTCCTTCTCGGCCTGGAGGGAGATGGGCAGTGGGGTCCCACAGGGTTCGGTCCTCAGACTGATATTATTCAATATCTTCATCAGCGATTTGGATGAGGGCATGGAAAGCACCCTCTCCAAGTTCACTGATGATACCAAGTTATGGGGCAAAGTTAGTACATCAGAGGGCAGGGAGCAGACTCAGGCTGACCTGGACAGGTTGGATTAATGGGCAGAGAGACATAGGATGCAATTTAATAAAGATAAATGTAAGGTACCCCACCTGGGAAGGAGGAATCCCCTGCACACCTGTAAGTTAGGGAGCGTCCTTCTCAGCAGCTCGGAGGCAGAGAGGGATCTTGGAGTCATAATTGAGTCCAAGATGAACATAAGCCGGCAGTGTAACGAGGCCATCAACAAGACCAATCGCACCTTGTTGTGTATTAGCAGGTGCATGACTAATAGAACAAAGGAGGCGTTGCTTCCCCTCTATGCGGCACTGGTCAGGCCGCAGTTGGAGTACTGTGTCCAGATCTGGGTGCTGCACTTCAAGAGGGATGCGGGGAATCTCAAGAGGGTGCAGAGGAGGGCCACTCACATGATTAGTGGCCTTCATGACAGACCCTATGGGGGGAGGTTGAGAGAGCTGAATCTCTTCAGCCTTCACAAGAGACAGCTGAGGGGAGATCTTGTGGCCACCTATAAATTTATTAGGGGAGGTCAACAGGGAATAGGGGAAGCGCTGTTTACTAAGGCACCCCAGGGAGTGACTAGGAATAACGGGTGTAAACTAGTTGAGATGGGATTTAGGTTAGACATTAGGAAGAAATTTTTCACAGTAAGGGTGGCCAGGATCTGGAATGGGCTTCCAAGAGAGGTGTTGCTATCACCTAGCTTGGAGGCTAGATAGTCACCTGGCTGGGGTCATCTGACCTCAGTCCTCTTTCCTGCCAGGGGCAGGGGTCGGACATGATGATCCATTGTGGTCCCTTCTGACTCTACAATCTATGAATCTATGTGTGACTCATACTTACCCCTCCTATGATAATCAATGTAAATTGATTCCTGAATGACCCTCCTTGGCTCAATATTTGGAAGACAAAAACTGTTGCAGAAATCAGTCAGCCCACCATTACAGACACCTGAAACTGCATGCCCTTACCTAGGAGCTCACATGCTAAGTACACCAGGCGTTGACTCTTGCCTGGGCACACCCCTGCCACTAGGGTCTTAGAGGGTCTGCCCCTATAAAAGGGGGCAGTGAACACAGATCCAGTGGGATGTCCTCTCCATCTGGACCAGCATCATGCAACACCACCTATCCAAACAGAGGCCTTGCCAACAACCCCGCTATGGACAACATAGCTTGCTGGAGAAGACAACAACTGGCCATCGAGGATCAACTCGTAGCCCAGGATAGGTAGCTATCACCCACCTTCCTTCCCCAAGCAAAGGACCTGGACTCTGTTTCTCTTCCTTACCTGGACTCCAACCTTTCCAAAGAGTCTCTTTCTCCTGCTACCATTGTGAGTGCTTGTGTGTGTGTGTGTGTGTGTGTGTGTGTGTGTAGGAACCAATAACTTCATGGGGCTGTGTGGTGTGTTGTCTGTTTAATAAACCTGTTATTTTGAAACCCCGAGTTGGACTTTTGTCTGTTTCCTGACTGTTTCCTCCTTGCCACCACTTATCTGCCCCCTGATCTCCCAGCTTTCAGCCTCAGTTTCCAGTCCCAATCTCCCAGCCTTCTGCCTCTCTCCTGGCTGTCTCCTCCTTGCCACTGGGCTTTTTCCCTTGCTTCCACCCTAGCACCAGTGACCTCAAATAACCCTGGGGCCACTTGACCCTAAGTAACCCCAAGCCTAAATTCCTCAGCCCAGCTCTCTCTAGTCTACCAGTTTTAATCCCAGTTCCAGCAACTTTCACTCCCTACACTTTCTCTCTCTCACCTTAACCTTCCCTCCAAGCGCACACAGACACACACCATACCATCCAAGTTAGGAACTCACCTGTGTGTATGTGTAGGTGGGTGATATGTATTTGAACTGGTGAATACATACACACATACACACACACACACATGTCATTGTGTGTGTGATATACAAATTAGTGATCCATGTATGTGTACTGAGTGTGTGGGTATTGACAACTGATTGCTGTCTAATTTTTGGTGTGTGTATGTGCTTGAATTGGTGATAGGTATGCATGTGCCTAGGCTGGTTTGGATGTGTATGTGCCTGAGTCGGTAGTGTGTGTGCGTGTGTGTGTGCACCTAATTGATCTGTGTGTTTGTATATGTGCAATTTTGTCACACCCTCCCATCTAACAGTACAATATTGAGATCCTGAGAGTTGGCCTGGACCCACTGGACAACAGGAACAGAAAGGATCTTGGAGTCATAGTTTACTCCAAAATGAACATGAGTAGTCAGTGTGATGAAGTGTCAATAAGGCTAACCGTACTTTATGAAGCATTAGCAGATGCATGACGAACAGGTCCAGAGAGGTGATACTTCCCCTCTATGTGGCACTGGTCAGGCCGCAGTTAGAGTACTGCATCCAGCCAACTGTGCATCCACAGCCCACTGGCAGTTGGCCCAGAGGTGCACATAAATATGGTGCAGTGCCCATGCCACAGCCCCAGTGGCTGTGCAGTCCCTGTCCAGGTCTGGCAGGCATGTAGCCATGGGGCCGCAGGTCCAAGGGGCCAGATGCTGTCACAGGTGGCAGCAGCCAGGCAGCAGTCCCCACTGCTAGAGGGTGCAGGGGCCACTCTAAGTCAGGGCTGCTGCAGCAGTTAAGCTGGCACAGGGGGCTAGTGCCCCCATATGTCATCTGGCCAAGCTTCAGAAGCTCTTATCTATTTGTATCATTCAATTACCATGGGCCCACCTGGCTAAGTAGTAGATGCTACTGTATGGGGGCTAATGGATGATTGAAACAACAAAATTCTGGGGACAGCAGAGGCAAAAAAACAGGATGGTAGTGTTGTGTGGGCCAAGGGGTCAACACATGAAAATGAGTGCTCCTGAGGGGGACACCAAGTAAAGTCCCATGGGATGTGCCCACCGGTCCTCATAGGCATCCAGGGAGGTGGTGGACACCATCCAGTGATGTGCCGCTTGGAGGCGTGTGTGGACCAGTGAGAGAAAAGCAGCCTTGCAGCCTCTGGGCACCTTCCCAGCAGAGCCTCCTTCCTGTTCATGTACAGGGCCCACTTGGCCAGGGCCAGGAGGAAGTTGACCAGGAGGATCCAAGGCTTGATGGGGCTGCGATGGGGTTTCCAAAAATAAAAAGCTAAAGGGTAAAGTTCATCCAAAACCTCAGGAGGAGGTTCTGGAGGTAGAGGTGGAGGGGCTGCAGCCTAGTGCACTCGAGTGTCATGTGCACCAGAGTCTCCCTCTGCCCACAAAAGGGGCAGGAGACTGGGGTGTCAGTAAAGCTCAAAACATAAATGCCTGTGGCCAGAGACAATCCCAGCAGGGTGCCAGGCCCAGGGCAAACCAGCTTGCATAGGGTCCCTGCTCCCTGTCCAATGGCACACTTACACTGGGGAGTGATAGCCCCACCACACTGGACACAAAAGGACAGGTGGTGGCTGGAGCTTTTAGCCAGAACAGGAAAGCAGCAATCCAACCCACTAACAGGCACGTGGGCTAAACTGCAGTCACGGCCTCTCTGCCCAGCCCTGCGGGGTCCCCCAAAGCCAGGGCACATGGTGGTTGCCCCAAAACGCACCCCCAGGGATTGCCCTGTCCGTGGTGATGGCTCCATGGAGGAGCCACTAGCTGAGGTTCCCGTGGCCCATGGGATGAGGGTGGAGTACAGGCTCAGCCACTGGGGTGCCACAGCTATGCCCTTGCCAAGCAGGCCCTGTCAGTTAGTGTCCGGGCTGGATGTTTGATCATGTGGAGCATGAGCATGTAGAGGTGCCAGCAATGGATGTTGGAGAAGTGGACCTACCTGGTGTCCTCCAGCATGCTCAGATGGTGAAGCAGGGAGTGACACAAGGCTGGGTGGGACACCAGCCCCACAACAAACTCTGGTGGGCTGGAGGACATGGGGTGGGGGAGGAAGGATGACAGGGACCACCATCATGCAGGACCTGGTCAAAAAAGGTTGCACACATTCTGGGTAAACTCATGCACTGGGTAGTGCAGTGGGGTCCACCCACACCCACCTACTGTAGTCCAGGAGGTCTCTGAGTTGGGTGCCACCACTCAGGGCCAGCCTCTGTCACAATTGAGGAGCCTCTGCTGTCAGCACCTCCAGCTGGAGGTTTCAGAGAAGGGGCTCAACAAGCAGGTTGGCATCCTGGGTGAACATCACAAGTGATCTGGAGGCGGAGACCAGCCTCTAGGCCTGGAGGAAGTCCTGGTAGAACTCTGGTGAGCCCTTGCAGGTCCTGCATGGAGAAGCCCCACAGGCCGAGGAACTGCCAGTCATACTGGAGCCCCCAGAATTGGCGGAGGAAGGCACACACCAGGTGGCCCCATGATGCGTGGCTACTGACACCATATAGCAGTCACTACAGGGCCTGAAGGCAGGTCCTGGCTGCCCTACCGCAAGGTGAGACTCAGGACCTCCACAGTGACCCAGTGCTGTCCTGGTCAGGAAAACTCCAATACCCAGGCCTGGAACCCAGCTACAATCTTGCAGGGCACTGGCAGGGTGTGGAAGTACTGCCCGACCATGGACAGGGCCAGCTGGTTCAACACCAGTGCTCTCCCACACAGGGAGAGACACTGCAGCAGTCTGACCCATGCCAAGAGCTGTTCCAGCAGGTGCCAGTTCTCTGGCAGGGAGAGGTCTATGGGAGGCAGGTAGACCCCCAGGTAAAGCAGTGATCCTACACTCCAGCAGATGCCTTGGAGCACAGCGAGGGAGTGAGCCCACTTGCCATCCATCACCCATTGCCAGGCCAAAGCTCTTGACCTAGTTGACCCAGGCAAAGGAGGCCGGTAGTCTGACAGTGGGCAGCCTTGATGTACCCCTCATGTGGATGGGATGGGCTCTGTTGAGCTTGCCCAGTTGAGCTTGACCAAATGTTCTGCAGAGGCATACAGCACTTGGAGAGCCTGCACAAAGTGAGGCCTGAAGGCAAAGGCCCACAGCATGCCTGTGAGGTGCCTGTGATCCACCCTGTCAAATATCTTCTCCTGGTCCAGGAACAGGAAGCTGTGCTCCTGAGCTGCATGCAAACAGAGCACTGAAATAGGCAGCTCCAGGGGGCAGGCAGGCTGAGGGGGAACTTCCCACAGGAGGAAAGGGGACTGCCCATTGGGGGATCCCTGATGAACCCAGTGGCAGCAGCTGTTACTGGGGGATTGAGTCTTCCTCTGTGAGAGGGGAACCCAGGGGGAGGGGTGACCAATGGGCTCTTCTGGGGATGCCCGGAACAGCCTGATTGGCTGCTGCAGTTAGTGCAGGAAGTTTAAGCCTGCGGCTGTTAAAAGCTGCAGCAAGCCCTAGCGTGCAGCAGTTGGGACCAGGAGCAGGAGCGGGTGCACATGTGCCACAAGTGCACGTGTGCCCTCAACACTCACCTAGACCAGCACTGGCGGTGGAGGTGACAGCAGCTGAAAGGTAAGCACGGCGAGGGGGTGGGTGCAGCTGTAGTGAATCTGGAGCAAAAGCCCCCGGATCCCATTTAGTAAAGAGTTTCAGGGAGCTGCACACTCCCGAGTGCCCAAACAGGTGCAGTTCGCGCAAGGTGGGCATGCAGAAGGATCCAGGTTGGAGACTTCACCAGGGGAGAAAGGAGGACAGTTCACTCGACAATAATGGTGAGTACACGGTGGACTGCCAGGGCCCTGGCCCGGATGGTGCTGCCCACCTGGGGCTTCTCTGTGGCCTCTACCCAGATGGATCCCATGTGGGGGTTGGAACCACCCTTCTCCCCCATCTGTGGGGGCTGCCTGACAGGGCCTCAGCAGCCTGGGGGGAAGGAGGCAGCGGGAGATCCCTCACCTGTCCCACATGTGCCTACCTTTGGGCCTTGAAGGAGCAGGTGAGGGAGCTCCAGGCTGAGGTCAGCAGGCTGCGAGAGATTAGAGCAGCCAAGGACGAAATTGACCGGCACTTTTGTTCTCTGCAGGGTCAGGAACCTAGAGGAGAAGCCACCCGGGAGAGACCCGCTGCAGAGGTATGACAGACGGTCACCTCCAGAGCCAAAGCTACTCGTGCTACCTCATTGGCAGGTCACCAGGTACAGCTGGGGAATAGGTATGAGGTCCTAGCAGCCATGGAAGAGGAGGAGGTAGAAGAGGATGCCTCCAAGGGAACCAATGCCACTCTAAGCACAGCACAGGCCAAGAGCTACCAGAACATCAAGAGGAAGAGATGCTGGGTCTTCATCACTGGCGATTCCATCCTGAGAGGAACAGAGGGACCCATCTGTTGCTATGACCCCATGACATGTGAGGTTTATTGCCTGCCTGGAGCCTGAATTCAGGATGTCACGGAGATGATCCCAGACCTCATCTAACCCTCTGATCATTACCCCATGGTCCTCATCCACATGGGAATGAATGACATGGCCAGGGGTAACCCGGACCACATCATGAGTGACTACAAGGCTCTAGGGATAAAGCTCAAGGAGACAGGGGCACAGGTGTGTTTTTTTTCTATCCTTCCAGTGAGCAGATATGGACAGTGACACAAGACATGCATCAGCAAGGTCAACTGGTGGCTTTGGAGCTGGTGTTACCAGGCGGGCCTTGGGTTCTTGGACCATGACCCACATTTCTGCACAGAGGACATGCTCAGGCGGGATGGGCTTCATCTGTCACCAAAAGGTAAGCATGTTTTTTCTTCCAGGCTGGCTGATCTCATATGGTGAGTTTTCAATTAGGTTCACCGGAGAATGGGGATGCAGAGGAATACAAGGACACTGCACCATCAAGCTGAGTGACACGCACAGGTAGTACCCAGGTAAGTGACAGGGACCAGGGAAGAATTCGGAACAAAGGGGTGGCATGGGTACCTATAGGAGGCCTCAAATGCCTCTACACAAATGCTCAAAGCATGGGGAATAAGGAGGAGGAATTTGTCCTCCTGCTAGCTAGCAAAAACCCAGACCTAGTAGGGCTCACAGAAACCTGGTGGAATTCTACCCATGACTGGGCAGTGGACAGCCAAGGATACAGGCTGTACAGGTAAGACAGAGCAGGGAAAAGTGGGGCGGGGGGAGTGTAGAGCTATACATCAAAGAGAAATACACATCCTCAAAAATCAAGATGGGGTCAGAGGGAGGGCAAAATGAGGCGCTCTGGGTAAGAATGCAAGGGGGGCAAGGGGCAAGAGGCTTGATAGTGGGCATCTACTACAGACTGCCTCACCAGGGGGGTGAGCTGGACCTGGAATTCTCAGGTCAGATCATGGAGGCTGTAAGTCAAGGGATATGGTTGTCATGGGCGACCTAAACTACCTAGACATCTGCTAGGAGGAGCAGTCAGCCAGGTCCGACAGCTCACGTAGGTTCCTAGCCAGGATACAGGACCTGTACCTAACCCAGGAGGTGCATAGTCCCACCAGGGGAAATATCTTGCTGGACCTGGTCCTTGCCACAGGCAATGACCTGGTGAGGGGTCTGCGGGTACTCGACCACCTGGGCAACAGTGATCATTGCCTCCAGGAATTTACTATCCAGCACAGGGTGGTGAGAGCAAGCAGCAAGGCAGAGGTCCTTGACTTCAGGAGGGCCAACTTCTGTAAGCTAAGAAGGTTAGTAGCATTGGGGTTTCAGAGCTTCAATGAGATGGGAGTCCAAGACGGGCGATTTTTCCTCAAGGAGCCGATCCTCTGAGCTCAAAGGGAGTCAGTCCCAAGGGGCACCAAGGGGGGCAGGAGTGCTAAGAAGCCCCCATGCCTCAGTAAAGGCATCTAGAGATGCCCGAGGGCAAAAAAGGAGGTGTACAAACAGCGGAAACAAGGGACTATCACCAAGCAGGATTACACCTCCATTCCTCGGAACTGAAGGGAGGTGGTTAGGAAGGCCAAGGCTGAGATGGAGCTAGGGCTAGCAACCAGAATTAAGGATAATAATAAGTCCTTCTTCTTACTTCCTATGTAGTTGAAAAGGTCCTGGGTAACATTGGGCCCCTACAGGATGGGCTTGGCAATCTGGTGATTGTAGCAAATGAAAAAGATGATCTCTTTAATGAATTCTTTGCCTTCATATTCCTGAACAGGGACCAGGACATTTCTCCCGCTAGAATTGTGGAAGGGCCCAGGGGAGGCACCACCATGCCTAGGGCCAGGGATGACCTAGTTAGCAAACTTTTGGAGGGTCTGGACACATTTAAATCAGTAGGTCCAGATGCTCTTCACCCGTGGGTGTCGAGGGAATTGGCGGGGGTCATAGCGGGGCCCCTGGCATGGCTCTATGAGTACTCATGGGGCACTGGCCAGGTACCAGAGGACTGAAAAAGGGCCAGTGTGGTCCCCATTTACAAGAAGGGGAGAAAGGAAGACCCCAGAAATTATAGGCCAGTCAGTCTTACCTCAGTCCTTGGGAAGACCTTTGAGAAAATTATCAAGGAGCACATCTGCAAAGGCCCAGCAGGGGAGATAATGCTCAGGGGCAACCAACATGGGTTCATTGAGGGCAGGTTCTGCCTTACTAATCTGGTTTCTTTTTATGATCAGGTCACAAAACCCCTGCATGAGGGTGTTGTGGTGGATGTCATCTTCCTGGACTTTAAGAAGGCCTTTGACATGGTTTCCCATCACATTCTCTTAAAAAAAAATTGGTGACTGTGGCATTGATGCCTACACAGTCAGGTGGATGGCAAACTGGCTACATGGTCACACCCAGAGAGTAGTTGTGGATGGGTCATTTTTGACCTGGAGGGATGTGGGCAGTGGAGTCCCCCAGGGCTCGGGCCTGGAGCCTGTACTGTTCAACATATTTATCAGCAATCTGGATGTGGGTGTGAAATGCGTGCTGTCCAAATTTGCTGACAACACCAAGTTGTGGAGTGAGGTGGGCACACTGGAGGGGAGGGACAGAATCCAACTAGATCTAGACAAATTACAAAGGTGGGCGGATGAGAATAGGATGGAATTCAATGAGGTGCGGCGCTGAGGTGCAGTGTTGGGGGTGCAGTGTGGTGGGGATGTGGTGCCCTCCCTCCGAGGGGGGGGCAGCAGAGTGTGGCAGAGGACCCCCCATTGAGGGGGTGGAAATAGCAGCAGCAGGAACAGCAGCCTGAAGCAGGAAGGGAAATGGCCAACTTCCCCCAGAATCTCCTGACAGCAAGCTAGCAGCAGCAGCAGCAGCCCGAGGCAGGAAGGAGTATGGCCAACTTCCCCCTAGGAGCTCCTGAGGGCAAGTAGCTCTGAGCTGCTCACCAGGGCAGCTTTTTATCCACTTGTGCTGGCCCTAGCTTTCAGCTTCCTCTGGCTGCAGATCCGGGAGGAGCTGCGCAGGGTCAGTTTGCCACAAGCAGCACAACTTGCCCCACACCAAAGTGCATGTTCAGGCATGAGTGCTAAGGCATATATTTCTGGTACAAATTTGTGCTGCTGGTGTTTGAGCTGCTGTAAGCACACATGCCTGCATGTGTGGTCATGCCAAGAATGACCTGGATAGACTGTAAAAATGGTCTACAACCAATAAGATAAGATTCAACAAGGACAAGTGCAAAGGCCTGCACTTAATAGAATACTGACATGCACATGTATAGCCTAAGCTACAGTACTGTGGAGAAGGACCTGGAAGTTACAGTAGACCATAAGTTGAAGATGAGCCAACTGTGTGCTCTTGTTGCAAAAAAAGGCAACAGCATTCTGGGTTGCATCACTTGCAAATCAAGGGGAGTGATCCTTTCTCTGTGTTCAGCACTGGTAGGGCCTCAAGTTTTGGGCCCTATGCTTTAAGGAGGTGGATAGATTAGAAAGAGCTCAGCACAGAACAATGAAAATTATTAGAGGCCTGGGAAAGGTGACTTATGAGGAAAGACTGAAAGAACTAGATTCATTTAGTCTGGAGAAAAGACTGGAGGTGAAGGTTGGGGGTTGATAACAATCTTCAAATACTCGAAGAGTGATAAAGGACTTGGAAAGCAAATCATATGAGGAGAGGCTGAAAGAGCTAGGCATGTTCAGCTTGCAGAAAAGGCACTTAATACTTGAAGGGCTGTCATAAAGAAAAAGGAAAGCACCTTTTCTGTCTTGCTGCAGAAAGAATGACAGACCAAAAGGTTGACGGCTTAGAAAAAATGTGGACACCAGAAGAATTGCTCCTTTTGTTTATTTTGGCTATTTGATATTCTTTACTCTAGGTGCACAGCTGATCATATAGGTCATATTGTTTCTGGTCCCTGACTGAATAAGACTTTTTAAAATAGGAGAACAAATGCCAAATAGCAGCTGGCCATTGACCAACAGTTTTGTTCATGCTTGTTTGCTTGTTAGCATTAGAATTAAGAAGAAAAGTTGTTCCCCAACATCCTGGGAACACCTCCACTAATATGAAAAGAGCAAATATAAAATGGTTGCACATGACTGGCCAGAGCAACTATTTAATATTTATATTTAGTATTTGAATGAAAGTTTGTAAACACTCTTATTCCAGTCTTTAGATACTTTAATACAAATACGTGCAATAACAGTGAAAAAGATCATTCCTCAAAAAAGTAGCAAAATCCAATGTTTTACAATTAAGAGTGATGGCTTAGCGGACTAAGCATCAGAGTTGAAACTGTTAGAATCCATAGAGCAACATGTTTAAATCTTAGATAGGCTGCTTTTGCACTTTATCTTTCTAAGATAAAATGAATACAGCGTAGTTTGTTGCAAGTCCTTGAGGTAAAATAAAAAAAAAAATTAAAAATCAGTGTCCTGTCCTTCATAAGGACTAGAAATCCTGAAGCACTTAAAAAAAAAATCAAACAAATAAAAGTAGTTGGTGTTAGGATGGTAAGCCCTTGCATTTCCCTGCCTTGTGTCTGTTGCATTTTCCTGCCCTTTTTTCCTGCTGATTTATGGTAGGCCCTTGCATTGGTCTTGCAGCTGATGCACTGTTTACTTATGCTTGCATTTTCCCCGCCCTTTTCCCCTGCTCCTTTTCCCCTGCTGTTTGCAATCTGCTCTTTCTCCCACTCTCTTTTCCCTTGCTGATTTGTGCTGAGCCTGAACACTGAAAGGTCTTGGTCTTGCAGCTGATACATACATTGCCTATGCCCAAGCTGGAGATTTAACCAGGTATAAGACTTAAGATATTAATGTTAGCAGAAGTGTAATATTTGTTTTACATATTTGTTTACTTAGGGGCTTTGAATAGTTAATCATTTGTCTAATCATTTGACTATTTGTTTAGTTGTGAAATAGAGGAACTTATACCAGACAGGGGAGGAAACCAATGGTATATTAAGAGGGAAAATACAAAGTAGGCTTTTAAGATGATTAACCACAGGTGACTGAAGGTAATAGGGGTGACAACCTCATCCAGGTGCAGAGTGGAAAGTTTCATGGTAATGGAATGGACTAATGCATAGACAATTCCATGTAAATGTAGGGGCGGAGCCATGGGCGTAAAGGGGAAACTGGGCATGGTTTAATGCTAATGAGAGTGGACTGGAAAGTATAAATGTATGAATGCACATGTTCTGGGCCGCTCCTCAGTTTGGTGGCGACTCGCTCAAAGTTGCCTCCACTTCAATAAAGCTGTTGAACGCAGCATGTGCTTGTGTTTGCCCCACAAGTAGTCATGCTCGTGATCCCATGGGCAATTGATTCGCCGGTTCCTCTAGTCGTTGGCCCTCACGTGGGGTAGAGGTTTAACAGTTGGTAGTGGAGTATATGAAGCTTTGGGGAAATCTTTTGAGACAAAGGCTTTTGTAGATGGAAAATGCCTACTTAGCCACCCATGTAATGAAATTTGTCAGTTCACTGTGTAATAACCATATTTTTTTTAAACCTGAAATGAATCAAAAAGTTTAACGAAAACAAACCTCTACTTTCCTCCAAATCCCTTGGCTTCATACAAAAAACTGCTCTTTGTTACTAAACCTTCATAGCTTCCCATTGCCATCAGTGGATTATGGGGCATACATATAAACTAGCCACATATCCTGTACCAAAATTAGTTAGCTTCCCACAAGTACCATGTCTGCATGGCACTGTTAGAGTAGCTTACTTATGGCCTCTATCACTTAGAAAGAGCTTTGACCAAATAACAAAGCCTTGTTATGTTTTCTCCTGTTATTTATCCACATATTTATAGGCTGGCTTCTTTGTCTCCTCCCATTCTATTTGCATAGAAAAACTGTGTTAAAAAAACCCAGTTTTTACTTCTTAACAATGTCAAGGAAACGTTCATATATTTCAGCAGCAGCTGATATCTTGTCTTTCACTGATTAATTTACCCTAGGAGCTCTATATGCTAAGAGTAATCTCTTGCACCTCATTTCAAAAGCTTGTATCTAGCTTTCTAAATTTACATTCATGATTCAGCTTCCATATGCATATAGGGTTGTTGCCATTATCATTAACCTAAGAAGATAATCTATGTTTCAATGAAAGTATTAATACCCTAAAAGATCCTGAGTTTTCCCAGAGCTGTATTTGCTACTTCAATTCTTGTCTTTACTTCCTTGTCTAATCTATAATCTTCTATGATAATGGCTTCTAAGTGCTTAAAGGAGTTCACTTTTTTGAGATACCTTCCTTTAATGTATATATCTTTGTGCCATATATTAATATACATACCCATGGGCATTATCTTTTTTTCTATATTGATCTTCCATTCTATAAAATGTTTACCAAAGTGTCTAGTCCCATGATTTTCAACCAGGATGCCACTGCATGCAAACATGATTCACAAGATAAACCCAGAGATTTTGAATAGAAATGCATTATGTTAAAACCATTCTGCCCTGTTGTGATCTTCCTGAGTTATTTTCAACAAAATAATTGCTCTATTACTTTGTAATAAAAAACAAACAAATAGTGGCGGGGGGGGGGGGGGGGAGAATTAAGACCTGGCATTTCTGAGGTGTGCCTTGAGACTAAGGAGGGATGCTTTGAGTCTAACAAGGTTGAGAACTACTAATCTAGTCTCACTGCTAATTTGGACATCTTCCTTACTGATATCAAAAACACATCTCCAATTTAAACTTACATATCTTTCTATTTTGTAGCAAAACTGAACCTACAAAATCTTCAAGTGCATCTGACACAATTTGAACAACAAATATGTTGAAAAAAGAAAGAAGCAGGAGGTAACTTGCTTTGAATCAATGCTTACCTTAAAATCTCCTTTACCAAGATAGAACTGATGCTAGTGCTGCAGAGTGACTTGAGATATTAGTGATCCCTAGGTTGGTATTATGTGTTGTTGCTATTCCCCTTACAGCTGTATGCCAGAGTTAATAGCTTTTTTTAAATCCATAAATTTTGATACAGCTCCATTTGGTGGTCAACAAGTTTTTCAGAGTATTTTCAAATTGTAAACCTGCTTGATCATGCTATAGGGTTTTCTGAAACCTGCCTTCTCTTCCACTAATGTATAATTTCTAGTTATGGTTTTCATCGACTAAACAAGATACGGTAAAGTACTTTACTCATGTGAACAATCAAGCCTCTAGATGTTTAATTACTGTATTTTTGCAAGAGTCCTTTCTTCAGTATAAACACATATATTACTATTGCTCAGACCTTCAAGGTTGCCATACAATGTAAAAGATAATATGAAGAATATCAGTCATATCCCCTCCATCCGTAAAAAATCATCAATGAAACTGTCTGATACTGAAGCATTTACCATTTTTATATCTTTATTTGCTGCCTCAACTTCACCCCTAAGGTTTGGTGAATCGTGTTCTTCCCCTTGACTCTTATCAGTAAGTTTAATGAGTACGTTTGGTTTATTAATAAGAAAGTGATGACATAAGATTTTCCCTCCACTTTTAATAACTACCATTTTCTCAGTGAAGATGTCCAGCCTTGTTTTCAGAAAGGACAATGGTTTAAATCAGTGAGCTCAAACATTTTCCCCAGTGGGCCAGAGGGGCAATGCCTGGTCCATCCATGGAGTGTTTCCAGCTGGTGGTTCCAATATGGCACCTAGGTGCAGCAGGCACCATCCAGTTATATGGAGGGGAGCGGGGAGCAGGTTTGCTCAGTGGAGCCCTACGGGGAAAGGTGCTGGACTCAGCCCTATTGGGGAAAGGGGTGTGGCCCAGCTCTGATCCAGAAGGGGGAGAAGGAGGAGGAGGAGGAGGAGACATGGCCCATCCCTGTAGTGGAAAGAGATGCCTTCTGGCTCTGAGCAGTTGTGTGGGGATTGGGGTTTGGGAATTTGGCTGGGTGGGGTGGGTGACCATATTAATGGCCACTGCTCCCCAGTGGCAAATTTATGGACCCATATGGAGCTTGCAGGCTAAATAAAAAGGCTCTGCATGTCCCATTTGTCCTAAAGGCCAGAAGTTGAACATTCCTAGTTGAAATTGCCCTGCCTTTTGGTGACCGTTAGCCAGAAATACATTCCTCTGACCTCTGAGATTCTTTCTGATCTGGGGAAAAAGTCAACTTTCCAATGACAGAATTGTGCAACAATGTGAACCTTAGTTTAATTATATTATTGTGGTTCATAAATTTCCCTCAAGTCTTGTTCACTAGTTTGAATGCACTTGTTCTAAACCCATGGAAGTACATATATTACATTAGATAACAGAACATTTAAAAACATTAAACTTTGTATATGTATAAAGCTTCCATTGACTTCATTGGCCTTGTTTCAGTTCCATGTAGTGCTCTTTTTTGAATATTTGTTTTGAATGTAATTCTATGAATTAATAAAATGACCCTGAGGGGGAGAGTAGGAAGGGAGAAAGGGCCATCAGGGCACACAGGACCCTACAGGCAAAGCCTCCCTGCAGTGCAGGGCAGTGTGGCTCAACCCTGGCCACATGGCACACGGAGCTGCCTGTGGCACATTGCATGGGGCCGTGCACCTTTGGGCAGCTCTGAACCACTCAGGCTTTCACCCAGGGTGGCAGCTTGAGTGGCCCAGAAATGCCCAAAGGGACATAGCCCTGTGCCAAGCCAGGCTGGACCCTTGCGATGTGGCATAGACAGTGCTGGGTGCCAGGTGGCTGGGCTGAGCTGTGCTGGAGCTGAACTCTGATTTTTCTATGACAAAAAAGACAAAAGTAAATGCCATAGTGTATAGATATTTAGAATGTATTTTGTTATAATGATAGAGGCACTGGTAGGCTTCCAAACTGCTTTAAAAATTGTAAATATTAATAAAACACTGCCCAACTGATCTCTCTCTATATAGTAGCATTTCATTTTAATAGCAAAAGAATACTATTTTGTGCATTTTAATGAGAGAATTTGGGTTTCTTATCAGAGAATTTGCAATTTTTAAACAGGGAATATCAGGATCTCTGATGGTGAGACAAGTGGTAAGACCCAGGCAGAGAAGCCTATCCAGGGCCAGCACTAGGGACCCAGATGGAGGGCAAATGTGGTGGCTGACCTCTTGGCCATCTGGGGCTAAGAGGACAAACTTGGACAGTTCAAAGCAGGCCACATCAAGCAGCACATCTTCTGGGCAAGAGCTGCCCAGATGGCAGAGCAGGGGTACCCCATCTGGGTCTGGCAGGAACGCAGCCATAGGGCTGCAGGTCCAAGGGGGAAGATGCTATTGCAGGTGGCAGCAGGTCACAGCTAGGCAGAAGCTACTCACTGCAGCAGTCTGGCAGTGGGGGAGGGGGCAGGGGCCACTCCAGGTTAGGGCTGCTTCAGCAGTCCAGCTGGCACAAGGAGTAATGTTCCCAGATATCAACTGGCTGGGCCTCAGAAACTCCTGAAGGTAGGTAGCCCTGAGATGCTTGCCAGGTTACCTTTTTATACTGCTGGGGCCAGTACAGGTGCTGGACCCAGGTTCTAGCTTCCCCTGGCTGCAGATCCAGGAGGAGCTGGGCAGGGTTATTTTGCCCCAAGTGGCACAGATTGCCCCACACCAAAGTGCATGTCTGGACATGTGTACTGAGGCAAATATCTCTGGCTCAGATTTGTTCTGCTCCTATTTGAGCTTCTGCAAGCACATGTGCCTGCATGTGTGGATGTGCCCCAGATGTGCTAAAAAAGAAATTCCCTAGAAGGGAAGAGAAAAATTATTATTATTATTGCTATCATAGTTTACAGTGTAGGTGCCCAATCTCATAACATGATCCTATTGTGTCATACGGCATACAAACATGGAAGACATATTAGAGTACCTTTGTCCCTTTACTCCTATGTACTCAACTAACAGCAGCATAAAAATACCTCCCAGTTCTGCCAAGCAAATTAAAGCCAAAACCTAAACTTTTTAAATGTGTTAGACAAGGCAGGTTTCTTTATATACCAGAGACTTTGACTTACAAACAGGTTGCTTTTTTCATTTTTTTCCCCAGCTTACTTGCAGTCATATTAGATGGACAGGAAAACAAACAAACAAACACCTTCAGTTCTAGAGACTGAGGATGGATAAATAGTTCAAAAAGGAATATTTGTATCTACTAAAATAACCAGTCAACTTTTTAAATAACTATAGCTCAATACAGTACAAGAAATCATCTTGTAAACCAAGTGTTAAAAGTCTGTATGCATTAAATTATCAAAACAAATAAAAATTCTGCTGACCAAAACTGGTGTTTTTCCCCACTCCTTTTGCTAACATGACAATTTACAGAAAACAAAACTTTTTTTATTATGGGCTCATCTCAGTTGGGCCAAAAATCCGAGCTCTCTTAGGCTGAGTAGCTCCCTACTCCATACACAGTGCTATTCCCTAATGTTACTCATTGGGCATGTCTACACATGCATTAATGCTCCTTTTCTAATGTGCATTAAATTTTGTACCTTCAATGTGAGGGTGCCTATGTATGAGCACCGAGGCTGCTCCAATGCTCTGGAGCAGACTTAATTAATTGAGTCTGCTGGAGTGTGGCAATTGCCGTGCTGCAGCAACCTCCTGCATCTTGTGTATCTGCATTCCCATGCTTAAAAATGGCAGCAGGGGCACTTGAACTAAAGCTCAAACAAGCTTTAGTTCAAGTGCCCTCACCACCATTTTCAAGCATGGCGATACTGATACAGGAGATGCAGTGGCGCTTTAATTAGTGACCCACCCCCTCCAAAGCACATGTAAAAGTTCCCTGAGGTACTAAATTAATGCGCATTAGGCTGCATTAATGCACAGTACTGCATTTGCATGCTTTTTTTAGTGATGCTGAATGTACAGTAGGCTATTTTACTGCATATTAGAGTAATGGCACAGTGTTTTACATGACACTTTAATGCATAGTAAAGTAGTCAACTGTGCATTGAAGTGCATGTATAGATGTGTCCATTTGCATAAAGATATGAAAAATGGTCTTAATACATGGTTAAGAAAGGTGAGATTTCTTTTTCATTTGCATTTAACTCAGAAACCCCCCTCAAAGTAGTGTTCATAACCCATTTTCCATTTCAGATAGAATGCAGAATCCATTCTACAGGCTTTGGACTGAAATATATCAACTAGCCCAGTGGAGCTATCTTTTCTGGCAGACATGCCACAAATTAGTGCTGCACCTCCCCAAGTACCACTGATCCCTTTCCTTGCCTGATTGCCTGCTCTACTTTCTGCCTCCATCCCTGTGCTCCCTAGTTGATTTGCTGCTTTGTTTTCTGCTCCCTGCCCTATCTGTTGCTGTGCTGCCTGCCCTGTTCCTGATCTCCTCCATGCTGCATACAGAGGCTGCCTGTCCTGCTTGTGACCAGCCCTGAACTAGACCAGCTGCTAAAGGCAAAGATTAATTCCATGTACAAAGATTTGGCCAAATATATAACAGCAATAGGAATGTAAAAATACCCAGACCTGAAATAGATAGTTCTAAGTTTGCTTGGAACAAATGCTGAATTGAATACATTCAGTTACATTGCACTCTAACGTGCTAGAAGTTATTTTCTATCCAGCAAACTGATTATCTCTGAGCTGGGATTTTTAAAAGACTCAGTCCATGCGAAAGGGCTGGAGTTTTTTTAACATGCAAAATTTGGAGTTTTGAAACTCTGGTGTAGTCTATAACAAATTTTAAATGAAAGGACCCAATCTTTCAAAAACAAAAAGCAAAGCAAAATAAAACGAAACTTACCTCGGCACACTCAGAAGCAGAAAATTCTTCCTCACACATACATCAGTCTTTCTGGAATTAAGTATCAATAAGACCTTTGGAAGAAATGATGTTGGGGTTGTTATGAGCACTGAGTCCTAACAGTTTGTAGAAACTCATGTCAAGATTATGTGCTGCCCAAGCCTTTTTAATGAACATGGTTGTAAATACATTTTATTGCTAATTCAGCTAACTGTAGCAGATATTGCAAGTACGTCTCCCTGGGCAATGATAACTATGCCATTTTAATATTTTTAAATATTAAAAACAGGATATAATCCCATTCAAACCCTGTCAGGAAGCGCAAATTAGGTGATACCCAGTATACTCACCCTGACAGTTCTAATTCAATAGGGCACAGGACAGACAGTCAAAAAGTCTGAGACTAAATTGATTCAGTCTTTGCAGGTTAGTCTAAGATGCACAGATGAAATTGAAACAGAAGTGAATAGACATTTACCTTTGATTCAGGAAATGCAGTCACATGCCTGCAGTGGCTGAGGCCAGAAGCCAGAGGGTGCTAGAGCATGGTTCTCTGGCTGTGTGTTCACTTCCTCTTCCTGCTGCTCCTGAGGTCTCTGGGATTTGGAGTCTAGAATTACAGAGGCAGGACTCTGCAGGGTTGCTCATCACTTTCTCTTTCTGCTTCAAGGTGCCTCTGGGATTTGTAGTCCAAAGTTGCAGTCAGCAGTAAATTTGAGTGGGGGAAGGGGAGTTTAACCCCCCTCCCTGGCCCCAGATGGGGTTTGCCTTGGGTGGGGGGGGGTGTCCCCCCTCCCCCTGTAGACTGGGCTGTATTCTCAGTCAGGATTGCCCCCCGCCTCCCTTATCAGCCAGCCCTCACTGCTCCAGCTAGGGAGCAGAGGAGTAGGGCCAGCTCTGCTCTCTGGAGCAGACAGAACAGCCCAGCCCAGGGCTGGAAAGCATACTAGGATGCTGGGGGACTCTGATTTAACTTGAACCAGGAAGGGGTCTGGGTTGCAAAAACTGGTTTGCCCCAAATCAGTTAAATTTAATCAGCAGATGTTAACAGTTGTGAACCAAAAAGATGACAAAGCCAGTAGGGAAATACAGAGCACCCAAGCAAGGGACTAACATAAGAGGGATGGGGGTGAGGTGGGGAATGCAACTAGGTTACAGAAAATGCAATGTTAGCCAACTAAGCCCGGGGGTGGGGGAAGGGGAGGGAGGGGGTTTGCGATGCTGAGAGAGAAAGAAGATAGATACACACAAACCCATACAATGGTCCACAATGGTGGAGGAAGTAGGATGAAGAAAGTTTCTCAGTTCATATAGAGTCTCATCATGGGAGTCCTCTTCAGGTGGAGCGGGGTGGTCCGTAGTTGAAGATTCAACTAGGTTTGGACTACATTCAACCAGGTTTATCTTAAAATAGTTTCAGCCATTTTGAAACTGGTTTATATGCACTAAGCTTCTGTTCTGAACAGGTTTAAACCAGTTTCTGGTCACGTAAACCAGGTTATGTGCAACTTCTGCCCCTAGCCTAGGTGTGCTCCAAACAAATCTAACATATTCCACATAATACTGAGGCAGCCACCAATTTAATTCAAAATTACAGCTTGTAGTGGCACTGACTATATAGGGCACTCATTTGGTATGGGGGGAAATGGGTTCTGGTGGTTGCTCCTAAACCATTATCTGTATTTTTTCCAATGATGATTTACAGTAATATACATTGACTACTTAACTTTTAGACTATGGAATAATGCCTTTTTGTTGATTTCTCTGGTCAATTCACCTTGAATTATATCATGCAAAATGGAACTATTTCAATACGCAACGTATCTTGGGTACTGTCTCCTGTGAGTTTGGAGATGTGGGTTTGAATCCCTTTAGGCAGAGGAAAGAACTGAATTCTGGTCTCCCCTATTTTGGGAGACCACTATATAAAAATGGGAGGGGTGTACAGAATTGCTACTACCAGTGGCACTTCAGTTATGGAATGAACAATTAACATACCTAACTCCAGAGAGAGAATTCATGACTGCGAAACCCAGGTGAAGATAAGTACTGATTAGTTCCCAAGAATTAAGCACCTACACCTAAGTCTTGGAGATACTCCTTTTGCTTCAATATTCCCTACTAACTGCTTTTAGCAGGTCTTCATT
The DNA here is from genome assembly GCF_030867095.1 of Alligator mississippiensis. Taxonomy (NCBI): domain Eukaryota; kingdom Metazoa; phylum Chordata; order Crocodylia; family Alligatoridae; genus Alligator; species Alligator mississippiensis. Next base: position 169,389,148 of record NC_081826.1, on the reverse strand, counting down.
AGTCATACTGACTGTTGCAGATTCCTTTGGGAAGCAGCTGACTAGCCACATAAGCTGTATAGGAAGCATAGTCCTTTTGCCGATGTTGCCCTGAAACCATAAAGGTGGGAGAACATGCCTTGTGTTGAAATCTTGTCCCTAGAAGTCAGCAACCACACTCCCATTGACTTAAATAAGGCCAGGATTTAACCCTTCCTGTTCTTCAGCAAATGCCACAATTAATCTGTTTAAACAGTATACTCAGGCTTTTTCTTTGAGTTTATTCACGTGCACTACATTTCTCACATGCTTACTATATTTTTTGTTCAATGTATTTTTAAAGCTGAAAGATGTTAAATGTACTTCATACTACTTGAACCTAAAACATTATTAGGTATAGAAATAACTCCCACTGAAAACCAGACTGTGCGTGTGTGCATGCATGGGGTAATATATGGGGTTGGCTTGTACATTTTATTGTTGGATCAAAGCTTTAGGACAAGCAAGTCACAGATCTGATTATAGACTTAAATTTCCCATCTTTAGAAGTTTGGAGCAAAGTCCAGAATTTAAACAATACCATGTTTTACTATGTAACAGACCTGATCCTGCAATGCCAACAGAGGAAGTACTAATAAATATTTTCCTTCTCACTGCTTTCTATGCAGGGCTGAATCTTAGATTCCACATGAGAGAGTTCTACTTGATAATCAGCTGGTCCTTCTAAACTAGAGCTAAAATAAATGTCTAGAGCTGGAGTAATTATTTGAAATCATGTGTATAATTTATTAAACATATCCATAATAAATGCTTTCTAAAAATTTAGTGAATGATGAAATGTTTTGACAGCCATCAGTCCAATGTGTCAAAATATTGGAATATCAATCTTAAAATAGTTCCAGAAATATAAGAATAACATCATCCTTTCTCAGCTCTTTTGCAAGAGAATAAAACAATGCTCTAACTTCATTTCCTAATATTTGGTCAAAGTTTATTTAAAGTATCAATAGTTCTCACTTGTAGAGAAACAATGACCCTACAAAAGTCAGTAGCCAAGTCTCCACTGACTCCAAGTGTCCCATGATTTCTCCCTAGGATTTAAGCTATGTCTAGCTATCTAACCTAGGCAAAAATATGAAAATATACCTGTGGGAAATAAATCGAACAATGAAGTCTTCCACACTTGTTGTCTTCCACCCAAGTCAATGGGCTCAGTATAGCAATATCTAGATTATTAAATTCTATGGCCTGTTTAATGTAAGAGGGGTCAGAGTAGACATTCTAACACTTTTTCTGTACTTTAAATCTATGTAAAGGATATAGATAAAGAATATCTACAAATGTTTGCTGCACTCAGTCTATGATCACACAGCTTAAATTAAGCTGCATGACTATAGACCAGGAATGGATTGTACAGACATTCACTGGTGCCAGGAGCTGCATGGGGAATCTGGTGAAAATTACTCAGGGTCAGAGAAGAAGTGGGAGGGATTGGAGGGTTTGGTGGGATTGGGAGGACTGGCAGATCAACAGGAGGGGTTGTTTGTCTGAGGGCTGGGGGGCTAAAAATAACCCAGTCACAGACAAGGAGGTAGAAAGAGCATAGTCCCAGGGCTGGAGCAAGTGGCTAGGTTTTTCCAGCCACAGGGATGTGCTACATACATGTGCAGGAGTGTGACACATCAGATTACCTTGTTCCTGATAGAAGTTAGTTCACGTACTTAAATTGGGCCTGTCATTTTTTACCCGATTTAAAATTCCTTGAACCTCTGCACAAATGGGCATTTAGATCCATGTGACTCTAGTTAGGTCGATGTAACAGCTGTACATACCCCAAAATACCTAATTATGTGTAGAGGAACTCAGAAAAAGGACATAATCTACAAAGTTTAGAAGGTTGTAAATACATAGCAAGAGGGGTAATAATTTAGTGAGAAGGATTGGGGTCACAGCTATGATTTTATACTTTGTGTTGTTTTCATTTTATGTCCTTTCCTAGTTATTGACTATTGCTGAAAAATAGGAATTCTGCCACTACTAGGCATTTGTGCACCAATGAAGTGACCAGATAGCTTTCTGCAGGATAGTTGAATTCAGGCTTTACAACATGCACAGCCCTCCAGCCAACATAGGTTTGCAAGAATATCTCCCTGCAAAAAAGGGTTTCCTGCCAATAAAACAGTATTCTATCAGAAGATATGGGTACAACAGAAGTAAGATGTTCCTTGTGGATATCAGGTTGCCAGACTTCCCAGGTCACCTGAGATACCTATATTCTTACCCAGTTGGTGATGGCTTCTGAAATTATGAACATCTCAGCAGCTCATCTGGTAAGGAAATGTGGGACTCAGGGTCTCTTCATATTCTACTGGTAGGCCAAGAACCGAGGTAATTGGGGTTTTCAGGTTCCACAGCTCCCTGGGCAGATGTTCCCGCAATTAGATGGCTCCCTGGGAAGACAGCAGCCCAGAAAACCCAACATGGAATGATTTTACTCCCATGAAAAAATGATTAATTTCTTACCTTTCATCATGAGTCAGATTATTTTTTTCCCTAGAAATTTGAATTCTTTTTTAACACATGGGAATTGCTCTTTTCCTGTGAAGTACTTGATGCTGGATATTTTTAGAGATAGTATGCTGAAAAGGATTCAAGTCAGTATTACAGATCTTGTGTATCAATGACTGACCAATTGCTCAAGGGCAGTCTCAACTCTCCCCAGGATGACCTCATGCTAGATGGTTCCAGTGTTGAAAAAAAGGAAAGTTTAGATAGGTTGTGAGTCTCATTTTCAATGTCTTTTTTTCATCCTTAGTTAAGTGATGGTGAACAAGGGAGATTGCAGATGGTGTAGCAAACCCACCAGTTTTTCTTTTTTCTTTTTCTTTTAAAATGCATTCCCTCCCCTTCCCCAACCATTTCTGACTTTTTCTCTCCCTCTCTATTCTCTATAGATAAGTATAAGTAAGCTAAGATGTAGGATAAGCTTTAACATTTTATTTTAGGTAGTAAGTTTTATTTTTCTCTCCCCTCTTTGGAAATAAGTGCCCACTATTTTGATATAGATATCCAGTGTTTTATAAGTGATAATCATAACATCCGTATTGATTTTTTTAAATTGCTTTTATATTGTGTGATGACTGTTTTAGGCCTATATATGTTAGTTAGCATAAGTCATGTCAAGCCTCCATTTTATCCCCTTGCCCAGTTGTGTAACCTATGACTCACACCTACCCCTCCTATGTAACTTGGTTCCTGAATGTATGGGGATGAATGAGGGTACTTGAGAGACAATGGCAGTAAATCTAAAATAGCTCCCTCTGAATGGCCAAACCATCAACACCAATACCTGGATCAATGACTCAGCCCTTGGAACCACCCTCAGCATTCAAGAAACAAAAAATGAGGCAACCCACCATTGTTCCAAGGCTGCACTTGCTCAGTCAGAACACCTGGAGCCCTCTGGGACAGGACTGACGTTGCCTGGACAGGCCCTCCCCATAGGAGATCAGAGGTAGTCTGCCCGATAAAAAGGGGTAGTGAAGACTGTCTCCCTTTTCCAGTCCCGGAGGACTGGAAAAGGGCTAACGTGGTCCCCATTTTCAAAAAGGGGAGGAAGGAGGACCCGGCCAACTATAGGCCGGTCAGTCTCACCTCCATCCTTGGTAAAGTCTTTGAAAAAATTATCAAGGCTCACATTTGCGAGAGCCCGGCAGGGCAAATTATGCTGAGGGGAAACCAGCATGGGTTTGTGGTGGGCAGATCGTGCCTGACCAACCTAGTCTCTTTCTATGACCAGGTCACGAAACGCCTGGACACAGGAGGAGGGGTGGATGTCGTATACTTAGACTTCAGGAAGGCCTTCGATACGGTATCCCACCCCATACTGGTGAACAAGCTAAGAGGCTGTGATGTGGATGACTGCACGGTCCAGTGGGTGGCGAATTGGCTAGAGGGTCGCACCCAAAGAGTCGTGGTAGATAGGTCAGTCTCGACCTGGAAGGGTGTGGGCAGTGGGGTCCCGCAGGGTTCAGTCCTTGGACCGATACTCTTTAATGTCTTCATCAGTGACTTGGACATGGGAGTGAAATGTACTCTGTCCAAGTTTGCAGATGACACAAAGCTATGGGGAGAAGTGGACACGCCGGAGGGCAGGGAACAGCTGCAGGCAGACCTGGATAGGTTGGACAAGTGGGCAGAAAACAACAGGATGCAGTTCAACAAGGAGAAATGCAAAGTGCTGCACCTAGGGAGGAAAAATGTCCAGCACACCTACAGCCTAGGGAATGACCTGCTGGGTGGCACAGAGGTGGAAAGGGATCTTGGAGTCCTAGTGGACTCCAAGATGAACATGAGCCGGCAGTGTGACGAAGCCATCAGAAAAGCCAATGGCACTTTATCGTGCATCAGCAGATGCATGACGAATAGGTCCAGGGAGGTGATACTTCCCCTCTATAGGGCATTGGTCAGACCGCAGTTGGAGTACTGCGTGCAATTCTGGGCGCCACACTTCAAGAAGGATGCGGATAACCTGGAGAGGGTACAGCGAAGGGCAACTCGTATGGTCAAGGGCCTGCAGACCAAGCCCTACGAGGAGAGACTAGAGAAACTGGACCTTTTCAGCCTCCGCAAGAGAAGGTTGAGAGGAGACCTTGTAGCTGCCTATAAGTTCATCACGGGGGCACAGAAGGGAATTGGTGAGGATTTATTCACCAAGGCACCCCCGGGGGTTACAAGAAACAATGGCCACAAGCTAGTAGAGAGCAGATTTAGACTGGACATAAGGAAGAACTTCTTCACAGTTCGAGTGGCCAAGGTCTGGAACGGGCTTCCAAGGGAGGTGGTGCTCTCCCCTACCCTGGGGGTCTTCAAGAGGAGGTTAGACGAGTATCTAGCTGGGGTCATCTAGACCCAGCACTCTTTCCTGCTTATGCAGGGGGTCAGACTTGATGATCTATTGAGGTCCCTTCCGACCCTAACATCTATGAATCTATGAATCTTGGGATACCCTCTCCATCTGGACCAGCACCATGCCACACCACCTATCCACCCAGAGGCTCTGCTTGTGACCCCCCTCTGGACAACACCTACTGTACAAGGACCCCTTTCCAGCCTGGATAAGTAGCTATCACCCCTCACCCCCTCTTCAACCAAGGACTTGGACTCTGCTTCTCTTCCCTACCTGAATTCCAACCCTTCCACTGAGTCTCTTTCTCCTGCAGCCATTTTGTGTGTGTGTGTGTGTGTGTGTGTGTGTGTGTGTGTACACTAATAACTTCATGGGGCTGTGTAGTGTGTTGTCTGCTTAATAAAACTGTTATTTGGACCCCTGAGTTGGGTTTTGCTTTACTATGGTTCAGCTCTGCTCCAATCTCTGCTCCTCAGCCCTCTAACTTCTGTCTCATTTCTCCCTCTCCTGCTTCTGGTTCACTGCCACCTCCAACACCTGTCCTGAGCTCCTCTCTGCCTCCAACCCCCGTGTTTCTTTGCCACTGTCTTATACCCACTGCCTTTTCCCCTGAGCAACCAGGTTTCTGCCCGAGTTTCTTTCCTGGCTGTCTCTTCCTTGCCACCACTTATCTGCCGCCCCCCACAAAATATCTCAGCTGTCTGCCTCAGTTTCCCTCCCCAAGCTCCCAGGTTTTTGTCTCTCTCTCTTTCCTCGCTTTCTCCTCTTTGCCTCCAGGCTTTTTTTTTTTTTTGCTTTTTTTTCCCCTTGCACCAGTGACCTCAAGTAACCCTGGGGCCACTTGATCTTAAGTAAACCCAAGCCTCAGTTCCTCAGCCATCTTCTCTCTAGTCCACCAGTTCTAATCCTGGTTCTAGCAACTTTCACTCTCCACACTTTAACTCTCACCTTAACCTTCCCCCAAGTACCCCAAGCACATAGATACACACTGTACCATCCAAGTTAGGAACTTACCTGTGTGTACATGTAGGTGGGTTGTATGTGTAGGGGGTTGTATGTGTGTGAACTGGTGAGAATGTCTCTGTGTGTGTGTGTATATATCTCATTGTGTGCATGATATATGAATTAGTGATCTGTGTATGTGTACTGAGTGTGCAGGTATGGCCAACTGATTTTTGTCTAACTTTTGGGGTATTTAGTGTATGTGTTTGAATTGGTGATAGGTATGTATGTGCCTGGGCTGGTTTGGATGTGCATGTGCCTGAGCTGGTAGTGTGTGTGTGCGTGCACCTAATTGATTTGTGTGTTTGTATATGTGCAATTGTGTTGCACCCTGCTGTCTAACAGCACAATATTGAGATCCTGAGAGTTGGCCTGACCTCACAGGGCAACAATGGAATGAGGTGCTATGAGGTGGACAGGATCAAGTTTTATGATGAGCAGTATCAGAAGAGTAATGAATCTGGTGCTTGGAGTCTGAATATTACTAGTGCATGGGTGTACCCTACCTATGGGCAGGACTGTCACTCGCTCATTAGACTTAGCAGTCATCAAATAACTCATTGGAACATACTATGCTCTGTAAAGAACAATGGTGAACAATAGAAAATAAAAAATATTTCCATGAGTAATACTGTAATTTAGGCATCCAGTACCTGACACTGACTGAGGAAAAACTCTGTGCACAGAGAAATTTTCAGCTGACTTGACAGTATGCACCTCATTATAAGTGACCTTCATGATTCATTTGGACTGCACAGAGTAGCACACAGTATTATAGGATTCTAGACCTTCATATATTAGCTTATAGTAAAATAAGTTTATTGTATTCCATGAAATATCATGTATCCATGTGTAATTAAAGGCAGCACAGACACTGGAGAAGAGTTAAGGCTGCACATACAACTTTAACTGTGTCATTTTCTGACCTCCAAATGCTTAACCAGGCAACATAATTGTGTTTTTAATATATTTAAAAAAATGAAATCCTGATGGGTATTAACAGCTAAGGAATTAATATTATATAGGGACATTTAATAGGAAGGAATCCTATTACATTTTTCTAGGAATGTGAGACACCTGCTTTTACAACTGACTACTGGAGGTACTAGTGGATTTACCATTTTAATCAATGCTTTATGGATATATTTTTTTTAAATATTGTGCTGTATATATACAAACACATAAAATGGTGATTATGAAAATGATATTTCAAAGGCAATATTAGTTTCAAGTAAATCTTTATCATATTCCAATTTTCCTTTGTAAACTTGGTATTTCTTGAGCTTTCACAGAGCTGCAAGATATGTCTGTGGCTATAACGTATGATGAATGAGCTGCCACATCAAGAGAGACATGGGCCAGAATAATATAATATTTGCTGAACTAGAGTTTGGCTTAATATTTGAAGGGTTTCCACATGATCTCCTTAGAATCAAATTACCAGCATCAACGGCATTTTAAAGACATTCTGATCATTTCATTAGAGATGATTTAGCTACTATAATAGTGATGTTTAGTCTAAATCTCATGTATTTATCCATTTTAAAAGACATTTTTTTATAGGAAGAGGAGACACGATTAAAATAGAAATTCCAATGGAGGCATTAAAAATTAGAATGAAACTAGCACATGTAACAGATATAGCAGTAGGAATACTACTATGTAAGAGTAATAAATAAATCAGAACAGAAATAGCACAAGAAGACCAAATAAAGACCTTACAAACAACAGAAAGGTGGACTTTTTTTTTTCATAGGTCAACCTGCAAAAAGAGGAGATTCTTTCCTCATTGTGTTCATTTTAGCATGACTGAAAAATTTGGTTCTTACCCTCAATTTGGGATTCACATTAGGAGAATGGTAGAATTGCAGGATTTTCTATTATGGGAGGAAACTTTTACTTGTGAATATATTTCATTGCTGTACAGTGATAGAACAGATACGGATGATGGGCTTAATGAGTCAAGGTAGTCCTCAGATGCTCTGGATAAATCCCAGGGTCAGCTGTGCAGTGGCAAAAAGTTATAACTTAAAGATACTCCATTACTTAGAAGGCTACAGAAGTTAGGAATTGGGAGATGGTCCCTTACATAATAGGATGATGCCATGGTGAGGGTCTGCTATAAACCACCAGACCCAGAGCAGAGGAAGTGGTGAATGAGGCTTTCTTCAAACAGCTAGAGGAAGTTTCCTGATTGCAGGCCCTGGTTCTTATGGACAGACTTCAATCACCCTCACATGGGAGGGCAATACAGCAGTGCACAGGCAATCCAGAAAGTTTTTGGAGAATGTTGAGGACAACTTCTTGGTTGAAGTGCTGGAACAGCAAACTAGGGGCCATGCTCTTCTTGATTTACTGCTCACCAACAGGGAAGAATTGGTGGGAAATGTACTAGTAGATGGCAACTTGGGCAGCAGTGACTACAAGATGATTGAGTTCAGGATCCCGAGGAAAGGAAGTATGGAAAACAGTAGAGTAAGGACCCAGGATTTCAGGAATGCAGACTTTGATTCACTCAGGGAACTCATGGTCAGGATCCCCTGGGAAGCCAGTCTGAGGGGAGAGAGGAGTCTAGGAGAGTGGGCTGTACTTTAAAGAAGACTTACTGAGAGTGCTGGAACCTACCATCCCAATGTGCAGGAAGACTAGCAAGTATAGAAGAAGTCCAGCTTAGCTTAGCAGGGAACTCTTCAATAAACTAAATCACAAAAAGGAAACTTAGACAAACAACCAGGGAACAGTATAAGCATATTGCTTGGGTCTGAAGGGATGAAGTCAGGAAGGTCAAAGTGCAATTGGAGTTGCAATTAGCAAGGGGCATGAAGGGTGACAAGAAGGGTTTCTACAAGTATGTTAGTAACAAGAGGATCAGGGAAAGTATGGGTCCCTTACTGAATGGGGGAGGCAGCCTAGTGTCAGAGGATGCAGAAAAGGCTGAAGTACTCAATGCTTTTTTCACCTCAGTCTTCACAGGCAAGGTCAGTTTCCACACTACTGCACCAGGCAGCATCATTTGGGGAGAAAATGAGCAGTAAACAGTGGTGAAAGAACAGGTTAGGGACTATTTACAAAATCTGGACAAAAACAAGTCCATGGGGCTGCACAGGATGCACCTAAAGGTACTGAGGGAGTTGGTTGATGTGACTGCAGAGCCTCTGGCCATCATCTTTGAAAACTCATGACAATTGGGAGAGGTCCCAGATGATTGGAAAAGGGTAAATATAATGACCACATTTAAGAAAGTTTAAAAGGAGGATCCAGTTGTTAAGAAATCCCACTCTCTGCCATTTCCCTGGGTCATTCCAGCTGGACCCCTCTCTCCCTCTCTCTTGCTTTCTGTTTGGTGCAAGCTGGTCGACCAGGTAACCTGGCCAGATAAATTCCTGAGGGGAGGGGGAAGTGCTCTCTTCTTCTCGCAAGCATTTGAAAAGCCACAAGCAAAGTGCCTCCAGGCTGCAGCCTGAATGAACTCCTGTAAGTAGGAACTTAGAAACTAGACAGGTGTTAGGATTTATGTATACTCAAATATGTTTTTAACAGATTCCTATGTCCAGGACTGTTTAAGACTCTGATTGATTATGTTTGCTCAAAGTGTATTCTGAATTCCTTGTTCTACCCCTGCTCCCCACTCCCCTGATCAATATAGGTATCAGGTTACAGCATGCCTCGATGTTTTGCTGTGGAGGGGTGAGAGGCCAGCATTTTCCTCTTGTCTTGGCCAGCAGAGCTTGTCTGTTTATAGATTTCATAGACATTAGGAGCTGGAAGGAACCTCATAAGATCATCGAGTCCAACTGCCCTGCCATAGGCAGGAAGTCTGCTGGGGCCAAATGAGCCCAGCAAGATAACCATCCAAATGCCTTTTGAATGAGTCCAGAGTAGGTGCTTGCACCACCTCTGAGGGGAGTCTGTTCCAGACCCTGGACACTTGGACTGTAAAGAAGTTTTTCCCTATGTCCAGCCAAAATCAGCCTTCCAGAAGTTTGTGACTGTTACACGTTGTTAGCCCTTGGGGAGCCCTGGTGAACAACTTTTCTCCCAGATCCTGGTGCACACCACTTATATACTTATAGGCTGCCACCAAGTCCCCTCTGAGATTTATCTTCTCCAAGTTGAAGAGTTCCATGTCCCTCAGCCTCTCCTTGTAAGGCTTGCTCTCTTGGCCTTTGATCATGCGGGCAGCTCTCCTTTGGATTCTCAAGCTTATCCACATTCCTCCTGAAGTTGGGAGCCCAAAACTGGATGCAGTACTCCAGCTACAGCCTCACTAAGGCCTCACTAAAGCGGGAGGATGATGTCCCTGGTTTTGCTTGAGATGAATCGGTGGATGCATACCAGAGTTTGGTTTGCTTTGCCAGCTATGGCATTGAATTAGCAGCTCATGTTTATCTTGTGGTCAATCAAGACCCCCAAGTGTCTTTTGGTTGAGCCTATAAGTATGATACTGTTTCTTCCTCCCAAGGTGGAGAACCTTGCACATCTCTACATTGAATGCCATCAGGTTTTGGTCCGCCCATCTTGTTAGCCTGTCCAGGTCAGCCTGTATCCCCAGCCTGTCCTCCAGTGCTCCCTCAGTCCTACCTGAGGTTATCTTGGGATGCTTCAGGATGAAAGAGGTGCCCAGAAATATTACCAGTGGGAAATGCATCCCCAAGGCTTGCAGGGCCTGTGTACCCCAGGCTGCACAGAGTTCTAACAAAGACCAGTGCCCGGGTGGTAGCAGTGTTACCCCAGGCTTGCAGGTGTTCTCCAGAAAGTGGGACAGCTAGCTGTAGGCACCCTGTGGGAGACTCCCAAAGCAATGTTTATGGGCCTGGCACAGTGAGGCAGGTGGCTCTGCATAGTAGCACCCCCTTCTGTGCCACCACACCAGGTAGTAATTAATGGCTGGATGTCTAGTTGACAGCCAGTATCAAGTTGAGTGCCTCAAGGGTTGGTCCTGTGGCCAGTTCTTTTCAATATCTTCATCAATGACCTGGAAGATGGCATAGATTGCACCCTCAGCAAGTTTGCAGATGACTCAAACTGTGGGGAGTAGTTGATATACTGGAGGGTAGGGCTAGGATTCAGAAAGACCTAGATAAATTGGGCCAAAAGAAATCTCATGATGTTCAGTAAGGGCAAGTACAAGGCCCTGCACATAGGATGGAACAATCCCATGCACTGATATAGGCTGGGGGCTGACTCACTAAGCAGCAGCTCTGCAGAAAAGGACCTGGAGTTTACAGTTCAGGGACTTGGGGGTTACAGGACAATAAACTGAATATGAACCAACAGCGTGTACTTGTTGCCAAGAAGGCTAATGGCATCCTGGGCTGCATTGTTGGTAGAAGTGTTGCCAGAAGATCAATGGAAGTGATTATTCCCCTCTATTCAGCACTGGTGAGGCCACATCCAGAGTACTGTGTTCAGTTTTGGGCCTCCCACTACAGAAAGAATACGGACAAATAAGAGATTAGTCCAGAGGAAGGCAACAAAAATGGTGAGTGGGCTGGGGAACATGACTTATGAGGAGAGGATGAGGGAAATGGGCTTATTTAATTTAGAGAAGGGAAGACACAGGGGATTTGATAGCAGCCTTCAACTACCTGAAGGGGGGTTCCAAAGATGATGGAGCTTGACTATTTTCAGTAGTGACAGATAACAGAACAAGGAGCAATGGTCTCAAGTTGTAGCAAGGGAAGTTTAGTTTAGATATTGTGAAGAATAGAAGGGCAGTAAAACACTGGAACATGTTATCCAGAGAGGTTGAGGACTCTCTATCCTTGTAGATTTTTAAGACCCAGCTAGCCAAACCTTGGCTGGGATGATCTAGCTGGGGATGGTCCTGCTTTGAGCAGGAGGTTGGACTAGTTGACTTCCTGAGGTCCCTTCCAACCCTAACTTTCTATGATTCTATATGAGGTTATTAACCCTTAACATGAGACTGCTTACATCACATGCTAACTTTAATACTGCCTAACTTTCCTTAGACTTAGCACATGCTAACTGTAATATCCAACTACACCTGGTGGTGTCCCACATTTACTTGCAACAGCTACAAATCTTTAGAATGTTATGATCTACTGAAGTTAGCACTTATCAGGACATAACCTCACGGAACAACTGTCCAATGCCATGAGGGCACTTAGCAGGTGATAAACTGCATGACCATGTGTCTGATTGCTTTTTAACTGAAAATTTTTACTTTCTTCTCAGAGCAATGAAGTATCATATCCAATATATGATTTGCTTTTAGTGTGTAACAGGGACTCAGGCAAGAGTCCTGTTACTGAGGCTAACTCTGGGAGGAGTGACCTCTGAATGCCCCGCCAGGTGGAGAGGATTTCACATCTGGGGGAAGATTGGAGAATTACCCACAAAAATCGGAGATAAAACCAGCAGTGGGACATTTATTGATTGCCTTCGGCACAAGAGGAAAAACACAGGGGTAATTGAGACCCCAGGAAGAAAGAGAAAGTGAAAAGGATTCTTACCTGTGATCCTGGGAGAAAGCCGTGAGCTCAGGACTCCGGAGAATAGGTCAGATGCAAGATGGACAGTGGCCCGAGAAACTGAACTACATTTGTGAGCGCAGGAAAGGACTGAGGAGCCAGGGAGTGGCTCTGCCCTGAGGTGGAAGAGAGACTGCATTTCTGGGACAGTTTACAGGGAGACAGGGATCAAGACAGATGCCTGATCCTGTCAGGGCAACATCTACTTAAAAGAGCAGAACAAAGAGAGTGGGAGCAGCAGGGGGCTACTCTCAGCACAAGCCAGGGGCAAAGAACAAAAGGTGCAAATGAATGCACTCTGCTAATGAAGTAATTGGCAGGGGCTGCTATTCAGTTACAAAGTATCTGTTAAGTAACAAAACTAAGTGGTTCTTTGTCTGTAGCTCAGGATGTCCTCACCAATGAAGTAGTTGGTGCGGTTTTTGTTATTGTATCTGTTATTTTGGAAAATAAATCCATACCTTGAGTGTTTAACATGTGGGTGGTATTTAACAATCAGAACATCAAAGCACTGATCTCCTCCTTTTTTCTTATTCAATCCAAGTCTTGGCAGGTGAGTACAAAGGGGAGAAAAGGCTAAGATTACCCTACACGCTCACATAGTGGAAAGCTTTTCCTGAAAGTCTTGAGTACTAACTTTAAATTAGTGTTAAGTAGAACATGGAAACCCTTTCAGAAAGACAAAGGGTTATCACAGGTTGCCTGCTGCTCCACAAAAAAGATCATTGTTTATTCACCATCATTCAATTATGCTTGTTTTTATTGAGCCCAGTGATCATTATAAGCTCATCAGCATAGCATTCTCTGGTGGCTGGATTTGACATATATGAACTCACTTTGCAATTCCCTGAATACCCTTGTTATTCCCAGGGTCCTACTATGCCATACTATTTCAGACACTTTTTTGGAAGCAATGTATTGGAGAAATGAAATAAAATTGAAATCCCTTCCCTATACTTTGCACCACCTGGTGACAAAATGGTATACTTATTATTTTCAAAAGATGTCTAATTACTTTTCATGCCCATTTCTTATTAAAATTAAAGGAAAAGTGACACCCAAAGCCCTTAGAGTGCTCTGAAAATATACAATGTAGAGAAGAGCCAAAAGTACTTAAGGAATCTTCAAATAGATCAGCTAAATAAACAAAGAAACATGAAAGTGTCTTTACAAAAGGTAAAAAACAACACCCCCCCCCCCTTTTTAAGAAAAAAAAAATGATCACAATACTCTCTCAAAAACTGAGGCCAAAAACAAACAGACTTTTAAAAGAGTCTCAAATATATTTTTGCTTTCTATAAAAAAAAGTTTGAAAAGAAAAGGCTTTTATTTAAAATAGAATATTTTATTTTAAAAATTCTGTTTATTGCTTCTGGAAAATTCCACTGAATTCATGTTTGCAAAAATTCTCCCTTTCCTTAAAAACAAACAAACAAAAAAACAAATTAACAACAGCCCCCCCCACACACTATTTGGAGTTACCATTAATGTTCAATGAAAGAAAATCATGGAATCATATGGCTGAAAGGGACATGAAGGGTCATTTTCAAACTCCATGCACAAATATAGCGTCTATCCTACATAGGAGGTGTTCCTTATCTTCTGGGTGTAAAAATAAACAGACTAACAGAATCAAACTTGATTCTTTAAAAATTGTACACAAAACTTAAATACAGGTTGTGAAAATGGCACCTTGGAAATAATTCCACTTGCTTTGGTGTCTAATTTGAGGATCTTAACCTTTTAAAACATTGGGCTAAATGCACAAATATTCATTAATCATAGAAGCATCAAATCATAGAATATTAGGATTGGAAAGGACCTCTAGAAGTCATCTCATTCAACTCCCTGCTCAAAGCAGGAACATCCCCAACTATATCATTCCGGTCAGATATTTTATATAGCTATAGATATAGTTCTCATGTTACAATATTGTTCTATAAGCACTTTCAATACTTGAAACTATTACAAAGTAGATGTGAGAAGTTCCTTGTTAAAAGATTATTCAAGATCTAGGGCTAACTCACATACAAAAAATTCATGCAAGCCCATCCTTTCAAAAATTGATAATGCCCTCTCTCTACATGACAAGTTTACCATGTTTGTAAGTTACAGCTCTGGAATGCAGTGGTGCTCTATCTGGTCTGCCCATGGGCTGGATGAGGGTGGTAGGGCTGGTCTACAGGCAAGATTGGGCCCATAGACCAATACCACACACTGGAGCCAGCATGCAGAGCCAACCTGGTGTAAGTACCACATGCAGCATGTGCCCCATACCAGCCCCACATACTACAAGCAGCATGGACCGGACCCAGTCATAGATTCATAAATTCATAGATTGACTGGAAGGGACCTTGGAAGATCATCAGGTCCAGCCCCCTGCACCAAGCAGGAAAGACAACTGGGAACAGGTGACCTCAGCAGGGTGCCTGTCCACTATTCTCTTGAAAATTTCCAGGGTGGGCAATTATACCACCTCTGGAGGGACCTTATTCCACAGTCTGGACACCCTAGTTCTGAAGTAGTTTTTCCTAACATTAAGACTGAAACAGTCTTCCAGGAGCTTGTGACCATCACTCCTAGTATTCCCCAAGGGTGCCCTGGTGAACAGTTGTTCACTGAGCCCTTGATATGTGCCTCTGATGTAGTGGTAAGCTGCTACCAATTCCCTTCTCAACCTTTTTTTTTTCAGGCTGAAGAGTCCCAGGTCCCTCAGCCTTTCTTTGTATGGCTTGCCATGCAAGTCTCTGATCATACGAACTACACGCAGTAGTCTAGCTGTAGTTTCACCAATGCTGAGTACAATGGGAGAATAATTTCTGCTGGAGATGCATCAATTGATGCATGCCAAGGTATTTTTAGCCCTGCTGGCTACAGTGTTGCACTGACAGCTCATGTTCATATTGTGGTCAATTATTACCCCTAGGTCCCTTTCTTTTGTAGGTGGTCAGGTTGGTGTTGCCAAGCCTGTAGGTGTGCAGGGGATTGTTCATCCCCAGGTTGAACACTTTACATTTCTCAGCATTGAATCTCATCTGGTTCCAGTCTGCACAACTTGCAAGCCTGTCTAGGTCCACCTGTATCTGCAGCCTATCTTTAAGTGTGACCGTGCTTCCCCATAACTTGGTGTCATCTGCGAACTTGGTCAGTGAGCTCCTCACCCCCACATCCAAATCATTAATGAAGATGCTGAATAGCACTGAACCAAGCACCAACCCCTTTAGGACACCACTGGCCACTTTCTGCCAAAATGACACAGATCCATTTTTTAGAACTCTCTGGGAACCTGCCCCACAGCCAGTTTCCTACCCACTTGACTGTCTCACAGATAAGCCCACAGCCTCCCAATTTTCTTGTGAGAACATTGTGGGATACCATATTGAAAAAATTTTGTAAGTTGAGGTATATAATGTCAACCTCTTTGTCGCAGGGCACCTCAGTGCCTGCTCCTAGAGAGGAGAAACTGCCAGGGAGAGAGCCCTGGCAGAGCCTAATGAGCACAGCTGTGGGTTGCCAGGGTAACAAGCACAGCTGCGGGTTGCCGGAGCAACTAAGGGGAGCCAGCTGCCTGTAGGGGTCAGGGCCTGGCCCTTATAAAGCCCAGGGCTGAGGCCAGGCTGGCAGTTCCCTGCCAGCAGCCAGAGGGGCAGGGGCAGGGGCAGGGGCAGGGGCAGGGGCAGGGGCAGGGGCAGGGGCAGGGGCAGGGGCAGGGGCAGGGGCAGGGGCAGGGGCAGGGGCTCGGGCTCGGGCTCGGGCTCGGGCTCCTGGAGTTAGGATGTAGAAAGAAGCCTAACAGCAAGTACTGCTCGAGCGGAGTTAAGCCATGATGTTAAGTTATAGCCAGGTGGCTTTGGGTTGTGTTTGAGTTATAGCCAGGAGGCTTGAAGTTGTGTTTGTGTTATTACACCAGAGATCTGGGTGAGGCTGTAAGGGTTGGAGGAGGCCTCATAGGGACCCCATAGGGGTGGGGTGCCCCAGCGCCAGTGAAGGCGCAGTACTCTAAGGGGGAACCCCAGTGGTATGGGGACCCCAGCGCCAGTGCGGGCGCAGCGCCAGTGTGGGCGCAGCTCACAGTGAGGAGCGCCACCAGTGGGTTGCGGGCAGGGAACGAAGACCCTGGGTTGTGTGCGGGGTACGTAGACCCCAGCCCCAGAGCAGGGCAGCATTGAGAAGCCCAAGGTGGGCCCGGTGAGCCCCAAGGAGGGGGAGCGCCATATTGGACTATTGAGAAGCCCAAGGTGGGCCCGGTGAGCCCCAAGGAGGGGGAGCGCCACATTGGACTATTCAGAAGCCCTAGCATGGGCACGGCGAGCCCCGAAGAGGGGGAGCGCCATATTAGGAAGCCCAGGACGGGCGCAGCAGACACCAGCAAGGGCATCACTTGCGGGGTGCATAGACCCCAGCCCCAAGGAGGGGCGATTACTGAGGAGCCCGAGAGGGGCGATTACGGAGAAGCCCAGGATGGGCATAGTAGACCCGGGTGAAGGCTAGCACTGCAGAAAAACCCAGGACAAGGGCAAGGTGCTGCGGTTGTCCCTGGCAAAAGGGGATAGCAGCGCGGTGAGCCCGTACCAGAGATGGTAATAGTGCAGTGGGCCCAAAAGACCGGTGGCTCGGCAGGAAGTCCCAGAGGGGACAAGAGTCCCAGTGAGGGACATTGTGTTAGAGAGCCCGGGAAGCGGGCGTGCAGGCACACCAATGTCTATTACATCTGCGAGGCTTGGGCCATGGTATTAGGGGTGGTAGGAGCCACACGTAGCCCATAAGGCTAGGGTGCCTAGGGAGCACCCATTACACCGGGAGACCCCAGGCGGTCCAGGAACACACGGGGACAGAGGTCCTGAGTAGCCGTGCCCAGGGAGTCATAGGCAGCCTCCCAACCTTATATTTACCAGCAAGATGTGGCGGGCGAGAATAAGAGGGTGCCTTGGGCCGGCCTTGACACAGAGCGAGGGACCTCGAGGAGATCACGGCCCTCCTAAAGGACCCCGCCATGACACTCTTCTCTCTTATCCGGGTGGTGAGTCACCAGATCATAAAAGGAGATGAGGTTGGTAAGACAACACCTGCCTATGACAAAGCCATGGTGGCTATCATTCAGAATCATACCTTCTGCAAGCATATCACACAGACTTCTTAATGAATTTTTCCATGATTTTCCCTGGGATAGAAGTTAGACTAATTAGCCTATATTTACCCAGGTCCTCCCTCCCTGCTTCTTGAAGATGGACACACCATTGACCCTCTTCTAGTCCTCAGGGACCTCCCTGGAGTTCCACAAATTTTAGAATAGTTAAGGGTTCTACGATGACTTTGGCCAGTTCCTTCAGCACTCTTGGATGAAATTCTTCTGGACCTGCTGACTTATATATGTCCAATTTCTTTAATTGATACCACACTAGTTCTACGGGAATAGTAGGAAGGTGGTCATTTTTTCCCTTGGCCTGGTGGAAGACCGAAACAAAGTGATCATTTAGGAGTTCAGTTTTCTCTTGAGTGACTAACTGTCCTGAGGTATTGAACAATGGCCTCACACTCCTGTTCATTTTCCGTCATTCCCTACATATCTAAAGAAGGATTTCTTATTGTCCTTGATTCCTGTTGCTAATTTGAGTTCAGTTGCAGCCTTAGCTTTTCTAAACTGATTCCTACAAGTGCAGGCTGCAGCTCCTTGGGGGATGTCCCTAGTTTCCATTGACTGTATGCCTCTTTCTTCTTTCTTAAGAGGACCATGATTTCCCTGTTTAGCCAAGAGGGCTTCTCAGACCTTTTTCTCCATTTCCTCTGCATGGGAATGGGCTTCCTTTGTGCTTCAAGGATTGTGTCCTTTAGGAATGACCACTCTTCATGCATTCCTTTTAAGTCAGTCACCAGGTCATCTCCTTTGGGCAGGACCAAGTCTAGAAAAGCATTACCTCTGGTTGGCCCATGCACCTCCTGAGTCATAAAAAAGCTCTTTGATGCAGGTCAGGAAGGAACTTGACCAATCTGACTTGGCTGAGCATTCCTCCCAAGAGATGTCTGGATAATTGAAGTCATCCACGATGACCATGTTCCATGCCCAGGCAGCCTTTGTTAGTTCTTGGTTGAACTCTAGATCAAGTTTCTCACCCTTATATGGCAGTCTGTAGTATACACCTACAGTTAGATCTCTCTCGCTGTGCTCCCCCTCCCCCCACAGCTTGACCTAGAGGGTTTCAAGCCGTTCATCTTTGTGGCTGATGTTGGCCTTCAAGGAGGTATACTCCTTCTTCACATAGACAGCTACACTTCCATCTTTTTTCCCCTACTTGGTCCCTTCTATGCAGAGCATAGCCCTTCATGGCTATGTTCCAATCATGTGAGGAGTCCCACCAGGTCTCTATATTCCCTATTAGATCATAATGGTCACTTGAGAACAGGAGGGGTAGTTCCTTCTGCTTGTTCCCCATGCTCCTGGCATTAGTGTACAGGAACCAAAGTCCTCCTACTGAGGCCCTCAACTTCCTGTCATGCTGAAGGAGAACTATTCCTTCAGCTACCACAAGAGTGACCTTTCTGGTGTCCCTGTCTATGGAGCTTCCTTGTATGTCAGTCCCTGGGCAAGCTCCAGTCAGTGTTTATCCATCTCCCAGCAATCTTAGTTTAAAGCCCTATCAAGAAGATGGAATATCCTGGCCAAGAACAGGGACTTATCTCTCCATGTGAGGTGGATGCCATCTCTTCCCAGGTGTCCTCTCTCCCTGAAGTGCATGCTGTGGTCTAGGAAACTGAAGCCTTCTCAGTGGCACCATCGTTAGAGACGTCGGTTCACTTCCTTGATGCATCGTTTCCTCCTAGGACCATGGCCTGCAAGAGGGAACACAGAGGAAAGACTACCTGAGCCCCCAACCCCTTGATCCCAGCCCCCAAAGCCCTGTAATCACTCATGACCCAGTCTGGATTACTCCTGACCATGTCATTTGTTCCCACATGGATGACAAGCATGGGATAGTAGTCAGAGGGTTGGATGAGCCTGGGGATCCTCTCCACAACATCTCAGATGCAGGCCCCAGGGAGGTAGCAGACCTCATGTGCTAGGGGTCCAGACAGCAGATGGTTCCCTCAGTGCCCAGCAGGATGCAGTCCCCACCTACCACTACCTTGCACCTCCTACTGGGGGTGGCAGCATGGTGCTTACCTTTCTTCTCCTCCAGTGTCACCATCAGAGCCTCTTCATGCATGGAAAGGGGAGCATACTTGTTGTGCAGGACCAGGGGAGGAGCAGCCATGGCCCTGTGTTTCTTGGAGCATGCATTGTCTTCCAGGTAGCTCCAGATGGGTCTCTCTCAACAGCCTCCATGCTGGCCACCATCTCTGTTTCTATCTCTTCTTCCTTCTCTTGCAGAAGGGCCTGGCAGTAGTCGTTGATGAAGTCTTCATGGGCCCTGATGGTGCATAGCTGGGGTACCTCCTCTTCAAGCTCCTGTACCCAGCCCTCCAGAGACTCCACTATGGAGCACACCCTACAAGTGGGGGTGCCCCCTACCCAATTTCCAGAATCTATGCAAGGCAGGCCCCACAGTCCAGGGCCAGGGGCTCCATCTGGGTGGGGAACAGGGCTATAGTCTGTCTGGGTGGAGATCTCAGCGGTGCCAAGATGCCTGGAGCTGTGTGCAGCCACAACAGATCACCACCATGGTGAGAGTGAGTTTACACCCCTACCAGGTCTCAGCAGCTCCTCTTTGGGCCTCTGGCCTTAGGCTCTGTGCCCAGATCAACCCTCTAGGCACCTCCTGCGCGCCCTCCACGTGAACTCCTATGCAACTGCTGCACCTTAATCTAGCCGCACCTGTTTGCATGCTCTGTTCACAGGGCTCCCTGCGGGGCTCAACTAAGAAGGGACCAGGCAGGGGGGCATTCCCCTCCCAGGCTGTGCTCAGCCAACACATCCTGCTGCTTGGCATGGCCTCAGATGCATACACTCATGCACATATACAAATACACAAACACACACATTCTCTTATGCAGCACCCTCTGAGTGGTCCCTGTGCTCTCCCCTCACCTGGTCTGGTACACTTATTTCCTGGCTCTATGCTGGGGGGGTGGGGGCTGTGGAGTCCAGGTCTGGGTCCTTGGCTCCTGGGGGTACAACAGGCACTAACCCATGCATCTACTCTGAGACTCAGATGGGGAGCCAGCATAGGGGGTGGGGTGCACTGCAAGAGATGCCTGTACCAGCCTAGCCCTATAAGTGACTCTAGTCCATGAGGCCAGTCTGTGGGCTTGATGCAGACTGACCCTGGAGCCAATGTGCTTGATTGGGCCAGTGTGGGCACCTCATGCAGCATGTACCCCAAACCACACTGTGCTGCACACAGTGCCTGGGATACTAGATGCACCTGACTGGCTCCACACACTGAGTGCAGCATGTGGGATTGGTCTGAGAGACACAGAGATTCTAAACCTTCATAGGCCAGATCCATCCTCCAGGCCAAATCTTTGAAATAAGGACAGACTGAATTTTATTAGTAGATGTTAAGAGTTATGAACCCAAAAAGATGACAGAGCCAGTAGGGAAATACAGAGCACCTGAGTGAGGGCCTAACATAGGAGGGATGGGGGTGAGGAGGGGAATGCAACTAGGTTACAGAAAATACAATGTTAGCCAACTAATCCTGGGGTGGAGGGGACAATGGGGAGGGTGTTTGCGACACTGAGTGAGAAAGAGGATAGATGCACATAAACCCATACAATGGTGTGCAATGGTGGAGGAAGTGGGTTGAAGAAAGTTTCTCAGGTCACATAGTGTCTCATCATGGGGGTCCTCTTTGGGTGGGGTGGGGTGGTCCAACACTAACTAACATCAAGATAGCACTGTTGAACAATCGCTAATTAGCCTAACTAGACCCTCACCACCCGCCATGTGCAATTTGTATGCATTTATACTTTTCTGGTTTAGGAGACAACCCACATAGGGAAGTATAGTGTGCTTGAGGCACTACTGTGTGGACTGACAAGTTTACTGTGTAGGTGGGGTCAATATTACATTCATTCTCACTGTTAACACCAGATACATTTTTTGTCCTTTGGAATGTTTAACTAATCAGAAGGTCTGAATGATTGACCATGTGTGTTTAGAGCATTTCTATATGAAACTTTGTTAAAATGGTAGTTCTTACTATAATAGAATTCTGCAGTTGAAATGATAACTTCTAGAGGTCTATTTCATAGCCCTACTTTTATGAGATTCTGTGATTCTATGAGAGTGGCACAGATGTTAGTGAGGTTATCTAGTCCATTCCCAGCCTGGAGGAAGATCATCCCTATTCAAACCATCCTATAAAAATCCATTGTCTAACCCAGTGTTACCCAATCTTTTTGCCCAGCAGGCCAGTGCCCAGTCCATCCGCAGGCCAGATCTGGCCAGTGGTCCCAATCCAGAGCCCAGGGCAGGAGTGGCAGGCATCGTCTGGATATGGCGAAGTGGGTGCATCTGGATATGGGGAAGTGGATGGGGCAGCTTGGCACCATCCCAGCCCCGCAGAGGGGAAGATCTGTGACCCAGCCTGATCTAGCTATGGAGGAGTGGGGGAATGGGGGGGGGGGCTTGGAAGAGGGAGGGTGGCCCATCCCCAATCTAGCTGTGGGGTACAGAGGAAGCATGGCCTGGCCCCAAACCAGCCTGGGGGGGGGGGGGAGAAGGGGCCTGTCCCAGCTCCAATCTGTCACATAGGGCTTGGGATTTGGGAATTTGGCTTATAATCACCACTGCTCCCCCTGCCGCGAAATTTACCAACCCATGAAGAGCCTCATAGGTCAAAGGCAATGGCTCCACAGGCTGCATTTGGCTTGTGGGCTGGTAGTTGAGCATCCCTGGTCTAACTTATTAGCAAAACTATACAGTAAACACTGACACAGCCACAGACTTAACACCCTAACCTGGTACAGGTAAAGCAGGGGGACCACAGTGGTCAATGCCTTGCTGCTGCTAAGCTTATTAAAATATGCCTAAGAGATCCAACGATGAGGGCCATTCCCCCTGTTACAAAGGAAAGTAAAAACTCCCACAGTCCATACCAATTTGACCACAAGATAAAATTCCTTTCTGAACTAAAATATAATGATCAGTCTAAGCAGGAGAAGAGGGGCAAAACCCTCACTATCTTGAGACCATGACATCAGTGATTCCTGTATAAAATTCACTAAAGGCAAGTGGGACTATATAGTTGTCACTAAGGGAAGATTTAGGCCCATTGATAGAACATATAAAGTCTATAAAGGTGCACACCTGCCCTGCTTTCTGACTGACTTCAGACTAACACAGGTAACTACCTTTCTCTACATGCCATAGGAACCACTCAGTATAATTTTCAGTCTTGGGTGAGTTTGTAGAATGTCAATAAGCAAACAATGGAGAATGAAAGTTGCAAAGGTGAAAACAGTATGAACCCTACAAAAATCTTCAGTTATAGGTGTGTTTTGACATGGTGGGCAATTCAAGGGCACTTCCTGCCATCCTGTGATCCACTACAGAATTGTGGAGGAGGAGCTCCAAAACACTCTGTGCCTAAATGGCACATTCTAGCCCCTGGGGTTTCTTCTTTACATCACGCCAATGATGCACATGCCTGTTGTTGACAACACAAAAATCTAATATCAGAGCAAGGTCAGAGAGAGCCTGCTGGTTCAGCAGAGCTTTCTGTGATGTATGAAGGAGGACAGAAACCTTGTAAGCTTTTATTATTGAATGCCTATAGACACTGCAATTTTAGAGGCCTCAGTAGGAAAATTGAATAGCTATTGTTAACTTTTCTTGAGTTTTCCAAGGCTTCATTGTTGCAGTAGCCTTAACAAACCAATATGATTCTAAAACTGTGATAAATCTGAAATCCCTGCAGTGACTAATACCCCCTGCAGATTCTATACTGTGAAAACAGTTGGATTTATAGTTGAGGAGACAAAACAGGAGAAACTTTTATATTAAAAGGAGAGAGGAAAAAAAACAGCAACAGTTTTTTTTTTTCCCTTTAAATTGCTAGCAGGTTTTAAAATATTTGCTTTAAATATTTATTTTGGCAGGAAACGTACCCGTTTTTGACTCAAAGGATTTGTCATTTCATCATCATTCAGGCTAATCACAATTGAGTATTTAAAAGCCAAAATATGGCATGTGAGCACTAAATAATCTTCATTTATACTAGCTGGAACATGACTACTACATCAGAGTAATTCATATGCTTGAGATGATGATTTAACAAGGTGACCAAACACTATTGCTTCCATTAACCATGCTTGAGTAACTACCTTACTTATAAACCACAAGTTAACATTGCCTCTTTATTAGGCCTGTGCAAAGTGGCAAGTATTCAATTCAGCTGATTCAATTTAGAGATTCGGCTGATTCAGAGGGACAGTGATTTGATTCGGTGATTCAAGTCACTGTCCCGATTCGATTCGGCTGAATTGGATTCAGCGATTCGGCCATAGACTATATAGGGGAAATCAGTAAAATACCTATAGCTTTCATTTTTTTTTGCAGATTCAGATGAACAGGATTCAGAACAGGATGGTAGCCCCTTCCGAGGGCATGAAGCCTGCCAAGTTTCAAGAAGATAGGTGCAGGGGTTTCTGTGAAAGTGCAAGTCAAGGTTCTGAAAGCAATACTCGCATCACTTGTTTGTGTTAAAGGGTGTAGGTTGTAGCCGTGTTGGTCTAAGGACATAGGTAGACAAGGTTCTTTGGGTCAATCTGATATTTTTTATTAGACTAACTGGATATTTGGAGAAATACATCTTAGCAAGCTTTCAGGATTAAAAACCCTTTATCAGGCTGAGGAAGCATCTGCAGTTGGTGTGTGTGCTCTTCCTGGATGGAATGAATAGTAAAGAAGCCAGAGGATGGTATGCATATAAGAAAGCAAGTCAGTGAAAATGTAAATTGATGCGTCAGGGGGTGAGAGACAGGCTGGGATGAGTGGGGAGGGAGGGAAGGGGGATGTAGCAGGTAAAAGTGGCGAGGTACCTGGGGAGTCAGATGTTAGGCAGGTGATAATTTGTCATAAATCCAATGTCTATATTGAGTCCATGGAGTTTTTGTATCTAGGAGGTTGGTGAAGGAAAGTTCATAGGTTCACCTGTGAAACGTGTTATGTAAATTCAAACAAGCACTGAACCTTGCTAACCTCATCACCAGAAGCAAACTTCCTGCAGCCCAAAACACACTGAATGGATCCAGACCATGCCATGCCAAGAAATGCAAAATCTGCCAACATATCTCCAGTACCCCCACAATTACTACACCCCACAACAGAACAATCACCACTCCTGGAACTTAAAGCTGCACCTCCAAAAATGTTATACATCTCATCCAGTGCCCTAAATGCCCAGATGAAAAATATGCAGCAGAGACAAAACAAAAACTGCATGCAATAATGAATGCACACCAGAAATCTATTAAAGACAAGAACACCCAGTTACCAGTGGGGCCACATTTCTCAAAAGAAAACCACTCTCTCTCCAATCTCTTAGTCCTGATCCTCAAAGGGAATTTACAAAACACTTTTCACAGACAAGCCTATGAACTTCACGTAATCAACTTCCTAGATACAAAAACTCATGTCACCTTTGTGACAATGTTTTTATGGTGGCACAAAGCCTATGAAAATAGGTATCCATGACTCTTGTCATGCCACAAATGCCCACAATTTGCAGCTGTGACACAGATGGCATGATTTTGTCCCACTATTTTTTGCCCAGTGGCTGTTTGCCTTAAATCAAGAGATTGCGGGCAGCCCAGAGCTTCTTGTGCTCTCCAGCTGCCCCTGGGCTTTGGGGGCCCAATCCCACATACTTCAGGAATTCCTGTGGCAGACAGCATTAGGTCCCTGAAGCCCTGAGAGTGCCTGCTTAATTTGGCCCTCCCAGCCGCTGGACTGTCCCAGAGCCAGCTTTCTTCACTTAGAGACATGCCCTGGGACACATCTTTTCCAGAGGGAAACTTGTGGCGCATTGTCCCACAGGATCAGTAGGCAGGACAATGGGAAACATTTGTGTCACCCAGTGTAGTGGATCATGTGTCTCAGTTTCCCATCTGTAAAATGGCAAGAACAGCAATTCCCTACCATGTTAGAGTGTTATGAGGTTAAATATATTAAAGATTGTGAGGCACATGGGTATTACAGTACTAGGGTTTCTTAACATGGCTGTACAATAGAAGTGTGATGCTAACCCTACCTCTTCAAATTATCTGAAGGTTTAATTTCTGTGTTTAGAGGTGCTGTCTTTCTAGAATATTTGAATATTCATTTAACGTGAAAATATAAGCTGGGAGAAGAAAAAAGTACAACTTGATTTTCAAATCCCAGGTTGAATTTGCTGGGCTACCAGTTTAAAAAGTTACTCATTTATTGTACTGTGTGAGCAAATTTCTAGATGTCATTGAGACTAAACACATATGGGACCTCACTATGTTCTGCGATAATGGCAGAGTTTCTGACTACAGTTGCACTTCAATATAAAATTGTAGTTATCATCAGGAAAAAAAAAATTACAATATTTCTAAAAGTACAATCTTTACCTCTTGAAATGTCTGAGTGGTTTGCTTGATTTTTTTTTTTAGTATTTTTAGAGGTGGGAAATATGTTAAACTTCTGGATCAAGGAGAACGTAATCTAACTTACTTATTTCTAAGATCTTTTAGGAAATTCATATTCTATCCACTATGGGATTATTAAAAACACCAGATAAAAGAACCTTGCTATCACTGTAAAATCTCACCTTTGAAACTATTACATTGAGTAGTGTGTTATAACCATAGAAGCAGGCCTTAAAATGCTCTCTTTATTGATGCTGTTGAGGTGTATGTAGTGACTCTTAACATTTAGTCCAAAGGATAAGCAAACTAATGAGATATACAAGATGACAAAACTGAAAGATCCTTCTTGGGGCAGGATTATGTTTTAGCTTTGTACACAGATTTTTGTTGTGGCTTCGGTAAATCTAGGGCATTGCAGAAAACTGATGACATGTGATGAATTACCAAAGATCTATTTGTATCACAGGCATCCCTCTGGGCCTATGGTAAAACAAGTGTGACTGCTACAAAATATATCTAATTAGAACTTCAGAATATATTAGCTTTCCTATTTTGCTCATGCTTTTTTGGAGGTAGTACAGTAAGTGGATAAAGCAGGGAATGGTGAGAAAGGACTTGCTTTTTTCTCAGTGACTTCACTTTTATGCTTACAATCTCAGATGGTTCAACTATCTTCTTTGTACTTCAGTTGCCTATGCTGTAAAATGGATATTTTCTTTACAGGTGTATTGTAATTTTAATTATCATTAATGAAACACTTTGAGAACTTTAGAGAAAAAAAAACATTTTTTTTGGTTTGTAAATTCAAAAGATCTTACTAAGGAAAGTGGAGGAGTTCAGATCCCATCTTTCCTTACTCTGAACACTGCTGATCAACCTGCTTCATTTCTTACATTTGAAACTAAGTCAATCTGCTTCCTATAAGCAAAAGGCTCAAATGTATTGCATCTGCTCCTGGAAACACCCTGAATTCAGAACTCCCTTTGATTCTAATCCTACTTCCACTGAAATTAATAGCAAAGCTACTAAAGGAACAGAATCAGGCCCATGGATGTTGCACTGAATTGGAACTGTGCATGGGAGAGATGGAATCAAAGAAAAGAGTTACAGAAACAAGAGAGAGAAGAAAAGGTACAAACTACACACAAAATCTAGGGAAGAATCTGTTAAACCCAAAGGGTAGTAAAAATGGGGAGAAGGATGGTTTTGTGATTAAAATACAAAGGACAGAACTATAGGATCTGATGTGTAGTAAAGAAGCCTTAATATGCCTGGACTACGGGTTGTAAGACGCAAGATACATGAAGTAAAAGCCCTGTTTTCCAGCATGACTGGAGAATGGGGTGGGGGGGGGTGCCAGTAATCTAAAAATGCCAGAGGCACAGGGGTTTCTGGCTGGATGTGAAGTGGGAGGTGGGGGGGGGGGCATGGCGACAGCCATACACAGAGCAGGGAACCAGAGTGGGGGGGGGGGGTGGTGGCAGCCGCATGCAGAATGGCAGTAGCACAGGATGGTGGGTGGCAGTGGCCACCACCACGTGCAAACTCCTGCCCTGCATCCAGCCAGCCAGCTATAAATTCCAGTGAATAGAAATGCCAGGTGGTAAAATGCTGGATAACAGGGCTTTTACTGCACTAAGAGAATAACAGGAAAATATCAAGACCAGTAAAAAACAAAACAAAAATGTATGTAGATAACTATATAGACATCTATGTATATTTAGATAAATATCTAAATATATAAAATATACATAATTTTATTTATATGTTATATACTTTACTGTAGGAAGTGAAATAACTTATGTTACACATAATAATATAGATTCCAGTTAAAGTTAAAGCCTCCCAGACTAGAACATTTTGCTTGTGCTGTGCTTCCAGACTGAAGAGAATTTCTTGGGGCTATTATGGGTCTCAGACTAAATTTATTTTTCCATTCACCAGCAGGTCTGTGTCCATGATTAACTTCCAAACTAAATAAAGTATTTTATGGCTGGAGAAATCTTTCAAGTCATCTGGCATCTACCTAAACCTATCTTTCACAGTAGGCTGAACATTTCCAAGCTGGGAAGGGCTTTATAGGTCCTGAACCTCATATTTTCTGAATTCAAACTATGCCCCAGTATTAAAACATGCCATATCATATAGGTCCTATAAGGTACAATGATAACAAGCTATGAGCCAGAGTGCAAAATTTGTAGTTTACAATGTCTTGAATACAGAGGACTAGGCTTGATGACCCAAGAGACCCCTTGCTGTGCTTATTTATGCCTTGAAAGTTTATTCCTAGAATCCTGGAATAAATAGTTATCTAGGGAACCATTCACAATCCCTGTTTACTAACAACAGGTTCCCAGTTCAACTACTGAGTGAGGAAGGAAACTTCTAATGAATCTTTTAAAAATGTAATGTATTCATTCCCTCAGACAAACAAATTATTCACAGCCTAACTTTTTCAACAAGCTGACCTTCCTTGAGTCACTGGATTGCTAATACAATTTAATTAGTGTTTAAATAGAAGAATTTGTCTTCTACATCTGATCTTGCCTCGGTATTATTGGGTTCCCTATATGTGCTGCCATCATTCCCAGCCTGACTTCTAACTATCAATATTTCAATTATAACTTTATACCTTTATTTGATTTTACAAGTAGATGAGATTCTTAGGCATTCAATGGAAATGCTATTCTAATCTGGATTTATGAAGAGGCTCACTAGTCTTCTGGGGAGAAAGGAAGACCCTTCTGAAAAGAGAATGGCCTATTTAAAACAAATCCACACTGCAAAAGCATTCCACCAAAACAACATATTCTAGTGAGTCTTACCCTAGGGCTGTGTTCTGTGGACTTGAGTCCTCACAGGATAGACTACAGCCCAGTGCAGATGGGAAAGCTACAGAATGCCTAAATGGCAGAGAACTATGGCCTAACTGCCAAATGAACCCATTTATTTAACCTCCATGTGTCATAAACTAATATCAGAAGAAAGAGGTAATGTGTCACTTTAAGATGGACTTGTTGGCTTCAAAGTTTCTCCCCCTATGTCCCCAATATCAGATCATAGAAAACATTTCACTTTAAGTTATTACATTCAGTAAATGATAATCCACTCATTCTCCCCAGTTCCTACATAGGTATCCCTACCCACACTCATTCCATCTCTAGTCACCCAGATAAGCACTCTGATTTGATGGACCAAGCAATCATGGCTGTGCCTTTCACATAAAGGTCCAAATAACACACACTCTTACGTATGATCAGAGACTTGCAAGGCAAGCCATACGAGGAAAGGCTGAGGGACTTGGGCCTCTTCAGCCTAAAAAAAGAGAAGGCTGAGAGGGGACTTGGTAGTAGCTTACTGCTACATCAGGGCTGAGCAACCAACTGTTCACCAAGGCATCCTTATGGAAAACCGGGAATAATGGCCACAAACTCTTGGAAGACCATTTCAGGCTTAACACTAGGAAAGACTTCTTAACAGTAAGGGTGTCCAGACTGGAATAAACTCCCTCCAAAGGTGGTGCAATCACCTACCCTGGAAATCTTCAAGAGGAGCCTGTATGGTCACCTTGCTAGGGTCATGTGACCACAGTTGTCTTTCCTGACTAGTGCAGGGCAGTTGGACCTGATGATCTTGCAAAGTTCCTTCCAGCCCCTTACAATCTATGAATCTATGGAAATCCTCTTTAGAAGGATTTGTCAACTGTTAAAACACATTCTTAAAATAAATAATTGGTAGCCTCCCTGATTTGTCTGCATCTTTTAGGGTATGAATACTGACACCTTTTTTTTTTGTTTTGTTTTAATATAACCAGTAAGGGGAGGAAACACTACCACACACCATTTTCATATGTCTCTAGAATGGAAATTAGATTCTTCACCACATCAGTGAGGAAAACATACAACACAGGAGCAGAGACAGCTTCACAGAGGCTTAGTCTTGCTGTTATGTGCCCTCCTCTTAAAATATATGTTTGAGATGACATTTCATCCCAAAGCATAGGTGAACCATTCTGACAGAACACAGTCCACAGACTAAAGAGCATTTGACCAAGTAAATACACAAAAGAGGTTTATGAAACAATTTTGGAGGGGTGCCTGAAAACATTTATTGGTTTTGATCTACTTGTATTAACATACCCTTTGCAACCAAAAACTCACCTTGAAGAACCCAGAGGAAAAAGAACATGTAGTTAACAATGACATTGTTCATCTAGTTTTCTCACAGACATATCATGAAACTAAGAATTCTTTGTCATTTTAATTCAAAAGCTATAACCTTATCCAGGATTACTCAAAGGATTATTGACCCTTAGCAGTCTTTTAATGAAGAGAACTAGGCTGGAGGTTGTTTGAGATGAAACCAAAAATTAGCTCAGGTTTTCTTGACTTGAAGTTCTGTTGTGAATATTTCCTATTAAAATTCATACATATTAAATATTTCAGAGACTAATGTTTATACACTAGCTTAATGATGGATGGCACTCAACCAGGTTAACATTAATACAACGATGAACCAAAATAGGGTTTGTTCAAAGTCTGAGATTTTATGTTCCCATTTTTTGTTGTTATTTTGCAAGTATGGCATCTAAATACCTGAAAAATTGGGCAGCAATTCAAATTTTACTGCCACTACCTAATTATGTGTAGAAGGGAATTCTGCTTGATCATACATACTCAATATATTATACAGCTAATCTTTTTCACTTACATAAAGACAAAAAATGTTCTAAAAATACCCCTGCGAAAAGGAACACATCAGTCTCTCACCAAGTTTTACTATTCTATACTTCTGGAGTGCCTATTAAGTAGGAATTCACTTCTAGGCATGAGAGTTCTGAGGAAAAAGATAACTTAAGTACTCACAGATAAAATGTTCAAATATGAGCTGGTCTGATGCATAATTTTATGCCTTTTTATCTTTATATCACTATTAAATGGAGTTGGCTTCAAGGGAGATGGCCCTACTCACTCAAGGGCAGAATTTAGTCCATAAACATTTGAGCTCCTCTCTCATGTACTACCACTTGTATGAAGATATAAATTGGATTTGATGGTTTTTATTTTCTTGGGGATAATATATTGTGTGAGGAACTGCACTTGGCCATTTCTCCAAAATACCTTTGGTTACTTGTGTTATTTCCATCCATGCCTGCGATATCAGGAATCAGACAGTCTGCTCCAACACCTTACATTGGTAGTTAGGACTAAGTTAACTTTAGCCTAGATGGAGGAGGATGACAGACTAGACATGTTTTATATCTTTTCAGATCAAATTACTTACACATTCTTTGGTTCTTGTTAGTCTACTTGTATGCAGTGAGCATCACTATTTCTATCCTCTCCTAATGCTCATCCACAGGGTTTACTTTTTCCGCTATCATGTTAAATATGTAATATTTTATATCTATTTACTTTTTGTTTGGCAGCTGATCAAAGTAGGACCAGCTGAATTACTTTTCCTATTTAACTATCTTGTGCTATAAACTATGTTTTGATATTTTTCAAATAAAAAAATATTAGAAGAATGTACATCAATAAATGCATATAATCAGGGAGAAGCGAACATTATGAAGTTCTAAATAAATATAATTAATGTCATTAGGAAATATAACAATTTTATACACGAAACAAATGTTAGCATTGTCAGAAACATGGTAGATTACTCTCTATTAACTGCCATTATTATTATTATATAATGAAGAGCATAATGAGAGATTGCCACTTAGTTTAATTCTGACTAATATTAAAAGGAAAAGAAAAGAGTTAAGACAACTTTTTATTCCTCACCCTCTAAAATATAAAATAAATGATCTAAAATAAATTTATCCCAATGAGTTCATTTTAAAGTTAAGCATTAGAAGTTTTAAACCCCTAGATTTAATCTCAATTCTTTAGACAAGAACAGTAATTCATCAGCAAAAAGATATACTTGACCAAATTGTGATTGGAACCTTTCATAGGGTAAATTTTAATTTGCTTAACAAGCAACTTAGTGAAATGAAAGATGCACAACTCACTGTATTTACAAGATGAACTGAGCTTACAAATAATAGTACCAAACTTTGAGTTCTTTGTGCAGAATTACTTATGTTGGCATATTGCCATGTTAAATATGCATATAACATTTAATACCTACAAAAGTGTACTGGAAGGAGGAAGGCTGGTGGCTCAATAGCACAGTAGATTAGAGAACAATCACCACAGTAAACCTTATGTCTACTTACACTTAACATCACAAATGAAAGAAAGTTTGCTTTTCCTATCCTAGTCTTCAGTACCCTTTTTGGTACTGAGGCTATAAACAGACGTTGTCCTTGGAGAGGGGTCAACCTTGCTAGGATGTGTCCTGGCATCGCTGATTCACTTCACTGGGCAACACATATGTCACACATTGTCCCGCACATTGAGGCCCTGATGCTTCTGGAGTTTCAAAAGGAGGCGTGCCTCTACAAAAGGGGAATGGTTTTTTATAGTGATGCAAAGGCAATATCTGCTTTCAGTTTGAGGAGCCCAGGGCTGGGATAACAGGGATCACACAGATGAAGATGGAGATGAAGTGGCAGATACAGACGTGGAAAAGCTAACATGTTATGCTGACTTTAAAAACAGTACAATTGTTATCTCATTACCTCAGTTTCATAAGTAACTAATTCATGCATGAATTATAAAATAAACTCATTCAATTAGAAATTGACAGATGACTAATGAATGGAAGTCACTGTCACAAAGGGGCTGAAAAGCACATGATGGACAGGTTAGGTTAAAAAAAAGGGGGAAGGACATTGATGGGCTTCTAGGAAAAGGTCAAAAGTCCTCTTGTTAAGGCATGCCAGTTTCTCTAGCCAGCAATATCTGAGGGAACAATATGATTATCATCATATCCGGCAAGCCTTTGCACTTTGACTCATTATGTACCCATTTAGAGTAGAGGCAGCTGAAAGAAGCTTCTCCCAATGCACTAACACTCACCTCTGCAGCTGAAACAAGACATAGTAACCACTCTTCTAGTTTCTTTTGCAGTGTTGCTGTGCTCTGTTTATAGTCTCATCACCTCCCAACTTATAATATAGTAACTGACATGTTGCTTAACTGCATCATTCAGGGTGATTATGAATTAAATTAAGAATGACTGATTCTTGCTCTTACACCCCAAAATCCTCAACTTGAAACATTCATCACTCTTGGTACAATCCTGCCACAATTTTTCAGTGAAGAATTTAGATGTAAAGGTCAAAAAGACTAAAGAACTCTACTGAAGGGTTAAAAGTTGATGAAAATATATGTTTTATAAAGTAGAATAATTTATCTGGCTTATTGGCAGACCTGCTTTGGGTCATAATGCAGTGGAGATCTCTGAAAATGATTAAGCCATGTGTTTAAGATGCCAGGCAGCTTTTTTAATATTTACTACTGTGTCAGGGAATCATCTTTTCCATAGTGAAAACAATGTCCTTAAAAAGAAAAGTAGGCCTCGACATTTTGAAATGTGAGAAAAGTACCTATGATGTTAATGAAACAAAACTGATACTCCAAATCTGAAAGCCCAGTAGCACAGCAAAGTATATCCAAAAGCCAATGTACATTCCATATGTTAGAAAGAAACTTCTACGAAACACTTTAAAACAAGCCAGGCAAATAAAATGACTAACTTGTTATGCGGGGAAGGAAAATATATGGGTTTTTTAAAAATCCATTAAAAATGAAAGGAGGAGCGTTACTTCACATGAAACAAGAATTAATAATTCTTTATTAAACTGCTACAAGAACCTATGCACCACATAAGTGACTAATCCTTCCATGGAGGAAAGTGATTGATTTTCATTAAGACAAAAATTTGTAGTTCCTGAGTGAAGACGGTAAACAGAATTTGAAAAGGATCAGGTATAACAAGAAAAATGTATACAGTTATTAAGTCATTAACTATAGGCAACACATCAGTATGGAGACTTATAAAATCTTCCTGTATCATTTTGTTGCTCTGTTATTAAATGTTCTCTATTATATTTCTTACCAACTTAGGAAGATCTTTGGAAATTACCTTGAGGCAGGTAATTACTTGGGTGGGAGATTTCAATATACCACAAGAAAAGATACTGAAGATTCCAAAGGTGGCAATACCTTTTTGGAGTAAGATAACTCATTACTTGGGGTGTGATGTATGAATGCATGCTGTGAAAGGCATACATCTTTCAAACACCACAAACTATTGTCCCCACTATGACAAACAGATTATAATTGACAAGACAGGGTTTTTTTTTCCCCTTGGAAATGCATAGGTAACCGTTTCACCGAATATCCAGATGGGCAATAAAATTCTGTTGATTTAAGTTACTCCCAGAGTTTTAGCTTGTGAATTTTGTTGTTCCTCCTACTTCAGTACTGAAATCACTGCAAGGGTGTTGCTTAGCTAATAACAGCTGCTGGGAACCACCTCAGTGATGGTGCCATTTGGATGTATATGAAGCCGTTTCCACATACAGTTTCTACACTCTTTTGCTAACATTATGGTTAGACCCCGACTCCATGGGGCGCCCAATGACTAGGGAGACAACGATCCAATTGCTCATGAATCCTGTTACTCATTAGCCAGAGCAAGCAGGGAGAAAACACCAGCACACATTGCTCACAACAGCTTTATTCAGAATGGAGACAGCTTCGGACTAACTCCCAAAAAAACCAACAAACCGGGGAGGCCACCCTGAACAATAGTTCTTTCCACTTTTATACACTTTGGTTCATGTTCATTAACATTCACTCCACTTCTCTCCCCGCTTCTCTTCCGCCTATTTCTCCTCCCATCTCAAGCTCCACCTCTGTTTACTGTTTACTTCATTAGCATGGAATTGCCTATACATTTCACTCATTTTCATGCCTCTTCTAAGAGCGCAAGCTCAAGACTTTGACCTTTGCTTCCTCTGGTCACTTGCTGGTTTTTTCTGATTTCTTGCTGACTTCAGCATCATCTCTAAGGTCCTGCTTCTGCTTTATCTCCTGATGATAGCTGGTGGGCTGCATCTTGTTCTTCTTACACAATGAATCCTACACACTACCCTATTGTCAGGAAACTGCTTGCCTAAGCATTTGCAATGTTACTTTTAATATCTCATTCTGCCTTGTGACCAGCAGCTTTTGCTGAGATACAGATTAAAACCTTGTATTTAGCTGCAAATCTAGTGCTCCCCAAGATCCAAATACTGTCATCCTAACAATTATAATGCTGGGAACCTTTGGAATAAAAGGTTTTACGTGAACATAACAATTATGGAGCTAGTGCAATCTGTGAACCACGAGCCAGGGACTCATCTGTCAGTGACCTGCACAACAAAGTTTGGCATCACTGGTATATAGTATGTACAACATAAATATATTCACATATATATACTTGATGTGTCTGTATTTATGACATCTGTGATAAATTGAATAACCATTTGAAAAGCTGTTTTTTTCATGAATACCTTCAACTGCTTCACCTGCACTTCAACTAACACATCTGTCAGTCCTGCCTTCCAAATAACTGCTGCCAATAGCTTTAATAGCTTCTGCTGTACTAGTGTATTTTCAACTATTTCATTTTGCTACTCAATACTGCTGTTAGGTTTGAACATCCATTTCATAGGGAGCAGGCTTCACACAGATTTTTCTCTCTCAGCCATTGTCTTTTTCATTACTTTTTCTTGTATCATATTAACATTTGCTGGAATAACTCTCTCTTTTATCTGGTCTCACATGTACAGTGGTGAGGATCATTTAAAGAATTTTGTAATGCTTTTGAGGGTCCCTTACCCAGTATAAATCCTTGATCTGCTCGTGATCTTGATCCCACTGAAATAGAGAGATAAAGTCAACCCTAAGATTCCATACAAGAACCTGGAAGAGATCCTAGCAAAGCAGCTAAGTTTCTAGCAAGGGAAGAGAGAGAGGGGCAGTGGAAAAGTGGATGCCACTTCGTCTCTTCCCTAGGGCCCACAAATGGGCTATCAGAAGTGGCAAGACTGTAAATGGAAGTGTCATAGCCCAGAGACATGTGGCCACATGAATTATTCACCAGCTGCCCAACAAGGTTTAAAGCTAGCCTAGGACAGCAGAAACCCTGACAGAAGGTAGCCATCATCTTACCCATGCTATTACTAGGGACAAGTTCATTTTCCCCAGAAAAAAGGACCAGCCCAGAGAGAGATACTCCCTTCTGACACGGTTTCTAGGCCCCTCTGCAATCTGTGTTGCTACTTGATTCAGTAGGAGCAGGAACCCCTTAAGTGCATTTCTTTTATTTTACTAGATACTCACAGAACAATGCAAGTATCTAGATGACAGATGAGCAAGGCATAAGGGTTCATTAATTCACATAACTCTGCAAGTCCTGGCATTTCCTATGAATAAAGGTATTCTGTTTTTATATACCTCAAAGAATCTGTTCATGAGGTTTTAGAGCTTAAACCCCACAATACAAATTTCACGTCTCCAAACTCCACAACAGGTAACTGGGAAAATTTCCTAAAATTAATTAACTGAACATTGGCTCCATTCCACCAATTAAAGGGTTGCTGATCAGTGGTTTAGGAATCATTGAGGGAAACACAGTAGCTGAACAATCTCACCTGAGCCCACTGTTTGGGAATTTTTCTCCTTGATCTTAATTCATGTATTTTCAGAGATGCCCTCTGATTCACAAATGTAGAAGACATGCATGGATTTGAAGCTAATCTTTTTTATTATTAAATTTCTTTAATAAACATTCTCAGCCAATAAAGAAAAGAATAATAAATACAAGGAAGTGTTGATATATTGGGAATCAAATTAATTAACAAAACATAATCCATGAAAACATAATCCTTTAATCATGCACACCCCGTTGAGCTTTACTCACTTATTAGAATATGCAAACTGATTTTAGACCAGATGTGAAATCCATATGCCAAAGGAAAAATTGAAAAGTGAAAGAAATCCTGCAATAAGGTACAGTAAACATGGATTACACTGGCAAAATCTGAGCGGACACACCCCAAACACCAGGGAAGTCCCATCCTACCTGACTTATTTTGACCAAATAAATTTTAATACTGTTCCTAACATTTGCAAAAATAAAAGCTGAGATCAAGGAAACAAGTTACTAGGAGACTATAAAACTCATCTTACAGCTCCATCAATCTCATATGTCCACCTAAGCAACACATCCCTGACATGAGATACTTTGAAAACTTTTCATTTTTTAGAAGATGGACAGGCCCCCTTAAAAAAAGAATAAACCAAGCCCTTAATAGTGTCTGAGCTGATAGGAATTCAAAAATTTACATCCCCAAAAATTTCTGGTCTGCTTTTGAAAATATTATCTTTCCCCATTCCCACACCATGCTTTTGGAAGTTTCAGCTAGTGCTAAGTGAAATTCTAAGCATTTGGAGAAAGTTTAGTTCAAGGATGTATGCCAAAGTTTAACTGCTAATCAAAACTCAATACCTTTTGCTGTATATTCATAGATTCATAGATGTTAGGGTCGGAAGGGACCTCAATAGATCATCGAGTTCGACCCCCTGCATAGGCAGGAAAGAGTGCTGGGTTTAGATGACCCCAGCTAGATCCCTATCTAACCTCCTCTTGAAGACCCCCAGGTTAGGGAAGAGCACCACCTCCCTTGGGAGCCCATTCCAGACTTTGGCCACTCTAACTGTGAAGAAGTTCTTCCTAAATATATGGAACATATATATTTTCCATATATTAATAGATATTTCACATTAAATAGACTAACCTCCTGTAGAACACATCATGAAATTTTACCTAATTATCTTTCAGCCCAATTGTCTTGTATATGACTAAGGTTGATCATCCAAAAGTGTGCTACACCTATGAGAAAATAATTTTAGGTTTTTTGATGCCTTAAATTTCAGGCATCTTGGTTCAAATAAGTTGGTTTAGATGCTTATCATTTTAAAAATATACAGTGAAAAACCTGGACGTTTATGGAAGTGGCTTGAAGCAGCGAGAAGTTAGCACAGTCCAATCTAGCAGATCCTCCTACAACACCATCACATGCTCCATGGATTACAGTTTGAGAATAGCTATTCAATGACTCTGTTCCATCTTCCATTCATCATTGCATATTTATTGAAAAAATAGGAAAATAATTTCCTAAAAATTGAGTTTGTTCTTTGCCTTTCTCATTTAATCCATCTAACCCCTATTCCTTTCATTCCGCTTATGAACAAAATCATTGTTCCTGTCATAGCCTAAAGGAATTCAATAACAATTCTCTTTATACGAAACTCATAGAATCTTTGTTGCAGAAACTATGATCAACTGATTAAAGGCATGACAGCTTCCAATATTACTGATAGGCTCTCTCTTCCATATATATATATATATATATATACACACACACACACACACACACACACATATACATACATACACATATACATACATACCCAACCACCCACCACCCAGAGAAAATACAAAAAGAAAGATTGAAGTCTTACAAATATCACAGGGAAATCCACTATGCATGCGAAATAAGAAAATTATCAATGTGCGCTATTAAAAATATATTTTTGGTGATAAATCCCTTGAACTATGATAAATCTATTGTTAGACCTGGGTACCAGCCTGAGTAACATAAAAGAAACTGTAATAACGTATGATGTTTAAAACCAAAAAATGAAATCTCTAACTTGGAGCTTCAAAATATTGGAGGGGGAGGGGCAGAAATTGAGGGAGATTAAGAACGTGTTATTTTCCCTATGTAGTTTACAAGCTAATTAGATAAAAATAATCTACTGCAGTCTAATGTTCATAGGTATGGAGCCCTTACAGTTTTTACTGACTTGCTTTCAGTCATGGTTGCTTAGCACTTCTGTACATTTTACCCACCATGCTTATAAAGTAAGTCTTCATAAACTATGAAAAATATTTCATTTTCAACATCTTTGCTAGGCAGTGATCCAGAGATTATATTTAAAAAAAAATATATATATATATATAAAATATACATGAAAGATTGAATCCTCAATCATTAGTCAGGTAATGCTTCCACTCAAATCCATAAGAATTTTTCCTAACTACATAGCATTAAATGAGGAGAGAAAAAATAAAGTTGTGTAATATACTCAACAGCCTTTTATATTCATGATTTACTTAATACCAGAATTGCACTAAGAATCTAACAGATTATGACTTAGAAACACGTGAAAACTTGAAACTCAACAGAGACTCTGGATTCTTAATCCATTACCTGGATTAATGTTCAGAACCCTTATGATCTTCAATGAGAGTAAATGCTTTTAATCCTTTCAGTTTACCTTTGCCTTTCATATCAGTACCTCCTCCTCCTCCTATCCTTTGTTAGTCCTTTCCCCATCCTTCATATTTAAATTATTTTATACCTTTCTATTTAGTATCCCTGCTCTTTGCAAGTCCATCCACAGCATCTGACAAAGCAGGTTGTGACCTATAAAATCTTATGCCTTACTGAACAAGTTTGGTCTTTAAGGGCATTTATACATGTGCTTTGGGGTGAGGGGGTGGGGGCACTTTAATTAGCGCAGCTTCAAGAGCTGCATTAATTAAATGCACTCAGAGCATCATGTGTATCAGTGTCCCCATGCTGAAAAATGGCAGTGGGGAGCTTTGAACTAAAGCTCATCAAACTAGTTTAAAGTGCCCTGCCATCATTCTTTAGCACAGTTAATTTTCATGCTCCATCAGACTCCATTAATGGAGTCTGCTCCAACACACTGGATTTGCAGCATGTCTTTAAAGGCTTCCTGCACATGTATAGGAGCCCTAAGGTGCCATCCTGCCCTACCCTTTACCTTCTCTGAGATGCTACTGACTGACATGGGTTGTCTTATGTCAAAGGTCTGCTCATATATAGTAACCCACCAGACTAGCACAGTTAACACACACCCATTTCTACAGGCAATGGCATACAAGGTGTGATATGTGGGTAGCATCATAGCTTACCATTTTTGGCGCTCTAGTTTGGATGACCAGGTACATATTTACAGCTGGATCAACAAGGGACAGTCTTTGGCACAAGCCCAGAGCTGGTCTCAAATTCATTCTTCTGGAGCCATAGGCAAAACCTTAACAGCTGTATTATCATGCCCTGGCTCTGTAAGCTTGAATAATATGAGCATTGATGCAGCCCTGCAATCCTTTTCTGGGTAACAACAAACATTGCCCTGAAGCAATTTACCAAACAACAACAACAAGAACTAGTCCTTTCACTCTAGAGAAAATAAGTAAATAGGCCTATATGACTGACTTCTAAGTCTTTTCCTTGTTATATATGTTATGTGTCATGCTTATTAGTAACAATCTGAGAAAGCATAAACCACACACCAATTCAATTCACCAACAATTTTCCAGTATTTTCTAGGAAAAAAAATACAATGTGAATACAGCTATTACAAAGCTCAAAGATAAAGACTTGCAGGACTGAAAATCATAACTGTAACTGATTTCCTTTGAAAGGACTGCATTATAAGAGTCATCACTAACAGCATTTTTAATCTTAATAATTTTAGTAGATCTTTCAGATTTACACCATGTGTGTTTTATTTGTGGGGCTAGGAGAATATCTGTAAGATGAACTTTAAGCCTGGTAAAGTTTTTCTTGGAAGGGGGGGGGGGGGGGGGAGCCTGTGGAAATCAGCAGGTGATCTGAAGGTTTAATTCTCCAGAAGAATCTTCTTGCTCTATTACTATCTTGGTCCATGCAGGGGAAGATCTCTTTTTTTCCTCTCAAACCTCACCAGAGCACAATGCCTCTCTCCTCAAAGACTGCAGACTAGGAAATCCATGGAAAAACAACCAACTAGCTTTCTGCAGTTTCCCTGGCTTCAAGTACCACAGCTTCATTGAAAGCATTCATTGTAGTTGTCCACAGCCACCCTCCGAACATCTCTTCATTGGAGGCATCTAGCTAACACATTTCAAGATATATTAAACTGTTTTTCAGATCTCTGCAAACCTAGAAGGGAAACGCATGCAGTCCAGCCTAGCCATCCCTTTGTCCTCTCACTTTGTCACCTAATCCTCTCAGTGTGGATCCTGGGACTTTTACAGGAAGCAATAGAAGATATTACAGGACAGTTGATGACTGATAGCTCACAAACATAAGGAGGAAGTATATTCACATGCAGAGTGTGCTCCTGACACTTGCATCTGGGATTGGGGGGGGGGGGGGATTTTCCCTCTATTACTACTATCTACCAAATAAATTATGTAGTGGGTAATGGTCTTGTGTAAATCTACCCATACATTTCAGCATCACAGAGACTGGAGAGGACAAAAATTACATATGGTGTGAAGTTTAGCCATTGCTTTTATCCAACATGCACAGAATAAAGACAAAGTTATCTTTTGAAAATGAGGGAGGGCAAGGTGTCAGATTGCAATGTAAGTTACCATTATGTTGTGGAAAGTTCATGTTGGAGTTAGTCTGAATTTTAGGTTGGAGTCTTTTCTTGACTTGCAATTTCCATTTATTTAAGGACAAATGATCACAGGTTTGACTATAACTGTATGTGGACAAGTCCCTTTGTATATGGCTTGACCAGTGCCATGCATTCCTAAAGAGGTATGCTGCCTCCTTGGGGCTCTCTCCTGCCATGACTTGATGGTAATAATTGGAGAATTCTCTCCCCGAGAAGGAAAAATCAGCTCCACCATCAGGGCTGTGTCCAATATTCCAAAATAATCAGTTATGGCCTGTAACAGAGCCCCATAGGCCTTACAGGGGGCTCCTCCAACCTCAATACCTTTCCTCTCCCCACAGTCCTCCGGCCTTAAATACAGGCTCCTGCTGTTAAGGCATCACAGCTAGGTCGGGCTCTCGGTACCTTCCTGGATAACTCCCAGGAAGCCTCTGCAGTTCGTTAGAAATGAAAATGCAAAAATATGGGCTGGGGTTTTCTTCACCCCTGGCCTCCATTGCTCTCCAGTGTAGGGTTTCCCTTCTCACTACCGCTTGTATCCTTTTGGGCTCTCTACCCTGCACTCCCAGCCTATCAATGCCGGTTTCTAGTTCCTAGCTGTAGCTTCTGTATTGAGAGGAGACACCTGGGATGAGTTAACACCAAGTGACTCCTCCCTTGAGGCTATAAACAGC
The DNA here is from genome assembly GCF_030867095.1 of Alligator mississippiensis. Taxonomy (NCBI): domain Eukaryota; kingdom Metazoa; phylum Chordata; order Crocodylia; family Alligatoridae; genus Alligator; species Alligator mississippiensis. Next base: position 169,347,102 of record NC_081826.1, on the reverse strand, counting down.
CTGAGCTGTTCCAGCCCCATCTTAGTGTTTCCAAATAGGGCTTTCCCTTTCCAGGAGTTCTGTTTCCCAGTGGGAATGTTAAGGGGGCCAGACAATCTCTGTGTTCTCCTGGGGCTCTCTGCAACACAGGCTTTCCCTGCTGACATACTTCTCCCCTCTGCTTGAGAGTGCTCTGTAGGTATAGCAGGAACTCAACTAATGTAGCTGATGTTAACAGAGTGTAATAATAGTGAAATGTAACCATATTAGTTTTGTCCTGTAAGCAACTTGGAAAACTCCATTTTGTATCCTTCTGCTTGACATAAGTAAATGAACTCTGCATAGCCTTTAGATACGAGTGTGTGCAAAAGGGTGAATGGTGAGAGAATGGCATAGAGACAGCAGAAGAAGATTTAACTGTTGATGTAAGCAACAAGGTGCCAAATGTAAGTTACCAGTCAGTCAGCTAATTAATGAATGAATGGTTGAAGAATTACTTTTAGGCTTAGAGAATAAAAAAAAGATAACAAGGAGGAAGAATGCACCCATCCTCTCCGATGGGCAGCAAGGACACTTCAAGGCTGAGATACCAACTTTGATGACTAAACTGACCTCGGGCTGAGATAAGCTGAAGATGGAAAAGAACAACCGCAAAAACAGAAGCTGGGTATGGAAAAACCACAAAGCACTGAAACAAAGGATGCCAACCCCTATAAAAGAAGACTTTGAAAATGCCAAGTTGGGTGAATCTCTCTCTCAACTGCTGTTTTGTTGGATCACAGACATGTCTGTTTCACTCTGCTCCAAGCTATTATTTCCAGGATCTCTCTCTCATAATAACCACCCTTCCTGTTATCTGTATCTTCTCTTGATAAGGCCTGGGCCAGCCACCCAGTGCTATTATTGAACAACTGGTGCTGGTAACTACAATGTCTGAATAGAATGATTGTTTTGTGATTGCCTATGTGTAAGTTTTGTGCATGATGATTTGTGTGTGTCTATATGAGTGCTGTGTCTGAACATTTATGTTTAATTCATGTAATCAATAAACATGGCTGTGACAGTTAAGTTATGCCCGCAAAATAAATCACCATCTCTTGTTTTAATATGAACTGGTTAATTTTCTCTCTCTTCTGCCACAACTTTGATGGAATAAGATACAGAAATAAACACAGTCCTGAGAGATGAGGAAGATATCGTATCTGTGGTTCAACAAAAATAACTCTTCTGCACAACTATTATGTCTCTCTCAGAAAAATAACATCTTATATATATTTAGTTCCCTCTCTCTTTGAGAACTCTCATTTTCTTGGTTATTTGCCCTGTTCTCCTCTGCATGGGTCCCAAGCAAATAGCAATCCTAGCTCACCTTGTATTTACTACTCATATCAACATTGTGGGGTTCTCTTCTCTTTGTTAGTTTTCATTCACTCTTATTCCTCTCTCTTAATTTTAAGTCTCTGGGATGTTACTTGAGGTCTTCAGATATCAGACTCACTGACTCAAAGTCCTCCTTTGTTCATAGAATATAGAAGTAGGGTCAGAAAGGAACTTGTAGATCTTCAAGTCTGCCCCCCCTGCCTGGGCAGGAGGAAAAACTGGGCTCAATAGACCCCAGTCAGGTAGGCATCAAGCCGCTTCTTAAAGACCCCCAGGGTAGGAGCCAGCACCACTTTCCTTGGAAGTTGGTTCCAGATCCTAGCCACCCTTACTGTTAACTCACTTCATTTTCTCAGGTAAATCTCTCTCCAGGACCCTTCTTACATTCCCTTTTCTTTTTCCTGTAGTTCTCCCCATTTCTTCTGGGTTGTTTTCTTCTCTTTTTCCAGATAAATTTGGGTTACTTCTCCTTTAAATCCCTCCAGCCATCTGCTGCCTCTCTCACAGCCAGCACTCTCTCACCTCTCCCTCAGCACGTGCTGCTCTCTTTGTTTATGTTTTCAACCGGGTCTCTCTCTCCCCCATCTGGGTAGCCCTGCTCTTTTTCTCCTGGGACTGGTTGCTAAGTTAAGTTTTCTGCTTTCTTTAACTCCCTCAAAGTTCTGTGATGGGGTAGACTTCGTGCCCCATCACAATGGCATTTTGCCTTATCCCCCTTTATAAAGTCTTGCTTTTAAATTTGGCAATTGAAATTTAAAGCAACATAGGTCTGGGATTGTGAACAGAACTAAACCCTTACCTATCTAGGGGCTTCTTCTGTTTGCTGCCTCTGAGCTGGCTTTGCAGTTGCCCTGTTTCAACTGCTCTTGTGGCCTGCCCCTTTACTGTTGGGTGTGTTTGACTTCCAGATACTAAGGGGATGGGAGCGAGCATAGATTTTCCTCCTCCTACTCTACCCTATACTTCTACACTGTAAATGTGTAATTAAACTCCTTAATATCAATAAATATTATTGAATATAGATGATAAATAAAATAGAAAATGAATAGCTAGATTTTCCCCTCAATGGAATCTAGGTTTGATTTTTAGATCCTTGGATTGCACTACATTTCTGAGAAAAGTAAATTTTCTTTAATCTTATTGACAAATGTCTAAGCTTTCCAGACATATATTGTCAGTTGTCCAAATTTAATTTGTAACTACGATGACTAAGCTAGTGGGGATTACATATTTTTCCCATTTACTATAAATAGTAAAGAATTTATATACTATATTTAAATTGTTTACAAGTACATAAAAATTATCTTATTAAGATTTTAAAGGTAGGATAGAGAAAAATTTCTCTGTTAAAAATACTCTGCACCAACTTTAACATGAACAAAAAAAGATATTTAACATATTTAAGTCTATGAATGTCCATTTATTCTTTTGTATTGTGTTTGTTAGGGATAAAATGTAAAACCAAAAGTAACACCTGGTATGAGTGCACAGCTCCTTTACAAAAAATGGAAACATCACGTTGGGCAAGCTCCCCTTTGAATACACATACCTGGCTTCTGCTAAAGTCAGTGAAGGCATATTTATTTGAGGGGAAAATCTGGTCCAAAATCCATAAGAATGCAATTCTTTCTTTCACTGTCATGAATCAACTCAACAAAGTCCATAGTATAATAAATCCTAATTATCAGAGTAATGAAACATCTTCCCAGAGGAGCAGCTGACAGAGCAAGCAGAATCCAGCTGACATATACAAAACCTCACAGGATGAGGTGCCAAAAATATAGTATTCTTAGAAGTCTTTAAGGTTTTATATTTTTTGAAAGAACTGTAAGGACTCCTATACATGTACAAGGAGGCTGCATGTTGGAGAAGACTTGATTAATTGAGTCAACTGGATCATGGTAATTACCATGCTCCAGTAGACTCCAGTGTCATGTGTATCAGTGTCCCTGTGCTGAAAAATGGCAGTGGGATGCTTTTAATTAAAACTCATTTGATGAGCTTTAGTTAAAGTGCCCCTGCTACCATTTTCCAGCACAGGGACACTGATACACGTGACACTCTAGGCACTTTAATTAGAGTGGCTTTCAGAGGCCACTCTTACTTATTATGCAGGTAAAGGTCAATTTGTTTAAACCCTTCCCTTGGACAATGCCTTCCCAAATATTTTCCCTTTATGAAACCTCCTTTTCCTCAACAAGATTCTAGAGAGGATTATTGTTTTCCTCTCCTGTTGCAGCACAAAAGAACATGGTTTTCAAAGTTTTCAAAATGTTTTATTACATTTATATTTAATTACTCATTACCAAATTGATGGGAAAGATCTTAAAAGAAAGCCCTAAAGTCTTCCAATAGAGCATCAAATCTTTGTCAGTTTTGTTACCTTCAACACCGTTCAGTTACTCAAGTGTCAGATGCAGGCATTGGGATTAAAGAAAAAAAAGCGCGCCTCCAATTGATTTCATGTGTTTCATGGAGGAATAAAATACTTCTTGATCTGAAGCTGTGGCTGATACTTCCAAGCAGTTATCCCCCAAGTAGTCACTCATATCTGAACACTAAAAAATAAATAAATAAATAAAAATAAAAAATAAACAATTGAGTGACCTAACCTTAGTATATTCAATTACAAATGTCAAACCAACGACAGTTTTGTTTTATTTTGTTTAATCTTAAATCCAGCTATGCTAATTGATTCTATAATTCAACCTACCCCCACTATGATTCCACATGTTGGCTACACCCCCAGTGAAGAAGTATTTCTAATACTTGATGATGTCACAAAAAATTATCTTCTTATCAGAGGAATGCTATGGACACCTATTCTGCCCTCTTTTTTTATTCTATTGGCTAAAAATTACCTTATGCAGTTCTAACTTTCTTCCATGTTGAGTCCCTTCATATGCTTCCTATCCATTAAAGGATCAAACAGAAGCTGTTTACTCTTACTTTCATGCTCTAGTCTGAGCAACAAATAATCTCTTCCTACAACTCTTCTTTCAAAGAGATATTTTAAAATTACAGGAAGTCTAAATGGAGGTGAGCAGATTAGCAGATGGGTATGTAATAACTCGATTTGTCTTCTCTAAATGAGACTGAACCTCAGACTTCTAAAATAAAGAAGGCAGAATGCAGTCTTCTAAAATACGCAATTGTTTGTTCCAGAATAAATGCATTGTGCCAGGGTGTGTTCATATAGTTATATTTAATCAATAAAGTATAATACTGTAATGGGGGAGGAGGGAGGGAAATCAAGGCCATAGACAAGGTGTAAGGCAGTGATAGTGTGATTCCCCACTGATCACTCTCAATCACTAAATTCTTACTAATCACTGTTGTTTATCCCTTCCCTTCCTTCTCTCTCTCTGACACTTGGTTTCTAGGGCTGTGAGAAACAGCACCATTTTATTTCAACTTCCATTTCACTATTTCGATGGGACAGTGTTTTGCTTAGAGTTCTGTTTAATTTTGAAAGTAATGTTCCGTTTTGTTTCATCAAAAAGGTTTTGCTGTTTCAACATTTTGCCTATAGACTATAATGAGGAAGCACGAAACTGCCTATAGCCTTGGTTTTTCTTGCCTGATTTGGATGAAACTTGTAGAGATGATAGCACCTTCTGAAGCCATGAAGTCTGCCAGGATTCAAAGAGATAGGTGCAGGGGTTTCTCAGAAACTGCACCTCAAGTTACTGACAAGGAAAACTCATGACATGGGTAACACTGTGCGTGTGTTAAAGCACATCATCACTGGCACTGGAGCCTCTACATGACACAGTAGTGTGTCTGAATGAGGGCTCCTCCTCCCCGACAGTCTCAGTCCAGTCCACTACTTTAAATAACAACAGGCAGTACTAATAATAACTTAGTGAACAGTACAGTAACACAAGCAGCTTCTATGGCAGCCAAACTGTGACAGCCTTTTTTTCCTCTCTTCCAGGAGCTTCTTCTCCAACATGTGTGTTAAGGCACACCCTCACTGTGTCCTTCCTTCCCCCTCCCCTCTCCTTACTTTCTGTTTCCCTGCAGGCAAGCCCAGCTTCAGCTTCAAAACTTGAAACATTTCAAAAGTTTTGAAATGTTTCAACGCCCTTCATTTAATTTTGATATTGCTGTTTCAAGCTTGAAACAAGTTGAAACAGTGACAAAATTTTGCACAGCCCTATTGGTTTCACACCTTTGTTTATGTTGCCTCTCTGTCTGGGATACAACAGATACATGTTGGCATCCAGTAAGGGGATCCTATCCTTTCAGAAAGTCTATACTATATTTTCACTGATGTGGGACACATAGATCAATGATAAAAACACTATAACCAAAGTAATTTATATGTCTATCACCAGACTGACCAGTATAACTAGAGGTGACTTCAGGCAGCTGTCCATGTACCTACCACTAAAGAAACTGTGTGGTATGTGTGTATTTTCAGAATATGGAAACAGATGTAGAAGATGGTGTATAACCTCCAGGAAGGACAAAAACCAGCAATAAAAATGTTCCACATACAATGCAGAATACTTATGGCTGGTTTGTATGACACCTTTAAATTGTACATGTGGCAAGTCCACTGTTAGTTGACTGTCAGTCCTAGCCTCAACAGTCATGGGTCATGCCAAGCTTCAGGAACTCATCTTTCAGCTAGCTGGTACCAGGGAAAGCCAGGATCATGTACCTGGGCTCCATTTGTACTGCCAAGTAGGAAGGGCACAATTGGGATCTGATCCCCGATACCAAAATGCACATGTAATATAGTAGTGGACATGATTTTGGGAACTGGAGATCAGATTCCACAGAGCCTTTAAATGAATGTGTTCCAGGGACCTTAGAGACTGACTTATGTATGTCCTCTCTAAGACTTTTGGATACTGATCTTTACTGAAGTCACTGCAAAAATATCTACTGGCTATACTGGGATAAGGATTCCTTTTTTCTTCTTAAATCTTTGCTATCATAGCTCTGAATACTTGAAGAAATGTGCATCCCCCATTTTAAACCATTAATTCCAAAATAAAAAGCATAAATAGGTACAAAGTTAGGTAAAAGGTGGATCAGATTTAGGAAAAACATCAATTTCATTTACATGTTAATAGTTACAGATATCTTTTGACTCCAACATGTTTGACAGTGATTAAACAAGGTAAAATTGTGACCCTAAACAGAAATATGTGCAATTTGAAAGTCCTCCCCTACCTTGGTTCACTTATAAAATACCTAACATGTTTAAAAAATCCAGGGCAAACAAATACAAGTCAAGATATTTGTGTAAGGCTCAATGTCCAGGCTATATTTCCAAAACAAAGTCACAACTTACTTGGCTTGTTTTATCTTTTAAAGGATAAATACCTAGTCTAAGGAATCTTCACTCATTGTTGTTACAGCCCTTGTAACAGAAATGTATGTTATAACTATCCAAGACTGCCAGAATGAAGGAGTTTCTTCATTTCCAGTGAAAAGCCATTTATCTGCAAATATTGATGCAGATTGTCTCACACAAAACCAGCATTGTTTATATGTGTACAGTAAGCAGTAGTTATTATTTCTCTCCCCACACAATCAGCTTGGAGAAAAAACACAAATTACAAATACAAAGACTTTATAAATATTCTAAAGTCAACCATATAATTCTTGGCAATATGTTACTCAGGAAAAATGAACTGGATTGAGTTAAATTTAATCACGTTTAAATTCAACCTAGAGGCCAATCAGTAACTATACATTGAAATATAAACTCTGCTCAGATTAGCCAACTTGTAGTGCCTGAAATAGAAGTGGCTGATCAATCGCTTAGACTCAGTAAAAGGCTACCTGGGGAGCACAAGAAGAATCCACACCGTGCTCCCAATCCTAGGGTCTCATTTGGGAATAGAAAGGTATAACTGGAGCTGGCTGGAAACACTTTGATCAAACAGTTTTTCATCTTGTGACAGGGGGCAAGCTCCAGGCTGGGTCTCATGCTGGCCCACCCACCTGGCTCTATGGGGCAATCTGTCCAGCCTTGACTGCTATGACTTTGCTGTTCCCATAACTGGTGGAAAATGCAGGAGAAACTACCCATTACATGCCCCAATGTCAGGGGGTGCTATCCACCACTTTGAACCTTCCCTACACAGTGGCTCATGCCTCACAGATGGCATCCAGGGTGACACTATGCTCCTACCCTAAAGTCAGACCAAGCTTTGCCTTCACTGTCAGGCCTCTTTCTCACACAGATTAACACTGCACTCCACTCACTAGGGCCTTTCACACTCCACCCCATCTCACAGGGTCTCTCTTGCATAGACAATTTGTTCCTTTTGGAGTGGCTCCTGTAGGCCTTGGGGCTTTATTCAGATCATGCTTTGGATGGCAGATATACAGTATCTTGGGCCTCTCCCACAACCTTCACCTGGGGAGTGGATAGCCATGTTCCCAACCCAGGCCAAGCTTGCCCTGGCCCCTCCTGGGGCAACTCTACATAAACATACACTGGACTCCTGGCCCGGCATACTGGGCTCCCAGCCCTCAGTTCCCCCTCACTAGGGCTCCAAAGAGCTGCCCTCTCCTTCTAGGACCACATACCTGCCCTATCTCTGGAGCCTCACAATGGACCACCTCCCTGGGCTCAGGTGGCCGCAGCTGTGCCTGGCCCCCTTATACCCAGTCTTGTGGGGGCTAGGGGTTGTTGAGGCACCCTGACCTGTCTTTCACCAGGGAGGTGAATGGTCCTGGTATTAGAGGGGTGCCATTGCACTACTGGCAGTCTCACCAGGCCTCCCTTCCCTGGGAGGGTGCATTTTTAGGTCATGCTCAGGACCAGGAGCCTCCAAACCATCCCCCTCACTCCTGTCCTTACCTTCAGGATGTTGTGAGCCTCAGCTCATCTGACTGATGCGCCCCTCATGGTGGCCAGCAGCAAACTGCTGCCTCACCCTATATATATCCTGGGTCTCCAAAGGGCTGCTGCAATCAAACACCTGGCTGCTGCCTGCTCCAGCCCTTAAAGTGGCAGGCACTACAAGTGTGCTGCCACACATCTATATTCACTGAAATATTCCACAAAAGTCCATTCCACTGAAAGAAAGCACCTCTAAAAACTTAAGTTTTCATTGCCAGAATGGTTTCATAGACCTTTTGGGTTTTCTACCAGCTCACAGGAAGGTTGCTGGGAAATGTCTGTGGCACTGGGACTGCCTCTAGACAAATTGTCCCACTGGCCAAAAAACCTAAGGCTTCTAGGGCCGGTAGGATTGGGGCAACGTACTTGGTGGACCGAAGGTCTGAAAGGAGTCTGAAAGTGCTCCAGGTCTTCCAGTGTTCCCATGTCTCCTCTTGCCTCCTAGGGATAATGCCACTTAAAAGTTCCCAAAGCAAAATGCTTCAGTGCTTTTAATAATTTTTTCCCCCCCAGATAGGTTTCATAGAAAAACTTGAAATGTTGTATTTATGAATATTTAATTAAAATGAGTTAAAAAATTCTAAGTCCTCCAAAAAATGGAATTACCATTCTCTCTGCAGCACTAATGAAGCCCCCTTACTATGGAAGTTTTACAGAATATACATAAACAGTATGTGATTCTTTACTGGTTCATGTGTAAATTTCTTCCAACATTTTCTCTTTAAATTTATGTTGCTTTTACAGGCTACTCAATTCTCTTAGCATCTAAGTTGTGTACTTACTTGGCATGACTGGGAGCCAGTAACATAGCTGGACTTCCTCTACTGCTCAAAACAAATAGTCCACCTCAAATCACATACAAATAATTATCTCATTTGCTCTTCACTCTTTTTTAGCTGTGGGTCCTCAGTGCAATGATGTGGATTGCCTTTTTCAGTTTTGAATCTTCTCTTCATAGTATCATAGTAGCTAGGGTCAGGAGGGACCTGAATAGATTATCTAGCCTGACCCCTGCCACAGGCAAGAATGAATGCTGGGTTCACAAAACCCCAGACAGGTGATCATCCAAACTCCTCTTGAATTTGCCCAAGGTAGGGGCAAGGACCACTTCTCTGGGAAGTTGGTTCCAGATTTTGGCCACCCTAACTGTAAAATATTGCCTTCTGATCTCTAACCTAAACCTATTCTCCATCAGCTAATTGCCATTGTTTCTCATCACCCCAGGTGGTGCTGGGGAGAAAAGGGCTCTGCCTATTTGCTGTTGATCTCCCCTGATGAGTTTGTAGGCAGCCACCAGGTCCCCCCTCAGCCTTCTCTTGCTGAGGCTGAACAGGTTCAGGTCCCTCAGTCTCTCCTCGTAGGGCCTGTCCTGCTGCCCTCTCACCAAGCGGGGGGCCTTCCTCTAAACCCTCTCCAGGCTGGCCACATCCTTTTTAAAGTGCGGCGCCCAGTACTGGACGCAGTACTCCAGCTACAGCCTGACCAAAGTCGCATAGAGGGAGAGTATCACCTCTCTGGACTGGCTTGAGATGCACCATTGGATGCATGACAAGTTGTGGCTGGCCTTGCTGGCTGCGGTCTGGCATTGGCGGCTCATGCTCATCTTGGAGTCAATAATGACTCCGAGATCCCTTTCTGCCTCTGTGCTTTCAAGAAGGGAACTTCCCAGCCTGTATGTATGCTGTGGATTCCTTCTCCCAATGTGCAGCACCCTAAATTTGTCTATGTTGAACCCCATCCTATTCTTGTCTGCCCACTTTTGTAGTCTGTCTAAATCTATTTGCAGCCTCTCTCTCCCTTCAAGTGTGTCCACCTCACCCCACATCTTAGTGTCACCAGCAAATTTGGACAGCGTGCTTTCCACCCCCCCATCCAAGTCGCTGATGAAGATGTTAAACAGTGCGGGCCCGAGGACCAAGCCCTGGGGTACCCCACTGCTCACCTGCTAAACGGGCAGAAACAATTGGTGACAGACAGGGGGGACAAGGCTGAACTCCTCAACGAGTTCTTTGCCTCAGTGTTCCTAAGTGAGGGACACAACAAGTCTCTCACTGGGGTTATAGAGAGGCAGCAGCAAGGCACCAGATTACCATGCATAGACCCTGAGATGGTGCAGAGTCACTTGGAAGAACTGGATGCCTTTAAGTCGGCAGGCCCAGATGAGCTCCATCCGAGGGTGCTGAAGGCACTGGCCGACATCATTGCAGAGCCACTGGCTGGAATATTCGAACGCTTGTGGTGCACGGGCCAAGTCCCAGAGGACTGGAAAAGGGCTAACGTGGTCCCCATTTTCAAAAAGGGGAGGAAGGAGGACCCGGGCAACTATAGGCCAGTCAGTCTCACCTCCATCCTTGGTAAAGTCTTTGAAAAAATTATCAAGGCTCACATTTGTGAGAGCCCAGCAGGGCAAATTATGCTGAGGGGAAACCAGGACAGGTTTGTGGCGGGCAGATCATGCCTGACCAATCTAGTCTCTTTCTACAACCAGGTTACGAAACGCCTGGACACAGGAGGAGGGGTGGATGTCGTATACTTAGACTTCAGGAAGGCCTTTGATACGGTATCCCACCCCATACTGGTGAACAAGTTAAGAAGCTGTGACGTGGATGACTACACAGTCTGGTGGGTGGCGAATTGGCTAGAGGGCCGCACCCAGAGAGTCGTGGTGAATGGGTCAGTTATGACCTGGAAGGGTGTGGGTAGTGGGGTCCCGCAGGGCTCAGTCCTTGCACCGATACTCTTTAATGTCTTCATCAGTGACTTGGATGAGGGAGTCAAATGTACTCTGTCCAAGTTTGCAGATGACACAAAGCTATGGGGAGAAGTGGACATGCCGGAGGGCAGGGAACAGCTGCAGGCAGACCTGGATAGGTTGGACAAGTGGGCAGAAAACAACAGGATGCAGTTCAACAAGGAGAAATGCAAAGTGTTGCACCTAGGGAGGAAAAATGTCCAGCACACCTACAGCCTAGGGAATGACCTGCTGGGTGGCACAGAGGTGGAAAGGGATCATGGAGTCCTAGTGGACTCGAAGATGAACATGAGCCGGCAGTGTGACAAAGCCATCAAAAAAGCCAATGGCACTTTATCGTGCATCAGCAGATGCATGACGAATAGGTCCAAGGAGGTGATACTTCCCCTCTATCGGGCGCTGGTCAGACCGCAGTTGGAGTACTGCATGCAATTCTGGGCGCCACACTTCAAGAAGGATGCAGATAACCTGGAGAGGGTCCAGAGAAGGGCAACTCGTATGGTCAAGGGCCTGCAGACCAAGCCCTATGAGGAGAGACTAGAGAAACTGGACCTTTTCAGCCTCCACAAGAGAAGGTTGAGAGGCGACCTTGTGGCTGCCTTTAAGTTCATCACGGGGGCACAGAAGAGGATTGGTGAGTATTTATTCACCAAGGCGCCCCCGGGGGTTACAAGAAACAATGGTCACAAGCTAGCAGAGAGCAGATCTAAATCTTGACATTAGACTTTAAGAAGAACTTCTTCACAGTTTGAGTGGCCAAGATTTGGAACGGGCTCCCAAGGGAGGTGGTGCTCTCCCCTACCCTGGGGGTCTTCAAGAGGAGGTTAGACGAGTATCTAGCTGGGGTCATCTAGACCCAGCACTCTTTTCTGCTTATGCAGGGGGTCGGACTCGATGATCTATTGAGGTCCCTTCCGACCCTAACATCTATGAATCTATGAATCTTGCCAGGTTGAGTGCAACCCGTCCACCACTACTCTCTGGGTATGCCCCATCAGCCAATTTTTTACCTATCCAACTGTGTAGGTATCAATGCCACAGTCGCTTAATTTATTAATGAGGATGGGGTGAGAGACAGTGTCAAAGGCCTTCTTAAAATCTAGAAAGACTACGTCCATGGTGACACCATCATCCAAGGATTTAGTTACTTGGTCATAAAAGGCAATCAAGTTGGTCAGGCAGGACCTGCCTTTGATGAACCCATGCTGATTGCCCCTGAGCATGATCTCCCCCGCAGGCCCCCCACAGATGTGCTCCTTCATGATTCTCTCCAAGATCTTCCTGAGCACCGAGGTGAGGCTTACAGACCTATAGTTACTTGGGTCCTCCTTCCTCCCTTTCTTGAAATTTGGGACCACATTACCCAGTTTCAAATCCCCTGGCACCTGGCCAGATGACCACGAATGTCATACAGCCGGGCCAAGGGCTCCGCGATGACCCCTGCCAGCTCCCTCAACACCCTTGGGTGGAGGGCATCTGGACCTGCAGATTTTAAAATGTCTAGCCCTTCCAGAAGATCTCTAACTACATCTGTACTGACTGAAGGCCTAACAGAGCTATCCCCAAGATTGTCCCTATCTCTGGTAGGTGGGATATCCCAGTCCCTGTTCAAGGAATCAGAGGCAAAGAAACTGTTAAAAATATCAGCTTTCTTGTCTGGCGTAGCCACAAGATTACCATTTGCATCTTGCAGGGGCCCTACATTGCCTGGTGCCCTCTTCTTGTTCCCAATGTACTTGAAAAAGGCCTTCTATTAATGGGAATCCCTCTTGATATATTTTTAAAACTTGGAAACCTGCTGAGTTCTGAAAGGCAATTATATTTCTACAGACAGTAGCATCTCAGATTCCAAGAGCCATTTTGGAGGTATAATATTTAGAAGACAGATAATGTTCATAGAGTCAGGGCAATTAACAGTTTGTGTGGGTTATTAAAAACCAAAATGGAATGGGGGCATCCATAATGGCAACAGTTGTTTATTTCAGTGTACTCTACAGGCATTAAAACATCCTTCCTATCAAACATGCATTAACACCCCACCCCCCCGATGGAACAAAAAAAAGGAAACCCCTCCCCAAAAAAACTCTAGATAAATATATGCGCTAAGGTGAAACACAATACTAAACTTTTGGGGCTCTCCCCCAAACAACACACATGCTCTCCCATCATATAATATTTAATCAGCAACAAAAATTAATGACTACTATAATATCTCCAACTTTCTTACTATTGGATCAACAAATCATGCCTGAAGTTAAATGATGATTTAGATCAGAACAGTGTGAGAAGATGAGCTAAACAGTAGTATGCTCAAAAACCTGTGGAAGGAAAGAGGTAAATGTAAATGTTGCTGGAAAGGTAGAGGTTCAAACAGTAAGTCAATTTTTTGCTATGGGACCTGGTTTTAGTGCTGGGCAAAGGTACAGACTCAAGAAGAGTGCAGATTGCAGTGGGATGGTCTAAATAAGATAAACTGTTACATAATAAAAATAATGGAGTCTTTTGAATAAAAAGTGAAGAGAGAGATGGAAAAAGTAGAAAAAGACACCAGCACCTAACTCTGGAGGAAAAGGGAAATGACATTATGTTGTGAAGAAAACTAACCCAGGCACAGAGAAAAATAGCAAGTGAACACCATGGAGTAGACAGTAGATTGTGAATTCCTGTCCTGAGTAGAAGGTACCTCTCTCAGGGAGATACTAAAAAAGGGCTGCGTCTTTTTTCCTTTAAATACTTCACAAGAACTGATATAGCTCATCATTCCAATCAAGAATTACTGGATCAGTTTTAAATTGCTAGGAGCAGCTTTAAAAAGAACAAAACTTTCCATTGGCAGAAATCTGCATCTCACGGAGGAAAAAAATATAGATGTTTCTTTGAATGTCTAACTACACATGGGCCATCTGTAAATTATGGTTCTCTCTCATACTCTAAAGAGCAGGAAAAGAATCACTGCTAATTTCCACGTATCCTGATTTAATAATGAGAGATTCTAACATTTTCAGAAATGCAGAGCTCTGTGTTACAGTAGGCAGGGACAGAAGTATAGCTCCTGGGTCTTACTCATGGAGCTTCACAGAATCAGATGTTAATTGTTGGGTTGGGAGGGTGATCAAGCTCCAATTTGGAGCTGAATCAGGGAGAGAGGCTTTCTTCAGCTTCTTCCCTTAGCTTCACCTCCCAGCTACTATGTTCTCTCAGGACGGGAGGAGGAGAAGGCAGGGGAAAGATATCCATTCTGGGGTTTTCCCAGCTGCACTGGAGGGAGGGCAGGTGGGGGATGGGGTTCCAATCCACTCTCTCCCCCTTCCAGCATGTCTGGGGAACCCCCAAAATGGATCTTCTTCCCTGCCTTCTCCCCTTTCTATCCTGAGGCAGCACTGGGGGCTGGGCTGTGCTGCAGCAGCCCAGCACCAGAGCAAACAGAAATTAATGAAGGTGCTCTTCTTTGGAGCACCTTCATTTGAACCCTCATACAATGAGGGTTAATTTACTGCATGATCAGAACACTTTGCAGTTGTGCTTTTCTGTTTAGGCATGGCTTTAGAGCACTTTCGAGGCATTGATCAGGTGGCAAATATAATTTCTGTCTGTGCCTACTGACCAAGATTGTCTATACTCAGAGAGAAACTTTTGTGCTCTGCTCTCTTCTGTTGCATATGAAGAGCAGAATTCATTTGGAAATTTCTATTATTGGACCATCTATATAGTTGGGAGAAATGTCAAACAAGCTTTTGGGCAGATACTAGAAAAAGCTTTAAATCAGGTTGTCCTTTCTCAGGTTACCAATAAAAGGCACTATCCAACTAATCCTGCTTCTAACATATTCCTTGGAATGACAACTGCAGTAGATTATATAGAGTAGCAGCATTTTCTCCCTGTAGAGGGAGCTTCACAGAGTTAAAAATCTAGGTGGGTCAAGAGAGAAAATGCTCAGGACTTATATACATGGAAAATTAGAATGGAGTAATCTATGATGTGGATTTACTGTGCATCACACTAATTCCCTTGTGGATACTTAATGTACAGTAGTTACACAATACAAAACCACTCTTAAGGACAAAGTAAATTAGTCTACCCTGCACTCACAGAACTGACTGCCCTTTAGCATAGAAATACCTGAACATTAGAATGGGCAAGTTCTGATATTATAGCAGTAGCTATAGCAGTAGCTATTCTGTTGCCGCAGCAGAAAGCTCAGCACAGGCTGCAAAGCCTGTCTGAGAGACAGAGAATATTAGACACATCTTAAGAGTAGCAACAGCAGGAAAATAGAAGGGAACTTTCATTCCCCTCCGCGCCCCACTCCATAAAAGCCAGATACAAGAGGGAACACAGCCTAAGCTATTATGAAGTTTTCTTTGTAGGTCCCCTAGCATTGCACTGGGGAGTCTGTGCTAGCAATGGACCAAGCAAGTCCTTTGCAAGGGGGGCTAAGCCAGTGTGGATGGCCTTACCTCCTGAAACCTGATGTGGGTGGGGGATGGATTCACTATGGCAATAAAAAGAGACTGCCCTTGAAGCAGGATTGTGTGGGCCAGAATATATTCCAACTGATCCACTTCATTTGGGTGACAGACGTTACCCATTGTCCTGCAGGATCCGGCTCCTGCCACTCCTGGTGCTTCAGGATTCTGATCCTGTGAGGCAACTGTAAACAGGGAAATTGGTTCATGTCATGCTTCTGAAAGTGGGGGAAATCTGACACATCCCTTTTGCAAAGTTGCATCATGAGTCACAGTACAGCAGCACCAGATGCACACCTAGAGAATCTCCTATCAGGGGATTCCTTGGGCACGCCTCTCTAAGCAGGGTACTAAGCAAGCACTTACAAGGCTTCGAGAGCCTGACTCCTGTGTGTCACAGGAATCCCCTGGAGGAGGAATTCCAGGGCGCACAGGACCAGGCCCCTGAAGCCCCAGGACTGCCTGCCCAGGAAGGTTGGAGAGTGTGGGCAATTGTAGACTGCCACCTTTCCCTTTGGAAAACAGAGCATAATATGGCTTTCTGCAACAGATTAATGTATACAATATCTTCTCAGTGCTAAAAGAAAAGCACTTTCTTGAGGAATAATATGGGTTATTATTTCATGTTGTCAAGTCATTAGCAGGTGCAGGATGCAAAATCTAGGAATCATAGAAGTAGGGTCAGAAGGGACCTTGTAGCCCTTCACGTCCGACCCCCTGCCTGGGCAGGAGGAAAACAGGGCTCAAATGACCCCAGCCAGGTTGGCATCGAGCCGCTTCTTAAAGAACCCCAGGGTAGGAGCCAGCACCACTTCCCTTGGAAGTTGGTTCCAGATCCTAGCCGCCCTAACTGTGAAGTAGTTCTTACGGATGTCTAATCTAAACCTACTCTCCAACAACTTGTGGCCATTATTCCTTGTTATTCCGGGGGGTGCTAGGGGAAACAAGGTCTCCTCCAAACCCTTCTGGTGAGTTTATAGATGGCCACAAGGTCCCCGCTCAGCCGTCTCTTGTGAAGGCTGAACAGGTTCAGGTCCCGTAGCCTCTCATTGTAGGGTCTGCCCTGCTGTCCCTGGATCATGCGGGTGGCCCTCCTCTGGACCCTCTCAATGTTGTCCACATCCCTCTTGAAGTGGGGTGCCCAGAACTGGACACAGTACTCCAGCTGTGGCCTGACCAGTGTCGCATAGAGGGGGAGGATCACCTCCTTGGCCCTACTTGAGATGCACCTGTGGATGCATGATAGGGTCCAGTTAGCCCCGCTGACCGTGACCTCGCATTGTCGGCCTATGTTCATCTTGGAGTCAACGATGACTCCAAGATCCCTTTCTGCCTCTGTGATCTCAAGAAGGGAGTTTCCCATCTTATAAGTGTACTGCCGGTTACTACTGCCCAAGTGCAGCACCCTGCACTTGTCCGTATTGAAACGCATCCTGTTTTTGTTAGCCCACCCTTGCAACCTATCCAGGTCTTTCTGCAGTCTTTCCCTCCCTACTAGCATGCCCACCTCACCCCAAATTTTGGTTTCATCAGCACATTTGAACAGGTTGCTTTTCACCCCGTCGTTCAAATCACTAATAAAGAAATTGAACAGTGCGGGCCCAAGGACTGAGCCCTGGGGGACTCTGCTACCCACTTCCCCCCAGGTCGAATATGACCCGTCCATCACCACCCTCTGAGTACGACCCTTCAGCCAATTAGCAATCCATCTGACCATGTAGGCATCAATGCCACAGTCACCTAGTTTTTTAATGAGGATGGGGTGGTCGACAGTGTCAAAGGCCTTGCTGAAGTCCAGAAAGACTACATCCACGGTGACACCTGCATCCAGTGCTTTTGTGACCTGATCGTAAAAGGCAATCAGGTTGGTCTGACGTGACCTGCCCCTAATGAAACCGTGCTGGTTGCCCTTGAGCATCATCCCCAATGCCAGCCCATCACAGATATGCTCCTTGATAATCTTCTCAAAGAGTTTCCCCAGGATTGAGATAAAACTGATGGGCCTATAGTTGCCCAAGTCCTCCCTCCTCCCTTTTTTAAAGATGGGGACCACACTGGCTATCTTCCAATCATCTGGCACCTGGCCCGAGCTCCACGAGCACTCATAACACTGTGCCAAGCGCCCAGCAATAACCCCTGCTAGCTCCCTCAACACCCTGGGGTGGAGAGCATCTGGACCTGCTGATTTGAACACATCCAGCCCCTCCAGAAGCACTCTAACCCGGTCCTCTTCAACTTTAGATCTTGAGGCATTCCCCTCAAGTCCATCTTGAACCATGGTGGGGGAGTCCCAGTCCCTGCACAAGAAAATGGAGGTGAAGAATTTGTTAAAGAGGTCTGCCTTCTCCTCTGGCACAACCACCAGATTGCCCAACGCATCTTGCAGGGGCCCCACATTTCCCGGTGCCTTCTTCATCTTCCCTATATATTTGTAAAAGGACTTTTTATGGTCTTTGATCTTGGATGCTAGTCCTAGCTCTATATCCACTTTAGTTTTCCCAACAGCCACCCTACAAGCCCGAGCAGTGGAGGTATACTCTTCTTTGGAGATAGCCCCACCCCCCCTTCCACCGGTCAACCAGGCATTCCTGGACATCCTTGGTGAGCCAGGGAGGGTTTTGGGCACTCTTGCCCCCCTTGCTTCTTGTGTTATAGCCTGGTTCATACAAAAGTATTGTATACTTGTATAGGTGTTTCAATTGGGAGATTGATCCGTTTTTAACCAGATTAGGTATTCCAGTATACACTCATAGATGGTTGGTGTTACATCAGCATACAAATGGCTTTCTATATGTTGCTCACTTCCCCCTTTCTATAGAAAAAGATGCTATACTGACCTGACTGCATGCAAACTAGGAGAGTTGTATTAATTTCTACTAGAATAAGTAAAATGGTACAACTGTCACATACAGATGATACTGAAGTGCAAAATTACTACAATTAAAAGGATTTTCCTCCTCAATTTCTTTCTATTGTTTGTTCTCTTTTGTTTATTTTTCCCCTGCATTCTATGGTAATAATGCTATTTAGAATACAAGGAAAACACCCTGAAACTTGTCTGTGAAAAAGACAAGTTTCTTTTAGCATACATCTCAGCTTCTTAATATTTTTCTTTAAATCTACTAATTTTTAGCAGGTAATTAGCAGTTCAGGTAAGTCAGAGACAGACAATTTATTTGTCTTCACACATTTCGATGAGCTGTGATACTTTCATCCTGAAATCTTACTTTTTTACAAGATAGATAGAAAGGAAAGGTTTTTCATTGCTAAAGGAAAATTATTTGATTTTTGTTTTGAGATGTTTCTGTTTGCAATTTTTTCCCCCTCTCCACTGCATGTTTTCAAGAAAATAACAAAAGTTTTTGCCTTCTACTGACTATTTGACTACTTAGGATTTTCAGACAAGACTAAGGTAGCCAGGCTCTTGAATTGTAGTCCCTTTTACTGGCACTGTTTCCGTGCCCGACACCTGAAGTACAGGATTTCTCAGCCAGTTTGTATTGGCAATGCCTTATTGGAAAGTAAATATGTCCACATCTTCCTACATTTAAAAATATATCTGTGATATTAATATGCCTATATAATTTGTGCACATATGCATGTGTTTCAAGTGGCTAACAGAATATTCAACCTCTAAGGATTGGAATGTGCAGGAAGTGAATATTGTACTGTAATCAAAAGCCAAGAAAATTATCAACACTTCACAGTTTCTTTGATTACTTTTGTGACCCTTTATCAGAATATGGCAGCCCCTACTGGCAGCTTTTTTGAGAACTTCCTACTGTATCAATTTAAAATTTAAGGATAAATTATCCAACTGAGTCCTCCTTTTTTTCTTCTTTTTTTTTAAAAAAAGGGATAGTATAAAATTGTGTTGTGAGTTTCTGAAACAATATCTAGACCACTGACTGCAGTATTTCCTTTGATATTATTCTTTTTTTAAATATAAACACAAAGCACTATTTTTGGGTCACATTTCCTTCAGCTATTTATTCCTAGCTTGTTCCTGATTGCTAATTTTTGCAAAACAGTACTTCTTAAATTTAAGAAGAAGTTACTATTATTATAAATGTTAAAAGGCAAGACAACTGTAATGCTTTGTTGTTGGGGTTTTTTTTTTTGTTTTTTGTTGGATTTTTTGTTTTTTTTTGGCTCAACTGAAGCTTTCTGCCTGGTTGTTAACATTATAGTAAGGGTGCATACAGACATTCAGGGAGATTAGGGGAAAATTAGATCATGTTAAAAATGGCCACCTAAACTAGTTTCCTGGGTGCAGACAGAAGTGAAAATTTTTGCCCAATCTGGCCACAGAAAGTGATGTATAGCATGATAAAACACAAATGCATGGCTGCAGATCTCTTAAAAAATGATTGATTGGGTGAAAATCTGAATCCTTTTTGCATAAGAGTTCAGATGAAGACGTTTAAAAACAGAGTGTCTTCTGTAACTTGTGTCTGTGCTGCATGCCAGCCTCGAGCTGTTTTCAGAATGGGAGTGGAAGGAGTTCAGTCTGGGATTTTTTCAGCCCCTGCTAGAGTCTGGAGCAGGTGTACTGGAGCCCCTCTCTAGGCGGGGGTGCTCCACTTCACCCACCCCACCATCCAGTGCTGCCTGGGGAACACCTAGAATGAGCTCCCTCTGCTCCCTTTCCCCACTCCCATATTGAAAACAGTGCAGGCTCACAGGGAGGAGGGGCCATTGGTAGGGGATACTGTCTGCAGGCTCACAGCCAGCAGCTACAATGTCCTCCCCCATTAAACCAACAGTGAACTTCTTTTTGGTCTGGGGATCATTCCAACTTGGAACACTTCCTGCAAAATGTTCTCAGTTACAGCATGGAGCTGCATTTCTGTCTGTGCCCACTTTGCCCAGGTGCAGACTGTACACTAATTATGTTGATCCAAGTGTGAACCATACAGAATTTCAAGACAGTTAGATTGGTCTAAAATGGCTGATCTTATCCAAGTTAAGCATACCTCTGAAACACACTTAACTTAGATTGGGTTGGCCACTTTTACATTAATCTAATTGTCCTGTATTTTTGTACAGTTTTTAGCCCCCAGCCCCTCCCCTGCCAGACTGACTACCCATTCCACAAACCAATCAGTGCTCCACCGCCACCCCAATCCTGCCAAATTGCCCATCCTGCAGGCTGCTCTTGGTACTGATTTGACAGATGTTCACCAGTGCAAGAAGCCAGGAAATAAGTCTGCGTGGAGGGAGGAAAGGTGGGATGGTTGTTTGTCTAAGGGGGGGGGGATTGGAAGGGCTATAAATAGTCTATGGTCCCAGGGTTGGGGGAGAGAGCCCTCCATTACAGCACATGCCTCCTGGATGACACCAATCCCCCTTGGACCCTGCCTACCCCATAACCCCTCTGAGGAGCACACCTGCCCCCAATCCCTCCTGCAGACCCTACTGATCCCCCTGGCAGATACCACCTCCCCCTCAACCCCCTGATTCCCCCACAGACACCACCTGCCCCCCAATTCTCCCCACTTTGAGCCTGCTTGCCCCTCTGAACTCCCTCCCCCTTTTACTAGCCCTCCCCTCCATCCTGACTTACCTTAGATCAGGTGGTCTTCAACTGATCTAATCTCCCCCTAAATCTTCCCAAATGTCTGTACACACCCTGCATGTGACATTTATCATGCATATAGATTGTTGTCCAAAGCAACTGAAAAGTCCATATTGAGTACATGTACTTCCAGTTAATTCAAAGTTATTTTATAATGCCTGGTACCATTTGATGACAAGCATTACATTTAAGATGGTAGTCAGCCCATTTCCTTTGCTTTCTTCACAGATAAAATTCTAATCTCTTTGTTAGATAGGAGAACTGTCTAGAATAGGGGTAGTCAACCTCTCACACAGGTGCCACAAGTGGCATCCCCAGCCTCTGTACAAGAGAAATAATGATTGAGGAAGGGTCAGGCAGCACAGCAACAGATGGGGCAGGAAGCAGAAAGAAATTAGCAAACTGGGAAAGGAGCACATAAGAGGTACAAAAAAACAGAGCAACAGATCAGGCAGGGAGCACAGAGATGGGAGCAAAAAGCAGACCAGCTAGACTATTAAGATGGTCCCATCTGACATTTTTTTTTCCTTGCCTTTAGACTCCCTTCCCCCCCCCCCCCCCCCAAAAAAAAAGCCCAGCCAATTTTTCTTTCCCCCCACACAGCAAACTGTGGTGTTGCGGAGCAAATCCCGTACTCCAAGGAGTTTATTCTATGGAAATGTTTGATCTGGAAGCCTGAAGACATCTAAAGGAATAAGATGAATGTTTATACTTGAGGTATGACCCAATTTCTTTTCTTTCTTTCCTTTATTACTTTCACCAGTATAACATTAATCCATTGGTTTTTGGGATTGTTTTTTTTAGAAACAGATGGTTTATTTTATGACATCATGCATCCTTTTCAGCTTCAGTTTGTACTAATAAATTCCAAGACAGATGTAAACAAAGAATTGATTTTTTTTCTGTTGTCAAACAGCATCCTCATGTTAATGTCCATGCTGATTTTGTTTATAACAGAAAGAGAAACTAACAGGAAATCAGAAATAAGACTCTTCAGAATTCCCTGTATGCTGAGACCCTCCACATGGAGAATGGCTAGGAGGATACAGTCATATTGTAGATGACTAAGTGATGCCTGCTTTGAAATACTAGATACAGTCATATTGATTGACACTGAGGAAGCATCCCCAGATATGGTAGGGCATAGTCTAGATGGGACATAATCCCAAAACATATTGCCAAATTTGTCCCACCATAGCATTCCCAACAATCTTCTCCAGAATAGATGAGAAACAAAGACAACAGCCTCATCTGCAAATCTTCATTTGCTTTAGGATGGACTCCATGGGCTGAATGAGCAAGATTGTCCATTTCTAACAACGAATTTAGGGCTGTAAGCCTGATATCTGCTAGTTTGTGAAGCAAATATCCAATAGCAAATTTGAAAGTGGTAAAAATATACCATAGGATTTTCCCAGCTATGAGGGTCACAGGAAAAATTTGAAAGCCAGCATTCTTCTACTACTTCTAGAACATGATTATGCGGTGCTCAACCCCATTAGCAAAATGTGGTCAGGCCTGACAAGCTATTTGTTTGCCTGAGCATAGATCTGCTACCATGATGGAAGGCAACACTACCTAGAAAAATGTAAATGTCTGTGGGCCTAATCAAAAGTATGCTGAAGTCAATAGTACCCCAGCGGACTTCAATAGGTCCTCTCTCTGATTGAAGCTGAAGCATTTACATACAAAATTAACTTATCAGCTAAATAAGAGCTACATAAAATGTTTTGTCATTGTGCACTTTTGGTGTCAGCTATTAAGTACAATGCATGCTTAAGGGGTGAGTAAATTTAATTCACACAGAAATCCAGAACATCTATTTCTGCATGATTTCATTATACTGCCTGTTAAATCACATTATTGAAGTAAAAAAAAAGCAGGCTAAACATCACTAGCTCACCAAGTATTATCTCTTTTTGCAGGATTGTCTGCACCAGTAAGTTGAGAGTATTTCAAAGCAGGCATCACTTATAATGTAATATCAGAGAATGAAGGCAGAGAAAGATAGGCGGTATTACAAGGAACAGATTTCAAGGTGATAACTATCTTTATGCTTGTATCACAGGAAATCCAGTCTCTTGCTCTGTTTTGGGAAGACTGATTTTTGCTCTAAAGGTGTAGTAGCATTTTCACTAGCTCAGTCGCATTCTGCTGCCAGTTGGGGTTTCTATTCCAGAATTAACGCATAGCTCTGAATTGAGTTGCCAATTCCCTTTTAGTTCTTCTTCTGCATCTTAATGCAGTATTAGGTTTCCTATAGAAAACCATGTTTCAATCCTTTTGTCAAAGCCCTTATAAAAAGATTTTATGTTCAGAAAAAAAAGAGCATATTTAAATTATTCAACAGCTACATATAGGCCTATGAAATATTAAAAGGACAATAGCATACTACAGGGAATTTCACAAAGATGCTGGCTTGACATCAGCCTCATACTTGCACAGTGTGCTTTTTGGCGTCAGCAGTAGCTACAGAAATGAGTGAAGTCACAAAATTGTTGGGAGTGGATGTAAGGAAAAGGAGAAAAGTACTTTGATAAACTTTATTTAGAAGACATGGAACCGTCACCTGAAATTACTGTACTAAATACAGAGGCCATATTACCCAATTAAAGATAGTGTACAGACACTAAAAGATTCTTCTCTTGTACATTCTCTGCATTGCATTTAGCTAGAGATACCAAGAACCTGGACAAACCTTGCACATCTTTCATACAAGGTCAAAGCATGCATCTAATTAAAAAGAGAAATAGAAGAAAAGCAAGCAACGAAGTATTAGCCATTCAGGGGTGTGCATCACTGAAATGCAGAACCGAAAGAAATCCCAGTCTTATAAGAGGCTTTCCCCACTTTTATCTCATGGGTATAGGCCTGTGTAAACACAAATTATCCAGTAGTTATTTGCAATGACAAGCATTGAAATATTATTATTAATAATTCAGAAGCCCTCACACTGTGCTAGAGGCTTTCCAAAATGTAATAGGGAGAGAGTTTCTATCAAAAACAGCATTAAATCTAAAGGGATAATGCACAGACAAAGAGTAAGGGACAAGCCAAGTTAAGATGGTGTTTGGGACATACCTTGTTGTTATACTGGGAGGCAAAGGGCCAATGGCAAGGGCTGGTGGAGCAAAAGGATTGTGGGAAGAGTCACTGAAGGGGATGACAAGGAAAATAGAAGAATAGTGTCAAAGGTTAAATGCAGAGACACCGGGGCGGGGGGGGGGGGGGGGGGGGGGAAGGCACAGGAGAAAGCTGGAACAAAAAAAATCCCTCAGCAAAAAGAAATATCTCTATACAAATCGCATTGAAGCATACCAGCTGCTGACCTAACTGCCAAACTGGACTTCAGAAGAAGTGAAGGTGCTTATCCACCATCCTTAATGATCCAGTTTGCGATGGGAGGGAGAAGCGGTCTCTGGGTCCTGTCTACAAGCCACATTTTGAACTGACTTCCCCAGTCAATGTTATGCAGGGGGGAAGGCCATCAGAGTACAGTGCCCTGTACCCAAATTAGAAACATTAGGGTTCCTGTAGATATGCAGGCAGACCAGAGGCAGATTAATATTCATTGGGGACCTGGGCAAACAGAGAATTGGAGGTTCCCCACACCCCATTACAAACATGAACGTATCAAAAAGCATTAATGAAGAGACCCAGTAAATGTTTACATAGTACATTGATAAATAAAGCACAGCACAATGTCAAAATGAACTACTCAGTTTTGCCACACACAAAACTGACTAAAACAACTGCCTTAGGAAAATTACTTAGATGCATGGGATAACCATACATGTATCACAACAGGAAAGGAATGATATTTTAGTTTAGGTGTCATGTAGACTCTTGACTTTTTTTTTTTTTTAAATACACATTTTACACTGTACCTACACTACAGGAAACCACTACAAGAAAAATACAGGTCATACCAATAGCCTTGAGTATGAGTCTAAGAATACCATTACTGATTCTTGCAAGTAAATAAGACAGTAAGCCTACACAATACGAATTTGACCCATCTGCGTGTCTGCGTCTGAGTGCGTGTCAGTATGTCTCTGTGTTTGACTCCCAAGCCACGGCACCCCCCCCCCCCCACACACCCTAATGTTGCCCCTCACTCCTAACCACCACATCCTGCCATGGTGTGCAGGGACCCCCCTTGCCAGGCTCCAAACCCTACACATACACCCACAGCCCCCCACACCTTCACAAATAATACCCCCCACACACATACACACAGTACAAAAATAGCGTCCCATAAAATACATACCAAATCTCTTGACTTTTAACAGTTTATCTCATGATTTGTGACAGGGTGAGGTTGGCAATACTGCATTGATTTTATGTTCCCCTTTGTAACAGGGGGCTTTAATGGCTTACCCACCTGTTTCTGGGCCAACCACCTGCCTTCTCTCCTGCCACACCTTGATGATATATAATTATGTTATTAATTAGTCAGGAGGCTGCCCATTCTTGCCCTGATGCCAGGGGCGCCATCTGCAGTTTCGTTCCTCCCCTACACCACAGTTCAAGCCTCACAGATAGTTTCCACTGTTCTTATGGTCACTGGCCCCACACTGGGCCCCAGAATCCTCCAATCCAGACACCAACTGGATCCCTCCAATCAGGTGGCCTACTCTGCCCTCATTCTGGGCTACCTAGCTCCCTGAACTCTTTCCCCTCTTGGGTGTCGTCCCCCCGGGACCTTTGGCCACACAGGCCCTGGCCTTACCTCCAAGGCCAGTTGGAAACCCCAGGCCCTTAGCTCCGAGCATCTTTCACCGTGAGGCCCTGGCCCTTTTGACCGTTCTAGTCCTGGCTCCAGCACTGACCAGTCAAGGGTAATCTAAGTCAGGCTTCTGAGGCTATAGCCCACTCTCATACCTGGGTCCACCTTCTTGGCCATTCTATGGGGTAACTCACCCAGTTGTGAGAGCTGGGGTTATTAAGGCACCCCAACCCACCTTCCACCAGGGTGGTCACTGGCCTGCTATTTCCTGGAGGTTCCCATGTCACTGGGAATCCCACCAGGCCACCCACTCTCAGCAGAGTGCAATTTTAGGTCATGCTGAGGACAAAGAACTTCCAAATCATCCCCTTAAGTGCCTGCCTTTACCTCCTGGATGTTGCATACAGCCTTGCAGTCAGGCACTGTTTCTGCCTGCCCTGCCAGCAGCAAACTGCTCTGTTTATATAGGCGGCCAGAGATCTAAAATGGCCACTGCAATCAAGCACCTGCTGGCTGTTTGGCTCAGCACTTAAAGTAGCAGCCACCAACAGTGCCCAGCCACACCCCTCAATTTGGTTGACATCTGATATCTACAGGTAAACAACCTGCTGTTGTTCCCTGGAAGCTTCCTAAATTAGCATTCCTGCAGAACAGGTGTCTAAAGACTGGCTTTTTTATACCTGAGGGATTTCTGACCAGCTTTCATATCTCTCACCATTTTTTATTTATTTTTTTTTGCCTGAGAGAGGATGTGGGTGTCCAAAAGCTTGCAAATAACAACTTTTTTGCAACTATTTAGTTGGTCTAATAAAAGATAATGCATCTACCCAAAGACTCCAGCTACAGGTCAGCATTCCCCTACCTCCACTCCTACCTATTTCTCTTTGTCTTGTGGCACTTTCATTGACTGGCATTCTTGCATATTGGCTTTTGGGATAAGCCATCCTGAAAAATTAAACTGGCCAGAAGCCATGCTCCATTCTTTGTAGCTCAGTACATAACAAATCCAGCCAGACTGGTAAAACCAGCAATATAAGGTGTCTTTTCTTAGGCCAACTAAATCGTTGGAAAAATTCTTTTTTGCAGACTTCTGGGTACAAACACCCTTGTTCAGGCAAAAAGAGCATCTGCAGCTGTTCTGTGTTCTTTCTGGATGATTCAGGAAGATGGAGGGAAGGGAATGTTGACCTGTAGCTGGAGTCTTTGGGTAGATGTGATATCTTTTATTAGATCAAGTAAATAGTTGCAAAAAGTTGTTATATGCAAGGTGTAACAGGAGGGACGGCAGGGTCACCGTGCTATCCCTTGCCGCCTCCTCTACTGTGCCAAGCTTCAGACTTGCACCCTCCTATTCTTGCCCGCCACGACTTTGATGATATGTGTTTTTATAGGAAGGCTACCTCTCCTCCACTTGGCTGCTCTGCTTCCTGTTCTCTGCTGGCCGGCTGGGCCAGCTTCTGGTCACAAGCAATGCCTGCAGGCTGTAGCCAGCCTGCGTATGCACATATGCATGCCGCTTACACTGACTGCCTCTCCCTCCAGGGCCCCCATTTCCTGAAGGGCCCTGGGCTACATTAATCCACCTATTGGGCAGACAAACAGGGATGCATATTTACAGGGCATAGGAGGAGACTTTATTAACCAAGTCTTGTGGAACATACTAATTAGCACAATCCAACTGCCTTCCCATCTCGTGTATCAGTTTCCCCACATTTCAAAATGGTGGCAGGGGTGCTTTAACTAAAGCTTGTTTCATGAGCTTTAGTTAAAGCATCCCTACTGCCATTTTGAAATGTGGGGACACTGATACATGAGATCCTGGAGGTGCCTTAATTAGAGTGGCACTCAGTTTGCTGCTTGAGTTCCAAGGAATCTGATTCATTTTTTTCCCCACCCCCTGAACCTTGCCCCTCCATGCCACTAGCCTGCTAGCCAGCTGGGCATCTCCTAAGCATTATGAACCTGATCATTTTCAGAACTCAGGTGGTGCCTGGCCAGCCAGCAGCCTGGGCTTGGGTGACGCAGGAAGGGTAAGCTCCAGAGAAAAATGGGATTGGGCTCATTGGATCTTAAGCTACAGGTTAGTCCAGGCAGCAGCAGGAGGGTCTGTAGCCACTGGGTACTGCAGAGCTGTGGCACTTGCTCTGCTCAACATCCCCAGGGGGCGAGGTGCCATGCATGGCCCCCACTGTGCCTCAGCATTCCCGCTCACCTTGATTCAGGAGGGGCCACTACATCCTAGGATAGTGGAGGACCTGAATTTGGGTGGAATCACAATAGGGAGTGGCTGCACCTTAATGGAACAGGAGTAAAATAAGGCAGATTGAAGATAATCCTGCTGTGGAGCAGTGTAACTTCAAGATGAATGATGAGCGCTTTAAGCCACTTAAAGGTATTAGCATACAGCCAGTCCAGGAATTAAGAGCTCCAGGAGCTGCCTAAACTTACCATGTAACAAGGCCCTTGCTCATCAAGGCTTCCATTGGCCTGAACATTCCTTTGCAGGTGAGTCAAAGGGAAAATAACAGGCATGTATAGTGTTCTATTATTGTGTAAGACACTAGGGAAAACTGTGTCATACATTTAGAATATGACAGACTCTTGGATCGGGTGGCTTTTGTCAAGGATAATCCTTCCTTAAGGAGGTGGCTGGACTAGACCTCCTGAGGCCTTTACCAGATCTACTATCCATGATTTTGCATAACTGATTAAGAGATTTAAACATTTTCTCATCTCTCACTAATATAGAGTCTGATCATACAAATGTTTTATGGCATAATTTTTAGCATCATAAATTATTTCTTTCAAATTCTGAGCACTTTTGCCTGCACTATTCCAAAGCCAGTTATAAATAGAGCATAAAACAGGCAAATTCTTTAGAAATTTCAACTCTGATTTGGAGGGATTAAAATGGGTAGACTCACTGTTCTCTATAGTGACTCTGATCTTGGCAATAAGAGTAGAATTTAAATGAATACTAACATCACCACTCATATACAACTGTGACAAGTCAAGTTCGTTGAAGTTGAATGAATGAGTTACATATGAAAAACTGTTTAGAAAGACTGTTCAGCTCTGATTATTCACTGGGGAGATCATTCACTAACAGGAAAAAAAAAAAGGCTTTTTAGACCTCCTTGCAAAGTACACTATGATCGCATCTAGATGAGTGTATCCACACACTGCACATTTAGGCATTTGTCATACTGCCACCTTGTCGTGTAAGGTTTTTTGTTTTTTTTTTATTGCAGAAGATCCTGGGGTCAAAAAAAAAATCACACATAAAAGAAACAGGGTGGTACACATGAAGGCAGCACATGCTGCCCAAAACTAGAGCCTGGCCAGCTGGAACAATGCTCTGGCTGCTGGCCAGGCTCCCAGCTGCAGGAGTGACATGGCTGCAGCTTCCCTGTATCCCAGAACCCCAGGTAAGGCTGCTGGGGCTAGCCCAGTTTTTTCTGATCATGCACATGGCCCTGGTCTGGACTCTGTCAAGCTTCTCCACATCCTTCTTGAATTGTGGAGCCTAAAATTGGATGCAGTACTCCAGCTGCAGCCTCACCAAGGCTGAGAACAGTAGGAGGATGACATCCTGAGATTTACTTGAGAAGCATCTATGGACGCAAGCCAGAGTTTGAGTTGCTTTCCTAGCTGCAACATCACATTGATAGCTCATGTTCATCTTGTGGTCAGTGATGACCCCCAAGTCTCTTTCAGCCATGGTACTAGCAAGCAAAGCACTGCCGAACCTATAAGCATGCTGCGGGGCTTTTTTCCCCCAAGGTGAAGTACCTTGCATTTGCTGGTATTGAATGTTATCAGGTTTGTATCTGCCCACTTTTTAAGCCTATCTAAGTCTAAGCCTGGATCACCAGCCTATCCTCAGGTGTGGATGCTCTACCCCAAAGTTTAGTGTCATCAGCAAAATTGGCCAGTCCACTTCTGACACTGGTATCCACATCATTGATAAAGACGTTAAAGAGAACAGGTCCAAAGACAGAGCCTTGGGGGACACCACTTGTCACGGAGCGCCATGATGATTGACTTCCATCAACTACTACTCTCTAGGTCTGGCCTCAGAACCAATTCCCCAGCCAAATTGGACTGTGATGTAGCTGACGCCACAGTTGGCCAATCTTTCCATGAGGAGATCATGGGACACCAGATTAAAGGTTTTTTTAATGTCCAGATGTATGATGTTAATCTCTTCTCCCCTGCCCAGATGATATGTCACCTGGTCATAGAAGGAGATGAGATTGGTCAGGTAAGACCTACCCACAGCAAACCCATGCTGGCTGGCTGTTGTGATGTTGGCATCAGCTAGATTGTCAAGAATGGTCTCTTTGATAATTTTTTCAATAATTTTTCCGGGGATTGAGGTCAAGCTGACTAACCTGTAGTTTACTGTTTTTGGATGACACTTATACGGTAATTTTTTAAAGAACTATGAGTTACTCAACTAGAGATTAAGTGGCCCCATTGAAATTCAGAAAACATAGAGATGTCTTTCTCTTGCAGTCTCAGCTACAGTAATTGACATTATGAGGAAAGTTTTGATTGTCAGTTCCAAAAGTGAAACCTGCAGATCCTGAACTGGGGCCATGCATCATTCCACACCTTCATACTATGGAATTTCATCCAATAGATGAAATGTGATCCTGCCTGTGAATGGAACCTGATGTAGGATGCAAAGCTTTCTCTAAACAGTAGGCAAATTGCAGCTCTGGTATTTTGTCATATATCACAATGAGGTAACCCTATTTGCGAAATGTGTGGCACAGAGATTTGTAGGATATACTCTGATTTAGGGACATATTTGCTATTTTGTTGACCTTGCCTTACCACTGATTCTACTGACAAAACCAGATTTTAAATTCTAATAGTAATTTTCAAACCCTAATGCAATATTTAAGTGTCCAAATAAAAGTGACTTTAATTTAATGACAGTAGAACTTATTTGAAAATTAACCTTGACCCTCCCTCTCCCTCTTTAGATATTTTAAGTCTAGACATATTCAGGGACTGATAGAGGATCCAAGGAGACAGGTAAGGCTAATTTAGAAGTCAACTAGTGTGAAAAAAAATGAAGGAAAACTAGGAACCAGACCTGTTTCTTTAAAGCAATGTTTTTGCTTCTGAAAAGATTTGAGATGTGCAGATGTGTAGAATGAGAAGGAAAAAAAAGAGGTGTTCACCACTTCTTCCTCTCTTCCCCAACCTTTTCTGTGAAGATTCCTGGTTACATCTTTTGTAGGGATGGGTCTGGCATGCCAGCAAGCAAGGCACTTCAAAGAATCCTATAACAGAGACAAGTTGTCAGTGGAAAGAGTGCTACACCACACCCAAGTGTACAGAGTAGCAGCAGGGGCCTCAATGTGGGCAAGAGCACCTGTCTGGTACTGGGCAAGCTCAGAGACATGTAGACTCTGGGGGTCTCTGTTCCCTGCAAGGGGATAAAGATCCTCAGGTGGAATTTGACCCAGACCTGAAAGAACAGAAAATGTGGGAGAAGACAGAGGCCATAGTCAAACTGAGAAGGACCTTGGAGACAGTTTGCCTGTTTGTAATATGTAACAAAGATAGTGGCAGGCATGCAGGTGTGCAGTTGTGGTTATTGTAATGGCAAGGATTATCATTATGATGACTATGATTATAATTATGATTATGCTTTAACTGTATATGTATGACATGGACTGTTAAGTGAACCATGTCAGTCATGAGAAAGGATTGTAAAGGTATGAGTGTGTGTATATATATATATATATATATATATATATATATATATATATATATATGTATGTATGTATTTATATACATAGAGATGTATGTGTTTCCAAAAAACAAAAACAGAGAGTTTTGAGTCAAAAGGAAGGAGAAAACTGATGCATACATCTAAAATGGGAGGCAACCTCTAAAACATGCTGCCTGTCAGGGGGGCAGAGAGCAGAAAGAATACATTTTCTAGATATATAAGACAACACTTATTTTTTCTGTTTTGACACAAAGAGGATATCAATTTAGAAAGCTTTGGGAGAACAGCCTAACCTAAGACCAGGTGTTATATAGAAAACATTTCTATTATTGTAATTTAATTTTCTCTTACTTCTTAACTTTGATTAGACCCGTGGTGCTTTAGGCTGCTTTAAGCTGAAGTCCCTGTGGTACATCCCTGCAGGAAGCAAAAACAGCCTCCAAACCTTTTGTAAGAGAGAAAACCATACCCTGTCAATTGAAACAACCCCTAAGAATTGCAAGTAAGAGCCTGGCTGAGGTCAGTAAGGGCTCAGGGAAAGCTGGCTGATCATGAGGTGTGGCAGGAACAGAAGGTTAAAGATCTGAGCAGTTTACATTTCACTTCAAGCAGTTACCTTACATTATATCTTGCTAGACTGCAGTAAACAACAGCACTGAGACATTTTGTAGCCTGTCCCTGTTCCACTCTGGGTTTCAATAGCTGCAGCGTACAGACTCCCAGGGAAGTACTGTTAAACACTGTAATCTGTTTTTATCTTTATGTAGAGACCACTAAGATTTTCACCCATCTTTATTGTAACTTTGCTTCTGTAATGGATAATGCATGTCAAATGAATGTCAAAAATACTTAAAATTAAATTGACATAGATGGAATACTTCTTTCTTGCTTGTTACAGTTTAAGTCCTCTGTGTCACTGGTGCTTAGTTGTTGCATTATTTATCACTTTCATCAGTTAGGAGTGTAATGGTTTTGGGGTTTTTTTAGATTCAGGGATATATAGGCTCATTAAATCTATGGCTAAATATTCTATTTATTGTCCTAGTTATGTTGCCAGCATAAAATAAAAATACTAAATTTTACTGGTAATACTGTGGCTGGTTGGCAACCTAATTTAATTTTGGCACACAAGATGGATATTTTACTTAGCTGCTACAACCAGCTGTGACACAAATCTTCCAGCACTGGGCTTGCATTATGCCTCAGGAAATAGTACAGATGGACATACTGAAGGGAAGGAAACGCAAGTCTAATTCTTTTTCTTTTTTTAAAAAAATTTTTGAGTCCTCCAACGTAGCTGGCTGTTGTCTAAACAACTATGTTAACTGAAGCTGAAAGGGACTAAGCAAAAATGTACAGCAGCCCCATAGAAATAAAAATCAGCATCTTCTATGACTTTCAATATTCAAAACACAAATGAGCTATTGAGTCAGTAGTAGGAACCTCATGGGACTACCATGAGATCTATTGTAGATATCTATGGAGTTAAAGTTTATTAGATGCAAATGTCCAAGCAAACATTTTAAAGTAGCCTTGTACAGAATCTGGTCAGTGCAAAAAGAAACAATCCCAACACCCCTCCCCTCCCACCTCTACCCAGCCCCTTTTTCCCCAAACCAAACCAACCCTAACCAAAAACAAAGCAAGCAGAGCTTTTCACTCTCCCTCAAGTAAAACTAAAAATGTATCTGATATTTGAGACTGACCTGGGTATATTCCTGTTATATCATACCTTAATGCTGCTATTTTTTCTGGGTCTACCTTGCTAACTGACATGAATTAAGAGAAGCTCTAAAACTCCTGATAACATAAGGAGCGGAAGGGGAATTCTAGGTATTTCCCCTTCAAAATATCTTTATTGAACATGGTCCCATTAGAATAGATTGAACCAGTTTGATTTAGCTAAAGCGGTACAGTGTGATTGTGTTATGAAGATTTATTGGGGAAATACTCCTTCCTTAACCCCTTGTAAATTATCATGTTTGACTGAACACTGCATGAAAATCTATGCAAAAGTGAGTTTGCTGAGTGGCACGTGCATATAAGAGCTAAATTCCCAGAAGCAAATTTTGCAAGGCAATTTAGTGCCAGGGCAGGTCAATGAACTTGTAATTGGCTCTAATTAACACTCCCACTAGCTGTGAAGTTCTTTATCTGCAGTGGCGTGGCACTCACAAAGGTGTAAAATTCTTCCCTGCCTTCGAAAAAAAAAATCAAAGAAAAGAAAATTAATCACTTATAATCTAATCAGATGCTGGCATTTCAGGCAATATTCTATAGACAAGGGAGACAGTAGGGCTGTGCAAAATTTTGACAGGTGTTTCGTTTCAAAGCTGTTTTGATGTATTTTGAGCTCCAAACAGTGAAATCAAAATGAAATGAAAGGCTTCGAAACAGCTTCAAAATAAAACGAGGGCACTCAAAACATTTTGAAAGTTTCAAAACCTTTTGAGTTTTGAAGCTGGGCTTTCTAAAAAGAAACCAACGAAGAGGGAGGGGGAAGAGTGGGGATGAGGGGGGATGGACTGATATTGACATCTAACTCCAGGTTGAGATTCCCCAGCTCTTCTCAGGGGTTGTGGGCCCCTGATCTGCATGTGGGGTTTCAGCAGGCTGCTGCTGCAGACTGGGACCAATGGCAACTACTCGGTGCAGCTCGCACCAAGTTTCGGGAAGACTGCAGTGCTGCTGCTGGCCTCAGCTTGCAGCAGCAGTCTGCAGAAACTTGGTGTGCAGATCCGGGGGCCCATGCCCCCCAGGAGTGCTGGGGAAATTATCAAAAAGCTGGGGACTGGTGGAAACACCACCTGAGCAAGACAGGTGACACATGCCCAGGTAAGAAACAGGGATCCAGATAGTCTTCCTAATCAGGGGGTGGCATGTGCAGCTATGCAAGGCCTTAAAAGCCTATATACCAATGCTCATAGTATGGGGAACAAACAGGAGGAACTCGCCCTCAGAATAGCCAGTTCAAACCCAGACATACTAGGGCTTACAGAAATGTGGTGGGATTCATCCCATGACTGGGCAGTTAGCATTAGGGGCTATAGGCTCTACAGGCAGGATAGAGAAGGAAGGAAGGGATGGGGTGTGGCGCTCTATGTCAAAAAGCAATTCACATCCTCTGCCAGTAAAATGGGGTAGGAGGAGGGGCAACCTGAAGTGCTCTGGGTCAAGATACAAGGGGGTCATGGGGAGAAGGATTTAACGGTGGGGGTCTACTACAGACCCCCCAACCAAGGGGAGGAGCTGGACCGGGAATTTTTGGGCCAGCTTGCAGAGGCACTTAAGGCAAGGGATGTAGTTGTCATGGGTAATCTAAATTACCCAGACATCTGCTGGGAGGAGCAGTCAGCCAGGTTGGACTGTTCCAGGAGGTTCCTGGCTGAGATACAGGACCTCCACTTAACCCAGGAGGTGCACAGTCCCACCAGAGGAAATGCCCTGTTG
The DNA here is from genome assembly GCF_030867095.1 of Alligator mississippiensis. Taxonomy (NCBI): domain Eukaryota; kingdom Metazoa; phylum Chordata; order Crocodylia; family Alligatoridae; genus Alligator; species Alligator mississippiensis. The sequence goes on along the minus strand of NC_081826.1, from coordinate 169,312,145 downwards.
GATCTGGTCCTGGCCACAGGCGATGATCTGGTAAGGGGGCTCCATGTCCTTGACCACCTGGGTGATAGCGATCATCGCTTGCTGGAATTCATCATCCAGCACAGGGTGTCAAGGGCCTGCAGCAAGGTGATAGCTCTAGACTTCAAGAGGGCCAACTTCAACAAGTTGAGGAGATTGGTGGGAGAAGCGCTGGAGTTCTTGAGGGCAGCTGAACTCAGTGCCCAAGATGAGTGGTCATTCCTTAAGGAGATGATACTCAGGGCCCAAGGGGTAACGATCCCAACAAGAAGCAGCGCGGCAAGAGTGCCCAAAAGCCCCCCTGGCTCACCAAGGATGTCTGGGAATGCCTGGTTGCCAAAAAGGCAACATACACCTGGTGGAAGGGGGGTGGGGGGGGTATCTCCAAAGAGGAGTATACCTCCACTGCTCGGGCCTGTAGGGGAGCTGTTAGGAAAGCTAAGGTGAACATAGAGCTAGGACGAGTGTCCAAGATCAAAGATAATAAAAAGTCCTTTTTCAAATATATAGGGAGGATGAAGAAGGCACCGGGAAATGTGGGGCCCCTGCAAGATATGCTGGGCAATCTGGTGGTTGCACCAGAGGAGAAGGCAGACCTCTTTAACAAATTCTTCACCTCTGTTTTTTTGTTTAGGGACTGGGACCCCCCCAACATGATTCAAAACGGACTCGAGGGGAGCGCCTCCAGACCTAAGGTTGAGGAGGACCAGGTTAGAGTGCTTCTGGAGGGGCTGGACGTGTTCAAATCAGCAGGTCCAGATGCTCTCCACCCCAGGGTGTTGAGGGAGCTAGCAGGGTTTATTACAGGCCCCTTGGCATGGCTTTATGGGCACTCGTGTTGCTCAGGCCAGTTGCCAGATGACTGGAAGATAGCCAGTGTGGTCCCCATCTTTAAAAAAGGGAGGAGGGAGGACTTGGGCAACTATAGGCCCGTCAGTCTTACCTCAATCCTGGGGAAACCCTTTGAGAAGATCATCAAAGAGCACATCTGTGATGGGCCGGCATCGGGGATGATGCTCAAGGGCAATCAGCACAGTTTCATTAGGGGCAGGTCATGTCAGACCAACCTGATTGCCTTTTATGATCAGGTCACAAAAGCATTGGATGCAGGTGTTGCCGTGGAGGTAGTCTTTCTGGACTTCAGCAAGGCCTTTGACACTGTCGACCACCCCATCCTCATTAAAAAACTAGGTGACTGTGGCATTGATGCCTACACAGTCAGATGGATTGCAAATTGGCTGAAAGGTCAGACTCAGAGGGTGGTGGTGGACAGGTCATATTCGACCTGGAGGGAAGTGGGTAGCAGAGTCCCCCAGGGCTCTGTCCTTGGGCCCGTGCTGTTTGATTTCTTTATCAGTGATTTGGACGATGAGGTGAAAAGCAACCTGTTCAAATGTGCTGATGATACCAAAATTTGGGGTGAGGTGGGCATGCTAGTAGGGAGGGAAAGACTGCAGCAAGACCTGGATAGGTTGCAAGGGTGGGCTAACAAAAACAGGATGCGTTTCAATACGGACAAGTGCAGGGTGCTGCACTTGGGCAGTAGTAACCAACAGCACACTTATAAGATGGGAAACTCCCTTCTTGAGAGCATGGAGGCAGAAAGGGATCTTGGAGTCAACATTGACTCCAAGATGAACATGTGGGCCGACAATGCAAGGTCAAGGTCGACAGGGCTAACCGTACCTTATCGTGCATCCACAGGTGCATCTCAAGTAGGGCAAAGGAGGTGATCCACCCCCTCTATGCGACACTGGTCAGGCCACAGCTGGAGTACTGTGTCCAGTTCTGGGCACCCCACTTCAAGAGGGATGTGGACAACATTGAGAGGGTCCAGAGGAGGGCCACCGTCATGATCCGGGGACAGCAGGGCAGACCCTACAATAAGAGGCTATGGGACCTGAACCTGTTCAGCCTTCACAAGAGAAGGCTGAGGGGGGACCTGGTGACAATCTATAAACTCACTAGGGGGGACCAGAAGGGTTTGGAGGAGACCTTGTTTCCCCTAGTGCCCCCCGGGATAACAAGGAATAACGGCCACAAGTTGTTGGAGAGTAGGTTTAGATTAGACATCCGTAAGAACTACTTCACAGTCGGGGCGGCTAGGATCTGGAACCAACTTCCAAGGGAAGTGGTGCTGGCTCCTACCCTGGGGGTCTTTAAGAAGCGGCTCGATGCCTATCTTACTGGGGTCAATTGAGTCCAGTTTCCCTCCTGCCCAGGCAGGGGGTCGGACTTGAAGATCTACAAGGTCCCTTCCGACCCTACTTCTATGATTCTATGAATTGAGCCAGAAGCTGGGGGAATATTCAGGTCCCTGAACATTCCCCCAGTCCCTGGTTCTATTCCCCAGCTCCCCAATCTTTCCCACAGTTCTCTGATCACTTCCCCCAGCTCTTCCGGGGGGGGGGGGCAGGGCCCCGGATGATGTGGGATTACAGCAGGCTGCTGCTGCCAGCTGGGGATGGTGGTGGCTCTGGGCTATTTCTACAGCTGGCAGTGGCAGCCTGCTGAAACCCTGTGCACAGATCCAGGGGTACGCCCCCTGGAAAGAGCTGGGGGAATAATCAGAGAGCTGGGGAATCAAACTGGGAGCTCTGACTGACAGGTGGATCCACCCCAGGTCTAGGACAGCATGCAGCGCCCTGCTGAGCCACGTTGCACCTATGCAATGGTGCAGCTGCCATGAGGATACCAGGCGGGGGGGGGGGTTCCCTGCTTCTCCCCACCGCCCCACACTGTGCGGGGGCACTCTGCCACAAGTGCCCAGCAACCCCAATTGCTGCTGCCAGAGCTGGTGAGTGCGGGGATTTTTTTTTTTAAAGCTCTACACACCGACTGCAGACCATGTGGATGACAGCATGCGGTCACTGCCAGGTGAGGCCAGTGCCAGCACCTGCATCTGCCTGGTTCAGCCCACACTGAGTGCTGGAAAGAACCCAGTGCTGGCCCTGGTGCTAGCCCCAGCCGGCAGCAGCAGTCTGCTGTTATCCGGCATGCACATCCATGGGCCCGTGTCCCCTGAGAGGGCTGCAGGGCTGTTCCAGACTCCTCCCGGGGGGAGTGGGCCTCCAGATCCGCATGTGGGATGACAGCATGCTGCCACTGCTGGCAAGTGATACTAGTTTTGCTCTGAACAGTTTGAGGTGCAGTTTCACAAAACAAAACAATGTCCCTTCAAAATGGTGAAACCAAAGTAAAAAAGAAACAGTGCTGTTTCACACAGTCCTAGGGGACACCCACCTACTTGAATTGGAACTGGCTTATGTAAAGTAAAATTCCACCCAAATGAATACTACAAGCAGCAGTCAGTACCACTGAACTCTGTTGTAATGTGATCTACTGTACTGTATATTTACAGGAAATCTTTTCCCTGTCAGTTTCTGCTGCCTTTCTCTGCTTTCCTGCTGCCCCTGCCACCTTTCAGTCTCTCCTGCTGCTTTTCCTGTGATTTTCTGCTGTCTGTCTCTCTGTTTTCAGGGTTCCCCCGCACCTTCTGTAGTCTTCCCCCCGACCCCCACAGCTTCCCAGCTCCTCGTGGCTGTCCTGCAGTTTTCTCCAGCAGCTGGAACATTTCTCCAGCTTCCAGAACCTACTGCTGCTCCCTACAGATTCTCTAGCTACCCGGGAGCCATCCTCTGGAGCCATCCCCACACCCACAGCCCCTTTTTAACACCCACACTTTCCCTTAGTCAATTTTCCCTCTTCCCACCTACCTTTTCAGCTCCCTGTCTCAGGGCACCTCAGTGCCTGCTCCTAGAGAGGAGAAACTGCCAGGGAGAGAGCCCTGGCAGAACCTAATGAGCACACCTGTGGGTTGCCGGAGCAACTAAGGGGAGCCAACTGCCTGTAGGGGGCAGGGCCTGGCCCTTACAAAGCCCAGGGCTGAGGCCAGGCTGGCAGTTCTCTGCCAGCAGCCGGAGAGGCAGGAGCTCCCTCGGCCATGAGATGGGTAGAAGCCCGATGGCCAGTACAGCTCATGGGAGCTCCGAAGGTTGGAGTAATGGTGCTAAGTTATAGCCAGGTGGCTTACTTTGTAGTGGCTAGGTGCCATAGGTTTTAGTTGTAGCCAGGAGGCTTGCAGTATGTGTTGTGATTGTTTATTACACTGGAGGTTTGGGTGAGGCTGTAAGGGTTGGAGGAGGCCTCATAGGGACCCCAGAGAGTGTGGGGTGCCCTAGCACCAAGAGTGCGCAGTGTCCTCATATGGGAACCCCAGTGGTATGGGGGCCCCAGCGCCTGAGCGAGGGCGCAGTACTTTAAGGGGGAACCCCAGTGGTATGGGGACCCCGGTGCCAGTGAGGGCGCAGCACCAGTGGAGGCACAGCTTACAGTAAGGAGTGCAACCAGTGGGTTGCGGGCAGGGTATGTAGACCCCAGCCCCAGAGCGGGGCAGCATTGAGAAGCCCAAGGTGGGCGCGGCAAGCCCCAGAGAAGGGGAGCGCCATATTAGGAAGCCCAGGACGGGCGTAGCAGATGCCAGCAAGGGCATCACTTGCGGGGTGCATAGACCCCAGCCCCAGGGAGGGGCGATTACTGAGGAGCCCTAGAGTGGGGCGATACTGAAGAGCCCGAGAGGGGCCATACTGAGGAGCCCTAGAGCGGAGCGATGCTGAGGAGCCCTAGAGCGGGGCGATATTGAGGAGCCCTACAGCGGGGTGATATTAAGGAGCCCAAGAGGGGCCTGATTGAGGAGCCCAGGACAGGAGTAGCGAGCCCGGTAACAGGCTAGCACCGCGGGAAACCCAGGAGAAGGGCAAGGTGCTGTGGTTGTCCCCAACAAAAGGGGATAGCAGCGCGGTGAGCCCGTACCAGAGAGGGTAATAGTGCGGTGGGCCCAAAAGACCGGTGGCTTGATAGGAAGTCCCAGAGTGGACAAGAGTCCCAGTGAGGGACATTGTGTTAGAGAGAGAGCCCAGGAAGGGGCACTAATGTAGACATATACGGGGAAGGCCCAAGAGTTGGCTAGATTATAGAAGAAGGGCCCGGGAAGCGGGCGTGCAGACACACCAACGTCTATTACATCTGCGAGGCTTGGGGCATGGTATTAGGGGTGGTAGGAGCCACGCGCAGCCCATAAGGCTAGGGTGCCTGGGGAGCACCCATTACACCGGGAGACCACAGGAGTCCGGAAGGACCGTGGGGACAGAGGTCCCGAGTAGCCGCGCCCAGGGAGTCATAGGCAGCCTCCCAACTGTATACAAACATCAAAGACGTGGCGGGCGAGAATAAGAGGGTGCCTTGGGCCGGCCTTGACACAGAGCAATGGACCTCAAGGAGATCACGACCCTCCTGAAGGACCCCGCCGTGACACTCTCCCATAGCTCTGGCTCCAGTCCCAGCCTCAGCTTCTGTGCTGGCATCGCTGCCCTGTTCTGCAGGCTTTGGGCATTGTCTTTTAATCAATTAAGATCAATTAACCTAAAGTTACCCCCAAGCCTCAGTTCTTCAGCCCAGGCCCCTGTAGTCTACCAGTTCTAATCCCAGTCCTGGTAATTTTAATTCCCTACACTTCTACTTTCTTACCTTAACCTTTCCCCAGGTATCCCAAGTACACCAAGCACATACATACATACATATCACAACACCCAACTTAGGAACTCACTTGTGTGTATGTGTAGGTGGGTGGTATGTGTGTAAATTAGTGAATGCACATATATATACATATATAGATATCACTGTGTGTGTGGGGGGGGTATATAAATTAGTAATCCACGTATGTGTATTGGATGTTCAGATGTTGTTAACTGGTAACTGATTCTGTCTAAATTTGGTGTGTGTAGCGTGTATGGGCTTAAACTGGTGATAGGTGTACATGAACCTATAGTAGTTATTTTGAACACGTGTGTATCTGAGTTGCTGGTGTGTGTGTGTGTATGGCATTGTGTGCATGGTATGTGAATTAGTGATCTGTGTCTAACTTTTGGGGTGTATAGTGTATATGCTTGAATTGGTAATAGGTATACATGTGCCTAGGCTGGTTTGAATGTGTATGTGCCTGAGCTGGTAGCGTGCGTGTGTATGCACCTATTTGATTTGTGTGTTTGTATATGTGTGATTGTGTTACGCCCTCCTGTCTAACAGCGCAATATTGAGATCCTGAGAGTTGACCTGACCCCACAGGGCAAAACTTTGAGCTCTTAACACCTGGACTGTCCACACACTAACATCTTAAAATGGTGTTAGTGCACTTGTTATGTGGCTCTAAGTTACACCACTCCAGGGCAGGATTATCTTTGATCTGAACACTCAGCTCTTGTTCCATTAGGTTACCTTGGCGTGCAGCTTCTGATTGGTTGCCCAGGTAGATGTTTCCAGAGAGGGGGAATGATGTTGCTGCATCACAGCAACACCAATTTTTCAATACATATTTGGCAGGCTTGCTGGGCATATACTGTCTGAAGAGACAGTGATTCCTGAACACAATTTGCTGCTCATCAACCACCAGATGTATTCCTGGAATATACTATTTCCTGAGCTGCTCCACAAATTGTGTCCAAATATCTCTGAAGGCAGCAATCTTGTCCACAGCTCTCCTTCCCTCATGTGTCAGTTTGTTGTCAAATCTCAGGTAGTTGGTGATTTGACAGAACAGTTTTAAACTTATGGTGGCATGGAAGCAAGGATGCCTGCTGCATTGCTCCCACAACTCCTCCAGTGCCTCATGACCACCATGGTATAGACCACTCAGCAGTACGAGGCCAATATAGGCTTTCAGCTCTGTGTCATCCAGCTTTTTCCATTCCTTTCTTTTTTCAGAATGGCTATCATTCTACTCCTTGAATCTTCTTTCTGCCTCTATGTTTATTTCTCTTATGATAACAGTCAGGATATCTTGTGAGAGAAACAGGTGGAATGTTTCCATCACTGTGTCTTTATTACTTTCTCGTGTTGGCCCAGCACTTTCATGGACTATGTCCTTGGCTGTTCTCTGATGATGTATTAGCTGTAGCCTTTTTTTCCCTACACTCTGCCATTCCTTCCTCTAAAGGTGTCATCATCTGCAATGTTCTCTGGGGACAGTAGCAGTGGTTCTGCTCCATGTTTTGCTGTAGCTCTCATCGGTCTTCCACTGTGGTCCTGGGCTGGTCTTCTTCCCTTTCCCACTGGAAGTGTTGGCATCACTTCTGCATGTGGCACCAACTCCTCCTCATCTGAGCTGGATGAAGCTTCCATAGACACATGGTCTTCTTGCTCTGAACAATCACCCATGTTTGGAACAAAGTCAGCATCTTCAGTGCCTTGGGATAAGATTTCATCAGTGAATGTATTTCTGTCATCCACGGTTACCTGTGCAAGACAGGATTCAGCATTGAATATGCACTGCCTTCTCATAGGGTACTGCAGAAAAAAAGAAAAAATGGATTACTGATGAATGTATATATACAACAATCAAAGACAAGCCTGTCCACCTATGCTGTCACAGAATATGCAGTTAGCACCCTCTCCTCCTGGGCACAGAAGCCAGAGACCAGCATCCACCCTTTGCAGGCAAGCCAAATGTGGGCGGATGCTGTTTGGAAACCACACATGCAGGGGCTTATTGAGAGCAGGTAAAAGGGACATGGGGGATATCAAGCCCTTACTATTGAAGGGGACTCCATAGTGTACGCTGTATTGCAGTATGATGTTGTTCTATTTCTTCTCTGCTGTCCCTTTGCTCCTTGTCTTCCCTTCCAACAAAGGCAGGGCAAACGAGCTTGTATGTTATGAAAGGGGCAGGTGAGGTGGAGTTTTGCCGTGAACAAAGACAGCAGAGGTGGATTTGGGTGTGACAAAAGTTGGAGGGGTTTTTTTCACCTCTTCGCCTTTCAGAGATCTGTCCATGAACACCATACTATTTTTTGCCATAACCTATATTCATGCTAAATGCAATAGTAGTGATATTATTCCAAATATTTTGATTTTTTATTCAAATCTAAAAAGTACATGTGTAGAATACACCAAAGTCTAATTTCTAAACATAATCCTTTATAAAGTTTAGGTGTTACAGAAACACATTTAATTTTGCTAAAGTGTTGGGGGAAAGATATCAACAATATTTAGCATGTGTATTTCAAGAGGTTTTATCAACATTCATGAAGCCAAGTCTCACATCACCTTCCAGAGATGGCTAGAAGCATCCACACTTTATAAATGGAGAATGAAGGTACAGACAGATTACACAACTTGCTGAAATTAAAGCTGACACAGCTGAGAAGAGAACCGACATATGCTGCTTTTCCTGCCTTTATGAACCACAAGCTGGTCAAAAAAATATTCCCAACAAATTTATTTTAAAATTTTGATTGAAAAACTTTAAATTTCCTGCAAGAGGTTGCACAGAATTTTTTTACGAGTGAAAACTTTTGTTTCAAATTGACTTTTTGATTTAAATATTTTACTTAATTTTGAATTCTTTTAACTGAAAAATTAATCCAAATGATGTTTTAAGTAAAAGGGTAATAAAAGTTTGAAAATTTCCATGAGAAAAAGAAATCTATTATCTTCTAACAAAACCTTCTCAACAGAACTGACACAAGGGAAAGTTCAGTTTTGATTAAACTGTAGATTTTAAGTGAGAAAGTTTAGTGTCCTAAACATTGCAAACAGCTCCAGAATACACAAAAAATAGGTGGTACAGGATTGTATGAAAATATTTACTCCACTTATGCAACAGATTGTGACGTTCACTACAATAAAACATATGTTTTTAACAGGAATAGAGAAAAAAATCACTCATGTTCTCAATGTCCCAGATCCAGTTACTACCTGTGGGGTATTCTCCAAGAGGTTTCAAAATCTATGCTACACATACACTTACTAGGCAGGACAAGCAAAAAAAACTGTTCTTTCAACAAAGTACCACCTATTTTAATTTTATTGTCCTTTGAAGAGAAAAAAAATTCCAAGCCTTATATTAGTAGTTTCAGTATTTCTCTTCATTGCTCAGTGACTTTTGCTAGAAACTGATTTCCTTATTAAAATGTCTGGGGCATCATTCTGATGCTCCTGAACAATAAGGAAAAATGCCATTGCTCCAAGGATATTATGCATTGCCCTAAACTTACTGAAACTACACCCAAGACATCATTATGGCTAAATCAATTTCTGGCAAGAAAAAGGGTAGAAGGGAGGGGAAGGAGGGCTACTGATGGTTGTCATCAAGAGAAAGGATTCCTGCTAGTTACTGAAAACAGAGACTAGTCAATAGAAACAATTTTCCAGTTTTCAGCTTTTATACTTAATGAAGGCTTTGAAAAGTGAAGGCCAGTTCTCAGAGTTAACTTTAGCTTGCTTTTGTATTTTATAGACTTCTGTCTTTCGAAGAATACAATTCTTAAAAATAGACACAAAGCTGTGATGTTTGGATTGTTTCCTTGCCTGAAAAGATTCTGTGCTTCTCAGATGGGCACCCATTTCAGAAACTAAAACAAAGGGAATGCCATGATCACAGAAAAGAAACAAAAAGCCAGAGGGGAATTCAGACTTTTATTCTGCAAACACTCATATTCAAGCTCAGCATGAAATTTCTGAATAGCCTTGCTCAAGTCAGTAGGACAACTTACATATGAGGGTGTTTCAGAAGCTAACAGCAATTTCAAAATAAAATCATTTTGTGTGCAATGATCATTTACTGAACCACACCATCACTTCTCTAACTTAGTCATAAATGATAGGTGCATTCAACAAGCCAATGTTCCCAGCTGCTGTGTAGTTTCCACTTTGTAGTTTCTGTGACACCCTCATACATATGTAAAATTATTGAAGTTTGTATATGGCCCTACATTTTTACTTGCTATTATAACTGCCATACACATCACATATTTTAACATATAAAAAAGTCACTACTTCAAATATTTTGGAACAGAAAGGTCAACTGGATTGAACAACACCGTATACAATGTTTCCTGCAATCCCTTCTTAGCACTGTTTCACTTTTTTAATGTAGATTTAACAGATTTGTTTTAAATTACTTCTACCTTGGCATCTCATTGTTGAACATGAAAACAATGCAAAACCAGGTAAGTCCAAAATGCCTACTGTTGCTGCAAAATATGCTTTCAAATGAACTGTTGTCATAGGAAAAAAAAGTACCTATAAATTAAGTAAAAGCTAAACCAGTGATTCTCAACCAGAGTGCTGCCACATCCTGGTTGACCTTAAAATCCTTTTAAGGGTACCACAGAAATCTGCATAATATTAGCACTGTTAGGTATGCAAACACTTATACATAATTCACAAGAAAAACCAAAAAATTTCAAAAAGGAATCCAGTGTGTCAAAAATAGTCTGTCCTGTTGTGGTCTTTCTGAGTTCTTTGCACAAAACAAGTGCTCTATTATTTTTCTGTTGTCAGAAAAATGGGGTGCCACTAAATTCAGAAAACTGTTATGGAAGGTTGCCTCGAGTCTAAAGAAGGGTGCCTTGAGATTAACAAGGTTGAGAACCACTGAGCTAAACAATCAAACATAACATGATCAAAGAATGAGCTGACAGACAAGTTCTGGCAAAGAACCAGAAGGAATGAATTATAAAGGTAAGACCTCTTTGAAGAAAAAGCCCATTTACTGATCCTTTAAAGTTTAATCCTGGGAACCAGAGAAATGTGCTTTAAAGCCTTTGGTGAATTTTTCAACGACATTTTATGTTCTTGTGGGAAAAAAATACTGATTACTAAGAAAAAATGGATCTTTTCATGCAAATATATACATTTAACCTGAAAATTATGCAGATTCTGGATGGATTTTGCTCATCCAAATTAAAGTGTGTCACATGGGTACCGGAAAAGCCAGTAGGCTGTTATTAAGGGCAGCCACCAGGAACGTGGAAAACCTGAGTTCATGTGCCTTCTCTCACTGATACAGGGCAGAGGCTTGAACCTGGGTATCCCACATTCCTGGCCAGTGCTAAATATGAAGCAACTGGCTGTTCCAATAGAGGTCATCCAATCTCTTTTATTGGAGCTACACCCCACTGGCTAAATTGAATACATTAATAGATTCATAGATTGTTAGGGGCTGGAAGGGACCTTGCAAATCATCAGGTCCGCCCCCCCCCCCCCCAGTAGGAAAACAACTGGGGCTAGGTAACCCCAGCAAAGTGACTGTCCAGTTTCCTCTTGAACACCTCCAGGGCAGGTGACTGCACCACCTCTGGAGGGATTTTATTCCACAGTCTAGACACCCTGACTGTGAAGGAGTTTTTCCTGGTATTAAGCATGAAGTGGCCTTCCAGGAGCTTGTACCCATTTGTCCTGGTCTTCCCCGGGGGTGCCCTACTGAACAGTTGTTCACTGAGCTCCTGATGCACTGATATAGCGGTAAACCTCTATCAAGTTTCCTCTCAATCTTCTCTTCTTTAGGCTAAAGAGGCCCAGATCCCTCAGCCTTTCCATGTATGGCTTGCTTTGCAAGTCCCTGATCATACGAGTGGCTCTTTCCTGAACCCTCTCAAGTTTCTCCATGTCCTTATTGAAGTGTGGCAACCAGAACTGGATGCAGTACCCCAACTGTGGTCTCACCAGTGCTGAGTACAGCGGGAGTATCACTTCCTTTGTTTTACATGAGATGCATGTTATTTGCCTCGCTGACCACTGTCTCACACTAAAGGCTCTTATTCATGTGATGGTCAGTCATTATCCCTAGGTCCCTTTTGGCCGTGGTGCAAGTCAAGCTGTCACCACCAAGCCTGTATGTATGTTGAGGGTTGTTTGCCCACAAATGGAGCAACTTACACTTGAAAGTGTTAAACTGGACCTGGTTCTTGTCTCAGATGGCTGGAGCTGACTTTTCCCATGAAACTTGTATTATGGTTTCATTCATGTCAATTATACACTTTAATGTGACAGTCTTTCCCCAAACTGCTGTTACATACGGATCAACAACAGGTCTAACTAATACACTGCAACAGAAATGAGAGAGAAGCAGCGCCAGAGTGAGTTCTGACCCGACAGACATTTGCTGCCTCGGTGCCCTCTCCATGGCCATCACTACGTTGACTTGAAGGAACCGCAGTTGGGTGCTCAGTGGATCTCACAATTGAGCGGTTGTAGATTACTGCTTTGTTGAGGTTAGGCCTGTAAAGAAAGAAAACAACAACAAAACAAAAGAGAATCGTAATTGAATTTACTATAAAGATACTAGGTGAACGTTGGAATGACGAGTCATCCAGTTGTGATGAACGATAATAGGGGGACGATCGGGCTTCTCCTCCAATAGGACAGAATAGGTATTAGGGTACTGTCCTGATTGTAGAACTGTTCCTTTGTGAACCTGTGGGTGAGCTTGGCGGGGGTGCAGTATTGAGACCCATACTAACTCATCTGGTTGGAACTTAGGTTCCCAAGGTAGAGGTTTCTTGACATTAGCTTCGTCCCATAACAGTTTTGCGGTGTTCAGTGAGATGAGAACATCATGATTGAATTTAGTCCAGTTTTTAAATGTCCCTCCTCCTCTGAGACGAAGTTGTTCTTTTTACAGGCCTATATGTCTTTCTACAACGCCATTGGACTGTGGGTGGTACGGCAGATGGAGATGCCATGCTACATTGTGAAGACGAGCAAATTTGTCTAGAGCGTTAGAGTTAAAAGGGGGCCCCCCATCAGACTGAATCTCATGAGGAGGTTGCCAGCTGGCAAATACAGCAGTTAAAGCAGATACAACAGCAGTGGCATTGCTTTTCCGTAAGAGAATAACTTGTAACTGTCTTGTTCCCAAGTCGACAACGACTAATCCTTTATTTGGCGGCTTAGACCCTGGGAGGGGTCCTAGCAGATCTACCTGCCAGACTTTTCCTGCCTGGAACTGTGAAGAGTTGAACGCGCCGAGCTGAAGTTTGGTTCTATGACACTTCTCCTTAGCACATATCTCACAGGCCTGAGCTACCTTTTTCCAATCGCGCCGAGCTCCATACAAAGCCGGCTCCATAATGGTTTGGCGCCAACGTTGATGGCAAGCTCGCTGTCCTGGATGGCCCCAATTTTCATGAAGCCACGTGAGGAATGGGTTTACTTCAGTACCGGAGGTAGATGTGATAGGCAAAACTACGTCGGTCCGGAGTGGGTCTTCTAAGAGTTTATTGATGACCTCATGTACTGGATCAGTATCCAGACGGTGTGACTTAGTGTGCCTAACCAACAGGAGCCGTGCAAATTTAGTTAACGTTTTCCAGATGTCTTGCCAATCATCCAAATTTTCGGTAGGAAAGGCTGTACCAGTAAGAATTTTGTAAATGTACTGCGAGTCGATTGCGATAATTGGAACAGGGAGCGTATCGTCATGATGTGTCAGACAATGCTCCAGTACCTTGAGGAATCCTAACAACTCACATTTCTGGGCCGAATTGTCATCCGGGTAGGCTTGAAATATTTCCTTATCGTGACAAGCCTTGCAATAGTACCCATAGCCTCCGCCATGTCAGGAGGTTCCATCTGAAGCCATCCATGCTGAGGCAGAGGTTCCATACAGTGTAAGGACCTTTTCCTCATCTCCTGGGCTAGGACTGGGCATCGTATCTTCAAACTTCCAGCAGTGCCAGTTGTAATGGTGGGTAAGCACCAACGTATTCCACATTTTAGGCTCCCCCTGAAAATGTGGGTCGACTTTTTCCGCGTCCAGCAAGGGTAACAATGTGGCACCGGGAGCGCGTAGTGTCCCATGCCCCCTTGCTAATGGCTCTACTAGTTGTCCAGCTAGGAGGATTTTCCCTATAGCTCCATACCGATGTTGTGTCACCTGAAGCATCTTATGGGCAGTGTATACTAGCTCATCGCGAGGGTTGTGCACACCAGTCCACACGTGGTTTGTGGTGAACCCAAGGGTTACAGTTAATGGCTCACCCAGATCGATGGCATGGAGCTGTGTGTTTTTAACCATGGCTAGCAGGTGAAGCAGGTTCTGCTGATCTCCTTCTGTCCAAGGCGTGGATTTTCGGGATTTGTCACGGATCTGTCGCTGCAACTTAGTGAGGAGCACCAAATGACTGGGTTCAACATAATGTCGGTACCAGTTCAAATGACCTAGAAGCTGTTGGAAGTGTCTCTTAGTAACAGGGAGGAATGTCTTTAATGGATCGATGTTAGGACCATCATGTGAGATTCCGTGGTGGATGGAACCAATATATCGGGTGCCGAGGAGCGTGATGTCATCTACAGGATGTAGGCATGACTTTTCCTCATTGATCAGCCATCCCTCACTTTGAAGGTGAGCGACTAGTTGGTTGACTATACTAGTAAATACGGAACTATCATGACCCATGATAGCAATGTCATCGACATAACTCCAGATTCTTAATTCCTCCTCTGGGGGAAGAGAATGTGAGGTTTGAAAATTCCTTAGGGTATTGTTCATGGCACCAGTAGCCAGCGACGGAGCGTTACGATACCCCTGCGGGCAAACTGTCCATCTGTACATAGTGCCATCAATGCACATATTTACTATTCCTTCAGGGTCAGTTATCGGGATGGAAAAGAACATGTTTTTTAAGTCCAGTGTGACCCCGACCCACTTACTTTCCTGGAATTGAGCCATCTCAAACATGCATTGTGGTAGAGTAGAAGGGTTAGGTTGTTGAAGTACTTGACATCTTTTGTTGACCTCCCTATAATCGACAACTAGCTGGGCTTCGTTGGGTTTTCCAGGTTTCGTGACTCCCCATCCTGGTGACAGGTAGGTGCTAGCAGTTAAGGTTTTAATACAACCTCATTGCTCGAGTCACCGCAGGAGGCCAGTAAGGGACTTTTTTAGGGGACCCTTTGTTGGGATGGGTCAATACCGCCAGGTAGAGGTATTACGAAGCGTTGCTCAATGCCAATCCTGTTTTGGGATAATAATGGGTAATGCTTGTAAGCACTTGTTCTTTAAGGTCAAGTGCTTTTATCCCCGGGATTCCTAGAATGTTGATGCCCCCTAGGACAGCCTCTAGAGCTTATCGATGACCTTGGACTAAGAATTTAACTTTTGTTGTGACTGCAATAGCATTGAGCCCTTGTACCTTGATCGTTTTGGTGGTCTTCTGGTGGGGTATCGTTGAGGTAATTACATTAACCTGAGCTCCAGTATCTAGGAGGAAGAGTACTCATTGTTGGTCATCTGGATCAGCAGGGTCATAAACAGTAAGTTCGGCGTAAGGACGAGGGTCAGTGGGGTTAGGTCTGAGCTGGAGGAGGCCGCTGGCGGAGCCGCCGGCCATTACTCGTTTTTTGGTTGGTCCCCAAATTTGAATCCCAGTGCATCGGCTAGATGACGTTGGCTCTTTTCCCCCAAGACACGCAGTTGAGATTTCGTGAGTCCGGAATGACTGAGAAGGAACCTGAACATGTTCCTTTCCTCCAATGTTCTTTGAGGTGACCACCATAGCTCTCGCCGGTGGTTAAATTCTTGACGTCTTGGTCTAGATGCTTCGACTAGACATGCCGAAGATCGGTCTTTTACATCAGTAGGAGTTCCTTCATTTTGTTTCATGAGTGCCTGCAGTCGTGGGAGATGGCCTAAGAGATTTCCTATCGGCTGACCCGCCATCGGGTTCAGAAAGAGTCGAAGCGTAACAGCATTTGTCCCTCCATATACCTCTACACAGGCGTCTATAGCTTCCAGAGGTGTTGGAATTGCTCCAGGGTCTGATAGGTGGTGATGAGCCCATCTCTCCTTGCGTTGGGCTGCTGTTAGCCCCATTGGATTTGCTCTTGGGATCCATGAAAGATATGACACTCCAATTATGGCCAAGAGGAGTTGCTCCGCAGTGACCTTCTGCGGGCGGCCCTCATGCCAGGCGTGGAATTTTTGGGTTACCTGTCCCACTACGAGCACCGAGAGTGGGATGGGCCAGTGGGCACTGTCCGTGACCACGTTCAGATCAGTAGCACGCCCTCTGCTCCACACCGCTTGCCGGGTCAGGGCACTCACTTCTTCCCTATCTAAGATGTCAGATCCAAATTCTACTATCAATCGCCCCAGCCACATAGCCAAAGTCTCTTTTGGTTTTATTTTAGATTCTCTGCAAAGTTCCTGTATTTCTGGTCAGGTGCGTGTGCGAGAGGTAACAGTGGTACGCATGGTACCTTCTTCATCCGCAACACGCTTCATCACAGCTATCGGGTGAGCTGCGGCAGAAAGAGAGTTAAATTCATCAGGTGGGAGTGTTGGATACATCCCTCCTCCCATTGCCCCCTCCCCGTGGCAAGGAGGCGGGGCCGTTGGGAACGACGTCACCTCAGAGGGCGGGGTCGCTAGGCGGATCCCCGCCGGTTCTCCCGAAGCTCCGCCCCTCTTTTCCAGGTTCTCCGGATGCCTCGCGCTTCTTTCAGCGCCGTTTTCTATCAGCGGCATCAGGCGGCCGGCACGATTGATAGGCGTCGCTCTGGAGTTCTCTGCCTTCTGCTCTAGCGACTTCTTGCCCGTCGTATGCAGTTGAACCTCTAAATTTGCATATTCCCTTAGTAGACCTGCTACTGTACGGAACAACACATTCATCATTTTTCCCTTTTTCCACTTGGTTAAACCCCATCTGGGCATGTGACGGCCCTTGGTCTCCAGGTCCTCCCGGAGCTGAACGAGAAGCTCATGACCCCGCGACCCAGGCACCAAATCTGGACAGTTGAACCAGTCCGTTGGGGTGGGTTCCCCTCCTTCCCTCAGGTATCGGGTGCATTGAGCAAACTCCTGAGCGGGGGTCAGCTTTTCTGCCTTCCGTGCCTTCACCCCAGCTAGGGATATGGTTGATGTTTTCTCCGGGGGTTGATAGTAGACCCGGTCGCTCCCCATTACACACCCGAACTCCCCAAGGGATAGCTTTGTTCTCCACTCTTTTATGACCGCTTCTTCTTTCTTTACGGAGAAGTAGCAGTCAATATTTTGTTCATCCCCTTCTACCGCCTGGTGGTAGGCGATATGCGCCCATAGATCGTTTGCATTCTCTATGCGGCGGATCCCGGTGCGCCAAGGGCAGCACCCAATTAAGTTCATCTCCATCACCATCCCCTTAAATCCCATCCTCATCGCCATGTCTCAGACGGCCGGAGCCGACTTGAGGTTATCTAGAAATTGCTTGGTAGTTGGGCAGGCTGGTGAATGGAGAGGCAGACAAAATGTATTAGTTGCAAAAAGCTTTACTTAGGCCGCTATTAGCCACGACGCAGGTGCTCCGGTCACTTAAATAATCACACGAGTTGCTCCAGCTGGCAAGACTCAGGCCAGCGAATCCGTACATGAACCAGGCCGGCAGGGAAAAGGGTATGTCAAGGGATGGCGCTCGGCGACGGGGAGAAAAATCGATAGTTGATCAGACTATCGATTAGCTCAGCCACGAGTCAGGAATCTTCAAAGTCACTCTGCAGTGTGCTCAAAGTTCTCCGACTTGGGCAGAAGTCGCACAGAATTTTATACGGCTAACAAGCCAATCGCTAGCCACCACGTAGGAATAATTTAGAACTGGCCAATAGTGGGACACAAATTTGCATATGAATGGCGGGAACTCTCTTGCACCGGAGTTTTCAGTTGCAACAGAAAACTTTTGCTGTGGACAGAGACTCTCATGTGGTGGGAAAATTCCATCGTGCCGAGGCACTAAAATCATTGGCTTGTGACAGTTCTGGTTTGCCCAACTCTTGAGCCTGTCCAGGTCCGCCTCTTTCTGCAACCGATCTTCTGATGTGACCACACTGCCCCATAACTTGGTGTCGTCCATGAACTTGGCCAGCAAGCTTTTTACTCAACCATCCAAATCATTGATAAAGATGTTGAAAAGCACTGATCCAAGCACGAGCCCCTGGGGGACACCACTGGCCACTTTGCACCAGGACAACACAGATCCATTCATGAGAACTCTTTGGGTCCTACCCTGTAGCCAGTGTCCTACATAATTAAAGATCCCTTGGAGAAGATGGAGGTATGTACAGACATTATAGTTAGAAAACTGAGAAGTTAGATTGGGCAAAACATTTCCACCTGTTCTAATTTAGTTCACCCAAGAGGTGCACCATAGTTAGATCAGGCACATGTTAGACCAGTCTACCAAATATGTTTACATATTCAGAGCACAGCACTGGGAATGTGAAAGCCCACTGCTTGCCTCAGCATCAAGGCTGCGTTTTTTCTAGCCTGCCCAGACTATTTTTAGCATTCTGACATCCCTCATCCCCAGATGGACAACCCCTTCCTGTGGATCTGTTAACCTCTCTGATCCCACCAACACCCTCCCTCTGAGACCACACCAATCCCCCTGCAGACCAGCTAGCATCTCCAATTCTGCCACCCCGCCAATCCCACAGGCCTCCTAGCCTCTCTGATCCTGCCAAACTACACCCCCCAGTGGACCTGATAACCTTTTGGATTCTACCAAGCCTCACTCCTACAGACTCTACTCCCCCCCTCCCCCCAACATGGACCTGATAGCCCCACCCCCCAATACTGCACACCTCTCCTCACACCCTGACAGGCTTAGACCAGGTTTTCAGCACCAGGAAACGTCTGTAAAAATGGCTCCCAATTTACAAACATTCTTTTTAATGACAACCACACAACTGTAGATCAGATTATGGGAATGTCTATACCTGGCAACATTTTTTCTGCAATTAATTTGTAAAGAGAGTGATTCAAGTGAGTAATCACTGATTTAGACTGGGTGGCCATTTTTTACTCAATCTAAACTCCTAAACTTTTAAGTGTACTGGGTATACATATCCAAAGAGGCTTTATGGCTAATATAGCTGGGCACTTTAGGCACTTGTATAGGATTATGGAGACTGACAGTTATGTCCCTGTGCTACATCAGAGGGAAAAGGGATGGGCCTGGGGCACTGACATCATTAGGTGAAGTTCTCTTGGGTGCCCTTTCAGATGGATATTTTCTGGTTCACAAAAGAATCCATGAGCTTGTTTATCTCCTTCTGAAGAATGGAAAATAAAAATGCCTTCATGGAATTTTGTAGTTTTACACACACAACAAAATCTTCACAAATGGGAAATGCATTTCCTGCTAAGTGCATATAAGCATCACTCCCTATATTTTCTCATAACAAATAATAGGGTAAGAAACTGTTGAAGTTAGATCCCAGATCAATCACAGGTTTAAGGACTGGCCCACCATTCTCTTGGTTTCCAATGAAAAGTGATGATTTTCATGCAGGGACCTGAACAAAGATGTTCTCATAACCACAGGGCAACAACTAAATTCTGCACTGGCTGTGGTATCTGGTTAATCTGAACTAGAACACATTACAATGGTATAGTCTGAAAAGGACCAAGGCAGGGACAAGCATTCTAATAGCTTTATATGAATGAAATGTCCAAAAAGTCACCTGCAAAACTACTCCACTAAGACCAAAACCCAATGCAAGAAGAACATTAGGTACCTCATATAGGTTTTTCAGCTTCAGTTTTATGAGTAAAACAGAGTCTTAGTGCATATAAAACCTAGTGAGCATTTGAGCTAGAACAACTTCTGGGTATCTCCACAAAAATGCAGGGACTCTGGACCAAGGTGCAATATAAACAAGGAATATGTGAATCAGGGGTAACTCCACAGTTAGTAAATGTAATTACTTGTCATATTAAGTTTTGTTTCAACTGATATTAGATCTGGCTCTGTATTTTAAGTACCAGCATACTACAAGCCGCATACACAACATATCTGCCATATCGTGCCAGAAAAGCAGGCATTTCCAAAACTGATCCCAGAATATAAAAGTGTGAAGTTACACATGACACTTCAACCATACTAAATCTGCAGAATATTAGGAGGTTTTAAAGCTAGAATGTGCTGAGAGCAGTTGCACATTAAGAGTTAATACTGTTTCCTGCCTGCACAGCTCTTATTTGTCATTAGAGGACTGGTAAACAGAGGTGTGACTAGGGGCCAGGACACCTAAGACCTCTCCTTGCTCTGCAGGATTGGGGAGAGGGGAGGGGATGCTGGAAGCAGTGCATCCTGCAATGCTGGAGAACTGCAAATTCCTCATTTCATCTCCACAGAGCAGATTAAAATTACCAAAATACAAGCCAGGTACAACAGTCTAGAGTTAACCCTTGCCTGAAATAGCATAACTTTAAGTCCCTTGGAACTCACTTAATACAAGTTCATGAGCTTTAACATGCAGGTGTTTGTCTTAAGTGACCTTAGTATGATCTACATGTAACATGCAACTTCACCTTAATGCTGCTGCCTGCACTCCTCTGTCCTGAAACCACATATAGGCTAAGCACAATCTAATTCTAGGTCTATATCCAGCAGTAGTATTATGTTTTTTATGAGCTCTCCACATACAACACATTTTCTGTCCTTTAGAAATGTACCTTGCTGTACATCTTAAATGTCAGACTAAAGGGTCAATACATATTGTAGTTAAAGTAGGACTGAGCTATTATAGATGATTAGCTATAATAGCAATAAATCACGTTGGAATGTGCTAAATCTGAAATTAAAGAGCATATGATTTTTCAGTTTGGATATCCAGGATGTGTTTGCAGAGCTCACTCACTGTCAGCAGTCCTTACATTAAACATCTATTACATTAAAGTTTGCTAGAATGCAAAGATGTTTATGTTCATCAGCTGCTGATGACCACATGACTTCATTGCAATAATTCATGGAAAGAAGAAAGAAAGCCAGGAAGGTGATTAAGCAATTTGCAATTAAATTCAGGTCTCACACTTTGTAGCTGAAGAAAACTTTCCTGGTTTCAAGTAAATATATTTAAGTAATTGTTCTGTTTTCTTTAAATTCTCCCAACCCAAAAATTGTTTCGTTGTGGCTGCATAAGTTCGAGTTTGGAGTTTTGGGGTTGCTATTTCACTCAGTTTTTGATCTCTCACTAATGCTGCCCCAAACTCTGGGTGACCTACTGTCTAACTGCTACTGAATACAAATTAATTATTTAATTTTAATTAAGTTTGGTTAAGGAACTGCCAATATCTAATATACTGACTTGGTAAAGTAGATTTCCTAAGAATCTTTCCAAGACCAGATGAGATACAGAAACACTCTAAGCACGTGAGTGTTTCTGTGGCTATAAGATAGTGTTTGATGAAGTAAATGCCTAAAGCCCCCTAGGTTCTACTCAGATATTTGGAAGTGAAACAAGATTTGGGGCCCTGTGTACAGAATTCTACTCATACAGAACTGATTGCAGGAATGGACCCTACTCACAGCAGTGTTCTCCTGATGCATGATAGTGACTGGTATTACTTTCATGTTCTAAGAGGAGTGAAATGAATGGGGTAAACAAAAAACTTAAAATAATAACAAGAAAATAAGATGTTTAAAATTATCTCAGAATTCATCTAAGATGCTGTTAGCAACCTAGAATAACAGGGAACCTTTGCCCTTTTGCTGGAGGAGGAATACAAAGCTAGCAGAACTGAGGAGGGCCATTTAGAAGAAAGGTTTCTGTGGCCTGGGTAAATGTAGCTGGCAGGGCTAGGACTAATTAGCAGTCCCTGTGCTCAGGTCAGTTTATAACCAGGCTGGCCAAAAAGGGCAGGGTTCAGAGGGCAAATAGGCTTGCCCTCAGACTGGAAGAATAGTGAAAACCTTATCAGGTAGGGATCCAGGTTTTCTCTGTTGAAAAATCCAAAATTCTCTGATTACCTCCCCACCCCCAATCACATGTTTTTTTCACAGTTAAAATGAAACACCACTCTCTCTCTCTCTCTCTCTCTCTATATATATATGGGTGTCAGTTGAACACTATGTTTTATTGATATATTTACAAGTTTAAAACAATTTTGAAGTCTACCAGTGCCTCAATCATTATAATAAGATAAATTCTAAATACATATATTTTGATGTTTGATTTTGGGCATTTTTTTTATCATGGAAAAATTAGAGCTTCCCCTGACTCCTTTGCTCACCAGAATGCAGGTTCAGTTGTGGCTGTCCCCCCTGATGCTTTGGGTGCTGAGCACCCCCAATATGCCAGTACCCTGCCCCTGCCCATGCTGTTGACCCTCACTCCTGATCCACAGTCCCTGGTCCCCACCGTTGCCCCTCACTCCTGATTCACATTCCCCCCATCACCCCCAGCCCAGCTGGCACCCCTCACTACTGCCCTGCTGCCCCCTGTCCCCAGGCCCCGAGTGTGTTGGGAAGGAGGTGTGTGGGGAACAGGTTGTGTGTGCAGGGCAGAGTGGGGGAATAGGCAATGCTGCGATGCATCACAGGGACCGGGGGGGGGGGCACGTGTACCCCCGGACTTCTCCACCCACATCAGGGCATGGGGCTGCAGCCTGGTCAGACCAGCACCAAGCAGGAGCTGCCTCCAAAGCCCACTAGGCAGGACTCACCATGGAAGGGAGCACCATGCTGCCATGGCTGCCAAGGGGGCAGCAGCAGCAGGGGGCACACCTCTGCACCATTGCCACCGCACCAGAAGTCCCACACCAGATACACCACCATGACAACCAAGGTGAGGTGCCACAGCAGCAGTGGCAGCACAGAGTTGTGCGCCCCCCCCCCCCCAACTGCTGCTGGGCAGGCAGGAGGCACCTCAATCTTGGCAGCCATGGTGGCATGATGCTTTCTCCTGCACTGGGTCCTGCCAGCTAGGCCAAGGAGGTGATTCCTGCCCGATGCCAGTTCAGCCAGACTGCAGTCATTCCAACCCATAATAAGTAATTGAAACCTCCCAGCCATAGTACAGGTAGCAATACAAATAAAAAGCTCAGCTACACAGCTATTCATCAGATGTTAGCAGAGCTACCATGAATACTGGGTAGAATATCAGCTGACAACCAGGAGAATGTTGCTGTACCAGTTTCTTTCCGATGACACTTCACCACAAGCAATTGTTGGATTTTTTTCCATATTGCTTGCTCCGGCATCTGAGCATGACACCATTTGCACTGTCATCATGCAATGTAAAACAATTGCAGGATGCCTGGAACAACAGCACACAGTCATAACATTAGATCAGGCATTGTATCACAAAGTGATACAATGGGCTCAGCCAGACGAGTCTGAAGGAGTAATTATTCAACTGGGAAGCTTCCATAAGATCATGGTTTACCTAACAGCAATTGGTCAGCATTTTGCCACTTCAGGACTTGGTGATTGCTGGATAGAAAGTGGATTATTTTCAGGAAACACTGCCACCAACATAATGAAAGGAAAATTGTACAACCTTGCTATCAGAGCACAAAAGAAAACATTCAAAGTAATATGGCACATTTTGATAAATTAATTAATTATGTTTGTCCAGTTCAAGCAAAGCATTAGATAATGAAGTTCTTGACCAACTTTTCAATAACACAGCTGTTGCATTAAAAAACAATGACCACAAAGCAGGAGGGAATGCAGTGAAAAAACAGTTCATTCATCTGAGAATAGGAAAGCCAAAATATGCATAGAGATTTGGAGATTTGGCTGATTCTTTTGTGCAACAAGTGTTTGCCAACTATTTCAACATATGCGATCTCATCAACATTGCCTTCAATTGATACTTATCACCATCCATAAAGGCAGGCACAAAAGCATTAAGGACTGAAACTACTAAGCCAATCTACAGAATTATTAGCAGCAGATCTCTACCATTATCGGCAACATGGAGTAATTAGATAGTAAAAATACAATAAGCCAGGGAGACTCCTCTCTAGTGTTCTCCTGCAATGACACAGATATACTGGTCCTTGTCCTATGGCATAATCTTGGACCTAAGGTTTGGATTAAGAGAAGGAACCCAGTAAGATTAATTCCAGTTCATGATATTGTGTCAGGATTGCTTGAGTCAATCCGTGCATCTCTAACTGGATTCCACAGTGGTTATGACACCACCAGCCAGTACAGTGGTCATGCTAAGAAAACTGCCTGGAGAGTGTTCATTCAATATTCACATCAATTGGCAGGTCTAGGAAGCAGGCTTGATGTTGATAAGGATTTGTATAGTTGTGTAGAAAACTTTGCTGTGTTACTGTATCAGCCATCAAAATCTTTGACAACCCTTCTGGATGTTAGGATAACATTATTTCATCAAGGAAAAGTTCTAGATAAGTTTCTGCCTACATATGACTTCCTTGTATACCAGGTACATAAAGCCAATTATCACTCTCATTTTGTGAGGTGTGCTTGAACCTAATCCACCATTGCCATCACCTGACCACTGTGATTGGCAAGCTGAAAATGGCAGTTATGTTCCTATCATAAACACACTGGAACTATTACCAGCAGAATACCTTTGGATAACATGTCACAAGTGCAAGACAGAATGCCAGGGACTAGCATGCTCGTGTAGCAGGTTAATATGCCATGCATTCTCAGCTGTGAGAGCTATGAGACATGTTGCAATCTGTATAATAACTACAGGGATTCAGAAACTGATTAAAGTGATGAAGAGATCTGAAAAACTTCATTTACCATTTTATTAATGTTATATATACACTATTGTATTACTGATATATTACTGTTGAATTAGACTATTACATTTTCCTATTGCCTTGAGACAAACATGTTCGTGTGTTTCCTTGCCATTGATTTCTGTATTACTATCTGATTTATCCACATTCTGAAATTTTTTTAAAAAAGTATAGACTTATTCACTATAACTTGAACAAGCAGGCTATCCTGAGTTATAATGTTTTCAGTACTGCAAGTCTGTTATGAAATTTGTAGTGATAGAATGTGTGAGGTTTTAGTAGTAGAGTATTGTTTACTAGGGTTTTTTTTAATTACACTGAGTTGATGCATACATGCTAGTGTCAGCCATCTTGGAATCTAATAAAGCTATCATGATGGAAATGTTACAATTAATCTCCCTGGTTCATACCAATGATGGTGTCATCATTGGAATTAATTTTCTAACCCTAGTGGGGGCTGAACTATTGATCAAAATGTGAATTAATGGCAGTCATTTTGGATTCCAAAACAGTGGTTACATGCACTACTCGTCAGATTGGGAACATGACTTTTCTGACGTGAGTAGACCACCTTTACCTGAAACACGCTGTTGACACTTGTGGCAATGATTTGCTTATGACAACAAAATCTAGAGACCTTGTTGGTCAATTTATACCATACAATAAAGGGAGCAGCTAAAGCAAATCAGAGCCTGGCCAAATGTAAAAGATGGAAGCCAAGTCACTCAAAGAACCCACTCCCCTTCAAAGGCTCCAGATGCTTCCCACTTAATTGATTCTATCAAGGCATGGCAGGTAAGATAGACAGTAGCAGGTTGGAAGAACTAGAAAGAGGGAGGGGAAAGGGGGCCAATTAGCCAGCTGCTGGGGCACACGACCCCCCCCCCCCACACGTAATGTGTGATACTATTTATAATCTTGCCAATTGTAATAAAATAATATATGAAGACATTAGCACTCTGATGGGGAAATTCCAATCCCTAATTGAAATATTATGTAATTAAATATTTTAAGGGTAACAGAAGAAAGAGGATTTTTAATTTACAATACAGAACTCCTCTGAGCAACTGTGGAAAGTCAAACAACAAGGTAAAACAGAGGAAGACATGATAGAAGACTATTAATATCCAGCCCCAAACCTATTCAGTGATTTCTCATTCAAATCACACATATTTGCTAAAACAAACCTCACAGCATGGAGTCTCTTAATACCAAATTCCTTCAAGTAGCAATGATTTAATGCTTCTAATTACACAGGTTCATTAAAATATACAATTAAAGCAAGAAACACTTTACAACTCATTGTTCCAATTCCCATGTAAGGAGCTACATTAACATTGGAATTTGCTCCTCTCACTCCCACCTACTGCCAATTCAGATTGCACTTACCCAAAGAGTGAACTTGACAGCAATTTCAAATACCACAAGTGGAAATGGAAAGTGGAATTCACCCACCAAACACTCCACAAAGGCTCTGCTCTGTCCAATTCTCACCCTACAAGGTTTCCTTGATACCTGCAAAGAGAATTGGGTCCTGTTCAGATAGATGAAAATAAGCTCCACATTTACTTTCACTTAGTCACAAAAAGAATTAATATTGATTTCTACATTCTTTTACCAGCTGTAGGGCTTAAAGCTAATATTCTGCAATGCAGAAGGTGGGCCTTCCTAAATGAATAGGTAAGCATCTCTTATCTGTATATTTTTAAGGCATTACTATACTTATCAAGAAATTCATTGTTGAAAATTGCTTGCTTCCATCTCCTGATGACAACGTTATGCTTTGATGAAATTATCATTTGGGAAGGGAAAAAAACTAGGGAAAAAAAATTGATGAACATTGCCAGCAAATAAAGTGACATCATTATATATGATCAAACCTACAGGAAAATACTCCCAAAAGGGAATTAAGCAACCTTGGGTCTGAAGGAGAACAAGTCAAGATTTAAACTGATCTCTTAAATTAACAAGTTTTGATCTTAACATAGCACTGCACTGCTCTACATACGGAAGCCTACAGGGAATTGCCAAACCAACAGCTCTTGATTTTATTTAAATAATTTAGCAAAAGAAAAAGGTCAGCTGTTAATTAAAATAACTCCAGAAATATTCTTACCATTTGAGTAATTCCAAGGGAGATTTATTCATTATAGGATACTTCAAACCATTTGTTTTTGCTTTCTGTTATAAATGCTTAATGCTTATTTTAAGATTTGTGGATGAGTCATTTTTACAGAATATTTTGCTCAATTCTCATACAACTACAGGTTAATGGAAATTTTGCAGACATTTTAATATTTAAAATTGGTAAACAACAGTCATGGTTTTAAGCAAACGAAGTGCAATGTGTATAAAAGGTACAAATGTGTAAAAAAGGTACAAAAGTTGCAGCTAAATCCACCATTTTATTCCTCTAATCAATCTGTGGACAGAACTGGCCATTTTTCTTTCATGTCCCATAAAGTGAAATGTCTAAAATAGATAGCAAAAAGCAAAATGACTGAGTCAGATAGTCTGTGCACTCTAATAAATAGCAATCTGGCACTAAAACACTGCCAGGTTGCCTACTACTACTATATTGCCTACCAAGTGCCAGCTCCTGAAAAAATAGTTTGGTCAGTCTTCTGTACTTTCTGTACATGCACTGAAACTCCTCTGGACAAAAATTAGCAAGTGCATTCCACACAAACAAGACAATCATTTGGCAGCTCTTTTGCCATAAAACATTACATAGAGTGCATGCTATTTATACTCAAGTTGCTCCCCCATATTACCGTCTTTTTCCTTTTCGTGTGTGTGTATGCACACGTTTTCTGTCCATTACTGGGCACTTCACCAGAAGAGTGCACAGATTGTTTTAATGAAAACTTACTTTATATACTATATGAAGAGGAAAGTACACCTGGAGGTGGCCATGTCACCTGTCAAAAGTAGGAGAGGACATGTGCAAGACAGAACAGACCTGATTTCATGTAGCAGCACATATCAAACTCCCTTCTGCAGTGGTTAATTCAACAGAGGGTTTTGCTTATTACTGAAATCACTGAGCCTCCTGAGGGAAGACAAGGCAATGCTAGTGGTGCTGCTGGTACAGCAGCTGTGATGCCTTGGAAATGGGTCCATTCTTCCTGATAGACTACATCAGGCCAAGTAAGGTTTTAATCCACCTGAGCCATAGTACCACTTATACTGCCTTTCTAGATATAAGGACACTACTAAGATCAAAGTCTTTTCTGACAACTGACATACGCAGTTCTTTAAACAGACAGTTCTGCGTTTACCTGGCAGGAAATATATCATACAAAATTACATCAGTTGAGATTTCTGGAATCAATGAAATAAGTGTTAGCTTTTTATGAATGGCCAGAAGCTGTTCCTATATGCCTGATCAGATCAGTGCACAAAGAAAAGCAGCAATCTCCAGAAAAAATTGCTTCTGCATATTGCCTTATTTCAGTAATATTATGTTCATCTCCACCCTCAGATGCCATGCACTTCTTTTTAGGACATTCAGGAAGTATGATGGAAGTAGCCTACCATTACAAGATTTTTCTTTTTATCCATTAATATCTCCTATGCCAGGACATTCCCTTGTGATCCTCTGCTTCAGGAATAAGTAACAAGATGGTATCAGCTGCAAAGAATCCCACCAAAATAAAATCTTGACACAGATCAGCCACCTCTTCCTGTGGCTGAAGGTTCATCCCATAACAGCATAATTTCTATACATTTACCTCACCCCAAAGATTGCCTTTTTGATGCATTCCTTTACCTCTCCAGAGTCATGATGACTACCTTTCTTGTTCATGCTGTTTACGAATGTATACGTAAAGCTGCTACAGAACAACAATTTAATATTAATGTATCAGGATGCATTTAATTTCCCAATGACAAGTAGGCTATTATAGAGAACCTGACAAACATTTCACATCTGGGACTCAGAAATACAAAACCAGCAAGATACATAGCAGGAAACTACTGACTTCCTTAAGTATATTTATATTTACATCTACCTTTATCATTTAAAGTCATATCTGCGCTCCAAATGTCAGAAATACAATTTATGATACTGTATCATCTGATCCAAGATGCTGAATGTTCAGTCCGATGGAGGATATGCCACAATCAGAACAAGAAACAAGATTTGTAAAATAAATTCCATAGCTGGGTATATTTAGGAGCAGACCTGTGCTATGAAGTTCTGCTATACATAGGAAGGGCTTTAGAGGTAACAGGAATAAAAGGCCTTGCCAAACAAAGATTAAACAAATGTTTTTTGTTCACCATTGCTATTAGATCCCCAGAAGCAGAGGAAAGTCTAGGAGCAGATGATTAAATGAAACAACACTTTCTTAAAGCAAGAGGCGTAAGTCCTCATGAGTATGCTGCTTGGTAGCCTGAGATATGGCGTGAAAGGCACGTTTACAGTATGCTCCTTATATACAAAGAGAAACTACTTTTACACTTTGGAAAACAGGAGCTTTTGTTGGCAATTCTGGCACTAGAAATATGTAACTGGATGGTTCCTATGGGAACAGACTGTCTGTTGCTAGCCTAGATAAGCAACTGTAAAGAGTCAGAAAAAAGGTGGAGAAGAGATGAATGGTGATCAAAGCTCTAACTTCTTTGAGTGAATCTCCTTTGAGAACCAAAAAGAGAAGCACACAGAAAGCAACTTTAAAAGAAACAAATATCCTTACTTCACATTTTGTTTTAATAATTCTTTCCAATTCTATTCCTTTTTATTTTCAAGTAAAGACCTCTAGCAAACACAACAAGGAAGGAAATCTGGGAGCGGCAGCAGCAAAATGGGAAATATCTTCAAAGCTTAAAAGTGATTTTTTAAGGCACTGAGTAGAAACCTATGAAAAAGGTAAATTGAGGGTAGTCTGCAAAGTATAGTCTTTTGATGGACCTGCATGTTTTCTTGAATCTGGCCAAAAAGTGACTTTGCTTACACTTTTGCTTACAAAATCAAACACTGAAGTTTTCCTGTATAATGGATGAGCACAATGCCAACATATCTCTTAAGTCTTAATTGCAGTTAGTGCTCAACTTTTACTTGCACTGCCCAAAATAGGATTTTTAACGATGGCTGCAGCTGCAAGAAGTGTAAGTGCACACATGTGCATGAGCTACCTAATTAAGAAAAAGGATCTGTTTAGATCAAACTAAATTCTTTTTTTTTTTTTCTCTCACCACCTTAAATGTCCGGCAAACATCACCAAACAGGGCCCCAAACAGTTAATCTAGAATCCCTCTATCATTCCCTGTCAGTCTCTTGCGTATGATTAGTGTGGCTTTGCTCTCCATGAGGGAGAGCTGGACCTGGCTGCCCTGCACCTCACCTGCATATAAACTTTTGGAGCATCCCAGGATTTGTGACAAGAAACCCAGTTCCTGTCATGAGTATGTGTGTGTGCATGTGTGTTTGGGGAGTGGTAATTAGCATGTGGATGCTTTGTGGGATGGTATCTGGAGTATAGACGCATACTGAGCAGTGCTGAGCTATTGGATCACCATTTCTTCAAACACTGTTAACTCTGCTGGAGCCCATTCCAATGTACTATATGGTAAATCATGAGTTTTTTGGCTTTGCACTACTATCATGCCTAGTTTGTGCTATATATTAGTAGGTATAAAAGTCATGTGGGCATTGCTTAGAACAATAGAGAGCTTAAGCCCCTACCCAAGTATATAATGCCAGTCAAGTAGGCAGAGGAGCAGCTTTCCCCCCTCCCTCAGGAATGTATCCAGCTCAGGGTACAACTCAGGTTTATCTGAAGCCAATGGGGCAGAGGTGCCTGCCCTTTGCAGTGAACTTGGTAATCAAATTGTCAGATAGCAGAGTTTGGGGAGAGACAGAGATGGTATTCTGCCACATGGTATAACTTGTATCAGTTTCAAAAAAGGTAAAATGCATCAATTCTGGATGAACTAAGTCTATGGGTTGTTGGGGTGACTGTATTCAGATCTTGGGGAACACTGGATTTGCAGCTGAATACAAGGCTATAGCCTGTGGCCCAGCAAAGCTGCTAACCACAAGGCAAAATAATATATTAAAAGTAACATTGCAAGATGCTTAGGCAAGCATTTTCTTGACAGTATAGTAGTGTTCTAAGATATATAGCTCATTGTGTAAAAGAAACAGGATGCAAGCCACTGGCTATTGTTAGAAGATAACGCAAATTTTGCTTATGAATGGTTATGCTAAGCCAGCCATTTGCTTATGCTAAGTAACCATCTTAGCTATGTCCACCATTTTCAGGTGAGGCTGTGTAAGTCTATGTGCGGCAAATGAGGTGAAGTCTTAGGAATGGGGAAGATGATACAAGGTGGGACTGAAAAAAACAGACTAGAATGTGAAAGACAACACACAACTGGTAACAGAAACTGAAATAAACATATGCGAAAAGGTGAATGGTGATTGGTAAAGAAGCCTCCAGAAGCTTCCAGGTTTTGGTCAAAGTCTGCCCAGTGACTGAAGAAGTGGGGTCAGGGTCTTAGACATGCGCTCATAGCAAAAAGACATGTAAATAAGTGAAATACATAGGTAATTTCATGCTAATGAAACAAATAGTAAACAGATGGAGCTTATAATGGGATGGACTAAAGGTGGAACAAAGGAGAGACAAAGGTGGAGTAAAAGTTAATGAGCATAAAAAAGGTGTATAAATATGGAAAAAAATAATGTTCAGGTTGGCTCCCCAGTTTGTTGGAGCTAGTCTGAAGCTGTCTCCATTTTGAATAGTGCTGTTGCTAGTAATGTGTGCTGGTGTTTGCTCCCTGAGCAATTAGATTGTCGTCTCCCTAGTCGTTGGGCGCCGCATGGAGTCAGGGTCTAACATGAGTAGCCATAGTACAAAGTCAGTGTTTTCCAATTTGCCCCTCACTTCCATGTGCTCAGGGAGAGCAGTGTCTGACAGTAAGGGGCTGCAAGGGACAGAGGACAAAAGGGCCGTATGATACCCCCAGATTAAATTTTCCCTGCTGTAGCAGCAGGAAGGGGATGAATTCAAGGCAAACCTCCAATAATTAGATTTTATACATGGAAAATTATAATAAATATATACATTTTCCATATATAGAATCTAATTATTGGGGGTTGTTTTATATTTGAGTAAATACAGGAAATTACCCTAAATAGTTGATATATTACCTTTTCAAGAGTGTGCACAATAAATTCTGTATTTTGACTTCCTCTAGCAGGACCCTGAGAGATTCTTGCAATCTTCTTCTTGGCATAGTACTCATGGTCATTAACCGTCTCTGGCTATGGAGGACTAGCAGTGACTCAATTTCACTTACCACCAACTGTCCAGAGAGGAATCACTCACTTGCTAGTCTTTTAGGCCACTTATACACGTCTGCTGCCAGCTCCAATGTGTGCTAATTAGCATGCTGCAGCAGCCTTGGTGTCTTGTGTATTCCGTGTCCCTGAACTTCAGAATAGTGGTGGGGGCACTTCAAAGCTTATTCAATGAGCTTTAGTTAAAGTAACACTTCCACCGTTTTGAAGTGTGGGACATTGAATACATGAGATGCTGAGAGCACTTTAATTAGAGTGGCTCCCAAGTGCTGCTTTAATTATAGTGCCTCCCCCCACCTCAGAGCATGGGTAAAGATACTCTTAGTCAAGAAATAGATTCAAGAAATCTGGGTTTAGACCTGACTTTGGTATAGGCTTTCTGAGACACTAGACAAATGACTTAATCTCTCACAGCCTCAGTTCCCCATTCATACCAACATATAAGAACATTTCATATGTCTGTTTTGTCTACGTATGAACTTTTCTGAGCAGAAATTACTCTTAGTACATTCTATATTATACACACACACATACAGCACCTAAAGGACCACCATCTCAAATAAACCCATTAAGTGCCATTTTAATGAAAGCAAACAGTAATCATGAGTATTTATGCTGGTCTCTGCCACAAGCCCCAGTACTTATCACTGATCCTTCTAAATAAAAAAATTCAGAAGATTTTTCCTGCAGCAAATTTTTAAAAAGTATTTTAAAAAATTGATGATTCCCTAGGAATTATGTAATTCCCAAATTATTGTAAGTATGTCTGTATGCCTTATGATGTTATACTCTGAAAGAAGAAACAAAACATTAGCCATATAATGTATACCATACCCCATTGAGCCAGATAGTATCACCATTTTAATTGAAAGGGCAACTAAGGCCTGAGTTAAGTTGTTTAAAGTGACAAATAGACTCAAGAGTATATGAAGGATTAAATTACAGAAACTGCTGACTCAGACTCACAATGGATAAACATTGCCATACAGCAGCATTAGAATGCACAAATCCTAAGCACTCAGATCCGTTAGGGATACAGTTCATCAAATCAATACAATGAATGCAGCAGAATTATACTGTATTTTAGCATATTAAGTAGGGGTCTACCCAATTCAAAAAAGTAGCCAGCCGATTTTGTGGAGATCATGGGGTTGGCTGCTGTTTTTGCAATCTAATCATGGCAGGCCCCCCACCGCCCCTCCCACACACGCTCCTTTGATTAGTCAACGAGCCCCAGTGGAACTACCCCTTGCAGCTGATTGGTTGTGAGGGCTGTTTGTCATATGGCTCCACTCCTCACCACTGATTGGTTGTGAGGGATGCCTAACATATGGCCCTGCCCCTTACCACCAATTGCTGGAGAGGGGCAGGGCCACATGACATGCAGCCCTCTCAGCCAATCAGCAGTGAGGTGCAAGAGAGACAACCATCTTGGGCTCCCTTTCATGGCAGCAGCCCCCTCCGTTCTTCCCTTCTTGTGGGCTGTGTGGCCAGGCCACAGCACCATGAGGACTTCTGGCTCCCTCTAGGCAGCCAGCATTTTATTTCAAGTCCCACCCCTTGACGCCCAACACCATGGATTTCATAGACATTGCCTGATTTCATGGGTGTTGTTGAATTTAGTGATTTCTGTGAAATGTGTGAAATTGCAATTTTGGTAGGTCCCTATATATAGAGCAAAAAGATTTACTTTGTTTTTTTTTATAGCAGGCAACCATGCTGTACTTAACTGAACTGCCCAACATTGACCCTTAAGCTTTAAACCCCCCCTCCCCCACAAATCTCTTTTTTTGTGTATCCTATAACTACACGGTAATCCTACTGTAGTTATTGTGAAATCATTATTTTGCTTAATCTGTGAGTTTAATACAAAAATCTACAATCAGACATTTAACTACACAAATGTTCTGTATCATCTCATTACCTGCCCATTTTTCAGATTCCTGCCATGAGGCAGAATTTTCTAAGCAGAAGTTTGAAGTTTCTGTAATATCACCATGGACCTCTACATGTAATCCCTTTAAAAGCAACTCCGAAAAACATAACTTCAGTTTTGAAACAAAAAGCTTATTCCAAATTCATTCCCCTACTTACATGTATAATTGAACACTAGGCATGGACAGGCATTCATTTACAGAGCTAAGAATTCCTGTTAAATTCCTGTGAAATAGGTTGGGAGTAAGGGTATACATGCATTCTGGCCCCCTGGCTGGAGAGGGCTCTATGAGAGCTCCAATTCCATGTACTCCTGGGGCTAGAACCCTGGGACAGGGGGAGGCGTTTTCCCATAGCACAAACTGGGATGATTCCAGCTATGAAAGAATACCGCCTATTCCATGCACCCTTCTAGACCCAAGAGGCATGCAAGAGGCAGAAGACAGAGGCAGCACAGCTAGACCAATCCCACATATATACAATAAACTCTCTCTCTCACATATATGAAAGTTTACTACACACACATACTATACACATACATACATATATTACATACACACACATATATATCTAGACATATCTATATCTATCATATCATATATATCTATATCTATCTATATGTATGTATGTATGTATGTATAAATGTAAGCTTTCTTTTAATATACACACTCACCCTAAAAAGGAGTTGACAGTATCCCTTTAAGATCATTTTCATATTAATATTCCAAATTATTTCTGACACTGTTAGTAAAAAAGATATATTACCAAGTAATAGATATATTACTAAAATATATATTACCAAGTAATTGATCTACACCTTAATAACAATACTACTTGGAGACAAAGAAATCATTGCATTTTTCACAATTGGTTTTCATTTCTCCTTGATCATCTGGTGCACCCAAGTAACATAATGGCAATGTGCTCAGCAGGTACCATTGGAACCTCCTGGGTTTAAAGCTGTCCTTCTGCCTCTTTGTTCACCCATAGGAGCTTCTGCAAGTTCTTTCCTCTTAATCTTTGGATGATTTCTGTTTGATCATCTAATCATTATCACCAGGGTGTCTAAAACCTTTCCCGTGCCTCTTTAAAATGTGCTAAATGCTAAATAAACATGCAGGATTAACTTGAGAAAATCCAGGAAAGTAAAATACAAAACCAGCTGAATCTGAACTGCACATTTCTCACAAACATTTAATGCGCAGTCAGCTACTCCACAGATACATTTTGGGTTGTTTTTAAGCATGACAGCTTAGGTCTTAAGGTTGTAGAAGTTCATCTCTCAAATTAAACTTGTAGTAGATGCAAGTTAATATTGCTTCGATGCATTATGAGCTTTATCCAAAGCCCATTAGAGTCAATAGAAAGAGTCTTGGTAGTTTTGATCGACTTGGATTAGGTTTTATTTTAATGTCATGAGAACTCAGGTATTTTGGCATGATAGTTTTTAGCATGATACTATCAACCTCTTAACTTTTCATACTCATTGTATTTGCGTACATAGGTTAGCAACGGACATTGTTTGGCTTAAGAGCTGTAGCCAGTTACTTTGATTAAGGTTATCCAAATCACTAGAGTCTTCTTAAAAATAGGCTGGAAACCCCTTGGATTTCCACCTTGCATGTAACATTTGACACTTTGGTCTCTTTACTTGGTTGGACAGACTCTAAAGCAGGTTCTCTTTTTACAGTTTCTCACTTCTGGTCCCACTACCATTCATGAATCAGAGGTGCTTATACACATGACAGGGGTTTAGTCCTCCAAATTGAAATGGTAGATTTTTAATTGTGACAATTAAAAACCCACCATTTCAATATACCGGGTGCTGTCACTGTTACAGTGAGTGGCCTGATCCTTTTTTGTTTTTGTTTTTGCAAAGCCTACCCACCTCTCCCACAGCTGGAAGTTTTGCTGCTGGTGGGCTGACCAGTCCCGGAGCTGTGGGGGGCCCTGGTTCTTCCCTCTGCAGAGGCAATGCCCTCTGAGGCTGCCTGGGTGATTGGCTAGCAGGCCAGGTGCTGCCCCAGCTCAGGGGCAACACGTGGCCTGATCCAACTGTTCCCCAAGCCCATCTGCTGGAAGGCTGCCAGACACTGCTCCCTGGACAGGGCCAGGGAACAGTTGGATTGGGCTGGATGCTGCCTTTGAGCTGAGATAGCACCCAGCCCACTAGCAGCCCACCTGGCTGGCCCTGGGAGATGCTACCACCACAGAGGGAAGGACTGGGGCCCCCTGCAGCTCAGGGCCCACTGGCAGCTTGCCCCATGGCTGCAGGCAGACTCTGTGGGGGGAAAAAAAAAGGATCAGGCCCTTTACAGTTTTTCTTCTGGCAGAGCCTGCCCATGTGGGGGGGCCCAGTCCTTCCTGTTGCAGTGGCAGTGCCCCCTGGGGCTGCCTAAGCAGGTAGGTGTTACCCCAGCTTGGAGGTAGCACCCTGCCTGATTCAACTGTTCCCTGACCCTGCCCAGGGAGCTGGATCCACCTCTTCCATGATCTCACCTGGGGAGCAGCACCCCATGCACCATCCCTGCTGCCTTCCTGCCACCTGGGCCATCTATGAATGGGCTGGCTTGCCCCTGGGGCAGCATAGAAAGGTGGCAGGAGGATGTCTGGGTGTGCTGGTGGCTGGAGATGGCAGCGGGGATGGTGCACAGCATGCTGGAAGTCCTGATAGGCTCAGGGAAGCATTGGATTGGGCACCTCCAAGCTGAGGCAGCACCTGCCTGCTGGCAACCCACCTAGGCAGCTTCAGGGGCACTGTCACTGTGGAAGGAAGGTTGGGCCCCCCTGCAGCTCAGGGGCTACTCTGTCTGCCAGCAGCCCAGTCTGCCCCAGCCATGGGAGATGCAGGAAGCTTCTGTGAAAAAAAAAGAAAAAGGATCAGGCCCCTCTGCTTCTTCTGCCTGCAGCTCACCTCTCCTGTGACCTGTGGGGGGGAGGGCAAGATGTCAGATTAAAAGCTGCAAAGTTACAAGTAGCTACGTTGTAAACTAAAATACATGGGGATGTGGTTTAGTTTGCAACACTACAGACTCATTTAAATCACAAAAAACCCACATGTGTGAAGTATGATGCACTTAAACCGCAAAAACAGGCTATTTTTGTCATATGTATTGTAGCAAAACCCCAGCTGTTGTTTTTGTTTTTTTTTTATTTTTAAAATGCATTCCCTCCCCTTTCCCAACTATTTCTGACTTTCTCTGCCCTCTCTATCCTTTATAAGTGATTACAAGTAGTACTAGGTAAGCTAAGCTAAGTTCTTGTATACTATTATTGTAATAAGCCCCCTTTATATATTGTAAATAGTGTTGTTATGTTTGTATTGATTTTTACTGTTTTATATTGTATTATATTGTATTCCTATCATTTATGCATTGGTTTTTATTGTTTCATATTAATATTGTATGGTTTAGGCCTGCAATGTGGGTTGGCATAAAAGTTAGGAACTCACCTGTGTGTATGTGTAGGTGGGTGGTATGTGTGTGAACTGTTGAATATAAATATATATGTCATCGTATGCACGATGTACAAATTACTGATCTGTGTATGTGCACTGAGTGTGTGGGTATTAACAACTGACTGATGTCTAATTTTCAGTGTGTACAGTGTGTATGAGCTTGAATTGAATTGGTAATAGGTATGCATGTGCCTAGGCTGGTAATTTTGGATGCGTATGTGCCTGAGTTGGTAGTGTGTGTGTGCGCACGCTTGGTGGGGTTGTATGCACCTAGAGTTTCTGTGTGTGCACCTGACTTGTGTGTGTGTGTATGTGCAATTGTACACCACACCCTCCTGCCTAACACCATGATATTGAGATCCTGAGCATTGGCCTGACCCCACTGGGAAACATTTTTATGGTGCAGAATGTGGGCATATTGTGGGTGTTAGCAGGAGTAAGCATGAGCGTGTAGTGTGAATTGAGTGAGCTAGTGTGCTTGTGTCTATCCTCTGTGTGTGTTATTGAAGGGCACCTGCTTGTAGTAGGTGGACCCACTGTTGTTGGTTATTGAAGGGCACCTGCTCATAGTAGGTGGGCCCACTGCTGTTATTGAAGGGCACCTGCTTCTAGTAGGTGGACCCATTGTTGTTTGTTATTGAAGGGCACCTGCTTGTGGTAGGTAGACCCATTGCTGCTCCAATTCTGTTGTTATTGGACTCCCGGTTTTAGTGGGGTCTGATATGGGAACTGCTGCTTGTTGTGTGTTGGAATTGCAGGGCAGGACATTGCAGTTGTACTAACATTGCAGTTGTACTGGGTGTAGGTGTGTGTATTTGTAATTGTTTGTGTAATTGATGTTTGTTGTGTGTTCAGAAATCATGTTCAATTTGTTCAAGAGCAGGACCCCTAAGACCGGGGTGGGAAAACAGGAGGTCACATGGTTAAAGAGCAAGGATGTCCTCTCCCTCCATAAGGAAATTTTGAAGGGTGGGCTTAGCCCATGGAAGGAGAATGTGTGTCCCAGGCTTCTCCATTGGTGATCTGGAGGAGCGCTTGTCTGGAAAACAAGGCGGGGGGGGGGGGAGGCAATAGCCTCCACCCAGCCCAAGGAAACCCCAGAGCATGCACCAGATCACATAATCACCTAGTCAAATGAAAGTGCATATCCAAAACCAGATAGGCATATGGGGGGAGGTATGGATCAGTATCCACAACCATGAGAGTCAAATTTGTACACAGGAATGAATGGGAACTCCTATCCATATCTGGCATTGCCAAGGCCAGTGCAGATGGGGACAGTATGCATATGATAGTCTGGAAGTTCCTCATAGGTCATGGGGAATCCAAGGAGAAATGGGACAAATGGCCACTACATGACTTAATTAAATGGATGGTAGAGCTTGGTAAAAAGGGGTTAGAATGTTCCCATTCCAACAGGGTCACAGCCACAGCTCCACCTCTAGAGGAGTGCTGAAGGGGCCCCCATGATAGGACCCATGAGCAGAGCCCAGGCTCATGGGAAAAATTGGGGACCCGAATTTGGGATCCAGGAGGCAGACCTCAAATTCCTGTCACGGTGGGAAATCCAGGGCACACCAGTGCTCTTCTAGACACTGGACCTGCATTGAACATACTTGGAAAAAGATGGGACCTGAGCCAGGTTGGTACTGAACAAATAATACTCCAGTCCTTCATGGGGCAGAACACCACTGGGGTTGTGTACAGAGGGGTGAACAGGCTTCTATATCCTGCCTGGCACCCTTCTTGGCTAGCAGGAAAGAACAGCTTCGAGCTGTTGGAAAATATGTGTTGGATGGGTTGGTCAGTGCCTGATGTTGAGGCAGGAAAAGGCCAGAAAAGTCCTTGACTTATGATGACACCCTCCTATAGGTAACTGCTCCACTTTTTCAGTATAGAAGAAAAGCACCCCAGGAATGGCAATGATGTATGCACTGGCACTGCACATGTCAGCATTGTACGTTTGTAAATACGAATGACCAGCCACTGGAAGGAGTTTTCCTTGGCAGGTTTGTCTGTGTTTGTTTTCTTTTGCAGAAATCACAGTGTATTCAAAGGTGACTGATAGACCAGGAGGTCTCATTACCACCAGCAGCACCTTCCTCATCTAATCTATGGCAAAAATTACAAAAAATATTGTCTTGTCTGTGTTGTTTTGTTATATGATTTGTGTTTTGTGTTTGGTTTGTTTTATATTATCACAGTTTAAATACATATGAATGTCATAAAGATATGATAAAAATCATTGGAAATATCCCCTCTAATAATTGAATCTGTCTGTGGATCCCAGACCAGAACAATTCCGTCCAGTTGGACTGGAAAGTTGTTCTAATATTTGAAACAAGGGCAGCAATTCATATAAAAGTTTTAAATTCAATTTAATTAGCAAAATGATATTTCTTAAAGGTTATGTGTATTTTAGGGTTTTTTTGTTTTTGTTTTCTTTTTTCCCACTTCTCTGAACCATCTGATAAAATGTCAAAATGTTTTGTTTTTGTTTTCCCTTCTCTCAAGGATTTAAATTCTATTTAGACAATCAGTATAAAAAGATGTTTGTAAAAAAACTGCATTCAAAGTCATATGTTAATGAGCAAAGAGATAACTATACCATTGTAACTGTTCAAAGCAGCCTTATTGTGTTATTTTCTTTCTCCTCCACCCCCCAAAGTTTTTCTTTTTTAATTTATTTTAACTGCCTAAGTTTTGTTTTAACT
The DNA here is from genome assembly GCF_030867095.1 of Alligator mississippiensis. Lineage (NCBI taxonomy): Eukaryota > Metazoa > Chordata > Crocodylia > Alligatoridae > Alligator > Alligator mississippiensis. The sequence continues at coordinate 169,272,390 of NC_081826.1, read as the reverse complement.
TCAGACCAGCTGAAGATGACACAAATCCTTTCTATATAGCTGGACCATGGTGTTCAAACATAGTGTTCATACCCAAACAGTATAGTGACATCACCCTTGTGTAGGGTTGATGTCAAGGAGGGGAATATGTAGCAAAACCCCCAATTCATAGATTCATAGATTCATAGACATTAGGGCTGGAAGGGACCTTGGAAGATCATCGAGTCCAGCCCCCTGCCCAAAGGGCAGAAAGTCAGCTGGGGTCATAGGATCCCAGCAAGATAAGCATCCAGTTTGCTCTTGAAGGTGTTCAATGTAGGCGCTTGAACTACCTCCAGTGGCAGGCTGTTCCAGACCTTGGGGATTCGGACAGTAAAGAAATTCTTCCTTATGTCCAGCCTGAAACAGTCTTGTAGTAGTTTATGACTGTTCAACCTAGACGTCATCCCTTGGGATGCTCTGGTGAACAAACGTTCCCCCAGATACTGGTGGTCACCCCTGATAAACTTATAGGTGGCCATCAGATCACCCCTGAGCCTGCACTTTTCCAGGCTAAAGAGCCCCATGGCTCTCAGCCTGTCATCGTAGGGTCTGCTTCCCTGACCCCTGATCATGCACGTGGCTCTTCTCTGGACTCTCTCAAGCTTCTCCACATCCTTTTTGAATTGTGGGGCCCAAAACTGGACGCAGTACTCCAGCTGCGGCCTCACTAAGGCCGAGTACAAGCAGAGAATGACATCCCAGGATTTGCTTGAGAAGCATCTATGGATGCAAGCAAGCGTTTTGGTCGCTTTACTAGCCGCAGCATCACACTGCAGGCTCATGTACATCTTGTGGTCAATGATGACCCCCAAGTCTCTTTCTTCCATAGTGCTAGCCAGCATAGCACTGCCAAGCCTATAAGGATGCTGCGGGTTTTTCTTCCCAAGGTGGAGAACCTTGCATTTATCGGCGTTGAACACCATCAGATTCTCGTCCGCCCACTTGCTGAGCCTGTCCAGGTCAGCCTGGATCATCCGCCTGTCTTCTGGTGTGGATGCTTTGCCCCAAAGTTTGGTGTCATCGGTGAACTTGGCCAGTCTGCTTCTGAGTCCAGTGTCCACATCATTAATGAAGATGTTGAACAATATGGGTCCAAGGACAGAGCCTTGGGGGATCCCACTGGCCACAGGACACCATGATGAGTGACTTCCATCAATTACTACCATCTGGGTCGGACCATGGAGCCAACTTTCCAGCCAGTGGATCATGGTGGACCCAAGGCAACAATTGGCCAGTTTCACCAAGAGGTGATCATGGGAAACCAGATCGAAGGCTTTTTTGAAGTCAAGATATATGACCTCAATCTCTTCTCCCTTGTCCAGGTGATAGGTCACCTGGTCGTAGAAGGAAATGAGATTGGTCAAGCAAGACCTACCCGCAACAAACCTGTGCTGGCTATCCCTTAAGATGTTGGCGTCGGCCAGTCCATTAAGGATGGCCTCTTTAATAAACTTTTCTAAGATCTTCCCCAGGATAGAAGTCAGGCTGATGGGCCTATAGTTAGCCGGATCTACTTTCCTCCCTTTCTTGAAGATAGGCACCACATTGGCCTTCTTACAGTCTTCAGGCACTACACCAGAGCGCCAAGAGTTTTCAAAGATCCGTGCTAGAGGCTGGGCTATGATGCTTGCCAGCTCCTTGAGTACCCTGGGGTGTAGATTGTCAGGGCCGGTTGACTTGAAGGTATCCAGCTTCTCAAGATGTTCCTTCACAAGGTCAGCATTAATGGAGGGCAGGGGATCACCCTCACCCGGACTTCCCTGTCCTGTGGCGGGCATGGGCGTCCCATGGGACTGATAAAAGACCGACGCAAAGTACCCATTTAATAGGTTGGCTTTTTCCTGGGCGTCAGTTGACGCCAACAATTGTTGCGGGATGTGTTGTTTTGTTTTCTAAATGCATTCCCTCCCCTTCCTCAACCATTTCTGACTTTCTCTCTGCCCTCTCTATCCCTTTTAAGTGATTAAAGTAGCACTAGGTACGCTATGCTAAGTTCTTGTATACTATTACTGTAATAACCCATTTTTAATATATTTTAAATAGTGTTCTGTTATGTTTGTATTAATTTTTACTGTTTTATTATGTATTATATTGTTTTCCTATCATTTATGCGTTGATTTTCATTGTTTTATATTAATATTGTACAGTTTAGGCCTGTGTCTGTAAAGTGATGTCAAGTATCCATTCCCATCTTGTTCCCATCTTGTCCCCATGCCCTGTTGTGTAATATGTTGCAATTCTGTAACCTCTCCCGTGTAAATTGGTTTTCCTTGAATGCCTGAAACAAAAGAGTGAATGGATGAATGAAACACAATGATAGCAGGAGCCCCTACTATATCACCTCACCATCAAAACCAATACCTGGACCAATGACCCAGCCATTGGAACAACCCTCAGCATTCAAGAAACAAAACATGAGGCAAACCACCATTGTACCAAGGCTGCACATGCTCAGTATGAACATCTGCAACAGGACTGATATTGCCTGGACAGGCCCTCCCCATAGGAGATCAGAGGTAGTCAGCCCCATAAAAGGGGTAGTGAAGACTGACTCCTTGGGACGCCCTCTCCACCTGGACCAGCACCATGCTACACCACCTATCCACCTGGAGGCCCTGCTGGCAACCCCCTCTGGACAACACCTGCTGGACAAAGACCCCTTTCCAGCTTGGATAGGTAACTATCACCCCCATCCTCTCTTCAACCAAGGACTTGGACTCTGTCTCTCTTCCCTACCTGGACTTCAGCCCTTCCACTAAGTCTCTTTCTCCTGCTACCAATGTGTGAGTGTGTGTGGGAACCAACCTGTACAGTACAGTGTTCTTTTAATACAACTGTTATTTGAAACCCTGAGTTTGGTTTTGCTTTACTATGGTTCCGGCCCTGCTCCAATCTCTGCTCCTCGCCCCTCTAACTTCTGTCTCATTTCTCCCTCTCCTGCTTCTGGCTCACCACCACTTCCAACACCTGTCTCATGTCCCTGTGGCTCCAGCCATCCTGAGCTCTTTTCTGCCTGTTTATCCCTGTTTCTTTGCCATTGTCTCATCTGCACTGCCTTTTCCCCTGATCTCCCAGCTTTCTGCCTCTGTCTCCTGACTGTTTCCTCCTTGCCACTGGGCTTTTTCCCTTGCTTTCACCCCAGCACCAGGTGATCCCAAGTAACCCCAGGGCCATTTGACTTTAAGTAACCCCAAGCTTCAGTTCCACAGCCAGCTTCTCTCTAGTCTACCAGTTCTAATCCCAGTTCTGGCAACTTTCACTCCTTACACTTTCTCTCTCTCCTTAACCTTCCCGCAGGTATCCCAAGTACCCTAAGCACACTCATACACCATCCAAGTTAAGAACTGACCTGTGTGTTTGTGTAGGTGGGTGGTATGTGTGTGAACTGATGAATATATGTCATCATGTGCGTCATATACAAAATAGTGATCCATGTATGTGTCCTGAATGTGTAGGTATTGACAACTGATTGTTGTCTAATTTTCAGTGTGTATAGTGTTTATGAGCTTGAATTGAATTGGTTATAGGTGTGCAAGTGCCTAGGCTGGTAATTTTGGATGTGCGTGTGCCTGAGTTGGTAGTGTGTGTATGCATGCCTGGTGGAGGTGTATGCACCTAGAGTGTGTGTATGCAATTGTACACCATGCCCTCCTGTCTAGCAGCATGATATTGAGATCCTGAGCATCGGCCTGACCCCACAGGGCAACAGTAGAAGTGCCCCAGAAGACAAAAACAAAAACCAAAACAAAGTGAAACAAAAAAAACCTCAACACACACACACTCACCAGATAAAAAGAAAAGATTCATTTAAATTCACTTCTAACAAGGGAAATGTAGTGTGTGAGAGAATATGGGATTCTTAAAGTATCTGAATAATTCTGTCTTCCATTTAAAAAGTGCTAATATTGATGCTAGTTCTAGGCTTACATGGTTACCAGATCTGTTTTTCTTTGTATATTTGTAATTTGCCTTATTTAGTGCACAGAAAAGTGAAGTACAAGCTAGATGGTGATAGCAGAAGAAACAAAACTAAGTTTAAGCACAGTCTGAAAAAGATTAGTACTCTCCACCACCCTTTACTGTTCATAGTCTGAGGAGTATACCTTTGTCTGATAGGAATTTAAACAGATTAGCTTTAGTTATGTATCTGGCAGATATGCTGTATTTTACGTTTGGTGGCTTTGCAGGGTTGTCCACAGGTTGCTTACTGAGGTCAGTTGTAAAAAAAAAAAAAAAATGACATACTGATTCAATGAGCCAAAACCACATTTAAACACCACCACCAATATTTATATAGATCCACAGGAACAGTAACAATGAAACAGATCTTTTTCTTTCCAATACTCCTCCTCAAGAAGAGGTCAGTTTCTTATGTTTTTCAGGACAGGAAAATAAGAAAGAGATTTATACCTTATCACCTGGGCAAGGCCTTTACTGTTGGTGAAAAGAAAGACAAAGAGAAACTCCTCTTGACTATTGTAGACTAAGCTCAGTCACTGAAACTTTTGTCATCTCTCTTCTCAACTTAATTCACAATGTTATATACTTATCCCTCTTCAATTCCACAGTACATTTGGCTCAATGATCCAAAAAGTGCCTATGGGCTAAAGAAATGCATTAAAAAAATAAGTTCTTTCTTACTGTTAGATTACATTCAATGTCTAATTGTTTTTATGAGGTGGGAACATTACAAGGACAAGCAATAGATACTATTTGCACATATTTCTATTAATTTCAACAGCATGCCGATCACTACCAACATCTCCTATATTACAGTCCCACTCTTCTCTATAATGAGATAGCTGGTTTCATGTAGATGAGCCATCTTCCTCTCGAGGGTGAGTTCCTTAGCAATCCCTGACAGGAAAACAGAGAGATGTCATTTAAGATAATGGTGTCATGTGTTTTATGGGGACAGGGGAGAAGTGAGCACTTACTTCTCACATCCTCACACATGGCTGCTGCAATAGTGGTGGCAGCATGGGTTGCTACTGCCTCAACACCAGCTCCTTGAACATAGGATGTGGCAACGACTGCCATTGAAGCTGTAGCAATGGCATGGCCTTCAGCAGGGTGACATTTTGGCACCACCTTCAGAATTGGAACACCCCCCTCCTCCCAAATTTACACTACCGGGAAAACAATCGTTGAAATAAGGGACTCAAATCTTTTATCAGTGGGCCTTGCCACCACCTCAGTTTTCATCTTTTCCTAGTGTAACAGACTAAACTGGCAGCCAGACTCCATTTCTCAGCAAGCTGCTAGGAAAAGGAGAAGGAAGCCAGGGGAGTTTGTGTGTGCGAATCAATAGCTGGGAGACAGCGCACATGGGAGCAGCAGTGGCTGCAGCCGGCAAGATGTGTAGCAGAGACCCAGGAGCTGCAGTGGGGCTGATCCTGAGAAGCTGCAGCAGCTGATCAGATGTGTGGCAGAGATCTGGTAGCTGCAGTGGGGCTGAGTCAGAGAACCATAGCAGTGGGTCAGAGTGTGGGGCCTGAGTGCACCGTGAGACTGCAGACAGGTTTGAGGGCCCTCCAGAGTTGAGAGAAAGATCCAGGGTTCCTTAGTGTAAATATTCCATGTTTAGTGCTTCTTACTGGTTACCTTGACTGCTTGTACACATACCCTTTTGTCCCATGACATGCTGGAGATCCAGCAGGTCAGAGTAGACTCAGTTAATTGAGTCTGCTCTGCACATGAGCTGAAGTGCACTGTACTACCTGAAGTTGCATAAGTGGCGAAATGTGTAGCAGCATGCAGAAAATGGTGGTGGTGTACTTTTGAACTAAAAAACCTCTGATGTGCTTTAATTCAAAAGCGTGCCACCGCCATTTTCTCAGCTACATGAGTCAGAGCACTGGGCACACACATGTACAAATGCCCCCTGTTATTTGTTAGTGAAAAGTTCTAAGGTGACTGCCTAGCTACCTGTTATGTTTATTCTAAGATAAGCTTACCCGTTATGTCTACCTTAAGTGTATGCATCCTAATGTATTCATCTGTGCATTTCCATTCTCCTAAGCCTGTTGGTCTGTGACCCTAACCCCTTAGTACACCACACAAATCTGGAGAATTCCTCCTTGGTTTCTATGAGGTTGTAGCAAAACCATCATTTTTTTTTTTCTCTTTTAAAATGCATTCCCTTCCCTTCCCCAACCATGTCTGACTTTTTCTTTCCCTCTCTATTCCCTATAGATAAGTATAAGTGAGCTAAGACATAGGATAAGCTTCAGCATTTTATTTTGGTAGAAAGTTGTATTTGTTTTGTTTTTTCTCCTTTATATTGTATAAATATTGTTTATATTGATTTTTTACTGCTCTATATTACTGTTTTACTGATACTATATGATTTAGGCCTACATATATAAGTTAGCATAAGTCATGTCAAGTTTCCATTTTGTTTGTCAAATCTCCATCCTGTCCCCAGGCCCAGTTGTGTAACCCATGACTCACACCTACCCCTCCTATGTAACTTGGTGCCTGAATGAATGGGGATGAATGAGGGTGCTTGAGAAACAATGGCAGTAGGTCTAAAAATAGCTCCCTCTCAATTACCGAACCATCAACACCAGTACCTGGACCAACGGCCCAGCCCTTGGAACCACCCTCAGCATTCAAGAAACAAAAGATGAGGCAACTCACCATTGTGCCAAGGCTGCACATGCTCAGTAAGAACACCTTGAGCCCTCTGGGACAGGCCCTCCCCATAGGAGATCAGAGGTAGTCAGCCCCATAAAAGGGGTAGTGAAGACTGACTCCTTGGGACGCCCTCTTCATCTGGACCAGCACCATGCCACACCACCTATCCACCTGGAGGCCCTGCTGGCAACCCCCTCTGGACAACACCTGCTGGACAAAGACCCCTTTCCAGCCTGGATAGGTAACTATCACCCCATCCTCTCTTCAACCAAGGACTTGGACTCTGTCTCTCTTCCCTACCTGGACTCCAGCCCTTCCACTAAGTCTCTTTCTCCTGCTACCATTGTGTGAGTGTGTGTGGGAACCAACCTGTACAGTACAGTGTTCATTTAATACAACTGTTATTTGAAACCCTGAGTTTGGCCAACTCTCAGGATCTCAATATATATATTGAGCTGTTAGACAGGAGGGTGTGACACAATTGTACATATACAAACACACAAATCAACTGGATGCATACACACACACACACTACTAACTCAGGCACATACACATCCAAACTAGCCTAGGCATATGCATACCTATCACCAATTCAAGCACATACACTATATACCCCAAAAGTTAGACAAAAATCAGTTGTCCATACCCGTACATTCACTACACATACACAGATCACTAATTCATATATTACACACACAATGACATACACACATATATATATATATATATATACATACACACACACCAGTTCACACACATACAACCCACCTACACATAGGTAAGTTTCTAACTTGGATGGCACGGTATATTTGTGTGTGCTTGGGGTACCTGGGATACTTAGGGGAAAGGTTAAGGAGAGAGAGAGAGAGAGAGAGAGAAAGTGTAGGGAGTGAAAGTTGCCAGAACTGAGATTACAACCGGTGGACTATAGAGAAGCTGGCTGAGGAATTGAGGCTTGGGGTTACTTAAGGTAGATTGGGGCTGGAAACTGAGGCAGACAAGTGAGATATTGGGTGGGGGGGACAGATAAGTGGTTGCAAGGAAGAGACCGCCAGAAAAGAGAGAGAGAGAGAGAGGCAAAAACCTGGGAGCTTGGGGCTGGAAACAGGCTGACAGCTTAGAGAAGGGAGGAGGGGCAGACAAGTGGTGGCAAAGAGGAAACAATCAGGAAACAGACAAAAACCCAACTCAGGGTTTCAAAATAGCAGGTTTATTAAACAGACAACACACTACACAGCCCCATGAAGTTATTGGTTCCCACACATGCACACACACAGACACAAGCACTCACAATGGCAGCAGGAGAAAGAGACTCAGTGGAAGGGTTGGAGTACAGATGGGGAAGAGAAGCAGAGTCCAAGTCCTTGGTTGAAGAGTAAGTAGGAGGTGATAGTTACCTATCCAGGCTGGAAAGGAGTCCTTGTCCAGTAGGTGTTGTCCAGAGGGGGGTTGCCGGCAGGGCCTCCGGGTGGATAGGTGGTGTGACATGGTGCTGGTCCAGATGGAGAGGGCGTCCCAAGGAGTCAGTCTTCACTACCCCTTTTATTGGGCTGACTACCTCTGATCTCCTATGGGGAGGGCCTGTCCAGGCAAAGTCAGTCCTGTCCCAGAGGGCTCCAGGTGTTCTGAGCATGTGCAGCCTTGGCACAATGGTGGGTTGCCTCAAATTTTGTTTCTTGAATGCTGAGGGTGGTTCCAAGGGCTGGGTCATTGACCATGGTTTGGTCATTCAGAGGGAGCTATTTTTAGACCTACTGCCATTGTTTCTCAAGCACCCTCATTCATCCCCATTCATTCAAGCACCAAGTTACATAGGAGGGGTAGGTGTGAGTCATGGGTTACACAACTGGGCCTGGGAACAGGATGGAGACTTGACAAACAAAATGGAAACTTGACATGACTTATGCTAACTTACATATGTAGGCCTAAATAATATAGTACCAGTAAAACAGTAATATAGAACAGTAAAAAATCAATATAAACATAATAATTATACAATATAAAGAAGGAGAAAAAACAAAACAAATACAACTTGCTACCAAAATAAAATGCTGAAGCTTATCCTGTGTCTTAGCTTACTTATATTTATCTATAGGGAATAGAGAGGGAAAGAAAAAGTCTGAAATGCTTGGGGAAGGGGAGGAAATGCATTTTAAAGGAAAGAAAAAGAAAAACTGGGGGTTTTGCTACATGGGCATCCCTGTCATACTCTGTCATGAAAGCATGATTACCATCTTGGTCATTATCAGTACCTGAATTTTGGAGCTTCAGATGTAAAAGCATACATCTCTGCAACTTGTCTAACCTTAGTTCCCTATGTAGTGGCTATAGCAGAACCTAACATTTGAAAGGATGGGCTAATAAGATTATACACGTCCTTGGTTGAAGAGGGGTAGGGGAATTTTTATAAGCAAACCACTTTAGTTTAGAGAGCTTAAAACAGTTTCCAGAATGGAACTATAGTAAAAACTTTTTCTTGGTCTAACAGCATCTGTATTAGGCTTTTGCTAATATAGCTGCTAATATCACATTCTTGATAGACAGAGTGACCCCATCAAGAGATGACATGCAGGCCTTATTTCCTCTGTTGAGCAGGCAGATGTGGATACATATCACACAGTGAACAGGAGTTACCCTTGCTGTTGGATCATTTACCTAGTGAGTGACAACAGGGAAAAATGCTATTTAAAATAAGAATAGTAGTCATTTTGTACCCATTTTGCAGAAATTCTGATGTCTACATAAGGCACTCAAGGTCTGATTCTCCACTGAGAAGTAAAGGATCAACATCCCTGAAAACAGTGGAAATTGCTCCTTTTGAAAGCATGTCAAACTTTCTTTGGTTTTCAGGGAATGGAAAAGACTGATCAGTTGGTTGAGTATTTGTAGTGATATGATAACCACTTTGCTGCTATGATGGAAAAGGCACAGGATGTGTTCCACTAGAAGGATATTTTTGCTGTTTTTCCTCTGGACTCTTTAAAGCCATTTGTTCCGCTGCCGTTAATTCTTCATTTCACAAGCTCAGATACTACTGAACATTTTTTTTTACAACATATTCCTAAAGATATCATTAAGTGCTATTTATATATTTTACATCTCCATTGTACATGATACCTCTAGCTATATATATTTAATCTTCCTATGTTGTGTATTCTCTCCTCTCCCACCTCCTAAGGAATTGTCAATTATTCACACTAAAATACAATTTTCCATGAGAAAGATTTTTATACCTATAGTGCAATGAAAGTATTCAGGGAACTATGACTGCCATTAAAGTTTGTCCTCTGGATTATACACTATATTATGTAGTCATGAACTCATGTATTAGTGTCATTTAACCTTTGGCAATATTAGTCTAGAGAGGAATGTTAACACTTCACATGAAGGATGGAACATTTATTTTTGGAACTTATGGACTGTGATATTATCAGAGCTGGAGTAGATGGCATAGTTTCAACTACGGTCTTCTAAGGTTACAAGCCTACTGCAGCAGAGGTCTTCATGCTGTTTCATATTATGAACTATTCCTTAGGAAAAAGTGTTCTAGCAAGGGAACGAACATAACTCCCACATCATCTGCTTCCCATGGGAGTTCCTTCTGGTTTTAGGAACATGTGTAGCATGCTTAACAGGCTGTAAAAGATGTTGCATTTCTACCAGAAGAAATCCCAGGATCCTACAGGTGTTCCTACCCATTGTCCTACTACAAGTGCCTGTGAAGTAGGCTGAATAAAATGTGGAAACAGGACATTGCCATATGCATGGCTAATTGAGGTCTGTCTAACTTAACTGTGGTTCATTCCAGGGACAAGCCTGTCAGGCTCTGCGCTCTCCCAGGCTACCTACTGGCAGAAGGCAGCAACATAGCATGGGAGGTCCATGTATAGGGACTTACCAAAAGCACAGTTTCATAGAATTCACAAAATCCAGCATTTGCCCACAAAATTGGGCAATGCCTGTGAAATCCATGGAAAAATAAAATTTACTGAAAATAAATTCTGGCTCCCCAGAGGAAGCTAGCAAAATTATTGTGCTGTGACCTGGCCATGCAGGCCATGGAGGGGGGGGGGGGGGGGGGGATGGAGGAAGGGGATTGCGAGCACAAACAGGAGCCCAAGATGACTGCCATCCCCACTCCTTGCTGCTGACTGGCTGAGGGGGATTCCTCTTGGGCAGCCTCACCCCTCTTCACCAATTGGCAGTAAGGAGTGGGGCTGCTTGATGGACAGCCCTCTCAACCAGTGGGAAGGGGCAGTGCCACTGAGACCCCTTGGCCACAGGCATGAGGGTTTCCTGCTGTGATCAGGCTGTGAAAATGGCAGCTGGATCCACAAAATCAGCCAGCCACATCCTCAAGTTAGGTAGACTCCCCATCTATGTATGTAAAGGGCTATGCTGCCCCTGTTTTGATCCAAATCAAAGCTGACATAAGTCAGGACCATCTCAAATGAGATGTCTGTTTACCACATAGGAATTTCAAGTGCTCACAGGAGAAACCATTTAGGATTGTGGTTATTTTTAAGATAGAGCTGAGAGCAGAGAAACAGCAAGAGAGGATGGATGAAGCTTAAAACCTAATTCTGGAATAGAAAATAAATCACAGTCCTCTCTTCTCTCTCACACACATGTGAAGAGCAAGAGTCAATATAAATTAAGTTTATATCATCTGGGTGAATGATATCTTCAGCCAAATGTGTAGGCTTCCCTTTCAAATTACTTTAAGCCTCACAGGCACTAGCCCTGTATCTATCCATCTTCAAACTGTATAAAAATCTGATCCTGAGAAATGCAAGCACTCTCCATGCTTAGTGAAGTCATAGCTTGTATAAACAAAATATATTCACAAAGTGAATTGGGCATTTTGGTTATTCTTTCTGCTTTGTGTTGCATGCTAGCTTCTTATCAGGTTAAGAAAGGTGTTCTGTATTATTGGGAGTCACCAGATGAGGGTGTTACAGATAACCTCCCAAATTCTGTTAGTAAGATATAGTTGGTTCTTAAAAGAAACTCTTATTGTCGCATTGTGATTCTTTATTAAGGTTGCAGCAGCTTACAGACAAGGGGAATTTTCTGACTCAAATTCCTCAGCTCAACTCAAATTTGAGTTGCAAGTAAAAAAAAAAACAAAAAACTGCTGAACACTGTCAAACTTAGTATGGAGAAGGCAGGTAGGCATTCCTGTCTACTGGTGGTAAATAGAGGCATAGGTACTAAGGGCTTTACACAGCTCTTGGTTCTAAATTATAATCACCAAACTCAGAAGAGTTGCTGCTCAAGTCAAGTCTCAAGCCCAGTGGGTGCCTGTACAAAAGCCAGGAGGCTGGTCCTATGTGCTGTAATTTCTGTGTGTAGGAGCAGGCTTGATTAATTTGATTAATCGAGTCTGCTGGAGCATGGTAATTACCACACCTTAGCCTGCCTCTGGATCTCATGTATTAGCATCCCTGTACTTCAAAATGATGCTGGGGGTGCTTTAACTAAAGCTTGTTTCACGAGCTTTAGATAAAGCGCCCCCACCACCATTTTGAAGTATGGGGATACTGATACACAAGATGCTCTGGGTGCTTTAATTAGAGCAGGTCTCAGAGCTGCTCTAATTAAAGTGCACCCCCATCCCTCCAACTAAGAGAGGATCCTAAACAGGAGACAAGAGTTGGGAACTGGGAGATAGTACCTCAAGTAGCATCTATCTAGTTGGGCAGTAGCTGTTAGTAGATCAGTTAGTAAGAGATGGACTAACAGCAGTGATGTAACTAGGACAGAGTAATGGAGGCCATGTGTCTAGCTCTGATTTGGGGGTGGGGGAGGAGGCTGGGGAAAAAAAGCAGCCGCTACCAGCAGTTGCACAATCACAATTGTGATCAGGGGAACAACTTGCTGCCCTTTCCCCCGGGCACTTGCTGAGCAGATGTTGCATACTGCTCCACAAATTAAAGTGTATTGTTTGTCTTAATACATATACTTGTGCTTATTGAATCCACTGAGCACTATAATGGTTAGCATCTTCTAAATAATGGTGAGCAGGTACTCATACTAAAACCAGAAATTTCAGCCTGGCTTATGGTGTAGAGATGAAAGATTTCACTCCATCTCAGATGACCTAGCAGTAGACCTCCTTAGAAATTTACATTTCAATAAGCCACACACCCCACAATCCTGACACAGAAAGGTCTGCGTAGTGCTTGTGTAGGTCAGGGCAAGTTTCTTTCAGGCAACTGGGAAAACAGCCATTTCATTCAACTTACCACATCCCAGCTTTCAGTAACATGAGACTGACTGTAAGCAGTTACCTTTGTTCCTGCTGAAACACTTGGTAAAAGTGGACATTAGAGGCTGGGCCCAAACCAGTTGATGCTGTTAGACATGAAGGGGCAAAAAGCAACTGGGCATTCAGGTAGGAAAGATGCTAGATTTACAAAACAGCTCTGTACTTTACAAAGCAGTTGTGTAACATCCACGTCTCTCCACTACATTGTGCTGAATGATTTATTTTAATTGTTGTGTGTTGTGACCCTTACATTTATTACACACCAAAACAGTCTCTACTTCTAGGTCCTGATGTAACAAACAAACTCCAAAGTAAAGATTATTAAATAAGAACAATTATTTATGATATATTGCCTGTTATATTTCAGACTATTTTCCTTTTGCTGCTTAGACTTTCCTATTAATTTTTCTCTGAATATATATAAATAAATAAAGGAGATAAGAGAAAGAGGAATGCCAATGGGAACCATATTGTGTATTACAGGGACATACCAGAGAGACCTTCCCCTTCAAGAAAAGGGTAAAGAAAAAAAAGTCTGAAGTCAGCTAGGAACCTAAGCTAAAGCTCAGAAATGTTAGCAGGAGCATTTTCATGGATTCAAACCCACTTTGAAGCAAGTCCTAGAGTCCTCAGCTCTGGAGTTTTGGTATACAGTATGGTGATAAGCCATCTACAGAACCTCAAAATATAGATTTTTTTTCCAATTGCAGCTACAGGGTATTTGAAGCTAATTTTTGTAGAACTAAATGATAACACTGTAATAATGGTTCTAAGAGCTATATATTTCACTATGGTAATTTTTATTCATGGCAGATCCTTACCTGCTTTTGCTTTCTAAATGAAAAAGTCAAGTTAATTGTGTTTTGACTACTTAGACTATTTTTCCACTTTTAGCTTTTTTCTGGTAGGAAATCATAGGGTACTAAATGCAACCTCAATTTAGATCTTCCTGAAAAATAAAATTAAACACCTAATTTATTTCAGTCAATAGGAAAGCCTTTTTTTGTGCAGAAAATCAAACTATCAGTGAGATTGTTTGAACAAGTGAGAATACAGGTGCTACAAGGAACTCTGTGCTCTGCAGAGGAGTGAGGAAACAGCTTGGAAAGGTGATGAACAGTGTTTTCTGAATCTCCTCTGGTATGTATTTCTGTCCCCGTGAGTTTGTTTATTTCTGTAGCTCCTGTCACCACAGAACCTAAGGCCAAGGGACATATCATGACCAAGGGACACAATGTACAATACATTTAGTAGCAACACAATTTGCAGTAAGTACTGGCCCGTTTAAGTTACAAACCTAAAAAAATATTACTACTTTGTGAATGTAAAATTCCTTTTTTTTTTTTTTTTTTACATGGGAGCCGAAGAACCTTCCGCATGAAAAGTCACTTCTGTTAGACACTGAGGCACGAATGGGTTCACCATGAGGATCAACAACCAAAGTACAGGTATAGTACAGATCAGTTCCCAGGGAGCTGGGAATCTAGAAGTGTCTGGCATCATAACTAGGTTTGGGAGCTGTAGCAAAAGTCAGTATAGGACAGGGTCAGAAGCAGAAGCCAGAGATAGGGTAAGCCAAGGGTTAACCATGATCAGAAGCCAAAAACCAGAGCCAAAGGTCAAACCAGAATTATGAGAAGGGACCCAGACTCAGGGAATGCCAAGGGTCTTAGCTGAGTCGGAATCCAGAGTCAGAGCCTGGAGTCAAAACCAGAAGATCGGCAGAAAAGGTACATAGAAGTTCCTAAGCAAAAACTTTTGCCTTTGCTTGAATGGGGATACTAAGGGCTAGGCCTGGCCTTCAAGGGCACATTGGGTCTGTTGCCTGTGGCCTCATGGCATTGGCTGCCCTGACTGCCTTACTTAGTTGAGCTGGGGCAATGGCACAATCCCAGGCTTGATGCAGGTGGTGCTTGTTCAAGGGATAACTTGCCCTGATCCCTTGATTGGAATTGGCTGAGTCCAGGATTCTGGCCTGTCCTCATTACAACTTTATGATTAAGCCAAGAAGCCATTTTGATCGCTTACCACCTGACCTCATGTATTACAGAAAGGATAGAACTTCCCTACCAATTTCTGCATCAAGACCAACAAAACTCAGTAATACCAACTTAAATAGAATGTATTTGGAGATATCCACTTTTGATTTAAAAGGCTTCAAGTGATAGGTCATTCACTACCAGTGAGATAAGTGATTCTGATGATTCATTTTAAAGTTTCGTTCCAACTTTTAGGCATTGAATTCATTTTGCTTTTATCTGTTGGATTAAATAGCAATAAAGTGTCCGGTATCTTCTCCCATCTACAGTCTACAGTGAGATCACCTCTTAGCCTCCTCTTTGATGACCTGTAAAAACTGAGCTGCTTATGTCTTTTGCTATAAAACTTGCTTTCCAGACTTCAAAATCAGTCTTATAAGTCTTTTCTGAACTATTTCCAATTTCTCAGCTTCCTTTTAGAAAGTGTGGACACAAGAAGAGGAACAGCACTCTAGTAATGATTTCACTAATGACATATACAAAAATACCACTATCTCCCTTCTCTTTCTTGTTACATTTTTGTTAATGTATTTTTAAGTAGCTCATTACCCTTTCTACTCGCAGCACTTTTCAGGCTCCTTTTCAAGCCTGACCTTCATTCCATGTTCCTTAGTGTACATCTTTGCTAAAGGTAACTGTTGATACAATACATTTTAAAATATATGTTTTAATACAGTAAAATGCAACCAATATTGTGATCTTGGAGAACAAAATTAGATTTTCTAGACATGACCTGTGGTTTGTCAAACTTCTTCTAGGTGCATCTAATCAAGTGACAAAGCTCTTCCTCCCTTCACCAACACAGCCTTTCATGAGGCATGATAAAGGCTACAATAGTTTATATGCATAGAAGACATTAAAATTGAATGCATCTACTCTTTTCCAGCACTGAGACTATCAAGCTCATGATGCCATACCTCAAGAAAATACTTATATTTTTTAGCCACTACAGTTATGATCTAGACATTCTTTGCGGGGGGGGGGGGGGGATAAAAAAAAAAAAAATTAAGGCTTACATTTCTGGTTTATTTACCAGACACTTTTCTGCCTTGCCCTGTAAATTCTGTTGAATAAATGCCAAATTTTCCCAAAACAATAATATTCCTTTTCCAATCAAAGACAGGGTATAATGAAAGAAATACAAAAGAATATTGAAGAGTGAATCCCTTAAAAATTTGGGTGACTCTCTACTACTCAGATTTTTCTGGGTGTGTGCTTGGCAACTTAAGTTAGCTTAGTGATAAAATTCATAGCACGCTCTCTCTATTTATTTAAAAAGATGGACAAAGCACAAATCCTATGGGAGATGCACTTCCTTGGGCCAGATCTAAAACTAGGCCTTCATTTTAATTCCATCTGAAGTTCTTATGTTTTTGTCCTTTCTGTCCTCAGGCAAAAAAAGAAAATGCCATGTCCACAGACTAACTATGGTAAAGTGACTAGACTGAACATTGTGAAGAGGTCTCTCCCCTTTCTTGCAGCAATTTGATTTCCAGACTTTGTCATTGTTTAGTAACTTGGTAGAGTTCCCTGATGCTTCCAGACTTCCTATTTCACATCTCAGGTCTAATAGCAGTAAGTATGCATGCAAGCTTTTCTCTTCTAGCCTGGAGGGAGCTTTTTTGCCAGGGTTTTTGAATGTCAGATAAGCAATTTATTGAAACTCTGTACAACAAGTATGGAAATAGAAGATCTTTGTAGTGTCAAAATAGAGGGCATGATAAGTATGCAAATTCAGAATGACTACATTACCTGTATCCAAGTAAATGCAAAGCACAGGAAACCAGCTACTGCTTTTACACAGATATCTTTGTGACTAGCCCAAATAATACCAGCAAAGTCAGGAAAATTGAGCTGTCTGTTAAAAAGTTGCACACAATATTTTTCTGCAATCGTAAACATTTCTTTATGTTATGGGCTATACCCACAAGCACATAAAGCAAGGAACTGCTCCAGAATGGACAGCTGCAGTATAAACCACATGCAAACTGGGAGGTGTACCACTGGCCAGGAAACAAGCAATGCCCACTGGATACAGTGATATGTTTTAGCCAATGGCGGTCAAACGTTTTGACAAGCGTGCCATAAATTAACTCTGCACTCTCCCCAAGTACCACTCTGATCCTCTGATCCCATTTTTTTGCATGATCTGCTGTTCTGCTTTGTCACTCCCCCTTCATAAGATAGCCAAAAGCAAGGCAGCATTTAACAATAACTTTCAAAGGCTAACATCTCTTCCTATTTGATGAGGTTGAAAATATAGGTCTTTTCCATTTTTCAGAAAAAATGTTTTGATCAATACTTTTATTGAAAGGATTTATGGATTTTTTTTTTATTGATTGGAAGCCATGCTTTCCAATTTAAGATAAGGTGACTAGTACACTGAGCACTGGACCAATGAGTCTGTCAAGCAGCAAATCAGTCAAGAAACTGGAACCTATGAACCACTGTTGGAGGTTGTGTGACGCAGGACATTGCAATGGTTTGGACACATCACAAGAAGGCCACACACCCTCGCCAACACCATAATGCAGGGTGCTGTGGAGGGAAAGAGGAAAAGAGGTAGACCCAAGAAGAGCTGGGGAACCAATATCTAGGACTGCTCAAGGCTCCAACTGATAGAGTGCACAAAGCTAGTCAAACACAGGGTGGAGTGGAGGAGGGGGAGGAGGGTTGTTAACAGCATCTAAGGTACCCCAACAGTTGCAGCAGCCTCAGGACTGACTTGACTTACTAGTACACATAAAAGTAGTGACATTTTTGATGATTTTAAAAAATTAAAGGCATTGTAAAAAATGTAATGAAAAAGCAACATTCATAATTTTGAAATGCCCCACTAAAAATATTTTACCCACCCCGCTATTGACTTGCACAAAATGTACAACCCCCTTTTAGCCAGTTCTGCCAATTAGCTTCTCATTAGCCATTTTATATTCATAGAATTTTAGAGAATTAGGGCTGGAAGTGACCTTTAGAGGTCATTTAGTTCAAGCCACTGCCTGAGGAAGGATCATCCCTATTCAAACCATCCTATACCAATCTACAATCTAATATCTTAGAAAAATTACCATTAACCTTAAAACAACAGAAGACCTAACACACTAACCTGCTACAGGTAAATCAGGGGGACCATGCTTCTGTAAAAGGTTAATATACACTCAAGAGATGCCAGGTAGAGGACCATGGCCTTGTAAAGATGAAGGCAAAATCTCCCACGGTCCATACCTATCTGACCATGGGATAAAATTACTGCTTGATCCCAAAAATAGTGATTAATGAGAAGAGGGGAAAGACCTTCTAACCAGGAACCTCCAGGTTTATGTTGATGAATTTCATTTCCTTTTACAACCAGGTGACTTATCACTTGGACAAGGGAGAAGAGATTGATGTCATATATCTTGACTTCAAAAAAGCCTTTGATCTGGTATCCCATGATCACCTCTTGGCAAAACTGGCCAATTGTGGCCTTGGGTTCACCACGATCCACTGGCTGGGAAATTGGCTCCGTGGTCAGACCCAGAGGGTGGTAATTGACAGAAGTCAATTGTCATGGTGCCCTGTGACCAGTGGGGTCCCCCAAGGCTCTGTCCTTGGACCCATATCGTTCAACATCTTCATTAATGATGTGGACATTGGAGTCAGAAGCAGACTGGCCAAATTCGCCAATAACACCAAACTTTGGGGCAAAGCATCCACACCTGAAAACAGGAGGGCGATCCAGGTTGACCTGGACAGGCTCAGCAAATGGCAGATGAGAACCTGATGGTTTTTAACACTGAAAAATGCAAGGTTCTCCACCTTGGGAGGAAAAACCTGCAGCATCCTTATAGGCTCGGCAGTACTACGCTGGCTAGCAGTACAGAAGAAAGAGACTTGGGGATCATCATTAACCACAAGATGAACATGAGCCTGCAATGCGATGCTGAGACTAGTAAAGTGACCAAAATGCTGGCTTGCATCCATAGATGCTTCTCAAGCAAATCCTGGGATGTCATTCTCCCATTGTACTCGGCCTTGATGAGGCCACAGCTGGAGTACTGCATCCAGTTTTGGGCCCCACAATTCAAAAAGGATGTGGAGAAGCTTGAGAGAGTCCAGAGAAGAGCCACACGTATGATCAGAGGTCAGGAAAACAAACCTTACGATAACAGGCTGGAAGCTATGGGGCTCTTTAGCCTGGAAAAGTGTGGGCTCAGGGGTGATCTGATGGCCACCTATGCGTTTATCAGGGGTGACCACCAGTATCTGGGGGAACGTTTGTTCACCAGAGCACCCCAAGGGATGATGAGGTCGAACGGTTATAAACTACTGCAAGACCGTTTCAGGCTGGACGTAAGGAAGAACTTCTTACTGTCTGAGCCCCCAAGATCTGGAATAGCCTGCCATAGGAGGTTGTTCAAGCACCTACACTGAACACCTTCAAGAGTAAATTGGATGCTTATCTTGCTGGAATCCTATGACTCCAGCTGACTTCTTGCCCTTCGAGCGGGGTGCTGGACTTGATGATCTTCCAAGGTCCCTTTCAGCCCTAACGTCTATGAAATCTATGTCCCAGCACACCCATTAAAAATCCCCAGCCTTGGCTGCAGCCATCAACCAATGTCTGAGGAAGGCTTAACCCCCGCCCCCACCCCAAAGTGGAAAAAAAACAAACAAACTGCTTGACAGATGTAGGGGGACGAGGGAGCACAATTTCCTCCCAGCCCCATCCAGCAACCAGCAAAGCTCACAAGGGTAAGAAACACCCATAGTATAACATAGGCATAGCTACACCCAGATCATCCCCAACTAGTGGTTGTCCAACCTCTTCTTGAACAGGAGAGTAGGTGGAGAGTCCACAGCTTCCTCTGTCTCATTATTCTAACAGTGAAGAAGTTTTTCCTAATATCCAATCTAAACCTACTTTTCTGCAACTTCCAACTTCATGCCATTGGTCTGTGGCCTGCTCTTGCAGCAACGGATAAAATGTGCTATCCCTATTCTTTATGCCAGTCCTTCAAGTATTTGAAGACTGTTGTCATGTCCCCTTTTAAGAGCCTTTTTTCCACAAATTGAATATACCTAGTTCCTTCAGCTTCTCCTTGTATAACTTGCTTTCCAATCCCATCACTATCTTTGCTGCCTGCCTCTGGACCCTCTCTAACTTCTCTGAATCCTTTTTAAAATATGGAGCCTGAAACTGCATCCCACACTCTAGATATGGCATAAACAGAGCCAAGTAGAGGGGCACTATCACTATCATTTGCACTAGCTGCTTCTATTGAAGCGTCCCAAAGCCACATTTGCCTTTTGTGCAGCTGCATCACATTGCAGACTCATATTGAGTCTGTGATCTACCAAGATTTTCAGATCTTTCTCCATAATGCTGCCATCCATCCAGGTATCACCCATCTAATATTTTCTATTATTCTTCCTGAGGTGCAGCACCTTGCATTTGTCAACGGTGAACTTCATCCTGTTAGCTTCAGCCCAGCTTTCCAATCTGTAGAGATCCTTCTGAATTGTGCTCTCATCTATGTTTATAATCATGCTCAGTTTCATCTCATCTGCAAACTTACTGAAAAAGCTTTCTATGCTAGCATTTACGTCATTACTGAACTTTTTGAACAGCACCAGGCCTAAAGGCCTAGAACAGACCCCTGTTGGCCTCCATTCATAACTTCCTGCTATTCTGATATGGATCCATTAAAATTACCCTTGTGGTCACCGAGTGAGTTGTCTGTCCAACTATTATTTTTGTCCAGCTCACATTTCTCCTGGTTTTTTTTTTATGAAAAGGTCATGTGGGACCTCATCAAAGGTTTACTAGGCACATCTACACATGCAAATGCTGTAGGTGTCTACATGTGTGGAGATTTTGGGAGTAGATATCCTGCTCCCGGCAGCAGTGTGCTCCTCCCGCCCTGGCCCTGCACCACCACTCTGCAGCAGCCAGGGGGAGCTCTAGGCTCTGCCTGGCTGC
Source organism: Alligator mississippiensis (assembly GCF_030867095.1). Lineage (NCBI taxonomy): Eukaryota > Metazoa > Chordata > Crocodylia > Alligatoridae > Alligator > Alligator mississippiensis. The sequence continues at coordinate 169,251,458 of NC_081826.1, read as the reverse complement.
TAGCCCAGGGGCTGGCAGGGAACACAGGGCCAGGAGACAGCTGTCTCCTGGTGGGGGCTGGGAGATTGCTCCCTGTCCCCAGGAGCTGCCTGCTGCCAGGGCAGGCTTCGGTGGCAAAACCCAGGTTGGGACAATGTCCCCTTCCGCTGACAACAGGGTGCTCCCAGCCCCAGGTCCCCAAATTGGGGTCATGGGGCTTGGAAAGAGCTGTGTGGGATGGGCAGGCCCCATCCCCCTGACCCAATCAGCTGGTGTGGTAACTAGCAGCGTACCCCTGGCTGGGTGGGGATTTCCAGCCAGGGGATTGCTGCCAGCTGCCCCACATGGATGAGGTCAGGGGGTTGGGACCTGCCCCTCCCCCACAGCTCTTTCCAAGCCCCATGCCTCAATGGCCCAATTGGAGCATGCAGCTGGGAAAAATCTGCGGGGCTGGGACCTGGTCCCAGGCTGCATGGTGAAGTCTGCACATGCAGTCTGGAGCTGGCTAGGGACTGCCCAAAATAGGACAGTCCCCAGCCACCTCCAGGGGAAGTTGGCAAGTCCAGGGGGAGGCTGTCTGTTTGGGGGTTTAGGGGGCCTAAAATTGGCCTGGTCTGGGTGGAGGGCATAGGAAGAGACCAGTCCAAGGATGAGGGGAGCAGCTGGGCTGTTCCAGCCCTGAGGCTGTGTTCTGAATGTGTGCAGATATTCACTGGATCAAGCTAACCCATTCCCGATCTAACTTAGTTCGCCTCCTCAGGTGAGCTAATTCAGAATGGTCTCGCCATTTTCTGCCTGATCTAACCTTCTCTACTGTATGTACTGGTTGGTACTTAGATCAACCTAACCCTACTTAGGTTGATCTACGTGTAACATCTGCACATATTCCAAGTCCTAATAATTCCATTCTAGGCTTGGTTAATAAACTAGATATATGGGCCATATATTATGGACCATATGTTCTCTGAACTTAATGCCACCTTTCTGGTATCCCAAATTCCTACTATCCCTGGTGAACTAGTCTTTGGTATCCTAACAATCTTCCTGACCACCTGTCAAAACCAACAGCTAGCCAGCAAATCTCAACTTTTGAAGAAATTTGACTAAATTTTTTGGGTGGTGCCTACCAATTAAGTGAGCTTTTACAGAGTCCTTCACAGAGTTTTTGACATGAGAAAATGATCTAACATGTCTCAGTCATAGGTTTTACTTCCTCTAGCCCCACATATGTAATAACATGAACTAAGCATATTATTTAATGTTTTCTTAATAACTTAAGCATCAATTCCATTGAACTGAGCCTTTCATAATTCCAATACATTTCTTCATTCCAAAAACTATTCAGTTGTTATGACACGCTTGGTTTCCCACTGCTTCTGACATTCCTCCCATTTAAATTTACACAGTAGACATTGTACAGTGCTTTGCAGTATGGGATAGAAAAAGGTCAAGGTTCATGAGGAAACCTAGGGTTGCAACAGGGGCTTGGGAAAAGAAACCAGAATAAGCTCTCTCACTTGGATGCTGGAATTTAAATAGGGATGTTAGCAACTCAGTATGCTTAATAAAGATCCTTCTTGCAACAACATTTGCCTGTTGCATAATTTGTTGCCAGTGGTACCACCATAATGTTGGATCTGTGAAATGACCAATCTTTTCTATAGAATGTGTGTGTCTGTGTGGGGTACTAACTGCAATAGCTTAACAACACTGCACAGTAGTGTGTCAGGCAAAACCTGTGGTAATATGCTACTGTGTTGTAGTATTAGGCTACTGCACATTTAGCATCTGTAAAAACTTATGTGCCGACACTACTGCGCAGTAGTGCCAGTTACTGCACATCGATTTAGTACTTGGTTATCCAAGTACTAAACTTAATGTGTGGTAACTACAGTGCATTAATGAACATGTAGATGTACCCACTGACAGTGATATTTGAAGCACCATGGCCCAAGATGGACCAAACAGGTTCCCAACTTATCTCTAAGGTACAATTACTGTTGTTCTCTGCATTTAGGAGGGCAGGAAAGAATTAGTATGGTAGAATTCTTGATGTGCAATATATGTCTCTAGTCAGCAAACACGGATATATAGAGTGTTGAGCTGCAGACCTATTTTGCAGTGAAGTACCTGGTATACAGCTACTGCATTCCTCCACTGAGATTCCACTGAGATCATGTTTGATTTGCAAAAGCGTAGGTATGCAGAAAGCTGTGGGGGACCATGCAACATTACATGGCTGCATTATTGCTAGTTAATATTTGGCTCTGAATTAGAATGGACTAGAAGAACAAACTGAAGTAACTAGATTTAGAGTGTCAGGTAAAATTTGATGCTTCTACAATATTATTTTAATACAAATATTTTTGTGCATCTAAGTTGTCGATTAATATTGGGAATTATCCTTTAGGTTTCTCTTTGTTTTACCTCACTGGGGGAGGGAAAAAAAAAAAAAAACAACCTCCTCAATGCCAATTTCTGCCCCTACCCCCAAACTGATAATATAGGGTGAAATATATTAAAGCTTTAAGTTCCATATGTATAAGGACCTCCATTTCAGCTCGTAAAAAACATACTGGTTGGATTTCCCTCCCCTACCCGCATCTCACTTTGCAAGACAAGATTTTATTCTGCTATCTATAATATTTCACCTATTATTTCAAGATGAGTGTGACAAGACAAAGGAAAAAGTCTCTCTCCTTTGAAAATGCAGCATTGCCTATGTAAATACAGAGGCTTCTGTGTATTATTTTAGTATGGTCTAAAATGATATAATCAAAGAGACATCAGAGAACAGTTGGTATGGAAACAAGGACAGTAGTACTGACTGATTTCATAAATATACAAAAAATAAACCATGGCCCCAAACAGGAGGAAAAATCAAAATAACTGTTGCATTTTATACTTTCTCTGTCTGAATGTCTATTTATTTATAATAGACTCATCTCCTTACTACTTATCTAGATATTATATAGAGCTGGTAGGAAAAAAATTCCATCAAAATGAAACTTCAGTAAGAAACAAAGGCATTTGTGAAAATTTCTCCAGAAAATGATTTGCTCTATTTCCAGCAGTTTAACAAAAGATGTTCTCCAGTGAGCTATAAAAATGTCATTTCACTAACTATGAGGGGAGGGAGAAATTATGAAAACCTCTCCTTGCCTCATTTGGTGATGAATTTTAACCATAAATGTAACTAAGAAAAACAAACTTTTATTTAATGGACCATTATTTACTCTGCAACAGTCATTTAAATTCAGGATAATTTTGTTTCCAAAGCCAAGATTGGTACCTAGTCTTATGCAATGAGAGGATTTATGGATTTGTTTCAGTCCTGAGCAACGCAGACATATAGGATTAAACATCTTGCAATATCAACATCTGTACAAGGTTCAATGGCTGTAAGGTACCGAGATCTATTTAACTAGTTGAAGTTGAGACCAAAGTTGGTTCCTAATACAGTATGTCTATGTAGCAAGGTGGCAGTTTTGTAATTGATGGTCAAGGCCTAATTGTAGAACAAAACATGGGACAAAGACAGAAAATACAGACTGAATCAAACAAACAAACCTCCACATGCAACATATAGTTGGAAGAAACTTCTAATGTTGTAAGATTCTTTTCCTTGAATAGCCTCAGGTTGGCAATTCATTTTTTACAGGACACACTTGAAAAAGTAGAACAGGGGGAGGCATACAACTTGTATGGACCTTTGAGACTATGAAGGATCAATCTTAAAAGATATTTGTGTTAGGAACATAGCCTCTGAACATCTGAGGAGAGTTTCGAGCAGTGAATGAAAAAAATTATGCGCATGCTTTCTCATCACTTGATCCTTCTACTCTTACTCATGCACTTTTGAGAGTGCTCTGATCGATATCAGTGGAACTAGCTGCATCAGCTAAGCACTCACCAGCATGAGAGAGTTGCATAACACAAGCCACATGGCTAATTTTTACCCTGAATGTTCTAATACATCAGAACCTGCTGTCCTTTACTTGAATTTTTGTGCAATCCTACCTTCCTGCACCCCAACCAGTTAGCAGTGACTAGAAATAAACTTGGGTACTTGACACATGAGCTGGCTGAAACTATTTTTAGTGGATAATAAAACATGCAAAAAATGAAGTTTTGGCTAACTAGAGATTTCTGGATGAGGAATACTAAAATGAATCCAGAAGAACCACTTTAGTAGGAAAAAAAAATCTCTATTTTATGCAAAATGGAGCAACTTCAACAGCAGGATTAACTGAGCCTCCCCTAAGAATAACCTGTAAATTAATGGTTAGGGAACTCTCCAGGGAAGTAGAAGACCCAAATCCAAAATCATTTCTATCTAGGTAAGGGCAAGAATCTAACTCAGTGTTTCAGGACAGTGATTTAACCACTAAGCTAGTTTGTGGAAGTAGAAGGATAGGGGGAGTCCCTCACACTTTCCTGTTGGAGTTTTTTTCCATTTGTATAAAGTAATTAAAGAGGAAGAAAAAGTGAGACTGGATCTAATCTGGTAATTAAGGCATTCATGTGAGAAGGCACAGAGTCAAATTCCCTCAGGCTGAGTTGAGCACTGAACCCAGCTTTGGGTGACTCTTCTAAGCCTTGACCTTCTGGATAAAAGGATCCAGAAGGACTCCAAACAACATGTTACATTTGGAATTAAAATAGCACATTTCATGTTGAAAGACATGAAACATTTTTTTCCAATGGATAAAAATGAAAAAGTTGAAAGTAAATTCTATGAGAATATTTTTTTTTAGTTTTCAGTGGGTCCCTCCCACACTTCCCCAACCCCCCACCTTCCAGCTGCAAAAATGAAACCTAGTTACTCACACTCCCCTAGTCTGAATCTTAAAGTAGAAGCCTCCATTTTCATTAAACAAAGTTGTAACAGCCTTATTGACCTTCTCTATTTATCCCAGTCACTATAAAAGAGCGACAAAACAAAGTACAAGCTAGAGATGGGTAATATTGAATCTTAGTTTAGAATGAAGAACTATAGCATTAAGACCCTTGTTTATTTATTAAAATGTGGGGGGAAATGTACCAAATCCAGTACTAATTTAAGAATGTGAATAGAAATCAATGGCTGTTTCAAGTCACAAATTGAAAACAATAAAGCAATTCATATAATTAAATTATTATATAAATAATCATATACATCATATAATTAATTAAAACAAGCAATTACAAAATCACTGACAGATCTCTGACAATACATTATAGGATAATTTAGATTGCTAGGGTACCTGTAGATGTACCTGGAGGCTGTTCTGATGCACTGTAAATGCACCACATAGAAGCAGACTTGATTAATTGAGTCTGCTGGAGCATGCTAATTAGCCTCTGCATCCCATGTATCAGCATCCCCATGCTTCAAAATGGCAGTGGGAGTACTTTAACTAAAGCTTGTTCAATGAGCTTTAGTTAAAACACCCGTGGCACCAGTTTAAACCACAGGAATGATGATACACGATATGCTGTGGGCATATTAATTACAGCAGCTCTCAAATCCACTGTAATTAAAGTGCCCACCCCAGTGCACATGTAAAAATGCCCCTAGTGGCAGAGCAACTTTCAACTGAAGTGTTATTTTATTAACAGCTCTGGAATGACTCATCTTATACAAGCAAACAGTAAATGTACTATTTAAACCAGGATATTCCATTTAAATTTCAGTATCTGCACTATACTTGTATAGCCTGTCTATAGTCCCAGATAAGAGCATTTAATAATTGGAAAGACTTAAGATATAGACATAATTCAGCTAGCTGTGTGAGTTACATTGACATAAGTCAGCAAAGTCCTAATGAGATATAGCTGCTCAGTAAATCAGCACCTATTCTTGACCCAACGGTGTCAAAAGCTGCCCTGTCCTGGCCCCATAAGTACAAAAAGCTACCCTATCAAGTAGCTCAGGGCTACTTGCTCTTAGGAGCTTCTGGGGCCTGGTCAACTGGTACCTGGGGACACTACCCCTTGTGCCAGCTGGACTGCTGAAGCAGGCCTGAAGAGTTCCCTGCACCTTCTACCCACTGCAGCAGTCTGGCAGTGGGGGATGGTGCCTGGTTGTGACCTGCTGTGCACCTGCCAGACCTGGATGGGGACTGCACAGCCAGTAGAGGCATCTGCCCTTCTGGGCCTGCCGCCAGCGGGCTGTGGCTGCAGAGTTGGTCTTTGTGCAGCACTATCGCCACATATGCCCCTGCCCAGCCACATGGGCAGCTATTGCCCAGAAGTTGTTCCCAGTGTAGTAGCCTGCTCTGAACTGGTCTCAACTGGCCAGGAGGTCATCCACCTCCAGCTGGGTCCAACGTGTCAGCTCTGAGCAGGTGCCTCTGTCTGGATCCTGCCACTGTCCTCCCTAGCAGGAATTCTGATGTTCCCTATTTGAAAACTGAAAAATCCCTGATAAAAAAAATCCTGAAGTCACTCTGTAAAATACCCCAAAATCCATGTTCCTCCACAATTAAAACAAGAGACTGCTATATATATATATGAGACAGACAGACAGACAGACAGACAGACAGATAATGATCAGTTGGGCAAAGTTTTATTGATATATCTACAATGTTAAAGCAATTCAGAAGCCTACTAGTGTCTCTGTCATCATAATACAATGATTTCTAAATACCCATATGGTTTGCTGTTTGCCTTTGGTTTTCTTACCATAGAGCAGTTAGAGCTCCCCTGACCCCTTCACTATCCAGGATGTGGGGACAGCTGCCCCTGCAGCCACAGCTCCTGCCAGCAGGTCTCATCCTCTCTGGCAGCTGGGTATGCATGGTGTGTGCAGGGGGATGTGGGATTTGCAGGAGGGGGGTAGGAAAAGGGTTGGGAAGAGTGGTAGGGGGATGTGGGTGGCTGTGGAGTGCTGTGGGGTGCCATGGGGTGTGTGGGTAGGTGTGGATGGATTGTGGGGAGACTGTGGAGGGGGCTGCCCAGGAGGGGTGGGTCCCCTGCCCACTACAGGTTCCAGGCCCCCCTGCACAGCTCACAGACTGCCCCCCAACAGGGACTACAGCCCCCCCAACAGGGGCCACATGGTCCCTGCAGGGGCTATCACCCCCCCCCCCCTTCACAGGGCCCATGTGTCCCACCCCAGCTTGCTCTCCCAGCCCCACAGATTGCTCCCCACAGATTGCTGCCCCACTTGGCCCCATTCCCTGCTGGCTCCTGCAGCCTCCACAATAGCTGCCTCACCCAGTCCCACTGCCAGCTCTGCACGCTGTTGGGCATCTGGGGCCACTGCAGCTTCCACCCAGGGCCCAGCAGTGTTCAGCCTGAGCAGCCCCAGGTGCCTGATAGCACATGGAACCACACGGTGTCCTGCTGACCCGGGCTGTACCCATGTGACGGGGCAGGGGCAGTGTGAATGCCAGGCGACTAGGGCTGGTCCCCACTGCCCCATGCTGTGCAGGGGGCTCTGCCAGGAGACCCCAGTGACCTTTACAGCAGCTGCTACTGCTAGTGAGTCCAAGGCTTTTTAAAAATGTTTTTAATTGCTCGGATGCTGGGGCCGGATGGGGCAGTGATAGGGGTGCTGCAGGAGCCAGTGGGGATGAAGCTGGATAGGGAAGTGAAGAGGGGGACTTGGGCAGGGGATGGGACTCGGTGGGATAGCAATCCAGGGGGGCTCAGGGAGTGGGAGGGGGATGGGGATGGGGCTGGCAGAAGTCCCCCCACATGGTCCCCTCTCCCCTCCTCCAGCCTTCCCCCACCCACTACTTACTGGCACAGAGCCCAGGTCTAGCTCCCTGCAGCTGGCATGTTGCCTGCCATGCATGGGCAGGCAGTGTGCTTCAGCACTGGGGCAAGGGCCAGCCACAGAGACTCTCTGGCTGGCTACCAGAGCATCTTTGTGGAGGACCCAAGCCTCTGGTTGCCTCAGGGCACAGGTCTCGACCATGCCCTGCCCTGGTTTTTTTGCCCAGGATATTTTTTGATCCCTGGATATCCAAGGGTCTAATTTTGTCCCCACGCTACAGGTTTTTTTGTTCCTACATGTGCTTCTTGCGACATCTCAAAGGTCTTTGAGATGCTGCAAGAGGCACATGCATGCTCATCTGGACGTGCCTAAGAGTTGATTTTCTCTGTTCCCAGCATGACATTAAGAACATTTTACCAACAGAATAAAACATTTCATCTCACAATTATAGGTTTCCTCCCCCTCCCAAAATAGTACATTATATTTTTATCCACAAATTGCATTACCACTATTTGACTAGAGTGCATATTGTAATACCACTCCAATCTGAAATTTTTTGTCAGATAAAGCTCCTTTGATTTTAATTGCAGACTAGGCATAGTGGAGACTGAGACTTCTTGTTAATGTTTCCTTTGCACTAATGTTAATATTTCTTTTACATCTCAACCGTATACAACATGGTTGAGAACAGAATCATGAAGAGTCTGGCTTAAATGTTCAAAAGCAAGAGAATCACAGTTAATTTTGTCACCATGCCATCCTTAATTCTGTCCTAGAGCTGTTTCAAAGGATCAATTTCACACGCTAAAATTAAGATTTTCACAGATTTCCATAGCTGCAATGTCATTATCTGTGCCAGAGAAAGGTGGCGAATAACAATTTTACCCAAACCACAGTCCTTTACACAACTGCTTCAGGCTTAAATTTACACTCTTTGCAAATGAACTGTTATGTTCCAGAGTAAAAAATTTGCCATCCACAAGCATGACTTTGCATGTTTTTTAACCTAGAAAAAAAAAAAAAAAGAAAAAATGTAATTCGGGTAAGGTGGTTTTTCCCTCCTTTCCCAATTGGATAGAAAAGTGAGGCATTTTGTTCTATAAAGCTTTACATACATCGATTCATTGCATAACATTTCTGCCTCAATTTTCTAACCTAAGGATTAGAACATGCGCCAATTTACGTCAATGGCACAGACTCCATTCACTTCAGGGAAGCAATATGGGTCCTAGCAGGAAGCACATCTTCCATTTCCTATTTATCTTTTCTGCACAGTTAAACACATATGCATGTACAAACTATCATTTATGTCTATTCTGATACCAAACACTTTTCTGCCAAGTTAAAAAAGCTTGTTCTTATTAAACTAGTTCTCTCAAACGTATCTTTTTATGAACTGCATTTAGCACTGAAGTAAACCATGCTTATATGGTGCAGCTCACTCCTCCTACCTAGTGGCTACATCACAGAAGGTTATGAAGCTGCTACTGACAAGGGATGCATGCTTCTAGGTCTGGAAGTCCAGGGCTCAATCCCTGGTGTCAATAATCTACTCAGGGATATTACCGAAATAAATGACCCTTTTTCCTTAATAAAAATGCCAAAGGGAGAGCAGAAAGGTCACAGGGAAAGGAACAGGTGGCCACAAAACAAATGGTGAAAACAGATTTTTTTTCCCCAAGGAAATTTTTTTAATTTGGTTAAAAAGCCATTTTAGCTTTTTTTCCCCTCAATCATACTTGCTGAAAATATTTGACCAGCTTTAAAAACAAGACAGGCAAAGGTTGAAGGCAAAGTAGTATCACTGCTGTCTTTTATACATGGGTGTAACAGGTTAAGTGCCCGAGGGCTGTTATGATACCCCCTACATGCCCCCCTCATCCCTGCTAGGCTGTCCCTCTGCCCTGTCTCTTAAGCTATCACCTTGCCTTCTCATTTGCCATGTCTTGATGGCAACTTCATAAAAGGGGGGTTGCCCTCAGAGACTGATGATCCTAAGGTGCTCTCTCCTCTCTAGTGGTCAACTCTCCAGACCCAGCTTGCCTTAAGGGCTTATTATGTGGCTCCAAATGTGGCTTACAAAACATCTGTGAGGCATGGGTGTGGTGTGACATCCACCAGGTGGGACGCTTGTCCCTAAATCATCAGGACTTCCACCCCTTTACACTGGCTGGCCCTCAGTCAAGACCCACTGTTCCAGACCTGGCTTCCGGGCTCCAGCCCTAACCTGGTCCTATTGGGCTTGGGCTTAGCCCCTCTCAGGCTTCAGGCTCCTGGCCCTATCTCTGCCCTGCTCTGGGTGCTGGGCCTGGGTGCTGGGCCTTTAGCCCCTGTCTTCTCAGGCACTAGGCCCCCTGGCTTCTGTCTCCATCCCTGTTGTGTGCTGGGTCTTGCTGCCGTCTTGAGCTCTGGGTCTTCTGGCCCCCAGGCTCTGCCTCTCTCTGGGCTCATTGCCCTCTTATGCTGGACCTTCTGGCCCCCAGGATCTGCAGTGCTCTGGGTGCTGAGCCCTCTGACCCCAAGCTCAGGCTACACCTTGAGCCTGCACCTAGCAGCGCTCAAGGTTACCACATGCCTTTAGGGCAGTAATGGGACCTACCTCCAAACCACCTATTCAGTCCCTTCCACAACCATCAGTTCAAACTTGGACAAAAGCATATTAGCCCTTCTGGCTCTGTAACAAACTCCCAGCCAACATGCTGCTTTGCCCAGCTTCCCTTTGCCATGGCGCCTATTCCCATAAAAGCAAGCATCCAGAGAATTACTGGAACATTGTTCAGTATTCCAGGGGTCAGCAGCATCTCCCCTTCCATGCTCCAGGGCAGGAGCTCTTCACTCTGAGGCTAGCAGAGTCAGACTGCCCTGCAGTCCTAAATGTCCTCCAGCTCACAGTAAGGCCTCCTTCCTGCTGCTTCTCAGGTCTAACCCCCTGGTCTGGTTCTGGCTCTAGCTTATATACTTTTAAAGCCCCTACTCCCTTGTGGTCATGTGACTCCCTGTTCAGCTGACTTCACTATAAGGCTTGTCCTTAAGCCCCCTCCTCTTCTTCCTGCCTTTTCCTGTGTTACAAAATCTCTGCCCTTAAAAGGGGCTATGCCCCATTCCAGTAATAGGGAAAGGGTTCCCTTTTACAACAGGGGACTAATACAGGAGCATGAAATTACTAGCTCAAGGTTTCTTCACATCACTGACAGAGCTGGGGACAACTGAAGATCCCCCAAACCAACACCTTGTCTGCTGAGTCATACCATCATATGTAGGGGATGGACATTATTTCCACTGCAAAATAGAGATTATGCTAAATAGTTAAACAATAAACACATATAATTTTCATATTCAAAATGAGCCTTTTAAAAGTTTCATTATGTAGGGTAATTTTTTCTAGCCTTAAAAAAAAAACCAAAACCCAAAAAACTGTGAAAATAATACATTGGAAAAAGAAATCCTAAACAACACTTTCAACTTTAATATGTCACTTCCTAGTGCCTGGAGTCTTATTTTCTTCTTGGTGCAATGAAAAATACTTTGAAGACTGCTGCTGAGGAGTTAATAACGGAAAGGTTTTTAGATAGTTTCTATCGCTGCTGTGAAACTGTGTAATTGTCTCCATTCCCAACGCCAGAGGAGCACAGAATGAATGACCTGTCATGTCAAGGCATGAAATGAAATTTAAAAAGTGGCAAACGAACTCTTTCTTAATAAAGAATACTTATAGAAAACATTTGTTATGATTCATATTTAATACGCTGTCTGGTTTTGAAAAGTTTTGCAATTAAATGTGCATTAATGGCAATGATTTTTAATTCATGCTATGAACCTAACAGAGCATATCCAACTATGTTACAATTGATGGACAATTGTTAGCTGTCAGTAGATAACACCATTTTCTTTGCAATGAGTTCTGCAGTGTTACAGCAGAAATAAAATAGATTTAGCACTACTTACAAATGCTATTGGAGCAACAAAACTTTTAGGACTTTCCTTACAGTTAGGCTATCTTCTCATAAAGTTTCATGTACAGAAGCAGGGCAAAGGATTAGTTTATAGGGTATGCAGTGCATTCTACCTGTTTATGCATCTCACCGTACATGCAACAGCAAAAGGTTAAGGAGAAAATAGAAATGGTCTCCTAATGGTTAAGAAAAAAAAAAAAGCCAACCATCCTGAAAAAAAGAATGCAATGTCAAATAATTGGAGCAATCCAAGTAAATAGGCCCTACAATGAATGCTGAAAACAACCACAGGAATACGTCTCTGGTGGAGATGCTTACAAAGGTAACTCTAAAATGTGATTTCTGAACTGACTTGGCTATGCATCCTGGCTTTGTATGTAAATGCAAAAAAGGGAGAAAAGGCTGTTTAAACCAAACAACAATGGGTGTATACACTGTTCACGAATAAATTGAGTTAACTGATTTGAAGGTTTTTAAATCAACAGAGGAGTAAGGTTCTGAAACAGTTTTCCAAGGCTATAAACAAATATCCTTGGAGCGGAATCAGCTCTCTTGGAATGTGTCCCAGAACAGTTTATGTCCTTCATTGAGCAACACAGGCATCACCTCTTGTTCTCCAGGGATGGGCCTAATCCTGTGAGGCAACTGCACAGGGAGGAACATCAGGTTCCCACATTAACAGATGCATGCTGCAGGAATCCCCTGATAGGGCATGTGCCTGGGGAATCCCTTGCTGGAGGAAGCACACCTCTGCAAAAGAAAGGCAGGTGCTCTCGGGGTTTTAGGGCCCAGTCTTCCATGGTCTGAGAAGTCCCTTGAAGGGAATCCTGGGGGTGCAGGGTCAGACCCCCAAAGTCCTGGGAGTACTTTCCTGGGGTGGCTAGAGACCATGGACAGGTCCAGGCTGCCCAGGCTTCCTGCCATAAACAAACAGATGTCTACCCCAAAAAAGCAGCACATATTTTTACCACCTCTTGTGGCCACAATTTGGGGTATTTGTATTGTAACAAGGGACATGGGTTTTGTCCTGCAGTGTGGTGGCACACAGGCAATGCTTGTTTACAACCCAACAGGGGAAAAAAAAAAAGAGATAAATTAAAGATGGAAGTGGACAAGTCTGTGAAGAGATACTCCAGAGCTCTGTGCCCAAATTGAAAAGGAGCTGAACTTCGGATAATCCAGTGTCCGACACTTTGCTCCACTCATATATAGGCAAGTAATGGGATGAATATCATATTCCAACTTAGAAAGAGAAGCACTGCTTAGAGAGAGAAGCTAATGGCAACCTATTTTATAAAGGAATAACTGCAGCCAATCTGAGTGCTCAAAAATGTTTTTTTCAAGCCACTCTAATGATACTTGGCATATAAATCACTAGCTAGTAAACATACATTTCTTTTGCCTTCTGGTTTGTAATTGTTAAAGTTAATATTTTCATGATATCTTTTTACTATCTCAAGAGCTAGGAACTTACTCCCCTTTAAATAGAAGTTGAGAATCTTTTGGAATGATCTATCAGTGTGACACCTGAGTTGGTAGAAATATCTCGACTGTCAAGAGATTTTCATTTAAAATCAGAAGAATTGGTTTAGACAAGCTACTCTAATAACACCAGGGAGAGACCTCCACAGTGTTAGAGTAACTCTTCTGTATCTTCAAATAAAGTTAATGAACTTTTTCTCTGCAATTCCAATTCCTAGAGCTGTGTTTGATGGTATGATGGTACCCTTGTTTCCAAACCTCTTCCTCACTGAGGACAGATGAATTAATGCATCTCTGAAACAGTACTCATCTTCACATTGATAGCACCCTGATACAGTCTTTGTTACAAGGGGAAAGGAACATGGAGCTCTAGAATATCAACCAAGCAAAGTGAAGGCAGTGTGTTCCCATACAGAAATTCTGTGAGGTGAACCACAGCTATTTCAAATATGTTTTCCCCTCTTTCCTCTCTGCTGCCAGCATGATACAGCCACTGGGGAGATGGAGTTACAGCTAGTGGGCCCAATTCTCTTCTCACACCAGCTGTGTAACTGCATTAATCCAGTGTAACCCCACAGTTTGGCCTGCTTGGAATTGCTTCCGATTAAAAAAGGTGGAAGTGAGAGTAGAATTAGGCCCCACCCGCTGTGAAATGTGAATTTCATAGCAGAACTATGCTGCTTCCATTCTGGCTGGACTATCTTAGACGAATAAAAACCTTGACTAGAAACAGCTGGAACAGTTCAGAGAAGTGTATAAATCATGGCAGGAACACCTCTACACCACTATCCCAGAGGGGAAAATTGATGTAGTTATACCACAGAAATCCTCTCTGAGCTGTGATTTTTTTTCACCTCAACCACATACAGAAATGTACTTACGATAAAACACTGTAAAATAATTTGAGAAATCAAACTCACTCCAACTATAGTGGAAGACATTACACCATCTTTAACCTTCTAATTATGGTCTTATTAAATGTAACACTTACTTAAAGCTCTTGTTTCAGTAAGAGTTAGTCACCATATTTACCTTCTCTATCGATACATCATTGCAGCCAAGGCATGATATACATGACTGGTTAATACTAGAACCATCCTAGGAGCTATGGCATTAGCTCACAGAGAGATGCTCAACCTCCAACTTACAAACTTTTTCAGAATACCACAAGAAACTCATGTTATGAATCCCAAGTGAGAAAGATGGGATTGAAAGCACCATACTTAACATAAATGAACAGAAACTGAGTGGTCAGTTCTCAAACCTTCTTCCTTTCAAAGTCAGGTAAATTAATAAGGGTGTTGTTTGATAAATGAGGCTAAAAAGAAAAGAGGAATAGCATCTAAAATTTCTAAATTCCTTTACTACATTGTTTTTGATTACTATTGCACTTCAGCTACAGAGTACAGTTTTCAAAGCACCTATGAATCCAAGTGTTTGCATGTGAATAACTGTCATTGCAATTTGAAATGAAAAGTTAAAACAAAAATAGGTTATTAATTTATATTTACAACAATTGTGTTCACAGGCCTCATTTAGAAATCAAATTCCATTCTGATAGGTGCTCTCCTGACATTTGCAAAGATGTGATCTCATATGCTAGAATTCAGGCACTAACGAATTGCTCATCAAGAATGATGGGGAGGGAGCTTGCTAACCCTATCTGCCCCCACCTCTCAGGAGCAGGGGGGAAGGGAGAAGCTTGCCCCGCCATCCCCCTCCACCAGCACCGCATGTCACTGCTGCCTTCAAGGAGCTGGGGGTGGGGGAGGCGAGTTCAGCGCTCCGTCCCCTCCATCCCCATCATCATAGCGGTGCTCCACTGCTTCAAGGGAGCGGGGCTGGGGCCACCACCACTGGCCTCACCACTTCCCTCTTCTCCCCAGCCTTGCTCCCTGGAAGCAGTGGAGTGCCACTGCCTCCTGTCCATAACAGGCTTGGAGCACTCTGATTGGTTGTTTCAGTAACCAATCAGAGTGCTCCAAGAGCATTATGGACAGATAGATGGCTAAGCCCTTTATTATATTAGAATGATAAATAGCAATAGGAAACCTGAAAAATGGTTTGAGTTCAGAATACGAGTTACATCTTATTATGGTGTCATATCCCCTCAATTAACAACCATACAATATCTCTCTTTCCAGTCAACCAGTTAGTGAGAAACAAACACTGGAAAACCATTCTATTGTTGTAGAATATTCCAATGAGACCAACATCTTTTAAAATTTTCCTACCAGTAATCTAGCAATGGTCTTCTGCATTGATTTATCCTCTTTACCATGTGTTCATGTAGGCAAATACTCCCTTCCCTACAAAGAAAATGAAGCTGAGTAGTTTGGAGTCCAGATGAGAATTAGCGTTGTGTGTCTTCCCAGCAATTGCCTGTCAGGTCATCAAGATAATGAACCACGGGATGAGAACACACAACTTTGGCATTTTTAGTTTGTGAATTGAGCTATAAGTCCTATGAAACAAGGTCTTCAGTGGCATTTCAACAAATTTCCAGTAGATTTTAACAATCTACTCCATCTCTCTGCAAACGAAGCCTGCAAACTACAGAAACTCCCTTATTACCCTTGTACACACAATATCCTATCTCAGACATGTAAACATATTCAGAAGTTCATTCCGATATTGGTTCTAGAAACTGTTGGAGGTTTGCTTCCACCTTTTCTCACTGCTTGTTATAAAATACCAAGTTCAAAGTTTATTTTGGGTGCATAGAGGTATGTTCACTGAACCTGGTGTCTATTCATATGGCTTACATTAAGGTGCATGAACATAGACTGGGAGCAGCATGTGCATAGACAGAAAGCAGTGTTTGTTGGTTCTAAGAGACAGGTAGGGATACTGGATTAAGTAATTCATTGTGGGGGAAGGGGTGCGTGGGACTACAGGAGGCTAGCAAGTATGATGTGGCAGATTGGTGGATGTGTGCACAGTGGTGGGGTGGAAACTGGGGACTAAAAATAGCCTGGTCAAGGTCAGGGGGATAGGAAGAACACAACCCCTGGGCTGGGATGCATGCATTCAATAGACCAGGCCCCGATCTAAGTTAGCTCACCACCTCAGATGAACTAACTTAGACTGAGCCCACCATTTTTTTGCCCGATGTAACCCACCTGAATAGATGAGCATTCAAATAAACCTAACTCCAGTAAGGTTCATCTAAATGTAATGCCTGTGCATACCTTTATGGCTATTAGAATTCCTAGAACGCACAGTTCTCTCATGTGAAAACCTGAGGACCTTATAGACATATAACACCCATTTGGGTAACAGACATGATTTATTTGACTACCATGCTTTACAACCTTCCCCAACCTCCATAAAATAATATTCTATCATGCCAAAGTCAAGGTAGAATTTCTATATTGGATTTGTGCGTGTATAGGTATCTGTCCAGGAAGTCTTCATACACAAAAAAATCCCAAGAAAAACTTTCCACTTCCATTCCTGAGATGAACCCTCCCTTTAAAATTCTTCCCCCTCCCAGCTTTCTCTGATATGACTATTCATGATGGCACTTCTATTGCCTGGGACAAATGAAAATAAAAGATAATTACCATTCAAAACTGCTCTAAAGAGAGGCTTATGAAATTAAGTCCTGATAAATGATCCCTGTTCACTTGCTCCAGCTTGATAAATGATCCCTGTTCACTTGCTCCAGCTTGGTATAGACACAAGCCCATTCATTAGACAGAATATGTGTCTTAGATTCTGAGTGTGCACCTGAGAAACCCTGAAGAGTTGCATAAGATCTGTGCTCAGGACCCTCTTTAGCTGCCTACACTGCCTAATTGCCAGGCTTAGACAGGTATAAAACAGAAGAAAGAGCAAGTGATCAGGGAATCTCTCTCAGCAGCAGTGTCAGACTCATGGGGAGCGGCTATGGACAAACCTTATGTTTTTTACGGATCACGTGTTACTTATTTAACTAGTAATAAAATGCCATGATCTCCAAAAAATAAATATTAGAAAATCCATTCTCTGGCTTCTATGAACAAACCAATCCAATTATGTTCTGTACTAGTTGTCAAATCACTTTAAAGGGCTATCAATGTGTTCAGATTTCAACTGATAAACTGACTTATTCAACTCTTAACAACAGGAGGCAGAAAAAATAAATTGATCATTTTTCATACAAATACCAGGCTCTCTTTTTACTTCTGAAAGCTCACATTAAAATGGAAAGTATAAAGATGAAAGCATGAGCAAAAGCTCAACAAGCCAGTTTTATTTATATTAGTGCACCAATAATGGCCCTGCAGTGAAAAGAACTGTTACAATACAATTGGAGATAATTATTCTTTAAAAAAATTAAAACATGTCAAAGTGATCAAGACCAACTCATTTACAAAGTTAAAATTGACATCTAGACATGTTCTTTTAGACTGTACAACAAGCAGAATATAAAAGGAAGAGATAGGGACATAATTCCAAAGTTATAAAGATAGTTCTTGATGTCCATGCCTAGAAGTAACCTTGTAGCATGGAAATACTGTACTTATGCTGTAAACCTCCAGCTGTCTTGCTTTCCCGCTCTGGATGAAGAAAGGTCTCATCACAATGTAATAATAATCAAAACTTCAAGCACAGACATAGCTGCCAAGTTATGAACTTTGTTTCTGCCCACTGAATCTTAATCCTTTATGTCATCAACTTCCAGCTGATGCAATTTAAAATAAATGAGGATTTATTTTCTTATATAAAGACTGCCACCTCTGAGTGCCACTCTTGATTCAATGTCCGTGTACTCCCAACCAGCTGAAATTTCCCTTGGCAAGGGAGTACACAACCTGGTACAGAACCAGCTGAAGCAAGGAGCATTTGCATTTGGAATATCACAGTGCTGTCCTTCATGTGGCTAGCCTTGGCCATTTGCAAGGGGGCTATGCCAACCTGCATAAACATGGATAAAGCCAATAGCCCCCTAGCCTGTTTCTGGCTAACTACAAAATGAACCTTTTACAAGTTGCCTGGCCAGCAAAGTCAAGAAAGCAATCAACATGTTTAGTTCAACTAGTAGTATAGTCAAACTAACAGAGCAAAAGGCCTGATAGAAGCACCCATTTACACAGTATTTCCTACACGTGTCCCTATGGTGCATTTGTTAATGCGTCACCATTTAGTACTTCCTTTAGGAAGTAGTAAATGGCAGCACAATAACAGCCCATACAGAGCTGTGCATGCCACACATGGTTATTTTCAGCTGCTATGTCACCATAGCAGCACGCTATAATGAGGAAGTATGTTGCTACAGCAATGTAGATGTGGCATCATGGTTTGTGACTGCTGATACTACGTCGCTGTAATGTGTTGCTATGGCAATGTAGCATCATGTGTAGATGTACCCAAAAAGTCCTTAAGATAGATAACCCAAACATAGTATATTACAGCTTTAGCTTAAAAATGTTAATAGTAGTGACTGATGGAACCACTTGTGTTTTTATGTAGTTTTTCTATAGTTATGTTGATGTAAAAAAGAGGCAGCTATGTCAGTGCAGATCATAATACAAAATAAATTAAAAAAAAACAAATATAGGGCCGTGGAAGTGACATTGTACAATGGTGAAGGAAGGAGATAAGAAATTCTTCCTACCAGAAACTATGATTTTCACAGGACATAAATCCCACCTAACTGATACTTTCAAGGCTACAGAAAGACTGGTTCAATTTTGTTTCCAAAATCTCAGTGAAACAAAGAAACTTAAATGAACCAGTCAGAGAATTTGTCAGAATAAGCCATGTGTAAACATTAGGCAAGGAAGGAAAAATTGGAGAATTCAGCAAATTCAAGATGACCTGTGTGTCCTCTTCCTCCCCCTTCCCGAGTCCCCTCAGGCAGTATAGGTGAAAATCTATATTGTACTGTTACAGGCAGCTAGATAGCTACTGGAATAAGTGTTTCTTCTTGTGCAATGAGTAGGTATGTACTTAATTCATGGAGCCAGCCACTTTTTTTTCCATGGCATTGTCATACCCTTGGGCTGATTTGTCACAGCTTCAACACAGTTTCCATTCCCTCATACCTCTGATTGGCCAAGGGGGATGGGAAACCCACCCCCGGCTGAGAAACAGACAGCCTGAGACCCGGAAGCATGTAATTAAACTCCAGCTTTTCTCTAGGGAGATTGAGAGTCGCTCCCCACTTTGCCCTCCTCATCCCACTTCCCCTCCCTGGGTAAGCATGCAATTCCCACATTTTTTGGTTCCAGAAAGACCATTTTTATGATGCCTCTATGTCAGGGGCGGGCAAAATGCATCTCACCAGGCCATTCCATCTGGTTCATAGTCCCCCCCCCCCCCCAATTTAGAAAATTAATATTTATCTGCCCTTGGCTGCCTGTCATGTGGCCCTTGATGGCTTGCCGAAACTCAGTAAGCAGTCCTCTGCCCAAAATAATTGACCACCCCTGCTCTAGGTAGATTCTGACAACCACTCCCACTCCCCTGCCTGGTGAAGCAAGAAGAAAACCCACCCCATGGTGAGAGATGAACATTTATACCAGGGAGCATATAATTAACCCCAGTTTCTGCTAAACTCTGGGTATTAACTTTCTTTGCAGTTCAAGTAATCACCTTCTAGTGTTCACCCTCATTGCCCATTTAAAGACCTCCAGAAAAGGACAATTGCTTTCTTTCCTCCCCCCACCTCCATTAAGGCTGCTGGCAGCTTCTTTGCCTCTCTCTTCTCTCCAAAGCCTTTCCTGCTTTTTTTCCCCCTGGAGCCCACTGAAATAGAAGGGCTCTGTTTTTCCTGGATGATGGTGATTTTTGTGGGGAACACCTGATAACATTTCCCATGAAGATCATGTAAGCATGAATTAAATATATCACTAGCTATGAGAGTGTAAAGGTCAGGCTGTAGACCTGCCTCTTGCCTCAGTATCTAACCTACCAAAACACCTATAATCAAAATAACTCTAACCCTTTGTAGTATGCAGTTCTTTGGAGACTATTGTTAGCCTAATATGTTTGGACAGCCAACTAGTTGCTGTTATTTCAACCAAAGTCAGTGCTGACCTCATCTCACTCTTACAATTCACTTAGGTACAACCACCTCCTCAGTGTGCTCCTCCTTCTGCCCAAGAGCAGATTTAGCAGAACAGAGAACCTGTTCATAGGACAGATAGAATTCTTTGCTGCCTGGATTTGTCATGACCAATGTCAGGAAATGAGTTGTATATGAACAAAGTAAAACCTACTACTTAACATTAGTTTAGTCCTACACTGTCTTTATACACAGGGAACAAGGAAGGACTTAAACACTGGTATTCAACTTATTCCCATATTGGCTAGGTACATGGTATAAGTGATTGGAAACCAGCCTATGCCTGTAAGAGAACAGAAGTGTTGAACACAAAACCAGTCTATATCTGTTACAGAACAGAAGTTCAGCACACAGACTGAACTGGTCTAAAAATGCCAGAACCTGGTTCAAGATTTGCCTTCTCTCCCACCAAAGGGTGAATGTGTATTTTGTTTGTTACTGATCTAAACTACACTGCTTACAGAAACCCATGTAACTTATATCAATTCTGCCTTGGGCTTTTTGAATGTCAGTACCACTACCTAGCTAGTGTGATTTCTGACAGGTCACTTAGGGAGCTAAGACACAGAGAAGCTATCTTCAAATGGGGATTTTAACACTATTTTACCTAATAGAAGTGTCCAAAGGATAAATACATCAGACTGTGAAGCATACAGATAAAAATACAGCAAAAATATATTCTTCTTTGGCAATCCATCACAGTTGAAGAAGATCATCTTCCATGACTCTCTTATCTGTGGGTCCAAAGATGGCCGATGAAGACTGATCTGGGAATCAACAGACTACTGCAACTTGGGCATGTGCTTCTGTGTGGGGTGAGCAGCTCCAGATTCTTGAGTCGATCTGTGACACACTGTTTCTTCCACTCCTGCTTTTCCATCTCCTCTTGTTGTCATAAGGTTTCAAAGTACTAAGATCCTTGCAGCAAACTCTTCCTCCATTTGGACTGGTCCTGGGCAATAGTCTCCCATGAGTTGATATCACTATTGCATTTTTTCAAGTTGCCCTTGAGGATGTCCTTCAAGTGCTTTCTCTGCCCTCCTCTTGAGTGTATGCCTTAACTGAGCTGGGAGAATAAAACTTGCTTTGGGAGCATAGAGTCAGACACCTGGATAACGTGGCTGGCCCAGTGCAGTTGATGTTGAATGATCATAACCTTGATGCTCTTGGTGTTTGCTTGTGAGTGCCGCGTTACTCCTAAGGCCCCTTGATCGTGCCAATTTGGCTCGCTGGGCACCCTCAGTTCTCACCTGCCATGTCTTAATGGATTTGTAGTATAGGGAGGCTGCCTTTAAGTCCTCTTGGACATGATTTGATGGACTCTCTGAACCCTGTGGGTTCCCAGACCCCTTGTGGGTCTCACTTCAAAATAGATGTCACAGGATACCCCAGCCTTATGGGCCATATGAGTGGATCCAACTGCCCCTTTACCATGTCCCAAGCCTTGCGGATGGCATTGACTTTGTTGGGTCTGGGCCTTGGTATGAATTGGCCCCCTTGTCCTCTCTGGGCTCTCCGCAGCCCTGTTGCTGCACCCTGCTGGCGTTGGGGCTCTCCACAGCCAAAATGCCATGCAGGGCTCTGTGCACCCTAAATGCTATGCCCTCGCTGGTGCCGGGGCTCTGTGCACCCCAAATGCCACGCCCTCACTGGCGCCGGGGTCCCCATGCTACAGTGGACCCCAATGAAGCCTCCTCCTTCCCCAAATAGCCTCACTCAAACCACTGGCCTTATAAAACAGCAAACAAAATGCAAGCCCCTAAGCTATAACATAACAGAAGCTGCCTGGCTATAATACAACTTGGGTCACACAGGGTGTGCTCTGCCCCTCAACAGTTCTAGAAGCTGCACCTCCAGTCAGGCCTCTCCCCTTTGCTTCCTCTGGGAGAGCTCCTTTTCCCTTGGCTGCTGGCAAAGAACTGCCTTCCTGGTTTCAGCCCTGGGGTTTATATACGAGCCAAGCCCTGCCCCTTTGGGTCAGCTAAATGCTGACAGGTGTGGGCCAACTAACTCCTCCTGGCTGCCCTGGTAACCAGCAGCTGGGACTCCCAACTGACTGCAGTTCCAGCCCTTAAAAGGAGCACGACACCCTAGTGCCCTGTGACAGTGAGAAGACGCTAATGTTGATTTATCTTTCTTCCCGCTGGATTCAAAGGATTTTCTGCAGGTACCATCAACTCCTCCACTGACCTGAGGTATCTCTTGTATACTGGCCATGTCTCAGCTCCATATAATAAGGTGGGGATCACAACTGCTTGATAAACTGAGAAGATGTCACAATCCTTGAACACCCATTTCCTTAGGCATCTGAAGACTGTACTTACATGTTTGAGGCAATGTTGGATTTCTTTGTTGAAGTCAGCTGTCAGCCTTCTGCTTTCTTCTACTGAAGTCAACCAAGATATCGGTTGATTTCCAATACTCAACATTCTCTAGAGTCTCACCATGAATCTGAATTACCAGACCTGGGAAATGCTGATTAAAAGCTTGTTGATGGAGGACCTTAGTCTTCTGAATGTTAAGCATTCATCCTATTTTCTTTTATGCCTCTGTAAAGACATCAGTGATTTCCTGAAGGTCTTCTTCTGAGTGATCACAGACTATGGCATCATCACCATACTGGAGCTTCATGACTGAGGTCAAGTTGGTCTTGGTTTTGGCTTGCAGTCAGCCAAGATTAAACAGCTTACCTTCAATTCAATAGTTTAGCTCCACTTCAACTACAAGCTTGTTAGTGGTCAGATAAAGCATCACAGTAAAATATAGTGAGAAGAGTGTTGGAGTGATAATGCAGCTTTGCTTAACTCTCATTTTATCCTCAAAGTGATCTGTGATAGAGCCGTTACTGA
Source organism: Alligator mississippiensis (assembly GCF_030867095.1). Classification (NCBI taxonomy): domain Eukaryota; kingdom Metazoa; phylum Chordata; order Crocodylia; family Alligatoridae; genus Alligator; species Alligator mississippiensis. Next base: position 169,228,436 of record NC_081826.1, on the reverse strand, counting down.
GAACCATCACTTGCATACTGTTATGGAGCAAGCAAACAATGGTGATGAATTTTGATGGGTATCTGTACTTCAGAAGGATTCTCCACAGTGATTCTCCCTTGAGAAATTTGAAGGATTTTGTGAGGTCAAAGAAGGCCATGTAGAGAGTAAAGCAAAAAGATACCACTGGGAGTTAGCATGGGGGCGGGGTGGGGGGAGGTAGGGGAAAGCCATTTTAGATTTTAGGTCTTCAGCTTTGTGGGTCTGCCAAATTTAAATAGCCAGCTGTCTGAGATCATGCTGGGAGAAAAAAGTTCCTGAGAGGGTAGACCTGTATTTTAGAAAGTTAGTTCATAAACAAAATGGTGCTATAGGGGTCTCTATAACTTAGTTACTACAAAAAAGACTCCTTGGATTTGACATGAAGTTGCTCCTATGATTATGTTAAACAGAGCTGATATGTTTAATTATGCAGTCAGGCAGCATAAATTCCCCAGGGTTGCCTAGTCAATGTATGCAGTCCTTGGATAACCCATTCTGACTATATCTCTAAGCTCCTTAAATTCTCTAATGTTTATGCAGTTGAGAGCCACGGTGAGGACAAACAATGAAAGTGGGCAGATGAAGAAAACTGAAATGTCCATTATAGTTTGCTACTGAAATATGGATCAAATAATGAAATATGTTTAAAATTTGGGAATGAGGAAGGCCTTCACCTCCAATGAGGCCACTGTTATTTGCCTCTAATAGTGAGGACCTCCTCTTCCCGGTGACTGCACTAAGCACTAGCCTTGCTCCCTCTTGTGTTCTTTCTGTTCCAGTAAATCTTGAACTCTTTTGAGAGAGTGGAAGAGCTTCAACAGGGTAGGAATTCTCACATGCCCTCAAACAATTTCTAGTCTGGCGGGCAGAGCCAGACTAGAAATTGACCATGACACATGTGGGTTTCAAAAATCCTTAGGAAAAGCAGGGAATTGAAGTCTCCTGTAAGTGCTATAAACATTAGGTGATTTATCAGGTGGCAGCACTGCCGTAGCAATGAAGTTTGGCACCCAGGGCAAAGCCTGCAGCAACAGCCCACCATCGCCCCATTCATAGATCTGGGAGGCACATGTTTGTCTGGGAGGGCATGCAACGGTGGGAGCTGCCTTTCCCTCATCCCTATGCCCCCCCAAACAAGATGCTCATGGCTCCTTCCCACACCCCAACCCAGCTGGGTAGTGCCTGTTGGTGCTCTTTCGCTTTGGCACCGGCGGCAGTCGCCCTGTTTGCCCTCCCCCTTGCTATGGCACTGGGGAGCAGCACTTTCTCCTTTGCCTATGTATTTAAAGAAAGGAGCCACCCCCCACTTCACTTTCAAAGGACAGGTTGTAGGTGCCTAACCTCAGGGGTAGGTTCCAACTGGTACATCCTATATGGAAGGGATCATGTCTTTGCAGCCCTGAGTAAAGCACCTGAGTGCTAAGGAGGGGCAAAGTGTAAGCCACAGTTCTCTCCTCAGGATTTTCTATTAGCTAGGAATCAGTGATTCAAAATATAGGTTATTTTGGATCCCACTCTGAAGAACTGATCTTTTTCTCACCTGGTTTGTTGGAGGCCTAGACACTTAACATAGGGTTTTGGATTCCATTGTAGGACTTTTTCTCAGGAGACTGGGAATGGCCTCTTGGGTCATTAATTACATAACCTTGTATTCACAGGCAGTCATTAACTGAAGAAGTCCTCAAAATTGCTACTTCTAATCCTCATCCATGGAACAAATTCTGAAACAACACAAACTCTGTGTAAAATGCCATGGGTAAAATCAAGGGCAACAAGTTCACTGGCCACTTCACCAACAAGGACATAGTTAATAATGCACAACAGCACTAGGGGAAGGACCATGACCCAAATTACAAAGGAAGACATAACCCCGCCTCTCCCCTTCTTCCCCTCCAAAAAAAAACCAAACCCAAAACACTCACAATCCATGCTAGGGAAAAATAAGGCACTATGATGCTGGACATTACAATGCTTAAATCTCTTATTTGATTGTAACTTAAAGTCACCATCCCATATGAGTACTACAGTTTTCAAAGCTCACAGATTGCAGGTTCACAGGAATGGAAGCACTTCACAAATGAAGGAAATTTCAAAATTGGAGTAGGACTTTTTCACATCCTGGGCTAATTCAAATACTTTTCTTCAACAGGGCAATATAACTTTCACTTAAATTAGGAAGAACTTCTGCCTAATCCCTCTGGGCCTGCATTCTTTCAGCCTACTGCAGAATTTAATCGCTCATGCAAAACTTCAATTTCCTTATGTAGTTTTGCAACAGGCATTCTAAATGCAAATTTTCGGAGGAAGAGGAAAAAAACCACTACAGATGTGACAGGAAAACCTACCTATAATTAAAACCTAATTAAAATCCAACCACATAAACTGTGGGATCTACCCATTACTGATGTAAAAAAGTAGGGGGGTAAGGGAACAATGGTTTAATTTTTCAGTTTGTCTTTAAATAGTTCTTTCTCACTTGCTGTCTTCTACCATATAGTATTTTCCCTTTCTTAGAGAATCTGCAAACAGCTTTTTGCCTAAAACATGTGCTCATGCATATGCTACATGGCTTTACTCATAAACTAAGTTGGTTTGCACAAAGATATTAGCTGTGCAATTAAAGTAGCTGATTTGCAGTCCCAAGAACAAGCTATGTGTATGCAATGGTTGAGTGTAAAAAAATAAATAAATAAACAAGCACACAACCTCCACCCCCCAAAAAACCAACCTGTGGGTAAAAAACCTAAACTGTGGGCATTTGAATCTAAATATTTGGCTTTAAAGAGCTTTTTGACTACATGTTGTCTCATTCTTACAGCTATATCAAAGCCAATATTAGTCACCAACCTGTAAGACTTACATCTTCCCTTCCTAATTTTTACCTGGTGGTGTTCTTTCTACATTAAGCAGAAGGACAGGAAAAGGCTCTACCAGACAGCTTTATATAAAATACTATAATAATAATTACACTGCTAGGAGAAAGACAGCTATAACATAGTAGCAGTCAATTACTCTTTACCAAATGGAGAGAACAAGACCAATTAGTTCCAAAGTAAAGGGCATGCAAGCAGCACAATAAAAGATCATAGGAACTGACATTCATTCACCCATCATCTTACAGAGAGCACATTTTCATCAATCAAAGTTTAAGAGGAAAAATGACAAGTGCCTAATTCACAAAGAACAATTCTTTGTTGCCCATGAAATGGCCCTTACTCAGGGGCCATATCCAGAATATAAATCCAATATAGGTACAAAAAGTAACTGTAACAAGTGTGGACTGAGTTTACTGGTCAGCACAAAAATGTATAGCTTCCAGACTGTCCTGTGAAAAGCTGTACTATCACACTAGGGCAGTAGATCTCAACCTTTTTTGATGGACTTATGGCACCTTGATTGACTTATGGCATCCCCCAAAAATGCTATCTTTTTTTGACTACAGGAAAATATTAGAGCAACTCTTCTGTTACAAAGAACTCAGAAAAAACCACAACAGGGTGACATGCTTTAACACTATAGATTCCTATGTGAAAACCCTGGGTTGACCTTGTGAATCCTGTATGCACGCTTAACTGTGCTAACATTATGTGGCATCACCATGACACATATGAAAGGATATCAAGGCACCCTGATTGAGAATCACTGTTGAAGCCCAGGAGTGGGATTTAAAATGATAAGTGACATCAAGGAGTAGCATGTTGTTGTGACAAATCTGAAAGCTCACATGATTATTGGGCTCATCAATACATCAGAGATTGAATTCTCTTTTTATTAACAGTGTTCAACTTGATTGGTTTCACCAAAGATACTGCTGTCCGGACTTATACTAATATAAACAAGATAGAATCTAGCCCGACATATTTGTAGAAGAAAGATGTTCCTCAGAGTATTAGCTAGTCTGAGACATGGAACATTAGGTATAAGTACTCATTCATCAAAGGTTTTCAGTGTGACCTTAGGCAAGTCACTAATATAGTTTGTGCCTCAATTCCTTGTCTATAAATGAGTGCTTCCCCTACTCATAGGTAGGGATGATGTTGTGAAGCCTGGGATATCCTCAGCTATGACAGTAATGTGGGTCATGTCAGTACCTTGAATAAGCCACTAGTTGGTCCTTTAAATGCAATTTTAAAATTCTGTAACACAAAGGAAATGACTGAGATCTTCAAGACTTTTACCTTTACTTTTATTTTTATGTGAAGAGAAAGGCATCTCTATTTACCTAGCAAAACTGTGATGGAATATATTGTTTCAACACTTGGCAAGACCACTTCACCCAAGAATATGTACTAGATATTTATAGCTTTACACCAAAAACTGTTTACTTATTTTAGTGGCAGGCAAAAATGACTGAAATAAAAGAAAATGGATTTTGATTTTTAGGTAATCTGTCCCAAACATTGCTTGTTTTTTAGCTTCTCTGGTCAAATCCTGCCTTCAGAGTTATCTTGTACACTACCTCCTCTGAGCTCTGTGGGAGTTGTACATATATTTTAGGAACACTGCTTTAATGAGTCTTTTTTTGCACAGATTCTGCCCTAATATTATGGGTCTGATGAGGACAGTGTTGAGTCCCAGGGCTCTTGTGAAGATACAGGCCTCATGTTGATTGCACTAGTTTTCCACAGGATCTAATTATGTGTGTGTGAGGGGCTGTCGGGGCACAAACCCTAGTTCTTCATCTCCAATATCCTACCACCTCCACAGTGGATTCTCCACACCTGTATTTGTTTCCTCAGAGCATGCTTCCCCTGCTTGTTTTACTATAGGGAATTGTGTCCTCTTAATTTAGGTTCTTCAGGTGGAAACAGAAGTGCAGCTCCCCAGTGTAACTGGGAACACTTTGCAGGAAGTGTTTTGAGTTACAATGATCCCCCTGACCAAACAGAAGTTTGTTGTTGGTTCCAGGGGAAGAGGAATCTAGCTGCTGGCTGCAACCTGCAGCTGGTTTCCCCTATCAACAGCCCATCTTCCCCGTCAGGCTAGAAAGTTTTCAGGGGGGAAAGGGAGCAGGGGGTGCTCATTCGTGGGGATTCCCCAGCTGGTGCTGGAGGGTGGGGTGGGCAAATTGGAGCTACTCCACTTCAGGGGGGCTCCGATACATCCATCCCACCCTTCAATAGGGGTTGAAAAATCCCCAGATTGAACTCCTTCTGCTCCCTTTCCCCCCTCAGTCATTTTTTAAGCTGTCTGCAGCTGTGCACTCATGTTTGGTCATGGCTATAGGCTGTTTTCTGTGGTGAGATTGGGTGAAAATTATCACTTCTGTCTACCTCCTTCCTGAGTCTGAAGACCTTAATTCTGACCCATTCAAGTTAAAGGGACCTTTGACACTGACTTTATGTTGTGTAGGATTATACCCAGAGCACTGACAATTGAGACTTTCTAGGCTTTAGAGTAGAATTAGATCTCACATATAATTGTATAAATCTGGAGTTAGTTACTTCATAGAATCAGCAGAGCTCAGAGGGAATAAAATGATTGTATCAAAATCAGTTACAATATTTTTAATCACCAGAATTGGACATTAAAATGGAAACAGTATGGGTTTTCTCTCTTCTGCACCAATGCCTTTTTTCTCTCCTTTTCATTGGGTGGGTGCCAGAAAGCATGCACATACATCATTCATCACCCTATTTGTCCTTCACTCCCATGCTGATAAAATCATTCTATGCCAAACTTCAGCCTAAGTGACCATTTTAAATAAAATTCAGGTCATACATATCTGCCTACCCTTAAAAAAAGAGAATTACTACAAGCATTCTCTACTTACTCCAAGAGTCATGTCAGTGAGAGTCATTGATTTATTGTCAACATATCCAACCTCATGTTGATAGCATCTGTAAACACTTTCATCCTTTTCTAACATGCCCATCTAGGAAATAATGAACAATCCTTACCAACCTCCAGGAGCTGCAGGTGGGGTACAACATTTCTGTTTTTGTGTTGAGTGTTTATAACAGTGTTGGGAGCTCTCTCTACTGCAAGAGACCTTTTTCTAGCATAAGTGCCCTGGGTCCATAGAATCTCTCTCGGACACATACCTGTATTAATGTGCATGGCACACATCGCACACTAAATTATTTTTTAGCTTCTCTTGACCTCTGTTTTAGGTGAAAACATCCAGTATTTGAGGGAAAAAAACTTACCCCCTCCCACCTTAGGCACTTTAGAAATATTTACTCTTAAGTGCCTAAGTTATTTAGGAGCCTAAGAACCAGATCATATACCTACAGGGTATATATGCCTACAGGGCATCTAACTGGACTTAGGTGCCCCAAAATGAATCTATTCCACTCTATTCAAATCCCTGAAACTCTATTAATGTATCTACTTTTAATCTAACACACCATCATCTTACTTGAAACCACAAAAAGCCTCAAGAAGGAGAAGGACCCATCGATCTTTTGTTGTAACAGTTTTTCAGGGACTCAAGCATGGTGGAGTGGGATTTTACTTATGAACTTAAGTCTAGTGATGTGCCTAATAAGTGGCTCCACAACAGAATCTAAGGGTGCCTATACATGAGCAGGCAGGCTGCTCCAATGTGCTGGAATTTTGTGGCAATTACCATGCTCCAGCAGCCACCTACATCTTGTGCATCAGTCTCCCCATACTTCAAAATGGTAGCAGGGGTGCTTTATCTAAAGTTTGTTCAATGAGCTTTACATAAAGTTTCCCCACCGCCATTTTGAAGCACAGGGACACTGATATATGAGCTACTCCAGGAGCTTTAATTGGAGCAGCTCTAATTAGCTCAGACTGCTGAAATGCAAAAAGTACATTTTATATTTAAAAAGTGCCATGCAAATGATAAAAATGAACATAGGTTATCATTAGTTGTTGATAGAGACCAGACATGATAGTAGTTAGCCAAACTTGCTGGGATAGCTTTGTGATAAACTTGAACATACTTGTGGAAATTAAGGTTCTAGAAAGTACCATGTATGGGGAGAGGAAAAGGTCTTAACAGCTTTATCATGATGGGCAATCCTGAAATATACACTAATAGTTCTAAACATGTACACAAAGAGAAAAATAAAATCAGAGGTTAACATTTTCTGGGAATCAGATACAGACTTCAGGTGTGGTTTGTTAGAATGAAGTCATTTTCATGGACAGAGGTGATGGAAAAAGTATCTCCACTGCACAAGACAAGCTGGTTGGATTCATGCATTTGATGGGTGCATAAAATCACCAGCAACATGTATAAGTCTAGTTATTTACAGCATCCTGGAGATATTGTCTCAGAATAGAAGTTGCAAGCATAAGAGAAGCATCAATGACCTTTAAACCCCTCCCAACCCAAGAGGAATGCATTTTTAAACAGCTAGTATTCTGGATGAAGCCAGCTTACTCTGACAGCTGAGAGTTCAAAGCAAGCTTGTATCAGAGACAACATCAAGCAGCAGCAGCAATACAGCCTAGCAAATAGTTACCTCATTGTCATGCAGAGCCTAATTAAAAGATTAGACTTAGAAAGTGGCATCCAAGGTGTGCGCACAAAAAGGCCAGCTCTGTGTGAAATTGCCTTTCTTGGCACACATGACTTTCTAAGTGTGGAGCTTGTGCCATTCTGAATGCCAGCAGACAGCTGCAGTGGGACTTTTTCAGCTGTGGAACAAAAGATGTATTCTTCACCTGCAGTGCTTTGCTTGATAATATTGCAATTTCATTCTCATTTTAGAGTGATGACTAAATTTAAACTCCCCAGCCATAATTAGGAAGACTTAGAATAATGACAGAAGGAATGCACTTTAGCTTTTCTGGATAGGAGGAGGCTGTGTTCCTGACAGAGTTTGCAATGAGACAGGATGTCCCAATGAAGGACAAAAGCTTTTCGATTTTAACTTATTTTCAAGAAGCTTATGAGAAAGGGACTTTAGTTGTAGCCACGCACTGGTTAGTTAAGGAGTAATGGGGTGGGCTCATTCTGTGTGTTGGTGAAAAATATGAGAGACATTTTCAAATGCTTGTATAGGGTAAACCCCCTCAATTGAGAGGTTGTTGGGGATAGTTCATCTTTTTCCCCACAGAAAATATCAATGATATTACAGAGATAATAATGATAAAAAATCCAATTTAAAATAATATTTCAATGCCCCATGAGAACTATACTTCAGGTGCCTCCTGCTTCCATTCAATAGGTTAGATCCTTTGGTTGGAGACCCTTTCCCTCACAGTGTACTCCACTCTCCCCTCCTGGAGAGGAATATCATGGGCAATCCCATCCATGATGAATCATCACAGAGGGAAATTGGGCATGAAGCCAACCTATAGGCTACATACAGACAGTTAAAAAGCTTGAGGATGAATCAATTCAATCTTCACAGTTTAATCTAACCTGAGTAGACTGAACAGATAAGCAAGTGAACAGACATGCACTTTTGATTCCAGAAATGCAGCCATATCAGCCACATGCCTGCAGTGGCCCGGGGTGGGGGGAGGAGGGGGAGGAAGGGCAGCTAGAGCAAGCCTCCCTGGTTAACTGAAGCATACAGGTTTGGCCAAGGCTACCTCACCTACACTGCGAGGTATGGTTTGCAGGGTAATTGCAAAGCATCCTGGGATGCTAAGGGACTGTGAGTTAACTTAAATCTGGAGGGGGCAAAAGTTCAATAAACCAATTTAACCTAAATCACTTAAGTCTGATACTACATCCATCCAGGTTTATCTTAAACCAGTTTCAGCCATTTTGAAAGCAGTTTATCTGCACTGAACTTATGTTGTGTTACAGATTTAAACCAATTTCTGACCACTTATATCAGTTTATGTGTAATTTCTGTCCTTAGCCATAGAGGCAAATAAAGCCACATGAGCATTTCCAAATTGAAATATTATGGTTTTCAGGAATTTGCTTTAAAATTTTTAAATGTTCCGTGGAAAACAATCAAAATAGGACCCCCAATTTTCCAGCAAAAAACAGGATCAGCAAGAATGTAAAATCAAATCTGTATTGACAGAATAGGGTAAAACTCCATAGCTAGCAGCACTGCTGAGAACAATATGGGGGTTACAGCCAATAACAAAATCAACATGAGTCAGCAGTGTGATGCTGTTGCAAAAATTAAAACAAAACCACTAAAACAAAAACACAAATACAATTTTGAGTTGCATAAACAGAAGTAGTATTTGCAAGAAATGTGAGAGTGCCACTCCAGTCAGCAGCTGTTAGACCTTATTTGGAGAACTGTATCTAGTTCTGAACACCCTAGAAGAATGTACAAATATTTGGAATACATCCAAAAGCAAGCAACAAACATGATAAAGGGGTTGAAATGTAAGCTGTATAAGAAAAGAGAACTAGGTAGGTTTCATTTGGAGAAAGGCGAATCAGAGTGAGAACATCTTAGCAGTTCTCAAATATTTAAAAGGCTTTTGTAAAGAAAAGAAAGAATAACTGTTCTCTCTTGTCAGAGGGCAGGACACAAATAATGGCCTGGTTTAGATCGAACCTCAGGAAAACGTAGTCATTTTAAGAACAATAAGATAATACCACAAGTTACCTAGGTAAGGTATATAGCTCCCTTCACTAAAGGTTTTCAATAAGAGGCTAGATAGGCATATTTCTGGGTTGGTTTAGGAATCACAAGTCTCATACCCATGCAGGGGTATACTAGCTATCCTTTGATACCTCTTACAACTCTATGGTTCTAACTTTTTTGTTCAACCACTCACTGACAATTAAAGGTAGCAGATAGATGCATGTAATATTTCCAAGGGGGGTGACTAATCATATGCAGAGTGTATGCATACTTGAATGGATGGCTGGATACAAAATGGCTCAGGAAAAGGCTGTAGACTCAGGATATAGGTGCACAAAGTCTGGCTCAGAGTTGCTTGTATGATGGTTATGTCACTTTGGCTCAGAAAATAGACATATAGGAAGCACCAGGGTTTTAGGAGCTGGTGAAAGAAAAGGATGCTGGGAAAGAGATGGCTTTAGAATAGGGAGAAAGAGCAAGCTGAGATATGGGAGATAGCTGCTAAGGAATGGGTAAATAATGGTGTTGTAGTTTGCTCTGGGGCAGGAAACAAAAGCAAAAAAGTGAGCCTTTCAAGTAGAATTAACCTGATAGCACATCTACTTGTCTTTTGTCTTAGCATATTTAGAAATGGACAAGGCTAAAATCATATTAATCTCATTAACACATACTAATGACATATTGGGGCAAGGTCTTACAGCCTTGCTTGTACAGCCTGGGCTGTTTAAGAACTGCACTGTCATGAAACCTTTCAGGACCATGACATGATGATCAACACCGGGAGTAAATGCTTAGTTAGCTTCTGTATTAGTCCCAATAGCATTAGGACTAATAGGCTTTAAAGCACCTTAGTATAGCTACTTTGTTCCACCAAAGCACTTTAATACATGCTTAACTTGCATACCATTGCACCCATTCATTTTGAGGATGAGTGAATCTTATCAAAGTTAAGCACATGCTTAAATGCTTTCCTGGATCATGGCCATGTTCTCCTCCATTAATAAATATACAAATGAAAATTATGAAGTACATTTTCCTCTGAACAGTAAGCTCTGTATCGAGTATCAGCTTTGTGAACTATATACTACCAAAAATGATTTTTATTAAAAAGACATTGCAAAGTAATCTAATTTAATTAGGAAGAATTATTAGAGACTTAAGAGAGAATTATTAGCATCAAAAGATATAGTATTGACAGTTCAACTTAGTTATAGTCCCCCTCTTATTTATTTAAATATCAATATAATTATCAGACTTTTATTACTCCATTTACATTTCAACTCACAAAAACAAATTTCTAGTGATATATTTTGTCTAAATTAATTATATCTACTACTACCAGCCCTGAAGCTAGAGGGAGCTCTTTTATGGCACAGTAAATCAGAATGGCTAAAGCTATCCCATGTTCTGGATAAAGCCTGAACTTTCTTTCAAGCAGAGGTGTAATGTATGCCGCATGAAGGGTTATAAGCTTCTCAACATAGAAGTGAAATCAGTTAACAGTGACATATAGTAATATAATATTAGTATTTACTTTGATAGATCAATCTCAAAATACTTTACAAAGGTGAAAACTCTTAGCACGTTTCAGATGCATGTTGATTGAGACCCTAAGAAACTTAAATTTGTGCTTAAATATTTTATTGAAACATTAAAATGAGTCACCTTGAGCCACACAAAGAGCAGCCATAACAAATAGCAAGGTCTCTTGTTTCCAATGTCTAAGTCCTAACTATTGAGTATAGATATATGTAACACTCAGACAAGTTTCAATGCAGTTTAAACCTGAAGTGGACAGGCATATAAGCCCATTAAATTGGTTTGAAACCACTGAGAACAGTTCAAAATGTGTACCTGGACAATCATAATACCCTTATGAACCAGGTCACCTGTCCAATGTTATATGTGGACACCAAGCAATACATGATATGGCTCTAGTGTCTTTCAGGCATTGCACATACTTCAGGTCTCCACTCCGACTTTGCAATTGGCTGGTCTGGCATGTGTCCAGAACTATAATTCCTTTTTTTTCATTTTATTGGCACTTTTAATAACTTTAACTGTAAAGTAACTGTAAAGTTTTCTGTAAACCCTTACCATGTCCCCCCCCCCCCAAGCCTCCCTTTTTTAAACTGAATAGGACTAGCCTCTTTAGTCTTTTCTCATATGGAAACCCTTCCATATTACTAGTCATCTTTGTTGCTCTTCTCTGTACCTTATCTAGTTCTTCTATATGCTTTTTCAATTGCAAGGGACCAGAACAGTGTTCAAAGAGTGGACACAGTATGGATTTATAAAGGGGCCTAGATACTTTCCAGTTCGTTCACAATTCCCTTCTTAACAATTCCTAACATTTTGTTTTCCTTTTGATGGCTGCTGACCACTGAGCTAGTTTTTAGCATACTGTCCACAATGACAATCAGGTATTGTTCCTGTGTGGCAATAGCTAGTGTAGAGCTCTTTATAGTGCAGGTATATTTTGCATTATTTTTACCCATGTGCATCACTTTACACTTATCTATTTTGAATTTCATCTGCCATTTAGTTGCCCATTAGTTTCCAGAACCTTCTATATTTCCTTGCAGTCTGCCTTGGTCTTTACCACTTTGAATATTTTTCTGTTATCTGCAGATTTGGCCACCTTGCTACTCACCCCCTTTTCCAGATAATTCATGAATATATTAAATAGTCCCTGAGGGACCTTGCTGTTTACTTCTTCCCATCCTGAAAACTAACCATTTATACTCATTCATTGTTTTCTAACCTTATGGAAGTTTATAATCTGCAAGTGGCCTTTCCTTGTAATCTCTTGATTACCTAAATTCCTGTGGCAGGGAATCTTTGGGTGCCTGCCACTTTAAGGGCAGAGGCAGGCAGCTACCAATTGCCTGATGAGGGCAGCCATTTTGAACACAAGGAATATAAAAGCTGCAGTTTGCTGCTGCCAGGTGAGGCAGAAACATTGTCTAGCTGAGTTGCAACAGGAACATCCTTGGAGTAAGGACAGGAGCTTAGGGGAATGGTTTGGAGGCTCCTGGTGGGGCTCCTGGTGGCATGGAAGTCCCCAAGAAATGCCAGACCAGTTACCTCCCCAGTGAAAGGTAAGGAGGGGCTCCTTAACCCTAACCCCCATCTTCACGTGGGTTTTGGAGGCAGGTGAGGGAGTAGTGGGGCCAGGTATGCTCACATGTAGGTGCCTGAGCAACAGAAGAATATAAGGTCCCTGAGATCCCAGAGCAGGTAGTGTGGAGAATATTGGAAGGCCTTGCACAGAGTAGGGTTGAAGTGTGAGTAAGCCTGTAGGGCTGTGCATGTGAGGGGGCTAAAGTCAGAGTAGGCCTGAAGGACAGCCCAAGGGGTGCACTGACTAGGGTTGAGTGGGAGTAAACTTGAAGGACATCACAAGGGCCAGCCCTGTGAGAAGCTGTGCCTGGTGAGAGGCTTAGGGAAGAATTAGCCCAGGGTTTGGCATAAGGCCGACCCACGTAGAGTAGAGGAACTCGTGGGAACCAAAGGTTCTGCGTGACGAAGCCAGTATGAGAGTAGCGAAGCCTGATGGCCCAAGAGTGGCTACTCAAAGAGGAGCAGGGCAGTGGAGTGTGTCCTGGTAAGTATGGGCAATATGCCAGAGGCCCTGGTGAGAGAGTGGTAGAGTGGAAGAGGCCTCCTGTGAGAGGGGAGGTGGTATGAATGTGTGTATGTGTATGGAGCCTAACTTTGGACTCAGTTTGCTCTGATCTCAGAGCAGGAGTAATGTTAATCTGGATGCCATCTGTGAGGCATGGGCTGCAGTGTAGGGGAGGTTTGGAGCCACAGATAGCACCCCCTGGCATCTGGACATGTAATGGGCAGTCTCCCATATTTACCATCTGTTTGTAGGAACATCAAAGTCATGACAGGTGAGACTGGGCAGATTTCCCTGTAGCAACAGGTGGACAGGCTAACATGAGACCTAACCCCAAGAGTTTCCCTGTCACACTTCTTTAAGAGCATCTGAGGGAGGACTTTGTCAAAGGCTTTTTGGTAGTTCAGATGTACTATGTCAACTGGATTACCCTGATCCACCTCTTCCATCCTCAGGAACAACAGCAGCCCCCTCTCCCTTCCCTTGGCAAGAGTGACAGTTGGTGCTCAGGAGAATAGGATGATATGGTGAAAACTAATCTCTTACCCTTGGATTTTAGCCCAGCAGTCAGACAGTATCTGTCATAATCATTTGAGCCTGCAGCAATCCCCTCCTTCTCCTCCTACACCCACCCACAGTTATCTGCTTGGTGGTTTTGCAAGTGAAATTGAGTTGACTGGGGAGAGTTCAACCCTCTCAGACAATTTTCTACTGTCCCAGTGCACTAAGTACTTTAATCCTATACCACTTAAACTAAATTAAAGATAGCTTCTCCATATGCCCTCCAATATTCTGAAAGGTTCTTCGTCTTCACCCTTATATAGTGTACTAGAAAAGATGTGAAAGGCTATTACATGAGGTTCTATTTTTTTTTTTTTTTTTTTTTTGCATGGAAGAGCATGGGAGGCCTGAAATATAGTGGGTTCAATGCAACTCAACAGTACCAGGAATGGAGAGACCAGATAAGGAGAATGAGCAAACACTACAAACCACCCTTGTGCTGTGGTCAGTCCAGAAATTTCACTTGCTATCAACTTTCTTAATCTTATCCCACATTGCAATCGCACACTTCATTCACTCAATGGTGCTGTCTTTGGCTATCCAGTTGCCAATATTGTAACTATACATCTCTGGATTAGTCAGTCTAAAGAAGGAAGAATTGGACCCAAAAGAATTTGCACAGCTATCCGCTCAGTTTACAGGTTGAAATGAGATTTTTTTTTCCAGGCAACACAACAAGCGCAACTTCTGAAAACCAATCTACGTTTCTCCTGCATTGTGTATCTTTATTCAAGTGCTTCCCTGCTGAGCTATTCCCCTCATGTTCAATATCACCAACACTTGAGATTCTGGAATAAGAATTTAGCTGGAAATGCAACCAGAAAAAAGGATTTGCTCAGGTATCCCATGATCTGTTTTACAGGACAACTTTAGTTGGCTACTTGCTTGAGCAGAGCTAGAAGATGCATATAGGAGTGAATATAGACAGTAAATAATAAAAAATGCCTCATCTGATTCAGTTGATTTTTTTCTTTTTATTGCATAGTTTAAACGTATAATGAAAGAAATTGTAAAATGAAGAGTACACACTAAAAAAAAATCATTAGTTCTTCCATTGACTTGCATTATTGTATTTTATTATTTGTTGTTATTACTTATTACTGACAAGTAAGAAATAGCATAACAGAGAGGAGTGGCAGCAAAGCATGCCTCTACCAAAAGGAAGAACGTATACAACCTTTAGCTTGCTTGCTCTTGCTTCATTCAAACCAAGTGATAAAAACTACCACTGGCTTCTTGGGAAAAGGTTTGAGTCCCTAGGTCCTGATCTGATATGTTACGGACCATCTCTGACTTCAGTGGAGCTCTGCACATGTGCATGGATTAACCCACCCACAGCTGACAGCAGAATCAAACCTTCATTTATAACTGTTTGCCTTACTTAGAAAATAGATGTTTTTCATAGATCCAGAGCTTGTTAGGGGCTGGAAGGGACCTTGCAGATCATCGAGTCCAGCCTCTTTGCTCTAGGAAGGAAGACAACTGGGGTTAAGTGACCCCAGCGAGGTGACTGTCCAGTCTCCTCTTGAAAACCTCCAGGGTAGATGACTGTACCAATTCTGGAGGGAGTTCATTCCACAGTCTGACACCCTGACTATAAAGGAGTTTTTCCTGGTATTAAGTTTGAAGCAGTCTTCCAGGGGTTTGTACCCATCTGTCCTGGTCTTCCCCGGGGGTGCTCTAGTGAACAGTTGTTCACCAAGCTCCAGATGCACCGATATAATGGTAAGGCACTATCAGGTCCCCTCTCAACCTTCTCTTCTTTAGGCTAAAGAGGCCCAGGTCCCTCAGCCTTTCCTCATATGCCTTGCCTTGCAAGTCTCTGATCCTATGGGTGGCTCTTCTCTGAACCCTCTCAAGTTTTTCCACATCCTTATTGAAGTGCAGTGCCCAGACCTGAATGCAGTATACAGTGGGAGTATCACTTCCTTAGCTTTACATGTGATGCATCGGTTGATGCATGTCAGTGCATTATTTGCCTTGATGACCACCGCCTCACACCAATGGCTCATATTCATGCGATTGTCAATCATTACCCCTAGCCCGAGCCTGTGTGTGTGTTGAGGGTTGTTTGCCCCCAGATGGAGCACCTTACACTTGGAAGTGTTAGACTTCATTTGGTTCCAGTCTGCCCAAATCTTGAGCCTGTCCAGGTCTGCCTATATCTGCAACCTATCTTCTGACATGACCACACTGCCCCATAACTTGGTGTTGTCTGTGAACTTGGCCAGCGAGCTTTTCACTCTCCCATTCAAGTAATTGATAAAGATGTTGAAAAGCACCGGTCCAAGCACGAACCCCTGAGGGACACCACTGCCCACTTTGCGCCAGGATGCCACAAATCCACTCATGAGAAGTCTCTGGGTCCTACCTTGTAGCCAGTTTCCCATCCACTATCTTACAGTTTTCCCACAAGGATATTGTGGGGTACTAGATCAAAAGCCTTTTTGAAATCTAGGCATATAATGTCTATCGCGTCTCCCATGTCCAGGTGTCAAGAGACCTGATCATAAAAGAAGATGAGCTTGGTAAGACAAGATCTGTTCACAACAAACCATGCTGACTGTCGCTCAGAATCTTACCTTCCATGAGTGTATCGCACACAGATTCTTTAATGAGCTTTTCCAAGATTGTCCCTGGGCTAGAGGTTAGGCTGATTGGCCTATAGTTGCCCAGACCGTCCCTCTTCCCCTTCTTGAAGATGGGTACAATGTTGGCCCTCTTCCAATCCTAGGTAACTCTTAGCAAAACAAAACAAAAAGCAAAACAAATTCTGTGTCCTTTCCATCCATATTTAGAGACTTGAATAACTAGCCTGAGTGTCAGAAGTGGATTGAGTTTGAGCCACTGCATGCTCAACAGTCCTGAAAAGCAGGCTCGATAGTGCTTCTGTTGGAGTCAGTGGAAAATGTCTCATTGATTTTGGTGGTACATGATTGTACCAGTAGTGGTGCCGCTGTGAATATAGGTACCTAAATTAAAGCTTCTACATGTTGAAAATCTTACCATTTGTCCTCATGATTTTTTTCCTTGGATGCAGTGATTTTTTTATCATTGTACTGCTTGAATTTTAAAAGAGGTAGAACTTAATTCAGTAGGATTTAATACCATCAAAGAAGACTATAATATCTAGGAGAAAGGAGTGTTTTTATCATCACTGTGATAGCACTGGTTATAGTCCCAGGAATCCATTCTTGCTCCTGAAACTTTTTAAAAGGTGTAGTGTCATTGAAGAAAAGACTAAATGGGAATAGTTTAAATAGTTTAGAGAGTGTTTTAAATCATTCAAATAATTTTTCTGTTTATATTCAGTTACTTTCAAGCAGCCTGAAGGGGGGATTCATCATGAAGTGCACAACATACCTGTCTTAAATAGCTAAAAGCCTAGAATGAATATGAAATGGAGTCTTGTCAACATAAAACCCCCACAAACATGAAGGCAGAGACACACAGCGTAAAATTGTTTCAGCTTCTTTCACGATTTTTGGATTGAAGATACTGCAAGTTTCTCCCTTTAGGTATAAAAAGAGAATGAAGTATGAAAACCTGGTTGAAGTTCATTTCACGCAGTGGCATATGATGTATTTGTAAAATAAGCATTATAAATTTTGCATTATAATGGCAGGATACATGAAAAATGCAATAGAAAGTTTAGCCATGGATGTTTGTTTTCTTAGAGGCATAGAACAGGTTGATTCCCAGTTATGGCATTTTTTAGAGCTATGAATAGTGTACAAAATGACTGTCCAAGCTGTGTGCATTGCTGCTAACACACTGCATCCCTTACTTGCAATACATGCTTCCTGATATTCTGTTTCTAAAGTCTCCAGAGCATAGCTTGCCAGCCTGCTCTATGCTGAAGTATATAAGCTCATTGTAACAAGGCTCTGCTCTGTCACTGGGGGCTCAGGGGAGTCTGAACAGCCCCACACCCCAGAAGCATCTCTGCACACCCAGCCCAGACCTGGGAAATCTAACCGGAGGCTGGGGAACCAGGTTCTGGGATGAGTCCCTCAGCAAATGAGCTGACATAGGTGTGGGGAGTGAGAGAGGGATAGCCAAGTGAACCCAGAGCCAGAAGGATAAAAGATATTGAAAGCAGCCTCAAGGGGCTGCACCTGGCCAGAGAGCAGGCTGCCTGGAGTTACCAGGGTTTAAGCAGCCACTGGGAGAGCCTGGAGCAGGGCTCTACTCTGTTTGTTTGTTTTCTTGATCATTTGCTTGGTTGCACAACTCTGCAGGCTCTGCAAAGCCTCTGAAAGATAAGAGGCAATCAGACAGTGAAACCTGGAAGAACCACTAGAAGACAGCTAAGCACTATCTTATTTGCTTAACTTCTTTTGTTTGTTTTGCATGGCTAACAAACTTGGGGTGGCCTCCAGGTATTATCTACTAGCCTGGCTGCAGCAGAGGCAAGAGCTCTGAAAAGTGGGTCCTTGGCCAAAGTCAGCAGCAAAAGTAATACTGGTCAGCTCAACTAGCTTGACCAAACATACCCTGCTGTGATCTGCCCATAGCAGCCTACACTCATGTTTAAAATACACATTTATTTAAGCACTGTAGTGACCATTTTGAATGCCTTTTAGATGTCACTGAATTTAGACTTGTAACATTCTTGGGAGGGAGAGAAACATTTGCACAAAGAGGTCAGGCAGGGATTCAATGTCAGAGCTAGGAACTGAACCCAAACTATCTCAGGCTAGGCCCAGGTCAATGCAAGACCTTCCCAATGGGGGAAGACTATGACTTGTAGTCACACCAAGAATCACTGGCTTAGGGCACAGACAGAAGTAACAATTTTTGCCTGATTTGGCCATAGAAAGCAGCCTATAGCTGTGACCAAACAAGTGCATGGCTGCAGGTCACTTAAAAAATGGGTGATTGGGCAAAAAACTGAAACCTCATTACATGAGGGTTCAGAAGTTTCAATACAGGGTCTCTTCAGTAACTTCTGTCAGTGCTGCCTCTCAACTGTCTCTGTTTTCTGAATGGGAGGGGAGGGAAGAGAGAGGAGGGAGTTCAGTCTGGGGCGGTTTCAGCCTGCCGTGGAGGGTGAGATGGGTGCATTGGAGCCATCCCTCTGCTCCCTTTCCCCCACTCCAATTCTGATACAGGGACTGGCTAGGAGAGAGGAGGTGCCATTGCTAGGGTATACTGATTGCAGGCATCCAGCAGCTAGATTCTACTCCCCCCTGGAAGCAACAGTGAAATTCTGTTTCATTTGGGGGATCATTGTAACTTAGAATGCTTCCTGCAATGTATTCTGAGTTACAGAGAGAAATTGCAATTCAGTCTGTGCCCTTAAATTCCTATGTTAACAAGACAATTTCCAGCTAATTTTCTACTAGGGAGCAGACCTAGATTGAAGTCATTAGAAGCAAGGGAGGGGGACAGCGTGTGGAGGTGCATTAAACTTTTTTTTAATGTATTGACACTAAAAGTGTAAAACCTAGTTGTCCAGAGCTTCAGAAATGGTTGAAGACTGTTTACTGCCACTCAGGAATGAAGGATGTGGTTTTACAGCACAGTTTTTATTAGGAACCCTACAAGCCAACCTAGGGAGGGCTGATCAGAGTAGAATAGGGTTGTGGTAGAGAGTCTCCTGCTGAACAGATCTTCCACTGTGCTAGAGTCAAGCTAGGTGTGTGTTCCAGGCCCTTTAAGATTCCTTATCTCTGTGCATTCCCTAAGAATCTGGCTCTGCTCTTCAGGTTGGGTGCCTGAACCCTGATTTGATCTTTTGTGAGTTAAGTCTTACTTAACAGAGGTAGAGCAGTCTAGCTCAATGTGGCACCAGGGACAGTGCTGGTTCCTGCCATGCTGACTGCAGTGGCATTATAATCTGTTGCTATAGCTACAACTCCTTTCATATACCCAGAGCTGCTGCCCTGATCACATTCCCCCCCATCCACCCTCACCCCATTATGCTACTGTTACTTAGGCCAGGCACAGATATTACAATTTTACCAGGATAAATGATCAGACACTGGTCTGTACCCATAATAAAACGGCAGTTCAGTGTACACAGACTGGTTCAAAAAACGTGGAACCTTGTCTAAAATCTGTCCCCCCACCCCCCACCAAAGGGCAAACGTGTGCTCTGCTCATTACCAATCTAAACTATACCACTTACAGTGAACTGTGTAACTTGGATCATTTCTGCCTTGGGCTTTTTGAATGTCTGCACCTAGCCTTAATCTCCAAGGATGCCTGTAGACATGATGTGGGTCTGCTCTGGTGTGCTGTAATCACAGCATGTCAGAGTAGACTCAATTAATTGAGTCTGCTGGAGCATGGTAATTAATTGCATTCCAGCCAGCCTCTGTGTCTCATGTATTAGCATCCTTGTGCTTCAAAATGTCAGTGAGGTCACTTGAACTAAAGTGCATTGAATGAGCTTTAGTATAAGCACCCCACTACCATTTTGAAGTGTGTGGACATTAATACATGAGATGTGGCAGTGTTTTATTTAGGGCAGCTTTCCTCCCCACCCTTGGAGTATGTGTAAAAGTACCCCAACTGTCTTCACATATTGCAAGCTGAAGAGTTTTCATGGAAAGAAGGATTTCAGTAGTATATAGTTACATATATTTATTGAGCCATTGAATTCCAAGCAGAACTGTAGGGTTTCTAATTTTGTTTTCACCTAAACCCAAACAAATGCATAATACAATCATATACTGTAGCTTATAAAAGCATGTGAGCAACAAATTATTGAAAAGACAGAATACATATGCATTCTGTGAGTGCAGGTTGGAGTGGGATGGGTATTACACTGTCCAAATCATAACCAACTTGTTTTTATTTTGATCAAAATTGCATTACTGTTGTAAAAAAGCAGGCATGAAACAAGCCTGGCATCTAAAATGCAAAGACACTATATAGACTCTCTTCCTGAAACTCTTCTGCAGTAAAGACAGAACTTCTTTCATGCCCACCTGTATTATTTCTGAAGGGAATGGCTTGTAAATAATACAGAAGCCTGTGGCTTATTTTATCTATTTGCAAAGTAATTTAAACTAAGCAGAGATCAGTTCAACTAGTTTTGGCAATGGCTGCATTGTATGAAACATTTTTGGATTAGCAGGTGAAACTCATTATCAGCCTCAAGCTGTCTTTCCTGTATGTATTTGGTACCTTCATTGTACAATAGGATTGCTACCTGCAAATAGTTAATACACAACCAGAAAATAAGTATGAAACTTGGTGTCACGCATGCACATCAAAACTTGGTTTTCCTAATAGCATACAGTAACATACACGAATAGCTCCACTGACACATTGGTACAACAACCTCATTTGACACCAGCTGAGACTGACGTGTATGGAAGATGACAATACTGGGCATTCACTGTGTTACTTAAAGGCATGAATAGAGTGGGGGCTGATGTGCTGAAGAGGTTTCAACCCAGGAGATAACTCCTAGTGCTGTGAATTCTAAATCCTCTCTGCCCATCACTCACTCTAAATATAAAAACAAATCAAAAAACGCATCCCCCTACAATTAAAGTTTAATTGCATTTTTAAATTACATTTACTTTTTTGAACCATTAATGATGCACTGCCCTCCTCTTCTATGCCCCATAGCGATTTTATGGATTCCCTCCTTTTCTGTATTAATGACTATAGAGTAGACTCATGTTGATACTAAACACTCACCAGAACAGAAAACCTCATTGGCTTCTCTACTATAGAAACTCCTAGACTAAAAAAAATCTCTAATGCTAATTGTCATCCTATTAGTGCTACCTAATTTCTGACGTGTATATTGGTTGTGTTAACACATTCCAGGTTACAACATTTCTACACAGAGCAAAAAATATATTAAAAAAAAGCTCTCTCAGTAAAGTTGTTTTCCCTTTCTAATAAACTTCCATGTTCAGAGCTAGAAGGAAGCGCTGGGGGTAGGGAGTGGGGGGAGGGTTCTTCTGTGATTCTGGATCACTGTAACATGACAGTCTGGGCTAAGCATTCAAGGAAAGGCCTGCTCATTATACTACATGTTCCCTCCTTCTCTCTCCTGTCCCAGCTGCCTGCGGAGGGTTCAGGATTGAGAGTATGGTTGGGGGTAGAAATGTAAGAAAGATTTATTGACTTAACAAAAACACAACTACACATAGTAACAAGACAAACAATGACAGACAAAAGCAATTTGCGTTGGCAACTTATCGGCAGTCCCCTCTGATGCCTGATACACAGCAAGCTTCTTTTCCTCAAAGTTCAGCAAAGTCAGGCGTCCCTGAACGACACTGTCCAAAGGGGTACCGGAAAGAACCCTGGAATGCAGTTCTTGGGATCTTCGAGGTCCACGGGCCCACTGATCCAGGCAACAGCTAACTAATCCTTTTCACAGAGCTGTATCTTCCTTCTGAACGGTTTCTAGATATTCCAGCCAATTTAAAGCTTCTGAATGGTTCTGATAATGTACAACTACTCAGTTTCCTTTTACTTCAACTGTCCTTAGACTGACCAATTAGAAGTACAAGCCTTGCATTCCTTTGATAAGGTAATTTTAACTATGCCACAGGGCCTTACTACTTCAAGGCTTTGCTAAATTTACTAGGCCTTACTTTATACAAGGCCTACCTACATCTTAAACTTTAATTAGGCTCTTAGCAACAACATACAGCTTAATATCTAAACAAATACAGAAAAACACTTGGTCTAGTCTTCATAGGGCCTTCAGCAAGCACCTTTATCACACAGACAGAATTTCAGCTGTCACATGTCCCTTCTCTGGATAAAAGTAGCATAGAGAAGTAACAGGGAACAAAAAAGACAAGTGTGTGCACGCACTCCAAGCAGCTCAAACAAACACGTTGTTCAGCTGGTTAGCAACACCAGCTTGAAGAAGATCCTGCATGCCAAGCCTTGCTAAGGAAATTTTGCTTCAAATTATTATTGTGGATCTGACTTACAAATAGGACTTATATGAGGCTTTCAGGTTTATGTCAGGATCCTCAAACACATGTTACCTAAGTGACTACGCATTTTAAGTATCAATATGGCTACTAGAAGCATCCAAACAAAGGCTTGAGCTCTCTTTTGGACAACTAGACTTTAAAGCAGCTTTAAAACCTGCTTCATCTTCTTCTATACATGTACAAACTATTAATAGTTAAGCATTAAGGAAGAGAGTCTTTAACAAAAATAATTTCTTTATGGAATTTGTTACTTCATGACGGAATGTAGTGACAGAATAGATGGCATCAGACTGTTGAACAAAAAGGCCTTTTAAAAACAGCTTAAGCATCATCTTTCCTTACCATCCTCTGCTTTTTAATTAAGGTTTCCTTTCATTTTAAATCAGCCATCAGTATCATTTTTTCATTATGATAATACTGTTTGGTACATGAATAAATAATGAATTGCTCCTGCAAACAAATGCTGAATGAGGCTATTGACCCATTAACTCTGGGTGGTAACAAATTTGCTACACCCTGTTTGCTGTATTTAAGTTTACAGAGAAGAAGCCCACAGGTGTTTCACATACTCCTTCAGCCCACCTATGGATGGCGTGGGTTCTACTTTCCCTCTCCAGTCAGCAAGCACTTTTTAGTTCCAAATAAATCTGGGAATGATTCTTAGGATAACTCCAGCATGGGAAAATGGGGTGAAAAATAGGCAGTTATATAAATAATATATTTCTCTCCAAGCCGGAAGTGAAACAATTCCCATTAGCAATATTTAATATTGACCAGTTTCATCTCCAGGCCTATACTGATTTTTGTTAACCCACCAGGAAGACAGAGTTGCACAGAAACCAGGATGGTGGCAGAAGAGATAGCACTAAGGTGTTGAGCTCATTTAAAGTGTCTCACACACTACCACATCCTTTGAAAAAGGTGAAGTACCTGGCAAAGCAGACATTCAATTAAGCATTTAACAATACAAGTTCCTTGGATGTTATGGGAGCCCACTTTGTACCTATAGGAGTAACTCGGAAGTGATTCTGTTAAGTTTCATGAAATTACACAGATGTAAAAATACAGGCGGTCCTCAGACTTATAACACAAATGGTTCCTTGAAAACCACGTTGTAAGTCAAAATGTCATAACTCAGAACCAATTGTTCCATAATAACAATGTTACAAATGGGGGATTCATTCTTTGACCACACTCAACACAGCTGCGTCCAGCTGGTAAGTCTGTTGTGGTAGGGGGGAAGGAAGGGGCATGGGAGGGCAGTTCAGTGCCTCACAATGAGGGAGGGATTGAGGCTGGGACAGGAGCTGGGGCATGCTACCCAACCGGGGGGTGGAGGGGAGGATCCAGCTGCTATGCCCTACCACCGCAGGCCCAGCTGGGGGGGTGGGGCGTGGGACAGAAGCAGGGCTGCTGGGAGCTGGGGCTCTGCCTTCCCTTTGCTTGCCCAGCCAGGGCGGGGGGGGGGGAGCATGGGATGGAGCCACTGTGGTGCCTCAGACAAGTGGTGCACCATGGTGGGAGCTGCCCCAGCCTCCCCACACTTCCCAGACAAGCCTTGGCTTTGCCCCACCCTTCCCTGACTAGGTGAGTGGTGCCATGGCAGGGTCATGTGCCCTCAAGTCTGCACAGGGCAGCCAGGGTCGGGGCTGCACTCCAGGTGGATGGCAGAGGCTATGGGGAATTTTAGGGTGGCTGCAGCCCCCAGAAAGCCCCTGCTTCACTGCCCGTTCTGTGCACATCTGGGGGCATATACCCCCACCATGCCACTGCTTGCCCTGCCAGAGCAGGGCAAGATGAAGCTGTGGCTCACCCGGGAGGCACAGGGAGGCTCCCGCCACTGTGCACTGCTTGTCTGAGTCAGCACAGAGGCTCCATCCCATGCCTCCCCACCCCAGTTGGGCGAGCCAAAGGAGGGCAGAGCCTCCACTCCCAGCACCTTCCACCTGGAGTGCAGCCCTGGCTCCACTCACCCCATGCAGATCCGGGGGCACACGCAGCCCCCATGCTCTTACAAACTGGAGGCATGCAGCCACAGGAGACACTCCACCCCATCTCCAGGGCCCCCCCTCCCTGACTGGGAAGCTTGCCCAGCCCTGGTTCCAGCCCCAGCCCCAGCCACAATCCCTCCCTCACTGTGGGAGCGTTGATCTGTCCCCCCATTACCCTTCCCTCCCCTCCCACCACACCAGATCAGAAACTCAAAACAGAGCTTCAATTTAGAAATGTGGTAAATACCATTCATCATGACACAAGTTGTAAGTCAAGGACTGCCTGTAGCATGAAAGGAAAATCAAGTCCCATGCATTTAGTCAGGGTCCTATGGAATTTTTCCCTCTTGGGTAAAGCAAGCAATTTTCACAAAAGCATACCAGGGGATGCTTCTGATTGTATGGAGGTCTATTCAAGTGTGAATCTAACATAGTCCTTCTGGACTTCTCCTAGACAGATGATGGAGAAGGGCTCATTAAGTGCTTTGAAAGACTCTACGTATGTGTTAGGGCTGTGCAAAGCTTCGGTCCCTAATTCAATTCAGTGGAGATTTGGCTTGATTTAGTAGCTGAATCTACAAATCTGAATTAAATCAGGAGACCCTTTAATCTCTCCAAATAGAATTGGAACCCTCCAAATTGATTTGGAGAGACTCAGAAGGATTCAGAGATTTTGACACAGACACAGCTTTAAATATTTTTTATACATACCTCAAGGTACTAGGTGGCTTGTCAATAATGTGATGGTGGGGTGGATGGAGTGCCCCACAGGAGTGTGTGAGAGGGAGGGGGTCCCCAGTGTGCTCGGCAGCAGACCCGGAAGTCCACTTCCAAGTTCACCGCTGAGCACACCGGAGGGGGTGGGGGGGAAGGCACGCTCCTGTGGGACACTCCATCCACCCCAGCATCGCAGCATTCATGACCCGTGCTTGGTACCTCGAGGTATGTAGAAAAAACATTTAAACCTGTGTCTATGGTTGAATCGCTGATTCTCTGAATCAGCATTGAATCGAATTGGGGCAGTGATCCGAATCAACAAATTGAATCACGGTCCCATATCTGGGCCGAGTCTGAATCTGAATCAAATAGGGCCAGTTTCGCACGCCCTTAATATGCATTATACAGCCAAGGAAGTTAAGAGTGGAAGAACAGATAGACAAAAAGGCCAGAGTCACAACATTTGAGTAGACTAGCATCTGCGTCACTGTATCATCATCCTTATTACCTAAATATCTCCATTAACATGAATTAGTGCATGTGTGGCAATGACACACTAACACTACGTCTTAATGAAAGAACATCCCACTGCAATTATTGTGTGGCTTTTAAGGATTTTGTAATGGGAAAATGGCTCTACAGGCTACAAGGCTGAATACCACTGATCTATATTCCTAACAGAACTGTAAAAACTTAATCTAATGCTAGCATACAAGGGTGCTACTACTGCTTTTATTGAGTTCCCTTGTTAAATATCACCTTACTTGGTAAGAGGCAATAAAATACAGCCAACATCGTTGCTAATGAACAGTTAATTTGAAAAGTTAAGACATTTAATTTTAGATCTGTTAAATGAATGAAGAAGTGGGGAATGAACGATACAGAGGGAATTCCAGCAATAGGGGGATGTAATTTGTTTGAAGTCCAGGCTTTTTTCCTTTTTTGAGGAACTTTAGTTTCAGATGACAAGCCAGACAGAAAGCAGTGCAGGGCTTTCATATTTTATAAAACACTGGTCAGATAAAGTGCAAGTTGCCCCCAAAATGCCTTAAATGTAGCAGATTTTTGAACCAACCAATATTTTACTGGGGACCTGGGATAACATCACCAGGGCAGGTAAAATATGAGAAGACAGTTTAACAGGAGTTTAAAAAATCCCAGCAGAAGCATTCTAAATCCATTGTAACAGATGAATAGATGGCTGCTGGATGACCTCCAAAGAGAGGAAGAATTATAATAATCCAACTTAACTGTGACAAAGGTATGGATAAGCAATTCAGTGGCCTCCTGGGGGTGGTATAGTAAAGCAATTTAGCCATGGTCCTAAGATGGTAAATACTAGCATCAGTGATTGAGCTGATGAAATCATTAGAAAGATACAGTGACTAGGCTATTATCCATGAAAAAGTCTGAGATGGTTTACCCCTACAGATGGAACTAACCTAATGCCACATGTTTGTGGGCTTTCGTAGCTCACATTTGTCTGTAATTGCAAGTCCTTTCCTGCAAGACAAGTTGGTCGAAAGGTTAGGGGTGATGCAAATGCATGTACAGAATTTAAAATGAGTGGGAGAGAAAATCTTTTGAAAGGAACCGCATAACATGGCACAGGTCAGTGATTTAGTAAAAATTCCAAAAAGCCTTAGCCTAGGTGTGGGATAAATGTCCAGTAGAAATGGGAACTAATTTTTTTATAAATTAGAAATTCTACTTCTGCCAGTTCAGTTTTAAGGTTTTTGGACTAGATGTCCCCTACATGTCAGTCACTGTCATTCCTGATAGTAACCTTATAAAAGAGTTACAGGATAAGAAAGCAGTAAATCAGTAGTATTATGGCACGTCACCAGATGATACTACTGTACGTCATCTTAAGGGTTCTTTTTCTTATTGCAAGAACCAGTTTTCAGGTTTTGAAGAAACAATGCCCTTCTGTTTTCTTATGAAGTTGTCCTTCAAGGGATGCACTGGCATAGAACACTTTAACATCCATATTTGCAGGTATTTCTAGAAACAGAAAAAACAGCTTCCTTAAAGTAAAGTGAGAGGTGAGACTGCAAAAGGAGGGAATTACCTGTGTACTGTTCAGCTTCAGCTGTAAAACTGGAACACAAATATACAAATAGGGAAAGATACACTTAGAACATACCCAGACTCAGTATCATCACTTTCTTCTTCACTGGAAAGCCAAGCTACAAGACCCTGGTCTTCAACAATAGATGCATGTTGGAAGAGAGGATTATAGAAGAAGTTTTGAGAGTGTAGTCTGCAGAGTGTTTTCTGATATCTGAACTATGATTATTTTGCCAACTAAGTTGTGGGAGACTAGGTGCAAAGTCAGAAGATCCCTTAAGTTGCAAAGGTTGGAGAACATCTGAATAATTAATAAATTCCTTCGGACTCCAAATCCCAACCACAGGAAAAGAATCAAATTTATAGTAAGGGATGGGTGGTTTGTCAATACAGATTAGGAAACAGTAAAACCCTTTTTTCCAAAAACATACATGGGTCTGTAGAGTGGTGACGATACCTCTTTAAGGCTCTGGAAATGCGAGTTGTGCCCCATTCTGAACTTGTGTTTAAGGCTACGCCAGTTAATTCAGCTGTAAATGGCTGCCTGGTTATTTGTTCCCGGGAATTTTGTAATGCTGATTACCTTGTGCATCGTTGGCTACGGAAACCTGTATGCCTTAACCATGACAGTCTAATGAGCTGTTAGGCTCAGGCAAACCTTCAACCTTTCTCATGAACATCAATCAATGCTAAGGGTGCTGTTATTTATAAATGTCAGCAGAGGATTTTTTTCTGCATCAATGACAATTTTGGAAGAAAAGATAACTTGTCTTCTAACTCATAATCAAGGTTGCCATCAAGGAGGCATTATAAAAAATGAGATTATCTATCCTGTTGAACTGATGATTCTAAATGAAGCAACGTTCCTCCCCCCCACCTCCACTTTTAACACATCAGTGTAACTTCTGACTACAAACAGAAACATTACAGAACATTTACCCTACTATACTCATAACAGGAGAGAGGGCTGCCTCAGAAAAAAGTCTCATATATCCCTATAAGTGGGTCACCCAAGGTATAGCAACATATTACACTGAGCGTTAGGTGTGTGCTACACAAAAGTAACATCCATATGGTATAAAGTTGAAGTAAGGACACTTCCAAGCTAAGTGATAAATGGATTAATTGAGCAGTTTTGATTCTTCACCCACGTTGATAACCATGCCATGTTACTTAGGATATTTTCATAATATTCCAAATATCTGTACAGCTTTAATATATATCAATCCAGTAGGTAAAATTTCCCTCCCTGAAAGTTATCTAGCCTGTAAATTTTATTTCCTTCATAAACAGGGTAAATGTTCTGTAATGTTTCTGTTTGTAGTCAGAAGTTGCACTGATAAAAACTACTTAAAGCTAATTTTTAAAGCTGTTTTATTGTCCTAAGTTCTTTATATTAGATAAATATTAATTAAGGCCCTGATTCTGCATACACTTAGGGTGTGTCTACATGTGGAAATGTTCTGGGGTGGGTTTACTCTAGAGTAAATTACTTTACAGGCATCTACATGTGTAGGGACACAGGAGCAGATTTGCTGCTCATGGCAGCAGTCTGCTCCCACCCCTGCCAGCCCTGCACCAGCCCCCTGCAGCTACCAGGGGGAGCCCTAGGCTTCTCCTGGGTGCTAGCCCAGGGGCTGGCAGGGAGCATGGGGCCAGGAGAAAGCTGTTACCTGGCCAGGGCTGGGACATTGGTCCCTGCCCCTAGGAGCTAGCTGTTTCCATGGCAAACTCTGTGACTGGAGCCTGGGTGGGGACAATGCCCCCCCTGCCCCAGTAGCAGGGAGCTCCCAGCCCCCACTCAGTGGTCATGATCATGCAGGATTCAGCATTAAGACACTTGACTCTTTAGGCAAAGATACTAAATCTAAATGCCATGTATTGCTTTAAACAATTGTTTCAAAACATTCCTAAAGTTGCTAGAGAAAACAGGAATGAAGATATGGCAAAGAGAGAATACAAAATGATATAGTTTGGAATAAAAGTTTACCAGTATTTGTCTGCACTGATAAACATTGCTCACTAATAGCTGTATCATCAGTATTTACTGCACATATTTATGACTTGTTAGCAGTAAAGCTTTAAACACCGGATTTTCAAATTGTCTGTTGTTTTAACATTACTTCAGTACAGTCAATGGCACTTACTGTTGACATCAATGGAAGCAGTCAGCAGTGAAGTGTTTTTAAAACCCAAACCCCTATGCCACACCTTCATAGATTTCTTTCATGCAAACACATGCATATGCATAATTTAGCTACAGAAGTCTGATTCCTTTATTTTTCTTCCTTCCTCTTCCTTTTTTCACAGTAAATGGCTGTTTACACAGCAAGTTCAGTACTTACAAAGGTTGTTACAATACAAATGGAGCATTAATCAGTCAACCCATTAGAAGAGCAGATTTTGACAGAACTGCAGTGTAATTGTTTCAAAGATGTAATTTTTAATGTAACCCAGGCAACCTACTAGTTGGCCCTGAGTCTCCTTGTGAACTCCATAATCTGTTCTTTTCTGACATCTCTGTTGATTACAGTAATGTTAATGTAATTTTCCTACAGTCAAATATCCTACACCTGATAACCCTCTTAATCATGAGATAATGAGCTTTTTCATCATGCTTTTGTTGTTGTTGTTTTGTTTCAGGATGACAGGCGTTTTAGAGTGACACCGCTGCAAGTTCAAGTGTTATCTTCAACGCAGTGTAAAGCAGTCATTTTGGATGAATTCTCACAAAGTTTGCTGCAATTTTTTTTTTTAATAGCTGAGAGATCAGAAATAGCAGAGATGACAAAGTGAAGGTGCTTTTTCAGTACCATCTCAGGTGCCTGTAATATGCAATCTCTTAAGAGACTTGAGATGCCTAACAGGGAATAAAGTGAAGAGGTTTGTGTGGAAGTGCAGCTCCTATTCCTCTGTTCAAAGACCAAGTACCATCTGCTCTTTATTCAAGCTTTCCTGAGCTCACTCGCTCCTCTTATAACTTTTCACTGGCTAGTGGAAGGACACATTGGTTAAGGAAAGATGTTGAGACTTGCTTGGCTACTGAGTGCATGGGGCTCTGATCCCTTTCAGGAGGGGAAGAATGTGTTCAGGGAGGTCAGGGCAGCTACAGAAAATTTTGGGGTAGCTGCAGCCCCCTTCTATAGCCCCCTCCCAGTGCCACCACCTGCCCCAAGCTCAGCATTGCCCAGCCCCCTCTGGGAAGAGTCTGGCACAGCTCTGGCCCTAGCACACAGCAGCAGTCTGCCCTGCCCTGTGCAGATCTGGGAGCACATGCCCCCATGCCTTCCAAGGTGCACGTAGCAGCAGGAGCCACGCCCCCCAGATTAGCTGCTCGTGGCTCAGTCCTGCGCCTTGCCTGCTGTGCAGCCACAGCCCCACTCCCTTCCCACCCCAGCTACAGCTGCTGGAAGCCCTTAGCCAGGCTGCCTTGCAGCCCTACTGCTGCCCTGTTTTTGGAGGGGCTAAGCCCCATTAGCCCCCACACCTTCCACTGTCTATGACTGCATCCAATTTTGGTCCCCACATTTCACGAAGGATGTGGACAGATTTGGAAGTGTCCATGAGGGAGCACCAAAGAATATTAGGGGCTTGGGAGGCATGATTTATGAGGAAAGACTGAAAGAATTAGGGTTATTTAGTCTGGAGAAGATTAAGCATGGATTTGATAACAGTATTCAATTACCTAAAGGGTGTTTTATAAGAAGGATGGAGATGGGATTTCCTCTGTGGCTACAGGGAAGAGGTCTGGGAGAAATGGCCTTAAACTGCAGCAGAAGAAATTTAAGTTGGTGATCAGAAGCAGCTTTTGGATTATGAGGGTAGATAAGCATTAGAATAGAGTACCTAAAGAAGCTGTAAAAACTCCAGCCCTAAATGTTTTTATGAGTAGATTGGACAGACTCTTGACTGGGATGGCATAATCAGATATGAACCTGCTTTGAGCAAGAGGCTGGACTAAATGACCTTGTGAGATGTGACCTCACTTCACTAATGCTGAACAGAGGGGAATAATAACTTCCCTGGACCTACTGGTAACACACCTACAAATTCAGCCCAGTATGCCATTGGCCTTCTTGGCAACAAGGGCACGCTATTGGCTTATACTCAAGCTTATTGTCCACTATAACCCCCGGGTCCTTTTCTGCAGAGCTGCTGCCCAGCCAGTCAGCCCCCAGCCTGTACTGGTACATGGGACTGTTCCATCCTAAGTGTAGGACTTTGCACTTGTTCTTGTGAACCTTATGAGACTCCTTTTAGCCCAATCCTCCAATATAGTTACGTCACTCTGAATCCTAGCTCTACCCTCCTATGTATCTACTACTCCCCCCAGCTTGACGTCATCAAGTTTAGTACTCAAACTTGCTGAGCGTGTACTCTATGCCGTCTTCCAGGTTGTTGATGAAGACATTGAACAAAACTGGCCCCATGTACAAGTCTATAGTACAATATCTGCATATTTCTGTTACTAATGCCCATTTAACATGAGAAATATGATAAGCATAGCACACAGAATCAGTTTCTTATTTCTCAAACTCACTCACATATCTATATATCTATATTTGTGTGTGTGTGTGTATGTGTGTGTGCGTGCGTAAAATAGTGACAGTATTAATGTAAAACATAGCTCTAATTAGCTGCATAGTAGATATCAGCAGTAGTTTAAGATGTACATGCTAAAGCACAAATTAAAACTTTGAGGAAAAAGCAGCTGATTAGAACTACATAAAAGAAACTGTTCATGGAGAGATGTTTTCCTTCATAAACAGTTTTAGCAATGCCTTGGGGTAGTATCAAGGCATTACCACCCTGGATGAACTTCTCCCTGTGGGTCAATATTGAGGCACTTCAGTTAGGCAGTATGGAGTAGTTGCCTTGCTTAAGCTACTTAGGAAATGATCAAACAAACCAGTTACCACAAAGAAAAAAAGGGGCAGAGATTTATTTCAAGGCATTTGCAGGCACAACTGAATGCACAGCTGCCCATGAACACATTTATGCTTTTTTCACTAAGTAAAAACTAAGCCATGGTAACTCTACCTCCATCTATTCATGGTAACTGAGTCCATTTTCATTTCCTCCAAGGTAAAACCATGCATACAAGCAGTTAGTACAGGGCAGTGGGTATATAGTCAGTCAACATTCCTATTTGCTCACCTATTCCATCTGCCTATATTCTTAGTCCACCAAGAAATAGCATGCCTATCTCCTAGACCTTCCATCCCACACAAGTCATCTATATTTGGATGGGATTACATGTTATAATTAGACCATGTAAAAAGCACTTAAACCCTGAAGAGTTGCACATTAAGTCCTGTTCACAAGTGCTAGATGACCTCTATGTCACTTTGAGCTTTGCTACCCATGTCAAATTAAGTTAACTTTTGGCTCTTCAGCTAAGATAAAACATTTTGCAGTTCTTCAGTATCGCAGAAGGCACAGCACCCAAGTGGAGAGGCCTATATTGACAACTGGGGACAGCCAAGCAGAAGGTAAGTGGGAAGAGAGGGGAAAGGGATGAAGTGGGGCATGGGTGCTGGAGAAGGGACCAGGAATGGAGGGTTGAAGAAGATAGGCAGGGAGCTGCCAGGCTGTCATCCCCTCCACTCCTTAACCTGTGCTTCCCTTTCCTCCAGGGCCTTGCAGGAACTGGATCTGGGTGCACAGTGGTGGGTTCAGGGAATGAATAAATCCATAGTAATCTAATCAAAAGAAGGGAAAAAGAGAACAACTTGTCAACATAACTAGCCACTTACAGTCCATAAAGCCTGTGATTTAGGGAAGCATGCAATAATATATTCAATTCCTGTTCAGGAGAATACATAAGCATATCTTATTTAATTCCAAGTGTTCAATACCAGAGTACAGATACTTTCTTGAATATTGATCCAAGTTTGGGGGCTTAAATTGACTTTGTTTCCTTTTGCATGTAAGTATATATCCACATTCTGGTTGCAATCTATAAATCCTTAAATGCTATGACTTACTGGTAACATTATTGCTTTACTTGTATTTTATTGGGTTATCTGGAATCTTTCAAGTAGTTGCACGTTGCATTTTAGTACTCAAAGAACATTCAAGCAAGACATATTTTACTTTTTAGCTGAAGGGAAAGCAACAAAGGAAAAAAGCAGTCCTCACAAGGGAGCACAGTGTAAGTATCTCCTCTGTAACATGTACCAGCAGTATCTTAAAACATAGCAGATGCCTCTGAAAATAGATCCTAGACTCAGAAACAAAAGACAGAGAACACTGAAACAGAATGCCAATAGTTACATGGTGCTTTCCAATCAGATCCTTGCCAATGTCTGTGCCCAGTAGCAAGGTATTCTCAGCAAAGGAGCCCAATTTCTGGCATTTGCCAGCTGTTGGAGACATCTCAGGAGCCAGATTTGGATACTTTTGGAAAGCAGAGCAAGACTTAGCTATTTAGTCATTGGCACAGAAGCAGGGGATACAATTATTTTAATTTCTGTGTATTTTGCATTTGTTCTAAATATCAGGGACTTAGATGCCAGGATGATACAGGACATTAATACATCAAACATACTTTCTTCAGTTATGCAATTGTACATATTGCTGGAAGTAATTTAGAAGCATTACAGGCTGAATTCTGCATATATAAAAAAAATGTCTGTTCTCCTGTGCCTTTCCTTTAACTTGGGGACCCTGCAAATGAATCTCCCATGAGATCAGCACCTAAGTGGTGGGGGGGATGTGGCAGGGATTGTGGAACAATGGCTATTAGGGGTACACATGACCAATCCCACAAGTCCGGAGATGTTCCTAGAAGAAGCTTATGCAGTCCTCTGGCTGTCTCTCACCACCCAAGTAAATAATATAATGACTACCAAATCTACCTTAGTGTCAGTGGTCAGATTAGACATACAGGCACGTGTGGCACCACAAATTGCACACCTGGCATATTTAATTGCCAAGTTAGCAGTGTGGGGATAAAATTTGGTACTGGGAAATCCTGGTACTAAAAATAACGTGCCAAAAAGGTGGCGTAGTGCACACTGCTGGAGGCTGCCAGCCAGAGCATCTCCCTGATGCTAATTGCCCTGCAGGTCCTCCAGCATGCTAACAGCCAGGAGGAGTGGGGAAATGGCAGTTTCCCAGAAGCAGGACATTTTGCCTTGCACCAAAGCCTCTACCAAATTTGTGCTTTTACCTTTTTCCCCTGCTACAAGCATATGCCCCTGCATGTGGGTATGCATCCTGTGGTTTCATACCTTGTCAGAAGCACAGAAATAAATGGATTTCTCACTACTTTTTATGGTATTAATACAAGACAAAATTAAACGATTAAAAAGAAAGTTTTGGAAGATATTTCAGAAATATAATTTGGTCCCTTCTATAATTAACAGCTAACATTG
This sequence comes from Alligator mississippiensis, assembly GCF_030867095.1. Taxonomy (NCBI): domain Eukaryota; kingdom Metazoa; phylum Chordata; order Crocodylia; family Alligatoridae; genus Alligator; species Alligator mississippiensis. Next base: position 169,193,663 of record NC_081826.1, on the reverse strand, counting down.
AAAGTAGGTGCAATTTAAAACAATAGTTTCAGCTAATTAATGTTTTAGTCTTGGTGTCCACAACAGTAAGTCATTGCCAGCTACTAATTTGCTTCTTGTTATACAAGTCAAATTTGCTTGAATGAAAAATGAAACAGAGCTTGTTTGCATTATGCTAGTATTGATGAACCACAGGGCAATAGATTGATTAGTTCAGGATTATGAACAAAAACCCACTTTAAAAAGAAAAATTCAGCAATATTTTGTTCAAGAAATTATCCCTGACCCTTCCCTGGTATCCACTTTCATTTATGTTGTATTTGTAAGAATAGCCCCATTCATTAAAAAAAGACAACGTTTTCACATTGATGCACATAGATGCCTAAAATGTAGTTGGAGTATTGGTTCTTTTTAACCCCTAGCAATAGTCATTATGTTGAACAAGGTTACAGTCTGCAGAAAAAAAAAATATGTATATATATATATATATATATATATATACAGCCATGGCATAAATCCTGCAGAGGCCCTCTGTCAGCAACCTTTTCAGACTGTGGACTGGAATATGGTCCAGAGTTGTTGACTCACCATTAGTGGAGACGTTCAAGAAGAAGTTAGACAGCCACTGGCTGATGATGATATAGACAGAGCTGTGCCTATGTTCTACTGTGTGCATTTCCCAAGTTTCTGGGCTTTGCTGGATGCTGCATGGGGCTGGGAGGGAATCCTGTGTTCCATCCCCCTTCCGCTTTTCTGTCAGATGTTCGTGTTCATTCTTTTTTAAGCCTCTCTTAGAAGCATTGGATGTTGGCTGGAGCCAAGGCTGGTGATTTTTACTGTGCTGGGAATTAAAGCCAGAGTTTTCTGGCTAGAAAGTCTTGCTCCTCCACTTGGAATTAAAACGATCATCACATTTGGGGTCAGGAAGGAATTTTACCCCTTAGTAAAACTGGGCAGATTGGTATGGACTGTGGTGGTTTTTGGCCTCCTCTGTAGTAGGGGCCATGGCCCTCTGCCTGGGATCTCACGAGCATATTAACAACTTTTTAAGAAAGCAGGACATTGGCCTTCTTTCTTTGCCTGTGGCTGGTTAGGGAGTTATGTCTTGTGTTGTGTCAGGGTCGATGGTAGTTTTACGAGAGAGGTTAGATTATGGATTTGAATAGGATAGTTTGGATAAGGATGATTCTGTCTCAGACAGGGGACTGGACTAGATGGCTTGCAGAGGTCCCTTCCAGCCCTACTTCTCTATGATTTCTGTGACTGAACTCAGGTGAGAGGCAGGCAAGCACTAAAACCTGTTTGCTGTTCCCACTTCTGCACGGGTAAAGCTCCCACTACGCTGCTGCTTCTTCCCACCATGGGATGGGAGAAGCCCCTGTTGCCAAACACTGCCAAAGCCCTGTGTGTAGCCCAGATCCCACTCACAAGCTGTAGGTTTCCATCTCCTTCTCTAGAGCACAGTACCATACTTTTGCCACTTCACTGGTGTTTTATATACAGGGTTCCATCTATATGTTGTAATCCAAGTGTATTTTAGCAAAATATCTCAGTCTAATGCTAGATGGTTTCTTTCCAGAGCCCTGGGCAAGCTACTTATCCTAATTTCTTCATATATTTTGCAATATTGTCATCATTACTTGCCTTTTTTTATTAATTTATAAAGCCTTTTGAAGATGTACAAATTGCAATTATTACAGATTCATGCATGTTTGTAGGCACTTTGAACATATTTTATGCATATATACACATACACACACACATACATATACATACATACATACATACAATTCAAGTGTCCTATAAATAATTCAATAGTCATTTTCATTTCAAAAGGTTCAGCAGGGGATGGGGAGGTGTTTTTCATGAAGCTCTGCACTAAATAACATAGCATTTCTTCATCCTAAATTATTTTTAAGGCTTATCCCCCCCACTTCTATTTCTATAGGTAATGCCTTGTAAACTGATACCTCTTAAGGAAGTAAACAGATATACAGTATTATTATACCCAGTCTTGCAAAGTCCAGACAACTCCAGCCCTGAGGCAGGCTTTCGTATTGAACTTTGAAAAGAAGCTGTCTTCTTTCAAACACCATCACCTCAGAGATAATAGTCTCAGCATGTGAACATAATGCGTAGTATGTATTCAAAGTAGACAAGTATGCTTACATACTGGTGCTTTATACATTCTACCATTATAAATACATATTATGTAGGATATTAGATTACTACAAAAAGAAGGCAATCAAAAATGCAGTTTTTTACCCTCCTAAATGTAAGTTGCTGCTGTATATAGTAAAACTAAGCTAGCTTCACCCAAAAATGCTTTTTTGAAATAAAAAAAAAAGTCCTATAATTGATTTTTAATGAATGTTGACAATTTTACTGAGTTAAAACTGGCTGAACAGGTGTTTACAAGACCTAATTAATCAATTCTTCCTTGCTTCTAGTTTCTTCAACATTTTCTAGGGCTTATTATTTCAACAATAGCTATTAACACTTTATTACCCTACTGTTTCCTAACATGAAGTAGTAATACTGAAATCCTCGTGATCTCCTACTTCCCCAGATGCTATGAAATGTAACCTGTCTGCCAGGCACTAAACAGCACTGACAAAAGCTGAGTTCAATTTAGACTGTGAGAGTTTAGCTACCCTTGGAAAATATACCACAATCTCTCATTTTAATATGAACTTGTTAATTTCCTTTATTTCTTTCCTGCCATGACTTTGATGGGATAAGATAGGGAAATAAACACAGTCCTGAGACGAAGAGGATATCGCGTCTGCAGTTCAGCAAAATAACTTTTCTGCACAGTTATGTCTCTCAGACAACCAACATCTTGATATACTTAGTTCCCTCTTTCTTTCGGAACTCTCACTTTCTTGGTTGCTTGCCCCATTCTTCTCCACATGGGTCCCAGGCAAATGGCAATCCTGTGCCACCTTGTATTTTCTACTGGCATCCTAATGTGGGGTTCACTTCCTTTGGTTAATCGTCATTCACTCTTGGTTCTTTCCCTTTTAGGTTCCCAGGAAGGTACCTGATGTCCCCAGGTATCAGACTCACCAACTCAGAAATCTCCATCATCAGCTCAATTCAGCTTCCCAGGTGAATCTCTCTCCGGGACTCTTCTTCCATTTTCTTCTCTCTGCCATCTGTTGTCTCTCTCTGTACTTCTTCTGGGTTTCTTTCTTCTTCTTCTTTCAGGAACTGGCTCCAAGCTCCATTCCTCTTTAAATCCTTCCAGCAGTCTCCTGCATCTCTCACAGCGGCATTCTCTCTCTGCCCTCTCTGCCCCCCACAACCCTTTGTTTTTGTTTTCATCTGGGTCCCGCTCTCCTCCATCTGGGTATCTCCACCCCATTTCCTCTTTATCACATGTTCTCTCCCCAGGTTTGTTGCCAAGGTAAGTTATCTGTTTCCCATGGCTCCCCCAGAGTTCTGTGATGGGTAAGACTTATTGCCCTGTCATACACCTCCCCACTTTGTGAAAACCCCACCTGTGTATTCCTAGTATCCATTTGTCCGTGATTTGCTTTCTCGCTATCCCTGTTTGGTGCCTGTGATTGTCTTTCAGTCATGAGAGGAAGTCTGCTGCAACTGTCCCAGTTGGTGCTCTATGGAGAAATAAAAAGGTTGAAGAGCCAGTGCCCACCTGCTTAGTCTTGTATTTTCAGTCCTAGATGTTCGTAATAGGGCTGTGCAAACCTTTGGTAGCCAATTCGATTTGGAGAAGATTCAGTTGGACTGGGCTGCCGAATCTCCAAATCGAATTGGGAGACCCGCTAAAAGGTCCAAATCGAACCAGAAGCCTCTGAATAAATTTGGAGATATTCAGAGATTCATAAGGTTTGCAGAAAACAGAAAATGAGAACAGGGAGGGGAAGGGGAAGGGGGAGGAGAAGGGGATCTTCTATATATGGAAAAGGCTGAGAGGGAGGAAAGACTGCCCTGATATCAACATCTGTAGCTGGCCAGTGACTGTGATCTTTCTCTGAGTTCCCCTCCAATCACAGTGTTCTGGGGGAGGGACACAGAAACAACATCTCAAGCTGTGTTTGAAGTGATCCGTGCCTTTTGTGAGCTGTGTTTCTCTTGAAGCATCAACAACCGAAAGGCTCTGGCTTGCTCTCTAGTCTCTCTTCTTGTAAACTGCATCTAATCCTTTCCTGCTTAGCCTTTCCTACAATCCCTGTTGTTATCCCTTTCCATTACCTTCAACTTATTCTTCCCCCAAAATCCTATTATTTGTTCTTGTTAGTCTGTCCTGATTCTTTAATCTTTAAATAAATGTGTGCTTTCCCTGACTCTGTGATATCACTGTGCAGGAAAGCACAATATATATTACATACACACACATTTTGTAGCATATCAAACCTTATGAAGCATGCTGGAAAGGCAGGTGCTAGGTCATCTGGCATAAGGGAAAGAGGGGACAGAGGGAGAGCTGCAAGTTTCCCCCAACCCAAACACAGACACACTCTCTTTCCTGGCAGCTATGAGTCTTCTGCTGCTAGTGGGAGCAAGGAGGTGGTAGCAGTGTCTGCACCTACACTAACATCACTAACCAGCAGCAGCATGACATTCTCCACCCCAGTTTCAGTTACCAGCATGAGCCTTCCAGTGCCAGAAGAGGAAATGGATCTGGAAGCAGAGGAGCTCAGGGCCATAGCAAAGGAAATTCTGAGGAAGGAGTGGGGGGATCTGAGTTTGTTCTCCACACCCCTCAAAGTTTCCCTAGAGGTCAGTCTCCATCTCTGCAAGACACTTCAGGAGGTTGTGGGGGCATGTGGATCAGCTCCTCCTGTTGTGCCTCTGCCTGGTGGGGAGGGGGATAAAGCAGGATCCCTACTGTCAACCCAGAAGTGGGTGGGTAGTCTAGTGTGGGATCCTTTTGAGCTGGTAGATAATCCCAGGTATGCTATCTGACAGCACTGCCAAAGGCAGATCAGCCAGGGCAAGAACGTGAAACACTTCACCACCATGGCAATGCTACTGCATCTCAGGAGGCAGCACCCCCTTGCCCTTGTTCTTCCTCATCCTGGCACCAGTGGGAGCATGACCAAGAAGTCCCCCTCTTGCTCCGAAGCCCCCATCCCCCCAAAGCAGAGGCAGGCCACCCTGGACCAGTGGGGGAAAGGCAGAATGTCCCCAAGGTAAGCAAGGTCACTCAGAGAGATTCTTGCTCTGGATGGCCAGCAGTTTTCCTTTGTTGAGTGGCCAGGGTTCAGGCAGCTCATGGCCCCAGTGTACTGAGTGCCTGTATGCACCACTTTTATCAGGATGGTGATGCTCTCCCTATATGAGGCATGCAGGGAGCACTTGAGGGAGGAACTGTGAAAGGCAGGTCCACAGGTAGCCTTGCACTTCACCTTGGACCTCTGGAGCAGCCAGGATGGAGATAATGCCTCACAGGGCACTTATGCAATCAGTCAGGGCAATGGTGGGCTCTCCTTTAGCAGAGGTGATGGATGGGTCCCACACGGCAAGGGAGATCATTGTGGCCATGAACCACATGGGGTAGGGGTGGCTCATTGAGCAGGGCAAGCTCACCTGTGGGTTCATGGCCAATGACAATACAGCCAATATGGTCAAGGTGGTGCATAATGCCAACTTTGTTGGCATCTGCTGTGTGGCACACAAATTCCACCTCATAGTTAGGGATGCCTTGGAGAGGGACAGAGTTCCCAGTAACAGCACCATCTCTACCAGCCAGCTTATTTCAAAATGCAGGAAGGTGGCAGGCTACTTCCACTGGAGCATCAAGGGGCCACCCAGAGCCTCAGTACTAGCAATGTCCTCATTAGCCAGCTGATCCCCATAGTGAAGGAGCTTGAGAAGGAAATGAAGACGTCCCAGGATACCAATGTTTCTGGGTGGAGCAAGACACTTTCAGAGGTGCAGACAATGGTGAAGCAGCTGAAGGCAGGCATAAAAAAAAATGGCTGGACAATTGAGGTCCACATGCTGGCAGGCATGTGTGACCTGAGGGTGAACAGGAGTGTGTGCAACAGCAAAACCCTCTATCACTGGATGGAGGTGCTAGTAAGCAGAGTCAGGGAGGCAGAAGGGTAGAGGTGGGGGGATGGGGAAGAGGGGGATCCACATTCCTATACCAGCACTCCAACCATGACCCAATCTCCTCCACCACAGCCTCTGCCAATCTGGACCAAGGGCATGGCTTTAATGTTGGGTGCAGAGGCACCAGACCTCACCATCCGGCAGGTAGCGCAGAGTCCTTGGTGGCTACCTATCTTGCCAAGGACATGGAGCTGATGCACCACAACCCCTTGGCCTAGCTGGCAATCCGCATCCAGGTGTGGCAGGGTCTGGCTACAGTTGCCCGGAAACATCTTTCCTGTCTGCCAACCAGTGTTCCAAGTGAGAGGGTGTTCAGCATTGCTGGGGATGTAGCGACACCCCACACACCTCCTTGGATCCTGGTTTGGTGGAGCAGCTGGTGTTCCTGAAGGTGAACCTCCCACTGCTGGGGTTCCCCAAACTCCATGTGCAGACGGAGCAAGTGCCACCCTCCTTACTCCATATCTATTTGCTTTTTTTATTTGCTTTCAAAACCTTGAGATGCACTTTTCACAGAAACTCCTGCACCACTCTGCCTGAAACCTGGCAGGCTTCATGCCCGCATGAGGGGCTACCATCCCTGCAGTATTCGTCCTGCTCTGCCTTAACACACACAAGTGATACGAGTTTTGCTTTCAACAGTTTGAGGTGCAGTTTCACAGGAACTGCCACACCTATCTCCTTGAAACTTAGCAAACTTCATGCCCTCAGAAGGGGATACCATCTCTGCTCATTTAATCCAAATCTGCAAACAAATGACAAAGTTATAGGTATTTCAGTGATTCCCCATTATAACCTAGGGCCAAATGTCCAAATCTAACTTGGCCTAATCGAATCGGGACAGTGATTTGAATTACTGAATCAACTCACTGTCCCTCCAAATCAGCCGAATACAAATTGAATACTTGCTGCTTTGCGCAGGCCTAGTTTGTAGCCAACGCAGTGGTGCGTGGTCAGTTATTAGAGTAAACTTAATTCCATATAGATAATAACAAAATAGTTCGACTCCCCATTTTATTGCCAAGCACTCTCTCTCTGTAGTCGAGTAGTGAGTCTCGGCCTTAGATAATTTATTACTTGCAAATGCAATAGGTCACTCTGCCCAGTCTACTTGTTATGTTAAGACAGCCCCTACAGCCATGGCTGAAGCATCTGTATGCAACAGAAACCTTTAGTTGGAATCAGGCGTATACAATATTGGGGTGTAGCATAAGGCTGATTTCACCTGAATGAACACGACCTTAGCTTCTGGTGTCAATACTACCTGCCCCCCCGCCTTTTTTTTCCCCTTGCAACAGACCTGTCAATGGGGCCGCTAGTCCCAAAAACCATGGTATGAATTTTCGGTAATAATTTACTAACCCTAGAAAGGTTCTCAACTGTTTCTTGGTTTGAGGTTGTTTGTATGACTGGATGTCCTTCACTTTATTAGCAAGGGGTGTAATTTTCCCCCTCCCTATTTTGAAACCCAAATACTTCATTTTATTCTGTTCCAGGGCACATTTTTTTGGAATTGGCTGTTAATTCATTGTGCCTGAGCTCTTCCAAAATTTGCTATACAGGTTGCTCCCATGTCTTTGAAAAAATTACTAAATCATCAATATATGCTGCAGTGTATTCTTGATGTGTTAATAGTATCTTATCTGTTAACTTTTGGAAGGAGCCTGCCACCCGATGTAGACCAAAAGGCATCTGTGTGAAATGACATAGGCCTCAGGGGGTTCCAAATGCTGTTTTTACTTTGTCCTCTGGGGCCATGGGAATCTGCCAATATCCTCTGCATCAAATCTAACATCGAGATAAACTCAGCTTGCCCTAACTTTTCCAGAATTTCTTTGATGTTTGGCATGAGGAAAGCATCAAAGGATGAAATGGAGTTCACCTTTCTGAAATTGATATAGTCAGATGGCCCCATCAGGTTTTGGTACTACCACCAAGGGTCTCCTTCATGGACTTGGGGATTCTTTGATGATGCCCCGGTTCAACATTTGCTCTATTTTGCATTGCACTGGTATGTACAGGGCTGGTGGCAACCTTCACCAGTGTTCCCTCACTATCTGGCCAGGGCTTGTCCTAATTCAGTGGTAAATTCCTCATGCTTTACCTGGCCCTTCTGTGAATACATCCTTAAATTCCCTAGCCAACTGTTCCAGTTGTCCTTTTCCCCCTTCTGGCACTTGGGTCCCAATCATGGGTATTGTACAATTCGTTTCTTGCATTTCTGTAATCTCTGGTGCCCACTCTTCTTCTATAACTCTTGGGTCCATCAAGTAATTTTCACATTCCTCCTATTTCTTTAACAGATTCACATGATAAACCTGTTTCATCTTACATGGCCCAAAACATTCTACTTCATAATTTGTGGGACCTACCTGTCTACTTATCCTGAAAGGACCTTGCCATTTGGAAGACATTTTACTGGTGTGATCTGGCAACATTACTAAGATTCAATCACCCTCTTGGAATTCTCTAGTACTCTGGTCATATCTTTGTTTATGAAAGGCTTGACTCCTTTCTAAGTTATCTTGGGTGATCTGTCTTGCTTTCTCTAACCATTCTCACAATTCTATGACATGTTGAGGGCCCTGCTTATACATAGGCTCATTCTCCTTCAAACCTTTGCATATGATGTCAATCAGGCCTCATGGCTTATGTCCATGTCAGCTCAAGTGGAGAGCATCCTAAGGATGCTTGGGGCACTTTTTGTACTGCAAACGGAAGCGGGAGAAGACACAGTTCCTACCTCTTAGTATCCCCTTAAACACTTTTCTGGATCATTGCCTTTAACGTTCGATTAAATCTCTTGACTAGACCATCAGTCTGCAGACCAATGTTTTGAGGTGTTGTATCTTAAAAGTATCACATGCTTCCTTGATTACTTGGGACATAAAATTCGTACCTTGGTCCAATAGTATTTCCTGAGGTATACCCACTCAAGAAATCCACCTGACCAGCTCTTATGCTGTCTTTGGGGCCACCACAACTTTGCATGTCCATGGCAATCCTATCAAAAAGCCATGTCATAATCTCTAACGGTTGTAAAGGGGCCCAGGGTGGTAACCAGTCTGAATACCATTGACATTCAGGACAGGATCAGCAGAATTGTTCCACTTGTTTATGTAGGTCCAGCCAGTAAGCTCGTAATGTGAGCTGTGCAGTTGTGTTATCTTGACCCGGATGTCTACCTAGGAGTAGGGCATGGGCTATTCTCAACAAATGTCTCCAATATCAAATGGGATACCAAGATCTACTCCACTTCCTCCCCAGCTACCTTCCTTCTATCTGTGCGGAAGTGAATATGATCCCTTACCTCAAAATGAGGATAACTTGTCAATAGCTCTGGCTGCTTCACTACTTCTCATTTAGCAATGCTCTCTGCTTATACCTGCTGGAAAGCAGGTTCTGCAACTTGTTCCTCCCTGAAGTTTTTGCCAATGATCTTTTCTAGATCAATGTCGGGATGGTTGCTCACATGGTCAAGAGACTCAGCCTCTTCTCCACGGAAACCATCTTCTAATTCCTCTTCTCTCTCCATGGAAACCATCTTCTAATTCCTCTTCTCCCTGTCTTGTCTCACCCCCTCCTGCCTTGAACTTGATCTAGTACTTCGTAAAAGTATGCCAATCCCATCCCAATAGCATCAGACATGGGAGAGTTCAGGCAAAACCTACTGAAATTTCTTCAGATTTGTTCATAACAGTAATTATATGTCTTTTCTGGGGCTATGTATACAATTCCCTGTGGATGCATACCATACTGATGCTTGTATCCAGCTTTTATCTTGAGGGTCAATTACTCCTTCTTGTATCATTATTTCTGTACAACCTGAATCCAGAAGGCCTGGATAATCACTGAACTGACCTGGACTTGCACTATGGGTTTTGGTACCCCACTTGTTCTGTTAATCTGTCCAAAGCTACAATCCATTTGTTCTTCATGATCCTGTTCTGGACTGTCCCAGGGATGCTGGGGTTAGAAGGAAACCCCGGGGCAAAACCAGGGGGGAAGTAAACACTTACTCACCCCACGCAGAAGCTGGAGGGAGCAGGGACACACGCACGGGAAAACCGCTGGCGCGATTTGTAAGCCGCGCCTATATCCAGCTGGGGCTGGGTGACGTCAGCAGGGGACGCCACCCGGCAGGAATAAAAAGGCGGCCCCGGGAGTGGAGCGGGGCCGGAAGTGGGGAAAGCCCGCAGGGGACCCCGAGAACGGGACCCGCGCCCGTGGGGCCTGTGTACCCGGCCTGATGGGGGAAGTTGTGGCAACAGCAGTGGCAGTGGCAGCAGCGTTGGCAGCGGCGGTGAGAATGGCTGCCGCAGCTGCAGCAGCGAGAGCCGTGCCGTTAAAGGAGCCGGCGAAGAAAGCTGCAGCTACAGCAGTGAGAGTTATGTCCTTAAAGGAGCCGATGGAGAAGATGGAGACGACATCAGCGGCAAGACTAAAGAAGGCACTGGCTACGGTTCCAGTAAGGGAACGGGCGTCGTAGCCAGTGAGGAAACCGGCAGCCGACCTGGCGAGAGAGCTGACTGACGGACTGGCGGAGGAACTGGCAGTGGAACCGGCGAGGGAGTGAACGCCAGATATGAGACTCCCCGAGAGCGGGAGCCACGGTCCCGGAGAGTAGACACCCGGGGGAGTCAGTGGCCTTAAGCCACCCGACAGACTTTGAGCCAGGGCAACTCGCCCAGCAGGGCTTAGGCACCCGGGTCAGATCCCGGGCTAGGTGTGATAGAGGGGCTGGACTTTTTGTTTTGTTGTTCGTTTTCCTTTAGGCTCCCTCATTTTGTGTTGTGGTGGCCTCGGGTCAGTATAGGCTAGGGGCAGTAGGGAGTCATGGGGGTGAGACCCTCAAGGCAGATTTCAGCCTGGGAAGCTGGGGTCCCCGGAGTGGGGACCACCGGGAGACACAGGAACAAAAAGTGGCGGGGTCGCCAAAGGAAGGCCACAGGAAGACCCGCAGCAGCAGGTGGTGATTGGCCGGGGTGTAGGGGAGGTTGGAGCCCCATGAGTGCTCGCCGAAGGCGTAATGACCCCGGGAGGCGGCGTTAACAGACACCCACACCACTGAGGTTCCATCCGAAGTCGTGGCAGGCGAGGTTAGGGGGCCTCCCGACACCATCCAAGATACCTCCCGGGGCCCTCTCATAGGCTCGGGGCAAGCTAGTACGGCCGCCTGAGTGAAGGCAGCTCGAGAGCGCCTGGTCAAGCAGAGGCGGGCACATGGACCTTTCCCTGTCTCTATTTTGGACTCTCTTTCCCAGGGTCACTGATCCCCCAGCCTTTTGGAGAACTGCTGACCAATGTGACTGGATCCACCACACCTAAAGCATATTATTCCACATTCTGTTGGTGGCTTCCCTGGTCGGAATACTTTTTCCATTTTCTTTACCATTACTCCTGTTTTAGAGTCCTTTCCCTTTGTTCTAAGTTTCTTAGTGGTTGTGAAAGCTTCTGCAAGTAACAAGTGTTGTTCCATATCTCAGGATTGATGTCACCTAACCCAACTCCACATCTCTTAGTCAAGGTCTTCAAGGAACTGCTCAAGAGTGAATATCTCGATAACATCTCATGTGGTTTTCCTATTAGGTTGGATCCGATGTTCTACTGTCTCTCTCAAAATCTGAGCCAGTATCGTGGGTTGCTTCTCTTCTTGTTTCTTAGGGGTGCAAATTGTTGCCTGTATAGTTCAGTGGATATTTCTAGTCAATACAAAGTATCTTTCTTCACCATTGTATAATTGTTGGCCTTTGCTCGGGAAAATGCTGTGTAAGCTGCTTGAGACTGCCTTTCAGTAGAGGGTCTAACAAAGAGACCCACCGGGTTGGATCCCAGCCAGCTGCAATAGCGGTTCTCTCAAAAACTTTGAGGAAGGCTTCTATGTCATCCTCTCCTGTAATTTTAGGAATTTGGAACTTCTCTGAGGCCCCTAATATGGTTGCTTGTTGAACCTCTATCTTCTCACTGAGCTCTTGTTGTCGACTAAACTGCCATTCTTGCTTCAGCCTCCTGGCTCCTTACTCGTACTAATTCCTCCAGCTGTACCTGTTGAGCTTGCATTATCTGCACCACCACTCGGTGGGCTTGCTGCCTGTCTTTCAGAGCGGCCATCCCCTCATGTGTTGCAGCACTCTCCATTACTGTCTCCTTAGATTAAGGATGAGTTCTTATAATTTTACAGATCATTTCAAATTCCCAGACAATGCACTATTGTGAGAGTTTAGCTATGCCCCTTCTCTCCTTGTCATATCTTTCTTCCCTCCCCAGGCTCATTGCCAAGGTAAATTCTGTTTCCCGTTGCTCCCCTGGAGTGCTGTGATGGGGCAGACTTGTTGCCCTGTCACATTGAGGCTTTACATGCATTTTCTATTTTAACCCCAACCCAGAAATCTGTGCTACCTGGGTGTTCCAATGTGAAAAACTTCCACACTCACAAGCAATATTAAAATAGGGACCAATGGGACAGACAAACAATCTTAGGGAAACCCTTAATAATCAGTAGCCTGCCATAACCAAGTATTGACAGTGTATCACAGTTAATATGACCAGCATTCTTTCCTAGTTCAATGCAGGGTGAAGTTGGCAGCTGGCAGGGCCAGAGGAGCTGATAACCCCAACCTTTTCCTTTTCTGTCACCTACAAAAGCGTGCACTTCTTTGAACCTTCAGCTTACACTTCTTTGACCCAATTAGCCTGAAGGGTATAAAGAATGTTAAGAAATAAGTTATGCCTTAAAATATTTTAAATTTGAGGATCCTTTTCCTTCCTCTAGAACCCTTTTCCAAAATCCAAACACTTCTTGATCTGATCAGACTGCCATGTCAGTCATACTAACCACCTCAAGCTTGTTTTAGAGTCAGTTTATTGAATGATATGCTTTGTTCTACAATATGCTCTTCCACTGGTGTTCTTGGTAAATCTCCCATTGACTTCAATTATGGCTAGGATTACAGCCTAGATTTGCACATACTGTGTGAACCCAGAACAATCTACTGGGGAAAATATTCTAACTGCATTCATCACAACAGTATCTGGTAGAGCTATCACTGGGTGTCTGATACAGCCTGAACTTTCTGCATTTTCTTAAAAAATACTAGTTTTGTGGAAATAAAAACACTGCAGAAACATGGTGACTTCAATAGGAAAAAAATTTTCAATGTAAGAATTTTTGTGCTTTCATAGTTCTGAAAGTTTGCTTCAAATTTTATGACAATGTTGTGCCACTTCAGTACCACGTAAACAAGAAACAGTCTGCATCACAAACAGGATCTAAAGCTAAAATGCTTTACTGTTCATTAAACAGCAACTATACTACAAGATTTAAAAAATAAAGTAAAAATAGACTATTTATTAGACTGTGTCAGCAATAACAGCTGCATATATCAAGAAACATACAAAAATCAAAGCTTTTATTTTTATGGAAAATTTTGAAAACTGTGTGTTCATTGCAACTTGAAACCCATGCATTCTTATTCCACCCAATGCATTATGATATAGTTTTAAATTACATGAACACATTTTTCTGGGTCCATTCTAAATAAGGCAGAGGTCTTTGGAAAAAATAGTAAGCAATCATGTAACTGTGATGGGTTTTATCATAATATTTCTTTTTTAAATGTGTACGTGTTGCAATGTTGTTTGCATCCATTTCCCTTATTATCTTGTGTATGGTGAATGAAGGGTAAGGGGCTCTATTAAGTGCCAAAACTGCCTATGTTCAGGACAAGACAAGATAGATCTTCAGCATCAACAGAGACTTGAATAGCTTTGTTGACATTCCAACAAAGGTAGGATTCCAGGCAACACCCAGAAGGCATCTCTGGTTGGAGTACTGTGTCCAGTTTTGGGACCCCCACAGTAGAAAGGACGTAGACAAGTTGGAGAGAGTCCAGCAGAGAGCAGCCAAAATGATTCAAGGGCTGGAGCACATAACTTTTAAGGAGATACTGAGGGAACTGGTTTTATTTAGTTTGGAGAAGAAAAGACAGAGGGGACTTGATAGAAGCCTTTACTTGAAGGGTGGTTCCAAAGAGGATGGAGCTAGACTGACAGGGAATCTGGTGGTGCTCTCCCCTACCTTGGGGGTCTTCAAGAGGAGGTTGGATAGATATCTGGCTTGGGTATTATTATCCCAGCACTCGTTCCTGCCCAGGGCAGGGAATCAGATTTCATGATCTGTTCAGGTCCCTTCTGATCCTAAAAACTATGAAACATTAAAAAAAAGACTGTTCTCAGTGGTGACAGATGACGGAATAAAGAGCAATGGTCTCAAGTTGCAGAGGGGAGGTTTAAATTGGATAATAGGAAAACCTTTCACTAGGAGGGTGATGAAACACTGGAGAAGGTTACCTAGAGAGGTGGTGGAATCTCCACCCTTGGAGATTAAGGCCAGGCTTAACAAGGCCCCGCCTGGAATGATCTAGTTGGGAATGGTCCTGCTTTGAGCGGGGGGGGGGGGGGGGGGTTTCATAGATTCATAGATGTTATGGTTGGAAAGGACCTCAATAGATCATCGAGTCCGAACCCCTGCATAGGCAGGAAACCTCTTGCGGAGGCTGAAGAGGTCCAGGTGCCCTAGTCTCTCCTCATAGGGCTTGGCCTGCAAGCCCTTAACCATACAAGTGGCCCTTCTCTGGACCCTCTCCAGGTTATCCACATCCCTCTTGAAGTGCAGTGCCCAAAATTGCACGCAGTATTCCAACTGTGGTCTGACCAGCGCCTGATAGAGGGGAAGTATCACCTCCTTGGTTCTGTTCGTCATGCTTCTGCTGATGCACGATAAAGTGCCATTAGCTTTTCTGATGACTTCGTCACACTGACGACTCATGTTCATCTTGGAGTTCACTAGGACTCCAAGATCCCTTTCTGCTTCCGTGCCTCCAAGCAGGTCATTTCCTACACAGTAGGTATGCTGGACATTTTTCCTCCCTAGGTGCAGCACTTTGCATTTCTCCTTGTTGAATTGCATTCTGTTGCAATAAGATGGGCTGGATGAGATGACCTCCTAAGGTCCCTTCCAACCCTAATTTTCTATGATTCTAAGAGGTAAATTTTCTCTTGGGAACTGAACTGGAGGGAAGCTCCTTGAGGCAGGACAATGAAAATCCAGGGAGAGTCAGGGAATGAAAAGCTAGCATCTCGGCACAGGTAGGAGTCATGGCTTCCCTGCTACTCAAAGTGCCATCCCTGGATATGCCTCAAGGGGCAATCAGAGAGATCAAACAAGGCTGGAGAGTCCCAAGCATGCACCAGCTAGGGGGATACAAAATTAACAAAAGTACTTCATCTGAATGCATGGGTAACAACAGAGTCAGCCTGTCCCAGTTTCCTTTTCACACCACCTCCTTTCTCTCCCAGTTCCTTATCCAGCCATTCCTAGTACTACCACCACCCTAATTCCACATCTGAATCTGCCTCTTAATCTTGTCCCCACTTACTCAATTCTGTGTATGAATCGGGAGAGTTAAGCAACTGAAAGTAGAATTTTATAATAGGAAGTATAAGGCAACCTCCGTAATAGGAATGCTACCGACTACTTACTATGCTTCTCTTACTTACAAAATGCTAAGAACAAAAATTACTTTCAATAAATACTAATTTAAATGCACAATAAATCACATTAAATATCCTTTTACCTATGATTTTCAAAAATGAGTGCCTACAGTTAGGCGCTTAAATTCATTTTTAAGAAATCATTACACCACAGTGTAATTATATTAGGATTAGATTAGATTAGGATTATTACCTAAATAGGTCGATTTGGATTCAAATATAGTAGATGATAATTCAGACTTCCAAGACCATTTTAGTTGCTACATACTTCAGCTTACTGAATTTGCTTCCTTACTGAAAGTGTTGGCAGGGTAGTGCCTTAAAGAAAGTGCTTATCCTTGAAATGTGGAATTGGTAGTAAAAATAAAGAATTTATTGTGAAGCAGAAAGAAAACAGCTCAGATCATTGCCTCCTCAAATAATAATTTATATGTGCTTTGGCTTTCACAACACATTGAATTTCCTAGATGTCTTGCTGCTTTTAATATATTACCTTTGGAAGTGTAATAATCTGTAGCATTAATAAGATACTGAAAAGCAAGACATATGAAAGAGAAAAAGAAAAACTCAAAGTTTTTTTTTTTTTTTAAATTGAGTTTTTTTCTCCTTCAATTATATTTTGCAATGTCAGTATGTTAACACTAAGTAGCTTCACTGAGGTTGCTAGATGACTTCAACATGATAGTGAGTTTTCCTATATTGCTAACTGACATGTTTTGGCAACCATTTCAATAGCCCATGCCAGGGCATATATATGGTAAAATGTAATCTCCTATAACAGAAGCACTTGAAAGTGCAGCAGTGTAACAGTTCAGAAACTGTAATAGTAATGAACAGGAATTGTCTTGTCCCATTCCTTCTTTTGTAGAGCTCCATTTACCCAAGAGTAGAAAATGTATACAGTTCATGCCAGGTTACACTCAGGACATGCCAGATAAAACAAACAAACAAACAAACAAACACTCAAAAACTCTACCCACATTCATTAGGTCTCGCTATAGTCTCTCTTCCTCACCATTTAACAGATTTTCTTTAACAGTTTTGCAAGCCCCTGAGACTGACAGGCTATAACAGCAAACAGAAATTTTCCTTCACTTCTTTCCAGCTCACACAACCAGCCTAAAAATCAATAAGAATGCCAAAATGTCCCTGACTTCCATTTAGTCCCCTGTTGTCTTAAATCCCTTTTTTACAGCTACATGTATTTGCAAAGACTATGTTGTTTTGATAGTGCAATAATGCCTCCATGGTTTTATGTCTTTTTAGTTATAGAGTTTAGCCTTAATTGTGTGCTGCATCGTCAGACAGGCATCTGGCTGATGAGGCACTGCTACATTAGTAAAACTTACATATAGGGAATGTGTAATTTAGTTATATATTCAATGCACGCAATCCTAAGGATTTTTTCTGAGCACGTAAAAAACAGGAGAGAGAGATGCAACTGAACCAATACTCACTTTTGTTCTAACAGAGGTACAATTTAGTTTACATCTTATGACCCTAAGTTCTCCCTACTTCCATTATTTGGCCAAGGCAACTTTTCAAGCTCAAGCCACATTTTAAGGTAATTTTATTTTGCCCCAGTGCTTCCAACTAATGGGTCATTTGTTGCATGCCATACTGAGTGAATAATTAATTACCTGAATTGATAATCTTTCATGTCTGGGGGCTGTTTCAGCAGGGACTCTCACTACACCCTTATGTGGGTGACTTGGAAGTCCAGGGACAAATGCTAGTTCACTTAAGTCAGTTACAGAACACCCAATGATGTATGTGGAGCCAGGACTTCATCAGTCTAGCTCAAGATATGCACTTAGGAGAAGTAGAGATACTCTACCTTTTCTGTGGAACAGGAAAGAAGGGAGTACAGGCAGAGCCTGCACTGGATCCATCACTTACTAGCCAAAATAGCTGAATCAGGGTAGTAAGGGCAATTATCTGTTGTATATTTGGGTCAGTAATAAAAAACAACTAGCTATCCACCTGCAGACAAGGACCTGGGACAATGCTTCCCAGGATTTGGCAAAGTTTACATACCTTAATGGACATTCCTAAAGTCAGCATCACTAACTCTCCCAGTTCTTGGTTCTTGTGGAAGATCCTCCAGCAGATCACAATTTCCTCTGAATATTTTCAACAATTTTTATACTAAATCTTATAGAGATTTCCAAACATTTTGACAAGTACCTGTCAACTGTCTGAACATTCCTAAAAGAGGAACAGTCTAGCCCCATAATTCAGTCAGCTGAATCAACATTTACATTCTTCAAATAATTGCAAAATATATTTTAAAATAATAATACGAGAGAACACCTATTTTTCCAGATCAATAAAGAACAACTGCTTAACAGTGGAGATACTTTGGCTCCTTGCGAGTGACTAAGGCAAGTGCCTAATGTGACTCTGTACATCACACTTAAGGCATGATTAACCAGTTAACCATGCCTTAAGTTGTGACCAAGCTACATGTTCAACCAATTAGTGGTGTGATAAAACAACAAATTAGCTATAAAGTTATTCCACAAAAAACATGTAATATCTTCATAGCTTGTTCTAATCACACCATTAATTAAATGTGTGGGCAAGTGCTCCCTCATGCCTAGGAGCCCCATTAACTGAGGGGCTCCCAATCAAAGGGGTACACCACCCACTACCACCTCCTCAGCTGACAAGGCTCACATCAGTGGCAGTGTTTCTGGTGCTGCCCCCGTTATGACCCTCATTGGCTTTGGGGCTCACAGTGATGGCAACAGGGAGAAAGCTGCTGCCACCGCAAACCTTATGAGGTTCAGGGCTTACAGCCACAGAAACATTCTCCATACTACCCCCACAGACAAGGTTCAAAGTGGGGGCAGTGTTCCTGAGGCTTCCCTTGCTGCCAGCCATGACAGCTGCAGGGCTTGCAGCCATAGGAGCTGATACAGAGGGAGTCCAGCATCATGATCCCAGGGTTCCCCTGCACCAATGATAAGGCATGATGGGAGCTCATGCACAATCCTACAATCACACCTCTGCCCATACATGTTTGAAATAGCAGGAGGCACGATTGTGTGGTTCATGCATTAGATCCCATTGTGCCTTTACCTGTAGATGTAGAAGGGCTCTAAATCAAACAGTATTGCTTCTCTTCCTGCATTTGATTGAAGGAACAAACCAACATTTGTAGAAGACTTGGATCATTGGAACTAGATTCCTAGTTTCAACAAGCGCCATCAGATCCTTATCTGAATTTACTGTCTCTATGTTGGGGTGTAACACATCAGAGTACTGGGGTGGCTATTATGCATTCTGGTGGCTCTGCGACCAAGCCTGCTCTGCCCCTAGAGCACTTTCTTATCTCTCCTGCCATGTCTTGATGTTATAATAATAGGGAGGCTGGTCACAGGCCTTTGCATGGCCCTAATTCCGCTGAATGCCCTCTAGGGTTCCCCAGCACCCCATTGGTCCTCAGGCCCCCTGCTGGGACTCTGTAGTCCATGGCTCCAAATCCTCCCCTATACCATGCTTCATGCCTCACAGGTGTTACTGTAATGTTTTTCCCTCTGTTAGTGCTTCAGCCTCCTCAGCCCATACCCCTTTAATCTAGCTAAGCCTTCTAGCATGGATCCACTGTATCGGACGTGGCTTTGAGGCACTACCTTCAATCTATCCCTTCTGGTCACTGGGCCTCTAGCCCCTGCATGACTGTGCCCCTCTCTGGGTTCAACAGTAGCTCAGACACCCCTGGCAGGGCTCAAGGCTACTGCGTGTCCCATGGGCAATAATGGGACCCCTGTATACCACCCCTTCAGTCCCAACCCAAACCCCCGGTGTAAACACAACATAATCATAAGCTCCTGGGCTACAACATAAACATAAAGGCAAAACAGACCTCTGTTCATTTTGGAGTGTAAACCTTCACTCCCCAATACAGCCTACCTCCCACCCTGGGCACCTTGTGAGCTCCCTGAGTCTCACTGTTCCTGCAGTCAGCAAAGTGGCCAGCCCAACATACCCAAGTGGCTCTCCTTGGCAGGAGCTTTGTACCTTGAGCCTTGCCAGGGAAAGACTCCTTTGCCAGCCCCAGCCTTGGGCTTACATGCTCCCAAGGCCCTGCCTACATCCAGTCAGGTAACCACCTACAGGTGCCTGCCAATTGCTCCATTAGCCTGTTACCCCAGTGACCTGCAGCTCCAGGGGCCTTCCAAGCCTACAGTGTTCCCTGGCAGAGCTGCTTTTATCTTAAAGTAACAAGGAGCCCCAGGCTCTCTGTTACACAGGGCACTGGGAACCCTACACATTGCACTTTGCCAAATGAAGCGTATAACTCCTGTGACAATTGCTTAAGAGGTAGAACCAATCATGCATTTTCCATGAGCATGTGTGCAAAGAAATCCTGATCATTCACAATTTTGGGGGGAAAAAAGGAGTGAAAACACACACACACACACACACACACACACACACACAGTGTATGTCACCTTTAAATTAAATTTCATAAACAACATTTAAAATTTATATTATTAATAATCTTCTACCATAGCAATAAATGCATTTGCATTGAATATCCATGGTAATTAAGCCAAAGTTAAAGTTGTCCAACTACTTTTATACACACATATATATTCACATTATACACATACATATAATGTGAATATACATGAGTGCATGTGCATATGTATATACACTCCCCCCACACAGATTTATTTCAGTGATATTCTGGGTGGCTCTGAAATTATTGAAGTGATTGCTGAAGTGATCTAGAACATAGAATGCTACATGTCTTTAGACGCATGACCAAGAATGATATTTGTTCCTAGGAAATTTCACACGAAATTACTGATCTGAATCTCTGCATCATTCTCATACAGAGAAACCAACACACTGGGAAGCCCTAGAGGAAAATGTTCCCTTATTCTCCATGTCTTTAATTACTTTCTTCTTGCAGTGGTCAAATTACTAATAAAAAAAGCAAACAAAAAGAATAATTGAAGTTCTGTTTAATGGTAATACTAAAACTTCATAGGAAAACAATATGCTGAGGGACTAATCGTGCAGACTGTGCTTAAGCAACCCAATTTGATTCCAGTGTGAATCTTGCTTGTGAGATGAACAAATTCAAATAATTTTTCAGGTTATAATCTCTGGGAAAGGGACTGCATTTTACTTGGGGTTTTTTGTTTTTTTGGTTACCTTGCCTTCCCTCTAATACTCCAAAGTCCTAAAACACCACACACTTTTAAGAGTTAATTGTACAAGGTGTGAAGCATGCTCAATCTCCTCCTGCCAGGCCTAATTTGGTATCAAGAGGACAACGCTGCACTTAAAATTAAACCTATTCTTTGCTGGAGAGGGTTAGAATGCTCAATATCTTGCATTCCTGAGGCCCTTTGGGATTGATCCAAAGCCCACTCAAGCCAATGAGTGAGACACACTGCATTGAGTTAAATTGGATCTGGCCATTAGTTCACTCCTCAAGCACAGATGTCACCTTTAGCAAGGAGGAAGCTTCAGGTCTTTTTTCTATCACAAAGAATTTACAGATACAGTTTACAAAGCTGATAACCAAGCTTATACTGAAGTAGGCTGCATTTGTAGGTTAAATCCTGTGGCACTACACTTAGTGTTATTTTTAATATGGAAATTAATTGACCTTCCAATATTAAATATAATTAATGTAAAATATCTCATTTTGTTTTAATGTGTATTTTCTTTTTCCAGATCATCATCTTCATTTATGCTTTGCTAAAATGCAAGGAGCTGAGAGTTTGGTAGAATGTTATTTCTTTGCATATGTTGGAACCAGTTCTAAGCTTGTGGGAATGCCTCAGGAGTCACTTGAGATATAATAGAACCAACTCTCTGTTTGTTGTAAACAGCATGTATCGGTCCATGGAGGTCTTTCAGGTCCTCATGGTTATGTGGGGTGAAGTATTGGTACAGTTTGTTTGCATACACACAGTTTTCTTGGACAGTTGGCACCTAGGGAACTTCTTCTTGCAGAAATTAAGTAAGGTACACTGTATATCACCAAATGCCACCATTAGTGCTAGAAACTTCCAGTTCATTCCTAAAGTATTTATGAAGTAGGAGAGTATAATAAGAGGCAATGCATGTAAGCAATTGATAAATTAACACCAATGCTTGTAAACAATAAAATTCAGGGACACACATCCACTAAAGTAGCATTCTTCCATCTCTACCAATGTCTCAGAGGGTCAAAGCCTTAGAGTTAAGAGAGATTGCCTATCCATCATGGAAGGGCATGTAGAGACAAGAGTGAGATTCACATATGGCAAGAACCTTTGAGAAATAGGGTATCGCTAAGTTATTTTACCTCATGGGTAAGGATGTGCAAGCTACACAGAAGATACTATTCAAGTCTTAGGCTGAGGTTGCGGGGTTAGCAGGTTCAGAGAGGGAAAGCCATTGCATTAGACAAACAAAGCAAATTAGAGTCATTCTTCAGTATAACTATAATCACAATTTAAAGTACATTAAAAAAATCAGCAAAGAAAAAGAAAACAAACTTGCCATTATAATGATAAATTCCTTATCTGCCCCCATTACAGACTTAATCACTGTGGCTTTTATATCATAAATAAGAAATACAATAATGAGAATAAATTAATTAAAAATCTTTGCCAATTTATACTGCAGCACCTAAAATCATGCTTATCTCAAAAATGTCTTCATGACATTCTCATTTACATTAATCAATCAATGGTGCAGTTTCACTGCTAACTTTGTTGGCATAGTTAGTCAGTAGAAGTCAATTCTAGCAAGGTACTAGAAAAAAGGGAATAAAGGAATGTTTTTCTTTGTGTTGCTAGTTCCTTCAGTTAAAGCCATCTATCAGGTCTTGGGACACTCTCTAGAATGCTTTACTAACATGAAGCTCTAATCATCATGAATGACTCGTGCCCCTGGCAACTGGGGAGGCATAGCGCTGGCAGGAGCAGTGGGAATGTGGCTGCAGTAATCAGGGGAGCTCCCACAGATTCTGCCAGCACTGCAGCAATGGGAAGGAGTGGCAAGCACTGGCCAAGGGTTGGTGACCACCCACAGCCACCACCAGCAGCACCTTTTTCTTAGGGTGTGCACTGCCATGCTCAGGGGGTGCACATTCACCCACGTGCACCCCCTAGGTGAATGTGCACCCCCTATGCATTGCCCCTGCTAATCATGACCCATAGCATCTCTCTAGATTCAGTTGACAGCAAAAGTTCTTCAGTTGTGGTTTTGGATAAGACCAAAGCAGGGGGTAGGGGGGAGAAGTGGGGGGAGAGGGAATAATTGGGTTCCCCAGCAGTTACATTTTTGTTTACTGAAGTTCACAACCTACTGAGTGCATCTACATGAGATATTTACTGAGGAGTTGCCTAATGAGCTTCACAGTAAAGCATCCATGTCTACTCATGCAGTGCTATTAGGATAGAGTAAGCTAATTAAGTCCACCATAGGATAGCACTACCAGACAAGTACTGTCCTAAAACAGAGTTATTTACTCCATTGCAACATATGTGTAGACACTGATGGGGCTGACTGGGACATGAGGGTGCTTCAGTGTGGGGGGAGCTGCCTGCCAGCTAGCAGTGCACTGAAGAACCCTTGTACCCTAGTCAGCACATCTAAAGCACACCAAGCTGGGTAGGAGCAGCCCTTGGCTGGCAGGCTGACCCATGGGGCCCCTGCTGGGGGCTACTCTGGGGCTACTCTGTAGCTGGGGCTACTCTGCTGTGGCTCCATGTACTGTGGTCCGAGGCGCATGTGCAAATGGCATGCACAGCTGTAATAAACTCTGGCACAAAAGTGCACCAGAGTTGTGCAATTGCCATGCCTGAAACATAGATGTATCCACAGTCTACTTTTTTTTGGAGAGTGGGGTCCCCCCCACATTCTTCAATCATGGATGAACGAGTAAGGGATAGTGAGATTTTCTTCTAAATGTGGACCTCAGCTTAATTTTGCTTTTGCCACAACCAGTGCAGATTAATGCAGTCTTCACCCTAGAGCCATCTGGAGAACGCCACTAATGCAGAACGTGCTGCTTGCTTTTCCCTTTTTCCACTTCTCATCAGGAAAAGATTAAACCAATACTTTGTGATCTACACTGTGTTCCAGTTCATTTCCCAATGATGAATGAAGTGTTGGATCGGCTTCTAAAGGCATAACTTACTTAGGTCCCAGGAAGTCTGAATTTTCTCCTGTGATACTGTGAATGAGGAATTTGGCAGAAGCAGCTCATATAGTAGGTGAGAATATGACCATTTTCATTTCATAGTGATTTCAAAGACATTTGGGCTGGAAGGGACCTCAGAAGGTCATCAAATCCAGCCCCCTGCCCCAGGGGCAGGAAGTCAGCAGGGATCATAGGATCCCAGCAAGATAAACATCCAATTATCTGTTGAAGGCATTCAAAATAGGTGCTTGAACCATCTCTGGCAGCAGTCTATTCCAAACCTTGGGGGTTCGGACAGTGAAGAAGTTCATTCTTATGTCCAGCCTGAAATGGTATTGGAGGAAGGAGTTTGTGACCATTCGACCTTGTCATCCCTTGGGGTGCTCTGGTGAACAGATGTTCCCCCAGATCCTGGTGAGCACCCCTGATAAACTTATAGGTGACCACCAGATCACCTCTGAGCTTCCGCTTTTCCAGGCTGAAGAGTCCCATGGCTCTCAGCCTCTCATCATAAGGTCGGTTTTCCTGACCTGTGATCATGCATGTGGCTCTCCTCTGGACTCTCTCAAGCTTCTCCGTGTCCTTTTTGAATTGTGGAGCCCAAAACTGGATGCAGTACTCCAGCTGCAGCCTCACCAAGGCCAAGTACAATGGGGGAATGATGTCCCGGGATTTGCTTGAGAAGCATCTATGAATGCAAGCCAGCAATTTGCTTGCTTTACTAGCTGCAGCATCACATTGAAGGCTCATGTTCATCTTGTGGTTAATCATGACCCCCAAGTCCCCTTTGCCTATAGTGCTAGCCAGTGTAGCACTGCTGAGCCTATAAGGATGCTGCAGGTTTTTCTTCCCAAGGTGGAGAACCTTGCATTTTTCAGTGTTGAACACCATCAGGTTCTCATCCACCCATTTTCTGAGTCTGTCAAGGTCAGTCTGGATCACCCTCCTGTCCTCAGGTGTTGACGCTTTACCCCAGAATTTGGTGTCATCTGTGAACTTGGCAAGTCCACTTCTGATACCAATGTCTACATCATTAATGAAGACGTTGAATAGTGTAGGCCCAAGGACAGAGCCTTGAGGGACCCCACTGGTCACAGGGCACCATGATGATTGATTTCCATCCACCTCCACTCTCTGGGCCCTACCACAGAGCCAATTCCCCAGACAGTGGATTGTGGTGAAGCCAAGGCTGCAGTTAGCCAGTTTTGCTAAGAGGTGATCATGGGATACCAGGTTTTTTTAAAGTCAAGATATAGGACATCAATCTCTACTGTCTTGTCCAGGTGATAGGTCACCTGGTCATAAAAGGAAATAAGATTGGTGAAGCAGGACCTATCCGCAACAAACCCGTGCTGGCTATCCCTCAGGATGTTGTATCGGCCAGTCTGTTAAGAACGGCCTCTTTGATAATCTTTTCTAAGACCTTCCCTGGGATAGAGGTCAGGCTGATGGGCCTATAGTTTGCTGGATCCACTTTCCTCCCTTTCTTGGAGATAAGCACCACATTGGCCTTTTCCAATCTTCAGGCACTTCACCAGGGGAAATGCCTTGTTGGGCCTGGTCCTGGCCATGGGTGACGACCTGGTGAGTGGACTGCGGGTGGTCGACCACCTGGGCGACAGCGATCATCGCCTGCTGTAATTCACCATCCAGCACAAGGTGGCAAAGACCTGTAGCAAGGCAACAACCTAGACTTCAGGAGGGCAGATTTCAATGAGGTAAGGAGACTAGTCAGGGAGCCACCAAGGTCCCAGTGTGGGGAGGGGGGAAAGAATTGGGAGTCCAGGAAGAATGGTCATTCCTTAAGGAGACAATCCTCCAAGCCCAAAGGGTGACAATCCCAACGTGGATCAAAAGTGGCAAGAGTGCTCAAAAGCTCCCATGGCTCACCAAAAGCATCCAGGAACATCTCAAAGCTAAAAAGGAGGCATACACCCAATGGAAGGGAGGGGCCATCACCAAGGAGGATTGTACCTCCATTGTTTAAGACTGTAGGAGGGCTGTTAGGAAGGCTAAGGCAAAGATGGAACTGGGACTAGCGACCCAGATCAAGGATAACAAGAAGTCCTACATAGGGGGCAAAACAAAGGTACCGAGTAACGTAGGGCCTCTGCAGGATATGCTAGGAAATCTGATGGTCACACCAGACAACAAAGCTAACCTCTTTAACAATTTCTTTACTTCCATCTTTTTGAGCAGGGACCGGGGCATCCCCCCCACCGGGATCCCCAATGGACCCAGGGGAAGTGCTGCCAGGCCCACGGTCAGTGAGGACTTAGTCAGGGAACTTCTGGTGGGACTAGATGTGTTCAAATCAGCAGGTCTGATGATCTCCACCCCAGAGGCAGAAAAGGATCTTGGGTGTTATTACTGATTCCAAAATGAACATGGACTGCCAATGTGGGGACATGGTGAGGAAGGCTAACCGCACTTTGTCATGCATCCACAGATGCATCACGAGCAGGTCCAAGGAGGTAATCATCCCCCTCTATGTGACATTGGTCAGGCCGCAGTTGGATTACTATGTCCAGTTCTGGGTGCCGCGATTCAGGAGGGATGTGGACAGCATTGAGAGGGTCCAAAGGAGGGCCACTCACATGATCGGGGGCAGCAAGGCAGGCCCTATGACCGGAGGCTATGGGACCTGAACCTGTTCAACCTCCACAAGAGGAGGCTGAGAGGGAATCTGGTGGCCATCTACAAACTGGCCAAGGGGGACCAGCAGGCTATGGAAGAGTCCCTGTTCCCCCGAGCACTACCGGAGATAACGAGGAATAGCTGTCATAAGTTGACTGAGAGTAGATTCAGGCTAGATATCAGGAGGCACTACTTCACAGTCAGGGAGGCTAGGATCTGGAACCAACTTTCAAGGGAAGTGGTGCTCGCTCTTACCCTGGGGGTCTTCAAAAGGAGGCTAGATAAACACCTAGCCAGGGTCGTTTGACCCCAACATTTTTTCCTGCCCAGGGCAGGGGGTCGGATTTGATGATCTGCTCAGGTCCCTTCTGACCCTACCAACTATGAAACTATGAAACCTGAGCACCAGGAGTTCTTGAAGATCTATGCCAGAGGCTGAGCTATGATGGGAGAGACTTTAGTATTCTATAAATATATTTTAAAATTTAAAAAGTCAACACTTAATAAACTTAAGTATTCTTTGCTGTACCTCTACTACTTCTTAAAAATTAGTCCAGGATGTCTAATATAATAAAACACATAACTGTACATGTACTGATGGCATTTAATCAGCCAAATATTGTGCGTTTGTACAAAAAAAGGATTTAATCAAGTATTCCATACTGAAAAAAGGTTTGTGTTTCTATGGAGATCTCATACAGTGAATCATGGTAAGTGCCTTATTAAGTGCTTTACGCAGCCTAGGAATTTTTACAGCCATTTCTTTTTTAGAATGGACTGAAAATCAGGCTTTACTAGATTTTGGAGTTCACATTTCTAAGAATGCCAAAACTTCTGGACCATCTGCTTTAAACACTTTACCTGGCTTACAAGTGAATAGATGGGTAGTTAGATGGAATACAGTGTTTGCATACGTCACCTGCTATCTGCTACAGGCATTGTATAGAGATTAAATGCGAATGGAATAGGAAGTAGAGGGGGGAAAAAAACAGCAATTGCTGTTCTTTAGCATTTGAGAAGACAGTTGCAATTACCTTTCTAATGAGTTTAGACAGAGCCTGAGAAGAGATAGAAGACATGTACTGTATCGGTGGGAATGGGATTCTTGTGGACAGTCATTTTGTACTCCTATGAGCTTCTTTTCTTATTGCAGGAAATCTTTCTTTTTCTATTTGCATCAAAATGTTCACTCCAGTGACCTGTCCTTGTTCAGCTGAAATCTAATTTTAATGCACCTTCCTTCCGATTTGAAGAGTCTGTACAAACTGGCTTGTATCGTCCACCCTGCTTCCCAGTAATTTTGTGTCAAGAGTGATTAGAATAGCTAGGTGGGAAATACATTTTGAATATAATTGCATTTCCACATAAAGTACTTTGTCACTCACTGCTCTATTATTCATCACTCTCTGTATGGAAAAATGAATAGATGTGCTGAGCTGGTAGTGCAGGAGGATGAGGCTGTAGGATAAATCTTGATTTGTGAGCTACTGTGAAAGATACTTAGGGAAACACAATAAGATGAAATATGAGCTGTAAATGATTTTTGAATTAGAGCAGAGTTATGAGTAAATAAAATGTGTTACTAATAATAAACCTTTTTATTCAATACATGCAGGTCACAACAACAGAGATAAAAGGTCTTTTTTTAACTAGTTTTTTTGTTGGTTGCGAGGTGTTGAATTGAACATGCCTGGTGGATAGATGATATCAGTAACAGAATATCACAGAAACAAGTATTTCTATTATCTTTATAAAAAGCAGTAAGTCCCATTTAGGAGCTTGTGCTTGTAAACCACTGCCATTGGCAACAGCTACTGAAACTCAATTTAAAAAACAAAACAAAACAAAACAGTCTTTATAGTGAGATGAAGCTGGAATACTACTTTTCATCATCCTCATTAGTTTTATGTTAGTTTTTTAATTATATTCTAGTCTACAGGCCCACAGAAGCTATAAGCTATCACCCTGCTCCAAGAGCTTGAAAATTAATATTATTGTCTAATAAAGGACATCATGGTCATGTTCTTTTACTTGAATGCACACAACATATATTTTCTCCTGTTTTGATGAAGAAACTAAGCCCTCTATTTGTAGAACGATTTGCGTTTTCAGTGTTTTTGAGCATAAGTCCTAACTCCAAAATTGAATAGAACTTACAGATATTACAGTAGGTAATGTGAACATCACAATATTAAACACCAGTCTCTACTAACTCAAAATAAGGTGGTTCTTTCTTAATATGCCAAAACTACAAGGTAAGCTTACCATGCTGGATAGCAAAGTCCTCAGGCACTCTGCAATGCTACACATAAGATGCTTTCTAAACTGGAATCATTGTAGTTTTGTCTGCATGATACTGTACATGCTTTGTCAATATGGATCAGGCTAATTGGCCTTATCATGCAACAGTAAAAAATTGACCCACAGTGCTATGAGAACACGGTGACACAGCTTCTTGTGAAGGAAGCCCACACAGAGCACTGATGCTTGTCAAGGCATATTTACTATTCAGACATGGCCCTACTTTCTGTACTAGTTCGTTCTAAAAACAAGAGAGAGAAAAGAAAAGCATTGTAAAAAGAATACTATTTGCCTGACAAATCACAGCTCATATCAGAAAAGTCTGCTCTCTAGATTGGGTTGGTATTTCAGTCATTTATCCATTTGCTAAAGATTATAGCATGGTAAAAAAATTAATAGCAAATTATTTGATCAACAATATTTCCTTTTTTTTTTTTTCCCTCATGACGTATCTGCAAGCCAACTAAGATTTTCAAAATATGTTCTTCTAGTTCAGCTGGAATGGAATTATATGCATCTTATCTAATATTACAAAAGCTTTAGCCTGTCTGTCTGTAACACTTTATTCTCACTCCGATTGGTTGTCTTGGCAGCCAATCAGAGTGCTTTGCATAGACAGAGACATACAGCAGAGAGCCACCATGACAGCAGGGACTGAGGGGTGGGGGAGGAGAGGGGAGGGGGGGAGCAAGGTCTTGCTCCCCCCCCCCCCCCAACTGGCCCTACTCCCATGAAAGAGTGGCAACTACATCCACAGGGAGAGCAGCAAGTACATCCAAGGGAAGCTCTAACTTTAGCTAAGAAGTGTGAAGAAAGTGGACATAGTGCAGGCCTAGCCCATCAGTCAGAGATTTTACTGAGAGCTAGATAGTACGGCTGTGTGAAATGTCACCTGGCGTTTTGTTTCAAAGCTGTTTTGATGCATTTCAAGCTCAAAACAATGAAATTGAAACAAAACCAAAGCCTTCAAAACAGCTTCAAAATGAAACAGGGGAACTCAAAATGTTCTGAAAGTTTCAAAACATTTCAAGTATCCATGTCAGGCTTACTAGGGTCAGCGCTGGTCCCAGCTGGCAGCACCCAACTCCTCTCATCTGGCAGGCAGATTTGGGGCTTGATTGCACCCCCACAGGGTTGCAGGGGCTGTTTCAGAGTCCTCCCAGGAGTGTGTGCCCCTGATCTGTGTGTGGGATGACAGGAGCTATATGCTGGGGGCAGCAGCAAAGATCTTCCTGGCACTAGGTGCGGGCTGCGCCCAGCACCGGTCTGTCACCTAGCAGACAGATCAAGGGCCCACATCCCCAGGAGGGCTTTGGCACAGTTCCCGATTCACTCCCGGGGGTGCAGGCGAGCCCCTGATCTGCCTGCCGGATGAAAGGAGCTGGATGCTGCTACCTGGGGCCAGTACTGGGGAGATCAGTACTGCCGCCGGTCCCAGGCAGTAGCACCTGGCTCCTGTCATCCTGCGCACAGGTCAGGGGTCCACTGGCACCCCCAGGAGGGCAGCAGGGGCTGTGACAGAGTCCTCCCAGGGTTGCACACCCCTGATCTGTACACAGGATGACAGGAGCCACGTGCTGCCACCTGGGGTCAGCGGCAGCACTGATCTTCCTGGTGCTGGGTGCAGGCTGAGCACAGTGCTGTTCTGTTATCTGGCAGTCAGATCAGGGGCCTGTGGCCCTGGAAGGACTCCAGCACACCCCCTGAAGCCCTTCTGGGGGTGCGGGCAAGCCCCCAATCTGCCTGCCTACCACATTTTATGATTCCCCATTATACCCTATGGGCAAAATAGTGTTGAAACAGTTTCAACAAAGTGAAATGGAACAGCGATTTCAAAATGAAACAAAATTTGAAACGAAATACTGTTTTGTCTAAACATCACTCAAAGCGGAACAACGCTGTTTCTCACAGTCCTACTAGATAGATTACGCTGAGTTGAGGAGATGGGTCAGCTTGATGGTGTGAGACTGAAACAAAGAAGCAATGAGGCTTCCAAGGTCAGGTTTGGCTACCCTTGTTACAAAGTCAGGTTATGGACCAGGGGCTCCAAGAATAGTACTGGAAATTACAGGGGCCTGCCCTAAGGTCTCAGGTCAGAAGTAGGTTTGCCAGACCTGGATGAGGCTGTGATAGAACGGTGTCCCAGACAAGGCAATTGGGATTCAAAAGGAACAGTTCCCAATCAAGATTGAGGTTGCCCACCCAGCACAGGAAATTGGAGGCCAGCTGTTGCATGGGGAAGCATTCACCAGCAAAGAGTGCTGAAGGACTTGCAGGTGAAAGGTAGGCACCCTGTTTACTAGATCGGTCACTCTTCTCACTGGTGGGCAGGTAGAGAACAGTCCGCTGGAGCCAGTGGTACTCATTCTAGAAGTCTATAGGGACCTTCTGGAGTTTTTCAAACAAGGTCATAGGTAGGTCTGAAGTGGCACACCTGTACCACACAGTAGCAGCTGGCAGGGTGTTTATGACCAGGAACCTGCCACTGTAAGAAAGGATGGGCAGGCAACATTGAAGCATGACTACAGTGGTGGCAATGTCCTGAACAAGGGCTTCCCCATTCTCTACTAAATTGGCTGGCCTAGGAAAATGCCCAGCACTTTGAAACTACTGTGGTACTAGGATAAGCCTTCAGGCAGGTCTAGGGACTAAGCATCAGCCTAATGCCCAAGAGAAATGTGTCACTTTTGTTCCAGTTGATACAGGCTGAGGAGGTGCACTCTTAGGTCTGCTGACACTTGATCAGGAACTGGACATCAAACATATGGCTCACAAAAACAATCATGTGATCAGCATACACAATCATCTTAACTGGTGGGCTAATGGTGGGGGCTGCAGCTGATTGGACAGCCAGAATGGTCAGGCAGCACTGCAGCATGTGGAGCAGTATCTCAATGGTTTGAGCACATTCCAGGGAGAGGAAACCTCTAGCAGGAGTCCCTGTATGCTAGGAACAGGGCAAATAACACTTTGTTCACATTCAGGAGGCTAGAAATGTTCTGGTACAGGACTTTGACCATCCAAGTGAAAAGGGGCCCTAAATCAAGTTTCCAGGGACATGCTTAAACTGATCAAAAGATGTTTATTGATTGTAGAATCATAGAAAATTAGGGTTGGAAAGGACCCCAAACACAGGGCAGTGGGCAAGGCTGCAAGGCAGCCCAGCCACAGGCTCTGGGCAGCTGCAGCTGGGGTGGGGTGTGCACGCAGCCAGGATAGCAACCCTATGTGTGGATCACTGCCCAGTATAGTAGGCAAGTATCAATCTATTCTGTGAAGGGGAAGGGATTGGGGGAGGTGGAGGCAGATTGAGCCCCATCCCCCCGTGGTGAGGGAGGGCAGAGGCAGGGACTGGGGTGAATGGGGCCTGGCTGGGCCAGGTCATGGGACAAATCAGAGCCTGGATGGATGGATCGGCAGTGTCAGTGGTGGGGGTGGCAAGCAGCAACCACTTGCAGGCCCCACCAACAATGCTAGTGGCACCTTTTTGTTGAGGGTGCACGTGTACCCCCTACTCATTGTCCCTGCTGCTGTTCAGCTGCACCATGACCCCCACCCACCCACCCAGTGGCAGGATGTACATGGCACTGTGTGGCTTGGAGGCAGTGGCAGCAGGGAACAAAGCCCAGCATGAAGGAGCAGCCGCTTCTGCCCCACATGCAGAACAAGGGGGTATGTTCTTCCCGGACTTCCACCAGGGTGCACACAGTGGTGGGAGACCCCCCATCCCGGGACGAGCCAGCCAGGCTCTGATTGTCCTACAACCCAGCCTGACCAGAGCCCCATTTACCCTAGCCCCTGCCCTGATCCCTCCCTCACCATGGGGGCCTTGATCTGCCCCCCCCCCCCCCCCAGTCCTTTCCCCTCCCCCTGCTCCTTCCCTCTCAGACTTTCCTGCAGGGTGGGAGGGTGCATGTACACATGCACTTGACCATCCCAAATATTTTTTTATTTCTTTGCCTATGCCTGGGTGGAAGCCTCAACAGTGAGCGATCCTGCCTGGACTGACACCTCACAGGTGCCAGCAGAGGCAGTGACACTGGCTCTGGCACTGCAATGTCAGCCAGCCATTTCCCTGGGTCTCTTAATCCACCACCTCTCTTGTTGCCCTCCTTCCAAGCAGACCTTCCCTAGCAAACTCAGCAAACTCACTTGTAAGCTGGCCTGTTTACTGCTCCTTGGTTCAAAAATGTTCTTTTCCCCCTGCTTTTTCTCACCAAACTTATAGGCTCCCCTTCAAAGATGGGGACAGTAAGCTGACCTGCAAACTGCGTGCAAGCTACTTCTCATGATGTACTGCAGAAGCAGCTTACTTAACTAACAGGATTTAGAGGGTCACAGAGTTCCAATACTGCTACAGCATCAGCTTTGTTTTGTACAGTCACATCTTATGGCTTCAAATTAAAGCCATAATCAAGCCTTGCTGGCATTGTTCCTGCTGCCTGAACTGAACCATAAGAACATTCAAGAGACAGATGTACCTTAAATCAGGGGCAGGCAATATATGGCCCACAGGCCAGATCCAGTGCACCAGGCAATTCCATCCAGCCCCTGGGGCCCCTCCATAAGCCCTGGCCCTGTGCTGGCTTGCAGAGGAGCAGCCTCTCTCTGCAGGTGGTGTGGCTCCAATTGCTCAGCAACCAACCTCCACCCCAGCTTGGCCTAATCTGCCCCAGCTCAGAACCAGGGGGGGAACTAGAGACAAAAAGCCTCTGCCTGGCCACCTCATGGTTGTTTCCAACCCTCCCTGCCAGAGTGGGAATTCAGGTAAGGGCCCCACCAGGCTAGAGTCCAAGGATTCCTGTTGGGGGAAAGAAGGCTGGGGATAGCCCTGCTCACTGACACCACATGCAGCTCCAGGGACTCATTCACTCCAGAGACTCTAAGGACACCCTCCTCCCCCACACCCTCCATACCCCCAACCATACCCACACCTTCCCACACACCCCATCTACTACCATACCTCTAAATACACCCACAGCCTCCCATTGCCTCCCCCCACACTCTTCCCCATCATAACCCCCCCACTCCAATCACATATATACCCCACACCTGAACCCTTCCACACCAAACTCCCGCAACCTCCCACACACACCTCACTCACTATACCCACAACCCATACACCTCCCCACACACACATACACCCTCTTAGCCCCCTGCACACAATATACAAGAGTAAGACTGTATTTTGAGCTATTATGCATTTGCCTCTAGATGCACCATGCAAACACACAGATCAGGATTTTTTTTTTTTTTTAATAAAACTAAAATAAGTTATAGTAGATGCTTGATTTTTTTTAGTATATGTTTTTTTTTCTGGTTTCAAAATGGCTAACCTCCTTCTCAAAGGAGTACTTCTGTGGAAAGGGGAGGAACTTCTAGTGGAAAAGGTCAGGGGATTGATTAGGGGTGGGAGTTTTGGTCCCAAGATGGCAACTAGGAGGCAAGGCATCTGCCAAGGGCTGGGGCTACCCTTGCAGCCCTCAACAGCTCACCAAGACTCATTAAGTGGCCCTTCAGCTGAAATAGTTTCCCACCCCTGTGCCTCAAACAGTACAAAAGCACCAGTAGTGTCATTCCAGATTGGAGCTAGCCATAGACTCTATACAGTTCTTACCTCAGTCTAATCATACACACAACTCATCTGAAAAAGTAGAGCAGGTTTTGAAAGAGAATGGATATCCCATACCTTTTATCTACCAAGTCTCACATCACCCTTTGTGGCACTGGCGATAGGAAACCTGTAATATTATGTGCGTCTTCCAATTTGGAAGATGGCCCATAGCAGAGAACCTCCTACTTATGGGTTTAGGGAGAGGAATGTACACACATTCTCATCTATTCTTGCTTTATATGTTATTATATACAGTAGCCTGCTAGTGTAAGTATATTAAGATTCCAAAGACACCCAGGGATTTTTAAGAAAGTGTCTCCTGTTTAGAGGACTGCTGCTCCAGATCTCCACCAAAAATTAGGGGAAAAAAAAGGAAGAAAAAGAAGAATAGAGAAGCTTACTGTGAAGTATATATTTCCAGCATTTACTCTCATCTTGACTATTTATCCCTGCCCAATTACACAACCTAACTCTCTCATGTGGAAAGGTATTCCCAATGGATCTTTAAAAAATAAAATTAAAACAAAACCATACAAGCGTCCTTTCCATGGTTCACATTTCTGACACATCAATTTACAGCATGGGAAGGAACAGTTGAGGGGAATATTCCTCCAGGAGGTGTTTTCAATTTTTGATGAAATTGGTACAATGTGTTTCAAAGACGAAAGAGAAAACATGTTTCTGAGTTTTTAATGAGACCACTCAATTCTGAAATTAAACACAGCAGGTAGAAAGAACCTGCATCAGTTTCAAATGATACTACAAAATTCAGTGCATTACACTGTTTCTAAATCTTTTCCCTATTACATACTGTAATAACAGTGTGCAAGTGAACAAAATGACTCGGGGGACTGGAAATGAAATACAGCACAACCTTATTTTAGGTATTGTATACAGATTAATGACTTAATACTCCATCCTTCCCACCTCTTTTCCCTGACTCTTCAGGGAGCTCCTGGTAGCAGATCCTCTTAGATTCATGTCTTAAGGAGTAAAGAGGCATCCAATAATGACCACTTAGTTCCTTCTCACATCCTAAAGCAATAATTTGGCAAGTGCTTTATGACAGTTTGAACATCACAGCTGAACAAATGGCTTGTATGTATAAGAATCTTAAAAAGGAACACATTACAGTAGATAAGTGGACACACTTAACATGGCTTAGTTTAAGACATTTGTTTTTCTTTTAAATGAATCATTATGACCCAAAGGAGCTACAACTGGCTGATGAACTAAATAGGAAAATACCTTTCCTTGAAAGGTTGTCTAAGACCTATCTCAACTACACAACTTATCTGTCACCTATCACCAAAACCCCCAACTCTTGTTTTTCATATATTTCCCAGGCCCTTCTAGCTATACCAGCATTTCAATCCTACCAGGCAGGGAGAGACAGCCAAATTAGATGTTAGGCCAATTAATGAATGGTCTGTGATAGATAATCAGTACAGTACATATCACTCAGTGGACAACCAATTGAAAGCATATATGCATACAAACTCTCCAAGGTTCTTGTGTAATTAGTCTAGGTTACAGGCAGTCCTTGGACTTATGACAATTGGTTCCTGAAAGCTGCATCCTAAGACAAAATGTCATAACTTGGAACCAATTTTCCCATAGGAACAATGTTATAAATGGGGGGATTGGTTCCTGAACCAAGGTCTGATACCCTATTTTCACCAAAAATAACCCAGAATTTTGTACTCAATCAATTATAGGTGAACAATATAGTTACATTGCTATTTACAATATAAATACATTAATCACATTGATTTGGAAAGACTTCTTTGAGGTGACTTTGCTGGACTTTTTGAAGGTTTCTTGGCTGGAATCTTCTCGGGAGTCTTGGCTGCAGGTTTTTCTGGAGTCTTTTCTGATTTCTTAAAGAAAGCATCCAAGGAAATTTGGACACGTTCTCCAGGGAGATTGGTGATGCAGTGAACTTGTTTGCTGGCATAGTGTCAAATCGGATCAAGTGTTGTAAAGTTGAAACTAACATCAGAAAGTCAAAACAGGGTGTCAATTTAATGTAAGTGCCATTCATTGTAACTTGAAACATCTTGAGTGAAGGACTGCCTGTAGAGATCATTTCATTAGAGGTAGCAGGGCATGAATAACGATGACAAGGACTGCACCACAAAGGAAAGAAGCAGCGTATTGGAGTTAGTCAGAGCTGGAAAACATTGTTTGTGCCAACAGTGGGCAGAAACCTCAGGGTATGTCTACACATGTGTTTTAATGTGTATTAGCCTATTTTAATAAGCATTAAAGCATCACAAAGAACCCATGATCTTTCACTCATGTGTATTAAAATAGGCTAAGGTGTATTTTTCACGTACCTCACAATGGATGGTGCCTATATGTGAACAGTGAGGCTGCTCCGATGCGCTGGAACAGCAGGTCAGAGCAGACTCGATTAATTGAGTCTGCTGGAGTGTGATAAGTGCTGTACTCCAGAAGCCTCCTGCATCTTGTGGATCAGTGTCCCTGCACTTAAAAATGGTGGCAGGGATGCTTGAACTAAAGCTGGTCAAGCAAGCTTTAGCTCAAGTGCACCCATTGTCATTTAAGTGCAGGAATGCTGATACATGCCAGACACAGCAGCTCTTAGAGGTGTTCTAATTGAGGCACTGCTTCCCCCCCCCCCTACTCCATGAGCACGTATAAAAGTACCCAGAGGTGCTAGATTTAATGTGCATTACCTAAAGTGCATTAGTGAATGCATAGACACGCCTTCAGACTCTAGGAACAGAAGCTTATCTCAATAAATCCTGATACCATGAACTCCTCTAACAATAGATCAACCATATCAAACTGGATGGTCCTAGATTCCACTAGTTTTTCTCTTTTTGTTTTTTATTGGTCACTCTTACCTCCATCTGCATCTTTCTGGCAAATTATTCCATTTTGTTAGATGGAAAGCACAACAGATTGTCTCATTAGGCATCAAAACATAACCATAGTAGATTTATTAATTGATAGCACCTTGAGTTTTGCCTTTTTCTATTAAAGAATTGTTGGAAGACAGCATTTGTTATTTCAGATTATTTTCCTGGAAAAAAATAAATCATGGATTCTTTTTCATAATAAAAGTCAGTGGTGATAGCCATCCTTTGATGCAAAGAAGACAGTCTTTCAGCAAGTAGGATGGCCATCTCTGATCCCAGAGTTGACTAAGGATATGCATGTTCAACTGCAGACATGGCATATATTTCTGGAAGGAAGAAGTTGATCCTGGTGGGTTTGGATCATAGCTCTTTCTCGGTCTCTCTCCCATCTATTCCACTCTACAGTATGGCATGTTTTCTTGAAAGATTGATACTTTGTTATTCATCACAGTACCACTCGTCAGTGCTCGAGTCTTCCAGGTATTGATGATAATATTACATTTCTTTAGATTAGCTTTCAAGGTGTCCTTGAAGCATTTCTTTTGCTCATCTCTAGAGTGCTGTCAGTGAGTGGGGAGAATGGGATGGATTTTGGGAGCCAGTTGCCAGGCATCATTATGATGTGTGCTATCTAAATAGGTTGGTGCCATATAAACACTGCTTCAGTACTAGTGGTGTTTGCTTGAGCCAGAATGCTGGTGCTCATTCTTCTGTCCTTCAAATTGATATGGAGGATTTTCAGAAGATAACACTGATGGTCACATTCCAAAGCTTTCAGGTGTTTCTGACATTTGTACATGTCAAAATGTACTCCCCATATGAATAGTTTAAATGGTTTGTCACCAATACATAAACTTCAGAAATTATGGTCTGTTGGCTACTTATGTAAAGCATGCACTACTTTTTCTCTCTTTTTACTGACCAGATTATCTGTATCTATTCTAAGTATAGCCTGTATTTATAGACAGAGGATAAGGAAGGCAAAGGCGGCGACCGAGATCAGGTTGGTGGCTGAAATCAAGGACAATATGAAGTCCTTCTTTAGATATATAGGAAGCAGGAGAAGAGCAAGGGAAATGTGGGACCCTTGCACAATGGGACAGAATAGTTATTAACAGAGTCAGGAGAAAGTTGAACTCTAATGAATACTCTGTCAGTGTTCTTGAATGCAAATGGTGGTGGCCCACCTGGTTGGACACTGGGTGGATTTTGGCGGGTAGGTGGGGGGTGATTGCCAACCAATGGCTAGCATCAAACTGGTGAGGGAGGACTTAGAGCAGCTGGCAGAGTCCATGGTAAGGTGTGTTGGGAACAGGCTAAGGGATCAAAACCAGAGAGTGTTAGTGGCAGAGACACTGGAGCAGGCTTAGAAGTTCCAGGGAAATGCCAGCTGCGGAGCTGGGGAGCACTAGCCCCAGGTGCAGTGGAAAGAGGCTGAATGTCTGCAGGAGGACACTAGCAGATGAGATAAGGAACCCAACTCTGGGACCAGGAGGATGCTGGGGAGCTATGCCAGAGGGAAGCAGTTCCCTGGGATGCCCAGGAGGGGAGTTAAGGCCACAACTGGGAGCACAGGTACTAAAGCGGGGAGTGGCAGCAAGGGGCCACCAACACCCTTGGGCAGCCCAGAACAGAGGGAGGTGCAAGAAACCATGAAGCCCAGTGTGGGAGACAGGCAACACTGGCAGGTTGCACCCAAGCAGCCTTGCCGCAGGACAAGCAGGCCCAAAGAAGGAAGGGACGTGGATTCAAGGGGGCCTTGCTTGAGAGGGCCAGAAAAGGCCCAGCACAGGACGGCCAACCCTGCCAAATGCCTACTAGACAGAGGGGAATTGGAGCAGTCCTTGGCAAGACCGTAGGCTCCTGGGAGACAAGTTCCCAGGAGCCCATCAGCGGATGTTGACCTTTTATGTTCAGTTTTAATTCTAAGTTGCAGTTACCCCAGCCCAGGACATGTTTTGTTGCCCAGGCCTCAGTCCTAAGATGAAAGATGGCCGTGGAAGGAGTGACTGCCAAGATGACCCAACCCTTGTAGTCAGGCGGCATGGATGAGACAGGATCATCCTGGCATAAGACTTGCAGAGAGCAGTCCTTCCCTGGCTGTGGATGTGGTGAGGGTGTGGTAAAGGGGAGGTTGGAGCCCCACAAAGAAACCCAGGGTGACATCTCCTCAGGCCACCTACAGGGAACTGCCTCCCAAGAACAACGAATGTCAAAGCTGTGGCAGGAAAATAGGAGCAGTACCTGAACCATCTCAGTGGCGCCTGTTAGACGCCCGACTCCATGTGACACCCAGTGACTAGGGAGACAATGATCCAATTGCACATGGGTCCCGTTAGCCATTAGCCAGAGCAGGCAGGGAGCAAACACCAGCACACAACAGCTTTATTCAAAAGGCAGACAGCTTTGGACAAAGATCCCAAAAAAACAACAAACCAGGGACCTGTAGTGAACAATGCCTTCTTTTCACATTTTATACACCTTGATTCATGCTCATTAACATTCATTCCACCCTCACTCCTCTTATTTGTATTAAATTTATTGTTGGAGGTGGCAAGTGGAGAATAGCAAATGTATCTATTTTACATGGCAAGTGATCTGGATAAATACAGAACTTTTAGTCAAACACTAATAGTATACAAAGCTGTGTGTAGGCGAAACAAGAGGCAGGTGTGCATGACACTTTAAAGTGTGTTAAATGCTTTTGCACCACTATAATGATGTCAATGTTTGCACACCTCAGTGGCATACTCTACATTGATTCCAGCCACTATAGGAAATTTGGCAGCATAATGTACCTTAAATGATTTGGGGTGCAGCAAACTAAAACTACTTTGAGGAGTTTTAGTTTTAGTTTGCTGCCCCTACAGCCATGGAGCAAAGCATCAGGCCCTGTGTAGCTCCGTACGAAGCCCTGCAGGCAGCCTGACAGAAGCCTGGGAAAGTAGACTCTGTCCAAGAAAAGCAGCAAACCTGATCTCCCCCACCCCCCCAGGAACCTGTCTGCCTGAGCTGTGTGCAGGCCCAATGCTTCTTTCCACAGCTGTGGTGCCCCCTGGGTGCCTGCAGGTGGGTGCTGCCTGGGGGTGGTGGGGGCCACCACTGCCATGGAGGGAAGCACCAGCCCCCGCCCCCCCCCGGCCCCACATCCCAAGGGATTGCGCCGCCTACTGCCAGGTCGCCCTTCTCTCCCCAGCAGAAAGGCAGGTAAGTCAGTGTGTACAACATGGCAGTTTAATCAGCCCTAAATTGAAGCAATGTTTTTTAAAACCCACTGCTTCAATTTAGGGCCCCCATTTCATCTACACATGCCCCAAGGTCTTAAAATATATGTTCAAATAAATAAAAATTAATGGAAAAAAGGAATAGCAAGATAATAGCTAACAAATCCAATCTCTATCCATGATATAACAACTGACTTTTTAGACAAATGGAATGCAGTAGATATCATATGGATTTCAGTGAATCATTTGATATGATGCTATGTGGGAACTTCATACAAAGGTAAAAAAGATAGGGGTTACTGAAGTATCTATGAAGTGTCAAGGAACTGGCTAAAGTGGAAATAGGAAATGGGCAGTACTGAAAGGGGCAATACCAAGTCATCGAGACGATACTAATATTCCTGAAAGATCAGTCTTGGGAACTATGCTAAATATTTTCATGAATAACCTTGGTACAAAAATGTAGGTATGTAATGATGAAACTTGTTGGATGATGCAATATTGTCATCACTGCATAAAATTATAATCTTTTACTTATGAAAGTAGAAAGAATCAGGTGTTGCTCGTCTATCTGGGGAGACTTTACATTCATGGCACACTTCTAAATTACTTTCATAGATTTCATAGACATTACGGCTGGAAGGGACCTCGGAAGATCATCGAGTCCAGCCCCCTGCCCAAAGGGCAGGAAGTCAGCTGGGTTCATAGGATCCCAGCAAGATGAGAATCCAGTTTGCTCTTGAAGGTGTTCAATGTAGGTGCTTGAACCACCTCTGGTGGCAGGCTGTTCCAGACCTTGGGGGCTCGGACAGTAAAGAAATTCTTCCTTATGTCCAGCCTGAAACGGTCTTGTAGTAGTTTATGACCATTTGACCTAGTCGTCATCCCTTGGGGCGCTCTGGTGAACAAACGTTCCCCCAGATACTGGTGGTCACCCCTGATAAACTTATAGGTGGCCATCAGATCACCCCTGAGCCTGCGCTTCTCCAGGCTAAAGAGCCCCAAGGCTCTCAGCCTGTCATCATAGTGTCTGCTTCCCTGACCTCTGACCATGCGCGTGGCTCTTCTCCGGACTCTCTCAAGCTTCTCCACATCCTTTTTGAATTGTGGAACCCAAAACTGGACACAGTACTCCAGCTGCGGCCTCACTAAGGCTGAGTACAGCAGGAGAATGACGTCCCGGGATTTGCTTGAGAAGCATCTATGGTTGCAAGCCAGCGTTTTGGTCGCTTTACTAGCCGCAGCATCTCACTGCAGGCTCATGTTCATCTTGTGGTCAATGATGACCCCCAAGTCTCTTTCTTGCGTAGTGCTAGCCAACATAGCACTGCCGAGCCTATAAGGATGCTGCGGGTTTTTCTTCCCAAGGTGGAGAACCTTGCATTTATCGGCGTCGATACCATCAGATTCTCATCCGCCCACTTGCTGAGCCTGTCCAGGTCAGCCTGGATCATCCGCCTGTCTTCTGGTGTGGATGCTTTTCCCCAAAGTTTGGTGTCATCAGCGAACTTGGCCAGTCCGCTTCTGACTCCAGTGTCCACATCATTAATGAAGATGTTGAAGAGTATGGGTCCAAGGACAGAGCCCTGGGGGACCCCACTGGTCACAGGACACCATGATGAGTGACTTCCATCAATTACTACCCTCTGGGTCTGACCCCGGAGCCAATTTTCCAGCCAGTGGATCGTGGAGGACTCAAGGCGACAATTGGCCAGTTTCTCTAAGAGGTGATTATGGGAAACCAGGTCAAAGGCTTTTTTGAAGTCAAGATATATGACATCAATCTCTTCTCCCTTGTCCAGGTGATAGGTCACCTGGTCGTAGAAAAAAAAAAAAAAATGAGATTGGTCAAGCAAGACCTACCCGCAACAAACCCGTGCTGGCTATCCCATAAGATGCTGGGATCGGCCAGTCCATTAAGGATGGCCTCTTTAATAAACTTTTCTAAGATCTTCCCAGGGATAGAAGTCAGGCTGATGGGCCTATAGTAAGCCAGATCCACTTTCCTCCCTTTCTTGAAGGTAGGCACCACATTGGCCTTCTTCCAGTCTTCGGGCACTACACCAGAGCACCAAGAGTTTTCAAAGATCCGTGCTAGAGGCTGGGCTATGATGCTCGCCAGCTCCTTGAGTATCCTGGGGTGAAGATTGTCAGGGCCAGCTGACTTGAAGGTATCCAGCTTCTCAAGATGTTCCTTCACGAAGTCAGCATCAATGGAGGGCAGGGGATCACCCTCACCCGGACTTCCCTATCCCATAGCGGGCATGGGCGTCCCATGGGACTGATGAAAGACCGACGCAAAGTACCTATTTAATAAGTTGGCTTTTTCCTGGGTGTCAGTTGTCAGTTGCCCCATCTGGTTCAGCAGGGGTCCAATGTTGCCCCTGCTTTTCCTCCGACTCCCCACATATCTGAAAAAGGGCTTTTTATTGTCCTTGATGCTCAAAGCTAGCTGGAGTTCAGTTGCAGCCTTGGCTTTCCTGGTATGCTCTCTACAGGACTGGACCAGTGCAGAATAGTCCTCCTTGGAGGTGACTCCCATCCTCCATCCTTTGTAGGCCTTTCTTTTTAGCCTCAGGAGGTCTGCTAGGTCCCTGGAGAGCCAGGGGGGCTGCTGTGCCCTCTTGCTGCCTTTCCTCCGAGATGGAATAGACTTAGTTTGTGCATTAAGGATCGCTGCCTTGAGGAGCAACCACTCTTCTTGAACTCCCCTCTCCCTGTGGTCACGGTCCCTTAGGGCCTCACTGACAAGCCTCCTGAGCTTGTCAAAGTCGACTTTCCGGGAGTCAAGGACTTCCGAGTTGCTGACTGACTTGCCAGCTTTTTGGTGGATGGTGAAGGTGATCAGCTCATGGTCGCTGTCACCCAGCTTCCCATCAGTCACTAGGTCGCCGACTAGGTCATCCCCAGTAGCCAGTACCAGGTCGAGCAGCGCTTTGCCTTTCGTTGGCCCATAGACTTCTTGAGTCAGGTAGAGCTCATCCACGCATGAGAGGAAGCTCTGCAACCACTCGGATTTTGCTGAGAGATCCTCCCACGAGATGTCCGGGTAATTGAAGTCACCCATGACAACCATGGTCCTGGAGCATGTAGCCTCAGCCAGTTCCCGGGCAAACTCCTGGTCAAGCTCAGGACTTTGGGTGGGAGGTCTGTAGTAGACTCCCACCATTGTGTCCCCTGTGCCGTGTTCCCCATGGATTTTAAAGCAGAGGGTCTCCAGCCGTCCACCAATATCAGCTTGCAGGGACGTGCAGCTTTCCTTAACATAGAGAGCTACACCCCCGCCCCTTTTCTCTACACGATCCCTCCTGTACAGGGTATAGCCATCTATACCCGTGGTCCAGTCATGGGTGGAGTCCCACCAGGTCTCCGTTATCCCTATGACATCATAATTGTTTGCATTGAGCAGGAAGATGAAGTTCCTCCTGCTTATTCCCCAAGCTCCTGGCATTTGTGTACTGGCAAGCAAGTGCCCCCTGGGGGGCTCCTTCCTTGGTGCTCCTACTTATAGAGCACCCAGTTAAAGATTTTGAAAGATAAAATGCCACTTTTTGGGGGGGATGGGTATTTTATTCCATATACACTGCAATTTCGTATATCAACTATATCACTACCCCTTGAGTAATTTGATTTACCTCAGTCTCCTCAGAAGAAGAACTGCTATACTGTTTTATCAAGTTTACATTTCTGTTATTCTTGGAATGGAAGTCTATAAGCAGAAGATGAAGATAATGTATATTGGCTCATACCCGATTCTTAGAATTTCAGAAACAATTTATAATAGGGGCATGGACAAATGTGTACCTACAAGAGTGCGTTGGGGGAGAGGACAGTGCTGGGGAACATGGATCATCTATTTTGATGCAACTGTTTTGTCTCTCTATTCCTATTCACAAAAAGTAAAGCTAAATCTCAATAAAAAACTTACCCATAATAAAAAAGCAGGGATGAAACTTCACTTATTGTCAAGTATGTGTAGACAGACAAAAAGTTATACCAGACTGAGGTATACTGTAGTTAAGCCCATCTACTTATCTTTTCAAGTGATATGATTTTTCCATCATGCTTAAAAAGAGGTAGTTAGCTGTGTTAGTCTGAACTCAGGCAGAATGCAAAGCAGGGATCTGAGAACCCAGCTAGTTCAGAGAAGCATAAGCTTTCGTAGGACACAGCTATGAAATGTATAGCCTCCGACACATCTGTCTCATAAAAAAGTTCATGCCTTTCTTGCCCTGCCAGCATCTTGCTTAAGTTAAAGCATGGACAAAAACTTTGCAAGGTGATTTTGCTTCTTAAAATGCCAGAAGATAGGACAGGGAACTTTAAGACTAACTAGTTCAGAGATGGATAAGCTCTACTAGGCACAGCCTGCTCCAGATGTTAGTATGAAGTATGTTGTCACCTATGAGAGCTCTTGCCTCTCTAAACCAGTTAGTCTCTTCAGGTGCTACCCTGACATACCTTTTGCCTGGCTTCAGATTAACACAG
Organism: Alligator mississippiensis; assembly: GCF_030867095.1. NCBI lineage: Eukaryota > Metazoa > Chordata > Crocodylia > Alligatoridae > Alligator > Alligator mississippiensis. The sequence goes on along the minus strand of NC_081826.1, from coordinate 169,148,735 downwards.
CTAACCACCTCTGTACTCTTAAAAAAATATTAATGCTCTTTAGCCCACACTGGAAATCAGAAGATTGTAAAATGCATTTAAGCAGAAAATCTGGATTACAGACAAACAAACAAACAAAAGGAAGGTACATTTTTTTGCCTAGATCTGTTTTGCAAAATATTGAGTTGTTTTTACAAAATGCATTACATGCTCTAGTTTTGCTCATGGGATACTGGAAAAGAGGAGTGATTATATTTCTCTTTTATCTTAAATTTTTCTATTCTATTTTTAGAGAGGACGAATCTACTGCTCTTGGAATTGTTGTTGGAATGCCTGTACTGTAGGTCTTTCTAATTATTCTTGCCCTGTGCGTGTTGGATTGCCAATCACAATGATTCTTTCCTATAAACTGTTTTACAGAGTCCTGTAATATCATTAACATTACTAAGGGAACAGGGAACAGGTGGGAACACCATCTGTCATGTCTATCTCCACTTATAATTTAAATAAAAGTTTTAACACCACCAGTGCAACATAGAAGTTAAGTAGTAAACTGAATATAACATCACTGAAATAATTACTATCTAATGCAACTCTCCTTTCAGGTTTCTCTTCATTTTATGCCATTTGTAAACAGGCATTGAGTTGGAAAGAAAATACCAGATGAACATGAAAAAGGAAGATATAAAAGCACGTGTACTTTTTTTTTTTATTGCCTCAGTGTTTTTAGGGGCAGCTAAGGCATGTTTACACAGAGCAGTATTGCTAAGGGAAATAACTTCTTGGGGTGGTGGTGGTGGTGGGGGGGGGTTATATCTTTTTCCTACATTCAACTCTTGTAACATTTGGCGGAATTTTACCTAGTGTAAGTGAGCACTGATCACTTGAAATGAATTGAGTTATACCTATTTATATTACTCTGTTTCACTTCCATCATTCTACTTTAAATATTTTCATTTAATCTTAACAAATATTTTGATGGCTGTTCCATACTTTAAATTAATACTGCTAGCTGAGAGCTTTAATTTTTAAGCATTAGGAAAATGTGACACATTTTGAAACTTATAAAAGAGATTTTTTAATGTTTAAAATAAAAGGACATTCTACTTTGTGTGCTTATACTAACCAAATGTTCCAACGTGGTTATTTGTGGAGCTGAACTAAAAGCAACTTCCAAGTCAGGTTTAGATTTGAATGAGAAATTATTTAATCCTACCCATAGGTATTGTTTGCAGTAAATTGAGATGGGTTTGGTTACTTACGGGGTCCATCTGAGCTTCTACCTCTTCCATTAAACAATACCAGCTCAAGCGCACACATACATTCAGATTTTTTTGAGTATCAGCTAGATGTTCACAATGACTATTCATAGGAGAGGTATCCCAGTTTTCATTCAGCCCTACTTTGTAGGTGATCTTTCTTCTTGGGCAGCAACACAGAAAATGACAACAGAGTAGCAAAGAGCCTCCACGCAGTCTTCAAAAGCAGCAAGATTTACTTCACTGTCCAAGGTATCTGTCATTCAGGAGAAGAGTCAAGAAACAAGCCCATAAAACACCACTCTACCACTTTCAGGAAATGAAAGTGGTATATGGGCAAAGGATTTAGCAAATTTACTCCTGCTAAATGGTGCGTTTCTGTCATGTCTTTACAAGGGATTCATTCTTCTCCCTGTGTTCTCATGCTGCAGGTATTTCACAGGGTGTTCCTTTTTCCTGAGGCATTCAAAACTTCTCTTGTAGCTTCTGCTGGGTATAGGGTGAAGTCTACCCATAGAGCTTCACTCAAAAACCTTATATAAAGGTCTGGACTGTGGAACAGGAACAGAGCCAACATGTCCTCCCCAACAAAGAGGCCTTTTTTGCCATGTATGAAATATATAAAAACACCAGTACAACCAATCAGACATAGACAGTCTCCTTTCCTACTCTGGGCTCTTCTTCAGATGTACATGCGCACTTTTGTTGATCTGTGACCTAAAATATGACAGAATACAAAAATTTTGGTGCCTCACTGTAGGGTCAACAAGTGCCATATCTGAAGTAAGCTTACATAAACTCAAAATTAGCCCATCCCTTAGGACCTGCCTGCAATATATGCTGCTCCTAATGAACAGTCTCTTAGTTCACTCAGTGGTCACACTGCATCAAAGCTTTATTTAGACATCATGGATATTGGTATATAGGAAAGTAAGGTATGAAGGATTAGAAATCATTTGTCCAGGAATGTTTCAAGAAATAAGGATGACAAAAAAATAGCTACCTATTTGTTTACAGGTGTAACCCTTCTGCCGGGCACTGCTAGGCAGCAACAAGGGCCAGGCTCAATTTTGGGGTCTAAATATACTATTAGTTCAATCCTCCACACAGACTGAATGGTAAACACTAAATACATTACTTGGGCGTCCTGCATAAACAAAACTTCCTCCTTGCAAGCAGCGTGAACAGAGAGCAAATGCAGAAAATAAAGAAAAACACTAAATACAATTTAAAACACTATCAACTATGCATAATTCATAGATTACATCCTCTTGAGGTGGCTTCACCCATGCCCAGGCCATCTGGGACCCAAAAGGCAGCTCTCAGGGTTTTCACCCTTATACCTGCCCTTCAGCAATGAGCTGGAAAGGGGGGCTTCACTGGAGAGTCTTTTGATCTGCTCCTGGGGCTTGCAGGTCCACAGGAAGATGCTAGAGAATATGGGTCCTTCTATGTGAGGGGTCTCTCATTGTTCCCTGCGATGCTGTAGGGTGATCCCCACTCCCATGTGGTGACCTTAAGGAGTTAAGTGTGGTTCCAGACAGCATGCCACACCCCTACATTCCTGATCTCAATCCCAGCTCTGCTGGGCAGGAACTGCAAAAAGAAACTTTGAAGGAGAAGCCAAACTTATCTCACTGGACCTGAACTGGGCAGTAGGGGTGTGCAAATCAGGCCCTATTCGATTTGGATTCAGCTCGAATCAGGGACAGTGATTTGGATCCATCAATTCGGATCACTGTCCCCGATTCAATTCAGCCAAATCCAAATCTGAAGAGTTGATGCTGATTTGGAGAATTAGTGATTTGGACATAGACACAGCTTTAAAAGTTTTTTTCTACATACCCTGAAGTAGCAGGTGCAGCTTGTGAATGCAACAATGCTGGGGCAAATGGAGCATCCCACAGAAGTGCGGGGGGAACCTTCATTTGCTCAGTGGTGAACCCAGAACTGGACCAAAAGTACTTCTGGTCCACTTCTGAGTCTGCCGGGGAGTGCACTGCTCCCTCCCCCCCGCACCTCAGTGATCAGCTGCAAGGGGACCCTGGGTGCCCCCCCCCCCCCAGACCCAGGAGGCACCAGTCAATGAGCTGGAAGGGAGCCCGGGGGGGCCCTGGCGCTCTCCCCAGTGGACCCAGAAATGGACTGAAGTGCTTCTGGTCCACTTCTGGGTCTGCTGCTGAACACACTGGGGAGTCCCCTGTGCTTCTGTGGGATGTTCCATGGGCTCTAGCGTCACAGCACTCATGAGCCCCTGCTACCTAGAGGTATATAGAAAAAACATTTAAAAGCTGTGTCTACGTCTGAATCTTTCTGAATTGATTTGGAGGGTTCCGCTTCAATTCAGAGATTGAAGGGTCTTCTGATTCGGTTCAGATTCCGAGAGATTCGGCGACCGAAATTGAGCCAAATCTCTGCTGAATCAAATCGGGGATCGAAGCTTCACACAGCCCTAGTGGCCAGGCCTATACTTCACTGAAGCCTGAACATATAGCTGGGGTTCGCTATAGCTGTAGAAACAGCAAGAGGTTGGCAGGGAGGGCCCAGGCCTATAGCATCTGGGTCTCAGCTATACCTCACGCTGAGACGATACAATTACAAATCAAAGGGAGCCAGACTCCTGTAGCCAGTAATTGTCAGTACCCATTCCTGGGCAATTTGCTTCAGGAATTAATACTCCTAAGGCATTACATTAATCCACTTAAAAAGAAAAAGAGAAAGAATGAAGAAAAAAAAAAAAAAAAAAAAAGAGGAAACAGGAGTCTCTCCCCCTCTACCTGAGGCTTTCCCTTCCTGTAGTGTTTGCTTGCCTCTCTAGGAAAGGTGGAAGGGTGAGCGGGAGACACCCCCGCCTCCCCCCCCCCACTATGGGGAACAGGTTTTTTGGCTCCCAATGTAGCTGTGCAGCTCTCAGCAGGCAGATGAATAAAAGTCCAGAACCTTAGTGAATTGTTCTTATATACCTGGTGTGATATCACTGAAGCCATGTCCAATTCAGGAGTGACACATTTTCAGTCTTTCTGGCAGAAGCATCCTCTAGCCAATGAAACCAGAGGGTTTTACATATTTTCCCCAGCTACAGGTCCCAGCTTGCCATGTGCTGAACACATGGCCAGAACAACAGGGCCATCTTGCTCATATCAAAAACCAAACAAAAAACACAATATACAACTCAGTGCGTTGGGGGGGGGGGAGGGGGATTACACAGGTATTGGTCAATCTGTAGACTTATTTTCAAGTGGCAGAAATTTGTCTCAGTAGGTTCTCTCTCTCTCTCTCACCTTTTTTTTTTTTTTTTTCTTTCAATGACCACCACTGCAGCCAGCACTTTGAGCAGTTATGGATCGAGGTAGCACACAATGTATTTCTCCGGTTCAGCCAGTAGGCTTTAAGAAGTGTTGGACACACTGTGGGGGCGTACTACCAATCTTTCAAGAATATTCTTTTTTATTTTTCTTAAAGTTATTTGATGGAAGAAAGATAGTAAAGCTACATCAGTCACCTTGCACCACAAAATGTTGTGACTCAATCACTCTAAGATGCTTTTTTAATGTTAAACATAGCTTTCTATGATTAAACAATGTTTCTCTAAGTTCATGGTTACAATTTACTTATTATCAATAAAGAGATGACATGATGACAGAGGTTATAAGAGCTGCAGAAAAGATAATTTTATCTTTCATCATCTAACATCTCTGAGGAGCAAAGTCATGTCAGAGAAAGAGACTGCGGGGACAAAAAGCTGTGCGAAGATTTCCTCTTTGATATCATTGGTAACAGAAAAATAAGAACCAGCACTCCTTAGAAAAAGGAGATTTTTTTTTTAATATTTTTTTTTCCTTCAATAAAACCCAGTTGTCAGCTTTACATCACAACACTGTAACTGCTATCTTTTTAGTACCTTTCTGTCACAATATATCATGGGCCTGCAGTATTTACACAATTCTATCTTTCTTTTTTTTTAAACAGGCAATTGATTACAGCTGGGTGGAATTTTCCCACCCCTGCAGAGTGTTGACTTTTGTCAAAAAACAAAAAACCCAAAAAGCATTCACATTTTGGCAACTAAAAATGTTTCAGCTTTTGTCTATGGTTTTATTTTATAAATAAAACAATACATTCTGTGTGGAAAAAATATGTTTCAGACTTATTTCTTTTTCCCAAATGGAATACTAGTGGAAGAGTTGAAATAATTTTTTCAATCAGCTCTAAGGCTGTCACACAGAAGATGTCTAGACAAAGCAGTGCACTACCCTATACAGATACCCCAAACCAGGTTTGAATATGCTAGCTCACACTGGAGAGTACACAGCAGTAGCATAATGATGGAGGAGTGAATGGGGCTGCCTAGGTGCTGGGGCACAGGAATGGAGCTGGAGGGGAGTGTGTCATCCTCCTGTTCCATCTCCTTCGCCTCCCCCTGAATTTTCCCTGCAGCGGCTGTAGCTCCAGCACCGTGGGGGGGCAGAACAGCGTTGGCAGTGGGATGCTGCTGTGGACGACAAATATCTTTGGGTTTTTTGCCGCTGAAAACTGGTGTTGAAATGGATGCTTAACACATCAGCTGCAAAAAAAGAAGGTGACATCTGTCCCAGCAGCAGCAAACCTGCCCCTGCACTATGCACCACCACTGCCCAGAACACAGTATTGGCCAGTTACACCTTTGCTACAAAGCAAAAGCCAATGCTGTGCACACATGCACTAGCTATTTACAGCCCCATCAACATGGCTTTGCATTCAGGCTACCATATTCTATAGTGCACGTATGATTACACTGCTTTTGGCACATAAGTTAGCATGTGCAGAATTAGCTAAAGTATTTCTGCACAGCTCTGCCTTATGTCATACAAGAAAAAAAGCTGACACATTAAAACTTGATACTAACACTTTATAGCTTAGAACAGGGAAACAGAATAAGGTAAAATGTCTGGTAAGAAGAGAGAGCAAGCAAGGATAAACCCACTGTCCTCATTAAAAGGGTCTGTTCCACACTAGATGGTGGGAAAGAGCAGGAAGAACTGACAGACCATCTGCTGTAAAGTACCTCACTCCTGTTTTCTCACCAGAAGTGGTCAGGGGGAAGCTAATATGTGGAACCCCTGCTTTTGTTCTGGTAACACTACATGTAGAGAACCCCCTTTCACAAACAACCTAGAAAGAAAGTGGTTGAGCCCATGAGAATTCATCTGATTTTTGTTGGAGAGTATTTAGTCTTCCCTAGATGAACTTTGTTGCATCCCAACCAAAAAGCAATTAATTTACCATTGAAGATTCACAGTTAGAGCTGGTAAAGATTGTTCTTGTTGAAGTGCTAGGCTATGGGAAAGTCAGGAAAGGATGAAGATTGTAGGGGACAGTAAAACAAAGTTCCTTTGCTACTTCCACATTTTTTCAACCAATTTTAGTTATGTTCTTTCCTTACCAAACAGCATCTTTCACAACCACAGAAAATTATGTATTTATCAGAACCTTTTGGAATTTCAAATAAGTGTTAATGCTCACCAGAAGTCCCCTAGACACCTTTTTATATTGACGTTGTTACACTTGCAGTACGTACAAGATCCATTAATGCCTCAATAAAAATTACAGGATTTTAATTTGTTTGGAAATGGGGGGGGAGGGGGGGAAGACATTTTCACTCATGCCAACTGACTGTAGTTTCTGATCTTTTCCTGAAAGCACAATACTTTATTAACTCTTCAAAGTGGAAACTAGAGGAAAAGGTCAAAGAATAAATTATGTTTGCAGTAAAGTGACCCAGATTAAATGTTCCCCATGCCTTGCTGTACATCTCAAAATGTTAAGAAAATGTCACGAATCATTCTTCAAAATCCTTACAATTAGATCATTAATTTAAGTTTGTCATGTTGACAATCAGCTAGGCCTATGAATGCTGGAGAGTTCTTAAAGGCTATAAAAGTAGGTGACAGCTATTAAATTACTAGTAAACAGACCGAAAACTAATATGTAAAGACAAGCTCGGTGACGATTAAATGTGTAAGCAAAGGAGAACAAATTTTACTAAGTTCAGAATGCAATTGGAAATCATGGTACAACACTAGGTTGCCTGACATCAGGTCATCCACAGCTGCATTTTCTACACAGCGTTTGAAGAGTTTAAAAAAAACAAACAAGCAAACCAACCAGATTGGCCAAACCAGCAATCTTTCTATTAGAAGATAAGCAAAAGTACCACCAAAATAGAATGCAGAAACCTTCATTCATGATTGCCAAAGATAGAATGCTAAGCAGTTCTCCTAGGATACTTCCCGCAGCAAGTCACCAAGTCTCTTCTCCAGCCTAACTTCTTAGCCACTTCCTACACTCTTGGCAGGACAATGCAACAGCCATTGCTATTCCCTATATTCATCTTCATTCCAGAACAAACAGATCTTAACCCCTTCCATGCTTGCTGAATCTCCACTACCATAGAAGAGAGTGTTTCTGATGTGCACTCCTCTTTTCTCAGCACTTTTATCTAAAAGCCTAGCATTCTCCAGGGACCTGAGACTAAGGCTAGGGACAGACTTGCAAAAAGCCTGAGCCTGAATTCATTCAATCTTTGCAGGTTAATTTAATTTAGCTAGGCTGAACTGGTTTGTAACTGCACAGACAACCTCCAGACCAAAGAAATGCCAACTCATGTTTGCAGTGGCTCCAGCTAGAAGCCAGGAGGCACTAGAGCAGCACTCCCTCCCCTTCCCTTCCTCAGTGCTGAGCTGAGGGGAGCATGGCCAGGCCCTGGTAGGACACTCTGATTAGGGGGCCCTTCCACACTGCCCCCCCCCCCCCCCCCCCCCGCTCCTGACCAGCAAGGGAGCCAGGACAGAGGTAAACAACATTTAGTTACACAGCAGGGAGTTGCAAAGTTCATAGCATTTAGCACCCCATTAAAATAAAACAAAAGCCTCCCATTAGTTCAAGATCTTCTTAAACAACTTTTTCCAAGAAAGAAATGGAGGAATGGAGGGACCAGCTGACCTGTTGATTAGGTCCAAAAAGCCCTGAGTGGACACAATCCTATCTGCCTTACACAGAAACCTCTCAGCATTAGCTAGCATACCACATTCTGGCTACGGTACATGCTGTGGGAGAGGGAAGGGAGGGAATCCCTGCTTGAGCAGGGAGTGGTGAGGGGGAGGTGGAGCAAGGGGAAGCCAGGCAGACTCTATTGTGCCTGTAGTCTCTGCTGGATGCCAGCTAGGAAGCAGACAGAAGGGGCCAGCCTGTTCTCTGGAGCAGAAAGCAGATCCCTGCTCAGGGCTGCAAAGCATCTGGGATGCTGAGGGACTCTTGTTTAAATTAAACCAGGAAGAGGTTTGGGACAGACATTGCATAAACTGGTTTGACCCAAATCTGCTAAGTCTGATACGACATTAAACCAGGTTTATCTCAAACCGGTTTCAGCCATTCTCAAACTGGTTTATGTGTACTGAACGTCTGTTCTGTTACAGATTTAAACCAGTTTCTGATCACTTAAACCAGTTTATGTGTAACATCTGTCACTAATCTAAAAGTCCTGGAAGACCTTACTGTTCTGAGGCTGAAATTGCAATGAACCTGGCTAGACATAGTCATGCCCTTTAAAGACCAGCACACCCTTTTTAAATGAGTTTATAGTATTTAAAAGGTCATCATCAGTAAATTCTGCCCTGTCTCTCCTTAGCCTTCCAGTTTTGCTGTACCATGTTCTTGTATGGCCTCCCAGAAAGCCATGGAAGGAACAGAAATCACCTACCAGTACAGAGAAAGAAAAAAGAGACTTCAAAACACTCTATCACCACATTAGTAACCTGGTGACTTGGCCTATACTATGGCTAATTAATAAAACTTACCAACAAGGGAAAGTGAACTGAAATGAAATGAATAAACATTTTTTTTAAAACACAGGTAAGTTTCAACAGCAATGACAGGGGAGAAGAAAGGTAACACAAGCAACCAGATCTTAACCTACTGAATCCTAACATCCTTATCTACTTCCTAACAACAACAAAATTCCTAATAACCTCATAAATCCAGCACTCAAAATTCTGGAATTCTCAAAAAGCCAGCCCTGCAGGCAGGTGGTGTCAGCCGCTCCGCTGGCTGCAAGAGGAAGCAAAGCAGCGGGAACTGTAAGTGGTCCCAGGGTGTGGGGGCATGGCTCTTGCTGCCAAATGCACCCTGGGAGGGCTATGGGGCTGCACCAGGGTCTTCCTGGGAGATGCATGCCCCTGGACCTCCATGCTGGACAAGAGGAGGCTGGCATCCATCCCGAGCGCCGGGAAGAGCCTGGTGCCACCACTGGCCCCAGTCCACAGCAGTAGCCTGCTATCATCGAGCATGCAAATCCAGGGGAATGTGCCCCCCAGGAAGAGCCCAGCACAGCCCCACATCCCACAGCCCTCCGGGGTTCAGCGTAGCAGCAAGAGCTGTGTCCTCCTGCCCCGTGCCCACTTACAGTTCCCTCCTCTTCACTCCCTGCTGCAGCCCCTGGAGCGACTGACGCCACCTACCTGCAGCCACTGGTCTGTGCTGCACCCCTCCTCCCACCTTTTCCCTAGCCCAAGCCTCACTCATTCAAAAATCTGGACTTTTCAAATTTCCGGCAGGTGCTAGGGCCCAAGCATGCTGGATTTATGAAGTTATACTGTAGCAACTTTAACAATCCTAATGAATGCACAAATGTATGTGTGGGAGGAGTGCCCTAGATGAATTTCACTTGGCACCAAAGGGACCTGGTTCCCTATCCCTGCACATCCTGAGAAAAGGGGTAATACTTACACAGGAGTGTTGTGAGCTGCTACTTCTGTGCAAACCACACCTAGGGAAAGGAGTCTGGGGAGCCGACTCGAACCACCCTCAGCTGCAGATCACCAGAAGTAGAGGATGGAGTTATACTGGAGTTAAATATTTGTGTTGACCTCCATTAGATTGTCCAGTTTGACAGTTTCCACTGAGGTGCTCTCTGTCGCTGGTCAGGTCCTGCAGAACACACCGTAGGCCAAGCGACAACACCTGATGTTCACAAGGCACACCACCACACCAGTTGTCCACAGAATCACTTCCGCCACTTCCATGCACAAACTCCACACCTTTTCCTTCTCTTCTGTCCTCAAGCAACCACCATTCATCTCTCTCCTATGCACTCCTAACACACCACCACAGCTTACACAGACATTCCCACACTCGCCACACACCCAGACAGACACAGACCCCGACTGTCAGCAACCCCCCCCCCAAAAAAAAACTAAACCCTTAAAAGGGTGGTGCACACGGCACGCCAGAGATCGCACACAGCCCTGAGGTTTGTACTGGGTACCATTTTTCAGTGACTTCCAAATATTACTGCACATGCTCTTAGTCTGGAGGTCAGAGAAGGTTCATCGTCTGACCAACTTAAGATACACATGCGTATGAGGCCATATAGAGGCTAGGTGATAACACCATGGACTCCAAACCATTTTGGCTCCAACAAGGAGTAGGAGATGATACAGGGTCTGAGCTTTTGGGATCAGTAACCCCATGGTGAAGCAGTTAGGAACTATAATTGTGTCTAAAAGTCACAAGGCAGTCCCCTCCACATTTTTTTTTTTTGAGTAATTACCTTGAAGTGCTTTTTATTTCCCTTCTGGTTTTGAACCTTCATGGCTCACATTCCTCTATAAGCAGTAAATCTAGAAACTGTTAAAAAAAAAAATAACCAAAACAAATATTGTGACAAAAAAAGGTGTGGCAGACCACTCTATTCCTTGTTTTTCTCCTTTCCCTTCCAGTTTCCAGTAAAACAACAGCTCCGTCTTGGCCAGCTTCATAGAGAGGAAGAGAAATAAGAAGCTAGAACAGATAGATGACTCAGTGGATTCAGCAAGGGGCCTCTATCATATCAACAAAAAGGAGATTGAAAAGAGACTGGGTGGTACTGAAATGACTTGGTTACTGATCAATTAACTAAACAGGGGCTAGGTGGCCCGAATTAATTATATTGATAGCTATTGTAGAATTACAAGGCCCAGCTCCAAATTGGTACCAAAAACCAGTCTAGCCATGATAGCTGAATTTTAGGAAGTTTAATTTACACTACTCATAAGAAGCATGCAATGTGAACATACCCACCCATATGATTTTGTAGGATGCAATTCATGGTTTTTGAATACTTGAGGCCAGAAGGTTAGCAATTAAGTTACAATGCAGTAACAAGGAACAAGACAGAGTGAAAATGCATGCTTTTATGCATTTGTATAATGGCAAAAAAACCCACATAATTTAACTGTTGCGACATATGTAACAAATGATGAATGTTTTACTTCTCAGTTGTTGATCATACATTTTGACAGCTTTTGTCACATGATGGCAGATTTCAATTTGAGAAAACTGATTTGGAGCTGCTGAATTATTTAAAATGGTAAATAAATATATTTTATTCCTAGTAAGCTGATAATTGCTTTCAAGCAAAGCTTTTTCATTAGAAATATGTACTTTAAGTGTTAAGTTCTCTTGAGAAAACAATTGTTCAAAGTAGAACAATTATCTAATGTATATAAACACTTCTGCAAAACTCTCTCTTTTCTTTTAAGGTTAGAACGTTCCTGAAACCAACAGCACCAAGTTAAAAATGACCCAGTGGCATAAAATGTCTGGTCTAATTGGTCTGCACCAAAGGTCTGCAAATATTTTCCACCAACCCACTCTTGCTTGCATGCTCTAAACTGAGAAACAGACCATTTAGCCCACGCCAGGATGCCCCTCTGCAGTTGCTCTTCAGACCTGACCCCAGTATGTTTGAGAGTGGCATCACTAGAATGGACTCAAGAGTATTTCTAGGTTCAGAGTTGCATGCAGGAGCAGGTGAATTGGGTATCCTTGGGGCTGCTCCAGCTAGGCTAGGACATTCTGACCAGAACTTACAAATGAATGATAATGTGGCAACTAAAAGAATGGCCTGAACCCTTAGTGTTCAGTCTTAAACTTTGCATCTTTTGAGGGGAGGTTTGTACAATAAAGAATTTGGTTAAGGCAAGATCCTATTCTACTTCTTAAGTTCTTCTGTAGACTTAGGTGCCAAAATGTGTTCCTATTCCACCCTGCTCAAGTCCCAGAAAGACCGTTAATAGAAAAGATGATTGGGTGTTCCTCCTCCTTGCTGCTCTTTTCCAAATTACTTTTCAGACTAAGATAGCAGCATGTCACAAAAAATAGATATGTCAGTGGATTTTCAGGGTGAAATAGGATCACAAAAGATGAAGTAGGCTCTGGTACTTAGTGTCAAAAGTCCATTTTTTAAAAAGGTGTTAGCCAGAGTCCCTTGAAAAAACTCTTTAAACCTCAAGGATTTTAAAGAAGTGAAGAGATTGTAAACCATTGCACACAGAGATGAAAGAGCTAAACAAGTTAGGAAAATTGGCAAGGAACAGGTAGCAGCAGTACATCAACTTTAAAGGTTCGCTTTTACTTTTCTAGTCTTCCCAAAAAATTATTCTGGGAGGAAGTATGATATTTTAGGGGGCTTTCCTTCCTTTGGGAAAGGGAGGTGCAATTTTTTTTTTTTTTTTTTAAGATGGTCTTATGATAATGGAAAGCCTGCTTATTTGTAAGTAATGAATTATAATATATTGTTATGCTAAAAAGGTGCTAATGACTGTAATCTTGTTTTTGGTTTATTTGAATCAAAGACTAACAGAAAACAAATCCTGGTCAAACTTTTAGACTCAATAAAAGGTACAATTATTTGTAGGGACTAACACATGTAGGAAACTAACGAAGGGAGTGTTCAAGGTGCATGGCATATTACAGCCAAATTTTATGGGCTGAACGGCTTCTCCATTTGTGAACACAGGGATATCTTGGTTATATGGTCAGAAACAGAAAGCCTAGAGAAGCAGTTATGAACCTGATCTTGAGAAAAGGCAGAAAGATGGAGATTGCTGGGCACATGCCTCACTGGAGTGGCAGATTTGAGGATTTCCAAGCTAGGGAATTCTGTGATGGTACTTATTCCACTGATCATAGTGGAAAACTGCTTTGGGCCACACCCATTAAGAATATGAATGGATTTAGTGGATCCTAATTCACCCTGCATCAATATCTGAAAAAGTAATAATTCAAAAGGTGGATAGGCAGATCTATCACTTTTGGGAATTCAGATTTATGGATAAGATGATGTTCACTACAAAAGAACACCCCGTTACACTTTTTCAAGGACTTAGGCAAGATGGAACAGGTGCTTAGCGTTAGGGTAACAATACGGATTCTGGATGTTGGGGTAACGATATGGAATCTGGAATGCTGAGTGTGCAGCTGAATGATGGCTTTTTCCTGTGCCTCAGCAAAAAGCTTCTGGTCACAAGACTGGATTATATATTAAAAGGTAACCTCAGCAAAAGCTGGTGGTCACAAGGCTAGCTGATATATTAAAAGCAACTAACTTAGCTAATGCTTAAGTAAGCAAATTCTTAACAAAAGGATAGAGTGCAAAGTGCATGATGCATTATGCAACTAGTGTCAGGAGAAAAAGCAGAGATACAGCCTTGGAGATGAGAAGTCAGCAAGAAAACCAGCAAGAAGCAGTGAGAAACTGCAAAGTGACCAAAAGAAGATAGGGGTCAAAAGTTTTATGCATGCACTCTTAGCAGTGAGGCATGTAAATTAATGAAATGCACAGGCAATTCAATGTTAAAGTAGTAAACAGTAAACAGAGGTAGAGCTTGAGACGGGAGGAGAAATGGGTGAAACCAGAGGTGGAACAAGGCGGAATAAATGTTAATATTTATGAAAAAAGGTGTAGAAAATGTGAAAAGAACTAATGTTCAATGCTGCTCCCCATATTCTGCCAGTGAGGGAGCTTGCCCGAAGCTGTCTCCATTCTGAATAAAAGCTGTTGCAAGCGATGTGTGCTGGTGTTTGCTCCCTGTTCTGCTCTGGCTAATGAGTAACAGGATCCACAGGTAACTGGACTGTCATCTACCTAGTCATTAGGTGCTGCATGGAGTCGGGGTCTAACACTTAGTTGGTGGAATAAAATCTGGTTTGTGGAGTAAAATCTGTGTATACTTGTTTGTAACTAAACAAGATCACACCAAAAGATGTAACGCTTGCCATCAAGTTTTTTATCCTATAGATATACTCCCACAAAATCCTGAATATTGCCTGGTCAAGTGAAAGAGATGTGGTAAAGCTTGAAAGAGTCCAGGGAAGGGCCATGCATATGATCAGAGACCTACACGGCAAGCCATACAAGGAAAGGCTGAGGAACCTGTCAAGGGCTGGGTGAACCGCTGTTCACCAGAGCACCCTTGGGGAAAGCCAGAAGTAATAGCCACAAACTCCTGCAAGACTGTTTCAGGCTTAACATTAAGAACAACTTCTTCACAGAGTGTCCAGCCTGTGGAATAATCTCCTTCCAGAGGTGGTGCAATCACCTACCCTGGAAATCTTCAAGAGGAGACTGGAGGGTCACCTGACCCCAGTTGTCTTTCCTGCCTGGTGCAAGGGGCTGGACCCTATGATCTTCTGAGGTCTCTTCCAGCTTTACAGTCTATGGATCTATGAACCATATATTGAATATGCCAGTTACATTGAGATGTTATTAAGTTTTGGAACATTCTGGAAGATTTGAAAATAAAATTCATTTTTCACCACTGCTTTAAACTCTGTTTTCCTGGATTCCCAATAGATTTATAGGAGATCCCAATGCATCCGAAAGAGTGTTGAACTGGAATGTGTCCCAACAAAGGCCTCTAACATAACTGAACATAAGCAGGGTTGTTGCCATCAACTTGAAACATATGGCTGATCCATTGTTCCCTTTCACAGTATCCTGACATTCTCCCAAGGTAGGCAAGTCATTATACAAATTTGATCTAGAGAGAGAGATTTAGCACTGTCTATTACAGTGACCATCATGTTTTGAATGTACTTTGCCCCACATGCTTGGCTCATTAGGCAGCAATGAAGCAGTTAATGAAAGGCCAGATGAAGAATAAAATCCTGTCAAGCAGCTAAGCAAATTTTTGCCCTTAGCAAATCAGAAACTCTTGGGTCCAGCCTTTTCATCTGGCAACTAATTTGGCCTGGAAACTAATTTTTTAGTTGGCCTGGCAACTAATTTTTTAGCTCCTCTGCCCAGACTTAACTAATTTTAGAGAGGTAGGTAGCCATTTTAGACTGAAGTCAGGCAGAAGGCAAGGTTGATTTGGACCTTATACTCTTATGCTACACATGTCTAATTTAATAAGCTTTCCATGAGCTTGAACTAACTTAGATGTGTGAAAAGACACGCACAAAGCAATGTATCAAATCAGGAAAGCAATATGAATAAAAAAAAAAAACAAGGAAGGAGACAGGGTGAGGGAACAGTTCTTGGAGAGGCAAACCATCTGTACTATTTCACAGTGGCATAGCAACGGTGGGGTGGTGGGGGAGCCCCTCCAGGGAGTACTCCCCTGCCAGTACTTCTGGTTTCACCACTGGCACTTCCAGGCTCAGTGATCAGCCGCTGGGGGACTCCTTCCCGCTCAGCGATTGGCTGTGGATGGGGGCGGGGGGTACAAATGTAAGCATTAGACCCTGGGTGCTTGAGAGACACACCATGCCACTGCTATTCCATGGTCTTTCTTCCTGCCCTACTATGCAGCTCAATAAGATGCAGCTGTATGGAGACCTCAAGATGTTTTTTTTGTTTTTTTTACTGTCTAAAACTAAGGGAATATTTCCATGACAAGAAGTCAACAACAGAATGCAATTCAACAAGGAGAAATGCAAAGTGCTGCACCTAGGGAGGAAAAATGCCCAGCACACCTACTGACTAGGAAATGACCTGCTTGGTGGCACGGAAGCGGAAAGGGATCTTGGAATACTAGCGGACTCCAAGATGAACATGAGTCGGCAGTGTGACGAAGCCATCAGAAAAGCTAATGGCACTTTGTCATGCATCAGCAGATGCATGACGAATAGAACCAAGGAGGTGATACTTCCCCTCTATTGGGCACTGGTCAGACCACAGTTGGAGTACTGCGTGCAATTTTGAGCGCCGCACTTCAAGAGGGATGTGGATAACCTGGAGAGGGTCCAGAGAAGGGCAACTTGTATGGTTAAGGGCTTGCAAGCCAAGCCCTAAAAGGAGAGACTAGGGCTCCTGGACCTCTTCAGCCTCCGCAAGAGAAGGTTGAGAGGTGACCTTATGGCTGCCTATAAGTTCATCACGGGGGCACAGAAGGGAATTGGCGAGGCTTTACTCACCAAGGCGCCCCTGGGGGTTACAAGAAATAATGGCCATAAGCTAGCAGAGAGCAGATTTAGATTGGACATTAGGAAGAACTTCTTCACAGTTCGAGTGGCCAAAGTCTGAAATGGGCTCCCAAGGGAGGTGGTGCTCTCCCCTACCCTGGGGGTCTTCAAGAGGAGGTTAGATAGGCATCTAGCTGGGGTCATCTAAACGCAGCACTCTTTCCTGCTTATGCAGGGGGTCGGACTCGATGATCTCTTGAGGTCCCTTCCGACCCTAACATCTATGAATCTATGACAAGAAGCCATGAGACCAACCCACCATAGACCATACAGCCATAGAATAAGAGGTGGAACCAGAGGAAGCCAAGTGGTAGGAATGGGGACTGTGTAGCCCCGTGCTTCTTGCACCTGGGAGGCCTGGGTGCTGTGGTGCTCAGCGTCTTAGTAGCAGAGAGTTGAGATTGACAAAGTGGCTTTGCAGAGTTTGGGTTGGAAAATTCTTAGAGCTCTTCAGTGGTTCCAGAACACCCAGCCCCTGAGAAACCAAACTCGGGCTTCCTTCCCCACAAACCTGGACAACCTTCTGCCCCAAATGCCCAGGGTCCCTAGCAGCCAAGTGAAAAAAATAACATGGAGGCTTTTTATTTCCTCACCCATGCAGACTATAGTCTCTATATGTAATAGAGTCCTGGCTGCATTTCAGACCAAACCCTTGACCTGTATGTGCTTTGGGGTGGAAGTTGCAGGCCTGGGGAGGAAGGAGAGATATGGTTTACGATGCCTGAAGGACTGACCAGACACTTTACACAAAAATGCTCAGTGTCCACATATAACATTGAGCTGAGCTAGTTCATGGAGGAGCAGCTCAAAAAATAGTACTTGATTTTTCTAGTGCACTTTTAAAACTTTCCAGGAAGTCTAAAATGATCTCAACTGGCCTGCACATGTAGAATCTTGTGTTTTAAACCCTATTTAAAGCTGTAAACATGATTGCTGTCCAAACCCTCCGATAATGCAGATACCTCCAAATCAACTTATTTGGGCATCCAGCAACCAGAAATACGGTATTTCCAAATTTATGAGAGTTGGAGAATTCTAAAAGGTATAGCAAGGATGATTTATCACAGGAGTGTTCAACCTCCAGCCCATCAAGCCATGGCATCCAGTATCCCCTATTAACAAACTTTCAACAGGGTTGACAGGTAAAAAATTCAAATGGACCCTTCAGTCATTCCAACTAATGTGAAAGGATTATTGATTAATTGACAAAGCAAGATTAATAGCCATGCAATCTTATGGGACAGGTCTTGGCTACTGCAAAGCAAAGCTGGCCAGACTTTCAGTCTTTGTCAGGAAGGATCCTCTAGCTAGTTTAACAGGTATCAATAGAGATCCAAGGTTCAAACAGTCCCTTGGATTTTTATATCCTTTCTTGATCTTGAACTTGCTGCATACTTTGGCTGGACCCTACTCAATCAAATGCCAAATTGTTTTCTTAAATTCAGTGGCTCTCCTTACTATCTCTGGAGATGCTGATTTATGTTTGCTCAGCTTGTTATCTAAGTTAACTTTTAGTTACTGTTTTCTGGAAGTGCTGATTCATGTTTGCTCAGCCTATTGCCAAATTGCTCTCAGGCCTACTCAGCTCATTAGGGGCTGCTCCTTTTTCCTTCACAAATCTCATATGCTGGAAAGCCCCAAGGACTTTCAGCTGTGCCAAGTCATGTATGCTGGTGTCAGTCAGATTTGTCTAGCTTCATCCTTATGCAGCATGAGTTGGGAAACTTAGTGGCAGGGGAACAAATAAAAACTGCCTCCCCTCCCACACTGCCAAGCCCTAAGCCCTGCCATACTCCCAACCCCCCCTGCACCACTGGATTAGGCTCCACTGCACCTTTCTTGTATGCCATATTGGGCCCACCAAACAGATCTGACCCACAGATGGATCAGGCACCACCTACCTGAACCACAGGAGAAAAAAATTGGGCACCACTACTCTAGTGGACAACACACTGTCCTGGCTTGACACAACAATAAACTTATGACATTGGGTAAGTCATTTCAAGTATGATGCGCCTCAGTTCCACTTGTGCACAAGATGCATACTACAGGCATTTTGTGAGGTTAGGAACTGTTACTGACTGCGAGAGGCTCAGGAAATACAGGTAGATCCCAGAGGACTGACAATAGAAACATGCATATGCCTTCCCTATAAATGTTCTTGTGAACATTTCTTTTTAAATGACCATTTGATGTTTTTGGTTTTGCAGTGCAGAATAAAAATGTAAATAAATAAATAAATAAAATATGGTTAAACTGAACAAAATGTTATAGATTTTTGTTAATATTAAGGACAATTTTATTTCCCTTGTTAGAGTCAGAGTAACCCAAATTACTAGTCAGTTTGGACCTAACATCAGTATCCACAGGAGAAAATGACAATATGTATGTAAAGGAAAATGCCATAATTTATATTGATTAGAATCAATATGATTTCAGTACTGTACATCCTTAAACTTGTATGCTAGGTACTTTGGATATTTTTTTTATGCAATAGGAGATTGGGATGACATGTCAAGTTTACACATATCAGACAGCTTTTGATAAAATATATATTCCTTTCTCCTATGTGAAAATTGATGTAAAATGGCATAACATTAGTTATTTGGCCAGTTATACATGTTTTTATATAAAATAGGACTGCAATAAAAGGCAAGCCAAGATGACTGATGGACATCTATGCGTGCAGAAGACAGATCATTTACAGAGGAAAATGCAAGTCTTCAGCAACTATAAAAACACAGAATTGACTGCTGTGCAGTGTGGCATTTTTGTTTTATAAAATGTTTGAAGCACTTTTTTTCCCAGTTGTTCTAAAAGAAGCAGATGAATGGATATTCTGAGGGTCTCTGGCAGTGGAAAAAGTATTTCATGAACTGCATTTTCAGCAGCAATTTGGAACTATAAGTCAGGAATACAAAGGTACAAGGGTCTGTGTCTATTCTTATATATACATATATGTATGTATAAACACTGGAATGATCTTTAATATATATAAATTTTGAAAGGCAATAGAAAACGATTTCAATACATTTCCTGCGCAAAGCTAACAAGTGAGTGAATTTCATCCCAAGTAAAATGAAACATTGTGACAAATATGAATTACTTTTCTTCACCCAGAAGAAACCTTGTGTGCCTTTTCTTCACCCAGGTCTTATTTATTGTACATGTCAAGTCTTATCCTGTAAAATACTGAAAACCCTCCACACTCCCACTGACAACAGCAGGTAAAAAGGGTTATCAGCACTTTGCAGAAGGCGCACACACCATCTTTTACAATTAAACCTACCACTACTCTTCTTTCAGAGCCACTCAAAAAAGACATGACATACACCTGACATCTTCAGTGTAACTCATTGCTGAATGTGGACTTGAACACAAAAGGTCAGATTGTATTCCACCTCTTGAGCGTGTAAGTGGACCTAGGCGCCTAAGTGCAATTCTATTCCACTCTGCTCAAGGTCCCTGGGAAAAACACAGCTAATGCTGTATGTGTAATCTTCCTTCTTGCTGCTTTTTTTTCTGACTCAGTGGGTATGTCTACACTTTTGTTAATGCATTGTAGTTATGGTGCATTAAAAATTTAGTAACTGGTTAACCAAGTACTAAGTCAATGCACATTAACTTGTGCTGCTGCACAGTAGCACCAGTGCATGGGTTTTTAGTGATGCCAACTGCACAGTAGCCTACTACTAACTGCACAGTAACATATTAGCATGTTTTTTGCCCAGCATGCTACTGTGCAGTGTTATTATGCTACTGAGCAATTAGCATCTCATATAGATGCAACCAGTTTCAGGGTAAGATGATGGTATTTTACAAAAGTGGGTGCATCAATAGATTTTTAGGACATGAATGAAGTGGGACAGAATCACACTTTGCTTCTTAAGTCATCCTAGATACCCAGCAGGTAGAATAGAGTCTGGCCTCAAATGTGTTACACACCTTTGACTGGTGTTGGGTACACTGGAAGTTCAGTGTACTCTGAACCTTACTGCAGTAATCAGAATTTTTCAGGATCAGCCCCTAAAAGGAGAAGGCAGATCTATTTAACATTTACCAGTATATAGAAACATGTACTGCATTGGTCTCTCTGCCTGCAAGTCATCTGTCAAGGTGGTTATGCAAAATTCTAGAAAGAAAGAGGTTTGCAAACAGCACACTTCAATCACTTGTACATCAAGTATTAATACAGGTTCGCGAAATTAAACATTGTAGAAAATGGAACACCAGTAAAATTAAGTACAGACTTTTAAGGGAATCTCATATGCAGGTTCACAAACTAAGATGTAGATTGGTAAGGCAAGTGATCTGTGACCAATACAGTGAGCAAAACTGTTTCTTAATAAGAGGAATGGGATAACCACATGAGCTAGCAAATACAAGGGAAATATCTCAGAAATCAATGATAAAAATTAAGACTAAGAATGCTATTTTATTTAAATAGTTGGAATGGGTGAAATTTACTAGCAAGGTCTATCTTCTGATTATTACTAAGATACTGGCAGCCTGTCCCCAATCAAGATTGAGACCCCATTGTGATAGACACAATAAATCCATAGTAAGAAATAAACTGCCTCACCCAAAAAACTTAACATTCTAAGCTAAAAATATTGTAGCAAAACACAGGAATAAAAGAGGTAAAATGACTTGTTCAAGGTCACATAGTAAAAAGCTCAAGCTGAGCACTGTACCAGCTCAATTTCTAAGGCTCTTAAGCAATGCACAACCTTCAGCACAGGGTGAATTCAACGGCGTGAGAATTGCCAAAGTGCCATCTTCAGAGACGGCAGTACTTGAGACTCACTGGAGCAGTCTGATTGTATTAGTTAGATCAGAGCTTATCCGGACATCAGCTAACTGATGCATCAATTATTTAGTCTCATGTGTAGGGAACAAGTGGTAAATTGGATGAAATTGCTGTGAGGGCCTCCTTGCTAAATCCTCCCAATCTATTACTCTAGGTATAAAACATGATTAGACTGCTCGCTCACTGAGGCCTTCTGTTGGCTGTATATACTTTGGGGGCATCTCCATCCTATATTCTGGCAGCACTGCTCAGTGATTCTATGGTGCTAAGGTTTCTCCAGCTGGCTCCAACAGCTTCTGATCAAAATTTAAAAAGGGCTAGTGGCTATAGGGCAAAATACAGTTTCTACCCATATTTCTCTTATGCTGTCCACTATATAGATCCCCAACAAAGGCAACATGAACCTTCTACTTGCCCACTCTTTACCAACCCGATCTGAATAGAACTATAAGGCCATCTTTCAGATTTGTGGGATGTTGTTAGAGAGGTATCTGAGCCTCTGTGGGGTTACAGCAACATGGGATGAGAGGTCTGTACGTGGTACATTCCCATATGGATAGGAATCCATCCCTGATATGATAGCCTGGAGGAAGCTGACATGGAGTGGTTCTGAAATCCAGAGATATCAGAAACAAAGAATATAAAATGAGAAGACTGATATCTTCACATGGTTATCAGAAACTAAGTCACCAGCATTTCTATTCTGAAGCGGCATGCTTAACAGCTAATACAATTTTCAGAGATGGAAAACTAGATGACTGCTATGAAAAGCTTCAGGGGCTATGTTTGAAAAGTGATAAACTTCAGTTTCACTCACCTCTTTGGATGAGAGATTTGAGGGAGCTGTAGTCAAGATTAGTGCTCTGCATGTGAATGAAAACAAAATAGGGGAAAAAATCCTCTACGGCCTAGAGGAAAGATCAAAATGATTCTTGAAAAGTATCTGGAAAAAATCTGCTCACCCAACATGACTGGACATGGATTCAGGACATGGAGTTTCTCTCTACATTTGATATTCAAGTTCAAACTAAACAGAGGCTGGAATTCCATTTGAGATTTTCATACAGGAACACCAAGTATTGTTTTTTTCATTGCAAACTTTTACAATGCAGAAATGTGATATTCTTTCATGGGCTTAGGAAAGAGATCAGAAAGACAGCAACTCATGCATTCTAACCCTGGCTCCAACTTCAGGAGTGGACTCAGAGGGGGTGCAGTGGCGCAACTACACCTGCCTTCACCTATGCTGCAGGTGATTTTGAATGGCTTTGGAGGCAAGCTATAAGCATTGCCACTGCTGCTTCTCCTGTCCTTTCCCTTGCTCTTGAATTTCAGTTGGCGTGAGGGAAAGAGGAGAAGGGAAAATAGCTGCAGTGGTCACCCTTTCTTCTCTGCAGTGATCACCCTTTGAACTATAGAGACATGTAAAAGCAGGGGCTCTGGGCAGCACAGCCAAAATGTGTTAGGAGGAGTGCGGGTTGTGGTGTGTGTTCCCCTGTTGGTGCCAGTGGAGTTATTAAGCCCCTGAAACCTCCAATGCCTCTACAAAATGAATACTTCCATTACAGTTCTTTCCCTTCCTCCACAGTACCACTGCTCTTAAGAGAGACATCTATTATTAAGATTTATACCACAGTTTTTTCTGTATGTAAATGGGGACAAATAATAATCATCATTTACCTCAGCAGGCTGATTCGAGAGGTAAATAGTTAAGACTTGTAAAATGCTGTAACAGATATATGCCAAATAGATTTGTTTGCCACTTACATAAAAAGTGGCATTTCTAGTGACAGTGAGTTTTTTTTTTATTCTAATGTTTAAAAATAATTTTAAATCCATAAATCATTTTTTCTGACTGCATCACTATTAAACTTACTGTACGCATCATAATATCTATTAAAGCGATAACTACAACATCCCAAACTTGTTACTATTCCCCTGGGTTGTTCAAAGACTTTAAACACAAAGGTTGTATGGTATTATTCTGTCCATAGAGCAGAATGGATTATCAGATTAACCAGCAGTATTTTAGAAATACAAACGAGAAACAGTGAAGGCAGCACCTCTTTTTCATTGGTATCAAATCCTCATTGAAAAAACCCATAACATTTTTAAACAGGAAAGAAAGGGGATCTATTTTATCATCTGGAAGCCTTTTCATACTAAACTTATTCCCCACCTTCCTCCCCCTCTTTTCCATAAAATTTCTTTTTTTTTCTTTTTTTTAACCTTACTACAGTCCATATGCAGAGGCAAACCAAAAAATAAGTTAATAATTAAACGAACATTAAAATAGTAAAGCGCACCAGAGGGAACATGTACACGTGACAAAAATGTCATTTGTGTGGTTTAATGGTGTCACACATTACATATGCACCAGTTTTAGGGATTTTGGAAGAGTTTGTATCACTGTAGTTTAGTTAGGAATGATGCGCTGCAGCTATAAGCTGTGGGAGAAGTGGACAGGCTCCACAGGAAAAAAAAAACAAAAAGTATCAGGCCTCTCACTTCTGCTTTCAGCAGGTGCCTGCTGAAGGCAGAGGTGGCAATGGGTGTGATCAGTTTGTTTTTTCATAGATGTTAGGTGTTAGATGTTAGAATCGGAAGGGACCTCAATAGATCATCGAGTCCGACCCCCTCGGACTTTTGGAGGAGCCTGCCTGCCTCTCCCATGACCAGGGGGGCTGAGTGGCCCCTGAGCTGCAGTGGTCTCTGATCTTTCTCTTTGCAGCAGCGGTGCCCCCTGGGGCTGCCTACATGGGTTACTAGTGGGCCAGGCGGTGCTCCAGCTTAGAGGTAGCACATGGCCTGATCCAACCATTACCCAAGCCTACCTGATGGAAGTCCACTGGGTGCTACTCTCCAGGCAGGTTTCAGGAACAGTTGGGTACCTGAAGGAGGGAAGGACTGGGCCCCCTCAGCTCAGGAGCTGCTCCACCTGCCGGCAGCTTAAAAAAAACAACAACAACAAAAAAACGATTGGGCCGCTCACCATAACACAATATAAAAATTGAAACAGTGGGTTTCAATTACAAACCTACCATTTCAATTTAGGGCATAGAATAAAACCCTGAGGACTAAACCCCCATACAATGGCTTTCCTGTCTTAATATTTCTTTTAAATTAAGTTTGAATCAATTCCATGTACAGTTTGTTTCCTTAAGTGTGTCTATAATAAACACACTAAAAATGAAATACATATGCCCAATCTTTTAAAATCCAGAGCTTAAAAATATGTCTATTAGGCAGACATTTACCCAAACCAAAACTTGTAGTAGAAGCCGAACTGTTTATGATCTGTCAGTCTAAAATAACATCAGAAAAACTCCTGTATCATGCACTATTATTCCATTGGACACATGCAATACTCAGGTCCTTTATAGGGTGGCACATGCAAACAGTTCATGGATTTCGGTGAGATAATCATGGATGACATGAAACCAAGCACCCTCCACTTTTACCAACTTCAGTGAAAACTGAGGCCAGGTACAGACATTATACTTTTCTAGTCTAAAAGATTGGAAGCCAGTCTAAACCCATAACAGAACAGAAGCTTGGCATACATAGATTGGTTTAAAAAGGGCAGCACCCAGTCCAAGATTCACCTGGATCTATGTGCACTCAAACTTAATTGATTTAGTTTAGACTAGTGCATCGAATTTCAGCACCAGTTCCCCTATTGATTCAAGTTAGGCTGCCATCTGTAAGCATCCCAGGTTGCCCTGCAGCCCCTGCTACCCCTCCCCCCCTTCCCCCCACAGGGAAGTGCATTAGCACTCACCCCACTTTTAGCTGCTCCGGCTGAGCACCCAGCAGGTCTCATCCCTGAGCTGTCACAAAACCGAGACAGAACAGACCCCTTCCAGCACAGACCCTTTGTGCAGTCCCACCTCCTGTGTCTGGCCAGCTGCAGGCAGGCAGTGTGGGAGGGAGAGGGAGAAGGAAAGAGGCATCCATGTCCCTGCATGAACCCTGTCATGAAGTACCCCATCATGTACATGAGGTTGCACCTACACACAGGGATTCTCCTGGCCTCAGTGTTAGGTCTGTGTGTACATAATGGGGTACTTCATGACAGGGTTTGTGTAGGGATACAGATGTCTCCCTTCCCCCACATGCTGCCTGTCTGCGGCTGACCGACAATGCAGCAGGGATAGCAGGGATAGTGTGTCCATGCCTGAAGTCTATCAGGGGTGGTCCAAGCACTGGGCAGTCTCCAGCAGCCCAGGCAGACCACAGGGCCTGCTGGGAAGCATGTAGGAACACTTCAAGCCTGCTAGCCTCAGCCTGTGTGCTACCCTCTCCTCCCAACCAAAGAGCAAAATTGTGTTCTGCTTGCTATCGATCTAACCAATGAGGCTTACAAAAAACCCATGTAATTTAGATCAGTTCTGCCTACGGCTTTTTGAATGCCTGTACCTAGCTTGAGAGTACACAGGGGCACCTTGAAGAACAGGCAGTATGTCATGAAACATGCCCCTGGCAGCAGTTTATAATATCAAAATGTTTCAAACTAGTGGGGGCCAACCTTTTTTGCTGGCATGCTGCAAATTAGCCCTGCAGCCTCCTCAAGTGCCACTCTGATCCCCATTCCCTGCCTGATGACCTGCTTTTTCTGCTCCTTTCTCAGTCTGCTGCTCTGCTTTCTGCTCCCTGCTCAATCTGCCTTTTTGCTGCCTGCCCCATCCCCCAGGTGCCATGTACCACATGCAGAGGCTGCCTGAGATGCTTGTGACACCCTGCAGATTGGTCATCCCCGTTTCAAACCATTCATCAGCATTCAGTACTGGTTCAAAAGAGTGAACAAGAAAAAGCACAAGATTCCTCTTCTCCCAGATGAAATACATTGATTCAGGGATCTGGGAATCAAATCTTAAACAGGAAGGAACAACTCAGGTAATTGACAAAAGGTACTAGGGCAAGGGAACAAAGACAGCTGCAAGGTGTGAGAGATTGGTCACTTCTTGAGGAACACAAAAAGGAAATCACCACAGCATTTAGCACTTAACGGCAACAAGAGCAGGAGAAAGATCAAAGAAACAGACAACTGGAATATAGCTGCTTCTGGGCCACAGCTGCCCTGTTTAGTTATCAGCAATCAGAAAGGCACAATGCAAGAAAAGAGGCAACTCTATAGCAGGAAGCTCTTAGAACTAGTTGGTCAGAATGAGCAAATTTCAATTGCAAGTAGGATGCAATGCTTCTTCTGATGACCTGTTACTTGTGTGAATATTTCCAATAAAGTAAATACATGTTTGGCCTAAATACAAAGCTAAGGTACATCTGACTTTCACAGCTTCAGAAGCCTGTACTCTATTCCCACATCCTGTCCACAGGAATCCCTAACACTGACATTCTATGCTGAAGCCCTAGGAGTTGCAGCAAAGAACCCACAGTACTGGGAGAGGGTGGCCAAAACTGGCTTTAAATCACATATGCATCTTCTTCCATGTTGCTCAGGGGAATAAAACAAGCTCTGATATAACTCCTTTGGTGACACTTGTGAGGTAGGGTAGGCTGCAGACTGAAAGGTCTTTTATAATCAGGGATTTGGATTTTCTGTTTGTAGTAGAAAAATGTGAATTTTTCTCCTTTCAAGGAGAAAAATGCATGACACCATAGGTTTCCCCTTGCAGGCTAGCAAAGTACCACCTGCAAGGGTCTGCTTGGGCTTGGGGGAGTGGGAGGAGGCTGATCAGATGCAGGGGGTGCCACATGCATATGTGCGCATGCACATGGCCAGCAATACAGCCCCAGGCAGCGTGATGGAGAGGAGCTCCCCAGATGCCTGCAGGTAAGTTGGGTGATGGAGGGGACATAGGTGACATGTGGGGGCAGATTGAGATAGTGGCAGTAGTTTGTGTCAAGCTCCCATGGTGAGGGAGGGAGTGCTCAATGACTGGCAGCTAGGGTTGGGAGTGGGGCTGGGGATGCTGCCCAGCTGGGGCAGTGCATGGGGGCCAGGTCTGGGAAGGGAATGCCTGGCCACAGGGCCCAGCTGGGGAGTGGGACACAGCCATGGGTTGCTTGTCCAGAGGGAGAGGGAAGGTAGGGCGGCCAGCTCCCTACCATTGTGTGCACTCCCAGGGAGGGATTGAGCACCACAGGCAGCGTCTCAAGCCTATTCCACCCCGCCCCCAAGATTTGGGTGCCCAAAGAGGGGCACAGGGCTACAGCATGGCCAAACTAGCCTCCGCAGCACAGTGCATGGGACCAAGAATAGGAGGGCAGAGTGGGTCAATCAGGCTCATTGCTGCTTTCATCATTGGGACACTCAATGACTACAAGGCATGCAGGCAGTCCGAGGGGAGCGGTGACAGTGGTAGTGGCCAGGCCATAGCAGCGGGATAGAGCCATGGCTCAATGCATGAGTGACTGGTAGTGGGAGGAGGCAAGTGCAGTGCAACTCCTGCCACCACCCCACCCCCAGTTCATTACTTCTTGTGCTGCTAGTGGTACTACGTTATTCCATAGTGGTGTGGCTGGCACAGGAGTCCTGGTGGTGGCAACAGTATGTCTCACTGCCCCACTCTGCCCTCCCATGCCAAGTTCTACCCTCTGGACTACAGAGGTGGACTGGTGCCAGTGCGGCCAGGTTGCAGCCTCATACCCTGCTGTGGATGCACAAATATGGGTGCAGATCACATGCCCCCCCCCCCCCCCGTACCCTCCTGATGCATCTCCTATGGAATCACCTAAGATCAGGCACCCCCTCTGCCCCACACCCCCAGCCCCTCACAGGGCTGGGTGGGGGTGGGGGGGTGGGGCTTGTGGATCAAGTGTGAGGAGCACCATTGGGGGAACAGGAGGCAGGTCAGGAGTGAGGGGCATTGGCAGCACTGTGCGGGGTGTGGCTTGGGAGTAAAGTGCACTGGCATATCAGGGCTGCTCAGGACCACAAAGCAGCAAGGGGGGGAGGAAGCTGTAGCTAGTCCTAGTAGCAGGAAGAGTTCTGATTTTCTATATTAAAAAAAAACAAAATTAAACACAAAAATATATAAGCTTCTAAATTGCTTAAAAATTGTAAATATATCAATAAAACACTGTGTTCAACTGGTACCTCTCTCTCTCGATGTATATAGCAGCATTTCATTTTAATTGCGGAAAAACAGATTTGGGGTTTTTTTAGATCAGAAAATTTGGGATGTTTTAATAGAGGAAACCAAGATCCCTGATTATAATGCAAGGGACTTCTCCCATTCACAAGTTTAGGCTTTTACAACACCCATAAGATATTGCAAGGACAGATCCAGGTTACAGTGGACAGAGCAAGATGTAGCACATTAAATCATCAGGAAGTTAAAGTTGTCATGTTAGCTTATTCATGGATTTTCTTCATTGACTTAACCCTATAATTTTACAAGTCATATGAGAAATACAAGTTTTAGCACATATGCTTGTCATAGCACCCATATTTCACCATTTGAATTTGCATTTTTTTCCCTTTATATATTTTTGGCAGCTCCCCAGTTACACATTTCAGCCTTATCATGGATTCAGCCAAGCGATTTAACTATTTAATGTCAATTTAAACATTTTTAATTGATTAAGGAGTGGTAGCATTAGAGTGATGCTGCAGCTGTGATGGTCCAGAAATTATGAGGGGCAAGCAATTCTTTTGGCAACATCTTTTACTGGACAACTGCATAGTTGGAAAAGAGTTAGACAAGCTTTCAATTGCAAGAGGAAGGAGCTAATCTTTGAATAAAGATTCAGTTTACAGTTCAATGTTATGCAAAATATACAATTGCTCTGATAGTTCTCTCAGTTAACTCAGCTTGGAGCTAGACTTGCTCAGTGGTGGCAGATGACAGAACAAGGAGCAATGTTCTCAAGTTGCAGCAAGATAGGTTTAGGTTGGATTTTAGGAAACACTCCCTCACTAGGAGGGTGATGAAGGCACAGCTCAACAAAGTTCTGGCTGGAATGATCTAGTTGGAGATGGTCCTCCTTTGATCAGGGGCTTGGACTAGATGACCTTCCAAGATCTCTTCCATCCCTAAATTTTTTATGATTCTAAGTAGTACGTTATTCTCATTTAAGTAAGGTAGTATGTCGGTAGGGACCGTTCACACCCCTAGATACCCTGGGATCCCCAGTCAACCCAGAATGAGCCAGGCAGGGAGCCCTGGGGGAAAAAAAAAAAAAACAACTTACCTCTAGAGTGGGGACAGTCAGAGCCTAGACAATGCACCATGCCACCACCTCAATTTAAAAAGCTCCATATCAATCAATCACAGTGGTTCCTGGCTGATGATGTCAGCCACAGGTGCTGTTGCAGGAAATTTAAAAGGTACTGAGAATGCTGGCAGGGAGGAGGTGAGAACTGCCTCCGGGGCAGCAGAGGTGGTGCTAGGGCTATGATGGCCCTATTAGCACAGGGCAGGGAAACCACAACAGGCTGAAGCTGGGACAATGGTTCTAGCATAGCTCCGGGGCTAGCTCCCATTGAAAGTGAAGAGAATAAACTCAACAGGGGCACTGAGCCCTGAACTGATAGCTCCTCCAGAGTGGAGGCTCTCTTTTTTTTTTTTTTTTTCCTGTTTAGATTTATTTTGATTTTTTGAGAAGCCGCAAGGGCCAGAGAATCAGTGGTCCCTTATCTAAGGGCCACCTTGGCAAACAGCACCTAGAGAGTGGGGAGTAGGCAGATGGCCATAAGAGGGCCAGGGAAACATCATCTGACCTGGCCAGCAATCCACTGAGGAAGCAGAAGTTGGGACATCAGTTGACAAATAATTGGGACCAGATAAGACCGAAGTTGCTGCAAGTGATCAGAACACCTCAACATCAATGGTTGGTGGGTGGATGGAGTATAGCGGAGGCAGAGCCCCAACACTGACCACATCAAAACTGTGATTACTCCTAGCAGGGGCATCTGTACTTACATTACTGAACCCCTACTTAGGATTCTATTAACATCAAGTCATGGCAGGTGAGTTGAGGGTGAAGAGCCTGCTTTGGGTACTCTAGAGATCAATCACTGAATAGGCGGTGGTGTGACAGGTAGATGATGATCACCATGGTTTCCCTAATTAAGTAAGAATCTCGATCTGCCTGAAGTTTTAATTTTTTTTTTCCCAAACTGAGGATGTGATTTGCTATCTGTGGCCATATTCCAATATCTTAAATAGAATTATAACAATTTAGCACAAAATTTAAATCAAGTTGGGGGCTTAACTCTTACATTCTTTTGGAGAAATTATAGTCTAAATCTTATTTTACTAGAAGATGAAAAAAAAATGCCACTTCTGCAGGTTGAATTTTGTTTTGAAAACAAAGTAGAACCTACCCTGTGCAGGTCAATATCTACTTGCAGGCCTCACTCATAATCAAAAAGTACAGGGAGAATAAAGAAGTGTTAAACATCAAAAACAGGTGTTCCATATATTATATTCACATTTCAGAACTTTTGTCCAAGTACAGATATTATATTTAACATGTGTTAAGCACACAGAAATTACTTTGAAGCCATAACAGAACAGACGTTCAGAGCACTTAAAGGGTTTTAAAAATGGGGGATACCACTTTAAGTTAACCCTAGATGGATGTGGTATTAGGCTAAAGCACTTTAGGTTAGAGTGCCTTTTTGAATTTCTGCATCCCATCCATCACACTTCAATATAGGTTGCATTCTGCCACTGTCCTGTGGGCCCCTCGCTGGGCAGCTTGCTAGCCTCAGCTGGTGCTGGTCTGCTCCAGATAAACACCAGCTGAAACCCAGTCCTAGGATGTCACAGAATGGAGACAAAAAAAAAACCTGTTTCCTCCCTGCACAGCTTGGGGGGGGGGGGGGGATAAGGGAGGGAAATCAAGTCCTTCTGTCATGCAAACCCTCCCCCCCCAAACTTGGAGATGCAGGTCTTGGTGGGGGCTGGGCCAGGTCCATGAAGGCAGAGGGGCTCTGTTTCCACCCCTGTCCCTGAGTCCCAGTTCCCAGCATGGCAAAAAGCAGAGCTGGGCAGCCCTATGCTGCAGCTTCTGGCTGCCGTTGGCAGGAGACTCAGGCAGAGGAATGGAGTGTCCCCACCATCAATGCCTCCCACCCACAGCTTATTGGCTAGGGTATCCAGGTTGGGGCTGGGCTGGTTCCATGTGCCCGAGGGGCTCCCCTCCACAGCTTGCTGTCTGGGGTTTCAGGATAGATTCATAGACATTAGGGCTGGAAGGGACCTTGGAAGATCGAGTCCAGCCCCCTGCCCAAAGGGCAGGAAGTCAGCCGGGTTCATAGGATCCCAGCAAGATGAGCATCCAGTTTGCTCTTGAAGGTGTTCAATGTGGACGCTTGAACCACCTCTGGTGACAGGCTGTTCCAGACCTTGGAGGCTCGGACAGTAAAGAAATTCTTCCTTATGTCCAGCCTGAAACGGTCTTGTAGTAGTTTATGACCATTCGACCTAGGGATAACAATAGAGGCTGAGCCAGGTCCGTGTAGCAGTGAGTCTTCCTTCCCCCCAGCCTCAGTTCCCAGAGTGGACCAGCCAGCCCTGCACTGCAGCCCTCTTGCCACATGGATCCAGCCTTGCTCCCCTGCCCACCCTCCAAGACCCCAGCCAGGAAGCTGTGGGTGGGACTTTGCAGAAGTGGAGCTCTGTTCCCCCCACCCCCCCAGCTCCTGCTGAGTGTCCAGATGGTGCGGAGGGCGGGGCTGGGGAGAAGGGCCACTTTGACAGTCTACTGGGAGGCTTGGGGGAGTGCCTCCCACCTGCTGGTCTTGACCAGTGCAGTCAGACACAACTTAAAGTGCTATAAGTAAAGTGTGATAGTTAGACAGCTTCTGCCAGAGGCATTTTGAACATCTATTCTTAGCCTTAGGTTACTACTAAGCAGTTTTCTGCCTCTAAATACTAATGTTTTTAGTGCACCACCATCTTTTATATACAGCAGTTATGTAGCTGTATGACAACTAGAGTGTTCTTTTGTAAATTATATAAATGCACCTTTATGGCTATTCGGCTCTATAATTATAGGGCCCAAAATGTAATTATGTAGTGTGTATAATTACAGTGAATAAAGCTTAACCTGATTGCAGGAATGCTTTTAAGTGAACTGAGTAGATATGACTACTTAGAAAATTACAGTATGTCACGTGTTAGTTACACACAATGTAACTGGATTATCATCAATATAAAAAATATCCAAGAGCAGAAATATAAATCTAGATAAAAAGGCATGTTTTTCAAATGACAATAAAACCCAAATTCATTTTAGTATTGGAAGCAAAGAAAATTAAAATAAGCCATTCAAGCATGAATGCCTGTGATAAAAAGCAACATAGTCTGTCATTTAAAAAAATAAAAAAAGTGAAAAGTTCATCAGGTATGATGTAGCTTTGGTAAGCCTATCTAGACAAAGGAAATACAGTAAATATAGTCTAGCTGGATTTAAGTAAAATATCTGATTTGGTGTCTCTTGAAAAATTCTTGATGAAGCCAAAGAAGATAGGGATTACTACAGGAGTTGAAAGGCTAGTAAATAACTGCTTAAATGGAAAATAACAACAGGTTATATCAAAAGAAATACTGTTGGTTTTGATTAACAGAATTCTTCCTCCATCAGCCTTGGGGCAGATCATCATCACTGGAAAACAAACAAACAAACAAACAAACAATCAATGACTAGGCATCTCCAGAATTCATGCCAGAAGTGCACGGTGCCTTCTTGAATCTTGGGAGTTTTCTGTGCATGTCCTCTTCCCACTGACTGGCAGAGAGGAACTTGCACCTGCTGCTCACCACCCATGTCTGAAACTACAGCTGCAGTTTTCACTTCCCAGCCATCAGGTGTGGGTAGTGAGCGATGGGGCCCCTTCACCAATCATTGTCAGGGTGGCATGCATGTGGAACTCCAAGATTAAAGAAGCCACTGCACTGCTTAGTTCTGGTGTGAATTCCAGAGATCCTTATCAATGACCTTAGTATAATAAGTAAGGAATGGAAGAAAAAATAAATTAAAGATGACAGTTGGAAGAGACTAAGTACAAAGAATACCATATCAGAACAATTGGGTGTACTTGAGGACTAAAATGAGAGGTTAGTTTGAATTCAAGTATACATACTAAGAAACCACCACCAAGGATTCATTTCGTACACCAATGTTGTGTCCAGATGAGCAAGCATGTTTGAAACGCTGCAAGAGGCATGCTACAAATGAAAAAAAAGGTTTCAGTGCAGGCTCAAAATTTGATACCTGGAGATCCAAGTACTAAAAAATTTCCCCAGGGGAAAAAGCAGGTCAGGGCATGGTCCCAGACTGGGCCCTGAGGTAACCAGGAAGCTGGTCCTTCAGAGAGATGATCTGGTTTCTGGTCAGAGTGTCTCTATGCGTTTCTGTTGCCCCATCACATGGGAGTATGCACCCTTAGTGTGCTGGGGCAAGCAGAAGTGCAGCAAGGATCAGGACCCAGGCATAGTTGGGGATAAGTAGGGACTGTGGGTGTGGAGGAGGGTTGTGCTTTTGTGGGGGACTGTGGAGGGGTTGTGTGAGGAGTGGTGTGGGTGCCCCCCAGGTCCCACAGCCTCCCACCAACCAGCAGCAACTGTCAGAGCTCCCCCATGGCATGGTGTGGTCCTAATCTCCTTAGACCCAGCGCTGCCTGTGCCGCTCATCATGGGTGCAGCCTGGCTCAGTGCTGTGCCACACCGCATGGGGCTATGCACTTTTCTGCAGCCCCAGGCCATTTGCACTGTCACTGCTCATGGGGACTGTGTGTCATGCCAGGCTGCGCTCAGCCTGGCAGCACACAGGACCAGACCTGACATGGCATGTGGTCTCCATGAGCAGCACAGGCCCCTAGGTGGCATCACAAGTGGCCTGGGCTTGCAGATAGGTGTACAGCCCCATACCATGCTGCACTGAACCGAGCCACACCCACATTGACCAGCACAGGCTGCAGTGGCTCTGAGGTGATTGGGGCCACACCATATAACAGGCGAGCTCTGAGCGCACCATGGCCCAAATGCCCTACAGCCACGGCTGCTGCAGGGGTGAGTTGTGGGTTCTGCAGGAGGCGGGGGAAGCTGTGGGCCATGCAGAGGGGGAATCAATGTGCTGCGTGGGGGAGCTGCACCCTGTGGGGGGCAAGGGAACTACCCCTGAGCACCCACTCCCCCATAGTCCCTTCCCACACCCACAGTCCCCCCCCCACACTGACCCACATCCCTCCACACTCCTTCCCACCCCACTCCTGCAAACCCCACATCCCCCTATCACACACCCAATGTGCAATAAGAAAACCAAAAGAAAACATCAAACATAGATATTTAGAATTTATTTTATTATGATGATAGAGATACTGCTAGGCTTTCCAACTGCTTTAACATTGTAAATATAGCAATAAAACATTGTCCAATTGTTCTCTTGCTCTGGTGGTCTTTTGTTCCAATTGGGGAAGAACATGGATTTTGGAGTATTTCAAAGACTGAATTTGGGAATTTTCTATCAGAGATTTTGCAGTTTTTAAGTAGGGAACACCAGAAATCCTGCTAGTGAAGTAGGTGGCAGGACCCAGACTGGGGAGCCTGCTCAGGGCTGGCATCTGGAATCCAGCTGGCAGTGCCTGACCTCCTGGCCACTTTGGGGCCAGGAGGACATATTTTGACAGTTCAAATCAGGCCACCACACTGAGAACATCTTCCAGGTGATAGCTGCCCAGATGGCAGGGCAGCAGCACACATGGCAGTAGTGCCGCACAAAGACCCACTGTGCAGCCACAGTCCAGTGACAGCTGGCCCAGAGATGCACATGCCTCTGCTGTGGCCATACAGTCCCTCTCCAGGTCTGGCAGGCCCACAGCTTTGGGGCTACATACTGTCACAGGTGGCACCAAGTCAGAGCCAGGCAGTAGCCTCTACTGCCAGACTGCTGCCAGTGGGTAGAGTGTGTAAGGAACTCTCAGTTAGGGCAGCTTGAACAGTCCAGTTAGCACAACGGTTAGTGTCCCCAGATACCAACTGTCTGGGCCCCAGAATCTCCTGAGAGTGAGTAGCCCTGAGCTGCTCACCAGGGCAGGTTTTTAAACTACTGGGGCCAGCACAGGGCAGGTTTTTTCATTGCTGGCTCTAGATCCCCCTGGCTGCAGATCTGTAAGGGGCCGGGTCTGGTTATTTTACCTCAAGTGGCACAACTTGCCCCATGCCAAAGTGCATGTCTGGGCATGTGCGCTCAGGCAAAAATCCCCAGCTCAAATTTGTGCCTCTCCTATTTGAGCTGCCGTAAGTGCGCATGCCTGCATGCGTGGATGCACCCCTAAAGGTCAATTGGAAGGGGGGGGGGGAGAGATGGTTGTAAAAGTTGATCATATGAGCCACCAATATGACCCATCCTTGAAAAACAGTTTAGTATGATCCTAGCACATGTTTCAGGTTTAGGTTTCTTCCTTCCCTGAAGGCAGGAAAAAATATTTATACAGTTCTTTAAGGTGG
Source organism: Alligator mississippiensis (assembly GCF_030867095.1). Classification (NCBI taxonomy): domain Eukaryota; kingdom Metazoa; phylum Chordata; order Crocodylia; family Alligatoridae; genus Alligator; species Alligator mississippiensis. The sequence continues at coordinate 169,113,000 of NC_081826.1, read as the reverse complement.
TACTCTTATCTAGAATACTGTCTTCAATTCTGTGTTAAAGGAAGAGGAGTTCAAACTGTAACAGGTGAAGAGAAGAATTTTAAAGGCAAGCTCTACATTCTCCTGAAAATAGAAGACTTAAAAGAGCATGGCTTACTGAGCCTAGCAAAATTAAAATTGGCAATTCCATCTTTTCCCATCTCCAAGGTAAACAATATGGAGAGAAAAGAACAATTGGGAGGTAAAGACAATGCTAGCAAAAGAACAGAAAAAAGTAATAGCTGGCCCAAAATGGACTGAAAATTAAAACAAAATTCTAAGGTTCTATCATAGATTTCCCAATCTGAGTAGTAAGTAAAATAACCAACAACACAACACTAACTAATATTATGACAGTGCTAAATTTCTTTATGAAAGGAAATATATGCCAAGTGTCTTGTGATAGCAACAGACTATACTCAGAATCCCAGAAGGTCATATTCAGTCCTATGTTTCTATGAACACTTTAAGTTGGACACATTGCTGTGGTGCCCCAAGGAAACTGCAGTTTGGTTGGCTTATGCCCAATTCCCTTCTTTGGGCTAGGGACCTGTACCCATGAAGTACTACCACCTTTTCTCCAGGGTGGGGTCTGTGGTTCATCATGGAAAATATTCTCTGGCTGATAAGCATGACCCTAATATTTTTTCAAGTAATTTTTGAAACCATGCTCTCTCTTTAAAAATCACAATAATATTATACAACTTCTCCATTTATGTCATACTCTTCACACAGAGCTGAATGAAATATTTCAATTTTAAAAGAACTTCAAAATTTGAATTTCTTTCAAGAAAGGAAGGCATTTTTTAAAAAGCCCTCTTTTAATCAGTTTTTGAATTACCTGACAAAGCACATTTTGAATTTGAAAGCTCATCTCACTCTATCCCAGTTATCGAATTAGTTGGTCAAATAAACAATATTGCCCTAAGATATCCTTGCCTCTTGCATAATTTCTGGACCGTCACATCTACAACATCACTCTTCCACAACCAATAAATTTTAAAGCATGCAGTTTCCATATTACCTTGACTCATCAAGGCTCCCACAGTTAGTATCAGCTCCTTCAAAAAAAAGTGCAGTTGGTACAGATTTTTTATCCCAAGGAAAAAGTACAGGGAGAACCAAGAAAAATTAAAAAGCACAGGGGCTCCATATAGTACCAAGGTTCTTTATAAGCTGCATGCAAACACGGTTGCGCACAATAAAAAGTCTTTCCTTGTAGTAACTTTTTAATGCCATGTACCCACCCAGAGAGGATCTGGGCTGTGGCTACTTGCAAGCTTTGGGTGCGGAGCATGGCAGAGGCACTGGAGCCGGTGCAGGACACTTACTGACAGTAAGCTCCTCACTCCTCTGCTCCAGCTAGCTTCGCCCTGAGACCGGTGCCATGTGCCTCCTCACTCCCCGGGGCGAGGTGGGGACGGGCGGTTGGTGCTTAAAGTCAGTACCACTGAATTTCTACAGGTTCTCTTAAAGGATTCCTTCCCAATTCCATTTGAAGGGGCTGTTAATTACTTAATGGAGCTAGCAAGGGTGAGTGAACCTGAGAAATAGTGGTGGTCTTCCAGGCTGTAGTTCACAAATGGGGACAGTTGAATCAATTAAAAAAGAAGCAAGATTGCAGCAAACTTCAGATGCATACCATGAGTTCCTGGCTGAGAGTTAAATGTGTGTGGGTTATGTGTCTGTCAAATGTACACAGTGGGTGAAACTTGAAACTAAATGCACCTTTGGGCTGTTTAGGCAGTGCAAAAGGGAATAAAATTGCCCCTTCACTTTCCTGTTAGGCATACCCACAGTGATGAGAAAGATGCCACTGTTGTTTAAAAAATTCCTCTCTCTTCCTAACAGGAACTGCTTCTAGGAACATACACAACAGGGCCCTTTAGGCTGATCAAATTCAGTCCCCTGTGCTCATAGGCAACCATTTATCCAAAGAGTTCTATTAAGTTAACGTATGCTCATATGACTCCAGGAAGTCCCTCTGCTACATAGGAAGATAACTCCCACAAGGCTTTGCCAGCTTGACCTAGGGAAAAAGTTTGTTCCTAACCCCAAATCAGTGGTTGGTTTAACCCTTAGTAGAAGAACATGATTCTCTAGCCAGATACCCGAGAATTACTTCCAGTCCACTTCTGGGTCTGCCACCAAGGAAACAGGGGACCCCACCGTGCTCTCGTAGGAATCTCCATCTGCCCCACAACCTCAGCATTCATGAGCCACACCTCTTACCTTGAGGTACGTAGAAAAAAAAAAAGAAAAGTATAAAGCTGTGTCTATGGTCAAATCACTAGTTCTCCGAATCAGAATCGATCTTCAGATTCAGCCCAATCGAACTGAGACTGATCTAAATAAGCTAATCGAATCACTGTCCCCCAAATTGGGCTAAATCCAATTTGAATACTGCCTGCTTTGCACACCCTTAGTATTTACTATGTTCAGTACCTACTGAAGGACATTCCCTGAGGAATTTGTCAAGCACCCTTTTAAACTGGGTCAAACTATCAGCTTCCACAAGATCATATTTGCTTGAATACAAGACAAGGTCCTGTCCCCCCCGCAACTGGCATGGGGGTGGAGGGGAGAGAGGGAATTTATTTCTCTTATAATCACATGCAATGAAATAATTAAACATATTGTGCATCAGTAAACTGCTGCCAAAAAGCAGCATGTATTCAACAATGGAAACCAACTATGAAGTTGATTAAATGCAGCCAACACTGAACATGACTATAAAAAACACACTGCCCTCATTAGGCAAATATACTGATGGAAACCTACCACAAGGATAGGTTAATTCAGTCCATCTGAATAAGATATATGCTAGTGACTATTAAGTGCAATCCCCCTCACTGCAGACTCTTTCCAAGTCATGACGACTCACAAAACCGTATTCAGTTCACCCAGAATTCCCCTACTGTGCCCTCTCTCAGCCTGGCAGACAAGATTACTGTGGCACAAGTTAGTTACATATGTATAGAGAAACATTTCCCTTTTTATGCCTAAACCTATTATTAGCATCATTTTATCTCCCCTTGTTTTAATACATTGAAAGACAGTAAATAATAAATCTGTATTTACTTTCCTTGCACCATTTAATGTTTTGTAAATCTCTAGTACGGCACTCTTGTCCTGCCCAAGCATCTCTATTTCAAGCAGAAAATTCCTAACGTCCTTAGTCTTTCCTTGCATGGAGCCCCCTCCATAACCTTGGTCATCCTTGTTTTAATGTACCATGCTTATACCACCAAGAAGTTCTCTTATTTCCATTGCCTTGTGGTCTAAAAGGTAACAAGAAAGAAAGAAAAACAAAAAAAGAATAATCAGAATCTCACCACTAAGAGTAGTAGTAGAATCTCTTGCAAGATGGATACCCAAGAGACTTATTGTAGTCTTCAGTGGAAAGAAAAAAAAAAAAAAAAATCACTGTGTTCCAACTTGCTGTTTTCCCCAGTGTTCTTCTAGTTTTATTGATAAGAAAATGTGACTTAAAAAACTTTGAATTTCAGATGTACTCCTTATAAAGCTGTGGTATGTTCATTAATAACTACCAAAAGATACAAGGGACAAGGATTTACATGCCTACATATCTTTAAAAATCTGATCTAGACAACAGGTTTGAAGGCAAGACAAAGATGATAAGCAAATCAGATAATGTATATATAGCCAGCTCTAACTTCAAGGAAGTCAGCATTAACCTTTATATGGACTTCATGGAAATTGGGCCAAGCTAGTGGAAAGGAGTCTGAGTGTAGAAAAAATTGATATAGTAAGAGAGATGAATTTTGCAGTACTGTTGCAAAAAGACCTAGTTCCAGAAGACAGAGGACACAATAGATGCTGCAAAAGATGACTTGGGGCCCTAGCACATGTGTTCTGACCTCCAGTCCCAACAATAGCTCCCTATGCCATGCCACACATGCATAGCAGGAAACAATTTTGGGATCATGATCCTAGGTTCCTTCTGCAATAACAAGTAGAAAGCTAAGTGTTTACAACCTGGTATGACCTAGGACTTGCCTGCGGCAGGTCTGACAATAAGCCAAATGTTGACAGCAGCCCTGGGGCAGCCCGGGACAAGCCACTTTCAATTTAAAGGTGCTATACAAGCCTGTCATAAAAAAATATTCTATATTATATTAGGGACATTTCTATGGCTAGGTTGCCTTTTTTGGCCCCTTAAAATTGAGTGCATGTTTAGCGTACTTGCTATTTATGCTACAATTAACACATTAATAGTGGTATCAACCTAATGTACAGGAACTCTATGGCCTGGATTTTGGCAATGAAGAGTGTTAGGGTGACAATATTTAGATCTTGGGGAGCACTGGATTTGCAGCTGAATAAAAGGCTATTACCCTGTGGCCTAGCAAAAGCTGCTAACCACAAGGCAGAATGATATCTAAGCCAGCCATTTGCTTATGCTAAGTAACCATCTTAACTGTGTTAACCATTTTTCTGAAAAAGCAGCAAGTGAGTCTATGCAAGTCTGTGTGCTGTGAATGAGGTAAAGTTTTAGGAATGTGGAAGATGGTACAACATGAGACTAAAAAAAAAAACCAAACAAACCAAAAAACAAAAAAACCCCCACAGATTGGAACATGAAAGACAACACATAATTGGTAACAGAATCTGAGATGAACATATGCAAAAACGTGAATGGCGATTGATGAAGAAGCCTCCAGAAGCTTCCAGGTTTTGGTCAAAGTCTGTCCATTGACTGAAGAAGTAAAGTCAGTCTTAGACGCACTCTTAACAGAAAGGCATGTAAATGAGTAAAATGCATAGGCAATTCCACGCTAATGAAGCAATCAGTAAACAGAGGCAGAGCTTGAGATGGGAGAAGAAATGGATGAAGTTGAAGGAGTATGGGTGGAGTGAATGTTAATGAGTATGAACCAAGGTATATAAAATGTGAAAAAACTATTGTTCAGTGCAGCTCCCCAGTCTGTCATTTTTTGGGAGCTAGTCCGAAGCTGTCTCCATTCTGAATAAAGCTGTTGTGAGCAATATGTGCTGGTGTTTGCTCCCTGCTTGCTGTGGCTAATGAGTAACAAGATCCATGGGCAACTGGATCATCATCTCCCTAGTCATTGGGCGCTGCATGGAGCTGGGGTCTAACAAAGAGGAACTGAAGGACTATACTACATCTCTAGACAGAAATAGAAACTCTCCAGGACCTGTGTCAAGATCGATGGCTGGGAGATGAGAGGCAAAGATGATTAGTACTTATTTGAGGCCAAATGCTGCTAACTATACTTACATGATCTTTATTAAAGGTTTGTCCTTAAGTACCTTTGGTCATTTTGAGGGACGTTTTCTGTTGTACCACATTTCTTTTGGAATTAAAACAGCTCCTTTTTTGCATGGTACTGGGAAAGCCATGGATGACCTCCAGTCCTCTGGTTACTCAGTACTGAAGATAACCTTCTTCAGAAAATGTAAAGATTTATTTGGCCATACCCAGTACAAGGAGGATGTACAAGTTTGCTTGGCCAGAATTAGAGATGATGCCTGCAAAGACGGGAGCTAAAGTCAGAAGGTAAATAGCTGAAGGATTTCTCAGTTTAAAATGCATAGAAGAAAGAAAATCTTTGCTAATTTACTAGTTCTTTTCCTTTGAAAATGTTCCAATGTGGGAGTTATAGAACAAAGTGAGATACTACTAATGGCACTCAACCTGGTACCACCCTGTTCTTTCTGGCCTCTTATTTCCCCGTCAATTATATCAGGATTCATTTTGTTCCTGAGGGCCTGAGCAGGGACTCTAATGAGACTCAATTAAATTTCTCCTTCCCAAATCCTGCAAGAGACTCTCAGCAAGAGGTTAGTCCTCATTACCTTAACTTTTGATATATTAAATGCCCCAATTTTTTTGTTAATGTGGAGCAAAGGGTGTTCAGGGATATCACATGCTCAGCCAGAATGTGTAGAGTAACTGAACATACAATCCCTGAAATCCAGGAAATGAGAATGAGAAGACAATGCAGATTTAAAACTCTGAACATTGGGAAATACTGAGAAATTAATGCTGCCCCATTTCCTCCTGTTGTGAAGCTCATCTCCCTCTAGCTCCTGTTTGTTGACCTGAGAGATGGGTTTTTGAATACAAGGCATTTTCCTCACAACTCTACTTGAAAAAGGCAGTGGGAAGGCTGGTTATCCCAAACAAGGAGTACATACAGTCTGCTGGGCTGGACTTATGTCCTGGGAGGATACAGCCCATGACAAGCAAGCTTGGTGCTCCGCTACAAAGGAGACGGAATGAGCAATGGAACATCATCATGCCACCTTGGCTGACAGGAGGAGGGAAGATAGACATCAACTTCCCCTGGCATGTCTCCTGAACCATTACATGTGGAAACTTATTTCCAGTATCAGTAGTAGTCATACTCAAATACAAGCGACAGTCATTCATTCAATCAGCTGCCCAACCTAGCCAGACAAAGGTGGATGGAAGGAAGGCAACATTCAACAGGAAGGAAACACATGGTACTGATAGGCTCTTCCACTTCCCGTCACCCGTAGTCCTTCTCCAATCCATAGCCTCTACTCCCAGACTATGACCCTCCCAAACTCTCTCCCTTTTACATCAGTGGTTTTCAAACTCTTTAGATTTTAGGCACCCCTCAGAAAATGCCAGCTCTTAGCTTTTACTCACTTTTGACTACAGATAAATAAACCAAGTAGTCTACTGCAAGGGACTCAGAAGGATCACAAGTGGTCAGAATGTTTTTGATCCTACAGATTCCTATTTGAAATCTCCAAGTTAACCTTGTAAATCATGTGCAAGTGTTTGCACACCTAACAGTGCTAATATTGTGTGGCACCCCATTGCATCCTTAAAAAGATCTCATGGCACTCCAAAAGTACCACACTGGGTGCGAATTATTGCTTTACATTCATACCCTTTTATTTCTTTCTTTCTTCCTAATGCTCTGTCCGTTCACCACAGCCACAGATTCTGTCCTGATATTTTCCTGCTCGGCTGATCTAAACACATTGGCTGCTTGCAGATGTTTAAAAAACAAAACGATGCTTCACTTTAAACTAGCTGTGTTCTGCCACCAAGCCCTGACCATGCCCAGAAGAGGCAGCACTTTAGTTGGACCAGATTTGCCCTATGTCTGTATAGATTGGGTGCTTTATTGGGGCTTTTTTGGCACTTATCTAATAGCTAATTGAATCGGCTATTAGGTAAAAATGCCAAAAAGTGCCACTGAAGCACCTAATCTGTACTGATGCTGCATAGCTGGGTCAAAGTAACGTGCTGCTCCTTGCAGTAAAGTGCAGAGTGGTGTTTGTTTTTTAAGGTCTCTAAGCAGCCCTTAGCATTTCTCTAGCTTTTAGAAATCACTACTCCAACCACTCATATTCCTTAGTTCTTCATCCAAAATGAGTATCTGACAGGGATTAACTAATCAGGAGTCCCTTAACCAAATGTTTTAGGATTTATTTTCCTCTCATCATACTCCATGTCATTGTTCAGAAGATATTATAACTATACCTTAACTACTTTCTAGAGCTTTTCCTCCTCTTCCCTCATACGCATTTGATTATTAAACAAAACAAAAGCACAGAAAAATAAAATAAATGTTGGTCTTACAGGTAAACTTCCAAAAGAAGTTCATGAAGAGATGAAAACTACTATGAATAAACTAAAACTTAGAAGCATTAAGGTGTCTCAGGTTCAATGAGGTATTCAGAGTAACCTAATTATGGTGACGAGTGATTGACTATAAAGTGTCTTGCTTCTAGAGAGCCTCAGTCTTTCCATACACCTTTTCACCAACAGTGTGGCATGTGCCAATCTGAGTCTGAAATTTTACTCTTAACATTGAATAGCACTTCTTTAAATAGATTCACAGCACTAGCTGAGAAATCAAAAGCACACTGAATTATTAGAAAGGAAAGATTTTGTCAAATGGAGCTGGTCTGTGGGGTGGAGAGAGCGCTCTAGGGAACCTTCTGCTCAGATTTGGATTACTAACCCTAACCTTTACCTCACTGAGGCATAGCAACTATAAAGGACATGGGTTTTAGAGCACTTGCCTTTTAAATAGTAAGGGACCCTCAACCTTAACTATTACCAAGCTCTTGTTGGAGAGTTGGTAGATTGTCAATGATCCTGCTACAGTAAAGGGTGTTTTGAAACAACCCCCCCTCAAGTGCTATGAATCATATAGGTTTTATACCACTGCCTAAAATGCAGTCATCTTTGAGTAAATTCTTTTCTCTGGCAGATGGTTTTCTTAAAAATCAGCAACTGATGTGTAATCTGTCCCAAACAGGATGCAGTCACTTTGTTTGAGTAAACAATTTCCCTAGTGTACAGATTTTGCTTCTATTACATTAGAATTCAGGTCATTTTGTTTCACCTAAGTTCTTGTAAAAAAAACAAACAAAAAAACAAAACAAAACAAAACAAAAACAGAACATACTGAATGTAATAATACTCCAGTGTCTCCAAGTTCTCCTCTATTTTTCCCTAAATTATTCCAAGATATTGACAGGAGTGTAGAACTACATTTTGTTCTTCTGTACTGCTTTACAGGATCCAAAATAAACACTGCATGTCTATCAAATAACTTGCAATATTTCTTAAGGTATATGCAAGTGAACAAGTTACTACAAAGCAAACTAGTGTGAATATTAAGTGTGTGATCTTTAACTCTGTGACTTGCCTGCATAGGGCACCCCAACCTAACTGGCCTCTTGGTGAGTAAGGGGTAAGATATTTCACATCTGGCAGAGTAAGAGCACGCATTTGGGCACTTACCAAAGTAACTGACAAACTATGTTCCCATATTAATTTGATATCCAAGCTCTGCATCTCAACAGGCCAGTAAATGAAGCGAACCTTATCAGATCAGATAAAAATCAATATAAAAGTATTATTAATCAGAGAAACCCTTCCCCCCAACATTTTTGCATTCCGTGCATTTGTTTTGGTTTTCCAACTGATGTACACATCATCTTAAAGCATACTTTATATGACAAACAACCTGCTCGCACTTGAACCTGGAGAGGTCTTTGAGACACTCAAATTTCTTAGAAAGAATAAACTCAAACTGTTTCCGTTTTAATCATGGCTCACAGCAAAGCAATTGGTGCCAGCAGCTGAGGCCTGTGTGCTATGAGAGGAGCAGAGCATCAGCTGGTATAAAATGGTCATAGCTCCACTGACTTCTGTAAAGCTACAACAGTTTTTCCCCTCTTGCACCTGTTTGTGCATAGTTTTTTTATTATTATTGTTGGGAAAAATAATTAAGTTTGATTTTTCCCCCAACTTTGGATGTATCTTCTGGACCACCATCAAGTGCTTGGAATTCAAGAGGAGCATCACTAGGAACCCTAGCCTGAGTTGAGACAGGCTTTAACAATAATTCCAGACATTAACAAATGGATTTCATACTTTAGCTGTTGATGGACAAATGCTCAACGAAGATGTTCAGAAGCTGAAGTCCATGTCTGAAACTAGGTCTGAAGCTGGACCTAGTGAATGAGAATCTCAGTTGTTTTTAAAAAGTAACAGTGATATATTAACAGGCAACAGTGAGGATCAGTCTTCAGTTGGCACGTCTTTGTTCATTTCTAGTAAACAGAACTATGCCAGTTTACATCACTTGACAAACTGACCTTGAGTTTTTAAAATATGTATAAACACTAAAGGAGAAATAAAAATTCATATGAAGCTGAAATATCCGTCTTAAGAATTGTATTTATTTTTTCTAAAAAAAAAAATCATTACATTTTAAAATCTATATAAAAATTATCATATGTGCTTAAAAAAAACCCCAAACAAACCAGAATAGCCAGTATATGCAAATAACAGAAAAATCAGCATATTGTATGAAAACAAATAAAATTAAGCTTTACAAATTTTCTCTTTCAAGCAAAAGATTTTGAGTAGAAATAAGCAAATCTTGAAAAACATGTTGGGTTTCATAGTTAGGGGCTGGAAGGGACCTTACAGATCATAGGGTCTAGCCCCCCTGCACTTGGGCAGGAAAGACTGTTGGGATCAGATGACCCAAGATGGGCATCAAGGTGCTTTTTGAAGATCACCAGGGTGGGCGACTACCACCTTTGGGGGCAGCCTGCTCTAAACCTTCAGTACTCGACTTGTAAAGACGTTTTTCCTTATGATTAGCCTGAAGTGATCCTCAATCAGCTTGTGCCCATTATTTCTTGTCCTCCCCTGTGTGGCCTTGGTGAACAGATGCTCCCCCAGGCCCTGATGTGTGCCCTTGATATACAGGCAGTCCTCAGGCTTATGATGCAATTGGTTCCTGAGAACTGTCTTAAGTTAAAACATCGTAACTTTGTTCCTATGGGAAAATTGGTTCCATGTTATAAATGGGTGATTGGTTCCTTTATGATGTTCGATACAGCTGCATCCAACTAGTAAGTCTGCTGTGGTGGAAGGTGAGGGGAGAGGCAAAGAGCATTGGGGGGCAGATCAATACTCCCACAGTGAAGGAGGGATTGGGGCTGGGGCAAGCACTGCCCAGACAGGGTGAGGGGGGTGGAAAAAAAAAAGAGAGAGCGGCTCACACCACTACGTGCCACTGGTCCAGAAGCTGCTTATTCAGTGGCTCCCACCGCTGCTACCGCTGTTCATTCAGGAAAGCACGATGGTAAAGAGGGGTGTGCCCCCGATCTGTGTGGGTGGGTGAGGCTGGGGCTGTACTCTGGGCAGGCAGCAGGGACTATGGGGAGACTACAGAAAATTCTTGGGTGGCTGCATCCTCCCTATAGCCTCCACTCCACTGCCTGCCCCACCCCAATCTGGAGCACAGCCCCCCCATGCCTCCCACTGCTCACCCAGCTGGGGTGGGACAGGGGGGCATGGGATGATGGTGCAGCTCATCTGGGGGAGCTGCATGCTGCTTGCCTAGAGGCAGCAGAGCAGGTCCATCTTGTGCCTGCCCCGGTTGGGTGAGTGGTGGCAGGGCATAGCACCCATGCCTAGTACTACCACACCTGCCCAGAGGACAGCAAGGTGCAGCCCCAGCCCAGCCTGCACCGTGCAGATCAGGGGGCACATGCCCCGCTCCCCCCCATCCTGGGGCCCTCCTGGATGAGCGGCAGGAGCCACCAGATGAGCATCTCCCAGACCAGCAGCGCACAGCAGTGGGAGTCACTCCCCCCTGAACTCTGTAGATGAGCTGTGTCTTCATCCCACACCCCCCTGCCCCAGCTGGGCAGTGCTTGTCCCAGCCCCAGCCCCAATCCTTCCTTTGCTGCGGGGGTTTTAATCTGACTCCTCCACACCCCTTCCCTCCCCTTTCAGATTTACCAGCTGGATGCAGCTGTATTTAGCTTCATGAAGTTGAAACCCATATCGAAACCTCAAAACATGGTGTCAATTTATAAAGGTCATAAGTGCCGTTCATGGCAAATTGTAAAGTTGAGGACTGCCTGTATTTATAGGCTGCCACTGACTCTAAGTTTAATACAAGTGTGTTCATTTTGGGGAATAGAAAACAAAGCAAACCAATAAAAAAAAAAAAAATTCCCTACAGCTCTGCTACCAGTCACTAATCTCACAACACTCAGAATTAAATGGAAAAATTACTCTCCCCAACTTGGCTTTTGTATGATGTCTTTTAAATGCACACAGACACCCACACACATACAGAATTTTAAAAGTATGGGAGTGCTAAAAGTTTACTAGCTACTCAAGTTTAAGATGCATCTTAAGACGGGCTAGTCTAGAAACAGAAAGAAAAATTGTCTTTGTTACTTTCAATTACCAAATTTCTATACCTCTTGTCATTTTCTCTTTCCAAAGATGCAGCATCTTGTATTTAATTGGTGAAGCCTACTCAGATATGGTTATTATATATACACTGACCTCCCTTTTGTGATCAAAATGGGAAACTCCAGAAGGCCATATTCCAAACTTTCATATTCAGATGACTGATCTCTGACAGACATCTATGTCAACTTCATACTTTAGATTCCCTTTTCACGGAATATCACCACTAACTTGCTTTATCCTGTAACTATGCATTCCTGTCACCACAAGGAGTCATGATAAAACTAGTACAAATTATTATGAAAGATGAATGCATTTTTCTTGCAGACTGGGAACCTTGATATAGTTCCCTATACAGTTGTTACCCCAGAACTTGAGCTATACTAAGTCTACTGAACGTTAAGAGGTGTTAAGGTTAGAATGTGTTATGAGCAGTTGCACTTTAAGTGTTAATACTGTTTCTTGTCTGCCCAGCTCTGACTTGCCACTACAGGGCTGGTGAAGAGGCATGTAACCAGGAACCAGGACACCTAGGCTCTCTCTCTGCTCTAGGTGGGAGCAGGGAGGGGTCAATGCTGGGGTGCTGGAGGACTATAAAATTACTCATTTTTATTTCTGTAGAGAAGACTGAAGTTATGCAACATGAGATAGGTGCAGGACGCAGAGTTAACTCTTGCCTGAAGTCATTCAAGTTTGGGATGCTCAGAGGCCATTTAGTATGGAGTTAAGGTGTAACATGTAGACTCAAGGCATTTTTACATGTATTCCCAACATTGCACCAGGCCCCACGTGCAAATTAGAAGCACCTGTGCATCACATGCATCAGCAACCCAGCTGAGAAAATGGCAGCAGGGCACTTTGAACATAAGCACATCAAACATTTTATTTCAAAGTGCATGACTACCATTTTCTCAGCATGGAGACGCACTGTGCCACTGATACATGAGGCTGCCAGAGCGCGTAAATTTATGTGCTCTAGTAGATTCAACTAATCGAGTCTGCTCTAATGCACTGGATTTCCAGTGCATCGGAGCTGGCTCCATGCATGTGTACAAGTGCCCTTACATTTTAAGTCCAATATGTGACTTTACACTGTGGACTCATGCTTTACTTTGGAGTAGGCAGACAAGGTTCCTTGGGTGAATTTGATCTCTTTTATTAGACCAACCCAAATGGTTGGAGAATAGTTATTAAGCAAGCTTTCGGAAGTACACTTTATTCTGAAAGGGTAGCTACTGCTGATGCTGCTACTTGTTTAATCAGCATTAAGTCTTATTGCGTGCAGATTCCACTGTTGCTTCAGACACTGGCTTCCAACTCATTTCAAGGCATTGATTTGACTTCTAGCTTTCTGTGACTGTTTCTTGCAGCCATGAGAGACTTCCTCTCTCACTGCATTTAGTCCTAGCAGTTCAAGATAAGAGGAGATTCTCAGGGTGAAGTTATATCCACCCAGAAGTGATTGCAGGTGAACCAAAGTCAAAATAAAGACACCCAGTGAAAGAAACAGATATCCTATGCATCCATTTTCATAATGTAAGTTCTGAAAGATAATGGATTTAGGTGGCTCCATCAGGAATTAAAAGTGTTCTAGGATGGCATTAGGTTCCACCACTAAAATCTTTCCAGTGAGGATAACTGTCCCCTGAAAAATTGTCTATTAGTAGATATCACGTGCAATTGCTGAATCCTTTATATACTATGAATTGCAGTGAGTCTCAATCTCTGGGCAACCTGATATTCATGCTTTTAATCAAACCTATTAGTACAAGACTGAAGTATATCTTAAGTAATCTATGTGCCTAGTATACTATTGGGCCATGTCCACACATACAGGGGTGTGTTTGCAGCAGCACAAATAGTAGTGGCATACATTTGTGCTGCTACTTTGAGCTGCAGTGCATGCCCTTGCCCATGCACCTTGCAGCAGGACACATTGTCCTGCTGCTCTACGTGCAGGGCAGGGAAGTGGGGGCTGGCAAGCAGCCCCAGACTGCGGCACCCTGTGCCCCAGTCAGCTATCAAGTGGCACATGATGGGGGAGTAGGCAGCCCAGGGCTGCCTGCCCCCCAGTCTCCACATGCTGCAGAGCTCCTGCACTGAGGCACCCTGTGATAGGGGAGGAGCAGGGAGCCCTGGATGGGCTGTTCTACTGTCTCCATATGCCTCAACATGAGCACTCCACTGCTGAGCCTCCATGCCAAGGCACATTTTGTCGCAGTCAGCTGTGAGCCCCCATCTCTAGGCACACTGGTCTCCAGCCAGCCAAGGAGCAGCTGGCCACAGTGCAGAGAGCGTGGGGGTTCCACAGTGCACAGCCTTGGTTGCCTACTCCCCCATCCCTGCATTCATCCTGGAGCATGCCACTTTGGTGTGCTTTCCACCGCTTTTATTTTTAACGGAGTTTTGCTACTGGGAAATCCCAGTAGCAAATTTTGTCCCAGCACTACGAATTAGCAGATCCATGTACAGTTTAGTATGCAACACATGGTTTGTAGCACTGCAAAGAAGTTTGCACTGCCTCAAACTGCACATCTGAATCTGGCTTTGGTGTCTGTGTGCCTACAGCAGTCTCTCAATAATACAAATGTTTTTGTTTGTGATGACATGCCCTTAACATACACTGTTCCTTTCTATTGTGAGCTTTGTAAACTTTACCTCATCACTGCCTGTACAGCCATACTAAATAGGAGGTAAGATGTCCCTTGAAATAAAACATTTGGACTTGGCTCAAAATGGGCCAAAAAATATATCTAATCAAGTCAGTCCTGAGGCCACTGCAACCGTTGGAGCCCCTTAAATGCTGTAACAACTCTCCTTCTGCCCTGTGTTTGGCTAGCTTTGTGCACTCTGTTAGTTGAAACCCCATCCAGTCCTTAATATTGGTTCTCCTGCTCTTCTTGGATCTACCTATATTTCCTCTTTCCCTCCACAGCACCATGCATTATGGTCTTGGCAAAAATATATAGCACTTGAAAAAAGAAAAAAAAAAAGGGTGAAGAATTTATGTAATCAATAATGATAGGGATTTGATTTCTAACAGATGTTTCAGCTGAAAGCTTTGGAGGTAATGCCTACTACTGCTATTTCTACACCATCTTAAGTGTGTACCATGACCAAAGATAGGGGCAAATAAAAGTACAGTATTTTGCAATAAAGTTTTTGAAAGGCTATTTTATTGTGGAACAAGTTATTTTCACAATAACTAAACTCAAAACCAGTGAAATTGATGAAGTAGTGTTGGTTTTGGTGGATTGGTTACACTTGCTCATCTCCTCCCTTAACCAGATGGTTGTTCTCTAATTAATATGCTTAATAATGAGCTAAAATTTGAAAAGATTCCCAGTCAAAGTGCTCATTTAGGACCTCAAGCAAAGCCTAATAAAGTCAGAGAAGACTTCAGAGTAAGGCTTTGGACTAGGCCGAGGAGTCTGAAATAGTGGATTATAAGGAAAACTGGGGTGAAAATGAATAGTGTATGTAGGAAGGAAAAAAACCCAAACATCCCCAAAACCCTTACCATATTTATGAACAAGCATTTTCAACGGTTTTATATACCTATTGCTTATCCAGTCCCAGTGGGTGGCTTTGGATTCTTGATTCGGTTGTCAACACGCCATTTCTGCTGCTCCTGCTTTTCTGTCTCCTGTTGTCATCATAAGGTTTCAAAGTAATGAGACTCCTGCCACAGACTCTTCCTCCATTTGAGGCAGTCTTGGGTGATATTTTCCCATGCATTGATATCGATGTTGCATTTTTTTCAAGTTGGCCTTGAGGATGTTCTTGAATCACTTTCTCTACCCTCTTCTTGAGCATACACCTTGACTGAGCTGGAAGAATAAAACTTGTTTCAGGATTCTGGAGACAGACATCTGGATGACATGGCCAGCTTAGTGAAGTTGATGTTGGATGATCATCCCCTCCCCTCATGCTTATGGTGTTTGCTTACAAGAGGTGCATCTTCCCACCAGATTCAAAGGATCTTCCACAGGCAGTGTAAACCGTACCTCTCCAACAATGAGGTCTCTCTTTTATGTTGTCCACAGCTCAGCTCTACACAATAAGGTGGGGATCATGACTGCTTGATAAGCTACGAGTTTGTTTTTGGAGCCTATGTAGAGATATTTGAACACACTTTTCCTCAGGCATCTGAAGGCTGCACTTGTACTTTTAAGTGATGTTGGATTTCTTTGATGTCTGCATTCTGCAAGAGATGCCTTCCAAGATACAGGAAGTAATCAACATTTTCCAGTTTCACCATGAATCTAAATGAGCAGTCCATAGCTCTGGTAGTTAAGAGCTTGTTGATGGACATGAACAACATGTGCCCCCAGAGGCTGGGGATGCACAGCGACCACCCACAGGTGGCGGCAGCAGCTGCAAGCTCCCACAGGTGGCTGCAGCAATGTTGGCAGTGGTGGTGGGGGTGGCGAGCACTAAACTGAGATGTGCAACCACCAGCAGCATCGGCAGTGAGGGGTGGTGGCAAGCAGCAACCACCCACAGGCAATGTCGGCAGTATTGGTGGTGCTTCTTTCAAGGGGTGCACTGCCAATCTCAGAGGGTGCACATGCACCCACATGCACTCCCTATGCATCACCAGTGTTGATGGAGGACCTTAGTTTTCTGAACGTTAACTGTCAGTCCCATTTTCTTGTATGCCTTGCTAAAGGTAGATGTTTGCCTGAAGGTCTGTTCCGAGTGAGCATACACTCTAGCATCATCATTGTACTGGAGCTCAGTGATTGAGCTCAGGGTGATCTTGGTTTTGGCTTGGAGTCAGCTAAAATTAAACAACTTACCATCCATTTGGTAGTTTAGTTCCACTCCTATTGGAAGCTTGTTGGTGGTCAGATGTAGCATCACAGTAAGGAATATCAAGAAGAGAGTGTTGGAGCCATGATGTAGCCTCGTTTAAATTCCATCTTAACCTCAAAGGGATCTTTGATAGATTTGTTACTGAGAACTACCAGTCACGCACTGTCATGAAGCAGGCAAAGGATGTTAATGAATTTTGGTGAGCATACATACTTCAGAAAGGTCCTCCACCTTGTTTCTTGGTTGACAGAGTTGAAAGCTTTCATAAGGTCAAAGAAAGCCATCTATAGAGGTTTAATGTTCTTCCCAGAATTTTTCCTGCAGCTTGTGGGCAGCGAAGATCTTGTCCATTCTGCCTCTTGATACCTTAAATACACACGGAGATTCCAGGAGGAGCTCTTCAGGAAGTGTAAGGAGATAGTTAAGGAGGTTTGATCTTCTCTGTGGTAGACAGCAAGGTGATCCCTCTAATTTCCACAGTTGGAAATATCTCCTTTCTTGAAGATTGTCACAATCATGGCATCCCTGAGATCAACTCCTATTTTCTCATCATTCCAGATCCTTAAGATGAAGGCATGGAACTGTGATGCGAGCTCCTTTCCTCCCCGATTGAAGAATTCAGAGGAAAAATCACATGATGTAAATATTCCCCTGGTCATAACTGGAGCAGGAAAGACTTTTAGTCTGATAAACAAATATACCCTTGAGAGGCAGGAAATTATAGGCATATGGGGTCCCCAAGAATCTAATGGATAATGCATGGAAATGGCTAAATAAGAAAATATATTTAAGCTTTGCCATGGGTCTTTAGTTTGCTCCCATGCATAAGGCATTAGGCCAGGGATGGGCAAGATGGCAGATCCAGTAGGTGGCCAGACTCCATTTCCCAGCAGCCCCTGCCTGTGTCCCTTTCATGGCCCACACTCCTGGGATCTCCATGGAGGCTAGCTTGGAGCCATGCAGGCAGGGTGTGCAGCTGCATAGGTAGCTGCTCTGGGGCCATTGATATTATGAGGTCACAGCAGAGCCGTGATCTGCTCCCTGCATGCCCCTGACCAGAGAACCCACTCTCATTGCAAGGGAATGCAGGCAGCATGGTTCTGCCCTGTGTTACGCCTCAGCTCTGTATTCTTGGGCAACCCTGGCACAGGATGCAGTCTGTCTGACTCACAAAGGACTCCCCCCCCCTCCCCTCTTCTACATAAACGAAACTGATTAAGATGCAGTGAGAGATGCACCTAAAACTCTCCAGATAAGGGTGATAAGAGTGAACAACTGCCCTCGGTCTCATCTGCATCTGAGATGGAACCAGATGACCATTCATTTACATGAGAGATGGAAAACAGAAAGCCTGAAGCAGAGACTGCAGTGAATTCTGGGACCAGAGAAGCAGGAGAGCGCTGCATGATGGGGAATCTGTGCTTCCAATGTTAATTAACCCATGTTCACACACACCCAGCTCAGCATTCATCAGACCAGTTCTAATCTGGATTTGCTAAGGACTTTTCTCCCCCCAGACACACACACACAGCTCTAAGTTTAATAGGCATCTCGGGCCGTACATTCCCCGGTCCCACTATGGGAGGCCTATTTAAACTTGATTGACTAAAACTCGGTTGCCGGGTTAGGGAATACTGAGGCAAGAGACCGAGTCTGAGGGGGTACGGGCAACATTTGAACAATGGTTAAGGGTTCATCACAGCATCCAGCCTGCTGGAGCCCTAATCCCAGGTGTTGTTGTATCTTTCCCGAGACGACTGGTGGGAGTCCTCTCCACAAAAGGTTATGAGCACCCCAATAATTGCTTTAAGTCTGTTAAAAGACTATAGTAAAATCTGGAAAAGTCATGCTAAGCTGAGGCTTGTGCACAACAAGTAAAAATCCAAAATCCTGATACTGCAAGCTATCTATTGTTCCTGAAGAAACCATGAGATATCCCATCAGGATATCTGCCATCCATAGGAATCTCAAGCTGGCTCCCAAGTATTTGGGTTACTCCCTAATCTTAAGTGTTTCCTGATTATCAATCAGTTTCCTGAGATGGTCCAAACCAGATAACCCCTTGTCAGTAGAAAAGACAATGATTTACACTACTGAGGGTGCTTCAAAGCAGCTGAACTGAGGGTATAAAAATCTGTAAGTGTGTGTGCTTAAAAAAAGGAGAAAAAAAGAAAGAAGAAGCAGCAGCAGGAGGAAGGAGAAAGAAAGAAGAAGAAGAAAACTCCTGTGCTGACACCATCCCCTGTCGTTCTTGGGACGCTGGAAGAACAGATCATCTCTCTCTTCAAGGACTGTGCTACGGACTGTGCCTGTCAGCTTTGCAGCCTGGGTACCGTGGACTCGGTGAGATTCCCAGCGTTCTCTCTTCTTTCTAGGCATAAACTTCTGAACCTGAACTGTATCAGTTAAGCTTGAGCTAAGTTTCCCCAAATACTTAGTGAAACCAGGGTAGTATTGTCATTGTTTGTGTTTGTTTTTCTTTTGCATGTCTATTACTACTAGTACTATTATATATTTCATATGCTTAGCAATAAATAACTTTTATAGGCAAACTGGAAGTAATTGGGTATATTTTTCCTTCTCTGCTTCTTTTTCCTCCTGTGCTCTGCAGCAACGCTTCTTTTACCTATGCTAAAGATCCCTGTGAAGCCTAAATTATTGTGGGGTCTGCTCATCAAGAGGCCAAAGATTGGGATGTGCTGAGTTTGAAACACATAAGGGGATCAGCTTGTACAGGCTGATTGACCCAGTTTGACTCAGACGTGCCCTTATGAACTGAATGCTGGCCCATGAGGGTGTCAGCTGGACACCCAGCCGGATTCAGAGGGATTCTGTTTACCTGTGTGCTTGTGTTTGACTGCATTTTATTGTTGCTCTTATGAACTGATTCTTGGCATATGAGGGTGTCAGCCTGTCCATGCTGATCAGCCCGGCCAGATCAGGCGTGTCACGTTAATTTGTGTGTGTATGACTGATTTGGTGACTGGAGGAACCCAGTCCCATTGAGATTGAGTCCTGCAAGATAGCTCCACTGGGGGTGAGGGCTTGCAGAAGGGAGAAATACAGCTCCGTATAGTAACACAAGCAGCACATTGACAGAATCACTAAGACCCTAGAAACTATCCCTAATAAATGAGCACACCCCAAAGTAATGGGCAAATTTGGTAACACCTGGCCTTGGTCCCTCTGAAGATCCTGGGATCTTCTCAGCCCTGCCTGACTGCCTCACTCCCAGCTGGAGCCCTATCCCAGCCACGTAGTGATGAGCCTGCATGGGTCCCATCCCTGGCGGTGTGCCAACAGATAGGCTGGGGTGCCTGGGGAGTGGGGCCGAGTCTGGCAGGCGCTTCTGAGAAATGGAATCTACCATAGGCCCAATCCATCCTGTGGCCTGGACTTGGCCCATCTCTGCTTTAGACCCTCAGCCAGTGAGTTGAGTGAAAGAGATGGGAAAAGTTGCAGGGAGCCCTGACAGGACCTCAAAGACAGGAGCTGCTTCCTTATCTTGAACTAGGCCTATGTGAATAGGGAACTATTTGATTCAGATTCAGCCGAGTTGGACAGTGATTTGATTCAGCGATTTAAATCACTGTCCCCATTCAATTCAGCAAAATCAAAAGTGGAGAATCAGTGCTGATTTGGAGATTCAGATTGCCTGGGGGAGAGGCAGGCATAGCTGGGTAGCTGCAGGTTCTCCCATGACTCCTCCAGCTGTTCCTACCTCTCCCCAGGCAGAAGGAGCTGTGGGAGAAGCTCCCAGGCAGGGGGAGAAGCTACCCTGCTGAACCCCATCCCCTACCCAGCCCAACCTCCTGGTATTAAAATAAATAAATAAATAAATAAATAAATAAAAATAAAATAAAAGTCCTGCACTCACCAGCTGCAGCCCCCCCCCCCCCCACACACACACACACTAGTGCCAGGTGTGGGTGGGAGGCAATCCCCACTGTCCCCCACTGTGTAGGGGAGGCTCTGCCATGAACCCTCAGAGGCCCCAATCCTCACTGCCAGAGGTGATGAGTGTGGGGCTGGGTTTTTTTGTTTCTCTGCTTTTGAAGTGCCAGGAGGCTGGACTGGGTGGGGGCGGGGGGGGGGGGATGGAGCCAGGTAGGGAAGCCATGTGGGCTTCTCCCATGGCTCCTTCAGCTGTGCCTTCCTCTGCTCTGGTGGGTGGAGCCACAGGGGCTCTGCCCAGCTGCCACTTGCCCAGACAGCATGGGTGAGGGGGGCACAATGCAGGCATGGCTCACTCTGAATGGCAGCAGAGCATAGCCCAGTGCTCTCACCCACATCAGCACTGTCAGGGCAGAGACCCCACTCCCATCGCTTCCCAGCCAATGCAGTGGGGCGGAGGATGAGGCCATGCCCTGCTGCCACTTGCCCCCTTATGTGTGGAGTGAGCCATACCCAGATCCCATGCCACCCCACCCCCCTCCCTGAGTAACACGTCTCCCTACCCCAGCTGGGCAGGTTGTCCCAGGCCTAGCTTCACACAGCCCCATCTTGACCACAGCCTTCTTAGGTTTAAGATGCAAGGTAAGATCAGGTTATCATTCTGGTATTCCTTTTGTTCATTTATTCTTATATCTGTCTAAATCTGAATGTATAGTTACTGATATCTTATATTTGCTCTTGTTTTGAAAAAGTATTCCTTTCTTATTTTTCATAACTTATTGTCAGTGGTAGGCATGATTTCAGAGCATCTGATCATATAGACAGGCCTCTTCCAAGGAAGAGGAGGAAGAAAGAAAAAAACAAAAACAGAACCCTCAGTCATTTCTGAGCACATGACTGGAAAGGGTGCAACTCTTCTACCTGGCAAAATCCCCTCTGCTAAGAGCTAGCAAGACCTATGTGAGGTGGTGAAAATTGAGGCACCACTGGTAAAGGAAGTGTCCTTTGAAACACTGGAGTCTGTTCTCAATGGTCAAGCAGCAGACAGCAGAGACATTTGTGGCTGAAGGGTACCCCGAATGCATGAGAACACCCAACACTGTGTCTCTAAGATGTACCTGACTGCATCAGATGTCAGGGCACGTCAAATTTTCCATATCTGTATAACGGGGATAATTTAATGTGTCATCTCCCCATATCTCAAAAGGACAAAAAACTAATGTCCAGTTTCAACAAAGCAAATGCCTCCAGAAGAGTGGTGAAACTATCCATCCCACCTGAGAGATGAGGGGCTCACCCCAGATGATTTGTTATGTAGCATGAGTGTAGAAGGAACAGGAATAGATTTTCCCACCTCATATTTACCCCAGAAATGGTTTAATTCCCCCCCCCCCCCCATCACTTGCCTTCCACCTGGAAGCTATAATACTTCCTGCTGCTTCTCACTGGGAAGAAGTGAAGAGAATGAAGAAAAGGGAGAGGGCTGCTCAGAGGGTAAGTTGCTGAAACTCATACCTGTTTAGTGGACAAGTCAACTTTTTCCTCTCTCAATTTTTTTTGTTTGGTTTGGGTTTTTTTGTTTTACTAAGTCCTTTACCAACATTTCCTTTGACAAGGTCAGTCTGGCACAGAGCTGTCATGGATCACTGGCAGGGAAGAACTTACAGTTACAACACTTCTTGTTGTGTTTGAGAAAAGTAAGTAAAAACTGAACCTATTATTAAAACACAGAGCTGTTTTTTTCTGACTGCCTTTGCATGTTGTCTCCCAAACTAATCCATCCACATTCCTGTTTAACCACCTTCTATTTACTTAGAAGGGCAGTGCACTTCAATCCACACTACTGCTTATTATCAAGAAGTAGTGTCTATACCAGGGGTGGGCAATTATTTTGGGTGGAGGGCCACTTACCAAGTTTTGGCAAGCCATCGAGGGCTACATGACAGGCAGCCAGGGGCAGATTAATAATTAATTTTCTAAGTTTTTAGGGGCCCTGCAGGCTGGATAGAATGGCCGGGGGGGGGGGGGGGGCGCATTTTGCCCACCCCGGTCTATACCCTAATACCCAGGATATATTAAAATAATACAATAATGAGGCTTGGAGTTGCACAGCAGATTATAAGGATATTGTGGTGAATTCTGCCAGGGTCTCCCATACTGTGCTTTTATTTATATATTTATAAAACATTCCTGCAAGCAAGCAGGTTATGCACAGCATACCGTACCTCAGAACACTAGCTTAAATTTCAGCCAAAAGATCCAAAATAATAAAAAAAGATTAGCTTTCCCCAGCTCTGCATTTCTGTCCCAATTTAAACTAATATCCTTTCCTGCTGTATCTCTGTATGACTATATTTGTGAAAGCAAAACACTAAAAGTAAAAATAAATCTCAAAGAGCTAGCTAGCATCTTCACCTTGTATGTAATGTAGCAGTATAGTGATAAATACTCAAATACTCAACTCACAGGAATTTCCATTACAGATGAAGATTTTAAAAAACAGGAATCTGAAGTCAGGCTTCTAAATCTGTATTTGAAGAGCTAATTGATTGATAGAATTTTCAGAAATGCTTAGCATCCAACATACCCCATTAACTTTATCCTAATCAATATATATTTTTTAAATCTTTCCCTCAGTACCTTGGTGTTTCTCCATCTCCTCCTATTGGTTGATCCACAGAATGGTTACAGAGCCCACTAAACTGATTCAGGGGCAGGGAAAACTAGACATGTATTTTTGGAAATTGATGACTAGTGCACTGGCCCTGATGCCACAAGTTTCTATGAGCCTATTGATGTAGCAGTTGTGTCTGCAGCATATCAGTCTGCTACATGGTATTCATACAAGTGCATTCTGTTCTATTTTAAAATACTGAAATTAGTGATTATGAAAGGATCAGACTGATCTACAGTTAAAGACACTCTCTCTCTCCTTTAAAAAGAGGGGGAAAAAAAAAGATAGGAAGTGAAGCACATCCAAGATAAGAACTGGAGAAGAAAAGGTCAGAACCAAAAGAGCTGCACTAAAGTGGACCCTACTATGTAAAACACACAACCAACCTGAACATGTGTTTAGATGAGCACAGACACAAGCATAGACTCACCTACTCACGCTGAACAACTGCAGCAACAGCAGCACCAGAAGGGCAGACGTGTGCTTGGCGCAGGGGGGACAGTGACAAATAAATAAATAAATGGGGGATGAGGGCATGGAGGGCTTTGCACCAACTGCATTTCAGGAGAAGCCAAGTGTAAGAGACACTCAGACAGACAATGCATTGGTGCCCTTTGAAATGGGGGAGCAAGCACTAGTAAATCTCATTCCAAACAAATGAGTAGAGGCTCACATCTTTTGACTTAAGTTGTTGACAATGAGCTATAGGGATTATTCTCTGGAAGACTAAGTAACGTGCAGTCTAGGGTGTTACAATAGCCCACCAGCCTGGAGTGGTGCATCAAACTTCAGAGCAAGTATTGAAAAGTAGCAGTGAAGACTTCTCTAAATGATTCAATTGAAAATTAAAGTTTGATTTGAGGATGTTTCTTTACATGTTTGACAGCCCAGTTGCTATTCAGTCTCTTATTTCTAACTGCCACAAAAGATGCTGCTTAACTGCAGTGCTCTGTATTGTGATGGGTTCACCCACCCAGAAAGAACAGGGTAGTAACAGCTACAGTAGGAGTCCCTCAATACGAGGATGACAGTTTTTCAAGAAATAAGAAAGTCATCAGTAAGTCCAGAGACAACTCAGAAGGCTCATCTGAGATCCACACAATTGCCTGCAGATGTGACAAATAATATTAGGAGAATGGAGTTGATTCTGGTGATGTCAATTCATAGCTCTTTCCCTTTGTCTCTTGTCTGTCTGTCTCTTGTCCATCTCAAAATGATGGAAGCCTTGTGCTATTGGGATGATTCAGTGCCTGAGTCTCCCAAGTATTGATGTTAATATTGCTTTTCTTCAGACTGACCTTGGATCTCTTATTTTGCACACCTTCACAATGGTGACCACAGATTAGCTATTAGACAGTAAAATATTTTTCTATTGACCTAGGTTGGTTTTGAACCATCAGCCTAAGTGTGAAGAGGATACCCATGGTGTCACCAGTACCCAAGTCAATTTCCCTAAATTCAATATATGCAACCTGTATTCAAGACCGAGTACACTGTACTCTTAATTATGAAGATCATAAAAGTAGCAGTCTAACTACACACAAAATATTTTGAACAATTACAGGATGATGACCTAATTCTGCAAGACAATTCACTTTTTTCATCTCAAACTGAAAATCTTCAGATATTCAAGTTTCTTAGGCCAAAATTAGACATAGTTCAAGTAGGACAATTAATATTTGTATGTACTCCATCAGACTGAGTATTTTCCATAGGTGTGTATAATTTTTGGAATTATATTGTAGCTGTCCAGCAAATATGTAGGCCATGAATATTTGCAAGTGATAACTTTTATTTGGTCAGCTGCATGGCTGGGAAGACTTAGACAAGCTTTCAAATGCATACATTCTTATTTTTATGTTTACATTACAGGTCAGCAATAAATTGGTAGGTTGCTGTTTATAGTGCCATCTATTTATATTAACCCGGGATCTGACCCAGCTCTGTTTATGGCTGTGGCATAATGCAAGTGAAGCTATACAGCAAGGACAAAAAGAATTAGGGTAAGAGAGATGATCTGAGGAAGAAATAAAAAGACTGCATGGAGCACTTCAGGTGTTTAGTCCATTGCACACCAATGAACTCACACACAACTTCTATCTTTAAAAAAATAAATAAATAAATAAATAAATAACAAATAATGAAATGCACATATAGGTCTAAATGCTGGCCACATTATTTACATAAAGAATCCAGTGAAGCCAGTGGAACTGTGCTTATAAAGTAGAATATACAGGATTTGTCCTTAATAGCCATCATTAAATTCCACTATACTTTCTAATAACTCTGTTCATTTACTTGTTAACAAACAAGCAGTTTAGGCATAAACAGACAAGAAAAAAAAAACCCAAATAAACATTCCTGGTCATGAACGACTTGCTTCTTAATAGTTATTTACAAAATGGTTGAGGGATTTTAATGCAAATTTTCTAAATAATTAACTATTCCAAATATAATACTAAGATATCAAAGCACATGCTAAGAGGAAAATTCTTGGGGGGGGGGGGGGGAATAGTACAAGTTCAGATTTCATTTTACTATGACAGCACGAACCTTATATAAATGTAGTGGATGGAAGTTCCTCATTCACCGCCATATGTTTTAAAGTTACCTCCATGATTTATTTTTATTTTCCCCTTCTCCAGGGGATTCAATAGATGAAAAGGAAATCTGCTTTTTCCCATAATCCTTATAAGGACTTCTGCCTGGTTCCTACAAGGGTAAAAAATGTATAATTTTCTAACTACTCTTGGGTGGGGCCCGGGGAGGGGGGTGGAAATCAAGTGAAAGCTGATTACAAATTATAGGACAGTATCTGCTGAATTCATTTCATCATCATTTTAATAGGAAAGCAAGGGAATATTGTTCCAGATGAAGCCCTGAAAAGTCTTATGAAATAGGCATGTTGTGTAAGGAACTTTTGGTAAGATTTAAGGAGCTTTGGAGAAAGTTGTATTTGATTTTCTGCTACATTTTCTTCAATCTAGGTTAAAATATAATCTAGATTTAATATGGAAAATAGACAGAACAACATGATCAAGGGGAAAATCCAAATGACTGAATATCTTGCTCAAATGTTCAACAGGCACCAAAAAAGGGGGAGTGGGGGAGGGGTCAAGTAGGAAGGACCTTAAGGTCAGAACAAGTAATGGAAATTTTCAGGCAGGAAAGAAAGTTTCTCAGGGTATGTCCATTCTATACTCACTGTAGAGCAAAAAGTCAGCTAACTGCCCAGGTATTTACTAGGGTGGGGGTGGCAGCAACTGCACCAAGTTACATGCTGTACAAAGTTAGAAGGACCTAAGGCAGCTACTTTAATGGTGTGTCTACATGAGGTGCATTCACCATAGAAACTGCACTGCAGACATGTCCCCAGGAGATAAGTGACTGAAGAGAGCTGTACCTCAACCTTAGCAGTGCCCCATATGATCAGCAACAAGCATAAGAGGTTTAGTGCACATTTATAAACACACGTTGAACGATGCGTTTCTCTCTTGCTTTAACTGTCAACCAAAGCAAACCCTTGGTTTACATGCTAGTTGCAAGACGTATAGTAGGTCTGTGCGAAACAGCTCCAATTCATTTAAGACTTCTATTTCGATGGGACAGCATTTCGTTTTGAGTTTCATTACCACTGTTCCGTTTCATTTAGTTGAAACTGTTTCAACAGTGTTTCGATGTTTCGCCCATACGTTATCATGGGGAACGGCTATACCTTTTTATTTTCCTGCCCGATTCAGATGAAACTTGCAGGCCTGGTAGTTCCTGCTGATGCCATGAAGCCTACCATGTTTCAAGGAGATAGATGCATGGGTTTCTGGGAAACTGCACCTCAAACTGTTCAGAGCAAAACTTGTGTCATTTGCAAGTGTGAAGGCTCACTTTTTATGCTGTTTTTCCATCCTTCCCTCAGAGCACTGGGATTGGAATGGACCTCAGGGAAGGATCACAGTTACTGGCCAGCTACACAGTCAATATCAGAGCAGTCCTTCCCCACCCCCTCTTCTTCTTAGTTTGTTTCCCTGCAAGCAAGCCCAGCTTCAAAACTTGAAATGTTTAAAAAGTTTCATTTCAAGGCTGTTTTAAAGCCTTTTGTTTCATTGCAATTTTGCTGTTTCAAGTTGAAACAGCATCAAAACAAAACAGCCAGCGAAATTTCGCACAGCTCTACTGTATAGCTTTTGCTAATTGAGAAAAGGTCCTTAACAATGGCCCTTTATTTAATCCTTTGTTCTCTTTGGAAATTGGCACTTTCATGTGTAAGAACTACATAAACACCCATACAACTCTTGAACCCCAAATAAAGGTATCTGGTGAAAATGATCAGGGAAAGGTAGTTATCCATGATACCTTGCTTTCTGTGGAAAATAAGAATAATGTAATCTTACAGAGACGCCAACAAGCTGCTGTGAATTCATAGAGTACCTAGATAACAGCTTCATCTACTGATGGCACAGAAAGCCAGAGGGCAAGACAAGGCAATAGAATTCAGTGGGCCCAATGGCTTTGTATTACACTGATGTGCTCTGGCCTGAATTTGAGGTGTAGATTTCTCCATTTTGGCCCATATATACTGTACCTTATCACACATATTATGCAGGTGGAGTGCATTTCAACTACTCTATTAATAAACACAAAAGAGAATACAGAAACTGAATATGAGAGAAAGCCTGACCTTAGTACAATCAAAGCTGGCTATGCTGCAATCTTTATATATCCATCAAGACAGCACAAGATGAAAGGGAATCCTAAAATCAGAATCCTAACTCTGCACAAATGCAGCTCAGGTCTTCATTCTCTACTAAAGGGAGACCCCCATTTACTTCAATGGGAGCTTCATTTACCTTGATCCTGCAGGAGGCAGCTCATAGCATGTAAATAGATGAGTGCTTTTAGGGCTTAGAAGTGTTTTCTCAAGCAGTGAGCTCAAATTATTTGATTTATTATGTTCTCCATGTTCATTATATACTGCTAAGTGCTGCTTAATAATTTATGAAGCAGTGAGCTTTATGTTTGGGGGCCTGGCAGGATTCAGATCTTTTGGTGTGGTGCATCAGAAGAATCCCAGTATAGCCATGGCCTAAGGTGGGGGAAGGGGGAGGTGCATAAATGGA
The DNA here is from genome assembly GCF_030867095.1 of Alligator mississippiensis. Taxonomy (NCBI): domain Eukaryota; kingdom Metazoa; phylum Chordata; order Crocodylia; family Alligatoridae; genus Alligator; species Alligator mississippiensis. Next base: position 169,084,718 of record NC_081826.1, on the reverse strand, counting down.
TAGGCATAATCCCCTTCTCAAACTCTTAAAACCTGGAATTATAATTATTAACAAAAGGGTAATAACTGGAAAGCCAGCTCTGGGATGGTTTATGGCATGGTTGCCCAGATGAACAAGACTTTGAGAGACTCCTAGTGTTCATGTTTAGGACATTTTCCTACTTGAAGTTTTCTTGATGTGTAGTTGTGCTTCCCCCCCCCCCCCCCCAAGATACTGTATTCTCTCACACAACCCCAAATAAGATCTACACCTTGTCCTGAAAAGGTAAAATGAAGGAAAAAACACACATGGTATGGCCTCACAGAGAGGAAACACAGCTTAATCTACTGCTCACCAGCCCCTGCTTTCTGCTTCAGGCAATTAAAAAAAAAAAGTTAACCCTTTCATAGTTGAATTTTCAGTAGCTCTTGGTTCCTCAGCCAAAAGCTGAAACAGTAGCTGCTGCTTTAAAACTGGCTTCCAAGGCTAGGAACAGACATTTAAAAAGCTTGAGCCTGAATTGATTCATTCTTTTCAGGTTACTCTAACCTGGCTAGGCTAAATCAGTTTTGTAACTGGACAGACATTCCCGGAAATGCAGGCACATGCCTTCAGTGGCTCAGACTAGAAGTTGGGGAGCACTAGAGCAGCCCTCCCTTCCTTTCACAGCATGAACCTGAGAGGGGCAAGGCCAGACTCTGGCAGGATGCTGTGATTAGCCCAGTAGAGAACTGATAACAGTATTTACCTCCCAATTAAGAAAACAGAAGTACATTACCAGATACTTGTGGATTCAGCTTGTTGATTCAGCACGGACAGTAGCCAGCATGTGGTCTGCTGGCTACTACACAGATACCTCCTCAGCAAGGCAGAGGGGAGGGAGGAATTCCTATTTAGCAGGAAGTGGTGGGGGAAGTGGGAACCAGCCCACAGTCTCTGAAGCTCCAGTGAGGGAGCAGAGGGGAAGAGCCAGTCCTGCTAAAGAATAGAGAGCCCTGCCCATCCCAAGGAGCATGCCAGGATGCTGGGGGTTTCTGGTTCATCTGAAACCAGCAAGGGGTCTGGGACAGACATTGCATAAACTGATTTGAGCCAAATCAGTTAAGTCTGATACTACATTCAACCAGGTTTTCCTCGAACTGGTTTATGTGCACTGAACATCTGTTCCATTACAAGTTTAAACCAGTTTCTGATCACTTAAGCGGGTTTATGTATAATGTCTGTCCCTAGCCCAAGAGCAGACTTAGAGCTAAAATAAACTAAAAACAATCTGCACAGCTGTGAAATAGAAGGAGAGAGACCAGGAATAGCTAACAGACAGCAAAGTTGCCAAAGAAAGGATAGGAGGATAGTTTGATTAGTGGAACATTAAGACCATTTTAAAGAAGGGAATGTCATCAATACCTGTTGAATAAAGCTAGATCATAAGGAATCAAGTAGATTATAGTGAGACACTAAGTCAAAAGGCTCCCTCTACCTGCCTGAATAGAAACAATGCTGCTGTTGCCAGACAGTTGGTTTTAAACTTTGGGAGGAGCAAAAATTAAAACAGGGTGTAATCAAACTACTGCACGTCCTTTAGATTTGCCCCTGCTAGACTGTTCTCCTCCCTCCATGCATCATCTGGAGTAAAGAGAAGTAAAAGAAGCAGCAGCCATCTCACAGCAGCTCCATGTCTCTGCACTTGGCAAGTAAATATAGTATTATTTCTATCCTTATGCCAGGCAAACAGAGTTGCACTTCCTTGTTTGCCTCCAAAAGGGACAAGCATTCAATAATATTAACAAGTGAACAAGCCTTATCCTAGCAAAACAGTGTGCTAAACAGCCAGTATCTGGCTGTTCTATACCAGCTTTTCTGAAGGGAAGATAAGGTTTGAAGAAGTAGAAAAATCTCCAGAAGGGGCAAGGAAGAATCCTATTGTCAGGACTTGTATTAAAAAGTCAGATAATTAAATTTAGTAGTACAAAAATGCATTTTTCCTGAACAGGTAGGAACACAAAGAATGTTCAGAAGAAGAAATCAAGACAGGCAAAGGGGTGCATATGTTTATTGTCTTTCCTAAATCTGTCTCTCTCGTGCTGGCAAAAGTGGAGTGATTGGATCAGGTTTTTGTGTTTGTTTATTTTTCCAGAAAACCTGTGCATAAATTGCTTCAATCATCCAATATTCCAACAATAAACTAGAGTACCCAGCATAGTGAAGCTCTGAGGATAGTATCTCTAGCTATGGAGAACATTTAAAATGATTCTTATTTAAAAGTCTGGCCAACATTTAGAAGCCAAAAAACATATTTGTGAAAATCTTGCAAAACTATTTAAACTTCATTTTTATTATTATTATTACAGTTGCCAGTTAGAAGCTGGAAATCAGGTTCTCTCATTAGAGACTGCACTGCAGTATACATGAACAAATCTAGGTTTAGGAACTTCCTTTTTGGTTTTCATCCACAAGCAATAACAACTTGCATTAGTGTTACTATCTTAAAGGGCAGCTTCATTGCTTTTCACTCATTTTGATGTTCTTTAAAACTACAGTGATATATACAAGTTCATCCACCTATTTGTATAATCAGCCAAAGATAAGCATTTCAGTAATTGATCACTTGGCTTTCTTCATCATCTATTTGATGAGGAAAAGCCTAACATTGTCCTTATGCAATTTAACAAATAAGAAGTTACAATACTCCTCTCTAGATTTTATCCCTGTCTGCTGGCTGGGAAAACCTACTATACACATTAGCTTTCTGTTTTTTAGGATTCTTTTCACCACACCAAAAAAGCCTGAAGCATCCAGGAAAGCAATTTTGCCAACATCAATTTAGCATCTTAAACTTTCTTTCTAAGCCTGATCACTTGTCACATGTGTGATAGCTGACCCACTGTGCTGCTTGTTCATTTAGTAGCAGGGTATCTACATCAAAGAGGTGATTATCCATGTCCCAAGTATAATTATTATCCCCTTATTGCTAAAGCTTTATGGCACTGAAGCACAGCGTTCCTTACAGTGAAAATTATTTAGTGTAAACAGGGTGAAAGATCAAGAACATTCAGTACCCATTTGTCACTTCTATTATATATTACTTAAAAACAATTTTATATTAATTGTCTCTGCTATACTCATTAATAAAAAAAACTTGGGAATGCTTTTTCATATGCAGGGGTTTATGTTGCACACACACACACAAACCCTCATATATTACACGCACTCAATATATTACACACAAAAAACACACTTGTGCATAATCAGAATGGGAACAGAGAAGGAGAACGTTGAGGTATTGTGGGTTAGGATACATGCAGGTCAGGGAAAAAGGGACTTGGCAGTGGGGGTCTACTAGAGATCACCACATCAAGAGAAGAAGCTAGACTTGGAATTCTTGAGACATCTCTCAGAGGCTGTATGATCTAGGAACGTGGTTGTCATGGGGGAGCTAAACTTCCCTGACATCTGCTGGCAGGAGCAGTCAGCCAAATCCAACCGTTCACATAGGTTCTTAACCTGAATACAGGACCTCCACCTAATGCAGGAGGTATACAGTCCCACTAGGAGGAGTACCTTACTGGACTTGGTGTTGGCTATGGGGGATGACCTAGTAAGGGAGCTGCAGATTCGCGGTCACCTTGGGGACAGTGACCATCAATCAATCAAATTCACCATACGATGTATGGTGGGAAGGATAACTAGTAGGGTGGAATTGCTTAACGTTAGGAAGACTAACTTCAGTGAGCTTAGGAGTTTAGTTAGTGAGACACTGCAGGATAAGAATATTGGAGAGATGGCAGTCCCGGAAGGGTGGTCATTCCTAAAGGAAAAACATCCTTTGGATGCAGAGGAAGACAATCCCAATATGAAGGAAAGGGGGCAAAGGGGCCAAAAAATCTCCTTGACTAAACAGAGAAATCCAGGGAAACCTAAGGGCAAAAGAGGCATAGAGGCAGTGGAATCTACCAAGGAGGAGTATACCTACTTGGCCTGTACTTTCAGGGAGACAGTTAGAAATGCCAAAGCAACTACAGAGCTGAGGCTGGCAACACAAATTAAAAGACAACAAACAGTTATTTTTTAGGCATGTAGGGAGTAAAAGGAAGGTGCAGGGTAGCATATAACCCCTATTGAACAAGCAGGAGCAATTAGTGACAACCAGGGGGGACAGAGCTGAGCTCTTCAATGAATTTTTTGTCTCTGTTCCTGAACAAGGGTCAAAAAAAGTCTCCTAATGGGTTCTTAGACAGGCCTCAGAGGGGCATCATCCTACCAACTGTTGACACTGACTTGGTGCAGAGTCATTTGAATGGACTAGTTGTGTTCAAGTCAGCAGGCCCAGATGAGCTACATCCAAGGGCACTGAAGGAATTGGCTGGTGTCATAGCAAAACCACTGGCACAGCTATTTGAGTGCTTGTGGCACTCAGGTCAGGTACTGGAGGATTGAAAATGGGCCAATGTGGTCCCTACTTTAAAGAAGGGGAGGAAGGAGGATCTGAGTAATTATAGGCCAGGCAGTCTCACTTCCATCCTTGGAAAGGTCTTTGAAAAGATTATTAAGGATCATATTTGTGGGAATCCAGCAGGAAAAATAATGCAGCAGGGCAACCAGCTTAGATTCACAGCAGGTAGATCATGCCTGACTAAACTGGTTTCTTTTTATGACCAGGACACAAAACACTTAGACAAAGTAGAGGTGAATGTAATTTACTTGGATTTTAAGAAGGCCTTTGATAGGGTACCTCATCCCATTCTCATAAATAAAGAGGCTGTGACTTAGATAATTAGATAGTCCGGAGGGTGGCAAATTGGATTGGGGGGGGGGTCACACCCAGAGAGTGGTGGTGGACAGGTCAGTTTCGACCGGGAAGGATGTGGACAGTAGGGTCCCACAGGGCTCGGTCCTTGGACCTGTACTCTTTCAATGTCTTCATCAGTGACTTCGATGTGGGCATGAAGTGTACTCTGTCCAAGTTTGTGGATGATACTAAATTGTGGGGTGAAGTGGATACACTGGAGGGTAGGGAACGATTGCAGGCAGACCTGGACAGGTTGGAAAAGTGGGTAGAACACAATAGGATGCAGTACAAGGACAAGTACAGAGTGCTGCACCTACGGTGTAAAAATATCCAGCACACTTACTAGCTGGGGAAAACCCTCTCAGATGCACATAACTGGAAAGGGATCTCGGAGTCATAGTGGACTCCAAGATTAACGTGAGTCATCAGTGTGACTTTATCTCACTTTATCATGCATTAGCAGATGCATGATGAACAGATCCAAGGAAGTGATACTTCCCTTCTATGCAGCATTAGTCAGACCATAGTTGGAATACTGTGTCCAGTTCCAGAGGAAGGCCCCTAGTATGGGTCAGGGCTTGCAGACCAACCCCTACAAGGAGAAACTAAAGGAACTGGATCTCTTCAGCCTCCACAAGAGAAGGCTGAGAGGTGATCTTGTGGCCTCCTACAAATTCATTAAAGGCCGGGGGCGGGGGGGGGGGGCACAGCAAGGAACCAGAGATGCTCTGCTCACCAGGGCACCTCTCAGGGTAACAAGGAACAAGAGTCACAAATTGATATAGAGTAGATTTAGGCTGGACATCAGGAAGAATTTCTTCACTGTAAAGGTGGCCAAAATTTGGAATGGGCTTCCAAGAGAGGTGGGTGTCTTTAAGAGAAGGCTGGATAGGCATCTGGCTGGGGTTATCTGACCCCAACACTCTTTCCTGCCCAGGGCAGGAGGTCAGACTCAATCTGTTGAGGTCCCTTCTGACCCCTAGCATCTATAATGTGTGCAAAAGCATACTGTAAAAGTGTTTTGCATATATGCAAAACATACTTTGGCTTAGGTCAGATAACTAGTTTTACTCACAATTTAGGCATTTGTGCACAGGCCAATGTACATTTACACAAATATATGGTACAACTGTGTTTTGTATGCATCTATATTTGGACTCTCACAGTTATTTAGAAAAGCTGTCTGTGATTTAAGGTCTTAGAGCAAGCTTTAAGCACTTGAGTCTAGTCTGGTTGGTGTATGTGAACCTCCCGAAGCACTGAATACACATAGCTTAGGCTTCATTTCACTACAATATTTATTACAAGTGGCACATGCCAATCAAAGGGCAAAACTATTAGACTAGCCAAGACTCCATGACTATTAGAATTGTAACTGAAAAGCTGCAAAATGATATAGTATATAAAAAGCAACCAGGTGTAGACAACAACAAAAAAAAGGAGGCAATGGACTCTCAAGACACTTGGGTCTAAACTGTAGGTAACATATTGAAAAACATTTTGAATACTTGGCTACTGCCAAAGAACTGATTCAGTGTCTGGTTAATAAATTATTACTGTAGTGTCCCACTTGCTTATAGAAGGGAAAATGGAGAAGCCAACACAAATGGTACAGTATTTCAGAAGTGAGCTTCTTTCATTACCAAGAGCATTAATTCACATACTTCTTTACTAACAGATATTCAGTTAACTAAATTAAACTACACCTGTCAAAGAAATGGAAAAATGATCATTCTGGAGATATAACAGTTTGATGCTCTAAATTTAGAGTTCCATTATATTTTTAGATGCTAAATTAAGTCAGAATCAGATGATTCAGTCATAGCAATTATTTACAGTTTGATTTAAATAAAATAATTGTGGAAGTATTTCTCTTGTTTAAATACTTGCACTCCACTGACTTATTGTAGCATCTGCATGTCTCTTACAGTCACTGATAATTTTATCCTTAAATACACCTGCAATACAGTACAATCTTTCATAGATTGAGAAATAAGAAATTAACCAACTAAATGACTTGCCCAAAGTCATATAGAAAGTATGTGGCTAAGCTGGGAATTGCATTCTTAGTCCTGAGGCAGTGTCATAACAACTATATCATGATAATGAAGCTATCCAGTCTCCTGATGCATGTTTAAGAACAGTCAAGTGAAATTCATGCATAAAGCATATCAAATGCAATAAATGCCATCATGCAAATACTAACATGTTCAGCTGATGATCCAAAATGTGTGCTGTTCATTTGGCTGTTTTTTACCTAAGCAAAATACCAACTCTCGCCAACTAATTTTAAATAAGTATTTTCATTGACACAGCTGAGAATTAGTTGACAATAGTGTATGTGGGTGTGTGCATGCCCACAAACGCACACATGTGCACTGCTTTAACACCTTACATTTATTGTGCAATTGACTGCACAATACATTTGGATATGTGACATGAAAAATAATTATCACACAATAAAAAATGGCCAACCAGCCACAAAGACGGCACTTAAGTGTTCTACTTTTTTTTTTTTCTTTCTGTACCTGGTTGCTATCAAACTTAAATTTGAACATATGGGGATGAAAAAAAGGGAGGGAATTTATTTGGAAAGCTGCCTGAGGGGACAAGGTGGAGAGAAAGGGAAAGCACATACACATCTCCTGTCCCAGGAAAGTTTGATCCCTGCACCCTGCCAGCCCCCACCCTGCCCTTCCCTTGTCTCCCGGGTCTTCCTTGTTCTAAGAAGTTCAGGGGATCAGCGTCTTTACTCTAAGCTTACTCCACCAACTTGCTTCTCATTAGCAGCACTGCTGAAGTTCTGGGTGGCTGGCTGACAGCCCCTGCTAGCGAGTGCTGGTAGAACAAGTTCCCAGGGCACATTTTTTCCCCTCTGGGTAGCCATATAAATATGATGCAGGTCACATGGCATGACAGTTTCAATCAATCAAGAAACTTTACCTGCTACTTGATGGAAATAACATATTACATATTATGACTCCAAAACCAGTTCTCTTGCAATTATTTACCTGGGGTGAATTATTTTAGTGAGCTGGATAATTTTCATGTACTCACTTCCTAACATGTCACTGCCACAAAATATATAAGCCAGCACTGCCAAGTTCAGGCTAGGTGTAAAGTGATCTCACTACATATCCAGTTATTTATGGCATTATATGAACTAGGACAATTCCAAATGTATCTGTCTGAGATACTTATCTGGCCACCCACTCCCATAGTTTAACTCCTAACAATACTTAAAATATACTTATTGCCTCAACTTTCCTTTGAAGAATGGAAATGTTTTTATCTTCCCTTTACACATGGAGAACTGAGGCACAGAAAGACTAAGCTTTGATTCAGGTCACACAGGAAATCAGTAGTGAAGCAGGAACTGAATCTAAAATCAGACAGAATCCCAATTTAGCTCCTTCATCTATAGATCCATCTTCCCATCTGTCCAGTTATTATCCTCTTATTTAGGAAAAGGCATAAAAAATTAAAACAAAGCCTTATGATATTAAGAATTGATTGAAACCTCACTGAAGTCAGAGTATTTTCATTTGGATTAGATTTTTTAACTCTATGGGTATGTCCAGGCAAGTATGGACATTTGGTTCCCTGGGCACAAGTAGCAGTGGCGCACCTTGCACCACTGCTACTTATCCCCAGGGGACAGCCCTGCCACACAAACTTTGGTGCACAGCAAGTTCCCCTGGGTGGGGTAGGGGAGGCTGGGGCCAACACTGTGCTGGCCCCTGCAGCCTTACCTGGGGTCCGGGGGGGGGGGGGGGGGTGTCTCCCAGGGCTGCAGTAGTAGTGTTTCTGCCACACAGAGCCTGGCCAGCAGCCACAGCTCAGCTCCGGGCAGTCTGGCTCCACTTTTGAGTGGTACATGCTGCCCATGCATGCACTGCTCTGCTTCCCCCAGCCCCTGGGTTTTTTTGACCCATGGATATCCAGCATGGAGGACATCTAAATGTGTGGTATGTGGCACTGCAGATGTATGCAGTGCACCACATAGCCACACATCTAGATGTGGCCTATACGGTAATCTGGCTTGTTGTCTCAAAGGCTGGCATCATCTCGTGGGAGGTCCTCAGCTAGTTGTTTAAGTGGAAACACAGCCCTTGCTCAAAACCAAAATGGAAACCCCAGCAACATGAAACTTTCTGGCCATTCTCTAGACAGTGCAAGAGGTCATTTTGCTCTGGCCCCTTTCTGCAATTGAGCTCATCTGAATTCCAGACCACTTCCTGCCCATGAACCACTTCTCTCCCCCTAACTCAAGCTCCCTCCTCTGAGTTAACTACTAGTGGGGTGCTCTCCAAATAGCTAAATCCTTGAAGCTGGGCTTCTACAGAAAGGCTGTCTACTCCCAGTTGAAGCGCCTGAACTTCCTGTTACAGCAAGGGGGGGAAAAAGGTCTTCTAGAGAAAACTATATTAATAACTTTGTTGCTTACCACACAAACCAGGATGTGGGGGAAGACAGATCTAGATTGCTAAATGATTGTTGCTTCTTGTAAATGGAAAAATAGACACAGAAGTGGTAGGTTAAGTGATCATTCAATCACAACTTCATAAATCCATCAAAACGTAAGATGTTTGGAAGCAACTCATGCACAGAACTATTTTACACAACTTGTTGCAAGTTTGCTTGTTTCTTCTGCTGTGCACACAGCTTTATACTTGGGCTTGTTTAGTGTTCCCAGCTGCACTTTGTTTGACCCTCCTTATAAAGAGATGGGATTTGGTTTGAAAGGTATATAAAGGCACTTTGATTTAGCAGAGTGGGTGGAAATTTCTCTTACATGCTTTTCTGTAAGATAAATGTATTGAGAAATTAATAGTGTTACACTGTGCAATGGCAATGAAAGCCAGAGTTAGTCTAAAATTATTACTTACAATCCAAATTAACTTCATGCAGTAATCAAGTTACTCCTGGTAGTTTGTGGAGGAAGGACAAGAGGGGGGAGTTTGATTTTTGTAAATATATGATTGCTGCTATTCTTATGATTCTTGTGATTATATTAGTCATCCTTGTGTGGGGAGGATGGGGGCAGGGGTGAGGCAGCAGAAATGAAAATAAAAAAGCTTACAACAAAACAAAATGAAAGAACAAAACAGGAACTTTTTTGAACTACAAGTTTGTTTATTCCTTCAGAGTGATTCAAAACAAGCTGAAATCACTGAACGTGTTTTTAGATTACTTTCTTTTGACTTGAGGCTTTTTCATGAGGAATTTTGAAAACGTTGGGATAAATTCAGCATTTGTTTAAATAAAGGCAATATCCCCTTGCAGCTACATACAGAATGTTTCTACTGAGCTAAAAAGTAAAAATATTTGACTGTTTGTCAGCTTAGTTATTTGCAGCCTTATCCAGAGACATTCAAGAAGCCTATTTTCTACTCCCCAAATATGCACTTCCCCTCTTATTATGGAAGTATAATTCAAAATCATTCCTACACTGTATGCCAATTAGATAAAGAGTTCAGTGAAATGAGGTATTTATTTTTAAGGGAAAAAGTTAATTTATGGTTAGCTTGACTTCATTAACTGTGCTAATAGTTTCTCCTATTAAAACTAATATATAATAGAATAAAATTTAATGCAATTGCTATAGTTTCTACCCTGCTGACTATTCATTTGATTTTAAAAGTACTATCCAAGTTACAATTTTTTTTTGGGGGGGGGGGTAATAATTATTGTAACTCTGCTTACAAATTTCTCATCTAAAGTTGACTTTGAATTTGTACTTGTTGAATATTACTAAAATATGAAGAATACAATGCAATTATCCCGTGCCTGTACTACTGATCCCAAAAACAATATGAATTTGCTAAGAATATGCAAGTAAACCATAATATAATATAATGATGGGTGGGTGAGCAAGGCAGAAGTCCTGGGTGTTGGCTGAGGGCTGGAGGTGAGAAGTAGAGGAGAAGCAGGAGAATGAAGCTAGGGTATGCCTTACCCTCCTGTGCTCCCCTCCTCCCTGGCACCCTGCATATTCACTGAACAACTCTGGCAGTAAAGGTAAAGAGGTAGTAGTGCATGGTAAAGGAACAGTGGCGATTCACTGCTGCTGGGGAAAAAATATCACCTCCTTTATTGCTGCTGAAAACAGATTTTTTTTGGCAAGACATCATGCAAGTTGGTGGCAAAAAAAAAAAATAAGGAAGCCACATCCCCCATCACCCCCTCACCTTCCCTCCCCCCCAGCAGCAGCTGCCAACATCTAACCTTTGCAGCATATAAGTGCCACCAATGCCCAGGGCACGGTACTGGCCAGTTACATCTCTACAAGGAAATCTGTTAATGTGGGGGCAGGGAAAAGAGTTTAAGTTAGGCAAGTTCCAAAATTCAGCATTTTTCAGAACTTCCCATTTCTCAAATATTAGAACATAGACTCTTCAAGCATTTCATGCAATTAAACCTTTTATCTTGTATGCTATGCTTGGATAAATTTATTTGTAACTAAACCAAATCATTAATAAAGTATTAACCCATGCTTACAGAACTGCCTGCTACCCTGCCTTTTTTAAGATATAAGCATTTTAGGGTAAGACCCATCATTTTGTTCTATGTTTGTAGAGCACACACCACAGAGTTGTTCTTGTTTACCACTGGAGTTGTGTGGTATTATAATATAGAATAAACAAGAAGAACAACAAGAATTAACATGGCATTAATAGACCACGTACAATGGCACCAGGATGCTGACTAAGAGTCTGAGTGCTACCATAATATAAATATTTTATTTAAATGTAAACAATTAATAATTTTAATAGCTCACCCCGTTCTTGCATGGAGCCCTTGTGATAGCATAGGTCACTAACCTTTCGTTCATATTATTTATTTATTTATTTAGTGGTGCTAGGAGGACTATACATGTGGTGGGCCGGGGGGGGGGGGAGGAGGGGGGTTTGTTTGCTTTTTGTTTTTTACTAAAGGAATCCTACAATTAGCAACAGCTCTTTACATCTGGGTTTGATTAATTAGTGGAGTAAGTACTACAATGGTTAGATTTTACCAGGTCTACTTGCACCTTCTGATGAATGAAAACTCAGTTACACAGTGGCCCAGATTGAGATATATTCCAAACTCCCTTTACTTCACTATCATTGCAAGAGGTACTATATTTTATGCTACTACCAGTGAATTGTTTTTGCACAGGAATTTCCTCTGGAAGTTTAAGGTAAATATAGTATCTCCTCTGGCAGCTATTTCTACCATCAAATCAACTGGGATGCAATTTAGGAATAGAAATTACATCTTGACACTTGTGGCAGCTGGGATGGATGTTTTTCCGTGAGCTGGCCATATGTGGGATTATATGGATGGTAGCACAGATATCTGCTCATTATTTTGCACTGTACGATATACTGATGATATGCTCTATTTTTGCTGTTGGGACTGTTAGCCATGTAGCACCACAGACTGCAGCCCAGCTTGAAATTTCACAACAAACAAATATGGGTTGGAAAGATGCCAGCTTGCATATCGCACACATGCCTGTTAGATGTTTATAGCTAAGGATGAAGACGAGCCGATCACAGAGACATCATTGTAGCCTGACAAAAATCTATGAATAACATGGAATTAGTCCCTGCTCAGCTCTCACATCCTGAATTACAAATGTTGTCTCCTGTTGAGGGTAGAAGCTGAGTTAGGATCCAAGCCCTGTGACTTCACACAAAACAGTCCCTTTAGAGGAAGAACACAGCCAGATCTTTTAACTGGGATCAACACAAAACATTGAGCAACAGTAATAATTCAAGTTGGGACTGAGCCACAAAAAATAAATCTACATTTTGAATACTCCAAATGTCAAGGTTGTTTCAATCAGGAATCTTGGTTCAGATACTTTGTTATTTTTAATCAGTGCTTGAGTTGGCTTGGGGCTCAGAGTAAAGAACTAAACTTTTCTCAGGTTATGGTCTGGGTCAGGGCCTTATGCTGGCATGGAGGACTAAAAAGAGCAGCTGGGGCTTTGAGAACGCATATGGAGCTAAAGTTCAGGCAAGAATCTTGCCCTGCTCCACAGGACTCTGCATCATCCCCACTCCTGTTTCTCTGGTAATTGATAGCATCTCTTGCTCATGGCACCAAACTCTGCCTGCAAAAACAGACCAGACCCTTTCTCAGCTACATCAAGGTAACTCTCTGCATTGGACTGTTGAAGTGAAGGAGCAGGGGTGTTGGAGCATCACCAGGTACACACCCCAAGAGGGGACCCAACAGGAACCCTCCTGGGTCACATCAAGTTCCCAGCTACCACAGACAAGCACATCACATCATCCTTGTCAAACCAAGCGTGCGCCATCTTAAAAGTAGTCCTTTTTTTAAGCCCCCAATACTCTTCTTGGAAAGCTGTTGAAGAATCTCACTGCTTTGATGGTTAGAATCATCTTTCTAATTAATCCAACTAAAGTTTTACTATAACCACTTTATACCCTTCTCTCTCATGCACCAAAAGTGTGCCATAGCTTAAAACATTCTCCTACCGTGCCATTTATGCCCCATTTGCTTTGCTTTGCCAGACTCTTTATGCCAAGCTTTTAGTGCTCATATATTTGAGAAGCTGCCCAATCCTTTGTCTTTTTGGCCCTTCTTTGCACCTGTTAGAGTTCATTTTCATCTTTCTTGAAGGCAGAAAACTACGTCCTTTACTTCGCTCACACCATACATTAAAGAACAACAGCCAGTTAATGTTTTCAGGGACAAAATATACATGCAAAAATCAGTGTGGGTTACAATTTCCAGAAGGCTAAATGTGTTGGCTTCCTAAGACACAGAAGTTTAATGGCGAGGCTATTTAGATTTTACCAGCACACACACACACAAAAAAAAGAACATAAAATGTTTCAGGCAATTATTCAATTTACTCAGGGCAGCGAGTGGATCCAAATGTGCTACAAATCAGTTTGGATCTCTTTCTTCCTATTATCTTCCACCAGTGTAATTAAAAGACTACTAAAATTTGAGCCCTGATTCAGCACATGACTAATGAATGTATTAGCAGTCTGACTGAAGCCATTGGGAGTCTTCAGTTACTTAATTTTAAGACTATTCTTAACTCCTTTGCTAAATTAAGGTTAGATTTGCACAGAATTTGTAACGAGACAGGCTTATCATAACATGACTAGTTTGATGACAACTTTACTGTCAGCATCCTATGAATCAACTCAAAATCATGTTCACTTTTTGAAAGCTAGGACCTGTACGTTTGGTAGACCTACCTCTGATTACAGTATGCTCCCAGAGATGAGAGTAAAACAAACAAAATAGTCTGAAAGTGGGAGACTTAAGTGCAGTGTCTCCATTGCCATCTACTGTGAACAAAAAATGCAGGGAAAAATCATAATTGATCATTTGGGGCATTTATAGAGGTGCTCCAGGAAGCAGGGGAGAAGAGGAAGGGTGTTTTAACTAGAGTGGCTCTGAGAGCTGCTCTAATTAAAGCATTTGGAGTGTCATGCGCATCAGTGCCCCCACAATGAAAAATGGTGGTAGGGGTGCTTTAAGTAAAGCTTGAACTAGCTTTAGTTTAAAGCAACCCCTACCACCATTTTTTCAGTGTGAGGATGCTAATACACATGACACTGGAATCTGCTGGAGCGCAGTAATTACCACACTCCAGCAGGCTCAATTAATCAAGTCTGCTCCGATGCATTGTAATTACAAAGCATCAGAGCAGTCTCTCTGTATGGTGTATAGGTGTCCCCTGATTAAGGACAGTACAATGCTTATCTCCCCATATCTTCCCATTAAAGTTAATGGACTATTTGTGAGGTAAGGTTTTTATTCCTTGGGTTTCTAAAAGTAGTCGGGCCATTTTCATGCACCCTCTTTTAGCTTCAAGTTGAAATAAGAATAATAAGTACTGATTCATACCAAAGGACTTTCTTTAAAAGGTATAGGACCAGATTCCCAGTCTTCTGGCTAGCTTAAATAAAACATTTTTTACTATAGATTTTTGTATGAGAGAGGGATTGAACCCAATTACAGGTAATGTATCAAAAATTAATGAAACAGCATAACAAAGCAAGGTGCTAGGAAAGAAATTTTAATTTTGACTATATTCAAAACCAATTTTGGTTTAGATGAATCTTACTTTTCTTTGGAAACACATTTCAGAAACATCATAGCAGATCAGCTCAGGAACTGAGCAGAGGGAGCTCCCGAAGTTAAAAAATAATATAATTCCTTAGATCAAAACCTAACAGCTTGACAAAGGAGATTGAGACAAAACCATACTTGAAGAATGAGAAGGCTTGGATACACCACAGTTGATGCTTTCCTAATAGGTCATACAATGTTGAAGTACTTCTTATTAGTGCACCTACACAAACACAGCTATGCTCTATTCTGCTGCAGGTGTTACCACTAGAGCTCCTAAACTTGGAGGGGGGAGGGAAATGGATCTAGATTCCGACTTCACAGGGCAGAAGCATCTCTAAATCAAATACAGCATTTCTTTACTGCTCATTTGTACTCCCTTATTCAGAATGCTAGCAAACCATGGTTTACCTCTTTCAGAGTTCCATTGCCAATTCAACTACTAGCTTTCCCTTTTCTGTATGAACAAAACAATCTAATTACTGATTTTAACATTTTGATAATCAGTGGACACATCTACACAAGACACTTTACTGTGCCATAGCTTAGTTTACTGTGCAGTAAGCACAGATTGCATATGCTTACATGTGCATATGCTTACTGCGCAGTAAACGTTGCTAACTGGAAGTTTGCTACTTGCAAATGCAAGTAACAAATTTACTTTTGATTAGTAATGGCACAGTAGTGCTTATGTAGATGCTTAACTGGGAGTAAATCTCAAAGTCAAGCAGTCACCAGGGGGTAGAATATTGCTCCTTGTCCCCACGAGCTGCCTGCTGCTGGGGCAGGTTCTGCCACCCGAGCCCAGGTGGGGACTATGTCCCTCTACCCTGGCAGCCCCTCCTCCATCCAAGCCCCCCACTTCAAGATTGTGATCAGGGAGGGGGGCTGGGAGATCCTTGTCTCCCAGACTCCGCTTCGCCATCACAATTGGGGAGTAAGGGGCTGAGAGACCCTTATCTCCCAGCACCAGCTCTGCAGGACCAAGGCTGTTGCTAGGAGTTCCTTATCTTACTAGCTCCCTAGCCTGTCCCCTGCCCAGCTCCGTGCTCATGGAGCTGAGTGGGGAACAGTCTCCCAGTCATGAAGTGGAGCCTTGGAACTGTCCGGGTCAGGGGCAGGTCCCAGTTCCATTCCCTGATTATGGTGACTAAGGTACGGGGCCTGGAAAGAGCTGCAGGGGTGGGGTAGGTTCCAGCCCCCTCCCCCATCTGCCAGTGGAGCAGCTAGTAGTAAGCTAGCTCCCCCACCAATGGATCAGGGCAGGGGGCTAGGACTTGCCCCTCCTCTGCAGTTCTTTCCAAGTCCCCTGCCCCTGATCAGAGAGCCAGGGCCAGGAGCTCCCTACTGCCAGAGTAGGGGGACATTGTCCCCACCCCAGCAGCAGGCAGCCCCCTCTGGCAGGTTGTAATGTCCCAACCCTGGTTAGGAGATATCTGTCTCCTGACTTGATGCTCCCTGCCAGCCCCTGGACTAGAACTCAGGGGTAGCCTAGAGCTCCCCTAGGTGGCAGCAAGGGCCCATTGCAGGGCCTCAGGAAACAGTAGCAATTTGCTGCCCTTAGCAGCAAATCTGCTCCCACTTCCTGCATATGTCAACACCTGCCCGGGATCATTTACTCATAAGTGAACTGATCTCAGTGATGATGTACATAGCAGAAAGAATGCAAGTTGATGTTAGGCTTAGCTTGCATTGTTAGTAGCTCTAAATAACATTTTAGGCAAGGAATTAATTTGAAACATTAGAGAGAGCTGTTGTATGTTTGGATTATGATATCATAATCCCCCTAGTACCTAAATTATGCAATAATTTACAAGTTTGTTAGTAGTTTATAGCCAATAGACAGGAGTAATTTTGTTTGGATAGTAAAAGCTTATGTTAACAGATCCAGACAACCTAAAGTTTGAGGTCTGCTGCCAATTATCCACCTAGGGACACTATATGCTTTTTCTGACCAGGAAATACTTTAATAATGTATTTGCCAATTAATTCAATGAGTACAAGATGATCTTTAGAGCTCAGGGTTTGTGTACCTGCCTGAGAAAATTTCTGTCATTCACATCTTCTCTCTTGCCCTGCCCCATCTCATCATCAGAAAGTGAAAAAAAGTCATTTGCTGCTATTTGTTCAGTGTTTCAGGGTAAAAGTGCCCTTCTGAATTCCTGCATTTATTAGCATGTACCCAGATGGCATGATTTCAACCAATATTATATTAACTTGTATAGCTACAAATGTCATCACTGTTCACTACACATTGCTGCCCTTTTTAAAATGTCCATCTACTATTTTCTATAATTTTTAATTGTATTACAATATGTAGGGTGACTATTGCGTGGGCCGGGGAGTGGTCCGAGGCCCTTGGGGGTTTTTCGTGTGGCGGGCTGTGGCCAGCAGCCCGGACACGCCAGGTCGGGAAGGCAGGCAGCGCACTAGAATTAGGCACGGACGCTTAGCGGTTGATTAAAGATTATTTTATTTACACTGAAGATGGTTGCGGTGTAGGCAGGAAAACTTGATTGAGTTGCAGTTATAGACAGAAAAGAAGAGAGGCGGACTAGAGTTCCTTCCCGTGAACCTTTTAGCCCATCTGGTTGAAAGCTCTAAACAGCGAGCCCGTCGTGTCAACCGAAGAAAGTAACTCGAAGCAAAGAGCTCTGAATACACTCACACGAAGTTTGCTAGGCTCTGTGGAACTTGTGCGCAGGGAAGGGTATGTCAAGGGATCAGGCGGCGACGGGGAGAGGAGAGAGGTTGATTAGACCCCTATAGCCTTCTTAAGGTACACGCTGGGTACAGTAGGCTCCGCAGTGCTTAGAGATCTTCATGAGATGTGATGTTCTCCTCCTCCTGATAGTCGTGGAGTCCTCCCTTGTGGGGTTCTCCTCGGAGTTCTCCAACTTGGGCGGAAACCGCTCAAGCCTCTTACACGGCTAGCAAGCCAATCGCTAGCCGCCACCTGGGAATAATTTAGAACTGGCCAATAGTGGTACTCAAATTTGGATACGAATGGCAGGAACTCCTTGCACCATGCATTTCTCTTTTGTAACTAAGAAATGCACCCTGCAAAGAAAGCTATGAGTGGCGGGAAATAATTTAGCAGTGCCGAAGCGCACACAAACAAAAATCACACCCTTGGTTGTGACAACTATTTGGTGGGAGAAACCTCCCTAAGGTTTGTTGTCTAGCTGTAATTTGATAGACAGACAACGCGGGTAAAGAAAGACAGCTGTTTATTTGCTCGAGCAATGACCATTAAACCAGCAAAGAGGCAAAATGGCCCCCCCTCAAGGGTGAGGCGATCTTTTATACTTATTACAATAAGGCAAGACTTACAGGGTTAACAAAAGCAATACTTGGGCGGAGCTTTACAAATCTTTGTAACAGCATATTTCTATTAAGCTGAACTAGCACTTTTTAAAAGCTAAAAGTTAAGTAACAGTAACATTATAATATTTAGCAAAACCTTACACAGTAGTAGATACTTCTCAAGGACACAACCACTGCACCCAGAACAATGGCTTCCCTGTCTTATCTTGCTTCTTGCTGTAGCTGATTTTTCAGCACACAGACACAGAGACACTTGCTGCTTTTAACTCAGAAAATGGTTAACACAGTTAAAATGATTACTTGACACAAGCAAAGGCTTAGCTATCATTCTGCCTTGTGGTCAGCTGCATTGCTAGGCCACAGGTCATGCCTTGTATTCAGCTGTAAAGCTAATACTTCTTAATAATCCAAATTATTGTTAACCTAACAGTATGCTTTCAGAAAACTATTTTATTTCAGGGTAATAACAAACCTGCACACTACAACTACATGCTGTGGATATGTGTAGACCAGTGTGCATGGTTTTGTTCTGGTATAAAAGAAGGGATTGCTAGTTAATGTGAGTTGAAACTAACACTTTCGTAAATGTTACTTTAGAACAGCAGGGCATGCCAAAGTACACCCCACCCTCCGAGTGCCATTCTGACCCCCCTTCCCCTGCCTGATCTGTTGCTCTGCTCTCCCCTCCCTGCCTTAGTGTTGTTCTCTCTGTTCCCTGCCAGATCTACCACATGCCACACAAAGCAGTTGCATGTACCATTTGTGATATGCATGCCCTGGCTTGGGTATCCCAGTTTAGAAGCTTCAAAAAGATTTGGTCCAGAACACAAAGCTTATATCTGTATCTGGACAAAAAGCTGCATTCTTAATACATGTTCAAATCCTAATTTGGATAAAAGTGGTTTAGTTTTAACTGGTTGAGTTAAATCCTAGGGAGGAGACCAAAGTTTATGTTACTAATACACATATTAAAATATATCAAAAGCTGGCAGCTTTGTCTCAACTATGGAAGAGGCTGGCACTGCTACTGCCAGTCTCCATGGAAACCCCAGCCCCATGCTATCACAGTGCAGCTGCTGCTGGGGTCTCCATGGAAAGCGCCCCTAGCCAAGCAGGCAGGGGCCGCTGGGAAATGGAGTCCACTGCTGGCCAGATCCAGCCCATGGGTCAGACTTTGCTCACTCCTGGATTAAGACTTAATGCCATCTCTGACTTCCACAACTGTGACTTGCCATTAGAGGGCTGAGTGATCAAAGCCAACAGCCAAGACTCTCTCCTCTGGCAGTGGATCTCCGAGGGTTGAGCTTGGTGAGGGCATGGAGCCCAAGGAAGCATGCCTCCCTGGGCACCATGGTCTCCCACTGGCTTCTAGCACAGACCCCAGGGGTTAACTAGTGACATCATTGACCCCCAGAGAAGCATGCCTACCTGGTTTCTGTGCTCTCACCATATTCAGTATTAGGCAGTAGGGCTGTGCAAAGCTTTGGGTGGCAATTCACCCTGATTCAGTGGTCAAAGCTCCAAATCAAACCAGAGGACCAATTAATAGGTCTGAATCAATATGAAGCTCTCTGAATCTTCAGAAAAGATTCAGAGAGCTTTGATGATTTGGACAGTCTCCAGTAGCTGCAGCCAGACTTGGAGCTGGTAAGTACTAAGGGTGGGGGAGAGGACCATGAGGGGACCCCCCATGGCTGCCCCACCCGCACCAGCTCCCAGTGCTTTAATAAAAAATCTCCACTCACCAGGTGCTGTCACACGGGGGGGGGGGAAGGGGCATGACCCCTGCTACCCACCCCCCTGCTGTATAGGGGGCTCTACATGAGCCCACCTGATACCCCATTGCTCCCCCAGCCCCCCCCATGGGTGCCCCACTTGGGCCAGGTCTGGCCCTTTAAGATAAAAAACGAAAACAAAAAAAACCCCCAGCACTCACCGCTCCTGCAGTGGCCTCGGGGGGCTCATGAAGGGCCCTGAATTCTGTCCCCCAAATCGGAATCCAAAGCGAATACTAGCCGCCTTGCACAAGCCTATTAGGCAGCCCTTTTCCCGCTTCTCTCCATCCCCAGGAATGCAGGAGCCTGGGGAAGGAACTGGGGCCAGGAATATGACTTCTCCCCTAGAGAGCTAAGCCTTTGCCTCACATCCGGGGAGCTCTCCCCTAGCCCTCCTGCAAATTCATCTGGCTAAGAGAGAGATGCCCAGATGCAGACAAAGGCTTAGCCCTCTGAAGGGAAGGTCATATGCCCGACTCCCAGTTTAAGGGCCTGGATCAAGTCTTCTGGGGTCCTTGGACCTGACATTTGGGATGGGGTCATACTTACCGAGGTGGATGGGGTGTTGGATTGAGATCAATACCACCCCTGGGCAATAGAGTTTGGGAGAGTGAAAAGTTTGCCATGCGTAGAGGGCCTGGGAGCTGTGCATCCTGGGAAGTTCAATTACTCAGGATTGGTTCCTTTATGTTCATGGAGCAGACAAACAACACCCTAACTTGATAGAAGGGATCAAAGATAACCCTCACCCAAAGTGATGCAACTTGAAGGCACTTAGACAGTACTTAGCACAGTTTAACACCCTTTAATATGTGGGTGCTCCTATTTTAAATGCCTTGAGAAGAATGACTTAAAGGTAACTTGTAATGCCACCCTAAGTCTCCTGCTAGCACCACTACTTGTTTCAGGGATCATGTCAGGTATAAGGGGAACTGTGCTGGCAGAAGTTTGTGGTGTAAACATAGCCCTAGTGTGTACACATGTATGTTGAGAACCACTTTGTGGAACTGTTCAACACTTCTTAGACTAGAAAGTAAGGGATACATAGCAAACATGTTAATGGCCACATTTTTAAACAGCACTTGGCACTCAGCCAAGGTGATATACTAAGTGTTAAGTGGCATTTAATAGCATGTTAATCAAGATATATTAGCTAATACTTTAGCTAAACATACCAATGGCTCCTAGTCTAAACAGGTCCTTTATAGATGCATACTTCCTTTTCAATTGTAGAAGCCCATAGTTTTCTTTGCTTACACACAAAGGTAGTACCACTTTTAATGTTCTGCTGTGGTTAAAAGCATTACAACCCTATGAATGCATCTTTTCTATTGGTATAAAAGTGCTTATATTCAAATACCGATTCCAAAAGAGGAAGGGAAATAACCTATACTGCTAGGAGGCATCTTTCTCCTGATAAAAAAAACTCTACCCACACTAGGGATTATTTCAGCATAACTATAAATAGTAAAAACCACAGCTCTAACCATTAAGTGGGAACTAGTGGCTGGGTCACTTCAAAGCAGGAATCCAGGGCACCTAGACACACCTGTACGCCATGTCCAGATCAGCGCACACGGGCAGTTTGCGGTGATGCAGACCTATCTGTGGTGCCAAAAACTGCACACGCTGAACATGTAGGCATTCAACACACTGCTAATTTGCAGCATAGTGGGGGTTTTTTGACACCAAGGGAGCCTACCTTAAAAAAAAAAAAAAAAAATCTGTGGCAGAAAAAAGCAAGGTGGTGCATGGGGCAGCATCATGTGCCACCTGAAACTTGAGCCTAGGGGTCCAGAGCAATGCTTTGGCTGCTGGTCAGGCTCTGTGCATCCACATCTCTGCCACTGGAGCCCCAGGAGGCCCCTGGGACCCTAGGTTAGGCTGCTGGGGCCAGCCCAGGTGCTGGCCTCAGCCTCCCCTACCATACCCAGAGCACTCCCCCCAGCCTGTTAACCCCACAGGTGGGTGCACATGCCAGGGCAAGAAGCAGCTGCACAAATTTGTGTCTGCTTTTTTTCCCCCTGTAGTAACCGCACACCGCTGCTTATGGGGACACAGCCACAGTGCGGTAAATGTTTTACGTACAAGTATGACAAAAACCTACAACAAGCCAGGAAAGAAGATGAAAGCCCTGGTCTCACTCCGTTCTTTAATTATTTTAATAATTCAATTCTTTTCATAGTTAGACCTACATGATTCACAAGTATCTCTCCATCCTATTCCTGATTTTCTTTTTGATCATCCTTGGCATCTCCTTAAAAGCATTTTTTGTACCTGACTAATCAATAAAAAAAAAATAAATGTTTCTTTTCCTCTGAAATAGCTTTAAAAAGTTTAACTTGGATGCAACAAAATCTACATCAGCTTTAATCCACAGAAAGGAAATTTAAACAGTGATGCCTGATAGGGCATCACTGAGGGATGCGGATAACCTGGAGAGGGTCCAGAGAAGGGCAACTCGTATGGTCAAGGGCCTGCAGACCAAGCCCTACGAGGAGAGACTAGAGAAACTGGACCTTTTCAGCCTCCACAAGAGAAGGTTGAGAGGCGACCTTGTGGCTGCCTATAAGTTCATCACGGGGGCACAGAAGGGAATTGGTGAGTATTTATTCACCAAGGCGCCCCTGGGGGTTACAAGAAACAATGGCCACAAGCTAGCAGAAAGCAGATTTAGATTGGACATTAGGAAGAACTTCACAGTTCGAGTGGCCAAGGTCTGGAACGGGCTCCCAAGGGAGGTGGTGCTCTCCCCTACCCTGGGGGTCTTCAAGAGGAGGTTAGATGAGTATCTAGCTGGGGTCATCTAGACCCAGCACTCTTTCCTGCCTATGCAGGGAGTCGGACTCGATGATCTATTGAGGTCCCTTCCGACCCTAATATCTATGAATCTATGATATGACTCGCCTGTGCTAAATCTAAAGAAATGGAACTCCTACTAGTGAAGCAGGACAGGAATTTTTCCTATTTAATTAATTCTTCCTCCAAGTCAGCAATATGGTGAAATTAAAAGACAAAATATCTTTGGAGTACAGTGGAGCAACAGTTGGAAGAGATGCATTATCTGATTGAGACTTTTTCAGAGTTAAGGCCAAATAAACCATTTAGATAAAAAGTTGAGTCTCCTTGAAAACCGGAAGTTAAAGACATTATTTTTTTGAGGAAAATACAATGTTGTTTGTTCTTTAAGCATTTTATTGCTTATTATTTTACATTCTTTATCTATCTTGCAGGACCTGGTGGCTATAATTTGGGGGAGAGAAGAGGGCAGTGTCTAATGCTCAGGGGTACCAAGCATCAAATAAAAGCTCACACTAAAATCAACAAGGTAAGCTGACAGCAGGAGAGGCTAAGTGAACTCTTCATATCACAACAGATGCAGGATCAAACATAGTAATTACACCGCACAACTAGATTGCATGGCAGTATGGTCTAGGGGATAGGGCACTAGATTAGAGGCTAGGCTCTCCCACCTGACTAGAACAGATTGCCTCACCTCACCAGATTGTTTGTCTTATCCATGCATTTTATAAATGCTTCAGGGCAGCTATTATTTCTTCATGTGTCTTAAAACCTCACTGCAAAAGGTGGTATAAAGTCAAGCTGTGGCATTTCAGTGTAACCCTAATAAATAATATATCGAAACAACTTGGTGGCTGGTGTTCAGTCCTTTTGTAATTTGTGCAAGAGCCAGCTGAAGCAGATTCAGATGGAACGTACAGTAGACTAGGGCTCAGTAGTACAACAAGCAAAGAAGATTACACTTGTGTGTGTCCAAAGCTGCAAGAATTTTAGCAGGGGTGGTCAGACATTAATGTGTAGTTTAAATATAGTTGTTATCCAAGTGTACACTCCAAAACCAAAAATACAGCAGTGAAACCCTTCAGACAAAGTTCTGCTGGCTTCAGTAAGTGCTTCCATTGACAGAAATTATTGTCTTCCTGCAAGAATAGTTACTACTCTTGATATTATTGGGATAGTGCCTAGAGACTCCAAACAAGGGTTGGGGGCTAGGCACTGTACAAGGATACCAACATAAATAGTATCTCTGTCTCAGGTAATTGACAGTCTAGGAGATAGGTGAATTAACAGGCTAATGGGATGGAAGAAAGACAAGGTAACAGTAGAGGGCTGCATAATTAGTACTCAGTGGTTACAGTCACAGCTGGCTGCCACCCATAGCCAATAGCAAATGGGATCAAGCCATAATTGTCCCACTGTACAAAGGACTTCAATGACATCTTCCATTGATCCCTATATCCAGCATAAGTTGTAAGTTTCCCTCCAATAAGTTTTTGCAAGTTCTGCTCTACAAACTAGGCACTTCATGAAAGGCAGATGTGTAAATATAGTCTATTAATATGGTGTGCTATGATTTACATTAGTTTGTTTGTTAAAGTTATCTCCAGGAGAGAAGGATCCATCTGCAACAGAAAGCTTTTAAAGGGGTTATTGCTTCAATTTATGCTACCACTATCTACCTTTTCAGTTTGTAGCTGCTATAGACAGAGTAGCTATTCCCTGGTTCCTCTTATAGTTAAAATATAGCACAATTTTGAGGACAGATCATATTTATTCTTCAGACTCTCTTTATGTATTCTCTTTAATGCTAAGTGATAGCTCACAAGGGTCATTGAAACAAATGAATTTATATTTTTATCAACAAAGTCCAAGGAAAAAATTAAAATAATTAAAAAACCTAGTATCACTAGACACACATGAAAACACAAAACCATAGAAATAGAAAATGCTAATGAAATATTAGCTGTGTGAGAATATACTAATGCTATCCAGGTAATAGCAAAGGGCCAAACAGCACAATTGCTCCTTCCAAGCTTCAGACAACAATGTCACTTACCCAATAGGTCCCAGCAAGGAAATAAGGGAGCATGAAGTACTGTTTGCTTTCCTGTGTGGCTGACCTATATTATGGATAATATTATAAGAGGATAAGGGAGAACAGATTGTTACCCTCAAGTTCTACTGAAAGGAAGACTTTGGGGGGGGGGGGGGAGAGGGGGCAGCACGGGCAGGCATTTGAACTTTTTGGCTCTGCTTGGTCAATGCTCCACCAAGTACAATCTCAGCTCATAGAAGGGAGAAAGCAATTTGCAACAGAGAGTCTGTCTTAGATTAGTGACCCCTTTGCACAGCATAGAAGGTAGAAATCAAGTTGTAATATAATCTGCATCTTACTCCTGAGACAGCATGCATGGTCTTTTCTCAGTGCTGGGCATACCCGAGTCAGGAATAAAAGCATCCGCAGATACAAAGTGCTGAGCGTTCACTGAAGAGGTAGAAGGATTTGATATAGCTTTCAAATTAGAGGATCTTCCTTCAGGATACAGACAGAAGGCCACAGGGTACTGATGGGATATTTAGAGGAGCTGTTAAAAACTGTTTTTTGTGAGAATGCAAGGCAGAAAGAGAGAGAAATTTGTGACAGCAGCAGGCTCTGGATCTGAAGTTATTGGAAGGGCTCCGATTCATTCTAGTGGGTTTTGGATCAAGGAAAAGGCCCTGGATAAAACAGACATGAACCCAACCCCTGCCACATAAATTCTTTCCTGTATAACTGGTTTTAGAGACAAGAAACTAGGGCTGCTTCCGAGGGCCTCACTAGATTAAGCCGATACTTATCATCCAAAGTGTGGGTAAAAGTAGCTCATGCCTTAGACTCTGTATTAGTACCCTATGAGTCTAACACATTTCTGCCTGTCCCTCTTTTGAACAGTGCTCGTACCTTTTGAGCACAAATATATATATTTTATCATTATATGTCCATTTAGGTCCCCCTCACATGATCCTCTCCAGCTTTTCATGTTACCCATCCCGCCTACCATCGTACTTTGATACAAGTTTAACTCATAAGCTCTTTATAATATGGTACTTTAAAATTTCTTCACTGACGTCTCTCCCTATACTTACCCCACAAAATGGGTTTATACAGAAAACTCATTTAACCACAGTCACTCCTACCACTTCATAATGTTTGAACACCAGCCCACATAAATTAGTATTATTAAAACTGAAGTGAGCATTAGTTCAAATGGTCAAGAAGTATTAAATAACTTCCTCTTTCTCCTGCAAAAATCAGCTCCTGTGCTTTTCAGCTAATTCTTCTCCCTTTGATTGCTTCTCCAATTTCTTCCCTGATTACACACTTTCAGATCAATTAAACTCCTTGTGGTAATCCTGTTTCTGTCATCTAACAATATTGCTTCAGGAGAACTGAAATAGAATTCCCAAGCAACCTTAATTGTTAATTATGATGTCACTCTGAGCAACATACACACAGACCAAGTCTCTCAAAAACCCCACAGCACAAGCTTAAAACTAAAACACCATGATAGTATAAAATGAGCAGTTATAGTAGCAGTAAATCATAGTCTTATTGTATTTGGCCAATTCTCCTGAATTCAAAGTAACTTTGATCTTTATGCTTCAAACTGCATTCATCCATAAAAAACTATTCTGCTCCAAAAAATTCTTGTCTTGAAATGAGGGTATGCATCCGTTAGTAAAGAAATCAATATTCTACCATTATGCTTTTTGCATCAATCAGAATATTCCAAAAGAATACACTGGCACATAAAATCCAAGAACTTATTAATTTAACCACTGAACGGCCTAGTGAATTGTATACGCTTGTCAGTTCAATAGTCATGATGGACAGCAAAGATGACCATTTTAAAACAACAGTGATCAGAAGTGTAAAGCTAAGCAAAGGCTTTTCACTTTTCTTGTCATTCAATCCAGTTGCCCCAGGTATCTAACTAAATTTTGTTGTGTTTTTTTAAAACTTGGCAAACAGTTTCCGCAGAAGCAAGCTTTGCTGGAAAGAGCAAGAGCCAAGCATGCTAAACCAAGCTTAATCAGCTAGCTTCAGCCTAGAGAAAGCCATCATCTTGGATGTTGCAGTGTGCACAACTCTGGGTCTGTTCACTGTCATATACTGAGAGAATGAGGAAGGGGGATATACTCTGCATACCCACTATTCAAAAGGCCTCTACTGGATCCAATGGATTTTGAGTCCTAAAAATCTATCACTGTGGCATGGACTACCAAGGAACAGGGAGAATCAACTGGCTAAGAAATTTGGGTAAAAAAAAAAAAAAAGTCAGATAAGTGTGTTTTCAGGCTGAGCTCCTGGAACAGTCTGTCTGTTCATCCTCCAAAGACCTCATGAGACTACATTGATGAGCAAAAGGACGGGTTTGGGTATGATTTACCACATTTTTTCCCCCCACTACTATTAGCTATTTTACATACCCACAGATCTTCCTTATTAAACTAGCCCGTTTAGCTTGAATGGGATCTTCTTTCCAATAAACCACAATTTGTAATAAAGGTGCATAAACAGGTTGTTGCTTCATCTTAGACTGCCTTGGGATGTCCAAGTGGTAGTTATTCACAAGAGAAAGTTTTCCCTTTGAGCATGCCTCCTGACAAGAGAGTTATGATCGTGACGTGTCGGGGTGGAGGGGGGGGAGGGGGAAAGAGAACATGCCCTCCCCATATTTCTGTGCCAACAGAAAGACAGGCACAGGGCTCCAGCCTGGCTGGAGCCAGCACCCAGTGGCAGCATGGAATTGTACTCTCCACACACACCCCCAACAGCACTTATGCATTGCCTATGTGTCACAGATATCCAATACCAATATTAGATTCCCATAAGGCCACTGGAACTGTACCCCAAGACTATTCAGAAACAAAACTGACTGATGAATATGGCAGAATCCTCATAATGAGGCATTTAATATTGAGAACAAATAAACAGTGCTACATGCATGTGCAATTCAAGGTATGTATTGATCTCATCTACATGACTTAAATAGTTTGAGACATACTCATGGGCCAAGCTACACCATGTCACAGCTTGATAGGGAATGCCACTAAAAAATGTGCCTTACTGACTCATTGCTGATTTCACACACTGAATAGTGAAAAAATGAGTTATTCAGCTTGTGCTCAGGGTCACTCTCAGGATTGTAGTTCCAGTTAGGGTGCTTGACATCACTGAGTGTGCCCAGTTCCACATTAAGGGAAGGAGCAGAACATTTTGACATGTGCTGTGCACAGGGAAAGAGCAAGTGGGGATCCCTAGCATGCTCTGGAACAATACAAACACTCTCCCACCCCCACCCAAGTGATCATTTCTCTCCACATACCATATTGTTATAGCAAGTGGCACAGGAGTAGTAGATCAGAAACATGTGGAATCTCCATTTCCTAGGCCTTGACCCAGTACAGTATTTATGCATGGCACTTACTTTTAGATATCTGTCCAAACCCTGTTATTTTTAAATGAGACATAAAAATGTGCTTATATGCTTTGCTAAACTGGGACCTCAGAACTCAAAAGGGAATGACACTGGAAATGCATTGCTCTATTTTTTTTTTTTTTTATTATTACTACTACTACTAAATAGGACCACTACTTCACTTTTTCTACAGTCCTGGCACCTTAACAGTCTACCTGGGAGCTGTTTCCCCAGCTTTCCTCCTCAGAACTCATTGCTATTCAGTCGAATTTACCCTGCAAGACCGGAAGAATTTTAATGCTTCATCACTGTTAGTAGTAGGAGTCTTAAGGGTGCATTACCCACACCACCTCCAACAATGAAACACCATGACATTTTCCTTTAAGTCGTAACTTCCAAAATCTAAATCCTTCCATATTTTTATTTCAAACTTTAAGCTTCTTTGTTCAGAAAAAAGTTTAACCTGATCAAAAGTTACTGGATTTACTGACAATTATTTTTTTTTGATGAATCCTCACTGTTGTCATATTCATCCAAGGTAACTTTTCTAATACCTTTTTTCCTGAAAATGTAAGAGATGTGGATGTTATAACAAAGAGTTTAGATTTATAAAAATGATACCACAAACATTGGCCTTGGAACTGAAGCTGCCCTTTTGAGCAGCTAATATTTGAAGAGCACATCTCATTAGTAAGAAACAGAATCTGCCATAAGATGAAGATCCTTCTCTACTAGCGTAACAAGAGGTCAGTGAGGGGCTAACTTCAACATTTTCCTCATTCGTAGTGCAATGGCAGCACTCAGTGAAATCAACCCTCATCTCACTTTGAATTCTATTATCTCCAGCATTAACATGTTTATCTGACATTAGGGACACCACTGATCAGACAGTACGTGAAGTGTCTCATTTCAACTTGGCTCTTTTTATAATTCATAATTTACCTAATGTACTTTCCTCATCCTATTCCCATTGTATCCAAGTGCCTCACAAGCTGCAATGCATTTAACCTCACAACACCCATGGGATGTCAATCCAACCCACTTCGGCATGAGGTAGAGGTCAGTTGTTTGCTGACCTGTCCACCTATGGAAGGTCAGGCAACTTCATTCCCATTTTATTCATGGGAAACTGCTCTAGAGAAAGGCTAAAGACCAAATCCATAAAAAAGACTTATGCTCCTAAAATAAATTTAGATGGAATTTAGGGACATCTTTATACATGCTCTGGGGTGGTAGATGAGGGGCACTTTAATTAAAGCAGCTTTGGGGAGTGGTTCTAATTAAAGCACCTACAGCAACTCATATATTCAACATCTTGCATTTTCAAATGCTGGCGGGAGCGCTTTATCTAGAACTTGTTCAATAAGCTTTAGTTAAAGCACACTCACCACCATTTTAAAGCATGGGGACACCAAATACCTGAAAAGCTGAAGCTGCTGGAGCATGCCAATTACAATGCTCCAGCAGACTTGATTAATTGAGTCTAACAATTAATCAAGTCTGCTCCAATACACTGCAATTACAGTGCCTCAGAACAGGTGTCCAACACCTCTTCAGGCACCACAGGTGCTTAACTCCAAGAAGGCAATCCTCAAAAGTCCCATTTAATTCCAGAGACACCTGCAGCTGCTTAAGTTTCACCAGCAAAATTCTCTTGGAGTCTGAAGCATTTGCTTTTGCCCAAAACTACCATGGCATGACAGGGCTGAACAATTCAGTATCTACCTTATGTCTAAACCTGAGATCCTCAAGCTAAACAATCTTCTATCTGTGTCCTATACAAGAGCATGCCACATCTACAGGGTTAGGCTCTGCAAAAAACACAGGTGTATCCACTTCTAATATTTGAAACCACACTTGACAGAAAAGATGAAGATGCTCTGAGCTTGTATTACCTTCCACCAGCTAAATTAGTGCAAGTCAGCCATGATTCTTTCAGAGTTCAAAACAAATTGTTTGCTTGACTCTTTGTTACTTTAGCACAAAACATTTGGGTCTTTCTGCCCATGACATTCAAGTAAGAAAATCAAAACAAACTTGCCATTTAGGTTCAGGCCTCAAGTTCTTCAGTAACTCCCAATAGCAGCAACCTCCTTCAGCTCCTTCTCCTGTCTCAGCTAGGGCCATTTTCAACTGCTCCCAGATAGAAATCTGCCCAGAAGTCTGATTCTCCTTCCCACCTGCATCTTATTGCCAAACAAGGGCTAGCTGCCCTTTCTAAATCCTTAAAGGGGCTTTGCACCATCACAGATGCCACCCCCCTTTATATAAAAGTTTAGTGGTAGATGATTTAAATCATTCCCAGAAGGATTCAAATCCATAACTTTTTCCTAAGCAGCAGACTAATGGCTGTTTTATACTAGGGGAAGTTTGTATCCTCCTCTTGCACCTGTTCCTTCTAAAGAAAATAATTCAAGATTTACTGGACCAGCAAGACTGAACATTGCTCTAGCTTATGGCTTAGGGCTTCTACCTGGAAAGGAGGAGACATGGGTTATGGCCCTTTTTCCATGTACTGTTTATGCTTTTTGTATTAGAGAGTCAATGAATAAAAAATATAGAAGCAACCTTGAAGCAAACCTTAGTCATTCATTGCAGCAACACAATATGAGTGTTACCAGAGTTAAAGTTTAGATTATGAGGTTCTAACTGTGGGGTCTCTAATGGAAAAAATAATTATATGACAATTTAGTTCAAGTTGAACATTGGTCTGCACATACCTACATCACCTTGAATTAAAAAAAAATAAAATAAAATACACCTATTTATGATACAAGAAAGAGATAAGATAAAATATTTGCTTGAGAAATATTCTAAAAGGCTAAAGGGAAAGACAGTAAGAATCACTGCATATAAATAAAACAAAACTTTATCTGGCATGACAATTAAATGTAGCAGACCTTTTTGTTCAAAAATGAAAGAGGAAAAAATAGAACAATATTCCTATAGCTCAAATACAAGGTATTTGAGGGGGGCGGGGGTGATTTGTGATCCAGCGGATTTAGCAACATATTTTTAAATGAAACATTTGTGGCTAAATCCAACAGATTGCTTAGGAAGAAGAAAAACTACCTCCTGCTTTTATGCTGGTTTGTGATGCAGCCAGTTAGCAAATCACACAGTGTAGTAATAGAAGGGAGAAAAAGAGATGGGAGGAAAGGTGTCTCATTAAAAAATGATGCAGACCTGCATAAAAAAAAAGACAGAAGGAAAGAATTAAATTAAGAAAATTGTAAAATACTTGAAAAAAGGAAGAGAAGAGAAATGCACAGAAAAATAGGAACAGAGAAAGGAGAGAGAGGGCCCAAGAGCCAGTAAATACATGAAAAGAAGAGCATTAAATATATTTATCAAGACTTAAGAACCAAAGCAAGGTAAGTAATGGTGAGAAAGGAAGGAAAATGAAGTAAAAGAACTATTGCAACAAGGATCGCAGCTAACCCAGCTGCAACACCACAAAACAAAACATCAATATCACACCAATATTTCCCTCAACAACACATTCCTCTTTGAAGACCTTTCCATCATAAGAATGACATCCTCCAAGTGAAACCCCTTTCTACTCAAAACTCATCAACCAACCAATATAGGCCATAAATATACAACAGACAAACCTTTAAAAAATAAAAGCAAATAAAAATAGATGAATAACATCATATAAATAAACATTAATAACACAACTAACCATTAGCAGAGATTGCACTCCCAAAACAGAGAAGTGGCAGGGACTTTACAGATACAAGTGAAGGGTGGTATTATAAAGCCAATATGTAGGCAGGAAGACATCAAAGACTGTAGGTGAAACTCTGTGCTGGAAGTTCTGCTTAGGAAAGGGTGCCATGGGAAAACACACGTAAGCCTCCTAGTTGTACTGCAGGAGGAAACTGCCCTGCTCTCCTGCCTTAGTTATGCAACTGGAGAGGAAAGGGCATAGCAGGGGGAGCTAGGTTATATATTAGTTTAGTTAGGCTATTGTACCCTCCTCTGCCATTACAGCATCTCATAAGCCTGACTTCTTCCAAAAACCCCCTACTATTCTGTTAAGAATTTTAGAGGAAAGATGATGCTAAACATGGGATACGAGAGCTTTCCAGCCTTACCACGGATTCACTCTGAAACCTTGGGCAAGGCACTTAAACACTTTCTCTTGATTTGCCCTGTTTAGATACTAAGGTGTTTCAAGGAGAGGCGGGAGAGACTCTGTCTGCCTATGTATTGTCTAACACAGCACAACTGGGTCCTTATCTCAAAAGGAACCCCTGGATGCAACAGTACTATAATAGTACAGCTAATATTAATGTGATACTGTATCAGTCACCTTAGCGGCCAACAGCAAACAGTGGTGCCATCACCTGCTTGCCACAGGGTAATTCTCTACAGAAATTCAGGGAGTCAAAATTATGCCAGCTTAGGTGCATCAACCTATTATTACTGACTAGTGGACTACTCACTAAAACAAGAGCATTCTGAATGATGTGTCACAACCGTTTTAAGAAAGCAGAGACACTTTTCACAGATAAAAACTTTTCCAAATAAAGTCTCCAGGGTTCCATTAACATTTCCTAATAGACAATGTATCATGAGCTTAAAAAAACCCAACTTGTGCATCTTGGATCTAAATGAAGAGCAAGTTTAAAAAACAAACAAAAACCCCCACACCCTATCATACCACTTAGCCTGTAGCAATTTCTAAATTCTTTAAGCTCAGGAAACAGATGAGGTGCTCCAACTATGAGGTAACCGTGCAAAGGAAGAATTACAAAACATCCTTGTAAAAAGGTTTTTCTTACAAGATGAGATGTAGAGAGGATTTTGAGGAAATAGAGGTGAGAATGGGACAATAAGAAAGTGACAGCACTCTGAAAATTATGCTCTTATTCTGCTGTTCTCATTGAACCTCTTTCAATTCTACACAGCAAAGTAGAGCATTTAGTTCTTGTTGCCCTAGGCTAGACTGTCATTTTAGGTACAGATCTTGGGAGGAGGAGAGGGAAAAGGAGGGAGGTGAACCATGAGTGCTGTGTATACTGTGCCGTTCTAAGAGAAGCAGTGACTCATACCTTTTTCTGCATCACAGTTCCCCATCTGTTTTCAATTTGTTCTGAAGAGGCAGCTAGTTCACAATTTTGTCTACACAATAGTATTTGTGAGCTCAGCTGAGCTGGCCAACAGATTAAGAGGTGAAGCAAAACCTCTGACCCTAAGGAAGAAGGATGTGAAGCACTCACTTAGGATTCAAAGTCTAAGTAGCCCACACTTTGTATAAGGAAGATTCTTATTATATCATTGGGTGCGGGTTCCATTCACAACATAGGTGCTTTTAATTTTCATATTTTTTTTCTTAGCTAAATAGCATTTATTTGGAGATGTCTTCTAAGAGAGAAGTGTTCTGGTGCTCCCATCTAATAACATTTTTACTGATTGTTTTCTTCTATCCCTAGTGCTATACAGTGATTGTTCACACTTTACCCCAGGCTTTAAGCAGACCTTGTAGTTCTACTTAAAACAGTGCTTATTCAAAACAAATCAAATATTAAACAGATAATGATGAGTAAAAAATAACCCACTTAGTGCCTTCAGTGACTCCTTCCTACTCAGGGTGCATTGCAAAACTCAGAGATACTTGTTTGAGATTCAGCTACAGGGTGCATACCACTCTGCTTCTGCTTATTAATATCCAGATGACCCAAAAGCTGTTGAAGAACTGACACTGACTGGGTCCCAATCCTTGCAGCCCTTCAATGATACATGAGAAATTGGTAAGGAAGAGTTTTGAACAACTGTGAAAAACATGCAATTGCTTAGCTGCATTTGATAAGGTGTCAGGAAGGCTAGTGTGTGAACTTTGGGGTTCCAGCTTAAGTTTATCTTGATTAAATAGCTAAATGGACACTACATGAGCAGAATCAGGATTTACTTATTATCATCCTCTCCTGTTGATTCCCAGGTTTATAGTGCCATCTTTCTCACTTCAAGCAACATTTGTAGATCAGTGTAGTGCATGTGAATGTAATTGAAAAAGATACCCTCTAGTCACATGTAACTCAAGGCACTAGGGAAATATAAATAGGCCTATTCTCTCCCTAACTACGTGCTTGTAATTCTGATTTGTTGCATTGAGAATGTCCACTAAATATAGACAGGTGTTTCTTCTTTTTGCATTCCCTACTTGAAAAACACAGAGAAATCTTCAACCCAATCTTTTTGCATAAGGCAAATATTTTTAGCTTATTTTATTCTGCAAGCAACCACAGGGGCATCCCCCTTAAAAATAGAGCGTTGGCTGTTAATATCTTTTGTGTTGTTCCACTGGTATACAGCTCAAAGTTAGCAAAAACAGCCAATTCGTGTACAGCCAGTCCTAAGTACTGTAAAGCCTTGAACGTCAGCTCTAAGCATCCCCTTTTTACCCATCCCTGCACTGCTGTCCTGACTGGACCCACCATAGCCAGCATAGAGGACCCTGATTCCCCAGCACAAGGCAAATCTAATCTCTGCTCAGGAAATTCAAAGCAGCATAATGGCTTTATACTTACCTCCTCCTTGAATTCTCCCTGCCTGCTCCCTCTCACAACACAGGGTTTCTTTGTAAAAGCATAGACAAAATGTCACTCAGTTCATCCTTCACTCCACAAGTTGCTGGGCATAACAAGCTCCTCAGGCTGCTCGAAATAGCAGTGTGAAGAAAAACCTGCTGCTGGCCAGACTGAGGTGTTTGGGCCAAACCAGAGACTATTCAGCCAGTGATATAAGGCAGTTTTATGCTTATTTTATATTTTCTCACAAATCACACATCCTCCCCCCACCCCCCATAAGACAGGCCCCCTATTTTTGGCAGGCAGAATATAAAAAATATAAAATTATGAAATTTTATAAATAATAGGAAATAGTTTGGGTACTGCAGCAGGAACTTCCAGGTATGGCAAGACAGCAGACCTTTGAAGGGGCAGTAGCAAGACTCCTCCTTTTTTACTTAAAATATTTTTCTATAGAAGTTCCTGTAAATAAAGAGTTGTTTCCATACCACAAGTCTCATTAAGACAATACAGACTGCATGTCCCATATCACTCACTCTCAGCTTGTTCAGTAGTTCTTCAGCCAAGAGCTACTGCCCCACCAGCAGCTGTGACAGTTAACACTAGACTCCTTTTCTGTTTGCAGCCCCAAGGTGAGGAAGCAACTACATGTCACAGCATCTGCTTACTCTATTCTACTTTGCTTCTATTCCAGCAAAGAAAAATCAGCTTGTCTACTTCAGATTAATAGATTTCATAGATTTCATAGGCATTAGGGCTGGAAGGAACCTCGCGAGATCATTGGGTCCAGCCCCCAAGATGCCCATTCCTATTTTGGACAGCTAGTTTTGAAGAAAAAAGGTGTATATGGTATGTAAGTAAATGCAGTAGTTTTATTTCTGCAGTTTGACATGCCATATACAGTAGAAAGTTTCTACATTTGCTTACCCACTGGTATTGACAATTTTTAACTCAAAGACAGTTTTGCTTGATGCAGGACTGAAGCAGAATTAAATTTGGTCCGTTTATCATTCTTCCTGTTTCACTTCCTATAAAGAAAAATGAATTTCCAAACATGCCTTGTGGTAAAAGGGAAAAACACTGTGAGCAACAATTATAATTCTAATTAAGGAGTAATATCAATGAAATGGGAAATTGTCATAGATAATAATCTCCAACTGTTATATTAAAATAGCAAATGATTTGACATTTTAAAACTTTTGAGTAAATTAAGCATTTGAGAAAATTACTCATAAATGGAAAGCAGTAAATATCTGGAAGTGATTGAAATAGCTATAGTTTCACACCCCCCTCCTCCCCTTTGCCACTCTCCTGCAAAAAAAAGAGGGGAAAAAAAGAACAACACACACACAAAACCGTAATCAAGTAATTTCAGAAACGTTCATGTTCCACATACATTGCTCTACAGCATTACTGGATGCATTGCTCTTTTACAAAAGGATTATCTTTATGCCAAGAGGCCCACACACATTAAAGTGGACCAAATTAATGAAAGCTGCTTATCAGCCCTGACAGAAACAGGTAGGTCTTCCTTGAGGCCAAACTTTTATGATGTTTATGTATGGAAGGAGGATGATGAAGAGACCCAGTAGCATCATAAAAAGAAATGTGGGATTCTACTGTGCCTATACCTTAAATGTACCAAACTGGGCAAAGGTTGTAAAGGGGGAGGGATGCAAGGAATTTTTCTTGTCTCTATCGTCTCTATACCTGGTGTCAATTACAATTACAGAGCTTGGTTTTTTGCAATGTGAAGTCAGTTAATCTCTGATGTTTGTCTCTTGAACAGGGGGCTTGGACACAGCTCTGTCCCTTCACCATGGACCAACCCAGGCCATCAGAACACTAAAAAACACTCATTAGTAGCAGCTCAACAGATACCCTTGCCATGAACTGTGGGTAGGAAGCATCAGGGAACTTTCCTGGGATGGTGCAACTCCAAATAAAACTCTACTTGGAACAGACTGTGCAGAGATTACAGACTCTCAGTGATGAAAAACGTAGACCTGTAATTGAGATTTTATTTCTATGATATCAAGCAATGATACAAAGTAGATGTAATCATTTTACTGATGGACATTTATATGCTAGAATGACATTTGCACGTTGTACCATTGCCAGCTTTGATGATATCCAAAAAATAAATGTACTGCAACTATACCTAAGTTAAGTCTGATGTTAAAATTTAAAAGACACTTCAGAATGAGATTCAGGCAAATAACTTGGAATTAATAATTTATATTACAAATGTCACCTTACTTTTCAGATATTGTCTTCCAGCAGACTGAAGCTTTCCGTAAATGTATTCATCATTCAAAATTATTTGCCAAATAACTTCTAATAACAATTCTGGATCTGCAGATAGCTTGCAGAACTGTCTGTTCATTTTGTACTTATTGAAATTTAGGGTATGGACAAATATACAATGTAGCCACTTGAAAATGGAAGAGAAAACTGCTGCTCAGGAGCATGTAGTAGCTGTTATGTATGCTCTCTTACATCTATGTGATCCTGTAGCAACTACAAGTTGGCTAAATACCCTAACTTTGACCCTGCAAAAAGCAAGGTTAAAGTTGAAGGAGTCTTGCTATAATTATATTGCTACAAAATCATGGAGATGTGACAGTTGCATCATAACATCTTTTATGCTCCTTTGACATCAATATAATTGTTACATCTGTCTACACCCTTAGGCTATATCCTCTTTGGGCATATAGAGCACCCAGGCTTTGTTCAACAACATATGTATGAATTATGAGCAACCTACAAGTAAAAACATGAATACTTGCACCAAAAAGTCATTCTCTTTCTATGCACATTCCTTCAAGTAAATTTGTTCACTAGAACAGCCTTCAAAAGATGTCAATTCAGGAAAATTTTAGAGTGTCTAGCTAGCAGTCAAAATGAACATAAAAATAGCAGGAACACAGACAATTATTTTTAAAATCTGAATAAATTTTGTGGAAGAAAGTGTAAAAACATCTGTTGTGCTAGATAAATATCCATCAGTACAAACAGCTGAGATTAAATTAGGAAGTCCTTAAGTATAAACATGACCACACAAAAATTCTCAAGTGCCTTACTATTACTGTGCTTATAATATTTTTGGATAAACCTATAGACCTTAATAATTTGCTTCATTGCTTCATGTAAATATGATGGCTATTCATTGATGTACCTTCTACGGTACTAAGTAATGCACCAGTGTACAACACAGAGGATGTGTCTACATGTGCAATTAATGCAAACCAATACATTCCGGCATTTATTGCACCAGAGTTTACTGCTCTCAGGCACACTGTTTGAATGGGTGCTCAGGACTACAGTATGTTGAGCCAGGTCGGAACAGTCCCAGCTGGCAGAGGACCCAAGTTGTCAGCCTGCCAATCCGGGACTGCTCATCCTGGCTCAATGTGCTGCAGAAGGGCTGGCTGGGGCACAAGGGTGCTTCACTGTGCTCCTAGCCAGCAGGTAACCCCTGCACTGAAGCACCCTCATACCCCAGCCAGCCAGGGCAGTGTTTATACATGCACTGCTGCAGAGTTTTTTACTCCATAAATAAAAGTACTATCCTGCTGTGAAGTAAATTAGTTTACTCCAGCCTAATAAAGGTGCACATAGAGATGCCAAGACATTTATTATGCAGCTAATTAGTCTACTGTGCAGTAAACATATTGTGTAGACATGCCCAAAGATAAGCTGCAAGGGCTTCAGCTGCTGGATCTACTAGCACTAGCCCAAATAAGTACTGAGATAGATAGATAGATAGATAGATAGATAGATAGATAGATAGATAGATAGATAGATAGATAGATAGATAGATAGATAGATAGATAGATAGATATCTCTTTCTTTCTCTCTCTCTCTCTCTCTATATATATATATATATGTCCCCAAACAAGCCTGTAGTCCCAGAGCACTCAAACAGAAGCAGCCTGAAGCTGTGCCCAGTCTGGATCCAGGTCCTTCAGTCCATAGTCCTGGCTGATGAAGCCAGTGGGATCCCAAGCTCCACTGTGCAGCCTTCCTATGTAAGGCTGACCAGACTCCACTTGCAGGCATTGCAAAGATTGCCTCTTCTTATCACTCTGGCTGCAAACTTCCTTGTCTGCTTGCTTCATTTTTGGCCCTGCAGCCCTGGGGGGTTTCAGAAAGCTGTAGTCCAAATTAGCAGTCATCACAGATCTGCAGACTGTACCCTGGTTCCATCCATGGTTACACACATTACTCATTACACAGCTAAAAGCTTAAACAAAGTGAATCATCTAACATAGTGTAGCACCCTTTTCAAAGGAATCCTGTTTATTCATGCGAGTAGGTAACTTACAGTTTTCTTGGCTGTGACCCTTCCAAGGTACATCTCATTAGAAGCCCCTGTGCATTGTCTCCCTGCTACTGGTAAAACACTTCCTGAGGAACTCAGGACAGCAGACTACTCCAGCCAGGATGTTCTTGAAAATAGCACCCCCACAAGTCCACGCTGTATACAGTTGTTCTCCAAACAGACAGTATCCCCTTTTCAAGCCATTTGTCAGAGCACACGGCTCACTTCCAAGAGTGATCCCCAGTGTCTAAGGCAAAGATTCTCAATCAGTGTGTTGCCAGTTCCTTGGAAGGGTGGTATGAAGTGTGGGAAGATAAGACTGGTGTGAGAAGATAAGTGTAGAGTCAGATTTGTCCCTGCCTGGCCAATGTTGACTTCCAGGTATATTCTGAGAAACAAAGAAGGTATGAAGAGCCAGTCCCACCAAAATTAAACACTCAGAAACATAAATGTAGATAAATTTTATGAGCAAATTTAATAATGAAACACAGAAATGATATAAATGACTAAATAGTACAGATAAGGCATGTCAAGCAAATGATTAAAATTTTATAAAGTGCATATTCATCTTAAGAAATAATCTTGTTAATATTTGAGAGAATTTAAAATGAACTTCTTTCACTCCTAAAATCTTTAAAAGCCTGTAACATGGCCAGCCCATTAGGAAAAAAGACTTTTCACCTAAGTTTCAAATTAAATTATGGAAGAGCTCTTATTTTAGTATCTCTGCAGATGGACTACACAACAAGAACCATAGTTAAATGCTGAAAAACAAAGATTCTGAGATCAGCCCAGATTTTTATACTCCATGGCTTGGCTAAAATATCAAAAAAGCTTACTAAAAAAGATAAAAAAGAAAAAGAAAGGCATTCCTAATTTGTGTTACTCTAATTAATATTCATGGACCTATTTTTATCCCCTATATAAGCTATAACATCTAGAATTAGTTTTGTGTAACCATTAAATGCACTTAAGCAACTGTTAATGGGACTTCTATTTTTTTTCCATTCTGTCTTCCTTCAATTTTCTAAAATAACTCACACTTTGTGACATCCTCTGGCCTACCATTTATTTGGCCTCTTTTCTTACTCAAAATTTGGTCAAATGACTTCAAGATAATGCTATACCATATCGCCATTAAGCAATTTAAAGTCTATTGTAGTCAACACCCAGCCCATGGTCAAGATGTGGGAAATTTGGTGGCAGAAGAGTGGTACCACTCCCCTGATGCAAAATTTCTGGACCCATGGGGAGCCCCATGCGCAGCATGCTGGATGGGGCACCTGATCCCAATGTGCAAGGCAAGATAAGAGTAGCACTGGATTTCAGGGCCCAATCCTGAAGTAAGGGGTGGAGCCTGGCCCCCAGGACCCTATCCCATCATGTTGGGAGTAGGAGGGAGCAGTGATGAGCCTGTAGGGCTCAATCCCAGCAAATGGGAGATGGGGGGTGGTGATACTGGGCCCCAGTATGGTCCAATCCAGATGCACAGGCCAGGAAAGGGCTGGTGTTGGGCCCCAGGACCTGATCTAGCCATGGACTGGCCCCATGCCACTCATCTATCTTGAAGAGTCAAAAAATTGAGCACCATTGGTCTAGACTCCCAATACCTAGACCTGCTTTAAGGAGATAAGTACTTTCAATTTAAATTAGTTTTGAAATTGGGTGCCACATAATTTACAAAAGTTATGGAGGGGTGCCTTGGGTTCATAAAGGTTGAGAACCATGGCTCTAAGGCATTTGGCAAGACCACATTTCCATCACTTTCAGGCAGAAAACCAAACAACCAAGAGAACACCCCCCCCTCCCCCCACCGGCATCATATTGTTGATAGTGATGCCTTCCTTGTGGTATGAATGGAGGCTAACTTTGGTATGATCCTTAACTATACTGGCTTCTAGACAGAAATCCACTCACCTAGCCTCATGGGTGTGTTAAGACTAAACTAGTTTACACTAATGTATAGAAAAAAGTCTTGAATCAGATTTTCATTTACTTAGGAACAAAGAGGTAGCTAATTAAAAGCCTTCAGGCATCCCACTTGGACCACATCCACCCTGTAAAACCAAAGTTCAATAGAGTGAAATCTGAGATGAAGGGCTTTTTTTTTGGCTTTTTGCTTAGATTCATCACACTAGACCTCCATTCAATAGTTCTGTGGCATCTGTTAATCTGAGGCATGAGGAGTAGTGTTAAACTTCCTAGAGCTACACATGTTTAAGTAGTGCTGAAGTGCCTTTCTGATTTGGATCGCTAATCTTGGAAACATAGAATTACTGGCCTGAGGAAAAATTTGCCAACACAAGAAAAATCTAGATGCAGAGGGTGCATTCACATGAGTGCACATGTGCATTTCCCCAGGGACAAATAGCAGTGGCACCCCTGCTTGAGCACTTTGGCACGTGGCAAATTGCCCTAGGTGAGGTGGGTGAGGTAGGGACCAGCACCTGGGTCCTGGGGGCCTCCTGGGGCTGCAACAGCAGTGATCCAGGCATGTGGAGCTCTGGCCAGAGCATGGCTCTGGCTGGCCAGGCTCCAGTTTTGGATGGTGCATGCTACAGCCTTGTGCATCACCCTGCTTCTTTTGGCATTTCTTTTTTTTGGATACCAGGATTTCCCAGCATCTAATTTTGGCTCTGTGCTGCAAATATGCACTGCAGAGAACCTTTTGATGTGTACTGTGCACATTTTGCAGCACCTCAAAAGCCTTTAAGGTGCCACAAAATGCATGTTCCTGTTCCCCTGGATGTGCCCAGAGAGCACATCTAGACATGCAGGCATGTGCAGTTTGCATTGCTGTAAACTTCTTTGTGATGCCCCAAACCACATGTGAAGAATGTTAAAACATACAACACACACACAACAAGCGTGCATCAGCACACACGGAGGCTGGACTGTTCAGAGCAATACTTTTGCTGCCACCCAGGCCTCTGTGCTGCTTGACCTGTGTTCCTGCTGCTCCAGGCCACCAGGTAAGACTGCTGGGGCCAGCAGTCCGTATGGGTGCTTTTTATGGTTTTTATCAGTGAGTAATGGACAGCCATCCAGCAGCCTGACTGTCTGGCACACATCCCTTTTACAATATTAGACAGTGATTTTACTACAGGGTCAAAGAAGGCATCCAGCTCTGTACTATGCCTCGAGTTATTAAGGCCAAAACTACAACATTATCTTCATTACTGCTCACTTGTAATTTAGACTTGGCACATCAGTTGTGGATGGCTCTCAATTAGCTATTGTTACTCTCAGATCTGAGAGCCAGCTTCTCTAAAGCAGCTCATGCCTTGTTTTGAGCACAGAATTTCTAAGCATAAAAATAGAAGCTCTTTCTCTTTTCAGTAGTATTATTAATGAAACTTCATGTCACAGAAGGACTACAAGGGCACAGCTTTAATTTTAATTAGTATTACATTCATCAAACATTCATATTAATTGTTATGGATCCCATGTTCTATTCATTTCTGGATATATGACCAAGTAGTTCTGCCTTTTTTCAATCAGCATCTCCTATATGCTCCCCAGAGACAATACATGTCCAGGAATATAAAAGGGTGCACTAGGAGGGAAACAGGGAAAATGAGGGACTGACTTGTTTCCTTTGAATGGGTTTTCCTAGACACCCATAGGGCAATGAAACACAAGTTATTGCAGGTTCAGACTTTATTAACTTGCAGGAAGTGCCATAAGTTACAGCATTCCCCCTGACCCAACAAACATTGGCTCTTGGGCCCAGGCGGGTTGAGAGATCAAACTCCAGTTTGAAGCAGCTGTGTATCTGCAGCCACTCTCCCCTAGCCCCATCCCTCCTCCTTCCCATCTCCGGTGCTGTCTTCAAAACTGGGGGGCAGAGCAGGGAAGGGAAGGGAGAGAGCTCCATCTGGGGTTTGCCCAGTCAGTGCTGGAGGGTGGGGCAGGTGGATTGAAGCTGCCCCCCCACATTGGAGCCCTCCACCTCAGGGGGGCTCCACTCCATCTACCTGACCCTCCAGCATTGTCTGGGCAAACCCAGAATGGAACTCCATCCCCTGCCTTCGCCCACCCTCCCATTTTGAAGACAGCCCAGCCCTGCTCCTGGTACCCACTGGCAGACATTAATGAAGGCGCTTTGCTTTGGAGTACCTTCATTGGAGTACCTTCATCTGAACCCTCATGTAATGAGGGTTTAAAAGTGACCAGGCACTTTTAAAACACCTTTCTCTCCTTCAAATAAATAATTCTTGTAGTGCACAATTGGGCCAAGATGATAAAAATACAGACTGTAATTTACTGTTATTCCAAGTAAATAAATAATCTTTTATTCCATACTTCATCCACTGGGCTGTACAGATGATGGAGCAGCAGATTCCATCCCAACAATGAGATGATCTGATGTGTAGCTGAGTATTGTCACACAGAAGCAACACCTCAGGCATGTCTTTGTCCACAGGAGCTCTTTAAATGCAAAGTTTCAGTTTGTTCAGGGTCTCAACATAGATATCTGAATTTACTATGGCTTCCTTGGGCAATATGTCAAGAAGAAAAAAACTCTCCATGCCCATGATTCGTTTAGGAGATAAAAAATTACAAGGCATTGCATTTTGACGGACCCTCATATGGCTTTGTGGTCACTGTCTGTGACCTTATATTATTCCTTCACATTCAAATAAAAGGAAAACAAAGTCAGAGGTGTACAGTAATAACTGCTATTACTGACAGGCTGACTTGATATCCACTTCATGACTTGATATCCTCAAATTCATTTAACGGATGACCAATCAGAGAGGGCTGCTAGAAATTAGAATCATATAACCAGGATCATCATACCTTCAAATGCCATGTGTTACTTATGGACCCAGTTCAGCAAAGCATTTAAACATGTGCTTAAGTAGCTTTGACCACAGTAGGATTTAAGTATATGCTTGCTGAATTGGCCGTTGCTATGATGTCTCAATAATCTTCCTATAAGGTCTCCCTATAAAACATTTCTAAAGTGTATGAAAAGCATTTGTTATGGAAATAACATCGGGGCTTCT
The DNA here is from genome assembly GCF_030867095.1 of Alligator mississippiensis. Taxonomy (NCBI): domain Eukaryota; kingdom Metazoa; phylum Chordata; order Crocodylia; family Alligatoridae; genus Alligator; species Alligator mississippiensis. The sequence goes on along the minus strand of NC_081826.1, from coordinate 169,040,608 downwards.
TGTTTATGTCAATTTGGAACAATAAGATGATGATACTTGACAGAAAAGCAAATACAATTCCCATATATAGTGAAATAGACATAAAAGACTGATTTGTTATTTTAAAAAACCCCAAACCACAATCTCTGTCTTTGCTTCCCATGAGAGTCTTAGGTTTCATCCCTGCTGTATTATGCGATGTAAAAACCAGCAGAAAATATTAAAATGGGCACAGCAGTGAATTTGCCAAAATAATTATTTTATGTTTGTAGTTACAACCTGCGGCAGATTTTTTACATGCACTCTTGATAAGCACCAGAATTTAAATCATGAATAAATAATACAAGCTGGTAGATTCTGTCTGGGGAAGTTTGTCATTTTGTTTGCTCTTTGACAGAATGTAAAGCAGTCAGTAAGGAGATAATTCTAAAGCTGAGAGTTTTTTCCACAATGCACATATGATGAACGTAGTTTCCCCTTCAGCCTAACCATATATGAAGAATTCCCAGTATAGAAGCAAAATATAATGAGATGCTTAGCACTTTCTGCTGATGTTTTGTGCGTTAACCAGAAACAGTTGACTGTGAAATAGCACAGAATACCATGGGGAATAATTTGGGTTTGGAAAAGTACAGATATTTTCAAATTCCTCAGGGAGGCCATATTTCTGAAGGAAAAAACTGGAAGAAATAGAAATCACTCTTTAAACATTGTATTTTGACTGAATGTATTGCCATTATATGTTAATTTGCTAATCTGAAATACTAGAAATAAGAAGTCTGAATTTATTTCATAGATAATAATTTATAGGCCAAATCTGAAATTGTGTGCACTATTCAGAAAAAAACCCCCACCACAATGATTTTATTAAGCCACGTCCTAGGCACTCACACTGTAGTGTTCTTCTGTCTTAGACCAATTTCAGACCAACAAAAACAAAAGTACTAAACAATTCTTCACACAAAAGAATCTACAAAACTCAGCTCCTGCAAAAGCTTGATCCCCTTCAGCCTCAGCTCTACAAATTTCTACTCTTCCTATTTGTCTAGAAAAGTAAATATTTAGGTTTTTTCATGTGTCCTAAAACTCTGTTTGGACCTGATCCTTCAAAGGTATGTGTAAGTATTGTGTATTTTTACTCGTATAAGTAGTATAATTGATGTCTAATTGCATGAGTAAAGTTAGACATAGTCATGGGTGGATCCTGGATTTTGTAAAGGGGAGAATGGGAGCAATGACTGGTGCTTGAGGGGTGGCTGCACCCCAATTACCAATACCCCAAGACCACCAGCACAAGTAGCAGGACCCCAAATCAGCTAAGTATCTCCCCTGCTCTCAACACCCCCTCGCTTCCACTCCATGCTCAGCAGCACCTTTCCTCCCTTCCCAATCTTACCCCTCAACTATCCTCCCCTCCCTGCTCCCGCCCACTGCTACTGTCCCTGGGTGCCCTGGGGGTAAAGGGAGGTCCAGAACTGCTGCTGCTGCCTCATGCAGCCAAGCTGCAGTAGAGCAGAATCAGCTCTGGAGCAGGTACCCCATTCCTGGGCTTGCTCCTAAGCTGTCAGAGAACATTAGAGAGACTGGACACAAGGAAAATGAGCTCACCTGCCATTGCTGTTGTCCTGGGCTGAGCTTGGTTCCCTGGACATCCCTGCTGGAGTGGGATAGGAGCAGCTCTGGAACTTCCCCCTGTCCCTAGATTAGCTAGGCGAGGGAAGGGAGGGGAAGAAATGGAAGGAGAAGGGAGAGGGGGAAATTCTTACCTTGTGGCCCTATTAGGCTGCACTAAATTAATAAACGCTGTAGCAGGTTAGTACTCATGAATACAAGTACTATCCTGCTGCAGAGTTTTTTAATCTGCAGCACTGCATGCATAGATGCTGACCCGGCTGACTGGGGCACAAGGGTGCTTTAGTATGGGGACTACCTGCCATCTAGCTCCACACTGAGGCATCCTGGTGCCCCGGGCAGCCCCTTCATAGCACATTAAGCTAAGAAGGAGCAGGCCCAGGTTGGAAGGCTGACCCCCCCAGGGACCTGTGCCAACCAGAGCTACTGTGACCTGGTTCAGCAAGCTGTAATCCCAGATGCATGTTCAAGCAGCATGCCTGGGAGCAATGAATTCCAGAGCAGTAAGCACCAGAGTGTATTGCTTCACATTAATTGCATGTGTAAATGCACCCAGTTACTGTTACACAAAGAGTATGCTCATGTACAGGCAGCCAAGGTTTTTATTTCTAGTACTCACCTTTGGGATCTAATACAAGAATGATATGTTCTTCACTGATATCTCAGCTCTGGAAACTCCATTGGAGTGTGCTTCATTGCTATACTGGTTTCTTCTGGTGAAAAGGAAGTTAGTACTTTATTTGTCTAAAGAGGTATCCACCATATTTTCCAATGGACAGCAAAAGCTAGAGGTCTGTAGCAGGAGTCACACATTCTTTTTACTTACCTATTATTACTATTTCTGATAATGACAATACTTACAATTTTATATTTAAGAAACTTTATAGAGGGTATATTTAAAAATATTGATCAAATGGAATATAATCAGGCTGTGCAAGTTTGACTAGGCTCATATTACTTACCTACAAGAACATTTCCTTTGTCAACATTATGGATGTAACTAAGTTAGATAGCTGAGTAAAGTGAAAAACAAACAAAACACATAAATAAGGAATAAAATTTTACCCAGAAAGACTATGAAAGGATAATTTTCCATAATAAAAGCCTAAAAGTAAGTTTTGTTCTTTTCCCATTTCTTAAGTTATTTTCAATATCAATCAGTCTAGTATTAAAATTCATTTTTTTTTCATTGAAAAGTTGTATTTTTCTTGACTTACTTGGATAACAAGTAACTGCATCCTTATTGAATTCCTTTATTTTGTTTAAATTTATTTGTCTGCCAACTGAAATGTATAGATTTTAGATTATAGATATACATAATTTTCCCTTTACTGTAGCTATACAAGGAAATTCTGGGTTTTTTGTTTCCCTTAGTAAAAATGAATATAGGATGACAATTGATCCTTTCTTTGCTCTTTTTAAAACAAAGTTAGTAATTTTCAGCCTGAACTGTTCCCCCTTCTCCCCCCAATTTTGGCACGCATTAACTTCCAGCATTTCAAAATGCTGTAATTCTGTAGCATCTTAATAAAATCAGACATATTGGGTTAATGGCCATATACATTTCTAAGGGTAGAAATGGCCACATGCTAGAATTAAGTTAGTCTCCTTTCCACTTTATCCTCACCCCTCCCCTAACCCTAGCTTGATCAAAATGAGGAAGAATCTACTGACTCAGTTTTAATTTTAAACCTATGCCACATTGCAGTTTTGGTCTTTTATTAAAAAGGTGAAAGACTTCTGTTTTTGAAGAGATGGAAGGTTGGGGAGGAGGGGAAGTAGAGGGAGGCATGAGAAATCAAACTGTGTAATCTTTCAGCTTCCTTTTGGGCTCAGTGATGCTTTCAGTGAATCAAAATTCACTTTGTCTTCCTACGCTGTAGCAAGTTTATGCTCCCCTTGCAATAGTGAAAGATCTCACCTCTGGGAGAACTTTTGCACATACCTGCATCTCAGCTAGATTGTTACAATTGCAGGTCAGCTCTGGAAAGGCTACAAGTATTTGCTTATAATCCTGTCACTTAACCTCTGTGGCAGCTGCTGAGCACCCATTTCCCCTGTTAGGGACTTAAACCAGCTTCTGGGAATAGTGGCAAAATAAGAGTGAGATTACACCTTCAAGTTTGCACGTACTAATTGTAAGGAATGTTAGTTGGTGTTAAGGTTATCAGGAGTTAATGATCAGTAGCATGTTAAGAGTTAATACACTTTCCACATACACTGCTCAGACTTGCCATTAGGGCTAAGGACAGACCATATGCAGTGATCAGAAACTGGTTTAAACCTGTAACAGAGCAGATGTTCAGTGCACATAAACCAGTTTGAAAATGGCTGAAACTGGTTTGAGATAAACCTAGTTGAATGTAGTATCAGATTTAACTGATTTGGGTAAAACTGGTTTATGCAATGTCTGTCTCAGACCCTTTCCTGGTTTAAGTTAAACCAGACTCCCTCAGCATCCTGGCATGCTCTCTAGGCTGGGCTCTCTTCTACACAGCAGGGCTGGCCCCTCCCCTCTGCTCCCTGGCTGGAGCTCTGGCTGAGATTGCAAGCATCTGCCTGGCTGTCCCCTGCTCCCACTCCCCTCACCACTCACTGCTAAGCAGAGATTCCCCCCCGTCCCCTCTGCCTTACACAGACACCTCTCAGCATTAGGTAGCAGACCACATGCTGGCTATAGTCCTTGCTGTGGGAGACTGAACAAAGGCAGACAGGGGTTTTTGGAGCCAATCAGCAGGTAGCTGGTAACATCCCTCCCTTCCTTTCTTGGAAAAAAAATTTTTAAGAAGAGCTTGAACTAATGGAGAGAAGCTTTTGTTTTCTTTGTTTTCTTAATGGGCTGAGAACCACTGAGTTAGGGTTGATAAAACTGTGCTATCAACTGCCTGCTGGGCTGCTCAGGGGGGTGGGGGACTCCACCCTAATCAGAGTGTCCTTTCTATGCCCCCCTCAGCTCAACACTGTGGAAGGGAAGGGAAGGGGAAGCTGCTCTAGGATCCTCGGCTTCTAGCCTGAGCTACTGTGGGCATGTGCCTGCATTTCTGGAATGTCTGTATGGTTATATACCAGTTCAACCTAGCCAGGTTAACCTGTAGAGATTGAATCAATTCAAGCTCAGGCTTTTTTAATGTCTGTCCCTAGCCTAGAGGGCTGATGAGTAGGAGTGTGTCTGAACCCAGATGCCTGGGCTCTGGGGGCAGCATGCCAGGAGATGGAAAAAATGGACAAGGGGCATGCAGCTTTTAAGGAAAAGATTATCTACCAGCATTTGTATTTGATTGAAATTAAATAAAAGAGAAAAAAATTAAGACTCTAGACTCTGACTCTGTTTCAATAAATTGTGGATGGTGGGAAAGGGCTGGGTCTTGAGGGGCCCCCTACCCAAGCCGCAAGTGAAGCCTGTCCTTTTTGCTTGTGCTGGGGGAGGCCAGAATAGGATGAAAGGGGAGATGGTACAGGTCTGGCTCAAGGGTTACAATGGGGGACTGAGAAGCCCATCCACAGTTCCCACCAATGGGGGTTGGTTCTGGCATTCAGAGCCCCTGGCAACCCATACTGCTGGCTGGCTGCACACTAGGTAGCCATTCCAGCAAGCCACCAAGCTCCCTGCCCCTCTGAGGTAGCCACTGGCACCTTCTACCAGTGGGCTTCAAGGGGGGAGGGGATTATGGGGGTGGTGACCCCACACTGCACTGGTTCCTGACTGGCTCCTCTCCCTCCCAGAGAATGGGGGTCAAGCTTTTCCTGGGGTCAGGTGCTCTTAAGAAGAACAGTTGTTCTTACAGTTCATCCACATTCATCCACATGTGGACATTCATCAGCATTCACAATTGTACAAGAAAATGAGTTCTCCTTCTAACCTGCAAAATTATAAGTCAGCTTTACCTGTTTTTATAGACTTTCCAGTTTCTATTTCAGGTAGAGTTTCATAACAGTTCTGGAAGGTCTGGAAACCTACCGGTATCTAAAAAAATAATAATAATAAAAAAGAGCTCCATTAATCTCTCACAGCATTTCTCCAAAAGGTTACTTTTAAGCTTGATCTGATATAAGTCCTGTTCAGTGAAGTCTTCAGTGTTTTGTCTTAGGTTTTCTTTTTGGCCAGGGAATACATGCTAATGCAGATACAAAAGCTGATGCAAGGAAGCTATTACTGTCATTTTCTGTTGGCTGCTAAACTAATTATATGATTTTGAAAATCTATTGCAATTTAATTGTCACAATAGTTATTATATTTTCCTTCTACAATGTTTTGCCACTTTTATATTAGAACACTCACCTGAAGAAATCTTGTATTAAAACAAATGTCTCAAGTTAAGATGAATCAGATTGCTTTGACCCAAAGTGCATATTGCTAACCGGAAACCACAGATCATCTGAGCATTTATACTATTTTCTGAGATTGGGAGAAAGATGGTAAAATAGGTTAGCTATTTGCACACACCAAATAGGATCTATAAATATTGTTCCATTTTAAAAATATCTGTTCACTTTTCATTTCAAAATCTGTCTTGGAAAATTAATGAAGTAATCTGACTCAACTCTGTTATTTTTTCCTCTTGTGTACTGTATAAACTAGCATGTTTTTCCACTAAACATTGCCAAATAAAAGATTTGTTTGACAGAAATAACAAACAAAAAAAACAAAACAAAATACCCCCAGCTTCCAATTTTCATTCAGTTTATTGAATGAAATCCTTTATATTGGGTGGGGGGGGGGGAGCTTTTCTATATAACAACAATGACTATAAAGTTTTTTTTCTTCCTATTTAGATTATTGCTTGAATGCAATGATATTGTATAGTGCCATCTACCTCTGAGAATACCCTTAACAACTGTAACAATAATCTTGCATTTCCCCAAATCACATTTAAAGCAATATTTAAGAAGTTTTCATCTAATTGAACACATGCTGAAGCAAATTTAATAAAACTATTCTTGTAAATGCTTCAGTGGGTAGATTGGAATGAACTAAATCATCCAAAAATGTTAACATCATTATGGAAGGGTTCTCTAGGCTAGGAAGTCATTTGCAAGATGTTATGAATGCCAAGGAGTTCAGCCATAATCATTCTAAGGGAAACTATAGTTAGAGCAACACTGTTTACATAAAGGATCAATGGTGACCAAAGAGTCATCAAGAGAATATTGTTAAGCTTTCTTCATAATAAAGCTATTCAGTATATTTCCATACATGTACATATTCTGCCTGTACTAATTAGAGATGTACCAATATCTCTAATTCAATGTGATTGTCTGCCTCATTGAATTAATTATGGTCCCAATCTTCAGTTTGTATAAATTAGGGCTGTGTGAAGCTTCAGTCCATGATTCAATTTGGCAGAGATTCAGCCTGATTCGGTGGCCGAATCTCCAAATCCAAATGGAATCAGAGGACCCTTTAATTTCTCTGAATTGAATCGGAACTCTCTGAATTGATTCAGAGAGATTCAGAAAGATTCAGCAATTCAGACATAGACACAGCTTTAAATGTTTTTTCTACATACCTCTAGGTAGCAGGGGCTTGTGAGTGCTGTAATGCTGGGGCACATGGAGTGTCCCACAGAAGCACAGGGGGCTCCCCAGTGCACTTCCAGTCTACTTCCAGGTCCTCTGCAGAGTGCAGTGCGGGGCACCCCAGTGCCCCTCCCAGCTTGGTGCCTGGTGCCTGCTGGGTCTGGGGGGGTACCCGGGTTCCCCCCTGTGGCCAATTGCTAAGCTGGGGAGGTGGGTGGGGGGACCCCCCCCCATGCTCCTGTGGGATGCTCCATCCACCCCAGTATCATATGTAGAAAAAACATTTAAAGCTGTGTCCATGTCTGAATCACTGATTCTCCAAATCTGCATCAAATCTTCAGATCGAATCAGATCGCTGATTCTCCAAATTGAATCAGGGACAGTGATCCGAATCAACGAATCAAATCACTGTTCCCAATTTGGGCCAAATCTGAATCGAATAGGGCCCACTTTGCACACCCCTAGTATAAATTGATATTAGTCTGCTAGTATCATGCGGGGACGAGGGATGGCACTATTTTAATTTATACCGAGTAGAATATTTGGTCTGATATTCTTGTCCCCAACATGATGCCATTTCATGTGTGGATTTGAAGCCTTCCCACTGTGGGCTTACCCCTTCTTGACTTGACCTGGTGGCAGTGACAGAAGATCCTGAAAGTTCATAGGGTGTACAGTACTGAGCTAAATTAGATCTTGTTCTCAGCTGATGTCAAAGGCAAGTCCCAAACTTCAGCAGTAAGAGTAAACAAGCATAGACCCTCAGAAAACGTGTGGGGCATGCCAAAATACAGTCTTCAGATCTCAGTTTTAGAATACAGTAAGCAAATAAAATATTTCAAGTGAAATGTATGACAGTAATCAGGACTGTATTGGTTTTGTATCAGGTTTAACTCTGCTAAAATTAAATTTTTTGAATGCTATTGGAACAAAGTAATACATGACAACTGATGTATTTATTACCTCTTTGATTACAGCCAGTAGTTCATAGGTTGCTATTATTTTTTCCTCATGTCTACTTACTACCTCATTTTAATTACAGTAATTAAACCACAAGCTAAAGAATGTGGTTAAGAAGATAAGAGAGAAAGCAAAGGACAGCACAGTTGTCTGAGTGTGGCCACAAAAAGAAGAGCAATACCTATGGTATGCTTTGTCCAATTTTGTTCATCTGATGTCTCTTGGTGATAAAAAAGCTTGAAAGGAGTTTAGAGTGACCATCCAGAGGGCTAAACATGGAACTGTTTCAAGGTTTCTGTCATCCCGTGAAGAACTTGTTACTTTAGAAGTCAGTGCTGCACACTGTTTGCATCTATTCCAACTCTGCACTTTACAGCCTCTCTCTAAGAGGGAAGTAGAACACAGATGTAAAAACTGTCAATATTATCTGAACAAGCTCCCTTTCATAGGGTTGGGGTAGGTGGGAGAACAGGGAAATTGTCAGAGAAAATGTGCATAAGGATAACCCAAGATTTGTTCCTAGGATATTTCAAGAACCTATAAGTTGCATGCATGCATAGGTTAGAACAGGAGGGTCATCTACCTTGTGTTTAACTTGACTACCATGCCAGGCTGTTTAGTCCATCTTAGGAGGAGTTTCCAGTTGGTAGCACATTTTGTGGGCTGTAGCTGGTTTACCACTTTCTTTTCATTCTTTTTGTGAAGGTTGCAGTGCCTCTGTAATATGCTCCTGGCCACCCCAAACCTCACATGTCTTAAAAGTCTGGGCTTCCCCCATGACCCTTCCTTTTATATATTTCCGGGTGGCCTATCCCACATTCACAATATCCCAAGCAACTTCCTATTCTCAGACATCTCAGCTATCTTTCCAATGGCTCATCTCTCACAGCCTACTCAGATCAGGTACTCCATATCATAGGACAGTTAGGATACACCCTAGCTCCAGAGTCATGGATAATTCTGCAGCAGTGCCTCTACCAGCCATGGTACAATACAGCATTCCTGCACAACTTCCATATCTTGGCTCCACCAAGATACAGGTCTCCCATCACATTGCCAGATATTGTTACTGTTGTCTGCACTCATATTTTGAAATTTTGCTCTTCTTTTGCCTTCACAAACCCTCATTTTCACAGCTTGGGCTTGCCACACTGGCCCATTGCCCTGCTGTCTCCCTAAGTCCTTTTCTTCAGCCTACTGCCCTGAAGCTTCCCTGGCTTGTGACCTGGAACTTGAACTGTTGTGCACCAGTCAGAGTTCATTACTCTTTGCTGGCTAGGACCTACCGACCAAGACAGTTCTCCTCTATCTTGCCCTCTTATATACTTCTAAATTTGAATAAGCTGAAAGTAAATGCCCCCCTCCCCCCGCCTTTAAAGAGCCATCATTCCCAGTGATACCTTCCTCCCAAATAATGGGGAAAGGAAAACTCATAAAGAACACAGTCCCCTAATGCAAGCCCCAAGTTCCTCTTGTTCAGTGGTATACAATTTAGATTAAGAATTTTAAATGTTGAAGGTAATGGCCAAACTTGTCATATACCTACAGGATATAACTAATCTGTCACTCCCCATGCTCTGGAGTTATTCGTTAATGGATTTTGAGTGCCTTAAATAGTTTACTAAAGCTTTCAAGCTTTCTTTCGTTTAGGAGAAAGTGCTTTATCTTCTCATGTGAAAGAAGCCACTAATTTTTTTTTTTTTTAAATCTTCATCCAAAATTCTCACTACCTCCTCCTTTCTCTCTCTGCCACTTTAAAACTCAGTCTCATCACAATTAGATGATATGTGATAAACTCCTGGTGTTTCCTCCACGCACATTTTCAGAAAATAAACAGAAAAGACTGATTGTCTTTTTTTCTTAACTCTTGAAACTTAAAGACTACTTCACAATCTTCTGGTTCCCCCAAAAACTGGATGCTTCAGCTTTAGGTATAACCATATTAATAACAACTGTAAAATGTACTTGGGATTGTCCCAAATTTCCACGCCTCCTATTTCAATTGTTTGAAGTCCTTCCAAATACCTGATACCAGTGTGTCTAGAATTGTTTCTGGGCATCCTTGTCATGTGCAGGTATATCATTGTCAGGAACAGAGCTGCTTAGGGGGGTTATTTCTGAAAAAAAGTCTATTGTTTTTGAACTTGTGCTTATGACAGTAGCATAGAAAAACATTTTATAGGGAAACTGTCAGGTTAGGTAAGATCTTTAGCTGACCTGCCTTTCTCTCTCTCTCTTTCTCTCTCTCTGTTTTACAAGATACACGTAACTCTTGCTTTTCTTCTGAGGAAAAATACTACATGATAGATGCTTATTTTGTTACTGAGGGGCAAACTGTACTCTTGTCAGCAACTGCTAAGGGCCTTGGAGATTCAACTGAAAAACTGCTACTGAAAGGAGAGTATAGCCTATTACATTGAACAGTGGTTGCAAAAGAGCAATCAACTGGGTGAAGATGCAGGTCCCAACACCTTCTTTAAAAAAAGTGGACCAGAATATTTAATGTTTGTTTAGAGTATGCAGGAGGTGCATCATAAGATCTCATCCAAAACTGTTGCATGCGGAGCTGATCAATTTCTTTATTAAATTTCAGTGTACCAATGAAAGGAAAAGCTACCTTTATACTGAGTTTTAGCAGATAGTGACATCATAGAAGAACTGGTTGTGGGAAATCATCTGGGATCAAGTGATCAGGAATTGATTCAGTTTAGTTTAAATTGAAGGAGGAACAAATTAGAGTTCTGATGGGCTACTGTTGAAAAACAGGCAATTAGTAAAGTATGTTGATTGAAACCAAGAGTTAAGAGATGTGGATGTTTGGATGTAGAAACAGCAAGAGCCAACATTATGACAAAAGTACAAATAATAATCCAGAATCTTTATACCATGCAGGGGGAAAAAAGGGGGGGGGAGAAAAAACAAATTGGTAGGGGAGGGACTAAACACCTACATAGACAGACAAGCACCCCAAGCAAAACATTTAGAATAAACAGAGGATCCACAGATGATAGAAAATGGGACTGCTCAATACGGGGAAACATAATTCCTTGGTTAAAGAAAGCAAAAATAAAGTGAGAATGGTCAACGGCTTGGTTGCACCCAACCACGTGAAGAATATTGAAACAAAAAGCAAAAGCTTCTTTGACCAGGTGTCACAGCGCACTGAGGTGCCCTGCTCCCAAAGAGGGGGAAAACTGCTAGGGAGGAAGCCCTAGCAGGAAATAAGGAGCCCAGCTGTGGGTTGCCGGGGCAACCAGGGACGGTCAGCTGACCAGAAGGGGCAGGGCCTGGCTCCCTTATAAACCCTAGGAGCTGGGGCTAGAGGCAGTTCCCTGCCAGCTACCAAAGAAGAAGAAGCTCTCTGCCCTGGGAGAGAGGGGAAACCTGATGCAGGGGCTGCATCTGAGAGTTAAAGGGGTCACTGGTAGGACCAAATGTTGTTTGGGCCGGTTGGCTTCTGTTTTTGTTATAGCCAAAGGGCTTGTGTTTATGTTGTTGTTTGTGACCGGTGGTTTGGGTGAGGCTATCAGGGGTTGGAGGAGGCCTCATAGGGGACCCACAGTAGCGTGGGGACCCCAGCGCCAGTAGGGGCACAGCATATGGGGTACATAGACCCCAGCCCCCAGAGAGGGGGCACTATTGAGGAGCCCCAGGGTGGGCGTGGCGAGCCCCAGAGAGGGGGCACTGTTGAGGAGCCCCAGAGCGGGCATGGTGAGCCCCAGAGGAGGGGACAACACTTGAGAGGGCCCAAAGAGGGGCCTGATTGTGATAAGGCCGAGACATAACAGCTATTCCATCGGCGAGGTGTGGACTGCAGTGTAGGGGAGGAAATGGAGCTGCAGATAGTGCCCCCTGGCAGCGGGGCAGTACAAGGGCAGCCTCCTGCTAATTAACACCAATTAATTAATTAACAACTAGGCGTGGCAGGAGAGCAGGCGGGCGGTTGCCCCCAGGAACAGGTGTGCGGGCCACATTTTAGCCCAGCCCAGAGCGGCCACCTGTCACACCAGGTAAAGTAAAACAGAACCTAGAGGAAGTCTAGAATTGATAAAAAATGGCCTATGTTTTCTGAGCTACTGCCCTAATAGCTGGACCATCTTATTTCTCAACTTTCAGGATGTCTATGGATTTTAACTCAGAGGCAGGGACCATTACGCCATCTTTCTAGCAAGTACAGAAGAACAAACTGGGTTGAAAAAAATGAGAACTTTATATGAGTCAGTCACCTCAACTGTGCACTTCTCCAGATGAGCTTTTGCTCACTGAGGAGCTTCTCAGCCAGTCCACACTAACAAACAGGGCATGTCTACATGAGATGCCAAATGTGCAGTAGACTAATTCTACTGCACAGTAGCACCACTTAAAAAGTGTAGTAGCACTGTACAGTAACACTGGTTACTATGCATTGAAGTAGTACCTGTTATTACAGGTGCTAAACTCCATGCACAGTAACTATGGCACAATAATGCATGTGTAGACATGTCCACAGAGTGCTTAAGTAAAGAGAATAAGCAAAAAAAAAACACTGGTTGTCTTGTCCCAGAACCTGTGGCTTTGGTTTTGCACAGCAGTCTGGCCCCTCCACATAGTTGGCAGCCTTCACAGCTGCAGCTAGCCAGCAAGGCTGGTTGCCCCTTCTTAAAGGGGCCACCCTTTTACTCCTCTGTAAAACTAAACTTAAGCTGAATATTATTTGAGATTCTTAGTTATTTGGGGGAGGGAGGGATTAAAAAAAAATTTTTTTTGCCTGGAAACAAAAGGTTCCAGACATTTTAGGAGAGACCACACTTTATTGCAGTCAGGGCCAAACTTTTTGGCAGGCCTGCCCTTGTAAATATTACTCTGATCCCCTTCCCCTGCCCATCTGCTGCTCTCTCTTCTGTTCCTGCCCTATGTGGTACTGTACTGCCCTGCCTCCTCCCCTGATCTGCTGCAGGCCACATACAGAGGCTGTCTATGCCACTTGTGGCAACAGTGCCATATGCTGCCACCCCTGCAGCTTTATTGTGATCCACGGCTTAAACTGACATATGTTAGGCTTTGAGCTAAATCATAGCAAAGACTCCCTTTATATTAACTGGGACATGGACCAGATTGCTGGTGAGGCATGAGGTCTGAGTAGCTGAAGTTTTAGCCACTTCTTTGAAATAAACCTGAATTGTAAACCTTTTGAGGTCAGCCCATCACTTTTATAATTAAGGTAGCATATAATGAACATTTTAGACATATATTTATATATTACACACACACACACACACACACACACACACACACACACACACACACACACACACACACACACACACACCTTTTTAATGCAAAAGAAAGTGCTTAGTGGAACTTTTAAATCTGACTTTAATCAGTGTAAATTATTTTAAGTACAGCCTCAATACAATTACTTTATGTATTCTTTATAATTCCTCCTTGCATAATGTAGAATCAAATAGCATTGAAATAGGTTTAAGATGTGCCACAAATGATCATGGCAACATTACAATTATGTAGTGATATTGTATTGTTTAGAACCTGAAATTAATATAACAGCTACATACAGTATGCACACAGGGAATTTCACAATCTGGTGCATATTTCCAGTGCCAGCTTATTTTAAGAAAAAGAAGTTTCACTATTGATGGAGACTTCCATGTTTGTATAGTTTTCCATTGGCCTGCATTTGAGCTGTCTGTGACCTCAGACAGCTCAGGAGACTAATAAGAAAAGTAATGCTTTCTAACACTTGGGAAAGATCCTCTTTCAAGATTTCTGGAGGAACCCTATGTCCCTTTTCTGAGTCTGCACAAAGAAAGGACTTCCTACATATATGTTATGTATCAAGCCTAGCTCAAGCACCACCATGTTTCCATCCTCTTTCCCTGCCCTCTACACAGTATCCTTTGAGTATATGGGCCATGATGAAGCAAGGGCCAGAGAATGTGTTGGCTAGAGACAAAAATGCCTGGACTAGGAGTTCCCCTGTCCATATCTCAAGCCCCACGATGCTGCAAATATTCCATGGGCTTTCTGTAGAGGCCCCGTAGAAGCACAAATCCTTGGATGTGTTCAGGAAGTTGCAGCCATAGGGAATACCTGACAGTTCAATGCCAGGGATGAATAAGACCTGCCTGGAGCCAGGACTACAGCAGAGGTATTGAGCCCTTTGGACAAATGGCCTCAGATTCTCATGGACACGCGGTGTGTCTTACAAGCCTCTTCTAAAGGAGGACAGACTCCATGTATGAATAAAGAGAAATCATGTGCAATAAAATTAATTCCAAATCACCTCTTTGAAGAGAGTTTAATAAAGAATCCTTCCATGACAGCCAAATTTGTGGATTACAATTAGGTTCAATTAGCCAGAGTTCAAAGGAATTGCATATGCCTGTGTTAGTCAGAACTCACCACAACTGATGAAGCAGAACTAAGTTCTCCAGTCATTTTCAAGTCATATCATAGCTCCTTCAAACGGTAAAAAAAAAAAAAAAAAAAAGGTAACAATGGGCCAGGGAGCACATAGTGGAACCAACAGAAATGTTCATGCTTATTTTGTTGGATGCACAACTGGATTGATTAGCTCTGTTCTGATGCACATGGAAGTCCTATGAAAGGGCAGAGATTTTTATAATGGTAAGGAACTCTTCATACTTGGTCCTTAGCAATATTTTTTTGTATATGGAGACCAGGCAGAAGAGTATGGAGAGATCTGGGAAGCTTAGTAAAGACTTTTTATTTAGATGTTATATCTTTTTTTTTTTAGTTACTTATATTCTTATCCCTTTGGGTTGATATAACTTGGTACCAGCAAAGACATTTTACTTAGATGTCCTGGATCTGAAACCCATTAGCATCAATGGTTTTTTGATCAGGTTCAGTGTCTCATCTGCATTACATAACAGTAAACATTATATTATAGAGAAAACAGCTTTTGAACTGAGATAATTGAAAATAACTTCTTCCCCCTATATAAAAATGCTATAAAGAAGTTTTGAAAAGTTGTCATGAAACTGTCAGTACTTTGAATTTCCTTCGGAAAATTTTATATACCCTGTTTAGTTTATTTTTAATGTGTGCATCTTATGCTCAGAAAGAATGCCAAACTCTTAGCCCCCCAAAATGGAGTTTTCCGCTGGTCTCAAGAGCGATGCAGCATATGTGAGCCCCCCTCAGGGCATTTGTACACATGCTTGCACCACTTTTTAAAGCACCTGGTGCTGTGGCACATAGATTTGTATACCATGTATATGGCGAAATACACGTCAGTGTTGACAAAATGGAAGCAGTGCACTTTTGAACTAAAATACATTGAAGGCTCAAATCTGCACAGCCGCCATTTTCTCAGTGCTGATGTGCATTTCACCATTTATACAAACGCATGCTATGAAATGTGATTAATTGAGTCTGCTCTAAGGAGCTGGATCTCTGGTGCATTGGAGCAGACAAATGTATGCGTATAAATGCCCTCAGAGTCCTGAACTTTAACCTAATTCAAATATCTGCACCATTTTGAAGAAGGCAAAGCTCCACAGTCATTTTTTCTTGGCCTCTATGATTAGTATGCAACAAGGCTGCCAATTAAATTTGTGATTTTTGAGATGTGGACAGTAGGAACTGAACTGAGGTTACCACCAATTTGACACAGAGCACTGAACACCTCTTCAACAGCAGTGACTACTAATCATTGTTGACATGGGCCAGATAAGAACTGATGACCTACAGGTGAAAGGCTCTTACTTTAATTAGCTGTTTCCTGAACCATATAGTTCATGACCCTGTTTTACAAATGATGACTTTTCCATGCAACTCCTCTAGTCCAACTCACTCTGGAAAGCTTTTTATTTTCTCTCCCCCTGACACAGAAGAACACTTCTTTATTTGTTTTAATTATTTTACAAATGTTTTAAAGTGCCTGGCATGGACTGGAAGTCTATTGCTCAATGTAAATTCCTTCTTTCTTCCTGTTTGTACTCCGATACAAAATTCACTAAAAATAATGAAATGATTTCCTTGAACTCTAGGTTTTGGATCACATCTTGGTAAATGGGAACTGAGCAGAGAATAGGAAATGGGTAGAACTTTGGTTCTATTCCATACCTCTAGCACACCTGCCACTGCAGTCGAGCCAGCATGAGTAACAATTTGCTAGTCATACCCAAAAGACTATATCCTGTAAATAAGATGGGAGGTTGAGAGTGGGAAGGGTCATGAGGTGGAGAGGGGGTAGGAATGTAATTGTAGCTCAAAAGAGTGTGTATGAGTCTCAATGGGAATTTATACACATACTTTTTGGTCCCACAATGCTCCAGAGGTCTGCCACTTTGGTGCAGTCTCCATTAATTGAGTGTACTGTACTGCATCTCGTGCAGTTGTATAAGCAGTGAAATGCACACCAGTTGACAGAAAATGGCAGTGGTGTGCTTTTAAACTAAAGCACCTTCTATGTGTTTTAGTTCAAAAGTGTGCCGCTGCCATTTTCTCAGTGCTGACATGAATTTTGCCACTTATACAACTACAAGCATCACAGTGCCGGGCACTTTTTAAAGTGCCCAGTACTGCAGCACTTGCATGTATAAAAATGCCCAATGAGCCCAGAAACTGACACTGGGGTACAGTGCAAATTTATGAATCATTCCTGGTTGAGAACTATGCTTAAAAGCACAACATATTAAATCAGAATTATCATAATCTTACTTACACATGGAAAAATATAAACTGAAGTATCTCAGTGCCTCCTGTGAAGACATCTTGAAAACGGTGACTTCTACATATCAAATATCTCAAGGGAAAAGGAACAAAAAACTTAGTCTGAATACCTGGAGCTCTGATTTCTCAGAATCATAGAATTTTTAAGTCTACAAGGGGTTATAATCATATAGTCTAACTCGCTTCTTTTCCTACACCATAGAAATCTAACCAATATTTTTGTGGTCTTTTCATGGCGAGGCCCCTCCACCCCACTGATTGGTAGAGGAGCCTTATCAGCCCTGCTTCTTGCTGATGATTGGCTGAGAAAACTGCTTTTCATGTGACCCCACCCCTCACTGCTGATCAGCAAAGAGGGCTGCCCTTCATGTGGCCTCTCCCTTCACCACTGATTGGCAGAGAGGGGTGGAGCTGCTCAAAAGGCAGCCCTCTTAACCAATCAGTAATGGAGAGAGGAGGGGGTGGCCACCATTTTGGCTGCTCCCCTTCATGCCAGAGGCTTTCCCTCCACCCTGCAGACTGCAAGGCTGGGCCGCAGCAGCTGTTGGCTCTTACTATGGAACCAGTATTTTATTTTTAGTATTTTTTTTCCTGGAGATTCCATGCAAAATCACAGGAGCACCAAATTTCATGATGATCACAGAAATTGCCTTTTTTTGCAGTTTCCACAAACATTGCAAAATCACGGATTGAATAGACCCCTATGTGTGATAAATGAAAAATGGCCATGCAACCACAAGGCCAGTTTTGGGTGACAGAAAAAAGTCCAAAATCTTCCAAAAATGTGTCCTGTGCAAATTTAAGTCATCACAATTTTCAGCAGGAACCATAACTTCTTTTGGAGCTACCTCAAATCTTTCAGGTAAAAATAACTGTCTTGATTTCAAAAGCTTTTAAATGTAGGGAATTCACCACATCTTGAAACAGGTCACTGGATCTCATTATGGCCTTTTTTGCCAGACTCTGTTAGACACAACTTCAAACTGCGAGCTCCCATTGAATGGGTTGTTTACCATTACTCTTAACAAGGCCACACCATCATACAAGTTTCTGACTTCAGTTGCTTATTGATGAACTATAACTAATGAAAAGAACTACAATTATAAATGTATGTTGGAGGAATGCTTCCTAAAACGTATACCCTGCAATACTCCCAACTCGCATGGATGAAACTTAAAGGTCCTCTTTGTGACACGTTGGGCACGTCCCCACAAGCATGCACTTGTGTTTCCCTGGGGACAAAAAGGATCAGCACATATTTGTGCCCCTGCTACTTGTCCCTGGGTATGCCTTTGCATGCTCACTGTGGCACATGGCGAATTGCCCCAAGTGGGGTAGGGGCAGCTGGGGTCAGCACCTCGGCTGGCCCCAGCAGCCTTACCTGGGGTTCTGGAGGCATCCTGGGGCTGCAGCAGTAGCAATCCAAGTGCACATAGTCTGGCTGGCAGCTGAAGTGTGGCTCTGGCCAACCAGACTTTGGTTTTGGATGGTATACACTGCTGCCACATGTGCTGTGCCCCTTTTCTTTGGTGTGGTTTTTTAAATTTTAGATACAGGGATTTCCAAGTATCTAATATTGCCACTGCACTGCAAATATGCAGCACAGTGAACAGAATCACAAGAACCATGTGCGTTTCATGACATCTCAAAAAGCTCTGAGGTGCTGCAAATGGCATGTTCCCACTCATGGGGATATGGATTTTATGTTTGTCATTTTAACAGATGATTAATTAAGATACCCACCTCTTAATTTTTTATCAAATTGCCAATGCAAAATATACAAGAGATTATGCAAGTAGACTGGAAGGAATATATTCCATGAAGCAGAGCCAAATCTATTAAAGGAAAGAGAGATATTATTTCAACCAAAGTCCCATGTCACAACTGTATCCTACATTAGCAGGAAAAAGACTGGAAGAACTTTATGCCATTCATAACTTTTTGTACTTATGAGAAGTTAAGTTAGAGGTATTTAGAAATTAAGCAACATTCAGTTAAAAAATACTGCAGATTACTATACACACACTACATTATGTACAAGTACATATATTATACTTTATTACCGACATGTTTGTGGATTTGCTCTTCCCTTATTGAAATACAGTGAGGATTTGGTATTTCTTGGAAGTGCCACCACTAGAACCACAGGCAAAAAAAGCTATTGGCTATTAATGGAACTAAAGCTGTGTATGGAAATGAACAAAGAGATTTATTTTTTAGATTGGGAAAACTAATAACACATCCCACACATGGTACCAAGTCCTACTAACCTTTATGGATTCCGACATCCAGGTCCAGAAATTGGTATCCTCCATAACAATATGACAACATTAACAGTGGATCAGCATTCCCAGAGATGAAATGATTCCCAGAAGCAATAAACATGAGTAATCATTGCTTTGCAGCTTTTGCTGGTTATCTATACCTGTGTAAAAGTGGATGTAAAAAGCGACTAAATCTCCACTTGTCTTACGCAGGTTGTAGAATATATACATCCTTTGTCCTCATTTTGAACAGGTCATTTTATAGCAATGAAGCATATGGCAGCAATATGGCTGATTATATTGTGGGGTTGGTAGTCTATATTGATAAAGTCAGGATCTCACTGCCACATGGAAGTGATGGAACTGAGAAACAAATGTATCTTTTCTAAGAGATCCTGTCTTAAAAAAATAACTGTGGCAAATGCATCTTAATCACAAGGAAAAATATAGTGCATTCCTGGAAACATATAAATAGATGGACTCTTGTATTAGAAGTAAGTAAGTCTTTAATACTTCACCTGAATATCTCAGTAATACTTACCAGTAATCAGAAGTGGTTATATCATAATTTGTCAGTCAAATACTTCATAAAACAGAAGCTGACAATGCCTTGGAGTCTTATGGTGAGAAGTATGAAATAAATGCCATACACCAGTGGTTCTTAGCCTTACTAGACCCAAGACATCCTTCAGAAAATTCCAGCTTTTATCTTTTACCCATTTTCTGATTATGAAAAAAATACTAGAGCAATTTTTCTGTTGCAAAAAGAATACAGAATAGTTTTAACACTATGAATTCCTATGTGAAATTTCTTCATTTATGTTGTGAATCAGGTTTGTACGTTTAACAGAGCTAACACTGTGTGGCACAATTCCCTTGGAAGGAATTCAGGGCACCCCCAGTTGCTACAGCACCCTGGCTGAAAATCACTGCCTTAGAATGATGGAAAACTAATTGAGGAAAAGGGAGGTGGTGATACTATGTACAGCACCTTGGAAAAGAGAAATATAAAATGAGGAGGGGTCCTGAGGAGTTTAATTGTGAGCGTATCGTATTCTAAAATCAGCTAGAAATGAGAAATGTTCACTGAAGAAGAGGAAAGGAAAGGAAAGGAAAGGAAAGGAAAGATAGGGGCAACAATATTATTGATACTAGAAAAGAAAAAAAAATGGCAAGAAAAGGTTAAGAGAAAACTGGCCACCCCAAGATAGCAAAAGCAATGAGAAGTGCATTTCAGAAATGTCAGAAAAGGTGATAAAACACAAGCAAAAGAGTAAGGCCAGCAATGAAAGCATGATAATGGAAGGTTCACAGCTGAAGGGCAATTGTAGGAGGCGCTGTTAATCCGTGCTGCTCCAAATAAAAGAAATGGAGGAAAAGGAGCTTAGATTTCAGGGATGATCTGTGGATGTGTAAGGAAGAAATAGAACAAGGATGGGTGAGAATGGTCTTCAGTGTAGGAAATACATGGGTCCATAAATTCACATGGAATTCTAGAAAGACCCTAGAGAAAAATGTAGAAGAGATCAATGGAGAGGATGAAGTCCTGAGTAAGGCAGAAGAATGGCAGATTGAATAAGAAAAAAGAAAATAAAGAAGGAAAAGGCAGGCTTTTGGCAAGATAGAGGAAAACAGAAAAAGCATATGCTTAACATTTTGGAAAAAAATAAATTTGTTAGATCTTTGTCATTGCTGCGTGCACCTAGAAAATCAACAGCTGATAAAAATCAAGTCCTTATTTAGTTTGAAATGGTTCTAGGAGTTTTGTAAACATAGCCATATAACAAGTGTTGCTTAAGAAAGCTACTCTAAACACAGCATGAAAGCCCTATAACCGTATATATATTTCTTTCTGTTAAGGCTCAGTTAGTTATAAATACCCATTAGTAAAGTTCTCAGCATGGATTTTACATTTCTTGCATCTTTTTCAGAAGTGTTTTTCAACTTTTTATATCAACATTGGGATGGCTATAATGGGGAAAAGTGATTTATTTTTATAGTGGTACTTCGTTTTAAAACTTTCAATACAGCTAGGTCATGGTAATTCCTCCCGTTTAACTTCTTGTGGTGAATATCTACAATAATTCCCCATGCAACTTTTAAGGAATCTCTTCTTTAAGATAAGGAAAAGGCTGAGAATAAAAAGGGTTTTTTTATGTTAGCTTTTTTTTGAAAGAACAATATTGTGTTGGACATTATGGTTTGTCACATTCAAAACAATATGTATTTTTTTTACAGGAAATCAAAGAAAATCAAAATGTGTTGGTTTGACACTTTTTTCTTTCAACTCTATATTAAAATATTAATTCTAAAAATATATAGTATAGTATTTTAAAGCACATATAATAATGTTTGTATGTAGTTCAGTGTTTTCCAATTTTTTAAAAATTGCACTTTCTGCTCTGTGAAAGAAATCAAAATTTCATTTTTTTTTAATTTCAATTATCAAATAGAGAGAGCTGAAGATGGAAGTCTGTCCCTCTGGGTCCATGATAGTGTCTTTGTGAGCTGTGTTGAGTAGCTCTTTCATGTGTTGATCAAGTAGATCTCTCTGTGCAAAAATGAAGTTTATTTCCTACCTATGGGGACTTTTTACCATCTTGTACCATCTACACTTTTCCCAGAGCCTGACGAAGGGACTTTGATCCCAAAAGCTTGCAGAAAAGGACAATTTTCTTGCCGTTTTCCAGTTGGCCTAATAAAAGGTATAATTTTGGAGCCAAGAGTTCTAGTTTTTTGTATGTCTTTTTGTCTCAGACCAACATGGCTACCAAGTACACCCCTGACCTATAAAAAGGTATCCAGGTTGTAGCTGTATTGGTCTACAGGAAAAGGCAATCAGGACTCATAGTAGAGATGACATCTTTTATAAGACCAACAAGAATTTTGCAACAAAAATTCTTTAATTGAAAGCTTTCGGGCACAAACACGCTTCATCAGGCATTGCAGAAAAGATTGTAAATGTTTTCCTGGGTAGAAGTGAAAGTTCATATTTCATAGGATTTTGCAGAGGAGTCAATAGATGGAAAACTCCTCTAGGCAGTCAGTTCATAGCTGGTATGAAGCCTCTCACTTCCTGTGAGGATCTGTGATGATGCAAATTACCTTGAATTTGCTGCCAGAAGCAGGATCTCAGGTTTCAGGCTGTCACAGTTGCTTTCTGCTTGGGAAAATATGATGATTTCATTTTAAAAATCAGCTAAAATTTGATCTATACAAATGCTGTGGATCTGGGTTGAAGTAATGCACTGCTGCTTTGGGTAGAACAGGGTTTTTTTCAAAAACAACTGCAAGCAGCCACTATGCTTATATATATATATGTATATATATATGTGTATATATATATATACATATATATGTATATGTGCATATATGTGTATACACACACATATATTATATATATATATATATATCTGTATATACATATAGATATATATATATAAAATTGTATGTGTGTGTGTATGGAAGACTACGGGCTTAACTGTGAGACAGTCAGGTACTTAGGAAACTAGCTGCAGTGCAAGACCCAGAGAGTTTTAATGAATGGATCCGTCATCTTGGCAGAAAGTGCCCAGTGGTGTCCCGCATGGGTCAGTGCTGAGTCCAGTGCTA
The DNA here is from genome assembly GCF_030867095.1 of Alligator mississippiensis. Classification (NCBI taxonomy): domain Eukaryota; kingdom Metazoa; phylum Chordata; order Crocodylia; family Alligatoridae; genus Alligator; species Alligator mississippiensis. The sequence continues at coordinate 169,017,947 of NC_081826.1, read as the reverse complement.
TTCAAGATCTTCATCAATGATTTGGATGTGGGGGTGAAGAGCTCACTGGCCAAGTTTGCGGATGACACCAAGTTATGGGTAAGCGTGGTCATGCTTGAAGATAGGCTGCAGATACAGGTTGATCTAGACAGGCTTGCAAGTTGGGTGCACCAGAACCACATGAAGTTCAACGTCAACAAATGAAAGTGCTCCACCTGGGGACAAACTATCCCCTGCACACTTACAGGCTTGGTAATGCCAACCTGACCTGCACTATAAATGAAAGCTACCTGGGGGTAATAAGCAACCACAGTGTGAACATGAGCCAGCAGTGTGATGAGCCAACAGGGCCAACATGAGCCAGCAGGGCCAACAGTACCCTGGAATGCATCAATCAGTGCATATCCAGCAAAACCAAAAAAGTGTTTCTCCCACTCTATTAGGCATTGGTGAGACCACACCTGGAGTACTGTGCCCAGTTCTGGGCACTGAACTTTAACAAGGACGTGGTAAAGCTGGAGAGAGTCCAGAAAAGGGCCACCCATATGATCATAGACTTGCATGGCAAGCCAAATGAGGAAAGGCTGAGGGATCTGGGATTCTTCAGCCTGAAAAAGAGAAGGCTGAGAGGGGACTTAGTACCACTACATCAGAGGAATACATCAAGGGCTCTGTGAACAACTGTTCACCAGGGTACCCTTGGGGAAAACTAAGAGTAATGGCCACAAACTCCTGGAAGACCATTTCAGGCTCAACATTAGGAAAAACTATTTCATAACTAGGGTGTCCAGGCTGTGGAATAAGCTCCCTCCAGAGGTGGTACAATCACCTGCCCAGGAAATCTTCAAGAGAAGAGTGGACAGGCACCTTGCTGAGGTCACCTGACCCCAGTTGTCTTTCCTGCTTGGTGCAGGGGGCTAGACCCAATGATCTTCTGAGGTCTCTTCCAGCCTTACAAACTATGAATCTATGAATACATAAATACACATATGCATATGCAGGGGTGTAGGTTGTAGCTGTGTTAGTCTAAGGACATAGGCAGACAAGGTTTCTTGGATGAATTTGATATCTTTTATTAGACCAACACAAATAGTTGGAGAACAGTTATTAAGCAAGCTTTCAAGTTCAAAAACCCTTTGTCAGGCTAAGGAAGTTTCAGCAGTTGGTGCGTGCTCTTCCTGGAATGAAAAATAAAGAAGCCAGGGGCTGGGCTGGGCTGGGCTGGGGAGTCAGTTGCCAGGCAGATTATAATGTATCAAAAATCCAATGTCTATGTTTAGTCCCTGATCTCTAGTATCCAGCAGGTTGATGAAATGGAGCTCATAGGTTCGTCTCTGGGAAGTGTTGTGTAAGTTTCCCTTGAGGATCAGGACTGAGAGATTGGAGAGAGAGTGGCCCTCCTGTGAGAAATGTGCCCCCACTGGTAATTGGATATTTCTGTCCTTGATAGATTTCTGGTGTGCGTTCATTCTGGTGCGCAGTTGTTATCTGGTCTCTTCTACATATCTTCCATCAGGGCATTTGGTGCATTGGATGAGGTATACTACATTCCTGGAGGTGCAGCTGTAAGATCCTGGGATGCTGATGGCTCTGTTGTGGGGTGTAGTAATTGTGGGGGTGGCAGAGATGTGTTGGCAGGTTCTTCATTTCTTGTCATGGCACGGTCTGGATCCTTTTCGTGTGTTCTGGGCTTGAGGAAGTTTGCTTCTCGTGATGAGGTTGGCGAGGTTCGGTGCTTGTTTGAAGGCTAGGAGGGGTGGCTCTGGGAAGATCTTTTTAAGAATAGGGTCACTTTCTAGTATGGGTTGCAATTTTTTGAGGATTTTCTGTACAGGTTCAAGGGGCGGGGTGGTATGTCATAACCAGCGGTGTGCGTTTTGTCGGGGGGGGGGGGGGGGTTCTGAACTGCAGCAATTCTTCACGTGGTATCCAGATGGCTCTTTCAAATGTGCGATCTATCTCTCTGGATGAGTGTCCTTGTTGGGTGAAAGCCTTTTTAAGATTGGTGAGGTGGCAATCCCGGGTGTTCTCTTCACACACATATATACATAAAATAAATTTGTGTGTGTATGTGCATGTGTGTGTGTGTATGTATGTAGATATGTACGTATATGTATGATACCAGAGTCTGTCTCTTGGGATATCACAGTCTGGCACTATGAAAATTAATGTGCACATGGGAATTACAGATACCATGGATTCAGATATTGGGGATAGTGGGAAGTGGAGGTAACTTATAATATATCTACTAATTTGCTAGTAATAATAATAATAATAAAAATAATAACAAATAATTTATGCAAAAATCTTAGTGGTAACACTTAAATTTAATGTCCATTGACAACATTTCTTTAGCAATAGTCTAATAAACAGGGGTAATATAATATTATACAACTTTGATGAAACTTTTGTAGCAAGCTCTTAAGACAGGAGATTTCATATTAGACAGCCTCTTAAACATGCTGCATTGTATTTTAATTTCCTCTGAACTTCTTCTTTAAGCTCTAGTCTACACTACAAAATGCTGACTGCCGAACAGAACCTTGAGTACATTTACCCTCAGACCCCCTCTGCGGTATCAGAAACCTCCTTTCTTCAGGCAGAGCCCCTCCACAACTGTTGCATGGACTGTGGGTTCTTTTTTACATGCTTTCAGCTGTGTACCTAGCCTGCTCACTAGCTGGTACCTTCTCAAGAGGTGCAAGGCAACCTGAGATATTGAGGGACTTTGAGTTACCTAGAATGTGGAGGGCACCTGGGACAGAAGTTCAATAAACAGATTTAACCAAAATTAGTTAAGTCTGATAGTACATCCATCCAGGTTTATCTTAAACCTATTTCAGCCATTTTGAAAGAGGTTTATGTCCTCTGAACTTCTGCTGTGTTACAGATTTGAACTGGTTTTCAGTCATTTATACATGTAATTTCTGTCCCTATCCTCAGAGTGCATTTGGTACTTTGACAGCTTAGCTGCTAAGTGGAACTACAAGAAACACACGGGTTGTTCACATGCTATGGCAGCTGTGCTCTGGCAGTTGCTGTCTGCCCCCAGAATATCTGCCTGCAGAGGCAAGGAAGTATGAGCATAGCTCAAGAAACTGGTTTATTTTCAGAAGAAATAAAATACTGAGGATGAGTGAATTTACTGCAGTGAAGCCTTTGAAGAAGCCAGGAATAGATTCTCTTGAAAAAATACAGAGCTAATCAGCTGACTTTCTTTTTCAAGTCTACAGATCACTTAATTGAGCCATTTCCCCTCCTAACTTCCTCATTCCCTTGCATTTGATTGTCAAAATAGTACATTCTGCAACCCAGCAGGAATCACTCTGAAGGCCACTGGTTATGCTCATGCTATACCCAGTTCAGTATTCTATAGTCCTGCAGGCTCTGGTTTACTTTTATTCCTAAAGCAGGGACAGAGTTCAGTGTCAAACAGCTCACAGCATTCTTTCTACATGGAGACAGCCACAGCAAAAAATAAAAGTACTCTTTGCCTTTGTCCCTCTGCCACCCTTAAAAACAACATCTTCCATTCTCAAATTACTACCTTGTACAGTAAAATCCCATTCAGTCCTACTATATGTAATTTCTCATGTTTGTCACCTCTTGCATGTTTTAAACCCTGTGAGGATGAATGATGCCATTATAATGCAGTGCTCTACTATTTTAAGGCTCTCATCTGAAGTAAACCCCAGATAGCTGTAAAAAGTAAACTCGAGCAAGCTGGAGTTTACTAGAGCAGAGGTGCCTTTTAACAGATACATAAATACTGGGAAAAGGTTGCACACCCCAAGTTAGAGTCTCTGAAGGCATCTGGTAGGCACAATTAGATCCCCATTTTTTGTGCACAGCATTCTCACCGCTGCAGCATTGCAGCTCATTTAGATAAACTTATATTTCAAACCATTGTGACTACAAAAATAATGCTGAGTATATGAGTGGAATATCAAACAGTGCACTATTAAGTACCTGATTCTTCAGATAACCTGAAACAAGAGCTCTGAGAGGTGTAAATTTTCCTGTTCACCTTGTTTTTGAATCCATAGTACAACAGCTTAAATGTCAGCATTGCTAACTATTCCACAGCCATTAATCTTAACATGAAATCTGGCTAGTGTTCTTATTCCCCAATCTCAAACTGTCCCTCATAGTTTAAACCTCTCCAAATGCTCCCTTTTAGCTAGCAGAACTTCTAGATGTTCCTAGCACATACTGGAGTACATTGTACATTTGCTTTCTACAAGTGCTCCTGGAAAATGGCTATCTAATTAAAGAACAAAGACCAAAATATATGATTGATTTACCAACTGTAACCGGGCAACAGTAACAAAATAATTCAAAAGAATCACAGTTGATTTGTAGACTTTCTACTAATAAATAACAACAATTCATATTCATTAACAATAATGCAATAATGCCAATAACAACTATCTCAGTATCAAAGGGACTGTGAAAAGCCAGAGAGAGGAATTATACATGATAAAACATGATCTAACCCTGTAACAGCACTTCCTACTGAAATAAAATATCAGATTTTTTTTTTTGCACAAAAGAATGGTTCTTTTCTGACTGGGAGGTAAAGGATGAAGGAGGAAAAACCTTCAACTACTGTGGAACAGAGTACGGTTGACTTGTTTGTTTCTATTTGTTAACAAGATATGTGCAATAGTTGGAAACAGATTAGAAGGAAACTGAGAAATGTTCCCAGTGGATTAAAATAAATGTTACAGCAGGTATAAGATTTTGACTTCTCTCCCTCATATGCTTAAAAAACCTCTTGCATTCCTTTGAATGCACAGCACAGCTTTGACATTGGGCCACTTAACCTCCGAAGTGAGATACACCTGCAGTGAATTATCCATTGTAATGAGCTCTTAGACTATAGTTTCAAAAATGCTGCATCTGTCTCCTTTATACAGCTATCTCATGTATTCATTTATTATCTACAAAGAAAGTCAGATCAGATATTTAAAATAAGCCCACTGACTTATTGCATTGCCTGTAAAGAATACTTTTCGCAGAACTTTTTCTAAAGATTAAAATAGAACAGGAAAGGCAATTAAATAGAAGTAAAAACAGGCTTAGGAGGGAATGTACTGCATCTAAAATGTCTGTTGATACACATTTTATTCTTTTCACAATAAGTATAATACATGGAAAATAGGTTGGCCAAAACCAAATTAATGCTAGAATTCCTCAGTCTAGAGAGACTATCACAGTATATGTTTTCAGACTCTGACTTTTTTTTTTTTGTGCTTATTTCTTCCTCCAAACTCACTCTCTCTTCTCCTGACAATTTTTTTGTTCAATATTACATCTTTGCTCCTGTTTCTCCATCACTACCCCCTTCCTTCTGACAACTTTCTCAAGTTCTGCTTCCTGATGTTTCCAAATTTTCCACTCAAATCCCAGGGGTATTTATTCCTAATAGGAGGATTTTTTTCCACTTTATCTGGCGTCAGCTACTAACCTCTTCCTTCCATCTCTTGTTCTTCACTCAATTTTCCTGTAAATTACTCTCTAATTTTCTAACGCATCTTCATAACTTCTTTTTTTTCCCCTTAAATTTTAGTCACTGATGTCTTGTTGAGGGTCTGAAGCTTCCAAAATTCATTACTTTTTTCCTACCAATTCTATATCTGCTTACCTATCATCTTCTATAAATCAAAACATACTTGTATAACTGTTTTCTAGAGTACCATATTACCCTATGATATCTACTCTGCCTTAAAAGTCATCTTTTTCACTTTATCTTTCCCTTTTCTACCATTTCCACATTTTCCCTACTGTTGCCATCTGAATCTCCTTTTCTTTTTGTTCCTTTAGTCATCTCTTTCCACCACCTAGCATGAGTTATCCATCAGAATCTATATTAAGCTAAGGTGGGTGTGCGGGAGGGGTACTGTTTCCATGTATGTTCTTTATTATATCTATTCTTCAATATCCTACATTGCTACATTGAATTTATTTACACTTGCCTGCTCAAACAGTCAAGAGATTGATACACACATCTAATCTTCATCTGCCCCTGAGAATTTATTGTCCCTCTATCTGATCCGAGATACATACATAGTTAGGTAAATGTCTACTGTTTTGAGCTCTTCTGCTTAATTAAATTGTACCCTTGAATTCCCTTCTGCAGATAGCACATTGCATCAGCTCTCTTCGTTAACCTTTTATCATGCTTTGTTTGTGACCATGAGCTATGCCAAGTCCATCTTAAAAAATTCTACTGTTCATCAATGGATCGAATAAAATATGTTGTTCATACAAGCTCCTAACACTCCTGCATTGGGATTAAGACTCATTATTAAACAGGACCTCATTGTTCCTTATAAACACATCCCTCTTTCGCATTTATCTTTACAATATAATTGTATCCAGAGAGAAAACACCCTCTTCCATCTTGAACATGCATCTTTTCATTTTTAACTCCTTTTCTGTGCATGCCCCTAGATTAATTTTGGTGTGGACATTTACTTTAGAACTGAAACTCTTTTTACACATCCTGTCAGTCAATTATTTGATTGAACATATGACACCAATCTCCCTTGTCTTACAGAGAACCTTGCAAAATGGAAGTGATTCAGCAGTAGGGCTCTTATTAAGAGAGTTAAGTAGCTTTTGCAGCCACTCCCTTTGCTGGAGTTATAAGTACACAGAAGTTCAGAAAAAAATCAGGCATCTAGGGAATTTGTGCATGCTTGTTTCTTTTTCTTTGAATGCACAATGTGTGTAGCATTGTCAGGTTAGCAGTATACATTTTATATAAAATGATGAATGGTTTGCAACATACTATGTGAGATTCAGCTAAAGTTTTGACAAGTTGGAAAGAACACTAGCAAGGGCAGATCTAAGAGGGGTGCATTGGTACATTTGCACTTGCTGTTCCCTACCCCACCCCCCCAAACCTCCCCTCCCTTGAATCCCTGGTCCATCCAAAGTTTAAAACCAACTGCCTGGCAATGGCAGCAGCATTTCTACTGTAGAGGAAGCCAGTTGACTTCATGGCTCATTATAATCTATGCGATCCCTTCTAAACTCTTCATTCTACAGATGTTAACAACCCTGTATTTTTTAATGGTCTTGATGTTCCACCAATCAAACTATCCTTTCTTCTGCAAGTCTGCCATCAGAGTTGATGAAGCTACTTATAGTGCACATTAATTAGTAGGAAGGTGTAATCTGTTTTTGAACAGACATGTGACACGGTCTGTCAAAAGGGACCAAAAGATAGGTACCTAGTTTCTACTGACTTTGAATCAGTTGGGCATGTGACTCCCTTATACCTTTTTTAAACTCATAGCTTAATTTATTTCAGAATATTAATTACTTTGAGGCTGTTTCATCCAAATTCATTTCATTCCATGGACTGTTCAAACTTAGTTTGCAACATGTATTCACTAACTGTTTTTTTTCACATACCAACTTTCAGTCACTTGGTATTTCAGTTCTCTGACAAATGAAGAATGAGAGAATGTGTTCAAAATACAAGGCTTGACATACTAAACTTGACATTCTAGGCACTTTCCAATTCTGCAAAATATTCCTTCTTAGCACAATTAAGGAACTTCTGCATCACTTGAATCAAATATTAACTAAAACAGTGGTATTCAACATTTTTTATTTGCAGATCCCTAAACAATTTCTAATAGTAGACCTCTTCAGAAATTTTGAATGGAGGTGAAGACCCCTTAGAGCTGTAAGTGTGGGTATTCATATACTTTTGATTGATCATAGTCATCTTTCATGGATGCCTTAGACATAGTCCGCAATCTACGGACCACAGATTGAAAAACACTGTCATAAAACATTGGTGCTAGAAGAATTATACCATAGGGCTGCCATCACATACAGCATTAGATTAATCTGATCACATTCACATAGCTGTGAAGGTTACAGCCAAGTAGTCCCCTAAATTACTTCATTGTCCCAAGGCTTGGACCAGGGGAATTTAAAGTCCCATCCAGAAAGCACTGTCCATCTCGCTTCAAGAGATAATGCCAGAATCAGAATCTGGGGTTTGTAGATGTTGATCCAACTTGCAATACTATGTTGTTTTAATGAATACTATGTTCAGCAATATTTTATTGTTTACCATAAGAAATTACTAATTACACTGTAGATTGTGTTTATCACTTCAGTTGAGATGAAACCTCCAATAGCCAGTGTGTCAAGGTCATAGTTTCAGGGGAGAAATAATCTTCATGCCATGTTGTGTTAAGCAATGCCCAAAGAACCACCAGCTTTTTTTTTGCATCATTCTTTCATATGTTCCTAGAAAACAGTTGCTGTACCTCACATCTATACATGTAGTCCTGGATGAACAGATGTTGATTTGGATTATCAAAATACCCTTATGTCAGGGTTCTGGAAAATGTTTTCATATGTGGTGAAGAAACTTTGTTCTGTCTTTAAGTGCTTTTACCACATTTACTAGCACTTAGGATGACCCTCAGTTTGAGATGACCCCTCCACCCCAGTAATTAGATTCTATGGAAAAATTATAAATTTATAATTTTCCATGTACAGAATGTTATTATTAGAGTACTGACTTTAATTCATCCTCCCCACTTCTGCAGGAGGTCAGGAAGTGGGGGCGCAGGTGCCCCCTGGTTATGCCTATTCCCTGCTACCTATGCTCCCTTCCTGGCCCCCTACAACCTCGTGCTCCCATTCCCCCTCTGATCTCCCTCCTGCCCTTCCCTCCCCACAGCTTTTACTCCCCCTTCCCCCTCCTCCCCCAACCTCTGCTTCTGCCTTCCCTTTCCCACCCTGCCTTTGATCCTCTTTCCCTCACAGCCTCTGCTCCCTGCTTCCCCTTGCTTTACCTTTGCTGTGCCAGCATGCCCCTATTCTAGCCTGTAGCATGGACAGCAGCCCCAGCCCAGCCCATGTAGCAGTTTTGCAGGCTGCTAACCACACCACTGCTACAGGGCTAGGCAGGGGCCACACTCAGTATCTCAGACTGCAGTGTGCATGGAGTCTGTCAGTACAAAGCAAGGGTAGAGTGTGGGGGAGGAAGAGGGCTGACAGGGCAGTAGAGGCTGGGTGGGTGCAGGAAATGGGGGAAAGAGGCTGCAGGGGGGAGATGGCAGGGTGCAGAGGTGAATGGTGGTGGTAGTGGGGGGGGGGGGGGGTGCTCAGCTCCAGGTATCTTGCTCAGGCCCTGCCACCTCTTACCTGAAGGATTTTACCAGCTAGAAGGATCACACCCTTGTCTAGCCAGGAACTCAAAAAAGATAGATTTCCCTTTCCCTAGAATGAGGCAGTCTGAAGAGTCAAAATGCTCTGGAATTGTGTCACTGACATTGGCTGCTTGCAGATGTTAAAAAAAACAAACAAACCGCGCTTTACCAGAAGAAGCACTGCATTAATTCAATCTGGCTCTGCAGAATCTGTATAGCTCTCATCCTGCCTTGGCTGAAGGACAGCAGCCCCTTTGCACCCTGGAAGACTGAAGACCAAGCCATGTACCTGAGCAGACTTAAGAACATTTGCTTATTTGGCTAGTTCTATGCATCACCCCTTCAATTCTAGGGGATTCACATTATGCCAAAAACTTATAGCCCCCTGAAATGCATGTTTACCAGACTACAAGATTTTCCAGATGTTTTTTAAGACCAGGAGCATAAATGCATCCTTCCAGACATGGAGATTTCCTCAGCCACTACCCATCTCTTTTGTAATTTCCCCTCAGTGGGAAATAACACATTTGTAGGTGTTATTCTTGCAGTGCCTTCTTTAAATTTAAATTATCATTGTTTGGCAGGGACTATTTGAGAGTAAACAACTCTTGTCAAATGCTAATTCTCAGCAGTTGTCTCTTCTAGGTGTAAATGGATGAGGGCCACTTAAGTAAATTACTGCATTATTAATACAGCCTTGGCTATAATATAAAGGTATATCAAAATTATGCATATATCACAATTACAAAAATGAGAAAAGTGAATCCAGCTTCAGTAGCTGTAAATAGAGACTAAACATCACATAAATTAATCTAATTTTGAAGAATATCTATACATGTCACACAGTGAACCACAAAGGCAACTTTTTGGGGGTTGTAACTTTGAGGACCCATCTACACAAGATGTTTACTCTGGAGTTGCCTAATTAACTCCATAGTAAAGTCTCAACATCTAGACATGAGGCCCTAGTTTTTAGTTGGAGCTAAAAGATGTCTTCCTGGCTATGAAATAGAAGCTTGACATTACCAGGAATAGCTAAAAGACAGCAACATTGAAGAACAGAGGGTAGTTTGAATAGTGGATGGTCAAGACCATTTAAAAGGAGAGAGATTAGAACCTATGGAATGAAGAGAGATTAGCAGGAATCAGGAAGATTATAATGAGATATGGAGTTAATTGACTCGCTCAGTGCTGCCTAATTAGAAATGCCAGTGCTTCTCCCATGCAGTTGGTTTGAAACTTTTGGAAAAATGTGACATAAAAGAGTGGTGCAACTATACCACTGTCACCTTCTCTCCCAGATCTACCCCTGTGTTAATGTGTTTGGGCTGGAGAGATGTAGATGATTGGCTTTATAGCTTCTTCATGTGGTGGGGAAAAATTTCAGCTGCTTCCTACACACAGCCACCCTTTTGAAGAAAATTCCTGTATTGTAAAGTCCAAACAACTGCCCGGTCTCATAAATAGCTTTACACATTAAAGCTTTCTAGATAGGGTTTGGTTTCTTTTCAAGAGATTACAGCAAATTAGAGAGCAAAACTGGCACATGAATTGAATGTCTCAGTTCTAGTACTAGAGGTGCTGCGAGTCTAATTTGAGAATCAGGCTGGCAATGCCAGAACTGCAAAAATATGTTTTGCACCTTTCCGCTTTTCTCACTCAAGCCAGCCATCTTCGCTGTCTAGGAGAGATCAGCTATCACAGGGACCAGATGCCAAGTTCTAAATGTTATTAATTTATTTTATTTTATAGTGGAGATATTTAGTCTTGGCCTCTGCTTCATTCTTTTATTAGGCAGCTTTTCAGAATCTATGGATAGCCTGGCCATAATTTTAGTGGTAGTGAATCTGGCCAGAAGCAGAAGAAACCCTAGGATTTCTTTCAACTGAACAACTACAAGAAGCTCTGCATGACCTATGCTGAACACTGGAACAAGGTCCTTTGTTAGAAGGAGAAATCACCCTTAAATATTTGAGTGTAAAATAATTTGCTTCAACTCTTGCCTTTTGGGATGGTGTAATACATCATTCAGTGTGCTTTAGGCATTCCCAGAATTATGCCTCACCTGCAAATAAAGTGAGACTATTGTAGGTATCAGCCATGAGAAGTTTACCACTTAGCTCTAGGTCTAGAGGCCCCTGCTTTCAATAAGAGTTCTGAATTTTTTATAAAGATGGCAAAAGTTATTACCAGACCTAGAGGGGAAAAAATAGTCAAATAATTTATCTGTCAAAAAATGCAGGTTTGTGTCAACCAATGTTTTAGTCTTTAAAAAAGTCAATAAAAAGGTTTTATTCATTTTTTAAACATTTTAAAATATTTTTTAACTTCAATGTTTCCTTCTCAAACACTGTTTGGTTTAAAAAAATCACATAAATTTCAATTTTAAAATAAAAAAAGCAAAATGAACTCCAGATCAACACTACTATGGTTACATTTTAGATCAAAAAAAATATTTTGTTCTACTCAAAATAAAAATCCTGGAAGTTTCCATTTCACTGAAAAAAATCTTGGTGTGGTAAATTGGCCTGCATTGAGATCTATGCTGCTGCTGTTAGGACCCCTCTACATTTAACCCTCATCAATTCTCATGAAACCGTAACTGTTTTTGCTCTCATGGGGTAACTTATTACCCCACAACTGGACATTGTTGGTCTCGTGGGGTAACTTGTTACCCCACCAGCATGAACAAAATGGAACCAGTGACAACAGTATAAATGTACCAAGAACTATTTATTAAACATACAGATTGTTTGAAAGAGTATTTATGATGATTTGAACCCAAAATAATATTTAACTAGAACTATGAACAAAAATTGAACTTTTTTTAGTGTTTCAAAATGTGAATGAACAATTTGCTAAGTCTGCAGTTCACACTGTTTTCAAACTAACTATTACTTCCAAAAATATTTCCTAACTATTTTAACTAAATATTGCCTTCCTCACAAAGCAGCACTGATATACTGTGGTGCAGACATGCAAATCACTTAAAATCTTTGCATCATTTCCGGCTTTTGTGGTCATCTGTCCTTGGACAAAAAGCACAATGTCCACTCATACTTGCAGAAGGATTTATTGGGGTGTGTTGTGGCAATTTGTAATTTAGGGCAGTCATACCAGATAAGGTATTGCAAAGACTGATGAAAATACCACATTTTTTTTGCATATCCCATGCCCATAAATAAAACACATTTCTTGCTTTTAGAAGGCAGAATGTAGAAATAATATTTTTCCCATGTCATGGCTGACCATATGACACAGAACAAGTCCTCCAGCTCAAAGTGTTCTGGCTCTAAAAGGTGTAACACTAGACTATACCCCTCCTGCTTTCAAGGCCACTGAGAAGTATCATCCAGCTGGCACCTGAGAGTCACAGTGTCTACTTATTTTTGTGACCTTTTGCTTCTATTTCCATGTAGAAAAAAAGGCAGCTTCCTTGTTTAAGATGCACATTCCAATTTTGTTATGTGATATGTAAGCAATTGCAATATATATATTTCCTGTAGTATCCACCTTAATTGCTATGAAAGTCTCTGTGGCTTTGTGATCAGCATTGTGCTGCAATTGCTTAATCAACAATGGTAGTACATATATATGCAAACACACGCACGCACGCACGCACACACAGGTACGTGGTTTGAAGGAAATGGAGGAAACTTGGAATCTTTAACATAAGCCACATCATACCCCTATACAGAAATATTCACCCAGAGAGTAAGAAGTTGAGACTTTCTACATAAATTTACCACATAACTATTCCAGGAGGAAAATATTTGTTCTTTATCCTTTGTGTGCGGGCCGGGCCCCACTCCCGCCGCCGCGCGTGAGTCGGGAGGGGTGATCCGTGGCCCGTCTTTTGTGCACGCGGGCTGTGGCCGGCAGCCCGGGCACGCGGGGTTGGAGAGAGCCAGTGGCGAGCTAGAGTTAGTCACAAACGCGTAGTGGTTGATTGAAAAGATTGTTTACTTACACCCAAAGATGGTATTGGTATAGGCTGGACAGGTTTCCAGGCACAGCTCCCGCTTAGATCCTCGCTAGAGGACCATGACAAATTCGATTGCTCCCACGGAGTTGTTTAAGCTCCGCGGGTCCGGTTCGGTTGGGTTCGAAAAGTTCCCCGGAGTTGAGACTCTGCGGGTTCGAAGTTACAGGAAAGGGATACGTCTGGGATTGCGATCGGTGACAGGGAGAGGCTAGAAGCGAAAGCTCTGTAGGTTCGGTTCTATTGCCTGCTTAGGGGAGGCGCGTTGGGTCTGCAAGGGTCCGCAGCGCTTGGAGATCTTCACACAGAGTCTCTCTCTTCCTCCCTCCTCCAACTTGGGCGGAAGCTACCCAAGCCTTTTGTACGGCTAGCAAGCCAATCGCTAGCCGCCACGTGTGCCTACATTTGGAATTGGCCAATAATGTGGCGCGAATCCGAATACAAATGGCGGGAACTCCTTTGCAGCATGTATCACTACAATGCAAAAGAAATGCACCCTGCAAAGAAGCTGTAATTTGGCGGGAAATCCCCCGTTACACCAGAGTTCTCTCTCGCAGCAGAGAACTCTACCGTGCAAAGAAAGCTACAATTGGCGGGAAAATAATTTAGCGGTGCCAAAGCACACACACAAACAAAAACCACAACTTTGGGTTGTGATTCTTTGTATGTTGGAGACTGATTCCTATAAAACCTTAAATGGCATGAGTTTTGCATACCAAAAGGACTACCTCCTTCCTTATGATCAGCTGAGAGCAACCTGCTACAAATACCATTTGTGAGATGAATTAATTTGGCAAAAACATGTTGGAAGTCATTCTTGGTAACCACTCATCAGCTCTGGAACTCCTTCCCCATTGCAATCTATCAAAGCCCAAGCTTAGACATCTTTTGGAAGTGTTTTCAGACCTTTTGATTTGGGTAGGCTTTCAGCAGAATGGGTTAAGTTTTGGGGCATTGTCTGTAGAGTGTATCCTATCATATATTATTTTATTTTAATATTTTACCATGTTCATCAGAGGCAGTCTCCAATTACCATTTTAATATTTTTATCTGTATTAAAATAAAAACAAACACCCTAAATTATAAGCCATCTCTTTTGGGGGAGTGGAATATAAATCTAATACATAATCATACATGATACCATATAAAGCTATGTTTCTGCAAAACAATCTGTGTGGGATGACTCCTATCCCAACATGGAAGCCTGTTTATGTCAATAGGACATTGCCTGCAAATTATAATTATAATTATAATATTTCTGAGCTGATAGAGAGGACTTACATATCACTCAAGAATTGCGGTTACATAGTTTTATCACATTTAAAAGTAGGCAAAGTGAAAGATGAAAGATGAAATGATCAAAATGAGTTCATTCTTTCTATGTCTTCATGAATGATGTACTGATTATTTTATTTATTAATGTAATTGCATTTCATAAACCCTGCATCCTTGCAACATATTCAGTAATCAGATTTGAATATACATTGAAATAATTACATGCTTGATATACCATAAATAAAGATGAGTCCTGACCTACTGCATTAACAGTGCTACAAATTAAAGAGTCTATTGGATGTTGCTGCTAGTAACCATTTAAATGCAGTTATGCCATAGCAAATTAACATTTGTTACATGCTGGGATCTTGATTAGAGATGGTCTCTCTCAATTTCTCCTGTTGGAGCTGTTCCACTTTGTATAAATAATTAAATACTCCCTGAAACAAGGACTTGAACTTCTGTCCCCATGTCAGGGGACTGCCCTAACCTGTGGATCAGAAAGTCACATTTACTCTCCTTGTACTTTCTTTTGACCAGGAAAAATTATTAATTTGAAGTGAGAGAGCTGCAACAGGAGAGGATGAAAGAAACCTGCTCCCAGAATTTCTTTTGTATGGCTTTAGGAGCAAGAGCTGTTGTCACAGTTTTAATTCCAAATTCTGCAACCAGACCAATGCCCTGTTAGAAAGCAAGTGTAACTTCAGGATGTCACCCTCAAACTTGTATCTGGGGCAGGATATTATTATGTGCTCCATAGTTTGGTCAGGGTTTCCACAGTCACAGCCAGGCAAGGTTTTTAGGCTCCACTTGTACAGCAGATGACCACACTGGCCATGCCCAGTGTATATCCTATTCAGGTTTGTCCACATGCTTTGTGGAAGGTGGAAGCCTGGTTGTTGGGTCAGAAACAAAGTATTTGTTTGGGAAAGTGTTTTCTGCTTGAGCTTTTCTCCAAGATTCTTCAGTGTTGTGGTATAGGAAGTACTCAGTTCATGTCCAAAAAGGTTTTCATGAAACCATGTGATGAGTTGGAAGATCTTGAAGAGCTCTGTGCATGGGAAGGTCTGGATTATGATTGATACATATTATTTCTTTGTATGTTGCTGCATCCAGTTGAATAGAGGGAGGAATAATATTTGCAAGTACTGGTAGCCACTGCCATGGAGTTGATATCAAGGTTCCAGAGATAGTCCTCATTACTGAGTAGAGTTGTATGTTGATGAGTTTGGTACGTTGACTTGAGGCCCAGATGGGTGCACAGTACTCAGCTGTTGAGAAGACCAGGGGTATGGCAGAAGTGTGGAGGATGGCGGCTTTTGCACCCCAGCTTCTGCTGGAGAGCTTTTGGATAATGTTCACTCTTGCCTTTGTTATCATGGCAGTCTTTTGGAGGTGATAAAGGTAGGTTAGGGAGTAGTCAAGGGTCACCCCAGGGTAAGTAGGAATCAAGTTGTGATATGTTTTTTCTCAACAAAATATGATATTAAGGGTATTACGTGCTTGTGATTGTCAAGATGGAATGTGGAGACGATGGACTTGGTTGGATTTGATTGTAGTCTCCACTTATGAAAGTATACAGCTATTATTGATAAATTGTTCAGTGTGGCTTCAATATTCTGATAAGATTTTGCTTCTGTGCTTAAAGTGATATTATTGGCATAGATACATTTCTGAAATCATGTATAGGCACATCACTTATGTAGATGTTAAAAAGTGTTGGTGCCAGAACACTACCCTGTGGGAGGTCGTTGTTAAGTATTCTTGGAGCATCATATGGGAGGAAAGGTCTATGAAGGCAACCCTGGTCTTGAGTTTTTGGCCCTAGTCTTGAGAACAGCCATATTCCACAAATCTGCTGTGAGGCAATGGTGATAGCCCTGCCAAAACCAGGAAAGCCAGTACATGACCCTGGGAGCTATAAGCCTTGCTCTTTGCTCTGCACAACCTATAAACTCATGGAGTGGCTCATCCTTCTAAGAATTAGCCCTATCATCAACCTATTACTCCCTCAAGAACAGGCTTGGCTCTCCCAAGAAAAGACCCCATCGTAGCTGCTGTAAACAAGTCCTTGACATCATTATAAACAAGCTCTCAAAACAGGCAATAACCTGGGGGTTAGGGAACTCATTTAAGATGTGAAAGGATGGCAGAGGAAGGACTGTGGTGTCTCTCATTCTCATGTATTTTGACCAGAAATTCCATCTCAGAGCTGGGAACCCTTCCTTGATGAAAATATTGGAAAAAATTGCACACTCTAGTGAAAAGTTTTGTTTTGACTGTATTGCTCTTTTATTTTTTAGTGAAGAGCCCATTTAATAAAGAAAACTCTCTTCTCTCTCTAGTCTTGATATATATTGGATTTCTAAGAACTCAGCATTTTTTTTCTTTCTGATATAGCAGTCACTGCTGGAAAACAGCGGAAAAGCGTAAGAAAGAATGCGACTGGGTAGGTTCAGATGGGCCAGAATAAGAACTCCAGAAACAGAAAAAAGCAACTAAGTGCTTTATCCTAGGTAAGGCTGCTGGGGTCAGCATAGTTGCTATCCCCAGCCTCCCCTACCCCACCTGAGGTAACCTGTTGCATGCTGGAGGGTACATGGCACAGGCGTTCCCCAGGGACAATAATGGCACAAGGTGTGCCACTGCTTCTTGTCCCCAGGGAAACAAATGTCCATACCCATGTGGATGCAGCCTATAAGTCTACTGACCAAGACATGGGCCTAATGAATTTTTAAAGAGAAATGGGAATGTTTTTTCTACTATCATCATGGATTCAAGAACTCTGAATCTGGCATCTTCCGTGAATGCTCAAGTCACAATAAAAAAAAAATAAAAAAAAAAAAAAAAAGCTCATGGCTAAGCCCTACCTCTAGTTAGGGCTTAGCCATGGATCATAGGGTGTAAACTTAGTTTTCTTGCAATCAGTCAATCAACTTCCAGAAAGCCCTCTCTCTTTAAGAAGCCAGAAACAACTCGTGATACAAACTTTTCAGTGACTTGTGAGGGTAAAATTAAACAACAGCTACATATTTGTTTCCAAGCAGAATACACTGATTTATAATCCATTTTGTGACTGTAAGGGAGCTGCATATATGTAGTGATAGTGGCCTACATTTTAATAAATGGCTAATGTTTCTGAGTGATTCAGTTTTGGGTACACAATTGAGATACTTTTGAAGAAACTCTGCATTCAGAGGATCAACATTCAGTACTTTCTGAAACTGCAACTTTTTAAAATATATATTATACCAAGTGGATATATCTATCAAGTCAAACACTCAAAAACTAAGCCACCAAAATCATTAGTTACTTCTGAAAATATGGGTTTATAGAAAATAATCTGTGTGGCCTACAAATGTGGCTACCTCATATAAAAAAGTCAAAAGTAAAATGAGATTTATATGTCTAAGTGAAGGCTGGCACTCAAGAGGTTAATAAAAAATCTGCTAGAAGCAAGTTTTCTTGGTGTTTCATGCCTTATGCATTGCTTTCATCTTGGATTTACCAGCACTGAAGTACTCAAGGGACATATTTCTTCATTCCTACCTTTCCCATTACTTCTCTTAAAAGCTTTAGGAACACCTTAGTATAAAGAGGTCTTATCCCTTCTTCCTCAGTTGAAATTTGATTTTTTTGTTGTTGTTATTGTTGAAGTTACATCTGCAGCCAATCAACATTCAGAACATTCTCCTTTTCTGAAGCAAATCACATTAATATTCTTTATCTCATTGCTCAGAGCCTCCTAAGGACAAACATACCATAAAATGTTCTCATAAATCAAATTTTAAGTGTACTGCAGAGGTAATGGGGATACTAAAAATGTCATGCTTTGGCAGTGGTTTAGTGGAGAATGACCCATTTTCATATTAAAAGTGATAAAATCTGTATGATAAAACACATAAAAATTGTAACATTTTTGCAGCAGGAAAGCTAGGAAGATTTAGATCAAAGTAGTAGCACCAAATTCAGTCTGGATAATCTGGAAAAGGATTGAACTCATGAAGAAACAGGTAAAATGCAAGTGTATTTACTTCTCTCCCCTCAGGACCTAGATTTTAAATTCAAGGCGGACTGAAAATAATTCTAATGTGTTCAGTGTAATAGATCATACGTGAACCACAATTCCTCTGTGTGATTGAAAGTCACACAGAGCAAAAGCTCTGATTATGTGGGGACAACTTCAGGAGTCTACAGAGAATTCTGATAGGTGACAAACATTGTAATAGTATTAGAAAAAGTTGTTTTTCCTCATTCTAATGGCAAGTATCTCCCAGCTGCTTTGAAAGGGCAGTTAAAGTTCTACACTGTCACAACGGAGATCAGAGTGGGAAGGGGATATCTTGCCTCAAAGAAACATATTCCCTACAAATGTGCTGGGATGTCCATCATTGTCCAATTACATGGATTTTTTGGCCAACCAAATGACAGCAGTTACAGTGTTGACTCAGTCAAGCTTCAGAAAGCAGCAATACTGTGGAGATTATCTAATTGAGTGGTAAGCATACTCTCCATTATCAAATCAACAGTAAATGACAGTATCCACACACTCAGACAAGAAAAGTAGTAGGTCTCTCAAACATCTAATTGGCTACAATTGCACTGTATTGTTAATAGATATACTAGGAACTCTAACTAAAAACATCAGAGTACAAATGCAACACTATACCTATAGAAAGAACCTCTCTTCTCAAACCTCTGTTCATACCTACTTATTTTATCAAGCTGCTATCTTTCAACCTAAAGTTTCTTGCAGGTGCCTAATTTAAATCAGTGGAGCTCCACTGATATCAGTGAAACTATGCTAATTTACAGAGGCTGTGAATCTGGCCCAATTAGTACATCTAAAGTTTGCAGAGAAAACTTAACTCAAACTTAACTGATTTAGGTCAGACCAGTGCACTGAACTTCTGTACCAGATCCTCTATTGATTCATGTTAGGTCACTGTCTTCCAGCATTATAGGCACAAATGTGTCCCTCTGCTAACCCTTTCTGTCAGGCAACTGTGCTAGCACTTGCCCCATGCCTGGCTTCTCTAGCCGAGTGCCCAACGGGCCCTGCCTCTGGACTCTTACAGAGCCAAACCAGCAAAGCCTTTGTCCCTAGCCCTGCCTCCAGCCTGCCAAATGGGATAAAAGAAGTTGTGTGTCATTTTTGACAATGTAGGCTTAAAAGGATTTTTTGACATGCACATGAGAGTTCTTATGGGTATTGTGCTTCATTTGCTGAACTGCACTATTTGCTGCTTCTGAAAAATTCTGTTTCAAGGTGAATCCAGAAACCTAGTTACAGGTTATAGATCTAGTATCCTAGTTCTATAGAGTACTTTGGAATGGTCTTAATAAATGTTAATTACATTTAAACAAAGCTCTCAAAAATCAGTGTCAGCTTAGAAAAAAAAGCATATAAAAACTTTTAAAGTTGATATGATGGTATAAGAAATGATGTATTCCAGTATAGATAATCATCACTGATCGGGATGTGCATGTAAGCTATACCTTTGATTTGCCACATCGGGCAAACATTAAATGTTCATTCTTACTGTTCTCTTTTCAAAACACATTTATGGATCTATGACATTTATGCCTTGCCTTATAGTTTCTACTGGCATATTGCAGGTTCTCCTCCTCTTATTAAAAGTTAAACACTCTTTTTATTCCATGAAGAGAAATCAATTTCATGCATCTGTGTACAATGAGAAAATGACTGTTACAACTTATCCTAAATTTAAACATAACCCTCAACCATGTCATGTTCTTCTCCATTCCCTCAGTGCAACACCATTAGCTTCTTTTTCATTGATGTGACAAATGCAAGGGAGACAAATGATGTAGAAAAGAAAACTGATTCTTTCTTTACAGATATAGACTTCTTAGGCTTCCTACCACTAAAATGTGTGTCCACAATAAACCACATCAAAATAAACCACCGGCTGAAGATACAAAGACCTGTGTCTATCACAAGGTTACTGGAGGCAAGATTCCAGGGGAGAGTCTGGTCTGAAAATCTGAAGTCACCACCACAGAATTTTCTTTCCTGGTTATTATGGATTAAACTCTGTGGAGTGTCAGCAATGGAACAAATGAACACTAACAAACTAAATGAAAAACCATTCTGCTTTTGATGAGATAGAGTGACAAAGCTGCTACAAAGGTTAGCTCAGAGGACTCAAACAAGTTCTTCATTGCCTCTTGAAAAAAAAAAAATATATATATATTGCTGAAACACTGGCTGAAGATTTAACTACCCACCTGTGTTTCAATGTGCGCTTTGACTGTGCCAGCTAATACCTTTTTTTTAAAAGACTGATCAAGACCTGCCTGAGATCTCCAATGAGTCAAGAGGATGCTCTTAGAATTTATGATGATGCCAATACAACATAGCTGCAAGAAAGTTAGAAGTACAATTGTTGGGAATGCAAATTTGAATGCAAAACAATCAGAAAGGTCCCCATGAAATTAGATTGCCTGAGTTTGCTTCTGAATGTTTACAGCAATTCATTAAGAGAGTAATCCAAGAAACTCCTAATGGTAAAAAAAACCAAAAATAAGTTATTTATAAAAATGGAGATAGCGTTCTTCATTTATATTAATGCACAGTGATATGTGAACATGGTGAACACAAGTCAATTATTTTTTAGTGACACAGGGGAAACAAAATCAGTGTGTATGACTATCGTCTTGCCAGGAGTGATGGTAGGATGGAGAATTGGTGTATAAATGTTTCACAGTATGCCCCCAGCAAACAGGGTAAAATAAAAATACAGCATACAGACATTTCCCTCAACAGCTTCCTTTGCCTGGTTAACAGAGGAAGGAAAAGGGAACAAGGGCACACAAAATGCAGCCATTTCCTCCAAGCAAAGGATATTGCATAATGGCTTCCATCTATGTGGGGTAAATTCTACGGATTAGGGAAATAGAGGGTGTGCACAGCTGTTCACTGTACCCAGTCTACCTTTACATGGCTTGCTTTAAGCTGTGTGAATATAGACTGGGGAGCAATGTGTACAGTCATTTTTCTCTCCTGGAAACTACATGAGGAACCGTAACTCAAGGTTAAACTCTAGAGGTGTGCAAAGCAGGCCATATTCGATTCGGATTGGGCCTGATTCAGGGAACAGTGATTTGATTTGCTGATTCAGATCACTGTCCCAATTTGATTCAGCCAAATTCAAATCTGAAAATTCAGAAAAAGCAGACCCGGAAGTAGACCAGAAGTACTTCCAGTCCACATCCAGGTCCTCAGACGAGCGAGCCTGGCTTGGTGGTCAACTACAGGGGGACCCTGGGTGCCCCCAGACCCAGGAGGAACCAGTCACTGAGTTGGGGGGCTGTGGGAGGGGTCCCCCATGTCCTTCATGGCAAACTCCTCCTGCGCTTCTGTGGGACACACCATCCACCCCACCATCTTAGCATCACAAGCTGCCTGGTACCTTGAGGTATGTAGAAAAAAAATATAAAGCTGTGTCTATGTCCAAATTATCGAATCTCTCTGAATCTCTTGAATTGGAGGCTTCCGATTCAATTCAGAGAGATTAATGGGTCTCCTGATTTGATTTGGATTTGGAGATTCAGCTTCAAAATTGGGCTGAGTCTCGTCCAAATCGAATGAGTGATCAAAGCTTTGCATAGTCCTATTAACTCCCCTTAACACCTGTACAGATGGGCATTTAGATGGACTTAAACCTAATTAGGTCAATCTAAATGTAATGGCTGTACGTACCCAGAGATAGTACTCGGTGGCTTAAATGATCAATGAAAGCCAACGACATTTTAAAAGTAATGATAAAATCTTCTTCAATATTTCGTGGCTATGTTACCAGCAACAGCACTTCTTCAACAGGCCATTTGTTATGCATTTTACATTTTAAAAAGTTGAGGCTATTTCATCACCAGCACAGGTAAACTCTTAACTGGAAAATGGTGTCTAGTTTGGGACATCATACTTCAAAACAGGATACAGACAAATTAGAATGAGCCCTTCATACAGCAAAAAAAATATTAGAAGTCTAGAAAATGTGGCATAGGAGGAAAGGGTGGAAGAACTATAACTATTTAATCTGGCAAAGAACAGACTGAATGTGGAATTGATAACAACTGTCAAATTTAAAAAAAGGAGTATTATAAATAGAATGGTAATAGAACAGACTGATCTGTATGCAATAGGGGACAGGACAATAAGTAACAAAACTTAATTACAAGTAGTTACTTATAATTAATTTAGGATGGATATCAGGAAGTGCATTCTAAGCTAACTATAAGGGTGGTTGAACCCTGAAACAGATTACTAAGAGAGGCTATGAAACCTCTGTCACTGGAAGTTTTTTAGTGCAGGTAATATAAAAGTTGGTTGTGATAGTTTAGAGACAGATGAGCCTGCCTGGAGCAGGGGGGTTGGATTGGATGACCTCCTGAGATGCCTTCCTACTCTATTTTTCTATAACACATTTCTCCCACATCTAGTTATGCTTACATATTATTTACTTAAATAGTTGGATCTTTGTGTGCTTCTGTGGTATAACCACCTACAGATTTGGAAGTCCTGCTAATGTTGAGCTGGATTATTTACCTATAGCCTCGAGGTTCCTGCTTTTAAATAAAGAGGCCCTGGTTTTGATCCCCATCACTTATAATTCATTTAGGTATGTGGCATTAAATCAAGAACTGAAAACAGCATGTGTGGATAACAATGATTCTCCTTGTGCAAGTGCTTTTCCACTTAAAGAGCATGCAGACACTAAGCTGCAGTCTGCTTCAGTAGTACTCCTGACAGCTGACAACAGCTGCCATCCTCACATTAGATTGCAGGCACACCAGCAGACTCCTGATAGCTTTACATGGTTCCACTATAACAGCTGTGCTGACAGAGCACATAGTGGACTTTGGGAGAAGACTAGCTGCTGAATGGACCAGCAGCAGCCAGCTAAATGTATGGGAATGCCTTACAGATTGTCAGCTGGCTGCCAGGAAGTAGTAGAAAGTTTACTCCATCCAGCGGAGGAGGAACAACTCTGCCAGCAGAGTGGAGAGCTCTGATACAGAAGAGGAGCTCAAAGCTACACTGGCAGAAAAACTGTTTTGTATAGACTAGGCCTAACTAACTATTGTGCCGATTCTATCTGATTGCAGTGGGTTACTGTGTGTTCTCAATAGCCTGTAATGACCTGCTGGTTTCTTACTTTAGCTTTTAAGGCAGAAATTACCAACATCATTGCCACTTTCTGGCAGTCTTAGCAGAAATATCCTGGATTGTACCAGCATGCAAAATGAAACAGTCACTTAGGAATATAGACTTTAAAATCAAAGCTGAGTCACAATACAAGGAGGCTAGTCTTCTGATGCATAAATTAATAACTATTCTATTTACAAAGACCATCACTCTTCAAGGCTGTCAGTCTACCACCTTTCAATGAACACTAAATTCACTTACAGTTTATCAGCCCTATTAACATGGGTAGGAGGTTTGCTATTGAATTTAATGGGAGCAAGAGTAAGCTTTAAAGAAAATAATTCTCATAGTCTCTTGATGTTTACAGTAAACATACTTTATTTCTTCATATTATTAAGCAGAATACTAAAAAGTATTTGTTGACCTTCATTAGTCAAGAATCATTAAAGCTTAAGGAAGGCTATGAGTCAAACAAAATTAATTTAATGTTTCTAGTGATTTAAACTATAATGACATAAAACACATGTTATACACTATATCAAGAATCTTGGATTAATTAGTTTATTTTATTTCCCATGTTTCCTATTTTATGATACTTTAATGAGAAATCCTGCATGCCACATAGATATGCCCTGAGAGCTGACTGGAAAAAAATGTCATGGTAAATTTGTAGTATCTTAACTTAGAAAAATAGAATTATTTGAAAATAAACAAAATCAGAGCCAAAACTTAAAGAATCAGAGAAAATTAGGGTTAGAAGGGACCTCAGGAGGTCATTTAGTTCAACCCCCTGTTGCAGGTCCATCCCTACTTACAGCACCCCAGCCAAGGCTTTGTCTAGCTGGGTCTTGATAACCTCTAAGGATAGAAATTCCAAAATCTCTCTGGGTAACCTTTTCCAGGGCTTTATTTCCCTCCTAGAGAGAAAGTTTTTTTTTTCCTAATATCTAACTGAAACTTCCCTTGCTGCAACTTGAAACTGTTGCTCCTTGTTCTGTCACCTGCCACTGCTGAGAACTGTTTAGCTCCATCCTCTGTGGAACTATCTTTCAGGTAGCTAAAGGCTACCTGAAATCCCCTCTCAGATTTATCTTGTCCAGACTAAATAAGCCCGGTTCCTCCACTGGACTCTCTCCAATTTGTCCACATTCTATCTGTTGTGGGGGACTAAAATTGAACACAGTACTCCAGATGTGGTCTCACCAGTGCCAAATAGGGGGAATAATCGCTTCCCTCAAACTGCTGGTAACGCTCCTACTAATGCAGCCCAGGATGCCATTAGCCTTCTTCAGAACAAGAGCACACTGTTGGCTTTTATATTCAGCTTATTGACCACTGTAACCCTCAGATCCTTTTCTGCAACACTGTTGCTTAGCCAGTCAGTCCCCAGCCTGTACTGGTGCATGGGATTGTTCCATCCTAAGTGCAGGATTTTGTACTTGTCATTATTGAACCTTATGAGATTTCTTTTAGTCCAGTCCTCCAATTCCTCTAGGTGTCTCTGCATCCTAGCCCTAACCACCAGTATGTCTACTACTCCCTCCAGTTTACAAGCTTGCTGAGGGTGCATGCTATCCCTTCTTCCATGTCACTGATGAAGATATTGACCAAAGCTGGTCCCAGGAGCAACCCCTTTGCTACCTGATCATATTGTGGCTATCAGTATTGAGAAAAAACCTGATAAAAATAATGGCATCAGATATTGTTACCGGACATTAGCTGACATTAACATGCCAGATATAAGCAAGAATTCCACAACCCAGCATCCTATACTTAGCATACTCTCTTCTATACTTAGAGCCACTCTCAATGGCAAAATTTATGTTGAGTCTCAGAAAAGGTGACAGCCTCTAAACTAACTAGACAATAACTTAGTGGAAATCATGATGCAGATTCAGAATGTGACAGAGATCCATTATGGAGTACACAGTGTTTATGTACCCTCTTACTCATCTGTCTTGCCTAACAGGTTGCCCACTGCCCATTTCATAGTTTCTAGGGTCAGAAGGGACCTGAACAGATCATCAAGTCTGACCCCCTGCCCTGGGCAGGAAAGAGTCCTGGGATCATAATACCCCAGCCAGATATCTATTCAACCTCTTCTTGAAGACTCCAAAGGTAGGGGAGAGCACCATCTCCCTTGGGAGCTCATCCCAGAGCCTGGCAGCCCTAATCGTAAAGTAATGCCTCCTGACATCAAGCCTGAACCTGCTGTCAATCAATTTGTGGCCGTTATTCCTTGTTATCCCAGGTGGTTCCCAGGGGAACAGAGCCTCACCTATTTTCCACTGGTCCCCCCGGTGAGTTTATAGATGGCCACAAGATCCCCTCTCAGTCTTCTGTTGTGGAGGCTGAATAGATTCAGGCCCTTTAGCCTATCTTCATAGGGCCTGGCCTGCTACCCCCTGACCATCCGAGTGGCCCTCCTCTGTACCCTCTCAAGGTTAGCCTCATCCCTCTTGAAGTGAGGTGGCTAGAACTGGATGCAGTACTCCAACTGTGTTCTGATCAGCACCACATAGAGGGAAAGGATCACCTCCCTGGACCTGCTTGTGATGCATCTGTAGATGTACAACAAGGTGCAGTTAGCCTTACTGACTGTTTCCTTGCGTTGGCAGCTCATGCCCATCCTGGAGTCAATAATGACTCTAAGATCCCTTTCAGCCACTGTTGTTAAGAAGGGTGTTCCCCAGCCTATAGGTGTGTTGCAGGTTCCTTCTCCCTAGATGCAGCACCTTGCACTTGAATTCCATTCTATTCTCATCCTTCCACCTCTGTAACCTGTCTAGATCTAGCTGGATTCTGTCCCTCCCCTCCAGTGTGCCCATTCTGTTGAACCATGTAAATCCTTTTGTGTGGTCTTTAGTCACCTAAGGTAGAGTGCATGACTATTGTCTAGAATAGAGATTACAGTCTATTCAGTGGGACATGGTCTACATGAAATAAGAAAGATTTCTATAATATACTGTTAGCAAAAGGAGAAAAAAAGCTTCTATAATTAGGGCTGCTGTTTCTGTGTCCACTGGCATTGCAGAAGACCCCCAAGACTATGCAAGACCTTAACATTCAGAAGACATATGTCTTCCATTTGGTAGGTGAACTTAGCATTCTTGCTTGTTCTTCACCAATTTTTCAAAACTCACCCTATCACCAACAGGTTTGACTTTCCCTTTGTTTAAACTAGCATAGCTAGTGAGTTACTATTACATACAACTGATGAAGGAGAGAGTAAAATGAAACCAAACTTAATTGCCTGCTTTATCATGGTTTTCAAGCATTGCCATATACATTTAAATGCAATGCATCTATGTAATGACTTTAGAAAAATATTAGACACTTTGTGAGGGGATCTATTCTATGCATAATGTTCCATATATTTTAGGAGACTACTAGAAATATTGTAATCTAGCTTTAAATATATATGAGCTCCAAATAATGCTGATGCTGGCCATTTTCCAGAATCAGACTGTGATTGCTAATTTTGTATTTTAACGTGTTGCAAATAAAGTGTGGACCCCTATATTTTATATTTAATGAGAAGAGATGCTAGAAATCTGAGCCAGCTACAGACATCTTTGGAAGAGCAAGATGCTTCTCCTGGGGCAATTCCTTTGAAAGCATTATTTCTAAATTACTGGATGCAGCAGCTGATGCCCTATCAAATACAACTGAATGCCTTTGCAGATTTTCTTTAAAGACGCTGTTTGGATCATCATGAAGGAATAACTGTGTTTTTATTTAAATAAATTCAGGACTGATTGCAGGCTGGTTTAATTTATTTTTTTAAGTATTAATACACTTATTTTTAAGGTGAAATTGTAATATTTTTTTTTAATTAAATGAAACCATTATTCTGGTGAGAATGATTGATTAGCTTTATTTGCAGATCAAGGCCTCAATTTCTTAGGTACAAAATTGGGTTGGTAAATTAGGTTATAGAGGCCTTAGTTCAGAAAAACATGTCAGAGATAATAATCAGGACTGTGTGTCATTTTCTTAAATAGTATTGTATACCATAAGCTGTCTCAGTTACATCACTGGACTATTTTGGGGGGCAAGTGCCACTGCAAATGAGTAAAGGTATCATGTGAAGGTATTTTCTAACAGGGAATCATCCTCATTTGATCTGAGGTTACATTCCTGTACATCTCTTCACAAACAGAACTTCATTTTGAGCAACACTGGGTATGTGCAGATGTTTGCTATCCTCAATCTACAATCACATGGTTTACTTTAAGCTGCACAATCTTAGATTGGGACCAGCTTGTAGATATGTTTGCCAATGCTGGGAACCTCACCAGGAACCCAATCTAAGTAAGTTGGGGTGGGTGAAGAGGTGGGTGGTATCGGGGTGGTTAGCAGTGTGAAGAGGCTTCTTGTACCTCTTCAGAGGAAAAGAAAGATCTGCACCAGAACTCACAACCGGAACCTTGTGTACCTAACCACCGTGTCCTCAACATTGGTTCCCCATTCACCTCTTCAAGTGAACTAATTTAGATTGGATCTTTCAGTTATTTGCCCAACCTAACCTCCTCCCATAGTTGGGTTGATCTAAGTGTAACATCTGCAGGTACCCATGATGTACTTCGTTGACTTTACTGGTTCTGATACATTGGGCGTGTCTAGGTGTGCATTTACTCTGGCTGAAATTTACTGCATAATAAGTGGGAATAGGCTGGCATCTAAATGTGCAGGTCTTAAAGTACATTAATGCTGTATGTGGACTGACTTGGGACTAACTTTAGTCCCAAGTCAGTCCACACACACAGTGTTACTGCACAATAAGGCATCTACATGTGCATTACTGCTTAGTAACTGATCAAGTGTAAATTTGATACCTGCATGATGCCAGTATCAAATTTATGCTCAAATTAGCATAAATCCCCATATTTACTGTGCAGTACAGGTGTACACATGTAAACACGTGCCTGTACTATGCAGAAATTTTGGTTACTGCTCAGTAAATGAACATGTGAAGATGTGCCCAGTGCTACTGATATCAACGGGAGTCTTCCAAGTGAGGCTTTAGATCAGGATCCATATCCTTTTTGTATGAAAATTTGTTCTGAAGCTTGTCCTTCAATTTCTTTACAAGTCTCCTTTGTTTTGCATACCAGATGGAGAGAAAACGAAGACATGATTAGTTCTGAAAATCTCAAACTAATAAGAACCAAATCCTTTAAACCTCTCTTTCTCTTTTTATACATTTTAGCTCTATGTTTATAAATCCTTTAGCTATAAAGGTAAAAAATTCCTTAATTTCCCTGCAACTGTAAGTATTTAAGTCTAATTTTGCTACATTCCAATCTGCTTGAATTTTGCTATTGTTTAAGAAGGATCAAGGGGTTTCATGTCAGATCTGAATAGCTTCAAAAATAGAGTGGTTGGTAGTGACATTTTCTTTGGGAAGCAAAGTTTTTTGAAAGAATCTGTTACTCCTTTAAAGGAGTTTACTGCTAAGAATTCATGGCATTCTCAGTAAGCAGAGGTAAGCTTTGAGGTCTTGACCTAACTGTAAGTTATTTATCATTATTAGCCTATGTACTTCTTCACAGAAGAAAATCAACTTCATACCTAATGCACTGAAAATACTTTGACAGTATGTTGTATTCCTGTAAGAGAATCTTTATGACTTTTTCTGAAAGAGAAAGTATTTCATGTACACGTATGCAGATACAGAGGTGCATGTGGTTATATGGTGTGCTTTAAAGGACAAAATGGTAAGCTTTTTGGCTAAAGAAATCTAATCTTTTTAAAATACTACTTTGGATGGTATTAGACTTATTCCCTGGGAAGCAGTGTTACCTACCAAAGTGCCCGTTGCTTTTTTTTTTCCCTTCTAATTTTTTTAATTTCCAAACTACATGTATAGCAACCAGAGTAGGAACAACTTGTTTAAACAGTTACACAAGTGTAAGTGATAGTTAAGGTGTAGTTTTCTATTCCTTCTGGTGTTGTATAAATATATTTATACTACTCCCAGAACCTCACCAAAGGGGATAAAATGAATTATTTTTACAGCTCTAACTCACAAGGACAAATTCTCCATTCAATTGCAACGCATAATGTATTTTCCCTTTCTACACACAATTCACTGTTTAAAGCACCACTTGCAGTATCCAAAAGTGCAGTTACATGAAATTAAAAACAGTAAACTCAATGACTGCAGCAGTCCAGACTAGTTACAGGGAATAGGTTCTGCATTCGACTTTCTTTTTTACTTCCTATACAAAGACTAACAATTTACAGTTATGATTGTTCAATTATATTTGCCATCAGTGCTTACTTTTCATTGCTTTAGTGACACAAATGGAAATCAAAGCAGCTTGATAGCCTAACACAGAGACTTCCCAGGAAAGAATGGTCCCCGGGTGGGCAAAGAGGTCACAGATTTTTTTTCTCATGAAGCCCTGCTGCAGTCCCCATCATAAAAGGAGTGCCAGGAGTCTGCTATATCCCAACAGTTTCTGGCTAGAGAATGCAGGTTTGCCTAATTTATTCCATCACTGAAGCTAGTAATTCCCTCACACCTGGACTGCACTGAGCAGCAGCACCTTACAGAAGCTAGGAATATGAACCGCATATGAACCAGCTCAACAGCACTTACTTCTAATTATAACTAGTCAAAAATGGTTCTTCCCTTGCAATTATAGTCAAAGATATACTCTGATCTCGGAATGGTGGGAAAATAGCATAAATTTCATGCCGATATTTATCTGCCATTTGTAACCGCAAAAAAAAAAAGAGGTGAATAGTCAATCATTCTCTGAGATTTGGAGACAACACCTGACTGCTGAAGGGTGTAACATATAAGAAGGCTTAATGTCATCATAACTATGTAATTTGTTCAACTGCTTCCTTAATATAGAGATATATAGTTATTGGAAGAATATTAAATGTTAGTGACAGCAAAGGTACTGACCATTCACCTAGTCCTTTTCCTTGCAAATGCAGTATTATGTTCTGCAGTGTATATGCACTTGCATTTGATCCAACAGTTTTAAATGACTCAAGCCAGAGGGTTCCATCCCTTCTCTTTGAAGATTATTTTTCATCCTAATAGACTGAGCAGTCAGGAAGTTTGCCTGGTGCCTTAAACTTTCACTCACTCTCACTCTTCCTCTCTCTCTTTTAAGTTCTGCTCCATTACTCCTAGTTATACCCCCATGTTCCACACTAAATAATCCCTCTCCTTGCTTAGTGTTTATACCCTTCAAATATTTATAGACTTATGTTCCTACTTTGTCATCTCTTGCCAAGTTGTACACTTTTAGCTCTTTAAATCTTTCCTCATGACAATGTCTCCAGCCCCCTCATAATTTTTTGCTCATCTCCTTGGAACTCCCTCCAGTTTGTCAATATCTGTCTGATAACAAGCTGCCCAGAAATGAACCCAACGTTTCAGCAGGGTCACACCAGTGGTGAACAGACCAGTATTATTACCACTTGCTTGCTTTATGTTGTTATGCTTTTATGTGTTGCATTAAGCCAGCATTTGTATTTGGCTACATTATTTCACTGCAAAATGACTAAATTGCTGTTTGCTAGCACTAAGGATTGTTCAGTACTGCTTTCCTCCCATTGAATATTTGCACATTTCAGATTATTCCAACCAACCCCATCCTTTCTTACCCCCCGATAACTTACATGCAGATTTCCCAGGGTGGGTTTCATTTTATTAGTTTTGCCAGCATGTCAAATCTTTCTAGGGACTTCATCCAAAACTCTGCAGTAAACAGAGAGACTTTCATTACCATCAATGGGCTTTGAATCAGTCCTGAATCTCTTTATTATTTCACAATTCACTCTGAATGAATAGGGTTGTCGCAGAATAAGGTACACACCCTGGCAAGAGTCCCCACTGCAGCGTGGCTCTTTGGCTATAAACAGATATTATCCTTGGAGTAGGATCACCTGTGCCAGCACAGATGATCCACTTCATTGGGTGACATAGACATTGGTGGTTGTCTTGAGTCAAGGTGCAGCAGCATGATACCCGCACCTGGGGAGCCCTCTGCTGAGGGATGCCCAGGGTGTGTGTCTGCAAGCAGGAAAAGCCAAGCAGAAGTTCCCAGGGCTTCAGGGGCCAATCACCCAGAGGAATTCTTAGGGTGTGCTGCATGTGGCTGCTCCCGCTCTCCTACCATAAAGCAAGCAGACATCTGCCATAAAAAAGCAGAACAATTTTTTTACCACAAATTGTCATGGCCATGATTTTAGGCATTTGTGGCGCAACAAAGGGGCATGGACGTCTGCTTGCATGGGCTTTGGGCCACCACAAAAATGTTTATGAGAACACAAAGATGATGTCCATTTGCAGCATTAAAGAAACATGCTCTGCAGAAGGACTTATGAGAATACTGGTGAGACCCCAAAGGATTTAGGGATCTTTGGAACGTGGAAGGAATTCTATAACATGAGGCCCCCAGAACTTTCTGTTTTCTTTCAATTCCCTCACCAGAATTGATTTCCCATAGTGCACTCATTTGTTAGGACCTATTTTGGGTGGCTTTTTGCATCTTGGTTGTGCACTGGAAGTGGGAAGAAGATGTTTTCCTAGCCCTGGGGCTTGGGGCTGGGAAACAGCTGCTCCCCTGCCCCCTGGAGCCCAGGCCTGATCCTGGTGTCCCCTGCCAGCCTGGGACTGGCACCCAGGGGAGCCTAGAGCTCCCCCTGGCTGCCATATGGCAGGAGAGCTGGGTAGGCATTTCCTGATAGGCGCACGTGTAGATATACCCTCAGAGAAAGCTAAATGTGCAGTATTTTAGTGTGCAGTAAACTTTCTGTGCATTAATTGCACATGTAGACTTGCCCAGTGTCACCATCACTATTACACTAAAATAGCCCATATAATAGAAAAAAAACAGTGACAAGTAAATGAGCTTCCCACACCTCCTGATCATTGGCCTTCCAATGCACAATGGTACTCTCTCAACCCTTCCTCACTCTGTAACAACATAGAACTGAATTAGTTGAAGGGTTGGTTCCCCCCCCCCCCCAAAAAAAAAAAAAAATAGAGGAGGGAAACAAGAAAATGAGGGTAAATAAGAAAGCTGCCATTCATTAAGGGAACTATTGCTGATTCAATGGAGCTACTTTTCTTAGGGCGACCCAAATTCTATAATATTAACTTACTGTAATTAATTTTATAGTAATTTTAAATGCAATACATAACAGATGAGTTCCCCTTCATTGACTTTGAGTATCATGTTAGTATATCCATCATAATCTAGATACTGTTATTTAATTAATAATACAAAAACAATAGGATGCAGTATAATGCCTGTTGTAGCCTAGACCTCTGTATTGAATTAGTGCATATTAAAAATTTGAAGATGAGTGATTCTAAGAAGCTCTAACAATAATGAGCATCTAAATAGTTTAATATTTTATGAGTAATTTAAAAGTTCCTTAATGTGTTATGGCAATTTCTCTTATACCTAAAATATGCTGACTGTTAAGATCTGAAAGGTTAAAGAAACTAAGACAACCCAGTTACCAGTGTGCATCACTTAGTATTGAAGGACACTATGAAAACAATATCCATATGGAGTCCTGGGTTCTAATTCTTTGCTGGTATTATTTCATCAATTCACTGAAATTTCATCATTTAAGAATTTATCCCTTAGATTTTCCTTCTTGCTGATATCAACAGGGCAGTGATGAGGATGTGCTAATACAACCATGAAAATGAAAGAGAGCATTTCAACATGTCAAAAACAATTATTTAATCTTTTATCCAGCCAAAAATATTTAGTGGATTCACATTCAGGAATAAGTTTGGATCAAGTGAAAATGCATTTTTTGAAAAATTATTGAGCAAGATTTCTCCTAGACTTACCTTAGACAAAGAGGTATCCACTGAAAATAAAATGTTTCTAAAAAGGGTTATAAAACATCATTTACTTCAGCAAACATCATCTATTTCACTGAAAATCTAAGAGGGTAATCTTATACTCATGCTATACCTCCTA
Source organism: Alligator mississippiensis (assembly GCF_030867095.1). Lineage (NCBI taxonomy): Eukaryota > Metazoa > Chordata > Crocodylia > Alligatoridae > Alligator > Alligator mississippiensis. Next base: position 168,984,377 of record NC_081826.1, on the reverse strand, counting down.
AGCATTGATATGTCTCCTTATTTTTGGAAATTAAATTTACCCAAGGTAGGGGCGAGAACCACTTCCCTGGAAAGTTGGTTCCAGATTTTGGCCACCCGAGCCCTGGGGTACCCCACTGCTCACATCTCGCCAGTTTGAGTACAACCCATCCACCACTACTCTCTGGGTGCGCCCCATCAGCCAATTTTTTACCCATCCAACTGTGTAGGCATCAATGCCACAGTCGCTTAATTTATTGATGAGAATGGGGTGAGAGACAGTGTGAAAGGCCTTGTTGATGTCTAGAAAGACTATGTCCATGGTGACACCATCATCCAAGGATTTAGTTACTTGGTCATAAAAGGCAATCAGGTTGGTCGGGCAGGACCTGCCTTTGATGAACCCATGCTGATTGCCCCGAGCATAATCTCCCTGCTGGCCCCCCCACAGATGTGCTCCTTGATGATTCTTTTCAAGATGTTCCTGAGCACCGAGGTAAGACTTACAGGCCTATAGTTACTTGGGTCCTCCTTCCTCCCCTTCTTGAAAATTGGGACCACATTAGCCAGTTTCCAATTCCCTGGCACCTGACCAGATGACCACGAATGCTCGTACAGCCGGGCCAAGGACTCCGCAATGACCCCTGCCAGCTCCCTCAACACCCCTGGGTGGAGGGCATCTGGATCTGCAGATTTTAAAATGTCCAGCCCTTCCAGAAGATCCCTAACTATATCTCTGCTGACTGAAGGCCTGACATAGCTATCCCCAAGATTGTCCCTACCTCTGGTTGGTGGTATATCCCGGTCCCTGTTCAAGAAAACAGAGGCAAAGAAACTTAAAAATATCAGCTTTCTTGTCTGGCGTAGCCACAAGATTACCATTTGGTCTTGCAGGGGGCCTCCATTGCCTGGTGCCCTCTTCTTGCTCCCAATGTACTTGAAAAGGGACTTTTTGTTGTCCTTAATCCTGGACGCTAGCCTGAGTTCCATCTCTGCCTTGGCCTTCCTAATAACCCTCCTACACTCCAGGAAGAGCACGCAGCAACTGCTGCAGCGTCCTTAGCCTGACGAAGGGTTTTTGAACCCGAAAGCTTGCTTAATAACTATTCTCCAACCATTTGGGTTGGTCTAATAAAAGATATCAAATTCACCCAAGGAACCTTGTCTGCCTATTCAATAGGTTGGCTTTTTCCTGGGCGTCAGTTGTCAGTTGCCCCATCTGGTTCAGCAGGGGTCCAATGTTGCCCCTGCTTTTCCTCCAGCTCCCCACATATCTGAAAAAGGGCTTTTTATTGTCCTTGATGCTCAAAGCTAGTTGGAATTCAGTTGCAGCCTTGGCTTTCCTGGTCTGCTCCCTACAGGACTGGACCAGTGCAGAATAATCCTCCTTGGAGGTGACTCCCATCCTCCATCCTTTGTAGGCCTTTCTTTTTAGCCTCAGGAGGTCTGCTAGGTCCCTGGAGACCTAGAAGACTTGTCTTGTTTAGCTTAACAAAATGAACTCTGAGAGATTTGATTTTTTTCTCAAAAAGAGTATTAGAGGCTAGAGGGAAACAATGGAAAAGGAAGAGATTGATAAATGGCAACAATTTAGCAAAAAACAAATTAGCATAAACAGGTCAGGAATAAATTTAGAATGCAAGATGGGTGATTTTTAATTTCTGGGGGAGTAAGTTTCTAGAACAGCCTTCTAATTGAAGCAGTAAGGGGAAGAAATCTAATTAGTTTTAAGATGCAGTTTGAGAAAGAAACTAAAAGGATTACCTGGCAATAGTAGGGGACTGGACTTAATGACCCAAGAGGTCCTTTCCAATCCCATGTTCTGTTAGCTATAATTGATTTAAAGCTAAAAGGAACCATTTGAACACCTGTTCTGACCTCTTGTATACACAAGCCATGTAATTTAATCAAGTTACCAAAGTATTGAGCCCAACAGCTATGTCTGATTAAATTACATTCATCCAAAAAGGCAGGAGTCTTGATTTCTAGACATAGAGAAGGAGAATCTGATGCACTTCCCTTCATAATTTGTTCCTTGCTGTTAAAGGTTTGTGCTTGATTTTTTAATTGGCCTTTCTTTGCTAGCTTCTTAATCCAGCAAGAAAAGGCATAACAAAACTTCCAGCCACTAGTTTTTGTTATGCTTTTTCTTGCTAGATTAAAAAGCTTCTTTATAATCAGATATTTTCTCTCTCTCAAGATTCTTATCCATTGTAACAAAGTCACCTTGCAATAATCCTTTTTTGATAAGCTAACCAGACCAATCTCTTTAAATCTTACTTTAAGATACTTTCTATAACCTTCTCACAATTTTTGTCAGTCTTCCTGGCAACATTTCTAAATTTTCAGCATCTATTTTAAAATGTGAATATCAGAACTGGATGCAGTATTCTGGTATCAGTCTTGCTAATACTGTATTTAGAAATGATTTTCTCTCCTTACTCCTATCCCTTTTCAGTCATTCCTCTAAACACCATATTAGTCATTTTTGCCATAGCTTTGCACTAGGGGGTCATGCTGAGTTGTTACTCTATTAGGCCCAGTACAACCTTTTTAGAGTTACTAGTTTCCGAAGTACAGGCCTCTGTTCTGTACACATAAAGTAAGTAAAGAAAGAAATATGTTGGAAAAAAATAATCACACCTCTTAAATATGTGATCTGAAAACAGATTTTTTTGCCTTAAGTATTCTAATGCCATTAGGAATCAGTAACATGGTCTGTATAGAATACAACTATCATGACCCTCTATCTGTTTTTTTTTAGATAATGCCAAAAACTAGTGGACCCAAGACAAGGAAGGGGTGCGTTGTGTTTTACGCTTCACACTAGAATGTGGGTCACAGAGGTTGAAATTATAAGTCCAACATTTCCTGGGAGGATATGGGCTCTATTACTTAACCATTTTGCCCTTCAGTTCTTCATCTATATTTACCAGGGTCAGACAGATTGTATCTTAATTCTATCAAAAGGTTTGACCTGATGTAGTTTGGAAACTGAAGAAACAAAGACAAAGAACAATAGTAAATGAAAGGTGTTGAAATGAGTAGAATTTTCCACTTCATTAGCCTAGATCTATTTTTATTTAGGAACAAATGCAAATTGCATTAGGGATTTTTAGTGCCTAGACTTGTTACTGAATGGTATAACTAATACATATACTAAGGGGGCAGGAAGAAGAAATGATTGTATAATGCGATTTCAATAGGATTTCAATAACATTTCTAAATACAGAAATGCTATCATGAGCTCAGTATTAGTGAGCTACAATACCTAACCCAGCTGTTTAGTATAGCATTACCTTTAAGGTGTCAATCAAGTTCCCAGTGTGAGGGGAAGAGAAACTTAGTTTCATATTTTCATACTTGGTAGGGTCGGAAGGGACCTGAGCAGATCATCAAGTCCGACCCCCTGCCCTGGGCAGGAAAGAATGGTGGGGTCAAATGACCCCGGCAAGGTGATTATCTAGCCTCCTTTTGAAACCCCCCAGGGTAGAAGCAAGCACTACTTCTCTTGGAAGTTGGTCCCAGATCCTAGCCACCCTGGCTGTGAAATAGTGCTTCCTAATGTCCAGCCTGAACATACTCTCAGTCAATTTATGGCTGTTATTTTGAGTTACTCCTGGTAGTGCTCACGAGAACAGAGTCTCTCCTGTTCCCCACTGGCCCCCCTTGGTAAGTTTATAGATGGCTACCAGATCCCCTCTCAGCCTTCTTTTGTGGAGACTGAACAGGTTCAGGTCCTCCTGTAGACTCCCCTCATGGGGCCTGCCCTGTTGCCCCCTGGTCATGCGAGTGGTCCTCCTTTGGACCCTCTCACTGCTCTCCACATCCCTCCTGAAGTGCAGCGTCCGGAACTGGACGCAGTACTCCAACTGTGGCCTGACCAATGTCACATAGAGGGAGAGGATCACCTCCTTGGACCTGCTTGTGATGCATCTGTGGATGCATGACAAGGTGCGGTTGGTCTTACTGACCATGTCCTCACATTGGCAGCCGATGTTCATCTTGGAATCAATAGTGACTCCAAGATCATTCTCTGCCTCTGCACTGACAAGAAGGTAGTTCCCCAGCCTGTAGGTATGCTGATGGTTCATCCTCCCCAGGTGCAGTACCTTGCACTTGTCAGTATTGAAACCCATCCTATTCTTATTCACCCACCCTTGTAACTTGTCCAGATCTAGTTGTAGCCTGTCCCTCTCTTCTAATGTGCCCACTTCTCCCCACATCTTAGTGTCATCTGCAAATTTGAACAAGGTGCTTTTCACCCCCTCGTCCAAGTCACTGATGAAGATGCTGAACAATGCAGGCCCAAGGACTGAGCCCTGGGGGACTCCACTGTCCACATCCCTCCAGGTCGAAAATGACCCATCCACTACCACTCTCTGGGTGTGGCCCTACAGCCAATTTGCAACCCATCTGACTGTGTAGGCATCGATGCCACAACCGCCTAATTTTTTGACAAGAATGGGGTGATAGTGTTGAAGGCCTTCCTAAAGTCCAGAAAGACTACGTCCACTGCAACACCTGCATCCAAGGATTTTGTGACCTGGTTATAGAAGGCAACCAGGTTGGTCTGACAGGATCTGCCTCTAAGGAACCTATGTTGGTTGCCCCTAAGCATAATCTCCCCTGCTGGTCCCTCACAGATGTGTTTTTGGATAATTTTCTCAAAGAACTTCCCCAGGACTAAGGTAAGACTAATGGGCCTATAGTTTCCTGGGTCCTCCTTCTTTCCTTTTTTGAAAATGGGGACCACATTGGCCCTTTTCCAATCCTCAGGCACCTCACCAGAGCACCACAAGTGCTGATGCATTGTTTAGTATGGGTCACTTGGGAAGAAAAAATTGGGAACTGATATGTGATGGCTAAAAAATATTTAGAGGTTTGCTTTTAGGAACTGGCTGGTAGGTAAAGTAGATATTGCATTAGAACACTTATCCAGGGGAATAGCAAAGGTTAATTGATTTCTAAAATCCTGTCTGTCTCACAGTTTCACAGCCTCTAAGGCAGACCGGGGATTTGAGGCCAGTGGGCATACACATCCTAGGAAATTTAAAACATCCAAACTTTATTGTCATACCTTGCTCCAGGGATCCACTGCTCAGTTGCAAAAACCCTTTGGATTTCTGGTTTTGAAAAACATGACCAAATTGAGGTGTGTGCATGTGATAGGTTTATGGAAATAGAGTTTTGGCTAACAAAACAGAATGTGGACAGCATGATGGCTACAAGGAAACCAATCAACAATACCCAGAAATAAAGAGTCATTAGAAGAGAAAGGATACAAAAGGAGGAATTTTCAAAACAACAAGTTCGCATTAGCCCCGCAACCTCCATGGTGGCATTTACATACTGGCTGGATGCACCACTCACCTTGTGTATATTCTGGGCACTGGGCTGGGGATTTTGGGTAATGTATTTTGGAATCATTTTGCTTGCTTTTCTGCATTACCCTTATTTCCTATCATTGTGTGTTAATAACATTTGCCTATTATCAACTGGAGAAGAAGCAATCGATCTGAAGGTTGTACTCACCTGGAACAAGCCATCAGGACTGGGTTTTAAATCCATTGCCAACAATATGCACAATGGGTTCTGGTTCTTTTTTCTTTCACATGAATGAAATACCAGTTGATTTTGACAGGGGGCAGAATCAAGCCCACTACATAAATAACAAATTATTAAGTATCCCCATTATTGGCATTATCATATGTGGCTATTTTTGAAAATGGGAAACATAATCTTGAGAAAGCAAGAGTATGTACCCTCTATCTTAACACTTTGATTTGAAGACACACAGCATGGGACTGTAAACAGCTTTGTGCTTCTTTTTCAAAATTCCATCTTCTTCATACATTATTATATGGCTTATTTATTTTAGAAGATGTTTTTTGCATTCTCTCCCTGACATCAGATGCAGAACAAATATAGAAACTGTTTAACTGATTACAGTTAAAATATCCAGCTCTTTGAAAACGAGGTCAGAAAAAATATCAATTCTCACTGAAAGCAAAAAAAAAAAAAAAAAGAAGGAAAGTAAAGGTGGAAACAGTCCATGGCTTTGAGCCCGATTTACTATTCATTCAGAATCAAAAGTTTTGTCTGATAAATCAACAGTAGTAAAGTATCTGAGAGAGTCTCCCATCAAATCCTACTGTGACAGGGGGCCAGTTCAAGGCTGGATCTCAGCCCACCCACCTCTCTCTGGGGCCAGGTCCCAGTCTCACCTGCTACAAATTTCTGGTTTAATGAACTGTTGTTAAATGCAGGAGGCTGCCCATTTTAATGCCCCAATGCCAGGGGGCAATGTACACAGCTCCATACCCCCCCTACATCATGTCCCATGTCTTGCACGTGGAATCCAGATTATTACTACATGTCTGGTTTAAGGTGATTGGCTGTGGATTGGGGGGGGGGGGGATGGTGCATATGAAAGCATTGGTCCCCAGATACCAGAGACCCATGGTACACCACTGAGGATAGCTTAAGTAAGGTAGGAATGAAATACTTCACTAGGGCCCTCAGGAGAGTCCAATGTGACCTTAGAGATAAGTGCCCTGAGTGTCCTTAGAAACAAGTCCCAGAGAGAGAAAGTTGGTGGTTCTTGCAAAATCAGGGATTGACTTACAGAAGTAACTGCTCAGGTAAGTAGTCCTATTGAACTCAAAGGGACTATATTGTATAAGAAAAAAAAAGTTACTTACACCTTATATTTGCAAGGTTAGATCCTAGTTTGTATAGAAACACACTAACCAGCAAGCATTACACCAATGAAGCTTTCAGATACTTACATAATTTTCACTTGCAAATTCCCAAGGGATATCACCTTGGATAATCTAGAAAAAGAACAGGATGCATTTCAATATGAGAAATAAGATTAATAACCTCAAAAGGTCAACAAAGTAAAACTCTTCCAGTGGAAAGATTTTTCATTTTAGTCATATTATGCAAATCATAAGCACATTAGGGAAATAAAAGCAGTCATTTAACCCCCTTGCTACTGAATCAAAATGTTTTTGCCCATATGACTGAATTTAAGGGACATTTTCTTTTAAATAATATAATGTCAGGATACATAGCAATTCTGCTTGCATGAAGCTAGCTATTCTGTTTGGTATTCTGATAGCAATCTGTTGGACACACTCATTTTGTTATTGCTAGAAATGTAGAACCACAGGACCTGAGGGTGTCCATAAAACCCAATAGTGGCCACTTTAATCCTGCCTTACCCACCTACTCTGGCTTCTCAGGGTCCTACCAGTCATGCCTTCATGTTAAAGTAAGCAAGGAGGCTGCCCATAGAGGCCAGTGAATTCTGGATGCTTTTCCTAGCCTGCTCCTTCTCAGGCTTAACTTGGCCTGCTCCATTTGGAGTCCTGACCTCTCTGCACTGTCACTCTTTCACTTCCCAGGTCTCTGGCCCCATAGCACAGCCTTCTCATCTCCAGGGCTCCAGCTCTACTTCTCTAATTCTCATAAGGGCTAGAATCATGGCCTCCTGCCACCACCATAGGTATGCCAATGCCTTTCAGATGTCACTGGATATCAATTCAAAGGGAGCCCTCCAGTCCTGCATGCAGCACTGGGTCCCTCAGGCCTTAAACCTTTGTCTGGCCCTGGTCCTCTTACTCTGGCTGTGCTCCTCAGACCTGGGCTCCTAGACCCCAGCTGTGGTCTTGGCTTCAGGCTCCAGACCCCTAGGCTTTGCTCACAACCTCTCCTTGTAAGGTTTGACCTAGAAACTACTATGCAAAGCCTAAGCAAAAGTGAATGTTATGTGTCGAATGCCCGTCTGCAATGATAAGGAGCAGACAGTCTTAGATAGAGGAAGCTTGAAAACAAAAAACAGAATCAGAGGCACTGGAACAAAGAGCTCATTATAATACTAAAAATCACACCCCGAGGCGGGGAAGATATATGCTAATGGAACATATATGTACGTTAATGAGATACATAGCTAAAACACAGGTATAGAGACATGCTCAGTAAAGAACTCCTTGCGTCACTCCTTTATAACCAATTAGCAAACAAGGATGCTTATGAAGATTCAACCTCTGGTATATAAGGGGCTCAGTATTGAATATGTGCGTGCTTGTCTTGTGAAATTATTCTGCTTGTACCTTTTATTGCTAGCAATAAATCTTTTTTATACTTTCACCCCTGGTATCTTTATTGGCCTTTGCATACCGGGCACGAACCCAGACTTGAGCTGGGGCCTAACAGTTTTTGGCGACCCAGATGGGACTGCCGTAGATAGCTTTGCCCGGACTAACTGACGACCAGCTTATCTGCTTTTTCTTATCAAAAGTTGAGCGCGCCCCAGGATTTCTTTTCCCGGTGAGACTTTTGTTTCAGGAGGAGCTAGATCGTTGAGGCGGCAGTAGCCTAACGATGCAACACCATAGAGTGAAAGTATCAGTAACAGGCACCTGTGTGAGAGAGTAGAAAGGGCATAAGGCCTACTGTCAGTACGTCTGCCTGGGATTATCTCTGTAAGTATTCTGTCTGGCTCGAGTCCAAGACCAGTGATTTTTTCCCCTGTGAGGACAAGGACTAAGAACAGATCCCTGGATCCCAGGTAAGTTGGACGGTCAGAACCGGGAAGGCAGCCCTGAAATGGGCACTATTAACAGTAAGGTTAGGAAATGTACCCCCCTCTCTTGTGTATTGGGACATTGGGCAGAGTTTGGTGAGGATCCTATGACTAAGAAGAAAGCTAAATTCTTCTGTGAAACTGCGTGGCCACGCTATCAGCTAGATGATAAAGAATATTGGCCTCGGGAGGGAAGTGTTAATTATAATACCATCTTACAATTGATTTTGTTCTGCCGGCAGAATGGTAAATGGGAGGAATTGATGTATGCGCAAGCGTTTATGTCTCTTTGTAGAGATAAAAAAGTTTTGGAGGAATGTGGATTGGGGGAGGGGGTTGGGATCTGTGAGATAGCTGTGGCTCGACCAACTGCAAATCCTGTCCTGGACTGTCTGGAGCCGGAGGCTCTTCCTCCTGTGTTGCCTTTACCTTATCCTCTTCCTCCTCCTCCTGATTCATCTGATTCCTCGTTGGCATCTGCTTTTCCTGCTTCCCCCCCCCGAGGCAGAAGTTGTAAATACTCCCTGACATAGGGATCTGGAACAGCGCCAACCATGGCCGTCAGGTGCTTGGCAATCTCCAAACTCCCCGACTTCTCCTGATATAAGCCTGGGAGGAGGATGGAGAGTACAGTTAGAAGCAGACTCTGGGGTTAAGGGAAAACATCACAGGGAATCTGATTCTGGCCGTGGGAAGGGAAATGGGGTATTTCCCCTAAGAGAACAAGTGGTACCTGGGCCTCTCGAAGATGACGGTGAGCCAACCTACCGTCGAACCTTTGTGCACATTCCTTTTAATACCTCAGATTTGTATCATTGGAAGAACAATAACCCCAGCTTGAGAGAGAATCCTGAAAAGGTACAGAACCAGTTTAAAACGATTTTCAAAACCCATAACCCAACTTGGGCAGATGTTCAGTCTCTTCTAGATATCCTGTTGACACCAGAGGAAAGGAGAATGGTAGTGAACAAAGCTCGTGAGTACGTGGAAAAGGAAATTACTGCACGGAACCTGCAAGGAAATAGAGACGATCATGTCCCCATCCAGGAGCCAGATTGGAAACCAGACTAAGATATGACCTCCATCCGTGCCTATCGAGAATATATCCTCCGAGGATTGAGAGATGCTGTGAAAAAACCTCAAAATCTCAGTAAGGTGTATGAGATTCGACAGGAGACTAATGAGACTCCGAGTGCTTTTTTGGAAAGAATTTACACTACTTTCAGGCAATACACTCGTGAGGATCCGGAGGATGCATCGAACGCTTGCATGGTAAATATGATCTTTATACGTCAGAGTGCACCAGACATTAGAAAGAAATTGCAGAAGGCAGACGGAGCAACAGGTATGCCTATTTCCCAACTAGTAGACATTGCTTACCAAGTATTTACTAACCGAGAAAGTGTTCAGGAAAAGAAACAGGACAAGAAAGAGGAGAGAAAGATGAAAATGCAGACAGCCCTAGTGGCAGCTGCAATCACGAGACAACCTAGAGATGAGGGATCCTGGAGACAGCCGCAGAGACGGGGTCCATTAGAGAAAGATCAATGTGCCTTTTGCAAATGAAAAGGACATTGGAAACGGGAATGCTCTTATCGAAAAGTTGGGGAAGGTGAAAAGAAGAAAGAGGAGAGCAGTGGATTGTTTGCTTTCGGAAGGGATTCAGATTGAAGGGGACCGGAGGCCCGGGAGGGAAAGATAACCCAGATCCCAGTGTCCCCTGACGAGCCTCTGGTTAAAATGCAACTAGGGGACAGAGATGAATTGGTAGATTTTCTCGTAGATACAGGTGCTGCCCATTCTGTCTTAACTCAAAAACTGAAACCTTTAGGTAAAAAGACTGTGCTGGTGGTAGGGGTTACAGGGAAGGCAGTAACACGATCCTTCCTACAGCCAATGACCTGTAATCTTGGGCAGGCCGAAGTTACCCATCAATTCTTGTACATGCCAAACTGCCCCGTTCCCCTTTTAGGGAGAGACCTCCTCTGTAAACTGCAAGCTACGTTGTCGTTCCAGGATGGGCAAATGTTTTTAACAGTGCCTCCTGAAAAGGGGTGGCATTTACAGGCTTGCCTTCTCGGCCTTCTCCAAGAGGGAGAGTACACCGGATATTCCTCAACCCCTGCTCGATGCTGTTGTTCCATGGGTATGGGCAGGTCACCAACCCGGGAAGGCTAAAAATGCTGACCCTGTGAAGATTCAGCTTTTGCCAGGGGCCCAGCCTCCATGTGTGAAACAATATCCAATGCGGATGGAAGCCAGGAAAGGACTGAAGCCGTTAGTTGAACAGTTCCTGGAGTATGGCCTTCTCCGTGAATGTACATCAGCTTTTAACACACCCATCTTGCCTGTGAAGAAGCCTAAGAGTAATGAATATCGTTTCGTCCAAGACTTGAGAGCTGTAAATAAAGTGGTTGTGAGTATATACCCAGCCGTGCCTAATCCGTACACCTTGCTATCTGCTTTGAACCCAGATCATAATTGGTTTACGGTTATTGATTTAAAAGATGCTTTCTTCTGTATACCGGTAGAGAAGGGATCTCAGGAAATATTTGCATTTGAATGGGAAGACCCAGATACTAGCATTAAGACTCAGTTGTGCTGGACTGTTTTACCCCAAGGATTTAAAAACCGCCCAAGCCTATTCGGCAATGCATTAAGCAAGGATTTACGCAGGCTAGAATTGCCACTGTCCTGTGCTCTTTTGCAATATGTAGATGACTTGCTTTTAACAGCCACCACTGAAGCAAGCTGCCTGGAAGGAACAATTTGCCTCCTTAATTTTCTGGGTCAACAAGGGTATCGCGTTTCCAGGAAAAAAATGCAGCCCATATCCCAGAAAGTCACATATTTGGGATTTGAATTACAGCCTGGTCAGAGAGCCCTGTTGCCTGAAAGAAAAGAAGCTATATGCCGGCTGGCACCCCCAATAACAAAGAAACAACTACGAGAATTTTTAGGTACAGTAGGTTTTTGCAGGATTTGGATTCCAATTTTTGGGGTTATTGCAAAACCTCTATATGAGGCAACACACGGAGATGAAAAGGTACTCGAATGGACTGAAGAGTGTGAGCAAGCATTCTGCCAGTTAAAGCAGGCTCTCATTGAAGCACCCGCCTTAGGACTACTGGACATGAGTAAGCCTTTTTCCCTTTTTGTGCATGACCGAGGTGGGGTAGCCGTGGGAGTCTTAACACAGAAATTGGGTAGCTGGCAACGACCAGTGGCATATTTTTCAAAAAAATTAGACTTTGTGTCATGTGGATGGCCTGCTTGTCTCCGGGCTGTTGCTGCTACCTGTCTGCTAATACAAGAAGCTGAAAAATTAACCCTAGGCCATGAAATGATTGTATATATTCCTCATGCAGTACTTACAGTCTTGGAACAGAAAGGAGGGAACTGGTTAACTCCGGGACGAATGGCTCGATATCAGGCCATCCTCCTAGATAAGCCTGAAAAAAATTAGCCATTTCTCGCAATGTAAATCCAGCAACACTATTGCCATCTATGGGTGACACACCAGATCTTGTGCATGACTGTTTGCAAACATTGGAAACTGTTTATTCTTCAAGACCAAATTTGAGAGACAGACCTCTTGAAAAAGCTGACCTGGAGTTCTACACTGATGGCAGCTCGAGTATAGAGAATGGAATTCGAAAATCCGGATACGCTATCGTGACTACACAGAATGTGATAGAAGCAGGACCTTTAAACCCATCTGTTTCAGCTCAAAAGGCTGAACTCATTGCTATGACTCGGGCTTTGCAATTGGCGGCCAACAAAACTGTCAATATTTATACTGACTCTAAATATGTTTTCCTTGTTTTACATGCTCACGGAGCGCTATGGAGAGAGCGAGGTCTACTTGATTCAAAAGGAACAGGCATTAAGCATAGCAAGCAGATAAAAGCCCTCCTTAAGGCAGTCTGGGAACCAAAAGAGGTAGCGATAATGCATTGCAAAGCTCATCAAAAGAAAAATGATGATTCATCCACAAAAGGTAATCGATTTGCTGACGCTACAGCAAAGAAAGCAGCTAAAAAACCTCAGACAGACTTGCTGCCCGAAGTAAGTAATCTGTTACCTCGTCTCCCAGACTTATACCAGCCTGTGACACCACAGTATGGGGAAAGAGATAAACAATTGATAAGAGAGTTTCAAGCAAAGAAGGGGGAGCACGGGTGGCTAGTAGCAAAGGATGGCTGCATTATCATCCCAGCTGCCTGGGTTCATATGGTAGTGAAGAGAGCTCATCATGGCACCCACTATGGACCCAGGGCCCTGGTAAGATGGATCAGTCACTATGTAACTGGAGTGGGATTAAGAGAGGCTGCCAAGAAGGTATCAGAGACATGTGAGGTCTGCCAGAGAAATAACCCAAAAGGAGGGAGAAAAGAAACTTCAGGACATCAGAGAATAGGCAATGGGCCAGGAGAAGAATGGCAGGTGGATTTTACTGAGTTACCCCGGCAACAGGGGATGAGATATCTCCTTGTCTTTGTGGACACTTTCTCTAATTGGGTTGAGTGCTTCCCATGTCGGACTGCCCAAGCCCGAGAGGTGGTCAAGGCACTCCTATGAGAAATCATACCTCGCTTCGGACTTCCAAAAGGAATAGGGTCAGACAATGGCCCACATTTCATTGCACAAATTACTCAAAAGGTTTCTGAGTTCCTGGGAATCAGCTGGCATTTACACACCCCTTGGAGACCCCAGTCCAGTGGAAAAGTGGAACGTATGAATCAGACCTTAAAAAGACACCTTGCAAAGATTTGCCAAGAAGCTCGACTCAAATGGCCAGAGGCCCTACCCTTGGCCATGTTGCGAGTAAGGGTCGCACCACATTCTAAATTGGGATTAAGCCCATTTGAGATAATGTATGGTAAGCCTTACCCTCTGAGTCTGCCCATGGGTACTGAACAACAGTTACATGTTTTAGGAGAGGGAATGATTAGAGAATATGTATGGTCTTTGGTTTCTGTTTTGTCTTCCATCCATCAGCAGGTACGGGACGTGCTGCAGACACAGAACCAGTCTCCTACCCCGGAAAATCGATTATTACCTGGAAGTTACGCTCTTGTGAAAGATTGGAACGAGGAACCACTTTGAGCCAGATGGAAGGGCCCGTATAGAGTACTTTTAACGACCCCGACGGCAGCAAAGCTCGAAGGAATCAAGACTTGGATACATTCCAGTCGCCTAAAGCCGGTGGCTGAACCAGAACAAGAAGAAACCCCTGCAAACTCCGGGACCGGAGGCAGAGAACAGTGGAAGGTGGAGCCAATAAGGGACTTAAAATTCCTATTCAAAAGAAAGGAACTTTGAATAATTTGTCAATCTTTGATCAAGTTTTACAAGCCTTATTATGAAATTGTTCAAGGTTTTAGTGTGGGGCACCCTGATTTGTCCACTCCTACTTATAGGAGGGGAAAATCTTTTACCACAAGAATTTGACCCTCAGGAAAATGTCTGGATTTATCTGGCCCGGGAAATATTAAATAGAACAGACTTCTGCTTGGCAGGAGGGATCAATGCTCATCTGGTTTTTACCTCATGCTTAATTGCAGTACCTACCCCTTTGAAAATTTTACAGAATTATACTATGCTGAAAGATGTAGAGAAGGAAAATACATATCAGGATATATATAAGTGGGGGACTATTGTAAAAGAGAAAAGCAGAGACATGTTTTCTGTACGGGTTCAGGCAACAGCTAATGCTTCTGAATGTTTCTTAATAGTGAATTGTACCAATAATTGCTTTGAATTGAACCAAGATAGAAAAATCTTCTGTAATAAGACCAGTCAAATATCCTGTGTATATACACATACCATCCTTCCTCGAGGATGGTTTCTGGCCTGCTGGAGAATGATATATTCATACCTTCCAGCAAATGCTACTGGGGGACCATGCACCATTGCCCGGGTAACTGCAGCTCTTCCAAGGAAGTCTGACCTAATGCACACTGAACAAACCCCTCTTGGTGGGAGGTTTAAACGAGCATACACTACTCTCACTGCTGATTGTGACGAGAATGATTCCCCTGGACTATTATCTAAGGCAGAATACATAGCATTAGCTGCATCTATGGTGGGGGTTCCGGGTCTTGCTGTAAGTAATAGCAGAAATCTTAATGCAGTAGCCTGTGTTTTAGCAAAAGGACTAAATGCTACATCTTGAGCACTCTCAGCCTTGAATGCTGAACAAAAACAACTAAGGGATGCTGTCTTAGAGAATAGAGCCGCTATTGATTATCTCTTGTTACAACACAATCTGGGGTGTGAAACCTTAAAAGGAATGTGCTGCTTCAACCTCACTGATAATTCTGTGCTAATTGAAGACAAAATTGGTGCCTTACAACGATTGACACAGACATTGAAAGAAACGTCTGGCTTAGACTTTTCCTGGTTAACTTCCTGGCTTCCCAATTTTGGATGGTTGAAGCAGTTGTTTTGTATGGTTATTCTGTTTTGTTTTATAGGGATTATGATCTGTTTCTGTATCCACTGTATACCGGTTTGTATCTCATCTATCTTCAGGCCTAAGGTAAATCAAATGATTTTGCAAACAAAGAAAGCTGAGAATACTAGATTTGTGTTAAGTCAAATTGAATGGAGCAATCATAATTAATAATAATTATAAATGCTCCAGATGAGGGAAATGTAAGGTTTGACCTAGAAACTACTATGCAAAGCCTAAGCAAAAGTGAATGTTATGTGTCGAATGCCCATCTGCAATGATAAGGAGCAGACAGTCTTAGATAGAGGAAGCTTGAAAACAAAAAACAGAATCAGAGGCACTGGAACAAAGAGCTCATTATAATACTAAAAATCACACCCCGAGGCGGGGAAGATATATGCTAATGGAACATATATGTACGTTAATGAGATACATAGCTAAAACACAGGTATAGAGACATGCTCAGTAAAGAACTCCTTGTGTCACTCCTTTATAACCAATTAGCAAACAAGGATGCTTATGAAGATTCAACCTCTGGTATATAAGGGGCTCAGTATTGAATATGTGTGTGCTTGTCTTGTGAAATTATTCCGCTTGCACCTTTTATTGCTAGCAATAAATCTTTTTTATACTTTCACCCCTGGTATCTTTATTGGCCTTTGCATACCGGGCACGAACCCAGACTTGTGCTGGGGCCTAACATCCTGAGCTCTGATACTGCTTACACAGTCTTTGGGACTTCAGACCCTTTCTTGCCCTGGGGTCAGGGCCTGCTCTCACAGTTTTTTTAGCTGCAGGCTCTGATCCCCAGTTGGCAGTCTTGTTCTCTCTAAACAGTGGCAGTACCTCTCCAGGCACTCCATGCAACCTCCAAGCCTCCCCTCACAGCTGCTCCAAGTCCTCCAGTTTTAAATTCAGACATAGGTATAAGCAAACTACTTCCAAACTAAAATTTATCCCCAGCCTGGGTCTGGGTCATACCACAACAATAAAGAATAAACATATATAAAAAAATGTTTAACCTCAATGCCTGGTATTGTTGCATTTTCTTTGGCCCCCTGTGATCTAGGGCTCCTTCACCAGGGCAGGCTAGAGGCAGACCAGGGCCCTAGCAATGGTCCTGCAATTATGAAGCCTGTGGCCATGCCCCTATGGGTCACACCTAACCTGCCACATGGGACAGGGCCTGTCAATCATAGCCCTGATTGTGCTTTCTGCACCTGGGACATTTTTCTTAAACACCTCTCAACTCAAAGGCCAGTGGGTCGCTCCCTGCCTCTCTCCTCTTCAGTAATGGATTAAGGGCTCCATTAGGCGTTCACATCCTGAAAAAAAATGCTTTCAGTCAGCAGCACAGTGGCTGGGTACTTGGGGCTGGGTACTTGGGGCACAGGATCGCTAGCAACTTCTAGTTTCTGTTGCACTGTTGGAGCAATTGTGCCCACACAGCTGCCAGCAGCAGCCAGATTCTTTTGTACACCCCAGCTCCCGAGGTGGTGTACAAAGCAGTTGCCTTGGTCATCTCATCCTAGTTACACCACTGCTCTCACAGGCTCTGAATATAGCACATGCATCACATGCACCCTGTATATCTATCTGGGCACCAACTTTCTAATGAGTTTAGAGGCCTTTCCTCATATACAAAACCTTCCAGAGGATAGAGACTACTGTCTCCCCCCGCCCCCACCCCCCATCACAGACTTCCCAGGACAGCTATACTGGAACTTTAAAATTAAAGGGGGAGGCTTGTATGGACAAAAACAAGCATTTTGCAGGAGCAAGATGTAAGTTATGCAACTAATTCACTAGAGACAAGAATGACCCTACACTTCTCCATTTCAGAGGTAAATGTGAAGCCATCTCCTTTGCTTTTCTCCAGTTATATCTTTACCATCCTGTGATAATGTTCATGCAAGCCAACATATAATGATTCATTTACAAACTGACAATGTTTTTTTCTCCTACAAGCTGAGAAGAGATGGCCATTTCTGGTTTTAAGTACTTGGGAGGAGCTTATAGACATACATTACATGAATACCTAGGACAGGAACAGATGAAGATACAGTGTTATGTTCGGTGATAAAGTTTTATTTGTTTTCCTGTGAAAGAGTGAAATCTGCCTCTGATGTTTTAGGCAAACTTACCACAGTAAACTTACCATCTCCAGAGCAGCATATTTAAGTGTATGCTACACTGCTGTGTAGCAGTGGGTTTTCCTGCCTCTGAAACTAGAAACGGGAGTCACTGTAACTCAGCAGTGCTAAGCAAGCCAGGGGCATGTCCAGGGAAGGTACAATCTCATATAGTTGCATTCTCCCCTTTGATTCCTGCTCCACCCAAACTTTAAAACTAACTGACTGGGGAGGGGAAGTGGCATTTCTTTTGAGGCAGGGCTGACAGAGTAAATTGATGGTATGCAGCTTTGTAAACTATTTGCTAATCTTTTTTCACTTCACAGGTGTTAATGACCCTATCTCCTTTTTAGTGGTCTTGATGTTCCACTATTCAAACTATCCTTTCTTCTGCAATGCTGCTGCCTGCTAGCCATTGCTGACAATCTCTCTCTCTTCTATTTCAAATCCCTGCAGACAGTTTTTAGTTCTAACTAAAAACCTTAACTCAGATGTGGTAATATTAACTCTGGGGTAGAAATGACTGACAGTGAGGTACTGGAGGCACTGTCAAGACACTCAAGAAGAGTATATTTTGTTTTATTAATCTGAATATGAGACATACATTTAGGTATAATGATTACAGCACTGGTGAAAAAATATCTTTGACTCATTTTTTCATAGTTTTTATTTTATATAACTGCATACATAATCTAGAAAATTACTGTACATTCCAATAGTTGTATTTTTGTTGCTTTGGTCCTAAATTGAATAATGTAGCATATTAATAAAGATTCTAGTTTCTCTTTAATCATAGAAAATTGTGTTGTGCTGTATGTGATCATGTGTGTTGTAGTGAGTAAGTTCACTTTCCTGCCACGCCTTTGATGAGAGAGTAAATAAATAAATAAATAAATAAATGATGGATAATTGCAGGTATTATAATTGATCTTTACAAGGTGAATTACTACTTGTCACCCAAAACAAACACTAGTGAAAAAAATCAACAACTGCTATCCAAGGAACTCCTGAGTTCTGATACTTAGTAAGAAAACGACAAGTCTTCCAGGGATGAATACCAAACTACTCAGAGACTCTGACAGCACTGATAGGTCAGTTGTTCTCTCTTCATGCTTTCTGTCAATACAGTGACCAATTCAAATAACTTATTTGAAAAGGTACAAAATATGCTCATAGTGCCAATGAAAGCATTTGTTTCCACTGGAGGCTAATACAAATGATCATGCTCTGACACATGCCTTGCCTTCTTAGTAATCTTTTTCCAAATGCCCTGAATCATACCATTTTCTTTGATGATCTCACATAGGGTATTAAATCTACTCTATCACAGAATTCAACACACCATGATTGTACCAGAGTTCAGAGGCAGTTTTGGCCATAACGAGTAGTGCCAAGCAAATCCTCAATCAAGAGCTCATGCCAAATAGCTAGAATGAGAAAAAATGGAGATGAATGGCTGCTAAGGCAAAGGAAGTTAAAAATCCACACAAGGGGCTGTGCAGCTCAAACACCTGGCTGGCCCCAATGCCTTGATGAAGCTGCAGAAAAGCCAAAAGAAGTTACTGGTTGCCACCCATGACCTCAGTGATATAGGGATGTGGTCAGGCATCCAGGTCACAGAGAGAGTAGCCACTCTTTTTTTGCACTCCTTCCCTCCCCACAACATTGATTTTTTTTTTCAAATAGCTCTTGTAAGCAGGGTTTGACCCTTAAGCTGTTTCAAAAGAACGTGGAAACATTAATATATCCATGCTTCAGTGGATAGTCACATCAATAAAAAAGTTGGTTAAGTGCCTTGATCTCAGTTCCTCACAATTCTTTAATAGTTTCCCTCTTAATCTCTAGGAATATCCCTATTTGCTTTTGTTGTTCAAGTGTAATCCAATGTTTGTATGAACTAGTTTCTTCATCCCAACTCCTCTTAAGCCCAGCTCATGTTTTTTTCCAAACTCATATGGTATTTTGTGCAATATTTGAATTCATTTAGTTTTTCAATTTACTTGGCAAACATTCAATTGAAATATATATTTCATATACACAATAAATTAATTGTACCTTTGCAAAATTAATTTCAGATGCATACAACTTATGTTTGCTTTTTTTTCTTAAATTTTATTTGTAATGTACATACAGGTAGAAAATATCCCCTTTTTCAGAAATTACCAGGATAATATAGTTTGTGATTAGGTTATACACAAACATATTGTCTGTCTAGTGCCAGTTAAGTGCCCTTCAGTACATTGAGAGCTCAACTGTGACCCATCTAACATTCATTCAGGTCTTAATGGGCTGCAAAGCACCCCAGGTATTTGACTGCAGGACTTTCCATATTACAGCTCCATATGCAAGTGAGTGAAACATCTATGGGGTAGTAAAGAGAACTGTGCGCCATCATGTCAGATGATGACTTGATCTGGTTATACTTACCTTAATTACTTCTGGACTTCAGCAATGTCATAGAGCTGGGCATTAAGGGCTCCAATACACATGTGCAGAGCCTGCTCCAACACACTGGAAATTCAGTGCATCAGAGCAGACTCGATTAATCTGGAGCATGGAAATTAACGCACTCCAGCAATCTTCTGTGTCACCTGTATCACTGTCTCTGCACATCTCCATGCTGAAAAAATGGTAGTGGGGCATTTTGAAGTACAACACATTAGATGACCTTTTGTTCAGTGCACCCCACCACCATTTTTTCAGCACAGGGACACTGATGCATGTGGTGTGTGGGCACTCTTAATTAGTGCAGCTCACTAATTAAAACACCCAGTGCTGCATCCTGTAGTGCATGTAAAAATGCCCTAAGCTACTTGCATGGCACACTTTGAACACTAGAGAGCATGTAACATAACCCCCAGTTTTCTCTTTTATATCTATCTATCTATCTATCTATCTATCTATCTATCTATCTATCTATCTATCTATCTACATTTTCTTCCCGTCCCCAACTATTTATGATTTTTTCTCTCCCTTTCTAGTCCCTATAGATAAGTCTGAGTAAGCCGTCACATAGGATAAGCTTTAGCATTTTTGTAGCCAGTTTCTTTTTTCTTCTCTCTCTCCTTCTTTGATCCACTGTTTTATATTTGTCAATTATTATGTTTATATTGATTTTTACTCTGTGATTATTGTTTTACTGATTTTTACTGTTTTTTTTTTTAATTGATACTATATAACTTAGGCCTACACATGTAAGTTAGCATAAGTCATGTCAAGTTATGTCAAGTTTCCATTTTGAATGTCAAGCCTCTATCTTGTGTCTTCTGCCCGGGTGTAACCTATGACTCACGTCTAACCAGTCTCATGTAAATTGGTTCCTGAATGAATGGGGATCAATGAGGGTGCTTGAGATACAACGGTAGCAGGCCTTTACTGAATAATCAAGTCAACAACCAGACCATTGTATTCCATTGACTTGCCCAGGAACCAGGGACCCAGCATTTGAAAGACAAAGACCCTACAGAAATCAGCCACTCCACTATTGCAACACAGACATCTGGAACTGCATGTCCTCACCTGGAGTGCACATGCTCAGTACACCAGGGCTGATCCTTGCCTGGGCATGCCTCTGCCACTAGGTTCATAGGAGGTCTGCCCCTATAAAAAGGGGTAGTGAAGACAGACCACTGGTCTGCCTCACCATCTGGACCAGCACCATGCCACATCACCTATCCACCCAGAGACCCTGCTGGCAACCCCCTCTGGAAAACACCTTGCTAGAGAAGACCCCAACTGGCCATCAACGGTCAAACTTACAGCCCAGGATAAATAGCTATTGTTAGCCGACTCCATGCTGCGCCCAATGACTAGGGAGATGACGATCCAATTGCTCATGGATCCTGTTACTCATTAGCCCAAGTAAGCAGGGAGCAAACACCAGCACACATTGCTCACAACAGCTTTATTCAGAATGGAGACAGCTTCGGACTAGCTCCCAAAAAGCCAACAAACCGGGGAGCTGCCGTGAACAATAGTTCTTTCCACATTTATAAATCTTGGTTCATGCTTATTAATATTTACCCTGCCTATGTCCCTCCTTTGGTTCCACCTATTTCTCCTCACACCTCTGTTTACTTCCTTAGCATGGTGTTGCCTATGCATTTCATTCATTTACATGTCTCTCTGCTAAGAGAGCATGCATAAGACTTTGACCTCCGTTTCTTTTGGTCACTTCCAGTTTCTCACTGGTTCTTTCTAGTTTTCTTACTGACTTCAGCACCATCTCCAAAGCCATACTTCTGCTTTGTCCCTTAATGATAGCCATTGGTCTGTATCCTATTTTTACCCAACACATCATGCACTTTGCACCCTATCCTTTTGTTAAGAATCTGCTTACTTAAGTATTAGCATAGTTAGTTACTTTTAATATATCATCTGGCCTTATGACTAGTGGCTTTTACTGAGGTTATTTTTAATATATCATCCAGCCTTGTGACCAGCAGCTTTTGCAGAGACACAGGAAAGAAACTTTTATTCAGCTGCACTCCCAGCACTCCCCAAAATCAACATATCATTACCCTAGGAGCTACCACCCATCTACACATACACAAAGCAAAATGGATCATGGACTACATTGTCCATTTTGCTCCTTTGGATCATGGACTACATTGGATTTATGGCACATTATAACCTGTCGACCATTGGATAACCCCAGGCAGCTCACTACAATTTACCAGCTACATTCCATCACCAGGTCACCATTCCCTTCGCACCTGTCTCACCTACTGTCTCTCACCCACTCTGATTCCTCACTGCCACATATTTGCATTTTCACTGACCTGCATTCCTGCATATTCGCTTCTATCCCATCTAAGAGAGCACAATACAACTGTAAACTCTTCTTTTGCCCATAGCAGTGTGTTTATATCCAAAAGCTTGCAAATTATTTTTCCAACTATTTAGTTGGTCTAATAAAATATATCACATTTACCCAAAGAACCATATCTGTCTATGTCCTAAGACCAACATGGGTACAACCAATACCACTGCCCACTCTTTACACTAGCATCATTCTGAATATGCAGTCAAGTTCAAGGGTTTGGTTCTATTGTTAAGATGATCCATAGCACAGGTCTGGCCTATTTAAAAGATCATCTAGGCTAGGTGCAGATGATCTACTTATTACAAGTGTACAGAAAGTACTCTACAGCTGTAACCAAACAGACATTAATGGCACACACTTTTAAAATAGCAGATCCTGCTTTAAGTTAATCCTTAAGTACTTTAGGCCAGAGCACTTTTTTTGAATGCCTGTACCACATCCATCATGCTTTAATGTAGGTCCCATTCTGCTGTCAACCTAGGGGCCCCTTACTGGATAGCTTGCTAGCTTCAGCTGGTTCTCATCTGCTATGAGCAAGTACTAACCCAGCCCCACCCCCAGGCTGTCATAGAGAGAAGACAGAAAAGGCTCCATCTTCTCCCTGCACTGCTGGGCAGGGGTGTGGGGAAATGGAGCCTTCCTGCCATGCAGGCACCCCCAGCTTGTTCTTTTGGGTCTTGTGGGGGGAGATTGGGTCCATGTGGCAGAGGACCTCTATTCCCCCAGCCACAGCTAGGAGCTGCAGCTTGAGGCTGTGTCACCAGACCCAAACCAGCAAGCTGGGGGAGGTTGGCGGTGCCTGAGTGGCAGGGGTGGGGGGTGCTGTTCCTTCCCTGCCCCCAGTTTCTGTCATGGTGAAAAGTGGTGCAGCTACAAGCTGCAGCTCCTGGCTTCAGCTGGAGGAGTGGATCCCTCCTGCCTCATGGACCTGGCCCAGCTGCCCCTTCCCCGCAACCCAAAGCAGCAAGCTGTGGGAGCCCCCACCTCAGGGGGCTCCATTCCCCACCCCTATCTCTCCCTCCCGCTGCTGCTGACACCCACCAGCTGGCAGAGGAAGGAGTGGGGCTGGAGAGAGGGGCAACTCTAGCAGCCTCCTGGGAGGTGTGTAGGAGTGCCCTAGCTTACTGGCCTTGGCCAGTGCAGGCCATTTCCATGCCCCCCCCCCCCCAACCCCTAGGTCAGTTCTGTTCATTCCTACACTAATCTAGGGTGCTTTGAGTAAAGAGTGATACTTCGTGCACTTCTGCCTCAGGCACCTTGAATGTCTGTACTTGGCCCTAAAGTTCAGGGAAGAAAGCCTCATCCAAAGTATAATGGAGCTTTGTACTGCATGGTTAAAATTTAGTTGTGTAAGAGACAGAGCTTTCACAAGGACCCAGGCTATGGAACAAATTCTCAGAGGAAATATCAGCCATCATGAACTGCATCCTCATTGTCTTCCTCTGCAGAACCTCTTTGGCCTGTGTTCTTTTCTATAAATAGATGGCCATCTGTGCATAAAAAAATTAATTTACTGAGCCAAAAGACTATATACTGCATTCACAATCCTCCATCCAGAAGATTTATTTTGGACAAGTAGTATATATTAAATGTCATTCCAAACTGAATGCTGAAATCAGTGGAATTACTCATGAAGTAATATAGTTTTCCAAGTGAGTAATGGCAGCAGAATCATTGACACCAAATTTGGCAAACGAGCATCTACATCTTACACACATTTAATAAAAGCACATCCCCTTTCTGGGTTTTTCTTCTCTTTTTTAATGATCTTTTTATTAACTTGTCTTCACTTTACCTCTTTAATTCTTTAATCTTTTTTCCACACATGCCAGCACTCTTCTTTTAATCTGCCTTGATGTCCGTTCTAATCTTTCACTTTATGTTCTTTAATCTAATATTTCCTGTATTGCAGCTCAGTCAGTATTTGTTTTGTCTAGGGACACATTAGACTTGAGTATTTAGCAATATCCTCTTGAAAACAGTCCATATTGCCTCTACTTCCTTTCTCAGAAGCCCTCAATCTGATCAATACCACTTATCAAAACCCTCATGTGAATAAAAATGAGTTTCTGAAAAATTGAGCACAAGAGAATTTCTACTTGCTTAAAATAAAATGGTGGAATCATTTGTGTAAAATATAATAGAAGTACCGTGCATTTTTATATAAACAGGTCACCAACTGGGATGAACTCCCCACCCTCTGACTCTTTTGTATCTAGAACTCTGCTTTCTGGTCATCTTATCTCTGGGAATTACACTTCCACAGTAAGCTGTGCTTTTGTAAATTTGAAAAGATAGCAATAAAGCACATCTGATAGAAGAAAACCCTGTGAGTATAATATAACACCAGGCTATATTAATTCATCTTTCCATCCTTGAAGGCTTGGAGGGAAAAGGAGGGAAAAGTGAGACAGCCCCTAGCATTCTCTCTCTTTTTCTCATGCCCTACAGGTGTGTATGGAGGGATTTGAAACATAGGCAGGGTTCTAAAAGCTGCAGCAGGTAGGAGAGAAACTTATCTGCCACATATTAATGCATATTTTTGATGGGAGTCTATCATATTTAGGTTTACTGTATTTTCCTTGAGCTTTAAACCTTCAAAACAATCCTACATTGTGTTCACATTATTCCAATGCTGTAATGGTTGACAAAATTCATTAGAGTATAATTATATTAGTAAGTCCTTTATTAGGTAGAAGCAAATATTAATGATATGGTACTTATATAAGAAGACAGAAGGTTACTGATATAATAAAACCGCATAGTCTCCTAGCATTTAAGTGCTTTCCTGATCACTCTGCATTATTTTTTTGTTGCTTTTATGCCTTAGGGAAATGTAAGCAAGAGGTCAACAGTATGCTGGATTCTGATCATGAAAATGCATGGAAAATAAGGAGGGTGTAGAAGTAGATTCTAATATGGAATCAATGTTAAACAATAAGGAAAATCAATACTTATATAGGGTCCTATGGTAAACAATGATGTATCTCAACATGTTAACTCTATTTTCATATTTGCAATAATGACATCCTAGTCATTATCCATGTGGGACCTAATTCAAAGCCCACTGAAGTTGATGAGAACCTTTACATTCACTTAAACTGGGTTTGAAATAAGGTATTCTGTGACCCATGTGCTGAGTAGTATTTCTTTTTCATGAAGTGTCTCACTGATCTCTGTAGAGCCACTGACATCTGAATAAGAATTACCCAAGGTATGAAAGAGGTCTGTGTCCTTAATCGAGTTTCTTCAGCGTACTCTGTAGTGCCTTATAGATTAATTTTCCATCCCTTCGCCTCCCTACTTAAAACATTTGGAAAATGATAGACCTCAATAAATATTTAAAAAAGAAAAAAAATATATTCATGTCTACCTTATTTAAACAAAAATAATCAGATAACATTTTACATGTAGAAGTAGAGCCATCACTCCAGATTTTCAGTAGCTGAATATCTCACCCCAAATTTTCACATTTAGGTGCCTAAAAATAGTCCACTAAATCCACATTCAGGCATGTAAAGAAGGACCTTGTTCAGGAAAGCCTTTCAGCATATGCTTAACTGATTCCTGAATTGGGACCTGAGTTACCTGATTTTTTCAGAGATGTAGTCCATCCATGGCCCTCATTTCCTTCAGCAGAACTTCAGAGATCCTCAGCATTTCTGTAAGTCAGGTCACAATCTTTGAATTATGGAAGTTCTTGCTTATTAGATCCCTGTTTACGGAGTTAAGGAGACAGAAAATAACTACTTCATCATAATGCCGCAGCCAAAGACTGAAAACAGAATCACTACAAAGTACAAACCTATCTTCCTATCAGTTTTTTAATACACTTTTAATTACTGCAACAAGCTGTTTTCAGCAGACACACTTGAAAAGGGGTATCTTTGTGCATGCAGCGAAACAGACAAGGCATGCTGAGAATTCTGGGACTTGTGGGAAAAAAAATCAGAATAGAGTTAATTAATTACTGAAATCAAAGTTCAATGAACCGGTAACAGTATTCACCAAGCGTATTAATGAAGATGAAATATTTTTAATAAGCTGATAATACAATATTAAAATTGCATAAAAACAAAATGAGGTTAAGTCATGGAAATTCACAGAATCCTTTTGTAGTATAACATACAACATGTTTTATTTTGCATTGTTTTTATGTACATGGCTTAATTCTTTTAAGTGCTAATGAGATCTTTGACACTAGTTATCATCCCCACTGGATTTTTTAACATAATCTTTTCCCCTGCTAAATTCAGCTTCATGATCCAAGGGGAGAAAAGCAAGGATGAAATATGGGCAAGTTCATTCTACTATAACTCTCTTCCCCTGGGTGCTACACGTATATTTACATACGTAGACCTCACTCTTTAGCTGCAGAAACACTACACCTCCATTGATTTGATGTTACCAAATCAAATCATCCTGTGAGATACAAGAAAAATTCTGAAATAATTATACCAGTATTTCAAACACTCTTAATTGCACATCTGGTATCATAAGTAAGGCTACATTTGCAAGGAGAAAGCAGTTTAATTGATAGATCATTAGGTAAACAATCCCATCCTTGAGTATATTTTTCAGGTTCAGAGAGGTGGGAGGCACAGTTCATGTGGTATGGGAAATTAATCCCAAATAAAAGCAGTGTGATACTATGTAGTTCTGACATCTACATTTCTAAACTCTTCAACAATTTCCTTTCTTAGGAGCAAACAGTTAAAATATTTGATTTTCCTCTCTCAGGCCTAGTCTTGCTTTATTATACTACTGACAGAATATTCAGAGATATGAGGAAATGGCTTAATATATGTGTTCTCACACAAATATATTTGCCCACTCTAAAAAATATACTAACATGCCTGTGACTACCTGTACCTATTCATGCTGGAAAGGTTCCAGGGACAGTTCACTTCCAAAGAGAACAGAATTTGAGAAATCATGTGGTCTAACTGATGTGGCATCAACAGTGAAACAAGATCATGAGTTTTGTTACTAGCTCTGAAACTCGCTTGTTGTATGAATGCAGTGAATCACTGTACTCCCCAGCCCCCTGCTGTTATTCATATATGCCCTGTTGACTTAGAAACTTAGAAAAATAGGGCAAGGAAGGACTTCAGGAAATCATGTAGTCCAAGTGCCTGTTCAAGGCAAGATCATCTCTATTTAAATCTCCCCAGCCAAGTGTTTGTCTAACCTGATTTTAAAACTTTTCAAGCAGGAAGATTCCACCACCTTTCTAGGTAATCTATTCTAACGCTTAATCACTCTTACAGTGATTGTTGCAATTACATTATGATTAGCACATGCTAACTCTAAGGTGTTAGACCATTAAATTTAGCATGTGCTCTGAGCAGTCTCATGTTAAGGGTTAACACTGTCTCCAACACATGCTGCTCAGACCTGCTGCTAAGGGTTGGGGAGCAGTGTGTGGCTAGAAGCTGAAATTCTGCTCCATGCATGTCCCCCTCGCTGTCTCCCTAGCCAGGGTATATGCCAGGAGGAAGGAGCCTCCAAGCTGTGTGGATCACTCCCCCACTGCCTGAACTCCCTCTCTGCCCATAGATTTGTTTCCCATCTGCAATCAGCCCCTCCACCCTCAGATAGTTCCCCTTCTACCTCAGTCCTCCACCGCTGCCTGGATCACCACCGTGCTGTGTCAGCCACCCTCCTGATTACTGCTGTGATCACTCCCTTTGCCCTTCTACCTCCACATTGCTGCCCTGCCATCCCAGTCAGCCATAGAGTGGCAGTGGCAATGACAGCAGCAGCAGGGTGGGGGTTTCCCTTGCCCTGCTTGCTCCTCTGCTCTCTGAAGCCCTCTCTGTCTCCATGTACCTGGAACTAGTTCCTGCTGGACCACACTGCAACCCAACAGCTCGTCATACCTTGACCTCCCCACCCATTTATTCTTGCCCCTCATTTCAGCTGCAGGGCCTGCTGGAGTCTGGATCTAGGTATGTGGAGGTGCAGGGGGCAATTGGAGTGGCACATGGGCAATTCAGGGGTGGAGAGGATGATCAGAGGCACTGGGGTGATCCAGGGGCTGATGAGGGCAGCATCCAGAAGCTCCCTCTCTACCTGCTCCCCACCTCCCCCCTGCCCCGCCCCTTCAATCCTGCCCCTCTCCCCCTTCCCTTCTTCCCCTGATCCCCTTCACCTTTCCCCAGGGCAGAACAACGACCAGGATTTTTTTGGCTGGGTCAGCAACAGAGGTGTTATCCCCAACCTACGAGTCAGCTCAAGGTGCTGTGAGATTAACACTGCTACAGTTCACGCTTCTGCCAAAATCCTGGCCCTTCCAGGAGCCCCACAGGTTGGATGACACAGCTCCATGGGCCAAATATTTGACATACCTGATCTAGACTATATTTGCTTAGCTTATGAATGAAAATGTTATGGACTATGGTATTAAAAGTCTTACTAAAATCAAGGCATATTACATCCATTGCTCTCCCCCATCCAACAGTCTTTTAATGAATTCATATTTGCTTCTCCTGATCACCTTGTTCTCCTTTAGGTGCTCAGAAATAGATATTTTGATTACATGCTCTATAATCTTTCCAGGTGGTGAGTTTAAACTGACTTCTCCCCTTTCTCCTTCATCTGACCCCAGTACTCTTTCCTGCCTAGGCAGGGGGTTGGACTCAATGACCTGTTGAGGTCCTGTCCGACCCTAGCATCTATGAATCAGATCCTCTTTATCTTAGCCAATTCTTTGAGTACTCTAGCATGCATACTTTCTGGCATTGTTGACTTGAAAACATCTAGCTTCCCCCAAGTGATCTCTAACCTGTTCCTCCACTACTCTAGGCTGCTTATCTCCCACCCTGTCCTTGCTCCTAACCATTCTCATCATTGGGTAGTTAACCCTATTCATAAATGCTGAAGTAAAAGAGGTGTTTAATACTTTAGCCTCCTCAGTTTCATTCGTTATAAGATTGCCTTCTACATATGTTAAGAGACCTATGCTTTTCTTTGTCTTCCTCTTACTTTTGACAAACTTGTACAATACTTGTGCCTTTTTACATCCCTTACCAGCTTCATTTTAATTTGTAACCTGGCCTTTTTTATTTTTATACCTGCATGTATGTGCAATAAATTTATACTCATGGTTAGTAATATGGCCAAGTTTTTAATTTTTATAAGACTCCTTTCTGAGTTTCAACTCATTGAAGCAATGTCTGTTTAGCTGGGCCAATCTCCTGCTGCACTTCATATCCTTTCTTCACAATAGAAGAGCCTGCTCTTATGTATTTAATATTGCTTCCATATGGAACAAAATTTGTATTGTTAGCTCACCAGGACATGTGCTTTCTTACTATATGTGGTGCAACATATGCCACAATGAACCTTGAATCTTAGTGGGAGCTGCTAGTACCTATTATAATACAAATAATAATAATACTTATAGCAGTCACACAGCTGTTATGCAGTTCAATACTTGTAACTATTTCTTATTTATTTAATTGGAAGGTCCACTACAAAAGATTTAGAACAACAGTGTAGCTAAAATGTATTAAAATTGGTATTAAATTAGAGCTCATCAAGCAAGGGGTAAGAACAGGTAATTTAATCATGTAGTGAAATGTCTAGTTACATTCATTCATGACAATTAACTACTCTAAAAAAGTAAATGTCAGACAAATGTAAGACCCTCAAACAGTTGTTCTGGGTTTCAGTTCTGGCCTTATATGATTTAGGGAAAAGATTTGACACAAGTTAATTTTTCTGGAACAGCTAGAGACATGCCAGTAAAGTTTTTCTGACTTCCAATTTCCTCCTTTTAACTAAGTAAGAGCATTTGTAGAAGCCACTTTAAAACAGGCTTAAAGTGGGTTAAATGCCTTTTGCACCACTTTAATGGCATTGCTGTTTGCACATGCAGCACATTAATTCCAGACGCTGTAGCACTTTCAATGGCATAATGCACCTTAAATGATTTTGGGATGCAGCAAATGACTTTGGGGTGTTGCAAAGTAAAACACCACTGAGGAGTTTTAGTTTCTAAACTCTGCAGCAACAGGGGGAGCAGTGGGCCCTGTGCAGTTCAGGGGTTGCACAGGCAGCTCTTGAAGGCAGCCCGGCAGCAGCCCGAGAAAGCAAGCTCCACAGAAAGAAAAAAAAAAGCGGTAAGCCTGATCCTTCCCTCCCGGAGCTTGCCTGCCTGCTAAGTTGTGCGGGGGCCCAATGCTTCCCCCTGTGGCTGCATTGCCCCCCGGGACAGCTCGAGCCAGGTGCCTGTGGGTGGGTGCTTCCTGGGGTAGGTGGGCGCCACTGCCATGGAGGGAAGCACCAGCTCCCCGCACCCCACAGCTCAGGGACAGCTCTGCCTGCCAGCAGCTTGCTCTTCCCCTCCCCTCCACTGGAGAGGCAGGTAAGGACTGGGCTCTGACATGGGTGCACACAGCATGGGGGTTTACTTTAAAAAACCCCCCACTGCTTCAATTTAGGGAGAATTAAACCCCTGTGTCATAACCCCCTAAGATATTTGGATTGTTAAAGCAGTCTCTTTTGTTCTGTATTCAGTGATTTGGTTTATTTCTTCACAATATGTTTTCCTTTCCAAATCAATTTGCTAACCATTAGCTCTCTGGCAGTGTTTGGACTTATGGTTAAGAGGGCTCAGCAACTAGAAGACAGTCACACAAGGAAAATGAGTCCTTTACTTTTCCATTTTCTATCTTACATTTATGAAAAACCTATGAATTTGTACAAGGAAACCATTTTAAAAAGCACATTCAACAATACACTTGCATCGTGTCAAAAACCATCACAAAAGAACTTTTCTCTACTACACCAAAAGGAAAACCTTTTCTTTCCAGTACACCCACTCAGGGGCAGACTGCAACAAAGAACAGTTTCCCTGTTCAAAAAAGTTCAATAATTAATACAGAATACCATACATATAAAAAAGTAAGTTGTCTAGCTGTCAAAACGATACGCACAAAAAGAAAACAAGAGGGGATATAGAGCACTAGTACTTCTTGTTAGCATGGCTGTACTAACAAAGTAAAAAAAGAATACATTTTGCTAGCTTAGAAAAAATTTCATCCCCAAGAAAGCTCAGAGAGTCACACAAAGACATACTCAAACTAAAACATAACATTTAATGTGTTCATTCATGCTGAGATTTACCCCAGGAGAGATACTGTTTTTCAGTATTTATAGTATTTATGGCAAAATCCCTGACAGGATAATTTTAGTTTATGTAAAATAGTCAAGTTTAATACAGAAAAGCAAGTTTTCCTTGTAGGGAAATTAATGTCATGCCAAAAATATTTGGAATAGCTAAGAGCAAGAGGAATCCAAGTCAACATATTAAAAAAAAAAATACCAATTTTGGAGACACCCTGTTAAAATTCAGGAACAAGGTTGTTTTCTTTTGTTTTTAACCTGCTTGTGAAATAACATATGCAGCTAAGGCATTTCATAAGTAGAGTTACTGTAGAATGCTAAGACGTTAGCTCACAATGTGATAGCAAGGAAGAAGAATGTTTTATTCTTGACTATTTGTGCTTAAACAAAGTTAAAAGACTTGAGCAAAGGAAATTCAGTTTCTCTTTTTGTGTAGTCCACTGACTATAGATGGGCTAACAGATCTAATGCAAACTTACCTTACAATTAACAAATCTGACCTGAAGGAAACATACCTTTCACAGTGAAAAGTTGCATGTAGTCTATATTCATGGACATAATTGCCCTTTAGCCATGTACATTTCATAGACATTTTTTCATAGATTTCATAGACATTTGGGCTGGAAGGGACCCCTGAGGATCATGAATCCAGCCCCCTGCCCCAGGGGCAGGAAGTCAGCAGGGATCATAGGATCCCAGCAAGATAAGCATCCAAATGTGTCTTGAAGGCGTTCAAGATGGGTGCTTGAACCACCTCTGGCGGCAGTCTATTCCAAACCTTGGGGGCTCAGACAGTGAAGTTCTTCCTTACGTCCAGCCTGAATTGGTCGCGGCGAAGTTTGTGACCGTTCAACCTTGTCATCCCTTGGGGCGCTCTGGTGAACAGACGTTCCCTCAGATCCTGATGAGCACCCCTGATAAACTTGTAGGTGGCCATCAGATCACCTCTGAGCCTGCGCTTTTCCAGGCTGAAGAGTCCCATGACTCTCAGCCTCTCATCAGAAAAACTGTTTTCCTGACCTCTGATCATGTGTGTGGCTCTCCTCTGCACCCTTTCAAGCTTCTCCACATCATTTTTGAATTGTGGAGCCCAAAACTGGATGCAGTACTACAGCTGCAGCCTCACCAAGGCTGAGTACAATGGGGGAATGACATCCCGGGATTTGCTTGAGAAGCATCTATGGATGCAAGCCAGCGTTTTGCTCACTTTACTAGCTACAGCATCACATTGATGGCTCATGTTCATCTTGTGGTCAATCATGACCCCCGAGTCCCTTTCATCTGTAGTACTAACCAGTGTAGCACTACCAAGCCTATAAGCGTGCTGTAGGTTTTTCCACCCAAGGTGGAGAAACTTGCATTTTTCAGTGTTAAACATCATCAGGTTCTCATTCGCCCATTTCATGAGCCTGTCCAGGTCAGCCTGGATCACCTTCCTGTCCTCAGGTGTGGATGCTTTACCCCAGAGTTTGGTGCCATCGGCAAACTTGGCCAGTCTGCTTCTGACCCCAATGTCCACATCACTGATGAAGACATTAAATAGTATAGGCCCTAGGACAGAGCCTTGAAGGACCCCACTGGTCACAGCGCACCAAGATGATTGGCTCCCATCAACCACCACACTCTGGGTCCTGCCATGGGGCCAATTCCCCAGCCAGCGGATCATGGTAAGGTTGAGGCCACAGTTAGCCAGTTTAGCCAAGAGGTGATCATGGCATACCAGATCAAGGCTTTTTTAAAGTCAAGATATACAATGTTGATCTCTTCCCCCTTGTCCAGGTGATAGGTCACCTGGTCATAAAAGGAAATGAGATTGGTCAAGCAAGACCTACCCACAACAAACCCATGCTGGGTATCCCTCAGATTATTGCCTTCAGCTAGTCTGTTAAGGATGCCCTCTTTGATAATCTTTTCCAAGACCTTCCCCAGGATAGAGGTCAGGCTGATAGGCCTATAGTTTGCCAGATCTACTTTCCTCCCTTTCTTGAAGATAGGCATGACATTGGCCCTCTTCCAATCATCGGGCACTTCACCAGAGCGCCAAGAGCTCTCAAAGATCTGTGCCAGGGGCTGAGCTATGATACTTGCCAGCTCCCTGAGTACCCTTGGGTGTAACCCATCAGGGCTGGCTGACTTGAAGGTATCCAGCCTGTCAAGGTGTTCCTTCATGAGGTCAGCTTCGATGGAGGGCAAGGAATCTCCCTCACCTGGACCTCCCTGACCCATAGTGGGAAGGGCCGTCCCATGGGACTGGTGAAAAACTGATGCAAAGTACCTATTTAGCAAGTTTGCTTTTTCCTGGGCATCGGTTGTCAGTTGCCCCATCTGGTTTAGCAGGGGTCCAATGTTGCCCTTGCTTTTCCTCCAGCTCCCCACATATCTAAAAAAGGACTTTTTATTGTCCTTGATATTTGTAGCTAGCTGGAGTTCCATCGCAGCCTTGGCTTTCCTGGTTTGCTCTCTGCAGGTCCAGACCAGAGCACAGTATTCCTCCTTGGTGGTTATTCCAGTCCTCCATCCTTTGTAGGTCTTCCTTTTGAGATGCAGGAGGTCGACCAGTTCCCTGGAGAACCAAGGGGGCTGCTGTGCCCTTTTGCTGCCTTTCCTCTAAGATGGGATGGATTTTGCTTGTGCATCCAGGATTGCCCCCTTGACGAGCAACCACTCATCCTGAACTCCCCTTTCTATTGGGTTCTAGCCTTTTAGGGCCTCTCTGACAAGCCTCCTTAGCTTGTCAAAGTCAGCTTTCCTGAAGACTTCTGTATTACTGACTGAACTGCTAGCTTTATGGCAGATGGTGAAGGTGATCAGCTCATGGTCACTGTCACCCAGCTTCCCTTTGATCATGAGGTTGCTGATTAGGTCATCCCCGGTTGCCAGTATGAGGTCAAGCAGTGCTTTACCTTTTGTTGGCCCATAGACTTCCTGCATCAGATAGAGGTCATCCATACGCGAAAGAAAGCTTTGTGACTGCTTGGATTTGGCTGAGCGCTCCTCCCACAAGATGTCTGGGTAGTTAAAGTCTCCCATGCCAACCATACACTGGGAGCGCGCGGCCTCAGCCAATTCCCTGGTGAACTGCTGGTCAAGGTCTTGACCCTGGGTAGAGGGTCTGTAGTAGACCCCCACCATTGTATCCCCTGTGTTGTGTTCCCCATGGATTTTAACCCAGAGTCTCAAGTCGTCCACCATGAGTGCCAATGTCGGCTTGCAAGGACACGTAGCTTTCCTTGACATAGAGAGCTATGCCCCTGCCCCTTTTGTCCACTCAATCCCTTCTGTACAGGGTATAGCCATCTATACCCATGGTCCAGTTATGGGTGGAGTCCCACCAGGTTTCCATTATCCCAGTGACATCATAGTTATTTGCATTTAGCAGGATAACAAGTTCCTCCTGTTTATTCCCCAAGCTCCTGGCATTTGTGTATAGGCACGCAAGTATCCCCTTGGTGGCCCTTGCCCTGCCTACATTTTGTTTCAGGGCTGGGGTGGGATCCCTTATGTGCCTTGGCCTGCTGGCTTTGCAAGGGCTGCTCAGTGGGCCAGCAGTAGCAGTAGTCCCCCATGCCCCGGCAGGCTTATTTTAAAGCCTGGTGAAGCAGGCCAGCCAGTCTGACTGAGAAGAGCCTCGTCCCCAGTGGAGAAAGGTGGAGGCCATCCCTTCCCAGCAGCTCACTGCCTCTTTCTCCAAAGAGCAGACTGTGGTCGTGGAAGCCAAAGCTTTCCTGATTACACCAGTGCTGCAGCCTTTGGTTGACTACCTGGATCCTCCTCTCCTGCCTCAGCCCATAGCCAGAGACTGGGAGGATCAAAGAAAACACCACCTGTGCCCCCAGACCCTTTAGCCCCACACCCAAATCCCTGTAGCACATCATGACCCAGCCAGGAGTTCTTCGAGCCATGTCATTGGTGCCCGCATGGGTGAGGAGCATGGGATAGTGGTCAGTGCGCTGGAAGAGCTTAGGGATGTTACCCACAATGTCTCAGATGTGGGCTCCCAGGAAGCAGCAACTTCTCAGGCTAAGGGATTGGGGCAGCAGATTACCCCCTCAGTCCCCCTCAGGATGGAGTCTCCCATGACAAACACTTTGTATTTGGTCTTGGGGAGAGTGGGAGTGGTAGCT
Organism: Alligator mississippiensis; assembly: GCF_030867095.1. Classification (NCBI taxonomy): domain Eukaryota; kingdom Metazoa; phylum Chordata; order Crocodylia; family Alligatoridae; genus Alligator; species Alligator mississippiensis. The sequence goes on along the minus strand of NC_081826.1, from coordinate 168,949,136 downwards.
ACAGTGTTGTCTGTGTTGCCTGTGGGAGCTGTCAACTCAGCAGGCTCTGCTGGGGCTGCAAGAGGTTCGTACCTGTTGTGAAGCTCCAGCGGGGTTGGGGCCTTGTTGTGGCGGGCCTTGGGGCCCTTCGCCACCTTGGTCCAAGCCCTGGGCTGGACAGTAAGGGAGGTTCCCCAGTCCTCCCTTGTCCTGGAGGGAGACTGTGGTCTACCCTCTGTCTCCCAGGGGAGAAGGGCCTGGCAGTAGGAGTCTCTCCTGCTCACAGTCCCTGATGGCACGCAGTCTCTGGACTGCAGCCTGGAGCTCCTCCAGGTGGCGTGCCAGAGACCCCAGTAGAGAGCAGACCCCACAAGAGGAGGTGGCCATGCTTCCGGGCTCCAGAGCGTAAAAAAGCGACAGGCAGTTGCCGCAGCTGAGAGCCAGGGGCTCTGTCTGCGTGGAGCTCAGAACCACGGGCTCCATCTGGGTGGTGGTCTCTGAGGTGCTGGGGGGGGCCGCAGACCTTGAGGGGACCCAAGGGGTGGGGCGTATGCCCATCCACGTCATGCCACTGGTGGGCTGACTGCAGCTGGGATGTCTACCCTGGGGGGCTCACAGGCAGGGCCTCAGGCCCTCCTGTGCACCCTCCTGCACAAACTCCTGTGCTAACTCATGTGCCAGGCCCAGGAGTGCATCTGTTTGTGAGGCTCTGGTCGCACGGCTCCCTGGGGGGCTGGGCCAAGTAGGAGCCGGGGGGACATGACCCTCCTCGGCCCACTTAGCCTGCTTCCAGTTGACTAAGTCCCTCCCTCCATGGGCCCCTGCTTACCTGCGGGTGGGCTGGGACTTGTTGGGGTTTCTGGGGTCACTGCTGGGGTCCCTAGGCTCACAGGGGCACAGCGGGCTTACACCCGTGCATCTCGCACTGAAGCCAGGACTCTAATGGGTGGCATGACATGGAATCCAGGTATTACGAGGAGGGATCTGGGCACATTGGGCCTTGTTGGGGCAATGATATGCAGAGCTGACCTGTGGGCCAGCCCTACTCCATGCATCTGGCTAATGGAGCCAAATAGGATTTGGAAATAAAGAGTTTGACCCCAAATCCCACTGAAGCTAGCAAAAAAAAAAAATGTATATATATAAATTTTACAATGTATATACAATTCTTTTCCCACTTAAATAAATTTTAAACTCCATCAGTTTCAGTAGAATTACTCCTTAATTGTACCAATGGGGAATAAAGGATGAAAGTGAGTTCAAAATTATTGCTTCCTTCTTAAAAAAAATCGAATCCCTTCTTCTTAAGCCAAATACAAAAGAACACAGTCACCATTGGCAGTTTACCAGTTTTTTAGCATGTTTAGTGTCAGTAGAATAATCTAATTATAACCACAGACACTTAATATAACTACTAGAACAGAGTGAGAGAATTTAAAATTTCAGCTTGAAAATTTCATGTTGAAAATGATGAAGCACCCGCAACATAGTGCCAGATGCAGTGAACATAACAAATCTGAGAGAACTCAGATATGTTATGCCTGCTTCTCTCTTCTCAGAAGTTATCCACACTCATCACCAAACTTTCATAGGATAAATCTTTGAAGCACCAGTTAATTTCACAGGTCCTTCCTTCAGATTGAGGAGGGCAATGAGGTACTATGAGAAAACTCCAACTGGGTTACTCACCTACAGAAGTCAGTTAGCTTTATGATTTGAAAGTAGTCTATGCATTATCATTTCCAACAGTCATTCTATATGTATCTGATGACCAGAGCTGACCCATTCTATCCGGCCTCCAGGGCCCATAAAAATTTTAGAAAATTAATATTTCTCTGTCTTTGGTTCCTGTAAAAAATGACAGGAACCAAGGGCAGTAGGAGTGGGCTTTCACAACAGCAGGGCCCCCCAGCCCCGCCCTCCCAGCCAAAAGCCCCAGCAGTGGCTTCTGGCCTGGGACCATGTGGCTGCCCCAGCACGGGAAGCTCAGGTAAGGAAGGGGGTGGAAAGGGCAGGAAAGGAGCCCGGGGAAAAGCAGCCCAGGGAAAAGCAACTCCTCCCCTGCCCCGCAGCTGGCATTCCCTGCTGCAGCCACTCCCAGCCCATGCGGGGATGTCCTGACCAGCCACAGCCAGCTCCATGTGGGCTATGAGATGAGCAGCTGCAGTGCGGGGTGCCAGCCATGGGGTGAATGAGGAGCTGCTTTTCCCACACTCAGCACCAGCTTGTAACCCACCCCCGCTGCCAGCCCAGGCCCCGCACTGGCTCCAGGGCAGTGTTTGCTGCTGCTGCCCACCCGGATTTCACGTACTGGGCAGCACAAAGGTGGCGGTGGCAAAAACTGCCTGGTGTGGCAAGTGTGGGGGCAGCAGCTGCTCCCACTGCAGTGCAGCCCTGACGGGCAAGCCCGGAGCTGGCACAGGGTACAGGCTGGCAGTAGAGGTGGGTTACAAGTTGGTGCTGATCATGGGAAAAGCAGCCCCTCGCCTGCCCCATGCCTGTCACCCCATGCTGCAGCCACTTGCAGCCTGCGTGGGGCTGCTTGTGCCTGCTCAAAACAAAATGAGGGCAGGGGGTACATGACAGGATGCCCTACTTCTGCCCATTGCTACCAAGCCCTGCTGCCCTTGCCCCCTAGTCCTGCTCCCTGTTCCCCACACCCAAAGCCCCTGCCCCCACCCCTTCTGCCCCTTGCCCCCACCTAAAGCCCCTGCTCCCAGCCCTGCTTCTACTTGCCTCCCACCCAAAGCCCCTGCCCCCCAGCCTGGGCTCTGCAGCTGTCAGCAGCTACCCAGAACCTAGGCCAGCTGCAAATATTTGCTGCTTCTCTGCCCCAGGAAAGCCCTGCATGGGCTGCGAGTGGCTGCAGCAGGGAGCACTGGCCACGGGGCAGGGAAGGGGCCTCTTTTCCTTGCACTCTGCACCAGCTTGTTCCTTGCCGCAGAGCAGGGTGTCAGGGCTTCACACTGCCCCTCAACTGTACTGTAGGGCTGGGGGGGCAGTGGAAGTGAGTGGGTGCACAGAGCCCACACCGGTGTCCCAGGGCCAGTGCCGGTAGGGCCCAGAGCAGGGCAGCAGGAGTACAGGGTCTGAGTCAGTAGGGGCTCTATCGAGCTGGGCCAGCTCCCCCCTCTCCCTGCCAGCCTGTGCCCTTCTCTGGGCCCCACCAGTGCTGGCCTTGAGACATTGGTCCCAAGATTGTGACCAGGGGGTGGGGCATCTGTCAAGGGGCAGGGCTACCTATGCAGCCCTCAACAGCTTGCCAAAATGGGGTAAGCAGCCCTCCGCCTGAAATAATTGCCCACCCCTGTACTAAGTGTTAAGTTCAGAGTGATGGAAAAATGTCATAGTTTCATAGTAGGTAGAGTCAGAAGGAACCTGAGCAGATCATCAAGTCTGAACCCCTGCCATGGCAGGAAAGAGTACTGGGGTCAAACGACCCTGGCAAGGTGTTCATCTAGCCTCCTCTTAAAGACCCCCAGGGTAGGAGCCAGCACCACTTCTCTTGGAAGTTGTTTCCAGATCCTAGCTGCCCTGACAGAGAAGTAGCGCCTCCTGATTCTAGTCTGAATCTACCCTCTGGCAGCTTGTGACCATTATTTCTAGTCACTCCTGGGAGTGCTCACAGGAACAGGGACTCCCCCAATGCCTGCTGGTCCCCTCTGACTAGTTTGTCAATGGCTACTAGATCCCCCCTCAGCCTTCTCTTGTGGAGGCTGAACAGGTTCAGGTTCCTCAGCCTCTTCTCATAGGGCCTGCCCTTCTGCCCCTGATCATATGAGTGGCCCTCCTCTGGACCCTCCCCATGTTGTCCACATCCCTCCTGAAGGGATTTAGAATAATAGATATTGTCCTGCAGTGAGGTGACTAACCTTCTTTATTCTTTCAAACCCGCCAATAGCCAGCACCTCTAATGAGGAGGCAAGGCTGGGTAAGAAGTAGGAAAGTTGAGAAAGCCTGCATTTCCAGGAGGAATAATCAAAACAACAAATATAAAATGGATGACACCTGGCTAGATGGAGACACTATCAAAAAGGACTTGAGAGACTTGGTAAATCATAGACTCGATATGAAGCAGCCTCACAAAAGGCTTTTGTGGTTTTGAGGTGTGTCAATAGAAGCATTAGATGCAAGATAAAGGGGATGATAATGCCTCTCTACTTGGCACTGGTTAGACCTTATCTAATGTACTGTGTGCAGTTCTGGATTCAACATTTTTAAAAAGGACATGAAGTTGTTAAAAAGGGTCCAGAGGCAGGCAAAAAAGATGATTAAGGGCTTGGAAGGGAAATCAGACTTTGACTGCGGTGTAGCAGTGCTCCTGCTGGGACTTAAGCCAGAGGTTCCAGCTAGAGGGTCTTGATCCTTTGCACAGGGTCAGAGTAACTGCCATATTTGGGGTCAGGAAGGAATTTTCCCCCAAGGTCAGGTTGGTATGGACTATGGGGGTTTTGGCTTCCTCTGTAGCATGGGCCGTAGCCCTCTAGCCAGAATTTCTTGAGCATACATTGACAACATTTCATAGAAGCAGGATGTTGGCTGCTTGATTCCCCTGCTTGGTTCCCCTGCAGGTCAGAGTGTTAGGTCTATGTTGTGTCAGGGTTGATGCTAGTCTTATATACAGCTTAGATTATGGTTTGTCTGGGATGTTTTGGATAGGGATGATCCTGCCTCAGATACGGGGTGGGACTAGATGACTTCTGGATATCCTTTCCAGCCCTACATCTGTATGACTCTATGACTATGACCCAAACTACAGTCTCCATTAGACCCTCCAGAACAGGTAAAACATGCCCACCTGACAAACACCAAGGAAGCAGACAGTAATAATGCTGCTTTCCCTCCATTGTATGAATTCCCAGAATGTATGGAGGTATATCTATCTCCCTAACTGGCAGACTTCTCTAATTATCTATAAACTGTGGTTATCCTGCCCTCTAATGGGTAGCATAATGCATATATACATGTCAGGCAGCTTATTCAGGCTCTGTTTCAGGTCAAAGGTTACTCCCGTTGAATCCCACAGTCCCCGATTCAAATCCCAGATGGTGTGGATTTGGCACAGACTATTGACTTTGCATCAATTAGATTGAAGAGCAGAGTTAATATTGCCAAGACTCTTAATATAAAATACAGTTTTCCAGAATTGCAATTGTGCTACTAAGGTTTTCACAGTAACTAGGCTTTTCTTTAAGTACTTCTATGTGCATTTCCCTCAGCATGTCATTAAAATACTTGACAACAGGATTTATTAAGTGCTACTTGTTTTAATATAGGCTGATTATATGCTTTTCAACCTGCCTTACTTTGGGTCTGTAAGAGGATTTGTGTGGGCAATTTAGCAATTATGTAACTAGGGGGCTGTGAAACTCCTTTTGGGTAAAAAAAAAAGATTGGCATTATCTTAAATGAAAAGTCAGGAGAATAGAATTGAGCACACACCTGGGGGGAAGAGGATGGAAGAGATCAACTCAGCTTCAGCTACTCATATGTATGGTCCCAGACTGAGTCCCTGTTACTGAGAGAAAGAAGAAAAAATCAGAAGAAAAAAAATCCAAGAGTCAGATTGTGGCTTGGGCTATATGCATATGGTGGCATATGTGAGGGGTTAAGAATATCACATACATTATCCCACACATTTTACAATCCAGTACAGAATCCCTAGGTGTTAGGTCTTGGTGTGCCTCACCCAGTGAGTTCTCTGCAGCAGCAGAGCACAGGGTGGGCCAAAGCCTTGGCTCTAATCTTTCCATTGTACGGGCCAGTACAGTAAATCCAAAATGAGGGTATCATGAGTTGCTGCTGGTGTGGAGCAGTTACTGTCTCAAATAGAGTAAAGCTTATTTCTAAGAGCCAGTTTCTGCCATCTTAACTCAGCATGGCTGGTACTTTACTCTACAACTGGCTTCCGTGAAATACTTTTCCTCTACCTCAGCAGCACTAGAGATCCCTGAAGGAACAGCCTGTCACAACCTAGGGCCCTTCTATCATATCACCATCCCTGATCTAAGGGAGGGGAGTAAAACACAACATGGAAATTTAGAGGAATGTAAACAAAAGACCAAATTTTTTGGCTCTTACTCAGGCGGAATAACAGCCTCACTTTGAAGAAATGCATTAATTTCTATGGGGCCTCTTGCTGAAGAACATTACAACTCTTACTGACTAAAGGTTACAGAATCCATTTGCAGACTAATATTCTATTCATAGGCATCAGTAAACATGTATTCCTAATTGCAACCAGTCTGTCAGCTTTAAATGACCGGAACAAGTTATTTTGGATGTATAAGTTCCTTTTATTCTCAAATTCATTGTTAAATTTTTATCATTTAATCTCATACCTTCCATTATGAATAAAAGCTAATAATTAATTGTTAAATATTATTTGGTGTTTTGTTCTATTGTATCACAATAGTCCTCTTCATTTCTCCTTTCCACATTTAATAAAATTCCTCATTCATTTCTGATTTTCTGCTTTGCTTCTGTGCTTTTGTTTTATGTGATGTGGTCAGAGACTGAACCAGTATGCACACAATAAATGAAGTCATGGTTGCTCCAAAATACATTATTTTCCCATAATACATTGACGGAGAGCAAAATTCAGAGTCTGGACAAACTAAAATTTATGGAAAAAGTTAAGAGAGGACCCACATTTTGTAGGTGGCTCTTATTTTGATAAAGACGTTAGGTTTCTTACACATGTACTCTGGTAACTGTTGCCACCCACAAGCTTTTCACTTGGAGTTTTGTATTGGGTAACCTTTTATTCTGCTTCTTTATGTCAGGGACCCTGTCCCAGGGGCAGGATGGCAAATGCCTTTTGAAAGTCTCTGCTTTAGTTCTTATGCCAACAAATATTTGCACTTTGATTTCTTCCCATTATATCTTCCACTCTACAAGGAGCACCAGTGACAGTGTAGAATGGTCAAAAGATGTGACCTAATCTCACATTAAGCTAGTGCAGCATTCTTTATGGTAGAATAAATCAAAGCTTGATTGGAAGAATTTTTTTTGCAGATTTTTATGTAGGCTGCTGTACATAAATAGGGTCTTCATATTCCACCTGGTTAACTAATCAGAGGCTGTGCTGCCTCATATCATCACAGAAAGATATCAGTAAATCTTAGCCTGGAATAAGCCATCATAAAATGGCTGAGAAACCAAATCCACCAGGATAAGCTAGCCAAATCTCACAGGCCTCCACTGTGGGCATGTAATGTGTACAAAAACATGACACTCCTACTCTATTCCCCACAACCACCTATGTTCTTAAGACCTTTCAGTTAGTTACATGGCTTATAGTAATAATGAATGCTGCCCTGGATTTGTAAACACACAATGTGAATGATATTCTGTCAGTGCTAATGAATGGGGAAAATCCTGTCTGTAGCACTCCCTTTTCCTATCTTCACACTTGACTTACCCTTTGCTGTACAATAATTACCAACTCTCCAGTAAGCAGAACATCCTATTTTAGAGGAGCTTATTGTTACATACTGTACTTTCCTCTGAATAGGGTTCATACCACCTTTCCAGACAAACAAGAGAAAAAAGCCTAGCAAAAAAAGAGGGTATGTTAACTTCCTATGAAATGTAGATAATAAATAGCAATAGGAGTACATGCAGAACATGTCAGAGGCAGGATACAAAGTGTTTTCAGCAAATGGGATGCCTAAATTGGATGCTAGATATACTTTAAACTGTTCTTGGCTTAGGGAAAAAGTTAAGTTGGTGACTTTGTTTGTATTATACCTACCTTTGATTTAAACTTAGCTATAAGTTCTATGCCCTAAAAGAGTAATGTTAGAGGAGATGACAGGACTGAGGAAAAGTTAATCACCACATTCTCTCTGCAGACCAGCTTTGTGCTGAAACTGACAGTTTTCGTAAAAGAAATCAAGTTTTTTAATATGCTACTGCTCCCAGCAGGCTTTTGACATTAACCAAAAACTGAATTTGAATAAATGTAAAGTGAGAAAAAGAATTAAAGACAGTATCTGATTCACTATGGTATTATCCTAGGTGTATGTAGTATAACAGCAGTGATGTCAATGGGATAAAATTGGAGTAGCACAGTAGTGAATCACAGTCAGTTACTGTGCTGCATAAGAAATGGATTGAAAAACAAAAACAAAAAAAAAGCCTGACACTATCTTTTCTTTTTAAGTAATGATCTAACTGGCCTTAACCTTACACTTTCATTTGATGTGCAGTGGTGTTTGCTCTGAGATAATACTTCTTCATTATCAAAGGTATTGGGCTTCAACTTTGTGTCTGGCTGAGGACACTATAAAACATTATTCTTTACTATCTGGACCATTAGGTGCAGCTCTTACTAAGAATTCTACATTGATTTCAGTGGGATTTGATTGTAGGTGCTAGCTAAAGACTGCAGGACTTCTTACTACACATATCAGTTATTCAGACCAAAGTATTTACCTTAATTTAAAAATGCTGTGAGAACCCAACCTGTGCTGTTTAAAAAAAATAGGGCAAATACTGTAGTCTAACAACACAGAGACTTTTTGAACAACATAACACAGTAAGTTTGACTTAACTTGCCTACTATCCTACTGCCTGGAACTTGAGTGACTCTGCAGTAATAGAAATTCTGATTTGCAAACAGTATGAATGATGTCCTTTTATCAGGGGAATAATGTATTTAGTGGTAAGGAAGAAACAATTGTTTTTCCATTTAACAGTGATGGTTAACACTTCCCTGTGCCATATAACTTGTTAGCACAGCACAAAAGGCTGTTTAAGCTGAACTGATGGTGGCCTTTGGTGGGATGGAGATCAGGTGCTGTTGCCATTTTGACAGACACCACCACACCACTTCACAGAAAGAAGGTAGAGAGACAAGAAATGTAGCAAAAGGAGCCATCATTAGCTTTAGTCCTTGACCCAAATGCTAAACCATGTGGAAGAATACAGTAACTATGGAAAGGATTTGCAGGTCATTTCAGATAGCCAGCTGAAAAGGAATCCCCAATGTGATGCTGCTGCCGAAAAACAAAACACCAAAAACAACACTATCTTATGATGTTTAAAGCAGGAAAAGACCCAGAAGGAACAGGGAGGTGGCTTTATTTCTGTATATGCTTTCAGCGGGACCATTCGTATAAGAGGGTCTGATTTCACACTTATAGAGGAATTTTGAAAAAACAGAGATGGTTCAGGGAAGAGCTACTTAAATTTCTGAAGTTTGGAAAACCTTCAGACTTAACCTGTGCTAAGCAGTCTACTGGCTAGCAATGGAGACATAGAGGCTATAATGGATGGTCTTCTGATTTGGTGCAAAATGGACTTAAAATTGCAAGAAACAGCCAGTAACAAATTCCCCCTGTGCACAGAGGTCTCTGCTGATAGACAGTTGGTGGAAGCTCCTATACCAGTCCTATCCTTTTCTTTGCTTTAAGAGGAGGTAGGAGGTGGAGATATACTGGTGACAGGACAGATGGGGAACAGCAGTTTTATATACTCAATCCTCCCCTAGAATAAGCACATTTCCATAACAGCAACCCCACGACAGGGGAGTAGGACTTAATACACATATGCCATTCTCTTCTAACTATAAAGGGGACTGTCGCAGGGCACCCCGGTGCCCCTGCTCCTAGAGAGGAAAGCTGCCAGGGGAGAAGCTCTGACAGTGCATAAGAAGCCCCAGTGGAGGTAATGAGCACAGCTGAAGGTTGCCAGGGCAACTGATAAGAGTCAGCTGGCCAGAAGGGGGCAGGGCCTGGCCCTTATAAAGCCCAGGGCTGAAGCCAAGCTGGCAGTTCCCTGCCAGCAGTTGGAGAGGCAGGAGCTCCCTTGGCCGAGAGATGGGTAGAAGCCCGATGGCCAGTACAGCTCATGAGAGCTCCGAAGGTTGGAGTAATGGTGCTGAGTTATAGCCAGGCGGCTTGCTTTATAGTGGCTAGGTGCCATCGGTTTTAGTTATAGCCAGGAGGCTCTAGTTTATGTTTGTGTTCAGGCTTTGTTATTAAACTGGTGGTTTGGGCGAGGCTGTAGGGGTTGGAGGAGGCCTCAAAGGGACCCCATAGGGGTGGGGTGCCCCAGCACCAGTGAGGGCGCAGTCTAGCGCCAGGAGGGCGCATTATTCTCACAGTGCCAGTGAAGGTGCAGCTTATGTGCCAGTGCAGGCGCAACTGGCAGTGAAGACTGCAACCAGTGGGTTGCGGATGGGGGACACAGACCCCGGGTTGTGTGCAGGGTATGTAGACCCCAGTCCCAGAGTGGGGCAGCATTGAGAAGCCCAAGGTGGGCACAGCGAGCCCCAAGGAGGGGGAGCGCCACATTGGACTATTGAGAAGCCCTAGCATGGGCACGGCGAGCCCTGAAGAGGGGCAGCGCCATATTAGGAAGCCCAGGACGGGCGCAGCAGACGCCAGCAAGGGCATCACTTGCGGGGTGCATAGACCCCAGCCCCAAGGAGGGGCGATTACTGAGAAGCCTGAGAAGGGCGCAGTACACCCAGGTGAAGGCTAGCACTGCAGAAAAACCCAGGACAGGGGCAGGGTGCTGCGGTGGACCCAAACCAAAGGGGTTGGCAGCACAGCGCCCCAGGAGAAGGGCAAGGTGCTGCGGTTGTCCCTGGCAAAAGGGGATAGCAGCACGGCGAGCCCGTACCAGAGAGGGTAATAGTGCAGTAGGCCCAAAAGACCGGTGACTCGGCAGGAAGTCCCAGAGGGGACAAGAGTCCCAGTGAGGGACATTGTGTTAGAGAGAGGCCAGGAAGGGGCACTAGTGTAGACACATACAGGGAAGGCACAAGAGTGGGCTAGATTATAGAAGAAGGGCCTGGGAAGCGGGCGTGCAGACACACCAACGTCTATTACATCTGCGAGGCTTGGGGCGTGGTATTAGGGGTGGTAGGAGCCATGCGTAGCCCATAAGGCTAGGGTGCCTGGGTAGCACCCATTACACTGGGAGACCCCAGGGGGTCCAGGAACACACGGGGACAGAGGTCCCGAGTAGCCGTGCCCAGGGAGTCATAGGCAGCCTCCCGAACCTACTGAACATCAAAGACGTGGCAGGCGAGAAAGAGGGTGCCCTTGGGCCGGCTAGGCATGAAGAGAGGGCCTTAAGGAGACCACGGCCCTCCTGAGGGACCCCGCCGTGACACGGACAATGGACAATACATAATGGTGGATAAAATTCCAGAAACTCTATACCGAAATAATAGCAGGGACTAAAATATTGATGCTGCATTACTAATAATACTATGTCAATATCAATTTCACTTGCTTTACTTTTTCTTCTCATTTTGTTTGGTTTCTGCTTAAATTTTAATGTACATTATTTCATGGGCTCTCCATTTTAGACTGGTAGTAGAAGAGGCATTTTAATTTACATTTAAGTGAAAACAAAACTAAAGGTATAAGAAAAATTTAAGTGTCTGAAACGCACAGAAAACTATCCCCAAATATTGCGAATCTCTGTTATCATCATCCAAAGAACAAAAACGGAATGCAAAGAAATATTTTCCAGTTCTTAGCAGCAGCAGAGGCAGCAATTTTAATTTGCTGGAGAGAAACTTGAGACAACTGTGCTTTCTGGCTGGTCAACCAGAGATGAATTCTTGGCTGACCATGTACAAATGATCAGAATTCTTCCCTGCCCCAGGCCAGCACAGATAATACTAAAAATAAAGTGGCAAATTTCTGAAATGTGTATTAGAGAACACTACAAAATATCTTTCCAACTCCCTTCATTACAGCTCAGCAGAGCCTTTTTCCTCTTCCAAACAGTCATTCAACTCTCTTAGCAGAAATGCCAGTCAGTTTTGCCTGCCATGAATCATATAGTCCCTCATGATATTACAGCACTGAAGCAACTATGTTTGCATAGGTAAACCAGGATTGGCAACAAGCTGCTTCTCTAATCAGTGCACTGTGCAAACTTTACTCAACTTCACTGTCAAAGGATGCTATACAGAAATCCCACAGCTTAGACTTCTGATAAAGAGGCGACCTTTGATAATTATTGCTCATGTATTTTGATACTCTTTCTATATTCTGGTCAATCAATTTATTATGGGAGCTAATTTTCAGGTGAATGTGAGCTGTGGTAGGTGAATGTGAGCTGGGGTAAGTGAAATGGCACTTAACTATCCAAGAATGGGAGCATTAGAAATTTATGTTGGCCAAATTCTGACACCTTTACTCAAATGTGCAGTAACTTAAGAGAGCTTCCCTTAGGGAAAATCTTAGTGCATGTGAAGGTAATGGGAGTTTTGCTAGAAGAAGGGGGCATATGGTGTGCTAGCAGCAAAACTCCCGGTCGCCAGGCAGGGACAGGATTTTGCCTATTGATTTCAAAGCTATAAGGCATTATAACAGAAGGCCAAAACCTAATGCATAATTCTCATAAATATAAGCTAATCTCTGCTTTATCCTAAAGATCACCCAACTGTGTGACCACTCAATTTGTGACCCAGAAAAATACAGTCTTTTTCTTTGTACACTTTTACATAGTTTAGATGCAATCTACAGGTTTTAGTGAGGTCTTGCTTTTAAACCTCCTTCTCCAGATTAGCTCCTTAAAGAATAAGGAAATGAAGTACCACATTTACTCACCATACTCGCCATTTCCCTCAAAATTAGCCTTCCAAAATTGTGGTGCGTCTTACACAGGAAAGATTGTGGTGCGTCTTACACAAGGAAGCTGATTTTCTGCACAGATCAAAAGCATGGAGATGCGGTAAGAAGGCTTCTTCTTTTTTTTCCCTTCTCTTTCCCCTGGCAACTGTATGGAGGGAGGAGCAGATTTAATCAGAGACAGATCTGGGGCAGCAGGGGAGTCTAGTGGTGCAATCACAATCCACTTTGATTCCTGCTCCAACCAAAGTTTAATGACAACTGCCTGGCACCAGCAGTGGCACTTCTATTCAAGCAGAGCTGATGGAATCATTATAGTCTACCTGATTCCAGCTAATTACTCTTACTCCACAGGTGTTAGTGACCCTCTCTCCTTTTTAATTTTCATGATGTCCACTAATCAAGCTATCCTTTCATTGACAATTTTTTCTGTTAGCTACTCCTCATCTTTCTGCTTCTTTTTCACAGCTTTGCACACTGTTCTCAGCTCTTTTTAAAATTCTAGGTCTGACCATGGAGCCCAGGCTTCAACTACAGCTAGTTTCAATTTGTGGCTGAGCAGCAAGGTGCTGCTGACAATTCAGCTCTGAAAGTGTTAAAACCGTAGCTTTTGCCTAAGCACAAAAGGGAGGGTGAATGAGTTATAAATTAGGCTCCATCCTTGCTCCATGAAGCCATAACTCTGGAAAAAAATTCCCCTCTCCACTTCATCATCCCTTTCCCCCCACCCAAAGATGCATGCCTTTTGGGGAAGGGGGCATATGGTTTGCAAGAAAATGTGGTAATTTGCTGAAAGTTTAGCATCAAGTTCTGTCTGCTCTATGTTGACTGGATGTTTGTTCATCTCTCCCCACTTTCCCTCCTCTCAAAGTCCGTTCACCTTAACTGCTCTCCACACTTGCTTCTCTTCTTTACAATTCTTCTCCCCTGCCATGTTCCCCACCCATGTACCTGATCTTGTCTTAATTAGTCTCTGTGCACCACACCCCCTCTCCCAAATCAATCCAATATGGTATTTGCATATTTATTCTACTTGACACACCCCTGTATAACACTGTCCTTCCCCCCAGGATGCAGACATCACATCTGTCTTATCCATTCAGTTGGTAAGCTCTGGGTTTTGGACCATCTGTAGCGTTAGTTCATCCTAGTGGAATCCTGCTCCAAGGATTCCTACAGGAAACTAAGGTAGCTTTACTTCTGGAGGGCAGCAGCCACAGTTATCTTGATGCACTTTAACTTGTACATATTAACTAAATCCTTTTCAGTTAATTCAGCTAAATTCCTGATGTAGACAAAACATACTTGCAGATGCCTGCCATTTACCTTTACTCCTGACATTCTGAAAACAGGTAACTGGTTGTAATGTACAGGGATGACAGTTTCAAAGGTTTTTAATTTAGGTAAATCAGAACACTATGAGCCTTTTTCTTTCCCCACTGGGTGCATCTACACATTCAATTAATGCAATACAATAAATTTCAGAGCTGTTTGAACCAGAGTCAACTGCTTCTGGGGGCAGCACATGTGCCCAGGACTAGCAGTTTGAGCCAGGGCAGAGCAGCCCTGCCTGGCAGCATGTTTGGGGAGGCGGGGAGGGGTGGGGGAGGGGGAAGGGTGTCAACCCCAGCCTCTGGGTGGCAGCATTGCACAGCAGAGGGGCTGGCTAGGACACCGGGGTGCAGAACCTGAAGAGTTGTGTGGCTAGCCAGCAGGCAGCCCCTTGCACTTTAGCACCCTCATGCCCCACAGCCAGCCCATCGCTGTCTATGCATGTGTTTCATCACACTTAATTACTCTGCTGTAAGATAGTACTGTTCCTGTCCCCAACAGTATAGCAGAGTTAATTAATTTACTGTGCCCTAATACTGGCACATGTATTGGTCAACTCTGCAGTAAAACTAATGTGTAGATGCACCCACTGAGGTTTATATCTGTGCTAATATTTTGGCACTAAACTGTTCCAGAAAGAAGACAAAAGAATGTTGCTATATAAATAGTTAATTAAAGCAAACAAACAAAAACATGTGCGGGAGGACACATCTCCAAATAGCTGAGTCATTTTTCCTCATGTGTTTCACTCAGGCACACACAAAGCCTGAAAAGTCTTAGTAGAAGAGATGAATTCTTCACAAAGAGAGAGATCAATTAACAACAAAGGCTCAGTATAGAAACCATTATATATTCCTGAACAACTACTGTCTGTTGATCTGTTGCTTTGTTTTCAGATTAAGTATATTGAGATAAACATTATTTGGAGGTTCCTAAATTAAGTAAGACCCTCTTACAATGTTGCATCCTATTGTTTTTGCCAACCTAAGAATGATCTGTTCAAAGTCAACTGAAAATTTGTGGACTGAACTCTTGAAGTCCTTATTTTAAAAGTTCCTCAGACAGTAAGTAAGATTTTGCAAGTACAGAGAGTGAAGTATAAACAAGCATGGCAGATCCAAAACAAATATTTTTGGTGGTAGTGGTACTAAAGAACATTTCATAGCTATTTGTAAGATCAATTCTAACAATTCCACTAGATTCATCACTATTTCCATCTTGAAGCACTTCGTCAAAAGGATGAAATTAACTCCTCCAAAGTCATACATACCAATTCCTACTGTTGCTCTAAGATAACTGCCAATGTGCTAGGTGCTATGTTTTAGGTGGGCAATAGCCTTCATGATATTATACAATATTGTATCGAATGATTTATTCAATGTTTAATGCTGTTTATCCTTTCATTTTAGATGCTTATTAAATGCACTATTGTGTTTTGTTATTTCAAGGATGCTTTAGTTTTCTCAACTCTTTAGGCTTCCTCTGCTATTTTAAAGGAAAAGAAAGCACATAAATAGAAATGCAGATACAGGCTATTAATTAGGCCAACAAAGTTTGTTTGTTTTTTTTACTCTATCCTCTTAATTCCATTGGGTTTACCCATCTTTCCTTCTGTACCCATTTCTGCCTAAGGCAATAGCTGTACGATAACAATCTGGATACTCCAGATACCAACACATATCACTATAGTTTTACTATACCTACTACAAAATAATTATTCTTCCTGTCAAACACAGTACAAAAAACTCACATTAGTGTGTGGAAATAGGCCTTATTAACATGTAGGGCCAAGCACCTCCCACAATGATCCAACATCATCTCTATTCCAGCCCCCACAAAAGGCTGTTTGGCATCTTATGATGAACTTCGGTGGCAGCAAGGTTAGGCCTTAATGGCTATGATTCTTCTTTATTCCAAGATTAAATGGTTCTAATTAGTACTTGAATCATTCGCATTTCATAGGAACCTGCCTCAAACTTTATGCTTTTTTAAATTCATATTAATTATCCTGGTTCAAACAGTTACGTTTGAAACCAATTCTTCACAATAAAGATGCTTAGGCACTACTTTCCAATCAACAGAAACTGACCTTTTAAAATGTTATTATAGTGCAAAAATGTTTCTATTCTTTGCTACCCAGTCCATTCATTGAACATAGAAGTGAATACTATCTGCAGTATGCAGTGAAGTCCGGACTATATTCTCCTTCCGAAAATCTACAAGTGCCACTGGGATACAAAGATTGACAAGTTCTTGGCATTTCTGGGTCAGCATTGCTTCATGTGTTCTTGCTTTTTGCTTTATTGCCCTCTGTAGTGAGATTCCTTTTGTCCTGCTTCACACTATCATATGTAGTAGTAATGTCAACTTGAATCCTGACCCTGCCTTACAGCTGAGCTGATCTGTTTAGGTGTTGCCATGCAGCTGCCTGACAACCAGTTCTGTGCAGTCTTGCCATCCTGAACTTGCATGGCTTTGTGCTGATTCCTTTGATTTTTGCCTCAATGGTGGGCTCCTGATAAACAGTGAAGATGTTGATTGACAGGAGAAACATCTCTAAAGACCTGATTTACTGCATCATGGAAACATCAGAGCCTGACAACAGCAGCAGCATCCCCAGCAGCGAGTAGATCTGAAGTCAGGTGACACTTTACTTTTAAACATAGGCATCTGCAATGTCAAACATATAATTTAGAGCTGTATTCAGACTGCATCAACACTATAACCAGCCATCATAACTCAATATTTTCTCATTTATTAAGCACCAGCGATAGGGTATCTGAAGTAAAAGGTATACGGATTTTAATAAAAAATGATAACCTCTCTGTTTAGTTAAAGCCCGTACAAATTAAGGGAATAACTATGCCATAGAATTTTATAGGTTGCTCAAAAATAAAAGTCTATAGATTTTCTGTTAAATTCCATATGTTTTAGAGTACGTTCTATGGAACCCTCCATGAAATAATACAAAACATTTCCAGCCACAGTGTAAGATAATTACTTCCATGAGCATCATAATTTGTAATTTAAGGTTTTGGAAAAGGGGGAAAATATGGTCAGTGAAAAAATAGTTTTGTAAATTTTTTTTACATAAGTATTTACTTTTTGCTCAAAAATGTTCTTTAGGTTTTGATAACATGAAAACTATTTTAATTACTTTTCAGTACTTCCTTTTTTATTTATTTTTTTTCCTTTATGAATTACCCTCTGGAAAAGCAGAAAAGAGGGAGATGCAGAAAAAAACATGTGCATCTGTACATCTGTATCTGTAAAAATACATCTGTATTTGTAACTATAAAATACCAAACACATTCACATTAAATGCCAAGATTCTATTTCAGATGAAAATCCATATTGCATCTACTTTTGCAACATACCATCACCTTATGCTTAAGATCAAATCACCAAAAGGCATCAGGAAAAGAAAGCCATCATCCCCAGCCAAGTTTTGCCTTAGCCATTTTTTTAGGGACTCAAGCAGTCAGGAACAGGATCATACTTATGCGCTAATGGGCTAACAGGTTGAATAGGTTCTGGGCAGGAAGGGCATGTCCACAGATGCAGGGGTGTGTGCTTGCAGTGGCACAAATAATAGCAGCACAAATTTGTGTCAGTGATTTGTGCCTCAGCACATGTACCTGAATGTGCACTTTATTGCAGGACAAATTGTGCCGCTTTGGGCAAACTGCCCTCAGTCACGTAGCAACGGGGGGGCTGGGGGAGGCATGCCCCTGCATTCCGGCCTGGGGGGGCACCCACTGGACCCTCTAGGGGGTATTTGGTCCCCTGGCAGCACTTCTGGTTTTGCCACTGGCACTTCCAGTTTCACCACCAGAATTTCCAGGCTCAGCAACCGGCCACTGGAGATCACCCCTCGCCCCCTGCTCAGTGATCAGTCGCTAGAGAACAACCCTCCCCCCCCCCCGGGGTGATCAGCCATGGACAGGCGGGGGGGTTGCAAATGTAAGTATTGGCCCCTGAGTGCCAGAGACCCACACTACACCACTGACTGCCCTTGCCCAACTCCTCCTGGCTCTTCAGCCAGAGGAGGCTGGAGGCTGTGACCAGCACAGCAATGCTGGCCTCAGCAATGTAAAAAGGTGGCTTGGCAAGCAGCTCAGGGTTACTTTCTGTGCGGGCTGGGTGTGAGCCCGCGCCCCTTGTTGCGCTGCACGCGGGCTGTGGCCGGCAGCCCGGGCATGCCGGGTCGGAGAGGGCGGGCGCCGAGCTAGAATTAGGCACAGACATATAATGGTAGATTTTGAGATTGTTTACTTACACCGAGATGGTCGTGGTGCAGGCTGAAAACTTGCTTGAGTTGCGGTTACAAACAGAAAGAACACGAACAATCACGTGGAGTTTGCTAGGCTCCACGTAAACAGAACTCCGGATGTCCAGGACAAGTGCGCCACAAAGAGCTCGTAGATATGTCTTAAAGAAGGTTACCACACGAAGATGGGAAGAGGTGGGAGGTGGATCAGCCCGCCAAACTCCTCTGGATCTCACACAGGGTTTCCATTACCCTGCCGCATACCCAGAGTCCCCACGAGATGGATGTGGAGTCCTCTTCAGCTTGGGCGGAAACCACTCAAGCCTCTTATACGGCTAGCAGGCCAATCGCTAGCCGCCACGTGGGAATAATTTAGAACTAGCCAATAGCAGGAAACAAATTTGCATTCGAATAGCGGGAACTCTTTGCACCGTGCATTTCTGTGCTGCGAAGAAAATGCACCCTGCAAAGACAGCTGCAAAGTGGCGGGAACTCTCTCCTTTGCACGCGGGTTCTCTGTGCAGCAAAACTCCACCGTGCAATGAAGCTGTAATCCCATGGGGATAATTCTAGTGCCGAAGCACACACAAAATCAGACCTTTGGGTCATGACACTTTCCATCAGGAGCTTCTCAACCCTGGCCAGTTGGTGTCTGGGGACACTAGCCCCCTCTGCCAGCTGGACTATAGACTGGCCCCTGAACCCTGTACCCACTGCAGCAATCTGGCAGTGGGGACTGGCACCTAGCTAAGACCCACTGCCACCTGTAACAGCATCCTCTCCCTTGGACCTGTGGTTCCATGGCTTTGCACCTGCTGGGCCCAGATGGGGACTACCTGGCCACCTGGGGTATGGCATGGGCACTCAGCAGACTCTCCTTAACCTCTGGGCTAGCTGCCAGTGGGGTGTGGCTCCACAGTAGCACCACTTCCCATGCCCCAGACTAACCTTCACCTCCTGGATCCAGGACGTGATCACTGGGAATGTCACCATCCCACCAGTGATCATGGTGGATTCTGCACCTACTCCTCACCTGGTTGATGCACCCCTTCCCAGGGCCCCTGGATGCTCAGCAGCAGTGCTACAATGAAGTCCTTGTCTGCTACTGATGCACCATCAAGTGGATGTTTAGCTGGCTGAAGGGGTGCTGACAGAGCCTTGCCACCCACCTGGAGGCAGCACTGCAGCACATGCCCTGCATCGTCACTGTGGCATGTGTCCTGCATAATGTGTGCGAGTCCCATGGAGAGGTCTTTGGGCCTCATACTGAAGGAGACTCATTATGTATCATGGTACATCCAGTGACAACTGCAGCAGAGCCGGCCAGCCAGGAACAGTGTGGTAGGCAAAGTCCACCCCCTTTGGACAGTGGAATGTGGGAGCCAGAAAACATGAGCTTATCTCCGTCCACCTGAAAGTGTCCCCCATCCCCCACTGGCCTTCTCACCACCTGAACTGGGCTGCCTTCCCAGGGGCCTCCATCCACACCCACTGCCAGGACTGCTACAACATAGGCAGTGCGGTTGTAGAGAAAACAAAACAAATTTATTCCCCCTCCCTCTCCCCAAAATTTCCCAAACACCATCAACACAACATTCCCACAGTACCCTACATGCAACCCTCCACCACCATTCACCCAGTCCCCCTCATGCACAAGCCTGCTGAGAATCCCAGTGACAAATTTTGCCACCAAGCTGCAAATTTGTAGTATAGCACATTTTATACTGTTCACTGCGTGTGTTTTGTGGTGTCACAAGGAAGTTTATGGTTCTGCAAACTGCACATGCCTGCATGTCTAGGTGCACCCAAATGTTTTATTTTGGTTAGAAAGTCATTTGCCGCTAGGGCAGGAAAAAAAAATAAAGAAAAACTTTTCATCCCGTTAAATATTGTACTGATGAATGATGCATTTCATGTTGAAAGAGAAAAGGAGAAAAAGAGTTTTTGCAATAACTTTAGCACTGGAGAAAATGCCAGATTATTGATAACTGGTACCATGAATGGAGATCATCAGAGCTCACACATGCATGCACGTGCAGGGACAGGTAGCCCAGCAGTCTAATCTTCTACAAGCCAACTAAGCATGCCACAACAGAATATCCCGGCCATAAATATGAGCAAGACGTTCAAACTTCATGTCCTACCCATGCATATTATTGCAAAAATACATAAAATAAAAATCACTACACTGTAATGCTGACAGAGGCTTGGAACTCCTGAAATACGGCTGAATATACCAATAGCTAATGTGCAGTAGTTCCTAAGAAGGGAAATTCTAGGTGAAAGGGAAAAGATGGCAGAGTTATGAGAACAACTCTTAAAAATATTTTAACCACCAAGCAATATGGGAACCTCTTTTCAACACCTTTTAAGAGCGAGCTTTGAGATATCTACCATTTATCTTTGCCCAGCAGCTCTTAAGATCGTGAAGCCTTCACACCTCTTGAAATTCCTTAGTGATCAGGATTATGGACTCCCTGAAAACCTCCAAGAGACCAATGATGTCTAGACTTGAGCATCAGTACTTTGAGTTCAGATCCATCTCATTCGAGCTGCCTTGTATTCTTGACTAGATACTTTATGGGCAGATAGTTTTTTCATTTGCTACCAACATGCATTCAGCCCATCCTTCAAGAGTTAACTAGCAAAAAAGTGGAATTGGAGTCAGGAGTCAACTCAGAGGACCTTAGAAGCCTTTATTTTATTTTGGAGTGGTTCATACCTTACTTTGCTTTTCAGCATAGCTTGAGTGAAGAGCAACAAAGGGAGACCAACAAGCTAAGTTTTAGCATTAGGTGAGTTTATTACTAATTCCAGCCAAAAAAATATGAATTTTAATATTAGTTTTAGGCCCAGCACCATCTATCACCATGCTTCTATTTGGCTTGGGATAAACAGGAAATTTGATAAGATATGAAGTATGGTGGTGACTTCTGGAACTTTGCCTTCTTTCATGTAAGTGAAACAGAGACCAACAAAAATGTGTGAGCCCTACACAAAAGTTGCTTGGTTACCATATATATCATTTGTTGGGTTACCATATATATCATTTGTTGTTTCTAATGGGCCATATCCTAAGCCATTGTACATCAGTGTTTCTCCATATATTTCTGCAGAGATATACAGATGTACACCTATTTAGGCTTAATCTTTCTTTATTTTTTTTTAACAAAGATTTATCCTTATCTCTCTCTAACTGCAGAATGCATCCTATGTATTCTGGCAGACAAGCAGTTAAATTCCAAACAGTAAGCTCAGATAATCACAGCTGTGTCATGTCCTAGAGTTTAAATAATATGTACGAACAGAGGCATAATTATGAAACAGATTTCTAATGTTATCTCAGGAATTAAGAACATGTTAAATGGGTCATTAAATTAGACATGGAAAACGCAAGACAGAGAGGTATAAATATTAAAGCAATGTTTTATTATGAAGAGTTGTCAAATGAGTATCCACTCTGAACAGATTTCTATCAATAATGCAGAGGAAGTACTGTAGTCGCCTGGAATGTTCTATAACCTGTCTGACATTTGCTTTTCCGCTTTCTTCTTTTCATTATTATGGTTATGCTGTTGACTGTCAGTAATGGAATCCACAGGCAAAAAACCCCCCTGTTTTTAAAGTAAAGTTATTGTGGCGATACAAATTAGCAAAGACAAGGAAATTTAAAAGGTAAAGCCAATGTTCTATATTTAATCACATGATTGTGGACTAAGATTTTGACTTGAGGCACAGCCCTGAGCAAGAGGGGTTGAATAAACTACACCAGCCCAACAGCAGTGTCAGGAGACATTGTAGCTTAGAGATAAATCTCAGAACTATTTTGCCTCACTCATTTCCCTTTCAACTTTAAATAGAGGGGCAAGTAATTTATTATGGCCCACTGTTAACAGTAAGTTTGCAATAGTCCTCCCAGGTACACTGGCCAGCAATTTAGAAAGTAAAAATATAAGCAGCTGCTTTTATGCATTAATTTTGTTTATTGGTTGAAAGAGTGTACACCTTGGTATTTATACTTATTTACAGCTCCCATTGCCCCCCATCCCCCAAGCTGACAAATATATGGAACTAAGGCTAGCTTGCATTATGGACCAATTATATCCTAGATTCCAGTTTTTAAATATAAGACATTTTAAAACTATATTACCATACAGTAATATTTGGCACAAGATATATGGAAAAAAAGACTTCATATATTGAAGTAAATCCAATATATGTTAGAGGTATATCCTATGTGTTATAAATACAACTTTTTGGAAAATGGGTTCTCTCGCAGAATATTTTGGCTAAAAACCAACAACCAAATTATATTCAACAAAATGAAAATTATTTTTATATGAAAATGCTGCTGTGACTCCTTATGGAAGTTGTAGCCTCTGTAGGCAATATACCCTGATCACCCGAAACATCCGATGTCACCCAGAATGTTTCGTTATGTGCAATCTTGGTGAGGAGAGATAATTACATTGTAGGAAATGAAGCCTGACTGCAGAGTTTAGTCTCAAAAGAGAAAACAAAACAACCAAACCACAACTCTAAATGATACATCAATGAGGCAGTGATAAATAAAATTATTTCTAGTATTGTTTTAATGAATAATGAAATTATTTTAATGAATAATCCTAAATTTGTGGAGAGACCAAACCTTAATGACACATTTCATTGGGTTTAAAAAAAAATCCAAATATATTGATTTTGACTGCTTTCAATGCTAGACAAAATTCATAAGCCTCAAAAACATCTAATTACTGATTAGATCTGGGAAAATCAGAAAAATGGGTCCCTCCCAATATCATCATGGGCTGCTCTTTAACATTGAAAATTATAATTCAAAAATAATTTTCCAATTATTAGTACCATAGAGTAATAGACTTAACTGTAGCCTTTTCTTTTATTTTACAGTACCCAATTATGACGGGGCTTTGATACAGTTGAGACTATAACCTTTGAAGGAATTTGTTTAATTACCCACTCAGATGTTTAGTCAAAGTTATCATTATTTGCAGACTGTGACTTCCTTCCAAGGTTATTTTTGGAGATGGAATAAAGAAGTGTCCAGACACACAAACTGCCTTGGTATTTCACACTGATATGAATTAATGAACCTTCAACATGGGGAGATTTAATATCTTCAGAGTTGAATGCAAATGCTAAATGGTTGTCTAGTAGAATTCTAACGCACTACCCCTCTCCCATTCAATTTCACTAGGTAAAATGGTAGGGAAAACTGTGTTTAGTTAATGGACCTTTAAGCGTTATAATTTACTGGATTAAAAGACAATGGTGTGTTCATTAATAACAGTACCAGTAAACACACACAGTGTAAGGGATGTTATCAGTTATGAAATATCTGAAATCAAGCAATAAATTATTCCAAATAATATGAACATATACTAATAGAAAAATAACTTCAGCTTTTCAAATATTAAATTTAATAATTTGGGGTGATTTAAAAAAAATACTTTAAAGCACTATCAACAATTGCAACTCCCTTACACTGATGGGTACTTGCACTAAAAGCAGTGGGACCTTTTGCATAACTGAAAATGCAATGACATGGAAACAGGTTGAACAGTCTAACCTGAACACTATTATTAAATATTATATAACAGCAACAACTACTACTACCACTATTATATCATTCAATATTCCAACCATAGTAGTACCAAGAAACTCTCATGAATGGTTGCTCCAGCATGCAAAGTGTTGTACAAATATATGAAATTACACATTTCCTGCCCAAGAGCAACATTTACCTGAAACTTGATAAATGTTTGTTGTCAGACTTGTACTATGTTTGTCACATACTTGACAACTATTTAGAGTCTATATTTCTACAATGACAGCATTTGCCTTTTTTCCCAATTGTTAAGGAAAGAATACAATAATCCTGATTTTCTGGCTACGGTATTACTGAATTTCAACTTATTTTTGCTCCCTCTTATTCTATGTCTCTGGCTCCCCCAGTTACTAGCAGGCAGAGCTACACATTTTTGTTGCCTTGACACCGAGATCCCCTCTACATGTCATAGGTATCATGCAACCAGCTGGTTAATTGCACAATTACCTTAAGACCAGTTACACATGCGAAGTAGCTATCACGTGATTAAAAGCTCCAACTAGTTATACAGTTTGACCTTGAAAATATGTACTAACTTCATAGCTAGTTGCTATCAAGCTTTAATTTGCATGTGTAGCAAGTTCTCCAATGGTGCTGGGAGTCCTGTCAACTGACAGGGCTCCTAGGTGCAGGGGTGCACCATGCCCAGCATGAAACCCCCATGCCCTGGGGATCATGGCTACTGTGATCCTCAAAGCTCAGGGGTGTATGAAACACCCAGCCCACATGGGGCTCTCGGGTAGCCAGAGGCACAGCTGGGATCAAGAGCCCAATCAGTTGTGGCACTGAGAATTGCAGAATCATTACCTGTAAGTTGCAGGACTTGGACCTGATTTGTGAAACCAAGTCAGGACCAGAGCCCCATCAGTTGCGGGACTCTCTGTCCCAGGCCATGAAGCACAACCAGGGCATAGTGTATCATCCTTTGTGAGGTCTCGTGGTCCTGGTTGTGCAGTCGGTGCAGCTGAGACCTAGAGCCCTGTGTAGGCTGGGGCTTTTGTGGCTCCATGAACACAGGATCAGGCTCCCCCTACAATGGCAAGAAGGCACAATGTGCAATACCACAATAGTGCCTCCTGTCACACATGTTTGGCATGGCAGAAGGCATGATTGTATGGATTATGTGTTAGATGCCATCATGCCTTTACCTCTCATGTAGAGAGGCCTTAATAGGAAGCAGGAAATTGTATCACTTAAGCATGAGACAAGAAATGAGACATATCTATGTACCAAGGCACTAAAGCCAAAAAAAAAAAAAAATCCTATGAAATTGGAGCGCAAAAACCTCGCTTTGACTCAGCTTTCTGATCACAGGCACCAAATAACAGAACACTGCCTAGTTATGCCTTTGAAAACAGGCATAACTAATTGGAGGAGGCGATGTCCAGCAAAGAGAGCTGTGGAAGAAAAATCTGAATAACGGAAGGCAAACAGCACTGATCCCCAAAACATGGCAAGAAAAAATGTGTGTGTGTGTTTGTGTGTGTGTGTATATTAAGCAACTATTAAGTGTTAACCAACTACTAAGTTACAATTGTTGCATAACCAATTTTATTCTAGTATTTGCGCAAGCCCAACATCTAATTTGAACTTTAGCTGTGATGACCATGAGCCTGATCCAAATTTCTTTAAACTCCGCTCGTCTCACTGACTTCACTTAAATCTGGATCACTACTTAAACCAGAATTGCACTGGGCGGGGGGGAATTAGAAAGTACCATATGTCATGCTTTAAAAATCATCTCTAATAGAACCTAAGGCACATACAGGGGTATAAAATAGAAGATACTATAAAAGAATAGAAAAAGGATAGGGAAAAAAGAAACAATTAAAACCAGATGAAAATATAAAATGAAAAGTAAACTCATTAAAAACAATCTTCTTTTCAAGGCAAGAAAAATGGAGGGAAAGAAAACAGTTAGCTATAAATCAAAAAAATAGCCTGGAGAAAGCATGAGGGAAAATCAAAGTAAAAAGCACCGCAAACAAAGAACATTAAACTGAATGAAAAGGCAATAATCACGTAACTTGACAGGGGAGATGTAACGGGTGGCAAAAATATCAGTGACAGTGCATTGTAGTCCATTCAAGGCAGCAGTTAGGTGTTTGTCTTATTTTGTTAGAGCACAGTGAGGTGCAGTGATTGCTGTGGGTATGCAAAAAAATGAAGTTCCTAATGTTGCATTCAAAGTCAACAATTTTTCCCTACTGGGTATATATAGAAATCCTTAAAAGAGTTAAAGTTGAGCTTACTCAAGGGTCCTTGTAACACAGCACCATCTCCAAAGGTGGCCATAAAGCCCCTGGAGGCTGATAAAATTCTACACCCTGTTCTTGGGGCAGCCCACCTTTCTTTCACTTGCCATGCCTTGATGTAAATAGTTATTAAAACATGGGAAGCTGCTCTGATCTTGCATTAATGATCCCCAGGTTTCAGGGCTCCATGCCTTTAGGGAGCCATACCTTCCCTACACCACATCCCAAACCTCACAAGCTTTGAGTCACCAATCAGGTGGGATACTTGTCCCTTTCATTCCTAGGGCATTCCAGGCCTTTCTTCGTTTGTTGAGGTTTTAGCCTT
Source organism: Alligator mississippiensis (assembly GCF_030867095.1). Lineage (NCBI taxonomy): Eukaryota > Metazoa > Chordata > Crocodylia > Alligatoridae > Alligator > Alligator mississippiensis. The sequence goes on along the minus strand of NC_081826.1, from coordinate 168,922,750 downwards.
CTCAGCTTCCGCTGCTCTACTCTGGCTGGTCCCACAGCCAAGGCTCACTGTTTTAGGCCTGGTTTCTGGGTCCCAGCCCCTGCTCTGCCTTAAACCTACCCCCAGCAGGGATCAAGACAATCACATGCCCCTAGCACACTAATGAGACCTCCAAACCACCTGTCTAGTCCCAAATCCAAGCCACTGGTCTTAACATAAAATAAAGGCCACATGCCTATATAACAAGTATCTCTTGCTCTCTGTGCCCCAGGTAGCCTTTCCTTGTTCCTAAATCTGTTAGGCTGCTTTCTTCCATCCCCCACTGTTGACTGGGGGCCACACCATGCTGCTCTAAGGAGCTCTGCACTTTGCAGCTCCCAGGGCTAGCCTCCTTGACTGACTCGATCCCAGGGCTTATATATCTCTGGCCTGAGCCCTCTTCTCATCATGCAATGCCCCTAGTCAACTGACCTTGACTATAGGGCTGTTCTTTAACCCCTGCTGTGCTGACTGCCTGTGCACTAAAGACTCTGCCCTTAAAAGGGCTGCATTGCTCTCCAATAAGAGGACCAGGGTTCCCTGTTACAGTCTTGTAATTGACATTTTTTTTTATTATTTTATTTATCTTCTCTTCTGCTCTCATGAAGAAAAGAGTCAGAGTCCTACATTCATTTTCCAATCAGCACAACTTATTTTATACTTGTGTTTGATGTATTTCCAGTTGTACGAACATGGAAGTTATGACCAATGAGAAGTAGAATGCAGGGGTATGGGGAAAAAAAACAAACAAAAAACCCCACCACCAACATAAGCACTGACTTTCTTTTTTAGCTGGGGGGGTGGTCCTAGGATAATGCCCCCTCCCTCCCACAACACAGCTGGAAGAGCAGAGTGGATCCCATGGTGGGGGTGGGGGCAGAGGTGGGCTGCCCGCTTTGGACTCAGGGCTTCCCACCCTGCTGCCCTCCCCTCAGGAGCAACATGGCAGCCATGGCACCATGGTGGAGGTGCCTCCTGCCTGCCCAGCAGCAGCAGTAGGCACAACTCAATGTTGCCACCTCCATTGTTGCTGGGCAGGCAGGGGGTGCCTTGCCATGGTGGCTCAAGCCAGCGTGAGGCTCCTGGAGGGTGGGCAGCAGGGTGGGGAGACCTGAGGCTGCAGCAAGCAGCCTACATCCACCCCTACCCTGTGCACACATTCTCAAGTGCTCCCCTCTGGGAGTGCAGGCATAGGTAGGAAGCCAGCCTTCCCCTGCACTATCTGCCCATGGATCTGCCCCACTCCCCACCCTGGTCCTAGACCCCATGTACCACCCTGGCTGGGCAGTGCCCCAAGTCCCATCCCCTGCCCCACTCCCTCCTTCACCATGGGGGCCTCCATCTATGCCCCCCCCCCCCACAATAGACTTACCTTCAGGCTTCTGGGATAGCTGTTTTCCACTGCTGCCTGGGGGTGTATTGCTGGCCACATGCATGTGTGTGCGCGCACATCCTCACGGGTCCCCCTGGATCCCACTCCCTGTAGCACCTTGCAGGCTGGAACTCTGACAGCCTACAAAAGGAAAACTGTCATTTCCCATTTTTTCTGTGGTGAATGGAAAACATTGCATGATACTGGGAATCTGGAACAAATGCTGTCCTGGACTCATGCAGCCTGGGATTGGGACTTGATGTTCCCATTTTGGGATGGATGGTCACCCTTCTCTTCCCAAGTGGGGCCAGAGCCCTCAGGCCCCCATATATTTGGAACCTATAGTGAGTTCCAAAAAGGAAGCATGAGCTCCCTTGTTCAACTTTCAAGCACGTCAGTCTTTACATTGTACTTATTCCCTACATGCCTAAAAGACTAACTGATATTCCATCACAACCCCTAAGTTCAGCTGAGCACAACTTCCTGCAAGTGCTATCTGTGAACCAAGTTCTTTTGGCAAAAATGTGTGAAGTTGTCCTCTGGAGTTGCTCTGCATCTTCTGATCTCCCACCCCTTTCTGGCCCCTCAGAACCTAGGCCTGGAGCTCTTTCAGAAGTGTTGTAAGACATTTTTATTTGGGCAATATTTTAGCAGGTGGAATAAGTTTTCTGGGATTGTTTGGGGAATTGTTTCGTAGTTTCTTATTTTATTTTAAAGCTTTATCTCTTTTTATAACATCTTATTTTATTTTAAACTACTCTGAACCTTTTTTGGGGATAGTGACATAGAAATCAAGTAAACAGAATAACTGGGACAAACCTTTAGTTCCTTTCACCTGACTTGCCTAAATCTTCTCAAAGGGCAATATCCTGCTCCATTTGAAAAAAAGAAAGGATCAGTAGAAGCCACTTAGTTCCAAGCAAGTAGGTCTGAACCCTGTTGCTTTGAATGCCTTTGTTCCTTCGATTTTGGTTACTACTTGAGTCTACTTCGACTCTTTTTTGAGCTGCTCTTATGTCAATTCTATTAAAATACTCTTGAATGCATCAAACAGGTTCCATTCACAGGTTCTGGTAGTTCCTAGCCAGAGAGAAGGGTTAGAACTACAAAGCTCAATCTATAGTTTCAAAGGTTCAATTTTAACTTGGGGGACTGGGGAACCCTTTTATTTTTGAGCTTCTGAGTTTCAACTGGAGTAGGCCAGTGAAATGTCCTTCTCAATAGCTTTAGAGAAAGTAATTTCACAGTTCAATACCTTAATATTCTCAAAACTGATTTAGATTCAATAATTCAGTGTCTGAGGCCTTCAAATTTAAACCAAATCTGACTATAGCCAGTACCACCCATCACAGTATCCATTCAGTTTTTTGCCTGGCAAGTTTAGAGGCTCATCATAAATCTGAACTATGTAACACACATGGCTGACCTTGTTCCAATTCACAATTCTATTGTTTGTATTTATCCCTTGTGGGTTTTTTTAGCTTTCTTCAACTCATTTATTTCAACTTATCTTACATCATTCTGAGAAGTACTGATTGTTATTGGACACACTTTGTATGTAACTGCACAAACACCATTTATTGCTATTCTAAATGAGTGCTTGACTTTATCATTTAAAAGGGATCACCTTGATTTCAGGTCTGCCATCTAATATAATCCAATAGAAGAGTATGATTTCTGTACAAACCTTCAGACACTAGGTGGCACAATGAAATATTTTGTAGGACAGACAATGGAAAATCCACAATATTGGAAGCAACAAGGGGAAAAAAGTTCTACAACTCTGAAACAGATTAATTAGCAAATCCTCAAAAAAGGCAGTGGCACATAAAAGAATGTAAGGAGATTCATTTTGTGAATGGTGCTTAATGAGAACTTCATTTAATAGTTCTGTTTAGATACTGATAGCACAACATAATCCAAGGAATATGACATGGCTGTTGCTATTGCCTGTTCCCCCAGTTGACACAGCTACAAATGGGTACCTGGTTATATGGCCTGGGAACTCAAAGGCAGCTGGATGTGATGCTATCCATATCACTCTGCTGTGTTCTGTTGGCTGAAGAAATTGGCGCGCCTTCACCTTATCCAAAACCACAAACTTGGATGGTCCTTCAACTTTTTAAAAAGTTAATAGCTGTTGATATTAATTCTTCAGTGGGTACTGTTGACATTACGGATTCACTATTATATTGCTATGTTAGTGAGATGTGAAGCCTGCAGTAACTGTCATACAGGTATCCATCAAAGCAGGGTAGAATATAGAAATGAAATAGATCTCTCGAGCAATCTGGTCCATGACTAAATAAATGGGCTGTTTCCTGTTTTAAGTTTACTTGGGCTTGATTATATGGGGCATATGAGGGAATCTTAGAGTACATACAGACACTTGGAGAGGTTGGGGAGTGGTTTAGATCTCATTAAAAATGACCACCCTATCTAACTCAGTTCACCCAGGTGCAGATCTTACACTTAGATCCCTAGTTAGGTGGATCTAACTGCAAACTGTAAAGAAATCCAGGAAGTTTAGATCAGTCTAAAAATGGTCTGCCTGGTATACCTCTGAGACAGTCTAACTTAGATCAGTCTCACTGGACCTAATCTAACTGGACTTTTGCACAGTTCCCAGAGCAGCCTTAGGGCTAGAAAAGGCAATCTACTGGCCCCAGCCCTGGGACTGTGCTTTTCCTATCCTGCCCCTGGCATTGGGCTATTGACCCTCACCCCCTATCCCAGAGGGACAACCCCTGCCCCTCTCCGACCACAAACCCCACATCCTGCAAGTCACACCTGGTATCAATTTTACCATGTTCACTGGTGCTGGGAGCTGAGCAAAGTAAGTTGGGGTTGGGAGAGGGATGGGTACAATCAAGATGGAGTAGGTTCATGGAGGGGTGTTGTTTGTTTGGGGGTGTGAGAAGTTGGGGGGCTAAAAATAATCCCTGGTTGGGGGGGGGGGGGGAAGGAACCATCTGCCCTCCGAATCCCGCTAGTCCCCTTGATCCTGCCAAACTCTTCTAGACCCCACCAATCCCATTCAGACTCTGCTTGCCTTCCTGTTCTCCCAGTTCCTCCTGGCAAATCTTGCTAACCCTCCAATTTCCCCCCACAGACCCTTCTTTCCCCCCTGAACCCTCCATCTCCCCTCCTGAGTCTGCTTCCCCACCCCCAAGTCCCCACATACCAACTTGCCTTGGATCAAGTGTCCATTTTTAACTTCATCTAACCTCCCCAAATGTCTGTACGTACACATAATGCAAGTAATAATCAGCTCCACTTGTTTTGCTCAGCCAAGCCCTAAATGCACTAAATGATAGAGCTCCATTTCTTCCTATCAAAAATATCTCATTTTATAATATCAATCTGATTTGTTCAGTGATATCATATCTTGAAGCATGCTGTATCTAATTGTCTGGGCCTTTTCTGCTGTCATATCAAACTACAAAATTCATTTTTATGGTCCTATGGCCCATTAGCATTTTTACATCTCTTTAAACATTAGAGCTTTCTGAACTTCCAAAATACAGATATATGGTAGGAGGGATTGTTTATCCCTTGGAAGTGTTTAACTGTCAAAGTGATTGGCATTTTGTTATTTTATGCCCATAAATAGCATCTTCTCAGACTCAATTGTGGTATTGGCCCTCTGCTTTTTATTAGTACTCCCATTACAATGTCATTGGCATGTTTCTTTAAATACACTGATTATGAAGTTGATAATTAATGAAAATATTAACTGCACCTGAATTTCACACAGATCCCTGCAGAAGTGTCACTGTATGCCCTCCTTAAGCTCAGCACTTTGAAGTTCATTGCTTAGGTGTGTTTTCAAACAGACACTTCAGCCCACATGTGCACCTAAGAGTATTTATGCAAGCACACCACAACAAAGATTTCTGTGATAGTATGAATGTGAATTTTTGCAAGCATTGAGTAGGATGCCACAGACTGATTCTTTATTTGCTTTGTTTGGCTATTATTCAGTTCCCATGACAATGCTCTGAGACAGTTGCATATATGTTGCCTGCTAGAAGAAGAAGAACAGAGGCCACTATGGAGTTCAGACACAGCTGTACTCTATGCACTTTTCCTGTGCACCATAGAGTTAAGGAAAGAATTGTGGTCTTTTGAGACCTGAGCATTCTTCAAGGCACCCACATGGCAGTGTGTCTCCTAACTATCTCCTCTGAAGATTCTGCACAATTTCATTTGTCATGACTGTGTGCGTGTGACATTAATAATAAAATAGGTATGCCTTCCTCATGGGGCACTTCCTGGCAATTGTACATCATACAGATTAAAGACCTGAGGAATAATTCCACAAGCTGAGTAGCCAGGAAAAGTGGAGCCATTTAGTCATCATTGCTTCAGTCATAATATTAGATATATTTAGTCCCAACTAGTATTCTTGATACAAAGATTATTTAAACTGTATATTTTCAGACAAATCATGTTCTAGTTGCTGGTTGGGGGAAGAAACAATGGCTGCATATCATAAGGAATTAGGTCTATGGTTTCAAAACTGGCAAATGGTTTCAGATGTCTCTATTTTTGGCTGCTCCATTTGAAACTCTATAAAGCTGAGCCCCATTAAGAAAGGATTAAGTGCCTGTCTTCCTCCAAATCAGCTTGTGATATGGTATGTCTCAGCTCTGTGTTCTTGGGCAACCCTGGCACAGGATGCAGTCTGTCTGACTCACAAAGGACTCCCCCCCCCCCCCCCCTCCTCTACCTAAACAAAACTGATTAAGATGCAGTGAGAGACACACCTAAAACTCTCCAGATAAGGGTGACAAGAGTGAACAACTGCCCTAGGTCTCATTTACATCCCAAATGGAACCAGATGACCATTCATTTACATGAGAGATGGAGAACAGAAAGCCTGGAGCAGAGACTGCAGTGAATTCTGGGACCAGAGAAGCAGGAGAGCACTGCATGATGGGGAATCTGTGCTTCAAATGTTAATCAACCCATCTTCACACACACCCAGCTCAGCATTTATCAGACCAGTTCTAATCTGGATTTACTAAGGACTTCCCCCCCCCCCCCCCCCAGACACACACACACAGCTCTAAGTTTAATAGGCATCTCGGGCCGTACATTCCCTGGTCCCACTATGGGAGGCCTATTTAAACTTGATTGACTAAAACTCGGTTGCCGGGTTAGGGAATGCTGAGGCAAGAGACCGAGTCAGAGGGGGTACGGGCAACATTTGAACAATGGTTAAGGGTTCATCACAGCATCCAGCCTGCTGGAGCCCTAATCCCAGGTGTTGTCATATCTTTCCCGAGACGACTGGTGGGAGTCCTCTCCACAAAAGGTTATGAGCACCCCAATAATTGTCTTAAGTCTGTTAAAAGACTATAGTAAGATCTGGAAAAGTCATGCTAAGCTGAAGCTTGGGCACAACAAGTAAAAATCCAAAATCCTGATACTGCAAGCTATCTATTGATCCTGAAGAAACCATGAGATATCCCATCAGTTTATCTGCCATCCATAGGAATTTCAAGCTGGCTCCCAAGTATTTGGGTTACTCCCTAATCTTAAGTGTTTCCTGATTATCAATCAGTTTCCTGAGATGGTCCAAACCAGATAACCCCTTGTCAGTAGAAAAGACAATGATTTACACTACTAAGGGTGCTTCGAAGCAGCTGAACTGACGGTATAAAAATCTGTAAAAAGTGTGTGTGCTTCAAGAAAAGAAGAAGAAGCAGGAAGAAAGAAGGAGAAAAGGAAAGAAGAAGAAAACTCCTGTGCTGACACCATCCCCTGTCATTCTTGGGATGCTGGAAGAGCAGATCGTCTCTCTCTTCAAGGATTGTGCTACGGACTGTGCCTGTCAGCTTTGCAGCCTGAGTACCGTGGACTAGGTGAGATCCCAGCGCTCGATTTCTCTCTCTCTTCTCTCCAGGCATAAACTTCTGAACCTGAACTGTATTAGTTAAGCTTGAGCTAAGTTTCCCCAAATACTTAGTGAAACCAGGGTAGTATTGTCATTGTTGGTGTTTGTTTTTCTTTTGCATGTCTATTACTACTAGTACTATTATATATTTCATATGCTTAGCAATAAATAACTTTTATAGTCAAACTGGTAGTAATTGGGTATATTTTTCCTTCTCTGCTTCTCTTTCCTCCCGTGCTCTGCAGCAACACTTCTTTTACCTAAGCTAAAGATCCCTGTGAAGCCCAAAATTATTGTGGGACCTGCTCATCAAGAGGCCAAAGATTGGGACATGCTGAGTTTGAAACACATAAGGGGATCAGCTTGTACAGGCTGATTGACCCAGTTTGACTTAGACGTGCCCTTATGAACTGAATACTGGCCCATGAGGGTGTCAGCTGGACACCCAGCCGGATCAGAGGGATTCTGTTTACCTGTGTGCTTGTGTCTGACTGCAGTTTATTGTTGCTCTTATGAACTGATTCTTGGCATATGAGGGTGTCAGCCTGTCCACGCTGATCAGCCCGGCCAGGTCAGGCGTTTCACGTTAATTTGTGTGTGTTTGTGTGTATGACTGATTTGGTGACTGGAGGAAACCAGTCCCATTGAGATTGAGTCCTGCAAGATAGCTCCACTGGGGGTGAGGGCTTGCAGAAGGGAGAAATACAGCTCCGTATAGTAACACAAGCAGCACATTGACAGAATCACCAAGACCCTATAAACTATCCCTAATAAATGAGCACACCCCAAAGTAATGGGCAAATTTGGTAACAGATAGGGGTCTTCAGGATGGACACCAAAAATGGAAGGACTCATAGATTCATAGATTCCTAAATGCTAGGGTCAAAAACGACCTCAACAGATCATCAAGTCCGATGCCCTGCCTAGGCAGGAGAGAGTGCTGGTCAGATGGCCCCATCCAGATGCCTATCCAGCCTTTTCTTAAAGACCCACATGGTAGGGGAGAGCACCACTTCCCTTGGAAGACTCAGAATCACTACTACTTTTTAAGAGCTTGGTTATGGGGATATTGCAAGAAATCAAATGTTGGCACAACCTCAGTCTTTGTGGCATGATGACAATGTGTATGAATTATGACCAGGATGAAGTGAAGCCTGCTGAGGATTGAATTCACTAGTTCTACAGTAGGATAACATAGGAACTTGCACACTCCTTGTGCTCTGCATCAGTGGTACATAGGAGAGCTTGCTGGCAGGACTGCCGTGCATGGTTTCTAAAACATTGAGGCTTGTGGGCCCAAGATCATAGGGCAGTAACAGGGGCCAGAGAGGGAGATGGAATAGAGGATGCTAGTGAATTCTATTAACCCAGGGAACACACTGTACCAGGTATGAAGCCTAAAATATTTCAGGAAAGGATTGGCCATTAAGGGCTGAACAGCCAAAATGGCTTCAGTCAAGACTTTGTGGACAAAAAACAATTTTTTCATGCAGTCACTCAACACTCAACTGTAAAAAATGGTAATGTTTGAAACATGTTTGTACTTTATGAGCTGCACAAATACTTTTTTTTTTTTGCAGAATAAGCCTCATTTGCAGATCTGCAATTGGTGTACCTCTATACTAAAAATTGTGCATAGCAGTGACACCTCAATTAAAAACGCATGCACATGAAACAGGCCATATATATTTCCAAGATATGATTAACACTCTTCAGTAATTTGGATAAGTAATTCTAAATTAATAAAGTTTATTGCTTTCATTTCAGGTGACAAAACACTCAACAGCTGTGATAAAGACCTCAAGATCATATCCCCAATTTTCTCTCTCATTCTTTGAATTTTGCACATTCAAGTCAGAATATTAATGGTACGAAGGATAGGTCACTTTCTTCTGATGTATTCATTAGAATGTATTACCACCTGAAGGACAACTACTGCAGCTGGACCCATAGTCTTTTCTGGTGCGACAACTCTACATTCCTCTGTTGACAGCTTTACTGGTCCCTTGATTTCTTTCTTTAACTCTCCTGACAGAACTTTAGCAATCACACATGATTAGATTTCTTTCATCCTTTTTAATTTCTCTGATAATTTTCACTTCCTATAAAACGGACATTACATCAGAAATCAATTCCTTCGTGTGGTATCAGTAGCTTTAAGATATTACATAGAATATTTATGCTACTAAACAATGCAAATTTTCTTCTAAAAAATAAAAAAAATGTCAAGAACTCTGGGGCTCATCCCTATGTAATGGAAAACAGAAGAAAATAAATTCCATAGAATTCCACAGAACAATTTAAATTCCATAATTAAACAATATTCATAGTATAGAAGATTAATTATAATTTTGCTTTTGAAAATGACTTGCTCTTGCTATTTCTATCTAGGTGAAGAAGGATAATTAGGCTGCACATGAAAAGCAAGAGTTTGTTTGTGATATCTTTTATTGGACCAACTGTACAGTTGGGAGAGCTGTTAGGCAGGCTTCCAGGGATCAGGTGCCCTGCCTCAGGTCGGAAGGAGAAGCAGATGCAGCTTATCAGATAACTGGCTTTTCACAGAGAAAAGACTATGAAAAATGCAAACTTTCTGCTCTGAGGGATGGAGGAGGGTTATGAACTAGGAGTGAAGAGGTGTGAACAGGAGCTTGTATAAGACAAAAGTCAAACAGTAGAGTAGGCAAGCTAGTCAGTGGCAGAGCAAGTAATAAAGTATGACTTCATGGCATATGTGTATGTTATAAGTGCATGAAGTCACAAAGTACATGAAACTGCAGCTCTGGGCATCAACATGATAGAAATATCCCCAACCATGAATTTAATAGATTTTAATACCAGGAAGGACACTTAAATCATCTACTCTGATCTGCCATCTATTACAGACTATTAGATGTCCATACAGACTATATGGTTTCGGCCTCTTCCTTCAGCAGAAGTTAATATCTTTGGCTGGATAACTCCTGAAAAGTCACATGCATGTTATCCAGGACAAACCGATTGGCCGGTATTCATCCACAGTGTATCTTCACAGCAGGTATACTCAGGAGAAATACTGTGGTTTATTGATGGAAGTTTTGCAGGAACAGGAGAGGAGGCTCGAGCAGCTTGTGCTGTAATGGGACCCCAGGAGACAGAAGCTTGGCTACTTCCCAAGGCCACTAGCCAAGAAGCCGAAGCTGTAAGTCTTCTAAATGGAGTCAAATTAAAGCTACTGCAGTCAGTCAGGTCAGTGCAATACAGCAGTGGGATGCTCGGTGCTACTGGATGGGTGATCTCCGCCACCGGAGATACATCAAGTAAAAGGGATATGGGTCACCAAAGAGCTACCAGCAGTTCCCTTCATTCCCCAGCCATCACGTGAAGTGTTGTTAAGATGGGTACATGGGTCACGAGTTGGGGGACACTCCAGTGTGCAAGAAACCATCCAAACAGTTCAATCATTAGGATGGTGGCCAAATCTCAAACAAGATGCCATCACATGGACTCAACGGTGCTTAAGTTGTGCCAGGCATCAACCTAATCAGCTCCCCAATAAAGGCTAGTTAATGCATCAGGATTTAGTCGGGCCATGGGAAAGGATTCAAATTGACTTTGTGGGACCCCTGCCCACCACTGCAAAGAAACACCACTTTCTCCTTGTAATAGTAGATTCTTTCACAAAGTGGGGGGAAGCCTTCCCTACTCATAATGAAACTGCTAAAACAACAGCCAAAGTGCTAGTATATCAGGTGTTCACCCGCTGAGGCATCCCCAAAGTCATAGACAGTGACCAGGGTCCAGCCTTCACAGCCGCTCTCACTAAACAAATAAGTGAAATTTTAGGCATTGAATAGAAATGGCACATTCCCTACCACCCCCAGGCTGCAGGACAAGTAGAGCATATGAATCAAACCATTAAGCAGGAATTGCGAAAGGGAGTGTCTATGACTGGAAAAAATTGGAATGAGATACTTCCCTTCATCCTAATGAGGATTTTGGCACATCCCACTGCCAGGACTAAACATTTACCTTTCAAGTTGATGACTGACCGAGAGATGCCCCGTTGGGAAAATTTACTCAGCTTTATTCCTGAGGATGTAATTGTGCGAGAAGCCACTGACCAATAGGTAGAAACGCTTGTTGATGCTGTAAACAAAAGTCACCAAAATGCAGCACTGGCGCAGCTACAAGCACGAGAATCCATGAAGCAGTGGTATGACCCTAAACACCCTTTAGAGCAAGAAGTAGAAGTTGCATACCAGGTAATGTATCGAGCACCAGTGTCTCCTGCCTTTCCTAAGGCACGATGGGAAGGACCCTACACTGTAGTTGATAAATTGGGCTCCAGCTTAATCCAATTAGAAGGCCCGCAAAAGAGGCTTTGGTGGGCACACTGGTTACAAATAAAAAAGGTTAATCACTTATCTAATCAGTCCAAAGAAAAAGACAATTATGTTTTACAGGATTCTAAAGATAAATTCCAGGATGCAGTACATCAAAGCAACAGTGCGCCTAAATCTTTGGTGGATCATTGGCTGGAGCATCCTACTTCCAGTTGAAGGGTATGTTGGCTTTGCTTATTACCCAAAACATTCCCCTGTCGCTGATAGCTCAAGTCACCCAAATCATAGTACCTCTTACCCTAATGGCCCAAAACCCACTGTAAATCTCAAACTCGTGCCCCCATCTCACCCCCCCCTTACCATTGTGAATCATGCTCACTCCTGATGCATGGCTTTTAAAGCGTTATTTCTGCAATTGCAGCAAGGGAAGTCAGGTGCAAGAACAGCTCCTCGAATGGGCCATGCCTGACCCATTTCAAAAACATCCTGTCAAAAGGAAAAGAGAAGGCCCACAAAAGCGGTAGTGAGCCAGTACTATCTGGGAACACATATAAGGGAGCCAACAATGCTGATCGGCTAGACCACTTAGAGCATAGCATCATATACATAGACTGGGGAGGAATAATGGAAAGCCAAGTATTAATTGATGCCATCCAGTGGACCTCCCACGCGGGGGTAAGCATAACCTATATTTTGAGCAGTTTATTGCAGGTTGCATATATGGGGTTCCAAGACCTAACCTGGGACGAAGCATGTGACAGTGCCCAGCAAGCACTAAATGCCCAGCTGATTGGTGCAGTAAGAGACATCAAGAAAGGATTCTGGCCAGAGGATTTAGACAACAGCAGCTTATCCATCACTCTAAAGTCTGTCTGGCAGTTTAGACGTTATTGAACATTAACCTGGGAAGGATGCCAAAAGGGTCTCTGCCACTTCACAGCCATCAGGCCTGGAGGTGAATTCTGGACAAAAAACAGACTCTCGACTCCAGGAGTGGGAGGTGGTTGTCAATGGGATTGGGTTATACACCGGGAAGTATGGGATGTGGCTACACCAGAGGGATCCGAGTTTCTTGTTCATAATCCCCTGTATTGGAACCATGGAATATGGATAGGTATTGGCACAGTTTGGAGGGAATGGCCCAAACAACCACCACAATTAAGTTGTGCCAAGCCGTTATCCAACGGGGATGTAATTGACATTGGAAACAGGGTATGTTGGGATGGACTCGTAAACTTAATTTGGCCCAACCACACCCTATGGGTAAACAATACAGAAGGATGTGTGTGGCCTATAAATGCAAAGGTAGCTTCTGTTATAATTCAAACTTCCAGAGAGCCCATCACAATAAATTGGCCACCCACAATAAACCTTAACGTCGAGGTCAGACCAACTCTCCCTAAAAGTTGGATCACCACCATTTGGGCACATCAGTTTCCAGGGTGGGAACAACTAGAAAAACAGTTAAAGAGGGTTGAAAAAGTGTGGAGACGGGGAGCTCAGCTAAGCGCTGCTGCTGCTGAAACTAAGGGAATGTACAAACTTGCCGTGGATATTGCAGAACCACGTGGAATGGGAAATGTAATCTGTATGATTGCAAATAGTCCACCCCAAGTCCATGCTGGTGTTTGGACAATAATCAGCATTTTTGCTTTATTACATTTTAGTGTTGTTGGTATTTGTGTAGGTATATGTTGTATTCACAATAGAGGCAAATCAATTCAGCTGCATGTTCATGCCAATGGAAAAGCAGAAAAAGCCCCTATGGCACCATCATCCCAGTTCCTGGCTCAGTCCCAGGCTGGAAAGCAAGCACCTTAAGCACTCTCCCACTCGTCATCACCATCACCAATAGGCAAAGGTCAGTCCTCTGTCTGAGTAACACAAAAGCACCGTCTACCTTGCCAGGCCAAAAGGTTGTATTGTGCGGGGAGAGTGATGACCTCTGGAAAATCGGCTGGGTTTCTCTTTTGCTGCCTATACTAATTTTGTGAGGGAGTGTTAGGGTGACCATCAATCGGACTGCTGGGGAACATTGAATCGGCAGCTGGAATAAGGCTTTGATCTGTGTCCCAGCAAAGCTACTGGTCACAACACAACGATGTATTAAAATAACTTTGCAGATGCTTAGGCAAGTAGTTTTAATCATATCATAGAATTGTTGTGAAACATATTGATAAGATTTGTCTATATTAACTAACCATTTTTATTGTGGTAACCATTTTTTTCTAGAAAAAGCAGCAATTAAGTCAGTGTGCTGTGAACCAGCTACAGCAAGGAATGAAATAAGATACAGGGGCCCAAAAAGCGTGGGGAAAACACAACCTGGGACAAGAAAACAGATTGGAATGTGAAAGATAACATGTAACCAAGATGAACATATGCAAAAGGGTGGGTAGTGGTTGGTAAAGAAACCTTCAGAGTCCGCCCACTGACTGAAAGAAGAGGGTTCATAGTCTTAGACATGTGCTTGTAGCAAAAAGTCATGTAAATGAATGAAATGCATAGGCAATTCCATGGTAATAAAGCAAACAGTAAATGCAGGCGGGGCTTGAGATGGGAGGAGAAATGGGTGGAACAAAGGTGGGACAAAGGTGGAGTAAATGTTAATAAGTATAAACCAAAGTGTATAAATGTAAGAAGAACCTATTGTTCAGGGCTGCTCCTCATCCCTTATGGCTAGAGAGCTCACCTGAAGCTATCTCCATTCTGAATAAAGCTGTTGCAAGCAATGTGTGCTGGTGCTTACTCCCTGCTCTGCTCTGGCTAATGAGTAACAGGATCCACGGGTAATTGGAATGTCGTCTTCCTAGTCATTGGTGCCGCATGGAGTTGGCGTCTAACATTATATATAAAGCATTTTAAAGATCTTGCCTAAAAGACCTAACATGGCATCTGCTGAGCTGGCCAAATTCCTGCTAAAGTCAAGGGACTGCAGAGGTGACAAAAACAGAGCTTAAAGTACACATTGATTTGCTTTCAGACACATCCTGACATCTTTTATTAAAACCTTACAAAATTCTCTGATTAATTTCTGTAATTTTTCTGATGAATAGGTTTAAAAAAAAAAAAAAAAAGCAAATCCCTTTTTGGTAACTCCAGAGAGATAGTAATTACTGGCAAACATGCTGGCTTCAGGGATGATTGGGGGAAGAAACCAATTACTTTTTTCAATATTCTCAACCCCCAGTTAGAGGAAAAAAAAGCACAAGCTGACTTTGCTTATCCAACTCTTATGTGTGGAAGACAGATCCATTTTAGACTTCCAGGTCTGAAACAAACTGACTAGAATAAGAACAATTAGTGCATTGTAGGAAAATCAAATCCTACAGCAAGTATGGAGGAATTATATTAACACATTTCATACACAGCAAGATAGAACAGAAAACCAATTAAAGTGACTCCATGCTTGAGTAACTTGCTGGTAATGTATTAAATGACAAAAATACAATTGGCTGTAGTTGGCTTCAGAGATCCTTAAAAGAAGGGTCAGGTTAGTATAGGTTTCAGGTGTATTGGGAACCACATAGCATATACCACTTCTTACACACATAATCAATCAATATTACTAATTTTTCTTCAATGTGTAGGAATAGTCAATATTTTATATTCATTGACATAAGTTACTAAGGTTAATCAAATGTTGGATGCCCTTTCACAAATGGAAGAAAGATGGATAATAATCCGCAGAGATCATTGCCTATCTAGAAAATACAAAAGTTATTACTGCTATATTTTATCAAATATCTCTAGGACTGTATACATAATCATACTTCACCTGAAAAATTTGTATTTTACAGATACACTGATATTGGGAAATAATGATTGCATCAAATCTTTTGGAAACACTTTTATAGGGTATTTATTTCAAATTAACAAGTGCTATGTGGCACCAGAATATTAATGAATGTACTGCAGTTTTTAGTGAAATAAAAAACTGCATTAAAAAAGATTTAGGTTGTATAGTTGAGCACTCAAAACTACGGAAGTGGCAGAATCGAGGAAGTGCATGCAACCCCAGTACAGTCCCCGTATGCATTATGATACGGTCCTCAATTTCATTATCACATGCTATTGATAGGTGACTTGCTTACTGTATCTAAGTACCTTCATGGAGAGAAAAATACTAGATACTTTATTCCAGCAGGGAAAGGCATAATAAGAAATAATGGCTGGAACCGGAAGGCAGAAAAATTCAAATTAGAAATTATGCACAATTTTTAACAATGAAGGTGATTAACCATTGGAACAAACTACCAAGAGAAGCAGTGGATTGTCTAGTTATTGATGAATTCAAATAGAAACCAGATGCCCTTCTGGAAGCTATTGTTTAGTCAAATACAACACACAAGTTATTGGGCTTAATAATGATGTAACTGAGCAAAATTCAAGAGAAGAGCAAAGATTAAGTGACCCAGTGGGACCTTCTGGCCTCAAATTCTACATAAAGTTATTTTTCCATTGGACCCCTGCCTCATTCAGTGCACAGGGCAGGCTATACAATATATTTTTTTTTATCCTCCTCATTCTGTGGGAGGATACATGAATTGCCTACTTCACACTTCCTAAACTCTGAAAAATGAATTATTTCCTTGCGGGTTTTTCTAGGATGCTCTCATAATAGTATTTTAGTTCTTTATAGCTATGAATATATGTATCTTTACAGTATCCTTGTGAAACAAAGAGGTAACTATTACCCACATGTTACACAGGAAAAACTAACATATAATTAAGACCAAATTTGTTAAAAGCATAAACTAGGTTTGGGTGCCCAATTTAAAAGCAGTACAGCTCAGTTTTGGCAATTTTAGCAATGTATGTGTTCAGAGAAGAAACCCCATTGACCTCAGTTGCAGTTGCCAAATATCACAGTCTTACATTTGGTGCTCAAAACATAATGGATACACATTGGCCACTTGTGAAAATCTTGGGTTAGAAAGTTTGCTCAATTTCATTCAGAAAGTCTATGACAGAGTCAATGATGAGGTCCACTTATGTGGATGGAATTCAATTGACTAAAACATGAGACCTCTCCCTATATTACTTTCCAGTGGTCCTACAAACAAGCAACCTCTTTCACTACACAATTCTGACCCATCCCCAGAGCAAGCCAATCAATGAACTGCATGATGAAGAGTAAAGGTGTAACTAGTAGAGCTTGCCTCCTAGGCATAGGTGGGATGAGGGAGTGGAAGTCTTACTTGCATCAGGAACTCAAAAAGTTCCCTGGCTACTACTGCTGCATTGTGGTCTGCCTGCCCTGGCTGCTGCTGCTGCTGCTGCTGCTATTGCTGCTGCTGCTGTGGGTCAAATTTCTGGGAGGAACTGCTATTTGAGTGCCTTCCCACTAAGTTGGCCAATGCCCTGCTTACCCACCCAAAGTTATGCTACTGAAGAAGGGATCTGTGAGGAAGTAAACGGTATACTATCATGAAGTTTTAGACTATCACAAAACATACACAAGAGGGAACCAGACACTATGGGTGTCCTTATTTCTAGTATTTTCTAAATTTTAAGTAATTAATATTAAGTTTGCAATGTTCTTTTACTGCAGTTAGTTACATAAAACATTACTTTCTTTTTAAAAAGATCAGGAAAAACAAAACTTGGGGAGTGCTTGGGGGGGCTGGGGGAGTAGGCAGGCATTGGGGCCTAGTAGGGGTACCCCCATGGTCCCCATCCCTCTCCTCCAGGCCCTCCCCTCCACCCCCTACTTACCGGCAGGGAGCCCAGGTCCAGCTCCCTATGGCAGCAAGCAGGGACTGCCCAAATCGCCGAATCTTTTCCAAATCGATTTGGAGACTTCAAATCGATTCAGATCTTTTAATTGGTGTCCCAATTCAATTTGGATTAAGAGATTCAGCCACCAGATTGGGCCAAATCTCCTCCAAATTGAATCAGGAACCGAAGCTTCAAACAGCCCTAACAAATATGCTTATGGGTGTGAGTCTTCAAATGCTCCCATTGCACATCCACAGCCCAAGGAGTGCATTTTCATTACACTTACCTTTAAGTCCACCGTGGTAACTGCCACTGATTTTAGTGGGGCCAATATTTCAACCTTAGTGCTGAATCCCACTTGTGCCCCTGAGGCAACCACTTCAGAATTGTGCTGCAGGGCCACAATTATACAATCTTGCCTCACACCTTGCAAGGATATGGAAATAAAAGTTGTATGATTGTTTTCCAAAGTATATCAGAAGAGCAGTTTATTAATGGAATCCTCATAGCTCAAACGGTTCATACTGACTTTCAGAGTAAAGCCATGTCTATGAAGACTGTATATCTTTAAAAGTTAGGCTGTCACTCAGCTCCCCTCCAGGATATCACTGTTACACATAGTTAGACAGCATTTGACAGAGATCTGAAAAAGAGGTCTCATAGATTTGTAGCTTCATAGATGTTAGGGTCAGAAGGGACCTCAATTGATCATCGAGTCTGACCCCCTGCATAAGCAGGAAAGAGTGCTGGGTTCAGATGACCCCAGCCAGATGCCTATCCAACCTCCTCTTGAAGACCCCCAGGGTAGGGGAGAGCACCACCTCCCTTGGGAGCCCATTCCAGATTTTGGCCACTCTAACTGTGAAGAAGTTCTTCCTAATGTCCAGTCTAAATCTGCTCTCTGCTAGCTTGTGGCCATTATTTCTTGTGACCCCCAGGGGCGCCTTGATGAGTAGAGCCTCACCAATTCCCTTCTGCACCCCCATGATGAATTAATAGGCAGCCACAAGGTCGCTTCTCAACCTTCTCTTGTGGAGGCTGAAGAGGTCCAGGTGCCCTAGTCTCTTCTCGTAGAGCTTGGCCTGCAAGCCCTTAACCATATGAGTGGCCCTTCTCTGGACCCTCTCCAGGTTATCCACATCCCTCTTAAAGTGTGGTGCCTAAAACTGGATGCAGTATTCCAACTGCGGTCTGACCAGTGCCCAATAGACGGGAAGTATCACCTCCTTGGTTCTGTTTGTCATACACCCGCTGATGCATGATAAAGTGCAATTAGCTTTGCTGGTGACTTTGCCACACTGATGACTCATATTCATCTTGGAGTCCACTAGGACTCCTGAGATCCCTTTCCGCTTCTGTGCTACTGAGCAGGTCATTTCCTAGGCAGTAGGTGTGCTGGACATTTTTCCTCTCTAGGTGCAGAACTTTGCATTTCTCCTTGTTAAATCGCATTCTATTGTTTTCTGCCCATTTGTCCAACCTGTCCAGGTCTGCCTGTAGTGGTTCCCTGCCCTCCAGTTTGTCCACTTCTCCTCACAGTTTTGTATCATCCACAAACTTGGACAGAGTACACTTCACTCCCTCGTCCAAGTCACTGATGATGACATTGAAGAGTATCGGTCCAAGGACTGAGCCCTGTGGGACCCCACTGCCCATGCCCTTCCAGGTCGATACTGACCCGTCCAGCACCACTCTCTGGGTACGACCCTCTAGCCAATTTGCCACCCACTGGACTGTGTAATCATCCAAGTCACAGCCTCTTAATTTGCTCACCAGTATGGGGTAGGATACCATATCGAAGGCCTTCCTGAAGTCTAAGTGAATGATATCTACCCCTACTCCTGCATCGAGGTGTTTTGTAACCTGGTCATAAAAAGAGACTAGATTAGTCAGGCATGGTCTACCTGCTATGAACCCGTGCTGGTTTCCCCTCAGCATAATTTTTCCTGCTGGGCTCTCACATATATGACCCTTAATAATCTTTTCAAAGACTTTGCCAAGGATGGAGGTGAGACTGACTGGCCTATAGTTGCCTGGATCCTCCTTCCTCCCCTTCCTGAAAATAGGGACCACATTGGCTCATGGCTGTCTAAGTGCTGTTGGCATGAGTTAAAGAAAGCTCTTTGTTAAAGTGGCTCCTAACTCATTTGAACTGAACCCACAACACAACAATGTCTATATTGTCTCTGTCTTGGAGAGATAGAGAGGGGCACTGAAGCATGACCTTAGGATCCCTATAAGCCATCTACTAGTTTAATTGCCAAGCTGGGAGCAGGTGGAGTGGGAGCAAAGGACAGCATATAATCACAGGATCCTTGATGGCAGCATGAGAAGGACCTTGGGAACTGAGGATTTAAAGGGAACCTGGGGTCTACTGTGAAGAGGAATGGCAAGAGAAAGCTAAATTGGATGTTATCCCCTCCCCCCCAAAAAATCTTAACAATGTTTAGGTATGGAGAAAGATCTGAGTTGGGGCTGTTGTCATTTTTCATGCTTGTATCATGTTTCAAGGACCTTATCTTAAGAGTGACACAGAATTTTTGGTATGTAAAATGCTAATAAGATAACTTTTACTGGGACTAAGAAGCAAAGTGTTAAATGTTTGGTGCTAGTTTTGCTCAATTTATAAACAATTATAAATTACTATGCAAAGACAGATTTGATCTATTTTTAAACCAAATAAAATAAAGAATGATAAAGACATCCTACTGAAAATAAACCACATGTGACACCTGCAAAAACTAATATTCAATAAGGATATATGTGCTGTATGGTTTTTCTTACCACAGAATTGACATTTCTTTCCAGATGTTGAATAAGCAAGTATTCTCTACTCTGGGTTTATGACCAACAACATGTTCCGTAATTGCTTCAAAACCCAATTATACTTTACAAGACTTTGTATTCTGGCTCTGTACCAGCAACTAAACTTGTGCTAACATTAATGTTGAACTGAATAGTTTCTTGTGCTCACAGCCTCCAGATCTGAATGGGGTCTGGAAGGGGCAGTGTCCAAAAGTATATCCAGTGAAACTACTTCACAGTCTGATTGCTGAGTCATGATACACAATTTGCATCCTGATCGCACAAGTTAAAACACTCACATGAGAAGGCTAATTCACTAATTTGTGTAAACAGGTATAAAGATTGATCAGTTTCTCACTTCATTCTTGTCCCTTGTTAATGATTGAAAATATAACATTTCTATTACCATCTTTCTTATCCAACGCTTATGACACAGTAGACCAGTGGTGCTCAACCTTTTTCTCCAGTGTGTCAGATGGGCAGCGCCTGGTCCATTCATGGGCTGGCTCTACTCAGTAGACACCATCTGGCATTTAAGCATTCTGGGTGCCATCTGGCTTTGTAGAAGGGGACAGGAGGCTGGGGGCAGGTCAGCCTTAATGCAGCCCCACAGTGGAAAGGACCTTGACTCATGGGAAAAGAGGGTGTGACCCAACCCCAATCCAGCTCCATGAGGGAAGGTGTTGTGGCCTAGCTCCAATCCAGAAGTGGGGGAGGGGATGTGGCCCAGACCCACAAGGGAAGAGGGTGTAGTTTGGCTCCAACTGGCCGCATGGAGCTTGGTGTTTGGGAATTTGGCACCTCCCTCATTGCCAAATTTCCAGACTCAGATGAGATGGCTCTGCAGACTGCATTTGGCTCCAGGGTTGGAGGTTGAGCAACCCTGCTGTTGACCTCTTATGACTATGAAATGGAGCTTCGCTTTAGCATTTTATTAGGCACTGAATCCTTATATAATTTGCCATCTCACCCATAAGTACAAAGTGTCATTTTGGATTCTCAGTTTACAGTGCATCCAGGAATTTTTGGAGCTGCTTGTTCATGTCTGCTGGTAATGAACAGCTCCATCTTCAAGGATGCAAAATATTGAAAATTTATATAATGAAAATACCATGCTGTTTTGTTTCTTGTCTATTTAATTTACTATTCTCCTAACTATTCTTTTTATAATTTTCTTTGAGACTTTTATACATTTTGTTCTTCATTTCTTTTGTTTGATTTTCCTTTGTTATCATTGCTTTTGATGTGTTCCCCTGAAATTGCTTCCAATCAATTGAGTCTCTATACGGCTGCCCACATCACAGATGGTTTCCACATATTTGCTGTCAACTTCTTTTGCCCTCAAAGAAGGTCCCTGCATTATCAGTTCTACAGGTATTCAGATAGTAACTTTAATTCTGTGAACAAAAGGAAATAGAGTTCTTACTCTATCCCTTTATGGACCAAGGCAACTTTTCCCTCTGATACTGTACCTATGATTATAGATGTGTGGCACTGGTTTCTTTTTATTTTTTTCTCTTTCCACATTTCCTTCTCTCAGACAGATTTAATATTCTCATCACTTTGTATGGTGCCTGGTGGAAGTGTGTCTTTGTAAATGCAGAAGTGAGGGGTTAATATTTTTTATTACTATTACTATTATTAAAAGAGAATTTCTGGAATCCGGCACACAATAAGATCTAGCAAGGCTGTCTTTCTTAGATCACAATACTAGTATAACTTTCAAATACAACTATTACAGTGCTATTATACAGATCCTTTTGTCCTGGTAGGTGATGAGAAAGAAAGTCCAGTAGCTAGGACATTATCCTGGCAAAAAAGAAGACATAAGTTCCTCTCCATACTCACCAGTTTGAATGAGTTCTGATATTCATCTCATTTGTCATTTTCAACTCCTCTGCTTTTCCCCTCATTTGGTTTCTTGGGTGCAACAGCTTGGATTACTGTTAATAACATCAAAGTTGCAGGTTTGATCCCTGGATGGACTAGATGATTTTCTGAGGTCCCTCCCAGCTTTATTTCTCTATGAGGTCTATGGAGTTGTTTGCATTACCAAGTATAGGCAGTCCTCAGACTTACAACACAATTGGTTCCTTAAAATGACATCTTAAGTTGGAACGCTGTAACTCAGAACTGATTTTCTCATAGGAAACAATGTTATAAATGGGGATTCCAGAACCAAGGCCCAATACCCTATTTTCACTAAAAATAACCCAGAATTTTGTACTCAATCAATTATAGATGAGTAATATAGCTACATTAATGTATTTATATTGTAAATAGCAATCATATTGATTTGGAAGGACTTCTTTGAGGTGACTTTCCTGGACTTTTTGAAGGGCTCTTGGTTGGACTTTTTGAAGGGTTCTTGACTAGATTCTTCTCAGGAGTCTTGGCTGCAGGTTTTTCTGGAGTCTTGCCTGGTTTCTTAAAGAAAGTGTCCAAGGAAGTTTGTACAGATGTTTTCCAGGGAGATGGGTGACACAGTGACTTGTTTACCGTTATAGTGTCACATCAGATCAAGCATTGTAAAGTTGAAACTGACATCAGAAAGTTGAAACTGTGTCAATTTAGAAATGTTGTAAATGTGAAACATTGTAACTTGAAAGATTGTAAGTCAAGGAGTGCCTATGCATAGACAGGGTCGCATTGATAATAGTTCTATTTTGAAAAATTGAAGGAGCCTGATCTACTGTCCTTGAACTTTAAATTGATAGAGCAGTGGAGCTCTTTTTAAACTTTCTCCATGATTTTTTTCTTAAGTATAACAGCTATATATATTACATATAGAAGCCAATTCACTGCAAATGAGATGTCAAAAAGGGTGCTCATATGTGATTTGACCTACTGCAATGATCATTTACTTTCTGTGCCTGATCACAAGAGCTAACCAGACCTTTTGCAAGAATAATTTACACTCATTGCCAGGTGTGTTTGATAGTGTCCTCCTCAATGTTTCTTCCTCAAATGAGACCATTACTAGAGCTTTACCAGCTGAATATATGGCAGTGGTGGCCTTAGTGTTATTGGGGCCCTGGGCAAGATAATCATTTGGGGCCCCTTAGAGGCTTAATTTTGATGACCTGTAAGTTGGACATTTTCCATGTCAATTTCACTTTGCTTTCTCCATGAAACTACAATGAAACTGGCTTAATACAATATTGATAATACAAATATTCAGTGTAATTAATTTTTATTTTTATAAAGTGTAGGGCCCTGGGTGGTTGCCTGGTTTGCCATCCCCTAAGGCGGCTACTGCTATGTGAAGTTGGATTTTATGAAACATCCTGATTAATTGCTTCAGTTTCTACATAAGACATAAAAACTTACTGCCAAAGCTAAAAAGAAATATTTTGATTTATCAGTATCTATTTCTTTTCTTAGCAAAGCCCTTGTATCCCTTTCCAATGGCATGTTAACATGCACTCACAGAGATCATAGCTCTACTTACTCCTTTGGGTAAAAGAAAAATAAGAAATCATATGGAGTTAGAATGTTCTAGTAGTATTTCACTATGACATTAGTGTTTCATGTTGTATGCTTTTCAAGACGTATTCTTCCTGTTTGCATATGCTTGCACTTTGCCTCTGTTTAACTGTTTTTCTTCTTTTACATTCTTTAGATGTTTTACAGACTTTCCCCCCACCCCACTCAATTGGCTAAGGGAAATGGGTTCTTTTGTTGCAAATATGCTCATTCTGTTGAATTCTTCCTGACTTTTGTTCTTGCTGTGATAGAAGCATTCCTCATAATAAATTAATTTTTCATTTAGTTTTTAGAATTCATTTTTCAAAAGTTGGACCTAGATAAGAGGCCATAGCATGCCTTCAAGAATGTAATAAGAAAATGTGTCTTGAATGCAAATAGTTTTTTATTATGTGTAGATAAAAGGAATCCTTTGCATTTTGTAAATTACAAGAGGAAAAGTTGCTTAGTGATTAATGATAAACATATTATATTCTAGGAAAAAATATCCAAATGCACAAAATATTCCAGAAAAGAATTAATCAGATTAGAGGGAGTTACAAGGACTGTATGCAATATGGGCACTTTTGTTCCTGATTAATCTTGAGCATAGAGTAGATCTGAAGCAAACTATTCTTTACTTATGGATTTGGGGGGCCAAAAAAATGTAATCTGCTTGAGTATCAACCTCAAAAGCTTACTGAAGTGTGGAAGAACTACTGTTTAATGTTTTGCCTGACTGCACTCTGGTTTTACCACAGCAAAGTAGATACTTCCTCCTTGAAGATTTATTCAGCTCTTTAATATATCCTAACAAAAAAGAAAAATAAGGTAATTTGAGAATAAAACTCAAGAAGACAAACCCTGCAGTGTTACATCCATGCATATGTAGAGTTGCTCTGCTGAACTCTAATAACTCAATTTCATGTATCAAATTAAGAACAGAATTCAGCTCAGTGCAAAAACTATTAGTGAAAATTCCACATAGAAATCACAAACTATTCATAGTAGAGTCACAATTATGAGATGGAAAAGGTATATTAAAATAATCCAGTCTTCATGTTCTTCTAATATACAAATGTTTCCTACATTCAGTAAAGTTTATATGGTGTTTAGCCTACTATTCAGAAGGAATGGAGCTTTCATTCACCTAAGCTGAAACTGTTTCTCAAAATGGTGCCAGAAAACAAGCACATCTTGAATACTGCCAATCTAGGTGAAAAAGTCAACGGTACTCTTGATCACCACAAGACTGCTATGTACACAAAGAATGAGTGTTCTATACCATATGTCATATATGATTTCATTTTATGGGGCCAACTTGATTTATCACATTCCTTTGCACATGAAACATTTTACTGTTATCACTGTTCATTATTTGCTTTGCCCCTTAAAGTGCTAAAAAAAAAAAAGAAAAGGGCATGTTACCCTCCAAGACCTTGTAACTAAGGGCTGTATTTTGCCAACTGCAGGGAGTTCAGAAGAAAGAATTTTGTAACCTTATTCCCTCTGAGTCACTGAAATATATCCCTGATGCCCGTTGCTTTGCTACTTTGTCTGATGTACGTGTACAAAAGTCTTTAGTAAACACGTACAAGTCTGCCCTTTCTAGGGAAGGATGAACACTCTTTGGGGGACAGGAAAAGAGCAACGTTTTACTTATATACTGTTCCCAATTTCCTCCATTATTGTTTGGATGATAGTAATGTTAATTATCTGCAATTATCTTTTAAACACATGCAACCTGCTGACCATCAAATTAGCTCAGCCAGTTTTTAATTCTAATGGTAAATCCTCATCTTACTTAAGAGATCAGAAAAATCAATGTTCTATTATTATGTACAAGAAGTCATCAAATGTATTCATTTCTGTGCTGCTTTCTGTTGATGGAGATATGCTACCATCAACAGGACATCTGCTAGTGGATTGATGATGTACTGCCAAGATAATTTAAGTCTCTGAAAATGTCTTCTCCGATATAAGCCATCTTCGTAACCTTACCTCTTTCTATCTTTATATAGAAATCGTGGGCCATTAGGCTCTTAAGGGAAAGTGAAATGTTTTAGAGACCTACAACACTAGTTATGAGTAGTAATTTGCAAAAAGTTCATCCCTCATGCTCCGATAAACACTTATGAATGAATTAGATGGGTTCATGAATGACACCATAAGGGCTCATAAACTTGTAATGGAACAAATTATCATTTCAAGCAACTTTAACTAAGACTAGTTGGCTAGATGGAATTTTCATGAAAGGGATTTTTGAATTTTATTGCCAACATTTGTTGTTCTACTAACAAACCCACTTACAGACATAAACCCTGTCCTCTCTTATTAAGCCACCAAAACTAAGGACATTACCATTGCATGCTTATGTGCACTCTTCTGTCAGACACATTAAAATGCAGTCAGAAGTTTCTGGCTGACTGATGCAATGAGCCATAACACAGAAAAGAAATCAAATATATATGCACCACAATTAACAGAAGAGTATAATTATAGATTAGGAAGGTAGTCTGGAGGTTTATGAATGATAAGAGGGGTCATTCTCTAACCCATGAAAACAAAGTCTCTTGTTGCATTATCTACTTCCATCCATGTTCTTTTCTCTTTGACAAGGAAAAGATAGGCAATTTGAGTAGTTTCATAATGCAGATATCATTTCTCAAACAAATTTAGATGACTAACTTCATTTTGACCCAAGATGCCTCTAAGTATGCAGCTGGAAGGTAGCCCATTTGCTTATGGAATTTAAAACCCAAACTGGCACAGTGATAATTTGTTCTCAAGTTACAGGGTATAAAAAAGGTAAACAATTAGATTAAACCAGATTGAATTAATTATACTTTCTGATTTTCAGTGATTAAGATAGTTCTGCATGTAAAGAACAAAGATAATTTTTTTTTTTTATCACTGAAACTTGGCATTTTCTTTTAAATGCTTTTCTGAGATTTTTTACTTGATCTGTTGCCAAAGCAATGCATTGTGTTTTTTCAATCCCTGAACAACCTTCACATACTAGATATTGAACCTTTTTGTTGTTTCTTAAAATCTATGATGTCCCTTGTCCCTGATGAAAACCTATGACCTTTTCATTTATTAACTTGACTCTCTACATTTACTGCATTCATTCTTTTTATCCAGTTTCTCAAGAAAAAACAAACAAACAAACTATCAGATATTGAAAATGGTTATGAAACAATTCCCAGCTCCTACAGATGCCGCAAGAGAGCCCCAGTATATTGTTAAACTAACTCCTTTACCTTGTTCTATTTTTTAAGTAAACTAGTGTTTTTGATTTTTGCCAGTTAGTTGTTTGTTGAATATATATCTTAGTAGACAATATAACCCAGTATATTATTATGCCTATTTGACATTCATGTCTGTTTTGTCTTGTGACTTCATAAGTTATTCAATTTACACAAATACACAAATCCTAGCCTCTGGCACATAGAGAAGCATTATTAATTTATAAAATGTACTTGAGGCAGTATTATCTAGTAGAACATAGAACAGGGGTGGCTGGAAGTCAGAATTACTGAGCTCTTTTTTGTGACCGCTACTTTCTCATTGTGTGATTTTGCACAAGTCACACTCAGTTATCTATAACACTGATATTTTCTGATTTGACAGAGTGTTGCAATACTAAATTAATGCTGATAAGAGCTTTAAGATCTCCAGATGAAATACATATTTTCATGTCTATTTTTTTCCTCTAGTAAAAAAATCCTTAGATTAGACAACTTTTTTTTTTTACTACACCAAATACTTTGACATGAGTAATAGGCCTGTGTGAAGCTTTGGGTGCTGATTCAATTCAAAGGACATTCGGCTTGATTCAGCAGCTGAATCTGCAAATTCAAGTCAAATCAGGAGACCAATAAAAGGTCTGAATCAATTCAAAGTTCTCCTATTCAATTCAGAAAAGATTCGGAAAGCTTCAGAGATTCGGGCAGTCCCCATTCACCACCGCAGGGAGCA
This sequence comes from Alligator mississippiensis, assembly GCF_030867095.1. Taxonomy (NCBI): domain Eukaryota; kingdom Metazoa; phylum Chordata; order Crocodylia; family Alligatoridae; genus Alligator; species Alligator mississippiensis. The sequence goes on along the minus strand of NC_081826.1, from coordinate 168,895,161 downwards.
TGAAAGACTCCGTGCTGGTATGTAAGGGTGGGCTAGAGGAGGGGACCATGGGGGGACCCCCACCAGGCCCCAACCCCTGCCTGCTCCCCCAGTACCCCTGAGTGCCCCGCCCCCCCACTGCATGCCTGCCCTGCCCAGCCCCAGCTCCAGGATCTTTAAAAAAAAAAACGCCCACACTCACCAGCTGCTGCAGCAGCCATTGGGGTTTCTGGGGACTCATGGCAGAGCCTCCCACACAGCATGGGGCAGTGGGACAGTGAGGGTCAGCAGGAATGCCCCCCCTACCTGGCAGGAGCCAGTGAGTCTAAGGCCTTTCTTTTTTTTTTTTTTCTTTAAAGAGCTGGGAGCTGGGAGAGTGAGTGGGGGATGGGAGTTCATGACAGAGCCCCCCATGCAGCGTGGGGCAGTGGTGATCACCCCCCCCCCACCTGGCAGCAGCTGGTGATTCTGGGGCTTCTTTTTGTTTGTTTGTTTTTGAAAGAGCAGGGAGCTGGGGTCAGGCAGAGCAGCCATTGACAGGGCTGCGAGAGCAGGCGGGAGATGGGGTCTGTCTGATTCAGAGATTCAGCTGATTCGGCAGCAGCTGAATCTCTGAATCAGATTCATCCAAATTGATTCAGGGCAGTGATTCAAATCACCAAATCAAATCACCACCCCCCGACTCAGTCGAATTCAAATCTGAAGTGAATACTAGCCACTTCACAGAGGCCTAATGAGTAATGCATGAAAACTGGAGATGTATTAGGAAAAACAGAGCTGATAGTATGGAGACACATGTAGAACAATGACTTTTCATTTCTTTATTGAAATATAAACCTAAATATAAATGGAAGAGCGACAAGCAGCATAGTTTTATGTTCATCCAGAAATTGTGGGTGAAAGATATACCAATGTTTTCTGTTGGCCTTGTATGAGATTTTACACAATTCCTGCCACATACAACTTGCAGACACATGACATACACAATTTAGAAGTCAAAATGGTGTGTTTTGTTTTTTTTTTTAATGTTGAATTCTTTTCAGCCAGAAGCAGAGGTAGGCAAGAACTGCAAACTATAGCTCATGCTTGGCTTCCATCCATGCTATGTTAGCCGATTATCTCTTTATTGGTATGGGATAATGCCAAATTCACTCAAAAAAATGTAAAGATGAGTTATTGATTCTTCAGGATTGGGACTATAATGTTTGCATAGTGTCTGGCGAAGTGGGATACAAATTCTGAGGATCCTGACCTCAACAGTTAAACAAATACTTGTTAAATAGTTAAAATAAAGGGGAGAGGGAAGAAGAGATCTGCCTGTATTTTATTACTTCTAATGCTACTAAAGAGCACTAAAATACACAAACTAGCTAAGCACTTTTTTGTTGCTTGTATAGCAAACTAGAAACCATAAACAAATGTTCACACCAGGAAAAGAATATACTAAGCATACACCCAAAGTGAACTTTAATGGCTATATGATTATAACTCCCTCAAAAGGTGTTTTGAAGAGACATCTTGACAAACTCTTCCTCACATAGAACGTGACACAAAGAAGCAATCTGACTTTGTTGGGTGGTTAAGGATGGATTGTAGAGCTGCGCAAAATTTCGTTGGGTGTTTCTTTTCCAAGCTGTTTTGACACATTTGGAGCTTGAAACAGTGAAATCAAAATGGAATGAAAGGCTTTGAAATAAATTTGAAATTAAACGAAGGCATTCAAAAAGTTTTGAAAGTTTCAAAATGTTTCGAGTTTCGAAGCTGGCTTACTTGCAGCTAAACAGAAACTAAGGCAAGGGAGGGGAAAGAGGGGGAAGGACTGCTCTGATATTTACATCTAGCTTCCAGTTTGATTCCCCAGCTCTCTGATCACTTCCCCCAGCTCTTCCTGCAGGGTGCGGGTCCCCAGTCTGCACACATGGTATCAGCAAGCTGCTACTGCGGGCTGGGGCCAATGACAGCTGCTTGGTGCTGTGGTGGCCCCAGCCTGCAGCAGCAGCCTGCTAAAACCCAGCACACAGATCCCGGGGCCCATGCCACCCAGGAAGACCTGGGGAATCAAGCTGGGGGAATGATCAGAGAGCTGGGGAATTGAACCAGGAACTCTGACTGACATGTGGAGCCATCCCAGCTCCAGGACACCACGTGACACCCTGCCAAGCCATGCTGCAACCACGCCATGAGGCAGCTGCTGTGTGGATGCCAGGTAGGGGTGTGATCCCTGCTGCCACTCACTGCCCCACACTGCATGGGGGGAATCTGCCATGAGCCCTCAGAGGCCCCAATCACCATTGCTGCAGCTGCTGAATGCGGGGCTTTTTCTTTTTTTTTTTTTATTTAAAGCTCTGCACACCAGCTGTGAATGACAGCATGCTGCTGCAGCTGGCTGGGGCCAGTGCCATCACCTGACTGGCTGGTGCAGCCTACACCAAGCACCAGGATGAACCCAGTGCTGGTGCTGGCTCCAGCCACAAGTGGCAGCCAGCTGTCAACTCACACTCAGATCCAGGGGCCTGCACCCCTGGGAGGGCTGCAGAGCTGTGCCAGACTCCTCCTGGGGGGTGCATCCCTTGGATCTGCATGTGCAATGACAGTATGCTGCCACTGCTGGCAAATTATATTAGTTTTGCTTTCATAGACATTAGGGCTGGAAGGGACCTTGGAAGATCATCGAGTCCAGCCCCCCGCCCAAAGGGCAGGACGTCAGCTGGGGTCATAGGATCCCAGCAAGATAAGCATCCAGTTTCATCTTGAAGGTGTTCAATGAAGGCGCTTGAACAACCTCCGGCGGCAGGCTGTTCCAGACCTTGGGGGCTCGGACAGTAAAGAAATTCTTCCTTATGTCCAGCCTGAAACGATCTTGTAGTAGTTTGGGACCATTCGTCCTCGTCATCCCTTGGGGCGCTCTGGTGAACAAACGTTCCCCTAGATACTGGTGATCACCCCTGATAAACTTGTAGGTGGCCATCAGATCACCCCTGAGCCTGCGCTTTTCCAGGCTAAAGAGCCCCAGGGCTCTCAGCCTGTCATCGTAGGGTCTGCTTCCCTGACCCCTGATCATGCGCGTGGCTCTTCTCTGGACTCTCTCAAGCTTCTCCACATCCTTTTTGAATTGTGGAGCCCAAAACTGGACGCAGTACTCCAGCTGCGGCCTCACTAAGGCCGAGTACAGGAGGAGAATGACGTCCCGGGATTTGCTTGAGAAGCATCTATGGATGCAAGCCAGCGTTTTGGTCGCTTTACTAGCCGCAGCATCGCATTGCAGGCTCATGTTCATCTTGTGGTCAATGATGACCCCCAAGTCTCTTTCTTCCATAGTGCTAACCAACATAGCACTGCCGAGCCTATAAGGATGCTGCGGGTTTTTCTTCCCAAGGTGGAGAACCTTGCATTTATCGGCGTTGAACACCATCAGATTCTCATCCGCCCACTTGCTGAGCCTGTCCAGGTCAGCCTGGATCACCTGCCTGTCTTCTGGCGTGGATGCTTTGCCCCAAAGTTTGGTGTCATCGGCGAACTTGGCCAGTCCGCTTCTGACTCCAGTGTCCACATCATTAATGAAGATGTTGAACAGTATGGGTCCAAGGACAGAGCCCTGGGGGACCCCACTGGTCACAGGACACCACGATGAGTGACTTCCATCAATTACTACCCTCTGGGTCCGACCCCGGAGCCAATTTTCCAGCCAGTGGATCGTGGGGGACCCAAGGCGACAACTGGCCAGTTTCTCCAAGAGACGATCATGGGACACCAGATCAAAGGCTTTTTTGAAGTCAAGATATATGACATCAATCTCATCTCCCTTGTCCAGGTGATAGGTCACCTGGTCGTAGAAGGAAATGAGATTGGTCAAGCAAGACCTACCCGCAACAAACCCGTGCTGGCTATCCCTTAAGATGTTGGCGTCGGCCAGTCCATTAAGGATGGCCTCCTTAATAAACTTTTCTAAGATCTTCCCCGGGATAGAAGTCAGGCTGATGGGCCTATAGTTAGCCGGATCCACTTTCCTCCCTTTCTTGAAGATAGGCACCACGTTGGCCTTCTTCCAGTCTTTGGGCACTACACCAGAGCGCCAAGAGTTTTCAAAGATCCGCACTAGAGGCTGGGCTATGATGCTCGCCAGCTCCTTGAGTACCCTGGGGTGAAGATTGTCAGGGCCGGCTGACTTGAAGGTATCCAGCTTCTCAAGATGTTCCTTCACAAAGTCAGCATTAATGGAGGGCAGGGGATCACCCTCACCCGGACTTCCTGGCCCTGTAGCAGGCACGGGCGTCCCATGGGGCTGATGAAAGACCGACGCAAAGTACCTATTTAATAGGTTGGCTTTTTCCTGGGCGTCAGTTGTCAGTTGCCCCATCTGGTTCAGCAGGGGTCCAACGTTGCCCCTGCTTTTCCTCCGGCTCCCCACATATCTGAAAAAGGACTTTTTATTGTCCTTGATGCTCAAAGCTAGCTGGAGTTCAGTTGCAGCCTTGGCTTTCCTGGTCTGCTCCCTACAGGACCAGACCAGTGCAGAATAATCCTCCTTGGAGGTGACTCCCATCCTCCATCCTTTGTAGGCCTTTCTTTTTAGCCTCAGGAGGTCTGCTAGGTCCCTGGAGAGCCAGGGGGGCTGCTGTGCCCTCTTGCTGCCTTTCCTCCGAGATGGAATAGACTTAGTTTGTGCCTTGAGGATCGCTCCCTTGAGGAGCAACCACTCTTCTTGAACTCCCCTCTCCCTGTGGTCACAGTCCCTTAGGGCCTCACTGACAAGCCTCCTGAGCTTGTCAAAGTCGGCTTTCCTGAAGTCAAGGACTTGCGTGTTGCTGACCGACTTGCCAGCTTTTCGGCGGATGGTGAAGGTGATCAGCTCGTGGTCGCTGTCACCCAGCTTCCCATTGATCACTAGGTCTCCGACTAGGTCCTTCCCAGTAGCCAGCACCAGGTCGAGCAGCGCTTTGCCTCTCGTTGGCCCATAGACTTCTTGAGTCAGGTAGAGGTCATCCATGCACGAGAGGAAGCTCTGCGACCGCTCAGATTTTGCTGAGCGATCCTCCCACGAGATGTCTGGGTAATTGAAGTCACCCATGACAACCATGGTCCTGGAGCAAGCTGCCTCAGCCAGTTCCTGGGCAAACTCCTGGTCTAGCTCAGGACTTTGGGTGGGAGGTCTGTAATAGACTCCCACCATTGTGTCCCCTGTGCCGTGTTCCCCACGGATTTTAACCCAGAGGGTCTCCAGCCGTCCACCCTGGTCGCCAATATCGGCTTGCAGGGACGCGTAGCTTTCCTTAACATAGAGAGCTACACCCCCGCCCCTTTTCTCTACACGATCCCTCCTGTACAGGGTATAGCCATCTATCCCCGTGGTCCAGTCATGGGTGGAGTCCCACCAGGTCTCCGTGATCCCTATGACATCGTAATTGTTTGCACTGAGCAGGAGGATGAGCTCCTCCTGCTTATTCCCCAAGCTCCTGGCATTTGTGTACAGGCAGGCAAGCGCCCCCTGTGGGGCTCCTTCCTTGCCCACAGATTTTACCAGGGCTGGGGCTGGGGCGGGCTCCCTTGAGTGCCATGATCCGCTGGCTTTGCAAGATTTGCTCAGCGGGCCAGCAGTGGCGGCCGTGCCCCCGTCCCCCAGCGGGCTTAGTTTAAAGCCTGGTGGAGCAGGTCAGCCAGTCTCGCTGAGAAGAGCCTCCTCCCTAGGGGAGAGAGGTGGAGACCATCTCTTCCCAGCAGCTCGCTGCCTCTCTCGCCAAAGAGCGGGCTGTGGTCATGAAAGCCAAAGCCTTCCTGACGACACCAGCACCGCAGTCTTTGGTTGACCACATAGATCCTCCTGTCCCTTCTCAGCCCATAGCCTGAGACTGGGAGGATCGACGAGAACACCACCTGTGCCCCCAGACCCTTAAGCCCCGCTCCCAAATCCCTGTAGCGCCTCATGACCTGGCTGGGAGTGCTCCGAGCCGTGTCATTGGTGCCCACATGAATAAGGAGCATGGGATAGCGGTCTGTGGGTTTGAGGAGCTTGGGGATCCTCTCCGCAATGTCCCGGATGCGGGCCCCTGGGAAGCAGCAGACTTGCCGGGCTAAGGGGTCAGGGTGGCAGATTGGCCCCTCCGTCCCCCTCAGGAGGGAGTCTCCCACAACAAACACCTTACGTTTTGTCTTGGGGAGAGCAGGGACTGTTCAAACTTGAACAGTCTGAGGTGCAGTTTCACAAAACCTCCCACACCTATCTTCTTGAACTTGGTAGGCTTCATGCCCTCAGAAGGGTCTACCATCTCTGCAATTCTCATTTGAATCAGGCAAGAAATGACAAAGTTATAGGCATTTTAGTGATTCCCCATTATAGTCTATGGGCGAAACTTCAAAATGCATAGAAACAGCATTGAAGCAGAAAAACAGTTTTGACAAAATGAAACAGAACAGTGCTTCAAAACAGCAAAATGAAACACCGTCCCTTCGAAATGGCGAAACAGAAGTCTAAACGAAATGGTGCTGTTTCACACAGCCCTAAGAATTACTTCAGCTACGCAACACATGGATCAATTCTCAAACATAGCAAAAAACCCATGAAAAGGAGCTTTGTATTTGTATTGTCATTAGTTTTTATGCATATATAGTTGTGTACTAACTGCCACTTTCTCCTTTGTTTGCCTCCAGGAAGTAATGATTGATCATCAGAAAGAAATCCTCTCCAATTCACTGTACATGATGCATCATATTTGTAACTCATTCCTCAGATGAAGTGGCTTTCTTTTCTCACAGACTGTACATTTTAGTGGGATATATTCAAATGAAGATGAATTAGCACATATAATATATTTAAAGAAATCAAGGGGGTAGACCCACAGATATCACAAATTGGCCTAATTTCTTTACGTTTTATAAAGCTTCACTGGTCTACAAAAACTGAATGTCTGGTTCACCAGTTCAAACTGGAATGCTAACATGTCTATGTCACCTATCCTGCACAAATGTATAGGCAGACAGAAAAGTTTAAGGTGAGAGAGAGTAAAAGTAGCCTTTAAACTACCCTTTCAATTCCCCAGTTTGAAGTACAAAGAATTTCTGCCACAGCATAGCCTGTGGTCTTGTCCTCAGTCCCACTTCTTAAGATATCACTTAAATCTGGGGGAGAAGGGGCCCTAGGAGATAGCCTTAAGGAATAAAGAAACTTTATGCCACTTCAGTCCTTTGGCCAGATACGGAGGAGAATACAGAAGGAATGAGGGTCACGTTTATACATTTTTAAGTCACAATGTACTGGAATGGCCTAATTTAGCCCGTGCCACACCCAGTAGACATTTTCACCCAGTTCTTACTGCAGTGAGGGAAATTTGTTTTTTTTGAGCTAGGTGTGTGTAACAAGGTAATCTGTCCCTTTAAGAAAGGGCAACCAGCCCTGTCAAGGAGGTTCAGCTCCAGGGAATTCTGCTAAGAATAAAGTATCCCCCTTGGAGCTTAAAACCCCAGAGAAGAGAGCACAATAGAAGGTAAGCTGTGAGGGGAATAGCTTGCAAGGAGGAGAAGCCAGGCTGTTGTCCTGGGTTAAAACCAAACAGCAATCTGGCTCTTCTCCTAATCTCCAGAGAGGATGGAGGATTTTGGTTGGTCCTGTTTGTTAGAATGGAAAAATGTCACCCGATGCTTCATTTGTGCCAGCATAACATTTTTTTATGATGGCACAAATGGTGAGCTAATACACATTGGTACCCTTTGTTGTGCCACCTCAAGGGAAATCAGTGTCATGACAAAAGGTAGTAATAGACTCTGCTGTTTTATTGTGACAGATATTTATTATCTTTGTGGCAGGACATTAGGAGCTGCCTGAACAGTGCTTTAGGGGCCTGAAGGCTCCCTCAAGCTCCCAACCACCTGCCCACATTCCTTGCTTACAGAGAGGCACCCCAGAGAATCCATATCCTGCTCCCCATAAGCAGGAAAGCCCCACAATAAAGACCCATGCCCTGATCACAGTTACAAGTTGGCCATGTCCTCCATGATTCCTCTAGAACCAATCCTTCAGTTAACCTGTGGGTGCACACTTAAAAGACAGAGACTTACCGTGCCTCAATTTCTCTGTGCTAACTATTCCCATGCCTGCAGGTACCAAATGGTAAGTTGAAGCAAAACCCAGTCAACTCTAGACTTGCTTAATTTAGGGATAAAACTAATTTAACTTTGACCATGGGGTAAGATTAAGCACAACGATAGTTGTCATGGAGCCACTGAGATGCAGTTAAATTACGACTGGAATTTTTTTTGGGAACTGCTGTATTAATTTCTTTAGCCTCAGTGGTTAATGTAAAAATGAACCAGGTAAATCAAATCATACACATTTTTATGAAAATAATTAAGAAGCTCTCATATTTGCCAAATATACATATAACTATTGTGACATTATTCAGGCTGTGCAACTGTAGCAGGGGCTATGTGTAATTTAGCAGTTTAAGACATAACTCTACTTGTTTTAGATCATTTTTACAGGTATCCTTACAGGTAGCCAGTGACATAGGTACATTACACTCTGACATTTTATAGAACTATGTGAGAATATCCTGAGTTATGACTGACACATGGGCAAACCTAAAGATTGCCAAGGAAGCCTGGATTTTGAGCTTTAAAAGCCACCAAATATAACACATTCAAGTTGAATGTCACTCCAACAGCAAGCTGTCAGCAAGCTGTGGTTTGCTTTCCAATATGAGCAGGTTTGCTCCCAAATAGAGTTGTTCCCATGTGGCATCTACTGCTCTTTAAAGGAAAAAGCTGAAGTGCCCTTATGCCATCAACTGCATGTGTTACAAGACAGTTCCACATTCATATATTTTATCAGCCTCGGCAGAGTTGCAAGTATAGTCTCTCTCATTGATTACCTTGATAGTCACCACATCATATACACTGTGTTTTCTTTGGGTTTAATTTCTGATCTGGATTTTATTGAGTGGATGCAGAGTAAGTATTAAAGGCTCTCTGACAGAAGTGTCATCTGTACTAAAGAAAAATAAGTTTTGATTAAAGGCTAATAGGGCATTATTGCCCCTTCTTTTGCTCTGCTTTCATTTTTATATTCACTGACATTTTCTCTTTACTGAAGGCTCTTTTTTTGCTTTCTGTAGGAGATGCGACCATTAGAGAGAAAATAAAGAAAAGCACTCCAAGATGATAACTATGACAGCAAAGAAATTATTTCAAGAGAGAATCAAAATTGGCTCCAAAGATGCCTGTTTCTAAAATGCTTTTTTTTCCCCAGCACAATGTGATGTGTATGTGTGCACACACACATGCACTTTTAAATGAAGGAAGACAATCTGTAAAGGACATCACCATTAAAATAATGCATTTAAGAACAATATCAAAAGCACAAATTCTTGTAACGAGAAAAAAGAAAAAACTTCCAAGAACACAATGCCTTTTAAAGGAAAATAATTCCCTTGCCTATCCTACACTTCAGGTCAGAAAGCTCATGTTTCAGACCTCTTCCTTTTCAAGAGGACATTTGCCCATTAGGACCTACGATAGGGAGGGATCTAAAACACAGATTTTGTCAAAAAAAAAAAAAAAAAAAAAGGCGACGACCTGAAATCTGGTTCTCACTAACTGACTTTCTGGGCATGAATGCTTTTTCCTGTACAAAGCCCTTTGAACTTAAAGGGAGCTCCTCCTCATGCAGGCACATAAGTATATCTGACAATATAAACAATTTCCCACAGCTCCTAGTGTATGCAATGGGTGTATGTTCTGTGCTACCCCTTAGGGTAGGACAGCCAAAATCAGTTCCTCAAGTTTGAACTAATCATGCTCATCATGCCAGTACACAAGCTAGTAGGGGGAGAACCACAACCTAATTCCTTCTCACTGCCATATGGGAGCCAGTCAACTAGAAAAGGTCAAGACCTTAAGAGTAGAGACTACAACTGTAGTGAGCTTTTGAAACTGAGCCAGATAAGGTGGGTGAAGAAGAATTCTTGCACAGCTTCTTTTACTTCTGTCATATGCCTGTGATTGGAAGGGAAATCTGGCCCTCTATCTATTGCTGACTACAGAAAGAATGATTCAGAATGCTGGCACTACTGAAGTCAATGGGAGGAATTTTATTTTAGCTTAAATAGGCCAAAAATTTCATTTGCCACGGCACATAAATTTTTAATATCATGCCCTCTGAAATCAATGTTGGCTATTGCATTCATCCAGAACAAGCTTGGGCATCACAGTTATGCTGTATAATTATAAGAGCATAGAAAACAGTAATGCAACTGATGGGTGGGGTGCATGGGGTGACCCAGGGTGCTGTCTTTGGTTAGAGGGGGAGCACAAAAGCAGTCGCTGCACAGCAGCAAGTGACCATGCTGCCACAATCAGCACAGAAGCAGCTGGTGCTGCCTCATGCATTGGGGCAGCCCTGCTCCACCTCAGATACAAAAAAACACTTTTTCCTTCCTATACATTACATTACAGAATTGGCCAGGAACCTTTCCCCACCCTAACCAAAGCTTTAGCTATTGATGTTCCACTATATTGCTCTGTTTTCTAAATGTGTCATATTTCTTAACATTATGTACTACTACTATGAAGTACACTATTGAAATCCTTTCACATAAATCATCAGAATTATTTTTTCCTCCAAATTTCCCAACTCCTTATACATTGTCACAGCCTGAATGTTTCAATTTAAAATGTCTCTATTAAAAAAAAAAAAATCTTTTCATAGATATTTCCTGTAGTCTATGTCCAATTGTTTAAATTCATAATCAAGAAAGGTTAATTCCAGCTGGACTATGTGGAAAGAAGCACTGGGAATGGCAATCCTATTATAAAGAGGGGAAACGAGGATGGTGGCTTTAGTTTAGACAGACAGTTAGAAGTCAGGGTAGATTTGCACCTTATAGACTAACTAAATCAGAGCTGCATAAGCTTTCATAAGCAGCAGTTTGCTTCATCAGATGCAGTGATGGCCTGTGGGAAGCAGAGCTTCCAAACAGAAAGCAGTGATTAGAATACAAAGGCTAGAGAAAGGGAAAGAAAAAAAAAGGAGAGGGAGAAGGGGACACAGCTGGAAGGCAAAGTTATAAAAGCTAATTCAGATAATGGAACAAGAATTTGTCATTTTAGTTTAGACCATACTTAACATAATCTAGTTGGTGCATGATTTTTTGGCCTTCAATTTCCCATTAAAGTTCATTTAAAAATGTGTGTTGCTTAAAAACAGCTACTGTGAGGTCGTGCTCTGAGCAACAAAACATCCAGGGAGGTTAATGTGTTCTGCAACAGGATTTTGTATCTTTCTTGAATTATTGTCAAATCATTGTGCATTCATCCTTACAATCATTGTGCATTCATTCTTACATTTCATAGATTTCATAGATTTCATAGACATTAGGGCTGGAAGGGACCTCGGAAGATCATCGAGTCCAGCCCCCTGCCCAAAGGGCAGGAAGTCAGCTGGGGTCATAGGATCCCAGCAAGATCAGCATCCAGTTTCATCTTGAAGGTGTTCAATGAAGGCACTTGAACCACCTCCGGTGCCAGGCTTTTCCAGACCTTGGGGGCTCGGACAGTAAAGAAATTCTTCCTTATGTCCAGCCTGAAACGATCTTGAAGTAGTTTGTGACCATTCGACCTCGTCATCCCTTGGGGCGCTCTGGTGAACAAACGTTCCCCCAGATACTGGTGGTCACCCCTAATAAACTTGTAGGTGGCCATCAGATCACCCCTGAGCCTGCGCTTTTTCAGGCTAAAGAGCCCCAGGGCTCTCAGCCTGTCATCGTAGGGTCTGCTTCCCTGACCTCTGATCATGTGCGTGGCTCTTCTCTGGACTCTCTCAAGCTTCTCCACATCCTTTTTGAATTGTGGAGCCCAAAACTGGACACAGTACTCCAGCTGCGGCCTCACTAAGGCCGAGTACAGGGGGAGAATGACGTCCTGGAATTTGCTTGAGGCAGCTACCAAGTCAACGCTCAGCCTTCTTTTACTTAGACTGAACAAACCCAGATCCCAAAGTCTCTCTCAAAAGGCCTATCCCCCAGGCCCTTGATCATGAGGTGGCCCTTTTCTGCACCCTTTCAAGCTTGTCCACATCCTTCTTGAAATGTGGTGCCCAGAACTGGACACAGTACTCCAGCTGTGGCCTCACCAATGCCGAATAGAGGGGGAGGAGCACCTCTCTGGATCTATTGGCGACATATCTGTTGATGCACACCAGAGTTCTATTTGCCCTGTTGGCAACTTCATCACTCTGATGGCTCATATTCATCCTCTGGTTGATTGTCCCTCAGGTCCCTTTCAGATGCAGTGCCAGCCAGTGGACCACCACCCATCACATAGATATGGTGAAGGTTCTTTCTGCCCAGATGAAGGACCCATCACTTGTCCCTGTTGAACCTCATATGATTTGTGTTCAGCCCATAGGACCAGCCTGTCAAGTTTGTCCTGGATCTTTGTCCTGTCCTCAGACATGCCCACTTGTCCCCAAAGCTTGGTATCATGAAGGGGTCTCCCCTGTCTGCGCAATGTAGACAGCAGAGCGGCACTGTAAAGAGGTGATGGCATATTAGACATGGATAGAGCAGCAGGTGAATGAACCTTGTATGTTTAGCTTAGTCGAGTGGTCGATTACTCCCTACAAAATAAACTGTAGCAAGAATGCAAAAGGGTTATTGGACCTAAAGTACCGTGCTGGCATATAAACAGATACACCTAAACTGGCCATGAATAAAGTTTATTTAGAAATTTGAAGTTAGCTCCTAACCACCACAGCAGGGAGGTTCTGTAACAGACTTCTATTAAATTTCTGCCCCCCTTGCTCCAACCTACTTTTGAGATAGAACTTGAACAGTTTGAAAGGGCTTATATGGCAGCTTTTCCTTCAGTAGCAAGGGATGGGACTTGACCCAGAAGGACTTCTCCACACCTGTGTCCCTAGGCCTCATTCATTTCAATGTTCCCTTGCTCCACTCTGTGCAACATATATTTTATCCCAAATAGTCTTCTGTGGCCTGAGAACAAACAAAAGACATTCTCAAAGGTAAATTGTTTCAAAAAAGTTATATCTCGCTAGAAACAGAAATGGACAATGAAAATATTATCTGAAACATTGCTTTAATAAAAAAAGCAAAGAAGGTAATGAATACGTTTATTCCAGAAAGAACATATAAACATTGAAAACACTGATATGGACCCTTATCTGTGTGGAATACAGAAGGTATCCAAGTGACTAAATACAGAGTTATGGAATTATACTTACTGTGAGGATTGGTAGCAGCAAAAAATATAAATAAATAGAATTAGAGCTGTGGGGTTACCTAGGCAGTAAAGAAATCATCTCTTTTTTTCTTTATTAGCCCTGTTTGTAGGCCATAAGCAATGTGTCATTCCAAAATATGGACATTTTGTAATTTTTTATATCAACGCCTCCTTGGACATTCAGCAGAATCCACTTATTTTTAAAGCATATGAAAAACAAGCATTATCAGCCCAGTACATCCTTGCTCTCCCTCTAAACCAGCTATTCCCTGCTAACTTTCTATAGCTCTAACAATAAATTCACCCACTGAATGAACATAGATATTTGCTACACTTGAAAAAAAAGCCTGCATTGAGAAGGATGCATGCAATACTGGGTCTGGGTTTAAACAATCTGAAAGTCAAGTATGGCTTTATTTAGAAATCCTATCAGAATCCAAACACCCCCAGGAAGTTATATTTAGTGGCTCAGTCAAGGCTTATTTTACTAAGTCTTGATGTTGTTATATACTGAATTAATATATGCACTGGAAATATTTTAGAAAAAAAATAAGAAGCACTCAGCATTTGACTTAAAATCAAAGCAAATATATGTAGCTTCACAATTTGACAGCCGGTTTAGAAAAAAGGCAGGGGATATCAATAGAGTTTTTAAAAATACTCTTTGTTCCAGGAAAGTAATAACACCATAGATGTATTTAGTTGATGGCTTAAATGGATATAATAATGAACTAGAACTCTGAGACCCAGGTTCTATACTATGCTTTGCTATTGGCCTGCTGGGTGACTTTGGAGATATTACTTCATATATGTTGCTCCATTTACACTTCTGTTGAATGAACACAAAAGTACTGACCTCTTTCCAGAGTGCTTTGAGATCTACTGATACATACCACAAAGGTAGGTGTTATTTGTACCAAGTGCGAAGTTCTCAAATGAAGCTGTTTGTTAATCAAAGGCCAGAATGACTTAGAAAAAAACAGCTCTAAAATAAATACCTCCCTACATTCAATGCATCCCAATGACTTTTGCCTCTAGATCAAACACTTGGGTCCAGATATGAAACCTGAAAAGTTAATATTGTAAGAAGGTTCAAAGAATGCTAAACAAGGCAGAGTTTAATTTCTACCATGCTATAAGAATCAGGTCCTGTAGAATCCATTCACACAGGTAAACAGCACTAATTCTTGAAGTTTCCTTTGTAGATGCAAGTTGTAAACTCTAAGTAGGATCCCTGAATGAAAATGGGGGAAAACTTAATAGCCTGGAATAACACCACATTTCTTTTTAAACTGAGCAGCAATACTCTTAAAGGCAAAGGCCAAAAATGTCAGAAAAGTTCAGAAACTTGGGTTTTATATACAGCTCTAGCAGTTTAACTCGGGGTGAGCAATTTAGGAGACCTATTTTCCATTTTGTAAGATTAACATCAAGCCTTTTGCAAAGGCAAGCTAGTATTGCATTCCACAGAAAACACCAAGTAGGTTAACAAGGCAGACATAAGTAACAAAACCCTGTAATCCTGATCGATATCTTGTTCATATTCACACAAGAGGGTGCAAAGGCATCTTTTATGTCCCTGTGAAACTACTTATGTTGCCACTTACTGCTGTACAAGGCAAGTAAGTGCTGCAGAAACACTATAGGCCAATACAGATGGCCATAGCAAGGCAAGAAATGAGCAAAGAACTGGTGCTGACCACCCTACTGCACCAAGTGCCATAACTCTACTGATGTACCTAGAGTATATATCCTGCCAGCAACAGACCCTGTGCACTTTCCTTCTTCCTTCCCACCCTACCCCCAGAAGCAACAGAACCAGGAGATAATCTGACCAAAGCTACATACAGACATTCAGTATCTCCTGGAAGAGTATCTGCTGTTTCCGAAGAAACTATTATTGTACAGACATTCAGCCTTTTTCTCCCAGATTAAAAATGGCTGTTCCAGAAGAAAAATAACCTGGGAACAACCAGAGTTAAATCCCTCTCGGGAGATTTTCATGTTGGGAGGGCAAATGTCTGTACATGACATGGTTTCTCTCAGAAAAGAACATAATCCCCCTCCTCCCAACCCCCAAATAGGAAACAGTGTGTTGCTCTTTGGAATCTGCTGCCCAGCAGGGAGCAGAACACAACCCCCTAGTCAATCCACACATTATGCTGAAGGAAAACACATACTGACCATGGGCAGTATATATCAGCCAGCCAGGGCTGCTCTGTGCACTGCTGCCATCTGTTCCCAGTCAAACTAAGGGAGCTTACAGATCATGCTGAGAAGTATGCACAGGATGCCCTTCTTTGCCCACACAGCATCAGCACTGCAGGCTCTCCATTCTTCATGGCCTCAGCATTCAAGTTCTTCTACCAGGAGAACAAACCCCAGAGAATTCTCCCAGATTATTTGAATGTGTGCACACAGCCTAAGTTAAAATAGCCTACATATGATGTCCCTGGGATAGTGCAGCTATATTCTGCAGCTGTCCCCATGTGCATGGTTCTTTTGTAACCAAGTCCTCCGAGTACAGCATTCACTGCAATCCAATCCAACCATTGTCAACAAGATAGATAAGATTGTTTTTTTCAAATAACTGTCAAATTTAACTTGCATTGAAATTCAGATCTACTCTATGACCAAAGTGAAAGGGGATAAGGAAAATCTAAGTCTTCTGTATTAATGCTTCTAGTACACATAAATATGGGTACATAAAATTGCTTTTTCCTCGTGAGCAATAGCAATCAAATTGAAGTTTCTATAAATGAGAATTGAGTGCCAGGTTTAATATGCCTTACGCAAGGAAAAAGACTGGCCATTCTCATTAATATGCCATTTGCTAATCTGTTGCATGAGACAATGAATGCTCTGCATAATGTGTTTCCTCTTCCATTGTTGTCTTATTTTATCCAAATTTCACAAGTCTGCTCATCCACCATCAAATGCTTTACTGCATCCCTATTCCACCCAGGAGAGCAAGCAGACAGCTGTGCACACAGCTGGTTCCAATGTTATTTGTTGCTGGGTTAAAAACTGTTAGCACACAGAGGTCACTTGCCTCCTCCCACCTTCATATCCAAAATGTCACCTTGTTGAGCCATCCTCTTTCACAAGCCTACAGCTGTGATGTAAAGGTTATGAACTTCCCAATTAGCAGGACAATGATCAATCCATTATTGCCAGATACAAGCATATATTTGAAGTTTCAAAATCTAAGTAATCCAGATGCTTATTTGTATATTTGACTACATATCATGGGAATTATGACTGTGGTCTGAGAACTATTGCTATAGGTTTAATTTGTGTCAATTTATAAATACAGTGCAAAATACTAATTTGAAATAAAATTGGAAAACTGCATACACTTAATCTTCAACTTTAAAAAATCTGTTTATCTTCTGTTTCTAAGCAAATAACCTGACAAATGAACAAACACAGGGGAAGAGGGGAGGGAGGGAGGGAAAGAAGTAATTAAGATTTCAATAATATTCTCAACTAAATTGCTGCTTGATTTTTTTCTGTAGCTGTAGGAAGACAGTTTAGGATTATTAAATCCCATGAACAGTTAGCATATTTTAGTTGTTCCTTGAATATTGGGAGTGGGTGTTGTAGGTTCACTTATTTTTGTATTTCAACATGTATTTGTTTATTTAATATGGCATAGAATCATATAAAATACACCAATGAAATAAGCTTTATTATAGAACTACTTTACAGTAGCATAGGATAATCATGGCAGCAGCAGCACATACTCACTGGGAGTAGGAAATGGAAATCTTCAGCTACTGAACACATGAAAGTAAAGAAGCTTATTTCATAGCTGATGCTGTTGCTCATAGCACCACTGGCACCCAAGAAGCATATATGAGACAACAGAGGAGCTGGGGACATATGCAATACGCTGGAAGAAGTAGTGGTAAGAAGACTTTCACCAAAGCTCTGAAGGAGCATGTAGTTTAGTTTTAAGTTTTAAAGTTCAGTTTTAAAGAAAGAGGGCAATGATTGGGAAATAATGAGCCAGAAAGCAAAAGATGGTGCAAGATGTGATATACTTTAAAGTCAGATCTATCTCCTTTAAAGGAGTGTAAGAAGCAAGGTAAAAACATTTAGAGAACTAGCAGCAAGCGTACTCTATATGGAACAGTCAGTCATACACTGCAATAAAACCAAAGCCTTTTGAGGAAAATGTAGCTGGGTTGGCATGGACTGAATTCTAATTGAAAACAAAGTCTCATCCATGCAGAAAAAGCACCCAGAAACACATGTTCTGTGATAATACAGCAACTGATATGTGATAACCTCTATTGATTCATAGATGTTATAGTTGGAAGGTACCTCAGTAGGCCATTGAGTCCAACCTGGGCAGGGCAGGAAAGAGCGCTGGGGTCAGAAGACCCCAGCTAGGTGCTTGTTCAGTCTCCTCTTGAAGACCCCCAGGGTAGGAGAGAGCATCACTTCCCTTGGAAGCCCATTCCAGACTCTGGCAACCCTTACTGTGAAGAAGTTCTTTCTAATGTCTAACCTAAATCTGTTGTCCCTCACTTTGTGGCTGTTGTTCCTAGTTACTCTAGGGGGTGCCTAGAGTAACTAGGGAATGTCCTATTCCCTGCTGCCCTCCCCTGATGAATGTATAGGAAGCCACAAGATCACCTCTCAGCCTCGTCTTGTGAAGGCTGAAGAGATCTAGGTCCTGCAATCTCTCCCTGTAGGGCCTTGCCTGCAGGCCTCTGACCATACCAGTGACCCTCCTCTAAACCCTCTCATGATTCTCCACATCCCCCTTGCAGTGTGGCACCCAAAACTGGATACAGTACTCCAACTGCGGCCTGACCAGTGCCACAGAGGGGAAGCATCACCTCCCTGGACCTGTTCATCAAGCATCTGCTAATGCATGATAAAGTGCAGATAGCCTTATTGATCACTTTGTCATATTGATGACTCATGTTCATCTTGGAGTCATAGTTGACTCCAAGATCCCTTTCCACTGTTGTGCTGCTGAGAAGGTCATCCCCCAGCCTGCAAGTGTGTTGGTGGTTCTTTTTGCCCAGGTGCATCACTTTGCACTTCTCTTTGTTGAACTGCATCCAGTTTCATTCTGCCAATTTTTCCAACCAGTCTAGATCCGCCTGGATCCATTCCCTACCCTCTGGTATGTTAACTGTGCCTCGTAATTTGCTATCATCTGTGAACTTGGACAGGGTGCTCTCTATGACATTTTCCAAGTCACTGATGAAGACATTGAATAGCATTAGTCCAAGGACTGAGCCTTGCAGGACTCCACTGCCCACATCTTTCCAGGTCTATATCAACCTGTCCACCACCACTCTCTGGTTGCGATACCTAAGTCAATTTTCCCACCTGACTGTGTAATCATCTACATCAAAGCCTGTCAGTTTATTTATGAGAACAGAATGAGATACCATATCGAAGGCTTTCTTAAAGTCTAGGTAGATGACATGTGCCTCAACTCCTGAGTCTAAGCATTTTGTGACTTGGTCATAAAAAGAAACAAGGTTAGCGAGGCAAGATCTACCTGCAATGAATCCATGCTTATTTCCTTTCAGCGTTATTTCCCCTGCTGGGCTCCAACAAGTGTGATCCTTAATGATTTTTTTCCAGAGTTTTCCCAACAAAAGAGGTGAGACTAACTGGCCTATAGTTTCCCAGTTCCCTGGTTCCTCCCTCCTCCCCTTCTTGAAAATAGGGACCGCATTGGCCCTTTTCCAGTCCTCTGGGACCTGACCAGAGCACCATGACTGCTTGAACAGCCATGCCAGCGGCTCTGCTGTGACACTGGTCAATTCCTTCAGCACCCTTGAATGAAATTCATGTGGGCCCGCTGATTTGAACACATCCAGCCCTTCCAAGTACCCCTTCACTAAGGCTGTGCTAATAGTTGGTGGGCTGATGTCCGTCCTGTGTCTATCTATGATCCAATTGGGAATTTGTCTTGGTCTGTGTCTAGTAATACAGATGCAAAGAACTCATTGAAGATTGCAGCTTTGTCCCCCCTCTCTGTCACCAATTGTCCTAGTTTGTCCTGTAGGGGTCCTATGCTACCCTGTGCCTTCCTTTTGCTCCCTATATACCTGAAGAAGGACTTTTTGTTGTCCTTCATTTTTGTTACCAGCCTAAATTCTAATCCTGCTTTGGCCTTCCTAACTGATTCCCAGCAAAAGCAAGCAAGGGCACTATACTCTTCCTTGATAGCTACCCTCTGTTTCCACAGCCTGTATACCTCTTTCTTTGCCCTTAGGCTTTCCTGGTCTTCCCTGTTCAGCCAAGAGGCTTCTTGGCCCCTTTGCCCTCTTTATGCTCAATGGTATTGTCTTCTTCTGCATTCATAGGATCTCTCCCTTAAGGAACAACCACTCTTCCTGGACCCCCATTTCACCAATGCTCTTGAGCTTTATCGCTTCACTAACTAATCTCCTGAGCACACTGAAGTTAGCCTTTCTGAAGTCTAGCACTTCAGCCCTGCTGTTAGTTTATCCACCCTTCGCCAGATATTGAATTCAATCAATCAATGGTCACTATCCCCTAGGTTACCTTGTACCTGCAGATTCCCCACCGGGTCATCCCCTGTATCTAACAGCAAGTACAGCAACGCATTTCCCCTAGTGGGATCATATACTTTTCTGCATTAGGTGGAGGTCCTATATGCAGGTTAAGAACCTACGTGAGTAGTTAGATTTGGCTGACTGCTCCTCCCAGCATATGTCAGGGTAGTTTAGGTCACCCAAGACAACCATATCTCTCAACCGTATAGCCTCTGAGAGCTGTCTGGAGAATTCCAAGTCTAGCTCTTCCTCCTGGTGTGGCAGTCTATAGTAGACCCCCACTACCAAGTCCCTTTCCCCTGACCCCCTTGTATCCTGACCTACAGTACCTCGGGTTGGCCCTCCTCTGATCCCATCTTGATTAGAGAGGATGTATATTCTTCCTTAACATAAAGCGCAGCACCCCCACCCCTTTTTTCCCCCACTTTATCCCATCTGTACAACCTGTAACCCTCAATCTTGTCCAATCATTAGTAGGGTCCCACCAGGTTTCAGTTAGTTCAACCAGGTCAAAGTTGTTGCTTGCAAGCAGGAGTGCAGGTGCCTCCTGCTTGTTCCCTATGCTCCTAGCATTAGTGTAGAGACATCTAACCCCTACAATGGGTGACCTTGGTACCTCCCTGTCCTGATGTCTGTTAAGCCCCTCAGTACTTACCTTAGTGCTTACTTGAACTGATCCAGTGCATTGCTTGTGGCTTGCTGATCCTAGGTTCTCCTTATCCTCTGCTTCCCCATTCCCTGATGAACCTACTTTAAAGCCCTTTGGAGAAGATCAGCCAACATGTAAGAGAACAGAATCCTCCCTTTGGAAGAGAGATGGTCTTCATCTCATCCCAGGATGCCTCTCTCATGGAAGTGTGGACTTTGGTTGTAGAAGTCAAAATCTGCATGATGGCACCAACTCCGGAGCTGCAGGTTGACTTCCCTCATGCAGGCATCCTATTGCTGATGGCAATTGCTGACCAGAAGGATGGACGAGAAGGACACCTGTGCCCCCAATTTCCTAAGCCTGGACCCCAGATCCCTGTTGTATATATTCTCTCAGGCTGTAGTATATATGTAGTATGTTGTATATGTAATATATATTCTCTCAGGCTACATGTAGATGTTAAAAACAAAAACAAACAAAAAAGTGCTTTACTAGAAAAAGCAGCGCATTACTTGAACCCAGCTTGGCAGCATCTTTAAAGATTGGGTGCTTCAGGGGGGCTTTTTGGCACTTTTAGATAAAGCTGGTTCAATCAGCTATTAGTTAAAAGCACCAAATAAGTCCTGCTAAAGTGCCAATATTTAGAGATATCGGGCAAACCAGTTGAAGTAATGCACTGCCCCTTTTAGAAATGCATGGGGCTCAGCATGGGAATGCAATGAGTTTAATTTAAAGTGCCTGTGTTTTTTCTTTTTGATGTCTGCAAGCACCCTCAGATAACAAATTTGCAATAAAAGACATTTAAACACTGGGCACGTCCAGACGAGCCTGACCATGCAGTCTGTGGTACCGCAAACATGTCTGCAATGCCACATATTGCAGAGTCAAGTGTTATCCACACTGCAGTGGTGCATGTGCTGCTCCAGTTTTTTTTCCCAACAGTTTTTTTTTTGATCCCTGAAAAGCAGAGTCAGTCCACCCAGAGCCATGCTGCAGCTACGAGGCAGGCTCTGCCTATCAGGATCGCTGTTGCTGCAGCCCTGGGAGGCCCCCAGGTAAGGATGTGGGGGGTCAGCCCAGTTCTGGCCCCAATGTCCTCTACCACCCTCAGGGTAACTTGCGTGCCAAAGCACATATGGCATAGGCATTCCCCAGGGACAAGCAGCTGTAATGCAAAGTGCGTCACTGCTACTTGTTCCTGGGGAACCAAACATCAATGCATCTGGATGCAGCCTATTGGTGCTAGATGTGTTACATACATTATTTCCAGAGTCAAACTATTTAAAATTTCCTTGTACTATGTCCTAACATGGTTCTTTTGATTACCATGTTGCAGTCTAACTGGAATACCAGTTGATAAGAGAATTCATTTTTGTCTCTGATTATCAATTCATATGCTATACGGAGCTATTTTAGATCACTCTGGAATTCCACTAGCCTCCAGACAACACTTGAATGGTGCATCTTATACACATCTTGCTGGACTGTCATCACTACTTCTTCTACATAAATTGTCCTATACTTTTCAAGCTAATTGTATTGGAAGTACAACTCTTGCATTTGGCCTTTGGGGCATTTCATGTTTTAAATTAATGTTGCTGGGGAAAATACTTTTAAGTTTTTGGAAACTATCTCTTGCAGAAGATTGACATTGACAAAGAAATCCAACATTACCTCAAATGTACAGGTGCAGTCTTCAGACACCTGAGGAAATGGGTGCTTGAAGATTGCAACATCAGATCCCAAACTAAGCTCATGGTTTATCAAGCAGTCATGATCTCCACCTTACTGTATGGAACAGAGACATGGACGCTTACAGAAAATAACTGAAGTGTCTGGAGAAGTACCATGAAAGCTGTCTGAGGAAGATTCTTCAAATCCAGTGGTTATACAGATGCACCAACATTAGTGCCCTCTTGCAAGCAAAGACAATGAGCATCAAAGTGATGATCATCCAACATCAACTTTACTGAGCCAGCCACAGTATTTGAATATCTGACTCCAGACTCCCTAAGCAAGTTTTATTCTCCCAGCTCAGTCAAGGTGCATGCTCAAGAGGAGGGCAGAGAAATCACTTAAAGGATGTCCTAAAGGCCAACTTAAAGAAATCCAACATCAGTATCAACTTGTGGGAGACTATTGCCCAGGAATACCTCAAATGGAGGAAGAGTTGCTGCAAGGCTCTCAGTACTTTGAAACCTTATGACGACAACAGAAGATGAAAAAATGGAAGCGGCATAAACAGTGCGTCACAGACCAAACCAAAAAGCCAGGAGCCACCCACCTTACACAGAAACACGTGCCCAAACTGCAATAGTCTGTTGATTCCAGATAGGCCTCATCATCCATCTTTAGACCCACAGAAAAGACAATCATGGAAGACAATCATTCTTGACTGCAAGGGATTGCCAATGCTGATGACTTCTAATTTTACTAGGAGCCAAATTCAACTCTCATGTAACTCCCCTGATACTCATAGAGGCACATGAGGGGATGTATTTGGCTCATTAGCTGTTCTTTTACATTCAATAAAACATATTTTGGTCAGCTTTGTCCTGACATAGGAAAGCATTTTAGCACATGCTTAACTTTTGCCACACAAGCTTCCCTTTCCTATCCTATGCCATCACTCCGTGAGTATGAAATGTCACATAACAGGTCTGATACAGACTATTGCTAAGACTGGAATCAAATGGAGACCTAGGTATCTAGATGACAGAATCCTAATGGAAATCAGAAATTCACAATATTCAAACATTGATAAATTCATCTTAGACTTCATCTTATAAACCAAAAGATCATTTTTTGCCCATACGTGGCTCCCACTAAATTTAAAATATATATATACTGCCAGTAGTATATGTTAGAGATGTAATGTGATGCTTTGCAGGCAATGGTCTTAAGTTGCAACAAGGGAAGTTTCGGTTAGATATTAGGAAAAACTCTCTCACAAAGAGGGTAATAAAGCACTGGAACAGGTTACCCAGACTGGTTGTGGAATCTCCATCCTTGGATGTTTTTAAGACCCTGATAAACAAAGCCTTGGCTGGGATGATCTAGTTAGGGGTGGCTCTGCTTTGAGCAGGGGGTTGGACTAGATGACTTCCTGAGGTCCTTATTAGAGAGTGCAGGATTATATTGCTGCTTTTGAAAAGTAAGACATCTCCAAAGGTTGAAATTTTGTACAATGAGATGAGACAGCTGGCATCTATGGAGAGAGTGAGGTTTAGCTTTTTCAAATTTCAGGAACAATTTGGAAGAAATTATTGGAATACTTTGATAGTTTATTACACATTTCTCTTTTTTTCTTCTATCCCCGCCTCTTCCCCCCTCCTTTTTTTTTGTATTATTTATTGTTTGTGATGTACTTGGTTTTATTTGTACAACTAGTATATAGAATTTTTTCTGATTTTTATATTGCATTAAAAAAAGTAAAAAAACCACTACATACGTAGTCTATGGGTTTAAACTTAAACATGTTGCATGGCTCTGCTAAATATGGGGATATTGATTCTGGCAAAGAAGCAAACATTTTATGAGGTCAAAGGATATTCCACAGCTGGCACTGTGCATGGAGATCTTTAAGATAAGAAGTCAGTTCTGGCTGGCTTACTCAGAGCTATTACTCTGCAGGTCACCCCTGGCCATACTACTGCACCACCTTTCCTTTCATTTACTTAGTTCCAATTTTCCCTTGTGAACAAAGCACTTTCTTGTCACCCTGGCAATTTTATCCACTTGCTCCTAGCCTCAATTCCTCCAATTTACTCAGTGATCATGAGGTCTCAAGCTTTTTTCCCCCTCTCTTTTTTAAAAAAAAAATTTCACATTGACCTAAAAATCAACGAAGGTGCATTTACAGTTACATTTTGCCTGACAGTTCTCACCAGTTTAAAAAAAAAAAGAATCTCTACTCCTCTCTCAGCAAAGCTTCAGGCTTGGAAAGCTTTTTCAGGGTTTTTTTTTTTTTTATTATTATTTGCTTACTTGTCTCTGACACACTGCCTCAAGCCAAATTCTGTAGTACAATATGTCCTACTGCAAGTTCAGTGGGACTGAACATGACCTAATAGCTTAATTCTAAGAAGTATGGGTCCACAGAAGCTGCAGGGGCATAACACCTATCCTCATTATTTCCTCTCCTAAGCAGATTTGGAAACTAAACATGGCAGCAGCCAGTTCCTTTGACCAACCTCAACTATTCCCTCCCTACTATCATTATATGCCTTCTTTCTCTTCACTTCTACTACTGAGCTGAAAAATAGGTTGCTCCAAAAGTTCCTTAAATGAAACACATGGGAGTTGAGGATCTGGCAGCTTAGAAACCTATGGGGTTTTTTGTGTGTGTGTTTTTTATTTTAAGAAACAGATTTATGAGGACCCTTGATAGACAAGAAACTACTTGGCCTCTTGTTTTGCTATGTATTTGTGTTATACCATTTAATTCTGGTTTCTGTATCAGGCTGAGAAAGCTTGTAGAAACTGGGCTAGTGAGTCCACCGGTACCCAAAACTTCATTTATGACACTCATTCCACCAATTATCATGGACCTCTTTCCTAACTAAATCCAGCATATATGCAAGTCCAAATGACATTTAGGCATCAACTAGGCTTAATGGAGTGTTGTTAGATTATGTGGTTAGGCCATTAATGCCAGAATAATATGCTGGATGAAGTGATGGGTACTCCCACAATTTCATGTCCTGGGTACAGATGGTCTTCAACTCAACTTGTACAACCTCTTCTTTTCTGATTGAAAGGATGTACACATTTACTATACTAATACAGATACCTGGCTTGGGGTGAGGTCATTCATTGACTTTGTTTATCTCCTAGCCACTCCAAACGATGTTGTTCCTTCCAAACAAGCAAAAATTCTTTCCCTTCTCCTGGAGTCATAAGGGGACATGACTAAGGGGGAAAATTTAAATAACAGTTTTCAAACAGTTGAAGGGTAGTTATTAATAAGATGGTAATAGGCTATTCTCAGTGATTACAGGGATCAGGATAACTGTCTTAAATTGCAGCAAGGGTTAATTTAGAAACAGCTTTACCACTATGACTGTGGTTAAGCAATGGAGCAAATTCCCTGAAGGTATGTGGAATTTCCATCCTTGGAAGTTTAAGAGCAGGGTAGATGCAGCTTTGTCTATCAGAGTTTAGACTGGAATAACCCTGCCTTGAGCAGGACGCTGGACTAGATGACTTTTAGGTCACTTCCAGACTTACTTATCTATAATTTCCTTTCTTTGGACTTCATCCTATCTGTCACAAAACACTTATTTGTCTATTCTAGTACTGAGAAATACATCTGAGATTCTGTTCAACATACCCTGACACCAACTCAAGTTTAATATGCTCATTATTAAACTCTTCACCTTTCCTTCCAACTTCATGTCCTTTCTAAACTATTTATGTTGGTAACTGTATCATCTTAGACTTTCAGACTTACCTTTTGGTGCTTCATTATTTTTTCCTCCATGCTTAAGCAAACTTTTAAAATAAATACTAACTTTTTTTGTTATAGTTAATCCAAAAATGTCTGGCCATTTCCACTGTGAGATTGGGTGTTTCTGCTTCACTTAGGTCTCACCCTGACAACTGTAGGCCCACTTTCTCTCACATAGGGAACTTACATTGCTTACCAGAGTTCATCCACAATCCCAGATAAAAAAAAAAAAAAAAATGAATTGGTCTCTTGCTCAGAAATATAACCAAAAATTTGGGGCCTCTTAGTCTTCCCTTTACCTTGTGTATGAAACTTAAGCTTCCTTTCTCTCTCTCTCTCCCTCCCCTGCCTTATGAATGGCTATGCTCTAGTCCAGGGGTGGGCAAATTGGCCGATCCAGTCAGGAGCTGGACTCTATTTCCCAGCAGCCCCTGCCCGCATGGCTGGGGCCAATCTCCATGGGAGCTGCGCTGTGAATGCTCAAGGCTGGGATTGCCATGGAGACCAGCGCAGCTGTGCTGGCAGGGCATGAGGAAGAGCAGGGCAGGTGGCTGCTCTGGAGCTGGTAACTCTCACTGCGGGGGAAGCTTGCTCTGGAGCCAGGGTAGAATCATGATCTGTAGCCTGCACGTTCTGGGAAGGGGTGCACAGGCAGGGCATTGTGGCTCTGACCCTGCTCCAGACCAGGCTGTCACCACTACAAGCAGCTGGGGCAGAGCTGCGATCCGCTGACTGCTCATCCCTGCCTGGAACATGCAGGCTGCACATGGCAGCTCTGCTGGCTCCTTGCAGTGGTGACAGCCTCATCTGGAGCAGAGACAGAGCCATGATTCCCTGCCTGCACACCCCTGCCTGGAGTGTGCAGGCTACAGATTGTGGCTCTACCCTGGCTCAGGACCAAGCTGCCCCTGACACAAGATCCCAAAGGCTCTGGAGCAGCCCCCTGCTCTGCCCTACTGTTATAGCAAAACCTCCAGTTTTTCTTTTTATTTTAAAATGCATTCCCTCCCCTTCCCCAACCATTTCTGACTTTTTCTCTCCCTCTCTATTCTCTATAGATAAATATAAGTAAGCTAAGATGTAGGATAAGCTTTAACATTTTATTTTAGGTAGTAAGTTTTATTTTTCTCTCCCCTCTTTGCAAATAAGTTCCCTGCTATTTTGATATAGACAGCCACTGTTTTATAAGTGATAATTATTATGTTTGTACTACTTTTATGTAGCATGATTACTGTTTTAGGCCTATATATGTAAGTTAGCGTAAGTCATGTCAAGTTTCCATTTTGTATGTCAACCCTCCATCTTGTGTCCTCTGCCCGGGCATCCCCTGTGTTGTAACTGTGTGAGTTACATACCCCTCCCATGTGAATTGATTCCTGGATGAATGAGAGTGATTGGGAATGATTGAAATACAATGGTAGCAGGCCTCTACTGAATGGCCTGTAATGACCAGGCCATCACCTTGCATTGATAAATCCAGGAACCACGGACCTCACCCATGAACAGAGACAAGACCAGCATTTGAAAGACAAAAGACCCTGCAGAACCAGCAACTCTACCATTGTAACCCACCATTACAGACACCCAAAACTGCACATCCCTGCATGGAGCACACATGCTCAGTACGCCAGGGGCTGACCCTTGTGTGGGCATGCCTCCTGTCACTAGGGTCACACAAGGTCTGTCCCTATAAAAAGGGGCAGTGAAGACAGACCCAGTGGGATGCCCTCTCCATCTGGACCAGCACCATGCCACACCACCTATCCACCCAGAGGCCCTGCCGGCAACCCCCCTCTGGACAACACGTACTGGACAAGGACCCCTTTCCAGCCTGGATAGGTAGCTATCACCCCCTACCCCCACTTCAGCCAAGGACTTGGACTCTGCTTCTCTTCCCTACCTGGACTCCAACCCTTCCACTGAGTCTCTTTCTCCTGATGCCAGTGTGTGTGTGTGTGTGTGTGTGTGTGTGTGTAATAAAACTGTTATTTGGACCCCTAAGTTGGGTTTTGCTTTATTATGGTTTGGCCCTGCTCCAATCTCTGCTCCTCGCCCCTCTAACTTCTGTCTCATTTCTCCCTCTCCTGCTTCTGGCTCACTGCCACCTCCAACACCTGTCCTGAGCACCTCTCTGCCTCCAAACCCCCTATTTCTTTTCCACTGTCTTATCCCCACTGCCTTTTCCTTTTCCCCTGAGTAACCAGGTTTCTGCCTCAGTTTCTTTCCTGGCTGTCTCCTCCTTGCCACCACTTATCTCCCCCCCCCCCAGTATTTCAGCTGTCTGCCTAAGTTTCCAGCTCCAGTTTACCTTAAGTAAATGCAAGCCTCAGCTTCTTAGTCAGCTTCTCGGTAGTCCACCAGTTCCAATCTTGGTTCTGGCAACTTTCAGTCCCTACACTTTAACTGTCTCTCTCTCTCACCTGAACCTTCCACCAAGTATCCCAGGTACCCCAAGTACACACATACACACTGTACTATCCAAGTTAGGAACTTACCTGTGTGTATGTGTAGGTGGGTTGTATGTGTGTGAACTGGTGTGTGTGTGTGCGTGTGTGCGTGTGTGTATATGTCATTGTGTGCATGATATATGAATTAGTGATGTGGGTCTAATGTTTCGGGTGTATAGTGTATGTGCTTGAATTGGTGATAGGTATGCATGTGCCTAGGCTGGTTTGGATGTATATGTGCCAGAGCTGGTAGTGTGTGTGTGTGTATGCACCCAGTTGATTTGTGTGTTTGTATATGTGCAATTGTGTCACACCCTCCTGTCTAACAGCGCAGTATTGAGATCCTGAGAGTTGGTCTGACCCCACAGGGCAACACTGTGATCCCCGCCAGCATGGCTAGGGTTGGTCTCCACGGCAACCCCATCCTTGTGTTTTCATGCACAGCTTTGGCTGGTGTTTCCATGGAGACCAGACCCAGCCATGCACAGGGGTGGATGGGAAATGGAATCCACGGCCGACTGGATATGGCCCGCAGGCTGCACTTTGCCTGCCCTTGCTCTAGTCTCTTCTGTTGTTCAGATTACCACTTCACTCCATTCTGCTTTTGTTTCTATACCACTAGTGCTACTGAATCATTCTATTAATATTTCTGAAAACAGACTTTAGCAAACTTATGGAAAGGGTGGACAGGATTCCCTGCAAAGCAAGTCTGATGGAACAGAAGAATGGGAAGACAAAAATATCTGGCTAGACAAATGTATCTTCAATAAGCTAAAACTCCAAAAAAAAAAAAAGCCAAAAACAAAAACAACCCTCCTACAAAAAGTGGAAACTTGGTTATAGTACTAGGAAGAGTATAAGAGTATATTGCATGAGCATGCAGGGAAAAAGTTAGGGAGACCAAGAAACAATTTGAGATGCAGCTGGCAAGGGACATAAAAGGCCAAAAAAAGGAAAAAAGAAACCAAAGAAAAAAAGGGATTCTCCAAGTATGTCAAGAGGAAGAGGATGACCAAACAAACCATATGTCCCTTACAGAATGCAGAGGGCAATCTGGTTATGGATGATGCAAAAAACACTGAAGTATTTAATCCTTTTTTTTTACTTCATTCTTCAAAATAGGGTTAAGTACCAGATGACAAGTTCAGTTGGCAGCAAAGACAGGGAAAGAGACAAACAAACTAGTGTAATACAAGAACAGGTTAAGGATTCTTTAGAAAAACTAGAAACTTTCAGTCAGTAGGGCTGGATAGGATGCACCCTAGAAGGAAGAAAAGAATTGGTTGAGGTAATTTCAGAGCCATTAGCTATTTTCTTTGAGAACTCATGGAAATCAGGTAAAGTCCTGCATGATTGGAAAAGGGCAAATATAGTGCCCATCTTCAATAAAGGGAAAAAGGAGGATCTGAGGAATCACAGACCAGATCAGCCTGACCTCAATACCTAGACAGATCATGGAGCAGGTCCTCAAGGAATCTGTTGTGAAGCATCTAGAGGAAAACAAGGTGATCAGGAAGAGCTATCATGGATTCCCCTATGCCTGATCAATCTGATTTCTTTCTTTAATTTGGTGATTTACTTTGTGGATAGAATGAGAGTAGTGAATGTGATGCACCTTGAATTTAGCCTTTTGCAGACTTTTGACATAGTCTCCAACAGCATTCTCATTAAGAAACTAAGGAAATACAGAGTAATTTAAAGTGTTATGAGACAGATTTATAACTGGTTGGATCATCATGCTCAATGATTAGTTGCCAATGTCTCACTCTCTACTTAGGATGGGTTATGAAGTAAGATTCCCTGGAGATCTCTTCCTGGATCTGACATTACTTAACATCTTCATTAAAGATTTGGATTATGGGATCAAATGAACTGAGAGAAATTTGTGGATGGCAACAAGTTGGATTGAGTTGCAGATATTCAGAATGGTAATGCTAAGATCCAGACCAACCTGGACAGACTGGAAAAAGGTCTTTAGTCAACCAGCTGAAATTCAACAAGAACTAATGCAAAGTCTGTCACTTGAATGGAATAATTGCAAATACAAATACAGACTGAGGAATGATCTACTAGATTGCAGTACTGCAGAATGACCTGGGGGTTATAATTGACCATAAGCTGAATATGAGCCAAACACTGTGCTCTCATTCCAAAACAGCCAACAGGATACTGGGTTATATTAATGGAAGTGTCACTTGAAAATATAAAGTGATTCTTCTATTCTGTTCAGATCTTTATCCTGTGACCAGGAGCCAGCAAACAGGACAGCAAACAGGGGAAGCAGTTTGCAGGCCAGTTCATGGATAGTAGCATAGCCTACTACCACTCAATCACTCTCGGCCATGGTGGTGAATTGCCATACCCACAGGCATCCCAGAATCACTGTGATCTTCACCCAGACAGAGCCCGTGACCCTGAACTGCGAGGGCTGCCTGGCACGGCTGCTGGCAACTGAGCATAGGGGCACCCTCACTTGTGGGGTGTGCTCCCTGGTAGAGTCTCTGGTAGGCTGGGTGCCAGAACTTGAGGAGAAGATATGTCATTTGCATACCATCAGGGCCTACAAAGACTTCATTGATGACTACTGACAAACCCTTCTCCAGAAGGAATAAGAGAAAGAGAAGGAGATGGTGGCCATGATGGCTAACCAAGAAGACCCACCCAGAGTGACCTGGAAGATAGTCACTTCATGCTCCAGGAGACGCAGGGTTAGAGTGGCTCCTCCCCTGGCTCTGCACAACAGGTATGCTTCCCTCCCCACATATGATGAGGCTCTGATGGTGACACCAAAAGAGGAGGAAGGTAAGCAGCTTTCTGCCACTCCAAGAGGTGGAGAAAGGTGGTGGTTGTGGGAGACTCCCTCCTGCAGGGCACTGAGGGACGCATCTGCCATCTGGACCCCCTAGCCCATGAAGTCTGATGCCTCCCAGGGACTTGTATCCAAGATGTAGCAGAGAGGATCCCCAGGCTTGTCCGGTGCTCTGACTACTACCTCATGGTCTGAATGACAGCCAGCATGGATTCATCACAGGCAGGTCTTGCCTTACCAATTTCATTTCCTTCTATGACCAGGTAACTTGCCACCTAGACACGAGAGAGCAGAATATACCTTGACTTACAGATTGTATACCTTGACTTGTATACCTTGACTTACAGAAGGCCTTTGATCTAGTATCCCATTATGTTCTTGTGAGAAAATTGGAGGATTGTGGGCTTAACTCCAAGACAATTGGGTGGGTGAGAAACTGGATGCAGGATAGGACCCGGAGAGTCAGTGAATGGATCTGTCATCCTGGCAAGAAGTGGGCAGCAGTGTCTCACAGGGGTTGGTGCTCAGTTCACTACTTTTCAACATCTTTATTAACAATTTGGATGTGGGGGTGAAGAGCCCACTGGCCAAGTTCATGGACAACACCAAGTTATGGTGAAGCGTGGTCACCCTTGAAGACAGGCTACAGTTACAGGTGGACCTAGACAGGCTAGCAAGTTGGATGGATCAGAACATGATGAAGTTCATCTTTGAGAAATGTGAAGTGTTGCACCTCAGTATGAGGAACCCCAAACATACCTACAGGCTTGGCAGCACCAAACTGACTACCACCATGAATGAAAGGAACCTGTGGGTAATAATAGACCACAGTATGAATAGGAGCTGGCAGTGTGATGTTGTAGGCAGTAGGGCAAATAATTCTCTAGCATTCATCAATTGCTGCATCTTCAGCAAAACCAAGGAGGTGATTCTTCCATTCTACTCAGCACTGCTGAGACTGCAGCTGCAGTACTGCATCCAGTTCTGGGCACCATACTGGGCTGCGGCTGGCAGGGACAGTTCTCTGGTAGCTGCTGGAGAAGAAGCTCCTGCAGGAAAGAAAAGAAAGGCTCTGTGACATTTTGGCTGCCTGAGATGCTAGTGCTATTGTTCTGCTTACCTACCTGTTGTTATTTAAAGTGCTGGACCGGAGGAGGCTGTAGAGGAGGAGGCGGCCTCATTAGGGTACACTACCATGTTGTGTAGAAGCCCCAGTGCCGGTAAGGGCACAGCGACAGGGGCATAGAGAACCTAGCAACAGGGGCATAGAGAGCTTAGTGACAATAGAAGGTACAGTGAGACCAAGACCTCATTACAGAGATGATAATAATATACTATCTGCTAGGCATGGGGTGTGGTATAAGGCTTGGGGTGTCCCTTTGAGGCATCTACTACAGCAGGTCCCAGCAAGGGATTCAAGAGTCTACAGTTTAGTGGGGTTCATTAGGACCATGACTGAGCTGAAGCTTGAGGGCAGCCTCCCTATTATCTTTTCCAACAAGGAATGGCAGCAGGCAAGAAGAGAAGGCACCCACAGGGTGGAGCTGGCACAGTAGGGGTATCATAACCATTTCTAGGTACCCTACTCTGTGACAAAGTGAAGTTTCCCAGAAAACCTTGCACGTATCTCCTTGAAACTTAGCAGACTTCATGCCTCATCAGGGGCTACTATGCCTGCTGTTTTCACCCCACTGTGCCTTCATAGTTACAAGTGACACAAGTTTTGCTCTAAACAGTTTGAGGTGCAGTTTCCCAGAAACCCCTGCACCTATCTCCTTAAAAATTGACAGACTTTGTGGATTCAGCAGGGGCTAGTGTCCCTGCTGTTTTAATTCGAATCAGGAAAGAAATAAAGTTACAGGCATTTTGGTGATTCCCCATTATAGCCTATGAGCAAAATGTCAAAACACATTGAAACAGTGTAACAGTTTCAATGAAATGAAACGGAACAGTGCTTTGAAACAGCTAAACAAAACATTGTCCCTTCAAAATGGTGAAACGGAAGTTGAAATGAAATGTGCTGGTTTGCACAGCCCTGCCAGTTATCTTTCCTGCTTGGTGCAGGGGGCTGGATCTCATGATCTTCCTAGGTTCCTTCCAGCATTAAAATCTATGAAACTTGTGAGGTCTCACCTGGAGTCTTGTGTCCTGTTTTGGGCCCCACACTTCAAGAAGGATGTGGCTAGATTGGAAAGAGACCAGTGCAGGGTTACAAAAATTATTAGAAGCCTGAGAACCATGACTTGTATGGAAAGGCTGAAAGAACTGTAACAATTTAATCTGGAGAAGAAAAGACGGAGGTAACTGTCTTCAGAGAACTGAAGGATAAATACAGAGAGGATACAGAAGGGGTTGTCTCTGGCTTTAGGGGAAAATGGCCTCAAGCTATGGCAGGGGCAATTTAAATTGGTGATTAGGGAGAACTTGCTGACTAGGAAGTTGTAGAATCTTCATTGCTGGAAATTTTCAGGAGCAGTTTAGACAGATACTTGGCTCGTATGGTGAGTAAAGTATGATTCCTGCCTGTCATTTTTTTATCAGAGATTAGTGGGTTTTTTATCCCAGTTTACAAAAGTAAATATTTCACAAGCAAAACCAGGCACACAGATATCATATTCACAAAGTATTGGGAATCATGGCATCTGACATCTACAGAGGGTTCAGAGATGTGCAGAGTACACTTTGGTAAAAGACAAATGATTTTTTCCACTTTCAAAGTTTTGAAATGTAAATAAACTACTAATAAGGACCTGCAGGGACCTCAGTTGTGCTTTCACTTTTAAATGGGTACAGGCATTTTGGGATCCATTACAGCTGTATTCTTAAATTATACCTGTCTCTTGGTTCTAATGAAGTACAAACTTGCCCTTTAAATGGTTGCAGAAAGGTCTTGGGTAATCTATGCAATTTGGTAAACATTATAAAGTCACTTGATTAACAAGTATTAGGCTGTAGAGTACTCAGATGTTTTGTTCCATAATATTTTAACATTGTCCCAAGGAACCATCCTTTTATAAAAATTAAATATTATGATTTATGGAATTTATTATGTGTCTAAATACACTGATAGTGCCAAAAGAACATTCTGAATACAATATTTTAATATGATAGACCTGAACTGTGGGTCAAAGAAAACCTGAGGCTTTGGGATTTCCTTTTAACTTGGCTTTTGTATCATTAATTTTTTGTGAACTCCATCTTGGAGTCAGCAGGAATAATAGTTTCTATTTATAGAGATTTAAAGCTATTCGTGTGTGGAAAACTGGTTTGACCAGCAAGCTTTTAAGCCTACTGAGAACTTAATTCAAAATGTTAGGAAGCAAAAGAAATAAAAATAAATAAAAGTAAGCAGAAATTATAATCTATCTTCCTCATCAACCAGGGCATGTCTACATCCTCAACAGAGCATGCTACAGAGCACCACAGGGAAGCATGCTACATCCAAAACAGATGTCAGAGAGCTGCCTTAGTACAAAGCTGGGAATGTTCCAAATTTATTGGTGTGTTTCTAGTACCTCAGTAAGGATACATCACCTCTGTTTTGGGCATAAAAAGAGCAGGCACTGAATTGTTTTCTTTGGCTACCAATATATTTATCCTCATGATTTGCAAAATAGATCAAATAAATCCTCTATTCCTTATTTGGTCTTTATAAGATAAACAGGTAATAGTATAAGCAACAAGTTACCCAAGAAACTAAAAGTGGCCAGGGATGGATATAGTAGCATTTCAGCACTCCCTGGCATAATCCTTGCTGCTATGGATCTATCCTCAAAAAACCCAATTCATTTCTGGCAACCTCAACCCAACAAGACATTTTCAGATTAAAATTTAAAGAAATATTTAATGTTACAAAACAACCCATGTAGCCATAAATATTTGTTTTAAAGTAACAACAGTACGTACTTAGTGAGACCTGTCTGCTCATTTGCTATCTTCCTTGGTTTCTTTCTCTCACCCAGTGGTGATTTGGAGGTCTTACAGTCACCCATGAAGTCTTTGTGCTTGTAATACATGTACAGAGTAGATTGATATTTGTACAAGTATGTGACTGCTTGCTATTTGTTGCAATCAATAACATACATATATATATATATATATAAAACTGTGTCATATTTGCACTGTATCTAGCATAGTGTATGTTCTACTCTAGTTGTGTTGAGTACAGGACCTTGCCTTTTTTTAGAAGGAATTCTGTTTTAGCCCTCATTAACTCCACACAATGATATTGTTTGCTCAGAGGCATACAAGCCATCTGTGTTTTTAACATAGAGTTCTTAAATAGTCCCCAGACTGATTCTGTGCTTGTTAAGCATTTTCTGTGTTCACCTTTCAACCCACTGTTCACATTTTCATATTACTAGGTTCAAAACAGAAACAGCCAGCCCTGCACACCTAATTAAAAAGAATCAAGTATACTTCAACTTTTACAAAAGCTTATTTTATGATACCTTTGTGACATATAGGCAATGCATGCATTTTTGTTTTGTCTACCTGCCTAATAGCAGCACCTAGATCCTTTGAGATAGATATAGACACTAGATTTTAGGCAATCAAAGTTTGTAAATTAGGCTGGATGACCCTACCCCAAGTACTGTGAAGACAGCAGAAGGATTACCACTATTTTTGGTTTAGCCCTTAAAGGCTGGAATCTGAGGTATTCTGGTACCCAAATACTCAAGGATTTCAGTCCTGTGGCCCACCAAAATGTCTTGGGGATAGTGAGAAGATCCACTTCACATCCCATCACTGTAGAGGGAAATAGGCCCAGCTCAATGTAGAGGGTATAGCTGAGATATATTACCTTTCAAGTGCAGCTCTGTTTACTCAGTGGAACTGAGACTAAACTTTTGGCAATGAATGATGTGCAGATGTATTTCCTCTAACCTACTCCAAGTGTGGGACCCCTGCTTAACACCTTGGGACAGCTTGTAACCAACATTAAGGAAAAAAATGAACTCCTGAATGCCCACTTTGCTTTGGTATTTTACCGGACCAAGGGGAAAGTCAAGCGAGATAAGGCTCACAGGGGACATGCCAGAACTGACGGCCTCCCCACTATGGATACAGGGTGGGTACAATGCCAACTAGAAAAGCTAGACATTTATAAGTCAGCAGGACTGGATGAACTCCATCCGAGAGTGCTGAAGGAGCTAGCTGAGGTCATTGTGGAAACCCTGCCATAGCTCTTTCAGAATTCCTGAAGCACAGGGAAAATTCCTGAGGATTGGAAGAGGGCCAACATTGTGCCCATCTTCAAGAAGGGGAAGACGGAGGACCCGGACAATTATAGGCCAATCAGCCTAATCTCCATCCCAGGAAAAATCCTGGAAAAGCTCATTAAAGAACCTATGTGCGATATGCTCGCAGAAGGTAAGATTCTGAATGACAGCTAGCATGGCTTTGCCGTGGGTAGATCTTGTCTTACCAAGCTCATCTCCTTCTATGACCAGGTGTCTCACCACCTGGACATGGGAGACATGGTAGACGTTATATATCTAGACTTCCAAAAGGCTTTTGATCTAGTATCTCATGATATCCTTGTGGGAAAACTGGAAGATTGTGGGCTCAGCTGCTCGAAGGTTCAGTGCATGGGAAACTGGCTACAGGGTAGGACCCAGAGAGTTCCAATGAATGGATCTGTGTTGTCCTGGCACTAAGTGGCCAGTGGTGTCCCTCAGGGGTCTGTGCTTGGATCGGTGCTTTTCAACATTGTAATCTTCCGTGTCTCTCTCCTGGGCATCGCATATGTCGGTTCTTCTCAAAACTCGCCGTGGCTCTTTGGGCTGAACAGCTTGATTATTGGTGTGACTTTGGGTCAGTTCCCCAGGGGCCTCACCTGCCACATCTTTGATGATGATTATTTTTGGATCGGGAGGACGGTGTTTGGTCCCGCCTCCCCTGGTGCCTTTCCTTGGTCGTTCCCGCTGTTCCTCGTTTGTGGAGCTCCACTTCCCCTACACCCCGCCTAACGCCAACTGCGATGTTGTCATCTGTGTCATCAAGGTTGATGTCCTGAACCTTCTCAGTGCTTGGTCTCTTGGGATCTCATGGCTGCAGGCTAGTGGTGATGCTTCTGTCCTAAGTGTCTCCTACAGTCACCCTTCTCTCCACCTATATGGCGTCCAGCCTCAGCACCGTTCCATCCCCCGGAGCATCTCTTCCCTGGGTTTGGTACCTGCCGTCCATCAGCCATGTTGGGATCCTGATACTGCTGGGTCCTGCCAGACTCCAGTCTTTGCTGTGGCCTTCCTGAACTCACACTAACCCTGTAAGTAGATCCTCAGGCCCTCTCTGGCCCTGTATTCTGGTAGTGACCCCTTTTTTGGAGTACCCACCAGGTTCCCTTGCTGGGACCGCTTGAGAGCTCTGACTTCTCTGTGCCAGTTGTAGACTCCACTCTAGTCCCCATTTTTATCCCAGTCCCGGACATCTGGCTGACCAATCAGCCCCGGCACGTTCTTATAAAGCATGTCCATGCAGACACGAGAGCCATTCCCAGCTCCTCTCAGTTTGGTCACTTTTTTTCTTTCGGTCTTCTCTCCCAGGAGCTCTGCCAGCTGCGGTTTCACTTTCGCTGTGTTCGGCTTCCGGGGCGACATACACAGCCTCCCTGTCTTGTCTGGTAAGTCTTTTCCACAAACATCTATATCAATTATTTGGATGGGGGAGTGAAAAGCTCGCTGGCTAAGTTCAAGGATGACACCAAGTAATGAGGCAGCATGGTCATGTCAGAAGACAGATTGCAGATACAGGTGGACCTGGACAGGCTTGAGAGTTGGGCAGACTGGAACCAGATGAAGTTTAAGACTTCCAAGTGTAAGGTGCTCCATCTGAGGGCAAACAAACCTCAACATACATACAGGCTTGGTGGTTACAGCTTGACTTGCACCATGGCTGAAAAGGGACCTAGGGGTAATGATTGACCATTGCTTGAATATGAGCTGTTAGTACAAGGTAATGGTCAGCAGGGCAAATGACGTGCTGGCATGCATCAACCAATGCTTCTTGTATAAAAACTAATGAAGTGATACTCAGCTGTACTCAGCACTGGTGAGACTACAGTTGGAGTACTGCATCCAGTTCTGGGTGCCACACTTCAATAAGAACATGGAAAAACTTGAAAGGTCCCAGGAAAGAGCCACTCGTATGATCAGGGACTTGTAAGGCAAGCCACATGAGGAAAGGCCAAGGGATCTGGGCCTCTTTAACCTAAAGAAGAGAAGGTTGAGAGGGGACTTGATAGCGGCTTACCGCTATATCAGAGGAGTGCATCTGGAGATCAGTGAACAACTATCCACTAGGGCATCCCTGGGGAACACCGTGACCAATGGATACAAATTCCTAGAAGATTGCTTCAGACTTAATGCCAGGAAAAACTCCTTCACAGTCAGGGTTTTTCCAGACTGTGGAATAAACTACCTCCAGAGGTGGTCACCTAACCCCAGTTGACTTCCTGCCTAGAGCAGGGGGTGGGGCTGGACCCAATGATTTTTTTTAAGTTCCCTTCCAGCCCCTTACAACCTATGAAAATCTATGAAAACCTTTGGAAACTAGGCAAGAATCAGCAATGAGCTAATAACATGAAAAATGTATATTACTATTTGATCTGAAAACCATCTCCCATCTCCTCACATTTGTGATACAACCCATAAGTATGTGGATTACCAAGATTTACTGGCATGTGCATCTACAATAGTCTGACTGTACTTCAAACACCCAAATATACACTGTAATGAAACCTAAATTGGTGTAAATCATTATCTTTGCAGTTGGAATAGAAATGGTTGCGCATGGAAATGTCCATGTTGGTGTCAAAATTCATTATTTGCAAATCATGATCAAACTATGAATGATTGAGAATTATACGCTCAAGTCAAACAAGTAGCCAAAGTTCTTAAACAATCTATTTGGTTTAATCCAATAGGATTGAGGTTTATGTAGGCAAATGGCTATGCCTGGAAGGGTCCTATTGCAGGGCTGGGGCCTTAGTTAGTTATTAAAAAAGAGTGTTTTCCATTGAAGACTTGATGGATAAATAAAGTATTCCCTAGCTCCATTTGTAACCAAGAGTACTATGGCGTTCCATAATTTTAAATATGTATCACAGAAGATAAGGAGATCAGCCACAGAAGTGTGTTCTTCGGTCACCAATATGTTTATACTGGTAATCTGAAATAAACAGATAAAATAGCTAGTTCCTTTATTCCTTATTCTGCCTTCATAAAATAAGCTGGTAATAATATGAGCAACAAGGTACCTGAGACACTTGAAATGGATATGCATTAAAGCCTCAAAGCCAACAAACATCTCTAACTCTATTTTTTTTTAAGCAGTGTCAAACCTTATAATGGCAGTTATGTCTGTAATGTGCAGCTCCAACTGCAAATATTGCAACTGTAAGCTAGGGAAGCCTTTGAGGGTACCACTGGCAAGAAAGATGCGTCATATTTTTTGAAGGGGGTTTGTATGGTTTATTTTTCTGCAAAACCTTAGCTAATAGGCAAGGGATTAGGCTGTAATAAGTGGATCAATTTTGCCTTTCTGAAAGCTTGCCTTTCTCTGGATGATATCATTAATATCTTTAGTGCATGTATATGAAAAGAGGATTTCTTTGAGGCAGAAGTGAATTCTACAGGACACTATTGGAGCACTAAGAAAAAAAACTCCAGCAAAATATTAGAAATATAGCAGGGATAAATATAAAATTATACAGTTACTTAGCTAAGTTACTTCAGCCTCTTCTCATGGTCTCTTTGAATTATTGTCTAATTTACGGATGACATTAGCTTTCTGCAATGTTGGCAAAAAAAAAAAACACTTTCTACTGTAAAGTACTGAAACATCTAACTTTCTCCTGGGGGAAATATTTCCTCAGTTTTCTATTGAAGTAGCCGAAGTAATGGTCAAGAGTCATAATCTCAGAATAGGAAATAAACTTGTTTATACTTTCCTTGGTAATGATAAATGCTTAATCTGTATATAGTGACTTTATTCCTTTGTGACATAATAATAAATAATAATGCTTTTCTAGCTATACAGTTGCACTTTTCATTTGCAACTCCCAAAGGTGTTTTTAGAAGTTTTTGAGTATCATCCTCTACATTTATGAGAGAGAGGAAACTGTGATGCAGAGATTAAAGGGCTACCCTTTAGAGACACTGAGTTCCCACAACACCATCTGAAGCCAACGTGTATCAAGGGTGATCGACATTTTGAGTGGAAGGAGGGAGAATAATTTCTTCAAAATCACACATCTGAACTATATTCAGACAAAGACAAAACAGGAACTGGAGTCTATGTTTCTAGCACCTGGACCTTTTTAGCTTTGTTATTAATGTCATAACCCAAAGTTGTGATTTTTGTTTGTGTGCGCTTCGGCACCCCTAAATTATTTTTCCCCTCCAAATTATAGTTTCTTTGCATGGTGGAATTCTCTGCTGTGGAGGGGAGCTCCGGATGCAAAAGGCTTTCCCGCCGTTTTGTAGCTTCTTTGCAGGGTGCATTTCTTTGCTGCATACTAGTGATGCACGTTGCAAAGGAGTTCCCACCATTTGTATTTAGATTCGCGCCACATTATTGGCCGGTTCTAAATGTAGGCACACGTGGCAGCTAGCTATTGGCTTGCTAGCCGTACAAAAGGCTTGGGTAGCTTCCGCCCAAGTCGGAGAGAGAGGAAAACTGGAGGACTTTACGAACCCCAGGAGGAGGAAACTTCATGCTGTGTGAAGATCTCTAAGTGATGTGGACCCTTGCGGACCCAACGCGCCTCTCTTAAGCAGGCAATAGAGGCTTAATAACCAAACCCACGGAGCTTTAACAACTCCGGAGGGGGGAACAAAAGAACGAACCGCCTCTAGCCTCTCCCCGTCGCTGAGCGCAATCCTAGACGTATCCCTTTCCTGTAAACCCAATTTTCAAACCCACGGAGCTTAAACAACTCTGGGGCCTGGGAACCGGACGGCCCACGGAGCTTCGACAACTCCGTGGGAAAGAATTGCCGAACCCATGGAGTCTAAACAACTCCGTGGGAAAGAATTTGTCATGATCCTCCAACGAGGATTTAAGCGGAGCTGCACCTGGAAAGCTGTCCAGCCTACATCATTACCATCTTTGGGTGTAAGTAAATAATCTTTTGATCAACCACTACGCGTTTGTGACTAATTCTAGCTTGCCACCGGTTTTCTCCGACCCCGAGTGCCTGGGGTGCTGGCCACAGCCCGCGTGCGCAAAGACGGGCCGCAGATCGCCCCCCCCCCGACTCGCACTTGGCAGCGGGATCGGGGCCCGGCCCGCACAATTAGTACTTCACTTCAACTTTCACTGATTATCCTTGAGAAGTAACATAATGGCTAGGAACAGAAATTGCTCATAAACTGACATAAGTGATCGGAAACCAGTTCAAATCTGTAACATGACAGATGTTTAATGCACATAAACCACATCCAAAATGGCCAGAGCTGGTTTAAGATAAACCTGGAGGGATGTCACATTCACTGATTTAGGTTAAATTGATTTATTGAACTTCTGTCCCAGATCTCCTCCAGATTCAAGTTAACTCACAGTCCCCTGGCATCCTAGGATGCTATGCACTTCCCCTGCAGACTCCTCCACCCTCACCCTCCACAGGGTGGGTGGGCTGACCTTGACCCAAGCTGTTTGCTCCAGCCAAACAGGGAGGTGTACTGTAGTACCCCCTGGCTTCTGGCCTGGGCCACTGCAGGCATGTGGCTACATTTCCAGACTCAACAGTGAATATCTGTTCACTTTCTTATCAGTTTGATCTATGAAGCTCAGACCCACCTGCTAAGATTGAATTGATTCAGCTTTGGGCTTTTTGACTGTCTATACTTAGAGATGTATGTGAATATTTAACTCTGTTTAACTTTAGAAAAGGTTTCTTCTCCCAAGAGTAGTCTTAGAAACCTTCTCCTAAAGAGAAATTCCTAAGCTAGCTCCACTGAAAAACAATAGGACTTGTCTGATAAGTTGGTGCTTTCCAGTAAAAAGATAAGGGATTAATACAGTGCACTAGAGTAAATGCATTTAAAGTATGTTTTCCCCTCCATTTTTCAAACAGTTATCCAGTCGCTTGAAAAAAGTTCAAGTTGAAAAGTTTCAGGTTTTTTTCATTAAAAAAGTCAGGTCAGAACAATGTTTTTAAAAAAAAAAAATCCCACACCAGCTCTATTTACAAATGGAGATGGAGATTTGTTGCATACTGAGTCACTTTATCCATACCTTTCAGAATCTGTATCACAACTTCTGTCATCAATTACTTTCTAACCCTCTCCCCAAATCCTCAATGTTTTCCACTATCATTAATGAATTAGTCAGATTTCCTTTTTATAAGGGCTTGCACACTACGTATTTTGGCTTACATAATAGATGTCATGTTCATATCCTTTTTTGTCACACTAAGTTTGTATTAGGAGAAAAGAAATATATTCAGCCTGAACTGCCCAGTTTTACTTTGCTTCTTACAAAAAACAAAACAAAACAAAGTGATCTATTTGATTGGAATTATGGTAACATTAACATTTTCTAAGAATTTTTTTAGTCACCTAATATTTGCAAGTGTATACTTTTTAGACAATCCAGGTGCATTAAAAAAATAATTCAAATTAGAGGCACTCAACTAATGTTTGCTGTTTTTAAAAAGTACATCACAACCTAGCTTTGTTTTCAAGATAAGTGCCTATTTAGTCAGTTAAACTAAAATTGTGAAACTGTTTCTCAAAGCTTTGTCTGGTAAAGCACAAAAGTCTTTCACAAGGCTTAAACTTTCAGCAAATTAGTCTGGATAGCACTAACAAAGGAAAATGTAGCCAATGGCACAAATGTCAATCCTAAATCTCTTGCAAGTGAAATGTGTTTTTTAATGTTCTCAGAGGATGGAGAAGACCCTTATGCATAATACAGTACTGTCAGCTCTTGTGATATGGTCTCAGATTTTAGAGTCTGAAAGTTTAATAAAAAGCTCCTGGATTCATGTGATATTGTAAGTTTAATCTGTTACCAGATTTGCCCGTCGCTTTGAGGAGTGCCCATTTATTAGGGGTACATTTCTGGGGGTCTCTGTAATTCTGTCAATGTGCTGCTTGTGTTACTTGTATTTCTATATGGATCTTTCTCTCTCCCTTCTGCAAGTCCTCACCCCCAACGGAGCTATCTTGCAGGACGCAGTTTCAATGGGGCTGGGTTCCTCCAGCCACCGAATCAGTCAAACACACGTACGCACATACACACACAGATCCACAGGATACGCCTGAGCCAGGATGTGTTATTTAGCATTGACAGGCTAACAACTTTGTATGCCTTGAACTCAGTTCATCAGGGCAATAATAAAATGCAGTCAGACACAAGCACATGAGTTAACAGAGCACATCTGAGTCAGGCCGAACTGTTCAGCGTTGATAGGCTGACACCTTCATGTGCCTTGAACTCAGTTAATTAGGACAATAATAAATGCAGTTAGACACACATACACACACACAAACAGAGTATGTCTGAGCAAGCTAGGTCTGATCAGCACTTTCAGCTGATCCCCCCATGAGCCTCAAAACACAGCACGTCACAATATCTTGTCACAATAGTCCTAGTAGTAACCCCCTTGATGAGCAGACCCCGCTGTGGTTTTGGGCATTACAGGGATCTTTGGCTCAGGTAAAAGCAGCGTTGCTGCAGAGCAAATGGGGAGGTCAAGGGGAAGAAGGAGTAGGTGAGGTTCAGAGAGAAAGTACAGCAACCAGCTTGACCATAAAAGTTATTTATTGCCAGGTATATGAACTTATGATGATACCAGTAATAATAGCTGTACAAGAGAGAGACAAATAAACAGTTACAGTATTACATAGTTTCAATTTGGTTTTTGGGGAAGTCTAGCTCGAGTTTGATTAGCAAAAGTCAGGTTTAGAAAGCTGTACCTGGAGTAAGAGAATAAAAGTCAGGTTCCTGGAGGCAGAGAGAGAGAGAGAGAGTTGGGGTCTCACCACTCAGGGAAGCTTGAACCAGTTGAGGTTGCCAGGTGTTGTTGGAGCTGGAAGACAGGAAGAGTCCTCAGCATGATCCATGGAGAGATTCTAGCCAGAAAAAGAGTGGAACTGGTGCAGATTTGGATCCAAGCACCAGGACAGAAACTTGAGCTTGGGTAGGGGTTTTTGTAGAGAACTACCAGTGGCTCAAGGGAGAACAGTAGGTTTGCTTAGGTGTAAACAGTGACTCATATGCTGGATAATAGGAACCGATCACTCCTGGCCATGGATGGCATTACTCTGAGGGAGCTCACAACACAGACAGGCAGATTCAGTGTTTTGGATACCAATACAGGAATCATTACTAGAATTGTTCTGATAAATGCTGAGCTGGGTGTGTGTAGATGTGAGTTGATTAGCATTTGGAGCAAGGATTCCCCATCGTGCAGTGCTCCCCTGCTTCTCTGATCCCAGAATTCAGTACGGTCCTTGCCTTGGAATCTCTGTTCTCCACCCTGAATGCTAGTGAAGGTGCATGCCTGTTCCATCTCCCATTTAAATGAGTTGTCATCTGGTTCCATTTCAGATGCAAATGAGACCAGGG
Source organism: Alligator mississippiensis (assembly GCF_030867095.1). Taxonomy (NCBI): domain Eukaryota; kingdom Metazoa; phylum Chordata; order Crocodylia; family Alligatoridae; genus Alligator; species Alligator mississippiensis. Next base: position 168,850,469 of record NC_081826.1, on the reverse strand, counting down.
GAGTTGCTTCACTCTTATCACCCTTGTCTGGAAGGCTTTAGGTGCATCTCCCACTGCATCTTTTTGTCTTCTGTAAGTCCTTCCTCTAATTAGTTCCTGTTCAGGCAGAGGTGGGGAGGGGGAGAGTGCCTTGCAAGTCAGACAGGCTGCGTACTGTGCCAGGGTTCCCCAAGAACACAGAGGTGAGAGGTAACCAATCTTCCATTTAACAGTGTGTAAAGTTAGAAGCAGACATGTGTTCTGTACCCTTTGTGCAGCTATAAAAATGTTTATGGCAGCACAAGCCTAAAGCAGATAGGCTTACACATTCTTTGTCATGCCAAATATGCCCAAATCTGTGGTCTTGACAAAAGTCAGTAATAATTTGTGCTTCTTTATTGTGGTAGGTGTCTACTGGCTTTATAGTTAGAGAACACCAGCAGCCCAGAACTGCTCACTCACCAACTGACCTGGGTAGCCACTCTCTGGCTTTGACGGGCTCAGTCCTTCATGTCCCAGGAACGGAAGTGCAGGATTGGGCCCCTCAGGCCTGATTAACTTTCCCTACTTCCAGGGATGTGTTCTAGAGATTGCTGGGAGCACAATCTGCAGACTCAATGGGCAGGACAAGGAAGTGGGCCGGCTGTGTCAGGACACATCCCAGCAGAGCTGATCATTTGGCAACATCTAACTCTAGCCTAAATTTCTAGACCTTATGGCAGCAAAGGAAAACTTAAAAATATTTGAACTAAGGGTGTAAAAACCTGAAGGTAATTAAAAATGAATCCACTTTTTGTAAAAGCTTCAAAGTTTTAAATAAAATGAATGTTGTTTGGGAACCTTACTTACTATTCCAGTGTTTGGTTTTGGCAATACAGTAAACTGACATGCAAAGACAACTGAATGAAACTTTCAGTCTGGAAAACAAAACACAAAGACAATTCAGGAAACTGAAATTAATTAAGTGAAAAACAACACAAAAATCTTATGTCAGTCTAAAAGATATTGTTCTCTTCTTTTTTATCTTCTGCCACGGGAGTCACATCTTGCATTGTTGTTTTTGCTGGCTTTTTTATCACAAATACAAAATTGCAACTCATCTTATTCCTGAGCCCTGTTTGTACACAATCAGTATTTGACCTTTTCCTAATGGCCTGTATTTCCCTGTCTTGCCATTCCACATTAATTATTTTGGCTTTAAAAGACTGTGCTCATCTGTTTTCTAAACCCATGTAAAGCCTGCACTTCACAGAACAAAACAAACAAGCAAAAAGAAGCCATCAATAACTAACTTGAAGGAGCTTTAAACAACAGTAAAATGAAAACAAAACAAACAAAGAAAAGCATCTTGCTCATGTAGCTCCCTGCCCTTCTTGTTGGACCAGCAATTAACAATTTTGGAAACTCATCACAAAACAGCTGTTCTTCTAGTTTCTCTATTGTTTTCATATTTAGGAGTAAGTTCACTGCATAAAGGATACAGTTAGGACCTTTGCTTTACCAGATGGGAGAGGTTATTCTTACAGTTATCTCTCTCCTTCTGTTCACCATTAATTAACTTACTCAGCACTACTTAACTGACAACCTGAGATTCTTCTGCAGGAAGAAGCCCTATTAGAACCAGTGTAATATGCAGTAGTTAATAAGAAGATCTTGTGTTTACTAAAAGCTTCCAGAGAACATTCACTGTGGAACTCTTGACTTACATGAAAAACCTTCCTGTTCAGTTTATTCAAGCATAAAGTAAAAAGGAAAGAGTGTCTAGCTACTGAGCATGTGGTCCACATAAATAATAACCTCCTTGAAATTGATCATTAACTGGTTTGTTAGTTAATTCTCCTCAGCTGCTGCTGAAAGAGTTCAGCCATCTCTTGTAATCGAGTCATTGGCTGTGGCAATTATAAACGACTAGTTTCAAGAAGGCTGCCATTGCCACAAAAACCTCATTAATATTTTGAAAAAAAAATTGTGTCACTGTTACAGGGAGAAAGGTGTATAGCACATCTGACTTTGTTCTTTATATTCTGATGCAATTAGTAGACATCTGTAATAGAAAATTGGTCATATCTTGTTAACAGTTCATTGTACATCAGGAAAGAAGTCCATATTCTTTCATTTTGCAACAAAAGAATAAAGAAATATATTGACTAAGTAAGTAGTGTTTGAATACTGTCAAGATAGTGCAAAAATGTTTGGGGGTTTGGCTTTCCCTTACCCTCCCATACAGAGATTGCCATTTCTAATCCAAACTCTTATTAACAATATTCAGATCTGGTTCATTTTATTATTATTATTCTTTTTCCAAAAACAATTTCTAACTGTCTGTGCAGACTAAAATTAGGTCTATACATTGAATTTACTAGACCAAGCAGCTGAAACCACAGAGCGTTGTAGGCTGCTTCCTAAACCAGGAGCAGAGCTGTTATATTCATGTGGTTCATTGACACTCTAGGTGGGGAAAAGGGGGTGTGGGGAGCAGGGAGGGGGAAGAGAGAGAGAGAGACAGAGAAAAATAGTCTAACTGAGTAATGACTTCTTTTTTCAGTTGATGAGGTTCAAACTTACTTATAGGGAAAACAGACAGAGATTATGAAATAAGAAACTGAGGTCAGCAGAGCAAGCAATAAGGAGGGGAGATAAGAGAATACAGAATTTACTAATACAAGATATAGCTGACTTTGAGGTGACGGGATCTTGCCATAGAAATTGTACCCATAGAAGCCAGACTCAATCTATGTTTTGTAAATGAAAGATATGCTAGAAATAGTATTGTGAAACAGAAGTGGTGATTTAAGTTTCAAGCATTAATAAGTGCAGTCTTTGTTAGAAATAAACACAATAAAAATATATAGGAAGAACTCTAAATATTTTCAGCAAATTTTTCAAGAGCATCTAATTCCTTTTCATTGAAAGCCAAAAAGAACTGATCAATAAACTTATTGAGCGTGTCCACACATGTAAGCACATGGTCTTGCAACAGTTCAAATAGAAGTGGTGCAAATTTGAACCAGGGCTTTTTGCCTCAGCACACGTGCCTGGGCATGCACTTTGGTGTGGTGCAAGTTGTGCCACTTGGGACAAAATAACCCTGCCTGGCTCCTCCCAGATTTGCTAGATCACAGGGCCAGCACAGGTGCTGGCCGCAGCGGTGTAAAAAAGGTGCCCTGTCCTTGCCCCATCAGTACAAAAGCTGCCCTGGTAAGTAGCTTAGGGCTATTTGCTTTCAGAAGCTTCTGGGGCCCACTACCCCTTGTGCCAGCTGGACTGCTGAAGCAGCCCTGAGAGTTCCCTGCACCCTCTACCCACTGCAGCAGTCTGGCAGTGGAGGCTGCTGCCTAGCTGTGACTTGCTGTGCACCTGCCAGACCTGAATGGGGATTGCACAGCCAGTAGAGGCATCTGCCCCTCTGGGCCAGTTGCCAGCAGGATGTGGCTGCAGATTTGGCCTTTGTGCAGCACTATTGCCATGTGTGCTAGGGGTGTGCTGGACTATTCCCAGGGGGCGCCTCCAAAACATCCAAAACATTTCTGAAATGTTTTGGATGATTTTGTTTCATTTTGGAGATGTTTCAGAACCTTCCATTTCATTTTGGATTTGGTGTTTCAGGTGCCAAAACACCTCTGAAATGAAATATCTGCCAAAATTTCACACAGCCCTAATGTGTGCCCTTGCCTAGCCATCTGGCAGCTATCACCCAGAAGATGTTCCAGGTGTGGTGGCCTGCTGTGAACTGTGAAAGAATGTCCTCCTGGCCCCAACTGGGCACAAGGTCAGCCACCTCCAGCTGGATAGAAGGTGCAAGCTCTGAGCAGGCTCCTCTGCCTGAGTCCTGCCACTGGCTTCCCTAGCAGGAATTCTGGTGTTCCCTATTTGAAAAAGGAAAATCCCTGATTAAAAAATCCCCAAGTCACTCTGTAAAATACCCCCAAATCCATGTTCCTCCACAAATAAACAAAAGATAACTATATATAGAGAGAGAGAGTGAGAGAGAGATAGAGAGAGAGAGAGAGAAGTGATTAGCTGAGCAATGTTTTATTGACATATCTACAGTGTTAAAACAATTTGGAAGTCTACCAGTGCCTTGATTATCATAATAAAAATACTTCTAAATACCTATACTTTTTGCTGTTTGCCTTTGGTTTTCTTACCATAGAGCAGTTAGAGCTCCCCCTGACCCCTTCACTAACCAGGATGCGGGGACAGCTTCCCCTGCAGTCACAGATCCTGCAAGCATGTCTCATCCTGTCTGGCAGCTGAGCGTGCAGGGTGTGTGCTGTGGGGATGTGGGGTTTGCAGAAGGGGGTGGTAAGAGGGGTGGGAGGTGTGGGTGTCTGTGGAGGAATGTGGGGGCCATGGGTGGGTAGGTGTGGGTGGATCATGGGGGAACTGTGGGAGGGTCTGCTCAGGAGGGATGGGTCCCCTGCCCCCTGCAGGGTGCAGCCCCCCCCCCCACAGCTCATGGACTGCCCCCCCCACAGGGGCCACAGCGCCCCCCAACAGGGGCCATATGGCCCCTGCATAGGCTACCACCTCTGCCTGCAGGGCCCATGTGTCCCACCCCCCACTTGCTACCCCAGCCTCCTGAATTCCTGCCCCACCCAGCCCCATCCCTTGTCGGCTCCTGCAGCCCCCCTGATGGCTGCCTCACCTGGACCCATCCTCTGCTTGCACCCCCAGACTCCCAAATGCTGCCTTACCTAGGCCTATCCCCTGCTTACACTCCCAGACACCCAATTGCTGCCCCACATGGTCGCAGCCTCCCAGCACTTAAAAAAAAACAACCAAAAAAACCCCTGCACTCACCAGCAGTAGCAGCTGCCATTGTGGTCACTGGGGTGTCATGGCAGAGCCCCCCCCCCACACACACACAGCATGGGGCAATGAGGGGCAGTGGGGACTGGTCCTCTCCACCTGGCAGCCACACTGCCACTGCCCCATCTTGCAGGTGCGGCCGGGTTCTGCAGGGCTCTGTGCACTGTCAGACAGCTGGGGCCACTGCAGCTGTCACCCAGGGCCTGGCACTGCTCAGCCCAAGCAGCCCCAGCTTCCTGGAGCCATGCGGTGCCCTGCTGATCCAGCCTGAACCCCCACAATGGGGCAGTGACAGTGCAGGTGCCAGGCAGCTGGGGCCGGTCCCTGCTGCCCCCACTGCCCAGTACTGTGGCAGGGGGGCCCTGCCACAAGGCCTCAGTGACCCCAATGGCAGCGGCTACTGCCAATGAGTGTGGGGCACTTTTTTTGCTTTTTTAATTGCCAGGATATTGGGGCTGAATGGGGAAGCAATCAGTGGGGCTGTGGGAGGAGGCAGAAGATGGGGCCAGGCGGGGCAGTGATCATGGGGGATCAGGGAGTGGGTGGGGGGCAGGGCCAGTGGGAGTCACCTCCTCCTCCTTCTGCTAGGCAGCTGCTCCTGCTAGGTCCCCTCCTCCTCCTTCAGCTCCCCACTACTTACCAGCACAGAGCCTGTGTCCAGCTCTGTACAGCTGGCATGCTGCTTGTGTCCTCCACCAGAGCTTCTCTGTGGAAGATCTGAGCTTCTGGTTGATATTATTTTTGCCCAGGGTTTTTTGATTCCTGGATATGTAGGGGTCTAATTTTGCCCCTGCACTGCAAATTTGAACTTTTTTTTGTTCCCACATGTTCTTCTTGCAGTGTCTCAAAGGGCTTTGAGATGCTGCAAGGGGCAGGTGTGTGCTTCTCTGGATGCACCCATTTAGGCTCAGTGGTCTAGATTTTTTTGATAAAGTATTTATGTGTTTATCTCTATAAAAGTGAATGGATGTTAGGTACTTAACTACATTAAAAAATCTGGCTTTGTAGGAAATCCCAGTCTATAAATTATAGGTGCTTAAATACATTAAGAAATGTGCCTCTAAAGAAAATAAATTATATGTATAAACAATTATAAATGTATTAGTAGTGAAACTAAGAGGAAGGCTTTTGTGAAATGCACTACAGCCCAGAAATATAGAAAAAGGATTAAATTCAGTTTAATTTCACTAAAGAGGAGGAGTTAGATCACTTTTTAAATTCAGAGAAATTTCACATGGAATTAGACTGTCAGGTGATGACAAATAATGTTGCGGTTATGTAACTTGCCTGTTAGTCTCAGAAAGGAATTAAAATTGTCTCATCTTTTTAAGAAATTGATTGATTTCAGTGGAAGTGAATCTAAGAAGTCTTCTAATTCCCAGCTCCATGTACACTGACATTTGTATAGAATACTGGAGTTAATTAGATGGACTCCATGCAATATAGCAGTTTAGAAGAGAATGAGATTGCCTGTTATAAAGACTAAAAGAGGGTGTCATGTTCTACTTTGTACACATGTTTCACAAGTCTCAGGAGGATAAATCAACAAAGATTGTCATGCTGGTGAAATGCTATATACCTCATTAGCAACACCTAGCGATGAATGTTTGTTGTTCCTTGGATATAAAGATTTCTGGTTCTTTACTGACCTCCCTAATTCAGCCACTTGATTATTTACTGTCTGCATTGTTGCATTTTTCATTAACATATTTTTTATGCATAAAAAAAAAATCACCCAAGTATATAGCTAGAAAGAGCAGAAAGGAGGCTGCCAAAGTGAAAACCTAGGTACTTAATTGTTTTTTTCCATCATCTATGAAAAGCTGTTTTCAGAAAGAATGCATAGTTCCATAGAGGCTCTCATTCTACAACATGCAGAAGTGTAAGGTGTAGGGTCTGTGCCCTGGGTGACAGCAGTGACAGGGACAGTGGCAGCAGATGGATTGGCAGCAGCGGCAGCTTCCATTCCCATAACCACTAAGTCAGCAGCCAGGGCTGGTGCCCCAGTCACCCACATCTAAGTTGGCCTAATGACAGCCTGATTTTGGTGAAGTTAAAAACCACAAAAGAAAAGCCTGAATGGAGGTAGGTGTTGCACAGTTTCTTGAGTGCATCTTGTTAAATTGATTTTAATTTTGAGCTACTTTTAATTTAAATATTCTTCACTTCAATTTCTCCCTTCTCCTACTTCTGTGAGTCCAGATCAATTTATTCTGAATATCCAATGGTTTATACAGTGACTTTTTCTTAAAATCAAGGAAAAGTAGGGCTGGAAGGGACTGCCCAGTCCAACCAATTGCTCAAGGAAGGATCATCTCTGCCTATGCCATCTCAGCAAAGTTTCTGCCTAACCTGTTTGTAAAAAATATCCAAGCATAGAGATGCCATAACATCTCTGGGAAGTCTCTTTCAATGGTTAACCACCCTCACAGTGAGAAAACTCTTTCTAATATAAAAAATAAGCTTCCCTTGCCATAATTTAGTACTGTCACTCCTTGTCCTGTCTCTTGCAGTCAGAGAGAATAATCTATCACCATCGTCTTTATAATCATGCTTCACGTATTGGAAGACTGTTCTGAATATCCTCCTCAGTGTTCTTTTCTCCAGACTAAAGAATCCCATTTCTTCATACCTTTTCTCATATTTCTAAGTCACATTTCCTAGAACTTGAATCATTTTTGTTGCTTTCTCCTGAATTGTCTAACTTGCCCATACTTCTATAGTGCCCACATTTCTATAGTACCCAAGTTGTATAGTGCCCCAAACTAGATGTTGTTTTAGGGGTCAATCAGTCTAAGGATAAGATTCCATCCAGGAAGAGCACAGACCAACTGCAGATGCTTCTTCAGCCTGATGAAGGGTATTTGCGCCCAAAAGCTTGCAAAGAAGAATGTTTTTCCAACTATTTGAGTTGGTCTAATAAAATATATCAGATTTACCTGAAGAACCTTTTCTGCAAAACTTGACATAGTACTCCAGGTGGGGCCTCACCGCTGTCAAATAGAGCGATAACATTCTTTCCCTTGATTTGCTTATTCCCTTGATAGTGACACTCCTGTTAATACAACCCAGTATGATATTGGATCCTCTTTCCTTGGTCATCCTCTTTCTTCTGACTTGCTTCTGGAATGCTGTTTTGTTGCTTTTTCTGCCCCTTGCTGATTACATTTCAATTCATGTCTTGGCCCTCTTGATTTTATCCCTGCATGCTCATGTGATATATGTTAGGATCTTTTCTCCTGAATTTCTATTGAAAGGCCATTCTAGACCCCCAGTTCTCTGAAGGTTATAAACCTTCTCTTGTGTTCAAGGATAAATATATTCACTGCCAGGCTACTGCTTTTGTGTTTGGCCTGTTAGTCTACTTTTTCTCCCTCCCTCACATTATAGCACTATATCAGCAGACAGCAACCATACTATATCTCATCTATCTTGTTTGCCAGTCAAGAGGTAGCCATGTTCTTTGAATCCCCCCATGGTCTCACCATTCCACTGATCCTCCTAACAACCTCTCTCTATACTGGTTTCAGTTTGAAATTATCTTTCTTGGAATTGCCAGAATTGGAGAGAGTATTCTAAAATTTAGCACTATCTTGAATAATGGTATTAATATCTCCCTATCTCTACTGGAAACAACTCAGCTGATGCTCCCCAGTATCATGAGTACTTTTTCCATGGCAGAAACACATTGGTTGTTCATTATATACCAGGTCTTCCTTTTCTTTGGTCATTTCCAACTGATAAGCTCCAAGCTTATAGCAGAAGTTATTATTAGTCTCCCATGTGAACTTTCATTATTCCATTTCACCCTATTTTTATTACTTCAATCTGCAAATGATCCAGTTCTTCCTGTAGGGTATCCCTATTCTCCTTTCATAAACAATGCCTCCTTGTTTGTACCATCAAACTTTATCAGGGCATTAATTCGTGTTAAGACCATTAATGAAAATATTAAACAAGATGAGTCTTAAAACCATCCTTGAGGATTTACACTTAAAACCTCCTCTATCCTAATATTTTCCTTTTCAGCACAACTCATTGTTCCACCTTACCAGCCTATTCCTTACAGAACTAATTATTTGTACTAACCCCCTTTTGACAAAAAATTCTGTATATAACATTATATTAAATGATTCACTGAAGTCCAAACAGATTAGTATCACTTCAGTAGAATCTCTTTCGCCATCCTTCTCCTAAGTAAATATACTCCAAAAGGTTCTAATTTATTTTGGCTGACCTTGATTTTTTTTACATTCAGACACAATATTAACATGCACTACGTTACATACATGTTCCCAAATTTCTTATTTTATCAACCACAAAAGATTCAAATCACAAAAGGTCAAAAGCTCAAATGGAGTCCCAAGAGTCTTCTTTCCATGAGTGCCTCCTAGTCATCAAACTTCCACAACCTTCATAGCACCAATTGCTAATCAACTGGCTGAGCTTCCTTATGTTGTCATGCCATTGTCCTCCTTCTCTGAGGACCAGAAAAATTGCACTGCAGAGCACCTGAGCCTCCAGTTCTTTGAGCATCATTTCCTCATTTGGTGTAGTTGTTTTCCATCTATTCCAGAGAATCTCTGGCGGTGTCATTTTCCCAACACAGTGGACAAGCAGGAGATTATGCCTAGCTTTCCAACTTTTCAGCTTCAGGTCTTCATATCACAAAACTGTATCTTGCTCACAGTACACCCTTGTTCTCTGAATCTACCCTAATAACAGGGATATCAATTCTTAATTCAAAATCCACCCTGAAGTCAACGGGGCTATTCAATTGCTGAGCAATTGAGCATGTGCTTAGGTGGTTTTAGGGATCTATAACAGGTGAGGTGCCTGGGGTTGCTGTGCCCCTAGTGACTACCTCAATCCTGCCTGGTTCTTGCCCTTGTCTCCCAGGGTCCCCCAAACTGTTTCCTCACCTTCCACATCCTTTAAAATTGGATAAAGAAGGCTACCCTCAAAAGCTGGTGAGCCTAGAGGTGCTCTCATTGTCTCTCGGCCCTACTTGTCTTAAGTGCTAAATTCCTGGTCTCCTTCCACCCTTACAGCCAAATCAATGCCTCACAGATGTTACTCTGTACACTATTCTATCTCTTGTAGAGGCCTCAGTCTTCTTGTATTTAGCTGTCCTTTCCTCTGGCTGCAGACCTCCAGCCATGGCCCACTCATTTGGGCTCATCTCAGCCTCAGCCCCATCAGTTTTCTGTGTCTCTGGGACCCTGGCCCCTACATCTTCCACTCTGGGCCCTTGGTCCTTGATACCAAGCCAGGCTGCTTGCCTCTCCAGCCTTTATTCCTCTGGTTCTTAACCCCAACTAGGCTGCCTAATGCCAAGTGCCCTACCAGGCACCCCTCTGTGGCCTCCAGAAATCCACAATCTAGTCCTCTGGTATAAAGCCTATTTCAACACATAAATAAAAGTCTCTGCTTCATAACAGAAGACTCTATCCAGCTCTGGGTCATTAGCTCACTACAGGGCCCTCAGCTCCCTTTATATCCCTCTGGGAAGCTCCAAGGAACAACTCTGCTGGCCCATCTCCTTCAGACATCTCCATCAGATGCTCCTCATGGGCCAGACTGCCTGCTCTCACTCAGGGCCTGGGTTTATATGCCTGGAAGCTATGCCCCCTTTTTGGTCACATTCTCTAGCTATGCATAAGATTTTCCCTATCAATCAAAGGCCATACTGCCCTCCTACAGTTATGGCCCCACACAGCCACCTGAACCTGCTGCATCTTCTTAATGGGGCAGGAGCCTCTTGGTTCCTTGCTACAGTTCCCTTTTCTCCCCTTCTCTTAATCCCAACTAACAGGGTCTGGGTCCCCTGCTACAGAGTCATTATGTGATATTAGGGCAAATTTATGCTTCTGAATCCCACCTAATATCAGCATCTTACACGAGTGTTTCTGGAGTGTCCATTCTTGCCTTCTATTATAATATATATATATATATCAGACTAACCAGCTTGGTTAGATATGATTAAGAGATATGAAGGTAAATATAATAGTATAAAAGATACTTTAGACTGGTTAAACTTATTTTATTCCCTATATTTGAAACAAGAACTTTTAAATGGAGAAGAAGTTGTCCTTTAACTATGGCAGCATAGTTCAAGTGGCAAAACTTGCATAACCATGGTGTTATGTTACATTAAAAAGTTACCTCATGAGACAGGTCCTTGGGTAGGAATACACAAGCACAGATCCACCAAACTGTGTGTAACCAAGCTGATTTATAGCAGGTGAGGCTCTGACCACTATGAATAGCATGTTAAACCGAAAGACTGCATTTCATAATTGTACCTAATATTCAAGGAGCGTAGGGTTTTTGCAAATCCTTCTACTACAGATGGGACATTTCTGGAAGAAATATAGACTATGAGAGTGCAAGTGGCACTGCAGAAAATGTGGACAAACTTTCTGGCCCCAAAGTACCACGTTTCTATAAATCCTGTGATGGATATTTCCTTAGGTGGAGATCCTTAGCTGAATGGCTTTAGAGGCCTTGGCTGGGCCACCCCCAATTCAGCTGACAAAGGATGACAAAAACCCTCTAGATGAATTTCTAGTGTTAAACATAAGAAAAGGGGAGTGATTTCACATTAGCAATACTTTCTTATAGTGTTTTAGAAGTTTAAATATGATGTATTTGTGACAAACAAATCACAGGGTCAAATCCTTTGCTGGCATGAGACTAGAATGCTTTAGTGATCTGAATGGAGTTTTACCCATTTGTGCCTCTAGAGAATTTAGTTCAAGCTTTTAGCAGTGAGGCAAAACTGCAGGCACAACTAGAGTCTACTGTTAAAAAGCATCATTCTACCCTTTCAGTGAAAGATGTTTAGATCAATAGGTTAGGCTTTAATGACCTATAGCACAGAATATAGGGAGCAGTCCAAGTTCAAATTCTAGTCTGAAGTACAGTACAGACAATATTAATAAGATTAAGCAAAAATGAACTTCAGCTTCCACTGGAGGTAGTACTGACATCTATAATACAGAACAGTATTACATTTAACTATACATGGAGTTGCACAGCTCATTAGAGATCTTATAAAGTTCCTCTGGAAAGTTATACTCTTATTTTATTTTTCTAGCTTACTGGAGGCTAATTCCCATACTAGCACAATGGCTGGAACTTGCTAGGGTTTTGTCTATTTATTTATTTATATTTTAATATTAAATCTGCTGTGCAGCCATCTTTTTAAGAACTTCACATTTTATTTTAAAAAAATATTATGTAGCTGTTTTGCTGTGAAGATGGTTTTTTTTTTTCTAATATTGAAACAACAGAATTAAGTATAACAGCAAAGAGAACAGCAATGACATCAACACCAGTGTTTTATCAGGTTTCTGAATCTATTCCTCAGCAGAAGCATGGAAGATTTTTCTCCCCAAACAAACAGGTACCTACTATTACTTCTCCACCATGGTCTGGAAAGATATGGTAGTGAGGCCTGAAAGGAAAGCATTACATAATAAACTGACATAAATAAATTACACTCCATACTTCTATTTGAAAGAATAAAACATATCTTCTAGAAAAGAAAACCGATGCCAACTCTGTATATTTTTAGCTGAAAGCTTTTGAGCACCCAAACACCTATTGTCTTGAAGAAATGATTAGCTGATTTCTTGATTAACTGATACTAGTTCTGTCACTAGTAAAATGAGAGTTGACTATTAGCAGTTAGTGGGCACATCTACATGAGATGTTTCAAGTGCCATAGACTAATTCTACTACACATTAGTAAGGAGGGCAAAACCCATGCTTATGCACTAATTTAATCTACTGCGCAGTAGATTTAATCAGTAGCACAGATTATGGCACATTAAGTTAGTACCTGTCATTACAGGTACTAAACTTAATGCAACATAATTATAGCACATTAATGAGCATCTATAGATGCACCCATTTTGTTAAAAATTTTAAGTATCCACACAACACAGATCAATTAAAAAGAACCTCTTACACGTTATACATATTTTGCAAAGCATTTTTCTGCATTGACTAAGATTTTTTTTTAAGACTACTCAACATTGGTTTAATTCTTCTACTGAAGCCCACGATACAGCTTCCACTGACATCAGTATAACACAGACAAGACAATACCAAGTGAGATGAAATAAAAATAAAAGCAACTTTGAACTATACTTGCCATCCACTGAGTTACTTGTTTTTCCTTTGTTCCCTTCAAATTGAGAGCCATGCTCTCCTTGTCATGTTCCCCAAATTCATCTTTTTTTCAATATTATACAGCCACAATTAATTTAGTACAATTTGGGCTCCTATCTTCCATACCTTACTTGCTTAAAATTCCCAGTGTCTTCTAAAAGGAGTGCCTTTCTCATTACTAGATGCAGAGACTTATGCCCCAATTTTTCACACAATATATAACTAATACTTTGGAGGATCACCTCAGATCTATGTGTCAAAAGGAATAAAGTAAATAGAGGGGCAGAATAAACAGAGTTGTGGTTGGTAGTAAGTATAGTAGTAAATTTAGCTCAAATTAGGCCACTGAGGTATACTACAGGAAAATCAGATAAGAGGAAGGTAGAAACATTGCCATGGGCACTTATATTTTCAGTTAGAAAAATACATTAGGAAATGAAGGCAATCTTGCCCTCCATAAAACAAAAAGGAGCAATAGTGGCATAGAGGGACCTAATCCTGTTTTACAAAAATAGTTTAATATACATCAAATTGCAGCACGACCATACACTTGCATGCTTTACTGGGACAGATACAGACCACTACATTGTTTTGTATAGTTAAGTTCTTTGTAATTTAAGGGCATATATAGGAAATCTGGGACAAAGATGGGAATTAGACTCCTTCCAAATCCCAATTATATTGCCTTCATTACAGTGATCCTCTAGGTTCATGCTTCTTCTCTCTCTGTAATTATAAGACCTGGTGGGACTCCTCACACGACTGGAGCATAGCTATAGAGGGATGCACCCTACATAGAAGGGACTGGGTGGGGAAGAAAGATGGAAGCATTGCTCTCTATATAAAAGAGCAGTACACTTCCTTGGAGGCCAACATCAACTCCAAAAATGGACAGCTTGAAACCCTCTGTGTCAAGTTGTGGGGAGAGGGGGGAATGGGCGGCATGGGGAGACCGACCTATCTGTAGGTGTATACTACAGACCACCAAACCAGGGAGACAAAGTCGATCATGATGTGTTCATCATGTGCAATTTTAATCATCCAGACATCTCCTGGGAGGAACACTTGGCCAAGTTGGATTGGTCACAAGCCTTCCTGACCTGTGTGAGGAACTCTTCCTGACTCAGGAGGTGCATGAGCCAACCAGAGGCAATGACTAGACTTGGTCCTGGCCAAAGGAGACAACCTTGTGACCAACTTAAATATCGAGGGAAGTCTGGGCAACATCAACCATGAAACCATCATGTTCACTGTCCAACATAAGGCAGAAAAATTGGATAGCAGGATTGAAGTTTTGCACTTCAAAAATACAAATTTCAACAAGTTTAGGTCACTAGTAGGATGAGTTCTTTGGGATCAGGGACTGAAGGTGAAAGATGTGCACAAAGAGTGGTTGTTTCTTAAGGATACAATCCTTGAAGCACAATGGAGGTCCATTCCCAGAAGGGCTGGGAAGCCATCTTGGCTAAACAGGGAAATAACAGTCCTCTTAAAAAAGAAGAAAGAGGCTTATAATCAATGGAAGCTCAGGGCAGGGCCCCAAGGATGACTATTCCACAATGTCCCACATTTGCCGGGAATAGATAAGACAGGCTAAAGTGGCAACCGAACTTAGATTAGCAATGGGAATCAATGACAAAAAGAAGTCCTTCCCTAGGTACATAGGGAACAGGAGAAAACAAATGGAAGTGTGGGGCCATTACTCAACAACTCCGGAGAGCTGGTTACTGATACCCAGGTGAAAGCTGAACTCCTGAATTACTATTTCACTTTGGTCTTTCACCGGACCAAGGGGAAAACCCTGCCAGGTAGAGTAAAGCATGAGCATGGTAGGCATAATCACCTTGCTACTATTGCCATAGAATTGGTGTATAACCAATTAAGAAAATTTGACATATACAAGTCAGTGGGACTGGATGATCTTCATATGAGAGTGCTGAAGAAGCTGGCCAAAGTCATTGTGGGACCCCTGGCAAAACTCTTCCACAACTCATGGCACTCTGGAGAAGTGCCTGAGGACTGGAAGAGGGCTAATGCTATGCCCATTCACAATAAGGGCAGGAGGAAGGGCCCGGATAACTATGGACCAATCAGCCTAACTTCCATCCTAGGGAAAATCCTAGAAAACTTCTTCAAGGAATCTATATCAGATAAGTTTGCAGAAGGTAAGATTCTGAATAACAGCCAGCATGATTCCATTGCAGGCAGGTCTTGCCTTACCAACCTCATCTCCTTCTATGGTAACTCACCACCTTGACATGAGACAGGTTGACATTGTATATCTTGACTTCCAAAAGGCCTTTGATCTAGTATCCCACAATGTCCTTGTAAGAAAATTGGAGGGATTTGGGTTTAACTCTGATACAGTCAGGTGGGTGAGAGACTGGGTACAGGATAGGACCCAGAGAGTTATAGTGAACGGATCTGTGACATCCTGGCAAGAAGTAGGCAGTGGTGTCCTGCAGGGGTCAGTGCTCAGTCCTGTACTTTTCAACATCTTTATTAAGGATTTGGATGTGGGGGTGAAGAGCTCACTGGCCACATTCACAGACAACACCAAGTTATGGTGTGTGGTCACCCTTGAAGACAGGCTACAGATATAGGTGGACCTAGACAGGCTAGCAAGTTGGGCAGATTGGGATCTGATAAATTTCAGTGTTGAGAAGTGTAAAGTTCTCCACCTCAGGATAAGCAACCACCAACACACCTACAGGTGTGGTGGCACCAAACTGACTAGTACCATGAATGAAAGGAACCTGGGGGTAATAATAGACCATAGTATGAATATGAGCCATAGTGCAATGCTTTAGCCAGTAGGGCAAATAATATTGTGGCATGCATCAAGAGATACATCTCCAACAAAACCAAGGAGGTGATTCTTCCACTCTACTCAGCACTGGTGAGCCTGCAGTTGGAACTGCATCCATTTCTGGGCAACACATTTTAACAAGGATGTGGAGAAGCTTGAGATAGTCCAGAGAGGAGCTACATGTATGACCAGTATCTTAAAAGGCAAACCATAAGAGGAAAGGCTGAGGGATCTGGGACTCTTCAGCCTGAGGAAAAGAAGGCTGAGAGGGGACCTGGTAGCAGCTAACTGCTACACTAGGGGAGTACAGAAAGGGCTCCGTGAGCAACTGTTTACCAGGGCACCTGAGGGGAAAACCAGGAGTAATGGCCACAAGCTCCTGGAAGATCAATTGAGGCTCAACATTAGGAAAAACTTCTTCACAGTCAGGGTGTTCAGACTGTGGAATAAGCTCCCTCTAGAGGTAGTACAATCACCTACCCTGGCAATCTTCAAGAGGAGACTAGACAGTTACCCTGCTGGGGTCATCAGACCCCCAGTTATCTTTCCTGCTTTGTGCAGGGAGCTGGACCCAATGATCTTCTGAGGTCCCTTCTGGTCTTATAATCTATGAATCCAAGACCAAAAGGAGATTTTGGTGAATATTAACCACAACCCAGGCTGTAGAGGCTGAACAGCCATGTACTCTGCTGTATACTAGACTGTTGGATATAGACACTTTGCAGTCTGTTTACTGTTGCACTCTATTTTGTAATAAAATATGATTATAGCAAGATACATTTAGAAATATCTTCAAATGATACATCAATTTTCTGCTATGCCAGCTCACTTGAATCAATTCTTATTGGCAAGACTGTGTGAAAATAAATTCCACAACGGTTCAACAACAGGCCAAATAAAGCTCTCACACACATTCAGAAATTCTCTTAAGCCTTCTAGCTGATCTAGAAGTGTCATGTTGTTCAGCTAGGAGATAGGTTTTTCATGTGTGTCATAATACACATTTGGCAACATCACTTTTTCTTAGGCTTAAACTCTATTTTGTTTTTAATAGATTCATAGATGTTAGATGTTAGATTCATAGATGTTAGGGTCGGAAGGGACCTCGATAGATCATCGAGTCCGACCCCCTAATCTTACCTTTAAATAAGCCTTAACAAAAGGAACATTCTCATCTTTAAAGTTTATAACTATTGGATTTTAATTGTAGGCAGGCATGTTTTACTTCATTACATTAAAGGCATAAGGCAAATATTCTGGGTACTTATAGAATAGGGGTCAGCAACATTTTTGGGCAGAGTACCAAAAACACCCAGAAAACTTGTAAGATTAACTTGTAAGATGTTGGTGTATATCATTATATCAGTACTATTATATCAGTGCTAAGGGGATAATAATTGCTATAACAGAACACACCGATAGTCTATGTGATAAAGTACATTACTAATAGCCAATATGTGGAGGCTTCAATGGAAGACACAAAAATTCTATTGTTGATCACTACAGTAACACTATCCATTAGAGACAGTTCTTTAATGTTAATTTATGACCTAAGGAGAAAACACTACAGGTGAGATTTCAGAGCTACCTAAAAACAGATTATTTTAGAAGTAGGTGTTTTAAATGCTGATCTATAGGTATTGAGGGGCCTCAAACATTTTAAAGATGTGACCTCTGAGCTTGATCTTTGAACTGTTGAGTGAAAACGTGCACTAAAAGTTTCAGTATCATCATGTCCACCTCAAAAATTTATCACAATAAACTTGGAAGTTTTTGGATGCTCACTGTCACCTTGATCACTTTCTTCATTATGCTTTGTCCAAGGTTTTCTGCAACATCAGAAACATCACTAAACCAGAAAAACGTCCTATCTTCTACTGCCCTGTTCCACTTAAAACTAGGGCCTGCTACTAGGAATATCTAAAAATAAGCAATATTGTTTCATTCTCCAGGACTCATTGAAAAGAAAAAAAATAAGTTCTCTTAACTGCCCACTGAAGAGTCAGAATTCAGTCATAGCACATAAAGCAAATGATTTGAAAAGATCACCAGCACGGCAAAGGCCGCTATCATTTTTTTTTTTTTTAAATCAAGCTTAATCATTTTATGTGCTGAAAATATTTGGAAAATATATTGCCACGAAGTACGAGTTCAACCTATTTTAAGGTGGAAACTAGACCATAACACTGCAACAGTCTTACCATGATATTTGGAGGAAGTGATCGTAGTATCTGTTGGCAAAAGTTTGGCATCTTATGCCCACTTTTCTGCCATGACCAATGGCCAAATGCCACAAGGCACAATCCAGGCTTTAGAATCAGGTTTCAAAACAAGAACATTAGCTGTAGCACTGTCATATCCCAGAGAATCACCTGACAGTGCTATGCTGACTCATTTTAAGGTGCATATGGAATGCCTTTCTTAAACACTCACGTTTCTAGTCCTAGAATGCTGAAACTCTCTGTACCACTTCATGTAAGCATTTTCCACCACTCTTCCTCCTATATTTTGTTTTGAACTAATCAAGCAAAGAATAGTTAATAATATATCAGTAACATTATGATTATACTTGCAGGACTTAATTTATAGAAACATCCTGTCTTATATATCACAGACAAAATATATAGCTAAAGAAATCTCAGAGAGTCTCACAATAATATTTTCAAAATGACATATGACAGATAAGGACAAAAGGAGAAGAAAAAGGAATAAGCCAGGGAATAATAGACTGCTTCAGCCTTATTTCAGTACCTGGATGGTTACTAGAACAAAATTATAAAGCAATTATTTTAAAACATCTAGAGGAGAAAGGGGCGATCAATACCAGCCAACATTGTTATGGTGGATCCAAACTCACCTATAACTCAGCAATGTAATGCTACCAGAAATCAAAAGGAAAGCATTTTGCGTCTCAGTGAAAAAGGGCATTGTGTATGAGATGTCGGAGGTGACAGCATCGATCTACTTAGCACTAGTTAAATTCAGCCAGAGTTCTGTATTCAGTTCTAGGCATTACATTTTAAGAAGTATGTAAAGAACCTGGAAAGGGATTCAGAGGCAAGCAACAAAGATGATAAAAGGGTAGGAATGCATGCTGTACAAGGAAAGTTTGAAATAACTAGTTGTGTTTAATTTGGAGAAAACTACGTGAAGAAGAAATGAGATGTCAGTTTCCAAATATTTGGAAGTTTGCCATAAAGAAGATCATAGCTATTCTTCCCTGCCACAGCGGATAGGATATGAGATAATACTTTTAAACTTCAGCAAGGCAGGTTTAAATTAAATATCAGGCAAAACTTATAGCTGTAAGAAATGTAGAATGATGGGAAATTGCGGAATCTCCTTCAGGTAAATCTTTCAAGAAGTTCAGTAGGAATTTCTTAGGAATGATTAAGGAACTGTTGTTCCTAATGCTCTGATTTTATGAATTTATATTGCTCAGGGAGAATCACAAATCCACATTCTACCACCAAATACTGGTTTCGCCACTGATGCTGGATCTCTGATGAATCTGCAAGATATGCAGAAACTAATATCGCTGAATAGCTTGTCAAAGGCAAAAAGACCTACAGCAGCCCACACCCAGCGAGCAGATCTTTATCTGGTAACCAATCATGTTTGTATAATAAAGTACTACTCAACTTGAATAAAGGTAGGACACTCTGTGCCCCTATGAGTAGGGGTGGGACTGCAATACAAACTGCATGCATTACTAACTGTATTTTATCCTAGGTAAATGCAGACCAAATCAGTTACGACATGGGTAAGAGCTGGATGGACACAATAAAGCTTTGGTTTGTGCACTGTGATCAGAAGCAATTAACATATTGTGGAAGCATCTGTGCCTATCCCATGAGGCACATCTTAACATGTCTATGGGGCCTTTTACAGTCTCAGTTCTTTTACGAGTGGATGCTTGATTCTATAATCTTACCACTGGAACTGGGGTAAGGGCAAACACTTTCACCTGCCACAACTTGATCTTTTGTGTAATTTGGGAAGAGGTCTTATTCCCCATGGCTGCTGTCCTTAGCCAGCCCTGATGCTGTCTTCTGCGGCTCCGCCTCCCCTACACCCCACCTTTCACCAACCTTTGAGATCTCACCAAGATGTTGTGGGCACACAGGCTGTGCTTTCAGATCGTGTCTTCTGAGGTAAATAACATATATAAAGCAAAACAATATGGAACTCGAATATCACTCCAGGACTTAGTCCTACTTTACAGTCCTCTAGCCCAGAGTTGGACTGTCCTGGTCCTTGCCTTGCAGAGAATCCATTTGTATTTTAGGGCTCACTGCCAGAACCGTCCCCTGTGGGCCACTTTGGTCAGCTGTGCTCATGGTTCTTCATCTTCTTTTCTAGAGTCAGAGTCCCCAGTCAAGTACCAATCTTCTGTCCCCAAGCTGGACCAAGCTGGGGGTAAGTCATCTGGCTCCTCCGAGGCACCTTTGTGGGTTTTCTGCCAGCTAGCTGCTTTCCATCATTCACCCCTCCCAGGGCTTCTGGACCTCACTTCCAGTCCCCCGGTCCCTCCTGGTCAGGCTCCTTTTAATTATGGAGTCGGGTTCTGACTCTTTAAGTGTCAGCAGCACATACTTATAAAGTGTGACCATGCCAGCACTGGTATCTCCCCTATACTTATCTCTTTCCCTGGCACCGCTTTTCACTGCTGCACTGCCACCTTATGCTGACTCAGCAGGTAAAGTTATTCAATCTTGTCTTCTGCTCCGTTACAAATATGTTTGTTTTTCTTGAGCCTACAGGATGGCATGCCCAGTAACAGCAAGTAGATGCTGTTACGTAAAGTAGCTGAGAATTTCTCAGTAGCTCTTCTGATTCATTTTTTTTACTTATAGGCCCTTCCTTCCTCCTTCCCTTCCCTCCCTTCCCCCTCTTCCAACACCCATCCAAGTGCATCTAGGCTATATTGGGATGAGAAAGCATGTAGACAGAATATAGGTAGCCATATCACTGATTGAGAAAGGACTTTTTACTGTATACATGCATGGATAACCCTTACTAGCAGTCTCAATACCCCTACAGGAATAAAGTAGAATGGAAACATATAGGTCATATTACCTGCAAGTAAATGTACCTGTAATAAATTGCATATAGGTAAATTACAGCAGGTATACATAGACTTTGTTTATTTAGAATGGATGGATTTTACCTTTTTTGAAACTGCTGCAAATTCTAGTACAGGTACTACATAAACACACTTTTAAGCCGCATTTTTGTACCTACTATGTACCTAATATCATGGACAGTGCTAACTATGCATGATATTAGACCAGAGACAAAAAGCTCATGATTTACCATATAGCTTACTGAGCTGGGCCCCAGCACGGTCAAGTGTTTCAAACCATGGTGACCCCACAGCAAGACACTACTTAGTATATTATGTGTGTGCTCTAGATACCCCCATAAAGGATCCATGTTCTAATTAGCCCCCACTCATGACTGGGATTTGGGATCCTTCAAAAGTTTATATGCAGATTAGGCTCAGGGCAGCCTGGTTCAGATCCACCTCATGGAGGGCGGAGCCACACTAAACATATGCAACAAGCTGAGAGAAAGGGCAATAGAGGGATTCTAAGTGAACTGTTTGAGGCCCCATTTTGTGATGTTCACCACAAATTTAAAGTTGGTGAAGAAACGAGAATCATTGTTCATAGAAAAGAAAAGCACAGCTCAGCTGTGGGAGTGAAGAAGCAGACAAAATATAATCAATGTAGTGGCTTACCATGACCTTAAAAAAAAGTTGATATTGAAGGGGACCATGTGCATTGGGTCCTACTATATGTCTTGATCAGATGGGCTGCTACATTTCATAGATTTCATAGAGATTAGGGCTGGAAGGGACCTCAGAAGATCATTGAGTCCAGCCCCCTACCTGAGGGGCAGGAAGTCAGCAGGGATAATAGGATCCCAGCAAGATAAACATCCAAATGTCTCTTGAAAGCATTCAAAGTAGGTGCTTGAACCACTTGTGGCAGTCTATTCCAAACCTTGGGGGCTCAGACAGTAAAGAAGTTCTTCCTTATGTCTAGCCTGAAATAGTCATGGAGGAGTTTGTGACCATTTGACCTTGTCATCCCTTGGGGTGCTCTGGTGAACAGACATTCCCCCAGATCCTGGTGAACACCCCTAATAAACTTAGAGGTGGCCACCAGATCACCCCTGAGCCTGTGCTTTTCCAGGCTGAAGAGTTCCAGGGCTTTCAGCCTTGTATCATAGGTCTGTTTTCCTGACCTCTGATCATGTGTGTACCTCTCCTCCGCACTCTCTCAAGCTTCTCCACATCCTTTATGAATTGTGCAGCCCAAAACTGGATGCAGTACTCCAGCTGTAGTCTCACCAAGCCTGAGCACAATGGGAGTCTAATCAACTTTAGACTTTGTTTTCATTACTGAGCACGTGCTGCTTTTGGCAGCAGTTTAAAATTAGTCAGTGTATTTAATGAAGTTTCTTTATATGTGAATACAGGACAAGAGGCTTTTCCCCCCATGCTGATGCGGGGAAGAGGAGATACTCATTTTGTATTTAAGTAAATATGGTAATTACATGTAATTGTTTATTTTACTATAAAATTCGACCCATAATTGATTTCATTGTAAGCCAGTGTTACCACTTCCACTATTGTGTATCAAATGTTTTAGAAAAAAAGATTGAAAAAGAATTGCTGCACAAATAAAACCACTGAAAATGTATTCAGTCTCAATAGCAGCTTCTTTAATTAGTGTTATTTGCATCTCAGAATCCTCCTACAAACAGTGAATTTTTTAATAAGTCATAATCCTTATAATGTCACATTAACTAATCAGTGTGGTAAGGTTTGTTTTTCTGTCAGAATGACTGATTATAACTCTCACCAAAGTTGGCAAAAATCAATCAACATGACAGATGTACTATAGCAAAAACGTCACCATGATTTTTTGTTTACTATTTAATATTAAATATTACAATTTTGCAAGCGTACTCACTGCTCTTCACAGGATTTCATGTGTGAACAAAACTATAACAGGAAACCCCTGGTGTAAAGTAACTTTTAAAACATACTGTGAAAAAAACCTTTTAAATTATTCAGATGATACAAGTGAACAGAAGCCATTGAAAAAAATACAGGCAATGCACAGCCTAGACAGTAAATGAAAAGGGAAAATCTTTCAAGAAGAGTGGTTGCTCCTCAAGGGAGCGATCCTCAATGCACAAACTAAGTCTATTCCATCTCGGAGGAAAGGCAGCAAGAGGGCACAGCAGCTCCCCTGGCTCTCCAGGGACCTAGCAGACCTCCTGAGGCTAAAAAGAAAGGCCTACAAAGGATGGAGGATGGGAGTCACCTCCAAGGAGGATTATTCTGCACTGGTCTGGTCCTGTAGGGAGCAGACCAGGAAAGCCAAGGCTGCAACTGAACTCCAGCTAGCTTTGAGCATCAAGGACAATAAAAAGTCCTTTTTCAGATATGTGGGGAGCCGGAGGAAAAGCAGGGGCAACGTTGGACCCCTGCTGAACCAGATGGGGCAACTGACAACTGACGCCCAGGAAAAAGCCAACCTATTAAATAGGTACTTTGCGTCGGTCTTTCATCAGCCCCATGGGACGCCTGTGCCTGCTACAGGGCCAGGAAGTCCGGGTGAGGGTGATCCCCTGCCCTCCATTAATGCTGACTTTGTGAAGGAACATCTTGAGAAGCTGGATACCTTCAAGTCAGCCGGCCCTGACAATCTTCACCCCAGGGTACTCAAGGAGCTGGCGAGCATCATAGCCCAGCCTCTAGCGCAGATCTTTGAAAACTCTTGGCACTCTGGTGTAGTGCCCGAAGACTGGAAGAAGGCCAACGTGGTGCCTATCTTCAAGAAAGGGAGGAAAGTGGATCCGGCTAACTATAGGCCCATCAGCCTGACTTCTATCCCGGGGAAGATCTTAGAAAAGTTTATTAAGGAGGCCATCCTTAATGGACTGGCCGACGCCAACATCTTAAGGGATAGCCAGCACGGGTTTGTTGCGGGTAGGTCTTGCTTGACCAATCTCATTTCCTTCTACGACCAGGTGACCTATCACCTGGACAAGGGAGATGAGATTGATGTCATATATCTTGACTTCAAAAAAGCCTTTGATCTGGTGTCCCATGATCGTCTCTTGGAGAAACTGGCCAATTGTCGCCTTGGGTCCCCCACGATCCACTGGCTGGAAAATTGGCTCCGGGGTCGGACCCAGAGGGTAGTAATTGATGGAAGTCACTCATCGTGGTGTCCTGTGACCAGTGGGGTCCCCCAGGGCTCTGTCCTTGGACCCATACTGTTCAACATCTTCATTAACGATGTGGACACTGGAGTCAGAAGCGGACTGGCCAAGTTCGCTGATGACACCAAACTTTGGGGCAAAGCATCCACACCAGAAGACAGGCGGGTGATCCAGGCTGACCTGGACAGGCTCAGCAAGTGGGCGGATGAGAATCTGATGGTGTTCAACGCCGATAAATGCAAGGTTCTCCACCTTGGGAAGAAAAACCCGCAGCATCCTTATAGGCTCGGCAGTGCTATGTTGGTTAGCACTATGGAAGAAAGAGACTTGGGGGTCATCATTGACCACAAGATGAACATGAGCCTGCAATGCGATGCTGCGGCTAGTAAAGTGACCAAAACGCTGGCTTGCATCCATAGATGCTTCTCAAGCAAATCCCGGGACGTCATTCTCCCCCTGTACTCGGCCTTAGTGAGGCCGCAGCTGGAGTACTGCGTCCAGTTTTGGGCTCCACAATTCAAAAAGGATGTGGAGAAGCTTGAGAGAGTCCAGAGAAGAGCCACGCGCATGATCAGGGGTCAGGGAAGCAGACCCTACGATGACAGGCTGAGATCCCTGGGGCTCTTTAGCCTGGAAAAGCGCAGGCTCAGGGGTGATCTGATGGCCACCTACAAGTTTATCAGGGGTGATCACCAGTATCTGGGGGAACATTTGTTCACCAGAGCGCCCCAAGGGATGACGAGGACAAATGGTCACAAACTACTACAAGATCGTTTCAGGCTGGACATAAGGAAGAATTTCTTTACTGTCCGAGCCCCCAAGGTCTGGAACAGCCTGCCGCCGGAGGTTGTTCAAGCGCCTTCATTGAACACCTTCAAGATGAAACTGGATGCTTATCTTGCTGGGATCCTATGACCCCAACTGACGTCCTGCCCTTTGGGCGGGGGGCTGGACTCGATGATCTTCCGAGGTCCCTTCCAGCCCTAATGTCTATGAAATCTATGAAATCTAAAGTATGGGGTTGGGGGGAGAGGGAGAAGAAGTGGGGAGGAGGCAGGGAAAGGGAAGCCACTTAATCCTGCTACACTAACATATTATAAGGGGGGGGGAAAAACCTTGGTCTACCTTGAAGTAGTGACAGCCTGTAATATAGCAGTGTTTCACTTCTGCAGTATAATTTTATGTTTTCTTCTGATGTGAAATCACTTGGCAGAGCATTGTAGAAAGAGATAGAGAGGCTCCTGAGACAAGAGAACAAATGAAAGATTTGATGACTCAGTGAGAGCTACTGCATTCATGTTAATTTATACCCCAGTGTGAAGGATCTTGGCAAGGACAGAAACTTTGCTTTAAAAAAAAAATAAAAAAATTAAGCAACATTAGGATGCTTGTTTGACAAAAGCCAAAACATACCCCTCCTTCCTGTTTCAGCACTGATGCTTGAATAGAAAGAAGTGAGCTAAGCAGTTTGGAAGGCATTCAGGAACTCCCAAAGATGTATATACTTGGTGACTTGTATTCATCCCTCACCACCATCACTTATGTTCACCGGTTAAATAGTTCAGAGTGTCCATCTGAACTTCCAGAGAGATGGAATTTAGCTTATCTAAAATTTTATCTTGTAGAGCTGCTCACTGACTTTTCAACACCTCTGGTAGAAAATGCATATGCAAGCCTAGGTGAAACGGTGACTCACAAAACTATGAAGACCAAGTAATTTCTGGGAGAATTAGATGTAATTGTATTTAATGACCAAATATTACACCTGCCTACACTCACCTAATGCTTTGCTTAAATGTCATTGAGTTTATGAGGCCATTACCAAGTTTAAGCAAGTTGATGGTTTACTTAACAATGACAGTAACAACAAAGGTGCACCGTACCTTCTCTTTTGATGAACTGACTCTTGAGTATTCATGCAGTGAGACCCTGGGATTAAAAGATACATACAGGAAAGGCACCAGAGCTGCAGATCAAAGATTTCCTTCTGCTTTTACGAACAGAGAGGATCACCTGTACAGCTTCCTAGCATGGGCATAATTTGCCAAACTATTGCTATCTGTTCTTTCCTTACCTGTAATATGGTAAGGAAAGAACTGGACTTCCATTAGCTTCTGCTAATGCATTTTCCATATTTTTCTTGAACTTCAACTAAAACAGCTTATTTTTTCAAATGACAGGTGTTGAGATATTTCTCTTCCCCCTGCCCAGTCCTGCCCTCTGCCCACCACCCCCCCCCCCCCCCCCCCCCGCAAATCCCCCCACCTCCCTCCCTCTCTCTCTGTCTCTCTCATTTGTTCTCTGGTATTTTACCAGGATTCAGACCTTGGAAATTGGAAACCAGATATTTGTTGTGATTTCGTGTCTAATTTTAACCAACTTTATTATTTGAGGCTGACAACAGAAAGAAGTAGGAGTAGGGCATTACCACCTAGCCTTTTCTTTCCTGCCACTCTAAAATTAAGTGTTATCCAGAGTACTCTCAAAACATAAATAATTAACTGCACATTAGTCCCTTAACTTAGAAGCTTTAATCTTTCAGTAGCTGAATTATTGCCAATGCCAGTTTACCACAGTCTGCTACTACATGATGTATGGAGAAATACATCATGTTTTATCAGACTAAGGGAGACAGCTTTCTATATATGTGATCCTAATTATACTTAACTCATTTATGGTTCCTGTACAAATTAGTCTGTACTTGATTTAAGTTGCCTGATGCAAATCAAGCTCCCCTATCCTTGCTTATTAGATTTTAATCATTTACATGTTTACTTTGTCTGAAACTCATGCTAAAATGTTATTTAGTTAGAAGCAGCTTCTTGTTTTTTTATCCCTTCACTTCAGACTTGATTATTCCCCCACCTACTTTCTTCAATTCATATTACTTTGTCATTATGCTCATTAACACATTGTCAGAATTGAGAAGTTGTTAGAATGCAAGTGTGTGTTAATCAAAGAGCTCCAACGAAATATTAGGCCAAATTAAGTTAATTTTACTTGGGAAAATTTGAGTAAAAGCATCTACAAGAGTAAAACAGTACTCAGCAAAAGGAAAGGGCATAATCAAACCCATGGAAGGCAGTCACTGACATCTTTACCCCACTGAAGTTACTAGAGGTTTTGCTACTGGATGGAATCAGATTTTTTTCCAATAAAATCCTCACGTGAACCTTATTTTATTCCAAGTATTCTTTTTTCAGCTGGTGCTTTGAGGCCAATCTAGGGAACTGTCTTTGCCATATCAAAGCCAAAGGGGAGAATATTTTTCATTTTTTTAACAATGTTTTTAAACTGGATCTAGTAGCTGTAACTTGTGCTCTTGTTTAGAGATGCTTTAAAGTCAATATTTAAAAAACTCTGACACTTGGTCCCAAGTGATTAGTTATTGTTTAATCTGTTTTTCTTCCTTTATCATACATTCTTGTCCTCTATTTAGTCACATCATGCCTGAGCCAACTTACACGTAAGTCAATGGCATCTTCTCTGAATAGTTTGACATGACAGTGGATCACATTCATACTATATCAGGTGGTGTCCTAACAATTATAATCTGCTGCTCTAGTTTTAATAATGAATTAGAAGACTAGATTCCATTTTTTTTGTGTGGGTAGTACTATTTTGTCTCCTCCTCATAGGCTATACAAACTTTTTTGAGGACAAGGTTTTTAAATTGCAACTTTAAATGGGTCTCTGACAAGCCTGAATCCACTTGGGAAACTGAATTTAAAGCCAGATTCTATTTTTATTCCAACACTTTTTGAAGGGTGTGGCTGGCTTAACTTGGCCATTGAATATAATGATTTCTGAAATTAAGCCACTTTAGCAATAGTAATGGAGCAGACACACCGTTGTTTGGATTTGGCATTCCAACACCTCACCTCAGGTCTCACAAGGGCAGGCATAACAGAGAAGGAGATTTGTAAACTATGCACTATGTTCACATTTGAGGTGAAAAAGTGTAATAGTATGGACAGGTGGGCAATTATGGATCAAACTGGAAAATAAGGGAAAAGAGATCACCTTTTCCTTGCTTCTGCAAAACAGCTAGCTAGAATCCCATGGGGGATCAGATCCCTGTCCTATACTAGTTTCTGTGAGGGCACTATAAGTCAGACCCAGAAATGGACCAGAAGCACTTACAGTCCACTTCTGGGTCCGCCATGGAGCGCATGGGGGACTGGTACCTCCTGGGTTTGAGGGACCCCCCCCTCCACATTCCTGTGTGACACTCCATCTGCCCCACCATCGCAATGTTCACAAGCCATGCTTGGTAACTTTAGGTATGTAGAAACATTTAAAACTATGTCTATGGCCAAATCACTGATTCTCTGAATTGGCATTGAATCTTCAGATTCAGATTTGGCCAAATCAAATCAGGACAGTGATCCAAATCAATTAATCGAATCACTGTCCCCCAATTCAGGCTGAATCCGAATCAAATA
The DNA here is from genome assembly GCF_030867095.1 of Alligator mississippiensis. Lineage (NCBI taxonomy): Eukaryota > Metazoa > Chordata > Crocodylia > Alligatoridae > Alligator > Alligator mississippiensis. The sequence goes on along the minus strand of NC_081826.1, from coordinate 168,822,002 downwards.
TGGTCCTGCACACACCTACTATTCAGTCCTGCCAAATTGAAAGTATTTAGCTTCTCTAAAGAACTCCTAACTTGTTGTTGTTGTTGTTGTTATTATTATTATTATTATTACACTAAGTTGTTTGTCTCCTCTCCTGTCTACTGCCAACTGAGCTCATCACCTGGTACTTCACCCTATTTTGAAAAGTGAACTAAAAAAGGCATTCAATACTTCAGCCTTCTCTGTATCATCCATAACTACACTGTCTTTTGCATTTCATATGGAATACATGGTTTCTTTGGTCTTCCTCTTCCTTTTGACAAAGTTGGAGAATCCCTTTTTATTGGTTTTTTTTATATCCCTTGCCAGTTGCACCTCACATTGTGCCTGGATTTTCCTAATAATCTCCTTGTACACTCATACTACACTCTTATTCTCTTCCTTAATACTATGACCAAGTTTATACTGTTTGTAGGATTTCTTTTTAACTTTCAGGTCATTAAAGAAATTTTTGTCATGTCAGGATGGTCTCCTGTTGCACTTTCCTTTCTTCCTTTGCATCAGGATAGTTGCTTCAGTTCCTTAGTAAAGTGACCTTAAGTACAACTGGCTCTCCTGGACTCTTTTTTCCTCATCAGACTTGCCTCTCAGGAGGATCCTGCTCACCAGTTCCCTGATGTTATTAAAGTCTTCTTTTCTGAAATCCAGTTGTTTTCTTTTGCTTGCTCTCCTTCCTCCCCTTAGGATCTTCAACACTGTCATTTCACGATATTTCAAGATGAAATTTCAAATAAAAAAAGTGTTCTAGTATTGGGTTGGGTTTTTTTTACTGTAGATTATTCCTCTCTCCTGATCAGCAAGAAGGAAATAAATTAAACTTCATAAAAGTGCAAATTGAGGGCTATCAATCCTTAGTGTATCATGACAATAGCACAATATTTACAGTTTAGTGGGAAACTAACTATGATCAATGCTGTCAGGAGTTATCTGATTTGCCATTCCCAGATATTGGGGCTAGATTGAAAATGGAGCTAGATCGCTGATGCCAATTGCTAATATTTTGTCACATCCAGAGATCAAAGTGACAGCCTCTTATAGAGTTTTGTGAGCAGTCCTCTCCCTCACACCCCAGAGTCCTTCTCCATTAAAGTTTAAGAGAAGGACTGCCATGACCAGTTATTTCCATCTGTGCCAGATATGTATATAACGTTATCATTCAGCTTTCGAACTGCATGATGTACAAGTTGGAGATAAAGCAATCAAGCCTAAAAGGCTCAACATTTTACTCTCTTTCATCTTGGTACTTTCTTAAACATTGTCAGTGTATTACAGAATTACCTCATAGTCATAACACTGAAGTTCAGTCAATTCAATCAACAACTTGATCACATATCAATTATGCAAGTCCACAAGGAGAGAGATTTGTATACCTAATTTTGCATATATATTTTAAAATATAAAAATAACATGTTCATAGTTAAGATTAAGTAGTTCATAGTTAACAACTGCAATGAGACTGTGTTCATAAACAACAAATACTCCTTCACGTGACATTAATTTAATTTTTAATTTACCTCCTCCGTTTTGACAGCAGAACACTTTTCTTCCCCAAAATAAATCACATGCAAATGCTTATTCACTAATAAGAGATGAGCTTAGCACAGCCATGTCTAATGAAAAATGGTCAAGTTGCTAAACAGAAATGGATAAAGATGGAAAGGAAAAAGGTGAGGCAGGCAGGAGGAAGATGCATGTTATGATGGCCACTCAAGAATTTGTTAAACTATGTAGTTTAACGAGGTATTTTTATATTACTATCAAGACTTGGGACATCAAATAATCCTGGTTTCAGGTCAGTTCTATAGTATCCTACAATTTCAGTTTCTTGGGCTTTCTATTCATCTCTCAGAGCCAACTGGATAGACTTCTTATCCCAGAAAAAAAATAAATCTCAACATGAGAGAGGTTGTACTGACTCCAGCAATTTAGAGCTCAGATCAGAAAAATACATAGCCTTTATGCTTTCTTCTACAATGGATGGTCAAAATGCAAGTTGCTTTTTCTAAAATCAAAACTAAAGAATAAGAAGCAAGAATTTTGGCCACTCAGACAATTGTTGACTTCTTTTTATTAGCTGAAAGAACTTTAATATCAAATATAGTTATGGTTTTCAAGAAAGCAATAGTAAGTAAACAGGTCTATAAGTAAACATGTCTCTGTTCACTCCATCATTCCTTAACTTATATAGAAGAGCTACAACACACCTCTGTACTTGCTCATCTTTAGTTTCTCCCTCATATCCTTCCCAGAGTATTCTCCCAGCTCTGTTTATCAGAAACCGGTGCTACTCTTTGACCCTAGTTATTATAGATTTTTCAAAGACAATAATGTCCTCATTTAAACACTTTCCAAATGAGAGGCCTCTTAAATTTCACAGAAATCCTGCTTCTTAAATACAGGGCATGTGTATGGTGGCAGCTGGAGAATAGAGAAGGGACTCAAGCACAGATTAATTGGGACTCAGATTCATTGTAAACCCAACATGAACCATAGCACACTTTTATCAGAAAGCCACATGCAATACAAGTGACATTTGTTAGTTCAATGCACAGCTTTTCTGTAGAACAGATGAGACTGAAAGCAGTGTGGTGCATAGGTATTCTTGGTCTAGTGTTGCTAATTCTGACTTTACTATGAGTCTTGAAAAAAACCTGGAGTTTTCTCCTAAGGCCCCAGGGCCCAGATTCATGTAATAACATGGGAATCTCAGCCTACATTAAAAAAAAAACAAAGAAAGTTCGTAGTCGACACATTTGCAAAAAAAAAAAAAAAAAAGCTTGAAAAATGTGACTTGATGTGCGTATCCAAAAGACTCAGAAACCCAACAGCAAATAAAGAGAACAAAAAGTTATTTAAAAAGAAAAACCATTGCTTGGAATTAGTAGTTAGTCACTACACTTGCAAAAATTATTTGGTCTGTCTTCCTTTTAAAATTCATCCTGACTTATCTTGAGGTTGTTGTATAATTAATGTGATGGGGTAATTACATATTATACTGAAATGGAATGGTAAGAGATAATCAGTGTGCAGGGTGCTATAATAAACATCAGACTTCCCTCAATTAAACAGATCTATGAATTTTGATTGACTGTGGCAATCTGATTTGCATAATCATTACTGTTATTTCTCAATAACCAGACATATTCCTCTCTTATCATGCACTAGTAGCAATTGTCAGGTGAAGAAAATAGAGCGTCTTTTGTTCAAAGTTCATTATTTCTTAAAATCTGCACAGCCTCTACGTGGTTGTACTTACTTTGACTACCACGATGCTTCTACACTTATTGATTCATAGATTCAGAATGCTACAGCTATGTGACAGATACCTTTGGGTAAGGATGAAGAGCTGCTAAGTACATATGTAACACAGGAAAAGCCAGAAAGAAAAAAAAAATCAGCTTTAAACTTCCCAATATACAATTCATTAAAAACCTTTAACACCACATACTTTTGGCATGTTTACTTGACGTTGTTACATTCTCCTTCTGTTATAGTCATCATTTTGTAATTGGATTGCCCAACAGCCAACATATTTCTGTGCCTTCACAGAGTCTCAACATTTCATTGAACTTTGCATATCTGGCAATAAAGGTCTAATCATAAAATCAGAATCTGTACCTTTTCCCTCTTTTACTATATTCTGAAATATGTGTATTTCCAAGATGATCCTGAAACCACTGCAAAGAAACAAGCACGTCCCACTGACCACTGTTCTACTAATGGCAATTTCTAAACAGTCTTGTGTTGTCTTCTAGACACATGCCCAGGATGCACTTAGAATTTCAGTTCTGAGCTTGTTTAGCACAGCTATAACAACGAACATGTGACATATTTGCAGTCATTCAACTGTTTTTAATAAAATGCATTATCTCCGTACCTATGACACATTTTCTTCCACGCACTCTACAACAGATAATGGGAGCCAATGAATTGTGAGGAAAGAAGGAGAGTGGGGGGGTGGGGATGACATAGAGAGACAGACAGACAAATACCAAAGAAAAGGGATGAAATAAACCAGATGAAACCCACAACGGAGGCAGCAAAAATGCACAGCCAGCAAATACTTTACTCAAAACAGAAAGCTACCTCACTGTATATAAAGGGAAATAGGAACCATATATATACTGAAGGAAATAATTCCTTTTATTGCAGTTGAATTCAGATAAGCCCATTAGGTTCTGATCCCATAGACCACCTAAGTAGAGAAGTCAAATTAGGAAAATAGGTCTGGGACTGGCTTTGGGAGGTCAATTAGTCCAATCCCCTGGTGAAGGTAAGATCATCCCTGCCTGTCTAAAGCATATTAGACAAATATTTATCTAACTTGCTTTTAAAAACTTTCAAGGATTAAGTTCCATAACCCCTCCAGGATGCCCTTTCTATTGCTGAACCGCTTTTGTAGTTAAAAATAGCTGATAGCCAAAAATAGCTTCCTAATAGCCAAAAAAAAAATTTTCCCCTTTGTTCTTGTCTTATCCCTTCTGGCCACATAGAATAGTCTATCACCACCATCTTTATAACTACCCTTCACACATTTAAAGACTGTTAACAAATCCCCTCCACCCTGATATCTTCCCTTCTACAGGGTAAAATATTATAGCTCTTTCAATGTTTTCTGTTAAATCATGTTTCCTACACCTCTAGTCATTTTCTTGCTTTCTACTGGATGCTTTCTCATTTCTTTACATCTTTTTTGAAGTAATTGCCCCAAACTGGACATAATACTGCAAGTGAGGTATTAGCAGTTCTTAATAGGTTAAAATGGTGGTTGTCAACCAAGGTTATGCATACCCTTTGGGATCCTTAAAATGGTTGTAGGGGGTATGCAGAAATGATGTGGCTGATAATGTGGCTGATAATGTGACGTGTGTGTGTGCAGCTGCAGCACAGAACACAGGCAGCCAGGAGTGTAGTCCAACAGCATGGGGAGCAGCCAGGTCTGGTTAGCAAGTCTGTTGTGGGGGAAGGGGCATGGAGGCGGGCAGATTGAGGCCCCAGCAGCGGGGCAGGGAGTGGAGCTAGGACAGAGTGTGGGACTGAGCTGCATGGCAGGGTGGTTATTGCTGCTACACACACCCCGGGGAGGGCATGAGGGACGTGTGCCCCTGGATCTGCATGTGGAGCAAGGGAAAGCTTCCACTGTGGTTAGGGCTGGGGCAGCACTGGGCAGCAGTGATGGTGCTGGGTGGGGGAGGTTGGGAGGGCTACAGGAAATTCTGGAATGGCTGCAGCTCCTCTCATAAACCGCTCCTAGCACTGTCACTGTCCGCCCTGAGTGCAGCTCGGCCCAGCCGCAGCCAGGAAAAGCCTGGTGCAGTCCTGGCCCCATCCTGCAGTGGCAGGCTGCCCCACCTTGCACTAAGATCCAGGGGTACACACCCCCTTCCAGGGTGCATTCAACAGTGGGAGCCGCCCCCCTCCCATCATCCCCTGGATGAACTACTTGCGGATCCATCCCAAACTCTGCCCCAACTGTGCAGTACCTTCCCTTGTCCCAACCCCAGCCCCAGCCCCACTCCCTCCCTCACCACAGGGGCTTGGATCTATCCTCTGCCCCCTTAAAAAACAAGAAAAAAATAAAGGGATACATGAGCTGAAACACTGAGATAGAAGGGGTACATTTGTTTAAAAAAGGTTGAAAACCTGTGGATTAGAAGAATCAGTTGACTTGCAACCAGAACCCCTTTTAATACTTTCCTGCTATTCCACAACCTGGTCATCCCCAGTGTGTATTTGTGCGTGTGATTGTTCCAGCCTCAGTACAGGATTTTGCACTTGTTTTTACTGAGTACATTCAACTAATTTAGGACCATTTTTTACTTTAATGAAGACCTTTCTGAAGCTAATCCTAGCCTCCAAAGTGTCTGTAACTCCATCCAGCTGATGTCATCTTCAAATTTCCTAACTGTGCACTCAATCCTATCCACCAAATCATTGATGAAGATATTGGTTAGTACCAGACTTGGGGCAGACACCTGAGTAAATGGTTAAAAGATAAGCACATGTGCAGAGTGTAGAGTTCTTTGCTGAACTATATCCAAACTGAAGTTATACTAGACAGACTTTTTGGATGTTCTACAAGCTGTGGGAGCAGTCAAGTTACAGGCTCTGAGTATATGGAATGACACGCATCTTATTGTTTGCTGCTAAAAAGCCTGCTAAACCTAATCTGAAGATGCAATAATGGTTCTCCAAACACTTGCAGTGTAAGTCATGATCACACACCACAGAAAGGTTAGCTTGCCCAACTTGGAGAAAATGGAATGTCATAATTTTGCCAAGGAGAAACACACTTCATGGCATGGTGCCAGCAGAGAGCTGTGGGATATGGACGAAAAGTTATACCTCCATTCTTCAGTCACAAAGGAACTTCTGCCTCAAAGTGAAAAACTCATCTGTGCATCTGAAAAAAGTAATTGGTCAGTAAGCATTAAATAAATTCCAACAGGAAATACAGCCAATCACCAACAACTCCCTTTTTTCTCCAGTTGTAAGGTACACCTTCTGACCTTTCGTTCCCTCATACACACTTGGTAATGAGTCTATTTAAACAAATAAACCAACTTTATGAAGAACACAATTGTCTTCCAATGGAAGAAACAAGCAAGAGACTAAATGACTCACTCTCACACACTAAATATTAATAATTAAGGGTGCGCAAAACAGGTTGTATTTGATCTGGATTTGGATTCGGCCCGAATCTGGGGAGTGATTTGATTCATTGATTCAGATCGCTGTCCCAATTTGATTCAGCTGAATCTGAAGATTTGATACTGAATCAGCAATTCGGCCATAGACACAGTTTTAAATGCTTTTTCTATTTACCTCAAGGTACCAGGCATGGCTCTAAAATGCTCAATGGTGGGGCTGATGAAGCATCCCACAGGAGTGTGGGAGGGGGTGGGGGGAGGGCTGCATGCTCAGTGGCATACCCAGAAGTGGACCAGAAGTACTTCCTTCCCCATGGCCCCCAGCCTGCCACCTTCCTGCATTTTGAATTGAGCTTGCTGGTGGTGCTGACGCCATAACCGGCAGCTCTGTCCCCCTCCAAGGCATCCCTAACAATGAGATGGAACTTGTATACCACAAAGAAGATGCCAACAAAGTTGGCATCATGGACCACCTTGACCATTTTGGTTCCTTGTTAGTGACCATGACCCCATGGGTGAGCTCACTCTGCCCAATGAGCCACCCCTGCACCAAGTGGTTCATGGCCACCATGATCTCTTTTGCCATGTGGGACTCATCCATCACCTTGACTTGAAGGAGAGCCCACCAACAGCTTAACTGGTCGCACCAGTGCCCTGTGAGGGAGAGGTGGGCATGATCTCCACCCCAGATGTTCCAGATGTCCGAGGTGAAGTGTAAGGCCACCTGCAGACCTGCCTTGTGCAGCTCCTCCCTCAAGTACTCCCTGCATGCCTTATACAGGGAGGGCACCACTGTCCTGCTGAAGGTGGTGCATGCAGGCACTTGGTAGGATGGGACCAGGAGCATCATGAGCCACCTGAACCCTGGCCGCTCAGCTAAGGAGAAGGGCTCTCCATCCATAGCAAGCATCTCCCCAAGACTCTGGGTGATCTCACTTGCTCTTGCAATGTGCCCTGCTTTCTGTCCACCTTTCCCCCACTGTTCTAGGGTGGCCTGCCTCTGCTTTGGGGGGACAGGGGCTTTGGAGTGAGAGGAGGATTTCCCTTTGGGCACACTCCCACTAGTGCCAGGTTGAGGAGGAGCAAGAGGAAGGGGGTGGTGCCTGCTGAGATGCATCAGCATCCCTGTGGTGCTCATGTGTTTTGTTCCCTTGCCCTGGCTGGTTTTGGCTTGGCAGTGTAGGCAGTTAGTGTACGTGGGATCATCTGCTAGCTCAAAATGATCCCAGACCACACTACCCACTTGCTTCTGGGGTTCAGGTGCATGTGTGGATGCTTCAATTCCCCACTCCTCAGCAGGCAGAGGCACCACAACAGGAGGAGTGGACTCATTTGAGTCACTTGCCTCCACAACCTCTATCTCAACCTCTTCTGAAGTGCCTTCTAGTGAAGGAGACCTGGCTCTAGGGGAAACTTGAGGGGTGAGGAGAACAAAGTCAGATGATTCCTCCTTCCTCAGGAGACTGTCATGCTGGTGCTGGTGCTGCTGCTTGCTGTCATGGTGGTGTTGTCCTGTGGGGTGAGACCAAGGATCTCAATATTGTACTATTAGACAGGAGGGTATGACATAATTCCACATATACAAACATACAAATCAATTAGGTACACACACACACACACACACACACACACACACCCCCAACTCAGGCACATACACATCCAAACCAGCCTAGGCACATGCATACCTATCACCAATTCAAGCACATACACTATACACCCAAAAAGTTAGACAAAAATCAATTGGCCATACCTGCACATTCAGTACACATACACAGATCACTAATTTGTATATTATGTATGCCATGACATATATATATATATATATATATACACACACACACACATGCATGTACATACTCACCAATTCATACACATACCACCCACCTACACATACACACAGGTAAGTTCCTAACTTGGATGGTACAGTATGTATGTGTGTGCTTGGGGTACCTGGGAGAAGGTTAAGGTGAGAGAGAGAGAGAGAGTTAAAGTGTAGGGAGTTAAAGTTGCCAGAACCAGGATTAGAACTGGTAGACTAGAGAGAAGCTAGCTGAGGAACTGAGGCTTGGGTTTACTTAAGATCAAGTGGCCCCCAGGGATACTTTAGGTCACTGGTGCAAGGGGAAAAAAAAGTGTGGTGGCAAGGAGAAGACAGCCAGGAAAGAGAGAGAGAGAGACAGAAACCTGGGAGCTTGGAGCTGGAAACTGAGGCAAACAGCTGAGATTTGGGGGGGGGCAGATAAGTGGTGGCAAGGAGGAGACAGCCAGGAAAGAAACTGAGGCAGAAACCTGGTTACTCAGGGGAAAAGGAAAAGGCAGTGGGGATAAGGCAGTGGCAAAGAAACAGGGGGTTTGGAGGCAGAGAGGAGCTCAGGACAGGTGTTGGAGGTGGCAGTGAGCCAGAAGCAGGAGAGGGAGAAATGAGACAGAAGTTAGAGGGGCGAGGAGCAGAGATTGCAGCAGAACTGAACCATAGTAAAGCAAAACCCAATTCAGGGGTTCAAATAACATGTTTATTAAACAGACAACATGCTACACAGTCCCATAAAGTTATTGGTTCACACACACACACACACACACACACAAGCACTCACAATGGCAGCAGGAGAAAGAGACTCAGTGGAAGGGTTGGAGTCCAGGTAGGGAAGAGAAACAGAGTCCAAGTCCTTGGTTGAAGAAGGGATGGGGGTGATAGCTGCCTATCCAGGCTGGAAAGGGGTCTTTGTCCGGCAGGTGTTGTCCAGAGGGGAGTCACCGGCAGGGCCTCTGTGTGGATAGGTGGTGTGGCATGGTGCTGGTCCAGATGGAGAGGGCGTCCCAAGGAATCAGTCTTCACTACCCCTTTTTATGGGGCAGACTACCTCTGATCTCCTATGGGGAGGTCCTATCCAGGCAAGGTCAGTCCTGTTCCAGAGGGCTCCAGGTGTTCCTACTGAGCATGTGAAGCCTTGGCACAATGGTGGGTTGCCTCATTTTTTGTTTCTTGAATGCTGAGGGTGGTTCCAAGGGCTGGGACATTGGTCCAGGTATTGGTGTTGATGGTTTGGTCATTCAGAGTGAGCTATTTTTTGACCTACTGCCATTGTCTCTCAAGTGCTCTCATTCATCCCTATTCGTTCAGGCACCAAGTTACATAGGAGGGGTAGTATGAATCATAGGTTACACAACCAGGAATGGGGATAAGATGTAGGCTTGACATTACAAGATGGAAACTTGATATGACTTATGTTTACTTACATATATAGGCCTAAAACAGTAATCACACAATATAAAAGTGGTAAAAAATCAATACAAACATTATAATTATCACTTATAAAACAGTGGATAGCTACATCAAAATAGCAGGGCAATTATTTGCAAAGAGAGGAGAGAAAAATAAAACTTACTACCTAAAATAAAATGTTAAAGAGTATCCTACATCTTAGCTTACTTATACTTATCTGTAGGGAATAGAGAGGGAGAGAAAAAGTCAGAAATGGTTGGGGAAAGGAAGGAAATGCATTTTTAAATAAATTAAAAAAAGAGAAACTGGGGGTTTTGCTACAGTGGTGGTAGGGAGTGTTATGGCTGGTGCTCTTAGAGGGGATGCAGACTCAGGCACAGGCAGTGGCACTAGCACTGCTCCCCTCTCCTTGCTGCTTCTGAAAGCCTCATCCCTGCTAGTAGTAGGAAAGAGGCTGCATCTGAGTTGTTTTTTTGTGGGGGGTGGGACTTGCATTTCTCCCTCTACCCCCTCTACCACCCTTCCCTGAAGGCTTGCCAGCTGCCTTTCCACCACACTTCACGGTGGTTCATAGTGTCTTGTTTTTATAAAATTATACATACATCTGCGTTTCTAACTTAATTCTATAATGTAATATGCAGCAAGGTATAAATGTATAGAAATAAACTATAAATGTACCTCCCTTCCTATTTAAATTCTATAGTGTAATAGCCAATATAATTATGAAATTGAAAAGAATACATCAGTGAATATAATAATAAAATTAAAAGGGTCTAGAAGAAAGCAAATGCTGTTGTGGAATCCCACTTGCTAGGCTAGCAAGTAGGAAATCATTTGAATCAATGCTAATGGTAGCCTTGTTGTCTAATGCTCCTGAGCTGCTGGAAGATAGCTCAGTAACTGTCAGACCCCAAAGCAGAAAGCAGGACAGTTCCAACAATGCTGTTTTATGCTGTTTTTCCATCCCTCCCCCAGAGCACTGGGATTGGGAGGAACCTCAGGGAAGGATCAGAGTCACTGGCCAGCTACACAGTCAATATGAGAACAGTCCTAACTCCCTCTTCCTCCTCTCTCTCTCCTTACTTTCTGTTTTCCTGCTGGAAAGCCCAGTTTGGGCTTCAAAACTCAAAGCATTTAGAAAGTTTTGAAACATTTTGACTACCCTCATTTCATTTTGAGGCTGTTTTGGAGCCCTTCGTTTCATTTAGATTTCTCTGTTTCGAGCTCGAAACAAATCTAAACAGTGTCAAAACGAAACAGCTGGTGAAATTTCATGGAGCCTTAATATGCATGTATAAAGGAGGAGAGTGCATATAACTACGCTTAGAAGAAGAAAACCAGCAGCCAAAATAAAGAAATTGTTTGACATCAAGCTGTCACAGACTCAAGAAGAGGGGTATGAAAATGGACATAAGCTGGCGGATTTACAAAATAGTGAAACTATATGATAATATGCAGACACTCAGACTTCAAATGAATTTCCAAAGCAAACATATGCAAAGGAAAAATAGAACAGCTGTTGAACAAGATGGTATGAACACAGACTGGATAGCAAAGAAAAGACAAAGGTGGGAAGATAAGAATATTTGGCTTCTGCATGCCAGGTCATTTAGAGTTATCAGAAAATAATTCAAATGCATCCTTAATCGAGGAAGGCATACAAAACCACATAAGAAAAAGAACAAGCTGTTGGATATATAGTGCCTCCAGGCAAGAGCAATCCATGAGACACACGTGTGAAAAGAAAAAAAAGAAAAAAGAAAGAACATAAAGCTGACCTCCCTGAAATGATTATGAGTAAGGATAGAAAAGAAGTCATATTAAGAATTTAGGGGACAGTAAAGGTCTATACATTTTAAATATAATCTACATAAACTATATTCAGCTTTTCACAAAATGTTATTAAAATGTATTTTGTTCCATTGTAGTACAAGTACAAAATATAATAGGCCAATCTATTGCTAATGTTTAGGATGATTAGGTTTTTATTTGATGTATTTGGTTGCATTTCTATCTTTATTATGATAAACCACATATGTGCCCTTATCTCAACCCACCAAACCTACTTTACAAGTGTGTAGTAAGTAATTTGTAGACCTACTAACAAAATTAACCCTGACACTGCATTTCATTTATGGTGTTTACTTGAAAACTGCACGCTGTTAACAAGTGCTAGTCCAACTGGAAATGCTAAGTGCATTGGGCTGACTCACTGAAACATGTCAATTATTTTGCACCATCAGGTAATAAAACATGCAGGATGGGTGGTTTGGAGAAAATGGATTTAGATATCCTTTGGGACAATTGGAATATTTTTGGGTTTGGGATGATTTTGTTTAATTGGACAAATAACACAACTGTAAGAAAAAGGTTAATGACATCTGTCTATAATCTACATGGGCCATGTTTAGAGCTGGGTGAGGTAGTCACTTGTTCACACACACACACACACGCATACACTAAAATTGCAAATTGAGAAAGACTACAAGGTCAAATTACTGAAGCTGTACAAATGAGGTGCTTCTAGAATTCTAATTTTTTTTCAATCTGCTTTTAATGCTTAGAATTACAAATTGTACTGATGACAGCTGTCAAGCATTTACCAATGACTGTATGGCATTCAATGCAGAATATATTAGATGTTAATAGGAAACCTTTCTAGCAGCCTATTGATTATTCTCCTTTTGACTGCCTTCATCCTCAATTTAACTGTTGTTTTATGGCCATAGATTGATTTTAATCCTCTTAATCAAATACTATCACCCACTAATTGCTCATTATGATTGCGGTACATACTTAGACCATTAGATTTTTCAACTTCTATGATTTCCAACTTTGTATTAATTGCCAAAGTTAATTAAATTAATTGTGGATTAAGTTACCTCAGCTAAGTTGATGACATACGGATTTACTGTTCTTTCAATAAGAAAGTAATTTACATTCATTAGATAAGACTCATGATTGCTTTGCAGCAAGACTTTGATAGATGATTGCACATCGTGGTGTGCCTGAATACAAACAAAATGAAGCCTTGGGCAGACATATAACTACTTTAAAGGTATAGTCTCTTATCTAGATACCTAAAATACATCACCTAACTCAGAGTGATACTGAGTTATTTCTTCGGTGTTATTAGGTCATTATTCCTGCTGTAATCTCATTTTATTTGAGATCTCACTATCTAGATTTGATGATTATTATATCTATAGCTTTGCATATGTAACATTGTAATGTTATACAGATACCTTGCCATTTAGTGCATGGCATGCCTTTGATTACATTTTGGATCTGATCCATCAGTGGTCACTGCCATTTTTGATCCTAAACAGAAACAATTCAGATGTTTTTGATTTAGTAAATAGCTCAATGGCAGAAAGGCAAGTGGGATTTAATGGGCACTGATATCTTTAATGAATCCTTTGCTTTAAGTGGGAACTAGGGGTCAAAGATTGCATTTTTCATGAAAAAAGAAGGGTTAATCCCCAATGATGCATGAGAGTTAAAAGATCTATATTCATTCCCCACAAAATTGTTGAGCTACAGTTCTGAAAACAGGAGGGAGGATTGAATGTGAAAATGTTTATAACATTTCACTGTGATTTCCTGGTGAAAGGTGTAATTTATTTGGACTTGTGCTCCTCATTCACTCCCCTTTCCCCCGTCATTACAGTAAGCATGGGTGGCACTGGAGAGATAAGTAGAACTAGCTTTTAACCTTAATGTGTAACTTGAACATCACAGAACTAGGTCTTTTGCCATGTCCAGTGTGGCTACTCACTTGCCATTTGTTCTGAGTTACTGGGTACCATCCTTTAACCTTGGTAAGGGGTTGAGGGCTAGCTTCTTAATTACAGTCAAGCTGCAAACACAGATTAGAGTTATCAGAAAGTGGACCAAATTCAACACAGGAACAAGATCCCACAAGAAGTCACTGCTTGGTACACTGAATGAGTAGAGATTTTACCCCCTGAACTCAAGTCTCAGCAACTCACTTCATTTGTTATCTTTTGTGGGCTGAGAAAAACTGGAGTGATGTCAGTAAATACTGAGTTGTTCTCAACCTATACTTGTTTCACCCTCCCTACTGAAATTTCATTAGAATTGTTCTCCAAATCTCTTGTGTAGGCCTGGACTTTCCAAAAATCCAAACTCTGCACTCCCGAAGGGGTTTCTGTCTGAGAAAGAGAAGATTACTCTGTGCAGGTTGGAAGATGCCCTCATTTAATCCTGGTTTCCTGGTGAAGTAGGAACATTATCTTTTCAGCTATGAGATTTAAAATCTTTTCAAGCATTTAACAGATTTGACATAGGTCTACACTGTGGTCACAGCAGTGACAACTAGTGCAGAGAAGTTCAGAGCACACCTCCAACTGATGTCAGTTGTAGTATGAGTTTTCAACACTTAGGAATGAACCTCCAGGGTCCCAAGCTGGGCACCTAGAAAATGAGGAAACACAATATTTTGACCAGGTCTAAAAAGTTAATTTAAAGCTATTTGACCAGGATCCATTCCTGCTTCCTTCCAGGAGTTTTCTGGCAGACACAGGGACAAATCTAGTTCACCACTCAATGGCATTGACCAGGAGACCCTCCTTTTCCTGTAATCCCTTACCTTATTCACTTTGTAGAGTCCATCTTCTACAACAAAGGAGGGAGAGGTCTTGCAGATAATAGCTTCCTGCACTCCCAGTCCTGATTTGTCCTGAGAGCAGGTCCATTTTGCATTTTGAATGAGACAAGGATCCTGTGGAAAATGTAATGTGTGCTGATTAAAGGGTGTATCATAATACATATGCACAGAAAGGCTAATCTGAGTTTGCACAGGCAATATGAATTCTGTTAAGTTCTAACTTTTGAGTCCTTGAATTTGCACTATATATATATAAATAAACCTTTCCAAAAGCAATTAAGCCCTTCCACAATCTTTCTTTCTTTAAATATTTATAATAAGAGTGAATACGCATCATTTCCAATTAAGTTTGCTAGGTTACAAAGTTTACAGGAAAATACTAATTACAACAATATCCACAGCAGTTTCATGTACACATTACATTTTAATCTCCAAGTGCAATTTCCTAGTTTTTTTCTCTCTTTTTTTTCTACTGGTACATTTCAACATATATTTAAGAATGTGATGTTTTTGAGATAGGTGCATATATAAAAGTTAACGAGTGGCTATTAAAGAAGATGGCAAGGTGTTCTTATCACAGATTAAAACACTGAATATTATTATAGAACATTCAGACATATTGGAACAAATTATGCTCTGAAACATACACACTGTTGCAAACTAAGAGTCAGTTTGACATCACTGGAGTTACTCCAGATGCACTCTGGATTACAATGTAGGATAAACCAGAATCTGTATCAATCATTTTGCATGGCAGATGGCTGTCATACATATTCTAGCACTTACTTGAACGGAGAAAAGATTTCTGTTTTCAGTATGAAGTTTCAAATATTGTATTAGTTATATGTTTTAGGAGGAGGAAAGTGAAATATGGCTATATTTTTAATTATGTCAAGCCACATGCCTAACTACAAATTGTTACTGCAACTAGTTCCACTCAGCATAATGGAACTCTTCATTTTTACTGAGACAATTTGTATGAATTATTATTGAAAGTGGGGGGGGGGGGGGCGCGTGTCAAGGTTCACAATTTGGCTCAGAGAAAGAATTATATGAAACAGTCATCACAAACAGTCCCTGGGGAGGGATTGGAACCCAGATCTTTCCCTTCCCTCTACCTCCCTTTTTCCTCACAAAATACACAGCCATTAGACTAGATAGTCATGTTCACTCTTGCTTGCATGAGTGCTCTGTGTCATCCTACCTCAGCAAATTATGAATTTGTTTATGTATGGCAGAACAGCTTCTGCAGAAGAAATGTAGAGTGCTTTCCTTCCCCTTCCCCAGAATAGCCTATAGCCTGGTAATTATTGCACTCTTCTGGGGGATGGTAGGCATGGGACTGAGTCTTTTCATCCAGAAAAGGGAACTGGACCTGGGTCCCATCTCCTAGGTAGATGTTCTATCTACTGACCCATTACACACAGTCCTCAGACTTACAACACAATTGGTTTCTGAAAACCATGTCTTTAGTTGAAATGTTGTAACTCAAAACCAATTTTCTCATAAGAAACTATGTTATAAATGGGGAATTTGTTCCTGAACCAAGGCCCAATACCCTATTTTCACCAAAAATGCCCCACAATTTTGTACTCGATCAATCATAGATGAGTAATATAGCTACATTAATGTATTTATATTGTAAATAGCAATCATAATGCTTTGGAAGGATGCCTTTGAGGTGATTTTGCTGCACTTTTTAAAGGGCTTATGGTTGGACTTTTTGAAGAGTTCTTGGCTGGAGTCTTCTCAGGAGTCTTGGCTTCAGATTTTTCTGGAGTCTTGCCTGCTTTCTTAAAGAAAATGTCCAAGGAAGTTTGGACAGATGTTCTCCAGGGAGATGGGTGACACAGAGAACTTGTTTCCTAGTGTGGTATCACATTGGATCAAGTATTGTAAAGGCAAAACTCACATCAGAAAGTTGAAACAGGATGTCAATTTATAAATGTTGTAAGTGCAAAACATTGTAACTCAAAACATTGTAAGTCAAGGGCTGCCTGTATATAAAAAAGGGAATACCACACTCTTGTCTTCTTGTCATGTGTTTTAAAAGACAGTTTAACCCTTGAAGAGAGAGTTCCAGGCACAGAAATGCTTCCTGGTAGTAGTGAATAAGGTCTGGCAGCTATATAAGGGTGAAGCCACATGTTACACTTAAACCCTACTAAGTGCATTTAGAAGGTGAGCATCTGCAAGTTATAGCCTATTAACTCATGCTATATGCCCTCTGAGAATCTCAGTTACAGCACTTCAGCCAAGGGTTAACTCTGGGCTATACTACCTTGCTCACGTTAGGGTAGCTTCAGTCTGCTCTACAGAGATAAAATGAGCAATTTTCAGTTCCAGCATCCCAGGATGCACCATTCCTGAGCCCCCCATTTCTCCTAAGCAGGGAAAGAGCCCAGGTGTCCTGACTCTGAGATGCATCCTTGTCCAACAGCCCTTCAGTGACAAGTCAGAGCTGTGCAGTCAAGAAATTATATTAACTTTTAATAGGGATCGATTAAATTTGTGAGTTTGTGATTTTTGCGTGAATTTGGTTGGTGTCCATGAAAAAACCCAGTCTCTGTGAAAAAGTTCAGGGACCACAAAAGAGCATGAAATTGGTGAGTTAGCAGGGGAAAAGAAGAAAAAGGGAGCTGCAAAACAGAAAAAAGTAGGAAGCCCTGATGTCCTGACGCATGGGGAGTGGGGTGGGGGGGAGCAACTTGGAGGCTGAGCCCCTGATATAGGTACAGTCCAGGACACAATCAGAGGCCAGCCCAGAAGCTAGCAAAGAAACCTGACCTCCCACCTTTTCTTTCAAATGCCCAGCATGGGACTGCCTGCCAGTCTGCCAGGAAACCCATATGTTTTGGCAGTGCTTTGAGAAAAGCTGTGTCCCCTCCTGGCATGTGGTCAAGCCCACTGAAGCAATTTACTGTGTCCTAGACTGCTTGCTAACCCATTAAATTAATGATTTCCATGGGCTTAATCCCCTGATCAAGCCTGTGGAAGTCATTAATTGACAAGTTAAGTAGTCTAGGAAGTGGTTAATGGCTTCCATGGCCTTGATCAGGGGATTAAGCCAATCAAAGTAATTAATTTATGCATTAGCAAGCCCTGGTTTGGGGCCAACTATCAATCTCTAGGGAAGGGGCCCCTTGTCCAATCAGAGGTGTGGGGGAGCCAGCATGCTCCACCACAAAAATGGCACTGGGCAATGTGTTTGGACCACAAAATCAGGCAGCAGTCACCTCAATTTCAGTAGGTCCCTATGTGTGACTGCTCACAGCATGTTCTAACTTTAATACCAATTACATTCCACAGATTTAGTATGGTCTAAATGGAATGTATAAATTTACCTTAAGTATCTGAAGCCTGGTTTCTACATTTTTGTACAATTTGCACATGCAAAATCTATGTTGGGTGCACCACTTCTTAAACTGGGGGTGCAAAATATTGTTATGCCCCCCCCACTTCCCCTCTTCCTCCATATTGCCCCCCCAAAAAGAGAGGAGCTTATCTTTTGTAAGATTTGCCTTATGGGACAGATAACCTGATGTGAAAAAACATGACTGCAGTAATAACATTTTACACCGAAAGAATCATTCCTATCAAATGTACTGATAATTATTATATCTTTGTATAATTGAAGTAGGTTTTTGGAAAGACAGAAATATAAAACTTCCAGCTTCTCAAAAAAAATTGGAAAGAAAAAGGAACAATCAGCTAGGTAGGAGCTACAGTAGTATTGATTCATGTATCGATCTACCTCATTGATTCTGCTAAAGTTACTCACAGACTTGGGCAAACTTATTAGGGAAGTAAGTAAACAAATCATGCATTTGTCCATGTTTTCTGTACTGATCTCCACTTTTCTGAAGACAGAAAAGCCTTTAAGTATCAAACAAAATATCTCGGTTCAATTACAATTTTTCATTGGATATACCCACTTTAGATTGGCATATATCTACCACCACATATAATTTTATGCATTACAGAAGTATCCTATACACAAATATCCAAATGATTGGGACTGCATAAATCTGCCAACAATATTTTTGCCATATGCTTTCAAATACTGGATGAAAAATAGCAGATGTTATTTCACCACCTACAGGCTGGTGTAATTTTTCTACATTTGTCTTGAATAATATAAAAAATTATGAAAATGTTCTTCATCTTAAGTTCTGCAATACTATTTTTTTCAAAAAGTGGCAAGAGAACCATCCACCTAGCCAGCCTGGAGCATGCAATCAATGAAATGGAAGGTTGTTGAAAGCCATTGAGACTCAATGCCTTATCAACCAAAACAAATCAGATGCACATTCTTGGAAGACTTTCAGATAATGTGAAATCCCCTGAGGACTATAACCATCTGCCTAAGTGGGGGCAGTGAGGACTTTTGTATGACATTTGCAAGAACAGTTGGGAAATGTCCCATCTTAATTAAACAACAATTATTCACACATCGCTTTCATGCTTGCACTCAAGTTCCACATATAGAGGACAATAAACTAAGCCCATCTGCCAATGGTTAACATAATATTTCTTTGCCAATTAATGTATGCAGAAATTAATTCTGAGTGACATCACAACATTTGGAGTTTTGTATGAGGTAACTCCCCTCAAGTGTAAAGAGTTGTTTGAACTTTCTGAACTGTTTAAAGTTGTGGGGTTTTTTGGGGGGGGGGGAGGGGAAACACCCTGGAAGAATTAGAACAAATGTTTTTTGGTAAATATATTCTTGCTTTTTAAATGAGAAAAATAATGATAACTATTTCCTTTCTTGCAGTAGCTTGGGATTTCTTTTCAGAGTTCTGACTAAGGGGGAAAAAAGAACACAGTTTTAATGTTAGCAAGATTTTTTTTAACCCTAAATACCTTGTTACAGTGATGACTGGTTTCCTGAAGAAAAGAAGTATTCGGAGGTCCCATGGTGATTAGGGCACCATTGTTAAATACTGTACAAGCAAAATCCTCCAAATCTGACCCGAATAAGTTTTGTTAAAACTTTTTTTTTTCTTTTCTTAGTTTAAACTAATTCAGTTATTCCTTAATGTAAATACAGTATCAAAGAACGGACTGATGATGGATCAGGTTAATCTCTCTGATGGAAAAATCTTTGGATCAGGACAAGTGAGAAATTTGTAAAAAAAATATCCTCGTCTCCATCCTACACCTTCCCTAAATCACACTTCACCACACTTGTCCTGCTTATGTGGGGGAAAGGCTTGGGAAAGCAGAAGACAGTACTAATGGGAAATAGGAATTCCCCTTCCATCAACATTCTGAAAGAGGCATCAACAGATCTGTACACAGGGAAACCCCTGAGTATGCAACATTCCTGTTTTTCATAATAACTAAGTAATCCTTACAAATGACTTTAACTAGGGTTGTGAAATGGCCAGAATGGTTAAAAGCAGATAGCAAGTCAATTACATTTACTGAGTATCGACTGATTGAATGTGACAGCATATAAGCCACCTTCACTCATTCATGGATCCCCGGAGTGTATCAAATGGTATTATTGACATATTTTTATTGTTTTAAAGAGCTAACAACCATTTGTATAACTAAACAACACATAAAAGATCACAACAAAGCAATCTCACCCTAGCATTACATCAAATCAGAAAGGAATCTTAAAGGGTCAGATTCCAGGGCTACGTCCCCATGAGTGGAGATGTGCACTTTGCAGCACCTCAAAGGCTTCTGAGACACTGCAAAATGAAAAGGCTCTCCCTGATGCACATTTCAAACACAGAGCCAAAATTAGATACTGTGAGATTCTGGTATCTATAAAAAGCACTTATAAAAACAGGTGGGGTGGTGCACGTGGTTGCAGCAGGAACTGCCAGAAACCAGAGCCTGGCCTGCCAGACCCATGCTCTGGCTGCCAGCCAAGCTGTGCTTTGCAACCCTGGGAGGCCCTCACGACCCCAGGTAAGGCTGATAGGGCCAGCCCAGGTCCTGGCCCCAACCTTCTCTACCCTACCTAGGGCAATTTGCTACATGCCAGAGCACATGTGCAAGATTATTCCCTTGGGACAAGTAGCAGCAGCACAACTACATGCCACTGCTATTTGTCCATGGGGAAATGCATGTGAGTGATTGTGGGGATGAGGGCTGGATGTTTACCCAGGCTGTGAAAGAAATAAATGGAGCATCTCTACTCTGGTAAATGAATTGTGGTTTTATAGGTATGCCAAGCTAAGCTACTGAAACTGCCCCAAATCCTGGGGCATATTGATCTTCACAATGACTGGAAAAAGAAAAGTTGGAAAAGGTTTCACATCCCATTTCATGGCAGGTGTTTTATGAAACACCTGATCCTCCCTCTGACTACTTCTGATTCATTTTTGTCCAATTGGTTCCTCGACAGCCAATCAAAAAGAGGCAGCAGAGGAAGGAGAAATGGCTTGCATTAGCCTTCTTCAGTATATATATAGCTGGTGAAGAAACCAGAAATACCACATGAACAAAGACAGTCACTTAACATTATCCCAAACATTTGGCATTGAATAAGTTTACTTTTTCCAAAAAATTGCCATCCTTTAAAGATAAACAACTGTAAAACATAAATTACAGCATGAAACGGGCAGTTATGTTTACTTCATCCAGCTTTAGGATGCAGCGGCTTAAGATGCAGGTTCCAAATAGTATCTTGCTAATTATTAAAGATAAATGAAAACATGGATAGCTACTGTACATTTTTCAATAAGTTATTACTACATAATAATATGCTTTTTCATATTTGTTCCATCATCCTTTGAGATTTAAAGGAAAACAGTAGTGGCAGCTGAACTAATGTGTTTGACAGAATTTAAAACTTGTTTTCCTGAGTGATATGCCCCCTTGGCCTTTCCATCATTTTTGATTTCCTAACAACATTTTCACCTGTCTCTCAACCTATTTTGCTTCCATCAGATGAACATTAGCAGGTCAAGAAGTGGCGTATTTACTAGAAATAGCTTTTAATTGGCCTTTCTGCTGTTTTCACTTAAGAAATATTCAAAACTGTCACAAATGTAAGGTAAAGTAATATCAGTTTTATAAACAATGTCAAGATTAACACTTGTTTATCAATGCTGTATTATTTCTTTTCTGGAGGAATAGTTTCATATGTGTTTTTTTCCCCCTTCCTGCAAACTACTGCTTTTGTTTATCTCATTTCCTGGGAGGTCTGACTGCTTTATTAACAACCATCTGGATAGCCAGGCAAGATGTGGAAGCAGTGCATAGCCCTCTGAGATAGAAATCAATGGTGTATATACACAAATTGTCGTGGTATTTTCCATATGGGTATTTACATCTGCTATAACATTTTATTGCTTTCCTTCTAATGGCCAAATGCTCAGAAAAAATAAGAGTCTTGTGTGGCAAAATAATGCATCATTTTTACCTTCTCTGCTCTATAGCATTTCTAGCAGTGTACAACTACACCAAAATGTGATCATTTTAGATGGTGCTTCCTAGACCAAGGAGATTCTGCTATCTTTACTTTTTCAATTTGGGCCTCTGAAGAGAAACTCACCTTTGTTTTAAATCCTAACGATCTTCAAATCAAAAGAAACACCAAGATAATGGAAGGGAGGCAACATTCACCAACTAAATCTACATAGAGTCATTAGGGACTGCTTTCGCTGGCCTTCCCCCTATCCTGGAAGACTGCAAGAAGACCGGGAATCAATTGCTTTGACTTACCTATAAGTTTCCCCTCTTTTTGAAATGAACCTTCTGCATAACCCCCACAAAAGATATTCACCTGCCATCTATACTTCCCTGTAAGCTAATCACTATCCTATATTTGCTGGGATGAGATGGGATCCACCTGATGAAAACAGGCTTGCTAATCTAGTGAGGAGGGATTTAAATTAGGTTTGCCAGGGGATGGAGTCCAAAGCCCTAAGATAAGTGGGGAAGCAGGAGACCTGGAGGAAGAGGAAGCAGGAGGAGAAAACAGGGAAAGTGCTGTCATGGTTCCTGAGAAATCAGTACAATCAAGTAGTTACCTTAGGTACCGCACCAGTGGTCTCCAGCCTTTTTAAAGTAGAGAACACTTTGGCATTTAAACTAGCATTGAAAAGCAATCCAAGATCTATTGTGCACCACTGCCCCTCCCCCTTCAGCACAGCAGGTAAGTCTGTGGGGAGGGAAATGGGGGACAGATCAAGTAAGAGGGAGAAAAATTATTTGGGGGCATGCCTCCCAAGCAGGGAAGTCCCA
Source organism: Alligator mississippiensis (assembly GCF_030867095.1). Classification (NCBI taxonomy): domain Eukaryota; kingdom Metazoa; phylum Chordata; order Crocodylia; family Alligatoridae; genus Alligator; species Alligator mississippiensis. The sequence continues at coordinate 168,799,249 of NC_081826.1, read as the reverse complement.
TCTGGCTGTGGCCTCATTCAACGTACCTCTGCTCCTGCCTCTTCAGCACTGTCCCTTACTGCGGGGGCCTAGATCTAGCCCTTGCCCCTTCCCTCAGTCATGGACAGACCTGCTGGGCTGGGCCAGGCACATACATGCACATGAGTACTCAGCCCCCCACCCCAGCCTTGGATCGACTCCAAGAGGCTCCAAGATTTACCAGTGGATTGAGATCCACTGGTTAGTGACCACTGCTGTACACAAATGCATGGAGCTTGGGAAACAAGCAGAAAGAACTGGAAGTCCTTGCAGTCATGGAACTATGACTTGATTAGAATAACAGAGACTTGGTGGGATAGCTCACATGACTGGAGCACTGTCATGGACAGGTACAAACTGTTAAGGAAAGACAAGCAGGGGCAAAGCAGAGGAGGAGTTTCACTTTACATAAAAGAGCCATATGATTGCTCAGATCTCCAGTATGAAACTAGAGATAGGCCTGTTGAAAGTCTCTGGGTTAAGGTTACAGGGGAGAGCAACAAGGGTGATGTCATGGTGGGGGTCTGCTATAGACCACCAGACCAGAAGGAAGTTCCCAATAGCAAGCCCTAGTTCTCATGGGAGGGCAATACAGGAGTGCACAGGCAATCCAGAATGTTTTTGGAGAGTGTTGGGGACACATTCCTGGTGCAAGTGTGTGAGCAACCAACTAAGGGCCGTGCTCTTCCGATATGCCGCTCACAAACAGGAAATAATTGGTGGGGAATGTAGCAGTGGATGGCAACGTGGGCAGCAGCAACCACGGGATGATAAGAGTTCAGGATCCTGAGGAAAGAAAGGATGGAGAGCAGCAGAATAAGGATCCTGCACGTCAGAAAAGAAGACTTGGACTCACTCAGGGAACTCATGGGCAGTATTCTATTGGAGGCCAGTCTGAGGTGGATAAGAGTCCAGGATAGCTGGCTGTACTTTCAAGAAGCCTTACTGAGAGTTCAGGAACAAACCATCCTGATGTGCAGAAAGACAAGCAAGTATGGCAGAAGACCAGCTTGACTTAACAGGGAACTCTTCAGTGAGCTAAATCACAAAAAGGAAGATAATAAGAAATTCAAACTTGGACAAATAACTAGGGAAGAATATAAGAGCATTGTTCAGGCATGCAGGAATGAAATCAGGAAGGCCAAAGCACAATTGGAGTTGCAGCTAGCAAGGGATGTGAAGGGTAACAAGAAGGGTTTCTACAAGTATGCCAGTAACAAAAGGAGGATCAGGGAAAGTGTGGGTCCCTTACTGAATGGGGGAGGCAACCTTGTGACAGAGGATGCAGAAAAGGCTGAAGTATTTTATGCCTTTTTCACCTCAATCTTCACAAGCAGACTACTGCACTGGGCAGCACAGTTTGGGGAGGAGCTGAGGAACCAGTGGCAAAAGAACAGGTTAGGGACTATTTAAAAAAGCTGGACATATACAAGTCCATGGGGCCAGATGGGATGCACCAAAGGGTGCTGAGAGAGTTGGCTGATGTGACTTCAGAGCCACTGGCCATCATCTTTGAAAACTCATGGTGATCTGGAGAGGTTCCAGATGATTGGAAAAGGGCAAACATAGTGCCCATATTTAAGAAAGGGAAAAAGGAGTATCCAGGGAACTACAGATCAGTCACCCTCACCTCAGTCCATGGAAAGATTATGGAGCAGTTCCTCAAGGAATCCATCCTGAAGCACTTGGAGGAGAAGGAGATGATTAGGAATATTCAGCATGGATTCACCAAGGGTATATCAAGCTTGACCAACCTGATTACCTTCTATGATGAGATGATTGGCTCTGTGCATATGGGGAAACTGGTGGATTTGGTATACCTTGATTTAAACAAGGCTTTTGATATGCTATCCCACAACATTCTCACAGTTAACCTAAGGAAGTACAGGTTGGATGAATGGACTGTAAGGTGGATAGAAAACTGGCTAGAGCATCAGGCTCAGAGGGTAATAATGGCTCAATGTCTAGATGGCAGCTGGTATCAAGTGGAGTTTCCCAGGGGTCAGTCCTAGGGCCAGTTTTGTTCAATATCTTCATCAATGACCTGGAGGAAGGCATAGAGTGCATCCTCAGCAAGTCTGCAGGTGACACCAAGCTGAGAGGAGGAGTAGATATGCTAGAGGGTAGGGCTAGGATTCAGAATGACCACGACAAATTGGAGGATTGGGCCAAAAGAAATCTCATGACATTCAACAAGGACAAGTGCAAAGTCCTCCACTTAGGACACAACAAGCCCATGCACCAGTCTGGGGGGGGGGGGGGGGGGGGGGCTGACTGGCTGGGCTGCAGCTCTGCAAAAAGGGATCTGGAGGTTACAGTAGACAATGAGCTGAATATGAGCCAACAGTGTGCCCTTGTTGCAAAGAAGGCTAATGGCATACTGGGTGTTGCCAGCAGGACAAGGGAAGTGATTACTCCCCTCTCTTCAGCACTAGTGAGGCCACATCTGGATTAGTGTGCTCAGTTTTGGGGCCCCCTTACAGAAAGGACAAATTGGAGAGGGTCCAGTGGAGGGCAACAAAAATGGTGATGCGGCTGGAGCACATGACTTATGAGGAAAGACTGAGAGAACTGGATTTATTTAGTCCAGAGAAGAGGAGACTAAAGGGGATTTAATAGCGGCCTTCAACTACCTGAAGGGGGGTTCAAAAGAGGATGAAGCTAGACCATTCTCAGTGGTAGCAGATGACAGAACAAAGAGAAAAGGTCTCAAGTTGCAGTACGGTAAGTTTAGGTGAGATATTAGGAAGACTTTTCTCACTAGAAGGGTAGTAAAATACTGGGACAGGTTACCAAAAGGTGTAGTGGAATCTCCATTCTTGGAGGTTTTAAAGGCATGGCTTGACAAAGCCCTGGCTGAAATGATCTAGTTGGGGATGGTCCTGCTTTGAGCAGGGGGTTGGACTAGATGACCTCCTGAGGTCCCATCCAACTCTAATTTTCTACCATTATGTGATTTGCTCCTGAGACGTACATTCATTTAAACTCCCTTTATTTAATTGTCCCGGTAGGTGGATTAATGGCTCACCTTACATTTCTCCTATAGAATAGCTACAAGATAACATGGTATCATATGAGCATTTCCCCAGGGAACCAAATCTCCTCCCTCACTTCTGAGGTGATGTAATAAAACTTTGAAACTCCACATTTATGGTTTTGATTACTGTTCCATACATCCATCCTATAATGGTGTCACATACTGATTTCTTTCTAGCTGTGTTCAAGGACAAAAGAGTATGTCTGCTGAATTACATTGCAGTACAACAATGTACTATTGAAAACCATAACAGTAGTGATGAATCATATATGTTGCCACTTACAAAGAGTTGCATTAGATTTTCTGTACTGTAGTTATATACATCCCTAAAACCATCCCCCATGGCACTAACTGGCATCGTCATTGGCAGTCTCAGCAGGTAAGGCTAAAACTGAATGAATCTGCAGATCCATGTACTCCTCACCTACAGAAACCTCCTCTCAATTTTACCACAGACAAAGATGGTGTAGTGTGATGCAATCTAACTGTTCAGTGTATAAATGGATGTTTTTACTTTCCAGAGATATTACTCTCTAGCTTAGGGAAAACCACAACAGTCCACAGAGCATGAGTTTATGTCTCTGTCTCAAAACTATATGTATTATTTGTGACAGCGGAATATAAACACAACACAAACACAACACTACCAATTTTACTTTGGAATAAAACTACATTTGGGCTTGTATTTCAAGGTTAGGTTGTTATAACAGCACAATGTGTGAATGGATATTATTATTATAACCCCAAGAGCCTTGAGGTTGGGAATACAGAAGGAAGGGTGGCAGCAGAGTACTGAGCAGTGCAATGAACCCATTTCCTTTGTAAATTTCATTTCTTTCAGTTAGTTGACAGTAAGTTCAAGAAGGTAAAAGCAAAACTATCTCACCTGAAAGAAACTACAGCACCAGCTCACATACAGCACCAACTGCTGTGACTTAATAGGTTCTGGCCCATATGTCAGTACTTTCAGCTGGAATTTGCTGCCAAAATTGTAACAGAAGTTCCCTCAAATATTTTCCATCTTGAGCCTGCACATGACATTCCCTGATTGAAATAGTCTATCAATCAAATATTCTTTTGCTTCTCTCCCTCTTTCAAATTAATTCTTCTTTTCTTAGCCCTATAATCCTTCAGCTTTCCTATCTGCAAACATCTCCATTCACCATACTTTCCTCAACTCCACGCTCCTTGCATTGTCTACGTTGAGACAGGCAGTATGAATTACCACTTCTGGCACGGGAGATATGAGTTGGAGATGCTTGCCAAAATGGTTGGATGGGTGGAGACAGAATGTCAAGGTCACTCTTACTATCAGATTAGTAGTATCAATCCCATGGAACCTTCACCTGTGCACCTGAGAAAACTCAGGAAAGAAGTTTCTTTTGCTGCTGGTATCACACCTGCTTCCACAGTAGTGTATTGCAATGTAGCAGCTGTCTGTTGACCCTGCATTTTAGGAGCCCAGACCATATACCTTTGTTCTAGGCAAGCACAACCCTCAGACTAACCACAACACCTGCCAGTTAATAATAGGCAAATTTATTGATGCAGAGTGATAACAAAAAAGTAACAATACAAGCAATCAAACAATTCTATATCTACCAATCCTAGGACTGTCATCAGAGTCAAAGTACATCAGGTCAGGATGCAGGCTCCATTCTGAGGCTCATTCTCTTAAGTGTCAGAACTCTGGATGCCGAGGCCCACAGCTCCACTCAAGTGGGGTTCATGAGAAGAGCTGCTGGTATGTCCTCAGTCCATGGTGACCTCAGGAGCCCTTCCCGGGGGACAGGGATGGGGATGGGACTCCCTCTCAAGGAGCAAAACATGGAGGGACAGCAAAGAGAGATAGGGAGGGATGAGAGGGACTCTTTGTTAATCTCAAGTCTCTATTTTTTTATTCTCCTTCCACCTTGATGACTCCTGATGACTCTTCATCCATGGCTATCTATGGTTGGCTGTCTCTCTGTGGTCACATGTCCACATAGCCTTCCAGCTCTTCTCCTAATTTGATCTGCTCCCCAAAAACCAGGATTCAGTACCTCCTGCTGCTGTGAAGCCTTGTAACTGCTGTCACTTATCTTGTGTTATGGGACAGTATGGTACATACTTCTTTGGCTCCCAGGCTATGTGTCCTTGTTGTGTTAGACAACCTGTCTGCCTTGAAGGCTGTGATCTTGTGTTATGGGATGTCTCCCCTCCCCACAATTCTCAGGCTGTGTCTGTCTGTTGGCCTTGTTGTGCTAGACAACCATTCCACTTTCAGGGCCTGAAAAGCTGTGTGTGCGTATCCCAAACTCTTTAGAAATCCATTTAACCCCCTATGACCATCTTCATAGATTTCATAGACATTAGGGCTGGAGGGGACCTTGACAGATCATCAAGTCCAGCCCCCTGCCCCAGGGGCAGGAAGTCAGCTAGGGTCAAAGGATCCCAGCAAGATAAGGATCCAAATGTTTCTAAAGAGAGTCCACGGTAGGTGACTGAACCACCTCTGGAGGGAGCCTTAACCCCTTATAATGCATATACCTATACCTGCAAGCCAATTCCCCAAAAACAGGCCTTTAAATATCATTTCTAAGCCAACACTGCCCAGATGATGAATAGCTGTGCTCAGTCCCAACTACAGAGATTCTGGTAACTGCAACAGTTAGCTGCCAGGCTTAGTAGTTAAAGGTATGCTTGTGAAGTACTTCTTTTTTCTTCCCATCAAAAACATGCAGCTCTTGTCCCACTGAGGCAAACCATACTAAATCTATAGAATGTTAAGCAGGGTTAAAGTTAGACTATGCTATGAGTAGTCATACTGTGCTCACCTAAGCCCCAGCAACTGCTCTCAAGCAACTTGGGGCCTGGCAAACAACCAAACTCTGGCACTTGCAAACTTTGGCGCTACCATCCGTCGGGGACATCCTCCTAAGGGAAATTCCCATTGCTTACCCATCACACTCTAGTCTTAGAAAAAGATGAGGGAGGTTTTTCATGTGTTGCAAACTCCCTTAGGTGCACTTTGTACTGATGTTTCTTGGTGCTCCACCTCCCCTACACCCCATCCATGCACCAATCCGTAGGTGTCTTGCAACACGATTAAGAGTCTGGGCTTCTACCCAGTCAGGCCTGCCTCTTCAGCCCAGCTGGGTTGACTATTTTCCCTAGACAGGGCTGGTTGGTTAGATGAGTACTTGCAGGGCTGCTGCAGAGTGGTCAGAGATACTTCTTATCTCTGCTCCATGCACAAAACTTAAGTGGAAAGCTTAAACCTTACTTGTAGTCCTAGCCAACATTTTAGACTGCAGTCCAGCTCTCTGGGACTACTCCCCTGATAGTACAAGTAATTAGATCTGTTGAAGTTTTGGTCGCCTACCCTAGGCTCTCCAGGAGCTCCTGGACTCTTTGCCCTGGCAGTGTTAATGATGCCCCCCAAAATGATGAATGAAACAAAACCACAAAAGTCATGCACAAAAATGGGGGGCTGCACCCTTTCTTCCACTCACGTGTCCCTGTATGTTGTTGGGCCCTCAGATCCTCAGCTCCCCCTTTTCCCAGACAGATCGCATTTTTCAAGATAGGGACAGCACCCCCTCCTGTTGTCCCCTCTGTGTATGCAGGGTGTTGTGTGCCAGAACATGCCATCTGGGAACCTTCAGCTGCAGTGCTGCTGCCCACCTTTTTGCTGTCCTGTGCCAGCTCTTGTAGATTCATAGATTCATAGATGTTAGGGTCGGAAGGGACCTCAATAGATCATCGAATCCGACCCCCTGCATAAGCAGGAAAGAGTGCTGGGTCTAGATGACCCCAGCTAGATACTCATCTAACCTCCTCTTGAAGACCCCCAGGGTAGGGGAGAGCACCACCTACCATGGAAGCCCGTTCCAGACCTTGGCCACTCCAACTGTGAAGAAGTTCTTCCTAATGTCCAATCTAAATCTGCTCTCCGATAGCTTGTGGCCATTATTCCTTGTAACCCCCGGGGGTGCCTTGGTGAATAAATACTCACCAATTCCCTTCTGTGCCCCCGTGATGAACTTATAGGCAGCCACAAGGTCACCTCTCAACCTTCTCTTGCGGAGGCTGAAAAGGTCCAGTTTCTCTAGTCTCTCCTCGTAGGGCTTGGTCTGCAGGCCCTTGACCATATGAGTTGCCCTTCTCTGGACCCTCTCCAGGTTATCCGCATCCTTCTTGAAGTGTGGCGCCCAGAATTGCCCGCAGTACTCCAATTGCGGTCTGACCAGTGCCCGATAGAGGGAAAGTATCACCTCCCTGGACCTATTCGTCATGCATCTGCTGATGCACGATAAAGTGCCATTGGCTTTTCTGATGGCTTCATCATACTGCTGACTCATATTCATCTTGGAGTCCACTAGGACTCCAAGATCCCTTTCCACTTCCGTGCCACCCAGCAGGTTATTTCCTAGGCTGTAGGTGTGCTGGACATTTTTCCTCCCTAGGTGCAGCACTTTGCATTTCTCCTTGTTGAACTGCATTCTGTTGTTTTCTGCCCACTTGTCCAACCTGTCCAAGTCTGCTTGCAGCTGTTCCCTGCCCTCCGGTGGGTCCACTTCTCACCATAGCTCTGTGTCATCTGCAAACTTGGACAGAGTACATTTCACTCCCTCGTCCAAGTTACTGATGAAGACATTAAAGAGTATCGGTCCCAGGACTGAGCCCTGCGGGACCCCACTGCCCACACCCTTCCAGGTCGAAACCGACCCATCCACCACGACTCTCTGGGTGCGACCCTCCAGCCAATTCGCCACCCACTGGAATGTGTAGTCATCCAAGTCACAGCCTCTTAACTTGTTCACCAGTATGGGGTGGGATACCGTATCAAAGGCCTTCCTGAAGTCTAAGTATATGACATCCACCCCTCCTCCTGTGTCCAGGCGTTTTGTAACCTGGTCATAAAAAGAGACTAGATTGGTCAGGCACAATCTGCCTGCCACGAACCCGTGCTGGTTTCCCCTTAGCATAATTTGTCCTGCCGGGCTCTCAGAAATGTGAGCCTTGATAATTTTTTCAAAGACTTTGCCAAGGATGGAGGTGAGACTGACCGGCCTATAGTTGCCCGGGTTCTCCTTCCTCCCCTTCTTGAAAATGGGGACCACATTGGCCCTTTTCCAGTCCTCCAGGACTTGGCCCGTGTGCCACGAGCATTCAAATATTCCCTCCAGTGACTCTGCAATGATGTCGGCCAGTGCCTTCAGCACCCTCGGATGGAGCTCATCCGGGCCTGCCAACTTAAAGGCATCCAGTTCTTCCAAGTGACTCTGCACCATCTCAGGGTCTACGCATGGAAGTCTGGCGCCTTGCTGCTGCCTCTCTACAACCCCAGTGAGAGACTTGTCGTGCCCCTCGCTTAGGAACACTGAGGCAAAGAACTCATTGAGGAGTTCAGCCTTGTCCCCTCTGTTCGTCACCAATTGTTTCTGTCCATTTAGCAGGGGTCCTATTCCTCCCTGGGCCTTCCTTTTACTCCCTATATATCTAAAAAACAATTTCTTGTTGTCTTTTACTTGGGTTGCCATCCTCAGCTCCATGGTAGCTTTGGCCCGTCTAACTGCCTCCCTACAAGCACGAGCAGAGGAGGTATATTCGTCTTTGGTGATCTCTCCGTTTCCACTTTTTATGTGCTCCCCTTTTGGCCCTTAGGCTGCCCTGGATTTCTCTGGTCAGCCAGGGAAGCCCCCTGGCCCCTTTCCCTCTTTTACCTCGCACGGGGATCGTCTTACTTTGTGCCCGAAGGATCATTTCCTTAAGGCACAGCCACCCTTCTTGGGCTCCCATCACTTCAAAACTCCTACTCTGCAGTGCATCCTTGACTAATAGCCTGAGTTCATTGAGATCAGCTTTTCTAAAGTCTAGCACTTTCCCCCTACTAGTTACCTTACCCACTCGACGTCTTATGGTGAATTCTATTATTCGGTGATCACTGTCCCCCAGATGGCTACCGATCTGTAGGTCCCCTACCATGTCATCCCCTTTGCCAATACCAGATCCAGTATGGCATTCCCCCTAGTGGGACTGTGTACCTCCTGTGTCAGGTGGAGGTCCTGTACACAGGTTAGAAACCTGCGTGAGCAGTGGGACTTTGCTGTCTGTGACTCCCAGCAGATGTCTGGGTAGTTTAGTTATTGCTTGGCATGGGCTGATGACCTCATGTGTCCATGCAGCCTCAGCTGCTCCAACAGCATGCTTAAAAATTGTGTGGGTGGTGCCAGCCACTGCTTTATACCTCCAGCCACTGCACCTGTGGCAGGTAAGTCTCCTCCAATTTTTGGCCCTCCCTAGGCCACTTGCCAGAGCCTCTGGCATTCTCTCACTACCCCTCCATCCCTGGCACAGGGGTTTCCAGCTCCTCAGGCCTGTCATCATGCAACACATAAATTAAAGGTTAATACAATTCCTTGCCTGCATAGGCCTGACAGGAAAGGGTGTGGTTAGGAGAGATGAATCCTGGGATGCTAGAGGACTGTGTATTTCTCATTTTGTCACCAGGGAGCAGAATGAAACTACCCTAACATGACCTAGGTAGCATGGCCCAGAGTTAACCCTCACCTGAAGTGGTTCAACTTCGTGACACTCAGACAGCACTTAGCATGAGTTAAGAAGCTTGGACACATGAACATTCACATTTTAAGTACCCTTAGTATGGTCTAAGCAGATGTGAGAAATGGTTTCAACCCTTAACATCTTAATGTGCGACTGCTCAAAGCATATTTTAACTCTATCACCACTTAACCTTCCACAGATTTCATATGATCTAAGTGTAATGTATAACCAGATACGCACCAAGTTAGTAAAACACTTTTCTCTAAGATAGACCCTAAAAAGATTGTGAGGAGTATTGAAGATGAGAACAGATTGTAAATGTTCTAGAGATGGAGCCTGGCTATTTGTTCCCTTTCACATAAGTATAATTTTTACAGTAGTTTTCAAAGCTCTCAGTATAAGCGGAGCAGGAGAAAAAAATTTAGTAATTTTCACACCTTTCAATTTTATTTATTTATTTTTTGCCTGCAGAACTCTTGGTTATCTGACTTGCATAGTGGAATTCTGAACTATTACATTTGTTTAAAAAATTTAAAGAGCCATGTCAATTTGTTTTAATTTGAAACTGAAGCAGATACAGTTGGATTAAAAACCAGTATATTATATATATATTTTTAAAGATTGTGAAAACTGTTAAACAGTGGGGCACAATGCTAGTGCTAGAAAAGATGGGGGGTTTTCTGTTGTTTTCAATTTGCAGTAAGAAGTTTAATTTGACTCAGTTCACAGGTTAAGTGCTAGGACTCCTGCCTCCCCCATTAAAATTGAATGTTGAGGTTTTCATCCATCAAGCTGAAACACTGACTTTTTTAATGAGCTCCCTTTAGCTCATCAGTGAATTTCAGGAAAATACTAAAATAGCTCTTTCCTGCCCCCACTGAAAATTACAAAGGTCTTAATTTTATGATATTCTCCATACCCAAAGAAAACAATGGGCTCTGATGGTACACAATGCCTTTCAGCAGGCACTCTGTTACCCTAGCAAGATAAACCCATTATTTCTATTGGGGCTGATCGTATTCAGTTATGTAAATATGATGAACAACTAGCAACATGATGATAAATATATGGTTACTGAAGACCCTTAGTTAAAACACCACTTTGATTATAGCACCAAAATTAGATAAATTAACATTGTTATTAAAAATGTTCTTCATAGATCTGCAATTACTTTAAATGTTATTATTTCTTTAGCTGGTAGTGTTTGTCTGTTAACAAAGCAAGGTACTGGCTTTTTTCCCCTTTGTGAAGAGAGCTTTGACAATATAAATGTCTATTATCCAATGCAACCAGATTATTAAGACCAAATGGAACCAACAGTTGGGTTTTACTTCTGGAGCTCCAAGCAAGTACAGATATTTCCCATATACCCGGAATCCAACAGGAGACAAGCAGCTTTAAAGTGACACAAATCTGAGACAGGAGAACTTTTATTGTATTGATCTGGCATGAAATCACTCACTTGTTTAACTAATCCTAATGCTTCTGTTGATTTGATAACATCTGGACCAAAAGATGTCACTTAGAAAGGAATTATTGACGTTCAACCAAGTAGGGAGTCATGTGAGTAATACAAAATGCTATTGAAATAGGATCATTGCTTTCAGGCTTTAAAGTGGCTACTCCTAGTATGCTGAAGCGATAAGAGGATTTGCATTTGCCACTTTGTTTCTGAAGAGCATGGGACACAGAGAAGAGGATATGTATCAGTAAAGATTTATCATTTTACAATAGGGGTCTGGAGAAATACACATACACTTGAAACCTATATATTAGGTAACTACTATTTAGAACTTGAAATCTTCATAGCGGTTCGGCAAGCATTAACAGTTTAACAGTGCATTAGCCTAATTTACTAAAGCAGATCTTACTAAGTTAAGAAAGGGTATAGGTGTAGAGGAAGAATCATCCCCTAAGCTGTCAATAGAACTCAGGAACACAGGCCTGTGCTCATTCTTCCCAGATATGCAAAACACAATTTCTTCAAAGCCAGATGTTTATAGGAACACACAAAATCATTTTATAAACTTCATAGGTCTCTTATCACCATGCTTTATTGAAGGAAATGTAAGGAAGTCATTGACATACAGCTGTTTCAAATCATGTACTCCAAAATAGAATAGATGTATTCAGATCGTTTTATATATATATATATTATTGCATGATGTTACACAGAGCAGCCACTTATTCTGTATTTTTATTTCTTCAGAGGCTTGTGAGTATCTGCATATAGAACTTGGGGCTCAGGTGGTGTAAATGGAGCAATGAATGGCTTGTCACCTGTAAATGTGGCATGATGCTTTATGCTTTAAAAACCATGTGGCGGTGAATGATGTTTCATATAAACTTCAGTTCTGTTGCTGCTGACTACTGATAGTCAGTGGAGTAAGAGGTCCCATTTTGATTTATATCCTTGGTTCACAAATTTTGGTTCACACAGGAAAGATAAGTTGTCAAGAGCAAACATTTGATAAATCCAGCTTTGGCTGTTCCAGAAGGGACAATTTCTTGCCTTAAAATAATGAATGTAGTGTGCTTTCAGTATGGAGAATTATTGTGAAGATGTGTAGCAGTCTTCCATGGAGAGTGAAGCATATTAATAACTACACAGAATAGATGCAAATATCTCTGCTGCAGCAGATGTACTTTTAACGGTCCTACCTACTATGAAGCAGTCCTCCAAATTGTAGCTGTTGTATTTACATTTTCTAAGCTAGACTTCTGTGGTGTCTCTACATTGCAATTGCTTGTGACTGCAGGGTAATGTAAAATATCTGAGCTTGCGTTAAAATAGCAGCAGGAAAGCTACAGAAGCTTGGAGTTTAGAGTGGTACAGTAACTGCTTAGCTGTTAGCATGTGTTGAGCTGTGTGCTCCTACGGCCACCAGTACCTACATAAATACACAGCAGTACTGATAGTTTTTCCTAGAGATGGGGCAAAATCTTGAGGGCCTCCATGCAGATTCAGCTTTTTAGCACCAAACAAATGGCATTCTAAATGCCCCCCTGCCCCAGATAATGCACCACTTGTAAAATGTAAGTTGGAGTTTTTCTTCAGACTAGGTAGGAGATTAAAAAGTAGGTGCAGTAATACAAAGATATAAATAATACCAACACAAAAGATTGGTAACTCTAATTAAGCTAAGTAGGGGTTAAGATTTCTACCTTTTCTGAATCTAGTGGATTTTTGAAGCAGGTGAATAAACCAACACAGACCTTTTTTTCATAGATGTTATTCATCAGCAACAGTAGAACTGAAGTCGTGTGAGAAATTCTTTATTGGCAGAAGCTTTCCAAAGTCTGAAACATTATGCCAGAAACTCAACTGTCACAATCTGGCATAATTATGTGGAGCTGTACATAGATTTATACTAAGTCATTATTTGTGGAGAAGTTCACCATCATCCCAGGAAATAAATGTACTGAGTTAGCTAAACTGTGAAGGAAAATACCACAGCATATATAAGGCCAATCCTCTGAATAATGTTCCTCTCATTTTAAAGTACATATTTCTGTACAAAACTTTCCTCTTAACAGATGCTGGCATAAGACAGTCGGAGCTATTCAATCCGTGGCACAGCAGCACATCTTACATGACACTGATCAGCTAGAATACAGATACTAAATGAAGGCCATTGATTGAGTCTCTTGCTCCAAGTGATTGCTAAATAAAGGCAATTTCAAACAATTGTATGACAGTGACCAGTAAATGTGTGCTTCAGTAAAAGCATAAATTAAATAAAGTTCTACATCTTTGTCAATATTCACTAGAATGCCTCACTGTCTCAGAAGCTTTAAAAAAGGGATTTCAAAACATAAATATGGAACCCAGATCATCCAAAAGTAACCCTTGGAATCTCTAGCCATTTCTGCACTGGATCAGGAAACCCAATTTATTACAAGACCTTCAGTACCATCTACCTCACAATTCCCTAAAAGCACTGGAAATCAGAGACATAATACATATTAATAAAAACAAAACAAAACACTACATTCTGTTTCTTCAAACACCATAGACACAAACAGCAGAGGTGATTTTTTTGCTCTGAAGTATAAGTCTGCAGCTCCAATGAGCTCTATATGCAAGAAGATCCATGTTGCAACTGAGGTTATTCCCTCAATAACTTTACAACCAAATAGTCTAGCCACTAGATATGCAATGATGAAAGCAATTCAGCGGCCTAAGCACTGGTGGTAGCCATACCTGCCCCAGATAACACTGGATTGTTCTTTTCATGAGCCTGAAACAGTTCTTGGATGCAGGTTTCTAGCAGTTTCCTAGATAGACAGCCCACACTGACAATATGCTGTAGATCAGACTTTGTTGGTTCATTTATTGGGCCTCTGAATGTCTTCCCTGCATAGGGAGCCAAGACTATCACCCTGTTTTTAGAACAACTCCAACATACACATACAATTAACATACAGATTTTAGATGTACAATACATTTTAAACTCTAGTTTAACTTAGCCAGTCGCCAATCCACTTAGCAGGCAACAAATCTCAAATGTTTACATTCAAATGCCCCTGCACAATTCCTCATGAAGAACAGACAAGTTTTCCTATAATGGCCTGGAATTTAGTCAAAGAGTGACTCAGCACAAAGAAGAATGTACTCTTCCCAATCACAAGCTTCCTCTACATGTCAGAATCATAGAAAATGAGAGTTGGAAGGGACCTTAGGAGGTTATCTAGTCCAACCCCCTGCTCAAAGCAGGAACATGCCCAACTAGATCACCCCAGCAAAGGCTTTGTCTAGTAAAGTCTTAAAAACCTCTCAGGATGGAGAGTCTTCTCTGGGTAAACTGTTCCAGTGATTTACTACCCTCCTTATGAAGAAAGTCCAGAGAACACCAAGATAGGGGGAGTAGTAGGTATGCTGGGCAATTGGAAACATGCAGCAAAACAAGCATTATGTTCCCTTAAAACCCATAACAAGATAGGGAATATGCAGAATTAGCATTAGGTCATAATGACTGTTAGGGTGACAGTATTTGGATCTTGGGAAGCATTGAATTTGCAGCTGAATAAAAAGCTATAACTTGTGGCCTAGCAAGCTGCTCACCACAAGGCAGAATGGTATGTTAAAAGCAACACTGGAAGACACTTAGGTAAGCATTTTTCTAACAATATAGTAGTGCTGTAAGATATATATTTCACTGTGTAAAAGAAACAGGATACAAACCACCAGCTATCATTAGAAGATAAAGCAGATTTTTCTTATGATTGCTTATGCTAAGCCAGCCATTCACTTATGCTAAGTAGCTATCTGAACTGTGTCAACCATTTTTAAGTGAGTCTTTGTAATTCTGTGTGCTGTGAATGAGGTGAAGTCTTAGGAGTGTGGTGATGGTACAACCTGGGACTGAAAAAAAAACAGACTGGAATGTGAAAGACAACACATAACTGGTAACAGAATCTGAAATAAACATATGCGAAAAGGTGAATGGTGATTGGTAAAGAAGCCTCCAGAAGCTTCCAGGCTTTGGTTGAAGTCTGCCCAAGTGACTGAAAGAAGCAGGGGTCTGGGTCTTAGGCATGCGCTCATAGCCAAGAGAGATGTAAATAAGTAAAATGCATAGGCAATTCCATGCTAATGAAGTAAACAGTAAACACATGCGGAGCTTAAGATGGGAAGGACTAAGGGTGGAACAAAGGAGGGACAAAGAAGGGGTAAATGTTAATGAGTATAAACCAAGGTGTATAAATATGAAAAAAAAATGTTTGGCATGGCTCCTCGGTTAGTTGGAGCTAGTCTGAAGCTGTCTCCATTTTTAATAAAGCTGTTGACAAGCAATGTGTGCAGGTGATGTGTGATGGCATCCATCTATTGTCTCCCTAGTCATTGGGCGTCACATGGAATCAAGGTCTAACAATGACCAGCTCTAACCTGGATAAAAAGTCCCCAGTTTTGGTAGAATGACCAAATTAGGAGATTGGGAATGACCACATTGAGGTACTGACAAATGCCCAAATTAAGATGTGTACACATGATCTATTTAAAGAAACAAAGGATTAGGCTGACAGAGCAGAACTTGTACAGTATGACAACCACAGGAAAACCAATCAATGGTACTCAGAAATGAAGAATTTTTCAGGAGAAAGAGAATACAAAAGGAATTCCTGGACAATAATTTGGGGTATCGGCCCTGAACCTCCAAGGTTGCTATTGCCCAAGAGATTGATTCAAGCAAGAACCACATGGTGGTGTTGGTGGACTGTCTCCTTGTGAAACCCTAAGACTGGTAAGTAAGTAGGAATGCATAGTCATTTTGTTTACTTTGTGTCACGGGTGGGGGTCCTCCATGAGGGCCGTGATCTCCTTAAGGCCCCTTCCCCCGTGTCAAGCCATGCCAAACCCTCCGATTCTCGCCTGCCACGTCTTTGATGTTTATATAAGTTTGGGAGGCTGCTTTACGCCCTCTTGGACACGGTTCGTTGGGACCTCCGTCCCCGTGGTTTCCTGGACTCTCCGGGGGTCTCCCTGTATGATGGGTGCTTCCCGGGCACCCTAGCCTTATGGGCTATGTATGGCTCCACCCACCTCTTATACCATGCCCCAAGCCTCACAGTTGGACTAGATGCTGTTTGGTCTCTTGGTCTACTCTCAGGCCCGGCTCTCGGGCCTTCTCTGTACTGTCACCCCCTCCTCGTGCTCTCTATGCCCACTCTGGGCCTTCTCGGTACCGCCGCCCTCTCTCCTGGGCCTTCTTAAGAATACCGCCCCTCTCTTGGGGCCCTCTCTCTAGTGCTGCCCCTTCCCTGGGGCTCTCTATGCCAACACTGGGCCTTCTCTATAATGCTGCCCCTTTCCTGGGGCTCTCTGTGCCCACTCTGGGCCTTCTCTGTGAAGCCGTCCTTCTCTGGGGCCTTCTGTGCCCACCCTGGGACTTCTTGGTCAAGTCACCTGTCTCTCGGGCCCACCGCACTACTACCCCCTTTCTCCAGGGCTCACCGCACTACTACCCCCTCTCTCCAGGTAGTACCGCAGTGCTACGCCCGTCTCTGAGGTTTACCGCAGTGTTACGCCCTTTCTCAGGGGCTCACCACACCCGCACTGGGGCTTCTCAGTAGTGCCCCCTCTCTGGGGCTTGCCACGCCCACACTGGGGCTTCTCAGTAGTGCAACCTCTCTGGGGCTCGCCACGCCCACACTGGGGCTTCTCAGTAGTGTCCCTCGTGGGGCTGGGGTCTATGCACCCCATATGCTGCGCCCTTACTGGCGCTGGGGTCCCCACGCTGCTGTGGGTCCCCTGTGAGTATGCTGCGCCCTCACTGGCGCTGGGGCCCCCACACCACTGTGGGTCCCTATGAGGCCTCCTCCAACCCCAAATAGCCTCACCCAAACCACTTGTGTAATAAATAACAACAAAGCAAAACACAAGCCTCTTGGCTACAACTTAACCATAAGCCACCTGGCTAGAACAACATTGCTCGGACATTTTCAAGCTGCCGTCCTTTACTCTGCTTGAGGAGTACCTGCAGTTCTCACATCTTAACTCCAGGAGCTCCTGCCCCTCTGACTGCTGGCAGGGAACTGCTAGCCTGGCTTCAGCCCCTGGGCCTTATGAGGGCCAGGCCCTGCCCCTTCCAGTCAGCTGACCTCCTGTTTGCCCCGGGCAACCCACAGCTGTGCTCCTTATTCCCTGCTAGGGCTCTTTCCCCGGTAGTTTCCCCTCTCTAGGAGCAGGGCACCTCAGTGCTCTGCGACACTTTGCTTGCATTAGACTTATTTGCTACCACTGTGTATCAATAAAATTCTCCTATTATCAAATGAAAGCATCATGATCAGTCAATTAGAAAGGTTCAGACCACCAAGAACAGGGCATCAGGACTGGTTTGTAAATCTAGTGCCAACAGGAACCATCCTTCAGGTAGTTGAAGGCTACTATTAAATCCCCTCTCCATCTTCTCTAGGGTTTTGCAAAACTTCAACAGACGTTTCATTTCAAAGGTGTTTTGATGCATTTCAAGCTTGAAACACCAAAACCAAAATGAAATGCAAGGCTTTGAACCAACTTGAAAATGAAAAAAGGGCACCTGAAATATTAAAAAAAATTCAAAGACTTTTGAGTTTTGAAGCCAGGCGCACAGGAAAATACAAATTAAGGGGGGTGGGGAAAGAGTGGGGAAGGACTTCTCTGATACTGACATGTATAGCTGGGCAGTGACTGCCATCTTTCCCTGAGGTCCCTTCCAATCCCAGTGCTCTGGGGGAGGGATGGAAAAGGAGCATAAAAACATTGTTTGAAATGAGCTTTGTCAGCTGTGCCTTTGTCAGCTTACTGAGCTGTGTCTTCCAGCAGCATCACGAGCATCCCACTTGCTAGTCTGTTCCTAGTAAGTGGGATCCAATCCTTTCTGAAATAATCTAATGCCCTTTCTTAAACCATTCCTTTCAATGCATTCTTTCCCCAAACTTCTTTTTTTATTCTTTGTAATTCTTTCTCCACATAAAAAAATCTGTGCTTTCCCTAACAGTCTACATTGACTGTGCAGAAAAGCACAACATATATTAATATATTACATAAATACATACATTATATTACAGGAACACAGATTTTCCAGCATACCAAACACGAAGCACACTGGAAAGGCAGGTGGCCGTTCTTCTGGCCAGGTTGGAAGAGGGGACAGAGAGAGAGCTCTAAGTCTTCCCCCTTCTCCCCCAAAACTTATACATAGCCTCTTTCTAACAGCTAGCAGCCATGCTGCTTCTGCTGCTAGTTGGACCAAGGAGTTGGGAGCGGTGTCTGCATCCCCTCCAATAATACCTGCCATAATAACAACAGCCCTGAGCACCACCACCATGAGAACAACAAGCAGCACCAGCATTATAGTCTCCTCCACCCCAATTTCATTAGCCTGAGACTTCCAGTGCCAGAGGAAGAACTGGAGCTAGATCTGGATCCGAGTGCTATAACAAGGGAAATTCTGGGAAAGGAGGAGGAATTATCTGAGTTCGTGTTCCACATCCCCCAAGTTTCCCCTAGAGTCAGGTCTCCTTTCCTGGAAGTCACTTGGGGGCAGTTGAGGTAGAGGTTGTAGAGCTGAGTCCATGCCTCCTGTTGCAGTGCTTCTGCCTCCTGAGGAGGAGGAAAAGGCAGCATCAGCACACACACCTGCATCCCAGAAGTGAGCATGTACTGTGGTCTGGGATCATTTTGAGCTGGCACATGATCCCACATATGCTACCTGCCTGCACTGCCGAGCCAAAAAACAGCTGGGGCAAGGGAACAAAACACATAAGCACCACAGGGATTCTGATGCATCTACACAGGCACCACCCCCTTTCCCTTGCTCCTCCTCAGCCTGGCACCAGTGGGAGCATGCCCAATAAGAAGTCCCCCTCTTGCTTGAAAGCCCCTGTCCCTCCAAAGCAGAGGCAGACCACCCTGGAGCAGTGGGGAAAAGGGAGGCACACAGGGGGGCTTATTCCCAAGGTGAGCGAGGTCACTCAAAGCATTGGGGAGACAATTGCTCTGGATGGCCAGCCCTTCTCCTTTGTTGAGCGGCCAAGGTTCAGGCGGCCCATGGCACTCGTTGCCCCATTGTACAAAGTGCCTGCACGCACCACCATCAGCAGTACAGTGGTGCCCTCCCTTTATGAGGCATGCAGGGAGTATTTGAGGGAGCAGCTGCACAAGACAGGTCCACAGGTGGCCTGACACTTCACCTCAGACATCTGGAGCAACCAAGGTAGAGATCACACCTACCTCTCCCTCACAGTGCACTGGTGTGACCAGTCAGGCTGTTGGTGGCCTCTCCTTCAAGGCAAGGTGATGGATGAGTCCCACACAGCAACAGAGATCCTGGCAGCCATGAACTGCATGGTGCAGGGGTGGCTTGTTGGACAGTACAAGCTAACCTGAAGGTTCATGGTTACCGACAATGGGGCTAATATGGTCAAGGCTGTCCGTGTTGCCAACTTTGTTGGCATCCGCTGTATGGCACATGAGCTGCATCTCATAGTGAGGGATACCTTGGAGGGGGACAGGGCTGCCAGCAAGGGTGCCATCACAACCAGGCACCCAATAATGAAATGCAGGAAGGTGGCAGGCTATTTCTACCAGAGCATCAAGGGGGGCAAGATTCTGCAGGACAAATAGGCAGAGCTGAGCTGCCTGCAGCACAAAATCATGAAGGACATGGAGACTTGGTGGAACTCCATATACCTGATGCTCAAAAGGCTGATCGAGCAACAGAAGGCCATCCATGAGATGGCTTTGGTTGGGGAGATTGGGATCAGTAACCCACTTAACAAAACTGAGTGGGATACTATCCCCCAGATCTTGGTGGTCCTCAAGGCCTTCCTCAAGGTCACTGAGACCCTCAACACTGCCAATGCCCTCCTTATCCAGGTGATCCCTGTAGTGAGGGAACTTCAGAGCCAAATGGAGAGCTTCCAGAGGATCAATGCTCCTGGCTAGGGCAAGCCACTGTCACCAGATATGCAGGCACTGGTGAGGCAGCTGAAGGAGGGCATCAGGGAATGGCTTGATCCCTTACGGTCCAGTACAGCTCATGTGCTGGCCACCATGTGTGACCTGATGGTGAAGAGCAGTGTATGCAGCAGCCAAAGAATGAATCAGTGGATGGAGGTGCTTGTGAAGAGAGTCAGGGAGGCAGAATGGTGGAGGCGAGGAGACATCTACTGCTCCATGCTAGCACATCATCCACCAGCCAGTCTCCTCCGCTACCACAGGTGCTGTCGATGTGGGCCAAGGGCATGGCTTCCAGGGTGGGGTCCAGAGGCACCAGACCCCATCCTCAGGCAGGTAGCACTCAGGCCTTGATGGCTGCCTATCCCGCTGAGGATCTGGAGTCACTGCTGGGTGACCACTTGGCCTACAGGGCAAGCCACATCCAGATGTGGCAGGATCTGGCCATGGTTGCCTGGGAACATCTGTCCTGTCCACCAATCAGTGTTCTGAGAGTGTGGGTGTTTGGTGGAGCACCTGGTGGAGTGTCCTGGTTTGGTGGAGCAGCTGGTGTTTCTGAAGGTGACCCTCCCACTTGTGGGGATCCCGAAGCTTCAGGTGCAAACAAAATGAGTTCCACAATTCTCTCTAACTCCATCTGCACCTATTTCCTTCTTAATTTTGTTTAAACCATTTAATGCCTCGCTCTCAGAGCTGGAGGTGGCACTCACTGCATCACCGGCCAGCAAAGGAAGAACACATCCCTGCTGAGCTCCCATGCTAGGATGAACTTGGAGGTACAAGGGATATAGGGAAGGTGGAGGCCCCAGGTCCTGGGCATGACCTAAAAGTGTACCCTGTCAGAGTTGGGAGAGACTGCCAGCAGCATGGCAGCCACCAGGAAATACCAGGACCAAGGACATCCATGGTGAAAGGCAGGTAGGAGGCACCTTATAACCTCCAGCCACTACACACATGCACAGCCCTAGCTGGGGAAAGCCCAGACCCCCAAGATCTTTGAGATCTCAGGGCTGGCCATGGTGAGCACCAGGAATGGCCCGGTGCCACCACAACCCTGAGCCTGCAGTGAGAGCCAACTGTCATCCCATGCACAGATCATAGGGCACGCGACCACTGGGAAGAGCCTGGTACAGAGCCCCCCAGCCCGCAGCCCTACTGGGGTGTGTGGAGCAGCAAAAGGCATGCCCCCACTGACAGTGCCCTCTGCAGCTGGTGCATTGGGCCATTGCAGGGCCATTGCAGCCAGGACTGCTGCAGCCAGGGCTGAGGTGAGTGCCATGCCCTGCACTTCCCAGGGCTCTGCTTGTCTGCACTCAGCTCAGCCGCTGCTGGAGCAGCCCCAGAAGCAGCTTACACCAGTTGCCTGAACCAGGTCATGGTGCAGCCCAGGAGCTGGGGCGAGTGGGGACAGGCAGAGCCCAGGCACAGGGGGACAGGTGGAGCATGGTGCAGCGCAGTAGCTGTAGGCAGCTGGTGCCAGCCACTCCTGGGGCCCCTGCAGCTGAGGCTGGGTCAGTGTCACTGTTCCCTCTGCTTTGTTCTCTTGTGCAGCCCTGAGAGTGGTACCCCTCCCCCGGCCCCTTCCCTAGTCCCAGCCTCCCTCCTTCCCTCCCTTACCACCATGGGAACCTATCCCTATTTGTTACATTATAAAATGGGTTTGCTTTATGCAAATTCAATTTATGTGTTCTCTGGGAATGCATTCACTGCATAAATCGAGGGAAACCTGTTCTTACTTTTTGTGTTTTGATGGAGCCAACCCTTATTTGCAAATCCCAGCCATGCACCCCGAGCCTCTTTAAAGCACATTTTGCACAACACAGAACAAAACAAAAAGCAACAAACCTTGTATCAGTATCTCCTGTTGTATAATGAAACTTTTCATGATTTAGATTCTGAGAAAACCCTTCCCCATATGTCTTTTATCTAAAAGATATAAAAATTTCATTGCTGCTTATAGAAAAACAGAAAAGTGAGTATACATGACTCCTACCCCTTTAAATAACAAAAAGAGTGCCATGATGTTATACTGAAGAGGCAGGCAGTCACCTATGCTGCGCAGACAGAAATGCTGCCAAATAAGATTAATCTACCTAAGCTCCCAAGCAAAAAAGTGGGAAGTTGATTAAATATTGTTTGTATTAATCCATTAGTGGTACCTGAGGCATATAGCACATCCTGGATTAGTGAACATTCAGGACAACATGCTCATCTCCATTCCCCATAATTATAAATTCAGAGCATCTTAGTTTGCTGTTGTTAATAAAACTACTCTGACTTTATACTGGTATAACTGAAATCAGAACCTGTTCCACTGTAATTGGTGCAATGCATCCATTAAATACAGCAGCACAGTAAGATACAAAAGGTGCATCTATACATCACCCTATCTCACCATAGTAATGTACTACATTGCCAGATGGCGATGGAGCGATCACGTGAATCTACATATGATCAACAAGTATATCAACGTAGCATCGCACTCCCCCATTTTAGCGCGCTGCTATTGTGAAGTAGTGGCGAAATCTAACAGTGCACCATGTACATGGTGCGATACAGGTGGTTACTGTGCCATGCTTTAGTACTTCCAAAAAGAAGTACTATGCCACGGCACCATAGCAATGTCATCAAACAGTGATGCGTACATTTGCCCGAAGGGGTCTAGAAACTAAGGGCTATAGGGTAAGAGCAGGGCCTCTTCAAAAGCTGCATAGATAATTTGTGTAAGGAAACATCTCTGGCTTTTGCCACTGTCTTTCCTCATATCTGTGTTCCTTCTGTATTATACTGCTGATCATCATCATCATTATTTTCACATTAAGGGCACGATGTGAAGATTATTCTTACTTCATTTGAGGGATGAACATTAGAATCAGATTTGCACCAAATTTCCTGTTCTCATGAAGATGCTCTAAGTACTGAAGAAAGAGAAGAGATATGCATACCAATTCCAGAGATCGATAAAGAACATGCATCCTCCTAATGCTTCCCAGAAAACCTACACTATGTTTTAATACTTGGGATGAGCTGTGATGCTTTTATCATGTATATACTATACACCTCCCTGAAAAGCATTTTGGCACTCTTAGAATTCCTTGATTTCAGCAAGAGTTGAGTACCCACTGCCCACCTTCTCAAAAGAGGTACTCAGCAGAAATAATGACTCCTAATATTAGATTCTTTTCTTAATGTAAGTCTTCTTAAGGTCTTAAACTATAAGAGCCAGTTAGACTCTCTCTGGCAAAATGAAATTTCATGGAGATTTATCATTCAGAACAGGGAGATACCCAGGTGCAAGTCCCCACACTGGAAAACTGAAATCTGATTCAAGCAGAAGTAGAATTTGACTGTGGTCTAGCTAGCAGTAGAGCACATTTCATTCACTCTTCAAAAGGTTTGGTTTTGATGAGTCAGTGAGAGATGAAAACAAACTCTATCACATCAGAAATTGATGTAAATTGGAATTGTTACAATCCTTCACACAGATCTGTGGACTACTCTGCTGATTAGTTACTCATATAATGCCTGCCATTTCCTTGGATCTCCACAAATGATCCTTTTTGTTTACCAAGATGGCATTTTTTTATTAAACTATCTACAGCAAAATCACCTACAGTGTCACCACATCAAACAGCAGATCTAGAGGGTACATTGTCTCGATCCTGTATTTTCAATATTGCCTTAAAGCAGGGGTGTCAGACTCACCTGACCCTACAGGTTGGATGAGTAGCACAGGGCCAGTGTGCAGGCTGGACCAAATCCACAGACAGGCTCCATATTCCAAATCCAGTATGTCCTGGAGTGGCTGCTGCAGGTGGCAAGGTCCTGCTTTGCCTGTTCTGCGGCTGTACTGCTTCTGGCATCCACTTTGCCATTCAACGTTTTAGGTGCATCACAGCCCCAAAGGAGCAGAGCGGCGGCTGCATGCAGTACTGTTTTGGAGCAATGGAGCTGCTGCTCTGGGGCTGTGCTGCATGGGACAATGGCTCAGACACAGAACCATCTGATGCTCCCTGCATGCTGCCTGTGGGTCAATTCAGAGACCCACAGGCAGCACTTGGGTCAGGAAGACAGTGCTCCACAGGCAAGATTCTGCCCACAGGCCATAAAACTTTGAAAATAGCTTTAAAACCATTTTTCTTGTCTTCTCCCTCTCCCATTAAAAGTTATTTTAAAATGATGGTTTAAATATTTAAGATTAGCACCCTCTGCCATGCTGTTAATCCTAGAATTTAATAAACAAAGAGCTCTCTGTAGGGAATAATGATAGATGGAGTTGCAACATAAGATCAGTAATAAGCTAAGTATACACAGAGCACACACTTAAGCCATACATTTAAAAAGGGAAAATAGCCTTTCTGTGTTTGGACTCTCTGCCTTTGTCACTTTGAGATAGAGAAGCTTTTTCCTGTATGATCTGGAATTCTAAGTGGATCAACATTTGAGTTTGTCTTCTCATGTGGTAGAGCTACTGAAACACCATGTGGCTTAATCAAAGGAAGCCATTATACTAGATAAGAAAAACAAACTAAAGTTTAATATGCTAATATATAGGGATATCAGAAACGGGACAAATTTTAATTCTAGCAACAATAAAATCCTCTTTTAAAAATGTTCTCATTAAAAATTATATTACTCCTTATTTATCAACCCAGCTCACGTTTGTGAATTCTCAAAACATGGTTAGCAGGAAAGTCTTTTGCCTATAATTTTATTTATAATTAAAAATATTTATAATTTTATCGCCTCTATTTTATCCAAGGTCAGGAGCATCCAGGACAAGAAAATAATTTGCAACTATGCAGGCCTGTAAGGGTTTAGAGATTTCACTTTAACCTTTAAAATGGTATGATTTATGCATTACTGTATCATTCTAAAGGTTAAAAGCAAGAGAGAATAATACATGGTACCAAGGGACTATCCCATAATCCCTCACTTACCTCTTTTCTGTAGACCACATTAATGTTATATAATTTTCTAGGATTTAATTATTACATATTTCAAATTGCTTGATTGTTTTCATTAAGAAATGTTCAGAAGTTAAGACCTGCTTTTCATATTGCTGCTTTCTGTCTATATAAAAAGCAGGAGAAATAGAGCATGAAAGAGGCATATAGAACACTACTCAGAGTCTCCTACCTCTTTTTCCCAGCCTAGTGACAACTAAGCCAACCTCCTAAATCTTGAAGCTGATCTTAGATCTGATCTGTAAGTAGTGTGGGCATCACAAAAAATATAACATTTGGTATTCACTGGCAGGTTGGGAGAGAAAGTGTGTATGAGAAGGATTCCTGCAAAAGGTGACCCACAGAATACAAAACCTAAACAACTAGTCTTTAGATTAAGGTCACATGAATTAGTTAACATTAGATTAATGATGGACTAGTCTCAAAATATTAAGCAGTTTAATTATGAACTACTATCTTATCTGGACCCTATTTAAAATCATACAAATCTCACTGATTTGCAAAATTCAACTGTAACGCCTATTGGTAAGATTTATAGTTGAACCACAGCAATTACAACCTTTCTTGCAGGGTTTTGGTATCAACTTACATACCTTTAGCAATATAATATCTTATACTGTAAGTAGTTCTATTATGAGTGACAGCATAATAGCCTGACTATGGTAGGTGAAGCTATGGAAAGGATGCCTCCAAGCTTCTTTGAAACACTGAAAAACATAATTCCATGTGTAAAGAAAGTTTCAGAATGTTTATATAAACTTTAATCTTTCACACACTCCTGAATTTGGACTCTTGAAGGAAATATCATGGAACTAATGTTCCATACCTCCACTTCGATGGTATAGTAGCATCTTGCATAGAAAAAAAGTATTTTGATTTTACCAGAAACCACTGTCATATCAGGGTCCATTGATATTGCGGTTAACAACCTTAGCAACCCTGAATGAGAAACATGTATAGTTTTGAAAGAGAACTTAACAGGTCAAACAAAATACTGAAGGAAGAGGAATATTCTAGTGAAGATGTATCTTACACTTGCAGTAGCATTTTTTTTTAAGTTTATAGATAGCCTTTTCCCACTTTCTAAAGGCAGTATTTATGCCTTAGGACTGGAAAAGGGCTAAAGGACTGGAAAAGGGCTAATGTGGTCCCCATTTTCAAAAAGGGGAGGAAGGAGGACCAGGGCAACTATAGGCCAGTCAGTCTCACCTCCATCCTTGGTAAAGTCTTTGAAAAAATTATCAAGGCTCACATTTGTGAGAGCCCGGCAGGGCAAATTATGCTGAGGGGAAACCAGCACGGGTTTGTGGCGGGCAGATCGTGCCTGACCAATCTAGTCTCTTTCTATGACCAGGTTACGAAACGCCTGGACACAGGAGGAGGGGTGGATGTCGTATACTTAGACTTCAGGAAGGCCTTCGATACGGTATCCCACCCCATACTGGTGAACAAGTTAAGAGGCTGTGATGTGGATGACTACACAGTCCGGTGGGTGGCGAATTGGCTGGAGGGTCGCACCCAGAGAGTCGTGGTGGATGGGTCGGTTTTGACCTGGAGGGGTGTGGGCAGTGGGGTCCCGCAGGGCTCGGTCCTGGGACCGATACTCTTTAATGTCTTCATCAGTGACTTGGACGAGGGAGTCAAATGTACTCTGTCCAAGTTTGCAGATGACACAAAGCTATGGTGAGAAGTGGACATGCCGGAGAGCAGGGAACAGCTTCAGGCAGACCTGGATAGGTTGGACAAGTGGGCAGAAAACAACAGGATGCAGTTCAACAAGGAGAAATGCAAAGTGCTGCACCTAGGGAGGAAAAATGTCCAGCACACTTACAGCCTAGGGAATGACCTGCTGGGTGGCACAGAGGTGGAAAGGGATCTTGGAGTCCTAGTGGACTCCAAGATGAACATGAGCCGGCAGTGTGATGAAGCCATCAGAAAAGCCAATGGCACTTTATCGTGCATCAGCAGATGCATGACGAATAGGTCCAAGGAGGTGATACTTTCCCTCTATCGGGCGCTGGTCAAACCGCAGTTGGAGTACTGCGTGCAATTCTGGGCACCACACTTCAAGAAGGATGCGGATAACCTGGAGAGGGTCCAGAGAAGGGCAACTCGTATGGTCAAGGGCCTGCAGACCAAGCCCTACGAGGAGAGACTAGAGAAACTGGACCTTTTCAGCCTCCGCAAGAGAAGGTTGAGAGGTGACCTTGTGGCTGCCTATAAGTTCATCACGGGGGCACAGAAGGGAATTGGTGAGGATTTATTCACCAAGGCACCCCCGGGGGTTACAAGGAATAATGGCCACAAGCTATCGGAGAGCAGATTTAGATTGGACATTAGATTTCATAGATTTCATAGACATTAGGGCTGGAAGGGACCTCGGAAGATCATCGAGTCCAGCCCCCCGCCCAAAGGGCAGGACGTCAGCTGGGGTCATAGGATCCCAGCAAGATAAGCATCCAGTTTCATCTTGAAGGTATTCAATGAAGGCGCTTGAACAACCTCCGGCGCTTGAACAACCTCCATTAGGAAGAACTTCTTCACAGTTCGAGTGGCCAAGGTCTGGAACGGGCTCCCAAGGGAGGTGGTGCTCTCCCCTACCCTGGGGGTCTTCAAGAGGAGGTTAGATGAGTATCTAGCTGGGGTCATCTAGACCCAGCACTCTTTCCTGCTTATGCAGGGGGTTGGATTCGATGATCTATTGAGGTCCCTTCCGACCCTAACATCTATGAATCTATGAATCTATGCTAACTGAAGTTACATCTGATATGTACATTGAGCTTAATACATTTTTACGAACTAAAGAGGTCTAGCCTACAATAGGGTTGTCAAACATATGGCTTATGAGCCAGACGCAGCCTACAAAATCCATCCAGTCCACTGGAAGTCCGATGGGCTACCAGAAAATAGGGGACATCCCAGAATTCAGGGTCCCTGAGCCCTAATGGACATGGCCATCATTGGCAGGTCTGGACCCATGCTGCCCATCTAAATGCTGCTCTGTGTTGTCACATTGAAGTTGCTGCTGGCTGTGTAGATCCAGCCTGGAAGGACCTCTCCATGGTCTAGATCCAGCCTAAAGTGATTTTGACTCCCCTACAAAATTAAAAAGAGTGTGTTAAAAATCTTCTATGGAAGTTGCCTAGAGGTTATGAGGACAGATTTTGAGCAACTGCCGATCACATACATCTCACATTAAATCCAAAGGCAGTTTAAAGTGTTTGACATGTCATAGGACTAGAATGCTTAACAAAAAAACTTTGTATCTCTATTGTGATTCTCTTTCAAGGGGAACTGAAAGTAGCAGAATGTAATTTACTGAATTTTGATTGCTTCCCTGGTGCTAACCCTCTACATGTGCCAAATAGGTACAAAATCTTTATCATCAGCTTTAACCCATTTTCTGACTTTTCTGAAAGATTTGTAAGCAAGCTGAAGGTTCAGGAAAGTTCACAACTTCCTGGTTAGCTGCTGGGGAAACGTAAGTGACAGAAGTTGCTGCAGGGATAGCCAATGAATGAGTGATTCACATTCTGCATTTGGCCTATCAGACTAACAACCACATTTACCAACAACATCACTACATAGAAATACAGCACTGGGAGGAACCTCTTGGTTCATCAAGTCCAGATCCCTGCTATTGCAGTCAACCATTAGTGCATGCATCTACATCATGGCAGCGATGTGTCTTAGCCAGACTGTTCCTGCATACACATCCCAAACTTAGAAATGAACCAGTAAGCACTGGATATAGAGGGCTCAAAGGTAGTGAGAAAATGACATCCTAGCATTTTCATCAGTGTATTTCTGAGTTTGCAGCCTGTCATTATAAGCAGAAAGGCAAGCCAGGATTGGCTTGCAGCCTTTGAACATGCAGCCAGGGCACACCAGAGAGGTGTAGACATGACCTTATACATTTCCAACTTGCCACCATGGGACAACTAGTGTTAATTAAGCTAGAGTGTGAACCGGTAGCACACTAGCTTCTATGCACCAACTCTTCACCTATACTGTCTTGATGTACGCTAAATGTGAGGTAACTACTTTAAAGTGGAGCAAGAGTCCCTGCCTGCTTCAAGACATTGTCATGGTCAGCCAAGGGAGTTAGTGCCAAGTAGCTACTGTGTGTTAAATACCCAATGATGTTCTCATGTAGGCAGGTAGAATGAGTGTCAATATGGTGATATATTAAGAAAGAGCCAGTAAATTCATGGCCAAACTGGTGTTCATTAACTTCCCTGTGTAGACAAGTCTCTAAGGGCTTTTGTATAACCCACTATGCACTGATCTCCATCCTTAATTGCTTAAGTACCTTCATAAACTTGTCCCTAGGTGCTTAGGATCTGCCCCTGCACAGTATTCTATTCCATTCCAAACAATGGGTACAGACATTTATATATGCATTTAAAACCATCACCAGTGAATCAATTCCTGCACATTGTAAAGTCAATGGTAATCAGTAGCAGAAGCAGAAAGAGCAGGAGGTAGCTTTACAATCACTTTGCTCACCATTGTAAAGCAAACCAATTTGCAGTAACTGTATTAACTGGGGCCATATGACTGTTACATTTCTACCAGGAGAACTGCCACTCTCCGATACATTCAATTCATTTTTTTCTGGGGAGAAATATATCTCCTCCAGACAAAATATCTTCTGAATGTAAACTTGGAAGATCTACCTTTGAAAGGAACTCTTTTGCAAGACTGAATGCCTGTGTATGCTTTCCTCCTGGTCTGGTTCAGGGAACAGCACAGCAGAGCAACAGAATAGAGCAGCTGCTTCTCCACTCCCCTCCAAAACCAGTCCAAGAAGGGACTGGAACAGCAAGGAAAAGCCTCCTAACCACTCTCCAGACCATAGCCTTCAGTCTGACGAGTGGGTGGGGGTGGGTCTTCCCTGCTGCTCCAGTCCCCACCCACCCAAACCAATCCAGGAGGGAGTATAGCAGCAGCTGAAGCTTTTCACCTGCTTCCCAGACCAGGGAAATTCTCTGAATTTTTTCTCAGTAGAAATGAATGTCTGTCCATTCCATGAGTTGGAACAGATTTTTAAGCAACAGAAGATAAAGGCACATTTTCTTATGTGGCAAGCAGTTTTCCAACTTGGAATTCTGGAAGGTTACAGAGTTAAGACTTCCCTATTGAAAGCATATTGTCAGGTAAGGTCTCAAAGACAGAATTATGGAATCTTGGATGACCACAAACAAACCAAAGCTCATTGTTATCCCCACAACACAAACTACTACCTAGATGAAGGTGGGGGAGGAAGGGGTGGGGGGAAGCAAGAGAAGCAAATAAAAATGTTCTTCAATTTGCTCTGATGTTGCCAGCTTTTTAAATGTTTTTTTTTTTTTTAACTTTGCAAGGCAAAATAATATCAATGTTTTGAGTATCTCATGCATTGCTCCTTCTCCTAGGCATTCTTTTCTGATAATGGCCCCTGGTAACAAGGCTAATATGCTGTGGTTAACTTAAAGTATTTGAGTGACCTCAATAGGAAAGCTAACTGCTCACATTTAGACATATCATTATGTCCAAGTTTCTCTTAGGGCACAATTTTATTTACAACAAGACTTAGGCAATAAAAATGCCAGACAAACCAATACTTCTGCCTGCTCAGCTACCACTCTCAGATCTTCTTTTTCTTTCTTCAGTCTCTACTGAAACAAATTGCCCCTTGAGCTTTCTTCCTCAGTTAAGCCACCACTGGCTTTATCAAACCTTGCCTCTTTACCAGCTGGGTCATGTAATTCTAAAAGGCTGGCAGGTAGGGCTGTGTGAAATTTTGGCAGCTGTTTCATTTTGGAGGTGTTTTGGCCCATTTTGGCACCCAAAGCACCAAATCCAAAATGAAACAGAAGGCTCCGAAACATCTCTGACACTAAATGAAACCATCCAAAACATTTTGTAAATGTTTTTGATATTTCAGAGGCGCCCTCCCGGGAATAATCTGGCAGAGCACCGCCGCCCTCCTTTTTAAGCGCTGGGAGGCTGGGGCTGGGTGTGGGATGGGACCAGTCAGGGCAGCCATCAGGGCTTCTCATATGGCTCCCTCCACTGGGGCAGAGGCAGGCACAGCCAGAGTAGCCATGGGAGAAGCCCCCATGGCTACCCTTCCTGGCCCTATAACCCCCCCCCCCACACACACACACACACACACCAGCCTCCTGGCACTTTTTAATTTTTTTTAAGCAAGCCCTGCACTTACCAGCAGGGGGTGCTGGGGCTAAGCAGTACCAGACTCCAGCTGACAGGTGGAGCCACCCCAGCTCCCCCTGGGGGCTTCTCCCATGGCTCCCCCAGCTGGGGCAGAAGCAGGCACAGTCAAAGGAACCACAGTAGGACCTACTGCCACCTGGCTGTGAGTGCCTCCCTCTGGCTGATCCAAACATGTGAATCAGTGTCAAAACTCCAAAATAGATTTGCCTGAATTGTAACAGAATAGTGATGAGAAATGAATCAGTTTCCTCCAAAATGGCCAAATCCAAAACCAAAATGAAACATAGCCATTTTGCACAGCCCTACTGGCTGGCCCTAGACCCTTAAAGGGACAGGGCACCTGGTTAAAGTGGGGCACAGTGAGTAGATACCTACTGGAGAATTGGGGTTTCATATACTTATTAGATAAGACATCCAAAGAAAGAAACCTGAATGCCCCCTTCAGGGAGATCATGTGGAATTATCTTGACTTATCTTTGCCAGGGATAGACACTATACACTGACACTGGGATCAATTTTTCATTTAGCAGTCTTCATGCAATAAAACTGTCATAAGGATTTGCAAAGCAACCTGGAGTCATGGCTGAAATCTGCAGTCTAGCCAGTTTATTAATACTGAAAAATGGTGGCTGGTTTGAATTTATAACTGAAACAACAACAACAGTAAAAAAATATAACCACTATTTTGTCTTGATTTCCATATTTTTGAAACTATAATCTACATAATCCTGTCCTAGCTGTTTGCCCAGAAAGCTAAAAAAGCAGCATATTAAAAAAAATACAGGATCTTAATACCTTTCTGTTGCAAAACAGTCAATGGATTTATACCAGAGGTGGATTTCCTCTTATATATCTAATGAGGAGAGAGCAATGAAAAGTACTGGGTATTCTCCAGTTATGAATAAAGCTAGTTTTATTCCTCTGCCTGCACTGAATTTGTACAAAGGTGGGGAGCAAGCTCTCCCTGTGTGCTTTGGTCTTGTTTACCATCTACTGAGACAGAGATGATGATGGCTGATTTGTACTGCGCTAATGACTCAAGATCTTATAGTCAGGAATAGGTTAGGTTCTTGTGCAGGGCCAGTGATTCTCAACCAGGGTGCCATGGGTTACAGGTGCTTGGGGATGTACCTCGATACATTTTCAAGGGTGCCACTGTGCACCATAAAGTATTAGCACTGTTAGGTGTGCAAACATGATTCACAAGATAAACTGAGGGATTTCAAATAGAAATACATAGGGTTAAAAACATTCTAGCCTATTGTGGGCTTTCTGGGTTCTTTGCAACAGACTGATTGCTCTATTATTTTTACGATAGTAAAAATGAGTAAAATCTAAGAGCTGGCATTTTCCAAGTGCCTCGAGACTATCGAGAGGTGCTTGGAGTCTGTGAAGAGGTGTCTTGTATCTAAAAATGTTAACAACCACTTTGCTAGGCAGTGTACAGTCTATGTATGATCATAAATTTTCTTTCTTGTATCTCCACTAACACCAATGGATTTTAGGGCCTTCTTACATGTTGCTCTTCAAGCTTCTCAAATGTTGATTGGTGTTGGTGCTAGCTCAAGTTTCAAGCAGTCGCACCTTAAAGCTAAACATTTTTAAAATTTCTCTGACTGCCCCGTACTTGCATTGCTGAGACTTGCCACTAGAAGGTTGGCAAGAAGGGGCCTGACTAGCAGCTACAGCTGTGAATTGCAAATACTGGGCTGGTGAGCCAGGAACGTCTTCTACCCCTGCTGTAGGTGGGGGGTGGGGGGAGTGGGTGAGAGACCATGATGATGGGAGGTGGAGAGTTAATGGTATGGGGCGGGTAATGGAATGGGAGGTGGAGAGGAAAAGGGAGTGGGAGAAGGACAGGGAAATGAAGGAAGTCAGACACTGAAGGATAAAATAAAAAGAAGTAAAAATATAATTTAAAAGGAAATAAAGAGAAAGTAGATTAAAGAAAGTCTCGTGTTTTAATAAATTGGGATTTGGGATTGGAGTGCAGTGGGTACTGGTCATGCTTCCCAGGGTGGCTTGGAGCTGGGAGGGATGGCACTTTTGGGGGACCTACTTCCCTTGTTCTGGGAAGGAAGCCCCAGCTCATAGGGACCCAAATCTGGCCCTCGACGCTGTTCCCCCTCCACGCCCCCTAAACCCCACTCCTGGACCCATCCATTCTCTGTTAACTGGCTAGGTGTCATGTGCTCTGCAGGCTGTTTGAATGGGGATGTACCCCTGAGGATGGGAAGGTCACATTACCAAGGCCAGGAGGAGTTGGCTTGGTGCCAGAACTGCCCCCTGGGCAGTAGAGTTCAGAAGGTAGAAAGGTCCACACAGAACAGGAGGATGGGGGAGAGGACATGGCATCCTGGGACAGTGGAGGACTGCAACTTGGGTGGCATTTCTGAGAAGTGGTCAGATATTAATGAAACATTAGTTGGATAACATGGATCACTGATAAACCTGCCCTGAAGCAGCATAATTTTAAGGCACCTAAAGTGTACTTAAAACTAGTTTCAGGTGTTAATGTGTGGACAATCCAGAGGTAAAGGGATCCAGAAGCCACCTAAAATTAATATATAGCAAGGTCTCCAGACTACGGGTTTGCTCTGATAGGAGTGAAAGATATCCTCCCAGTCCTTCAGATTTCACAATTCCATGGCAGGAGGGCAGGGGAAAGAAAATTGAGAGAAACATTAGCAGGAACTTGAGTTTAAGGACCAATTGCAAGCAGAATGCAGTGGTTCTAAAAGTACTTTTTGTTTCCCTTTGTTAGTTAAAAAAAAATGGTGTTAAGTTTGGCTCTCTTTCCATGGGCAGAGGGTTCTAAACACCGCGTAATTTGCTCTTCATAATTAAATTGCATCTACAAGCATACTCACCACATAGATTTGCCTGAATATCAGGATTCCTAGTGTGCAAAATATTTCATTTATGAAAAATTGGGGCTTTATCCAAATTGGAACATACCTCAAATCATTAAAACTTCTTAAAAATCAGAAATTATGAAAAACAAAACAAAACAAAACAAATAGTTTTGCTAAGGATGGAAACAGGAGGTTTCTGAAATGAAATATACTCTTAAGGATCCTACAGCCGGTAGCTGAAATTGGCATTCTGGTCAGCTTCAGCATAACTAGCAGGAATGTAAGTAACACACAGCCTGTCTGGCTTAGCTGCAGTTCCAGGACACCCCATTAGGAAGATCAGTTCCCCATCTGGTCTGGGCTTCTGGAAATGCTGGGGTTCTTGGAAGAGGACATTCCACTCAGCTCTGGGGCATCTAGGAGACTCTCCTGGCCACAGGTGGGCAAAATATGGCTCCTGGACCAGATTCAGCCTGCCAGCCCATTCTATCCAGCCCATGGGGCCCCTAAAAAATTTAGAAAATTAATATTTATCTGCTCCTGGCTGCCTGTCAAAGATGACAGGAGCCAGGGATAGCAGGACCCAGGGGGAGCTGGCAGCAGAATTAAACAGCCATAGCAGCAACTCCAGCCGCTCCCCACCCTGAGCCACAGCCAGAAGCCTCTGCCTAGCAGTGGCTTCTGGCCTGGGACTGTTCCTGCCTCCCTGCAGCCAGGGAAATACAGATAGGAAGGAAGGGAGGGGGTGGGGAGGAAGGCAGGGGAGGACTGCAAGCGATTGCTCCAGTACTCGGGGCCAATCGGGTCAGCTCCTGTGGTCCTGGCACTGCAGCTGGGAACCATGTGGTGCTGGAGCAGCCAGCGGGCAGGAGACCAAGCAGAGAAATGGCTGTGGCGGGGGTGGGGGGAGGGGCAGTGAGTGGGTGCACAGAGTGCAGCGATAGCCAGGTGGGAGCACGGAGCCTGCATTGATGCACTGGGGACAGCACTGGTGGGGCCCAGATTGGGGTAGCAGGAGCACGTGGCTGGGCTGGCTCCCTCCTCTCCCTGCTTGAGTATCACAGCTCGGCTCCATAGAGCCCCTGCTAGGCCAGCCCCACACCCCTGCTGCCTCACTTTGGGCCCCACCAATACTGGACCCAGTGTAACGGCATGGGCCCCACACTCCCGCCCAACTATCACTGTGCTCTGTGCGCCCACTTGCTACCCCTTCCCCACCACCTGGTGCAGCCATTACCCCACTTGTGGTGGCCAGAACCAGAGGGGTTACTATCATGTCATGAGCAATAAATATATGCTTTTGGAGACATCCAGGCAGTTGTCTAGCAGTTAAGATTAGCTAATGTAAAGCTTGCAAGTTTGCAACCCGCAAGTGGAATTTGTCTGTTACAATTTAACTGAAGTGTTGAATCTAACTGTTTGCACTGATCATGGGATTGACTGAGTCCCAAAAATAAGCAGAACTACAAGATTAGCTGATCTAACAGGTTTTTTAAAGGTCAGCCATAACAAGATCTGACCACCTAATATAATTAGCACATTCCAAGGAATCCAAGGAATAAGAAACCAAGGGGTTGAGATTAGGCAGCATAATGCTAATTTCAAACCTCAAAGTAATGTAGTGTAATTTGTTATTGGGTGAACCCGAGATCAGGCGGTAACCTTTTATGATAATTTCTAACACCTTTTAATCCCAAAGGGTAACAGTTTAGGGCAAGATTGTGAGTGGCTCTAAAGCCAACAGATTAGCATAAAATAAGGCATAAAGGAACGCTCATGTCAAGTAACCAGTTTGAAGGACAGGACAGAAGGACCATCACTGTACTAAGCCTGAACCCTGGACTCCCAGTGTAAGCACAGACCGGATCCTGACCAAGGAATCTTCCCGGTGACCCCTCAGACAGCGTTGATCAGGCACGCCTGACTTTGCTAGAACAACTTGGCATGCACCTGGCATAGAGGGACTGCCAATAAGTTGCCAACCCCATGTGGGAACTCTTTGTCATTTTGTCTATCTGTTGTTATTATTTACTATTAGCTCTTTATTATTGTACTATTTGTTTGTCTCTTTAAACTTTCTGTTAACTGTTGTATGCTAAGCTATAAGTAAATTTGCTTTTACTTCACTCCCAACTCGCTTCTTCAATCCCGAACCGAGCAGCCTAATGGGTGATACACTCACAGCATCTAGCTGGCCTGTGACACCCACTGTCCCTGCCTTCCTGCCCACCGGCCAGCCAGCCACTCCAGCACCATGTGGTTCCCAGCTGCAGCTCTGGGAATGCAGGAGCAGGTGAGGTGTGGTGCCGGAGTGGCCAGTGGGGGTGGTGGGTGGGGAGGAACAGGATGGGAAAGTGGCACGAGAAGAGCAGCAGTGGCAGATGGGAGGGCAAGTGGCAGTGAGTAGGAGGACAGGGCCCACGCCAGTGCACCAGGGCCAAGAGTGGCAGGAACATGAAGCTCAGGCTTGCAGGTCCACTGGCAAGGGCTCTGCCTGCTGCAAAGTGAGGCATGCTGTGGGCAAACCCTCCCCCTCCATGCAAGCCACAACCCTCCCCAACCACCCTCCCCCCCACACACAACCCCCCACACACCTATCCACCCCCACAAATCCCAAACAGCCACACTCACCCTCCCCCCACACCGCACATACCCAAAAACTCCCACACACCCTCTCACAATATACAAGAGTGAGACTTCATTTTAATCTATATACTATCACCTCTTTGTACATTACACAAGCACATGTAAATGAGGGCAAAAATATTTTTGGAATGAAATTAATGAGTGTTAAAGTAGATGTTTGATTTTTAGAATATAATTTTGTATTTTTCTGGTTCAGAGATGGCAACCCCCCTTGCTGAAAGGAGTAATTCCAGGGGGCAAGGGGAGGGATATCTGGTGGCAAAGGTCAGCAGTTAGCAGGCAGGACTTCCAGTCTCAAGATGGCAAATAGGCTGGAGCTCCTGTGTAGGGCCGGGGCTACCCATGTGGCCCTCAATGGCTTGCCAAAACTCGGTAAGCGGCCTTCCACCCAAAATAATTGCCCACCCCTCTTCTAGGCTATGGCTATAGGTGGCTCTTAGGACTGCAGCTTTAATCTAAGTTCTCAGGGCTTCCAAGGTTTTCCTGTAGTGCTCCACTCTGTTCAGAAATGTGACTCCCTTGGTTTTGCAGCAACAAATCTGGAAGTCCTGGATTGGCTGGTTGCTTTGGAATGGCAAGCCCTGGAAGTACTTAGGGCCTACAGGCAGGGCAGTCTGCCTGGCACTAGCCCTGAAGGCCTTGGGACAATGGGATCCCACAGCAATACTGCCTTTGTTTTGTGCAAGTTTGTAGAGTTTATAAGGTTTAGTGGAAAACATATCTGGTTTAAAGAAACTTGGTTTTGCCAAAATATATATATATTTTGACCAGCTTGGCCCAGGGATTCCTAGCTGCAGTGGGCAGACCAATGAGAAACAGCAGAATGGGACCTTTCCTAAGTGTCAAAGAGCCCTGCTTAGATGGTGCTTCCCAGCTTTACATCATTAGGGAGAAGGAATTAGGCTTGAACAAAGAGTGGTCACTGTCTCTGCCGTTCTCTGAATCCAGAATGCTTCAACTGCTAGACAAGGGTCCTAGCATGACCCCAAATGAGAAGCAGAGGATTTGCCTGTGGTTTGGTACTCAGAAGACCTGGATTGCAGCTCTGGCACAACTTCTACCTGCAGTGTGACCTCAGGCAAGACTCCATGACTCAGTTTCTTTCCCTCAGATGCCTATATCTGTCTTGTGTATTCAGACTGCAAGCTCCTTAAGTGTCTCTTACTATGTGTCTGTACTGGCACATTGGGGCACCAACTTTGGTGGAGCCTGTCAATGGACCTGAAAGGTTGTGAAGTATCTACTGCCCAACAAAAGCAGAGATGGGAGTGGCCACTTTTGTTATAGCATGAGTTTTTCAGTCAAAAATACTGGGCTATTCTCAGGGTAGGGACATACAATGTTTGAGGAGTACTTTGAAGTACTTCAGAATTGGAGCATTTCAACCACAAAAATGTAGAGTCCCGAGTCACTTCTCTTAGATATAATACCTTAAAAATCCCTATGGCTGCAGGCAGCGGCATGCTTTCCAGGCAGAGGGGCATGGCAGGGAGCTGCAGGGATGTGCAACTCTCCTTCTCTCCCTCCAAAAGGAGGCTGGGGAAGAGCGAAGTAGGAGTGGACTATCATTTTGAAGTACTCCAAACATTATATCCGTCTACACCCTCAGAAACGTAATGAAAAGATTCCTGCTTGTTAGGGCTAGCTATCACCATCATGCAATTATTTAAGCACCATGTATATTTGAAAAAAAAATATGCCACTGAGGTTATGATAGGAAACATACTGTGGGTCTTTTTTAGATCCACTTTGCTGTACTTGCATCAAGTCTGCTTGAAGCACTCACTTGTCCGCGTTTTCCTGTTAAACAAAATGCTCAGAATTTAATTCAAAAGGCTGACCTTGGCTAACATTCTGCCAGTCAGTCCCTGACTTGCTGTCAGCTTGCACTGACCTCTTAATTTCAAGGGGTTTGCATGGCAGTTAATGCAGATCAGATAGGGATTAAAACTGCATGTTAACAAATTTCTTCCATGTCTGTAAAAGAAGAAAGT
This sequence comes from Alligator mississippiensis, assembly GCF_030867095.1. Taxonomy (NCBI): domain Eukaryota; kingdom Metazoa; phylum Chordata; order Crocodylia; family Alligatoridae; genus Alligator; species Alligator mississippiensis. Next base: position 168,760,523 of record NC_081826.1, on the reverse strand, counting down.
TATTTTTCCTACCTTTTTCTTTCTTCCATCTCATGAAACAGACAATGGAGCTATGCACAAAATAGAAAATGCCTCTAGATGAAATCTTCATTGTGTACAATTCTGCATAATTTGACTTGGGCAAGAAATAAAAGGGGGGGGAGGGGGCACGTTCCTTGACTCCAGTGCATTTTCACAATGCAAAACAATGATTAAGGATAGCAACAATATCCATCACTCGTTCCAACCCCTGCAGACTTCAAGCTCCAAGTGTTAGGAAGCCCACCCAGTTAGCAAAAACATAACAACAATGGCACAACTGGCCAATTTTGCACCGGCTCTACATTGGCACTGAGGTCTTGTGAGTAAAGGCTTGCAGCTGCACAAGTTTTGTCTTACTACCCATTTTGCCAGAGATCCAACAGCCACACAATGGTGGAAGATTAGGCCAGCTCATTTGGGATATTTTTTTAATATCTTGTAATCTGTGCTTTTGTGTACCAAACTGACTCTGTACCTCAGCAACATGCACACATTTGTGACAGATTGATAACTATTTGATTTGGAACCTGAATTTAGTTAAAGAAGTCTTTGAAATCTGGATTCACAATACCACTTCTGGCCACCGTTATAGAAATCTATTTCTACTTTAAATTATTTTCTTAGGAGACTCAGTCCACAGAATGGCTTAATATCTGCAGCAGAATTATCTCTAGTCCACCTAATTGTGCTCCTATTCTATTTAAGTGTGACCACTCCGTACAGCTGTTCCACCCAAATTGAAGTCTTCCAGTATTTCAGGATACAATGGGAAAGAGGGCAGGCTGGGGTGCAGCAGGGCTGGGCACGGCACCTCTGCTCTTTTGCTTACCACAGCCCTGGAGTACCTGGTGGCTGCAGTGTCTCCTGGGCCAGCTCATGTCTCAGAATACTCAGCCCTCAGGCTGCAGTGACTGTGGGGGTTAGCAGACTGGTGTTCACCCCTCCTGCTGACCTGAAGTTGAACCTGTGCCCAGCCCTGCACTCTGCTACAACATGTCCCCTACCTGGTGCCTGTGTCCACAAGACCCAGAGGACCAGGCAGCTGGAGCAGGGTGGAACTTTACAGCTGCAGTGTGGCAACCTGAGGTCAATTCCCACTGGCCCTTCACTGTACCAGGCTGTGCAGGGTCCAGTTGCTGCTCCCCCTGTCTGGCTCTGCCAGCAGTGGCTAAAGTTGGCAAGCACCTGAAATAGAGTCAGCAGGAACTGGCCTTTGGCTGCCGTGCTGCAACCACCAAGCTCTGCTCTACTCTGCTCCAGTCACCCAGTCCTGCCGGGGCATGTGTCTGGGGCCTGGGGGTGCAGGCACCCAGCAGGGGACACACTGCAACAGAGTGCAGGGCTGGGGGCAGGTTCAACCATGGGTAAGCAGGAGAGGTGAACACCAGCCTGCTGCCTCTTGTATGCACCACAGCCTAAGTTCAGGCCAGGCCTTCAGAGAAGTGAGCCAGCCCTGAAGGCACTGCAGCTTCCAGATGATCCAGGACTATGGCGCAGGCTTTGTCTTGTGGAAGTAGCGAGTTGGTCCTGCCCTTAGCTCTTAGTCCTGTCCCTGCTCACCAAGCTTCTAGTAGCACTGGTGCTCCCCCTGGAGAAGTGCACAGACAAGTGAGAGGAAAGCAGCCCCACAGTCTCCGGGCACCTTGCCACTCAGAGTCTCCTTCCTGGTCAAATACAGGGCCCATTTGGCCAAGGCCAGGAGGAGGTAGACCAGGAGGTCCTGGGACTTGGTGAGGCCATGGATTGGGTGACCAAAAACAAAAAGACGGGGGGTGAAATTCAACCAGAACCTCAAGAGGAGGCTCTGGTGGTGGAGAGGCTGCAGCCTGGCACACTTGAGGGTCATGTGTGCCAGGGTCTCCCTCTACCCGCAGAAGGGGCAGGAGACCGGGGTGTCTGTGAAGCTCACCGCATACACACCCATGGTGACAGTTCCATGAAGGAGCTGTCAGCTGAGATCCCCAGTGGCTTGTGGGATGAGGGTGGAGTACAGAGTCAGCCAGTGGGTTTTCCCAACCACGCCCTCACTGAGCAGGTCCCGCCACTTGGTGTCTGGGCAGGACACGAGGGCAGCATGATGGAGAGTGTGGCGCATGAGCGTGTAGAGGTGGTGGCGATGGACGGTGGAAAAGTGGACCAGTCTGGTGTCCTCCAGCTGGCTCAGGTGGTGGAGCAGGGAGTGCTGTGAGGCCGGGCGAGGCACTGGCCCCATGACAAATTCTGGTGGGCTGGAGGACACTGGGATTGGGGGCCTCCTGAGGCAGCAGCAGTGCTGAGCTGGTTGCTCAGAGCCTGGCTGGCAGCCAGAGTGTGGCTCTGGCCAACTAGGCTCTATTTCTGGTGGCATATAGTGCTGCCATGTTCTCTGTGCTGCTTTTTTTATTTTTATTTTTTTAGCAGCACTGTTTTTTGACACTGGGATCTCTCGGTGTTGTAGAAAAAAAAAGCCCACCCACCTGCACTGCAAATTAGCAGCACAACAAACGGGTGCATGTTCACTGCATGTGGTTTGCAGTTTCTCAAAGAGCTTTGAGGCACCACAACCTGCATGCGCACACTCATCTGGATGTGCCTTCAGAGATTGTTTTTCACCTTAACATGCGACCGCTGCACTACTTTAAACAACACTAAGCCGATTGACTTGTGTGTTTTTCAGCGTAAGGTGTAACAAGGTCCTTAGAGCTGTACAAGTCTTTTATGTATTTTATGTTTTCAGGAAAACTAATAAGGACATTGTTTGGGTGAGGACCAACTTGATCTCCACTGTCGGATATGCAAATTTAGGAATCTAGGAATTTCTACAATCCGCATCAAAGCCTGTCTCAAGCCAGCATGCCTATGGCACATCTATTTCCATAGCCAATAGCAAACAAGGGAGAGGTATAGCTAGGATCACATGCAGCCACCTTTGATTCACTAGCCTAAATTACCAGGTACCCATTTACAGCTGGGTCAACCAGAGCAGCCTTCAACACAAGTACAGAGCAAGGCTTAAATTTACACCTCTGGAACCTCAACAAAACCCCTTAATTGCTCTGCCAACACATCCTACCTTATAGGAGCAATAAGCTACAAAATTCAGTATTCTGTCTCCAACAGTGATGAGCATCAAGCACTTGAGAGACGGGGGTCTACCGTAGCATTTTCCTACGTAGACAAAGTTTCTCCCCTACCTTCCTTGGTTAGAAGTTGGCCTGGGCCTCAGGAAGATTTCATCCGTCTACTTTTTCACAACATTGTGCTAAATACATACCATTTTATAAGCAAAATGCATTTGGCAACACAAGTGCAAGAATGATAATTATGCATATGGATCATAGAATATAACAATACATGTGTGGAAGATGATTTAAAAAAAAATCAGGTTGTAGGTACCTATTTTCTTTCATTACTAGTTTGAATTAAAAACACACACACACAACCATTTTTGAACACTTGATTACAATGTCCATAATGGGCTGTTTTGACATGCATTTGTCTACTAATCCTTGTTTTGTTTGTGCAGACAGCTAAAACCCTTTGACTAAAATGGCTTTTGAATATGATATGCATGTCGTTTGTAATTTACAACTAAAGACTAGCTCTGACAAGTACTGATTGTATGACATTCAGGTACAGCTTATTAGCTTCTACCCTCAGGAGATGTTGTGTAATGTACTGAAGTACTTCCACAATTATTCCAATGGTGGCAGGGAAAACAAGAAAAGAAGAAATTAAGTGCATTATAACTTAAAGTAGAGCAACTCTCAGTACAGGTGATTTTGGACCAGAAAAAATGTATTTTTTTTTTAATTACTCTATGATAAGCAAACAGATTTGCTCCAGTTCTTTCCTTGTTAAGCATAGTTATGCTTCCTACCCATTGATTCCTATGCCAGTCAAAAGCTATGGTAGCTTTTCAAATTTGATTTCCATTCTTCTGTCTAGGAAAGCAGCTGCTTCTCATCTTTTTAGTGAGGCTCATTTAACTTGAAACTTAAAGTAACAATTTGGTTAAAGATGACCACACCAGAGACTGGAAGTACTGCTAACAGCAGATGAAAGAAGAACTGCTTCTTCAATGACATAAGAACAGAATGACTATGAGAAACTATACAGAGAGTCTCAGTAGACAAAGATAAGGCAAAAGGGAGGAGAAGGTAATTATGATCCTAAAGAGAAAGACAGAATTTGATTAGCATGGACTATAAATAGCAGTTTAAAACCACAGGGCAAAATCAATTCTGCTAAGTGATAATTTTACTGTATTAAGTTAATTATTTCTATTCTTCTGTCAAATACTTTCAGTTTAGTTTCTCTTAAAGGAAAGGGAAAAGAGGAATCATTTAATTTGTAAAGATCTCATTGCTTTTAGATACTCAAAATAAAGTTTTTCAGGGAAAGCATAAAAAAATCTAAGAAATCCTCTACACAGATCTGCAGTATTGTTTGTGCAAGTGTCTGCTTTATTGAATAAATAAATTAGCCTGTTATTCCTTGTGTTCAATGTACAATGCAATGCACAAAGCAGAAATGACATCATTTGATATTTGTGATAAATACATTATAGCCACAAACCAAATTGCTTTGTTAGTCCTATGTCTAGCTCAGAATAAATTAAGATGTGGTCTGAGGCTTTGTGCATCTCTAACACTGTTTCCCATCTTTAATGATTGAAAAGATGGAGATAAGATCCTCAACACCTTCTTGAGTAAATCTGATATTTCATTTACACGTTGTGCCACACTGCAATCCAATATTACGAGGAAGTGCAACAGTACAGCTTGGGTTGGCGAATCCCCTAACCCAGGCTCTAGTGTTTCCCTTTCTGGTGTTACTGGATTTACCAGGAAGCTAATGGAGTATCCCAGGTTTTGATCCTACTGGTACAGAAGCTTGTAAGTACATTTACATGGCAGGAAATCCTGTAGGAGTAAGTTATTATATAACTTACGAATTCATATTAAATTTTCAGGCAGGTGTATAAAGAAGCTAGAAGTCTGAAAAAACCTATTCAAAAGAGAAGAAGGGAGGATGGATGTGGTGACCTGGAGGCTCAAGAAGACATTTTCCAAGGCAACTCTGTATATAATAGTGGACATCTCTGATACTGTATCAGCGTGGCCCCACTGGATTTGTTTTTCTTCAGTGGGTGCATCTACACACATGCTTTACTGTGGTGTTGACTAATTAGCTCTTCAGTAAAGCGTCACAGTCTGCACGTGTGCCAACATTAGGGCTCAGTAAATTAAGTAATTCTGCTGTAGGATAGTAGTGTCAGGGGCAAGTACTATCCTATGGTAGAATAATTTAGTCTGCTAAAACGCACATGTACACAGTGACAAGAGCTGGCTGGGCTGACGGTGATAAGGGCTAAAGTGTGGGGGCTGCCTGCCACTTAGCCCCACACTTTGCCACCTTTGTACGCCAGCCAGCCCCTCCATCACCTGGTGGAGCCTGGGGCTCAATCCCTGAGATCCTGCCAGCCTGTATCTGTGCCACCTCAGCTCAAAATCTGCAGTCCCAGGCTCATGTATAAATACTGTGCCTGAGAGCAGTTTTCTCCAGCACAAACTGTGCCAGAGTTTATCATATCACCTTAATGGCATCTTTAGATGCACCCAGTAGTATTATTACCATAATGTTACTTCTTCAAGCTTCTCTAGTGGCATTTAGTGAAGTTAAAAGCCAAAGCAAACATGGACTGGTTTTCATTTTCATTTCTCCTGTACCCAGATGTAGAAATGGTACAACAAAATGGAGAATCAGGTTCTGAGTTGTTTATAGCATGAAAATGTCTTAGAAAAGGAAGAGGACTGATTAAGAAACTGCAAACAAGTAACCTGAGAAATATACCTGTTGTGCAAGACTAATTTTCATGGACCTATATATTTTGCGTGCACAATTCCCTAACCATGCATATTTTATCAGCAAAAAAATTACATACTTATTTTTGGTCAAAAACTGCTTTTTAAGAACTGAATACTAAAAGGGAATAAGGAGAGTGAATGGGTTTTGATTTCACAAAATTTGTATGAAGGATGATTAACTAAAAAGTAACCTCTGTGGCCTCATTCTGTTGGAGGATGTACATTTTTTAAGCAGTTACATGCTTCCAAAATGTCATCTGTTGCATGCAAGTTATTTGAGAGTCAATGTCAATATAGATCTCTCTCTCTCTCTCTCTCTCTCTCTCTAAATATCTGAAATAGAGAGCAAGAGCTGTCCGCCTGCTTTTCTACCAGGAACACTAATGTATAGTGGTTCTATTTTAAATGGATCTGCTTTGGCTGAACTGGAGCTTAGTTGTTTTTGTTTCATGGGAGCACTGAAGTGATCTAATCTTAAGGAAAAATATTTGCAGAAAAGAGTCCACTTTTTAAAATTCACTGTACAAACAATCAAGCGGGCTGTACCTGTGAGCTCATCCAATCAAAGAACCTAACTTTAAGACCTCTTAACTTTCCACATTTGTAGTATAGTTTAAGTGTAACTTGAATCTTTACTATCATGTGAGCAATTAGATTATGTGAATTCTTGAAATGAAGGTTGGTGTCATACATTCAACTTGATACCTTTTATTAGACCAACTGGGAAATTGCAAGAAAATTGTCCTTTTCTGCAAGCTTTTGGGCTCAAAGGCCCTTCATCAGGCTCTGTGAAAAGTATAGATGGTAAAACATGGTAAAACATCCACATAGGTAGGAAATGAACTTCATTTTTGCACAGAGGGAGCTGGAGATGGAAGGCTGTCCCTCTGGGTCCATGGCAGTGTTTTTGTGAGCTGTGCCGAGTAGCTCTTTGATGTGCAGATCAGGTAGAATTCCTTCCCATCTATTCTTTTCCCAGAAACTGATGAAGGGCCTTTGAGCCTGAAAGCTTGCAGGAAAGGACAATTTTCTTGTGACTTCCGAGTCGGTAAAATAAAAGGTATCATGTTGGAACCAAGAGTTATAATTTTTTGTATGTCTTCTTGTCTCAGACCAACACGGCTACCACGTACATCCCTGAAACATATTCAACTTAATACTTACTAAGCACAGTTAAAATGCAAGAAAGCACATTTTCAAGCAATTTAGCATGTGTTACGTTTTCTAGTGGCATTGCAAAGTAGTTCTCTTTCAGGCAAGGATTATCTCCTATCATGTACTACTTTAAATAGGTCATTACATTCCAAAGATTTGCGACTGTTGCAAGCGAGCATGTGACAAGGTCATAACCAGCATGGCTGCAAAAACTAATCTGTCTGATAAATCCACCCCGTAAAAATCTGGAAAGGATATTCTTTGCATAAATTAAATTCATTTCATTTGAAAATATGCAATCTCCTTGCAGATATTCCATGAGATATTCAGAGAGGGGAAGAGCTACATTTGTTAACTAAACTCAGTTTGCTACTGAAATACACTGAACAGTATTCATGTCGGATTTTCAAAGGATCTTATGGTATTTTGATATCCAACTCTCATTGATATAAGAGGGTAGTTTAGCATCATGAAGGGGACAACTGCATGTGGTCTTCCTCAAAAAGAAGATATCACAAATGAAGGAAGAAGAAAAGGCCCCTTTGAGAAAACATGGGCCAAAGGAGCTGGATGCTGACATTTTTCTCCCTTCCTCTTTAAAGGTTATTTGCCACATTCTATAAGTAAGGGTTGCCAAAAGAGTATTGAGGATAGGATGCTTACCTGCATTTTTCAGGGATAGGTTGAAGCTAACTCCTTTGTTACTTGTCGCCAAAAGAAGCACAAGATTCTTGTCACATCATCATTCAGAGGCAAAAGAGCTGTCTGAATTAAAATTATAGAATGATAAAAAACTGCTTGATTTAGGCAGCAGCTATATTCTAAACTGAATAAGAATATCCAACTTTCAGATCTGTGCCTAATTTTAATCCCACTATTTTCTTGTGGCTTCACAGTGAAGCTACACACACTAATTTGGCTACAGATTTGGACATGCCTCAAAACAGTTTGGGCACTAGTTGCTTTTCCTTTCTGCCCCTATACAATGCTTTCTCCCCCCACCCCTGCTTTTTTTTTTTTTTCAGGGAGACATTCTTTCATGACTTTCCTAAACCTGTCTATTTCTCTCCGGTGGGTGAAGAGGAAGTGGGGAGAACAGCTGTTCTAGAACTCCTCTGCCCTCCCCTCCATTTTTTTTTTTGGTGCCACCCAGTTCTAGTGTTTTGTGATTTCATTGCAAGTCAACCACTCTGACCATTCTGATTCTTGCTTTCAGCTGTATCTAAACACTTAAATACTTTCTTATGTGCTTGTGAGGTCCCTTGGGCAAGCCTGCTAAGATTTATAAAATTTGTGTAAATGTATTCTTATTCATTTACCCACATACACGCTTAGGTGTAAAGGCCAAACAGTCAGGCATAAGCCATCATCCCTCTGCACAATTAAAAAGCAACCCAAAAGTTAGATCCATAATTGTTGCAGCAGCCAAAGTTCTAATGAACCCTTCTCTCTCCTCATTCATAAGTGAACCGTATTACTAGCCCAGACAGGGGCTATTGATTACATCAGTGTATGTTCGCATTACAGTTGAATTGATCACTTCCTTTTATAGATCTCAAGCCATCAAAACCTGAAGCCCTCTTTTATGAGGTATGGTACTGAATTTGAATTTGTTAAATACTTGAATAGCCAAAAGATTTTTTAAAGTGGTAATGACCTGTCAGTAGTGCCATTATGGGAGATAGCAAATGCTTATTTGAAAAGGATTATTTCATAGCAAACTGAAAAAATAGGTGAAAAGGCAGCAGTAGAATTAGAGCTGAAAATAAATGATTTAGAACATGAGTACAGGAGAGCTCTTAGGAGCTCTAAAAGGCAGGAGGTAGACAATGCAAGATCAATATTAGATAGAATTTTGACAGACAGTGTATTAGAGACAGAGACTATTTTAATAGGATTTTCCTCTTAGCCCTGTTTTTGGAGGAAAATGGCAACATGAACCCAAATCTACTTAGAACATTGAAAGAGAATCTAATCAACATTCTTCAATTAGAATTAGGGATAGAAGGAAATAAGAAAGAAGGCAACAACTAAAAAAAATATTGAAATATATAGGCAGCTAATGCTCTCCTGAAGGTAGCATACATACAAGCCCTCCTTTAACCTATAGAGTAGCCTTTTGGGACCTTTTTACACGTGTCCTGGAACCGGCTTCGTGAGGTGGGGAGGGGATGGAATGCATGAGAGCCACTTTAATTAAAGCACCGTCAGTGTCCCTGCACTTCAAAATGGTGGCAGGGGAGCTTTAACTAAGCTGAGTTTCAGATAAAGCATCCCATTGCCTTTTTGAAGTACAGGGACACTGATACATGAGATGCAGAGGCTGGCTGAAGCGTGCTAATAAGCACACTCCAGCAGACTTGATTAATCGAGTCCACTCCAACGTGCTCTAATTCCAGCGTGTCAGGGCAGCCTTCCTGCACATATACAGACCCTTTTTTTTCTTAAGTGCAGTTGAAAATAGACTTAAAATAAAACAGAGAGTAAATGTTCCCACAAGAAAGTCTTTGGACTATTCTATGAAATAGTTCTTAAGTTCTATTCTTCCCTGATTATTTTTCAGCTGACTCCAACTTTGACCACATGATATTTCTTTCCTTCTCGGTAGACGGAACGCCTTGACTAAGCATGGCTGCAAAATTTTGCAAGAAAAGCTTTTTCAACCAAAATTTAAAATTTCAGTCAAATCAAAACATTCCGGGGGAAAAAAAGTTTCAATTGCATTCAGTTGCATCTAGAGGAAAGAAAATGCAAATCAGTATGTACTGCAAATACATCCTGTTTTGACATATAAAGAAAGGTTTTGATTTTTCATCCAAAAATGATTTTTCATCCAATTTTTTCATCCAAGATTGATTTTTTAAAATGAAATTCAGTTTATATAAAATATTTAAAAAATGCGAAATTGGAATAATGTTACTGATTATGGTGCATACCCAGAGCCCACCTTGTGTTTGTACCCTAAACTACCTGGGTAGTCATACACACAAAACCATCCTTTTGGATAGTATCTTTAAAAGTTACCCATGGTAAACGCACTTTAACAAGCTCCGATTGTTAAGTTTATTGTTCCTTTAAATATGTAGCAGAAGGCCAGACAGAAAGAGTCCAAGGAAGAGTCTATTCAGAAGTTTGAAAATGAAGCAAAGGGAAACTTTGAGGACAAAAATGTTTTCCTTATTGCAATAAAGTCCCTTGTTCAGTATTAGAAGAAAGTGATTCTACACTTTTTACCGTGTTCACATAGCAGCCATTTGGCATTGACTTGTTTTGGGAACATAAAGCGAAGAAAAATAATTCCAGGACTTCAACCTCCACAATGCTTTCAACTTGATAAACCCATAGAGGCCCCTGAGTGGAAAGAGCACTGAACTGCAGTGAAGCTTAACACAGAAAGCACAAAAGTGAAGGTCAGTTCATTCATTTATGTAACAGCAAAGTGGAGCTGAAAACATTTATAAATCATTTGCCTTTGCTGGGAAAGGGGAGAAGAATAAATCTGACATTGTTATTAAAATGTTTGTTGAGCAGCTCATTCGGAAGGTGAGCATTATATATACAGAAGCCTGGTATTGCCAAACAGTGTAGGAGCACAGAAGGAGTAGGTCCAGAAATAGAAACTGATGTAGATCACTAAACTGAAGGCTTGCAAATACAGTGAGTTGAAATTTTTGAGAGCCCAAAACTACCTGCTGAAATATCAAGTGTTCTCAAATTAGATGTGATTGTTGGAAAAATATCAGTTTTAACTTGTTTTTCCAACAGGAAGGTTCAGGATATTCTATTTCATATCAGCTTGTCAAAAATAACATAATTTTGAAACAAAATATTTACTTCTATCAGCATTTTATTTCAACTTTCATCCTTTTTCAGGACTATTTTTTTTTTAACATTACACATGTGACACAGTCAGTTTTCTAAACTCCTTTATTTATTATAATGCCATTATATTTAAATCTGACTTAGGGACAGAAGTGACTGTGGTTTGTAAGGCGCTGAGTTCTAGTCCTCTGATGGAATATTCCAAGGTAATATCACTTTGGTTTGTTAAGCACTGCTGAGATCAACTGAAAGCTACAAAAAAGAATGCAGACCAGATTTTAAGGATGCTGCTTCACTCATCATCATTAGGCTTAACTGACATATACATTTAAGAGACAAAAAATGGGTGTACGATGATATTTAATTGAAGATGACCTTTAGAGTCAACACTATGTTGAGATACAAAGAGCGCTACCCTTTCTATATTTTAGCCTGTAGACCACTCCACAGTTGCCCAAATTGTACTTCCTATTCCTTGGACTTAGTCCTTTGAGAACTCTGTTCGGAGACTGTCACTTCTCCTGTGCTTGGGTCTAATTATGGGCAGTAGAAGCAGGAAGTTGTGCGCAGAAGATTCCAAAAAGCAGAGTAAGGAGACTTAGGTCTGTAGTTCTGGACACAGTGCAGGAAGGATTAAGAAAGGGTTCAACTTTGGGCCTCAACAGAACTTTGAAGGCAGTCTGTATTGCTCTCAGTGGTCAAAGGGGGTGGGGGGGAAGGAGGTGGTGAGGGAGCTCAGTGCATATGGTATATGCTTGGGGTTGCTTTAAAATTGTCCTATATTGTACTGCAGGCACAACCTATGACTTGTTAATATTTAATGAGTCTTAGGCTCTGGAATGCCCAAAATTATGTCTATGCATCACGTCTAATATTCCTGGTCAGAGACTCTTGAGGACATTTTGCCCACCCATCACCAAATCCAAAATATGGCAAAGCCCCTAGTTGCTCAATCGCATGCTAGAGACAAAGATCTTAGAAGGGCCACTGAGGACATTCCCAAAGTGGTTTCATTGCTGCTTTTTTTTTAATTTAGGCCATTTGCAAGCAGTGTGGCCAAAGAGTGCTCAGAAGCATCCCCTTCTAGGACTGCCAGAGATATGGTAAAGATAAATCTTAAATCACTTCTGAGGATCTAATTCAGCTCCCAAAGTGCTTGAGAACAGATTTTTAAGCATTGGAAGTTAGGTGCCTAAATAACTTAACCCCAATAGTCCTTTGGCCTAGCAACACTGAATAGGACATCTAAATACTAGGGGTGTGCAAAACAGGCTGTATTTGATTCAGATTGGATCTGGCCTAAATCAGGAACAGTGATTCATTCATTGATTTGGATCACTGTCCCTGATTCAATTCAGCCAAATGAGAATCTGAAGATTCAATCCTGATTTGGAGAATCAGCAATTCGGCCATAGACACAGCTTTAAATGTTTTTGTTTTTTACATACCGCAAGATACCAGGCACAGCTCATGAACACTGCAATGGTGGGGCAATGAAGCATCCCACAGGAGCATGGGGCGGGGGGGGGGGTGGCCCTGCATGCTCAGCAGTGAACCCAGAAGTGGACCAGAAGTGCTTCCAGTCAATTTCCGGGTCTGCTGCTGAGCATGCAGGGGGGCCCCCAGGCTCCCCCGGCTCGGTGATCAGCCATGGGGGGGCCTGGGTGCCCCCGCAGACCCAGGAGGCACCAGTCCTGAGCTGGGGGGAAGGCATGGGGGGGGGCCAGCATGCTCTCCAGTGGACCCAGAAGTGGACTGGAAGTGTTTCTGGTCCACTTTCAGGTCTGCTGCTGAGTGCACTGGGGAGCCCCACCATGATCCTTTGGGATGCTCCATCTGCCCCAGCATTGCAGCATTCATGAGCCACCTGGTACCTTGAAGTATGTAGAAAAAAATGTTAAAGCTGTGTGTATGTCCAAATTGCCAAATCTTTCCGAATCAAATTGGAACCCTCCAAATTGATTCAGAGAGATTAAAGGGTCTCCTGATTCAATTCAGATTTGAAGATTTGGCCACCAAATTGGGTCAAATCTCTGCTGAATTGAATCAGCAACTGAAGCTTCACATAGCCCTACTAAATACTTTTAACAAAAAAAAAAAACAAAAAATCAAGGCCTCTTGTGTTCAACATTCTCATTTCTAATATGCTTGTAGCAAGCAGTCTGAACCACAGCTATTCAGCCAGACATCCCAAGACAAAATAAAGAGGGGAATGGCTGTACAGCAGGTAACCAGCTTAAAGTTTCACCATGGATTCTACACAGAGGGCTGTACTATAGGCACTTACCTTCTTGCAGCTTCCTTAAACCCATTAAGAGCATAGTGAACAAATGATAGATTATATTATTGACCACTAAAGTAATATGTACCTCTTTCTATGGAGAGATAAGTCTGCATTATGGTAGACTTAAGAAGGCTCAATAAATTAGAAAGGAAGGACAGGCATATTTTTTGCTGTTGTAGGAAACCGGATTTCCACATTGGGAGGTACAATTATTTTCTTCATAAGACCTCAGTCTATCCAACTATATACTTAAGTGAGCTTCATCCTTGAATTATCCAAGTCCATATAACAACCGTGGGAGACAGTGAAACACCAACCATATTTTACAGATGGGAACTGCAACAGAAAGTCTGTATGTGACTTGTAAAGCAAACTAAGATCATTTGAGTCTCAGGCTCTCTCTTATATGCATGTTTCTTGTCCTGCAAGTTGCTAAGCATTCCTGTGACATACTGAGCTTCCCCAATGAAGAATTTCAATGAATGAAACTAGTAGGTTCAGGCACATTCTGTCCTACCCAGCTCTGGCCATGTTGGGAAAACTTAGACTGCTATTCAGAATATATTGCTTCATTGCCTCCCACCCAGACTCCCCACAGACTTAAAAGACAAATGTTACCTAGTCTCTCCTGAAATTGAATCCTATCCCAATGATGAGGTATGGCACTGAGTCTGTGACACCATCAAGAATGTTACTGTTGCAGTGGAAATGACTCATTCATTCCTAAGGCTCACATCACTTGTTTATTTGAAAGTTATCTGGATTACAGCCAAGTGAGAAAGGCTGCGAAAGCTTCACTTAACAGCCACAATTCACTTAAAAAAAGGAATTTCCTCCAACTCTTGATCCAAGAGGGAATCCATTACAAAAATGTGTCAGTGAGTGTACACTAGCTGCCTCCACCAGCTAAAGACCACTGTCACTCAGCCAAGATTACTGAGATCTCAGATAACTTTGATTCCCACTCTCCCAATGGTCACTCTATTATACAGGCTTACAGACTACTTGTTAAATGAGAGAAAAGATCCTCCTATTGGAATTGGGGTGGCAGTGGGGCGGAGGGTGCTTCTAGACAGGCAGAATTTAACAGATGATCTTTTTATTCCCCTGCATCAGTCGGAATCAGCTCCAAAATTTCTTGAAACAGATCCCCCTGGAGGAACACCCGAGTGACTTCCTTGAACAGTAAGAATATTTTAAGCAGGGTTTGTAATTCTCAGAAGCAGAGCTCATATTAAAATCATTTACTCAGGGGGCCCCTAATAAAATATACTCTCTAGTCAGGTAAAAGGACTATCAGAGAAAAGCACAGCTGTTTCCTGGGATGACCCAGGAGGCCATAGATATCTGGAGAATGGGAGCAACTGTTTGGCAAAGCCATTACCCTCCCTGTATGTAGTTCACTCCTAACAAGCCATCCCTGCTTTGATTACCATGGGGGATTAGGTTTCTCATTATTATTCATAACAGGGAATATTTTTTATGTATTCAGGTATGTTACTGAAAAAGTGGGGTTCTCCATAATAATAAGAATTCTATTTAACAGTTTTGGAGCTTCAACATTTGTCTTTGTTCTACATCAAATGCCTTATTCAGAGCAGGGACTTCAGCCAGAGTTTCCTATATTCCATGCAAGTTTTTAAGCTATAATTTATGGTCTCTTTCTCTATCACACACACACACATATTTGTCAAAACAGATCCATTTCTCTGAGAAGTTCCATCTCAGATGAATCAGGAATACAAAAAGAAAAAAAAACATTTGACAACATTTTCCTGACCATCTGTGCTGTTTCCAAGACATAGACAGTCAGCTACTTCCTTGATCACTCATCTTCCTTCTCAGTCTTTTATCTCTGCCTTTACAGTGGAGCTCCCCTAATGGGGAAAACTATCTTTCTTAAGAGTGTTTTCAAGTTGCCACATTGTGGGTGCACCCAAAAAATAAAAGCTAAATGGTATTTTAAAAATGTATAAAGTCAGTTTCACTCCATGCTGGATTTAACATGATTAGGCCTGTACTGAATAAGAAGGCCCAAACACTGAGCCATAATTAAGTACTTGCAGCATGTGATTTAAGCAAATGAACAACAAACTATATGAATACAAATCCAGCAAACCAACAAAATATTGATGATGTACATAAAACATCACAATATGTATGTTACGTTATATTACAATGAAATCTTCATACACATGCACTCATACTGTATAAACACACACACTTCTATTATTTTTAACAGTAAGAGAAAAAAACATTGAACTTCATCCAAGTCTTAAATTAAATCACTGGTACCTTTTACAATCACATGCACTGAAAGTCTGAAAAGCTTATAGAATGTATTATGCATTTAGTGAGAAATAATATTAATGGTTGGCATGGTGACTCAATAAGAAAGCCAGAGGGCTCACTTGTAAATCACAGTGAACTCAAGAGATAGTACTTTGATTCCTAAAGCTATCAGTCAAATTGAGAATCACAGCCATGGCAATTAGCAGCATGTTTCCAAGTCTCATCACAAAAAGGCAGGCTCATTGCTTCTTGGAGTGCTTGCCTTCCTGAAACCATGCCATAATGCAGGGAGAGAATATGCAACATAATCAACAGATGGAAGACCAAGGAGGGTTCTGCTATGGGGAATTCCAAAAAAGAATGTAATCTCATCATGAGGCCTTGGCAAGTCATTCAAAATCAGCTTCCCTATCCAGGACCCTAGCTAACCCAACAATAGTAGGGAGACTTTAAAGCCTTCAGGCTGCTAGAATCAGTACTGGGGCAGGAGCATAAATAATACTTATGGGGCGTGTCTCCACATGCCATTAGAAGGCAGAAATAAAGGTACAGTCATGCTTTATCTATGGATGCATTATACAAGACATTTATTGTGCAGTTAACTGATTATAGTGGTGACATGTAGGGGGTGTACAGGGATGCAAGTGCACCCCCTGAGAGAGCTGGTGCACGCCCTGACTGGCTGCAGTTGCCACTTAGGAGATGGGCAGTGGGGACAGGCAGGAGTGCCAGTTCTCCCCCTACAAGCGCCAGCTGGGGAGTGGAGCACAATGGTGCTTCCAGAAGTGGCTGCAACCACTTCCACAAGTGGCTACAGAGATTGGCTGTCTTGCGATCGGCCATGGGGACCCCTCCCTCCAATCACTGGGGGACCACATGCCCCCCTGACTAATGCGGCACCAGTCACCTGTGACTGATTACGTAGTAAATGTCTCAGCGTCTACCCCTAATAGGGGTGCACAAAACTGAAAACCTCTGCAGCAGGGTAGTACTTATAAATAAATCAAATGCATCTTTTTTTTTTTTTCTGATGGAGTACACTCAAAATAGCTATTGCTAGATAGACTAGGAATACAAAAAAACAGACAAACACTTCAAACTCTCTTCAGAATGATCCCTCAGAGCTTCCACTGAAAGAGGCACATGGAATGGCCTCTGCGAGCTTTGGAGCTGTCACTGGGGAAGAAAAATGTGTTTCCGCTGGTTGAAATCTAATGCTTGTACATATGCTACGCGGGCTGATTTTGCTGTTTTGTGCTGTACTAGCTAGAAGCCAATGGAACCCCTTCCTTCTCTGCCCTACTTGACTTCTATATATTAAGAATAAGAATTTATTTCAAACTTTCATATTATGTGGCATATGGAGATGAATTAATTAGTGGCAGCATTGGAGGATTAGCATACTTCTCTCAGACCAATGAGATATTATCATTGTTTCATTTCTTATAAAATGCTGGAGGATTAGATATTTTTGTCCCTCAGGAAAAGCTGGAAGAAAGATAGAAGAAATGGATAGGAAGGACTATGAAAGAAAGAAGAAGAAAATAGAAAAAAAAAAAAATCCTTGGATTCCATCCAGATTCTCTTACTGGATCTATGAGGACAAAGAACAATCAGTACTATCATGCTTCCCCTCTGTCTTTCCTGCCTCAACTTTCACGATCTGCATGAATCCCTGCAAACACTAAGAAAAGTTTTTCCTTGAAGAAAGTGCTCAGAAGAAAACTTCATATTGCATCAAAATGTAATATAGCCACATATATCCAGACAGGGCAATATGTGTCCCATGACCTGAGCTGCTTTTCACTATGCACATGTCCTTAGGACAGGCTACATAAAATGGTTCCAAGAAGCTAAGCAACACACCCATTGTTTTGTCCCACAGGGCTTAGAGTAAATCTGTATAAGCAGAAAAAAATTCTATGCATGGGACCAATCAGAGCTCAAGTAAATAATGCCTTAAGGGGCATGAATTGTACATTTAGACCATTAAATACATCATTTATAGAAGACCTGATATTTATTATCAAGAAATAAATGGGTGACTATTTGCATTTTTACAATAAGAATCAGCCATGGCTTTATGAGATACCAGTAGGCCCTGTTTAATAGGGAAAGCAATAGCTTTTTTGACTTGATAAGAGAGAGAAAAATATTAAAAGAATAAGAATTGACAGGAACGATTAAAGAAGAAGAATGTACATTGGAGATATCCCAGTGGACAGAACAGGAAAAAGTACTTGAAGCAAAAAAAAAAAGGATTAAATAACCTTGAAAGCATGAAACAAAAATCACTACAGAAACCAGGGGAAATATACTATGAAAAAGAAGATAAGGCAAGACACTTACTGGAAATGAAACTAAGGCAAATGGAAACATATTTTAATAGCTTGGAAAAGTAACAAACGACATAATGTTGTGAGAAAAGAAGAGAAAATTAACAAGATACTTCCTGAACACTGCAAGGAGCTTTATGAAATAAAGTTAAAAGAATGAATGCACAACTGACTAACTTTCAAAAGGAATTTGCCAATCAGTTAGAATTTCTATGAAAATTGACATTCTTAGAACTTAAATGGATGTTTAAGTCATAGGGACTTGAAATGCAAGAGAATGGAGTTATGATTAAAATGAACAAAGCAAGGAAAATATGAAGGTAGGTATTCCTTACTTTGACTGTATGCCAAGAAAACATCACCACATTCAGACCATTAAAATGGTGAGCATGGCAGAAGATAGGAACCAAAATGAAGGCAACTATATGGACAGGGGAATCAAAAAACAATTTTCAAAGGCACCCAAGTGATTTAGGAACCCAAATATTTGTAAAAGTGACTTGGGGACTCAGAAGAGTTACTTAACTCCATTTTCATTTTTATACAGTTGTCTGGTACCTAAAAGGTATAGGTAAAGCCTTGTTGGATTTCTAAAAATGCACAGGTGACTGACTACTACTGCAAAGTTACATCTCTGAAAATCCAGCCAGAATCCTATCTTGATCTTTAGGCACCAAACTAGCTTTGTATTAATTCACTTATGGAAATTACACTTCTGAAAATTACACACAGCCTATTTTTATAATGTCTCCATGACATACAGGGATGTAAAAACAGTATGTCCAACATTTCAGGAGTTCATGAAATGTTTCTACACACACCATATTATAGGTATTATGCATATTCTTATGCTTAATTTAGATTTCCACCTGGATAGCAGATAATTCAAATGACTCCATTATATATTTTCCTATTTCTAATATATATTTACCACATCCAATTGGGAAATAGAAATAAGAACAAACACAAAAAGTGTTATTACATTTAATTTTTCATCAAATAATTATTTTCGTAAAAAATGTGCAAACACCCCACACCAGCCCTATTGAAACGCAAGAATCTCTAGAGTGCTAATATTATTCTCATTAGCAACCACTGGCACTTGATTAAGGCAGAATGAAAGAGAATGGGAGCTTGAAATTGAGACTATAAAAGGCAGTTAATTTGTAAATGGCTTGCCTTTCAAGTTCTCAATTTTTTGCAAAGCCTTACTGACTACATTGGAAATATTAGCAGAACAAGAGACAATTTCTGGCTAGGGGCTCCTCTCTCCTCTATTCTACATCAGGGTAATTTAGCAGTACCCACCAATGAAGACAAGAGTGTATGGTGGAATCATAGAAAAGTAGGACTGAAGGATCTTCAGGAGGTGCAACCCCCTGCTCAAGGCAGGATCATCCCCAAGTAAACCATCCCAGCCAAATGTAATGTGCTCTTAAAGACTTGCAAGGATGGAGAGTCCACCATCTCTCTCAGTAGGCTATTCCAATGTTTGACTGCCCTCATAGTAAGGAAGTTCTTCCTAATACCCAAACCTAAACTTTCTTTGCTGTAATTTAAAGACTTTAGTTTTTTACCCTGTCCCTTGGAGCCACAGAGAACAGTCTATCACTATCCTTTTTGAAACCATCTGTGAGTGGGTTAGTGAACTTGCTGTCTCACAGACTGGCTTTGCCCATGGGCACTCCTCAGTTGATTCATTAAATAAATGCACAGCCCTTGTTTACACTAACCAGTAAAGCAAAGCTTGTTCAGGCAGCAGAAGAAACCCTTTATATTCTTGTCCCTCCATAATGTTATGCTTCTCTGGGTTCTAGTCTGCCTCCTTCTTGTGAACTGCTGCTTCTCCCCAGCTCTCTATCCTTGCTTTCTCTAGTGTCTTTAATTGCCTGTGGGTATTCCCTGAGTGGTTAACTGCATATAGTTGGACTTCTCCCCCAGGCAGTCTGTTCCCACTTAAAAGCCCCACTCCCCCCTTACATCACCCATGAGATATTTGAAGACTTATAACATCAAACCCCAGTTTTCTATTTTCCAGACTAAAGATTCCTAGTTCTTTCAGCCTTTTCTCATGTCATGCTTCCCAGGTCTTTAATCATTTCTCTTGCTCTCTACTATATGCTCATCACAGGTTGGAAAGGATTCAGAAAATCCTAGGGATCCCTGAGGAATGCCCCCTATATAAAATAATTTTCTCTGCTATTTTAGACCAGATGGTATAGGCCAGCACATTTCCCTATGGACTGAAGTATACTTTGGACATTTTTTGGAGTGGAATAAAGAAGACAAAAGGGTCCTGGCCAAAGTACAATACACAGCAATTATTTGCATTTGCTTTTAGACACTGGAAATGCCAGTCAGCCTGGGCATAAACATTAGTAAAGCACTGAGGTTGTTCTTAGTTATGCAAGTAGGTTGGGCAAAACCCTGACTGATCTAAAGCTACAAGGATCACAGATGTGGACATGAGCCCTTGTCCTTCCATTCTTGCATCAAGCACAGACAGAACAACAGAGAATGTGGAGCAATGAAAATAAACTCATGTCAAACCAGTAAAAGAAAAGAACTGGGTATTAAGATCATCGCCTATTGGAATTCACCATCCAGCACAGGGTGGCAAAGGCCTGCAGCAAGACAGCAGCCCTGGATGTCAGGAGGGCAGATTTCATTGAGCTAAAGAGACTAGTCAGGGAGGCACTGAGGTCCCGGAGGGGTAAGGATTTGGGAGTCCAAGAAGAGTGGTCATTCCTGAAGGAGACAATCCCCAAGCCCAAGGGTGGCAATCCCAACACAGATCAAAGGGGAAAAGAGTGCTCAAAAGCCCTCATGGCTCACCAAAAGCATCCAGGAACTTCTCAAAGCTAAGAAGGAGGCGTACAACCAATGGAAGGGAGGGGCCATCACCAGGGAGAACTATACCTCTGTGCAGATGGAACTGGGACTAGCAACCCGAATCAAGGATAACATGAAATCCTTTTTTAAATATAGACGGGGTAAAAAGAAAGTTCCAGGTAACGTGTGGCCTCTGCAGGACACACTTGGAAATCTGGTGGTCTTACCAGACGACAAAGCTAACGTATTTAACAATTTCTTTGCCTCCATTTTTCTGAGCAGGGACCAAGTCATTCCCCCCACCAGGATCCCCACTGGTCCCAGGGGAAGCACAGCCAGGCCCAGGGTCAAAGAGGACCTAGTCAGGGAACTTCTGGTGGGACTGGACATGTTCAAATCAGCAGATCCTGATGATCCCCACCCCAGAGTGCTGAGGAAATTAGCAGAGGTCATTGTGGGACCCCTGGCATGCTTTATGAGCATTCGTGGTGCTCTGTTGAGGTGCCAGAGGACTGGAAAAGGGCCAATGTGGTCCCCATTTTCAAAAAAGGGAGGAAGGAGGACCCAGGAAATTATAGGTCTGTTAGTCTCACCTCAGTCCTGGGGAAGCTCTTTGAGAAAATTATCCAGGTTCACATCTGTGAGGGGCAAGCGGGGGAGTGTATGCTTAGGGGCAACCAACATGGGTTCATTAGAGGCAGGTCCTGTCAGACCAACCTGGTGGCCTTCTATGACCAGGTCACCAAATGCCTGGATGCAGGTGTCACGGTGGACATAGCCTTTCTGGACTTTAGGAAGGCCTTCAACACTGTCTCTCACCCCATTCTCATTAAAAAAAATAGGCATCTGTGGTGTCGATGCCTACACAGTCAGATGGGTTGCCAATTTGCAGGACGGCTGCACCCAGATAGTGGTGGTGGATGGGTCATTTTTGCCCTGGAGAGATGTAGGCAGTGGGGTCCCCCAGGGCTCAGTCCTCAGTCCCACACTGTTCAACATCTTCATCAGTGACTTGGACGAGGGGGTGAAAAGCACCTTGTTCAAATTCACAGATGACACTAAGATGTGGGGAGAAGTGGGCATACTAGAAGGGAGGGTCAGGCTGCAGTTGGATCTGGACAGGTTACAGGGGTGGGTGGATGAGAATAAGATGGGATTCAATACCGACAAGTGTAGGATACTGCACCTGGGGAGAAAGAACCAGCAGCATACCTACAGGCTGGGGAACTCCGTTCTCATCAGCACAGAGGCAGAAAAGGATCTTGGAGTCATTGACTCCAAGATGAACATCGGCTGCTAATATGAGGATGCAGTCAGTATGGCTAACCGCACCTTGTCAAGCTTCCACAGATGCATCATAAGCAGGTCCAAGGAGGTGATCCTCCGCCTCTATGCGACACTGGTCAGGCCGCAGTTGGAGTACTGTGCCCAGTTCTGGGTGCCACACTTCAGAAGGGATGTGGACAACATTGAGAGGGTCCAGAGGAGGGCCACTCACATGATCAGGGGGCAGCAGGGAAGTCCCTACAAGGAGAGGCTACAAGACCTGAACCTGTTCAGCCTCCACAAGAGAAGGCTGAGAGGGGATCTGGTGGCCATCTATAAACTGGCCAAGGGAGACCAGCAGGCAATGGGAGAGTCCCTGTTCCCCCAAGAACTACTAGAAGTAATAAGGAATAATGGCCATAAGTTGAGGGAGAGTAAATTCAGGCTAGATATCAGGAGGTGCTACTTCATAGTCAGGGTGGCCAGGATCTGGAACCAACTTCCAAGAGAAGTGGTGCTCGCTCCTACCTTGGGGATCTTCAAAAGGAGGCTAAATAGACACCTTGCTGGGGCCGTTTGACCCCAGCATTCTTTCCTGCCCATGGCAGGGGGTCGGACTTGATGATCTGCTCAGGTCACTTCTGACCCTACCAACTATGAAACTATAAGAACAAAGCTGAATGTAAGCTGAGGAAGAGGTTGCACTGAAATGTGTTTACAGGGGAAGGTTGATCTTTATTTGTGTTCCAACTCAGAACCAGAACAATAATTTATTTACATTTTTCTATTAAATAAGTTTTCTAAAACAAATGTTTTTGAAATTTGATTTTGGAAATATAAAGTTTCTATACTCAAAGATAAAAAAATAAACTTGCAATATAAAACAAATAGGAGATACTTTGATCTAAAGAAAATATTTCAATTGCTAGTAAATAGCAGATTCTTTTTCAATCAGGCTTTGACTATATTTCAATAATGAAAATATTTCAATTACCATATAAGTGGTAGTGTTTTCAGTGGTTTTCATAGTGAATGATTTTTGTTTTGGGGATTTATTTGGGGGAGGGTATTATAATTGGGGCATTTTGAAATTATATATATATATATATAAAGAATGCCACAATTAGAACAAGCATAATATAATACCCTCAAAACAAAATAATTCAACATGAAAAATGTTTTCATATTAACTATTTTGTCATTATTGATAAAATATTTAGGTTTTGTCAAAACAGCTTTGTTCAATGAATATTATGACCAGCTCTGGGACTGAATGTTTGTCACAAGTAAAAAGTAAGAGATATAATCTCTGAAAATTCTACCTTGACATGAGTCTCCAAAACCATAAGCTGTACATGAGGAGGATTTATATACTTTTAGCTTGCAGTCCAAGAAAAGTGTCTAGTGTAAAATATAGATCTTCATTCAGCCTGATTGTAAAATGACAGCTGTTCTGTATTTGATCCCCATGATAAAGTAACTGTACTTCTCTTACAATACTTCTCTTTCCCCACAACAAAGCACAGGCCAGGTCTGGGCAAGCCAACTGCACCCTTTTATGACACAGTCTCTCCTCAAGTTCTGACAGAGTTGCCTTACCAACCTCATCTCCTTCTATGACCAGATGATGCATTCATTGCCTGGATAAGGGAGACAAGGTTGATATCATATATCTAGATTTCAAGAAAGCCTTTTACTTGGTCTCCCATGACATCTTCATGGTTAAGCTGGGGAACCATTTCATGGTCCAATGGCTGGAGAACTGGCTCTGGGGTTGGACCTGAAGAATAATAGTTGACAGGAGCAAACAACATGGTGCAAGGTAGACACTGGTGTAACTAGGGGCTCAGTACTTGGGCCAGTACATTTCAACATCTTTATTAATGATCTGGATTTGGGTGTCATATGCAGACTGGTGAAATTCATGGACAACACTAAACTACGGGGGAAGGCGGTCACACTGGAGGACAGGCTAGGGATACAGGCCAACCTGGACAGGCTAGCAAGGTGGGTGGATCAAACCTGATGGAGAAGTGCAGGGTGCTCCAACTTGGGAAGAAAAACCAGCATCATACTTATAAGCTTGCCAGTGCTATGCTTGCTAGCACCATGACTGAAAAAGACTTGGGGTTCTTGATTGACCACAAGATGAACATGAACCACCAATGCAATGCTGTAGCCAGCAAAGCAAAGCAAACTCTGGCGTGTATCCACTGATGCATCTCAAGGAAAACCAGGGACATCATCCTGCTTTACTCAGCCCTGGTGAGGCCATAGCTAGAGTACTGTGTCCAGTTTTGCCCCACTCCCCCACTTCAGGAGGGATGTGGATAAACTTAAGAGAGTCCAAAGGAGAGCCACCCACACGATCAAAGGCCAAGAGAGCAAGCCTTATGAGGAGAAGCTGATGGACATGGGACTTTTCACCCCGGAGAAGACGTTGCTCAGGGGGGACTTGGTGGCAGCCTATAAGTATAAAAGGGGTGTGCACTAGGATCTGGGAGAACAGTTGTTAACCAGGGCTGTCCAAGGGATAACAAGGTCTAATGGTCACAAGCTTCTGGAAGGCCAATTTACACTGGACATAAGGAAAAACTTCTTTACAGTCCAAGTGTCCAGGGTCTGGAACAGACCACCCCAGAGGTGGTGCAAGTACCTACTCTAAACTCATTCAAAAAATGTTTGAATGCTTATCTTGCTGAGATCATTTGACCCCAGTAGACTTCCTGCCTATGGCAGGGGGACTGGGCTCAATGATCTTGCGAGGTCCCTTCCAGCTCTTAATGTCTATGAAATCTATAATTGTTCTGTGGTTGTCCATTATCTGGTGTAACCTGGCTCTGTGTGTGGTGAAAATATGGATAAAATCATTATCATCCACCACAGTTGAGTAATAATGTTTCCACCAAGCACATCAGTCGGTAAAGGAAAGATGCTTGGTATTGCTTCTAGATAATAGAATCAGTCTTGTACGTCAAGGAGCAAATGCTCATGCTTTTGAAGCTGAAGCTCTTGTGCTTTCTGGAAGGACTTGATCTATAACACTGATAACTTTGCCCTTTTTTCCCCAGCATTACATTCACTTAAAATTGATGGTGTCATTGCTTGAGATGCTCAGGGAACACACTAAATGCCACCACTGTTCCATTATTGCCACATTTTACCATAGGTCTCATTTACACAAAGCCAGAAGGGAAGAAAATGTATGAAATAGGCACCATTAATTTAATCAGCAGGATGCTTTGGGTAAGTACAAGTTAGCAGAGCAGATAGCCAAAAGGAAAACATTAGCTTTGAATGCTCTGCAAAAGAATCCATAAAAGCTGTGACAGGGAAAAAAATAAATACAGAAATGTAACAGTTATACAGATGAATGAGTAAAGAGGGAAATTTTCAGTTGATTTCTTTGAAAATCTATGAGAGTATAAAGTGTGTTGCAGTCTTATGAACAACTAAAAAGCAGTTGTGAAAATTATGTGCTCAATTTTATTTTTCATAAATTATGTCAGAAAAGAAACAGTCCACTACATTTTCAGTCTTTAATATTGCAGTGACATCCTTTGTCTTATACATCAAACATATCAATTCATTTTAAAGCCCTC
The DNA here is from genome assembly GCF_030867095.1 of Alligator mississippiensis. NCBI lineage: Eukaryota > Metazoa > Chordata > Crocodylia > Alligatoridae > Alligator > Alligator mississippiensis. The sequence continues at coordinate 168,735,064 of NC_081826.1, read as the reverse complement.
CTTTTGTATGTGCTACTTAGATTCTTGCCTTCCAGACAAAAAAGATTGTTGATTTTGGCTGACTGTGTAATAAATGAGGCAAGCAAACAGAAAGGTGTATACAGATCAGTCTTGCAAGAAGCTATTGGAAGGTAATTTTTGAAAGGTCTCTTCCTTAGTCCCTCTTATCAGACTGGTCCTTTGGTTACATTAAACATAACAGGTTTGGAAGAACTCATATCACGCACACAATTATTTCTATTGCTGCAGCTGGCAGGAGGCTAAACAAGAGAAAAATTTTGCATTTCTGTTCCTTTGAAAAACAATGGGACTGAAAAAAAATGGGACTGGTTAAGAACGGACATCTCCTGGCTAACAAAAATATCAAAAAGAAATAAAATATTTCTCCTATTCTCAAATATTCTCCTGTTCTCAAATATCTAATTTATACTACTTTGAGTCCTTTTGTTGAATCAAAGACATCCGAAACGGTCAGCAAATCCTAGTGTTTTGACTGAAAAAGGGTTCAAAAGACCATCTGAGCTTAATACCCCACTGGGCCTATGTGGTTCAGGTTCTATAACCAATATCTGATCACAGATTAACACATCTAGACACCAGTGTACAACATTGGCCCTTTAATATTAAAAAAAAAAAAATCACTGACCAGTTCTGACTTCTCCAAACATGTTCATTATTTGTAAAAATTTGCAAAAAATGGATTTCACTCTGGGCCAGCAGAATGCTAATAAGGTTGGTGTGCCTGCCCCTGAGTCTCACTTATGTCCTTAAAACAGGCCTCAGGTGGTGCACTTTAAATAGACTATATTGAGAATGAGGTGTATAAATAATATAGATTATTCACTATGGGGTGTTTTCCAGAACACTCAACATTGATTTAATGCTGGTTCAGTTCAAATCAATGGCAACTCCCATTGGTCTCAATGACAGTAGAATTGAGACCCTAAGGGTGTGTCTACAGATGTTTAGTCAATTAGTTGACTCGTTAGCTCCACTGTAAAACATCACTATCTACACATGTGGTATTATTAGGACAGAGTAAACTAATTACTTTTGCCATAGATTAGTTCTGCCAGACACGAGTACTATCCTATGGTGAAGTTATTTACTTCACCATAATGCCTGTGTAGACACTGATGGGGATGGCTGGTGCACATGGGTGCTTCAGTGTGGGGACTGTCTACTGGCTAGCCCCACACTGAAGCACCCTTGTGTCTCAGGCAGCCCCTCCACAGAATGTTGAGCCAGGAGAATCAGCCTTGGGCTGGCAGGCTAGCCCCAGGACCTCTGCCATCTGGGGTTGCTCCACTCTGGCTCAACATGCTGCAGTTCTGGGCAGACATGTAAACACAGAACCCAGGAGCAAACTGTACCAGAGTTTATTCACCAGCATTAATTGAACATGTAGCTGCACTTTGAGACTGGCCATTTAAATCAACTTAAACTGATTCCCCTCAGCAACTTGGTGCAAACTATCTCCATTGTTGGAACACTGGGGAACAAGATTCCTAGGCTGTTACTCTGTATTTCTCCCACACAAATTAATATAATCTTTGTTCCAATATCTTCCTTCTCCATCCACTCCAACATCCCAGTTACACAAGAGGAAGTAATCTGTCTAAAAACTGACCTTAAATAAAAGGACTCAAAGGAACATCATTAAACAATGAGGGCACATCCCTACATGCAGGGGCAGACAGTTGCTGCAGCAAAAATAGCAACGGCACAAATTTGTGCCATTTCTTTTTGCCACTGTGCATGCCCTTGCATGTGGGGCTGGTGCGAAGTACATTGTGCAGGGTGGGGTAGGGGAGGCTGTGGCCAGCATCTGTGCTGCTCCCAGCACCCTTACCTAGGGTCCTGCAGGCCTCCTGGAGAAGCAGTGGCAGCTATCTGGCCACTTAGGACCTGGCTGACAGCCACAGCATTGCTCTGGCTGGCCAGGCTCTGTTCCTGGTGGCACATGCTACTGCCACGTGTGCATTTTTGGGGGGATTGTGGGCTGTTTGTTTTTTTGACATTGAGATCTCCCAATGTCATTATGGTGCCACACTGTTAACACTGGGAACTCTGAATGGCAAATTTTGGTGTCATGCTGCAAATCTACAGCATGGTGAACAGGTGCGTGTGCCATGTGAAGTTTGTGGTGCCACAAACCTCACTATGCATTCATCAGGACATGTCCTGATCATCTCGTAGCCAAGATAATTTTGTCTTTAAGCAATCCTTTTCTTTTAGCCTTGTATGTTTCACTGTTTTTCAAAGGAAGATATTATTGCCCCAAGACCCATAACCTGACCTTTGTCCTGTTTTTGGGACAGCTACATGCCTCTTCTTATTAGGATTACAATCCAAACTGCAGTTGCAATCCAGATTTTTAAATGTGGTAAGAACTTTAGCTACAGGACATAACAGAGAATATTTTGAATAAAGGACATGAAACAATAACCTTTCAATATGAATTTTAAATTGAAAATGAGGTTTAATTATAATTATGGAAATATTAGAATAATTTTACCTGTAAGGCCAATTTGTAGATAAGTGTGTGGCACTTATTACTAAAAATACTACCTAATAATGTTAGTGCTTTTAGTCCTCAATGTATTCACTAGGACATACATACATACATATAACCTGTTCCAAATCACATATACTTACACCTACACCAGGGTGGGCAAAATACAGCCTGTGAGCCACATGTGGCCTGCTAGGCCATTTAATCCGGCCTGCAGGGTCCCTAAAAAAATTAGAAAGTTATCTACCCCTGGCTACTTGTCAAAGATGACAGGAGCCAAGGGTAGTTGGATCCAGGGGAAGCCGCCAGCAGGACCAAGCAGCTGCAGAACCAAGGCCCACCTAGCCTGACCCCAGCCCCCTCCACCCAGCCCTCTGCCTAGCAGAGGCTTCTGGCCTGGGACCTTGGGGCTGTTCCTGCCTCCCTCCACCCAAGAGGAAAATTCAGATAAGAAGGGGACCAGGGGAGGCAGGGGAGGACTGCGGGCAATTGCCCCAATCCTCAGGGTCAGGCTGGACCAGCTCCTGTGGTCCCAGCACTGCAGCCAAGAACTATGTGGTGCAGGACCAGAGGGTGGGGGGTGAAGAAGAGTGGCAGCAGTTGCAGGCACAGAGGTGGTGAAAGTGGTAGCAAGTGTGGGGGAAAGGGTAGTGAGCGACTGTGTGTAAGTGCAGCAACAGCTGGGTGGGAGCACAGGGCCTACACTGGTGTCCTGGGGCCAGGGCCAGCAGGGCCCAGAGCAGGGTGGCAGGAACATGGGGCAGCGGCTCTTGAGTTGGGTTGGCACCTCCTTTCCCTGCTGGCGCAGCCTGTTCTGGTTCCATAGAGCCCCTTCCAGCCCACAACCCATGCTCCTGCCTCTACACCCTGGGTCCCGCTTGTGCTGGCCCATGCTCCTGCCCAGTTGTCACTGTCCTCTGAGTGCCTGCTCAGTGCTCCTTCTCCCCACCTGCTATAGCCATTTGCCTACTGCTGCCACTGCTCCCCTCCACTCCTCCCCCCGCCAGTCACTCCAGCATCATGTGATTCCTGGCTACAGTGCCAGCACACAGAACACAGCAGGAGCCAGCCTGCCCCCTGCAATTCTCAGCTGGTTCCATGTGGTGCTGGCTGGGCTGGTCCAGCTCCTTCTGTGTCCTGTGGTCTTGGCTGTGCAGCTAGGATCTGGTGCTGGAGTGGTGAGCACGGGGTGGGGGGGGGGGGGCGGAGAAGCAGCAAAAGGGCAGTGGTAGTAGATAGAGGGGGAAGTGGTTGTGAGCAAGAGCATGGGGTTGCGCCAATGCCCTGGAGCCAAGAGTGCAGAGCCCAGGCTGGCAGGAGCACTGGCAGGGGCTCTGCCTGCCGCAGGGAAGCTGTGGGCAAACTCCCCCTCCACACATGCCACAACCCTCCCTAGCTACCTTCCCCCAACACACTCACAGACCTCCACAAAGTACCCATACCCACCCACACCCCATCCCACATATCCACACACACACACACACACACACACACACACACACACACACTCCCCACTCCACGCCTATCCACCCCCCATAAACTCCACCACATGCCCACACACTCCCCCACACCCCACACACCTCCACAAACCCTCAGCTCTCCACAAACCTATACCCCCTATTACAAGAGTAAGACTTGATTTTAAGCTATTATACAATCCCCTCTATGTACACTATGCAAACACATGTAAAAATCAGAACAAAAATAATTTTTTAAATCAAATTAATGAATGTTGTAGTAGATGTTTGATTTTTAAAATACCATTTGGTATCTTTCTGATTCCAAGTTGATTAACCCTTGCTGAAAGGATTACTCCTGGGGCAGGAGGGTAAGGGGAAGGACTTCTGGTGGCAGAGGTCAGAGGTTAGGGGGTAGGTCTTCCAGTCCCAAGATGGTGACCAGGGGGCAGGGGACCTGTCAAGGGGCAGAGCTACGCTTGCGGCCCTCAACAGCTTTGCCAAAACTTGGTAAGTGGCCCTCCTCCCAAAATAATTGTCCGTCCTGACCTACACATACAAGCATTACACACCTCAACAGCTTGTCAAACCTAGTCAGCTGCCCTTCATCCAAAATAATTGCCTTCCCCTGACCTACACATACAAGCATTACACTTAAATCACTCTGAGTTCAGTGTAACCTAAAAGGCTGAGCATGCAAGCACTCACAGTGCCTAAATCACCTTAAAAATGGTGTGCCCAATCTAAAGTTAATTCATCTCTGACCTTAGATCAGCCTGGGTTAATGCAATCTAAAATGGGCTAACCTGATTTAACAAATGTCTGCATGCCTTCACAGTGTGTATATATATTGGAACAGGGGTTCTTTTTGGTAAAGGAAAAGAAAACTGTTGGAAGAAAACTGCTTGGGTAGGGGTAGTCAAGGATGGCAAAACAAAAAAGTTTAGATTAAGTTGTGTAACCAGGTGGCAAGCAAACAGAAGACAGTAATACTGCTACTAATAATACAACTATTACTGCTACTCAAAGCAACAGTGTTTCTGAATATTTGCTTTAAAAATTCTCCTTTACTGCTAGTCATGATATAGATACAGCAATGGCCAGGTGCATAAAGTGTGTGAACAAGAGTTCAAATGACCTGAGTCAGGTTAGGTGGATTATTTTGAACTGCCTAAACCTGAGTTGGGTTCTGCAGCATGCTGGGCAGATGGGGATAGTAAGATTGGGGGTCCACTGCAGGTGTAGGACTCCCCAGTCTGTAGGAAGGTAATGGGGGGAGCTGGTTAAAACAGCATAGCTCTGGGTCTGTGGAGAGTAACTGGGCTTTCCCAGCCCTGGGACTGTGCTATGAATGCATGCAGACATTTGTTAGGTCAGGTTAGCCCATTTTAGATTGGGTTAACTCAGGTTGATCTAAGGTCAGCCCAGCTCAGGGATGAATTAACTTTAGATTGGGTACACTACTTTAGGGTGATTTAAGAACTGTAAATGCTGTGAATACTCAGCCATTTAAGTCATACTTAACTCAGGGTGATCTAATTGTAATGCTTGTATGTACCCAAACTCATGTCCAGGAAAGATGTCTGCCAGAAGTAGAACCATAAATGATGACTGCCATGGGTGCCAAGTATGCGGAGGCCCAAGAGCCCTAGTCCCCCTCAGGTTTGTCACCTGCAATGCATAAAACTTTCCACATGTCCATCATATTAGCTTCCTGCCCCCCCTGGCAAAAATAAAATCCTATGGAGGCTGCGTTTTTAGCTGATCAATCAGGGACAGAAACTCGGGACTACCAGTTCTAAATCTTGAGCTACCATACCTCAAATGTAGCTAAAAATCTTTTATTCTTACAATTGCAACAGAATCAATTTCTGTTAATTAGGCACAAAAGATGCTTGTAAGACATTCAGCAATGACTTACAGGTACTAAGGATTAGATTTACCGCTAAGGAACAGTGAACATCTTTTGACACATTTATTTAGAGGCTGCCTTGAGTCAGGAGTGCTTGGCTGTGAAGGTGTGGGACATGGACAAGGTCTCTTAAGAGCCAGTTCTGGGAGCATACCTCCGGTAGATATAACTGGGCTCTCTTGGGTTCTTGTTGCAGGAAACAAGGGGATTCTCAGTAGGGGAGGAAAATAAGTCATATTTAGCTTTCTGAGGTCTGTCTTTTAGGCTGATACCATAGTTATATGGCTGGGGGGCGGGGGGTGTTGTCAGCTATCTTTGTAAAAATGGCTCTCGTGAATTTTGAAACAACAGGAATTTTAGATCAGAGGCAGAGGTGAATTTCCAGGGATATTCTGACAGTTGAGAACAGTGACAGTTACTATAAACAATGTGCAACATATGCTCTCTGAGATGCCAGGTTATCTGAATCCCAGAGTTTAAAAACAGCAGTGGCTCCTATATAAGGGCAAGGTACAGTTTCACAGCTGGAGGAAATACATATCACAGATGAAAAATCAAGCACAATACACACCTCCAAAATGGAGGCACTTGCCCTGGAAGTCAGGGTCTGCAAGTCTTATTCACCATCCCCGGTCCCAAACCACCCAGCTCTTAAATGAATGGCACACTACCACACTCTCAACCACAGCAGACATGAGTAGTTGCCAAACAGAGAATGACAGTGGTGCTATGTTAGAAACCTTGGTCATAAGAAATTGTGGCATCTCATGCTGCTCACGGTTCTTCCATACTTTGCACTCAGGAACTTCAAGCATCACACTGAACACCCTTGTGAAGGAACCAGAACCTGTTCAGCAACTGCTTGCAAATGTTACACCTTACTCTGAGAGCCATGCAAACACTAATCAGTTTAGTGCTAGCTTGGAGTTTGGAGCAGTTATGCTCTTCAATTTTAGCAGCACATCTGTGTGGAATGGATACACCTTAATGGAACAGGAGATGGGTTGCGTAGATCAAGAGATAATCCTGCCCTACTGTGGCATAACTTTGTGTCCCATAATGACTGCTTTAAGCAAATTCAAGATGTTAATGTGTGGACAATCCAGAAGTTAAGAGCTCCAACAGCTGACCAAAATTACCATGTAATGAGACCCTTAGAAAGGACCCTTGATAGTTGACACTATCAAAAGGAAGAGCTCAACTGCATTCAGTCACCACTTCCACTTGCTTTGCTTGAAAAACATATATAGATAACTACTGTGTCAGTGAGCCAATCAAATGGGCAGATTCAGTGAGATTACTTCACTCACATGACCAGGTGACTCTCTACAATTGAGTCACCTCCCTGGCATCCAGGTCACTTGCATTATTTGGTGGCACACCATGTCACACCGCAGACTTCCTTCCTTTGCAGCTCTGTCTGTATAAATAGCTGATAAACTGTTTCACTTGGCTGAACCCCTTTAATCAAGATTAAAGAGTTTGTCCAAGTCCATGTGTATCATCATCTTCATCTTTCTATTAGTTCGGCATTTGTTTAATAATTTCCCTCTGAGACTCTGACACATCCTCCATTATGATGAACCTGATAACCTTATTTAAAAAGGAAGGCTATTTCTCCAAGTAGACTAAGGATCCAAATGGACTCAATTTTAGAGATTGTACTGGAGGTTCAAATAATTGTTTTTTGCTCTTTCTTTTTTGTAGCGAGTCATAGGTGGTTGAACCAGGGGAATGGGGATTAGCCCCCCCCCCCAACCATGGGGCAGTGGTAGGGCTCCAAGGCAACCTGGCCATGGGCTTCTAGTAGCTACAGCAGGGGTGGGGAGGGGGCATGTACAGCAGTGAAAGAAGGAGCAGGGCTCGGGCAGGTGCTGCACAGCTGGGGCGGGGCACAGGAATGAGCCATGAGTGGCTCATCCAAGGGGCGCGGCTACTGTTGCTACATGCACCCCTGGAGGCATGGGGGCATATGCCCCCAGATCTGCATGGGGCAAGGGTGGGCTGCTGCTGTGAGCTGGGCCTGGCATTGTGCTGGGCCCTTCCTGGTGGTGATGGTGGGGAAGGTGGCCGGGCTGCATTCAGGGCAAGTGACAGCAGTACTTGGAGGGGACCTACGGGGGGGGCTGCAGCCACTCCAAAATTCACCATAGCCCCCCCCAATCCCTCTTCCCAGCACCACTGTTGCCTGCCCTGAATGCAGCCTGGCCCATCCTCCCTGCCAGGAAGAGCCTGGGCCCAGCCCACCCTCACCTCATGTGCAGATCCTAGGCACATGCCCCCATGCCCTCCTGGGGTGCGTGTAGCAGTTGGAGCTGCCACTCCCTCCCCATACTAGGTGTCCCCCAGATGAGCAGGGCCTGTTCCTTCCCCAGCCCCACTCTTCCCCTCACCACTGTGTGTGTTGGGGGGGAGAGGCAGATCTCGAGGTCTCAGTGGTAAGGGAGAGAGAGAGGGCCACAGGTAGTAGCAGTGGCTGGGGTGAGTGGGTCCTGCCTGTGCCCTGCTCCCTCTCTCATCACTGGGGTCTCAATCTGTCCACTCAATCATAGCCACTCGCCTGCCAGACTTACTTGCGCACATGCACTCAGCCCCCTAAATAATTTTTTTATTCCTCTGCAATTAAGTGAGTTTGAACAGTTTTCCAAACATGTAATTCATTTTACTTTTAAGCTTCTATTTTCTTTATTCCAGTAGGGCTTAAACAACACCAGGCACCTATTAGTGGTACACAAACTGCCAAAACCTTTGTTGAGGTGTGAAAATAGTTTTGGGAGTAATAAAGGAGAAAGGACTTCTTCCCCCCTTTAGTCATTTTGCCGTTGGCCTAAATTTCTTGATTTTCCCTCTTCACAAAAGGGGATAAAATAAAAGCTTGTTTTCACACACACAGACATGGATGTGCCAAATTTAAGCTCTATATGGCAGCATAATATAATTTTATAAGTGATTCTCACTTTATTCTCTATCACATAACAAAAAAGGAGCAGCAACATTGTGGTGCAAAGGAAAAAAAATCTGACCTCTTTCAAGAGAAGATGACAAGGAACACTCAGCCATTATCATTATAGGAATAGGATTGTTGCTAAGCAACAAGTCTCACATAATCTTGCACAGTTTTTGTATCTGAAGAAAACTGAGGCAAGGAAAAGTTTGGAAAGCTAATGAGGAAGAAATAGCTTCAGTGCAGAAAAATCAATAGTGCACCTGACCAGAAAATAAACTATTAATGAGACCAGAGAAAGCAAAGCTACTTATAGATACTTGAAAGCAAATTTATTATCACCAGGTGTGTTTAATTGGTAGCACACTAATTCTCCTTTATCTCTGTGTCCTTCCTGAGTGGGGATGGGGCACTGCTTCCTTGGATGTGACTGCAATAATATACAGGAGCTTTTCTGCTCTGTGAGTTTTAACAACAAGAAAACATTGTTGTGATCACTTTATTTTCTTGTACCATTTAACCATTCTATAAACTGCTCATGACTTACAATAGTGGTGTGGGAGTATGAACTAGTATCTGTCAATTCTGGACACTGCTTGGCTGCCTGTAATAATAGCTTAAAATACTGGATGACTCAAATAGATATCAATGCTACTGATATCAAAAGACATACTACCACCAAAACACATGTAAATTAGCAACAATTACCTTACCTGCATATTAAATTAATTTATGCTGGTATTGGGCCTGGTTATATAGTTACTGTTATACTATAGTTTCATTTTGATATAACAATATACACCTGATCCTCACCCCTATTTTCTAAAGCAGGTTTTGAATAGCAGTACCACATGACAGGGCCTTGGATTCCATTGTCTCCCCATGCTTATCCTGAGGTATAACGGGTAGCCATAGATATATTCCTAATACAAGGGCTCCAGTAGCATTGTGCTTTTGAGGAGGTGGGAGTGTTTGAATTGCCAGAATCAGAATGAATGCGAGGCCTTAGGCTTCCCTTCTGAGAACCATGGCTCACCCAAGACTCTCTTTGTTTAAAGGGCCCAGTCATAGGCCACATGCTATATTGGAAATACATAATATATCAAATACAATGAAAAATAAATAGGCTTTCTGCTGGAGGGAGAAAAGTGTTGTAGATACAAAACTAGCTATCTGCTCTCCATTTACTTGATGTTTGTGACTGAAACCTTGTGTAGGATGGAAAGGGGTGTTTTTATCTTAAAAATGACTAAAAATCATACTCTAGGGAAAAGTGGTAGGGGCTGAACCTTAATAATTGCCTCTTTTAATGACAATTCAAGGATGTGACCCTCTCTATTTTCACACTAGGGTGCTCTTTGCCCTGTTTTAGCAGACAATGCAAAATAATCACCGTTGTTAACAGTAATTATTTGAACATTAATGGAAGGGGGCAGGCTGGGGTGGGGTGAGGGGAGCCCAGAGCGCACACAGATGGATTACTTTAATAACTAACTCTTCCACATGTCTTCCTGTGGAGAGCATTCAACAGAGTCTATACCTGAGAAAGTAGATCTGTTCCTGGAGGAAACCAAATAGTCTCCTTTTGCAAACTAATAGCAAGTCCTGTCATGGGGAACCACAAATAACTTAACAGTTTGTAGATGGACAAAATAATTTAATTAAGGGTATGAACACGCTGTTTGCATGAGTGCAAAGGCAAGTGATCTTAGCTAAGTCTTAATGACTAACTTAAAAGAAACCACACATGTAGCCATCTTGTGGTAAGCATATGGATATTAAACATTTTTCATTTCTAATTAAATACTGCTATTCCTCTTTCTGCTCACCAAGATTACTGTATGCCTCTTTAACAGAATATATAAATATAAGATGGCAAACTAAACAGGAGAGGCTATGTTACAATACCATTAAATTAACCAATTAAAAACAATTGCAAGACAAGTTGAAATCTGATTCCTGGAAAACTTCAACTCACCCATGATGCTGAAATGGAAGGTTTTTTCCTTCTTGAAGCTGTTCTCTGCTTTTGTTTCTTCTCTTTCGGAGAATATACAGCCACTTACCACTCCCCAGAGTTGTATGGAGAAATGGGTGCAAGTAAACTTGGGGCGAGTAGGATCAGGGCAGGAAAGGGTTAGTGCAGCTCAGGTACTGGAGTAAGTGGATGAAGTTTCCCAGCTCTGGGACTGGAAAACACATATGGCTTTGGGAGATAAGGTTAACCCTTTTTTAGATTGGGATAACCCAGTCTTGATCTAAGCACACTTAAGCAGGTGCAATAACTTAGATTGGGTGTGCCATTTTTTGGATTATTTAAACTCTCTGTATGGCAGGGACAGGCAATTATTTTGGGTGGAGGGCCACTTACTGAGTTCTGGCAAGCCATCAAAGGCCACAAGGGTAGCCCCACCCCTTGACACTTGCCCCGGGGTCACCAGCTTGGGACCAGAAGACCCATCCCTAACCCCTGACCTTTGCCACTGGAAGTCCCTCCCCTTGCTACCCCAGAAGTAATCCTTTCAGCAAGGGTTCATTGACTTGGAACCAGAAAAATACCAAATCATATTCTAAAAAACAAACGCCTACTACAACATTAATTAATTTGATTTCAAAAAATATTTTTGTCCTGATTTTATATGTTTTTGCATAGTGTACATAGAGGGGATTGTATAATAGCTTAAAATGAAGTTTAGAGGGGGTGTGGACAAACAGCCATATGAGAAGCCGGTGGTACAGAGAAGTAGGGAAACTTGAGCACAGGAAAGTTGTGCTCATTGGTGGTACAGAGTGATGGATGGTGGCAGCAGCCCCACCTCCAGTGCCACCACTTCCCAGGTATCCCCACTTCTCTGAGCCACTGGCTTCACATTTGGCTGTCCGTCAGCAACCTCTCCCCCACTCCCAGGCCAGCAGGATGCAAAGCCGGTCTTGCAAAGAAGTGGGGGTACTTGGGTGTGGAAAAGTGGAGACAACATACAGTGTATAGATGGCAGTGGTGACTGCGTGAGAGCTCCCCATGCTGCCGACTTTTTTGCATCTGGCCATTTGTCAGCAACCCCGACCCCCTGGCCAGCCATGAGTACCCCCTTTCTCCTCCGCTCTGTGTCTGGAAGGGGTACCCACCAGAAAGGGTACCCTGCTTTAAAAAGGTTGAAAACCCCTGATCTAAAGCATAGGTATAACCAGGAACTTTACATTGAAAGGAAACAAGTTTCTAAATAAGTCAGGCTTTTTGTACAAGATTTTCCAGCCATCACTGCCTTTTTTAACATATGAAGAAAGAAACATTAGATTGGTTATAGGATAAATTATTTTCTATAAGAAAATTGTTAGCATCTTTGTCTAGGCTTAAATTAGCGGTTCCTCTTGCCAAGCAGGTTGAGATAGAATAACTTCTATAGCTTAATTTTAAAGCTCTGGGAGCACATGTCAATATTTCTCATTACTCTTAAAATAAAATAATCTGATTTTTTGTAAAATATTATGATTTTTAAAGTCTGTTGCTGGAGATAAAATTATAGCTACTCCATGTGATATCTTATACCAGACTGCTACATCCCCCCCCCCTTTTTTTTTTTAATAAGACAATGAGGTTTTGTTTGCCTTTGGACCTAAATAGTCCATGAATTTTAGTTTACCATTTGTAGTACTACTTGTGATTTTATTTGTAGAAAGATTTTCAAAAAAATCACAGGGTACAAATAAAAAAAAGAAACATATGTACTTGACTAGAAGATGACCCTTATTATATATGACTCCCCAATTATTAGATTCTATATGTGGAAAATGTATACATTTGCTATAATTTTCCAGGTATGGGATGTAATTATGGGAAATTTGCCTTAACTTTGCCCCTCCCACCACTGCTACAGCAGGAAAAATACATCTTGGTGTCAGATAGCACCTTTGCTTTCTGCTTCTCCCCTCAACTTTCTACCCTGGCAGTCCCTTCTCCCTCTCCTTACTGTCATACCCTGCTCTCCCTGAGCACATGGAAGTGAGAAGCAGATTTGTAAACAATAACCTTGAAATTAAACATGGCTATAGCAATTTTCATATAGTACCCATACACTGCATTCATCCAGAATTGATGTTTGCTATCTTTTTATTTATTTTTTTATTTTTTTAAATTGCTGCATGTTTTATCACAGGTGATCCATAAACATATTTTTTAGCAGAACTTTAGCAACTACTTATACATACTAAAAACTATGCATGATATTCAGAGCTGTCCCTAGGGGTGTGTGGGCCTGGGGCATACCAGCCTGTGCAGGGCTGGGGGGTGGGGGTGGTGACTGCCTGCAGAAGCCTGCAGCAGTGGTGGCAAGTGGATGTGGGGTGGGGGGGGGCTGGGGACCACTCGCAGAAGCCAGTGGTGGTGGCTGTGCTGCTGCAGCAAGGCCTGTATGCTACTGTCCGTGGAGCCCCACAAAGTGCAGGGCCTGAGGTAGTCATCCCGATTCATCCCACCCACCCCCCAGGGATGGCCCTGATGACATTAGTCGAAAGCTCATGATTTACCACACAGTTCATTGGGGTGGGTCCCATAGTCAACAGCACTTCAAGCCATGGTAACCCTACAGCTCAACACTGATCAGTATCTGTGCATACTCCAGATATCTCCGACAAAGGAACCATATGCTATTTAGCCCCCTCTCATGATGGGAACTGGATGTTCTTGTCATAAATCCTGGGACACTCCAAATATTTATATGCAGATGAGGCTCAGGGCAGGCTAGTCTGGCTTCATCTCATGGAGGATCGAGCCAAACTAATCATATACACCAGGCAGAGAGGGGGAAACAGAGAGATACTGAGGGAACTGTATGGTGCCTTTTTTCACAAGCGGGGGGCGGGCTGAGCTTAATGGGCACTACCATATGTCTTCTTCAGATGGGTTGCACTAATCTATCCTTGTAGGGAGTTTCCATCAACACGTTTGCCCAATTCGGGCCATGTGTTTTATAATCATGTTCAGTGTTGGCTTCATTTAATCAACTTCATAGTTGGTTTTTATTGTTGAGCACATGCTGCTTTTGGCAGCAATTTAATAATAGACAATGCATTTAGTGAGATTTCCTGGTATGAAATTATAAGATGTGAGGGAAGGAGGAGGTTCTCCATGCCAATTGGAGGAAAATACCTCATCATGTATTTGAGTAAATATGGTAGCACTCCTGTTTTGCTTTATGCATATTATAAACTGCTTTTCAGAGTCCATGTAAGCATACGTGCATGTTTTACATTTCCTTACACATCCAAGTTTTCAGCCTGAGTGAAAGTCTGGGTTTTCATCTGTAATTATATTTCTAATTAACCTGCATATTTAATTTAATGAAATAAAATACAGATTAGCAATTCAGTGCCAAAACAGGTTAATTTAAAATAATCTAAATAGTATGGAAACAATAATAATGTTATTAATGACCATTTTCCATCCACACTGGGAATTCAAATATATGGCCTATGGGCTGGATTCAGCCCATAGTGGTGGAATCTAAAGCTTCTTGTAGGCTGAACAGGCCACCTTGGTGAGCTTCTTGAAGCAGCTGCCAGAGTCATTATGTAAGTGTAGCTCTCGAATCCAGGTGGTTAACTCTGATGCTGACTGCTGCCTTCCTTCACCTTTACTGCCACTGAAATTTAGGTTTTCAGTTGCCATTGGTGACTAAAATTGGCAGCATGGGAAAAGGTGGCATGCGTGGCAGCAATATTAACCCCCTGGGTTCTGGAGCTGCACTGAACAGTAGATCTGGCAACAATGGGTGTCAACACCAGTGCTGCTGTCAGAGGTAGGGTGTCCAGCATGTGAAAACACCTGCAGTCTGAATGTACATTTGCACTTAGGGTGCCTATAGACATGCTCATTCATGTCTAATTAGAATGTGTCGGAGCAAACTTGATTAATCAAATCTGCTTCGCATTCCTATGCAAATGGTCCAGCATTGCTTCACTGTTATGTATATTAAACTCCTGCACATTTTGAATGAGCTTTAGATAAAGTGTTCCATGGCCATTTTGAAATGTTCAGGGGCTTAATACATGTGACGGTGAGCTATTTTAAGTAGATTGGCTGTCCACATCCTCAAGCACATGTACAGGAAGCCTCAGTTACTATGTACAGGCAGTCTGTCTACTTTTCTTGAGTCTTTATAGTGCCATTGTGCAGCAAGTACAACAATCTCTCTAGCACGAATGGAAGTTTCACATGAGGACTGAATATAACTTCTGATCTTCTTTAAGTTGGAATATTCTCTCTGATATAAGACTTTTTTGGTTTCCATCTAAGGACATTTCTTACCTGAAAAGCTATCATTTAACACCCCCCCCCCCCAAAAAAAAAACAAAAAACTCTCACATTCGAAGACAGTATCTTTAGACTATGCCTACACTGCAGTCTGATGTTTGATCACAGCCTATGTAGAGACCTAAGCTAGTTTTATCTTGGTAGCTTGGGTACTGCTGACAGTGAAAATATAAATCATGGATTTCAGTGCAAATCTAAAAACTTGATTAGGACCCTGACTGCTTCTTGGAGTGGCTCGATGGCACTGAGGTCCCTGCCATTACAACTTCATTGCTAATGGCTTATTATCTAGGTAAGTACAAGCTGTTACAATCACACCCTAATTACATACAGTAGACACAGTCTCCATCACAAAAGACATACATGCTTTTACATGCTGGTAGAGGGGTGTAAGTCTATTTAGATAGGCTTTCTACGTTGGTTATAATACTGATTTTAATATATTTAGCAAATTTATTTAGTCCATGATGCACCAGGCTCAGGGGGGTTGTCTCTTGTTAGAATGACGAGCATTAGAAATATTACCATTTTGCCTTTTGTCTAATTAACTTAGCTTGCTTATTACCATGGTATTCTTGGTATTCCCTGTATGGTTAATTACTTGCAAATGGCAATTGGAAAGATTTTACTTGTAAATATTACACCTTGGGAACCTATGTGAGTTTCAGTTATCAAATGCAGCTAGCTGGAAATGAAGTGTGTGCACATTTTAGAGGCAAGTTAATTAAGCAGCATTTGGAATTCTTGCTGCTCCATCACTGCATTGCCATCTTGGATGGTGTGGCAAGCAGATAACACTGATTTAGGTGGCTAGGAGAGAGAAGATGTCACAGTCAAAAGAATTTGTGATGGAATAAATTATGTCTTAGAGTTTAAAGGAGGTGACACAAGTCAGGATCTTTTTCAGTCTGTCCTGGTGCTCATATCATTTAGATAGGTAAGGTAGTTTTACTATTAAGGCAAAGGCATTGGACTATAACTCATATTTTTAAGTGATCTGTTCTGTGAGACACAATTCTCAATCAGTAAAATGTGGTGATAAATTCTACCAGCAAGGTACAGTATCATCTAGATGATAAGGGCACTAATGTGAGCCCAGAGCCATGCCACGTAAACATAACCAAGCTGGCAAGCAGAATATTAGAACAGTGTTCCATGTGGGCTAAGTGTTCCCAAGCAGTTAATACAACTATGTTGGTTTCAATACCGGAGCTAGCTTCATTAGACTTAACTCAGGACTCTCTATGCTGTATTGTGCATAGTGTAGACATACTTTCTGGGGCTACATTTGTTAAGCTATTAAAGGCCTTTGGAATTTGCCTTTTGTTTCTCTGAGCCTCAGTTCCCCACTTGGTAAAATGTAAACAACAATATTTTTCCATCTTACAGGGTAGCAGGTAGTTTGCAAGGCAATCTGATACTGTGGTAATGGGGACATGCATGTACCTAGGATGGATGGATGCATAGATTGAAAGTATAATACTGGAACTGTAGGAAAAGATACTTACTTCATTCTGTTCTCAGGGCACAAGTTTGTCACTGATTTAAAGAAATATTTTGGGGAGATTTGTGTGAAAGTGTTACTAAAACAAACAAACAAACAAACAAAATTACTAGACTCTCAAACAGTCAAAAACATAATTTAGAGAATCCGAATTCCCTGATCCCAGGTCACAGATCAATACATCTCAAAAATAAACTGAGCCCTTATCTGAACTAATTGCAACACATCCTGAAATATCTTGAGCAAAACAAGAACACAATTCTTTTTCAATGTAGAAAAAATAATCAGCTTCATATTTCAAATCGTTTCTTCTGTTGTCAAATACTCTAGATCGGGGTGGCCAACCTGCAGCTCCTGGGCCACATGCGGCTCTTCAGAAGTTAATATGCGCCTCCTTGAATCTTTGCACGAGCACACGGTGACCAAATCTGGTCACCATGTGCTTGTGGAAAGGTTCAAGAAGATACGTATTTACTTCTGAAGAGCCGCATGTGGCTCAGAAGCCACAGGTTGGCCACCACTGCTCTAATTATTTTAATAACTGAAGTCAATACAAAAAAAATTAGGCCCCTAATGTGCAAGGTAGCAATAGAGAGCTGAGCTAGCTTTGAGTTCTAAATTCAACTCTGTACTGACCCGCTGTGTGACTTTGAACAAGTTATTTCCCATCTTTGTACGTACTTTTTTTCCTCCCATCCTTTGACAGTTTCATCTGTTTAAATGATTAACACAAAAAAAAACAACTCTCCCCAATTATATGTTGACAAATTTGGGATTAAAAATAGGAAGAGCAGCATAACTTCTGTTCAATTTCTGATTTATAAAATCAGAAAAAGGGAAAGATAAAAGAAAAGGGAATTAAACCCACTATGTTAATTGCAACCATTTTCTCTAAAGATATGTACTATGTATACAATCCAAGAAATTATCATCCAAATTCTTTAGATTTGTCTGGAGAGGACAATGATGGTGACTTCTATCCCCTCTTGTTCCTCCCTCCTTTATGAGATGTCACACACTATGTAGTTTTATATTATGATAGATATCTCCTTGTTGCATGGTACTGCTCTGAAGTTCTTTGCATTTAGGAATCTCTTGTTATGAATATTCACACCTCTTGCTCTCAGCAACAAAGTATATTTCATTCTGTAAATTATGTTTCCATCAAAAAATCTGCTGTCTGTGAGCTGTAAATAAAATGTCGAGCCTGAGAGAAGCTGCCATCTAGAAAATGAGCTGGTGCTAAGCCATGTAACTATTCCCTTTCAAACGTCCAAAGGGAATTGCATTGTAAGCACTATTTCATGCTCTGGTGTCTGCCATAGCAATAGATACTCATAGAAATCCACCTTTTGGTTAAGGGCAAGAAATTGCTTATGCATATGCTAGTTCACCCTTGAACAAAGTGATATTATCATTAAATCTCTGAGTGACAAATCAACAAAAGCTTTTCTTTTCTTTGAATGTCAGCCATAGTATTAGAATGTAAAGGCAGAAATTGTTACAAATTGGGAAATCACTTCATGGGAATTCTGTAGCAATGCACAGTATGTACTCTTCTTTGAAGTAAACCCCAAAGCCCTGCATTACTACAGAATGTGTTAGGGTTTTTCATTCTAAATGCTATGATCTTTGGGATGTACATAATATAAAAGGTGCCAGAATTTGTAAGGTTGTCTTTCTCCACAACCAGGTTAATAGGTACAAAGTACTACTAAGGTGTATTCTTGCATGACAACCCCTGGCCACGGACTAAGCTGGGCAAAATAAGCTGTAAAAAGGTGTCATAACACTGCAAAAGGGTGACAAAGACTCAGTTCTTTGCAGCACCTCAAATAGAAGTGGCACAAATTTGATCCGGGGCTTTTGGCCTCAGAGCATGTGCTCCAACATGCACTTTGTCGTGGAGCAAATTATGCCACTTGGGGCAAAATTACCCTGCCTGGCTCCTCTCGGATCTGCAGCCAGGAAGAGCTAGAGCCTGGGGCCAGCACCTGTGCTGTCCCCAGCAGCATAAAAAGCTGCCCTGTCCTGATCCCAGCAGTATAAAAACCTGCCCTGGCCAGCAGCTCAGGGTTACTTGAGCTCAGGAACTTCATGGGAGCAGGCAATTGGTATCTGGGGACACTAGCCCCTTGTGTCAGCTAGAATGCTGAAGCAGCATTCCAAATTCACTTTTTAAAATATCCCAAAATCCAGGGCACAGCAGTGCTGTCAGCGGTGGGAACGTGGTGGCAGTGGTAAGCAGGGAGCTCCTGCAGATGCTGCTGGCACTGTTGGCAGCAGGGGGAGGGGTGGTGAGCAGCGGGCACCCACAGACACCACTGGCAGTGACAGCGGTGGCCAGCAGCAAATTGCTGACTGCCTGCAGACACCACTGGCAGTGGGGCAGGGGAGGGTGGCAAGTGGCAACCACCTACAGGCACCACCGACAGTGTTGGCAGCACCTTTTTTGAGGGGATGCACCGCCATGCTCAGGGAGTGCATGTGCACCCCCTACACATCGCCAATGGTCCCCTGTCCCCCATAGGTCAGAGCCCCCTGCCCCAGCACATGGACTACCCTGCCTGCAGGGTCCCAGACCCACCCAGGGGTAACAGCTCTCCCCCTACTGGTCTCCAGTCCCCTGCTCATTCCCCTGCTCCTCTCCAGCCAAGTTTGCAGTGTGGGGAACATTTTTTCATTCCTGCACGTGCCTCTTGCCCCATCTCAAAGGGGTTTGAGATGGGGCAAGAGGCACATGTGGGCTTGTCTGGATGATCCCAACAATTCTATATTGCTGCAAAATTAGGACAGGCAGAAGGCATGGCAGGGTGGCGCATTATAGAGTAACTAGGATAGCCATAGAATATATGGCACAGCAAATGACTTCACCCTCTAGTGTGCAATTCAGGAGCAGTAAATTAACACAAATGAACAAGCAGCCTCTCTCTTACCTTCACAAAAATTTGGTTCAGACTTGGATGATGAGTTGAGTTGATATGTATTTTACCTAAGTAATTCACTAGCCTTTCCACCTTTTTGAAATGCAACAAGCTGAACAAAAAAGTACACACTACACAGAAAAGCAGTCATGTTCTTGATTAACATAAATCACCAGATCCATTTACCTTTGCCACTGATGACAATTATGCATCATGTTTCAAAAGTCTATCTATAATGGGATAAACACAGATATGCCACTTTCCAGTTTCAGTCTTTGCATCTGACATCTCCAAGTGACTGGGGTAGGTCAATTGCTTCACTCAGGGCCTGACCCAAAGCACACTGAAGTGAATGGAAGCTTATTAAAAGCTTGTACTTCAGATCAGAATCCAGCCTCTATATATTCGGTGTTAGAAAAGAAACCATCCCTTTCCCTAGAAGGAACATTTTATCCCATAAGTATATTTTGCAGGCTTTGTTGCACATTCTTCTGAAGCATCTGATATTGGCCACAGTCAGAGGTAGGATATTTCAGCTTTAGTCTGCATCAGATCCTCAAAGGCTACTAAAGAGGTGGAATGTTTTATCGAACAAGACAACTGAAGTGTGCATGTTATGGATTTCAATGATCATTACATCGTTAACTCCAGAGGTATTTTGAGCCTTTAATAAACATTTTGAACCAAAAATGTAACTGGGAAGTATCTGGATATGTCTCAGATTCAAAATTCAACAGCATTTCCTAACCGACTGCCAGAAACCTTTGCAGTAGCCTAAAGCAGTTTTAGAATTCTTTCTTTTTCCCTACTGTATTTGCAAATGGTCTTCCCCCTGCTGGGCACAAAAGAAAAGAAGAGCTAGATAGAGACCAAATAAATAAAGCTTTTCTAGGTAGCTTTTGACCTGAGGATCATTTCCTGTAATCTAGGGTTCATACTTTAGATTGGCAGCTCACTGGTAGACAGCATGTTTTCCTCTTACCTCTTAATCACGTAATTCAGCTTCAACCCCCACAAGCATTTGTGGCCTGTATGATAAATTCAGTTGAAACAAATGTATTAAAACACAAAGCATTGGAACCCTATCTCTGACAGCATGCCTCAGGCTGGAATGGGATTCTGGGATGATAGAAAAGAACCGTATGCAAATTCTTATGCTAATAACCATCAGGAGCTATAAGGGAATTCTCTTAGGATGCAAGATGACAAAAATAGTTTATTTTAATAATAATAATAATAATAATAAAGGTGCTTGTATTAGCATTTTCTACATTTTTCTATGTCCCCTTAATTGCTGTCCCATGAAAAACTCACTGGAGGATTCAGAAGAAGAACTCTATATAGTTACCCTTGCAGTGTTATCCTCCAGACTATTTCATTAAGGGGATGGAGTTTGCTTTTTATGGAACAGGAAATTGGACCTGGCCACAGGACCTGCAGATCTCCCACTGTCCATGAGAGATCAGGAGCCCAGAGCTCCTCTGCTCCCAGCAGTTATTGGCCTACAGCTGTTGACTGCATACAACATCCACCACCATGAGGGATGAGAGAAAGTTAATATATGCAGGGGCCACTTTAATTTACTATGGGGATTCTGTGAAGCCAGTGTCTCATCTTAAGTCCTCCTTCACTTCCCCATTCAGTTCCTCCCCTTCTGCAGCTCCACAGAATGCCCTGCCTGAGTTTCAGGGGAAGGGACAATATTACTCTGGAGGCAAGTAAGTCTTCCTCTAGGGCAAATTGATCCTTCTATAAGGGAAGGAAGCAGTAGAGGTTGAATTTGACTTGGATAAAAAGAAGCTGCACAAGCTCTATCCCCCATCACCACCCAAAGAAAGAACCACATTCCACAATGAGCCTCAAACTAACACTAAAACAATCAAATTGAAGTGTTGGATCTATCCCTGTCCCCACTTTTCCAATCCTTCCCCACCATTTTTGTTCCTGGTAGGAACCAGAAATATGTGAGAATTATGAGGAAGGATTTCCATCAGGAGTGAAGTACTGGGACTCCAAAGAAATCCTATCATTGCAAGATTTCTAGAACAAGAGACTTGCATAAACCATGGACCAGCTACAGATACACTTTAGGCTGTTTCTCTAAGCTTCACCATTTGACCTGCATTTTCTAAGGTGTTGCACATGTGTGTGTGGGAGGGGAGACAGAAGCCCCCCCTCCCAACATGTCCTGGGATCCTGCCCAACGAGCCCCGATACTAACCGCAGGGACTGGGACGAGCAGCGGCTGGGAGAATGTGCCAACACAGGCTCAGCAGTTCTGCAGCTGCCTGAGCCTGCAGATCAGCAAGCCCTGGGGGTGGGGCCAAAAAGCAGCATGGGCTGCTCAAAAAGCAGCTGGGGAAACACCCAGCTGGCTGGAGGGAGCGGAGAATGCCGCCAGTGAGGGACGGGTAGCGTAGCCAAGCAGGAAAAAGCAGGACACCGGCAGGAAGAGCCAGAGTGCTGCCAGGGATACACAGGCAGTGGAGCCGGGTAGAAGCAGTGGAGCTGAGCACGGGGCAAGAAGCCCCAGTGTCTGCCAGGGAACCTTGGTGGGGAGGACCACAGGTCAGGGCTCAGGGAGACGAAGCTGGCCAGAGGGGCACGGCAGGGAGAACGAGGCCATCCTTGCAATCAAGAAGGAAGACAAGGCTGCGCTGGAGCATTTGGGTACCCCAGTGGGGAAGGGCAGCAAGCAACAGCAAGACCCAGCAGGCAGCTGGGTGAAGAGGGAGGAGCAGGCGGTGACTGGCCCTGAGCCCAGTGGGGAAGAGGTGACTCTCACCAGGTGGTGGGAACAGGAGTGATTAACTTCTAGATTGCTGGTCCCTGAGAAAACTAACTGGAGGGACAAATGAAGATTCATTCTCCCTTCACAGGGAGGCAAAGGGGACCTGGGAAGCCAGAGTCCCCATTATACTTCATCGGCAGATGCCGAATGTTTTTGCCTTGAGCAAAGGAACATCTAAATTATTGTTACCCCAGGCAGGACGTGTTTTAGTTATCCAGAGCAATTGATGGCTAAACATACCTGACCCCGCTTGGGGCAGCCCTCATGGGTGAGAAGAGATCATCCTGGGGAAGATTACAGGGATCAGAGCCCTCCCAGTGCTGTGGATGTGGCAAGAGTGGGGTAAAGGGGAGGTATGGAGCCCCACAAAGAAAGACCAGGGCCATGACCTCTCTGGGACCACCAACAGGGAACTGCCTTCCCATCTATCAACATCAAAGTCATGGCATGTGAGTAGGGGCAGTGCTCAGAACCAACTAGGTGGCCCTAGGGTGCTGTCTCACCCTGACGTCACTAGGGAGGAAGGCACCAACCAGAAAGGGGCCAAAGCCTTACAACACCTACCAGTGACAATATGCATACATATCTAGCTCTAGGTGAGGGCATACTGGAACAGCATCATCAGTCACTGGTTGGGAGTGGTGCTTAAACTTCAGTTGGACTTTTTTTGTGGACTAACTGCACTTTCCCAATCCAACAGTTGTAATTCTCTCTCCTAAAATACACTTTGCAGCTCCAAATATATGCCTTTAAAGAAAACTTAAAACTTGTACCATAAGATTTACTGTACTCCTCTTCTCACTCAACTTCTGAGCATGGTTTAGAATAGTGAGACTAAATTATACTCCAGTACTATGATGGTGTCTGTAATGCATTATCAGAATGTTCAGATGCTGTAATAAACTATAATATTAGTATAATGCATCATCAAGAATGCTTTTGCTCTAAAAACATATTAATGTAATATGTCATAATTAAACAGAATTCTGCCCTTCCACCTCACAGTAGTTAATACTATCACACTGCCCCCTTTCAGAAGCACAAAAGCTATGTTTAATGTAATTTCAAGAATCTATTGCAAGCATAGAGTATTTGACTGGCAGATGCATTAGGGAGAGTGCCCTCTCTGTTCCATAAAACCAAATCTTTAAAATTAAAGGATGTATGATAAGCAGATAGTAGACTGGAGCTAGGTAGTTATGTGCAATACTGGTGGAGAAATATATGCATCCATTCATAAACACACCAAAAAAATAGATTTCACACTCAGGAAATGGTGTAGTTAGTTTTTCATTGCAGTTTTCCTTCTTTTTGTTTTAGCTGCTATAATCCCCAGTGAAATTGTTAAATTATCATTGAGCATCTGAGTCAAAATCCCTTTGCGATGAATGGAGCATTATTTCAGGCTATTTGCAAACTTGGATAGACAACAATTTTGAAACTAAAAATCTCTGATTCTGGAGAACAAGTTAGCAAGCCCCACTTAAAAAATAAATAAATAAATAAATAAATAAAAGCACTGGAGTGTGGATCTGGCCTAGTGTGAAATTTGGGTACAGACTAAGTAATGCAGGACTTCTACAGAAGAAATCTGTTGATAGAATTTTCCTCCAATTTTGAGCTTCTTAGAAGAAAGCATTTTTTACCTATGAACAAATTCAAAAAATATTTTGTTTATCAGCAGGTAGTGTGGGAGGAATGAGATAAATTACATGTTAGTGTATGCTGTGGCAGGGCACTGTTGGTGCCTGCCACTTTAAGGGCCAGAGCAGGCAGCATCCAGGTGGTTGATTGTGGTGGCCATTTTAGAGAGCAGGCTATAAATAGTAGGGGTGTGAGAAACAAGCCGTATTTTATTTGGATTCGGCCCAAATCAGGAACAGTGATTTGATTAGTTGATTTGGACCACTGTCCCCAATTTGATTCAGCCAAATCTGAACCCGAAGATTTGATGCCGATTCAGAGATTCAGCAATTCAGGCACAGACACAGTGGTAAAAGCTTTTTCTACATACCTCGAGGTACCAGGCATGGCTCATGAACACTGCAATCCTGAGGCAGATGGAGTGTTCTACAGGAGTGTGGGCAGGCCATCCACATGCAGGCAGTGAGCCCGGAAGTACTTCCAGTCCATTTCTGGGTCCACTGGGGAGCACTCCAGGCCTCCCCTTCCCATGCCCCCTCAGCTCAGCGATCAGCTGTGGAGGGACCCTGGGTGCCTCCCCAGACCTAGGAGTCACCACTTGATGAGCAGGGAGGGTGCCAGGGAGGGGTGGGGTGGCCTCCAGTGTGCTCCCCAGAGGACCTGGAAGTAGACCGGAAGTGCTTCCAGTCCACTTCCGGGTCTGCTGCTGAGCATGCTGGGGACCCCCCTGTGGGATGCTCCATCTACCCCAGCATCGCAGCATTCATGAGCCACCTGGTACCTTGAGGTATGTAGAAAAAACATTTAAAGCTGTGTCTATGTCCAAATCTCTGGATCAGTTTGGAAGGTTCCAATTGAATTTGGAGATATTGAAGGGTCTCCTGATTCCATTCAGATTCAGCCATTGAATCAGGGTGGATCTCTGCCAAATCAAATCAGGGGCTGAAGGTTTGCAGTCCTAATAAATAGGGAAGCAGCATTTTACTGCTAGCAGCCATGAGAGACATCAGCCAGTGGAACTGAGGCTCAGGAACAGCTCGGAGGTATACGAGGTGGGGCTATTGGGATGAAGGAGGCTCCAGGTCAGAGCCTAAGGGGGAACCAAAGGTCCGAGAGAGGGGACCACAGCTAATGGGTAAAGGGAACAACTGAGTTTAGCTGCCTAAGATACCATCTGAGATGCTTGGGCTGTAACGTAGGGGTGGAACGGAGCTGTGGAGATCCCCCTAAGCATTGGAATGCAAAATGGGCAGTCTCCCACCTAATTAACAGCTTAATTATTTTCCATTAAGGCATCGCAGGTGAGAGAGGCAGGTGGTTAGCCCAGAAACAGGTGGGCGGGCCAACATCAAACTGGCCCTGGGAAGGCCCCCTGTTACGCTGCTGTTTGCTTTTTTAATATATGGTATGAAATGGGGGAAGATGTGGCAATATTGCTTTTGGACAGAAACCCTACCACAAGGCAGTAGGATGGAATAATGAAGGAAAATAATGTTTTTTTTTAATGTGTGTAAAGTTCAACACTAGATTTTATTTTTTTTCTGCTATTGACCCTTGACCATTGTCACTGATTTGTTGTGAGGTTTTTTTGGAACTACCATTATAGATTATATATCAGCAAAAATTCCAGGGACTGTCTGGAAAGAAAGAATGGATACAGATGTCTCAGAAACGAAGTCAGGACTAAATTAATGGGAAGCTTTACCTGACTCTGCCTGTACCTGCTCTGCACATACAGAGCTTTTGTTTGCAGTACTGCCAAAGCAGCCTCTTCCAAGAGGACTACGTTTCTCTGTGTTCTTAAAGAATTCTTTTCTACCATTTGTTTTGACATAAGCCTTATAAATAGATATGATTATAGGGAGGCAAGCTAGTCAGGGGATTTCAGCAACTGACTTGAAAGACATCTCTTGTACATCACATATCTTTCAGCACTGGTACTAATAAAATAGCAGGACTCTCACTGTTACTACTAATAGTCATGGGGAATGTAATTTATTCATTTTAAAACAAACTAAGCATTAGATCTTCACCTGGTGTAAACAGCAGTAATACCATGGAGTCATATTAAAGCCATGTTGATTTACCTCCAATGTTTCTGAATATCAGGGCTGAGGGTTATTTTTTTTTCCCTTTTCCACTAACACATTTTCATATTTCCTTTTTTCAGGCAGTCCAGATCATTTGAACCTTGTATTAGGAGTGTATTTACACTTTGTCCCCCTGATGAATTATCACTTTCATGTGGAGGACAGAAATGATGTAAAATCCTTGTTAATGTAGATAACAAGGACATGGGAAGGTGGATATTGATTTTTCTCTCTATTGATTTGAAAGAAGATTGGTCTAAGGCAAGTGTCAGTAGAAGCTGAAGGTGCAAAGTTAATTTATGAACATGCATACAGAAGATGTTGCATTAGGTCTGTAAACTTTTTCCTAGCATGAGCATCTGCTCCTCCACAACCCATAAGATCTCAGCTTGCTCTATTTCCTTTGGAACACTTCACCTTGCTCTTTTCTGGGGGCAAGGTGTTGAGTTATGATATTTCACTCATCATGTAATTGTGTGCTGGAAGAAGAAAGATGCCTTTTGTACAGACCTGAAAAGAGATTCAGACACCAGTGAATAACTCGCCTACTCTCATTTAGAAAACCTTGCAAACTCACTGACTTCCACCTATTAAAAAGCAAGAATGAAAGCTCCCAATGTTGATTCATTTTATTCAGTTGTTTAATCTGAAAGTGAAACCTGCCAGTGAGAGAATAATATTGTGTTTGCCAAGGTGTAACAGCATATTTCAGTTCCTTTATATATATAAAATATTTGAGGGATTTCTCTGCTGTCATGTCTCTTTCTTGGTCTCACTACCTTATATTCATTTATTTTTGTAATCTTGACTTTATAGACTCCCCAACTTCTCTGATCGGTGGTAAGACACATGCCTGCCATCACCATGAACTCTCCTCTATGCCCAGCCCTAGGCTTCCAAGATTGCTCCAAAGCAGGTCACCATGGCATGCCCAATGGTCCAGCCAGTGGCAGCACGGATAGGACACGCTATGGTGACCTGCCCTGGGGCTCTCCTGGAAGCCTAGGGTTGGGTGCAGGGGAGTGCCCATGGTGATATCGGGGGGTTGGGGGCATGTGCCCGTCAACCAAATCAGGGTTGAACACTGCTCAGCTGACATCAGCAATCTTTGGCACACAGGGAGGCATGCAGGAATACACCACACCTTCTGGCCTCTGCCAGTGCAGGCATCTGCATGCCCATCCCATGGATGAACGTGTGCTCTATTCACTCCCGACCCAATCTATGCCGTTTGGGAAAACCCACAAAGATCTGATCAATTTTGTCTCATGCTTTTTGAAGGTCTGTACTTAGCCCATGTGTACAGCCTAGTTCATCTCCTTTCCTGTCTGGGCAGGCAGCCTACTCCCCACCCAACAACACATGTAGCCCAGCAGGCCCCCACTCCATTTGTGCAGCACACCACCTACCTGCAATGCAGGCAGCCTGGCTCCCTTCTTTGCCATACATACAGCTTAGGAACTCCACACCTCTCCCAGGTGACAGTGCAAGAGCAAGCGGGGGAGAGGGCAAGGGTGGTGACTGGGCTGAAGCCTGCACTAATGCTTTAGTGCGACATGCAACCCACAGGCTGCCAGTTGGACATCCCTGAAACATAGGATTAAATGGCTTTAAAAAGTCACACAATAAGCCTATGGGAGAGCTGAGACTTAAACCTACATTTTCCAGGTCCCATTTAGAGTTTATATTGCAAAACCATCCTTTTACTTCTAGTAATATTACTGAAGAAAAACCAGATCGTAACAAAGTCCACCACATGGAAATGAAGGTTATAACTACATTCACAATGAAAGAAAGCAAATTTAAGGAAGCCAATACAGGAAAAATAGCACACTGCTCAGAGCGTAAAATGCAAAGTGGATGCTAATGCTAATAAATACTAATAAACACATGTTTGTATATGCCTTTGCCTTTCCCTGTTTCCGTTCACACTAGAAATAGTAGTTCTGAAATCCCATGAAAGACAATTTGCATGAGAATTCAAGATTCAGCTTTGTAAACTTGGGAACTCAGTTTAAAGCTGACAAGACAGCCACATTCAGGTATGCTGCTTCTGCCTGTTTACACAAGCTTTTAGCTATTCAGCGCAGGATTATTCCAGGCTTATGCCTGGGGTTGCTTTGAGTACCTTTGTGGCATCCTGGTCTGCAGCTGCTCCATAATTTGGAGAAGTCCTTGATGTAATTTATACAATGCCAAGGTAACTTATACATGCCAGACTTACCTACAGATACAAGACTTTTCTGGAATAAAAAGTCAGAGGTCCACACAAGCCTAAAATACCAGGTTAGAGTAGTTAAAATATCTGGTACAGGCCATTGCTGAAAACAGTGTTAAATGCTTTGACGTTTGTACACGGCATGGGAATTGCTGCATTTCTATCTGAGAACAGAGCTGTCATCTCTCTGACCAAAACCACATGTAAGAACATACTAGATCTGAGTGCATGCATAACTACGTTATTCAGACCCCCTCACATCATTCAGATTCATTCATACTCAGTTGCAGACAATAAGAATTAGTTTTTGAACTGGTGTTTATCTACTAAAGATGCTACCACCAACCACACGTTCTTCCCTACACATTTTCTTGAGGATATATCAGAAAGAACTGGTAGGTGTGTTGCCAGTAGGTCAAGGAAAGTGATTATTCCCCTCTATTCAGCACTGGTGAGGCCAAACCTGGAGTACTGTGTTCAGTTTTGGGCACCCCACTATAGAAAGGATGTGGACAAATTGGAGATAGTCCAGCAGAGAGCAACAAAAATGGTGAGGGGGCTGGGGGACATGACTTCTGAGGAAAGGCTGAGGGAACTGGGCTTGTTTAGGTTTAGAGAAAAGAAGACAGAGGGGATTTAATAGCAGCCTTCAACTACTTGAAGGGGGGTTCAAAAGAGAATAGAGCTATACTGTTCTCCGTGGTAACAGATGGAAGAACCAAGGAGAAATGGTCTCAAGTTATAGCAAGGGAAATTTAGGTTAGATATTAGGAAGAATTTTCTTACTAGGAGGGTATCAAAATACTGGAACAGATTACCCAGTGAGATGATGGTATCTCCATCCTTGGAGGTTTTTAAGACCCGGCTAGACAAAGCTTTGGCTGGGATGATCTAGCTGGGGCTGATCCTGCTTTGAGGAGGGGGTCAGGTTAGATGACCTCCTGAGGTTGCTTCTAACCCTAACTTTCTATGATTCTATGACAAAGAGACGAAGGCATGAATACGTAGAGAGAGAGAGAGAGAGCAGTCTCAGTTGCAGCGGATTATAACAGTCAAAGGCTCCTGTTATTTTAAGGGTGAAGGAGCAGCAGAAAGCCTCAGGCAGGGAAAGCTGGCCAATATGAGCTGCCAGAGAACAGGTACTGTGGGAGTTACCTCAGGGAAGCACTTCCCACAGAACTAGCTGGGTTGCAGTAACACCATGGGCAAGTGCATTGCTTAGGAACACAGCAGACACCAGCAGTAATGTCAGCCTGACACTGAGCCAGCAAGCTGAATCAGGAAATACCTGCAGTAATTCAGGGAGGTACGTGACCAGCAGGGGACAGGGACAGGGAGGTATATAAACTCAAGCCCTAAGCCAGGAGGGCAGCTTGACCCTGGGGGCTACTGCGGCAAGAGCTCCAGAGCAAGTGGAGTGCAGGAGCTCTTCTAGCTGACACTGGGGCTACCTTGGAGAAGGTGGGCTTATGCCCTACAAGGGAATATTACCTGGGGTAAGGGGGGAAGCCTTGTTATGCAGGCAAGTAGCCATTGTTTATGTTTGGACCCAGAGTGGGATTAGTTGCGTTTGCCAGAAGGCTTACTCCTGGGTTCTAGTTTCTACCACTGGTTTGGGAGTGGCTGAAATGGGAGTGAGCGAAGGCCACGGCTGGGTGCCTGCAGGGTTTAAATACTGGGCACACCAGTATTTGCAGCTAAGCCAGAGTGAGAGAGAGGCTGAAGCCTAGCTTGGGCAGGAGCTGGACAAAGGCCAGGGGACCCAGAGCCCAGGGAGAGCAGAACCAAGGTGAGGAGGATTCTGTGCATGAGAGGGACAGAGACAGGGGCCAAAGACCCAAAGCAAAGGACACTGGGGCAAGAAGCCCAGACAGAGCCAAAACAGGCTCTGTGCCTGAGGCAGGGCTGAGGCAGCCCTAGAGGGGCAAGATCAGGGCCAGTGGCCTATAGCCCAAGGAGGGCTGGGACCCAGAAGTCAGGCCCAGTGCAACAGGCCTAGGCTAAGGGTACTGGCAAGAGAAAAGGGGCTGAGGTCAAGTAGGGTGAGGCCCCAACAAGGGTCTAAAGGCCTGAGGTATCAAAGGGCCAAGGTACCAAGGGCCCACTAAAGTTATCAATTGGTAACCTCTGTGATGCATGGGTATGGTATAAAGGATGGTTGGAGCCATGCAATTAGCCCTGAAGTCTAACAGGTACTGTGGGAGAACTAGCTGGCACCTAGAGGAACTGGGACAGCCTCCCTTCTAATCAAACAATTCCATCAAAGGCATGGTGGGTGAGTGAGAAGGGGAGGGCACCCTAGAGCTGGAGCAGGTCCACCTGGTTGCATGGGCACCTGGGGATGTTCCAGTCACTCCTGGAACATGAGTGTATTTATACAGGTAGGGAAAAGAATAGAAGAATGGCAGAAACTAAATTTCCTACATAAGTGACAGGACTACAGAATGTTCAATAGTATTTCCATTTTTAAACATTTCTAAATTAACAGGCAACACAAGGGCTAACATGTTAATTAATTACAAACACAGAATTGGATAGTGATTAAGAACTAATTATGATGGAGTCTCAGGATTATCAATGGGAAAGATTTGAGTTTAATGTCCATTAATAGAATACCTCTTATTTTCCAACATAACAAATGGAATCTTCCAGAAGGAGAAATGAACTGTCCAGGCCCAATCTCATAAATAAATCAATAAATAAATAAAAATAGAAGTATGGATTCCTATGGCTGCCTGGAGCTTCACTGCAGGGAGAAGTTCTCAGCACAAGGGCAGAGCAAGGCATTTGTGATTATTTCTTGTTGTGGGACTTTTTTCCCCAAAAGATATATTCCATTGTCACAAAATGGAAAACATATCAGGAACTATTTGACATAAGGCAGAATATGTAACAGGAGAATACATTTGGGTAAAGTTATCATTGCAATCTGACTTAAGTAAACTGTAGCCACAGGTCCTTCAGATTTTGATAAGGAAGAACAACAAATAAAATTAGACTATAAAAATGTAGAAAACGGGTCAGCAACCTACAGCTGGGAGGCTCGATTTGGTGGCATTTGATGACTGGGAACTAGGGAATTGTGCCCAGGCTGCATAATAGCTGGGCAGTAGGGAAAAGGGATGGTACCAATGGCAGCTGGGTCCTAGTGTCCAAGCTGGGTCATTCTTGCCTGCCACTGGGAAATGTTGCCAACTGCCGATGTAAAAGGAACATTCTATACTAGCATAACTATGAACTTATCCAGGTTTTCATCATTTCTCCAACCATGTAAGAAATCAAGGCCTAGAAATTGATTCCAGGAACATGTGCTTTATGGAAGATACTGATAATCATAAAACCTACAACATGGTAATAAGTGACTATCATGCAGAAGGAACCAAAACATCTAGATCTTCAGGGATGTATATTTGGACCATCAACTATAGATTATTAGTACATTTTTGATCCCTTACTCCCCCTAAAAGTAATACTTCTAAACAGCGCTCAGTCACATCGCTTGAAATCACATTGAACCCTCTTCTACAGTTTTTCAGTAATGCCTTGTATCATTACTTGCAGCAACAACACTAATGGATAAACACTACTCTATCAAAAGCATTGCATTTTATACAGCTGTTTAAAATTGGATAAGAAATTACTGGAAATGTCTAAGCTATTCAGTTACTTAAGCTTTGCTACTTTTATGATTGGGAAGTAACCCTGGAAACTAAAGTAAAAGCCAGCAGTTTCCCCTAAACCATGTTTGTGGGAATATTTCCTGCAGTTTTATTCCATGTAGGTTTGCATAATCTCTGGATTTTCACTTCATGGTGCAAGTTTGAATTAACTCAAAATGAGTGTCACAACACTCAAGTTTCACTTGATTTTAAAATCAAAACCATGAAGCACAGCAAATTAAATTTGCATTATTATGGTGGGAAGGAAGAAGGAGGGAAGAGGAAGCTATACACCTGCCCAGGCTTGCTCACACAAAAAATGGGCCCTGGGCTTATTGAAAGGTTTGAAAATCTTAGACTAAGTTAAATGAAAGCTTTGCTGAGTTTTCAGAACTCAGGTGAGTGGCAATATCCCGGTATTCTGCTGTTGTTCCTATTATGCTATGGTATGCACAATAAAATAAGTGTCACTGCTGATATTTCTCATTACAACCACTGATGTGTATTGTGGACCTTTTACTAAGAGTTTCAGAAGAGGTTATCCTAGCCACTGGTTTATATTAATTTAGTACAACTGCTTTCAGCTGCATCAGCACAATAACCCACGGGAGATTTTTGGTAACTCACATGCTACTGTATCACTGGCTTTGTAATAAACCATGTCAGATTCATTTTCACATGGCTGTAAAACACCAAGAAGCCAATGACATTCAGAATGGCTTTTCCAACCACACGTTCTTCCCTACACATTTTCTTGAGGATATATCAGAAAGAACTGGATATGAAAGGGCTGCATATACAGAGTGCTAGCTGTTACAAAAAAAAAAAATAAAAAAAATCACATTTATTATTTGCATATTTAAACTGAGGTATTTGTCATATCAACATAAAACAGGACTTGATTCATTTTTTGTACTAACCATGTCATCTAAGTATTCCTATGCCCTGCTAAGAAAGAGGGAAACAGCATAGGAATCAGAAAACCTAATTCTATTCCGAGCTCTGGCACTTATCCTTGTGACCTTGGTCAGCTAATTTCACCTCTTTCTTCTCCCACTTCCTGGCTCTAATATTTTTACAACATTAATTTGGAAATGAATTATTTTTCAGCACATATGCAAAGGTTTATACAATGAGAGAGCCTGTCCTGGATGAGAGTCTAAAGGTGGAAGTCACATGTTCAACATAACACTTACTAAGGGTGAAGTTGTACGTCACACTTAGACCATATTAAATCTGTGGAATGTTAAATGGTGTCAAAAGTTAAAAACACACTGTGAGCACTTGCACTTTGAAGGTTAATACCATTTATTGCCTGCACAGCTCTAACTTGTCACTGGAGGACTGGCAAACAAAGGCATGGCTAGGAGCCAGAACACCTGGGACCTATCCCTGCTGTAGGTGAGCAGACAGGACCTGGGAGTAG
This sequence comes from Alligator mississippiensis, assembly GCF_030867095.1. Classification (NCBI taxonomy): domain Eukaryota; kingdom Metazoa; phylum Chordata; order Crocodylia; family Alligatoridae; genus Alligator; species Alligator mississippiensis. The sequence goes on along the minus strand of NC_081826.1, from coordinate 168,701,670 downwards.
TGCATCCTGGAATGATGGAGGACTCATTTTATCTCTGTGGAGCAGACTGATGTTACCCTAACATGACCCCAGAGTTAACCTTTGTCTGAAGTGGCATTACTTTCAGATGCTCAGAGGGCAATGAGCAAGAATTAACAAGCTTTAATGTGTGGTCAGTCACCTTATAAATGCCTTTATTATGGTATAAGTGTAATGTACAACTTCACCCTAAATGCAATTAAAATGCAAGCAGATACACATTCAAGCAGTTTAGCATGCTTTTAATTGTCCTCATGGAGTTGTAAAGCTGTTCCCTTTCAGGAGAGGGTTGTCTCCTAGCATGTACAGGAAACCCTCACTATTTGTGGGTTCGGCATTTGAGGTTTCAAATATTCACGATTGCCAAGCCCAGTTCTTAAATACACCTAAAGGAGCTCCTCGGGAGCTCTGTGATTGCCACCACCATGCTCCTGCCGCCGCCATGCTCCTGCTGCCACTCCCCACCCCCAGTGCTGGGGGCACTGAGTTCATGAATGCAGATGGCATTCATGAATGCAGTGCCTTATTCATGGATTTTACCATTCACAGGGAATACAAGAACGTATCCCCTGTGAATGGCGAGGGTTGCCTGTACTAACTTTAATAGGTCACTACGTTCCAATAATTTGCAACCGCTGCAAGTGGGCATGTGACAAGGACCTAAGTGTTATTATTCCACAAACAATAAATCTATAAAGTGATAAGGAAATATACAAAACTTTTTTGAACAACACACTTCAGATGGACTTGTTCCCAAACTCATTCATGGAGTCAGAAGTAGGACTGGAAGGGACCTCCAGATGTCTAACCCCCTGCCTTAGGCAGGATCATCCCTATCCAAGAAATCCCCTACAAATCCATGGGGATGAGGGGACTGGTACTGTGGTATGGAGAGCTTCCAGTAATTCAGGATTGGTCCCCTTAGATTTGTCCGTGCTAAAATAAGGAGGGCATTGTGGCCACTGGCTAACATCTCTGGCTAAAGAAAGCTTCAGACACCAAGGATTGTCACTTAGCATTTTTGTAAAGATTTAGTGGAGTGTTTTAAATGGGATATAAAAGAAATAAAACAGAACAAATGCTGAAGCTGGCTCCCCAAATTTGCACTTGCCCATTACTACAAGGGCTTCTATTATAGCATTTTTCTCTCCACCCATTTGCTAAACACATATTTACCACTGTTTTCATGGCTCTTTCTCCTTCTCAAAATGCTTAGCGCCTCAGATTCCATGTCAGAAGAATTATGCCGTGTTTTTCATGCCACTTTATACCAACAATTTCCTTTTGTTGGGCTGCCGTCATTAAGGCTCTCTCATTAAAGCACGTCTATTACAGATCTCCATTTTAGAAGGCAGGATTTTGCTGTTCAGAATTTTAACTAAGCTCCCCCCCCCGCTACACTATGTGAATACAAAAAAGGAACACACAGAAAGAAGGCTTTTATTTCATTCATATTAGTAAAAAATGGCCATGATTTGGAAGTGGTGGCATTTTGACAGGGCATTAGTCATGAGAGAAAGAAAATGATGAGAGCAGGTGAATACACCTCAAATACATGAAGTGATGGATGATTATGTTCCATACGGATAGGAGTGTATCTTATGACTTTGTGACTTGGTCTCTTGGCATCTGGAGATTAGATCAAAGCAAAGTCAGTCATGGGACAGAAGCATAGATAATGGAGATTTATTTATAAATGTCTTTTTGAAAAAAAGCAAATCTTTAGAGTTAGATATAGAGACATTCCTGGACAAAAAAAAGAAAAGGTCTTGAAGAAGAACTTATGGGTTATTGAGGATGTTTATGGACTGTTTGTTGTCTGTACGTATGTAACACAAAGACATGAGAAGCATAAGCCTTGACAGGTAAGAAAAGTTTAACATAGTGGTCAATGATATGAGCAATGCTGAATGATATTTATTGAAAGCAGAGCACAAGGATGCAACCTCAGGGAGGATGGGGTCAGATAAGGGACATTATTCTCCAACACTGGCTTAAGGTAGGAAAAGCCTTTCCTACTTTACCCAAGATAGGGAAAAAATAGTAGGTTCCCAATGTATGTTTCCTAGATGCGTCACATGGCAATTCAAATCTTTTAAGCAGGTACCCTCTCTCAGGATAAACTTTCCCTGTACCAGGTAAGCTCTTTTCTCCCCCTAGGTACCTTTCTCACCAATTCCGTGCTGTTGTTTCCATTAGCTCATATGTTTTCACTATTTTCTGTATCTCAAGAACTTCAGTGTCTCCCATTAAGTTATCAGGTTCAAGTTAATAGCGAACTATTAGGTTCTCTCCTGGGCTTTTTTTTATTATGAAACCCTCTTTTTCATATAGGCCACTGGGATTTTTTTCTTTTTCGACTCAGAGACACTCTACCCTAGCCTTCATAGTCCCTCAAAGTGTCTCTTCTGGTTGGAAGAAAAGCCAGGACATAGTATTAGTTGGACATATGCATGGAAGGCAGCTGCTTAATAGGCCTGTGCAAAGCAGCTAATATTTGCTTCAGATTTGGACTCGGCAGATTCAGGGGACAGTGATTTGATTTGGTGATTTGAGTCACTGTACCAAATCGATTCAGCCAAATCTGAGTTGGAGATTCAGCTGCAGCTGAAATTGGCCAAATCTCCTAATCGGCCTATCCCCTGCCCGCTTTCAATGGCTGTCCCACCACCTCCCCCAGCAATTTGGAAAAAAGCCCCCACTCACTGGGTGCTGCTAGGTTGGGGGCAATCCCCGCTGCCTCCCACTACACTGCACTGCATGGGGGGCTTTGCCATGAGCCCCCAGAAGGCCTGATGGCTGCGGAGCAGCCGGTGAGTTTGGGGTTTTGGTTTGTTTATTTGTTTTTAAGAGCCGGGAGCTGGGGCAGGCAGGGCAGCCATGGGGGGGGAGGGGCCTGGGGGAGCAGGCAGGGGTCAGGGGGCTTGTGATAGAGTCCCCCATTCAGCATGAGGCATAGAGGGAAGCAGGCATTTTCCCCCTGCCTGGCATCAGGCAGAGTCAGGGCCTTTTTAAAAAAAAAAAAAAAAAAAAGAGCCGGAAGCTGGGGCAGGCAGGGAGGAGAGAGCTGGGAGAGTGGGTGAGGGCCAAGGGTCCCCTAGTCACCCTGAGCACCCAGGCAGGGGATGGGGCCTGGCAGGGGTCCCCCCATGGTCTCCTTCCTCCTTCTCTAGCTTCCCCTTCCCCTACTTACCAGCATGGGGTTCAGGTCCAGCTCCCTATGGCTTTGAGCAGGGTCTGCCTGAATCACTAAAGCTCACCAAAGCTCTCCAAATTGATACGGAGAGCTCCAAATCAATTCAGACCTTTTAATTGGTCTCCTGATTCAATTTGGATTTGGAGATTCAGCCACTGAATCGGGTTGAATCCCCTCTGAATCAAATCAGTACCCAAAGCTTCGCACAGCCCTACTGCTTAAGAGATTGTCACATAGTTTATGGCAAGGGCCTCAGAGCCACCTAGAGGATAATAGCTACTGCCAAGTCTGCATGTACAGTAAGGAGCATATAATACCAGTCACTTAGCTATTAGCAGACAGATCAGAAAAAAGGCAGGGAAGAGAAGGACATCTGCTCAGGACAAAACTCTATATTTTTTATTATAATCCACAAGGATTAACATTTTCCTATCCCCTGAGTGGGCATTAGATCCCTGCATAACAGCCCAATTAAGATTTTGGTGTGGTTTCTGTTGTATGGCCACTGTGCATCTTAATTAACATTTGCAAATCACTTTTGAGTTCTTTGACTGAAAGGGCGATAGAAGCACAGAGGCTTATTAATTATCATCATATCAGCATTGTTATGAGACAAATGATGTGAGGATTCCCAGCTCCATTATACTGACCAAAAGGTACATATAGCATTTCTATTGAATAGAAGCAAAAGATAAACAGATACCCTACAGTAAGAGTGACCAAGAGCGACTGCCCCCCCAAAATTTCATCATACTATTCTTTTATTATTTAAGTTATTCAACTCCATGTTAGTCACAGAAAGCATGAAGGGCCATGACTGTTCCTTTAAGTCGGGGGTGCTCAACACCCAGCCTGCAGGTCAGAAACAGCTCCCAGAGTGGTGTCATTTGGCCCATGGGGCTTCCCATGGATCTGAAAATTTGGTGGTGGGGAAGTGGTTGCCATTCCCCTGCTGCCAGATTTCTGGAGTTAACCCTCAAGCCAGAGAGTATGGAGTTGAAAGCAAGACCAGGTGCACTGGTCCCAATTCCAGTATGTGTGGCCAGATATGGGCAACATGGGGTGTGATCCTGGCACATGGGGCTGGACAGGGGCAGCAGGGGGCATGACCCCCATGTGTAGGGCTTGATCCTAGCATGTGGGGCTGGCACGCAGTTCATGTGGGTGAACAAGTCCACACAGGGTCTGATCCTGGCACACAGGGACTGACCCAGCCCATTTCTCTCTTTCTGCATAGAAAATACATCACACCCATCTCCCTCTTCACAATTTGGGGGCAGGTCATATATATATGACCATGTGGGAGAAGGGTAAATTTATATATCTTCCCATACTTCTCTTGTCTTGCCAGTCATCATCCCCTCCTTTGTGTAGAGCCCAGGATTGTGAAGTATCTTGTAGCCAGCTCTCCCCCTCACCTTGTGAAAAGGGAGAAGGGTGTGATGCATTTATATATCTCAAAAGTTTCATCTTTACCTTGGATTTTTCCTTGCCCTCAGCTTTGCCCTGCCATAGCTCCAGTGCATTAATGTTATTAGTGGTTACTAAAGAACTAAGATGCAGACAGGGACCACACTTAGTGTAGGGACACATAACTTCAACATAGATGTCCCAGTACCAGGTATGTGGATGTTTCCTGTAGGCAAGCCACATCTGCCTCTCATCATCCTATCCAGGCAGGGGAGATAGATCAGAGAAAGGAAAGAAAAATCTAATAAAGAGTATGCAGGGCCCTGGGCCAAGAAGCCCAGAAGTCAAACACTGTGCCCATAAGAAGTAAAAAAGCAGGAGACTGAAGAGTTTAGTCCTAGGTATAACCTAAAACTGCCACTCTCCTAGGTGTGGTTAGTGTAGTAAAGCTACCTGTAGCAGGGTAGGCTCTGTAAAATACTGTATAATAACCACCCTAGAGAATAGGCAGAGGCAAATAGAGTACCTTAAAACCCTAGCTCCCACCTCCTTGTAGGTTATCTTCATTAACAAAAGGCTAGAGGGAGCATATTCCAAACAAAAAAAAAAACAACCCTTGGTGCAAGAAAAAAAGGTGTGTGTCATGGAACACCCACCACTTTAAAAGGAGAGCACTGTTGTAAAAGCAGCCTCTGCAAAAAGTGTCAGGAGGGGAAATATTTGAATGAGACCCAGCCTGGCTACAGGCCAAGCAAAGCCAGCCACCGTGTATTAGCTAAAAGTAAACTAACCAAGAGGGGTAGACCCTCCCTTTTTGTCCTTGTGTTTTACAGGATAGAACCACCACTGAAGCATCATGAAGTTTGCCGAGTACAAGAAAGAAATCAAGCTTAAATGTGTTATATGTAATGATTGTGTTTTACTGCATCTGTAAAATGCTATTATTGTAAGTAATTGTAATGTCAACTATGCTGAACTATGAAATGTAAAGCAAAACTTCTTGATAAGCTATAAAATACCTGAACAGTAGCTACAAAAATGATACATCATGCAGTGCATCACCTCCATAACTTTGCAGACTTTAGCCATGCTAAAGATCAAGACGGCTACTAAATTATTTGTTTTATTGTCATCCTTTGTTTCCTTCCCCACCTTGCTTTTGTTTTGTTTGTGTTAAAATTAATGTATTTTAGTTTGTATAGTCAAAATAGTAATGTAATGTAGTTGTATTAATTCCCAAAATGTGTGCAAAGATTAGGAACACCAAGTAAAATGACAAAATCCTAAGGAAGACTAGGGCCTTCCTGTGCAGACAGCATACCTAGTTTTCATGGCAAGTTAAAGTCCTAACCCTTGACATTTATCTAGACTTTTACAGGATGGAGAAGCACTAGTAGTGCTACAATGGCACCAAGCATCCAGAAATGTTCAGCTGCATGTTCATGCCAATGAAAAGACAGAAAATATCCCTATGGTACCATCGTCCCAATTCCTGGCCGAGTCCCAGGCTAAAAAAGAAAGTAGCCTAAGCACTCTCTCACTCATTAACAACAATAAGCAAAAGATCAGTCCTCTCTCCAGGCAACACAAAAGCAGCATCAACCTTGCCAGGCCCAAGGGGTGTATTATGCAGAAAGAGTGATGGCCTCTGGAGAATTGACTGGGTTTCTCCTTTGCTGCCTATTCTAATTCTGTGAGGGAGTGTTAGGGTGACAGTGTTTGGATCTCGGGGAGCATTGGATTTGCAGCTGAATGGACTATAACCTGTGGCCTAGCAAAGCTGCTAACCACAAGGCAGAATGGTATGTTAAAAGTAACATTGCAAAATGCTTAGGCAAGCATTTTCCTAACAATATAGTAGTGTTGTAAGATATATAGCTCATTGTGTAAGGACAACAGGACGCAAACCACTGTCTATCATTAGGAAATAAGCAGAAGCAAGACCTTGGAGATGGTGAAGAAATCAACAAGAAACCACAAATGACCAAAAGCCGGGGTCATGGTTTTAGGCATGTACTCATAGCAAAAAGACATGTAAATAAGTGAAATGCATAGGTAATTCCATGCTAATGAAACAAACCATAAACAGAGGCAGAGCTTGAGATAGGAGGGAATATGGGTGGAACAAAGGTGGGACAAAGATGGAGCAAATGTTAATGATCATGAACCAAGGTGTATAAATGTGGAAAGAACTAATGTTCAGGGCTGCTCTCAATTTGTTGGAGCTCTCCCAAAGCTGTCTCCATTTTTAATAAAGCTGCTGATGAGCAATGTGTGCATGTGATGTGTGATGTCATTGTTCCATTGTCTCCCTAGTCATTGGGCATCACATGGAGTCGAGGTCTAACACTCAGCAGCAAATGCAGGTAGTAAATTATCTGCCAAGTAGTTACTGCACAGTAAGGCACATGTAGAGAGTTGACTGGTAGCAAATTTCCTCCCAGTCAACTGGGCAGTAGGGAACAGGAGATTGCTCCCTGCCTCTGAGAGATGCCGGCTGCCGGGTTGGGCTTTGGTGGCAGAGCCTGGGTGAGGAAAATATCCCCCTTCCCTGGCAGCAGGGAGCTCCTGGCCTCATCTCTGTCATCATGGAGCTGTGGCCAGGAGTTCCCTGCATGAGGAGAGTTCCTCACCCAGCCTGGATCTGGCCCAGACCAAGACAGTTCCCAGCTAGCTCCAGAAGTCTGCACGTGTATCCCAGAGCTGGCTGGGCACTGTTCAATTTTAGGCAGTGCCCGGCCAGCTAGGTTGGAACAGTTCCTCACCAGTTCCAAGCTATGCAGGGAAGTGTGCACATGCAGCCCAGAGCTGTCTGGGAACTGCCTGAAATAGGACAGTTCCCAGACAGCTCTGGGCTGCACATGCAGACTTCCCCATGAAGCCTGGAGCTGGCCAGGAACCATAAAAGTTTGGGGCAGGTCCCAGCCCTGTAGCTCTTTCCCATCCCTATGCCCGAATCAGGCAATCAAGGAAGGGGCAGTTCCCAGCCCCCAGCCTTGATCCACCAGCGCAGCAGCTAGTATGGGAGCCCCTGGGTAGGAAGGAAATCCCCTGCCTGCTGTTGAGGACCTGCCCCTCCTCCACAGCTTTTTCCAAGCTCCCTGCCCCTAATCAGGGAGCTGAACTTGGAGCTCCCTGCTGCCAAGGCAGAGGAACATTGTCCTAACCTGGGCTTCCACCACCAGAGCCTGCCTCAGCAGCAGGCAGCTCTCAGGCGCACGGAACAACCTCCTAGCCCCTGCCAGGAGACAGTCATCTCCTGACCCCGTGCTCCCTGCCAGTCCCTGGGATATTGCCCAGGGAGATTTTAGAGCTCTCCCTGGTGGCTACTATGGGGTACAGCAGGGTAGGAGCATCCCTCTCTGGGCTGCTCACATAGGAACAGGTTTGCTCCCAAAATGCCTGCTCATGTAGACACCTGCCCAAGATGGGTTTACCCTGGAGTTACTTACTCTAGAGTAAACCCATCCAACAACGTTTTCATATGCAGGAGATGCACCTGGTGACAATCCCACAGCAGTATCTATCCACACTAGGAGGCACTAACAGTGCTTCTGGGCATCTCCTACTTAAAATGGCTAGCTCTTATCACAACACAATTTCCTGTTCTGTCCAAAATGAGAATTTTGATTCTTTAAAATAAATTAATACATAATTTTTTCCCTTAACCTGTGACTTTTTGAAGCAAATTAATTCTTAGCTCTGCTATAAATAATATATATTTCTTTTATGATTTCATGTCCCGTGATCCTAAAGACTGACAGAGAAAATGCAGGCCTGCCAGGAAACTGCTGGACAAATTGCTCCCCTAGAAGGATTTTAAAGTGAGTGTAATATATAATAGACTTCAATGTATGACAAGCACCATGTCATATTGTAGCTTTTTAAGATTTTCCACTGACAACTGCTTGCATGCTCTGTCCTTAATAGAGAGTGACAGCAAAATTCCCTATGTAAGTTCAACATATGCTCAGACTACACATTGGTGTAGTACACAAAGGAATCCTGTAGTTGTTTTAGACCTACAGCTGCTTTGCATGAGCTAAGGATTCTGGGATGCCTCAGGCTAGGGCAAGAACAGAAGGTTCATGACTATAGAAGTCTGCTCCTGCAGCAACAGTGAAGTCTTATTTGGAATACTGTGTCCAGTTTTGGGCACCACAATTTACAAAATATGAGGTTAAACTAAATAAGGCCCAGAAGAGGTTACAATATGTAATTTTTTCACTATAAGTCAAGGGGGGGAGGGGAGAAATCTTTGCCAGTCCACATCTGAACCTGAATCCAGATCATTAATGAAGATGTTGAAGAGTACTTGCCTGATAAGTCGAGAAAATATGATCTATAAGAAAAGGTTGCAGGAACTGGGATTATTTAGGCTAGAGAAGAGAGAAAGGGAAACACAAAAATAATGATAGAGATTAATTGTTGTTTTTGTCCACTAAGGACAGGACAAGAAGTAATGGCCTTAAACTATTATCAGGGGAGGTTTACACTGGCTTGGAGTAAAACATTTCCAAGTATGAGAGTGCTTAAACACTAGAATATTACCTAGATTGTGGAATCTCCACCATTGGAAGTTTTCAAAGACAGGTTTTCTGGGATCCTGTTGCAGCAGAGAACCTCTGTTCTGTGGACCAAGGTGACACCAGCACTCACTGAACTATTTTTAGAAAGCTAGTTCAGGTATTACTCATCTCTTCTTTGATCCCATCTGAATCTGGCTTTCTGTCTCCGATCTGCTGAAAAATAGGGCCTCAAAAATCCATTTTATTGGATACAGAATAAGACCCTTAAGGGCTAAGTCCTATAAGATGATGACTGACACTTTGGAGTAGTGGTGTTATCTAGTCTTCCCAGCTTGGAGGAGGCAGAAGCTGAATACATTGAAGGTGGATTATTTTTTTTTTTTTTTTTTTTATAAAACTAGTATAATATTGATACGTCAGTCAGGTTTCTCCCCTTCCCCATTAGCAGAAATTTCTGTGTTCGACTGTGACTGCAATCAAATAAATATATATTTATTTATTTGGTGGCTAAATATTGGTTCCTCTGGCATCTTTAAAAGAGAATATACAGGTGGGTGACTCTCTCCTGAGGGGGACTGAGGGAGCAATCTATTGCCCCGATCCCTTAGCCCATGAGGCCTGCTGCCTTCCTGGGGCTCATGTCCAGAATGCGACTGAGAGGATCCTCAAACTCATCCAGCCCTTAGACCACTGTCCCATGCTATTCATCCATATGGGCATGAAAGATACAGCGCAGAAGAATCCCAGCCAGGTCATGTGTGACTACGGGGATCTGGGGGCTGGGCCCAGGGGTCTGCGGGCACAGATAGTTTTTTCCTCGATCCTCCCAGTCATGGATCACAGACTCTACAGGGAAAGGTGCATCAGTGAGGTGAACAGAAGACTCTGGCAATGGTGCCATTGTGAGGGGTTTGGATTCTCTGAACACGGTCCACACTTCAGTGAGAGAGGTAGAAGATTGTTGGGAAGGGATGACCTCTACCTTACCTGGAAAGGGAAGAAGGTCTTGTCAGCCAGAATGGATGACCTACTTGACAGGGCTTTAAACTAAGATCACTGGGGGACAGACAGCCAATTAACAGTTCTAGCCCAGGTCAACTAACAGTTCTAGAACAGTAGAAATAACTTAGGTAGCCTAAGGGAATCCACTCCTATAATAGCCCTAGGAAAGGTCATGCCTCATCACATAAGGAGGCCTAGGGCCTCCAATGGCAGACTCAACTGCCTGTACACAAATGCCAAGAGCTTGAAAAACAAGCAAGAGAAACTGGCCCTTCTCTTGTGTGATAAAGGTTATGATATTGTAGGGATAATGGAGACCTGGTATGACTCCACCTATGACTGGTCTGTTGATATAGAAAGCTATACCTTGTACAGGAGGGACTGCATTGGAAAGAGGGCTGGGGGTATAGCTCTTTATGTCAAGAAGCAGTACACTTCTCTCCAAACTGATTTCATTAACCAGGAAGGGCATCTTGAGACCCTCTGGGTTAAAATATGTGGAAAGCATGGGGAAGGAGATATACTCATAGTAGTCTGTTATAGACCTGCCCACCAAGAAGAACTGAACCACAAACTCAATAGGAAACTGGCTGAGGCTACACACTCCCAATGCATGATCATCATGGGGGACTTCAATCTCCCTGACATCTTGTGGGAAGAGCACATGGCCAAATCTGACCGGTTGCATAGCTTTCTCGCTTGCATTGATGACCTCTACCTAACACAAGAGGTCTATGGGCTGGCTATGGGAGAGACACTGCTGGATCTGGTTCTTATAGTTTCATAGATGTTAGGGTCGGAAGGGACCTCAATAGATCATCAAGTCCGACCCCCTGCATAAGCAGGAAAGAGTGCTGGGTCTAGATGACCCCAGCTAGATACTCGTCTAACCTCCTCTTGAAGACCCCCAGGGTAGGGGAGAGCACCACCTCCCTTGGGAGCCCGTTCCAGACCTTGGCCACTCGAACTGTGAAGAAGTTCTTCCTAATGTCCAATCTAAATCTGCTCTCTGCTAGCTTGTGGCCATTGTTTCTTGTAACCCCCGGGGGAGCCTTGGTGAATAAATCCTCACCAATTCCCTTCCGTGCCCCCGTGATGAACTTAAAGGCAGCCACAAGGTCGCCTCTCAACCTTCTCTTGCGGAGGCTGAAAAGGTCCAGTTTCTCTAGTCTCTCCTCGTAGGGCTTGGTCTGCAGGCCCTTGACCATACGAGTTGCCCTTCTCTGGACCCTCTCCAGGTTATCCGCATCCTTCTTGAAGTGTGGCGCCCAGAATTGCATGCAGTACTCCAACTGCGGTCTGACCAGCGCCCTATAGAGGTGAAGTATCACCTCCCTGGACCTATTCGTCATGCATCTGCTGATGCACGATAAAGTGCCATTGGCTTTTCTGATGGCTTCGTCACACTGCCGGCTCATGTTCATCTTAGAGTCCACTAGGACTCCAAGATCCCTTTCCACCTCTGTGCCACCCAGCAGGTCATTCCCTAGGCTGTAGGTGTGCTGGACATTTTTCCTCCCTAGGTGCAGCACTTTGCATTTCTCCTTGTTGAACTGCATCCTGTTGTTTTCTGCCCACTTGTCCAGCCTATCCAGGTCTGCCTGCAGCTGTTCCCTGCCCTGTGGCGTGTCCACTTCTCCCCATAGCTTTGTGTCATCTGCAAACTTGGACAGAGTACATTTCACTCCCACGTCCAAGTCACTGATGAAGACATTAAAGAGTATCGGTCCAAGGACCGAGCCCTGCGGGACCCCACTGCCCACACCCTTCCAGGTCGAGACCGACCCATCTACCACGACTCTTTGGGTGCGACCCTCCAGCCAATTCGCCACCCACCGGACTGTGCAGTCATCCACATCACAGCCTCTTAATTTGTACACCAGTATGGGGTGGGATACCGTATCGAAGGCCTTCCTGAAGTCCAAGTATACGACATCCACCCCTCCTCCTGTGTCCAGGCATTTCGTAACCTGGTCATAGAAAGAGACTAGGTTGGTCAGGCACGATCTGCCCGCCACAAACCCATGCTGGTTTCCCCTCAGCATAATTTGTCCTGCCGGGCTCTCACAAATGTGAGCCTTGATAATTTTTTCAAATACTTTACCAAGGATGGAGGTGAGACTGACCGGCCTATAGTTGCCCGGGTCCTCCTTCCTCCCCTTTCTGAAAATGGGGACCACGTTAGCCCTTTTCCAGTCCTCCGGGACTTGGCCTGTGCGCCACGAGCATTTGAATATTCCTGCCAGTGGCTCTGCAATGACGTCGGCCAGTGCCTTCAGCACCCTCGGATGGAGCCCATCCGGGCCTGCCGACTTAAAAGCATCCAGTTCTTCCAAGTGACTCTGCACCACCTCAGGATCTACGCATGGAAGTCTGGCGCCTTGCTGCTGCCTCTCTACAACCCCAGTGAGAGACTTGTCGTGCCCCTCGCTTAGGAACACTGAGGCAAAGAACTTGTTGAGGAGTTCAGCCTTGTCCCCCCTATCTGTCACCAATTGTTTCTGCCCATTTAGCAGCGGTCCTATTCCTCCCTGGGCCTTCCTTTTACTCCCTATATATCTAAAAAACAATTTCTTGTTGTCCTTTACTTGGGTTGCCATCCTCAGCTCCATGGTAGCTTTGGCCCGCCTAACTGCCTCCCTACAAGCATGAGCAGAGGAGGTATATTCATCTTTAGTGATCTCACCCTGTTTCCACTTTTTATGTGCTCCCCTTTTGGCCCTTAGGCTGCCCTGGATTTCTCTGGTCAGCCATGGAAGCCTCCTGGCCCCTTTCCCTCTTTTGCCTCGCTCGGGGATCGTCTTGCTTTGTGCCCAAAGGATCGTTTCCTTTAGGCACAGCCACCCTTCTTGGGCACCCATCCCATCAAAACTCCTACTCTGCAGTGCTTCCTTGACTAATCGCCTGAGTGCAATGAGATCAGCTTTCCTAAAGTCTAGCACTTTTACCCTACTAGTTACCTTACCCACTCGCCGTCTTATGTTGAATTCTATTATAAGGTGATCACTGTCTCCCAGATAGCTACCGATCTGGAGGTCCCCTATCATGTCATCTCCCGTTGCCAATACCAGATCCAGTATGGCATTCCCCCTAGTGGGACCATACACCTCCTGCGTCAGGTGGAGGTCCTGTACACAAGTTAGAAACCTGAGTGAGCGATGGGACCTTGCTGTCTGCATCTCCCAGCAGATGTCCGGGTAGTTTAGGTCCCCCATGACTACCGCCTCTTTAGCTTTTATGGTCTCCGAGAGTTGCCTCAGGAGCCCCGCATGTATTTCTTCCCCTTGGTGTGGGGGTCTGTAACAGACCCCTACCACCAAATCCCTTTCTCCTTGCCCCCCATGTAGCCTAACCCACAATCCTTCTACTTCCTCAGCCTCGGATTCTGTCTTGATGAGGGTTGATGTATATTGCTCACTGACATAAAGTGCAACCCCCCCCCCCTTTCTTCCCCGACCTGTCCTTTCTATACAATCTATAGCCCTCAATATGTACCGCCCAGTCATGGGATGAATCCCACCAGGTCTCTGTTAGCCCCACTAAGTCATAGGTGTTTAGTGCAAGCAGGAGCGCTAGTTCATCCTGCTTGTTCCCCATGCTCCTAGCATTAGTATATAGGCACTTGAGCCCTGCGAGTGGCGCCTTTGCTGCCCCCCCGCTCCCAGTCCCATGGGGCCCATTGTTTCTTACCTTCTTGTTCCTTACCTGTTCTGTTGTGTTGGCCTCCCCATGGCTTTCAGGTTCCCAATGTTCTCCTTCTTCAGGCTGGGCTGTCCTTGTGGGTGCCACATGGTTTGGTGGTCCACAGCTTCCCCTGCCCTCGTACTCCCCTCCCCCCGATGAGCCTAGTTTAAAGCCCGCCGGAGGAGATCCGCCAACCTAGAACTCGTTGAGGAGTTCAGCCTTGTCCCCCCTGTCTGTCACCAATTGTTTCTGCCCATTTAGCAGCGGTCCTATTCCTCCCTGGGCCCTCCTTTTACTCCCAATATATCTAAAAAACAATTTCTTGTTGTCCTTTACTTGGGTTGCCATCCTCAGCTCCATGGTAGCTTTGGCCCGCCTAACTGCCACCCTACAAGCACGAGCAGAGGAGGTATATTCGTCTTTGGTGATCTCACCCTGTTTCCACTTTTTATGTGCTCCCCTTTTGGCCCTTAAGCTTCTCTGAATTTCTCTGGTCAGCCATGGAAGCCTCCTGGCCCCTTTCCCTCTTTTGCCTCGCTCGGGGATCGTCATGCTTTGTGCCCGAAGGATCGTTTCCTTTAGGCACAGCCACCCTTCTTGGGCTCCCATCCCATCAAAACTCCTACTCTGCAGGAGTTGGTTCTGGCCAAAGGGCCGGATCTGGTGAGCAATCTTAGGATGAAGGGGAAGCTTGGTGACAGCAACCATGAACTGATCGCTTTTTTCTGTCCGACACAGGGTGGGCAAATACCTAAGTAAAACAAATCCTCAGCCTTGGTAAGGCTGACTTTCACAAACTCAGGAGATTGGCCAGTTAATCACTAAGAAGCCATGCCCCTTATAAGGGGGAGTTCACAAGGAATGGTTATTCCTTAAGAATACAATCTTCAAAGCACAAGGAAAGTCCATCCCATCCTGCAAGAAACGCAGTCAGTGTGCAGGGAAGCCCCCTTGGCTAAACAGGGACTGTTGGGCCTCCTGAAACTTGAGAGAGAAGTATACACCAGCTGGAAAACAGGGTCAGTACTCAGGAAAGTACTCTTCAACATCTTCATCAATGATCTGGATTCAGGTGTCAGATGTGGACTGGCAAAGTTCGTGGATGACACTAAACTATGGGGGAAGGTGGTCGCATTGGAAGACAGGCTAGGGATACAGGCTGACCTGGACACACACGCAACGTGGGCAGCCCAAAACCTGATGACCTTCAATGTAGAGAAGTGCAAGGTACTCCACCTTGGCAGGAAGAACCAGCAGCATACTCATAGGCTCGGCAGTACTACGCTCACTAGCACCACAACCAAAGGAGACTTGATCATCTTGTGGTCAATCAAGACCCCTATTAGTCACCAATGTGATGTCATGGCTGGCAAAGAAAATCAAACTCTGGCATGCATCCACCAATGCATCTCAAGCAAAACCAGGGACATCATCCTCCTGCTTTGCTTAGCCTTAATGAGGCCGCAGCTGGAATACTGCATCCAGTTCTGGGCCTTCCCTTCGGAAGGGATGTGGATAAGCTTGAGAGAGTCCAAAGGAAAGTCACCCACATGATCGAAGACCAAGAGGGCAAGCCTTATGAGGAGAGGCTGAGGGCCTCAGGACTTTTCAGCCTGGAGAAGAGAAGGCTCAGGGGGGACTTCATGGCAGCCTACAAGTATATGGGGGGGGGGGTCTTCAGGACCTGATAATTCTTCACCAGGGCTCCCCAAGGAATAACAAGGTGTAATGGCCACAAACTCCCAGAAGGCCAATTTAGACTAGACGTAAGAAAAAGCTTCTTTACGAGTGTGTCCAGGGTCTGGAACAGACTGCCCCCAGAGGTGGTGCAGCATCTACTCTGGACTCATTCAAAAGGCATCTTAAATGTTTATCTTTTTGGAATTGTTTGACCCTAGCAGACTTCCTGCCTATGGCAGGGGTGCTGGATTCAATGATCTCACGAGGTCCCTTCCAGCCCCTAATGTCTTTGAAACCTATGACACTGTAGTGCGAATGCTGATACTGAATACAGCCAAGGCTCATTTTACTATGGTGAGTAGAAATTACAGTGAAATGCTCTAGGTGACACAGGTCAGGTATATCTATACTTTGTTAACACTAACATGCAGTCTTTGAAGCATCTTAATGCATACCTAATTTATCCTCCTGATGCACATGACAAGATATAGAAACAAATCAGAAAATAAAGGCTGTAAGAGACTTCTGGAGGTCATCTAGTCCAATCCGCTGCTTGAGACAAGATTATCCCTATCCAAACCATTCATATACCATATTGTCTCACATAGCATATATCCCCATATAAGACAGGCACCTTGTTTTTGAAAGGCAAAATGTAAAGAGAAACATTGAAAGAATCATGGCCAGGGATCCTGGTTTTCTCTGTTTAAAAATTGCAAATTCTATGATTAAAACCCCCAAATCCACATTTTTCCATGATTAAAATAAAATATGACACACACACACACACACACACACACAGATATATAATAGATTTCGTAGATATTAGGGGCTGGAAGGGACCTTGAGAGGAACATCAGGTCCAGGCCCCCCGCCATAGGCAGGAAGTCAACTGGGATCAAGTGACCCCAGCAAGAAATATATCTGCTGTTTTTTGAAGGAATCCAGAGTTTGTTCCAGACCCTTCACACACACACACACACACACACACACACACACACCCATAAAGAACTTTTTTCTTATATCCTGTCTAAATCAGCGTTCCTAGAGTTTATGGCCGTTAGACCTTGTTACCCCTTGGGGAGCTCTGGTGAACAGGTGTTCTCCCAGGTTCTGATGTACCTCTTTTATGTAATTATAGGCTTCTACCAAGTCCCCCCTGAGCTTTATCTTCTCCAGACTGAAGAGTCCCAAGTCCCTTAGCCTCTCCTCATATGGCCTTCCCTCCAGGCCTTGGATCATATGATTGGCTCTCCTCTGGACTCTCTCAAGCTTTTCCACATCCTTTCCCAAAATGGGGTCCCAATACTGGATGCAGTACTCCAGCTGCGATCTCACCAGGGCTGAGTAAAGCAGGATGACTTCCCTGGCTTTATTTGAGATGCACTGTTGGATGCACGCCAGAGTTTGGTTAGCTTTGCCAGCCACAGCATCACATTGGTGGCTTATATTCATCTTGTGGTCAATCAAGACCCCAAAGTCCATTTCAATCGTGATGCTAACAAGTATACCACTATCGAACCTGTAAGTATGCTGGGGGTTCTTCCTACTGAGGTGAAGCACCTTACACTTCTTGAATACCATCAAGTTTTGATCAGCCCACCTTGAGAGTATGTCCAAGTCATTATATATATAAGCAAATTGGTAGCCTACCAGTGCCTCAGTAACTATAATAAAATTAATTATATAAACCTATACATTCTGGCATTCAATTTTGGGTTCTTTATAATGGAAGAATCAGAGCTTTCCCTGTCCCCTTTGCTCACCAGGATGCAGGTCCAGCTGCAGCTGCACCCCCCTCCCCCAATCCACTGCTTTTTGGCACTGAGCATCCCCGATATACTGGTGCCCTCCCCATGCCATTGCCCTTTACTCCCAAGCCACAAACCCCTGTCCCTGCTCTTGCCCCTCACAGCTGAGTCCCAGCCCCCCAGCCCTGCCAGTGCCCATCACTCCTGACCCAGAACCCTGCCAGCCCTGCTGGTGCCTCTCATTCCCCACCCACAGCCCCCACCCACCCTACCCTACTTGTGCTCCTCAATTGCAAAGTGTGCCCGGTCCTCACCCCAAGGTGCTCCTCACTCCCAACCCACAGTCCCTTGGCCTTGCCAGTGCCCTTCACTCCCCTATCCACAGCCCCCATGTTTGCTTGCGCCCCTCACTCATGACCCACAGCCCTTTGCCCCCCAGCCCTGCTGGAGGGGGCCTCTAGGTGCCAGGGCTACAGGGCCAGGGACGTGGGTCCACAGCCCCCTGCCACACCCAACAGCACCTGAGCCCCAGCTGCCTCACAGGGGACAGAGCTGAGCTCAGTGCTCAGCAACATTGCTCACAGGGGAGGGGACTGCACTAACTGAGTGCCAAGCTTAGCCCCGACTTCTACACCATGCCTATGAAAATACTAACTTCCTTAACTTTTAAACTAAGGTCAACCTATACACTGTGAAATACAGTAGTCTCTAAGGTAACATCCTGCCATGTGTTCTGTCTGACTTCCACCTTTGTTTTAGATGGAACATGTTGGGTTTGCTTCCTCAGTTACGAACACTGAAAAAGGCACTGTGCTTATACTGCAAGTCTATCCTGACAGGTTGTCAGGATGAATGCAAATCATTTTATAAAAGTAAGGTTCAAACCTGTTGTTCTTTGTAAATACTCAGTTAACATATTGGTCTTCTTTATTGTAATGGATTTTTAGAAGTATCAGGGTAGTTTCCAGAACAATAGAACTGTACTGCCAGATTTGACCTAATAGATGAGCCTAATAGAACAACAATACAGTTTGGATTCCTTCAGCAATGTGTGTTAATGTTTTAGACACCATCTCTCACACCCAGCCACTTTCCCTCCATCCTAAATAATCAGAAAAGGGACATAGCATTTGCATTTCTCTTGCCTGTAGGATTTGTATTTGTGAACAAAACCATTGCAGAATATTTTTCCAAGTGTATGACAACCACAGGTAATGCCAGTAGCACCAGACAAGAGGGAGAAACAAAAATAAAAACACTTTGCCCTTTGTATCGTAACAGTAAAAACAGAGCGAGTTATGGAACAAAAATCCATCCTTGTCCACTAAAGATTTCTTTTCCATCCTGTGCAAGAACAGCTGTCGTTTTCTCACTGTCAGCATTTGAAATGGCATCAGCGTTTTGGCAATGGAGCAACCTTTCCCACTAGTAGATTCTAGACTTGTTCTAATTCTTTCCTCCAGATTTTCTGTGCCACTAGAATGTGTAAATGAAAGAGGTTTCCTGTTCTAAAAACTCAATATAACTGAAATAAATAAGGGGGCATCATCCTTGATTATAGCATATTATTTAGGGTTCAGGGCACTAGGGTTTTATTTCCGTGTTAGCTAGTGACTTACTTTATGCCAGTAGCTTTACACTTAATCTCTCCATCATTTTATCCATGTATTAGCAAGGAAATACAATAAAATTCAGTCACACTTAGATTTTCTGAAGCTCACTGTAATTTACTTCTATGTCTATAAAGTACTTTGAAATTAGCAGGGGGAAACATTTTCTATACATATAAACTAACAGCTATGTTGTACAGTTCTGTAACATCAAGGGAAATTCTGTGCGTGTAATAAACACTGAATATGCAATACAGATTTAAAACAGATAAGAAGTGTGATGTTAACTCGCATAAACCAGAGTAATTCCAGTGACTGCAGTGGATCCATGTTGATTTATACCAGCCTGGAATCTGATCTTATTTATTTAACCACACAGTATTCAAATATTATGGAGACAGCTGGAATAATTGAGCATACACAGGAAAATAAAACATTTTCTGCATAAGCAAGGTAAGACATTTTCTATTTCCCCTAATTTTTTTGCAAAGGAAATGTTAATATTTTCTTATGCCAAATAGAACTTTCTCAACATGATTTTAGGTTCATTAAACAAGACAGTTAAAAAAAAAGGACAACTATGGCATATCTGACCTTTCTTTTAAGTCTTCTTCTATGTTAATGTGAGCCTTTAAGGCTATAACATCACAAGCACTGCAATCAAGCCCTGTATCATTTTTATTCCCATTTAAAAATATGTATTTGTTGCAACAAGGATTCAGACAGTAAACTACAGAGTTGCACTATTATATCACAAATACAGCCTGCTAAATGTGATTTTTAAACTTTATGACTACCACAAACTATGGTTTCTGTGGTATTGATACCAGAAGTATGCACAGACATCCCAAAATAAACTATCCCTCCCTTTAAAGAAATAATAAAATCATCAGATACAAGTGGATGGTAGAATGCCTCTCTCAGAATTTAGGCAGACATGGTTCTTTGGGTAAATGTGATATCTTTTATTAGACCAATTAAATAGTTAGGGAAAAAAAAAATGTTCTTTGCAAGCTTTCAGGAACAAATGCCCTTCTTCTGGCATTGGAGACAGTCTGCTGTTGGTTTGTGTGTGTTCCTTGGTAGGTTAGAAACCAGGCTCTAATCTATCTAGGAGAGCACCCAAACCAACAGCAGACTCTTTCTGATGCCTGAAGAAGGGTGTTTATGCCCAAAAGTTTGCAAAGAACACATTTTCCAACTATTTAGTTGGTCCAATAAAAGATATCACATTTACCCAAATAACTTTGTCTGCCTGTGTCCTTAGACGAACATGGCTACAAGCAATAACCTTGCTCAGAACTTTGCAGGCATGGCTGATGCTATTTGCAATATTTGGTAGAGGTGCTGTAGATCCCAGTATTAATAGCGTGAAGAAAGAGAAAGGGAAAGAAGGTCTTATACTTTTAAATGTGTGCGCTTTCCCTGCTGATAACTATTACTTTATTCAGGCCCGATTTCTTTGTTGAAGTGTAGCAACACTGGCTAAAGTATTAACCAAGGAAGCTACAGCTTTTTTTTGGTCTGGAACTGATATGGTCCCCATTAGGATAGTATCTGAGGGTCTTAGAACATATGCATTGGAAAAAGTTGCATGTAGGAGGGAAATATTTCCATTTTGCAGATAAAAGAACTGACAAGCTAACTGGAAGAGGCAAGCTAAGTGACTTGTCCAAGATCACACAGCAGGTGTGAATTCTATTTTCTCAAGTATGAAGCTGTTGTGATTGCCACTAGATCAGCTTCTCTCTCCTTAACCCATTTAATCTTCAGGTGACCTAGAAATTGAGCATTGGTGGCAATTCTGTATGTTTTATTTATAAGATTAGTTCCACTGAGTTAAGTCAAGTTGATTACTGGCATACCTGGAACAAGCAGATTTGGCCCTAACTTCTCCCGAAATTATACAAGATAGTGTTTAATGAGTTATATCAGACCTTTAGAGCTTGTAAGAAATCTTCCTGCAATCAACACTGCTACTCTAGCTAAAATATCCCTGTTGGAATGAAGAACTCATGACATGAAAAATAAAGTTTGCTCTCCAAATCCTAAATTTACTGTTCACATTCTATTTAGACAGAAAAAACAGAGGTCCAATAGCAAGATGAGTTGAAACTCCCCTATGCGATAAAAGGCAACACTTGCTCAAAGATTTTCTTCTGTAATAGAACAGGTTGCTAGGAAATCTAGCTCTCTGAAAGCCACATTGTAATACTGAGCTGAGAAAGGAGGAAGGAAATTTCCCAGGTGAAGAAATATCTGCAGGAAGACATGTTAGACTATGCATATTGTCTGAACCTTAGAGCATGTGAACCTGCTTTTTCTTTGGATGGCTGTTTGGAATGGCTTTGAGATAGATACACTGGAGCATGTTCCAAACCATTTTCTCAACAGTTTTGTACTGCCATGTTTAATAACAAGAAACAAAGCTTCTGGCAAGGGAAAAAAAATCTGTTCTCTGAACTCCAAGGAGGTAGCTTTCGTGTTTGGTTGGTTTGTTACAAAGATGTTGGGGTTGTAGTTCTAGTCAGATAAACTGAAACAAACCTTGTTGTTATGTGGCTAGGGAGATTAGGCTTTACTGAGACTCAAAGCTAGAAAAGAAAAAAAGGAAATAGTTTGTGAAAAATCTTGCAGTGAAATGAGGTAGCTGAACAGTTTGTAAATTAATTGTGAAATAAAATTCCCACATCACCAACTTGAGGAAAGACACCCCCCAAAAAATCCCAAACCGATTTTTATCAAGAAAAGCCCCCAAACCATGGAGATGCCAAGTTCCTGTAGGACACACTGGTAAAAACAAGGCATGCATTAAATAAAGGTGTTATGGGGTGACTATCTGACATCTTCAGTATTGAACTGAATCCACTTGACCTGCTGGAGTTGCCTTCTATTTCTGTTGTCTTCTAAGAGCTAGTGTCTCTTTCCATAATGAACCACAACAGTTTAAACTTGAGGGAAAACAGGTGTGGGGGAGGAATCACAGGAGATATCATCTAGCCAAAGAACCTCCATAGAGGGAAATGAGGAAGTGGAACTGAACTACCTTAAGTCAGTTTGATGATAGGTTGATGCAATTCCATTTTAAGTTGGCCCAAGGTATTATAAAATGTTTTGGGAAGACCAGTGATTCAATTTTAAAGGACTGGGGATCAAAATACAGTCTGAAAAATGGAAGCTTTCCCCATGATAGAAAGAAAAAATTCTGGCCAGCTTTAGTAAGTTATTTCATTATGCAGGAAATGTCCCTGGCATTTATTATTGGTGGCTGTTTCTACCATTTCCAGTTTGTCAGCATTATGAATGGATAGCAGCCTAAAACAGACATTTAATGTACTAAGACTTCAAAATACCACATTCATGCTGTAATTTAGGCTGAATATTTGCCTTTGTTACTGAAGGTTAAGCACAGCAACTCTCACTTTCTTTCTTCTCCCATCCACCAAAACACACATATACACACAGGCACAGAAAGATAGAAAGTTAGGGTTGCAAGGGACCTCAGGAGGTCATCTAGTCTAACCCCCTGCTCAAAGCAGGCCCATCCCCAACTAGATCATCCCAAACATGGTTTTATCTAGCCAGGTCTTAAAAACCTCCAAGAATGGAGATTCCACTGTCTCTCTGGGGAACCTGTTCTAATGCTTTATTACCCTCCTCATGAGAAAGTGTTTCCTAATATCTAACATAGACACAGACAGGGTCTTCAGACTTTTCCCTTAAAGAGAACCATGTGTGGATTAACGGAATTAAAACTCTTCAGTTAAATGTCTGTCTTTTGAAACCTTTAAAAAGTATGGTGAATTAAACAGTCTTCTCATTCTTTTGTTCACCAATAGGTCTAATTTTTGATGTGCCAATTTTAATCTACTCATTTCAAAAATCATTATTTTCTTCATTTTCTGTCACAGCCCCGCTTATTCCCAAGTACAGGCACTTAAGGGCCTCTTTCCAGTCCCTAAATAATGGAAATGGGCCCTTGTGTATATAGGAAACAAGTTCCAGTTATATTTCTTTGGTATAATTAAAATGAAAAATCAGACCAACTGAATGGACTCTGGCTAACAGGAAAGTCACAATCTTCCAAGATCCCAGAAAAAACTATTTTGAAATAAAGATTCTAAAAGAAGTCAGCAGCATAGGGATAAATACCCACCTTTGATGATTTCAGTGTTAAATGACATGCATTATACGCACTTCAGTAAACTCTCCTTGAAACACCATGGAACTAAAACAAACTCCTCCAAAGGGAAAGAGAGTCTCTTCCACGCTTCTTAATCAAAGTGTTAATTTTTCAACCTTTCATTAATAAATGTTGCATTTTAACATAGAGAATTAGGAATAAAATAATACTGTTACCTGTGTATTCCATGTTTATAAAGTACAATATTTAATAGCACTGGTGTCATTGTGCTGCAGTTCACACCCTTTATACAAGCAACACTAGCTGTTTAATGTGTCATAAAAAGACAAAACTATTTAAAATTCTAGTAATGCCTTAGCAAAAACTTGAGACATTTGTTAATAATGCTGACACTGTACTTCATCTAAACACCATTAAATTTAATGGGAGTCTTTTCGTTGACTTCAATGAGTTTTGGATCTGGTTCACTGTCAACACGAATGAAGTATATAACACCATTATTTTTCAGAATATTAATACCTTTTAATGTATTACACAAGTGCACTTGTATATTACAGTTCATTTAATACTCAAAGTTGTGAACTTTTGCAAATGGTACTATGGCACCACAATCCAGGAGTCCTGGCTTGTAATCCCGGGTTAATCGCTAAACTACAGGGTGTTCTTTAGACTATCAGTTAGTCTCACCATGCCTCAGTTTCCCTGTTTGTAGAACAGGGAAGGTCACACTGACCTATTCTTAAAATACTCTGAGATTTACTAATGAAAAGCACTCTACAAGAACAAGGTCAATATTTGTTCACACAACAGGTTCTCCATATGTCTCTACCACCACACTTCTGCTGTGATATAAGGGAAATGCCTCTAGGGGTGAGAAGATAGACACAGTAGTTTGCTCTCCTAGTTCATTCAGGCGTTTTCATTTCTGTTAACACTGAAAAGGTTTTCAGGTAGCCCCTGTGATGTGGGTGCCCATCCACTAGGAACAGGAATGAGGAGAAAACATTGTTTAAGGCTCAGAGTCAAGATACTTGTGTCCCAGTCTTGGGTTCTAACACACTCAGCATGGCTATGCCAACATAGTAAACTTACCCTCTCCAGCAGCAGGGCTCTAAAACATGTGCTGCACCAAGTTATCTGCTGCCTAAATCAGAAGCCAAGTAACTATGTTTGTGCAGATACACTGCTGGGCTACTTAGCTGAGGGCAGACTGTACACTCTGCAGTCATTAACTGGCTCACCCCAAGCACCAGATGGAGGCAGCTGGAGAGCCCATTCTGAGGGCAGCTGTGCTGGACTTGATAGGTTAACCATGTAATTAAAGCCTGTAAGTCTTCGGATGTCATATGACTTCTCTCTGCTTTATTGTGCCCATTTATAAAATTAAGATTGAAATATTTCCCTCTCACACAGGGATGCTGATATATATGTTTTTATGCTGTTCAGATACTTATCTGAAGGATAACAGTTTATACATATTAAACACATCAGAGAGAAAACACTGAGAGTGACTTTCAGTTGTTGCAGATCTGGTCATTCAACCTAATGACTAAGGGTAGCAAGGTCCCTTTCCTGTTACCTGTTTCCCAACCCATCCAGTTCCACTTAATAATTTTAATAAATAATAAATACCAGGGCATTTGTGCTGTAGCATAACCAAGATTCTGTGGGCTGCTTCTGATAAACACAGTCTAAAGTATATGGCATGGTATGAATTTTGTATCTTCCTGCTGTGACAAACTCTTCAGGTATTTCACTCATTTTTTACCACTAGACATACTCATTTTGTCCTCCTGTGAATGCTGGAATCAGTGCTGGTGCAGCTGTGCCAATTGTAGGCTAATGATAGTTTAATTAGGGGTATCCCTAACCATATATAAACCCTGAGTTTACAAGTTGTTTCTGTTTTTGTTTTTTTTTTTTTTTTGGGGGGGGGGGGGGGTTGTGGCAGTATCATGTCTTGTTGCTAGAGTTTTTTCCCTACATATAAGACAGCTTCTAGTGAAAACTTGCCCTGGTAAAACCATTTTAGTAGCTTCCTTATTTAAAAAGAAAGGTTAAATAAACTGAAGGTGTTAGGTTAATCCTCTACTGTCCTTCTAAATAAGGTTTGGTGGAAGAAATAGTATCACTGTTGAGGCAGATAAGACTCATCAGAGCAGCTTATAAAAATATGCATGTACATGTTCATTGGGACATGATGAAGGCAAGAGAGTAAAGGTAAAATATAGAAGTTGTGTATTCTATGCTTGTTCTGCTGGAAGCACACAATGATTTATGAATGGAGAAGAGATGAAAAATGCATCTGTACTGGGATTTCAAACTGTGTTTGTTGTTACTTTGATGATAAGTTTCCATCTCCTTGACTATCTCTTACTATCACAATAGGAAGTAGAGGGTGATGAGGAAAGAGAAAGATGAATGAGAGGTTTGAGGGGATGAAAAAAGTATCTACAGCACTGTTCAGTTTTTTCAAACTGCCTATAGGACATTCCTCTTGAATGCATTTTTTGTAAATGAGAATTTATGACATTTTTTAAGGAGCAATTGTTTTTTGATGTCAATTGCTTGACTTCTTCACAAGTAGGCACATATGAGCCAAGATAAGGGTACAAGGCTAGATCTACCTAGCAGGATTTTCCAAAGTGTCTATGTGACTTATGCCCTCAAATATCTTTGAATATCTGAGCCCAAACCCCCTTGGGTCATGTGATTGCATGAGAAAATGAGTTTATATTAAAAGGTATAAAATTTCTAGCTGATGGGGGAAGAGGGAAGAACACAAAAAGGTGACCTGTAAGCAGCTAAGAGAGAAAGACAGTGGAGTCTCTATGACAGGCTCACATATAAAAGGACAGTCTCTGAACCAAGAAAGAAACATGTGGGGTTTTCCCCCAAGAATTGCAGACTCTCTTCTGCTATTTTGGTCTCCTACATCTCATTTTTTTTATACCTCCAATGAGGGTGATGAATGAAACAATCTTTTCATTCTTTTGTTTACTGATTAGGCCTAATTTCTGACATGCCAATTTTAATCTATTAATTTCTAAAATCATTCTTTCTTCATTTTCCTTCAGAGACCTGCTTATCCCCAAGTACAGGATAAAGAGTTAAAAAAAAATCAGGGAATGAGCAAAACAAATGACTATCCTACTGAAGTGTGCAAGGAACCTACTTTAATTCATGTGCTAACATTGAGCCCTAACATATTTGAGTCCCAGATGAGCAACAGCAAAATTGGGAAAGAAGATTAGGACAATGAGCACGGGGATAAAGTGGCAGATGATTTCAGGCATCCAATTAAGTTTCCATCTATCAAGTTATTGGTATAGTAAATAATTAGTAGTGAGTTAAAAGCAATTGCACTAAATTATGCAAGTCATAAAAGACAAAGCTGACAAAGACTCTAGTGCCTAGTGTATAATGAACTCATTTTGGGTTCTGGATGCAGCACCAGAATAGGCTAGTAACTACATAACAACAATCTACAGCCACCTGGGTACCCTGTATTAAGTTGCAGTCTGACTAGTAGGGATCAGTAGAGTTGTTTAGCTCCAAGAATTGGGGAAAGGAAAGTCTCACTTAACAATGAAAGTGTCTTATGTCACTTAAGCATCATCCCCTGCCCGTATACATTTTGATCCTGCACCAGAGAGTTTTGTCTGTGATGTCTGACTCTTGTGCTATATACCTTTAGAGAATGGCATGATTAGGCAGTGTAAAAGTTAGTCCAGCCTTCCTTGGCTATAAGGAGACTGCTTTGTAGCACAACCATCTTTAGGGAATAAGGAATTTATCATCCCTCTCCACCCCCACCCTTCCAAACTCACTAAATGCCAGTTCCTATTTCAGCAGATTATCTACGAGGTAAAAAAATGCCTAAGAATCCACCGCTAAATCCACAAGAAAAGTTTAAACCCAAGGACTGGTTGAAAAATTAAGAAAATAATTGTAAAAATATTTGTCTCTTTTCTACTTAAAACTGAAGCAGCAATTATCATTTGTCAAAATGTCAGTGTGCATTTCAATAGCTCTATATCTAATTGAAAACCTAGGTATATTATTTATAACCCTTTTTTTGGGAAATATATACCCTACTTTTTATTTAATTTTGAAATGTTAATCACAACATTTCAGCAAAAATGAAATTCTGAAAATATAAACTATCTAATAAGCATATCTAATAAATATATCAAAAGATCTTTTCAAAAGCTTAGCCAAATAGTGTTACTTTATAAATCATGTAACTTTTTGAGTGAATATCTAACCCAATTATTTTATGTTTTAAAAATGCAGCCATCATCATTTTAGATATTGTGCTGAAACTTACAGCATTTTTCCATGCATTTTTAATTCTGTTTCTAAAATTGAATTAAATTTTTTTAGCCAACGTATGAACATAACTTTATTTTATATTAACCATTTGGTCTCCAGTGTTAAGAGTTCATAAGTATTGTGCCTATGAATTATTCCCAGGCAAGTGCTGCTACATTTCATATTTTCAGGATACTTTACATATGAAAATATGAACATTTCCCTTATTTGAAGCATTAATGATTTTTTCTTATGCCACAATTATAAATGTAGTGTGGAGTGATCACAGAAGTCCTAGATTTCAGAAAGGCAGACTTCGGCAAACTCGGGAGGCTAATTGGAGAGGCTCTCCGTGACCAGCAACTGGATGATTTGGAAGTTCATAGATTCATAGAAGTAGGGTCAGAAGGGACCTTGTAGATCATCTAGTCTGATGGAGAGGAGAGAAAACTGGGCTCAAATAACCCCAGCTGGGTAGACATCAAGCCTCCTCTTAAAGACCCGCAGGATAGGAGCCATCACCACTTCCCTTGGAAGTTGGTTCCAGATCCTAGCCGCCCTGACTGTAAAGTAGTACCTTTGGATGTCTAGTCTAAACCTACTGTCTAACAATTTGTGGCTGTTATTCCTTGTTACCCTGGGGGGGGCGCTAGGGGAAACAGGGCCTCTCCCAAACCCTGCTGGTCTCCCCTGGTGAGTTTATAAATGGCCACCAGGTCCCCTCTCAGCCTTCTCTTGTGAAGGCTGAACAGGTTCAGGTCCCATAACCTCTCTTCATAGGGTCTGCCCTGCTGTCCCCGGATCATGTGGGTGGCCCCCCCCTGGAGCCTCTCAATGCTATCCACATCCCTCCTGAAGTGCGGCACCCAGAACTGAACGCAGTACTCCAGCTGCGGCCTGACCAGTGTTGCATAGATGGGAAGGATCACCTCCTTGGCCCTGCTTGAGATGCATCTGTGGACACACGATAAAGTACGGTTAGCCCTACTGACCGTGACCTCGCATTGTCGGCCCTTGTTCATCTTGGAGTCAATAAGTTCAGGAACAGCGGTGCTTCCTTAAAGAGGCAATTCTCACTGCTCAAAAACAGGCCATCTCTCAAGGACAAAAAGCAGGAAAGGAGCCAAGAGACATGCTTGGCTCAACAGGGATATTAGGGAACTATTGAAAAAGAAAAAAGAAGCTTATAAACAATGGAAGAATGATTCAGCAATCAGAGAGGAATACATCTATATCACCAGGGTCTGCAGATATGAGACACGGTAAGCCAAGGCAGGCATGGAGATCAAGCTGGTAACCAAAAGAAAGGGCAACAAAAAATCCTTCTATAGATACATAGGGAGCAAGACAAAAAATCAGACTCCATTGTGCGACTCCTACTGAATACTGATGGGAAGCCCACAGTTGATCCCTGTGAAATGGAAGAACTCCTAAATACATACTTCACATTGGTATTGCTGAAATCAAATGGGGGCTGTTCACCTAACCAGAGGCCCAGGGAATATGGGGAAGACAACAGACTACATGCAATCAACCCTGAATAAGTGAGGGATCTCGTACGATACTTGGACATTTTCAAGTCTTCTGGGCCAGATGCATTTGAGATCCCTGAAAGAACTGGCTGGGCTAATAACAGCACCACTGGCAAAGTTATTTGAAGAATCGTGGAACTCGGGAGTGGTCCTGGATGACTGGAAGAGGGCAAACATGGTGCCTATCTTTAAGAAAGGGAAGAGGGATGACTGCAAAATACAGATTGGTCAGTCTAACTTAGGTCCTGGGGGAAAAAAAATGAAAAAAAATTGTTAAGGAGGCCATCGGTTACAATCTGGTAACTGATGGGGTATTGAGAAGCAACCAACATGTCCTTGTTGAGGGTAGATCATGCCTGACAAAGCTGATGTCTTTTTATGACCAGGTAACTAACCATCTGGATGAGGGGCATGAGGTTGATGTCATTTACTTAGACTTCAGTAAAGCCCTTGATTTTATTTCCATAGGATTCTCTCAACCAAACTGGAAGGTAATGGGCTGGACCACTGTGACAGGTACGTGATCTGGGCAGCCCTCAGTGTGGCCCCCACACCTGTCTCTGGGGCAACCGCCCGCCTACTCGCCTGCCATGCCTTGATCTTAATTAATTAATTAGTATTAATCAGTGGGAGGCTGCCCTTATACTGCCCCACTGCTAGGGGTGTTATCTGCGGCTCCACTTCCTCCCCTACACCGCAGTCCACACCTCACCGATGGAATTGTCATTCTCTCACGTCTCTCACTATTTGGGCCCCTTCCTGTTCTCCCTGGGCCTTCCTTCTCCGTGCCCACCTTTGGGCTTCCTAAATGTTACCCCCCTGTCTGGGGCTTCCCGTGCCCAACTTGGGCCTCCCAATAATGCGGCCCCCTATCTGGGGCTCCCAGTGCCCACACTTGGGCTTCTCAATAATGTTGCCCCCTTTCTGGGGCTCTCCGTGCCCAACCTGGGCTTCTCAATAATGCGGCCCCCTTTCTGGGGCTCACCGTGCCCAACTTGGGCTTTCCAATAATGTGCCCCCCTTTCTGGGGTGCTCTGTGCCCACACTTGGGCTTCTCAATAAGGCACTCCACTCTCTGGGGCTCGCTGTGCCCACACTTGGGCTTCTTAATTATGCGCCCCCCTTTCTGGGGCTCGCCGTGCCCACACTTGGGCTTCTCAATTATGCGCTCCCCTCTCTGGGGCTCGCCGTGCCCAATTTGGGCTTCTCAAACACCCCTCTCTGGGGCTGGGGTCTCTGCACCCCATGTGCTGCGCCCACTGGCGCTGGGGCCCTCACACTCCTCTGTGAGTCCCCTATGAGGCCTCCTCCAACCCCTAATAGCCTCACCCAAGCCACCGGTTTTAACAACAACAAAGCAAAACACACAAGCCCCTAGGCTATAACATAACGTAGAGCCGCTCAGCTAAAACAACATTGCTCAACTCAGGTCAAGCTATACCTGCAGTTCGGCTTCTCCTCGCATCGTGCCTTAGGGAGCTCCTGCCTCCCCAACTATTTCTGACCTTTTCTCTCCCTCTCTATTCCCTATATATAATTATGAGAAAGCTAAGAAATAGGATAAGCTTTAGCATTTTATTTTGGTAGCAAGTTGTTTTTTTCTCTCTCCTTTGCAAATAAGTGCACTGCTATTTTGTTTTAGATATCCACTGTTTTATATTGTATAATTTTTATGTTTATCTTGATTTTTACTGTTTTATGTGATTACTGTTTTACTGATTTTTACTTTTTTTTTATTTATACTATATGATTAGGCCTACATGTGTAAGTTAGCTTAAGTCATGTTAAGTCATGTCAAGTCCCCATGTTGTGTTGCCTGCCTGGGCATACCTTATTATAACTTGGTTGTAATTGTGTGACTCATGACTTCCACCTCCCATGTAAACTGATTCTTTGAGTGAGTGGGTTTCTTTGTCTTCTATTGACAGACAATAGCAGTAGGTCTAAAAATAGCTCCCCCTGAATGACTGAACCATTAACTCGATGACCCAACCATCACCCTGCATTGACCCTCCCTGGCTCAAGATTTGGAAAACAAAGACTGCTGCAGAAACTAGCCAACCCACCACTGCAACACAGACACCTGAAACTACATGTCCCTACCTGGAATTCACATGCTCAGTACACCAGGGCTGACCCTTGCCTGGGCATGCCCCTGCTACTAGTGTCATAGAAGGTCTGCCCCTATAAAGAGGGGTAGTGAAGACAGACGCAGCTATCATTAGGAGATAAAGCAGAAATATTGCCTTGGAGACAGTGCTGAAATCAGGAAAGAACAAGAAAGAACCAGCAAGTGACCAAAAGTAACCAAGTTCATGGACTTATGCATGCATTAGCAGAGAGACATGTAAATCAAGGAAATGCATAGGCAATTCCATGTTAATGAAGTAAACAGTAAAGAGAGGAGGAGCTTGAGATGGGAGGAGAAATGGGCAGACCCAAGGGAGGGACATAGGTGGAGTAAATGTTAATATGTATGGACCAAGGCGTATAAAATGTGAAAAAAACTAATGTTCAACGCAGGTCCCCGGTTTGTTGTTTTTTGGGACCCTTGTCCAAAGCTGTCTCCATTCTGAATAAAGCTGTTGCAAGCAGTGTGTGCTGGTGTTTGCTCCCTACCTGCTCTGGCTAATGAGTAACAGGACCCATGAGCGATAGGACTGTCATCTCCCTAGTGATTGGGTGCCGTATGGAGTCGGGGTCTAACATAGATATCTATCTCATCATGTGCGTGATATACAAATTAGTGATCCCCATATGTGTATTGGGTGTACGGGTATTGACAACTGATTTTGTCTAATTTCTGGTGTGTATAGTGTGTATGTGCTTGAATTGGTGATAGGTATGCATGTGCTTAGACTGGTAATCTTGGATGTGTATGTGCCTGAGTTGGTAGTATGTGTGTATGCACCTAATTGAGTTTTGTGTGTTTATATGTGCAGTTGTATCACACCCTCCTATTTAACAGTGCAATTTTGAGATCCTGAGATTTGGCCTGGCCCCACAGGACAACAATACTAAGCTGTGGGAAAACATGGGCACATCAGAGAATAGAGTACAGATCCAGGATAACCTTGACAGATTGGTTTGATGGGTGGAATGGAATCAGATGAGGTTTAAAAGGGAAGAGTGCAGGGTTCTTCATCTGGGTAGGAAGAACCTTCACCATAACTACATGATGGGTGGTGGTCCACTGGCTGGCACAGCATCTGAATGAGACCTGAAAGATGAGCGTGAGCCAACAATGCAATGAAGTTGCCAGAAGGGCAAACGAGAGCCCTGTGAGTGGCCCAGGCCTAGGGTTAATGAGGACCTTGTCAGGGAACTTCTGGAGGGAGTAGATGTATAAATCCGCAGGTCCTGATGATCTCCACCCCAAAGTGCTAAAGGAACTAGCAGGGGTCATTGCGGGACCTCTGGCACAGCTCTATGAGCACTCATGGTGCTCAGGCGATGTGCCAGAGGACTGGAAAAGGGCCAATGTGGTCCTCATCTTCAAAAAAGGGAGGAAGGAGGACCCAGGAAACTATAGGCCCGTGAGTCTTACCTCGGTTCTGGGGAAGCTTTTCGAAAGAATTATCCTGGCACATGTCCAGGAAGGGCCAGCAGGGGAGGTTATGCTCAGGGGCAACCAGCATGGGTTCATTAGGGGCAGGTCTTGTCAAATCAACCTGATGGTCTTCTACAACCAGGTCACCAAGTCCTTGGATGCAGGTGTCACAGTGGATATAGTCTTTCTGGACTTCAGGAAGGCCTTCAGCATGGTCTCTCACCCCATTCTCAGTAAGAAACTAGGAGACAGTGGTGTTGATGCCTACACGGTCAGATGGGTCACTAACTGGCTGGAGGGCCGCACCCAGAGGGTGGTGGTGGACGGGTCTTATTCAACCTGGAGGGATGTGGGCATTGGGGTTCCTCAGGGCTCGGTCCTCGGGCCCGCACTATTCAACATCTTCATCAGTGACTTGGGCGAGGGGGTAGAATGCACCCTATTCAAGTTCGCAGATGACACTAAGATGTGGGGGGAAGTGGGTACACTAGTAGGAAGGAACAGGCTGCAAGCGGATCTAGACAGTTTACAGGGGTGGGCCAAAGAGAACAGGATGGGGTTCAACACTGACAAGTACAGGGTAATGCACCTGGGGAGGAAGAACCAGCTGCACACCTACAGGCTGGGGAACTCCCTTCTCGCCAGTGTTGAGACAGAAAAGGATCTTGGAGTCATCATTGATGCCACAATGACCATGGGCCAACAAAGTGGGGACACGGTCAGGAAGGCCAACTATACCTTGTCGTGCATCCACAGATGCATCTCAAGCAGGTCCAAGGGGGTGATCCTCCCCCTCTATGCGACAGTGGTCAGGCCACAGCTGAAGTACTGCATCCAGTTCTGGGCACCGCACTTCAGGAGGGATGTGGCCAATATGGAGAGGGTCCAAAGGAGGGCCATCTGCATGATCAGGGGTCAGCAAGGCAGGCCTTAGGAGGAGAGGCTGAGGGACCTGAACCTGTTCAGCCTCCAAAAGAAAAGGCTGAGAGGGGATCTAGTGGCAGTCTACAAACTAGTCGAGGGGGAACAGCAGGCATTGGGAGAGTCCCTGTTCCCTTGAGCAATCCCGGGGGTTACAAGAAACAACAGACACAAGCTATCGGAGGGTAGTTTCAGGCTAGACATTAGGAAGTGCTATTTCACTGTCAGGGCGGCTAGGACCTGGAACCAACTTCCAAGAGAAGTGGTGCTCGCTCCTACCCTTGGGGTCTTTAAAAGGAGGCTGGACGAACATCTGGCCAGGGTCGTTTGACCCCAGTATTCTTTCCTGCCATGGCAGGGGGTTGGACTAGATGATCTCCTCAGGTCCCTTCTGACCCTACCAACTATGAAACTATGAAATCTGGCGTGCAGCAGCCAATGTGTTGCCAATATATCCAGGGAGGTGCTCCTCCCTCTCTATTCAGCATTGGTGAGGCCACAGCTGAAGTACCATGCGCAGTTCTGGGCACTGCACTTCAAGAAAGATTTGGATAAGCTTGAGAGGGTACAAAGAAGGGCCACCTGTATGATTAGGAGCATGGAGGATAGTCCCTATGGGGAGAGACTCAGGGAACTGGGCCTTTTCAGTTCGAGTAAGAGAAGGCTGAGAGGTGACTTGATAGCTGCCTACAAGTACATCGGGGTGAGCAAGACCTAGGGGAGCAACTCTTCGGGAAGGCACCTCAAGAGAAGATAAGGACCAATGAGCACAAGCTAATAGAGGTAAATTTTGGCTGCACATAAGAAACAACTTTTTCTATGAAAGGGTCACCAGAATCTGGAACACACTTCCAGCAGAGGTGGTGCAGTCACCATCCTTGGAGGTGTTCAAGATAAGGTTGGACAAGCACCTTGTTGAGCTCATTTCAGCCCAATAACTTCCTGCCCATGGAAGGGGATCGGACTTGATGATCTTGCAGGTCCTTTCCAGTCCTTCAATTCTATGATTCTATGAATCTTGTCCTCTACACCCACTAGAGGGACAATAATAAATATTGGATAGCTCCTACCAGGGGGGGGCAGATTAGGATACACATTATGGCTTCATGTGTTTCTCTCTCTCTCACACTACAATTAGAAATAAAAGTGACTAATTACAGAAGATGAAGCAGTGCAGCAAGCCCAAGTCCAGGAAGTATAAGACATCTTTGCTTGGTAGCAAAAGGTTTAAGACCACTATCCTGCAGAAATGTAACTTCATGTATATTTTTAAGTCACATTATTTTCTGTGGAAACTATTCACTGGAAGAAAAATTAACACATGTCAAAGTGCTTTCCTAATAGGCCTAGACTAATGATAAACATGCTTAAAATTGAAGTCACTGAATGGTGGATTAGTTCTATTTCATATGATCAGTAGTACATCCACATTCTTCATGTATAGCATGATAACCATTATACTCAAATAACGCAGCAATCAACATTAATAAAGCTCAGTGTGTAAATGTTTAAAGAATTAGAAAACTGGCACAATTTTTAAAAATAGCCATAAAAGGTAAAATCATCGTTTTTGTGGGCTTTCATCAGGATGTGTACTAGACATGGTGTGGTTCAGAGTTTTCATGGATGATGCAAAAGTAAATATAAAATCATGGCTGATCAAATTTGTGAATGACATACAAAATGGTAAATCATGGACAGACACACACAGGCATGTGGATTACACAGGCACATTCAAATAAAATGCATTTTAAAACAGAATGCAAATATACACAACATTGAACAAAGAACACTGGCCATACTTACAGTACAAGGAACTGTATCCTAAGAAAAAGCATCTTAGAAAATGACCTACAGGTCATAGTGAACAATAGATTCAACATGATCTCTCAGTTTGATAGTATAGCAAAAGGACTAATGTCACCTTTGGGTATATAAATAGCAGGATAGTGAATAGTATTAGGGAGGTGATCTATTCTGTATATGGTATTGAAGAAAATGACTGTGGGACACTATGGCTATGTACAGACATTCAGGAGGTTAAATCAGATTTAAAATGACTTCCCAATTTAAACTTAGCTCATCCCACTGCTGACTTTACACTTAAAGGTCTCAGCAACCGGAAATCAATCTAAACTGTAACAGAAGTTTTCTGCATGTAAACCAGTTTAAACATTGCAGAACCCAATCTAAGATAAACCTAGATCTATTTAGTATCAGATTCATTTGATTTAGGCCAAACCAATACATGGGACTTTTGTCTGCTTCCCCTGTGCAGTCCCAGGGCTGGGAAAACCCAGCCACTGGCCCAGATTGGGGCTGAGCTTTTCACTCCCTCTTTCTCCTGCATTGGGCTATTTTTTGCCCACTTGGCCTCATGCTCCCCACCCAGCCAGTGCTCTCAACCCCCATCCTACAGGTGGCTCTGGGTGCAGCTGCTTTTGTCAGAATTTGCTGCCACCGGAGCCGAGCTATTAAGTTCTTGTGGTGGGTAGGGCAAGAGGGATATATGTTCACTGCAGGGGACCCCACTGCACCCACAGGTTGTGCCTGCTCACCCTACCCCACCCATTGGTTGTGCCTCTTCCCTCTACCCCTCATTGGTCAAGCCTACCGTCCCACCCCACTTGTGGGTCACTCCTACTTCCTCTGTGGGACCCACCTGTGAGTCACTCCTATGGGTAGGGTGGGGGGGTCATGCCTGCTTCCCTCCCCCTCCCCCTACCGCATCCCACCCCACCCCACCCCACTCGTAGGTCTGACCTGTCCTTCTACACCACCCATGGGTCACATTTCCCCCCATCCCCTGGAAGACCCTTGATCCCCTCCAGCCTGCTGGACCCCCAAACCTCCTGCTAGCTTCCTGCATCCTGACTTACCTGATAAGTCAGGATGGTCAGCCATTTTGAAATGATTTAAGCTCCTACTAATGCTGCTGAATGTTTGTACTTGACCTATAAAGTTCTAGTGTCTGTATGTGAAAAGGAATACTAAAAATGAGGGACAGTGCAAAAAGGCAAAAATAATTCATGGACTAATGGAAATGTTTTATGATCCCCTAGATAGCATAAGGGTGATGTTGTAGCTGTGATGGTTCCGAATTATGAGAAGTAAGAATTTCTTAGGATGATAGCTTTTATTGAACCAACTTTTTATTAACCCTTGGCAGATGTTTAGAATAATGGCTGGATGGTATCTCATCTCTGATCCAATTGTGCCATTATTTTAATGGGAATCTTGCAACCAAAATGGGGCTAGCAAGTTTCTAATCCAGGGAAGCCCAGGGCCCTGAAGCTTCCAGTCTCCAGAGTTGGGGCAGGGAGGGGAGGGTGGAGATATCAGCTGATGGGCTTCTGGCTCTGCACTTAGAGCCATAAGATACAATGCCATGAAAGATTGCAGTAAGTAACTGTTAACCAAGCTCCATCATATAGCTGGCACTGGGCTGCATGGCAGGGCTACATTGCCATAAATTCAGTTTAAGGTCAGATAGAAACCAGCCACAAAAATGTTCCATAGATTTTGTGGAACATTTCTATAGCTGGTTTTTCATCTTGTCATGCTGTTGTCCTGTGGGGTCAGGCCAACTCTCAGGATCTCAATATTGCACTGTTAGATAGGAAGGCGTGGTGCACAATTGCACATGCACACACTCAAAAATCAATTAGGTACATACACACACTAGGCACATACACACACTCTAGGTGCATGCACCCCCACCAGGTGTGCACACACACACTACCAATTCAGGCATATACACATCCAAAATTACCAGCCTAGGCAAATACACACCTATCACCAATTCAAGCACCTACACACACTGTACAGACCAAAATAAATTAGACCAGAATCTATTACCAGTACCTGCACACCCAATACACATACACAGATCACTGTTTTGTATATCATACACAGTGACATACATGTATATCAGTTCACATACATACCACTCACCTACATACACACACAGGTGAGTTCCTAACTTGGGTGTTGTGGTGTGTATGTATGTGCTTGGTGTACTTGGGACACCTGTGAGGAAGGTTAAGGTAAGAGAGAGAGATAAAAGTGTAGGGGGTGAAAGTCACTGGGACCAGGATTAGAACCGGTAGACTAGAAAGAGAGCTAGGCTGAGGACCTGAGGCTTGGAGTTACTTTAGGTTACTGGTGGTGGAGACTGAAGTGAAAGTTGCTGGTGCTGGGATTAGAACTGGCAGACTGGAGGGAAGTTGGGGTAACTTAAGGTTAATTGGTGTTAATTGAAAGCAGAAAGCAACAGGGCTGAGAGCCTGCAGAAAAGGTACAGAGAGGAGCTGAGACATGGCAGGAAAGGAGAGAGAGAATTGAGAGATCAGGAAAAAGGGGGGAGGGGTGGGTTGGAGCTAAGAGGGAGAGAAGAGACAGGAATTTAAGATGGGGAAGGGACCGGGGCTCAGTAAAACACAATCCAACTCAGGGTTACAAATGATAGTGGTTTTATTGAACAGGGGAGATGGTGACATGATATCTTATTGGTTCCTTTGCACACACACACGCACGCGCATGCACACACACACACACACACACACACACACACACAGACAATGGCAGCAGGGGTTAAAGGGTTAAAGACACTTGGTGCAGGGGCTGAAATCTGGGAGAAGGGAGATAGAGTCCAAATTGGAGAAGGAAATATGCAGGTGATATCTACCTATCCCAGGCTGAAAATGGGTCTCAATGGCCAGTCAGGGTCACCTTGAGCTCGGTGTTGTCCAGAGGGGGTTACCGGCAGGGCTTCTGGGGTGGACAGGTGGTGTGGGATGGTGCTGGTCCAGATGGAGAGGGCGTTCCCCAGGAGTCAGTCTTCACTACCCCTTTTTATGGGACAGACTACCTCTGATCTCCTATGGGAGGGCCTGTCCAGGCAAGGTCAACCCTGTTTCAGAGGGCTGCAGATGTTTTTACTGAGCATGTGCAGCCTTGGCACAATGGTGGGTTGCCTCATTTTTTGTTTGTTGAATGTTGAGGGTGGTTCCAAGGGCTGGGTCGTTGGTCCAGGTATTGGTGTTGATATTCTGGTCATTCAGAAGGAGCTATTTTTAGACCTACTGCCATTGTCTCTCAAGCACTCTCATTCATCCCCATTCATTCAGGAACCTAGTTACATAGGAGGGGTAGTATGAGTCATAGGTTACACAACCAAGCATGGGAATAAGATGGAGGCTTGACATTATAAGATGGAAACTTGACATGACTTATGATAACTTACATATATAGGCCTAAAACAGTAATCACACAATATAAAAGCAGTTAAACAAATTAATACAAACATAATAATTATCACTTATAAAACAGTGGATATCTATATCAAAATAGCAGGGCACTTATTTACAGAGAGGAGAGAAATAAAACTTACTACGTACGTACCGCCCGGAGAGCAGCAGGAGCAGGAGCTGCGTTCACAGCCACAGCCGCGTGAACCGGCATTACGCCGGCTGTGGCATCAGCTGTTTCCAGCGTGGGGAACAGCTGAGCCAATCCCAGCAGCCGTATCAGCCGCTGCGGCAAGATTTAAAAACCCGGGCAGAGCGGGGAAAGGGGGAGAGCCAGAGAGGAAGAGCACAGGCTGGCAGCTCATGAGGCGAGCTCCAGCATGGGAAGGAGATGACCCAGCCTGCGAGGCTCCAACAGGCAGCCCAGGGAAGGGCTTTAAGCCTTCTGTGGGAGGCAGAAAAAGGAGGCAGACAAGGAGGGCAAGCAGAGGCATTCTTTCAGCCACCTGAAGGGGCTTATCCCCAGGAAGCAAGGGAGCTCCCTGCTTGTAGTAGGGGAGAGGAAACAACTGAGAATCCAAGAGGGAGCTGGAATAAGGGGGATAACCATGCAGGTCCTCCTGACTCAGAGGAATATTTTTTATAAAAAAAGAAATCTTCCCCAAGAAGGGAGGGAGAGTGACTGGAACCCTGGGAACTGGTCTGAGGCCATCATACGAGGCCAGGAAACATCTGTAATGCATCACCCATCAGCTGTCATGTGGATGGGGTGTAGGGAAGGTGGAGCTCCGTGGAACACCGCGTCGGACGACCATGAGTACCACCGTCTATCGGGAGGCCCATCCAAGCTAAGATCTCCACTGTAGACCCCTCTTAAAGTGCGTTTAACATCCAAGTCGTGGCAGGCAAGTTGAGGGGGGGTGGGCAACACCCTGATAGACTGGGCGGCAAGAGCGGCTCAAGTGCCACATGCATATAGACCAGTTTTGTGTGTCAAACTTCTGATACTGGTTTCTAATCACTTATACCAGTAAAAGTGTAATGTCTGTACCTTTAAGTACCTCGAAGAGCTTAAAACATTGGTTTTAATCTAGCAGACAAAGGAATAACAAGAACAAAAGGCTGAAAATTAAAACTAGAGAAATTAAAATGAGAAATAACATATAATTAAAAAAAAAGTGAATGTGATTAACTATTGGAACAAACTAACAAAGGAGTGGTCGATTTTTCATTTCTCAATATCTCCAGATCAAGGTTTGGTGTTGTTTTGGAAAATATTCTTTAGCTGAGTGCAGGTTACTGAATAACTAGGTAAAATTTAAGTGCCTCACTTATACAAGAGGTCAGATTAGATCAGTCATGGCCAAACATTTTGGCAGGTGTGATACATATTAAGCCCCACACTCTCCCTGAGTGCAACTCTAATCCCCTCCCCCTGCATAACCTTCTTCTCAGCTTTGTACTCCCTGTCCAGTCTGCTGCTGTGCTTTCTTTTCCTTACCTAATCCACTCCTCTGCTTTCTGCTCCCTGCACTCTCTGCCTCATGATGCCTGCCCCCTCCCTGATGTGCCATGTGCCGCACACAGGGGCTGCTCATGTCACTTGCGGCACTCATGTCATGGGTTGTCCACCCTGGATTAGATAATCTAAAAGTCTCTGTATATTTTAGAATTATAAATCCATTGCTTCCTTTATCTTATGGAAACATCTGATTTTTTTCCCCAAAGCAGATGCATCCATCTTGTCACTAAATTGTCTGTGAAAATACCCAGACACCGTAGTAGTTAAAAGTCAGTACACTGTTGCAAGGGCTCTCTCTATTTTTGTATCCCAAATTTAGAATTGTCTTTCCTTGTTTCATTGCTTTTTAATAATTTGAAAATGTCACAGTCATTGCCTGTAAATATCACCAAATGTTTGCGTGCTTCTGTTTCCATGATAAATTAGTTAGGATTAAATCCATCTCAGTCTTGTTGAGAGAAAGAAAGGCAGAAATTCTCCTAACTTCAAAGGCATTAACATTTGAGTTTGTTTCTTGGGGAGAACCCTTTCTCAGTGGTGCTCAAAGCTTCAGAGTGACTGCATAAACCATTAGCAGATGTGTGGAAGATCTTTAGTG
This sequence comes from Alligator mississippiensis, assembly GCF_030867095.1. NCBI lineage: Eukaryota > Metazoa > Chordata > Crocodylia > Alligatoridae > Alligator > Alligator mississippiensis. Next base: position 168,660,960 of record NC_081826.1, on the reverse strand, counting down.
TGGTGCTTCTGCTTGGTGCTCTTATTTTTTACCTTTGTATTAATGGTTTAATATCACTTAGCATAATAAATAAATAAATAAATATTTTGACATAGGCAGGATAGCAAGAACTAGTTCCTATTCCCCCTGGATTAGATGATCTAAAAGTCTCTATCTTGCAAAATCAGAGTCCAACTCTTTCCATTTTTATTAATTTATTTTGTCTCTAAAATGGAATTAAAATGCTCAAGACAAGAAGATAAATACTATAAAAATATGTTCTACCTCATTTCTCTTAAATGTACAATTACTCCAATCTAATCCCCTGCTTCTGCCCTCCTCCCTCCCTCCCCCCCCCCCAAACACATGGTGGGTGGAGTAACAGGGGAAGGAAAGAGAACAAACAATAAAATAGAAGTAATGGCTCAATGAAAGAACTTATCCTGGTCAACATGAGAAATGTAACTGAGGAACTCTAATGTTAAAGAAACCTCCTACAAACTGAACGGAATTCTCTGGCCATCACCAGGATCAGTCAGTTCCTTTTGTGGGTATGTGGAGAGCTGTGTAACACATGCTCACCCATGGCTTACATCTACTACTTCTTCTGCTAATAATATCTGCATGATTGCTGCTACCTCCACATTTCTCTAGCTTTCAGCCTAGACCCTCCTGACTCTTCTGTTCTGCTTGATGGCCACTATTTGTCACAACCCCTTCCAGCTGTTATGCTATCTTCTCTACCCATGGGATCATGTTTCTGATGCCCAAGTAGGTTTATTTGGTTCCACAAAAGGTTCTTCTGTTTCTGTCCTTGGGTCCATTTTTGTTAATGGAGAGCATTAAAAATGTAAGAACATGAGAAGTACCATACTTTTCTTCAACAGCTGTCCCTGGTTTTTTATTTGTTGTCCCTCATAATCAGTTGTGATGCTTCTAGTGGCCTTCATAACTGAAGGAGGCTTATAGATTTCTTGGTGGGCCTAAGCCCCCTGTCCTTTGCATAGTAAATAGGCCCGTCTCCAATGGTAACAGGAGGGGATGCTTTAGAAGGAGAACATATGAACGGTATTTGTATGTTGTCCTTCTAAAGCATCCTCTCCTGTCACTGTTGGAGACAGGCCTATTTGTTATGCAAAGGACAGTGGGCCTAAGCCCACAAATAAATCTATAAGCCTCCCTCAGTTATGGAGGCCACTAGAACCATCACAAAAGATTATGAGGGACAACAAATAAAATACCCCAGGGACAATAAATCATTTTACATCTCCTAAAATGATCTAGTTTCTTTTGTACTCTCCTTGGCATTCACCATCATCAGTGTTCCAAAGGTGTTCAGTCATACTGCTCTTTTGTTCAAGTCTCTGACTAGTCTTTTGCCTCGCTAGGCCACTACTCTATGTGACTTGTCCCCCCAACCCTGCAAAAAAAAAAAAAAAAGGCTAAAACTACTTTACTTGTACAAGGCCATGAAGGCAGCCTGTAGCAGAGCTGTCTTTGAACTCCAGCCTTCAAAGACCAAGCCCAATGCCTTAAGCACAAAGTGATCTTCCATCAGCAAACAAATTTTGTTAAGATGACAAAGCAGAGAATACACAGCACCTTCTTGCTACGTTTCTATTTCATATTTTTTGCTTCTATCAAACTATTATATATGACCTGTCTTCAGAATAAGATTTATTGGTCAGCCCACTACAGGGGTCCCTAAGCAGAGGGTGGCAGAAGTCTTGTGCAACTGACTGCCCAATAAATCAAAACACAAGAGCAATATTTGAGCAGAAGAATGACATGCAGTCACAGCAGGTGGTGCAGCCAGGGACTAACTTGGGTCATTTACTAAAATGAAAATGCTAGGTATCAGCCCTAGCTGCACTAATACATTAAAACTTCCCAGAGCTACCTGTTCTCACTGTATCCATTCAAAAAACAAGAGCAGGAACAGGCTTTTTTCTAAAACGAATGGACCAATGAACCTTTCCATTTGCAGGGGCTTTAAGTATCAAAGTCATTGCCTGTTGCAACTATATGAAGCAAAGTAATCCCATTTTTCAGTGTGTTGTACCAAGTCTCTCCAGACTTAGTGCTGAGTTATACAATGAAGTTAAATTTATTTTTATACAGTAGCCTTCATGTAAAGTATAAAAAACACTTTGCAGAGATGTAGAATAGAGAGATAACACTTTGCAGATGCAAATGCAGCAATCATAAAGGCAGCAAAAGAAAATGATGTACGAAGTAGTAGTAGAATAAAAGGAAAGAAAGCTGCAGTCTAAAGAGACATGCTGTGTTTCTCTATTGATGTCGGAAGAGGAGTTACATCTAAGTTGATCTACAGTCATACAAATGACAGTCACAGTGCTGATGCTAACAATGGCTATTTAGACTCAGGTGAAAGAAATTAATTATAGAACCAGCCTCCATTTCATAACATCTTCACAGAAGCCAAAGCTAGCACTCCTTAAAAGGGGATGAGAGGAACAGGCTTACTGCTTTTAAATGACTATAATAAAGGCAAATAGTTTTCAATCAGGAGGAAAAGAAAGTTCACAATGTAAGATTAGCTGAACATAATTGTGCTTCTAGAAATAAGTGTGATTGCACTGGTCTTCTGAATTATTCCTATGGGATAAAAGGAATAGAAAGGGGCACGCAAAGGAGCAAAAAGATAAAAGGGGAGCAGTACAATGTTATTGTTACTGTCTGGGTTGTAAAAATCCAAAGAATAGTTTCCAGGACCATCTACTGAAACATAAAAGGGCTGCTGCATGGTAAAAACTAGACACAGCATTCTCTCAAACAATATTCCCCTAAATAATAATATAAATTGCTATTAACAATTGGGAAGGCAAATCGGCGATACTCATGTAGCATACAAGGAGCAAAACAGCTGAACCATTACTTACAAAGTAGAGAGATTAGAGGTGGCAAAAATTCCCAGAGCAAATCACAAGGTAGAAGGCATGTACGTTTGCAAGCCAGATCATGAAGGGTAAGAAGCAGAGCAGAGGGGAAAAAAGATGCTGATTATAATATCACCAACCCATTATTATGCCTCACCAGTATTTATTTTTCTTAGTCTATTGTTGTGACCCTATCTAAGCCATGTCTACAGTGCAATTAGATGTTCAACTGTAGGTGTGTAGAAAGATCCAAGGTAGGTGTAATCTAGCTAGTTCAGATTCCAGTAACTGAAGATCTGGTGGTGTAGACTTCAGCAGCTGAATATGCGCCCAGGTCTTCAGCTGAACTTATCCAGCCCATATAGGGACTGCCGCAGTTTCGTTGCTATTAGTATCTATCTAATCTAGATAAAAGTAAGCTTGTGTATCTCTGCACATGCTACCTGCAACTGCACTTTCCAAATAGTGCAGACTAAGCCAAAGCCTGCTTTTAGAGGAACAGGCCTGAATTCTGCTGGACTCGAAAGTCACTTTACACTGCTTGGACTTAAAATGAGTCAACACATTTGATGAGCAAATAAAGTGGCCTTAGTATAAATGAGAGCTGGGTTCATAGTGTTTGGAAGAAGAATTTCTGTAACACTGTAACATTAACACAGTGGCTAGAGTGAGCATTGAGAACCAGTATGAAATACACTGGTTCAAGGAAAATGTCTACCAGATACATTTGTAATAATTTTTTTAAAAGACATAATATGGCAAATTATGACCAAATTCTTTGCTGCTTTGTGCCTTGTTTAATTATTTATAAAATTGCAAAAACAGTGCAAGTGAGGGTGAAACACATATTCTGATAGCATCTTGGAACCTCTGTATGTAAGAGTAATTGACTGCCCTAATGTACAAGGAGTTTGTCAATCATTCAAATGGTATTTACCTGTTAGACAGCTTGAAGGGATTAAAATCATATATTCTGTCAATCCATGCAGATTCATTTTTGGAATATATATTAAAAAAAATCTTTAGAATTTTTAAAAAAATCTTTACATTCTAGAAAGTTGGATCAAGCTATCTGTAAAGCATAGATAATAATGTTCACATAGCTTTAAAAATATTTTAACATCTTTAAAAAACTCAGCAGAAAAGCTAAGTATTAGTTTAGTATTAACCTTTTTACATGTTGTTATTGTACTGAAAGTTGATGGACATACATATACCTAAGGAGATGGCTCACTATTTTCTCATGTAACTGTTCTCTTGGATTTTGCAGCCCTGTTTAATGTATTGTTTTGGGGCTCTTGTTCTCCCCTGCCCCCCTTTTCAAAACAGTAAGAAATAAAAAGTAAACTATAACACTGAGAAGTATATAAAGGATATCAATAACAACAACTGGCTCTTAAGTAGAACTTTCACCTCTAGATCTTAGTGCTTTAAAAAGGAGACAGTTGTTCCCATGAAGTAACACACTTTGCCATTAGTTACCAAACGAGATTTTACCAAAATCTGAGCCCAGAATAGTTATTAGAGTAATTCCACAGAAGGCACTGGAGATAGCTTGAGACAGTATATTCTTTCTATAGATGGGTGAAATGAAAGACAAGTATTTAAGGGTAAAATTTTCAAAAGTGCTTAAATGAGTTAGAGCGTCTCTTTTTCCAAAAATGTTTCAGATTTACAACCTTAAGGGCATCTGCACATTTATACAGATGTTCTTTATATGGGTTTGGCATATCACACTGAGATGTGGAGTGGGTAGGTGAGGAAGTATGCAGTGATAGATGCTTACTGGGTGATGGGGAAGCATGTAACACACGAGCAGGCAAAATATGGCCCACAGGCCAGACCCAGCCCACTAGGCACTTTCATTTGACCTGCAGCGCCCACCAATGAATTATACCCTGCCCAGACCTTCTTCTCATAAGGGTGGGAAAGAGGCACCCCCCACCAACATACCCTATTTTGCCTTGCTCCTACTCTTATGGGTGAAAGGGCCTGGACCAGCTAGTGCACAGCTTCCAGGCGGGGCTGCTGCTGCCACTGCTGTAGCTGCTGGCGGACCTGCTTGGTTTCCCCAGTATCCCTCTCACTCCAGGCACCAGCTAGGAAAGCATCAGGGGCAGGGGAAGTCTTGGTGGGGAGTTGCAACTGGGCCGGGGTAGGGAGCATGGGGCTGGTGGCAGTGCAGAGCCCATGCCAAGGGGGGCAGTGGCAGCGCACAGCTTGGATCGGCAGGGTGTGGTTGTGAGGGAGTGTGAGGGAGTTTGGGGACCCTCCACACACTCCCCCATGGTGCATAGCCCCTGCTGGCAGCAAGAACAGCAGCAGAAGGGGGGCACTTATGCCCGGCACAGGTGCTGGTGCCCAGCAGTGCATGGCTCTGGCCCACACTGCACATTGCAGTGAGAAGTGCAGCTACACCAGACCACATCTAACACTGGGGCTGAATGCCATGAACATGCAGTTCCCGCAATCACATGCGACTGGAGGGAAGCCCCATGTGCTGGAGCTGGCTGCCTTCCCTGCCCCCTGGTGCACAGAGCCCAGGACTCTGCCAGAAGTGGAGGGAGCCCCAGCCCCTGCTTCCCTGAGGAGTCCTGGGACCTGTGTGGCAGAGGACAGAGAAAGCAGATGGCTCCAGCACATGGGGCTTCCCTCCAGTGGGGCATGAGTGCGAGAATTACACGAGCAGCTCAGAGCTGTACTCCTTGCTGTGATGTACAGTGCTGGTTGGATCCGTGCGCCACTGGGCACCAGTACCCGTGGCAAGCACGAGCACCCCCACCTGCTGCTGCTGCTATTGCTGCCAGTGGGGGCTATGCACCATGGGGAGAGTGTGAGGTGGTCCTCACACTCCTCCACACACCCCCACCCTCTGTCACGCTCTATGAACACCACATACCCACACCATGCTCCCATAACTCCCTCACATATACATCCCCCCAACATACCCTATTGCCCCCCACACACAGCCACACCCCCCTAGAAACCACCTGATGAGGAGGTATCCATGAGGCTCTTTACAGCTCATCAAAACTTGTTAAGCATCTCTCCAGCTAAAATAATTGCACGTCCATGATGTAATAGCTTGTAGCTAAAGAGACACAATAGTTACACTGGTTTATTTTATTCTAGTGTATAATTTTACTCATTTTTCCCACAGTACTTCTCAACTGGATTCACATAAGTTACACTGGTATAGGGCTATACATTCTTTGTACCACTTCTTATTTGCACCACTGCAAAGGTTAATTGTATGAAGAAAAGAACTGTGTGTCCAAGCTCTATGTCACATTGAAAGTTAATGGGATCTAAGGAGGCTGCTGAACATTTCACCTAATGCAACTTGCTGAAAACAGTGAGTCCGGTCTTCAGCAGGGGTAAAATCAGTGTAGCTCCATTGGCATCACTTAAACTATATTGAAGTAAGCTGGGTAAGGATCTGGCCCAGAGTTACATTTCCAAAAATTCATGAGGAATCAGTGTCCCCTTTTTAATAGAGCTCACCATTGCAGAATATTGTAAGAAAAAGAAATCCTGTTATTTCAGAATTTTTAAACCATGAATCTATTTGAGAACTGGACTGTTGAGATTACCCCACCTGAAAGATGTAAAGTAAAGATTTTCAAAGAAGAGCAAAATCATACAGTTATTGGGTTTTTTTCCCTGTAGTGTAGAAAGTCTGGGATGTGGTCAGCATTTTTAAAAAGAGTTTCTATAATTGAGCCCAGATTTGTTGGCATGCTCCAGGTGGTTTATATTGCTCTGGGGATATAAAATAGCCATAAACTCAGTGGAGCCAGCCAGTTAAGATGAGTTTATAGCTATTTTGTATTGGCAGTGTGGCATGTACCAGTGATTCTGTCCCCTGGAATTTATCATAAATTCTTGTAAAACATTATGGCAAAGATGCATTGTTACCTAGAGCTAGAAGGTAGCTGACCATCCCACAAGCATACAAAGGAAATGCCTTATGCCACTGCTCAGAGTTTATTTTAACCACTGTCCTTGTCTTCAGAGTACAAGGATTGTGCACTCTCTGCTACTGGTTCTTGCAGGAACTACCAACCTCAAAAAAGGTGGAAAAGAAATCAAATATATAGGCCATGTCTGTGGCAGGCCAACTCCATTGGCTGATGTAGAGGGAGGCACAAACTTCTTCTCAGTGGTACAGCAGTCAATATTCTCTCTAAGGAGCCTCTTCCAGTGATGCGTGTCCATGGTCCAGTATTTCCAGAACTCCAGCTGCCTCCAAAACCTTCTCAGAAGGGGCTAGTGCCTAATATTCATGATCAACCCATTAATTAATCTCTCTTGTGAATTACTTCTTTTGCCATATATTTGTCAGGGATTTGAAAAAGAAAATGTCAAGATCATACTTGATGATCAAAACTTATGAGAGACTTTTCTATGCAAAAAGGTTACATACTATATATGTGAATTATATCTGTTAAAACATAATCTCCTCAACAGCTTATATTATTTATAAGAACACACTCTGAAAGTTATTACAGTCAGGCTAAAATGGTAGATATGTCAGTTATAAAGCGGAACTCAAATTTCCGTGTCAAAAATACAATAAATAAGAAATTGCTTGGCTATTTAGATATATACCTAAATAAGATTTCAAATGATCTTAACACATTTTCTGAAGTTTTGACACAAAAATTGGACAATTTTGACAGGTTTCTGCTTTAAACCGAAGTCAAGCAAGACTAAATCATTACCCCATGCTATTAAGACATGTTAATTCCCACTAAATATATTATCCACATTAAAAAAGTTTGATGATACAAATCCATGAATGCCATTCTGACTGACACTACTAAGTTTACTTATGCTGTTTGAGAGGATGAGGGGGAAAAAGGCTGAATATTGAGGTATTGAGGACAAAGAGTCAGACTTAGAGTGGAAAACCTAATTTTATGGGTTTATTTTGTGTGCTTATTTTATCAGTTTATTTTGTTTGTTATGTTGTGTTTTTGCCCTCTGCATTTAAGAACAGTGGGATTCTAAATAACTCTACACATTAATTGAACAAAAATACAATGCTTCATATACAATATTCATATATAAAGTCTGTGTACACAGTTACTTTGCCAATGTTCTGATGGTACCTGACATGGAAGACAGAGAGACCCACTCGAGGGATACCAAACTATTTAAAGGGATATCATGCAATTCCTACAAAACATATATTCCTTCCTCTTTACTGTGGAAAGGCTTTCAAAACACAGCAAAATTATTAGTATCAAAGCTAAAATTGGCAATACACAACATGCTACAAATTAAATCTGAGAGCTCTTTTACAAGTCCTCTCTATATAATGCATTGTAGGAATCACATCAGCACCTGCATTTCTTCTTTCTGGTGGATTTATATCAACATTTTCTTGATTTATATCAACATTTTCTTGTAGTGTCAGAGTAAATGGGGCAGGATTCCTGGTATTGCCATAGACTGTGGCTCATTGTCTTAAAAAGGAATTATTGATATAAAATTTCTTGAACTTATACTCAGAAACCAATTTAAATGTCTTCTATATAGCATCTAACCAGTCAAATAGACCACGTTTGGCAATAATCACTCCAGGTCTCATTGAATTATCTCCTTAGTGTCTTACTACAGCCTTTTTTTCAAGGTGTGAAAAGTGTGAAGGCAGGTATGACTACCTGAGGCTAGTTAATCATAGTTTATTTTGACTGACCCCTGCCCCTGTCTCCCCAGCTCCATATCTTAAAGTTCCAGGAATTACTTTACTTAGGTTCCACAATAATGATGTATAGTATTGTCCGGTTTGCAGTAGCTTATATTCCTTCAAGCCAACAGAACATTTGCACTTTTGTACTATATATCTTTCCATGAATCTATTTGGGGAAGATGGTAAGAAGCTGATATGATATGTCTGATATTGTTTCTTTCAACAAACATCTAGAACTCTTTGGATGTGAATGGGAGTTCCATAGTTATGTACAATCTCTTCTGGCACTCCATCATTGGAAATGGGAAATACAGCACAGCCACTGTCTACACTGAACTCAGATGCTTCAGTCAGGATATTTTAAGTAATTTAGAATAAACATATACCGAAATAAAAAGCATGTGACTCATAAATGGTCCAGCAATTACTACACGGGTCCCCTGACATGCAGTTGTTTGGTACTTGCAAATAATGTATTTTGCCTTCTGTTGTAGTTATTGAAATACTTGAAACTGTATTGCTATTTCCTCTTTTTTATGTCTTAATCCCTGGCCAGTGCACAACATTTTTAGCCAGGACTTTCATTTTATTATTTTCAAAAGGTGGTCTTATAATTCTTACTATGGCTAAGAACATGACAACAGGGAATAACCACCCCAGTGCCATACATTAGGTAACGCTGAAATAGTATTTAAAGTGATGCTGTAGCTGTGATGGTTTAGGAATTATGTGAGAAGTAAAGATTTGTTAGGGCAGGGGAGGGCAAAATACAGCCCGTGAGCTAGATCCCGCCACCAGGCCATTATATCAGGCATGCGGGGCCCCTAAAAATATAGAAAATTTATATTTATCTGCTCCTGACCACCTGTCAAAGATGATATGAGGCAGGGGCAGTAGGACCCAGGAGGAGCTGGCAAGGCTCAGTAGCAATGCCGGCCTGGCCCAGTCCTGCCCCAGCCCCCTCCCGCCTCCCCCCCAACCAGAAGCCTCTGCCTGCCACAGCTTTCACTGCTTCCCTGCACACCCACCAGCTGCATTGATCGACCGCGGGAGCACAGGACCTGTGCCACTACCCCAGGGTGTGTGTCTGTGTGTGTTCATGTGTGTGCATGTGCATGTGCATCCCTGAAATGAGGGTGGGGGAGAGAGAGACAGAGAGAATAAGGAGGGAGGGAGGGAGAGACTGTGTGTGTATGCACATGTATGTGCACGTGTGTGTGTGTGTGATGAGGGAGAGAGGATCCACATCTCCAGTGGGGCCCCATAACTTGGAATTTGGTGGCAGATCCTGCTCCCATTTGTCCTGCCTCCAAATTACTAGCCCCTGTAGGGTCTCTGGGGTACAGCTGAAACAGTTCCCTACGCTTTATCTTTGACAACCCTGGGCTAAGTGATTTTCTTAGTAACCTTCCAGCGATATTTTTCCATGATTTTATAAGTGTTTGCACTGCTAAATTCCTTTATTCTTTCATTTTCCTTCTCCTGAAGAAGGATCAAATCTTTAGCTTTCTGAGGATTATTTTTAAGTGATCTTCTTTCAAACCATTAACAGCAGAAAACTAATATTTTTAAAAGTGATTTGTTATTTCAGATTAGTAAATGTTTGAGGGCACAATTTGAGATGCCTGAAGGGGCCCTGTTTTTAGAGAATGTTGGAAAAAAACATACCACAGTCATCAGGCACCACAGGATGAAGCATCTTTGAATGGGCCATTAAAAAGTTGGAAGGAAAAAGACACAAACACCTTGTCACTTTGGAGCTGCTTTAGCACTTTAGAAAACCTCATTAAGCATAAAGTCAAGCTCCACTTCCATTGAACAGAAAATAGTATTTTACAACATATTGAAGAAGTAGAATGTTGATAAGCCTGACTTTTTATTTGCAGTAAATAAAATATGAAGCCGTGATAATTAGGTTATTCTATTTATAAACCTTGCCTATAGAAAATAATCTATGGGATGCCACATGGGAACCAGAATCCACCCACAAGCATTGTAGGCCTGGTACTTTAATTTTTACTGCCTAAGACAATATCACTTGAGATCTCATTTCCAATTGCCTTGTCTCCTTTTTCATACAAATGTCTTCTCCCAAGTGATTTTAGCAGTCCTTTGGGATACAACCCTCTGGGCTACAAAATATTTCTCAAAAAAGCTTACAAACCACAAATAGACCAAATATAAAAATGATTTAACCTGACACATGCAAGCTTTCTTCTATCAAGGATCTGTTGTATTTCTGATCACTAACATAGTTCATAATCACTATAACATTACTAAATTAAAATATTGGAGTTGGTAAAATAGAAAAAAAAAGTAATTGTGTTATCTAAAGGGAGTCAGCTCCATTTTACACCAACTGATTTGTTTAAGTTAATTTGTCTCCTTAAATCCATCACACAATAAAAAATGATAAGGAAACTCTATAATCTTTATATTTTACTTCATCTTCTAAGTTTTGATCAGTGGTACACAAGGTTTTGACTCTGTTGGCTGGATGAGTGGTGCAGAATTGGTTCAGGGCCCAGACCCAATCCTAAAGTGCAGGACAGATCCTGTGTATGGGACCTCATTATCTGTCCTGTGGGGCTTGGAAATTTGGTGGTGGGGAACAGTGATAGTGTAGCAAAACCCCAGATTTTCTTTTTTAAAACACATATATATCTGCATTCCCTTCCCTTCCCCAATTATTTCTGGCTTTTCTTTCTATCCCTCTTTATTCCCTATAGACAAGCATAAGCAAGCTCAGACTTAGGATAAGATTTAACATTTTTATTTTGGTAACAAGTTTTTGTTTTTGGATATCCACTGTATTATATTGTATTATTATTAAGTTTGTATTGATTTTTACTGTTGCATATTGTATTATTATAATTTTTATATTGATTTTTATTGTTTCATATGGATATTGTATGGTTTAGACCTGTGTTTGTAAGTGAACCAAAGTCATGTCAAGTTTCCATTTTATATGTCAAGTCTCCATCTTGTGTCCTCTGCCCGGGCATCCCCTGTATTGCAACTGTATGATTCACGTACCCCTCCCACGTAAATTGGTTCCTGGATGAATGAGAGTGACTGGGAATTATTGAAATACAATGGTAACAGGCCTCTACTGAATGGCCTGTAATGACCAGGCCATCACCTCACATTGATTCATCCAGGAACCACGCACCTCACCCAGGAACAGAGACAAGACCAACATTTGAAAGACAAAAGACCCTGCAGAACCAGCAACTCTAACATTGTACCCCACCATTACAGACACCTGAAACTGCACATCCCTGTGTTGTGCCCCAGCTCAAGTCTGGGTTCGTGCCCGGTATGCAAAGGCCAATAAAGATACCAGGGGTGAAAGTACAAAGAAGGTTTATTGGTAGCAATAAAAGGTGCGAGCGAAATAATTTCACATAACAAGCACACCAGATCACTATATCTAAGCATCTTTTATACAGGAGTTTTTGAGCCTTCATATGCATGCTTGTTTGCTGATTGGTTATAAGTGAGTGACACAAGAAGTTCTTTACTGAGCATGTCTCTATACCTGTGTTTTAGCCATGTATCTCATTTACAAACATGTATGTTTCATTAGCATACTTTTTCCCCACCTAGGGGTGTGATTTTTAGTATTTTAATGAGCCCTTTTAACCCAGTTCCCTGTTTTTTTCTTTTTGTTTTCAAGCCCCCTTTATCTAAGACTGCCTCCTCCTTATCATTGCAGATGGGCATTCGTCACATAACATTCTCTTCTGCTTCATCTTCGGGTACCGCTTTCTAGGTCACTTCTTACCCCTGCATGGAGCACACATGCTCAGTACACCAGGGGCTGACCCTTGCCTGCGCATGCCTCCTGTCACTAGGGGCACACAAGGTCTGCCCCTATAAAAAGGGGCAGTGAAGACAAACCCAGTAGGAACGCCATTTCCATCCGGACCAGACCAGCTTCATGTCACCTATCCACCCCAGAGGCCCTGCCAGCGACCCGCTCTGGAAAACACCAAGCTGAAGGAGACCCCGACTGGTCATCAAGGATCAACTTCCAGCCTGGGATAGGTAGATATTACCTGCACATCTCCTCCTACAATTTGGACTCTCTCTCTCTCTCTCTCTCCATCTCTCTCTCTCTCTCTCTCTCTCTCTCTCCTCCTGGACTTCAGTGGACTTCAGCCCTTTAACCAAACCTCTCTAACCCCTGCTGCCATTGTGTGTGTGGGTGTGGGTGGGTGCAAGGGACATTCTTTCATTATCTCCCCTGTTCAATAAAATCACTGTCATTTGCAACTCTGAGTTGGGTCATGTTTTACTGAATCCCAGTCCCTTCCCTATCTTAAATTCCAGCCTCATTCCCTCTCTCTCTCACTCTCTCAGCTCCAGCCACGCCCCCCCCCCTAGTTTCCTGATCTCCTTTCAATTCCTACTGCCTTTTCAGCCACCTCTCAGCCTCTCCTTGCTTTTCATCTGTCCCCCTTGCTCCCCACGCTCCTACTGTCTTTTCCCTGTGACTTTCTGTTGGCTTTCTTTGCTTTCCCCCTGCCACCTTTCAGTCTCTCCTGCCACTTTTCCTGTGATTTTTCTGCTCTCCCCTTTCTCCCCATGCTCCTACTGCCTTTTCCCTGTGATTTTCTGCTGCCTTTTTCTGCTTTCCCGCTGCCCTGCCACCTTTCCATCTCTCCTGCAGCTTTTCCTGTGATTTTCTGCTGTCCATCTCTCTGTTTTCAGCTTCCCCCTCACCTTCCGTAGTCTTCCCCCCAACCCCCACAGCTTCCCAGCTCCTCGTGGCTGTCCTGCAGTTTTCTCCAGCTCCCAGCACCTGCTGCTCCCTGCAACTTCTCTAACCACCCTGGAGCCATCCTCTGGCTCACCACACCCAGAGCCCCTCTTTAACACTCACACCTTCCCTTAGTCCCATTTTCCCTCTCCCCACCTGCGTTTTCAGCTCCCCCATAGCTCTGGCTCCGGTCCCAGCCTCTGTCCCCACTTCGCTCCCCTGATCTGCAGGCTTTGGGCATTGTCTTTTAATCAATTAAGATCAATTAACCTAAAGTTACCCTTGAGCCTCAGTTCTTCAGTCCAGGCCCCTCTAGTCTACCAGTTCTAATCCTGGTCCAGGTAACTTTCACTCCCAGCTACTTCACTCCCTACACTTCTACTTTCTTGCCTTAACCTTTCCCAGGTATCCCAAGTACACCAAGCACATACATACATACATACATACACACACATCAAGACACCCAATTTAGGAACTCACCTGTGTGTATGTCTAGGTGTGTGGTATGTGTGTGAATTAGTGAATACACATATATAGATATCATTGTGTGTGTGTGGTATATGCATTAGTAATCCACATATGTGTATTGGATGTGCAGGTGTTGGTAACTGATTTGGTGTGTGTAGCGTATATGGGCTTAAACTGGTCATAGGTGTGCATGAACCTAGACTGCTTATTTTGAATGTGTCTGTATCTGAGTTGCTAGTGTGAGTGTGTATGCCTAGTGGGGGTGTATATACCTAATGAGTGTGTGCTTAATTGCTTTTTTATGTGTGCACATGCAATTGTACACCACGCCGTCCTCTCTAACAGCGCAATACTGAGAACCTGAGCATTGGCCTGACCCCTCAAGGCAACACTGCTTCCTGTCCTGATTCTATATAGGTCATCACATTGTTTGCTACATTTTGTGCCAGCTTTTTCCCCTCCACTGCTTTGTTTTAGTCTATTTAGCATGTAAGGTACTTTGGTCAGAGACTTTGGATGGGCAGCCTCTAAAACTACTGGGCTTCATCCTTAGTTGGTCCTTATTCTGTTGGGCTATAGGCATTCATGACCTTAGAAGGTCCATTGAGCTGTTGTGGTTGAAGCATACTAACTTATACAATTTATGACTTGCAGAGGAAGATTTGGTTAAATTAACTTTTGTCCATCTTGAACAACCAGAGATTCATTTAAGCTTGGTCTACTGGGGATAATGACTTAAGAGCAAGGCTTGGACTCACACCTCTGGAACTGTAGCTGGACACTTTAAACACACTGCCACTTTGTCCCTTCATACTGTAATAAATAGTATCAATGTAAATATTGATTTTACACCCACTTTGCTCTGTTTTAAATGACCAAGCAAGAACATCCACGTAAGTTTCCCTAAGCATCAAACTCCTGTTCATGTTAAGGTTCCATCTGCAGGTTTAAAAAGATGCTCACGTCTTCAGGTCTTAGCCTTTAAAGCATGATAGATTATTCCTAACTGACTTGCACCTGTTAGTGATTCTAAGGATTTTAGAACTTTAGAACCCATGGGCTTGTACATGTCCAACTCTTCTAAATAGTCCCTAAACTGTTATTTCGCTACTGAGGGCTGCTGACCTCCTCCCAAAACTGTGCTGCCTGGTACAATAGTCTTGAAGCTGACCTTGCCAGTGAAGACTGAGGTGAAAAAAAAGCATCGAGTACTTCAGCCTTTTCTTCATTATCTGTCACTAGGTTGCCTCCCCAACACTTTCCCTCACCTTTCTATTGTTGCTAACATCCTTGTAGAAACCCTTCATGTCCCTTGCTATTTGCAACTCCAGTTGCACTTTGACCTTCCTAACTTCATTACTGCATGCCCAAGCAATATTCTTATACTCTTCCCAAGTTGTTTGTCCAAGCTTCCACTTTTTGTAAGCTTCCTTTTTGTCTTTAAGCTCACCAAAGAGTTCTGTGCTAAGCCAGGCTGGTTACTTGCCACATTTGCTATTCTTCCTGCACACTGGGATGCTTTGTTTCTGTGTCATCAGTAAGGTAAAATACAACCAGCTCTCCTGGACTCCTTTCCCCTTTACACTGGACACCCAGGGGATGTAGGCCATCAATTCTCTGAGGGAGTCAGTCTGCTTTTCTGAAATCCAGGTTCCATAGTCTTCTGCTCTCCTTTTTTCCTTTTGTTAGGATCCTGAACTCAATCATCTCATGGTCAGTGCTTCTCAACTTGCCATCCCTCACCAATTCTTTCTTTTTTGAGAGCAGTAGGTCAAGAAGAGCATGACCCCTAGTTGGTTTCTCCAACACTTGCACCAGGAAGTTGTCTCCAATGTTCTCCAAAAACTTCCTGCATTGCCTGTGCACTGCTGTGTTTCCTTCCCAGCAGATATCAGGGTAATTTAAAGTCCCCCATGGGAACCAGGGCCTGTGATCTGGAAACTTCTGCTAGTTGTCTAAAGAAAGTCTCATCCTCCTGGTCTGGTGATCTATAGAAGACTCCCAGCACAACATCACCCTTGTTACTCTTCCCTCTAACCTTAACCCAGAGACTTTCAACAGACCTATCTCCAGTTTCATACTGGACCTCTGAGCAATCCTGTGGCTCTTGCATAAAGTGCAACTTGTCCTTCTCTTCTCCCCTGCCTGTGCTTCCTGAACATTTTGTGTATCCATGACAGTGCTCCAGTCATGCAAGCTATCCCACCAAGTTCCTGTTATTTCAATCACATCATAGTTCTGGGACTTCTGATTCTTACTGCTTGTATCCCAGGCTCCATGCATTAACCCCTCAACCCCTGACACAACCAGATCAGCCAGGCCATGCTCCCTTCCACTCACTTGCCTGGGCCAAATTCCCTTCCCCCACCTGGCTGGATTGGAGCCAGTCTACCTACTGACTCACTTCACATAGCCAGATGTGGTCCTGCTGTGCCTGCCTCAGCCACGGGATTGGGACCCCTGGCTCATGGACTGACCTGGCACTGCCCATCTGGTCCACTGGGCAAAAAGGTTTTGTAACCCTGGTATAGTGCAATTTGTAGCAAAAATACTGTCTCATTTTACATACAGTAGGCCACCAACAGCTATCAGAGACATTTGGGGTATTCCCAGTATTATATGTATTTGGATTAGCAATCGAGAAGAAAGACCCTACAACTCAATGACATTATCCAACAATCTTAGCTTCTAAAGAGCTACTGTCTAATACTGGCAATGACATTCAAACTACACACTCAATGATTTTTTTTAAAGGAAGTTTTAAAAAAAGTTTTTAAAAACGTTTTTCTCTATGCCCTTGCCTAGTGAAGTAGGCTATTTTTTTTTTTTCCATTCTGTAACCCAATGTTATTAAGACAGTCAAAGAAGTTCTAGGAATTTCTCCTGTCATAAGGAAATGGAAGGCATCCATTAATGAAACTGATATGGTTGACTCTCAGGCTCAGAATCCATACCCAAACTTCCTTTGTACCAGATTGAGGCCACAGGGCTTTCCACAGGCTGGATAAAACATGGGCAGCAGTTGTGGCATTAATCTACCTGGTTTGCTAAAGCCACTGTTTCAGCCCAACTTCAGAAACCAGGAAGTGAACATTCTCCTCTGCCTTTCTCCCTACCACCAATCTTAATTGGCAAGGGTGACTAACAACCCTGATTTTGGTGGTGGGCAGGGTGTGTGAAGGTGAGTGGAGTTAACTTGTTGGGTTCCAGAGCTATGTAGAAGAAGTGGCTTTGGCAGATGTGAGGATCAGCACTGATGCTGTAGGGACTCCAGCAACCATGGCAATGAGCCCTATGGGACAAATCTGGTCCACTTACTAGAAGCACCAAAGGCCACATGACCCACCTCCAGGAGCCATATCTGACCTCCCAGCAATGTTTGACACTCTTGGTCTAGTATAAGCCATTACCATCTGCTGAAAGGAATATTAGAGCTTCTCTAATGTGTGATTACATTCTTTTTTAGCAATTCACCACAAAAGAGGATACCAGTCTGTTATACATTGCACACTTAATTATTTGTCTTTCTGGCTTCTGTTGATTGTTTCCTGAAATACACATCAATTGCACAGGAAAAGGCATGATAAATGCTGTGTATCTTTGTTTGGAACCCATTGTTTCTATTTCATTTAATTACTTCCCCCTGTGGCTTTGTTTCAAAATGAGGGTAGTTTCTATTAATTTAATTACTTCCCTCTGTGGTTTGCATGATAGAAATGAATAGAAAAGGTGGCATCTACTAAACATTCCTAATTGAGGGATGCTTCTAATTGAAGACAGATAGTAGAGTCATCTTTTTCCCCCAAGCTTTTAAGTCTTACTCAGTTTTCAAAACAAGCATTATAGCTAATATTTGGTGCCAAAAGTTAGATTCCCAACTTCATAGTTAGTTATTTTTAAATAGACATGGTTTAAAGGGGTGTGGAACACTTAGAACTTCTGTGGAAATAAGTGAGAATTGTAGATGCTCAGTGCTTCTGAAAAACTGGACATTTTTATTTCTGTGTCTAATCAGGATTTGCAGGTCTAATAAGGCATCCAACTTTGAAAAAGTTCAACTGAATGTCCTTCTTGTATGTTTAATTAGTTTTCTACCATAGATATGTATCTTTATAGACATTAACAAAACATTATATTATTCCATCTCTTTAATGGAAAAGGAGCCTTTTGAAAAGTTTGATTTTACAGAAAATCAAACTGACCTAAAGTATATCAATGGAAAATTCTCATCCAGATGTCACCATTGTAAAGGTGGGATTCTATGCACTATCCAGCAAATTTGACCTTTCCTTTGAGCATGTAATCTTTTATTTTCCCTTACTTTCAGAAATAGAATCATTAGAACCTTGATTGCACTTTTTTAGTGGATTTGCTTAGTCACCTCATATTATGCCATAGAAACAGGTGATATGGAACAGCTCCCATTTTTTTTCCTGTTAGCTGTTTCTGCCAAAAGGAATTGGAGGCAATGAGGAACAGGGGAGGCAACAGATAAACCTGTCCATTGAAACAGAATACATGTTAGGTAAAGGATTTCAGAATAAATCATTTATCTTTAACAAATAAAAACAAAAAAGAATACCCCCATCCCAAAAAAAGCTCTCCCAAAATTAATGGGTTTCTAGTAAATAGTTCCCTGGAAGACCACCCAACAATTTAACACCTAGGGGTAATGTTCATTCTTCTTGAAAGACTTGTTTCCACACCCTCCCTTTCTCCCAGTCTGCCCCTCCCACTCCCCACCCAAACAGCTGTCCTAAAGACTTGTCTAAGCTTATTTCTTAAAATGTCTTTTTACAACCCTTTGTAGTAGTGGTA
Source organism: Alligator mississippiensis (assembly GCF_030867095.1). NCBI lineage: Eukaryota > Metazoa > Chordata > Crocodylia > Alligatoridae > Alligator > Alligator mississippiensis. The sequence goes on along the minus strand of NC_081826.1, from coordinate 168,642,332 downwards.
GCCAGGGTGGCAAATTTTAAGCAGCAGGATCTAATATAAACACAGTCTTGTATTTCCTTTAAGGAGTCTGAATCATTCTTCTGTTCCACTTCTAGGTCCATATCGCTTGTGTCAGGTCTGAACAGAGAGAGCACTCCCTACTTCCTAGAAATTTGGACACTTCTCTACCCTATCACAAATCAGTATTCAGCTTACATTCATCCTTACCTCCAAATAAGAAAAACCTGCTAAATTCTTTGGACAATATTGTCAGTCCTTGTACTTACTGCAACACATGGTGGTGTGGTAGATATTTTTGTACTATATAAAATGCAAATACTATTTGAAAAAGAACGAATGGGGCTGTATAAAATGCAGGGTCTTCATTTGGAAGGGACAGTAAATGAACATTTCTGATATAAAAGATTTTCCCCTTCCTTTAAATACTTCAAGTTCTGATGTGCATGACTCCAAATTCTTGAATTAATTGTCATTAATCTTAATTAGTTTAATTAATTCTAATTAATTAATCTTGAATTGAATTCTACCCAAATTGACAAGTTTTGAAATACTCCATCTTAAACCATCAGCCCAAGTTCACAAATGGCTGGTCAGGCTAAGGCTCTGGGTTTGAAGCTGCAGACCTGGCACTACTTTCCTTTCAGCACATATGAAAGGTCTCATTAAAAGGGAATAATACTCATTATACCATATAGCAAAGCACTTAGCGTATATTTAAATGCTTTCCTGAACTGTGGTCTTAATTGATATAGAACAACTTTTAATGCAGTTTTAATTTAAGATATTATTAAAAATATTGGTGCTTTCAGCCTAGATGGTCAGAGGTATTAGGTACCTAACTACAGGAGTTATATGCATATAAGCATTCTCTCTCTTCTTAGAATATATACATAAATATATAATATTGTATTTTTCAAGGTGAAACTATAATTTCCACCATGTTCCTATGTCCCCATCTCTCCTGTGTAACCTGATGGTATGTCATTTTCTATTTTTCTATGCATTGCAGCAGTTCATATTGCATCAAATCTGATATGACAACGTGAAGGGAATTTTGTAAGGCTATATCCTAAAATCAATTCAAGAGCTGATGGGGAAAAGTAAACATTTTTTTCCTGTTGGTATTGCTGTTTTAAGGATATGTTTCTATAGGCCTTCTTGTAGGTTTAAGCTGGGGTGAAAAGTTTACTGAGGTCTTCTGTTGGGAAGGATCATGGGCCCCATATCAGAAAACAGTCCCCTAACCTGCCAGTGGGACTGTTCAATATATAGTAAGAACAAAGTTATATAAATGTTACCTTTGTGATAGGTAACAATGACCTATGCTCAGAAGTAAAACATCAATCCTTAATCAAAGTTTTAACTTCCACAGCTATGTCATGTTCAGCTGTTTAAACTGATCAGTGATTGTCTTTGTTCCTTCTGGTAGAGGGACTCCACAAGTAAACTTCTGTAAAGGCTGAGCAGAGAGAAAGGAAAAAAAAACTGAAGTTAGCTTTACACTGGGATTCAGAAGTTTAATTTCTGACATGCTCAGAATTTTTCATTGTGATTTTGGGTAGATCTATTAGTGTCCCTACAGATCAGTTCCCCCAGTGATAATAATACTTCCATTCTCCACGCTTTATTTTAGCTACATTGGGCTTTTGCTTAGCTTTTTCCCTAATAACTGGATTCACAGTACAGTAAAAGCTCTGTTATCTGGCATCCCCTGGGAATGGGGGATGCTGGATAACAAAATATGCCAGTTAATAGAGCAGCCCAGGCCGCTGCTTCTGCCGCCACGTCTGGGGCATCCCTCTGCCCCTCCTGCAGCATCACTGCCCCTCCCACCACATTGCCGCCCCTCCTGTTGGCCCTGTGGGCCCCACAGGACAGGGAGGTGGGCCCCACACAGCCTGTTATGCCTCCAAGCCACGGGGGCTCAGCAGCTCAGGCTGCTTTGTTCCAGGCCCTGGGGACTCAGAGAAACTGGAAGTGCCACAGTGGGTACTTCCAGTTTCACTTTATCTTACAAGCCGGCATGCCAGTTAATTGAACATGCTGGCTTGTAAGATGCCAGTTAACAGAACTTTTACTGTAGTTAGATGTGCATTTAAAGCCCTTTAATTTCAAGAAGGCAATTGTATGCAATTTTATCACCAAAAGTGTGTGTGTGGGGGGGGGAGGGAGTACTGTTTCCTATACAAGAATAAAATGCAGAGTAGGGATCTAAGCTGTGTATGTTTTTGTTGGAGCTGAAGAGTTATGTTGTGGATGTGTGTCAAGTAGCTAGTTCAGTAGTGTTAAGTATCTAGTTAGGTAGTACCTTCCCAAGAGTCTTTGCTTTTCCAGCTGCTCTCAGTTTCAGCGTAGAAGTGGTTATCTCCTTTTGTTTCTCTGATCGGCCTATTGTTTTCTCTTTCGATAGAGAAGTGTGTGTGTGTGTATATATATATTCTGTTTATAGCCCCATAGGACCTCAGTCTGTCGACTGATGTCAGGGACGGCTCCCAACTGGAGGTCCATGCACCCATGTCCTCACCTGCCAAGACTTGGTGTTTGTAGGAATAGATTCAGTACCTGGGCATGTAGTTCCAGTTGGTTGTTATCCACTGTCCTCTGTTCCTGAGGCCTATGTTCCTCTATGTCTTCTCTGGGGAGCTCCCTCTGCAGGAGCCTCCTGCTGGCTCTCCAGGTTGCTCTCAAGTTCTCCCGCAATGTTGCTCAACCAGGCTCCTCTCCTTCCGGTCCTGCGCTCTTCCCCCCTGCCTGCTCTGGGATCTTCTTTATAGAGAGGTTTGAATTCCCAGCCCCTCCCCTCCAGAAACACCTGGTTAAGGAGTTATTCTGCCAAGCTCTTTAGGGCTTTGGGGCAGGGACAGCTGCTTCTATGTTTGGCCAGTGCTCCTCTGCCCCCTGTGTGTCTCTCTCTCACACACATATCCCACCCCTCAAGACACCACTAGGCACTTCTATATCACTTTTTACTGAGTTTTCCTTCAGGTTGCCGACTTCTTCTCTCTCCTCTTCTTCATTTGTCTTACTCAGGCCGTCGATGTCACACCGAGATAGGAAGTCAGCCACCGTATTCATTCTTCCTGGGCTGTACGCAACAGAGAATCAGAAAGGTTGTAAAGCTACCACCCACCGCATAATGTGAGCGTTGTTCATTTTCACGGTGTTCAGCCATCTCAAGGGGGCATGAATTACCCAGAAAGTAATAACGGAAATAGCCCACGCCCCAACAGATAGCAAGACATTCCCGTTCCATTGTGGAGTACCTTTTCTCATGCACATTCAATTTTCGGCTGGCATATGCTACTGTTCGCTCCACACCTCCCACTTCCTGGGACAAAATGGCTCCCAGTGCAGATGCTGAGGCATTGGTCTGCAAAGTGAAGGGCAGCACAAAATTGGGAGCATGGAGTAGCACGTCTTGACAAATGCCTGTTTGAGATCGTCAAAGGCCTTCCGTCAAACAGCGTCCCATTCAATTTGATGCGACTTCCTGCCTTAAATAGCCTTGACTAATGGTGCCGCTACCTCTGCAAACTTGGTTATAAACCACCTGCAATAACTTGCGAGACCTAAGAATGCCCTCATTTGTTTCTTGTTCTGAGGTGCCTTGTACTCTCTAATAACTTGTACTTTATCGGCCAGGGGTCTCACACATCCTTGCCCCACCAAGAATCCTAAATATTTAGTTTCCGTCTTCCCCAGAGCACACTTCTTTGGGTTGGCTGTCAGTCCTACTTGTCTTAGCTCCAGTAAGATGGCTCTTAAAGCCCTTAGGTGTTGTTCCCAGGATTCCCTATAGATTACAATGTGGTCAATATATGCCAATGCATAGCTTTGGTGTGGGGTGAGCACCCAATCAATTAACCTTTGAAAGGTGGCCACTGCCCCATTAAGTACAAAGGGCATTCTTTTAAATTCAAAAAGCCCCCATGGTGTTCCAAAAGCTGTCTTTGGTTGGTCTTCAGTCCTTAGGGGCACCTGCCAGTAGCCTTTTGATAAATCTAGAGTGGATATAAATTTCACCTGGCCTATACGTTCCACTAATTCACTTACGTGAGGCATGGGGAACGCATCAAATTGGGTTATGGCATTTAATTTGTGAAAATCTATGCATAATCACAATGTTCCATCGTGCTTTGGCACTGCCACCAACGGCCTATGCCATGGGCTATGTGATGGAGCGATAATCCCTTGGGCTAACATGTTGTCTACCTCTTTTTTGATAGGTTGATATCTATGGTAAGGAATCCTCCACCATTTTTCCCGTACTATGTGCCCTTCTGTGGTAATAATTTTATGTTCAACCCCTATGTCTTTCCCAGGACACTCCACGAAAACATCCAAGAAGTCTTTAATTAACCTCTGTAACTGTCTTTGCTGCCCTTCCTGTAGTTGACTTCCCATGGGAACCTTGGTTGTGTCCCCTGGTTTGCTAGAATTCTCCGCAACCTGACACCCAAATTTCTCCGACTCTGGATCAGGGGAGATTAGTAGGCCCTCAGGTTCATGCCACTCCTTGAGTAAATTTATGTGGTAAACCTGTTTTTCTCTCTTAGCCCCTGGATGGGCGATCTCATAATCTACAGGCCCCATCCTTCTTAGCACCTTAAAAGGCCCTTGCCAACAGGTTAAAAACTTGCTTGTTGAGCTAGATAGCAATACTAACACCTTTTGATCCACTTTCAGCTCTCTCTTTTTAGCCGGCACATTGTACCTCTCCTTTTGTTCTGTGCCTGTCCCAAATTCTCACATGCCAGATCCCTCACCAACTGGAGACGTTCCTTTAACTCTCTCACATGCTCAGATGCCACTCGTCCTATCTCTGGGTCTGCCTCCCAACCCTCTCTAACAATATCTAATAATGTATGGACACTGCCCCCGGAGTTTAACTCGAACGGTGAATATCCTAACAATGCTTTTGGGGCATTGCTTATTGCAAATAGCAAGAGTGGTACCAATAGGCTCCATTTCCTAGGCTCTACTTGGGCACACCTACGCAACATCTCCTTTAATGTACCATTAAAATGTTCAACCAGGCCATTCGATTGTGGGTGATAAACCGCTGTTTTTAAATGACAGATCTGTAGAACTTTACACATTGAACTTAATACTAGGGACATGAAATTAGATCCTTGGTCCTTAATGATCTCCTTCGGAATACTGACCCTCGCCACCCATTTCATAAGTTCTTCTGCTACTCTCGGTCCTGTCACGGCTCGCAATGGGATAGCCTCCGGGAATCTAGTTGCGTAATCTATCAGCACTAAAATAAACTGGTGTCCCGCTGCACTCCATGGTAAGGGGCCTACTACGTCTAAGGCAACCCTGGCAAATGGCTCTCTGACTAAAGGCATCGGCTGCAATGGTACCTTGGGTGGTTTATAATTGCTCACCTTTTGGCATACCTCACAGACTCGACAGAACCCTTCGATCTCCTCATACATATGGGGCCAAGAACACCATCTAGCTAGGCGAGCTTCGGTCTTAGTTTTCCCTAGGTGTCCCCCCAATGGGTTCCTATAAACCAAATGCAAGAGCTGCATTCTACAGGATCTGGGTATAATTAACTGTGACACCTCTTCTTCTTCCATTTTACCCCTCTTAATCCTATATATTAACCCATTACGCATCTCACACCACGGTACTTGCTCATTTGTTTCAGAGTGAATTACCTGTTGGTCTTGTCTCATTTGTTCAGTCTCTCACAAGGCCCGAAGCTCCTCATCATTCTCCTGGGCCTCTCTGAATTGACTGCTATTAGCTAGGCCCTCTACGTCCCGTTCCTCTTCTGGCTCCATGTTTGCCCCTGCTAGCCCTTTAATGTCACTGGAGTTACGAAGCGACGCTATTACTTCGAAAATTTCTGGCCTGTCCCGACCTAATACCATGGGGTATAGAATTTCCTCTTCTAACCCCACAGGGATTTTTAGGCTGACCCCGTGCACTTGTACTTGTAACAACCGATGTTCATAATAGGCCTTTTGCTTATGGATGCAGACCATCTTCACACTGGCACACCTAGGTGCTTGTCTCCACGGTATCAATGACGGTCGTACAATGGATTAAGCACATCCTGTATTGACCACCGCTTGTACCGGCCAGCCTTCCACCCACACGGTAAACTTGGGTAAGGGTTGTATTTTCTCTGCCAAGCTGCCCCCTATGCTGCAATCCATCATTTCCATGTCGTGAACTTCTCTTGTCCCAGCCCAACCGTCTATGGTCTCTGCCTTCACTTCTCTTGGTCTTGGGGTTACTCATGGGCTTCGGGAACACTCTCGAGCTATATGGCCGTATCTACAGCAGCTAAAACAGACCGGCCCTGTGGCATTTCGTTTCTTGTTCTCCTTGCTCTCTCTTTTGCCTTTTCGGTCTGCCTCCCACATGTAACTCGCTCCTGCTCCTCTTGTACCTCGATCTCACTGAATCTCCCCTTGAGCTGTATCAAAGTCTTCCACCAGTCACAGGTCTTCAAGGGAAGACTTAGGGCAATGACACCTTACCCATCTCTGGGTGCTATCCTCCAAATCTGTTATAAACTGTTCTAACAATATTTGGTCACATATTTCCTCTTTAGTGGTGGTTTTGGGTTTAAGGCACTTATCTAAAAGGTCTGTCAAACTTTGTCACAGAAGTCGAGGTATCTTTTCTTCCTTCCTCTTTCTGCCTCTGAATGCTTGTCAGTGCCTTTCTGGGGTTATATTAAGTCTCTGTAATATTTCTCTTTTCACTTTGTAGTAATCTTGGGCATCTAACCAGGTCATGGCCGTATAGGCTGCCTGGGCCTGCCAATCAAGAGGACTCCCAATTGTCCAGCCCATCTAGCCTTCTCCAACCCGGATGCTACGGCTGCCCTCTCAAATATTTCTATGAATGCCTCTGGATCATCCTCTTTTGTCATTTTAGGCATCTTGATGTCCAATGGACTCCATTGGGCCCAAGCCTGTTGCTGTATCAGGTGCTCCTCTATACCCATCTGCCTTGTGGCCTGTTGCTGCTGCTGCAATACCTGTGCTATAAGATTCAGGGTCTGCTGAAGGGATTCCAGCCCTGACAACATTGGTTGGTGCTCCATCCTGCACCCTTTTGGGGGCCATCACCGAATTCCCGGCCAATGCACCACTGTCAAGTAACTAGTTCAGTAGTGTCAAGTATCTAGTTAGGTAGTACCCTCCCAAGAGTCTTTGCTTTTCCAGATGCTCTCGGTTTCAGTGTAGAAGTGGTTATCTCCTTTTGTTTCCCTGATTGGCCTATTGTTTTCTCTTTCGATAGAGAAGTGTGTATATATATATATATATATACACTGTTATATATATATTCTGTTTATAGCCCCATAGGACCTCAGTCTGTCGACTGATGTCAGGGACGGGTCCCAACTGGAGGTCCACGCACCCATGTCCTCTCCTGCCATGACTTGGTGCTTGTAGGAGTAGATTCAGTACCTGGGCATGTAGTTCCAGTTGGTTGTCATCCACTGTCCTCTGTTCCTGAGGCCTATGTTCCTGAGGGCTCCACCATCCCCTATACCCTCACCCATTCCACCAAGAATCAAAATCATCCTTTCATCAATGTTCGGCCTTTGGGTTCTCTCCTGTGCCTCTGTCAAAAAAAAAAGAAACCAAATGCTCCCGTCCTGGATTATTGTTCCCCCGTCTTTTTTTGTTGTTGTTGGGGTTTTTTGGGGGGGGGGAGGGGAGGAAAAAAAAGGATATATCCGGTGAGGTCGCTTTATCCTTCACCTGTTCCTGTCTTTATGGCAGCTCCTCATGAGCCTCTTATTCAGATCATTACAATCCCCTTATCCCACTGGGTCTGCCATTGATATTTTGTTTTGCACCTCTTTTAGGGTATTTATGGTACCTTTGTTCCAAAGTGCCCCTCTATTAGAGTTTTTATGGAACCTTCGCCAGCCCGGCTCTGCTGGCAAGATCGCGAGCAGTTCCTGGTACTGCCAATCCACCACACCTTCCTCTGAGTCTTCTCTGGGGAGCTCCCTCTCTTCAGGAGCCTCCTGCTGGATCTCCAGGTTGCTCTCAAGTTCTCCCTCAACATTGGTCAACCCGGCTCCTCCCTTTCTGGTCCTGTGCTCTTCCCCCCTGCCTGCTCCGGGATCTTCTTTATAGGGAGGTTTGAATTCCCAGCCCCTCCCCTCCAGAAACACCTGGTTAAGGAGTATTCTGCCGAGCTCTTTGGGGCTTTGGGGCAGGGGCAGCTACTTCTACTTTTGGCCAGTGCTCCTCCGCCCCCTGTGTTTTTCTCTCTTTCTCACAATATGATGGTCCAGAAATTATGTGACAGGCAAGGATTTCTTAGGGTGATATATTTTACTGGACCAGCTATGTAGTTGGTATCAGGTTACATAAGCTTTTGAATGTAAGACATTCTTCCTCAGGTCTCTAATTATAGCCTGTGCCAAGATTCCTATAATCAGAGACCTGAGGAATAGTGTCTTACGTTTGAAAGTTTGTCTAACTTTATCCCAACTAAACAGCTGGTGCAATAAACTATATCACCCTAAGGAATCCTTGCCTCTTGGATATGTTTTTCCCAAGGATTCTAACCCATTACTAGCATAGAGGGTAAGCATGTGATCTGATCTCCATCTTGTTTTGACTTAAATTGACCAAAGTGTTGCTTTTAACTACACAGAGTGTAAAAGGGCCCTTCATTTCAAGGATTTGAAGTTTCAGCAGGGAGATTCCTAGACATTCAATTACAGAACAGCCTCCACTGAATCATGCACTACAATGAGATTGACTGCCTTCAGGCTAATTTTAGCATGTAGGGTAAGCAAGAATAATTGTTTGGGATTCTGCTTATTTCAAAATTTGACCAGTTTTTGCCTCAGTGAAATTGAAGTAGATGATCAGAGCACAGCTAGATCCTGCACAAACACAGGAAAGTCAGGGCATAAAAATCCATTTTTGTCTCCTCTGTACTTTCACAATGACTGCCACACTATTATCTATTCTACCTTTCTAAGCTCTTACATATGGGTCTGGCTCAGAAGCATTGCTAAACTTTTTAAGAAGAGCTGGACCAGAAAACAACTGTGCTAGCCAGAAGCATTAGGTAACCATTCCTGGGACCATATGCCCATAGACCAAAAAAGATTTAGCAGCAGGTATGTTTCCCTATGCATAGGTGCATAGTGGGTATATCTACATTTTGTATGTGCTAAAGCACAGCCCCAGTGGTGCATGGGTAATTTCTAACTATACTGTGCAGTAGCAATGGCATCACAGTTTGTGCCTGCTGAAGCTATGTTGCTGTAGTGATGAGCTACATTGCTGTAGCTCATTGCTACAACAACATAGCATCTAACATATACACACCCAGTGTCTTATAGCACTCTCAATGTGGTGCACTTCCACACTGCAGTAAATAGCCACAGCCAAAAGCAATTACATAGCTTTTAATGCCCCTACCAGATGCCTTATTTCCTATGTGCACTGTCTGCAAAGGAAAGACCACTTTTTCCAATGAAGCTTAGAGCCATTTTTGTCACCACTGAAATCTTTGACAAATGAAGATGGCAATTAATCTAAAACTAGAAACTAACTGCAGCATAATGCAGTAATTGAGCAATTAGCAATAGCGACAGAATTGATGAGCTGCTTAGGAACAATTTATGTTCACCTCCTCTCTTGTGTAGCTAACCCAAATGCAAAGTGAAAAGGGAATAAGAGAAAAAAAATCTGAATTGTGTCTTTAAGCTCTCTTTAAAATAAATTTCAACTTAAGCTGAAATTTAACCATGCAACACTTTTGGCATTAACACGTTTCAGCAAATTTGTACATGTCTCCTCACTCAATAAAATTGTTAATAAGAATAAGACATGGGATTGATGTACTACTGTACTTTGGTACATGGAAACTGGTACTTTAGTACAAATGATAGGGAAAAGGAGGGACAAGGGAAAAACTAAAAATGAACTTTAATTTCCAATTACACCTTACATAAAATAAGCCAAACACCATCTAATTAATCTTTCTTAGACTGGTGGTGAAAGACTAATACAAGTTTTCTGGCCAGGAAGAGATCTTTCCTTCAGTACACCCAGCTTCCACACCAGCACCTCTCCCATTTGGGCTTCTCTGGTTGATACAAGGTTGCAAGTTGCCTTCTGGCCCTAAGCACATTATAATTATAGTGGAAACTGTACTTATAAAATGCAATGTTTCTGCATTGAAAATCCTGACATCCTTGGGAACAATTAGATATACTTACTGGTCCTAGACCAGTTAAAATAAATCTTGGTTTACATCTGAGCAAGGCTCATGGGAAAGCGGAACCCATAATACACACTAGACATGGGTCACATTTTCTATCATTTTTCCCTGTCTCCTATTCACCTTACTTTTATGTTGTTAAGATGTACTGGATTGGTTTGGCTTCCTGACTGTACTTTTTAACTTCCTAACTAGAGCTGGTCCAAAAAACAGTTTCTCCCCATGAAAATAATTGATTTGGGGTGGAAAAATCAGTAGATTAAATATTTCAGCTAAAAGCTAAAAAGTTTTGATTTGGAAATGCTGTCAAAATATTTCATAGGCATTATAGTTAGGGGAATTCATGTTTCTATTCTTCTTCATTGGCTGGATTTCATGGCTACGACATCTCTTCCATGATATGTTATGATCTTGCCTATTGGAAAAGGAAGGACAAGCTTCATTTGAGTGTCCGTCAATGATGTATTATAGAAGATATAATTTCACCAGGAATCCCTGTCCAGGCACAACAATAGGTTGATAAAACATAACTCTAATGATGCATCAGAGGTGCTATTCCAAATCAGAATATTTAGGGATTTGGACATTAGGATTTTTCAGGTAGAAAGTAAACATTTTTAATCAATAACAGCTTAATCACATTTTCTTCATTGACGAAAGCTTTTAACACAATTTTTTTCATCTTCTGTAGATATTTTCTACATCTTCCCTACATAACATGTCTTATGCTTGGATCCTGAAGCACCTTGATAAATTCCCTTCAGGGTTTTGAAATGGAATGTACATACAGAATCATCCTAACTTTGTTCATGAAAGATCCTAAATAGTTTGAATCCTTGCTGATTTCTAGAACTATAAGAGGCATACATTTGAAATTTCATGGAACTGTTCCAGTAGGTTAATGCTAGGATATTATAAACAAATATAGTTCCAGTGGAGCTAGACCAATTGGTCCTAGCTAAGTATTTTGCTATGAGAAAACTGTGGTTCTTTGCACAGAAATAAATGTTTTAATCCCAGCATGCTGGTCATAGAACAATGTAGGTAATCCTCTCCTACATGTAGCCCAGGTGTACTTGGGTATATACTCCCCTTCTCCAATTGAAGGTAATCATTAGATGCCAAGTGTGCTGTGGGGGAACTGCAGACCACTGTAGTAGCACCAGCAGCATCTCAGGCAGCCAAACTGTCACAGAGCCTTTCTTTCCTCTCCTGCAGGAGCTTCTTCTCCAGCAGCTACAAGAGAACTCTCCCTGCCAGCCCCAGCCCTGAGGCTTAGATGTGCCCATGGCCTTGCATCCTTCTGGTCAGCTGACTGGGGACAGCTACTAGGGGTGCTGGTCTAAGGACATGGCAGACAAGGTTCTTTGGGTGCATCTGGTATCTTTTAGTAGACCAAGAGAATAGTTAGAAAAATATATCTTAGCAACTTTTTGGGTTGAGAAACCCTTTCTCAGGCTAAGGAAGCACCTGTAGTTAGAAAGTGTGTGTGTGTGTGTGTGTGTGTGTGTGTGCACGCGCGCGTGCGTGCGTGCGCTGTTCCTGGATGGAAGGAATAGTAAAGACAGAGGCTGGAATGAAATGCAGGAAAGAAAGCCAGTCAGTGAAAATGGAAATGGAGGTGTCAGGGGGTGAGGGACAGGCTGGGATGGTGGGGAAGTAGGATGTAGCAGCACAGGTAAAAGTGGAGAGGTACCTGGGGAGTCAGATGTCCAGCAGGTTGTAGTGTGTTATAATTTCAGTGTCTATATTGAGTCCATGAGATGCTGCAAGAAGCAGGTGCAGGAATGGGAAAGTGTTGCCTGCACTGCAAAAAACCCCACAGAGAAAAAAAAGCAAGGCAGGACATGGTCCCAGACTGTGCCCTGGAGCAACCAGAGGCTGGGTCCTCCACAGAGATGCTCTGGCTGCCAGAGTGTTTCTATGGTTAGCACTTGCCCTGGTGCTGAAGAATGCTGCCTGCCCATGCAGGGCAGGCAGCGTGCCAGCAGGAAGATGGACCCACGCTCCAGTGAAGTAAGTAAGAGATGGGGCGGGGCTGGAGGAGGGGACCATGAGGGGGACTCCTGCCTGCCCCATGAGCCTCTCCACCCCAGCATCCCAGGAAATAAAAACAACAACAACAAAAGCCCCAGCATTCACCAGCAGTTCAAGCTGCTGTCCGGGTCACTGGGCCCCTCTCCCTCACCACACAGTGTGGGCTGGGGCGGGGTGACAGCCCCAGCAGGCCCAGCCCTGGATAGGCATCTGGCTGGGGTCATCTGAGCCAAGCACTCTTTCCTGCCTAGGCAGGGGGTCGGACTCAATGATCACAGCTGGAGTACTGCATCCAGTTTTGGGCTCCACAATTCAAAAAGGATGTAGAGAAGCTTGAAAGAGTCCAGAGAAGAGCCATGCACATGATCAGATGTCAGGGAAGCAGACCCAACAATGACAGGCTGAGAGCCCTGGGGCTCTTTAGCCTGGAAAAACGCAGGCTCTGGGGTGATCTGATGGCCACCTATAAGTTTATCAGGTGTGACCACCAGTATCTGGGGGAAAGTTTGTTCACCAGAGCACCCCTAGGGATGACGACTAGGTCGAACGGTCATAAACTACTACAAGACCGTTTCAGGCTGGACATAAGGAAGAAGTTCTTTACTGTCCGAGCCCCCAAGGTCTGGAACAGCCTGCCACTGGAGGTGGTTCAAGTGCCTACATTGAACACCTTCAAGAGCAAACTGGATGCTTATCTTGCTGGGATCCTGTGACCCCAGCTGACTTCCTGCCCTTTGAGCAGGGGGCTGGACTCAATGATCTTCCAAGGTCCCTTCCAGCCCTTATGTCTATGAAATCTATTAAATCTGTTGAGGTCCCTTCTGAGCTCCTAGCATCTATGAGCCCAGGCCCTGCTACCTAGTGCTTCCCCATGCTGCATGGGGGGGGGGGGGGCTTTGCCAGAAGGCCCCAGCCCCCCTCCCCAGCCCCTGCTCCTGGGGTTAGTAGAAACTTTTTTTTTCTTTCAGTGCTGGAGATTGCAGTGGGGGCGGGGGCAGCCATCAGGGGGCTGGTGGTGCAAGTGGGGGATGGGGATGGGTGGGGCAGCCTTTGGGTGATCTGGGGGAACAAGGGGTTGAACTGGGTAAGGCAGCCATGGGGGGTGCTGCAGGAGCCAGCAGGGAATGGGGGCCAGATGGGGCAGCAATCCAGGGAGCTAGGGGAGCAAGCAGGGACCATTTGGCCCCTGTGGGGCATATTCATGAAACATGTACTTAGAATTCACTTTATTATTATGGTAAAGACACTGGTAGTCTTCCAAATTGTTTTAACACTGTAGATATATCAATAGAACATTGCCCAACTGATTGCTTTCTCTCTCGTGCTTTCTCTCTTGAGCTCTTTTGTTTTAATTGTGGAGGAACATGAATTTTGGGGTATTTTACAGAGTGACTTTGGGATTTCTTTATCAGGGATTTTTCAGTTTTCCAATAGGGAACACCAGCATTTCCACTAGGGAGGCCAGTGGCAGGACTTTACCTGCTCAGAGCTGGCACCTTGGACCCAGCTGGCTGTGTCTTACCTCCTGGACAATTGTGGGCAGGAGCACATACTTTGACAGTTCAAAGCAGGCCACCACACTGGGAACATCTTCCAGGCAATAGCTGCCCAGATGGCCAGGCAGGGGGCACACATGGCAGTAGTGCTGCACAAAAGCCAAGTCTGCAACCACAGCCCACTGGCAGCTGGCCCAGAGGGGCAGATGCCTCTACTGGCTGTGCAGTCCCCATCCAGGTCTGATAGGTGCACAGCACATCACAGCCAGGCAGCAGCCCCCACTACTAGAAGGCCTCAGTGGGTAAAGGGTGCAGGGAACTCTCCAGGCTGCTTCAGTACTACACCTGACACAAGGGGTAGTGTTCCCGGCTACAAGTTTGCTGGGCCCCAGAAGCTCCTGAGAATGAGTAGCCCTCGACAGGGCAGCTTTTTATACTGCTGTGGACAGCACAGGTGTTGGCCCTTGGCTCTAGCTCCCCTGGCTGCAGATCTGGGAGGAGCCAGGCAGGGTTATTTTGCCCCAAGTGGCACAATTTGCCCCACAGACAAAAAGCTCTGGTTCAAATTTGCACCACTTTTTTTGACCTGCTGCAAATGCACATGCCTCCGTGTGTGGACGTGCCCAATGGTAGCATCCATCACAATTGGCTTGCAGTTCAGGAGTGCCTCGAAGTGCTGTTTCCATCTACCTTAGATAGATTTATTATCTTTGAGAAGTGTTTAGCCATCCTTAACCATCACAGGAAGGTAGGACCATGGGAAGTTGGGCTCTAAAGGGCTTTTGTTGTCTGCGAAAAAAAAAGGCTATGGAAGTCATGATTGCCAGCATAGAGCTAAATTTCCTTGGCTTTATCTTGCCACCACTGTTTGTTTTGTTTTTTTTATTATTATTATTATTATTTCCTGAATCCTCCTTTGAACTTTGAGGAGATGATGCATCTCCTTCTGCAGAGACGAGGTGTCATTTTGCCAAGCAGAATGAGCCCTTTTCGCTATTCCTTCCTTCCCAATGGTACTACTCAAGTTCCAGGTCACAACTGACTCTAGCGTTGAAGTCACTAAGAGGAATGATCTTGTTCTCCTTTTGATTATTAGTCAGAATGTGATCAAGGTTGGAGTATAACTGTTCTTTGGCATCATTACCAGCACCAAGCACTGGGGCACATGAACTGATGATGGTGAAGTACTGGCTGTTGCTGAGCTTCAGACAGCATCATAAGATGTTCATTAATGCCCATAGGAAGCTCCTTAAGTTGAATAATGAGCTGATTCTTGCTGGCTAAGTCAACACCATACATGCATATGTCCTAGGCCTGTTTCCTCTTCCAGAAAGTGTAGCCTCCACCCTCTTCCCCTGTTGACACTTTGCAGATGATACCAAGCTGAGGGGAATAGCAAATATGCTGGAGAGTAGAACTAGGATTCAGAGTGAGCTAGACAAATTGGAGGATTGGGCCAAAAGGAGTCTCCTGAGGTTCAACAAGGACAAATGCAAAGTCCTGCACTTAGGATGGAACAATCCCATGCACCAGTACAGGCTGGGGGCTGACTGGCTGGGCAGAAGCTCTGCAGAAAAGGACCTGTGGGTTACAGTGGACAATCAGCTAAATGTGAGCCAGCAGTATCGCTCTTGTCTTATGCAGTTTTCAATTGCAGAGAGAGTGATCGTACTGGATGCAGTTATCCATCCAGGAGCAGATAAGATAGCCTAGGATTCACTGGTCCTGCCTCCATCAACACTGGTCCATTGCTGCAGGGCTTTGGGAGGTTGGTACAAAAGAGCATGTTGTTTCCTATGGTAGAAGCCTAAACATGGCTTGGTTTAATGTGAAGAAGCTGGTGTGTGGAAACAGACACCACATAATATTGACAAGGTGGAGATCTAGCAAAAGAGAACTCTTGATGATATAAAACCTCCATCTTACTGTAGCCTTTTTCCATCTTTCCAGCCCTTGAGATCCTGATGTCATCTTCTGGCTGATCTGGTGTTGAGGTCTTGGGGTTGGACCATGGTTTGGAAGCTCTCCTTGGGCCCATTCACCAGGGGTAACCCTGACAGAAGTGAGAGACTCTAGGCAACATAGCTTTGAGGATCACTGAGAGACACAAGCCTGTCCACCACTACAAGCTCTTGGCCAAAAAGAGGATGGAGCAGCATCATTTCCATCACATTGCAATGACATACAAACTCCCTGCCCCGCCATTTCATAGATTCATAGATTCATAGATGTTAGGGTCGGAAGGGACCTCAATAGATCATCAAGTCCGACCCCCTGCATAAGCAGGAAAGAGTGCTGGGTCTAGACGACCCCAGCTAGATACTCGTCTAACCTCCTCTTGAAGACCCCCAGGGTAGGGGAGAGCACCACCTCCCTTGGGAGCCTGTTCCAGACCTTGGCCACTCGAACTGTGAAGAAGTTCTTCCTAATGTCCAGTCTAAATCTACTCTCTGCTAGCTTGTGGCCATTGTTTCTTGTAACCCCCGGGGGTGCCTTGGTGAATAAATCCTCACCAATTCCCTTCTGTGCCCCCATGATGAACTTATAGGCAGCCACAAGGTCGCCTCTCAACCTTCTCTTGCGGAGGCTGAAAAGGTCCAGTTTCTCTAGTCTCTCCTCGTAGGGCTTGGTCTGCAGGCCCTTGACCATACGAGTTGCCCTTCTCTGGACCCTCTCCAGGTTATCTGCATCCTTCTTGAAGTGTGGCGCCCAGAATTGCACGCAGTACTCCAACTGCGGTCTGACCAACGCCCTATAGAGGGGAAGTATCACCTCCCTGGACCTATTCGTCATGCATCTGCTGATGCACGATAAAGTGACATTGGCTTTTCTGATGGCTTCATCACACTGCCGGCTCATGTTCATCTTGGAGTCCACTAGGACTCCAAGATCCCTTTCCACCTCTGTGCCACCCAGCAGGTCATTCCCTAGGCTGTAGGTGTGCTGGACATTATTCCTCCCTAGGTGCAGCACTTTGCATTTCTCCTTGTTGAACTGCATCCTGTTGTTTTCTGCCCACTTGTGCAACCTATCCAGGTCTGCTTGCAGCTGTTCCCTGCCCTCCGGCGTGTCCACTTCTCCCCATAGCTTTGTGTCATCTGTAAACTTGGACAGAGTACATTTCACTCCCTCGTCAAAGTTGCTGATGAAGACATTAAAGAGTATTGGTCCAAGGACCGAACCCTGCGGGACCCCACTGCCCACACCCTTCCAGGTCAAGACCGACCCATCTACTACGACTCTTTGGGTGCGACCCTCTAGCCAATTCGCCACCCACCAGACTGTGCAGTCATCCACATCACAGCCTCTTAACGTGTTCACCAGTATGGGGTGGGATACCGTATCGAAGGCCTTCCTGAAGTCTAAGTATACAACATCCACCCCTCCTCCTGTGTCCAGGCATTTCGTAACCTGGTCATAGAAAGAGACTAGTTTGGTCAGGCACGATCTGCCCGCCACAAACCCATGCTGGTTTCCCCTCAGCATAATTTGCCCTGCCGGGCTCTCACAAATGTGAGCCTTGATAATTTTTTCAAAGACTTTACCAAGGATGGAGGTGAGACTGACCGGCCTATAGTTGCCCGGGTCCTCCTTCCTCCCCTTTTTGAAAATGGGGACCACGTTAGCCCTTTTCCAGTCCTCCGGGACTTGGCCCATGCGCCACGAGTGTTCGAATATTCCCGCCAGTGGCTCTGCAATGATGTCGGCCAGTGCCTTCAGCACCCTCGGATGGAGCCCATCCGGGCCTGCCGACTTAAAGGCATCCAGTTCTTCCAAGTGACTCTGTACCACCTCAGGATCTACGTATGGAAGTCTGGCGCCTTGCTGCTGCCTCTCTACAACCCCAGTGAGAGACTTGTCGTGCCCCTCACTTAGGAACACTGAGGCAAAGAACTCATTGAGGAGTTCAGCCTTGTCCCCCCTATCTGTCACCAATTGTTTCTGCCCATTTATCAGTGGTCCTATTCCTCCTTGGGCCTTCCTTTTACTCCCAATATATCTAAAAAACAATTTCTTGTTGTCCTTTACTTGGGTTGCCATCCTCAGCTCCATGGTAGCTTTGGCCCGCCTAACTGCCTCCCTACAAGCACGAGCAGAGGAGGTATATTCATCTTTAGTGATCTCACCCTGTTTCCACTTTTTATGTGCTCCCCTTTTGGCCCTTAGGCTGCCCTGGATTTCTCTGGTCAGCCATGGAAGCCTCCTGGCCCCTTTCCCTCTTTTGCCTCGCTCGGGGATCGTCTTGCTTTGTGCCCGAAGGATCGTTTCCTTTAGGCACAGCCACCCTTCTTGGGCTCCCATCCCATCAAAACTCCTACTCTGCAGTGCTTCCTTGACTAATCGCCTGAGTGCATTGAGATCAGCTTTCCTAAAGTCTACCACTTTCACCCTACTAGTTACCTTACCCACTCGCCGTCTTATGTTGAAAGACATAAGACGTTTCCAAGCGTTAAGTAGATTTTGAACACTTACCACCACAGTAGATACCTACACATAGTCCATAGATTTCTATCTTCCTTCAGCCCTCACCTAAAGATAAGAAGTTGAGGATTTTCTATCACAACAGAAGAACCCAAGGAACCACAGATGAAATTTTTAACCATCATAGTTTGGGTATGCAATAAGCAATATAGGTGTCATAAAAATGCATTCAGAATATATTAATGAGAAGGTAAAGTCTTCATACTCCTTTAACTTCACTAGGATTATTCATACCACTAAACTCTACACTTGGCATGTTTTGAAGGTTCATCAATTATTGCAGAGGCTGTAAGAATGTCTCACATTCATTAACACAGCGTGAGAAAGGTAGGAAGTATAAAAAAGATGAGTAGTAAACATATGTATGCATATTCTTTTTTATTGGAGGACTGATAGCTGATGTTTCCAGCTATATAGCAGCCCAGTTACTAAAATAACAAAAACAAAACCCAAGCAAACAAAAGCAGCTAGAGCACTTTTTTTGTTTAGTTGTTTAAAAACTCAGAACCACAAGAACTCATCAAAATGATGGATTTTCACCAGGTAGGGAAGTACAATATTTTATTACTTTTGAAGATCTTAAAATGTAAAGTCAATATTGGTTAGGGGAATACAATTTATGACCAGGTCACATCAAAGGCCCATACTGCTGCTGCAGATGAGATTTTGAATGAAACCATAAATGAAGCTTAGGAATCAAATAGCAGCACTCTAATAAAGAGCTTTGTGTTCTTCCCAGGCTACAATGGAACCTTTGGAATGATCACTGGCCATTTACTGATTTGTCAAATGAAGTTGATGGGACAGTTCCATGTCCTAATAAATTTAAAGCATACCTTTATTCCTGCTAGCAGTTCACACTCGCCCACTGACATTAATGGAACTTACACAAAGGCAAAGGCTACTCCTCTATAAAGAGATTGAGGGGAAAACCCTGCAACAGGACCAGCCAAATATGACATTATACCTCTAAGATATTTTCTTGCACAAGATATAGTCTCAAGAAAGACAAACAAACAAATACACTGAGTAGGATATGACAGACCCTGGCACAAGTGTGAATAATTATGAGCATGTGTAGATGAAAAGGGGGACCTAAATTGAAGTGGTGGATTTTTAAAAACACTGGTTCAATTTAGGCCTGATTAAGCCCCCATGTCCTGAACACACCTGACTTACCTGTCTCTCCAGCTGTGGGGACGGAAGGGCAAGCTGCCAGCAGGTGGAGCGATCCCTGGGCTGCGGGGAGGAGGGAGCTGGTGCTTCCCTCCATGGCAGCAGCGGCCCCTCCCAAGGCAGCACCCAACCACAGGCACCTGGCTCGGGCAGTCCCAGAGGGCACCATAGCTGCAGAGGGAAGCACCAGGCCCCCACACAGCTTAGGCAAGCAGACAGGCTCCAGGGGAAAAAAAACCAAAACGATCAGGTTTGCCGCTTTTCTTGGACAGAACCTGCTTTCCCAGCCTGCTGCCAGGCTGCCTGCAGGGCTTCCTCCAGAGCTGAGGAGCTGCATGGAGCCCAGTGCTTTGCTTTGCGGTTGTAGGGGCAGCAAGTTTGCTGCACCCCAAGTCATTTATGGTGCATTACACTGCCGAATTTTCTATAGCAGCTGGGATTAATGCACAATACGCTGCCAAGGCATGCAAACACGGACACCATTAAAGTGGTGCAAAAGCATTTTGCCCAATTTAAAGTATTGTGCACACATGACCCTCATTTCATTTACATACAGCCTATAATAGCAATGAATAATTCTTTATCTGTAGGTCATTTGTACCTCTTGAGATACTTCACTACGCAATAAGGACCCCTGAAACCAATACCAAAAGCCACTAAAATGACTTCTGCAGTAAAATGTGTTACTCAGTTAAGGTACAGATGAAAGTTTATAGAACTGGGACCTAAAAGAATCTGATGGTGAAACCCTTAAAATGGCAACCAGTTATGCACAGGAGTTATCCAACTGATTTCAGTGGGACCATTCAAGGGTTTACTACCCTTCGCAGATACCTATGCTTTATCCATAACCTCTTCACCAGGCATTCTGCAGACATTGACTTGTAAAAATAATGAAGTTAACGGGCTGTATATTTTTCTAAGCAGCAGTTTGTCATTCACCCTTCTGCAACTACTCAACCACAAGTTTGTCACTATGCTTGTTGGGTAGCAAAGAAGACAGTCAGTGATTGAAAGAAGTCCAGGAATTCTGCTTTTAGTAACATATTGATGAAGGATGTTTTAAATGCATGATAAAGACAGAGTGAATATTTTCTGATGCTTCTAATGACACATCCAGAGCTTTTCAATAGAGATGCAAGTCCAGCAGACTTAAGACATTACTTTGCTTCTACAGCACTTCTTCAAAAAACTCTCTTTGCTTCCTTGCAGCTCCATGAATTATACATGTCATCACAAAGGGAAGGCAGAACATTAACATGTTCTTATTCTGAGAGAATATTAGCTTTGAATTTTCTATCTGTGGCTGATTTAATTAAAATGGAACTAGAATGTGTTAAGTGAGGTTCAGTAAGGACAAGTACAAAGTCCTGCATCTAGGACAAAAAAAAAGGACCTGGGATTACAGTGGACAATAAACTGAATATGAGCCAACAGTGTGCCCTTCTTGTCAAGAAGGCTAACAGCATACTGGTCTGCATAAATAGAATTCTTGCCAACAGATCAAGGGAGGTGATTATTCCCCTCTTTGGTACTGATGAGGCCATATCTGGAGTCCTGTGTCCAGTTTTGCCTCCTCCCCCACCCCGCTACAGAAGGGAAGTAGACAAATTGCAGACAGTCCAGTGGAGGGCAACAAATATGGTTAGGTAAGAGAGCATGGCTTATAAGAGGCTGAGATAACTGGGTTTATTTAGTCTAGAGAAGAGAAGAATGAGAGGGGATTTAATAGCAACCTTTAACTACTTGAAGGGTGGTTACAAAGAGGATGGGGCTAGACTGTTCTCAGTGGTGACAGATGACAGAACAAGGAACAATGGTCTCAAGTTGCAAGGGAAGTTTAGGTTAGATATTAGGAAAAATCCTCTCACTAGGAGGGTAGTAAAGCACTGGAACAGGCTATCCAAAGTGGTTGTGGATTTTACATCCTTGGAAGTTTTTAAGGCCTGGGTAAACAAAGCCCTGGCTGGAATGACCTAGTTGGGAATGGTCCTGCTTTGAGCAGGTGGTCGGATTTAATGACCTCCAGAGGTTCCATCCAACCCTAATTTTTCTCTTAAGGACTGGCTTTTGGACTAAGCAATGCCATTGAGATCACAGGGATTCCTGTGGCCATATGCTGATATAACAGCTACAGGTATATCTCTACAACTAAGGATATCTCTCCGAGGCTTTTGCAAGAAGCATGTCCTGCTCTCTTTCTACATATGTCAAACCTAGAAAGGAGGCAGGGAATCTGCTGTAAGTGTGGTCCCTGATAGTACTTTCAAGCATTCAGGAGACAGAGAAGTTCAGAGCAGTCATAAGAGATGGCATCAGGATAACTTCCTTGACCTACCTCTGTATTTAAGCATATGTGGAGAGTGAGCCAGTGGGTGAAGCATGGCATTAAGAGACCCAAAGAAGGCAAATAGACATGGTGTAACAAGCTAGCCCCCTCCAGACAAGATACAATTTCCAATATCCTCTTCCTATAATGGGCTAAATTAGACCACCTTACTCAGAAGCACAGGAACTGAAAGGGAAACAGGCTCTATTTACTTACCTGGATGCTCCTGTGACTCCGGCTATGATGAGAAATGCTAGCATTATTCACTAGGTCCTCCCTGGTGTGAGAAAGTATTCAATAGTAACTATGTCACTCTTGCTTCAAGAGGTTTTTATATTTTAAGTGCCCTTTCTTGGAGAATGGAGTTACAAACCAAATTTTTATAAGTATGGAAACTTATTTCCCCATGGAAGTGTCCTGTAGGGCTCTACAGAAATGTCATATAAAAGATAGACCTTATAGAATTTATTAAACACTGCTGTCCTTTCTTATGCTTTTAGAAATGCCCTAAGGAATTCTAGAAGAGGGTTATAAATATCTAACCATATCAGATTACTCCAAAACATATATAAATTTTATCAGTTACTATTAAAACATGTTTTCAATTTCAAAGAGTCCTAGGCCTTTCCTGAAAATTAAGTTTCTTTTGGCTTGAAGGCTTTTGAATGATCCATTTTAATTGTTTCTGCTGAGTGTGAGAGGAGAGGCTGTATTACTAAGTTTATATTAGTAGTGGGTGACCATGGGAAGTTCAAACTGGTTTATGTTAGTTTTTGGGCCTATCTATGATTTCAACAAGCTCAGGTAGGTAAGTTATCACTCATCATAGTCTAAATTTACAGGGCATCCACAACAAATTTTCAGAGGTGGGATAAGTAACCTGAGTTGGCACCTCACACAGAAAAAGAAAACTCATGTTCTGAACAAAATCATGCTCCCATGATCTCATTCTGAATGTTCATAATTCATTCAAGCAGCTCTACTGCCTTTTGGGCTTGTAGCAGTTTAATCACTATGCTCTCCCTGTGTATATTTTTAGTTTGCCTGTTAATCATAAGCGTTCTAAGGCATATTTAGGGCTTCAACTGAAAAACAGAGATACACGGTGTATAAGAGCACATGTCAGGAGGGATGTGCTAAAAGTCACAACCATTGTGTGGGTCATCCTCAAAAACACTGGAGGCTTGATTTGCATTTATTATCAAGGTCAAATGTTCTCCTGAGCTTGGTGATACATAGGGATAGTTCTGTCAACACATGCTAGTTTCTGTTAGCAATAGCACACTACAGAATATTTTGACTAGCATTATGTCTTTGTCTTTGTTACCTGGCCAAAATGACATACCTACTTATAGCTATCTCAATTGGGGTGGCCTTAGCACAAAACTTGAGCAGAGCTTGAACTCATGCCTCTGGAGCCCTAAAAAGACATTATCTGCTGTGTCATTGGGACTCTTCATTCACTTTTGGGGTCTCTCCCTCTTTTTAACCCATTAAGGCTTTTATAGTGTTGAATCTGACACAGGGTCCTCTTTGTGTGTAGCATGACAAATTGTGGGTAACAGCATGAAAGGACTAAACTAATTCATTACTAAAGCAACTCCTGCATCACTAAAGCATTATAACAGCTCCTACAGCACTTAACATTCTGACTTATTAGGATTGCAGTGTAAGCAGTCTGGAGGAGTATTGGATTAAACCAGTACCTGGGTCTGTAGGGAATACAGATCGGAGAGCCAAGACTGAACGAAGTCGTCAGAGACAGGGAGTCCGAGTTATGTTAATAGCTTGTAGGGATATCCAAGTCTTAGTCAAGGTCTGGCCATAGGTCAGGAGCTGGGGAGGGTCCAGAACACACAATGAGGAAGTAAGGGGGCTGGGGTCCAACACAGGGACAAGGTAGGAACAAGGCGTGAGGGTCAAAGGCTGGGAGCAAGGGTTGGAGCTGCTGGAGTGTGAAACATTGAAGAACCAGAGCCGAAATGAAGGGTGTGAACAGCCCTTCTGGTTTTGCACCCAGTCAGCTCAGTGCCTGCCAAGCTGGTGATGCTCTGGAGCCCTCTGAGAGGGTAGATTGCTTGCCTGATCCCACCCATCTGCTTCCAAGAACAGTCTAAGATCAATAGAACAAAGCTGCCTTAGCCACCTCTCTCCTGAATCATGATGTCTCTTCCAGACACCTCCTACAATATTCTTCTGGGTCCTGTGGAGATTGTGAAATCAATCCAGGAACTACTGGGAAATGTTATGGCCACCTAGCAATACTAGAAGTCAGAAAGAATAACATACTACATTTGCTTTAGAAAAATGAGGAAGTTCACAGGTATTCTAATAGTTCCCTGCACCCATTACCATCTCCACATTTACATTTCCAGTTAAGAATTTAAAAGATACCAGGATAGGATGTTATATTTTGACAAGATAAAGACATCAGGGCTTATTCTCCCTCTCTGAACTGGCCCATAAACAGTGAACTTGTTCATTCTTTGCTAGTAACCAGTATTTTGTAATTCTATTAGCCTTAAAAGCTGCTGAGTATGCTTTGGGCTGTTTGTATATTTTTGTTTTATGCCCAACTGACTTCCACAGAGATTTCTTTAAACTATTGAAATATCTTATTGCTTCTTACTGACTCATCCATACATGGCTTCTGAGAGTGCAGGAAGGGAGTGAAAGATGGGAGGGTAGCACAAGCCTGGAGGAATGGATAAGAAATAACAACTCCTCACTTACATAGGAACAGTGCTAACACTGCTGCAGAGTATAGCAAGTCTATGTGCTCCTGAATCATAAAATTGCCAAGTTATTAAATGTTTTGCTGAAATAGGTGACCCAGAAACTTGACGAGGGAAAGCCAGCCATCTGTCTAAGTAACTAGGGCTAATCCTTGGATTGGGACAAAGGAGAGACCCTCAGAACAACTGTCAATTACTTAATCTTCCAGTTTTGATGCTTAACATATTTAATCTGTTCCGAGTGTGAAGCTCCAAAAGCCAACATTTGAGAGTAGTTATATTTATGAGAACAGCCCTCTAAAGAATATTTGTTTTAACAGCTGTAGTGGGTGCAATCTTCTAGATTGGATTAGATGATGTCAAAGCTACAAAAAGAGTACAATATGCATGACATGACATTGAGATGAGATGGCAAATTTGACAAGTTGCAAGGAAGAACTGACCAGTTTTGGCACTGGCCTAAATTACAGAAACATCCTGCATGGAAAAAAATGAAATAAGGGACAGAGTTACAAGGGAATTTTGGTGCCTAGAAATACTACTGGATACACTGGGCATACCATTTCTGTTCATAAAATGCTACACCTTTTTTACCATCTGCTCTGTTTCTATTTACAAGCTTCAGAAAACTTATCTGGCAGATTGCCCTTAACCAAGTTGCACCTCTGTGATGTCTTTGAAGCATCTTTTTAAGCAATCATGTTTCCTCTTGTGCTTCATATCATCTTACACAAGCAGGTTAGGCAGCTGTGTACTGCCCAAAAGAGCCATACATCTGACTCATCATAGCTGGATCTTTGTCATTAATACTTTTGGGGACACACAATTGGCAGACCTTGACCACTTGGTCATAAAAAAAATTAATAATAATGTAGTTAAAATTTGCGGAAGCACCTGAGTGACTCTGGCTGTGGCAGGCCCGCACCCCACTCACCATGCTGCCAGCATCCATTTGGCCAGTCTGCAGGAAGCTGGACTGGCATCATGCAGCTGGAAGCGGGACCATGGATTGGTTCAGTGCCTTAAGGCTCTCAAGATAAGAGGAGCTCACCTATGGAGTCCAGGGGGGAGGGAGAGGGGCAGGGAGACAGTAAAGGAGGAGGCACCAGGAGCACCTTCAAAAGGCTTCCTCTTGCTCGAAACAGACCCAGTGTTGTGGCAGTGGCACCATTTACTGGGCAGCACAGACATTCATGCTGGGCAGCACACAGCAGGGAAAACCTCGAGGCATCTGAACACTTTCTATATGCATTATTGGAGCTGGAGACTTGTCCTGGGACAGGGAGCTCTGGTGAGCCACAGGGCACCACAAATGACTGGATGCCTGGTAGAAAGGAGCCAGGTAGCAGTGAGGGAGCAGCCACAGAGGAACCGAGGGGTACGGGCCTAACCGTGACCCCACCCATGAGTAACTTGCTAGCAGGTACACCCGGGGCAGCTGGGTTGGGACCTGGTCAGCCAAAGATGGCATCAGTGGGACCCTAAGGGAAGAACCCACCTGGGAGCCCATTGATTTGGGCCACCATGTTTCAGCAGTTGTGGACCCAAAATTCTTTGGCAGGCAAGTATCAGGTCCCCAAAAGTCACAGGGGCATGAGGAAATGGCACTCAGAATACTATAACATGGCCAGGTGCCAGCTGACCCAGAGCATCAGTCCCTGTGGGACCAACCCACAACTGTAGATAGTTAGTCCTGGCTTGGTCACAGATGTGAAGGATGACTAGAGGTTACAAGTCTCTGAAATCTGTAAACTTCTGACCTTGCTGATGCTATGACCTACTTTCCAACTATGAGCATGCACAGTTTAGTATAATTATAGATTCATAGATGTTAGGGTTGGAAGAGACCTCAGCAGGTTATTGAGTCTGATCCCCTGCCCTGGGCAGGAAAGAGCACTGGGGTCAGATGACCCCAGCTAGATGCTTGTCCAGTCTTCTCTTGAAGACTGCCAAGGTAGGAGAGAGCATCACATCCCTTGGAAGGCCATTCCAGATTCTGGCAACCCTTGCCATAAAGAAGTTCTTTCCAATGTCCAACCTAAATCTGCTCTCCATCAATTAGTGGTCATTGTTCCTAGTTACTCCAGAGGGTGCCCTAATAAATAGAACATCTCCTATACCCTGCTGCCCTCCCCTGATGAATTTATAGGCATCTCTCAGCCTTCTCTTGCGAAGGTTGAAGAGATTTAGGTCATAGATTCATAGATGTTAGGGTCAGAAGGGACCTCAATAGATTGAGTCTGACCTCCTGCATGGGCAGGAAAGTGTGCTGGGTTCAGATGACCCCATCCAGATGCCTATCTAATCTCCACTTAAAGACCCCCAAGGTAGGGGAGAGGACCACCTCCCTTGGGAACCATTCCAGATTTTGGCCACACTAACTGTGAAGAAGTTCTGCCTAATGTCCAGTCTAAATCTGCTCTCTGCTAGCTTATGGCCATTATTTCTTGTAACCCCCAGGGGCTCCTTGGTGAGTAAAGCCTCACCAATTCACCAGGTCCCGCATTCTCTTCTCATATAGCCTTGCCTGCAGGCCTCTGACCATACTAGTGGCCCTCCTCTGGACCCTTTCAAGATTGTCTGCATCCCCCTTGAAGTGCTGCACCCAAAACTGGACACAGTTCTCCAACTGCAGCTTGACCAGTGCCACAGAGGGGACGCATCACCTTCCTGGACCTGCTCATCACGCATCTGCTAACGCATGATAAAGTGCGGTTAGGTGTTATGTCTCAGCTGTGTGTTCTTGGGCAACCCTGGCACAGGATGCAGTCTGTCTGACTCACACAGGACTCACCCCTCCCCTCCCCTCCTCTACATAAACAAAACTGATTAAGATGCAGTGAGAGACGCACCTAAGACCCTCAAGATAAGGGTGACAAGAGTGAACCAACTGCCCTAGGTCTCATTTACATCTGAGATGGAACCAGATGACCATTCATTTACATGAGAGATGGAGAACAGAAAGCCTGAAGCAGAGACTGCAGTGAATTCTGGGACCAGAGAAACAGGGGAGCACTGCATGATGGGGAATCTGTGCTCCAAATGTTAATCAACCCATGTTCACACACACCCAGCTCAGCATTTATCAGACCAGTTCTAATCTGGATTTACTAAGGACTTTTCCCCCCGCAGACACACACACACCTCTAAGTTTAATAGGCATCTCGGGCTGTGCATTCCCCGGTCTCACTATGGGAGGCCTATTTAAACTTGATTGACTAAAAATCAGTTGCCGGGTTAGGGAATGCTGAGGCAAGAGACCGAGTCAGAGGGGGTATGGGCAACATTTGAACAATGGTTAAGGGTTCATCACAACGTCCAGACCATTGGAACCCTAATCACAGGTGTTGTCATATCTTTCCCGAGATGACTGGTGGGAGTCTTCTCCACAAAAGGTTAAGAGCACCCCAATAATTGTCTTAAGTCTGTTAAAAGACTATAGTAAGATCTGGAAAAGTCATGCTAAGCTGAGGCTTGGGCACAACAAGTAAAAATCCAAAATCCTGATGCTGCAAGCTATCTATTGTTTCTGAAGAAACCATGAGATATCCCATCAGTATATCTGCCATTCATAGGAATTTCAAGCTGGTTCCCAAGTATTTGGTTACTCCCTAATCTTAAGTGTTTCCTGATTATCAATCAGTTTCTTGAGATGTTCCAAACCAGATAACCCTTTGTCAAGAGAAAAGACAATGATTTACACTACTGAGGGTGCTTTGAAGCAGCTGAACTGAGGGTATAAAAATCTGTATAAAGTGTGTGTGCTTCAAAAGAAGAAGAAGAAGAAGGAGGAGGAAGAAAGGGAGAGGAAAAGGAAAGAAGAAGAAAACTCCTGTGTTGACACCATCCCCTGTCATTCTTGGGACGCTGGAAGAACAGATTGTCTCTCTCTTCAAGGATTGGGCTACGAACTGTGCCTGTCAGCTTTGCAGCCTGAGTACCTTGGACTAGGTGAGATCCCAGCGCTCTCTCTCTCTTCTCTCTAGGCATAAACTTCTGAACCAGAACTGTATTAGTTAAGCTTGAGCTAAGTTTCCCCAAATACTTAGTGAAACCAGTGTAGTATTGTCATTGTTTGTGTTTGTTTTACTTTTGCATGTCTATTACTACTAGTACCATTATATATTTCATATGCTTAGTAATAAATAACTTTTATAGTCAAACTGGTAGTAACTGGGTATATTTTTCCTTCTCTGCTCCTCTTTCCTTCTGTGCTATGCAGCAACGCTTCTTTTACCTAAGCTAAAGATCCCTGTGAAGCCCAAAAATACTGTGGGGTCTGCTCATCAAGAGGCCAAAGATTGGGACGTGCTGAGCTTGAAACACATAAGGGGATCAGCTTGTATAGGCTGATTGTCCCAGTTTGACTCAGACGTGCCCTATGAACTGAATGCTGGCCCATGAGCGTGTCAGCTGGACACCCAGCTGGATTCAGAGGGATTCTGTTTACCTGCGTGCTTGTGTCTGACTGCATTTTGTCATTGCTCTTATGAACTGATTCTTGGCATATGAGGGTGTCAGCCTGTCCAGGCTGATCAGCCCGGCCAGGTCAGGCGTGTCACATTAATTTGTGTGTGTTTGTGTGTATGACTGATTTGGTGACTGGAGGAACCCAGTCCCATTGAGATTGAGTCCTGCAAGATAGCTCCATTGGGGGTGAGGGCTTGCAGAAGGGAGAGATACAGCTCCATATAGTAACACAAGCAGCACATTGACAGAATCACCAAGACCCTAGAAACTATCCCTAATAAATGAGCACACCCCAAAGTAATGGGCAAATTTGGTAACATAGGTTTGTTGATCACTACATCACATTGATAATTCATGTTCATCTTGGAGTCAACTGTTGCCCTGTGGGGTCAGGCCAACACTCAGGAGCTTAATATCGCATTGTTAGACAGGAGGGCATAGTGTACAATTGCACATACACCCAAAAATCAATTGGGTGCATACACACACACACACACACACTAGGCACATACAGACACTCTAGGTGCATACACCCCCACCAGGTGTGCACACACACACTATCAACTCGGGCACATACATATACAAAATTACCAGCCTAGGCACATTCACACTTATCACCAATTCAAGCACCTACACACACCAAAAGTTAGACAAAAATAAATTGTCAATATCCATACACTCAGTACACATACACAGATTACAAATTCATATTTCATGCACACAATCACACACACATACCACCCACCTACACATACACACAGGTAAGTTCCTAACTTGGATGGTACGGTGTGTGTGTGTGCTTGGGGTTCCTGGGATACTTGGGGGAAGGTTAAGGTGAAAGAGAGTTAAGGTGTAGGGAGTGAAATTTACCGGAACTGGGATTAGAACCGTTGAACTAGAGAGAAGCTGGCTGAGGAACTGAGGCTTGGGGTTACTTTAGGTTAATTGACCTTAATTGATTAAAGGACAATGCCCAAAGCCTGCAAAACAGGGGGAGATTCTGGAGAGGAGTTGACACACAGACTGGGACTGGAGCTACAGGGGAGCCAAAAGGTAGGTGAGGAAAGGGGAACTGGGGAGGGGGATAAGCAGGAACTGGCTCAGGGAACCATGGGTGCTAGAGAGGAACTGCCAAGGAGCTCAGGAAGCTATAGGAGAGGGGCTGCTGGTGCTAGGAGCTAGAGAAAGGCTTCAGCTGCCGGGGAAACTGTGGGGAAGTTGGTGGCAGGACAGAGGGATGCAGGGGGAAGCTGGAGAACAGAGAGAAAAAGAGAGAGGGCATGAAAGGTCGGAAAGAGAAGGTGGAGAGAGACAGAGAGTGGGGAGAGGTGGCAGAAAGGAATAGGGCTAGGAGGCTAAAGGTGGCAGAAGTGGCAGGAAAGCAGGAGAGGCTGAGAGGTGTCAGAAAAGGGGAGACAACTGAGAGGAGGTTGGGAAATGAGGGGAGGAGGTGAGGCTGGAGCAGAGAGAGAGAGGGAGAGACTGGAATTTAAGATAGGGAAGGGACCGGGATTCAGTAAAACACAACCTAACTCACTGCAAATGACAGTGGTTTTATTGAACAGGGGAGTTGGTTAAACAATGTCTTATTGGTTCCCTTGCACTCACCCACCCACCCAATCACAGTAGGCCTGGTGCAAGGGCTGAAGCCGAGGAGGAGAGAGAGTCCAAATTGTAGGAGGAAGTATGTGGGTAATATCTACCTATCCCAGGCTGAAAGTTGATCTTCAATGGCTAGTCAGGGTCTTCTTCAGCTTGGTGTTGTCCAGAGGGGGTCACTGACAGGGCCTCTAGGGTGGATAGGCATTGTGATGTGGAGCTGGTCTGGGCAGATGTAAAATGGCATTCCCACTGAGTCTGTCTTCACTGCCCCCTTTTATAGGGGCAGCCCTTCCATGACCCCAGTGGCAGGGGGTCTGAACAGGCAAGTGCCACCCTCTGGTGCACTGAGCATGTACATTCCAGGTCAAGACATGCAGTTTCAGGTGTCTGTAATGGTGGTTTGGGTGGGATCTGCAGCAAATTGTGTGTGTGTATGTGTGTTGTGTGTCTACACACACACACAAATCTGCAGCAAATTGTACACACACACAGGGAATAGAGGAGGGGAAAGAAAGAGGCAAAAATGATGAGGAAAGGGAATGTCATATTTTTAAGTAAATTAAAACAAAACAAAACAAAAAAGAGGAGGAAAAAACCTGGGAGTTTTGTTACACAACTATGACTCCAAGATATTTCTGCTGCTGTGCTGCTGAGAAGGTCACCCCCCAGCCTGTAAGTGTGTTGGTGGTTATTTTTACCCAGGTGCAGCACTTTGCACTTCTCTTTGTTGAACTGCATCTTATTTAGTTCTGCCCATTTTTCCAACCTGTCCAGATCCACCTGAATCCATTCCCTACCCTCTGGTGTGTTAACTTTGCCCCATAATTTGGTATCATCTGTAAACTTGGACAGGGTGCTCTCTACGCCCTCATCCAAGTCACTGATGAAGACACTGAATAACACCAGTCCAAGGAACGAGCCTTGCAAGACTCCACTGCCCACATCTTTCCAGGTGAATATCAGTCAATGTACAACCACTCTCTGGGTGGGACCCCCTAAGCCAATTTGCCACTCACCTGATCATGTAATCATCTACATCACAGCTTGTCAGTTTATTTATGAGAACAGAATGCGATACCATATCGAAGGCCTTCTTAAAGTCTAGGTAGATGACATCTACCTTGACTCCTGCATCTAAGCATTTTGTGACCTGGTCATAAAAAGAAACAAGGTTATTCAGGCAGGATCTACCTGTAATGAATCCATGCTGATTTCCTTTCAGTATTATTTTCTCTGCTGGGCTTCCACAAATGTGATCCTTAATAATTTTTTCCAGAGTTTTCCCAAGGATAGAGGTGAGATTAACTGGCCTATAGTCTCCTGGTTTATCCCTCCTCCCCTTCTTGAAAATAGGGACCACATTGGCCCTTTTCTAGTCCTCCGGGACCTGACCGGAGCACCATGAGTGCTTGAATAGCTGTGCCAATGGCTCTTCTATGACACTGGCCAATTCCTTCAGCACCCTTGGATGAAGTTAATTTGGGCCCACTGATTTGAACATATCCAGCCCCTCCAAGTGCCCCTTCACTAAATCTGTGCCAACAGTTGGTGAGCACTATGTAACCACAGTGGCAGGAAAGTTATGGTAATGAGGTGTGTGGTAAAAACAGGAATAGGTGGTCCATTTGAAATAGACCATTGATTGACAGCATAATGTGAGTGATGATTAGATAAGTGTATGACTGACAGGTGGCAGGAGGTAGCCAATATAAAATCTGTGTGAAGAGCTTCACTGGAGAGGTGTGCCTGCATGACTGGGTCTGTAACTGGAACCTGATAGAAAGCATGGTTGAGAGTTGGGGACAGCTGATTGTGAGAGTGGGCAGTTTACTTGGATGAGCATTGTTACTGCTGAGTACGTTACTTGCCATTCGTGACCACACGTGCATGGTGTGCCTGTCCTATCTTCACGGAAGGGCAAAGTATTACCCACCCCAATATCTGAGGTGCTGAATAGTCATTGTGGCGAAATGTGCTTTTGCATCAGCTCAAATAGAAGTGTCACAAATTTGAGCCGGGGCTTTTTGCCTCAGCACACATGCTCAGACATGCATTTTGGTGTGGAGCAAATTATGCCACTTGGAGCAAAATAACCCTGCCTGGCTCCTTCCAGATCTGCATCCAGGGGGATCTAGAGCCCAGGGCCAGAACCTGTGAGGGCCCCAGCAATATAAAAAGCTGCCCTGGCCAGCAGCTCAGAGCTACTTACCCTCAGGAGCTTCTGAGGCTTGGCCACTTGGCATCTGGAGACACCAGCCCCCCATTCCAGCTGGACTGCCGAAGCTGCCCTGACTTACAGTGGCCCTTGAACCCTCTACCCACTGCAGTAGTCTGGCAGCAAGGACTGCTGCCTGGCTGTGACCTCCTGCCATCTGCAACAGAATCTGACTCCTTACACCGGTGGCTGCATGGCTGCACACCTACCAGACGCAGACAGAGACCACACAGATGCCTCGACTCTGGTACAGGCCCTGCAGCAGAGCCGCTTGAACATCTTGGCCAGCTGCCTGAGCCATGTGCAGCGAGGCTCCACACTTGTATCCCCACTGCACGTGGTGCAGGGTACTGACCTGGCCCAATGACATCACCTCAGGAAGGACTGGGCTGGGTCCTGCTGCCATCATGTGAGGTGGGGCATGTGGCATTGGGCTGGGTTGGCACCCTGCTCCATGTGTAAGTCTGCAGCTCCTGATGGCCCTGCAGCTGTGCGTGGCTGGGGTTGGGGTAGGAGTGTACCACCCAACACCCACCCAAAAGCCCCCCTGACCCCACACATGTTGCAGATTGGCTCCCAACACCCAGCAGCCTGCAAAGAGTCCTTTGCAAACAGGGAAACCTGGGTTTCCATTTTAGGGAGAAAGTTCCCATTCCCACCCTCCCCCTTCTTACCTTGATCTCCCATTTCTTCAGCCTTCATTCTTCCAGATTCCACAATGTTTCCACACACCTTCCTAACTCCAGCTCACCCACAAACAAACTTGGAGTCTTGACCCACTTTTATTCTTGAGCATACTCAAAGGGAGTACGCAGGTGCTGGGGCAAAGGGGAACCATAGAGACGCTCTGGCCCAATACCAGTGTATCTCTCTGGAGGACTCCTTCTGGTTGCCTCCAGACATAGTCTTGGACCGTGCCTTGCCCTGATGTTTCCCAGCATGGTTTTTTTTTACCCCTGGATCACCAGGGGTCTAATTTTATCCCCATGCTACAAACTTGCAGCACGGGGAACATTTTCTTATTCCTGAACATGCCTCTTGCAGCATCTCAAGGAAGTTTGAGACACTGCAAGAGGCACGTGCGCGCTTGTCTAGATGCACCCGGAGTGCGCAGAGAGTGAACAGCAGGGTCTCCTCCACACCAGGCCTCAGTGCCCCAGCCCACCACCTAAGCGTGACATATTAGTATTGCTTGCTTCCATGTTGTAAATAGTGTGAATAGCGGCTTGTTATGGTTTGGCATTGTTATTATGATATTGCGAAACTTGTTTAATATACACATTGGTTGACCTTGACCCCATGTTACATATCTATTGGTGTGTTTGCCCTCTGGACAGGGCCAGGCTGTAGGCCAATCTCCAGAGAAGAGACCCTTTCAAGATCAAGACCATGAGAATAAGTCAGCTGGCAGACTATAGAGGTCTAACAAACCTCTGAGTCCATTAATACATGTCACCCTGCCCACCTATCTTCACAACATGGGATCACATGGAGGTCAAACAAGTCCTACCATACATGGTACAGATCTCTGAGGAAAAGCGCCCAGAGCAGTGAGCATCATTACCCTGCTCAGTGATTTCAGTTGGAGTCTAGATAAGTTATCAGTTTGCTAGTCAGGTACGCCATAACCATGTTCCTGCCAAAACCAGAGGAAGGCCTCCTGTGGGAGCAGACAGTTCCTGCAACATCATTGAGAACAAGCTGGACTACCTGAGTGAAAAGGGTTGAGGTGTAGTGAAGGAGGAGCCTCAAAGAAGAAGCACCAGCTAAGGTACCCAGGGTCATAGGAAGACACTGGACAGCACCTTCCAGTAGAAAGTCAAGTAACATCAAGTCATAGTAGGTAAGCTGACTCAGGTGCAGCATACCCAAGTGGGCAAGGCACACTAGTGGCAGTGCTGTAAGTGTGGGCCTGCCACACTAGCACTTGTGAGAGATAATAGATTTTATCGTAATAATTCTAGTTCAAACGTCTTCATATTGTAATAATGTTATGTGCCTCAATTTCCCTGACTATCTTGTACATGGGAAAAGAAGGATTAATAGGGTCACTGACAGGTCCCAGAACTGCCTACATTCACGATGAGAGGAGGCAAGATAGATTTCCACTACCAAAGGAACTGGATGGCCCCGCTGATGCTTCTCGTAGACTTGATACTTTGGAGGAGACACCTGAGGCATCAAGGGAAACAGACTGAGAGCATTACATATGCATAACAGTGGACAGGCAGCCTGAAAAAAAGAGGATGTTGGCCTGACACCCTCTAAGAGACACAGACAACAGTAGCATAATGTATAGTGGGAGATCAGGTGTCATAGAGCACAAGGTATTCTGGAAATCATAGTTTTGTGGAGCAGCAGTGAAATTTTCTGCTGCTGGGTGAAAACTGACCACCATTTCTTGTCTCTGAATTCAACTTTTTTTTTTCCCCATTAGACATGGGTTTTGACAGCAAAACAATGGGATGAAAATTTTCCCTTGGCAGCAGCAAACTCCACTGCCAGTGTAGAGAACTACATGATTCCCAGAACACCTTTTGCACTCCATGATACAGCCCTGATGTTCCTGTGCCTGCAAGCAAGAAGGTAGGCAGACCGGGGAGGAGGGGATGGGGCAGGATGAGAGACAACTGTTCCAGGCTCATTTTTTTCATGGTTAGCCACTTCCAAGAGCTGAGCAACTTCAGGGATTCTGACTGCTCATACTGGAGAGAGAACAGATGAGCTAACTTTGAGGTGCTCTGGGTTGGGCAGCCTGGACTGGGGATAGAAGGAGTGCGTAACCCTTTGGAGGGACAGATAATTTTTGGTTGTGTAGCCTTTGCCTCTTTTCTGAAAAGAAACTTTTGTTGCTCAGAACTTCAGGGTGCACTTCTTTTCCCTACCAAGAGGTAAAGTGTCTCCCTTTGGAGCTGAACTCAAAAGTAGCTCTCTGAGCTAGGGCCACAAAAAACCAAGAAGAGGACCCAAAAGCCAGGGTTACAGTCAGAAGAAGCCAGGGTTTCCTTCACACTCTACAAACCACTCTTTGGCTGGCTTCAGGGGTGCCAAGAGAGACCAGGCATGGCTGAGGCTATCCCAAGCAAGCACTCCTTTGGGGTTCTCCAAGATAGCACCTAAATAGCTTTTACTTTCAGAGAGCCTTTGGCCCCTAAAAATGGGACTTGGATCCTTAAACTACTTAGGATCCTTTGAAAATGTTACCCTATCCAATCATTTTATAGGTAGGTAAGCAGAGACATCAAGAGATTAAATGGGTTCCTGAAAGTCACATAGCAAGTCAGTGACAGAGCAGGCAATAAAACCCCCAAGCCCTGATTCATGACTTCCCTGATCTGACCATTAGACACATTATGCCCTGTGGCTGAAATATTAGTAATTAATGGCTTTTAGCCTGCAGAAACATTGAACTAAAATAAGGGTCACAGAGGAAGAGAGAGAGGAGATGTTTTATCACCTACAAGCTGCATCTACAGGTAATGAGAGAGAACCACAAACCAGCTAACTCAGCAGAACACAACATCCACTGAAATGGCATTTCCAGTGCTTTAATGTCACTTCTCAAACTATCATCTTCTGGAAGTGACCCTGCTGAAAATTATATCTAAAAGAACAATGCTCACAAGCAGAAAGAGATGAAGTTTTCAGACTATTCTGGACACTTCCCAAGGAATATTGTGTAGCTTCTGGAAGCTAAAGCAATTTTAAATCTCCTACTTCATATATCAAAAGCAAAATCATACTCTTTAAATATTGTTACTCTGTTAAAATTTTTAACCTGTCAGCATAACTGTAAAAAATCTTAACTCTTCAAGCAAGAGACAGTGGATGTGTCTACACATGCTCTTATAGCACCATTGGAAGTACTAAGTGATGGTGCAGTAACAGCTGTCATTGCACCGTGTCGGTGGTGCAACATTATTTTTAGCTGCTATGTCACTGTAGCAACATGCTGTAGCGAAGGAGCAGATCGCTACAGTAATATAGCTGTGGCATCATGGTTTGTGCCCACCAATGCTACATTGCCATAATGCATTGCTACAGCTACATAAGTCTCTGTAGACATGCCTACTAGGGAACATTTTACTGGCATTTGCAATTATAAGAACATTAGATTTGACCTAACATTATCTTGAGATTCAGGGAACACAGTCATATAACCAAGGCAAACCAAATACAGCAGAAATAGTTGTGTGATCCCACAGAACAAATACAACCTTGCTCTCCCAACAAAGGGCTCTATATTTATTTGACCCAACCTAAATCCCAAGATTCTTCCCTTTTCTTCATTAGAGCTATGGATTTTTACTGTGACTGTAGCCTGTTATACATGGGGAAGGTTGGAAGGGGAATATTTATTATTCCCCCCTGAGTAAAATTTCCTGGTTTATAGTTTGTAAAAACTGTGTGATATAGCATTACTTTTGCAAAACTTGGCTTTGCTAGAGAAAAAAAAAATTGAGAGTCTCATAGAACTTGTCCAATATTAGAAAGGGGGGCTTCAAACATATTTGGATATACTGAATTCAGTGTTGTGGTTTTAAGCAGAAGACACAGCTGCATATAGCACTCACCAAAAAAAAATAAATGGCTCATCATTTCAGATGGCCACATAGTCACTTTTTACCCATACTGATCTTGAACAGCATGCCAATGGAACATAAAACTGATAGCAAGTATCAGCCACTTGAGAGATTTATAATGAATGTGGGACTCATTCAGTTAGGAGCTCTTCTTGCTATGGCAATAAAACTTAAAATTCCAGGCCAGGCCTGACTCAGAAGAGTGTTTAAGAACATATTAAACAGGTTTCTAACCTGTGTACAGGACCTCCACCTGACACAGGAGGTGCATGGTCCCACTAGGGGGAATGCCATACTGGATCTGGTATTGGCAATGGGAGATGACATGATAGGGGACCTCCAGATCGGTAGCCATTTGGGAGACAGTGATCATCTTATAATAGAATTCAACATAAGACGGCGAGTGGGTAAGGTAACTAGTAGGGTGAAAGTGCTAGACTTTAGGAAAGCTGATCTCAATGCACTCAGGCGATTAGTCAAGGAAGCACTGCAGAGTAGGAGTTTTGATAGGATGGGAGCCCAAGAAGGGTGGCTATGCCTAAAGGAAACGATCCTTCGGGCACAAAGCAAGACGATCCCCGAGCGAGGCAAAAGAGGGAAAGGGGCCAGGAGGCTTCCATGGCTGACCAGAGAAATCCAGGGCAGCCTAAGGGCCAAAAGGGGAGCACATAAAAAGTGGAAACAGGGTGAGATCACTAAAGATGAATATACCTCCTCTGCTCGTGCTTGTAGGGAGGCAGTTAGACGGGCCAAAGCTACCATGGAGCTGAGGATGGCAACCCAAGTAAAGGACAACAAGAAATTGTTTTTTAGATATATTGGGAGTAAAAGGAAGGCCCAAGGAGGAATAGGACCACTGATAAATGGGCAGAAACAATTGGTGACAGATAGGGGGGACAAGGCTGAACTCCTCAACGAGTTCTTTGCCTCAGTGTTCCTAAGTGAGGGGCACGACAAGTCTCTCACTGGGGTTGTAGAGAGGCAGCAGCAAGGCGCCAGACTTCCATACGTAGATCCTGAGGTGGTACAGAGTCACTTGGAAGAACTGGATGCCTTTAAGTCGGCAGGCCCGGATGGGCTCCATCCGAGGGTGCTGAAGGCACTGGCCGACATCATTGCAGAGCCACTGGCGGGAATATTCGAACGCTCGTGGCACACGGGCCAAGTCCCGGAGGACTGGAAAAGGGCTAACGTGGTCCCCATTTTCAAAAAGGGGAGGAAGGAGGACCCGGGCAACTATAGGCCGGTCAGTCTCACCTCCATCCTTGGTAAAGTCTTTGAAAAAATTATCAAGGCTCACATTTGTGAGAGCCCGGCAGGACAAATTATGCTGAGGGGAAACCAGCATGGGTTTGTGGCGGGCAGATCGTGCCTGACCAACCTAGTCTCTTTCTATGACCAGGTTACGAAACGCCTGGACACAGGAGGAGGGGTGGATGTCGTATACTTAGACTTCAGGAAGGCCTTCGATACGGTATCCCACCCCATACTGGTGAACAAGTTAAGAGGCTGTGATGTGGATGACTGTACAGTCCGGTGGGTGGCGAATTGGCTAGAGGGTCGCACCCAAAGAGTTATGGTGGATGGGTCTGTCTCGACCTGGAAGGGTGTGGGCAGTGGGGTCCGTTCGGTCCTTGGACCGATACTCTTTAATGTCTTCATCAGCGACTTGGACGAGGGAGTGAAATGTACTCTGTCCAAGTTTGCAGATGACACAAAGCTATGGGGAGAAGTGGACACGCTGGAGGGCAGGGAACAGCTGCAAGCAGACCTGGATAGGTTGCACAAGTGGGCAGAAAACAACAGGATGCAGTTCAACAAGGAGAAATGCAAAGTGCTGCACCTAGGGAGGAAAAATGTCCAGCACACCTACAGCCTAGGGAACGACCTGCTGGGTGGCACAGAGGTGGAAAGGGATCTTGGAGTCCTAGTGGACTACAAGATGAACATGAGCCGGCAGTGTGACGAAGCCATCAGAAAAGCCAAAGGCACTTTATCGTGCATCAGCAGATGCATGACGAATAGGTCCAGGGAGGTGATACTTCCCCTCTATAGAGCGTTGGTCAGACCGCAGTTGGAGTACTGCGTGCAATTCTGGGCGCCACACTTCAAGAAGGATGCGGATAACCTGAAGAGGGTACAGAGAAGGGCAACTCATATGGTCAAGGGCCTGCAGACCAAGCCCTACGAGGAGAGACTAGAGAAACTGGACCTTTTCAGCCTCCGCAAGAGAAGGTTGAGAGGTGACCTTGTGGCTGCCTATAAGTTCATCACGGGGGCACAGAAGGGAATAGGTGAGGATTTATTCACCAAGGCGCCCCCGGGGGTTACAAGAAACAATGGCCACAAGCTAGCAGAGAGCAGATTTAGACTAGACATTAGGAAGAACTTCTTCACAGTTCGAGTGGCCAAGGTCTGGAACGGGCTCCCAAGGGAGGTGGTGCTCTCCCCTACCCTGGGGGTCTTCAAAAGGAGGTTAGACGAGTATCTAGCTGGGGTCATCTAGACCCAGCACTCTTTCCTGCTTATGCAGGGGGTCGGACTTGATGATCTATTGAGGTCCCTTCCGACCCTAACATCTATGAATCTATGAATCTATGAATCTATAAACATTAATTCACTGCTTATGTGCTTTTTCTGAATTAAGACCTCCATGAGGTCTCAAATATGGTTCTATTTTTGATTGATACAAACCTATAAGATATACTACTTCCTTCCTTCTTCCCCAATCCTTGCCGAAAGACTGCAGCTTAAGCTACAAGGAAATGCTAAAACTTAATATACATGACAGCCATACTTAGATATTAGTCAAAATGATACAAGGGGAAAGGACTATTTGTGATATCTTTTAATGGACCAGCTATACAGTTGGGAGAGCTGTCAGACAAGCTTTCAGGGACCAAGTGCCCTTCCACGTGTTTAAACCCAAGTCAAAATTATAGGCTTTCCCAGAGGAAGCTTTCCGCAATCATCCAGACCATTGATGAAGCTTAGGACTCACAAATTTCACAAGCTAAATCTTTTTAGGCACAAAAGGAAAAATAATTGCTATCCAACTTGTTTTTAAACCTAGAACAATAAAAATGGAGTTCTGAATGAGTCAAAATAAATTAATGTGTGAAGCATTATCTAAAAAAAAATGTTACTGATATTTTTAGGTGGCAAAGACAGCAAATAAGGAGAAAATCTCTGAACTAAGCTTCCAACCTTATTCTTTATCTGACTTACTTGGGTCCTCAGCCTTCCCCTATAAAATCCCCGAACACTTTATCTAGTGTACCCCATCTCAATTATGTTTCCAAAAGGGGCCACAGTCCACAATTGTCTCCAGGGATGTCCCACCTATTATATTTTTAAAAATAATCTTCATTTGCAAGGTTAGCAATAGTAATACATTTATTGAATAATCACCTAGACAACATTAAGCTGGAAAGGGCGC
The DNA here is from genome assembly GCF_030867095.1 of Alligator mississippiensis. Lineage (NCBI taxonomy): Eukaryota > Metazoa > Chordata > Crocodylia > Alligatoridae > Alligator > Alligator mississippiensis. Next base: position 168,601,535 of record NC_081826.1, on the reverse strand, counting down.
AAGATTTAATCATTAAACAAGATGTCCAAAAAATTAACAAGTGCAATTCCTCTTTCTGCATAGTGCCACTGGATTTCCTATATATTTAATTGTAATTTTTGTTTCGGTTTATAACTTTGAAGCTGATTTGTTTCAAGTATCAAAGCCAAGCAAAAGTTCTCTGTTATCTGCAAATGAATCTTAAGCATTATTATTAGTACAAAATAATTTTAAGCTATATTATATTGTTCTATACAGAATAGAAAGGGAAAACTAAAAGGAAAATCTGCTAGAGAATGGCAAGCATTATGTGTCGTAAGGTCTCTAGGAAGACATTTGAACTTGATGCTCAGTGTGACAGGGGGCAACTTCATGGTCAGATCCCAAAGCGGCCAGCCCACATGAGTAGGGCAGTCTGCCCTGTCTTTCCTGCCATGACTTGGTTGTTAACTTCATTTATCAAGTGGGAGGTTGCCCATTCCTTGTCCAGATGCCAGGGGATGCTATACATGGTTCTGAAGCTTCCCTACACCATGGCCCATGCCTCACAGATGGAATCCAGATTATGATTACTTCCCCTGGCCTGAGCCCAGGGTGAACTCAGTCCATAATTGGGCTCCATTCACTCTCACACTCACTCTGTCCCCCCTCTCACTGGAGGCCTCTTGTATTCTGCCCCTCTCTCACAGGGGCCTCTTGCATACCACCCATCCTGGGCCACACTTCAGTGCCCTAGCTTGTCTTGAACAAACCCCTGTGGGCTTTCAGGCTTAGCTAACTTCTCCCTGGTACCACCATGCAGCACCTTTGGTCCCCATAATTTCCCCTACTCAACCTGGCATAGATTTAGACCAACACTGGTCTGCATTTGCCCCAAGCTTTTCACTGGGCAACTCTACACCATGTCCCCCCATGGGGACTCCTCATCCTATTTATAGGTAGCTACTCATAGGGCTGCCCCTTGTGCTGGCCTTCAGGCTTACTGCCAGTTCAGCCCTACTCAGCTCCCTCTCATGCACAGTACTTCAGGCCTACTCCCAGTTCAGCCCTACTCTGTATGGGGCTTCACACCATGCTCACCAACTACCCGCTCTGGGACCTCCAGGATCTCAAATCCCTGCTGGGCTCAGGCACCTACAAATGAGCATACCTGGCCTCCACTACTCCCACAGCTCTCATGATTACCCACCAGATGGTGGGGGCTGGGGTTAAGGTGCTCCTATCCACCTTTCACAAGGGAGATGAGCAGTCCTAGCATGTAGTTGAGACTTCCCCGCCACAGGTAGTCCCACCAGGCCTCCCTACCCTGGTAGGGTGCAGTTTTAGGTGATGCCCAAGACCAGGAGCCTCCATACCATCCCCATAGCTTCTGCCCTTACCTCCAGGATGTTCCTAAGCTGTAGCTCAGCCACCTGATTTTTCTTTCACAGCCCCTAGCAGCAAACAGTTGCTTCCCCCTATATAAGATGGGTCCTACAATGGCTGCCCTAATCAGGCACCTGCTGGCTGCTTGCCTCAGTCCTTAAAGTGGCAAGCACCTGAAGGTGCACTATAAAGCCTGTGAAATGACTCAAAATAGAGAGGTAACTAGGAGAGAGGTGGTGGAGTAGATAACAAAAATAAATAAATAAATAAATAAAAGCAGGAAATGAAAAGTAAAAAGAACTTTTTGGTTGGCAACATTTGTTGGTAGATTAGAGAGAGCACAAAGTTCATTTCAAAGGGCTTGGAAAAGAGAAGTTTGCAATAGTTAAGATTTGTTGCAGGTAGTCATGAAAAGCATCCAGAAGGATGCTTTGAGGTATACTTGAAATCAACAGATGTCTTATATTTCTGTGGGACAAATTTCTGCTTCACACTTGTCACCTTTGGGGACAAGAAGTGAAATGCAGGGAAGCTGAAATCACCTGCCACCATTAGAGGTGACCTATTAGGCACATGCAATGGGTTTTTCTAAAGATGCTAACAAGGCTAATGCTTTCTCATTAATTATGAACCTACTGTATGTAGAGAATGTCATGTTAAAAGGACCGTATCTGGAATGTTTAAAATATCAACAGGTTCAGATCTAAAAATAGATAAAACCAGGTCTTGCCTTTTTAAGTTTGTCAGGGTAAAACAAATTCTGCAAGCAAAAACCTGCACTTTCCTTGAATTGTTGGAATTTAAAGTCTAAATCTATTATTAAACAGCATATATCAGAATCCCAGCAAACACTTCATGAACAGCCAGATGTAGCCCATTTGGGTTCATTTTCCTGGTTTGGAGCTTAACCACACTCTTGGATGTAGGTAGACACGTTCTCCTACTGTAGTCAAAAATAAATGTTCTCAGTGAATTGCCTAAAACCCAACACTCAGAAAACATAGTTATTGAAAAATATATTTTAAAATGTACACAGGTTGGTGGGGGTGGGGGAGGGGATATTGGGGTAAGGAAGGGTTATTTAGCAAATGTACAATTGATCAGCTCCCTCAGATGACTTCTTAAATGCCAGTTACAGCTGTTCTTCTGGGTGTCTGAGGGATTGACTCTTAAGACTTGCTTACGGTTGTGGTTCGCAGACAACTCAAAAGGAAACTAGAAGGTGAGGGAACCCAACAAACAAAGCAGCTGTATTTCCAGAAAGCTATTTTTGAAAACATGATAAATGATATTCTGTAAAGCTCAAGGTTTTCATAGTAAAACTGTCTAACATGGTTTATATAGGGTTTGATAGATAGCCCAAATCACATAGTAGAAAGGGATAATGCATCTTACCGTCCTTGACTGATGTATCTTTAGTTCACTCACTCTGTGAGCAAATGAGAGCAGAGAGTTACAGGATAGGTATAAAATATTTTTGTGTTGGTTGTTCAGAAGATTTTACAATTAACATGATACAAAAATAGGCTGATGTCACAACTTTCCATTTTATGTAAAGAAGCATGCATTGAATCAGCAACAGGATTTATCATAAAAGTCAGCCTAGTACAAGTCATTTAGGACAGATCTTACCCAGGTTGTACTATAATTATTAGTGTTAGCTAGTTTAAAGCTACCTTGGGCATGTTTACATGATTTATAGTCCCACCTCTGACTATAATGTAGATACAGTGTAGATTAGAGGTTGATTTGGCTTCCACAGATGTGAGAACCTCACAGTCTTTATTATATTGATTCTTAAAGAATAACTTTAAAGTACAGCAGAGCTATTATTCCTTTTTACACATCAACAACTGAGGTCCACACAGATGTTAAGGGTGCAGACAAAAGTGACAATTTTTGCCTAATCTGGCCACAGAAAGCAGTTTATACCTGTGACCAAATATAAGTACATAGCTGCAGAAAGCTTAAAACATGGTTGATCCAGTGAAAATCTGACCCCTCATTGCATGAGGTATCAGATAAAGACATTTCAAAATATAGTGTCTTTTGTAAGTTTTATCTGTTGAGCTCCCAGCCTGTTGTTGTTTTCAGAACGGGAGAGGGGAAGGGAGCAGGAGTTCAGTCGGGGGGGGGGGTTTCAGCCCCCTTGCAGGGTAGGGCTGGTGTATTGGAGTCCCACGAGGTTGAGGGGGGCTCCAATTCACCCAACTCGCCTTTCAGCACTAGCTGGGGAGCCCCAAGAATAAGCTCCCTCTGCTGCCTTTCCCCCATCCCATTCTGAAAACAGCAAGCAGTGGCAGACATCCTGGCCATTGCTATGGGAACCTGGCTGCAGACTCCCAGCCCATAGATAGATTCCCCCTCTTCCCTCCTCTCCCCTAACCCCATCCCATGCTCCCCCCCCAGAACCAACAGTGAACTTCTGTTTGGTCTGGGGTAAGGTTGTAAGTCAGAACACTTTGCAAAAATCGTTCTGAGTTGCTTCTTGGAGCTGCACTTTTCTCTGTACCCTAAATGATTGACCAAAGTGATACAGGAAGTCTCTGTTGGAACAAGGAATCAAATCTTGGTTTCTCGAGTCTAAGGCAGCTGGTCCAACCACCCTTTTTTTCCTTACTAATAAGATACAACACTAAGGTGCTTTCCCACTGTCCTGCAAGGCCCATTTTGCACTCCAAGTTGCAACCCCTGTGCTTCAAGACAAGTCTCTCCCAAGTCTCCTAGGGACACTTAGGTAGCAGGAGAAAAGTGGGGCTATGACCTATAGTCATGTCCAGATGTGATAAGCAGAGTTAGATATCCATGTGAGGAGTAGGGAAAGACACTCCATAAGGAGTAGGGTGGAGGGGAGATCAGAGATTGTGGGCTGAAATGGGCAAAGCTGATTTTAGATACTTTTTTTTTAATGGAGTCTGTGGTTTGCTGCTGCATTTTAGGTTTGTTTCATTTTTCTTCTCCAAGATAAAACCCTTGATTTTATTAACTGTCCTGTTGAGATTTGCTGGCATTATTTTATGCGGTCACTGGAGCCTTCTGGAAGAGCATGGCCATCTATCAAATAAGCTGTTTTTATCCCCAAATTACTCACTGAGAGAAAGGAGGTGAAATTATGCTTTAAGATAGGTATGCATGATTCCCAGTGAATTAAATAAGAGATACGTTAACATCTCTGAGGACAAAACTGGCCCAAGGTGGTGCTTTTTCTGTTTCAGTTTGGAGGCAAAAAATACATTCTGCAACATGGCTTCATTTTCTCTCCTCAGTTATATAAGTATTTCATAGGCTTTTGACAATTTGACTTTTAATAGACATGATTTATGCACTCATGGACATAAATCATTATAATTGTCTCATTTAATTCAGTATCTACACAGCCAAGAGTGGAGACCACACTTTCTTTTGGTTTCAATTTTATGAATGCAGGAGGCAACTGAAGAAGACAAATCAAACTTATTTTATAAGTTAAATATTCAGGTTAACAGTAAAAGATATAGGGCTATTTTCTGACCCTCACTGGCAGAAGAAATGTACAAAGGATGCCTTATCTTCAGAGCATCCTCTGAACAGAATGGGACATGTTTGCTAAGGAAAAAAATAGTGTGTGTCTGTGTGTCATTCCACCAACGGACAAATTAAGATCACGCAGGAAGCATTATTTAGGTGTTTCTTAAGTTTCCTGAGTGCTTGGAAAATTGGCATGTTCAATGGAGTTTCATGAACCAAGGTAAAACTAATTTGCATTCAAATTAGCATTAAAGAATACATTAATGTAAGTGCCAGATTATAGTAAGACTTGACTTACCTTGAGCCAGTTCAGATGGCCAGTGTCAAGGCAGAGAGAAAAGCAGTGGCAACTATTAAGAGTTGCCTACAGGCAGATATTCATTTACTTAATCTCCATTCTGTAAATCACAAACAATGGGCTCTCTCAGCACGTTGCTTCCCTGTTTGGAGCAACAGCATATCAATCAACTAATCCAGCATCTGAAATACCACTTTTCCTTTTGACATTTAAAGGGCAACAAATAGCTCCTCCAATCAGATTAGATAAATCTGCTAGATACAAAGGACTCTACACAAGGAGGTATACTTCTCCCTTCCCAGAAAGAACTTCATATCAAAAACAATCATTCATCAACCTTGCTGATAAAAGGGTATTTCACAGATATAGATTTGATAATCCAACCATTCATAATATCTGTCAAGATGAAATTACGAGGGGGTTTAGAAAATCAGACCAAGAGAAGCACTGGCCTCTTTATGAGAATCAATAACAGCTGCCATAGGTTTCCAAGCTACAGGAGTTTTTCAGATCACAGTAAAAATCAACAATAAGTCACATGCTACATTTTCAATTGCAAACTGGCTGTTATAACATGGCATCAGTGTCTAATGTTTAATTCATTCATTTCTATTCCTCTTATGAAGAAAGAAATTCCAGCTACTGTGAGAAGGGATACAATTCCACCACACACAAGACTGTACACTCAAATGCACCACATAGCTAATATTAATTCATCTGTATATTTTGCCACACAGACGGATCCTTCCAATTTTCAGGGTGAAATTTTCAAAGCTGCCTTGTGGATTTGGGCATAATGTTCAAATCCCTTGAGTTTCATTGAAAGTTTCTCTCTCAATTTCTCTAACAGTGGGAATTGTTTCTAAAGAGAATCCTGGGGCCACTGCTCGTTGAGGTTGTGGCATACATGTGCAATATGTGTAGCTTAAAAGCATTATGTTTTAGCTTACAAATTAAGGAGTACTCTCATTCAACACTCTGTGAAGCCCTCTGATCATATTCACTATGGAGATTAAACCTATTCAAATAATTAACACTCTCTCTATTCTCTTTCACCCTTATGGTGAATGATGATAGGATAGTGCTCCCATATTCAGCAGAAAAAGGTATTCCGTTCAGCTTATCCAATGCTTCATACAGCAAGACGGCAAAGTATTTCTCACTGTCACACTGCCTATGTGGAATGCCTATTAGATCTACAATGACATCATTAAAGAGAGATAACAGTAACTCAGTACAGACATTAGTCTCCATTCTAATGCTTCCATTTTGTAAGCAAAAAGTGTATGAGGGAGATTTAGTTATACTCCCTAGAGTGATAGGGACACTTAAAATGATTAAAGAGATATGGTTGATTATACGTGCAACATTTCAAGTTTTCTATTTTACAAACATATTAGGAATTCTAACATACTATAAATAAAAGTCAGGAGTTTCACCATTTCTTTTAATTTCAGTTCAAACTGATGTTTCTTATATATTTGTAAGCTACACTCTGCAAACATGTACTTAAAAGGATATCTGTAAGCCAGTGGGACAACTCATGCATATAAAATTGTTTGTGTAACTAAATACAGACTCAGAATCATATCTCTCAAATGCTACCTATAAAAATGGTGTCACCTTATTTTACCTGTTGAAAATTATCAATGCTAAAAAGTTGTGTAAAAATTAAACATGTAAATAATATTATACAAAGAGTTATTGGCACAAAGAAATAATTCCCAAACCATTTTATACCACCCATATGAATAATTATTTTGTATTTCTTGTTCATACTCTTAAGCAAACATCAGTTCTCACATTTGGGCCTCAGGAGGTTGGGATTGGAAATCTAAAAGAAGCAGCAGCATACGTGAAAACCAGAGAGTGTAAAATCAAAATAAACAAGAAATGAAGCCAATAGCCACCCTATTTTCCTCCTCCAGAGTTGAGAAACTCAAATTATAAATAAACAGCATAAGTAAGAAAACACAAATCAACTTAACCTTTCTCCTCTCATTGTTTTCCCTAATAATGTACAGGAAAACATTTAACAGAACTTCTTTTTTAATATGGACTTCAAATTTCTATGCCAATTCCTTTCACCAATGTAGTCATACTAGTGGAAGAATTATTGTTCCTTCAGACATGCTATATTGAATTTATCTCCCTTTGTACTGAATTTTAATCTGGTACAATACAAAGCGAAAAAAAAATTATTACTAGCAAAACTGAAAGAGAGAAAATAAATCACATAGTTAAAACCTTGGCACAGCCAACTTAATGTCAGTAAAAAATAAAACAAACACCTCCAAGCTAACAAAATTAGGTAGCAAACAGAGGAAGAAAACAATATTTAAAGCTGCCTTGGCATGTTGAAAACTGCTTATGTTTCCCAGAGTGATGTGACATTGTAATGGTAAATGCAGTGTCATCAGCCCAAAACATTTAAAGACGACAAACACTCAGAGGGGTGAAATTAATCTGTATAAGATACAGGGTAGATCTCCTTACAGTGCTTTTCAGCTTTCTAAACTGCCATTTTCCTCTTTTCCTACTTCAAGACCAAGGCAATACATTAATTTGACCATAATATTAAACTCTCTAACAGGAAATCTTAGAGGTAGTATTAAACTAAAAACAATGGGTTGAATGGGACCAAGTTCTTCTTGTGAATGATAGTGAGGAACATAGAACTGGAGGGGTTTTTCAGTCCTCTCAATAATCATGTCCCATAATAGTCACTTCAAACCTTCACCCACAACTACAAGGAACAATATCCAGAACACCAAGAACACTCTGTAACATACCACAGGTAAAAGCCAGGGGAAAAGCTCAGGACACAAGAACTCTACTAATGCCCTGCCACTAGAACAACACGGAAGTAGTTAATATTGTATGGGATAATTTGAAGGAAAAAAAAAGATTATTTTCTATTAATTTTCCTAGGGCTCTTTGCATTATGGTAAGATAACAAATACATAAATTTCAGGAATAGAAGATAAGAGAGAAATTAGGAAAGTTAGAAAGGAAGATGGTTCTCTGTGTGCTTTTGGGCAAAGACTCTGTGGGGAAGTGAAAGAGGAACACTGGGTGGAAGATGGGGCCATGGGGACAGCAGGACTTACCTGGAGAGACGTGGAGGTCAGGGCTCTGGCCAGGATGGCACCACAGCATTTTCAAAGCTGGTGCTCCTTCCGGATTGGAGAAGGGAGCCTTCAATGAGCATTTTCAGGCACTGGGAAGCGGAAGTAGATGGAGAACATCAGTGGACTAAGAGGTAAAGCACTCCCAGGATGGGTACAGGAACAGAAGTTCTCTGACAAGCAGAGAGGAGTGTCCACAGCATCAAGCAACAGTTGGAGGATTGTCAAACAATTCAAGTGAGTAGAGCAGCAGCACGCTGCAAAAGAAGACTGAAGGCTATGGACTTGGAGAGAGACAAGGCCATGACTTGGTGATGAAGATTAAAGTCACTCAGCTGCAAAGGCTTAGGGCCAGTGAGTAAGCAGTCAGTGAACCACTTTGTTTCTGGGGCTTTATTCAGGTGGGGTTTTTTGCATGCTCTGTGGGGTTTTCTTTTTGCCCCCTCTAGCTTCCTTAGAAAAATCCCATGAACTGGGAGAGGGGACCTAGGACTATTGCTTTGGACTAAGGGCTGGTATACCCCACCCCGTAAGAGGGCCAGCTAAGACAGGACTCAGTGGTCCACCTGCTTATTGCTCCAGGCAGTAGGTTACTGGGGACTATGATTTTTTTGTGTGTTTTTGAGTATTTTTCTTCACTTTCTTTCCCAGGCACTTGTTTTGGTTGGACTGAGCCTGAGTGGTCCTGGAGTAAGACCCATTTGTTGTTAGCCATGAAGGGCCTGTGGACAGGAGACTGTATCTGGACCAAAGCCTCCAGTCAAAATTTTGATTGACTGGGGTCAGAAGCAACTGGCTTCATCAAGTGTGTACAGCCTGTATGGGTGGAACCACAACACATCTAATGTATCAACTACGCACCAGCCTAAGTTGTTCACCAAAGGTGTCTTTTTACTTCTTGTTGACAACTGATATGGTACAGGAGGGGGTGTAAGGAGAAGGAGAATCCCTCTGAAGATTCAGGGTGAGACTCTTGGAAGGCAGCTGTCAGTACACGCCAGCTCTCAAAAAGCAAAGCATCCCATCAAGTCATGGCAGGAAAGAGAAAGCTATCCACTGGAAAATTACGGACAGCCACATCACTAGAGACACCTTCCCAATGGCGCATACACACCACACCCCATGGAGAAATGGACCCAGACCATACCAGGTGACAACACAACAGACTGAAAAAAGTATGGGGAAAAAACTGGAAAGAGTTAAAAAATATGTACTTACAAGAATTACTCAAGATCTTGAAAACCCTTATGAAATCATCTTATGAAAGGATTAGGAAATGAGACATATTTGGCTTATCAAAGAGAAGATTAAGAGACAAGCAGAATGGGATATATATAATCACCTATATAGATTTCTGATAGAAAGAGTTCTTTAATCTAGCAGACAAAAGTAAAACAAACTCTAATGGCTGGAAAGTGAAACTGGAGGTATTCAAGCTCAAGATGAGGTGAACATTCTTTGCAATAAGGATAATTAACATAAAGGACAACTTACTAAGCTATATGGTGGATTCTCCATCCGTTGATGTCTTCACATCCAGATAGCTTCTTCTTCTAGAGAAGTATCCTGTAATTCAGTTACATGATATGTGCTTAATACAGAAATTACTGGATTAAATAGTTTGTCCTGCAAAAGAATAAAACGAGGTCATCTCAATGGTGCCTCCTCTACTTAAAATAAAATTATGACTGTAGTGCAGGTCTGTAATGGACACCTCATTTTTTTTAACCACAGTTGACCTTTTTTTTAAGTCCCCAAAGCAGGTAAAAATCCTTCTACCTCTCCACATGCCTTCTCTTCCCTCCATGCTCAATGGCACTTCTCCTCTCCTCCCCTCCCATTCTACCCTCCTAGTCCCCCCTCCTCCATCCACTGCGGCTGCTCTTCCCAGCTCATCTTGGTGTTACCTAAAGACACTCCTTCCCAGGTCCAGACAGGTTTCATGGGGAGCTGGGCTCATCCTAGGACTATGGCAGCAGCAGCTGTGGACAGTGTGTACCTCTTTCCTGCCTAGTCCTTCTAGATGTTTCCAACCAGCCTGGAAACAGGAAGTTATGTGGCTTTAAAGAAAAGTTATTGACCAACAAAGTCATGTCCTGAGAACTCTATCCTGAAAAAGGTGACATAAGTAATTCCATAAATATATGCATAATTCAACAGAACTCATCTGGAGCACCTACACTTGTGAACATGTGCAGTGACAAGATCTTACTTTTTGTAACAAGTTTAAGGCTCTATCACTTTGTTTGCAAATATTTATAATATTCCAGGAAGTCTTGGGTTTGGGAGCTTTATGACTGGAAACACTCAAGCTATTTCCAGCTAGTTGGTAAATCTCCCTTATAAAGAGAATAATGAAGTTTTTATCTATTTTGCAGAAAGTGTTAAATTCAGAGCGATTCTGCATCTGTGACATCATTTGTTAGTAGTGATTGTGCACAATTTTCAGGCCAAAAAATTGCATAATGTAACATTCTAGGCAGGCCATCAGATCTATAAATTGGTCATTTTTTGCCCTTTAAGCTTTGAAGCTCAGCATCCTCCCTTTCATCTGAGGATACTGATACCACCTGCTTATAGAATTCAGATGGAATCACTATATTTGCAATCCATTAAACAATTAATTTGATATGACAGATGGCCTTAATGAGCCCTAAGGAAGTCTGGTCCTGTCATCATGCTAAAAAATCCTTTTCAGTCTTAGGTAGAAATTTTCCTAATTTTGATTTCCTTGAGGAAAATATATCAAATATTAACTTAATTATTTTGTAATAACCATCCCCTATCCCAATTCTACTGTGTTCCTGCTCCTCTGAGAAATGCTGTCATGTTCAAGGATGCCTTTAATGACTGACCCTGAGCAGTCCTGACATGATCAATCACAGCATAATTGAACAACTTCTAGATGGAAACAAAAGTACTTCTTGCATCACTCTGATATCTGAATGACAAATGCAGTCCTGATTTATTCCTAGTTTAATCTCAGCTAACTGGAAATGCTTAGTGGCTAATGAAAATTTGTTTGTCGAATAGTCTGTTGTTCCTCATCTTCTCTGCCCATTCATGACTGCTTTATAGGATACTGGTTGGGAATAGCTACCAAGAAGCTATGGACAGTACTTTGGCCATATTCCCCTCTTTTGCCTCTAATCTGTTCCCAATGCCAAGGCATTAGAAAAGGGTTAGATCATAGCTGAGAATTCAGCTATAAACCTACAGCTGTTTAGCTATGCTAAATCAATTAAAAATTATCACCTCCATAACTGGAATGTTACAATGTTTTTGTTTTGTTGTGTTTGTTCCAGTTTTGGGATAAGACAGTTTGGTACAAATCTCATAACCTTTTTGTGCTCACTGAAACAGTTCTTACATATAAATTAGAACCATAACTCCTAACTCTTTTAGTAAAAGACATCTCAACTTTATCATTAATCCCATTTGACAAATGAATAATTTTCAAGTGGAGAAAATGAATGGTCCTAATCAGCTTGTGTAATTAATGCTATGTCAATCAATAATAATTACAAGACACTCTTATTTTCAAGGTGTTGATTTCACAAGTTCTAGGAGGGGTAAAGATAAAAAAATATTTTTAACCCCACCCCCAACTATAATTAATTATATCAGAAAAAAATTTAACAGAAACAAGAAAGTGACAAAGAGAAAAGTTTAGCTGCACAGAATGGACCTGACAAACTTTTTTACTTACAGCCAATATATTATTCTTACAAGTTAATGTTGCACCATACCTGGGGAGGAAAAAGGATTAGCTCATACATAAGTTTACCAACTGATCTGAGAGGCTAGGGTAAAGGAAACATTTCTAGTAAAGTCAGGACACAGAGAAGGGAAACCCATAACTTTTAAAAACAACACTGGGCTTGTCTATATCAGCCTTTTGTAGAAACAGCTTGAGAAATCATAGAAACCATAAAGTAGAGAAGAAGACCTTGGAAGAGAATTTTAAAGGCACAAATAGTTATATGGCCAATGACCATTTATGTTTTTGTCAATCTCCCTCGTTGCTCACAAACTGTATTTTAATATACAGGGAATAAATTGCATAGATAAAGGTCTATGAGTCTTTAGGCATAGTAGCTGAAACAAAAAATAGGACATACATGGTGAAATCCTGGCTCCAATAAAATCAATGTAAGACTTGCTCAGAGCTTTAGATTTCACTGATATCTGTGAACAATAAAAATCAAAATACAAAATTAAAAATGTATAACCAAAGGTACTAGTAAAAATGCAAAGTTGCACTGCTTAGCGAGGCTGCAGAACAGTGAGAGTGCAGGAAAACTGTTCTAGGACTCAGCTCCACAAGTATTGAGACAGGGAAAAATCTTCCCTACATAGATGGGAAAGGGAACTACTTATAGAACATTCAAGACGTGTTTCCATTATAAAAGACTTTTATTCCAGACTGTTCTGTTTATTGTAGGATCAAGGAGGGTGAAAAATAGCTGCTGATAGAACCACACTTTGCAGCTGCCCCTTATCATCAGCAATCAAGTTGGCTGACCTAAAGTATACTGACAACACTAACATTATGAATAATGCTCTCAGGTATGGATTAATCCTAAATCCAATGTCTACAGCAGAGCTTTCCAAACTTTTCATGTTGGTGACACACTCTTTAGACATGCATCATTTCGCGACACAGTAATTCAGTTTTACTAGCAAGCCGGAGGTTAAACTAACCCGTTATAAGAGATACGGACACATACATAAATTGTAATAACGAAATGTATGGGGACACAACATATCTCATGAAAACCTTTAATTTATATTTTTAAATATATATGATTTGTAAGATAATAACATACATTGTTGTCATTTATGAGTAACAGTATGTAAGTATGTGCAAGAATTTAAAAAAGTTGAATAACACCAATAACTACTTACCATTTTAATGGGATGTATGAGGTTGATGGGATGAACACAGTTTCTGTATATTTGGTGGAATATTAGATAAAGACACTCGCTTTTCGTCATCAAGCATTTTTAAGCTTCCATGTTTCAGTGTCTTTAAGTTTGCCATCGTTGCAAAGGATACTTCACAAATGTATGTAGTAGAAAACTGCAGAAGAATTTTTAATGCTTTTTTAGCTATGTTTGGATGCATTTTTGAAATGCGAATCCAAAAGCTGTCTAAGTCACCCTCTTCATACATCATTAACAGATTTCGATCATTTTTTATGTCAGCTAATTCTTCTTCTTCAATAAGTGAAAAGTTCCTCGTTGCAGTTGAAAGAAATGGATTTCTGATCCAATCATAGTCTTGGATTTCAACATTTGGGAAGTAATGCTGAACTTTCTCTCCGAGCAATGTTAAATGGTCAACAATTAGCGAGCTGATATCACATTTTAGCTCGCACTCAGCAGTTTTGGAAAACATTTCAAAATTTCCTTCTTTCACTTTCCTTTTCCAAATTGCTATTTTGTCTCTCATAGCACAAATTTTATCTACCGCTGTTAAGATATTTTCTCCTTTTCCTTGCATACTGGTGTTTATTTTATTCAAATGTTCAAATATGTCAGCAAGATATGCCAATTTTGTGCACCAAAGTTTGTTTTGAATTAGATTGCAGAATTCTTTTTGCTGATTTTCCACAAAAAGTTTAAGCATCATTTCCCTCAATTCGTATACACGACAAAGCACTCGACCTCTTGAGAGCCAACGAACTTCTGTGTGTAGTAGAAGCTTTTTAAACCTTGCCCCCATTTCTTCACAAATATGAGCAAATAATCTTGATTGAAGAGGTCTACTTTTAATGTAATTGACCATTTGAACCACTTTGTCCAAAACTTTTCTTAATTCATTTCCAATGGTTTGCGCGACTAGTGCTTCGCGAAGTAAAAAGCAATGAGTAATTATAATATTTTCATTCTCTTTCTTTGCTAAAGCTATAAAACCTTTTGTTGAACCAACCATTGAGGGTGTGCCATCTGTGCATATTCCTACACAATTTAACCATTGCAAATTATTTTCCTTCATGAAGCAATCTAAAGTTTTAAATATATCTTCACCTCTAGTTCTCATTGGAAGTTCTAGACAATACAAGAATTGCTCAATAATTCTGTCAATATGAATGAAACGTATAAAAACCAATAATTTTGCTAACCCACTGACATCTGTTGCTTCATCTAATTGCAATGTAAAGATCATATTATCATCTTGAAAAATATCCTTCATTTGCTGCTTAATGTCATCAGACATGTCTTGAATATGTCTTCCAATCGTGTTATCTGCCAAAGGGATTTTATTAACTTCTATCTCAAATTCGGGCCCAAACATTGTTCAAACAATAGCACAGCAAGATTCCTTTATGGTGGTTTCGGCAATAGTGTGTGGGTCCTTGTTTTTGGCAATTATTTGAGCAACCAAGTAACTTGCCTTTTGAGCTTTCTCTGATGTCTTCATTGTCTTTGTGAATGATGCAGACTGCTTCTTTATAGATTTTGAAAGCTCAGTAAAGTATTCTACTGGTTTTTCTGACAAATGACTGTGTTTTGAGGTAAAATGACGCTTTAATTTATTTGGTGCCATACTTTCATTTGCAAGTATATCCCCGCAAACTAAACACTGAGGACAAGGATTGTTTTCATTACCAGAAAATGTGAACCCCAGTTTCATATAATCTTTATTGTATAAACGAGGCTTGGGAATTTTTCCTTTACACTTCTTACGTACTAATACAGACCGTTCAACAGTTGATTCTTGCGTAGTTTCCTCTATAGAGGCTACATTTTGTTCATCGCAAACGTCATCTTCATCAGCTTTTCTTTTCTTAATTAGAAACATCCATTTTACGGGTAATTCAACTGCAATTTAATGAATAAATCTATGAGAAATTATTTTTAGGTTTTAGCATTAACTAAATATGAAAATAACAGGACTGTTTTTAGCGCTTATCTTTCTCTGTTTTTTCTTATGAAAATAACAGCACCTGCGCTCCACTCCCACAGTGATAAAGTGAGATAAAGATAGGAATCAGGACCAGGAGAAAATGTGAAAAATAAACAAAATTAACTAAAGTATTTACAATACATATTAGGACACATAGGTCCAGATAGGAGCTCAGCTGCAAAAACACATGAAGTAGAGAAGCAAAAGTCCAACAAAAATGGTGTAAATATATATGTCTCACTACAAGGCTATATTGCTGCAAATATTTGCAATGCCTATGTCCAGAGTCCAGTTCTAGCACTCTCCGGTGGTACACTGCCAGTGGGTGGTCAATCCACAATTACAGCAGAGTAAAAATAAAAATAAATGGCAGAAATCAAATTATAAGTGCCACGTGGTGAGTGGCTTGCAGTTTGCCACATTGGGTTTGGGAGGGTGGCCTACCTTCAGCCAGCAGCAGGTGGGTTGACTAGGTGACAGCCTGCAGCTGCGCTCGCCCGGGTAATTGGGAGCACGCTGATTCCGAGGCTTCTGGCCTCCACTGAGCTGCGTTCCGATTGGCCAAGATGGCGGATGGCCCGCTCGGTGCAGTCCCAGTCCAGGACATCTGGGGGACTCCTCCGCTCAGCACAGCCGAGATTTGGGGGTGGTGTAACTCACAACTAATTGCTCCGTTAATTGCTCCATTAAAGGAGTCTCCAACGAGAATTCCGAATTCTCCAGATTCCTCGCCGTACCGCTCCAACACCGCCAATCACGTGCGTCCTACGTCAAGACACCACACGATCCTAAAGCAGCTAATGTTAAAGCAGCTAAGCCTTAGCTGCTAAGCCTTAGCTGCTTTAACATTAGCTGCTTTAGGAAGTTACGGAGGAGGGGCCAAGGGAAGCAGAAGCAAGTAAGGGAGCTCCGCGGTGCCCTTCTGCAAAATTTTCTGCATTTCGCGCGACACACCTACACACTGCCGCCGACACACTAATGTGTCGTGGCACACAGTTTGGAAAGCTCTGGTCTACAGTAAGGTTCTTAGTGGTTTGGATCATTAGTTAACACCAGAAGCCACAATTATCATTAATGACTGATCCTTCTGCATTTTTGCAATTTTTTTAGTTCCTTCCAAAATTATATTATATTATATTATATTATATTATATTATATTATATTATATTATATTATATTATATTATATTATATTATAACAAAGCTTTTAATGTTATTACCTCTCATATATCCTATTCACTTTGAGTCCTTGAGCCAGGTGCAGCCTGCTGTATTTTATCTGGTGATTTCTCCACCTCTTTCATTTCCCAAAATGTATATTCTATCTATCTATCTATCTATCTATCTATCTATCTATCTATCTATCTATCTATCTTTAATATGCATTGATTTCATCTTTGTGGAATATCAAATCATAGCCTCTATTGCTTTTGCAATAACGTATTTGTCACTGGTACCAGATTCTCCTACTTGCTTGTGCACAGGGATTAAAGTTTCAGGTATAATTAAGTCACTGGGATTTATATGTTATTTTTTGCTTCCTGTTGCTGCTTTTGGTATTTTCATAGATTCATAATGTCATAGATTCATAGACAAAGATATTTTGTCTTTATCTTTTAGGTCTGATCATTTGAACATCACAATTCTGCTAGAACCTTTCTCCCAATCTTCTTGCAAGGGGTTCAATCTGCTTTTTTCAATATAAAGCTGATCTTCCTTATTTAAATACATGAAACTAGATTCTCCAGTATGTTCTGGTGATACCGAGCCACCTCTGGCTGAAAAAAGCTGTAAATTAAGCTTTATATTATTTTGTAGTTAAGCTAGTTTGGGACTCAGAATAGTCCTAGCATACCTGTAAAACTAAATCAGGAGCAGGTAAAATAGGCCGGATCTGGCCCACCAAAGGATTTTATCTGGCCTGTGTCAGGTTCCTTGGGCCTCATGCCCCAGATGTGGAGGGAAGCCTGGGCTGTGGCATGTGCAGGAGGCCAATCCTGCCATCCCCAAGCACATAATGGGGCTAGGGCAATACAGCAGCCAGACTCCACTTCCCAGCAACAGCGGCTCCTTCTGGCTGTTGCTGCCAGTGTTACTACTGCTGCCAGCCCTGGCTCCACTATCTAGGACAAGGTTGCGATCACAAAGTAGTGACAGCATGGGGCCAGGGCCTGGGGCAGTGTAGCAAAACCCCCAGTTTTTCTTTTTTATTTATTTTAAAATGCATTCCCTCCCCTTTCCCCAGCCATTTCTGACTTTTTCTCTCCCTCTCTTTTCCCTATAGATAAGTATAAGTAAGCTAAGGTGTAGGATAAGCTTTAAACATTTTTATTTTGGTAGCAAGTTTTTGGTTTTGGATATCCACTGTTTTATATTGTATAATTATTAGGTTTGTATTGATTTTTACTGTTGTATTGATTTTTGTATTAATATTATTTTGTATTGATATTATTTTGTATTGATTTTTATTGTTTCATATGGATATTGTATGGTTTAGGCCTGTGTTTCTAAGTGAACCAAAGTCATGTCAAGTTTCCATTTTATATGTCAAGCCTCCATCTTCTGTCCTCTGCCTGGGCATCCCATGTTGCAACTGTATGAGTCATGTACCCCTCCCATGTAAATTGGTTCCCCGATGAATGAGTGTGATTGGGAATGATTGAAATACAATGGTAGCAGGCCTCTACTGAATGGCCTGTAATGACTGGGCCATCACCTTACATTGATTCACCCAGGAACCACGGACCTCACCCAGGAACAAAGACAAGACCAGCATTTGAAAGACAAAAGACCCTGCAAAACCAGCAACTCTCACCATTACAGACACCTGAAACTGCACATCCCTGCATGGAGCACACATGCTCAATACGACAGGGCCTGACCCTTGCCTGGCCATGCCTCCTGTCACTAGGGTGACACAAGGTCTGCCCCTATAAAAAGGGGCAGTGAAGACAGACTCAGTGGGATGCCCTCTCCATCTGGACCAGCACCATACCACACCACCTATCCACCCAGAGGCCCTGCCGGCGACCTCCCTCTGGACAACACCTACTGGACAAGGACCCCTTTCCAGCCTGGATAGGTAGATATTACCTGCACACCTCCTCCTACAATTTGGACTCTCTCCCTCAATCTGTCTCTCTCTCTCCTCCTGGACTTCAGTGGACTTCAGTCCCTGCACCAAGCCTCTCTAACCCCTGCTGCCATTGTGTGTGGGTGGGTGGGTGGGTACAAGGGAACCAATTTGACATTGTGTCACCATCTCCCCCGTTCAATGAAACTACTGTCATTTGCAACCCTAAATTGGGATTTTACTGAATCCCAGTCCCTTCCTTATCTTAAATTCCAGGCTCTCTCTCTCTCAGCTCCAGCCCCCACCCCTCTCCACTAGTTTCCTGATCTCCTCTCAATTCCTCAATTCCAGTGCCTTTTCCCTGTGACTTTCTGCTGCCTTTCTCTGCTTTCCTGCTGCCCTACTGCCTGCTGCTTTTCCTGTGATTTTCTGCTGTCCATCTCTCTGTTTTCAGGCTTCCCCCGCACCTTCTGTAATCCTCCCCCCCTGCAGTTTTCTCCAGCTTCCAGCACCTACTGCCACTCCCTGCAACTTCTCTAGCTGCCCCGGAGCCATCCTCTAGCTCCCCACATCCAGAACCCCTCTTTAACACCCACACTTTCCCTTAGTCCCATTTTTCCCTCTCCCATCTACCTTTTCAGCTCGCCTGTAGCTCTGGCTCCAGTCCCAGACTCTGTGCCAGCATGCTTCCCTGTTCTGCAGGCTTTGGGCATTGTCTTTTAATCAATTAAGATCAATTAACCTAAAGTTACCCCCGAGCCTAATTATAACAGTTTCTGACACAGGCAAGCAGAAAGGAGACACACAGGCACTGTGACTTGGTGCCACCTTATCTTATATTATGGAACAGTGTAGTACACCAGGTCACAGTGCCCAGATGCAGAGCCCTTAGGATTTCTGGTTTTGAGGAACAGACAAAATTAGGAAAAGAGTGGGAAAAAACCAAATTAGGATGTGTGCATGTGATGGGTTTGTGAAACAAAGCAATATACTGACAGGACATAACGTGGACAGTATGACAACCACAGAGACATCAATCAACAATGCCTGAGATAAAGAGTCATCAGAAGTGGAAAATAATACAAAAAGAAGGATTTCAGAGCAGCAAAGGGTCCACAGGAGGGGAACCTAGGGCCATCATGAATGAAGGGCATACCACCAGTCTGTCTCACCCAACCCACTGAGGGGCAGGGGGTGGGCCTAAGCTTCCAACATCCAGGCTGCTGACATCTGACATTTAAGAGAGAACCTCAGAATGAAGCTTACTTACTGGCCAGATGTACCTTCCCTCTGATGGCAGCTCTAGTACTGGTAAATACAGAATTGTTTGCATTAATCTTATCTGGTATCACCGTGTATCAATAAAATTTGCATATTATCAAATGGATTTGGGTCCATCTGGAAGGAGATATCTGGGTCTTAAATCCAGTGCCAACAAGGTTGTATTCAAAATATGGAAACCAGACCCCATACAGATCAATGGGAGTTTTGCCAAGGGCTTGCGTGAGACTAGTATTTCATCCCAAGTAATTATCATACTTGCTCCTAAATAAGAGAGTAGCATTAGAATAAAGTATTTTTTTTAAAGTGAACAATCCATGGTAACTTATGGAACAGCCTTTAGCTTCTGTCTATTCATAGAATATTTGTGAGCAGAACAGTTTGCTGATCATTACTCAATCATGTATTCAGGAATTTATATATTATTTCTGGGTAACAGACTGCCAATGTGGGCTCACTAGATCGGCTTGAGATACTTACTCTGGGCTAGAAACAGTGCCGGTGAAGTCTGAGCGACCCCAAGGGTGGAGCAGGGGAGCCCTACCCTGTGGAAAAGGAGAAGCCAATTGAAAGAAGAGGTTTTCAATCCCCTCATTCGCATGGAAGGGGGGTGGCCAGGGTTCAGAGTCAGCCATCCTGAGCCCTGGTTGGTCAGTTTGCAAGCCAGGGAGGGACTGCCGGAGGGGATAAAAGCAGCAGCCGAAATGGCATGGGGGCTGCTGACAGTGACTCCAAGGAACAACACGGAAGGCCTAGGAAGAGCTGGGGTGAACTGACCCAGCAGAGGGAGCAGAAAGACCCCTCTGAAGAGCCTCGAAGGCCCTGGGAGAAGGCGGCAATGGCAGTCAGCTGTGCCTCCACCCCTGCAGCAGACAGGGAGCAGTAGCTAGGGCTACGGGCAGAAAGATGGTGCCCCAAGGCCCCATCGCCCCATCGCAATGCGCTGGACGTGACGGGTGTCCCAGAGGTTAGGGGTGGCAATCAGCTCCCCTGCTCCACTGTGGAGAAGAAGGAGAGGCCAGGAGTGCGGGCAGCATCCTTATCCAGAGCAGGAGCTGGGCTGGTGAGTTGAGGAAACTCCTTACCTTCCCTGGGGATGCTGGACAGCAGCAGGCAAGGCATTGGGATCCTGAGGAGCAGCAGAGCACCAAGACGAGGGTCCCCAAGAGCTTGGGATACAGGCCAGTGCTCAGAGTAGGATTGGTGAGCCGCGAGGCATGTGGAGTGCCCGGCCAGCCATCTGAAGCAGGGGTTTAGAGCAATGACCCCTGGGAGCTGCCTGTGCTGCTGACCCTCTGCCACTGACTGCCCCAGAGGAGACTCAGTCCTGTCCCTTATTCTGCAGCTGATTGTCATTGGATGGAGTTCCTGAGCTTTGTGCTTGGGTGATGCTGATTGCTGCAGGAGCCTACTCTGTTGCTTGTTGCTTGCCTTTTTGGTTGCCACAGAGGGTTGCCCTTCAGCCTTTTGGGGGGGTTGGGGTTTCATACAATTTGATTGCTGCAAACCAGAAGAACTTAACCTGTTGCAGTCTGTCGCTTATTGGGAAGCCTGTTGGAGCTGCAGGGAGTGAGCACCTTGCTTCCTTGTGGTAGCATCTCAGCAGTGGCTGAAAGCTGCCAGTTACCCCACCTGTGGTTCTTGAGTCAAGGATTGACTAATGCATTCTGGTTTGTGTTGTGATTCTGGTTATGCTATTTAAGTTCACTTGTAAATAACCTTTCCTATTATTCTTGTTTTGTGAATAAAGTGTAAATAGTTAAATCAGTTAAGTGTTAGACCTTCTTGGGAACACGGGCTGCTCTGTGGGGAGCAGGGGCCAGCTGGAAAGTAAATCGGTGCTGGCCAGAAGCCCTGCCCCACTCTCACCACACCATCCCTAATACTGGGCAGGGGTGGCAACTATTGGGCCGCCACCCGGGTTACATTTGATTATATAAGTTAAATGGAAACTATTGATAAAAGTATATCAGCTTCCTATAGCCAGGACAAAGAGAAGAGCCAGAGGTTCCAGGAAGTCCACTAGCTCACTACTACCCTGTCTTCTATGGATAGATCAGCAATACAACACCCTGATAAGTACACGTATAAATTCTGGAACTAGAGTAGTGGACTTTTTGTGATTCATCATATAAGACATGATATTATTCTCTCTATTTTAGTATTCTCCTCTGTAATATTGGTAGATAATATAGTCACCCTAGTAAAGAACAAGAATAGCAATATCTAATTCCATACAGGCCACATGAAAAATCAGCATAGGGGAACCTGAAAGAATGAGTGTACTTTCTTACAGTCAATGACCTTAACCTGGAACTTTTCAGTGAGAAAAGTTCATTGTCAAACTGGACCTGAGAAAGTGGTGGACATCCTCTTCAGATGCCCGAGAATTCTGATACCTTTATATTGAGTAAAGGTACCTAAATACCTTATTCCTCAAGCTTTCGTGTTAAAATTAATAATGCTAATGAAGGTGTAACATACTACTCACTGGGCACATCTACATGTGTTATTAATGCACCTGAATATACTCTGGGGTGGTCTACACCAGAGTTTATTGCTCCCCATTTACATGCATGCCTGGGACTGAAGCATGTTGAGGTGAGGCAGTACAGCCCTGGCTGGCAGGGGGCTCAGAGTAGCCCAGAGCTGATCGTCCACAGCTCAGTGTGTTGTAGAGAAGATGGCTGAGGCACAAGGGTGCTCCAGTGTGGAACTAGCCAGCAGGCAGCAATCTGCAGTGGAGCACCCTCGTGCCTCAGCCAGCCCTGGTCATCATCTACGTATGCATTGCAGCAGATTAAATAACTCTGCTGTAGGATAGTACTTGTGTCAGGATGTACTATCCTATGGCAGAGCTAATTAGTTTACTGAGGCCTAATAGTGCCACACATGTAGATGGTGATGCTTTACTGTGGAGCTAATTAGTCAGCTTAACAGTAAAGTGCATGTCTAGATGCCCCACTGTGAACAGACTTGTCACAATCAACCCCTACATGTTTTCTTGTAATACAGTTTTCCCTTCTTTTTATGGAAGGGTAATATAATAGCTAGATATGTTATAAATGGATGGAAATGGCAGACCAAAGTAGATGCAGATGGCAATATGCTGGTTAGGTGGCAATAATGTTCATAAAGTGACAAGAATAATTTTTTGTCTAGTGCTTAATTTTAGGAATAACTAAAATAGCACCACACAGTACCATCCAACAAAATAAATACATTGTAAAAGTTCACATAAAATGCTATAACTTGGCTTCTAAAGTTGTTGTTAGTCCTTGTCTATGTTCTGAGAGGACTGCTCGTGAAATCTATCCATTTAGGGTATTTAGATCTACATACAAATTGCAAAATATACCTTGTACACTAGACACAGCATGTTTTCTGAAATTAACTAGGATTCTCCATTCCAGGGACTGCCCTTGTCAAAAGAATTATGATGATCTCAGCTATTTTGTTTAATTATGTACATAAAGAATATTATTTTCATGAAGCAAATAGAAAACCCTGTCACACATTACACTTAAGACATTATTAACTAGTTAATCACATCTTAAATTGTGAGCCAGCCACATGTTCAATTAATACCATGATAATTAAGGAGGAATAAGTCACAAAGTCATTCAACAAAAAATGCACTATAACTTTGTGGTTGGTTCCTATGAAACAATTAATTAAATGTGTAGCCAGGGACACCTCTGTGGCTGAAAGCACTGTCAGCTAATGGGGTCCCAGGCCACAAGGACACACCATGCACTCCTGCAGTTGGAAGCCCTGTTAGCTGATCCAGGCTCCCAGACACAGGGACACATGTAATCTAGATCAACTGATTGGGCTCTCAGCCACAACAGTGCACAGTGCATCTAGGCCCATGCACAGATGGCATGGCAGGAAGTGTGATAGTATAGCTTGTGGATCAGATCCTATTGTGCCATTACTATGTGTCTGGCAAAGGCCAGAAAGTCTGATTTTAATGGCTTATCCCACAAGGAGCAAATGGTATTACCTAGGTGGGTGCAAGACACATGTCGAAACAGTGTTACCTATATATTCAGGTACATTTGGAGCAGAAAAGATATCTGCCTCTGCATAAAGCCATCAGTGATCTTGTCAGGTCTCATTGTTAAGCTGAACAGGACCACACTTGTACATCTAGGAACTTTTAAGGAAAATGAAAGGGCAAAGCACTGCTGATGGTGTGGGCATGGGGATGGGGGTGAGAGAAGCATATGTTTGTGGGGGCAGGCACTTAAAAAATGTTCATCACTGTCCTATCTACTTCTACTGACATCAGTGATTCAGTTCCCATTGACTTAAAATGATGCATTTAGATCAACAACCCGTGCTTTACAAAACTCATCCAAAGGCAGCAAATTTCCTTCTCATGCTGTCTTACTCTGAGAAAGGGGTACCAGTTTAACTAAATACTTTAAAGCAAAACATATAAATAATAATAAAGTCCTTTGTGTGGCTAGCCATATTTATATTTATTTCAATTGAGCTTAAGTCAAAGAGGACTAAGTGCATGCTAAACTGATATATATATATATCTCAGACTGACATATGAGATCCATAAAAAGAGTTTGCAAAGGTTTAATTAGACTAACTTTAAAATCCATTACTTATATAGAAAATGCCTCAGTTACATCCAAGAGTGGGGGGGTGGGGGCGATTTGGAGGAAATCAAGACAACATTTCAGGCATAAACTGCTTTTCCTCCTCTAAGGGAGAGGCAGGCATAAATAGCAAAAATAATAAAAGCATGTGTATTATTTCTTACATAAATGAAAACCCCCTCTGATCAACAGACACCAAATGGGACACAACCCTGCCTTAACAAGAAATGCAGAACCTATCTCCACTTCCACCACAACTAACACCTCCCCCCACAAAGAAGCCACATCTGATGGCTTCATAGACCCCACACATCATCACAAACCTACATGTCTATCACAGACTGGGGTATACTCATTCAATGCACCAAATATCTTTATGGGCTTTATGATACTATGGGCTCATCCAGATAAGCATGCACGTGCCTCTTGCAGCATCCCAAACCAGTTGAGATGCTGCAAGAGGCATGCTGAGAATGAAAAAATGTTCTTCATGCTGCATATTTGCAACAGGGGCTCAAAATTTGATACCTGGATATCCGGATATTAAAAAAAAAAAAAAAACATGGAGGAAAAAAGCGGGACAGGGCACAGGTGACCTAAGGTAACCTGAAAGCCAGTCCTCTGGAGAGACACTTTGGTTTCTGGCCAGAGCATCTCTATGTGCTTTGGCTGGCACAGCACATGGGGCATGCACCCTTAGTGTGCTGGGGCAAGCAGAAGTGTGGCAAGGATCCAGCATGACTGGGACCCAGGCACTGTAGTGGGTAAATAGGGACTGTGGTGGGATTGTTGGTGTGGGGGGCTGTGCTTGTGTGGGAGGACTGAGGGGGGGGCGGTTATGTGTGGGTGGGTTGGGCTGGTCAGGGGCTGTGGGTCCCCTGCAGGGTGCACACTGCCCCCCTCCACAGCAGCAGTAGCCATGGGGCACTCAGGGCCTGTTGCTGCCAGACCCCTGTGGCATTGCGTGACCCTGGCCAGCTCAGAGCTGGCACCACCTGTCGCAGGTGTGGCCTGACTTGGCAAGGTGTGAGGCCATGTACCTTTCTGCAGCCCCAAGCCACTTGGGCTGTAACCCAGGTCCCGGCACTGCTCACGGGGACTGCATGTTGTGCCGGGCCAGGTCCTGCCTCCACAGAACTGGCCTGGCCCAACAGCGTCCGGGGCCTGTGGAGGCAGGACCTGACCTGGCATGACATGCAGTCTCCACAAATGGCACTGGCCCCTGGGTGACATCCTGAGCAGCCTGGAGCTGCAGAAAAGCTCATGGTCCCATGCAGTACTGAGCCAGGTCTCACCCATGACACAAGGGACAGGTGGTGCTGGCTCTGAGGCGGTTGGGGCCATGCCATGTCTTAGGGAGGCTCTGACATCAGTGAGCCCTGAACGCCCCATGGCCTCTGTTGCTGCAGGGTGAGCTGTGGACCTTGCAGGGGTGGCGGGGCTGGGGACCTCCTGGGGGGATGCAGGCCTGGGGGGGGGGGGGAGCTGTGGACTCTGCAGGGGGAGCTGTGACCCTGCAAGAGGGGAAGTTGATGTGCTGTGGGGGGGGGGGGCTGCGCCCTGTGAGGGGCAGGGGACCCACCCCTTCTAAGTAGCTCCCCACAGTCCTCCAACACCTGTAGTCCCCCCACAATCCCCGCATACCTACCTATACACCCATCTGCATCCTTCCACATCCCTTCACACCCACCCACTCACACACCCCTTCCTACCCGCCTCCTGCAAACCCCACATCCCCTATCACTCACCCATCATGCCCAGCTGCCAGACAGGATGAGACCTGCTGGCAGAAGCTGTGGCTGCAAGGGCAGCTGTCCCCACTGTCGGGACCGAGGGCCGTCTAAGGCTATGGCCAGTAGCCTGGACCGTCAGGTGGGGTTTTTCCATGACGGAGTAGAGTTAGGCACAGAAGCATATTGGTTGTACAAAGAAAGCTTTACTTACACTGCCGATGGTCACAGTGCAGGAAGGAAACTTGCTTGAGTTACAGTTGCACACAAACGAACAGAAGTGAGATCTCTTCTGAACCGAACCGAGATGAGTCGTCGATATACGCCTCTGCATGCTGAACATGGGGGATACATTAAATTTTTCACTATGACGGGGAGTGGCTAGAAGCTGATCAGGCCTCTATGTCCTCCTCCAAGACACACGCGGAGTTTGCTAGGCTCCACAGCATGCTTAGAGTTCCCCACAAGATGGTTGTGGAGTCCTCCAACTTGGGCCGAAACTGCTCTAACCTTTTATATGGCTAGCGAGCCAATTGCCAGCCGCCACGTAGGAATAATTTAGAATTGACCAATAGTGGGACACTAATTTGCATACGCGTGGTGGGAGCTCTTTGCACCCGGGTTTTCTCTCTGCAGCTGAGAAATCCACCATGCAAAGAAAGCTCCATGTGGCGGGAAAATTCCAATGTGCCAAGGCACTAAAAATCATTGGGTTATGACACCCACATCCTGGTCAGTGAAGGGGTCAGGGGGAACTCTAATTGTTCTATAAGAAAACCAAAAGCAAACATCAAAACATATAGATATTTAGAATTTATTCTATTATGATGATAGAGACACTGGTAGGCTTCCAAATTGCATTAAAATTGTAAATCTATCAATAAAACATTGCCCAACTGATCTCTCTCTCTCTGTCTCATGGTCTTTTGTTTTAATTGTGGAAGAACATGGATTTGTGGGTATTTAAAAGAGTGAATTTGGGAATTTTCTATCAGAGATTTTGCAGTTTTTAAATAGGGAACACCAGAATTCCTGCTAGTGAGACAAACGGCAGGACCCAGGCAAAGAAGCCTGCTCAGGGCCAGCACCCAGGACCCAGCTGGAGTTTCCTGACCTACTGGCCCTGCCAGGAGGATATGCTTCAACAGTTCAAAGCAGGCCACCACACTGAGAACATTTTCCAGGTGGTAGCTGCCCAGATGGCTGGGTGGTGGCACACATGGCAATAATGCCACACAAATGCCAACTGTGCAGCCAAGGCCCATGGGCAGCTGGACCAGAAGCACAGATGCTCCTGCTGTGGCTGTGCAGTCCCCACGCAGGCCTTGGGTCCACATGCTGTCACAGGTGGCAGCAGGTCATAGCTAGGCAGTAGCCTCCACTGCCAGACTGCTGCAGTGGGTAGAGGGTGCAGAGGACAGTCAGTTAGGGCTGCTTCAGCAGTCCAGCTGGCACAAGGGGCAGTGTCCCCAGATACTAATTGGCCAGGCCCCTGAAGCTCCTGAGAGCAAGTATCATGCTTGCCAGGGCATCTTTTTATATTGCTGGGGTCAAAACAGGGCAGTTTTTATACTGCTGAGGCCAGCACAGGTGCTGGCCCCAGGCTCTTGCTCCCCCTGGCTGCAGATCCAGGAGGAGCCGGGCAGGGTTATTTTGCCCCAAGTGGCAAAATTTGCCCTACACTAAAATGCATGTCCAGGCATGTGTGCTGAGGAAAAATTTGTGCCTCAAATTTCTCTGGCTCAAATTTGTGCTGCTCTTATTTGAGATGCTGCAAGTGCATGTGCCTGCATGTATGGATGAGCCCTAGGTGGGTACAATTTGATAGAAACTACATACCAGAATGATTTCTCAGAAAAAAGAACAGAGACACACAATCACTGGTAGGAGAAGAATTTTTACTGACTGAACACCTGGACTCACTTATTGACTCTTTCCACAGATTTAACAATCATCATCCCTTGATCAAACACTCTCTGGAATATTCCTACATCCAATAAAGCATCAGACCCTGTGACATACAATAGCGTCCACTTGGGAATTACCAAACAATTTAAAATATATATAATAGCCCAAAATGTAGGCACTTCAGTAAGTGCAGAACTAACTTGGACCTCAGAGCATGAAAAGGGAAGAGAGTCGGATTTTGGAAGGAAGGGAGAGTGGGCGCTGGATTTTTATACATATAGACATGCATATCCTTACATACATACATACACACATACACACACACACATATACGTACATATATATATATGATTTTTTCATGCTCTGAGAAGCAAGTTAGTTTTACACATACTAAAATGCCTACATTTTGGGCTATGAAACACATCTGCTTCTATCACCTTTCTTCTGGAAACAATATAATCCACAATCTTGATCTGAAAAGCAATGGTCCAATCTAATAGGGGAGCTATTTTACCAGTCTAGAAATGAATGTTTTCTCCTTCAAACGTTTAAAGGTTACACTCTGATATATTCTGGCATCTGGACAGAAAAAAAACCCAAACAGATTCCTCTCCTTAGTAAACAGAGACCACATCTACACAAGACACTGCCTCCACAGTCATTACTGTACAGTCATTTAGTACTTCTATGAACAACTACTAAATGCCTGAGCAGTAACTGGAGTTACTGCATAGCAGCATTACCGAACAGCTTTAGGTGCTACTGACTGCACAATAGATTGTTACTACTACTGAGTAGTGTCACATTATGCTTCCTGCCACACGACGCTACTGTGCTATCAATGTCTCATGTAGACGTGGCCAGAGATTTGCTAAATACAATGCAGCTAGTGCACATATTGTAAGTTACATGTTCATGTGTCCATGTTTCTATTGTGCAGAAAGGCAATTACTACTTGAATGGCTTGAAATTTTCAAATAAAGACAATAATGGGTATATAGAATTTACTGATTACAGTTAAAATGTATATTGTAAGGTGCACGGGTATGTAGAAGTGCATGTAGATTATAGTGATTTTTTTTCGAAGCACAAACTTCATTAAGGCACAGGAAACATCATGAAAAACAGAAACCTGGGCATATTTCAGTGGGACTTTTAAGGGTATGTCTGAAATAAAGGTGAAAGATGTGTTGTACTGAACACTAAAATCTAATCTTTACTTTCTACAAGTTTTGTAATATGTTTTCTCTTACACTATGGAAGCTTAATGTCTTGAGCTACGCAGCTCAGGTAGGACACCACAAGTCATGAGCTCAAAACACATGTTTATGTTTCATTAATAATGCTTGCTTCATCCAATGTTAACCTGCAGCAATGTATTTTCCATTGCTGCCATCCAAGGCATTTCTATTCTGGCCTCATTGAATCAAAGCGTCATATATTTATGGCCTCTGTAGCTTCTTTTTAAGCTCTAGTTTTCAAACTAAGCTAGTGACAGAGACATTTAAGTAGTGCTCAGAGTTTGCCATGAATGCTTTATAACCCTGGGTATAGTTCATACTGTATTATTGTCATTGTTCCATGAGAGAAAATGAACTACAGGTCTTAGTAGTAAACAGCTTGTCAATATTTTATTTTTGCAACTAGTTTTGTGTGTTCCTGCTGCACAGCTGGTTTCTGATGGTTATGTTTTGCATACACTGGAAATAGGAGCAAGTTAATAATCATTGTCAAAATGGCACTGGGGATGGAATAGTGAGATTTAGCAGGATATGATAACGGGCCTTCGAGTCCAATCACCTGGGCTAGCTAGCTACCTAAGCAGGTTTCCATTTTGTGATTGTTTAGTGGCCTAAATGAATTAGACTACACTGTTAAAATTTCCAAACAGGCCTTAAGAAGTGAAGGTTACATTTTAAAAGGTATTAAACCACATAAATATGCAGATGGAATCAATAGGAGTTAGGCATCTATATGTAGTCTAAAGGCATCTTTACACATGCTCCGGAGAGGGAGGGGCTTTAATTAGAAAGTATCCGAGAGCCAATCTAACTAAAGTGCCTGCAGAGTCATGTGTATTCAGTGTCCTGCACTTTAAAATGGTGGAAGGAATGCTTTAGTTAAGCCATTTTGAAGGTGTGGGGGAGCACTGAATACACATGATGTGGAGGCTGCTTGAGTGTGCTAATTAGCATTCTCCAGCAGCCTTGATTAATCAAGTATGCTCTGATGCATCAGAACAGATGTCTGACAAGTGTAATAGGTGCCTGTGACAGGGCAGTAAGCCTGCCCTGCCACCGAATGCTGAGGAAACAAAGAAGAAAGAGAAACTTACCAGGGCAATGATCCCATGTGGGGAGAGAAATCGCAGCGAGCCCAGGCAGGGAAAAAGAAGCGTGGAGGACCTAGATGATGATTACAATGATCCGCTACGAGAGCTGGGAAAGCAGCGAATGGGATGTTGCTTTGTAGGCCTGTGTGAAGCGGCTAGTATTCGCTTCAGATTCAATTCGGCCAAATCTGATTCAGAGATTCAGCAGCAGCCGAAATCACCCAGGCTCATAAGTGTCCAATTTTGGGCTCTATACTTCAAGTAAGACATGGGTAGTCTAGAAAGAGTCCAATTCAGAGCAACAAAAATGATTAGGGGCTTGGAGGCAAGACTTATGAGGAAAGCCTGAAAGAACTAGGGTTATTTTGTCTGGAGAAAAGAAGATTAAGGGGAGATTTTATAATAGTCTTCAAATACCTGAAGGATGATTACAGAGAGACTGAAGATGTGCTTTTCTCTGTGGCTGTAGAGGATAGGACTGTAAACAATGGCCTCAAGATGTGGCAGGGGAAATTTAGGATGGAGATTAGGAGCAACTTTCTGAATATGAGGATGGAGCTTTGGAACAAGCTACCTAGAGAAACCGGAATCTCTATCCTTGGAATTTTCAAGAGCAGGTTAAACAGACACTTGACTGGGATAGTTTAGTCAAGGATGATCCTGCCTGGAGTATGGGGCTAGACAAAATGACCTCATGAGATCCATCCAGCCCTACTTTCTTTCCTATGATCCTATATACATCACTGAAGTTCCATGAAACTAAGAGATTTAAATGACTCTCTCTGAGACATTCTCTCTCTTTTTTATCTTGTAATGATTATCACCCCCAAATAGTCTCAGTTTTCATGAAATTTTAACATTTTAAACGAACTGTCTCTTGTGAAATTCAATTTATTATAATAGAGTTGAAATCGTCACTTTGAGGGACTATTGAGGGATTTTGAGGGACTGAATGATGCAGACTGCTCATCATCCTCTAAAGAAGATTACTTATAAGCAATTCTTGCCCATGTATTTCCCTTAAATATGGGATTTGTACAGGGGGCTCAAGGTGTTGGTGCTAGCAATCTTTTCACCCATGCAACCTGGCACAAAAGCAAAGAGAGAAGATGGCTGTCACCCCGGCCCTCACCGCTGATTGGCTAAGAGGACTCCTGATCATGTAGCCCCACCCCTTTCCACCAATTGGCAGTAAGGGGCAGGGCCACACACTGGACAGACCTCTCCACAATCAGCAGCAGGGTGCAGGGCCATTGGGGCCCCTCAGCAAATCAGAGGTGAGGGAGACCCCACAATGACCTCTTGAAAATGGCAGTCATCCCCATGATTTGCCTGTGAAATCTGCTGGCTGCCTCCTCAATTTGGGTAGCCCCTAGTCATTGCCAGACCTGACTGAGATCACATATACCAGGGGTGCTCAGACCCCAGCCTGTGGGCCAGGTTGGGCCCACAGAGCCATGTTATCTGGTCCCCAGGTCTCCTGGGTCTGAAAATTTGGCAGTAGCAGAGAAGTGATAGCATTAATTGCCACTCCCCTGCTGCCAAATCTCTGGACCCAAAGGGAGCCCGGTAGGACAGACCGCATAGCCCTGCATGCTACATCATCTGCATGGAGCTGGGGCACTTCAAGTCCTGATTACAGGCATTGACCCTGTTAGGAATCTGACCCATTGACCAGCTCCACCCCAGTTGTCCAGCAAGTCCCCCCAAGCAAATCACAATCTTTCAACCAAACAAACAAAACCAAATCCTTCTTCCTAGTCCCAAACAGGAGGAGGGGAACTGCTTTGCTCTGGCCCTGCCACAGCAGCCTGGCCCCTCCTTGCAGTGCACAGTCCCACTCACAGCTTGCTTCCTCCTCTCTTCTGCTCATTCTTACTTTTTAGTTCCCAGTAGGGCAGCAGGGCACTCCTTGCTTATTCAAATGTCTAGCAGGTAGGCCTTCTCAACAGTGATGACTGTTCCTTCATAAAAAAAAAAAAAAGACTGCTCTGTTACTAGTGCAATCTTATCCCATTGTTCTCAAGTCCCTGGGGGAAAAATGTAAAATGTAGGTGTGTTCTTGTCTTTCTCTTCCTCTTGCTTTTTGTTACTTATTTTTAAGGCAAGATGACAACAGGATACAAAAGTAGACATGTTGAGTACACATGTCCAAGGAACTGACCAGGGTAGAAAAGTAGCACTTATTAGTTATACAGGTGCAAAGCTAGACACACAAGTGAAATAGGAACTAGTCCAGTGTTCTTCCCCCGCTTCCTACTTGCTCTGGGGCAAGAGAGAAGGATACTCAATATCTGATGTCTCAACACACAGAGGTGTGTAGTCAAGCCTGCTGGTATTCCTTCCCCACCTGCTTTGTGACTAGGGTAGTTGTGAGGCCTGCAGCTCCTTCTGTATTCTTCGTGCTTGGAAGCCAAGGCCCTCAAAGAGCTAAAGGGTTGGACTCCTGCACAGATATGAGGTCTGTATCACTATCTACTGTCTGATTGATTCTCTGTGCAAATTGTTTCTCTACTGAGCTTGAAACATATGGAATTGCTCTAAATATATTTGCATTGGATCTATTTTCCTTAAAAACCAAGCATAAAAAAAAAGAAAAAAAGTGGTGTTGTTGTTTTTTTTTAATATCTTTCCTAAAATAGATACAAGATGAGAAGAGGTTCATTTTTATTGGACAATCCTATAAAGACCATTCACCCTTCCTCAGGTATAGAACACCTATATCTTGGCTCCTCACCTATAGCTAAATGACAGAGCTAGCCATTCACATGGGAATTGTATGCTTTCTCCTTTCAAGCACTATAGACAATTTGCTCAATGCAACCAATTTGCTCAGAGAGGCAGAACAACTCATGATGCGCCCTTTGGGCATAATTTAGCCCTTCGCTAGCAGGATCTAAGACTTAATACCAATTTGTAGTCCAAGGCAATTTCAAATGTGAAGTGGATCTAGACCCCATGACTATTAGAACAGCAGAAATATCTAGCTGATATCTCTTTCCAGCTGCATTTGCTACCTCAATAGGTCCTTCATTCATCCCCTTTCTCTAGTTTCTCAAATTATAGGACAGATAAATAAGAAATGTATTTTCACATTGCCATTGTACTGCTCTAAATAGAGAAGTTTCCACAAAGTCAAATGAAATTCTGAATATAAATATTGACTTGCCCTGAAAATCCCACTACCAGTTATTTAGCAAAGATGAAGAGGCACATTTTTAAGACTCATAATAGATTATACTTTGAGGCGCATATTCTTTCTATCCACTAATCACCAAGTGTGCATACACACACAGGCCAGCAATGGATGCATTATTAAACCAAAGCAGACAAGCAGTTTTTGATTGCTTTAGTAGTAGTAGTATTCCCCTCTGGTATACCCCACTTACTAATACTTGGAAGGCAGATCATAATCCTTCACTGCTGTATGACCCTCATTAAAAAAAAAAAAATCAGCCAAATCCAGCATTGCCAAAATTGAAATATTTAAAATGCATAAATCCTAAGTGAGATTAGCTCTTTGCAGTATATTCTTTCAAGTAAATGAATGCCTTTCTCCTATGTAATAATCATAATCAGAACTGAAAAAGATACTGAACAACAAAAAAACCCATATCTAATTCACTTACAAAGGGGGAAGTGCTCTTCTAATAAAATTAGTTTAGAAGCAAACAAGCAACTGCTCCCCCCCCCAAAAAAAAACCACAACCCCAAACAAAATTAAACTAAACACAAGGCTCCTTGTTTCTTTTAAAGCAGAGAGCTTTCCAATTTGGAGTTGGATTTGAGAGTGCTCAATTTTAGCATAGTATAAACTGTGGCACTATATTTATACCAGGTAACTGAAGAATTACAAATCTACATTAAAAATAAAGTATAAATAAGAGGGACACCTGAAAATTTTAACAGCATCACTAAGTCTTAAATTTAAAATGCCAGTTGTAAATTAAGATGGAGTAAGTTGCTTAACTTTTTAAGAGTCTCTACTGGGGGTCTGAAAATAACTTATCTTCAGAATTAAAAAGAAATAAAACACATCATGCAAAGGTAATCTTGTGTTTACCCAGGAGGTCATTATTAAATAAAAAGTATGGGCACTGACAGATGTGGGGAAAAAAATAGTGATTTACTGGAAAAGGAAACACAGTACTTTGACTTTGTTCCGCAGCTTCTGCATAGATCAGGTGCTTCAGCGAGCCTTTTTAGTGCTTTTATCTGAAGCTGATTCAAACAGCTATTAGATAAAAGCACTAAAAAGCCCCACTGAAGTGCCTGATCTATACAGATGTTGGGTGTCCTGGGTCAAACTAGCGTGATGCCTCTTCTGGGCATGTGCTGCAGTCAGCATGGGAGTGCACCAAGCTGAAAGTAAAGCAGTGCTTTTCACACATCTGTTAGCAGCCTATATATGAGCAGTCAGGCAAGTGTGTTATAACCAAGAGACAGTTATACAGACAGACACGCTTATCACAGGTCTGATTCTCATTTCCCTAGTTCTGGAAGCATAAACTGGGAGTAAAGACACATAGTTTTAAAGGGCCTTTATATAAATGACTATTAGAATCAATCTCTCTCTATCATGATGAAATTTCCTCATGGCCAAATCCTTTGTCATTAAAATGATTATAATCTGTCTATCTCACATGTATTTTCTCAATGAAGACATAAGATATTAATCATCAGCTGAGGTGGAATTTTTGACAGCCTTTTATTATCAATTGTATTCAGTAGTTTTCAGTTTCTTCCTATTGTGCCTTCTGACCTCTTGTTTTCTCTTGAGATAGGTATCTTCTACCCTCTACCTACCTGCTGCTACTACATCCTACTACTGTACTGACAGTCTTCAGGGAATGGAAGCCCATAGTTTTTAAAAGACGACTAAGTCACTGTCCTGATGTGTGAGGACTTGACTGGCTTTCTTTCCACTTGTGCAGCAGTCAAGGCCCATACTGTTTACTGCTGTTCTGGTCAGGATTTTTCTATTCAAGAATCCACTGTGCCAACCCTGCAGCCCCAGAAACTGGCACCAGAAGCAAGGAGGAATTTCTACTTTTATACAGTAAATCATAGGGGTTAGGGTCACAAGCCAATGGGCCCAAGGGAGGGAACAGATAAAAGGTAAAGAAACATCAACATTATGGTGACATACATTCAGCACCTTAATTTCCACCCCCCACACCTCCAGAGGTGTCCCCAAGCACACCCTTAGTCCCTAGAGCACTCAAACAGCAGCCTGCAGCTGCCTCCAAGTCTGAGTCCAACTCCTTCAGTCCACAGTCCTGGCTGATCAAGTCAGTGAGATCTCCAGCTGCACTGAGCACTCCTCTGTGGAGGGCTGATCAGGTTCCAAGTGTGAGCTGCTCTCTCTTCCTCTCACCTCAGCCTCAAGTTTCCTCTTCCTTTTTTCCCTTGCTGCCTCCCCCCCCCCCCCCCCCCGAGGTTTCTGCAAGTTATAGTCCAAATTAACAGCTAGCACAGCTCTACAGACTGCCCCCTGGTTCCTCCTGCTGTTACACATATTACAGTCACATTACAGCACTTTCACTGAATGTACTAACATGCCTGCTTGCTTCAGCAGAAAGAACCACACAATTTTATCTAAACACTATAACAGAAGCAGTAACTCTTTATAAAGAATCATTGAACCATTTTGCTCTGACGATAATTTTAGACTGCTGGATGTGGGTGTTCATAATGGATCAGACTACTGTTGTCCTTTGGGTTCTCCAAGACACAGCTCTGTTTAGTCTCCCTCTCCCATAGGACTCCCTGAAGTCACCTCTGGAGTGGTTTCATAAGGGGCAAGCCTCTGTCCATGGCTTCCCTGACCTCAAGGACCTCAAGGACCTCCTTCTTTTTGGTTAGCTTCCCAGAAGAGGCATGTTGTCTTCTTCAAAAAGGTGGGGAAGGGGGGTAGTCAGACTTCCAATATTGCAAACAGCACAGCAGACTGCTCTGCTCCAAACAAGGTATTTTATTATGCCACTGCAGTTCCTTCTGCTCATCCTTGGACACTGCTTTGTCCTTAATGGGAATACCCTTTCTTCCCCCAGTTCTTACAGAGCTTCTCCCTGTCTCTGCCACAGACAGCTACAATTGCAACAAAACAGCTACAAAACTATAGCATTAACCTGGGAACTAACACACCCCATGTCAAATAAAGAATGTAATGAGGAGCCAATCAGGGAGCAAACTCTGTAGCCTGTTGCCAGGCCCAGATTGTCATATCCCCCTGGGGTAAAAAAAAGCATCTAGATTTCCTGTTTACAGCAATATACGCTCACATTGATCCCCACCCCCCAAGTGTTCCCCACAAGAATTCAAACTGGAACTCAACTCACTCAGCCTTTTTCCTTACTTTGCTTAGTTTGCATGTGATTCATAACCAGCTTCACCATGGGACACAAATGGTAACCACCATGGAAAAGTCCAGTGACATCATCTTCCCACTCCAGGATCTATGCGTCTTCCTTTTCCCATTTCCTCCAACTTGATTTATTCCCAGTCACTCTTTAGAGTACAGAGATGACTTTCCATTCAATTTCAGGCGGGACAAGGCCCAGCAAAGAGGTAACTATAGAAATTGGCCTGAACCTGGAAGTTTTGGCAGCAAAAGCAGGTCATCTAGAGATGAGCTGGAGGAAAAGTTGCAGAGATGCTATGAATATGTATGTATTTAGGAGGGGTAGGAAGACAGATGTTTAAGAAATGTTGAAAGTTTCCAGAACACATGTCTTTAGGAGTCAGAGGAAGTCAAGGGACCATTAGTAAGAGAAGTTTAAAACATTCAGGGAAAGTTTGGTCAAATTTGCAAACAGCATCATACTTTCATGCATTCCAAGCTTTTTTTTTTTTCCCTGTTAGTGTCACTCCTCTCCATCAACTTCCCAGTAATTGTCTTGAATGATTTTTAAATAGTACAGCAGGAAAATCCAGACTAAACAGACCTTACCTAGTTTTGTCTGAAAGTCATTGTCTTCCTCAGCACTTCCCATACTGCAAAAACAACCTAAAAGAATTCCAAGATGCATCTATCTGGGCCCAAACCAAGGACATGCCTGTTTGCCAAGGTGTGGTTCCCATCTTATTGTTCTACCCTAGGCACCCTCTTAGGTTAGTGAAGCAGTTCTTCTGTTTCTATTCAGGCTCCCAATTAGATGAATGCCATTTGTAAAAGAGAATAAGCACAATAAAAATAAGTCTCCCTAAGTATGTTGTAGGCAGTGCAACACAGCGTTTTATACGCTACAGCTCATTTCTTTGTCATCAATTCAGAAAATCACTGTCACAGATTCTTAATTATTTTAGTAATTAGAAAAAAAAAGACATAGACAATAGTTAGAAAAAGACAGCAGTTTGCAATTGTTCCTTTAGGATTCCTCATGTTCTGTGCATATGTGCCTTAATTTCTGGATAGAGAAAGAAGATGAAAAAGATGGATAAATAAATACCAATTTATTACCAAGCAACCAGCAAGCCACTGAGGCACAGTTCCTCTGGATACTCACAAATGCAATGTGCCTATGTACCATTCATTATGCATGTTTATGAAAAAGTCCTAAAGGCATAAACTAGGCACACATTAATAACAACATGAATACAAGCTAAGAATATGAATTTGTCATGTGGGATAGCACCTTACTCCAGTGCCTTGTCAGACATCTTACTTCCGGAACAAGGTGCTCTTTAAAATGAGGACATGTGTCAGGACCTGGTGCAATGGGAGAACTTGTAAAGAAGAGACAGGAAGGTGACAAAACTCGTGTCTTTGAACTCATTCTGGGAAATAGTGAGGCCCTCCACTAAGGTGATGATCCTGATCATCCCTGGAACAGAGCAAGTATGAAGTCCTACAACAGTTTCCAAATTTCCACCAAATATTATGTCCCTGCATATTGCTGTGGAAATCAGGCATCAACTGGACTGTGTTTTCTCTCTTCAATAAAGAGGCTGCTGAAATATTTTGAATAAGAGGCAGAGCATTCCTTCATGGGAAAGTAAGCAGCCAAAGAAAGGGATTTCACATTTAGGATGTTCCTGATATGTAGGGGCTTTATCTGGTGTGTTCAGGGCCTTAGAGCAGGTTACTCAAGCTCTGGGATGCAAAGCCACATCTGAACTGTGGGGTTCCCAAGGCTTCAGAAACTGAGTGATGAGAGAGTGGTAGCAGTGCTCTCTAGCTGCCAAATCTCTGGACCCATGGGGAGCCACAAGGCCTGCTCTGGATCTGGCACCCAGTCCGATCATGGTGTAGGGGGCTAGAAGGGGGTGGTGCTAAGCCCCTGAGACCCAATCCCAGCACAAGGAGGGCAGGAGGGAGCTATACCAGCCCTCTGGGACCCAAGCCTGGTATACAGGCAGTGTTGGCCCCTTGGGACCTAATCATGGCAGATGGAGGGGCAGAAGGAGACAGTGCCAGACCGCAAGGGCCCAATCCCAGTGCACAGAGCAGGGAGAAGGTGGCACCAGGCCCCAGGGCCTGATTTGGCTTGCAGACGGCCCCAATCCAGCCTGTGTACAGACTCCAGGCCACACAGGGCTCACATCTGTCCCCAAAGGGTTGAATGCCACTGTTTTTGAGCCATTCTGGTTGATTTCCTAGTTTTACTGTCTTTTATTTTTTAACGTTGTTTTTGGAAGCTGAGCATACCTACCAGAGTAGGTCTGTGTCTCTGAAAGATGGATTTTTGTACTTGTATGTCTGAAATACTCCATTAGGTTATTAGGCAGATAAGAACTCTGTGAGCCATGCAGTGCCTAAACTTGCAATGGAGTCGCCAATCTATGCAGGCCTTCGGCAGATTTCTTCATTCTCTATGGCAGCTTACATCAGTTCTGGAGCATATTAATTAGAAAACTATAGGGAGCTCTTTGAGGACCTTTTGGCTATAACTGAACTATCCCACTAATAAGTGATTGAGTGGATTTTTTTTAAACAGTCCCTTCAAATTCACAGTTTTACTCTCTTGAAACTCAAAGGAATGTAGGGGGAATTATGCTATTTACTATTGCCAGTTCTGCTGACAAAAATGAAAACTGTGATCCCTGGGCATATGGTTTAAAATCAGATTCTGAAATTCTGATATAGGATATGAAGAGCTTTGAGGAGGTTCTTGTTAGTTAACACACCAGCCAGCTGTCAACCTTTTGTGTTGTTCGGTGTTGTTTATGTACCTATATTAATATCTGCACTTTTGGACTAAGAAAGCCATAGGGGTCTGCTAAAGTAGTATCATCAAAGGAAATGTTAGTCCAGAATGAGAGTTTGTATGACATAGTGACCCAGATCATGCCATTTTTATTTATGTCATTACTATTATTTATTTGTATTGCAGTAATGGCTAGGGGCACCAATTAAAGAACAAACCTACTAGACAGTGTAAGAACATATAATAAAAAGACAGTCCCTGTTCCAGAGCACTTAAACAGTATATCACAAGAGACAACAGATGGTAAGAAGAAACAGAGGGGAAGATAAGGGAAAAGCGAAATCATGACGATTTGTATAACTAGCAGTCTCAGCACAACTGCCAAGCCTAAGTCAAACATCCTATTAGCAACAAAGCTGAGATGGGTTTTTAGCAGGGATTTAAAGGAGGGCACTATGATGAACCACTTGACATATACGGATAAGATTTAACCAAAAGTCAGTGGGCCAACTTGGGTAGCAGGGTACAAATGCATTTGCTGAAGTGTGATTGAATCTGAAAATATATTTCAGGCCAGACTATAAAAGTATAAAGTAAATGTGTTTCTGTGTAAATAGGTTCTGTATTTTAGGTTACAACAAAAATAGTTAAGGACAATTAAATTAAAGAATGAAACTAAACGAGGATCTGATGCAGAGGGGACTAGAACTTGGATAGTGAAACCATAAATTGATGAATTCATTACTATGAAATTACTACGAACACTATGAATCACTCACATGGCTCCCGTCTCAAGCCGCATGAGTGCAGGGACTGTGCATGCATGACAGTGAGCCCCCATGATAGAGACAGCCCAGTGGGGGCTTCACTCCTCACCGTGATGTGTAGCACTGGCCAGAGCTGCATGCTGCCAGGCATGAGCGCCGAGCATAAGCTCTCCAAGTGTCTCTGCCAGCTGCTGTGCCATTGGGGAGGAGTGTAGCGGGGGTCCTCATGGGGGGTCCCCACCCTCCCTCACACC
This sequence comes from Alligator mississippiensis, assembly GCF_030867095.1. Classification (NCBI taxonomy): domain Eukaryota; kingdom Metazoa; phylum Chordata; order Crocodylia; family Alligatoridae; genus Alligator; species Alligator mississippiensis. Next base: position 168,561,236 of record NC_081826.1, on the reverse strand, counting down.
CCACACACCCACACACTGCCCCCACAATCCCCCACATACCCTAATCCCCCCACATACAGCCACACCCTCTCACAATCTCCCCACATACACACATACCCCACACACTACCATACACCCCTCACCCCCATACTCACACACATCCCGCCATACACCCCCCACACCCTACCACACACACACACACACACACACACACACACACACTATGCAAGACTAAGACTTTATTTTTTAATTATTATGGAATCACCTCTGTATACAGTATACAAACACAAATCAAGACAAAAATATGGCTCTCTGGATCTGCTGGAGAAAAGGCAGGAAAAAAAACTGAAGGAGGTGGTTTTGGACAGGGACCGTAAGTAAGGAATGAAGCTCCAAGCAAGGGGTGAGATGCTCTTATTGAGGGCCATGGTTGAGGCTGGAGATGCCACCATTACAACTATTGCTGCCTGGCCAAGCAAGGGACAGAATGACCATGTACTCTATGCCCTGGACCAGGGCAGGGCCAATGCCAGAAACAGATCCACAACAGTGGGAAACAGTAGTGTGGGGTAGGCATTGTGGGGGCCAAGCAGGCAGGGCAGGCAGCAGGAAGGGGGGCAAGTGGTGGGGGTAGGAGGTACCAGACGGGGCAGGCACTGTAGGCAGGAGCACATACCAGGAGGCACAGGCAGGGTGCAGAAGGGGTAGAGGGGCAAGGGGAGGGGGCCCAAGATGCAAGGGCAGTGCAGGCACTTGGGGGGCAGGTGGTGGTGGGGCAAATGATGAGGGTACAGGCAGTAAGGGTAAGTGATGGGGGAGACAGGTGGCAGGAGGCGAATGGATATTAAACATGGGACATCAAAACAAATATATATGCATTTTTCATATAATATATGCATTTTTCATGTATTGGAGAATCATCTTAAATTTAAAGTCATCTTGGGTTCACATAAATAAGGTATATGGAAAGAAAGAAAAAGAGAAAAAAGTGTCAGAACCAAGGACAGTGAGGAACATGTGCTGAAATCTTATGGAAGATCAATGATGGGATATTAAAAAGGAATAGATATAATGGTACAGATGGTGATTAAAATGTCTTTGTAACTAATCAGCCTACTGCATCTGCTCTACAGAAATGCACAGATTTCCAGATGGTAACCTCAATGCTTTTGTGTGAGAAGTAGACTTGACTGACAGCAAGAAAGGCCAATGAGAAGAAAACTTAGCAGAACAGTCTTTGAATGAGGAAAAGTTCATGGCAAGTAAAGCCCTTCCTACAAATGAGAATATTTTTTGGAAAAGTACTCTGTTGTATTGCTGGAAAGCTAAATTAAATTCAGCATGACAACTGTAAATAAACTAACATTTAAAAATTTAAGCAAAAAAATAGTTATGATATTGATAGGAAAGCTGAGATCTCCTTGACTTGCCTTGGAAGAAGTATCTAAGTCAAAAGTGTACTTAAAAAGATGTGTTCAAAGTATGTAAAACACTTGTATTTAATATGAAAATGTTTCAACCTTTTGTACCTAACCCCATGCTCTCCTCCTCCTCCTCCTCCTCCTCTTCTTCTTCTTTTTTAATCAGCAAGACAGCTCTTTCTTTCTTTTTTCAAAAGAAAAAGCGTGTCGTTAACATATCAAATAAAAACCAAGGAGTTTGATTATATTAGAGAATCAGAGAAGTAAGAAACAGAAGAAACCTGGTTGGTCACTTAGTCCATTGTCTATCCAATGCATTGTTTTCCCCAGAATGGATTTTAATATTGTGCAATCTAGCTTAAGGATCTGATCCAGCCCCCTTTTGACTTAAACATAAGCATGACAGGTCTGGACTTTGGTCCCTGTCTCTTCCTGTCTGTATTCCCCAGCCTACTCTGACTCCTGCTTGTTGCCTTGTACAGCTTGGCGGTAACAGGTATGTATTCAGAGGGAAGCTGCCCTTTGAGACCAGGTGGTCCTTTCCTTGATATTTTAGAGTTATTATCATGGTCTCCTTGCTGCCCCTGTAACCACCCCCTCACTGATGACTTTCCATCTGCCCCTTTTAAGGACTCTGTCTCCCTTACACCTGTTCTCTCTCTACACAAGGGGTTCAGTCTTTTTCAGCTTTTGCCCCTTTTCCTCTAGCTAAAAAAGACCCCTTGGCTCAGGTCCACTATTTCGAGTTGTGGCTCTGGCTCTCCAGGTCTCAGCCCTGCAGTGGAGGGTGCCTCCCTGTGCCTCCTGCTCCTGGTCTCCTCCACCCCTAAAGCCACTCTCAGTCCTCCAGTCCTTAAACTCAATTCCAAAAGAAAGAATCAGAACAAAAGGGGTTAATCACCTTGTCACCAGCTACTCCAACCTTCCTGGGTTACAGCAGAGGTTGCTGTTGTCCAAAACTTCCTTCCCAAGACCCCAGGAGCTCCTCTCACTCCCATGCCTGCCACCTACAGGTTAGAACTTTCCACCCTCCCAGCTCAGGGCCTGGGTTTATATCCCTAAGCCCTGCTTTCATTTGTGAGCTGGCCACTGCCCCCAGGAAGAGAGGGCTGTTCCAGTGTCCCTGCTTAGCTTAATAGGCTGCCTGGCCTCCCCTGTTCTGCAGCCTTTCCCAGCTCCTTAGCTATCTCCTTGGCCTTCATCCTTGAGTCTCTTTTGAACTACCTGCTGCATCCCCTTTCCCCTGCAAGTCCCAAAAGTTCGACTCCCAGGAGGGGGCTCCCTTCTCCCCTTCTCCTCTCCCTCCACTGCAAACAGGTAACAGGATTTTGATTTCTTGTTACAAGAAATTTGATCAAGTTTTAAATTATGGCATTTCCGATACCTTCCGTCATTTCCTACCTTCCGTCAGAAACAAATCAAGCCCTATTCTCAAAAGCCATTAACATTTACTGGAAAGGAAACTAAACTGCCAGTGGATCTTCTCAAATGATTGCTGCATGTGTGAAGAACTTCGTAGGCAACTAGACTCCCTTCATAACATTTATCCATGTACCACAAGGAACTATGTAGTACAGATTCTACTATCCTTCACTAATACGTACATGATGGGGAGGGACAGATGCTATAAGAGGCAGAAGGTAACTACTGACATGAACATGAAATCTACAGCCATTGCAGTGGCCTGAAACTTTTTCCCTCTCTGTTCCAGCACAGCAACTGGTTCTGCAAAAATCTGACTTTCTCTTTCCTCCTCCTCATTTAATCTGGGTAAAAGGGAAAAGGAAGGAAGAGAGAGAGAGAGAGAGAGAAAGAGAGAGAAAGAGAGAGAGAGAAAGAAAACCACCATACACAAGCAGTTTTTCAAACCAGGGACATGGATGGATGTGTCAAACCCAAATTACCACAATTTGAAAGTGTATTTCCTTAGAAGCCACCAATTAAAATTCAGACAATTTGTTCAAGAGATGAATACATTTTTCTGAAGCTGGTAAAGCTGTTTCTATTTATTTGCTATAGAACTTCTGTCACATTACTTACCTGGGGCCAGAGGCAATTAAATTGGCAGTGAAATGTTTGCTTCTGAAGTGTTTCAGACAATTTAAGCAGCTTGACAGGGTTCAAGTCCTCTGCTAAATTGTGCAAATTTATTAAAATATTGCACAAAATGATGTAGGGACCAAATCCCACTCTTTGCCAGTGGGGTGTCTTCTAATATAATGGGGTATTTTAAAGAAAATGAGGGAAATGTTATTTGGTTTATATTCAGAAAATACTTGAGCTCCAGCAAGGATGACTTTTCAGTTTCTTTCAGAACATGAAACCCACCCACAACAACCCTGAAACAAAAATGGTAATTCCACCATTCTATCCTTCATTAGGAAACAATAGCTCCTAAGTACCTGGGAAGTTTTAGATAAGTATTGCCTGGACAGTGGAGTCATGCAAGATGACTCTAAAAGTTTAAAGGGAGCCAGGAATTTTTGTTCCACATTCTGGACTATATCCCAAAACTCAAGAGCCATTGCATCCTCTTCATCACAGGCGATGCATAGGGGAAGTACAGGCGGGAGTATATGCCCCCCCCCCCCCAACAATGCTGGTCCCCCCTCAAGAGCAAGCACTCCAGATGGTAGGGGAGCATGGAGAGTGCTTGTGCCCCCCTAAAATTGGCTCTGCTGATGGCACGCTACTGGGGGACCCTCCCCCTGGTCTCTGGCTGGCCACTGGGGGACCTCCCCCCTGGTTATGCCCTGCTGAGGTTCTCCCAGACTCAGGAGGCACCAATCACCCATGCTCTTCATTATTTTCCAATATCCCAAGTTACTGTGCACTGGTTCAGAAGACACACTGCATTTCTTCTATTTCCAAGAAAACTCAGATTACAGAATATTAGTCACAATAAATAATACAGATTTACAGGAAGTTCCACAGTTTTGAAATGATTTCTGCTTTCTCAAATGGGATGAGTTTTTTTATAATGGATAACCAAATAATACTTCAAAAAAGTATATGGGTTTTCTGAAAAAATACTTACAAATTTACAAAAGCTTGTGCTCCATATATGTCTTAGTCCATAAGGTGCATATCTACCATGCCTTCTGTCTGACTTCAAATTAACACAACTAAATACCTCTCTCAGGAAAAGTAGTAACATGATGCTTTTTTCATGGAGGTAACATTTCTCCAGAAATGCATTTTCCCTTTAGCTTTAGATATTCTTATTCTACCTTGTGGAGAGAAATCAGATCTCTTAAGTGAACAAGTTTTTGTTTTTTTAACTTGCTACTAAACTCAAATTATTACATCAAACAAAAGCTGGCAAACACTAGGGCTGTGTGAAGCTTTGGTCACTGATTCCATGCAGTGGAGATTCGACCTCTTTCAACGGCTGAATCTCTGAATCCAAATCAAGTCAGGAGACCCTTTAATGTCTCCAAATTGAATCAGAACTCTCTGAATTGATTCAAAGAGATTTGGACAGATTTGATGATTTGGTCATAGACACAGTTTTAAATGTTTTTTATACATACCTCAAGGTGCCAGGCAGCTCATGAATGCTGAGATGTTAGGGCAGATGGAGCATCCCATAGGAGTATGGGGGGGTCCCCAGTTCACTCAGTGGTAGGACCCCCCCCCTCCACCCCCTGGCTCAGCGACTGGTGCCTCCTGGGTCTGTGTGTGGGGGGGCATCTGGGGTCCCTCTGTGGCTAATCACCTCCCCAGCAAGAGGAGGCTGAGGGGGGACCTGGTGGCTGCCTACAAGTTCATCAGGGGAGATCATCAGCAAATAGGAAGAGCCCTATTCTCTCCAGCACCACCTGGGGTGACGAGGAGCAATAGTAATAAGCTGATGGAGAATAGGTTTAAGTTAGAGATCCATATTTTACAGTTAGGGTAGCCAGAATCTGGAACCAGCTTCCTAGGGAAGTGGTCCTCGCCCCTACCTTGGGTAAATTCAAAAAGAGATTAGACGATCACCTGTCTGGGGTCTTGTGAACTCAGCATTCATTCCTGCCTGTGGCAGGGGGTCAGGTTAGATGATCGGTTCAGGTCCTTCCTGTCCCTAGCTGCTATGAAACTATGAAACCAAGCTGGGAGGGGGGGAGGGCACAGGGGGTCCCCCACATGCTTGGTGGCAGACCTGGAAGTAGACCAGAAGTACTTCTGGCCTACTTCTGGGTCTGCCACCAAGCACACAGGGCTCCCCCCTCCCCCGTACTTCTGTAGGACATTCCATCTGCCCCACCATCTCAGAATTCATGAGCCATGCCTGGTACCTCAAGGTATGTAGAAAAAACATTTAAAGCTGTGCCTGTGGCCAAATCACTGGTTCTGTGAACCAGCATTGAATCTTCAGATTCAGATTCAACTGAATTGAATCAGGACAGTGATATGAATCAACTAATTGAATCACTGCCCCCACTTCAGGATGAATCTGAAAAGAATATGGCCCATTTTTCATACCCCTAGTAAACACACTGGACCAGCTCAGCCTTTCTTGGTCTCTGAGGCCACATACAGATGTTCTCAGGATCCAATCTACAATCATGCCACTTACTCATAAGTAGTGTGGTTGTAGACTGGGTGCCAATTGTATAGACTTTTTCTGGTGCTGGGAACCCATTCTGTGTAGCACAGGGTTGGGGTAGAGATGAGCAGGTTGGGAGGGGCCAGTGGGTTTATGGGGGAGGCTTGATGGGGTTGGGGATGGAGGGGCTAGCTGGTCCACAGAGAAGTGCCATTGTCTGTCTGGGGATGGGGATTTGGAGGGCTAGAGATAACCTGCTCAGGGTGGTAGAAATAGGAGAAGTATAGCATGAGTGAGAAGCTAGGCTTTCCCAGACCTGGGGCTGCACTACAAATGTGCACACACATTCCCAGGACCTGATCTACAATCATGCAGCTAGCTTTAAGATGTATGATCAGATCAGGTGTGCACATATTCACTAGTAGCAGGAACTATGCTGAGAATGGAATCAAAGTATGTTGGGGGGGTGGGGTTGTGGCTAGAGGTGTCATGGAGGAGTTAGCTGGTTTGGCAGGTCCACAATGGACTGTCAGGTCCATTTGGAGGGCGGGGGAGGGGTGGCAGGAGTTGGTGGGTCCATGGAGCTGGGAGCGAGTGGTTGGTTGTCTATCTAGGGCTGGGCTGGGCTGATGCATATATTCAGGTTAGTTCAGGCATGACTTAGCCCCATCTATGTAGTTCACTTCCTAGGTGAACTAGTTAGACTGAGACAGCCATTTTTTGCCTGATTTAGTCTTCCCAAACATTTGTGCAGATTGGCACTTAGATCAACCTAACAATAACCCATTTTTTTGCCCAATCTAACCTCCCCAAAATATGTGATCAGTTTGACATTGATGTTGACCTAGCCCTAATTAGGTCGATCTAAGTGTAACATTTGTACATACCCAGAAAGTTTCCCTTTGGCCCCCATCCCTGAAGCCAGCCCAGGCATGGCTTCTAGAGTAGAAGAAGAGCCATGGTTTTTTGGTACCTAACTGTAGGAGCTAGCATCAAGTTCCACTCCTGAGGGGGGGACTTCACCTCTTATTGGAAAGACCAAGTGCAACTCAAAGTTCCAAGCAGTAAAGCAGACGGTTGCTGTTCAATAAAAACATTTATTGGGGCAAAAGCCACCCAGCCAGAAGTTCTGTCCCCCCTCCAAAGGGTTAAGCAGTTCCTCTGTCTCCAGTTCAGCTCACGCAGCCTAAAGTACTGCCAAATTTTACTCAGCTCTTCTCTTTTCAATCAGCCCTGCCTCTGAGCCCTGAAGCTGCCCAGTTGCTCATCTCCATGCCCTGCTCCCCAGTCAGACACGCCATTTATTCACACTCCACTGTGCACTGTTATGATTACCTTTTTTGGCTTCCCAGAAGCCCCCTGGGCATCACTACCAATCCCCACCTTTTCCGATGTGTCAATAAAGGCATTCAAGTCTCTGGAGATAGATGTGGCTTCTTTTACTTAGGTCAGAAACTCCAGCCTCACTGTCTCTGTAACCCACTTCTCCTGCATGATTATCTCAGGGAAACTGAGGCATGCAACGTTATTACAACATGAACACATTTAACAAAAAAATATTACAATAAAACCCATAATCCATCATACATGCTAAATAGGAAAGTTCCAAACTGCTGCTACTTTGGATTCTTATTGTTTTTATTTTTGACTGTTTCACATGTGTATCAACATGGCCAGACTGATAAGTTAGTGGTAGAAGAGCATTCTATTTTTCTTTTTAAATACACATTGCATGTAGAAGTACCAAACCATTTCTCAGTGACAGATTAATATCACACCATGCAACCCATTTCAGTATCATTCATAAATATTGCATGCATTTCTCAAAAAGATCCTGCAGTCTCAGAAGAATAGTTGAGCAATTTTACATGTTGCTAGGTGTTAGGTCATTAGACAAGATTTATTGATTTTTCATTTCTATGGCAGCCATGTGAAAGTTACTTTGCATTTAAAACAATTTGTCCATGTAGAAATTCAAGCCCTAGAGGAAAATGTGCTATAGTAGTTGTAAAGTACATAGCAAGAGTTTCCATTTACATATGTTAAAAATGAAGTGTAACAATTTTCATTATAAACTGAAGATACCTTTCCTGAATCAGTATGCCTTGAGACTCTCATGGCATGGTTATCTGTCACTGAAACAGTTTACATGCCAGAGATCAAAGCCAGGGCCATTTAAACTGGAGGAACCAATTTGGAATGCAGTTAAAATTCTTCCCTTCTATTAGTTAACTAGGGAAAGGAAATAAGATTAGCCCTGGAAGAAGAAGAGTTGTAACTTCTAAAACGATCTAAAATTACATTAATGAGAAAAGGGAGGTAGTTGGGGGCAGGGCTGAGATACTGTTCTCAGCTCTACTTCTGACACTGTGTAACCCAGGGAAGTCCTATAACTGTAAAATGAGTACCATGCTACTCCCCACCCCAATCTTTAATCAATGCCTAAGAAGTGCTTGGAAGTCATATGATAAATAAGAACAATATCTTTCCTAAAATATAGAATTATAACAACTTATTTAAATACTCTACAAATATCCAAAACAGACATCACGGTTAAAATGTTGGTTAAGGTAATATTTGTATTTAAAAATATGAACTCTGCTTGTATTACAGTTCCCAAACAAACATTTTGCATGAGTCAAGGCCTCAAATAAAACAGATAGTAAGGCCCCTGGCAGATTTGCAATGAAGGTGTGATAGAATCTAAGGTGGCATCCCCCCAATCACATTTCCTGCCATTCCACATGTGCATGGCAGGACACATGATTGTGGGATCTACTATCAGATGTCATCACACCTTACTCTGATCCCAGCCTCCTCCTGCACCACCAAATAGCAAGCTTCTATAGCTGGGAGCCCTGTCAATTGATGGGGCTCCTAGCCACAGAAGCACACCATGTGTTCCCATCAGCTCATCTGGGTTCCCACCTGCGGGAGAGCTCCATGTATTCCCACAGCTGGGAGTCCTGTCAACAGACTGAGGCTCTTGCCATGGGGTCACATCCCATGGCTTGGAGCCACAGTCTGGACACAGGTTCAATTACTGGTGTGATAGGAACCAACTACAAAGTTATTACATGTTTTGTGTAATAACTGTGTGGCTTATTCCTTGTATCCTGCCATAAATTGCATTAACATGTAGCTGGGTAACAACTTAAGACATAATCAACTGGTTCATCATGATTTAAGTGTTATAGGTGACAGGGGCCTAAAATAGGGATCACAGTGTATATTTTCAATCTTGTATGCAAAAGGTTAGAAATCTAAAAAAATCAATTAATTAACTTGATTTTCAAATGTTCCAAGTACCAGAAGCTGTCTCTCAATAACCAATAGGAACGGTGGGTGGTCTTAACTCAAAATGAGGAGATGATTATTTAGATATTGGGCTATGGATTTAAGTGCCATATTTTCTCTTTCAAGTTTAGAGCACCTGTTCTTTGACTTGCCCTCCACTAATGAAACCTCATAGAATATTTTAAAATAAAAATATCCAAATCCCAATGATCATTTTTCCTAGGGTGAGGAATGTGGAAGAAATCACATTATTAAGATTGATTAGTTAACTACTTATTCAAAAGCATTCAAATTCTGTTGCAAGTCCTATGTTATAAAAGCTTTAAAAGACATTTTCATTGGGAAAGTATAGGTTATAATCCCTTGTCTCGAAGTAGAGTCACTTCACGGTCTATAGATGGACTCTAATATGTACTGTATAGTATCTTGAGGGAAGAACAAAAATTTTGTCACTCAGGATCAAGTTTTTAACGTGGCCTGTGATTGAGTGCCTCAGTTTTTCTGTGCTCAGCTTCAGACAGTTTAATTTTCTGGGTGGTGAATACTCAGTGCTTTCTGAAAATCAGGTATTTCAAGGTGGTCACCCAAAAATAATTGAAAATCAGAACCTATAAGTAGAAGGTTTCCAAAAACTTACAAGGCAGAATAGTTCAGCCCTTCACAGAATGTAGCTAGCAATGAATTGAAAAATTCCTGAGCAGAGTATACGTTTTATCAAGATTACATTCTATATAAGGATGACTCTCTAATGTTTGCTAATGGCTAGAAATAATATATAGTTGATTCGCAGTCATCCTTACTGCTGAGGATGGAGCTTAAAGTTCTTGACTTCCTGTACCAAATGATTTTAGGAATAGAATTAAAAAGTGTAAGAAATGTAGACCAAGTGAACATTAAAGCTCTAAGATACAGCCTTCAGAAACATAACATACTATCTTACAATTGTATTTTTGTTCTCTCTTCACTGTATCATGCATGCTTTTTCATTAGACAGACACAAGAGACAGTCCAGAGTGATTAACATTACAGATTTTTCATAACAGAGCATAATTTCAAGCCTATAAAATGGGACCATTTGCAATGAAAACAAAAAATGTTATTGACAAAAGAAAATGCCAAGCACATATCTGTGGTAAAATAGACTATGTATATGTATGTGAAACCTGCAGACAAAATAATTCCAGGAGGTTAACGGCCTGACCAGAGAGCTTAATACTTTTGAAAGCAATTGACCCAGTATTCATGAGTTACTACAAGGATAAGGAGGAAGAAGTGTCATTCAGAATTGTGATCTGTAATTGCACCTCTGAGAAATCATAGAATCATAGAAGTAGGGTCAGAAGGGACCTTGCAGATCTTCAGGTCTGACCCCCTGCCGGGGCAGGAGGAAAACTGGACTCAAATGACCCCAGCCAGGTAGGCATCAAGCTGCTTCTTAAAGACCCCCCAGGGTAGAACCCAGCACCACTTCCCTTGGAAGTTGGTTCCAGATCCTAGCCACCCTAACTGTGGAGAAGCTTGAGAGAGTCCAGAGAAGAGCCACGCGCATGATCAGAGGTCAGGGAAGCAGACCCTACGATGACAGGCTGAGAGCCCTGGGGCTCTTTAGCCTGGAAAAGCGCAGGCTCAGGGGTGATCTGATGGCCACCTACAAGTTTATCAGGGGTGACCACCAGTATCTGGGGGAACGTTTGTTCACCAGAGCGCCCCAAGGGATGACGAGGTCGAATGGTCACAAACTACTACAAGATCGTTTCAGGCTGGACATAAGGAAGAATTTCTTTACTGTCCGAGCCCCCAAGGTCTGGAACAGCCTGCCACCGGAGGTCATTCAAGCGCCTTCATTGAACACCTTCAAGATGAAACTGGATACTTATCTTGCTGGGATCCTATGATCCCAGCTGACTTCCTGCCCTTTGGGCGGGGGGCTAGACTCGATGATCTTCTGAGGTCCCTTCCAGCCCTAATGTCTATGAAACTGTGAAGTAGTTTTTATGGATGTCTAATCTATACCTACTCTCCAACAACTTGTGGCCGTTATTCCTTGTTATCCCGGGGGGCGCTAGGGGAAACAAGGTCTCCCCCAAACCTTTCTGGTCCCCCCTAGTGAGTTTATAGATGGCCACAAGGTCCCCCCTCAGTCTTCTCTTGGGAGGGCTGAACAGGTTCAGGTCCCGTAGCTTCTCATTGTAGGGTCTGCCCTGCTGTCCCTGGATAATGCGGGTGGCCCTCCTCTGGACCCTCTCAATGTTGTCCACATCCCTCTTGAAGTGGGGTGCTCAGAACTGGACACAGTACTCCAGCTGTGGCCTGACCAGTGTCGCATAGAGGGGGAGGATCACCTCCTTGGCCCTACTTTAGATGCACCTGTGGATGCACGATAAGGTCCGGTTAGCCCTGCCAGCCGTGACCTGGCATTATCGGCCCATGTTCATCTTGGAGTCAATAATGACTCCAAGATCCCTTTTTGCCTCCGTGCTCTCAAGAAGGGAGTTTCCCATCTTATAAGTGTGCTGCTGGTTACTACTGCCCAAGTGCAGCACCCTGCATTTGTCCGTATTGAAACGCATCCTGTTTTTGTTAGCCCACCCTTGCAACCTATCCAGGTCTTGCTGCAGTCTTTCCCTCCCTACTAGCGTGCCCACCTCAGTGCAAATTTTGGTATCATCAGCAAATTTAAACAGGTTGCTTTTCACCCCATCGTCCAACTCTCTGATAAAGATCAATCAATTTTAATGTGATTTACAAAAAGAAAAAAAAAGAAAAAGAAAATTGAAAGTTTTCATTGTGTTCATCGAGATTTCAAAATAATGTTCAAAACAATACTTTTAAATATAGTAATTTGGTACTTCTCTGTCATGTGGATTGGGTTTTCCTTACATCATTCAATTGAACATTTAAAGCTATTCCCATATAAACAAAATTCACTAACGAAGTCCACGTGGATTTTAATTGGGGCAGATCTATAGGAAGAGAAGAACCACTGCTGAAGTTTAGAGTCAGTACAGTACAGATATATCCTTTCTCGACTGCCTGCTGAGACATTTTCCCATTCTATTAATGGACAACACAGTAAGACAGCATGTCAGCTAAGGTGAAGGCAATGGAACTCAAGCCCATGCCTAGCTACTATATTGATTACAAATGGAATTTAGTGTGTGCTCCAGTGATGTACTGAATTGGAGTCCCAGACACCTGAAGTAAATCCTTCTGCCCTTCAGGATGTAAGTCATGCTCACTATTAATGTGGATTTTCTGCTAAATTTACACTACTGTATACATCGCCAATGATTTTGGTCCAGAACCTTGAGGCAGTTTCAAGCATTAAAAAAAGGCAAACATGGTCTTTGATGAGAAAAAACTTCTTTTCAAAATAAAATGGTATTAATAAGCTGGTGAAAGTACATTTTAGCATTTGCCTTCATTCCATCCCTTTCAGATACACTCCAGTTTGAAAGTCTAACCTAAATGAGTACCCTTGAACTCCTGGCTGGCATAAGCCATACAAATTCACTCTCAAACTACCAAACAAACAAATGAATGGATGATAGAGACAGACAAAAAATTACATTGAGTTAAAAGCTAGGAGCGGGTACTTACTATGTATTAACTGTTCTATAGTAACTGTTTGGTGTGTCCATTGCTGTCCTGAAGTAAGCGTAAACTAATTGGAGCACTTTAGCCTTGTTTTATTCCATGTCAGTTCCTCTCCCCCTACACATTAACTTAGATTAATTTGTTCATCCATCCATACTCTGAGATGGGGGTAGATGGGAGGAGAGATATGTGTCAAACAATTATTTTTCTGAATCACACCTAAAATTATTTTTGAAGGACTAAATAATCTCAGGGTCAGGGTTGTTGATTGTTAATTCATAGGCAGCATTATGATCAGTGTCAGAGAGTACTACAGACTATAATAAATTGACTAGAGTAATGATACTTAACCTCTGGCCTCTGGGCCAGATCCGACCCATGGAGTCGTGTCATCTGGCATATGGGTCTCCCCAGGGTCCAGAAATTTGGCCAGAAAAAAGCAAATACTCACATTTACAATTCAAAGGGGTCCTCACCTTCATTCAAAATTTCCAAAGGGGTCTGCATCTACATTTGAATTTTGGGGGGGGTCCACAAATGAAAAAGGGTTGAAAACCACTGGAATAGAGCACAGGTATCTTCAGTGTATTTTATGAGAGTAATACACATGTGAGTGACTTTATGAACATTCATATGTGTATATGCACAAGCAAATAAAACAGTAAAGTTAGCAGTTTCAGCAGCAAATTTCACAGGGTAGTATTTCATAAATATCTGTCACTATGAGAACTCACCATGATAACTCCAAAAGATCATTTATCTTTTTAATAGATACAAAATAAATAAAGGGCTTGTCAGTTTCATCTAATGATCCCTGCAGGGTAGCTTTGTTCTTTGTTATCAGATCTTTAGTATCACACTATACTCAAAACATTTACATTTAAAAACAAAATTGTATTGGTTTAGTTTTACATGCACAAAGCACTGCATCATGTCACTTGTTACCTACCCGAAATCACCATGGTAACCCAGTGATGAATTATTTCTTTGCTGTAGAAACAGACAATATATTAAAATAAAGTGAATAAACATTTATTCAGCACTGATATATTGAATCTATAACTGTAACTAATGCAACCAAGCTTTTCTGAATTAACCTTAAGATTGAAAACAAAGAAAAATAAGTAACCTGAAAAGTTTAACCTGATATTAATGCCTAGCACTGCTCCAAGGGTGATATTCAAAATAACAATTTTCAAAATGTGCAGAAATACCATGATGTTAATGATGGCTCAACAGCCACTTCTCAAGTGATCTGCAAAGCAAATCCTTGTCTGTCTTCTATGATATCTGAAGATGTTCTCATAAAGAGCTCAATTCAGCATTTCCTGTGCACCCAAAATTTGAATAGGAAATTATTAGCAATCAACTTGCCTGCTATGTACAATTGTATAGAGGGTTAAATTATAGCACTTATGCCACTATTCTGTGCCTCACAAGAGACTTTTTTCTGTAATCTTTAGGTATGGCATTTAGCACCAGATTTTCTGAGACTCTTAATACAAATCCCATTGTATCAATCGGTACCTAAAAATTAGGGCTGTGCCAACTTTCGGTGCCTGATTTGTTTCAAAGCTGTTTTGATGTGTTTTGAGCTCGAAACAGTGAAATCAAAATGAAATCAAAGGCTACAAAACAAGGGCACTTACAATGTATCAAAAGTTTAGAAATGTTTTGTGTTTCTAAGTTGGGCTTGCTTCCAGGTAAACAGAAAGTAAGGAGAGGGAAGGGGAAGAGGGGGGAAGGACTGCTCTGATATTGACACGTGTAGCTGGCCAGTGACTGTGATCCTTCCCTGAGGTCCCTTCCAATCCCAGTGGTCTGGAGGAGGGACAGAAAAACAGCATAAAAAGCATTGTTTGAATTACAGGGGTGTAGGTTGTTTGAACTGAGCTTTCTCTGTGCCTTGGGGTCAGCTTACTCAGCTGTGTCTTCCAGCGGCTCAGCAGCATCAGAAAGTCTATCACTTCCTACTTGCTAGTCTGTTCCTAGCAAGTGGGATCCAATACCTTTTCGTTTCTTAATACCCTTTATTATTATATTCATTCCTTTCAATTTCTTCCTCCTGCTTCTTGTTTTTGTTAGTCTATTTTGATTCTTTTTCCCCCGAGAAAAGAAATCTGTGCTTTCTCTCACAGTGTCTATTCCATTTACTGTGCAGGGAAGCAGACCATATATTGCATATTATAACATACAATTTATATAGGAACACATACATACATTTATATATTTTATTTTATTTTATAAAATATAAAATATTTTATTTATTACATAAATACACAAACACATACATATATTACATTAATACACACATATACAATTATCTACATATATTACATAAATACATATTACATTACAGAAGAACACACGGATTTTCCAGCACACCAAACGTACTATGAAATGTGGTGGAAAGACAGCTGGCAAGCCTTCAGGGAGGGGCAGAAGAGGGGGTAGAGGGAAAGCTGTAAGCCCTCTCCCCTCCCCCTCCCCGCCAAACTGAGACGCAGCCTCTTTCCTATAACTAGCAGCCGTGAGGCTCCTGATTCTAGTGGCAGCAAGGAGAGGGGAGTAGTGCCACTGCCTCAGTCTGCATCCCCTCCAATAACACCAGCCAAAACCCTCCACTACCACCATGAAAACAAGCAGCACCAGTATGACAGTGCCCTATATCATTTCACTTCCCAGCCTGAGCCTTCCAGTGCAAGAGGAAGAGCTGGAGGAAGAGTTGGAGCTGGATCTGAGTTCCATAGCAAAGGAAATTCTGGGGAAGGAGGGGGAATCATCTCAGTTTGTGCTCCACACCTCTCAAATTTCCCCTAGAGCCAGGTCTCCTTCCCCAGAAGACACTTCAGAGGATGTTGAGGTAGAGACTGTGAAGGCAAGTGGCTCAGCTGAGTCTGATTCTCCTGTTGCTGTGCCTCTGCCTGCTGACAAGGGGGAAAAGGCGCATGCACCCACACCCCACGTGCGAGGGGGTAGTGTGGTCTGGGATCATTTTGAGCTGGCAGATAATCCCACATATGCTATCTGCCTGCACTGATGAACCAAAACCAGCTGGGACAAGGGAATGATACACATGAGACCAAGGGGATGCTGATGCATCTCCACAGGTACTACCCTCTTACCTTTGCTGCTTCTCAGCCTGGCACCAGCATACCCAAAAATAAGTCCCCCTCCTGCTCCAAAGCCCCTGTCCCCCCGAAGCAGAGGCAGGCTACCCTGAAACAGTGGGGAAAAGGCAGGCACACAGGAGGCTGTATTCCCAACATGAGTGAGGTCACCCAAAGCACTGGGGAGATGCTTGCTCTGGATGGCCAGCCCTTCTTTTTTGTCGAGCCGTCAGAGTTCAGGTGGCTCATGGAGTTCGTGGCCATATCCTATCAAGTGCCCGCATGCACCACCTTCAGCAGGATGGTGGTGCCCTCCTTGAATGAGGCGTGCAGGGAGTACTTGAGGGAGAATCTGCACATGGCAGGTCTGCAGGTGGCCTTACACTTCACCTTAGACATCTGGAGAAGCTGGGGTGGAGATCACTCCTACCTCTCCCTCACAGGGTGCTGATGTGACCAATCAAGCCATGTGGTGGGCTCTACTTTAAGCCAAGGTGATGGGTGAGTCCCACACAGCAAACAAGATCATGGGGGCCATGAAAAAGTGGTTTGTAAATTCCCTTTGAGGATTAGGCCTGAGAGATTGGAGACAGGTAGTTGGCTATTCTTGTCTTTGATAGATTTTTGGTGTGCACTCATTCTGGTGCACAGTTGTTGCTTGGTGTCTCCTACATATTTTCCATCAGGGCATTTGGTGCCCTGATGGAGATATGTATTGTGAAGATATCTCCATACTGGAGATATTGTTGGCAGATTTTGCATGTCTTGTGATGGCATGGTCCGGATCCATTCGGTGTGTTTTGGATTGTAGGAAGTTGGCTTCTGGTGATGAGGTTAGCGAGGTTCAGTGCTTGTTTGCATTTATAAACCACTTTTCATAGGCGGGCCTATGAACTGCACTTTATGAACCTCCTAGGTACAGAAACTCATGGACTCTATATAGACATTGGAATACTTACACACTACAGACTGCCAGACATCTGACTCCCAAGATACCTCTCCACTTTTATCTGCTACATTCCCCTTTCCCCCCACCCCAGGTTGTCTCTCACCCTCTGATACCTCCATTTCCATTTTCACTGACTGGCTTTCTTGCCTGCATTGTATGCCAGCCTCTGACTTCTTTATTATTCCTTCCAGGAACAGCATACACACCAACTGCAGGTGCTTCCTCAGCCCGACAAAGGGTTTTCAACCCAAAAGCTTGCTAAGATATATTTCTCCAACTATTCAGTGGGTTTACTAAAAGACATCAGATTGACTCAAAGAACCTTGTCTGTCATGTCTTTAGACCAACACGGCTACAACCTACACCCCTAGCACCTGTCCCCGGTCAGCTGACCAGAAGGAGGCAGGGTCATGGGCACATCTAACCCCCAGGGATGGGGCTGGCAGGGAGAGTTCTCTGGCAGCTGTTGGAGAAGAATCTCCTGCAGGAAAGGAAAGAAAGGTTCTGTGACAGTTTGGCTGCCTGAGATGCTAGTGCTACTGTGCTACTTACCTGTTGTTATTTAAAGTGGTGAAAGAAACTGAGGCTGTAGGGGAGGGGGAGACCTCATTGGGGCACACTACTGTGTCGTGTAGAGGTCCCAGTGCCTGTGAGGATGCAGTGACAGAGGCATAGAAAGCCAAGTGACAACAGAAGGTAGAGTGAGACTGAGACCTCATTACAGGGACAATATAGATATACTATCTGTGAGGCATGGGGCATGGTAAGGGATGGTTGCACCCAAGCATCTAGCCCAGAAAGCTTAGGGTGTCCCCTTGAGGCATCTACTTAAATTGGGTCCAAGCAAGGGGTCCAAGAACCTAGAGGGTTTGGTGGGGTCCATTAGGACTGTGACTGAGCTGAAGCTCAAGGGCAGCCTCCCTATCTCTTATCTTTTTCCAACAAGATGTAGAGGCAGGCAAGAAGAGAAGGTTCCTTCAGGGTGGAGCTGGCATGGTTACAGGGCCTAGGGGTATCACAGCCATCTCTAGGGACCCTACTCCATGACAAAGTGCAGTTTCTCAGAAACCTATCTCCTTAAAACCTGGCAGGCTTCATGGCCTCAGCAGTAGCTAACACGCCTGTTGTCTACACCCTGCTCTGCCTTAACACACACACACACACACGACCTGAGTTTTGCTTGTCAGTGCTTTGAGGTGCAGTTTCCCAGAAACCCCTGCATCTATCTCCTTGAAATTTGGCAGGCTTGGTTGCCTCAGCAGTGGCTACCATGCCTGCTGTTTTCACCAACCTGTGCCTTCATAGTTACAAGTGACATGAGTTTTGCTCTAAACAGTTTGAGGTTCAGTTTACAAGAAACCCCTCCACCTATCTCCTTGAAACTTGAAAAGCTTTGTGGCCTCAGCAGAGGCTACCACCCCTCTATTTTCATTAGAATCAGGAAAGAAATTACAAAGTTATATGCATTTTTGTGATTCCCCATTATAGCCTATAGGCAAAACAGCAAAACGGGTCGAAACTGTGAAATGGTTTCGACAAAATGAAATGGACCAGTGCTTCTAAACAGCAAAACCAAACACTATCCCTTCAAAATGGCAAAAAAGAAGTAGAAACAAAATGGTGCTGTTTTGCACAGCTCTACTAAATATCTTTATGAATCAGACTTTGCATTTCTCTGTATCCCTGATGTGTAAGATATTTTCTTCCTGTCCTTTGTCTTGTCTATGTAACTAGTATACCCTTCAGGGCATAGGCTGTTTTTTTACTACAGACATATACAGTACCTAATGCACATTTAACACCAGGATCATGCTGTTGACTTTAAAAACTTTTATTATTTACTTAGTACAGTACTTAGTAGAGTACTAATAGAGTACTTAGTAAAGTAGAGCAAATTAGAGACTTTTTTTTTGCCTATGGCTTTTTTATTCTATGTGATTCATTTTAGTCCTGATCCAAAATCAAGGGTAAAAACACCCTTTGACTTAATAGAAAATTGTATTAGACCAAGTGCAACCAAAATTAGCTTCACATGGGGCAAGTCCATACAAGTCTGGCTGTGCGGTATGTGGTACCACAGACATGTCTGCAGCACCACATACTGCACAGTCAGGTGTTCTTTATGCTGCAAGGACATGCTGCCCATGCATGCACTGCTCCAGTTTTGTTTTGTTCTGTTTTCCTATCCAGGGGTAAAAAAAACCCACGGGGAAAAAAATGGAGCAGCGCAATCATGGGCAGTGTGCACCATTGAAAAGTGAAGCCTGGCCACCTGGAGCTGTGCCATGGCTAACACCCAGAGGTCTGCCTGGCAGGATCACCAGAGCTGTATCCCCAAGAGGCCCCAGGACCCAGGGCCAGCACAGAGCAGGCCCCAGCCTCTCCTACCACCCCTGGGATAACTAGCCACGCTCCAAAGCGCATATGGCACGGGAGTTCCCCGAGGACAAGTAGCTGCGGTGCAAGGTGCACCATTGCTACTTGTCCCCAGGGAACCAAATGTCTGTGCTCGTCTGGACATAGCCATAAGGAGAAAATCTGTTGAAATTAAAAAACCTACTTTCCTCTCTCATATAATCCAATTGTACAGGCAGATTGCATGAGCTCTTTTTCTATGCAATAGCACTTGAGGTTCCATTAGCTTACACTTGCACTTGTGACAGGTAACTCCCTGCTTGTATTTTCTACTTGTCAAATGGATTTTGGCTCCCCACCAGATCGAAATCATTCTTTTCTTTCATTACTGAGGTAGAAAAAAGCCATGGGAACATGATCATTTCACTTCATTGCCCCAAGGAATTATTTTCCAAGGAGTTAAAGGTCTAAGCCTGAGGGCTTTTAACATATTATATGGTTATGTGGTTGCATTATATATTTTATTGTCATATACCACAGGTTTTGATGTATAGTTGGGGTCCAACACTCCTTTATTTTTACAAGCAGTTTGAAAAATGTGTACTCTAATTTAAAACACAATTTCAACAGTTAAATAGAGTTTATCAAGAGCAGTAATTGGTCAGTAGACGCTTGCTTTTTATTTATTTATTTTTATTTATTTCAGTTTTTTTAAGAACAACAACACATGCTATTCCTAATATTCTCACTGCAATACACACTGCATTTAAAGGGACTGTGCTTTAACAACCCAAGCACTCGCAAAGGAAATTGTTATATCAGTCAATAAACAAAGCAACAAAAAAATGTCATTCCTTTGACATTTCTTTCATTGGGGCCTCAAAATGATCACTTATTTGTAGGTTTCTTTTACATAAGAACATTTTTAAGATCATTAACTTTTGCTTTACAAACTGCCAGGTTATAATTCATAGCTAACAGAAGAAACAACAATTCCTTGCATAACTGTTATGGCATAGTATTTTAAATCTGCTGGTGAATTATAATAAAAAAATCCTCTTTGGTACTGTGTAAAGCAAGACTGTCTGTAATTAATGGTTTGTATCATGAAATCATAAAACATACTCTGACTTTTTCCTACCACTGCTTTATTCTCAGTTCACCTTGCAATATATTTTTCTCCATAGAATACAGACATAGTTATAGGAAAGACCCTTTAAGACGATTCTCCAGCACACTAGTCAAAAACATTTGGGAAGTTTTTGCTATCAAGTCCCAGACTGTGTGGAACTTCCTAAGACCACTGTCATTAATTTATCAGCAAACAGCCACCCCTTTTTGAATTCTCTCCACTTGCTTTTCTATCAGAGGCAAGCTTCTAGCATGTATCAGGTCAATTTAAGAGATCTGAGAGGAAGTACAGCATTTCAAGTACTCAGGAGAGACAAGGGTTCAATTACCTGTTTTGCTACAGATGTTCTATGTGATCTTGGGAAAAGCACTTAGTTACAATCCCAGCTCTACATTTGTAAAATGGGAATTAGTACTACATTTCCTAACTTCAGGGAAGTTCTGTGAGGATGCATGCATGAAAGTTTAAAAGGATCTCATATGTGAATTAGCTCATTTATAATCTGTGTTATTTATTTTCCAGTCACACACAGAGGTCACACTCAGGATTGGGCCACTTTATGTGCAAGAATTAAAAGGACAATCTGTCCCTCCATATTTTTGTTTTGGGTCTGTTAATAGTTTTAGGAATACAGAACTGGAAGGAACTCCAACCCATTGATTCCTATATTTAGGACTATAGAACTAGATCCTCTGTGATGGTAGGTAAGCGTGCCATAAACATTTGTTCACAAGAAGATCTATGCCAGCCCCTCTGACTCTCTATAACACATTTGGAATCCTTAATACAAGAAAATAAACCCCATGCATAGGACAAGAGACACAAGGGTGTCACCAGTTTAGAGAGTCCTGGCAAGGGATGGAACGTGATCAAGACGTTTTTTCTCTCTCTTCCAAGAGCTAGGCTGCCTGGGTCTGCTAGTGATGATAACACTCAAATTAACTTTAGTTCTATTTATTCTATCCCATTTATTTCTATTCATGCCTCTGAGTGATATGTGCAATATAGATGGTTTAGAGTAGCATGACTAAAGCGTGTCATAGCTGTCACAACTATAAGTAATACAGTCTGATCCTATTAACCTAAAAGGCAAGATCAAGGGCTATCAGAGTTCATAAACCAACAATAGTATTGGCTGCAGCACTGACCTTGTCACATCCCTATACAGCCACAGATTCAGGGGGTATTATCTTACAGATTTTAGTCTAAAAAAAATACTTTTCCAGCACTTGACTCAAGTTAATGTATGCATATTAACCCATATTGAAAAAAAGACTTAAACCTTTCTAGCATTCTTGGCAAAGTCCGAGTTGCCTGTCTTACACCTTTCAATACTTAACAGTAAACATTTCATTGTACCTTAAAACAGGAAAACCCACCGGTATAGAAAGGGACAGATATTCTTTATCAAACCATGCTGTCTCTTTAGTGTGGTGGAAATTGCCAGAAGTCTGATAAATGTTTATGATCAACATGTGTGCAATATAAGGTATGATTCATCATTGTGCAATAACTGTTTTGAACATTACCAGAAGTGTGATAAATGTTTCCTGGCAGCTTGTTGGCAATAGGATTTATTTAGTATTGACATTTACTCTATTCAACTCGTTTAAAGCTGGCATTCTCTCTATTGCATGTGCTACATACCAATGAGAACAACAGAATGGGAAGAAAGTGTTGCACTGAAGCTGTGTATCATTCAGTGTACTCCATAGTTTGTAATTGTCTATATGTTTGACTTACTTAGCTTTTCTGTGGAGTACAGGAAGAAAAATGAGGCAATCATTTTAACATAAGCCTGCAGAAGCTGCAGCCCTTGCATTTGTTTCTCATTTCTCCTAATATGATCATTTAAGGGGCAACATCTTCAGAGCTTGTGCACTGGGATTTTGCCACACAGCTCCCATTAATGTAATAAGAGCTGTATGACAAAAATCCCCAAGTGCCACTTTGAACATTTTCCCATTGCTGGTTGCGTAATTTGATAGTAAACATTGAATTGGATGAAGTGCACTCCAGCATAGCTTTGGATCCCCTGATACCTGTTCCTGAGCACACCCCTTACAAACTAACCATCAGGGATCTGGGTTTTCCATTTACTGTGGAAAAACAAGGATTTTATCTTTTAAAGGAGAAAAAATCATGGATTTTCCCCTTTAAAGGAAAAAAATGTGGGAAAATGCAGATTTCCCTTTGCAGGCTAGCAGCTTTCCAGCCTCCAAGGAGCTGCTTGGGGCTGGGGAGAGCAAGGTGAAAGAGACTGGAGGCAGGGGGCACCTTGTGCTTGTGTACACATGCACTCACACATGGCCAGCATACAGCAAGCCGGGGTAGTGGGAGCAGCCATGGGGGTTTGGAGGACAAGGGTTGGAGGGCCAGGGTTTGTGGGCTGTCTAGGGGGCTGTGTGGGGCATGTGTGTGCAGGGAGGGGAGTGGCAGGGGTGTGTGGGGGGGATGGATGCATAAGGGGCACTGGGGGAAAGGTGTCCGGGTGTCAGGGCTTCAGCAGTGCAGGGGGATCAGAGGCAGCACTTGGTTTCATGAGCAACCCTAGCTCCATGCTGTTGCCAGTGTGGTCCACGAGGAGTGGAAGGCTGTGGGTCAGGTTGAGTATTGCAGGCAGGATCAGGGGACTACGGGTTGGAAGTGAGGGGCACTGGCAAGGATGTGGGGTGTGGAGAGGGAATGAGAGGCACCAGCATGGCTCAGGGGAGTGGGAGGCTGTGGGTTAGGAGTGGGGGATTGTGGGTCAGTAGTGAGGGGCACCAGCATGGCCAGGGGAGGCATGGGACTGTGGATCAGGAGTGAGGGGCATTGACAGGGCTGGGGTCAATGTGCCTTGGGAGTAAGGGCCAATGGCATGGGCAGGGGCAGGCACTGGCATATCAGGGCTGCTCAGCTCCAAAAAGCAATGGTGGGGTAGAGATGGCCACAGCTGGACCCACATCCTAGTGAGCAAAAGGGCAGGAGGAGATCTAATTTTCTGTGATAAAAAACCCAAAATCAAATGCCAAAATATATAGGAATTTATAATTTATTTTATTGTAATTATTGAGGGACTGCTAGGCTTACAAATTGCTTTAAAATTGTAAATATATCAATAAAACATATAGGGACATTTCATTTTAATTGAAGAAAAATATGGATTTTGGTTTTTTTAATCAGAGAATTTGGGATTTTTAAACAGAGAAAACTTGTTTTCCTGCTCATCATTCAGTGCCACAGGCAGCCGTACTAGATGGTGGATCTTTTCTGTCCTCGAGAAAACCTCGTTTGGTTTGCTTGGCTATTAATATTGATGATGTAAACCTTTCCCCAGAGGAACAGAGCTAGATCCTTGTACACTATGTGCATTCATATGGCCCTCACTCACTTGAGAGAAACAGATCTAATTATTTCATTCACTGGACAGAGAAATAGCCACAACCTTTGGTTTGGGTAAATCTGGGAAGGCAATAGGACTATGCTGATCAGTGGGGGAATCTGCTCCTATAGATTTTCCGTTCTTCCAAAACAAGCATTCAATGTCTCACACTGAGATCAGTGTTCTGACAAAAAACAGTAGCAGCTGGAGGCATAGGCAACTGGTAGGGGGTGCACGTGCCTCCCCTGATGGGGCTGGTGCCCCTGCTTTTGGCTGACACTGATGCTGTCGGTAGGGCTGGTGCCCCCCTGACAGGGCGGCTGCCGATGGCAGTTTCTGCGGGTGCCGCCCCAACTTCAGGAGGCACCAGTCACTCATGACTGGAGGCCTCGAAAGCAGCATCTGGAGGCCTTCTGGTGGTGAACACCTCTTTGAACCTCTTGAAATGTTCTAAATGAAAAGTTTGTGTATACACATAAAAAGTCATGGGCATAAGGCATGGATCATTCCCTCTCCCAGAAATTTCAGCTCATATAACCAGTGCCTATTTTTCAGCAAGCTGCACTTTGCCAAGAACTGCCTGGGACTAAAGAGGATAAAGCAAAGATGTTATTTGCTATCTACCATAGCTTCTTTTCAAAGCTCACATCATAACAAAACTAGCATCATCGTCAAATCATGACAACATCACATTTTCCCAGAGTCTAAAGTCTTGTTTGTATGCTAGAGAAAGAATATTAAGTCTAGGTGTAATAATGTCTTCACAAAAATGTAGTGGTGTCTACCACTTTATTTTACAGGCAGCAGCCATGACCCAATTTTATTCAATGATTAATTCAGTAAAATGGAATGGATGTGCCCTCTTTTTTATTCTTGCCCCTAGGATAGTTTCTGTGTTTTACCTAGTGGCTGCTTAATATAAAATACTGAAATACTCCTTGCAGTAGGGATCAGAACATACAACTCTCCTATCCAGATGAAGGCCTTAATCATTAGACTATAGAGTCTTGTACCCTTTTTCTCGCCTAACAAAAGCCTAAAGCTCACTTTGAGCATTCCACTAGGAGGTGGGAGAAGGAAGTATGAACTTCCTGTGGTTGATGAGAGATTTAAACTTAGGCACCCCATTTACTGTTTATTATAGTTCTTTTCCAGGCTGTTCTGTAAAAAGGAGGGGAGGATATCACCTCAACTTCCCCCTGTCCGTTTGTTTTCTTTGTTGGTTTGTTTTTTCATTTTTTCTTTTTTGTTTTCTTAGAAGAGTGTGAACCCAGAACATTTTTTGTAAGAAAGAGCACAGACACCTATCTTGATTTGACAGCTCCTAGCTGTGGGTCCTATGTGGACAGAGGTGGATTATGGAGGACTAGGATTTCAAATATCCAGCTATCTACAGAGTAACCTATTGGTTAACTGTAGTCGGTTAACTATAATTCCAATCAGCATACATATTTTTGTTTAAACACCACGTATTGTATAAGGGTCCTAGACACTTACCATAGGGCCCTGGATTGCATTCTGGGGGCTAGGAAAATAAAACTTTGTCATTGCAGCACCTAATATTTAGTCTTATATTGGATCTAGCCCTTAGGCAATTATTGCTTGAATAAGAAAATTATGCAAGGTAGTGACTCACTCATCACCTAGCCTGCAGGCCTATTGATTGGTAAGTTGTTTTTATGTTTACTCCAAAGCAATGAAAACAACAGAAAATAAATATATTGTCATTTTGCTTGTAGTTTTACATGCAGTTTTATGAACTCTAGAAATTACTTATATTTCAAAGGTGTGTTCGGATTTTAACACACAGTTGTATAGATACGTATAATTTCTGTACATAGTCCCCTGTGGTACAGCAGTTGAATGCTTGTCTACCATACAGGAGACCTGGGTTTGATTCCCAGACACTTATAGAACTACAGCCATGGAGGCACCAAACAGCTGGATTCAATCTGATCTTTGGATTCTGTCTCAGTGGCCTAAAGGGAGGATGGAAGGTCTGGGCAGCCTCCACTCCTCCAAAAATTCCTGCCCAGGCATTGAAGGTCTGGGTGGCCATAATGCATACACCAGGAGGATTGCCCCCACCAATTTCTGCACATAAGCAGAGACAACATTCTAACAAACAATTAAGAAGTAGAAGACATTTTCATTCTGGGAAGCCCCTATTTACTCACACTTGAGGATCTGTTTTCATTTGCAATACATGGCATTAAATGATCATGACTTAATTAAAATGCAAATACAGTATAACCCACTAATTTCTGTAATTTTCCAGTGAATAAACTCTGACTCTCTTCTGCTTTGATTTGCTGTACTAATCAAATTAATACTAATTACTGATTCCTCAAACAAATAATTACAAGGTAGGTTATCTATGTTGTTTTTGCACTTCCAAATTACGATGTAAACATGGATGTGATCATAACATTTGACATTTACAAAAAAAAGGATGGAGGATTATCATTTATAGGAAGATACAATACCCATGCAGCATATGAAGCTCATTACCTACACATATGAGAGCTTGTACTATCACAGACAATGTAAAATGCAGAGTGAGTGGAAACAGAAAATACCAACTAATCGGAATTTGTGAGGGTAGGGGGTAGTGGTGGAAGGAAGGAATACATGCATCTTTCACTGAGAAATGTCAATAAACTGAGATTGTAAATGGCTAGTGACCAGATTACTGAGGGCCTTGTTACACTTTGTGAGCTGCACAGATGCTGATCTGTGATAGTGGTAGCTCAAGTTGGGAGCAGTCACATGTTCAGGCCAGAAGAGGCCAGGAGGATTGGAAGGTGAGACCCCTCCCTTCCCTTCCAGCCTCCCTCACTGTCCCCTGCCTCCTGTGGCTCCCTTGGTTCCCCTCCTCCCACCCCCTGGGCTTCTCCACTGCCCCTCAGGGTTGCCCCCTGGCACCCCTTCACTCCTGGGGCTCCCCTGCTGCTTGCTTGTGGATGTCATTGCTGTCTGTCTAAGGGGAGCAGGCAAGGAAGCGTTAACCTGCCTGCCTGGTCCCAACCACAGCTGCTGAGCTGCTGCTCTTCTCTGAGCTGAGTCCTCCTAGAGAGTATTAGCAATGAAGGGGGCAGCAGGCAAGCAGGCAGGTTAACCCTTCTTTGCCTGCTCCCCCAGTATAGACAGCATGGGCAGCCACAACTAAGTGAGGGTAGGAAGGTGTGGAGGGGGCAATGAGTTAGAATCTAGGGTGCTGGGGAGGATGAGGAGTAGTGGGCTTGTTCAGGCCATCAGGGAACAGAGGGGGCAGGGGAAAGGTGGGTGTTTACACTATGATATAGCCACTCTAGGCTACACCTTAGTGTAACACAAGCTGGATAACAGACATCAGAGATAATCTTGCCTTGAAAGTGCTTAAGACTGGTCTCAGGTATTAACATGTGAACAATCCAGGTGTTAAGAGCTACAGGAACCACCGCAAAGTACTGTGTAACAAGGACCTGAGTCAACCAATGTATAAGTCAATGTAGCTCCACAGAACTCATTGGAAGTCAGCACATCTCAGTTGAGAATCTGGCTTTGTTCAATCTGAAGCTGATGCAGGAGAGCTGTATGATAATAAACATTTTTCTCCTTCCCTCCCCTGAGTAATATTTGGGGTAATTTTTCTTTCCTCAGATATTTCAAGCAATTTTACAACATGCCACACTTTGCTTTCTCAGGGCCATGGCTGTTTTTCTCATTACAAAAGAAAAAAAAAAAGCCAAAGGAAAATGTAATGATTTTTTTTTTCTTTTGTGGGTTGTTAGCATGCAAGCAAACAAGCAAACAAATAAATAAACAGCATGAATGGGAGAAGTATTACTGCAGTATATTTATGAGTCTCTCTCTTCCATTCTCTTTAACCGATTTGCTCTACTCTAGCACATAGCTGGCTCAAATTGCTCGGTAGGGGTTCCTCTGGTATAAGCCCATGTCTAATAAGGTCCTGTACTATCTCCTGCCCAGGCCCTGACAATCTTCTACATAAATGCTTATCAGGATAAGTGTGGGTGTTTCTGTTAGGCTCTTTGCAAATCAACCCTGAATGTACTATATTTACTCAAATAAAAAATGACCCTGAATATACAACAACTACCCAATAATTAGATTCTATACATGGAAAACCTAGTCATTGGAAGTATGCCTTGCATCTTTACCCCTCCCACTTACAGCAGGGAAAATACATCCAGGGGATCAGGTAGTTTCTCTGCCTCTGCTCCCCTCTGCCTCCTCTCCCCCCCAGAACTTCTTCCCTTGCAGTCCCTTTCTCCCCACCACTCCTTATTATGAGACCCTGCTGTGCTTGAGCACATGGAAGTGAAAAGCAGATTTGAAAACACTAGGTGCATCTTCACAAGACAGTGAGTGCAGTTACCTAATTAGCTCTGCAGTAAAGTTTCAGAACCTACGCATGCGGCTCTATTACGCCACAGTAAACAAATTAACTCTGCCATAGGTTAGCTAACATCTCTAGGCTCCCGCCTGGAGTGGAGACTGGAAGGCAGGAATATGCAAGCCTTCGTAAATGTGAAAGCTTAAATGTGAAAGCTTACAAAGGCTGCAGGAATGTGAGTGAGGAAAGGGGAGGTTGTCCAATCAGAGCACAGATGAATCTTAAAAGGACTGGTAGACTCATTTTAAAACAATCAGAAATAGCATAGACAACAGTTTCACTTAATGTCAGGAGTACCTTAACAAGGAAAAGATGGAACAGATTGAAACAGTGTTGAAACAATAAGGGCAGCCATAATCTGCCTAAAAGAATGTGATATACCAGGGGAGGGGATTATAAACACTTTGAGAAAAAGTGGAGATGGGGACCATCATAATTAGGGATAAAAGAGAACAAATCTTCAGGGGTAGAAATATTATTCAAGAACCTAGAGCTGAGAGCAAAGCAGGTAGAAGAAGGCATCAGTTGCAGATTGCAACAAAAGATGCTATCAAGTCAGGGGAACAGAATTAGAAATTTTCAATGTATATGCAATGATTTTAGTGAGATTTCCTTGTATGCAATAAGACTGGGGGCTTTTTACCCCATACCAATTGGGGGTGGAGAGGGGGAGCCTCAGCTTGTATTCAGGTAAATACAGTATTACAAGATTTGTTTTCAAGTCCCTCTTTTCCAAAGATTCACCATTTGTCCTTTGGCAAGTCACTTAGGGCCACACCTCAAAAGGTATGTAGGCATTTAGGTGCTTATACTCCCATTAAATGGTAAGAGTTAGGTATCTAAATATCTACTTGATATGCCCCCTAATCTCTCTGGGCATTTAAACATGTGCTCCATGAGTGGAGATGAGTGCTGTAATCAGAGTGGCTCTGAGAGCCGTTCTAACTAAAGCTCCCAGCGGGTCTCATGTATCAGCGTCCTGTGCTTCAAAATGGCAACAAGGGCATTTTATCTAAAGCTTGTTGAACAAGTTTTAGATCAAGTGCCCCAGCACCATTTTGAAGCACAGGGACACTGGTACATGAAATGCAGGAGGCTGCTGGAGCATGGCACATATGAAATATGTGCCTAAATAAATTAAATACACTCTAGATTCAAGTGATTTGGGATCCTAACTGCCATTTTTCAAAGTGATGGAGACCCTTAGGAACCCAAGCTTCATTGAAAGTCATTGGGAATGTCTCTCTGGAATAAATGTTTTTCCTTTTTCTCCCAACTAGATTACATTGTTTTACTATCACAGACAGCACTGCATCATATCTGTTGTGGACATTTACACCTATATAAAGCAAGCAGTGAACATTACCAAATCAGAATGGTAGCAACTTTAGATCCATTTTGCGTATAATTACACTAGTTACAAGGCAATGGAAACCATCATCAAAGGTATGGCAGAAGAAACAATGCAGCTATCTTGGGTAGTGGAAAAACTATTCATGTATTCTCTAACCTAGCAAACTATATCCTGTAGACTGGTGGTACTTAGTTTTTTGGGGGTTTTTTTTCCCTAGGGGGCAAGGTGGCCTTGGTTCTTTTGATCAGTCTCAGTGTGTGTAAATGAAAGTCCAGGTAGCATGTTCTTAAATACCATAAAGGAATGGTCAGCATTTTCCTTCAAAACTGTATTTGTTGGGGGGAGAGGGGTACAACTGTTTTCTATGGAAAATAGCAATGCTTTCAGGAAAACAAAAACAAAAAGACCAGGAAAACATAATTGCCCCCCAAATCAACCAATACTTCAGTTTCTCACATTTGGATAACAAAGCAAAATTTTCAAAATATGTCACTCAGCTGTACGCTCTACTTTCAAAGTGGCTAATGTTCTTAACAGGAGCAACTGACATAGATTTTTTTTTTAATATTTTGTTAAATTGAACTGTGTAGCCCCAACATTTTCTGAAATCCATAAAAAAAATCCTACTCATCAGTCTCTGTCTTCTTTCTTGTGCGAGCCTGTCCAAGATGGACAACCCAAACCTACTGCTGACTTTCGCAGGTAAAGCTGATTAATACATGTCTACCTTTGTAGAAAAAACTAAGCTGTCTCATTCAGGCAGCATACCTCCTGAAAGAGTCATCTTGTAAGGGGAAAAGTGCCAGTCTACATCATTGCATGGGCTCCCTTACATGTCTTGTTAGGACTAATGGAGAGAAAAGGATTCTCCAAGAGATTATCTCCTGATACTTACCTGTGTTGCTTCAGTGGCATACTCTACCTACCCCCAAAAACCTTATTTTTATAGCATTGTTTCTTTCTGATCTCAGCTGCTGTATCCATCCACCAACTGACCAGTGATCGAACCAGCCTACCCAATCAAATAGTCTTCAGTGCCAATACTTCCTTTCCTCTCCTTTTTTTTTCTTTTATCACTTGACTCCCAGAGATTATATTTCATGATCAAATTCCTCTAGACTCTATTTGTAACACAGCAAATGCAACAGGACACATGCAAATTCTCATAGCCTCCTGTGCTGTGTAGGCTATCACAAGGGGCTAATGGATGAAGAAACAATAATGAGAAGGTTCACTGAAGTGGCACATTCCTAGTTCTGCACATTGCAACTGTATATTAAAACAATGAAAAATAAATCACCTTAAGTATACAACTGTATTACATGTATGAAACGGCTAAATCAGAATAGAAATATACTCTCTGCTCATAGGTCTACTGAGTGTGCAAAGTAATATGGAATAAGACCCATGATATTTTGCAATTTGCTCCCTTTCACCATACTTCTTACACCTATTAAAAATCATAGTGTATGAAACAGTCAAGTAAACTACCTATACCTCCTAACTAACTGAAGAAATTCCATAGTTTTTACTTGAGGAGGAATAGCATTTTTTTCTGTTAAATTTTTTAAGTCTGTCCTTATATAGAGATAGTTCATATCAATTGCAAAAATTGTACCTGGGATTTTTCCCTATTCTTTAAAGCAAGACTATATTGCAAATGCAAAGAATAAAATGAATACTCTTTGACCAGTCCCACAGGATGCCCCTGCCCATTACAGAATAGGGAGGCCCGGGTGAGGGAGATTCCTTACACTACATCAATGCTGACCTCATGAAGAAACAAATTGAGAGCCTGGATACTTTCAAGTCAGTCGGCCCTGACAGTTTACATCCCAGGGTACTCAAGGAGCTGGCTAGCATCATAGCTTAGCCCTTGGCACGGATCTTCAAGAACTCCTGGCGCTCTGGTGAAGTGCCTAAAGATTGGAAGAAGGCCAATGTCATGCCTGTCTTCAAAAAAGGGAGGAAAGTGGATCTGGCAAACTATAAGCCCATCAGCCTGACCTCTATCCCAGAGAAAAGATGATCAAAGAGGCCATTCTTAACAGACTGGCCAATGGCAACATCCTGAGGGATAGTCAGCACGGGTTTGTTGCGGGTAGGTCTTGCTTGACCAATCTCATTTTCTTCTATGACCAGGTGACCTATCACCTAGACAAAGGAGAAGAGATTGATGTCATATATCTTGACTTTAAGAAAGCCTTCGATCTGGTAGCGCATGATCACCAAGAGGTGATCATGCGCTACCAGATCAAAGGCTTTCTTAATGTGTGTGTAAAACTGGCTAACTGAGGTCTTGGCCACACCACGATCCACTGGTTGGGGAATTGGCTCCATGCTAGGACCCAGAGGGTGGTGGTTGACGGAAGTCAATCGTCGTGGTGCCCTGTGACCAGTGCAGTCCCCCAGGACTCTGTCCTTGGGCCTATACTATTTAATATCTTTGTTAATGATGTAGACATTGGCATCAGAAGCAGACTGGCCAAGTTTGCTGATGACACCAAACTCTGGGGTAAAGCGTCCACACCTGAAGACAGGGGGGTGATCCAGGCTGACCTTGACAGGCTCAGGAAGTGGGCAGACAAGAACCTGATGGTGTTTAACACCAAAAAATGCAAGGTTCTCCACCTTGGGAAGAAAAACCTGCAGCATCCTTAAAGGCTCAGCAGTGCTACACTGGCTAGCATTATGGATGAAAGGGACTTGGGGGTCATGACTGACCACAAAATGAACATGAGCCTGCAATGTGATACTGCTGCTAGTAAAGCAAGCAAAATGCTTGCATCCACAGATGTTTCTCAAGTAAATCCCAGAACATCATCCTCCCATTGTACTCAGCCTTGGTGAGGCCACAGCTACAGTACTGCATCCAGTTTTGGGCTCCACAATTCAAAAAGGTTGTGGAAAAGCTTGAGACAGCGCAGAGGAGAGCCACACACATGATAAGAGGTCAGGAAAGCAGACCTTATGAAGAGAGGCTAAGAGCCATGGGACTCTTCAGCCTGGAAAAGCGCAGTTTCAGAGGTGATCTGGTGGCCACCTATATGTTCATCAGGGGTGCTTACCAGGATCTGGGGGAATGTCTGTTCACCAGAGCGCCCCAAGGGATGACAAGGTCAAACAGTCACAAACTCCTCCATGACTGTTTCAGGCTGGACGTAAGGAAGAACTTCTTTACTGTCTGAGCCCCTAAGGTTTGGCATAGATTGGCACCAGAGGTGGTTCAAGTACCCACTGTGAATGCCTTCAAAAGACATCTGGATGTTTATCTTTCTAGGATCCTATGATCCCTGCTGACTTCCTGCCCCTGGGGCAGGGGGCTAGACTCGATGATCTTCTGAGGTCCCTTCCAGCCCTAATGTCTATGAAATCTGTGAACTCTATAAAGAGACAGAAACTTATGGCCAGACTCTCAATGAGTGGAAATCAGTATTATTTCTTTGAAGTTGATGCAGTAATGCCTAATTATGGTAGAGGAAGATCTGAAGCTTTAATTCTAACCTGTTCCCCCACTGTGAACAGGGAGGAGCATAATGCTTTACACATTATGTGCTCACTTTTGGTTCAGATTCTCGGCTGATATGAATAAGTGAGTGTACTTCTATTGACTTGATAAATAAACAGCACGAATAAAAAAAAGTGTTTGTTTTGGAGGGTTTTTCTAAGTACTGTGCACAGGTTTTAAAACATGAGGTTGTCTCTTCTGTTTTGCTCATGAATATATTTATGAAGCATTTAAATAGGGACCAAGGGCAGGTGGTGGTTTGAAGACAATAATTGTTTTATTTGTAATTTAACAACATGTTTATGCTTATACAACATGCTGGCTTTCTGCCTTGGTTCTAATGTGGCCTTTACAATTTGGGATGGAAAACTTGCACAATGATGCTGCTGCATGTGCTTTGATCAGAATAGAGAAATGCAAAGAAAAGTAAATGTAAATAAAGCCTATACTCTCCTAGTTACAAAGGATATTAGATCAAATATGATTCACAATTGCAAGAGAAGAACAGGGCCATATCATTGTGTTGTGAGTCTAGTTGCCCCATACATGCAGGGATGATAAGAAGTATAGTCATTTGATCCTTCCTGGAGAGAGATCAAGAGCGTCTATCACTGTCCTATGATGCTTTGACCAAAATAACCTTTGGATAGAGGGGGCACAGATAATCTCACCTTGGAACAAAATTGAACTAGGGGTCAAATTGTGACCATGAGCTGATTCCAGTCACTTCTGTGACTGACTTCCTTGGGTTAGATTGAAAGTCTACAATTTAGTCCTCCAAATTTTATAACTAGGACTTACATTCATATGGTGAAACACTAACATGTTGTCAAATTACATCATTCTAGCTATAACATAAATTAAATATCCTGCAAGCAAACACATATAAATTATATGACAAAAGTAGCAGTAGTAGTGGACTGATATAGCCATGATGATCCAGGAAACATGCATAAAGCAAGGATTTTCTGGCGTGATATCTTTTATTAGACTAGTCGTATAATTGAAAAAGACTGTTGACAAGCTTTTGGATGCAGAGCTGAGGTACTCTGGACTGAAAGCTTGTCAAAGATTGGACCAATTATACTGTTGGGAGCAACAAAAGATATCATCCACCAATCCACCACTTATCCTTGACTCTCACATAAAAGTAAGGAAGATATGGGTCAGTCAGCAAAGAATACCTCCTCATTTTTGTTTTCTAAGCCATGGACATGGAGGGAGCCATAAAAAAACTCAAGAGGTCTATGCCAGGACACTGAAGAAATTGAAACATGGCATGCAAAGAGCCTGACAGCCATGCCTAAAGTGCTGTTTCTACACAACAATGCTCAGTAGGGCTGTGAAAAGCTTTGGTCACTGATTCGATTCAGCGGAGATTCAGCCCAATTTGGTGGCCGAATCTCTGAATCCAAATCAAATTAGATGACCCTTTAATCTCTCCAAATTTAATTGGAACCCTCCAAATTGATTTGGAGAGATTTGATGGTTTGAACACAGACAGCGTTAAATGTTTTTTTCTCATACCTCAAGGTACCAGGCGGCTCATGAATGCTGAGATGGTGGGGCAGATGAAACATCCCATGGGAGCATGGCGGGGTCCCCAGAATGCTTTGCAGTGGACCCAGAAGTGGACCAGAAGCAATTCTGATCCATTTCCGGGTCTGCCGTGGAGTGTGCAGGGGATCCCCCTACCCACCCCTGGCTTGGTGACTGGTGCCTCCTAGGTCTGGTGGGGCACCTGGGGTGCTGAGCTGGGGGACTTGGGGGGGGGGGCGGTCCACCGCTGAGCATGTGGGAAGGGCCCCCTGCGCTCCTGTGGGTCACTCCATCTGCCCTAGCATCACAGCATTCACGAGCCACACCTGGTACCTTGAGGTATGTAGGAAAAACATTTAAAGCTGTGTCTGCGGCTGAATCATTGATTCTCCAAGTCAGCATCAAATCTTCAGATTCAGATACTTCCAAATCAAATCAGGACAACGATCCAAATAAACTAATTGAATCACTGTCCCTGATTTGGGCCAAATCCAAATTGACTATGGCTCATTTTGCACATCCCTAATGCTTACCCACGTGATAGCTTACACACCATGGAGGCAACATCACAGCACACTATAACACCTAATTTTTGTGGATGGGTGATGCTACCCTAGTCTCCACATAGCCTGGAGGATGAAGGACAAAATGAAGAGGGTAACATTTAGGGATCACTGAAAAGTGATGGAAACTGTGTGACAGTGGCTATGCAATAAGGACAAGAACTTTTACAATATCAGGATACATGCCCTGGTTCATTGGTGGAAAAAGGTCACTGATGGAGAAGGAGACTATGCTAAAAGTTAGCTGCTGGACCAGCAATGATGCATACATTTTCCATGCAAATGTAATATTTTTTCAACAGTATGTGGCTGAGAGAAGGAGAAAAACAAAACAAAATAGGAGACATTATCTGTTTGTATATGTGCACATATCTCATTGCTGAAACAGAACCTGAAGTAAAAAAATACAGTTTGGGGCTAGAGATACTTAACTGGTGTTAACCAGTGTAACTCCATTCGATTTAACCAATGTTATCTGGAGATCAAACAGAGGATTCAATTATTATTTACTTATTTCAGAGGATCTCAGAACACCTATTAAAATCTACCTTTTGAAATGTTGCTTGTACCATTATAACAATTATTGCTTCCTATTGGCAAAAGGAATCATATTGACACGCAGCTAAGCACCAGGATGCTGGGGAGGGAGGAAGGGTAGCCTAGTGACAAAAGTGCTAGCCTGGAATCTGGGAGATATAGTTTCCTTTCCTTCTTGTGTAACTAGCATTTGCTGGCCTTGAATAAGTCAATTTTCCTGGGTCCCAAGGTTGTGTGGGACCCAAGGTTGATTGATGCTCATCATGGGTTCCACCATACCACAGATTATCTTCAATTTCTCTAACACCAGCAAAAATATTATGGTAGTATGATTGACAGGGTATGATGGGTAGTGAGGGTTGAATTCCAAATCTTCCTTTCACTCTGCAAAGTCTAAGGAACTCGAAACTATTTTCCATGAATGACAGGTGTGAGCTAATAGCTCCTCAGATTAAAATCATCTCCAAGGACTGGGAGAGTCATCAGAATATATAACATGACTAGCTATTTAACTTTTAACATTACCTCAGCTCATTAGGCTGATGGTATCACATGCTTGGCTAACCATCCACATTTGCCATCAAATGATTTTCCCCTAGTGGTACCTGGGTGACTGATCACAATTAGCAATACTTAAAGTAGAATTCTAAATATTGATTGGCAGCTGTAAAGTTCCCAGATACCCTGGTTATACTTTGACATGGACAATGGTGTGTGATTTATACAAGAAATATAATCAGCAGAGACAATATGTTTATACTAGTGAATTGCCTGTCAAGAATGATGGGGGTGAGGGGTAGGTGGGGACAGAGCCACCACTTGGCAGACAGCCCCGCGTCACCCCCCCTACATCCACCTGGCCCGCTCTACTGGGGTGGAGCCACCACCCCACATTGTGCCTCCCAGGAGCAAGGGGGGAAGCTTGCCCCACCATCCCCTCCATCCCCCTCTGCTGTAGAACAGTGAAAGTCCATGCATGCACCATATGACTAGAGATGAGAAGTTTCTAAAGGGTTTGAACTCTCAACCTTGATGAAGTCATGACCTACTTTTAAGGTTTAGGCATGCACAGTGCGTAATGGTATTGCTTGTATTGAGTTGAAATAGTTTGAATTGCTTGGTCCTTTTAAGTATTTCCCAGGTTTGAATTTGATTGGGTATTGTGAAAAGGGTGATGACTGGGCCATTGGCTGAGTGACAGGTGATGTGTTTAGAAAGCCATAAATCCTGTCCAGAGCAGCCAACAAGAGTTCTGGGTGCTCTGGGAGGCTCAGCCTCAGACTCAGTCTTGCTGTCACTCAGGCTGGACAGTCCTAACTCGGGGCTCTCACGGTGTGGGAATTCGAGGACTGCAGGTTCCTTGCTGTGACCTGGTCATTGGGATTAAGCTCACTGAGGCTTACCTGTCTCGTCCTCTTTTCTTTAGGCTTTGGCTGTGGAAGCTGCAGTTGGGTAAAGTACCATTCTTTCCCTATTTGAGGTGCTGAGTACCTAAGTAGGGAAAAGCTAGAAATCCTTAGGGACTGTCAGAGGGTTTCTCCTTCTGACTAGGTCCAGGGTTTTCTTGCTGCCATCTGTAGTTTCTGGGTTGTCTGTGAAGTTGCACAGCAGTTAACTGTGTAGTGACCAAAGCTCCTTGTTATGTGTAGGTGACTAGTTGTGTGACCAGGGATATTAGGTTTGGAATTTGTGTTGGGTTATTGTCTTGTCAAGTGTATTTTATTGTGTTGCAGCTCAGATGTTACGGGAATATTGCGTCAGGTAGTTGTTGCACGGGTTTTGTTGTGTAATACAGCTTATATTGCTCAGTCTACCTGTATTGTAGTGTGTAGCTACTTCTTCTAACTCTGAGTTGGGTTGGGCAGTAGGTCAATGCTCCAGGAAATTAACTTACTTTAATACCCCCAAACCTGACTACCTGTGGGTCATAGAGGATTAATGACCCCCTGGATAAATTAGTTAATTGGCATCCCCATGGGAGGTCCTTCATTTTGGCATCCCTGGCTCCAAGGAGCAGGTCTTGGGGAGTAGGGAACAAGGCCTCGCCCCTGTGCTCCATCCCCTCCATCCCCAGCATCATGGCAGCACTCTGCTGCCACCACCTCCTGTCTGTCTCTGAGGAGTACTCTGATTGGTTGTTTATAGACAACCAATCAGAGTGCTCCAATAGCATTATGGACAGACAGGCATATGGACTAAGCCCTTTATTATATTAGAACTGCATGTCCAAATTCCTTCACTAATGATATCTTATTAGATGATGGGTTTTCATGTAGGTGGCCAACCTGCTGAATATATTCCACAAGAGACATGATCATCCTTTATGCATGGCATGTGACAGAAAGCACGGCAGCAAATCAGGCAGGGATCCCAGGCCATGGAACAAAGAGCAAAGCAGTAGATTACATAGGGGCAGAAACACAGGGCAGGGAACAGAAAGCAGAACAGCTGATCATGTATGGGAAGAGGATGGGAATGGCACTAAGAGATAGTGTATGGCTAACTTGTGGCATGCCCTCCAAAAAAAATTGGTATAATGTATCCCCTGGTATCATGAATTCCTCACTCATGAAGCAAGTACATGTGTGTGTATATTTATAAATAACAGACCAAACATGCAAGAATAACATCTGTGAGTACTTGAATATTTCTTATTTTAAAATCAGCCACATGCAAGAAATATAGTTATGAACATAAGAAAAAAATAGAATAGGAGTTAATGAGACTCTAAAAACATTCTCATTTGAAGTAAATTAGTAAAATAATGTAAATATTCTGTGAAAAATAATTTTTTTGTGTTTTCTTAATTTTACCCAAACTGAGTCTTCTCTACGACTGTTCATCATACAATTTACTACAAATTCCACTGCATTAATTTTTGCTTCTTCCAATTCAAATAAATAAGAGGTCACGAGCATTTTTATTTTAGGAGGTGACAACAATTTTATGGGTCAGATCCTATCAGATTTACTGATCTTGGGTACTATTTAACACCCGAGTGGATCCATTGAAATCAATGAGACTTCTTGCAGAGTAAAAGACTAATATAAATAATATGTGACTTTTCAGTCAATAACCAAAGCTGGGTATAAACCCAAGTCTCCTGAATCTCAACCCAAGGCCCATTTAGAGTGAGATTACATGTTAGAGTTAGAAGGTGCTAATTCTAAGAAATGTTTGAATGAAGCTTAACAAGTTCTGGTGATCAGCCACATGCTTGGGGTTAATACCCTCTCTAACCTGCACTGCTCAGACCTGCCACTAAAGGGCTGGTGTTCAGGGATGTGGCTAGGGGCTGCAAGTCTTTTCCATACCTGCCCTGCTTGCTGGTTCCCTAGCCACAATATAGGCTGTGGAGGAAGGGGAAGTGCCTCCCCCACAACTGCTTTGATTGACTCCACTGCCCCCCATCAACCCCTGTATCTTCCCTCCACACATTAATCAAAACCTCAACTCCAGATAGCTGCCCTAACACCTTCCCTGCCAGCTCCCAGGCCCCTTGTAGCCCATACCACACCTGTGCACCTGGATTCAACCTCCATCAGGCCCCACAGGTACCCAGCAGTTGCTTCCTGTGTTTCCCCATGCTTCAGTAGCAGGCCCAGCAGGGTCTGGATCTGTGCATTCAGGGTTGGCATGGTGTGCAGGGACCCCAGAAGCAGGAAGGGAAGGGAAACCCTCCCACCTCTGATGCTTTTGGACTTATCAGGGTGGCAAGGAAGTGACCCAGGAGTGCAGGGGACAACAGGAGGCAGGGAGAGCAATTTGATAGTTATTGGTAGAGGGAGTGATTTTGGGGTTGGGGGCAGTTTGGGGGGTAGAGGGGGCAGCTCCCCTTTCCCTACCCCCTTACCCATGCCACCCTCCACTTGGACCATCTCCCCTGCTTCGCCTCTTTTCCTTCCATTCCCACTCACCCCAACCCCACACACACATTGTCCAGCTGTTCCCAGCTGTCAGTCCAGGACCATGGAGTCTTGGATGATAGACTATCCACCTGGAAGCAATGCCTGTTGGAACAGTAGAGGGTTGAAAATTGGTGGTTTTACCTCAGGGGAATACCCAGAATGTAATAGAACTCAAGCTTGGCATCACAGATCAAAGATAATGCTTGCCTCATGAAGTTTAAATTTAAGAAGCCTAGAGGGGACTTATCATTCAAGTTTTAAGTGCTCTCAACATAGTTTCATAGTTTAATAGTTGGTAGGGTCGGAAGGGACCTGAGGAAATCATCTAGTCTGACCCCCTGACGTGGCAGGAAAGAGTACTAGGGTCAAACGACCCCAGACAGATGTTCCTCCAGCCTCCTTTTAAAGACTCCCAGGGTAGGAGCCAGCACCACTTCTTCTGGAATTTGGTTCCAGGTCCTAGCCACCCTGACAGTGAAATAGCGCTTCCTAATGTCTAGCCTGAAACTACCCTCTGCTAGCCTGTGTCCATTGTTCCTTGTAACTCCCAGGATTGCTTGGGGAACAGGGACTCTCCCAATGCCTGCTGGTCCCCCTTGACTAGTTTGTAGACTGCCACTAGATCCCCTCTCAGCCTTCTCTTTTGGAGGCTGAACAGGTTCAGGTCCCTCAGCCTCTCCTCATAGGGCCTGCCCTGCTGACCCCTCATCATGCAGGTGGCCCTCCTTTGGACCCTCTCCATATTGGCCACATCCCTCCTGAAGTCCAGCACCCAGAAGTGGATGCAGTACTCCAGCTGTGGCCTGACCAGTGTCGCATAGAGGGGGATGATCACCTCCTTGTACCTGATTGAGATGCATCTGTGGATGCAGGACAAGGTACGGTTGGCTTTCCTGACAGTGTCCACACACTCTCGACCCATGTTCATTGTGGCATCAGTGATGACTCCAAGATCCTTTTCTGTCTCAACACTGGCGAGAAGGGAGTTCCCCAGCCTGTAGGTGTGCCGCTGGTTCTTCCTCCCCAGGTGCATTACCCTGCACTTGTCAGTGTTGAACCCCATCCTGTTCTCTTTGGCCCATCCCCGTAACCTGTCTAGATCCGCTTGCAGCCTGTTCCTTCCTACTAGCGTACCCACTTCACCCCACATCTTAGTGTCATCTGTGAACTTGAACAGGGTGCTTTCTACCCCCTCGCCCAAGTCACTGATGAAGATGTTGAATAGTGCAGGCCCAAGGACTGAGCCCTGGGGAACCCCATGCCCACATCCCTCCAGGTCAAATAAGACCCATCCACCACCACCCTCTGAGTGTGGCCCTCCAGCCAGTTAGTGACCCATCTGACTGTGCAGGCATCAACACCACTGTCTCCTAGTTTCTTACTGAGAATGGGGTGAGAGACCATGTCAAAGGCCTTCCTGAAGTCCAGAAAGACTATATCCACTGCGACACCAGCATCCAAGGGCTTGGTGACCTGGTCGTAGAAGGCCACCAGGTTGATTTGACAAGACCTGCCCCTAATGAACCCATGCTGGTTGCCCCTGAGCATAACCTCCCCTGCTGGCCCTTCCTGGACATGTGCCAGGATAATTCTTTCGAAAAGCTTCCTCAGGACCGAGGTAAGACTCACAGGCCTATAGTTTCTTGGGTCCTCTTTCCTCCCTTTTTTGAAGATGGGGACCACATTGGCCCTTTTCCAGTCCTCTGGCACATCGCCTGAGCAGCATGAGTGCTCGTAGAGCTGTGCCAGAGGTCCCGCAATGACTCCTGTTAGTTCCTTCATCACTCTGGGTTGGAGATCATCAGGACCTGTGGATTTAAATACATCTAGTCCCTCCAGAAGTTCCCTGACAAGGTCCTCATTAACCCTAGGCCTGGGTGTGCCACCCACAGGGCCCTCGGGGGGGGGGGCAGTGGGGGAGATATCCGAGTCTCTCCTCAGAAATATGGAGGCAAAGAAATTGTTGAATATGTCAGCTTTACCATCAGGTGAGATGACCAGATTTCCTAGTGTGTCCTGCAGAGGCCCCACATTACTTGGCACCTTCTTTTGCCCCCCTAGTTATTTGAAAAAGGACTTCTTGTTGTCCTTGATCTGGGTCATTAGTCACAGCTCCATTTCCACCTTGGTCTTCCTGACCGCCCCCCCCCTACATTCCCAAGCTACAGAGGTATAGCCCTCTCTTGTGATGGCCCCTCCCTTCCAATGG
Organism: Alligator mississippiensis; assembly: GCF_030867095.1. Classification (NCBI taxonomy): domain Eukaryota; kingdom Metazoa; phylum Chordata; order Crocodylia; family Alligatoridae; genus Alligator; species Alligator mississippiensis. Next base: position 168,519,484 of record NC_081826.1, on the reverse strand, counting down.
TGTACGCCTCCTTTTTTGTTTGGAGACATTCCTGGTTGCTTTTGGTGAGCCATGGGGGCCTTTGCGCCCTCTTGCCTCCTTTGATTTGTGTAGGGATTACTTCCCTTTGAGCTTGGAGGATCGTTTCCTTAAGGAGCGACCACTCCTCCTGGACACGCAACTCCCTCCAGCTCTGGGACCTCAATGCTTCCCCCACTAGTCTTCTTACCTCATTAAAGTCCACCCTCCTGAAGTCGAGGGCTGCTGCCTTGCTGCAGGGTTTCGCCACCTTGTGCTGGATGGTGAATTCTAGCAGATGATGATTGCTATCGCCTAGGTGGTTGAGCACCCGCACACCCCGTAGCAGGTTGTCACCCATGGCCAGGACCAAATCCAACAAGGCATCTCCCCTGTTGGGGCTGTGTACCTCCTGGGTTAGATGGAGGTCCTGTATGTCAGTTAAGAACCCGCGTAAGTGGTCAGACCTGACTGTCTGCTCCACCCAGCAGATGTCTGGCAAGTTTAGGTCACCCATGACGACCACATCCTTGGACCTAACTATCTCTGTGAGCTGACTTAAGAATTCCTGGTCTCGATCTTCTCCTTGGTTGGGTGTTCTGTAGTAGACCCCCAATGTTAAGTCCCTTTCTCCCCGACCCCCTTGTACTCTATCCCAGAGCACTTCTGTTCGCTCCTCCTCTGACCCAGTGATACACATTGTGGATGTGTGTTGCTCCTTGACATAGAGCGCCACACCCCCACCCTTGCTACCTGTCCCCTTCCTACCTGTCCTATCTAACATGGTCTAATTGTAATGAGTAATCTAACCCTTACAAGGCAACAATGCCTAAAATAAATATATCAAAATCCAACCTTAAACATTGTACATACACTTTGAGCCAAATGGAGAAGTCAGAAAATATATTTGGTGTAATAAGAGTGGCATTGTCCAAATTAAATTATTTTATCATCTGACGTATTTAAAAGTAGAGCCACTAGAAAATTAAAAATAAAAATAAAGTCAGTAAATATATACACACAGTTATTTTCAAGTTTGGAGATTCAATAACATCACATTGTCATTAGATTCACTAAATCAAAATAACAAAATACTATGTGATAAATACCATGTAGTGGAATGCAAGCATAAAGTCATGATTCCAGATCCATTGGCATGACCAGGATGTTTGGCACAAAACCCAAACATGCAAATAGAGCTCTGGGAGCTTGTAATTTTTCATGAATAAAAGAGCCACAACAATAATTTTGGGTCAAATTAAATGTCTCATTTAATACAAAACTAAAAGTTTCCATTCCAATGACTTATTTTAAATGTAAACTTTTGGAAATAAACTTTAGGATACCAGTATTTTAAAACAAAAAGTTATTCCATGTGAAAAACTGAGTACATTTAAAAAAAAAAATTCTGCATGAAATATGTAGTAAAAAGACATAAAGCTATTAAACATTTCAGGATCACTGAATGTGTCTTTTCTTTGAAATAGTTGCACTTGAAAAATATTACCAGTTTTAATTTTAACTCACTTTCACTCACTTTGGGGGCAGACAGAAGTGCAGCTTCCAGCTGTAACTCAGAATGTATTTTACAAAGCATTCTGAGTTACAAGGTTACTCCAGAACAAACAGTTCACTGTTGGTTCCAGGTGGGAGGGGAATCTAGCTGTGCCTGGAAGCCTGCAGCCACGTTCCCATAGCAATGGCTGTAGCTCTCTGCCAACGCCCCACTGTTTTCAGAAAGAAAGAGGGGAAAGACTCATTGTTGTGGCTCCCCTACTGGTACTGAAGGGTGGGCTGGGTGAATTAGACTTCCTCCCCCCCCCCCTTGACCTTCCCACCTGGGCTGAAAAACCCCTGGACTTAAGTCCTTCCACTCCCTTTTCCCACTCCCATTCTGAAAACAACTACAGGCTGGGAGCTCCATAGACAAAAGTTACAGAAGATACTACATTTTTAAACATCTTTATGTGATACCTTATGCAATGAGGGGTCAGATTTTCACTCAATTGGCCATTTCTGAAGCTGTTTGCAGCTGCGTACTTGTGTTTGGTCGTGGCTATAGATTGCTTTCTGTAGCCAGATCAAGCAAAAATTGTTACTTCTGTCTGCACCCAATTATGACTGCTTCAGTGCCATTATCACCTAGAGAAGCCTTAGGAATCCTCCAAGGTACACTAGGAGTCATAGCCTCTTTGGGCCTGTGCTTATGGTGCTTGGGTATTGTCCAAGGGGAGCTGGGATGCCGAAGGAACCCCGGGGCAGCAAAGAGTCCTGCTTACCTCCCGCAGAACCAGAAGAGCCGGAGGAAGCGCGCCCGCTGAGAACGCCGGCATGGGTAATCAGCCGGGTGTTTATCTGGTTGCGGCAGAGCAGCGGGGGCGGGGGATGCCTCCAGGGAGCAACAAATAGTGGCCCCGCCGAGGCGGCGGGGCGGTGGAAAGAAGGAGATTGGAGGAGTGAGCTAGGGTGAGGAGAGGAGCAGCTGCCACACGCGGCGGCAGGGAGAGGAAGAGGCGGAGCTAGAGCTGGCTCCGAGAGAAGGAGCGGAGCAACCGGCAGGAGCGCCAGTGGAGGAGCCAGCACATCGGCTATCGACAGAGCCGGTGAGGTAACCGGCTGCAGCGCCAGCAGCAGCACTGGTGGAGGAGCCAGCGCGGCGGGTATCGGCAGAGCCGGTGAGGCAATCGGCTGCTGCACTGGCAACAGAGCTGGAGGGGGAGCTGACTGGGCAGCAGGCAGCAGAGCCGGTGGGGAACCCGGCTGCAGCATCGGCCACAGGGCTGAAGAAGGAGCTGCCTGGGCTACGGACAGCAGAGCAGGTGAGGAAAACAGTTGCCTCCCAAGCAGCAGGAGCGGTGGGGTATACGGCCGCATTGGAGGCGGCAGCATCGGAGAGCTAACCGATCGCATTATAGACAAAAGAGCCAGCGGAGAAACCAGCTGCATCACAGATGGCAAGAGTGGAGCAGGTACCGGGGTAGAAGGGCCAGGCTGGCGTCCCAGGGAGCTGGACACCTGGCGTGACGACCACTATTGACGGCTGGCAAATCAGAGCAAGGTGGTGAGTGGCTGGGGTGTAGGAGGGGACGGAGCCCCAAGGCTACCCACCGAGAAACGCGCTGACTGTAGTGGCGACCCCAAGGGAGGACCCCCCACTGAAGTAACATTCAAAGTCGTGGCAGGCGAGTTCAGGGGTCCTCCTGACGTCAGCAGGGGTAACCTCCAGGGTCCACCCGTAGGCCCAGGGCTCGCAAGATCTTGGGCCCGGGCGAAGGCGGCGCGGGAACACCTCTTAGAGCGGAGGCGGGTACAGGTATGCTAGAATACAATATGTTGTATCCACATACTCACAACACCCAAAACACAACTTGTGTGTTCATGGATGGAGGTGAGGGCAAATGATCTTGCATAAATTTCCCCATCCAAAAGGAATAACAGTGCCCCCAAAGTAACTCAGTAGAGTTAAAAGCCATATTTTTTAACTTCAGAATTTTCTTGGTAGAATTCTAATGTTACAAGAATAGTTGGTACCTACAATTTTGCCCCTCTGCTTAAGGTTGATCCATCCATTTGTTATACAATTCATTTTGGTTTTACTGATATTAATTTAAAAAAAAAACCTTTGAAAACAATAAGTGACAATATTTCAATCATTACTCACAGCAAATTGATGAAATCTCTCTGAACTGTAATTTTACCACTTTGATTTCTTCTTTCACAAGGGAAATGTTTTCAAGCTCAGTGTCCTTGATTTATCTTTCATTTGACTGTCTGCCAATTGCAATCACAATCTTTGTTTATGGAAATTAATTACTCTGTCAGAGAAAGAGACCATTACTTGATATGCGACATTTTGAAACAAACCTAGATCAATAATCAGATTCATTCACATATTCCCCAAAATGGGGTATATAACCAAAATGCATCATGTAACCTTAATGAAGATTTATATCTTTCTTGCAAATGAAATGGCCTCTTCCAAGAATGAAAATCCAACATTCCCTTTATCTTCAGTTTCCCATTCAGCTTGTTCAAACTACCTAGTATGATCTGCATGTAATAAAGTTTCTGAAGATGAACTGGATTATGAAGTTTTGGATAGTTATTATCTTTTAATTAATAAACAAGAAATATTGTTAATCCTATCAATCTGTTTGCACATAATAACTAGCCATTGAGTAGCAGATTTTAAACTACCAGGATATTATAATTTTCAAATTATTGTAACACAAAATCCACAGTGAATATATAATTAACAACTCACATGCAAGTAAATACATCCATAATTGTCCCTGCCCCTTTCTAGAGTCTTAATGTTTCCTTATGCAATAAGAAGAAGTACTACAAACAATAATTAAGAAAAAAAGTTAGTCTCTTAATTTTTATACATTGCCAAACACACTTTTACAAATTCTCTGTCAAGATACTTATTCACTGAATAAATTTATGATGCAAAATTTGACCTATTTTATAGTAAATTAAAAGTTACTAACCATAATTTAATTAAATCAGTTTAATTAAATCAGACTACTTCTACATACAAGTGCCTGAATCAATGCCCATTGAAGTCATTATCAACCTTTTGATAAGGCCTCATAACTTTGTGAATTCTTTGATCTTGGCTACCATGTTTCACCTAGGTAAAGCCAGAAGAAGGGGTCATTAAATCATCTAGTCTGACTGCCTGTTTATCATAGGCTATTAAATGTTACTAAGCTAACCCTACCTTCAACTGATTTATTTTATTTAAGACACAGAATTTCAATCATAAGGAATCTAAAGTGTTGTTCCATGTGTAGAAAGAAGAGTGACAAAAGGTGCCAATGCCTGAGGTTGTAACGGCAAGGAATTCATTGGGTGAGATATGTCCAGCAGGTGATCCATTTCCTGTGTTGCAGAAGAACAGGAATTTCCAATGTTTCTGCCAGTTTAATGTGGGGAAGTAAAGTGGGGGGACCCCCTTCCTGGTTCCAAATCAAGAGGGTGGTCCCTCTCAATAATTAAAATTTATTTAACTATCAACACATGAGCTGGGCAAACCAGCCAGTCATGAGAGAAGAAGAATTCTCTATGTTACCTCAATGCACTGCTCCTCTCCATCCAGTGACTCACCTCCAGCTGTTGCCAAATCTCTGATTCTTCAGAAGAAAGCAAGCTAAAAACTCAGAACAGCAGAATACATCCATCCATTTTTTCTTTAGGGGAAATTGTTTCCTGCTGACCAGCTGAAGCTCTGAAGCATAAGATTTGATTAAAGTCATCATCTTTAAGTAGGTCTGCAAGGGTTGTGATCATGGTAAGAAGAGCAGCTGACCCTGTTCTATCAAAGTCCATGAAGAAAAGAGATGAATGAGAGGAAAAAGTAAAGTTACAGATTCCAAGGCCAGAGCTAATATAATTTTAGAGACTCCAAGTGGTGGCAAGGCTAGCACTTCCTCTGAGGAACTATTCCAAACTACCCTCAAAGCCAACAAACTGTATCTTATTTCCAGTCACTGGAAATTTGGAAAGCAGAATGAAACAGCATTTTTGTTGTGTTCTACATAATATTGTGTAAAGAGATAAGGCAATATCAATGTTTCTACTTGTTATCCCTGTTTTTGTACATCAAAAGATCTCAAGAGCTTTGTACTGAGAACACATCTTTTTGTGCTTATAATATGATACCCCTAAAATCCTATTCCTAGTCTCCTTACTCTATAAGACAAAAATTCTCTGTCTTATAACATAACCTGTTCCCTTGGTTCCTATACATATCATTTTGTTTATGACTGTATTAAAATGCAATTTTTTGGAATGTCATTATTTAACTTGGAAATTCAGATTATCCTGTGACTCTGACCTGTCCTCCTCATTTACTGTCTCACCAGCCTTAATGTCATTTCCAGACTTTACAACAAAGGCATTTTTTCACAATCTAAATCAGTGATTTTGAACCAGAGTACCATGGCAATTTGAGGTGGCTTCAGGTCCCTTCAAGGGTGCCTAGGGATGCCATACAATGTTGGCACTGTTAGGTATGCAAACATGATTACAAGATAAACTCAGAGATTTCAAATAGGACTCTATGGGCATTTGTACACAACATGGGGGTTTATTCTCCCCAAACTGAAGTGGTGTTTTTTTAAAAACACCGCTTCATAGATTCATAGATTCATAGATGTTAGGGTCGGAAGGGACCTCAATAGATCATCAAGTCCGACCCCCTGCATAAGCAGGAAAGAGTGCTGGGTCTAGATGACCCCAGCTAGATACTCGTCTAACTTCCTCTTGAAGACCCCCAGGGTAGGGGAGAGCACCACCTCCCTTGGGAGCCCGTTCCAGACCTTGGCCACTCGAACTGTGAAGAAGTTCTTCCTAATGTCCAGTCTAAATCTGCTCTCTGCTAGCTTGTGGTCATTATTTCTTGTAACCCCCGGGGGTGCCTTGGTGAATAAATCCTCACCAATTCCCTTCTGTGCCCCCGTGATGAACTTATAGGCAGCCACAAGGTCGCCTCTCAACCTTCTCTTGCGGAGGCTGAAAAGGTCCAGTTTCTCTAGTCTCTCCTCGTAGGGCTTGGTCTGCAGGCCCTTGACCATATGAGTTGCCCTTCTCTGGACCCTCTCCAGGTTATCCGCATCCTTCCTGAAGTGTGGCGCCCAGAACTGCATGCAGTACTCCAACTGCGGTCTGACCAGTGCCCTATAGAGGTGAAGTATCACCTCCCTGGACCTATTCGTCATGCATCTGCTGATGCACGATAAAGTGCCATTGGCTTTTCTGATGGCTTCGTCACACTGCCGGCTCATGTTCATCTTGGAGTCCACTAGGACTCCAAGATCCCTTTCCACCTCTGTGCCACCCAGCAGGTCATTTCCTAGGCTGTAGGTGTGCTGGACATTTTTCCTCCCTAGGTGCAGCACTTTGCATTTCTCCTTGTTGAACTGCATCCTGTTGTTTTCTGCCCACTTGTCCAACCTATCCAGGTCTGCCTGCAGCTGTTCCCTGCCCTCCGGCGTGTCCACTTCTCCCCATAGCTTTGTGTCATCTGCAAACTTGGACAGAGTACATTTGACTCCCTCGTCCAAGTCGCTGATGAAGACATTAAAGAGTATTGGTCCAAGGACCGAACCCTGCGGGACCCCACTGCCCACACCCTTCCAGGTTGAGACCGACCCATCTACCACGACTCTTTGGGTGCGACCCTCTAGCCAATTCGCCACCCACCGGACTGTGCAGTCATCCACATCACAGCCTCTTAGCTTGTTCACCAGTATGGGGTGGGATACCGTATTGAAGGCCTTCCTGAAGTCTAAGTGTACGACATCCACCCCTCCTCCTGTGTCCAGGCGTTTCGTAACCTGGTCATAGAAACAGCTTCAATTTAGGGCAAAGTAAAACCCCATGTTGTGTCCACCCAATCCTTACCTGCCTCTCCAGTGGTGGGGAGGGGACAGTGAGCTGCTGGTGGGCAGAGTGGTTAGTGAGCTGTGGGGGTGTAGGGAGGAGGAGGACAGGAACTGGTGCTTCCCTCTGCAGCAGCAGCAGGCCCCCCCACCAGGAGGGCACCCACTTTCAGGCACGGGGCTTAGGCGGTCCTGGGCGGCACCACGGATGGAAGCACTGGGCCCCCTCACAACTCAGGCAGGCAGGCAGGCTCCAGTGGGGAGGGAGGGGGAGGAAGATCAGGCTTACCACTTTTTTTTTTGTCCTTCTGTGGAGCCTGCCTTCCCAGGCTGCTGCCGTACTGCCCGCACGAGCTGTCTGCATAGCCCCTGAGCCACACGGAGCCTGGTGCTTCCCTCCACAGCAGTATGGTAGGAAACTAAAACTCCTCAGAGCTGTTTTACTTTGCAGCACTGCAAAGTCATTTGCTGCATCTCAAAGTCATTTGAGGTGCATTACGCCACCAAATGTGCTACAGTGTCTGGAATTGACGTGCAATATGCCACTGAATGTGCAAACAGTAATGCCATTAAAGCAGTGCAAGAGGTTTTTAACCCATTTTAAACCCACTTTAAAGTGTTGTCTACAAATGGCCTATAGTGTTAAAACCATTCTGACCTGCTGTGGTCTTTCTGTGTACTTTGCAGCAGAAGAATTGTTCTATTATTTTTTCTGTAGTATATACATGAGTGAAAACTAAAAGCTGGCATTTTCCAAGGGGCCCCTTGAGTCAAAGGAAGGGTGCTTTGAGTTTAAGGAGGGGTGACTTGGGTCTAGAAAGGTTGAGAACCACTTATCTAGACTCTTGATAAAAATACCACTTGGCACTGGACTAAGGAAATGGAGGGAAATGCACCATCACTCACAATAGAAATAAAATCTCCAGTTACACACTTTCCTCTCATTCAGGCACTTCAGTGCAGCATTGCAGATAGTTTTTTTATATCACACAACTCATCCACTTACAAAGACAAGAGCTTTTCTGTGGTTTCAGCCAAATGCTAAAAAGTAACTATACTGGACAGCAAGAATACACACATAAAGTGACACACCTGTAAAGGTTTGCCAAAAACTATTTTTTTACTTCATGCCCTTTAACATGGACTTAGAAGCAGCAATTGCAAATTCTTTTTGTAAGATCAAAGTTTGAATGAAGCTCTTTCCTGACTTTAACAAAAAAGGAAGTAAAAGGAAAATAGCAGAGAGAAGAAAAGGAAGACAGAGTCAAGCTTTCTACAACATGGATGCCATCTATTTTGAAAAAAAAAAATCATTTGCTTGCTTATATTTAGATTCAGATTATTCCTTTAAGGCTTTCTTTTGTATATTTAAAAAGGTACCTGTTTTGTTTGTTTGTTTTCTTTTTTGGAAAGCTTCTTTCTTGAAACAAGCTTCTTGTTCGTGAAATGATGCTGCATCTCCCCTCCTTGTTGCTGGACAGTTTGCTGTCCCACTTTAAGCACATGTAACCACATGGTAAAACAAAAGCAAAAACTGGCCGTGTGTCCTGGAAAGCTCAGTCCTCATCTCTGCCTTTCTTCTCCTCTTGCTAGCCACTCTAACACAGAAACAAGTTCCCTGTTAGAGCAACTCAAGTTCTGTTCTTTTGCAAAGCCAAATAACTTGTGAGGGCACAGGGGGATACAAGAGAATTCACAGAAACATATAAAATTAGGGTTGGAAGGGACCTCAGGAAGTCACATGTCCAACTGGCTGCTCAAAGCAGGACCAACCCCAACTAGATCATCCTGGACAAGGCTTTGTCTAGCCGGGTCTTAAAAACCTCCAAGAATGGAGATTCCGCAACCTCTCTGGGTAATATGTGCCAGTGTTTTACTACACTCCTAGTGAGAAAGTTCTTGCAATATCTAACCTAAATTTATCTTGCTGCAACTTCAGATCACTGCTCCTTTTTCTATTATCTGCCACCACTCAGAACAGTCTAGCTCCATCCCCTTTGGAACCAGCCTTCAGGTAGTTGAAGGCTGCTATTAAACCTCCTCTCAGTCTTATCTTTTCCAGTTTGCCAAGTTTGCTCAGCTTCTCCTTATTAAGTCATGTGCCCCAGGCCCTAACCATTTTCAATGCCCTCTGCTGGACTCTCCTATTTATCTACATCTTTTCTGTAAGCAGGGGGAGGGGTGGGGAACTGGACACAGGCATCCAGATGTTCTCACCAGTGCCAAATAGAGAGGAAGCATCAGTTCCCTCAATCTGCTGGCAATGCTCCTAGTAATGCAGCCCAGCATATCATTACTCTTCTTGGTAACAAGTGCACACTGTTGGCTCATATTCAGCTTACCGTCCACTGTAACCCCCAGGTCCTTTTCTGCAGAGCTACAGATTAGCCAGTTGGTCCCCAGCCAGTACATGGTATTGTTCCATCCTAAGTACACTTGCACTTTCCTTATTGAAACTCATGAGACTTCTTTTGGTCCAAACCTCCAATATGTCTAGGTCTCTCTGAATCCTAGTGCTACCCTCCACCATGTTTACTACTCCTCCCACCTTGGTGTCATTCACAAACTTTATGAGGGTGCACTCCATCCAACCTTCCAGGTCATGGATGATTTTGAACAAAACTGCCACAGGACTAACCCCTGGGGCACTCCACTTGATACTGGCTGCCTACTAGACATCAAGCCATTGAGCCTAGCAATCCAGACAGTTTGAGCCTGGCAATTACCCTTTGATCCTGGCAATCCAGACAGTTTGAGCCTGGCAAATACCCTTTGAGCCTGGCAATCTAGACAGTTTTCTATCCACCTTATAATCCATTCATCCAATCCATGCTTCCTTAGCTTGTTTGCACAAATGTTGTAGGAAACCGTATCAAAAGCCTTGCTAAAAGCCAAGGTATGTCATCTTCATTGCTTTTCCCACATGTACAGAGAGCCATTAGGTTAGTAAGGCATGACTTGCCCTTGGTGAATCCATGCTGAAAGTTCTTAATCACCTTTTCCTCCAAGTGCTTAGAAATAGTTTCCTTGAGGACCTGCTCCATGATTTTTCCAGGGACTGAGATGAGGCTGACTGGTCTGTAGTTCCCTGGATCCTTCTTCTTCTCTTTCTTAAAGACAAACAGTGTATTTTCCCTTTTTCAATTGTCCAGGACCTCTCCTGACTGTCACAAGTTTTCAAAGATAGTGGCCAGTGGTCTACAATTACATTGGCCAACTCCCTAGCACTATCATGTGCATCCTGTCTGGCCCCATGGACTTGTATGTGTCTAGCTTTTCTAAATAGTCCCTAACCTGTTCTTTTGTCACTGTTGGCTGCCCATCTCCTCCCCAAACTGTGCTGCCCAGCGCAGTAGTCTGAAAGCTGACCTTGCCTGTGAAGACAAAGGCAAAAAGACATTGAGTACTTCAGCCTTTTCTGCATCGTCTATCACTAGGTTGCCTCCTCCATTCAGTAAGGGAGCCACACTTTCTATGCCCTTTCTCTTGTTACTGACACACTTGTAGAAACCCTTCTTTTACCCTCCATGTCCCTTGCTAGCTGCAACTCCAATTGTGCTTTGACCTTCTTGACTTCATCCCTGCATGCCTGAGCAGTACTCTTGTACTCCTTCCTAGTTGTGTCCTAGTTTCCACTTCTTATAAACTTCCTTTTTGTGTTTTAGCTCACTGAAGAGTTCCTCGATAAGCCAAACTGGTCTTCTGCCATACTTGCTAGTCTTCCTGCACATCAGGATAGTTTGTTCTTGTGTCCTCAGCAAGGTTTCTGTAAAATACAACCAACTGTCTTGGATTCCTTTCACTCTCAGAAAGGCCTCCCAAGTGATCCCAAATGAGTCACAGTCTGTTTTTCTGAAGTTCAGGTCCTTACTCTGCTGCTCTCCTTCATTCTCTCAGGATCCTGAACTTAATCATCATGTGGTCACTGCTGCCCAAGTTGCCATCTACTATTACATTCCCCGACAATTATTTCCTGTTTCTGAGCAGCAAGTCAAGAAGAACATGGCTGCTACTTGGTCACTCAAACACTTGCACTAGGTAGTTGTCCTCAACACTCTCCAAAAATGTCCTGGTTGCCTATGATATTGCCCTCATCAGATGTCAAGGTGATTGAAGTCCCCCATGAGCACCAGGGCCTGTGCTCAGGAAACTTCTGCTAGGTGTTTAAGGAAAGCCTCACCCACCTCATCCTCCTGGTCTCATTGGTTGCCAGAGACTGCAGATTGCAACTGGGCACCAAGGCTATAGAGTATACCTTGGCCAGCTGCAAGGTGCACTGGCAGGCTCTCAGCACATGCCTCAATGTTGAGAAGAACATACTGCACCACATTGGCATTGCATCCTCCACATGCGCAAGGCCACAAGGGAAGTCTTCCACAAAGCCTAGGGTGAGAAGGTACAGTATACAGACCAGGAACTGCGTGCCAAGCATGCACAGCACAGGGATGCTGGGGAGAAATACTGCTGGGGGCGCTAACCCTGCATAGCAGCAGGGAGTCGGAGTCTGCAAAGCCCTGGCCAACTACCTCCTGGTCCATGGGGGCTGGAAGCACTCCCTAAATAAGTAGGGCTGGAGGGCTTCAAGTCTTCAAGTGATCACATCCTAGTATTGGGTCATTGGGTCTACGACAGACCATCACACCAAGAGGAACAGCTAGACTTGGAATTCTTGAGGCAGCTCTCGGAGACCGTACAGTTAGGGACATGGTTGTCATGGGGGACCAAACCTACCCTGACATCTTCCGGGAGGAGCAGTCAGCCAAATCCAACCATTCATGTAGGTTCTTAACATGCATGCAGGACCTTCACCGAATGCAGGAAGTATATGGTCCCACTAGTGGGAATGCCTTACTGGACTTGGTGTTGACTACAGGGGAGGACCTGCTAGGGAAGTGGCAGATTCGTGGTCACCTTGGGGACAGTGACCACCAATCAATTGAATTCACCATACGGCATAGGGTGGGTAAGATAACTATTAGGGTGGAATTGCTTGAATTTAGGAAGGATAACTTCAGTGTGCTTAGGAGTCTAGTCAATGACACACTGCAGGAGAAGAGTACTGGTGAGATGGGAGTCCAGGAAGGGTGGTTGTTCCTAAAGGAAGTGATCCTTTGGGCACAGAGGGAAACTATCCCAGTACAAGGGACAAGGGGGAAAAGGAGCCAAAAAACCTTCCTTGGCTAAATAGGGAAATCCAGGGGAGCCTAAGGGCAAAAAAGAAGGAACATAGGCAGTGAAAGCAGGGGGAAGCTACCAAGGAGGAGTATACCTATTTGGCTCACACTTGCAGGGAGGCAGTTAGAAAGGCCAAAGCAACTACAGAGCTGAGGCTGGCAACAAAAATCAAAGACAACAAAAAGTCTTTTTTTAGGTATTTAAGGAGTAAAGGGAAGGCACAGGGCAGCATAGGAGCCCTACTGAACAAGGAGGAGCAATTAGTGTTAGAGAAGGGGGATAAGGCTGAGCTATTCAATGAGGTTTTTGCCTCAGTGTTCCTGAACAGGGCTCAAGATAAGTCTCCTAATGGGTTCTTAGATGGGCATCAGAGGGACACCAACCTACCAACTGTCGACACTGACTTGGTGCAGATTCACTCAGATGGACTGGATGTTTTCAAGTCAGCAGGCCTGGATGAGCTGCATCCAAGGATACTGAAGGAATTGGCCAGTGTCATAGCAGAACCACTGGCATAGCTGTTTGAGCACTAGTGGCACTCAGGTCAGGTCCTGGAGTACTGGAAAAGGGCCAATATGGTCCCTATTTTCAACAAGGGGAGGAAAGAGGATCCAAGTAATTATAGGCCATTCAGTCTCACCTCCATCCTTGTAAAGGTCTTTGAAAAGATTATGAAGGATCTATGAAACTATGAATCATATTTGTGGGAGTCCAGCAGGAAAAATAATGCAGCAGGGAACCCAGAATGGATTTGTAGCAGGTAGATCATGCTTGACCAATCTGGTTTCATTTTATGACAGGGTCACAAAATGCCTACACACAGGAGTAGAGGTGGATGTTCTTTTTTTGGACTTTAGCAAGGCCTTCATTACAGTATCTCATCTTATTTTCATAAATAAATTAAGAGGCTGTAACATAGATGTTTAAATGGTCTGGTGGGCAACATATTAGCTTAGTGGTCACACCCAGAGAGTGGTAGTAGACAGGTCAGTATAGATGTGGAAGGATGTGGGTAGTGGGGTCCCACAGGGTTCAGTTCTTGGACCTGTACACTTCAATATCTTCATCAGTGACTTGGGTGTGTGTGTAAATTGTCCTGTGTCCAAGTTTGTGAATGATACTAAATTGTGAGGTGAAGTGCACACTCAGGAGGGTAGGGAACAATTGCAGGCAGATCTGGACAGGTTAGAAAAGTGGGCAGTACACAATAGGATGCAGTACAACAAGGACAAGTGCATAGTGCTGCACCTAGGGTGCAAAAACATCCAGCACACCTACTGGCTGGGAAGTGACCCTCTCAGCAGCACAGAAGTGGAAAGGAATCTCAGAGTCATAATGGACTCCAAAATGAACATGAGTCATTAGTGTTGGTAGACTGAAGAGGGTCCAGAGAAGGGCCACTCCTATGGTAAGGGACTTACAGGACAAGTCCTTTGAGGAGAGACTAAAGGACCTGGACCTCTTCTGACTCCACAAGAGAAGGCTGAGAGGTGATCTTGTGACCACCTAAAAATTCATTAGGGGAACGCAGCAAGGGATCGGAGATGCTATGTTCACCACGGCACCTCTTGGGGGTAACAAGGAACAATTGTAACAAAATGACAGAGAGTAGATTTAGGCTAGATATCACGAAAAACTTCTTCATGGTAAGGGTGGCTAAAATTTGGAATGGGCTTCCAAGGGAGGTGGTGCTCTCCCCTACCTTGGGGGTCTTTAAGAGAAGTCTGGATAGGCATCTGGCTAGGGTCATCTGACCCCAGCACTATTTCCCGCCTAGGCAGGGGGTCAGACTCGATGATCTGTTGGGGTCCCTTCTGACCCTAGCATCTACAAATGTGGGCCTATAGCAGATCAACCCCTGCAAGTAGTGTTGGGCTGTAGGCACTATAAACCTCTGTGAGGCCCTTGCAGGTACCTGGTATCCAGCATCTGCAGAGTGGTCCAGTTCCTGCCATGGCAACCAGTGCCTAGTTGCTTTTAAATAAGGCATCCTTGGCTTTCGTGGAGGGAAGCAACATGGGCTGCTGCCTATGCCAGTGTCTCCCCTTCCTTGGGACTGGCGATGACCTGTAAGTGAAGTTCCAGGTTGACCTGAGCTAACCCAGACCCCTGCCTCCTCCCACATACCCTGCAGCTGCTGCAGGGCTCATCATTGGCTGCAGCTGCAGCCTCCTGGCTCTAGGCAGTGTTGGGTATGTTGGCCTCTTACTCCTGGCGTAAGGTGGGATCTGGGGCTTGGTGAAGCTCAGCTTCCTACTCCCAGCTCTGCTCAGTGGGGAAGCATGTGGAGGGACATCATGATGCCTGCCCATGGGCTCATTCCCTGCTGCTGGGACAGCCCAGGATCCCACAGTCCAGGAAGCAAGCCAGCAATTGTTGTCCCAGTTACTGCAGGGCTGGGCCAGATCCCTGCTACGATGAGGAAGAAATATGCTTCAGTTTACAATGTTGCAGTTGCCAAGCTTATTTTTGTTATTAATAAAGAAAATACGTTGAACATTGCTGGTGTCACAATATGGTCCCTCTTCCCATTGACACAAACCAGCAAACATTTGGAGGGGGCAGAGGTGGGAGTAGAGGCAGGGATGTTTGTGAAACAGGCAAAATAACCTGGATGGTTAGTTAAGACAGGGAACTGAGAAGGAGTTGGGGTCAGAGGTGTTGGCACTGGATTTATGACTCAGATACTTTGCTCTGGACACACCCAAAACGTCAGACTGGACATGAGGGTTGTCTATTATCGAATGGAGAAGTCCATTTGATAATAGACAAGTTTTACTCATACACAATAGGCACATCTACATGTCACCATATGGCGATATTGCTATGGTGCTGAGCTATGGTGCTAAAACATGGCACAGTATGGGCAGTTACTGCACCATGCACATGGCACAAGAGTAGATTTTGTTGCTATGCTGTTGTAGCAGCACACTATACCCAGGGAGCACCCCACTATGGCGATGTAGCTGGCTATCAGATGTAGACACACGTGATCACTATGTCACCATAATGTGCCATATGATGACGTAGCATGTCACTACATTGCCATAGGGTCATATGTAGATGCACCCAGTGATAGCAGATAAGAATAATGTAAACAATTCTATATCTACCAGTCCTCAGGCCCTCAGAGAGGGAAGGTACATCTAGCCAGTGTTCGAGTTTCACCCTGAGGTTCTCTCTTGAATGTCAGATATCAGCAGCCTATATGTCAAGGGCCAAGGCCCACCCACCCTGTGGGGCCACCTGTCCATGATGGCCTCAGGTTTCCCTATCAGGGAACCTTTGCTGCTCTGAAATCTCTCCTTTTGTATCCTTTTCCTCCTCTGATGACTCGTCATCTCTGAGCATGGTTGATTGGTTTCCCTGTGGTTGTCATACTTTCCATGTTCTGTCCTGTCAGTATCTTCCTTTGTTTCCCGAACCCATCACATGCACACATCTTACTTTGCTTGTTTACCGGGCCTCCTAATTTGGTCTGTCCAAAGATGGAAATCCCAAGGGCTCTGCAGTTGGGCACTGTGACCTGGCACCAATGCTGCAGAGTTCCTTATCTCTGTTTGGGTACACTGTTCATGTTATGGAACAGTGCGGTACATGTTTTCAATTTCCTAGCCTGTGCATCTGCTGGCTTCAGACACAATGAACCTTGAAGGAAACTTTGTCACAAACAGGCTTTTAGAAACCAATTAATTTTTGTTATTCCCCTAGACCATTGTTCTAATACAATATCTACTTTACATACAAGCCAATTCCCAAAAGCAAACCTCTAAATACCATTTTCTAGCCATCAATGGGGAATGATGTAGGGGCAAAACTCAACACAGAAATTTGGAGGAGAGGCATGGGAAAGGGGCTGCAGATCTGGCACACTAATTCCTAGATTAAGGATTGAATCTACAGGAGCTACACAGGAGGATCATCCTGGACCTAATGAGAGGGCTATGGAATGGGGGGGGGGGGAGGGAGAAGGCAGCTGTGGGGCAGCAGGGGCTGTGGACTCCTAGAGATGCTTCACAGGCCCCCCCCCATCCCCTTATCCCCCACCCCCAGGGGCCCAGTCTTCCTCTGCATCACTCAGGCTCTATGACTGTCAGCCACACCTGGGGCCCACCTCACACAGAAAAACCAAGCTCAAGGGCTGCCCATTGCCACTGTGGCTGGAGTGTTCCCATACACTGGGACCCAGGGCAGGAGAGGAGTCATGGGGAATGGAAAATCTGGAACTGCTTGGGGGGCCTGCATATGTGGGACAACAGCCAGGGATGGAGGATGGGTACTGGCTCAGGAAGGAGTGAATTGTCATGCATGGCCCTGGCCTTGGGCCCCAAATATCCCAGTCCTGCTACCTTTTCCCTCTGCCATCCATGGGAATGGGCCTTGCCAAGGGCCTTTCTGTTTCCCTGGATCACGGGTCACTGGCTTCCTTGACCCACTCCTCCTGTCCCAGTCCTGACTCCCATTCCTTTAGCTCCCAGTCAGGGTGCCATGGGAACCATTCCCCACCCTACCCCCTGCCACCCCTGGCTTCCAGGGGTCCCTTCTGCAGGACCCCCATTCCTGTCACCCCCAGGAAGGCTCCCCAGAGTGGGCCACAGCATATTGTCAGGGGCTTGGTAGAAGCCTCTCCCACCACTCCTGGCCTCAAGGGCTATAAGCCTTCTGTCAGAGGCAGGACTGGTGCCAGTCAGGAGTGTCCTAGGTGGTTGCAAAGTGGTCCAGGACTCTGCCAGTTTTGCAGAGGTGTGGGTTGCCTCCTCAAAACAGCAGGTGTCCACCTTAAGCTCCTACCTTAAGGTGTAGGCATCCCACAGCCTGAGAATGTCCCTTCTCTACATCTGGGTCTCCCCTCATGCTGCTCCCATAGCTCCTGGTACCAAGAATGATCTGTGTGAGCACAGCACTCAGTGGCAGTGACCAAGGTCTACAGCATCTCCTCCTTGTTTCTTCAGTACTTCATATGGACATTAGGGCTGTGCAAAGCTTTGGTCACTGATTTGATTCAGAGGAGCTTTGGCCCAATTCTGTGGCCAAATCTCCAAATGAGAATCGAATCAGGAGACCCATTAAAAAGTCCAAATTGAATCTGAAGTCTCCAAATTGATTTGGAAAACATTCAGAGAGATTTGGATTGGCCAGGGAAAGGCAGGCACAGCTGGGCAGCTGCAGGTTCTCCCATGGCTCCTCCAGCTGTGCCTGTACCTCCCTTGGCAGGGTGCCATGTGCTGTTTGGGAGATGGGGCAGCTCCAGCAGTCAGCTGGAGCCCAGCACTGCTCAGCCTCAGTGGCCCCAGTTCCGAGACAGCACACAATGCCCTGCCGAGCTGTGCTGCACCTGCACCATGGGATAGCTGCTGAGTGGGTGCCAGGTGGGGGGAGTGATCCCTGATGCCCCCTGCTTCCCCATGCTGCATGGTGGGGCTCTGTCATGAGCCCCCAGGGGCCCTGATCCCTGCTGCTGCATCTGGTAAGTGTGGTCCTTTTTTTTTTTTTTTTTTTAAAGTGCCAGGACACTTGGGCCAGGCAGGGCATGGGGCTGGGCAGGGCATCCATGGGGGTTTCTCACTGACTCCTCCTGCTTTGGGAGAGGCAGTCACATCTGGAGCAGCCACAGGAGAACCAGCAGCTGCCTAGCTGTGCCTGCCTGTCCCTGGCCAATCAGAATCTCCGAATCAGCACTGAATCAGCACCGAATCAGCACCGAATCTCCAATTCTGATTCAGCCAAATTGAATGGGGACAGTGATTTGAATGACTGAATTGAATCACTGTCCTCTGAATCAGCTGACTCCAAATTGAACAGTTCCCTATTCATGCAGGCCTTATGGACATCCTCAGAGACTGCCCCCATCAGCAGACCTTGTTCTCCTTGACCTCTCAGGGAACTGCTCCTGGGTACTTTGTGATTCTGTCACCCCAGGGTCTTTCTATGCCTTCTCCTGTGGTGGGGTCCCTACTGGTGACTCCTATCCCCCCCCTAGTGATGCTTTACATGTGCAGGGTGAGGATGGCTATCCATGGTGAGGAAGTGGGGCATCTCCTTGTAGAAAGGAATTCTGTGTCTTCTCCCCTTAGACATTTTATTGGAGTCACGCATGTGCTTGTACTAAATCTTCATCCATTTCATCTTGGCCTAGAACTGTACTCAGTCCCTGTCATGTCCCTGTGCTTGAATCTGTTGGATAGTATGCTTGAAAATGTCCCTGCTGGGCTTCTCTTTGCACAGATAGTCCTGGGTCTCCCACTTGCACCAGATGGCAACAAGACCCCTTGTCTCCTTGTGGCTCCCATTGTGAGACTGGGGTTGGGTATTGTAAGAGGATGGGATGGGGTCTTCCATGGTTCATGGTGGTGTCTGTGGGTATCAGCCTCTGTGGGTGGGTGAAAGTCCAGCTGCAAGGAGGTGGGTGGAAGTAATGGTGGCTGCCATGTAGGTGCAGATTCCAGTGCTTGGCTCTCCCTGTCACTCCAGCTGGGTATGGCCCCTGCTCCAGAATGACTGAGTTTCTAGTGGATATGCCACGCCCATGGCCTAGAACTTTCCAGGGAATTCAAGCAGATGCCTCTGTGATTGTGGCATTGCCTTATTTCCAGGCCTGGAAATTTCCAGTGTCTTCTACCTGCAACACTGAAGTAGCTGGTATGCCCCACCTGCTCCTGAAGTTTCCAGGAATATCCACCTGCCTGTCCCATCTTGGATCCCACACCCTAGCACTCCATGACCCTGTAGCTGCAGACCAAAATCCCTTGCAGCACCCCAGGTATATGTGGCATGGGTGCTTGCTGACAGTGTCCAAGCTATGAAGGAAGTGTGAATTGGCATTCATGCACTAAGGTAGATATACCACTTGTTGCCTTGGAGATTGCAAATATAGAACATCTCAACATTCCATACATGCAGTAGACAGTATTTCTCCAAGCTGAAGATGATTTGTTTTGGAAATTTGGCCATAATTACGAATGCTGATCATCTTTAGAAACCTAATCAACTGAGTGACTCAGGGCAAGAACTTCTCTGAACTCTGTGTTTCTCTATGCTGTGGAAATGTTTTTTTCCCCAGCCACGGAACAGTGATCACACCTCCCTACTGTGCAAGAATGTTGTGATGGTTAGTCATTTATATTTGTATATGTGAAGAGGATGGCAGTGCCTCTTCAGAGAAGAAGTGTGGTCCATGCCGAGGCTTACCTGGGAGTGCAATGATGACACTGAGGGAGCTCCCGGTATGCACAAGACCTAATTTACCACAATGCCAGGATCCTCCCAGAGCCCGGGGGCTACTTCCAGTTGGGAGTTTTCCCTGAGATGGGAGAACAGGGAGGATAGAGGTTGTCAGCAGGACAGAAACTCTGGTTAACAGTGAAAGATGCTGTTCCCCAACCATACCTGTGACATGTCGTTAGTAGAAACCTTGAGGTTGTTTTTGGTGAGTTTTTTCTTTTGTCAAGATGAGTGGAGAAGTCCCCTCCCGATGGCTAGATTCTGGGTCTCAAGCCCAGGAAGAAAGTGAGAACTAAGAGAAGAAGGACATAGGACTGGTGCAAGCTACCAGATCATGAAAACAAGCCTAAAGGCTGAAGTTTGTGGACAGCTTAGATCTGGTTTTCCACATCAGAGGTAATTAACCTAAAGGGAAACTGCAAGTAGCCTTAGTCAGAGAGAGAATGGGAAAGTTGACCCCACACATGTTCTGAATTGTTCCTGTTACCATGGTAACACGTGGTTGGTGTAGGGCTGGGGTGAAAGGGGAGGTTGGAGCCCCACTTGGAGTGTGCCTGATGACCTGACAAGACTCACAAAGTTAACAACACCTCCCAGAGGAACTGTATAACACAGAGTTCTTTGCGAGGAAATTCTTACAGAAGTGGAAATTAATTAATTTATTTTTATGGAAATAATCAGATTATTATTTATTCGTAAATACGTAAAAGCCACATTATGCCCTGATACAGCAAGGCCCTTTAGCACAGGCCTAACTTTAGGAAAATACATATGCAAGTGCTCCAACTGTTCCTGTATATGTTTGAAGCCACATGCCTGCTTAAAAACTTTGATAGTCCAGGGCCATAAAAAGCAAACATCCATGGCACATTAACTAGATGCAGGAAGTTATCCTTCCACTGTACTCGGCTTTGGTGAGGCCACAGCTGGAGTACTGCATCCAGTTCTGGGCTCTGCAATTCAGAAAGGCTGTGGAGAAGCTTGAAAGAGTTCAGTGGAGAGCCACATGCATGATCAGAGGGCAAGAGAGCAGAAATTATGAAGAAAGGCTGAGAGCCATGGCACTCTTCAGTCTGGAGACCCGTAGGCACCAGGGTGACTTGGTAGCAGCCTATAAGTACATAAAGGATGTGCATCAGGAACTGGGAGAATGTCTGTTCACCAGGGCACCCCAAGGGAAGACAAGGTCCAACACAAACTCCTGGAAGACTATTTTAGGCTGGACATAAGAAAAAACTTCATTACTGTTTTCCCCAAGGCCTGGAATAGACTCTCCCCAGAGGTTGTGCAGGCACCTATTCTGTACATTTTCAAGAAACATTTGGGTGCCTATCTTGCTGGGATCCTTTGACCCTAGCTGACTTCCTGCCCCTTGGACAGGGGGCTGGACCTGATGATCTTGCCAAGGTTCCTTCTAACCCTAATGTGTATGAAATCTATAAAACTAAGATTCCTTAGAGTCAGTCTTCTGTTATCATGTATCCCATGAACCAACAAAAAATGTCTTGAAAGAGATGATGTGGGGGTGGAAAGAAATATGTTGAAACAGGGGAAGTTTATTAAGATTTTAACACTGGTCTCTTTAACATGAGACTCATGTAAACACCTACTTGCCAGGTTAAAAGGAGAAAAAAAGAAACAGGCAGATTAGAAAGGTTGCCTTGGGAACTACAAGCTTGAAAACTGATATTAACCCTGATTTGTAAATTTTAATTTGATCACTTCAAAAATAAGCAGGTCAGGTCAGTGATCAGATGCTGAAACATGTTGTAAACTAGAAATCAAACAAAAGGATAACTGCAGTGCAAGGAAGCTTAAGATGAAAGGAGCTTTAGACCTTTCAATGTGTCCTCAATATTACTTTTCCTAGACCTTTCAAGTGGCAGGGAAATTACTAATTTTGCATTTTAGAAATGCATTCCAACTTCTTTTGTACTGGAAGGAGAAAAAAATCCAACCTTTTATTTCTTTGCCCCTTCAGTCCAATTATTCAATTACTTTGGCCCAATGAAATACAGAAAGATTGACACCAAAGGACTGGAATCCAGCCTCCAAGCTGTGTAACAGAGTAATGTGATAAATGGAATGGGGGAAGGATCAGAAGGATAAAGGTACTCTTTTTATTTGGCTTTGCACATGAATGAGGATAAGGATTAAACAGAAAGGTAAGGTGAACTGGCTGGAATGAATAGAACTAGCTGGTCTGTTATGGCCCCAAACTGTGATCCGTTCATTGATTGCGTAAGACAACTGAAGTCTGAAACATACTATTCATGTAGCAGTACATTTCTTAAATTTCCAAATATTGGTTTTGGCCTGCCTACTCATATAGAGATTATCTGGGCTTTAAATTGTTCAGGAGAAGGGACTATGTAGAGTTACACCACCACAGTGAAAGATCACTGCCCTGCAAAAGCAGTGCTATAATCCCTTAAGGCAGAGCAGCTTACCACCCTCTTGTTTTACTGTCCAGCTTTCCAAGGTTTTGAAGATAGCATGGACTCGCCTTCCTCTACTCCAGGAGTCAGCAATGCTGTAGGAGCAGCGGGGTCATATTATCTACCTTGGGCTGAGGCAGACCAGCCCTTCCAACCCAGCTGCTGCCGCCACTGCTTCTCCCTGCCATGCAGCCACTATGACTTGCCAAAATGCTGCCAAAGCCCTGGACATCTGACAAACTGGAAAAACACCAGGTTGAATAAAATGGCTTGATAGGTCAGGTCTGGTCCATGGGCCATAGGTTGACAATCACTTCTATACTCCATTTGAAGAAAATAAGAAAAGAGAAGCTCCATCACTACAATTGCATGGCTATTTGGTTGGCAGGTCAACCTCTTTGAA
Source organism: Alligator mississippiensis (assembly GCF_030867095.1). NCBI lineage: Eukaryota > Metazoa > Chordata > Crocodylia > Alligatoridae > Alligator > Alligator mississippiensis. Next base: position 168,496,862 of record NC_081826.1, on the reverse strand, counting down.
TCCTCTTCTTGGCACTACACTTGTGCAAAGGTACTTTGAATATTCCATTTCATACTTTGCCATCGGTTTGCAGACTGCCCACTTATACCTGTCCCATTACTCAGATCAGACTGGTATTTTAAATTCTCTCCTGCTGCATTGACTAATCTTAAAATAGGTTTTCATTTAAAAAAAATTAGATTTCATTTGCAGCCTCTAAAGTACAAAATTATTCTGGTCTGAATTATTGCAGTTTTCCCCTGGTTAAATCATACTGTAAGCCAAAGGCAATGTTCACATTTAATGGTTCGCATATAGTAGCAAGAGATCTACTGATTTGTCAAAGCCAAGTGTGAGAACAGTGCCCTTGTAAAAAAAAACAACATAGCTTGTTCAACATGACTCTTATAAGTGTTCAAGCTCACACTGGTAAACAGCAGCCTGGGGACATTCCCAGGAATCCAAAGTCAGAGATGCTCAACACCCCACATACAACAGTAGAAGCAACAGATGTGGAGAAGGAGCCATTTTGGGGATGAGAGAGACATGAAAAAGAAGGGAAGTTAAAAGACAAGTGTAGAGATGAGAGAAGCACTGGTAACTGAGGGAATGGTAACTGAGGGAACGGAATTGCATGGGGAAGAGGCAGGCAAAGAAGTGAGAAAAAACTGAGAAAGAACACCAAAGGAGTGATGAATCAGAGGAGGAATATTGTGGTGAGCTAGAAGAAAATGAAGGTATACATGGCTTAGCATTTCCCTGAGTCTGGTGGAAGATGGCACTGGTTACAGCAGAGGCATAACAATTTGATCAGGTACCTGGAGAAGCTGCCACAAGCACAGACAGCAATGACTTTCCCTTGTCACTCCTGTCACAATCATGAGGCTGTAGCAGCAACTGGGGTTTTGTTTGTTTGCTTGTTTTATTTGTTTGTTTTCCCATACACCCTCCCCCCTACTCAAATCAGTACCTGGAGCAGTTGTCCCAGTTGCCCTGCCCTGCTTACATCACTGGGTTACAGACAGCAGTTTTCTGTGCCAAAGCCACTACAGCCTTCTGGAGCTTTCTTGGCACTTTCTCTTACACTATCTACATAGCTTCATCACTGTAATAGGTAACAGATATAAAGGAGTTGAAGTTGTGTGTGTAGGGCAGTATTGTTATCCCTTTTTTACAATATGCAGAGATCAAGCAGCTTGCCAGCAATTGCACAGGTTGAAGTAGAGGCAGAAAGGGAACCAGTATTTTTCGTATCCAAAAGAAGGATATCACATCAACAAAGCCCCCCCCCCCCCCTTGTGTATCACTGTCTGCAAGGAAGTGGTTGTGTATTACAGTCCTTACACACTTGGAACTGTTCCTCAGGTCTTGGCAATGTTCATGATAAAATAGCTGGCAGAATGTCAGGGCAAAGTGGCACCTTGAAGGAAAAATTCATTCAGTAAAATATTTGGGCAGTTTCACAACCCACAGCACATGCTCATACAAAACAAAAGAACTCATACCTGTCTGTGACAAATGCCCAGCATATGTCTAGTTCATTGCAATTGTGCTCTACATTCAGCCTAGCAGAAACTTCAACCATTCTTTAAAACAAATGTTTCAGTTCTATAGAGCCACAGCTGCACTGAAGGTGAAGAGGAGGAAAAAGAATGATGCAGCCTGCCTAGTTTTTTTCAGTTTATTTGGCACCAATTTGAGGCATGAACACACTGGAAGCACTGCTATTATGAAACAGCATGAGAGAGAGAGAGAGAGAGAGAGAGAGAACAATCCCTGTATTCTTATGTCATTGTAAACTGTGTGTCACAATTATGAAGTGATTCCCTAGGAACGAGACCTTTAACAGTAGTTAGTATTTAGGAGAAAGGGCAATACTATAATGGATAAAACACCTCACTTTCAGTTGGGTTAAGTTACTTTATAAAAAACAATGAACCTGGGAAACTACAAGAAAACAAAATGTCTAGATTCAAAACAATCTGCAATAATCTATCAATTAAAATACAATTTATAGATTATATGGATAGCAGGTTTTAATCAGACACATGACCAGATCTCATGAACTCCTCTGTCTAAAAGGGTAAGACTAGACATAGGTTAAGTAGTGTTTTTCTCAACTGTTCTCTCTACAAGGGAGAAGGATGTGTCCTACCTTGTTTAAACAGAAAGGCCCAGATGACTGGATGATATAAATTGGCACAGAATCATGATTTTGATTGTGATGAAACAGATTTCCAGGATGATTTTTGTTTGTTTGTTTTGACAAATACAGGTATGTGCACACTTTTGTGTGGCCCTTCCCCGCAGTGCCTCTTGCATCTAGTAGATTCCCACAAAGGAAACATTTTAAATCAACATTGTAGGTTCAGTTCAGCTGTTGTCACTCCTTGACATAGTAGGTAACTTAAGGCATAAATCAGGGGTATTGGTTGTAGCCGTGTTGGTCTAAGAACATAGGCAGACAAGGTTCTTTGGGTAAACCTGATCTTTTAGACCAACTAATACTCTACTTATGTATAAATGTGGCCATACAAATAATTGATTTTTCATTTCAGCTACTGAACTGGCAGGGGTGGGGGGGAAGAAGGGGAATTGGTTTGAACCAAGCCGTAACCTTTCTTCTTGTTGAAATCAGAAAAGCAACAAAAAAAAAAATCATTTTTTCACATGTAACATTCAATTGAAGGACTAGGCTTACAAAATATACACACAAAGTAGAAGTCGCTCCCCTTTTGCACCAATCCAGCGATAAGGACTCTTGCCAAGGTGCTAAAGACCTGGGATCCAATTCCTCTAATTGATAGTATAGATTTCTCTTCTTCCATGAGTCCCAACCCTCAGGTTACATGGTATTCTAGGGTGGGCTTTTCCCAATCTTCTTGTGAAGTTGCTCCACATTGCATACATAAATATTTTGAGTGGGGAAAAAAAAGACTAGAACCCAGGTGCTCCACTACCCAGAGGAATGTCCTAACTGCCAGGCTCCTTCTCTGATTCAATGAATATTGAAGCAGTCAGCACGAAGTGGAGCAGCTTCAACAGGATACCTGGATCCTTTTCCAGAGCACAATTTAAGCCAAGGGATAGGACATGCTCCTGGGAGTTCAGACCCCACCATAAGCAAACCAAAAGCTGAATTTAGGGTTATCTATAAACCAAGCAAGTGTCCTACCCACAGAGGCACTAGATTAAAAAAAAAGGCACATATTACATCACCCCCTACTCAACTTGTACATCCAGGTCCACATATCTTTCTCAGCTAAAATACTCATGACTTTGGCATCAGGCCTTGTTACATTTTGAGCTGCTCAAATGTTGATCCATATTAGTACTAGCTTGTGTTGAAAGACAAAGATTAAAAAGTACTGACTGTTCCCCACTTGCATAGCTGTGTCTTGCCAGTAAAGGGCTGGCAAGCAGGGGAATGACTAGGAGCTATAGCTGTGAGTTGCCACTACAGGACTGGTGAGCCAGGACAGGCTTCAATCCCTTATCTAGGTTGGAACATGTGAGAAATGGGCTGTTGGGGGCTGAGGCGGAAACATGAAGCTGGGAGGTGGAGAGTTAATGGGATGGCAGTAATGAAATGGGAGGTGGAAAGGGACTGGGGGTGGGGGAAGGGTGGTGAAATGAAAAAAGTCAGCCACTGAAGGAAAAAAGAAAAAGAAAAAAAAAAGAAAAAAAAAGAATTGAAAAAAAAAATAAAGAGGAAATAAATTAAGAATGTCTCATGTATTAATAAATTGGAATTTGGGATTCGGATGTGGGGTGCATGGAGGCTGGCCATGCTTCCTGGGGTGGTTATGAAGCGGGAGCAGTGAGGGAAGGTGGTTTGGGAGAGCTATTGCCCATGCCCCAGGAAGGAAGCCCCAGCTCATAGAGACCCAAATCCAGCCCCCTACCTTGTTCTCCCTCCACCCCCACTATACCCCACTCCTGGACCCATCCATGTCTGCAATTTGACTAGGTGGCATGTGCTCTGCATGCTGTTTGCACAGGCCTGCACCCCTGGGGGGTGGGACAGTCACACCTCTAGGGATGAGAGGGGGAGTTGGCTTAATGGCAGAGCTGCCCCCTGGGCAGTAGAGCTCAGGGTTTGGAAAGTTTGTTCACATAGAACAGGAGGGTGGGGAAAGGGACACTGCACCCTAGTTTCCAGTAGATGGTTCATCTGTGGGGAGTGGCCTTTAGTGACTCATCTGTGGGGAGTGGCCAGCCATTAAAGGAACAGGAGCTGGGTAATACGGATCACAATTAAACCTGTCTTGGAGTGGCATAACTTTAAGCCACCTAAAATGTACTTAAACTAGTTTCAGGTGTTAATGTGCAGACAATCTGGGGGTTACATTTCCAGGAGCCATCTAAAATTAATGTGTAACAAGGCCCTTAAATTCATGGATAGTGTTGAGGCAATGGCATTCTTGGGTGAATCTGCTATTTGCTGAAAACTTTTCACTTCTCTCTAGGGCTGAACATTCTGCTACTATAGCCAATCCAGTAACAAATTTAGATTCAGACTACCACTTCTGAAGAAGATACTTGGCCAAGAGTATGCTATAGAAATACACACAGGGATAGTCAGTTCTGATTAACTAACTGCTAAATGTCACCCTTGCTCCACATAAATACAGACAGAAAAAGCCTTTATCTAGCAACTAAAAACAACTTCAAAAGGAAGCAGTTCATAGATGAATGTTGTGGGTATTTAATTGGCACATCACTAGTGACCTTCTGGTTTCATTTTTCTCCTGGGTAAATTAAAGCAACAGCCTGCCTGTTCCAAGAAAGGTTACTGTACAGTCAGTTTTCTAAAATCAAAACCCACATGTTGTATCAATTCACTGGGACACTACTATACCACTATCAACCAACAGACCTAGTGGCAGGGAAAAATACCAGACTGATTAAAAACTTCTTGAAGGCAATGATGCTGCATAGACTTACAGCCCTTTTCTGCATAGACTCTTTTCTGCATAGACTTACAATATCCACGTGACACTTGCATAATCCCTTGCTTTCCAGCACAGCAATCATTGTAGAATCTAATCACTAAAATCCAAACCAACCCCAAAATCCTCCCCCTGTCCTGCTGAAATTCATAGTTAGTTGAAATATTTCCATGAACACTTTTCTCTATCAACTAAAGTCAATGGAGCTATGATCATTTATAACAACTGACTCTTTGGCCATAAACTTTAGGCCACACCAAACCGAGTCTAGATTAATTGAAAGAACATCACTTGAACCCCTGAAGAGAGCTCAGTCTTGGGTGTTATTCATAGGAATTCCCTTGGGCCCTGGTTCACCTAGGTACTTCACTCCTTCAGCTCCCCATGATTTTAGGAGTTGGAAAGGTAAAACCAGAAGAGGTCTCCTGGGCCCTTGAGTCCAGTGCACTACATTCACAGACAGTCATTTACCCAAAGGATATCCCAAATCACCACTTCAAACCCTTACACACAATCACAAGGCACCATACCTGGGGAAAAAAACAAACAAACAATCAAAAACACCACCAACACTACATGTGAAAGGTAATGGAAGGGGAGAAAAAGTTGTTGCCAATGCCCCATCATTGCAACAACAGAGACATAATTAAGTAAAGTGTGCTCAGAACTTAGCTTCCCAAGTGTTTTTCGCAGGCCACAGAGTTCTGTGCAGGCTATACTTCTAGATTTCATAGATTTTTATGTTCAGAAGGGACTTTAGTAGATCATTGAGTCTGACCCCCTGCCCTTGTCAGGAAAGAGCGCTGGGGTCAGATGACCCCAGCTAGATGCTTGTCTAGTTTAGAAATAGATGTACCCAAGTTAAATAATTTAAAAGTAACTAAAGTAAGTTGTTATGAGCAGCAGCTGCAGCAGTGATTGCACAGCAGATTTAACCTCTATCAGTTTTAGCAGACACAAATACCTGCAGTATTAAAATAGTGGCCAAAGAATAAGGAAAGAAAATCTAACCCTGAGGACACCGCACGTGACATTTCTGCTTGCAAGAATTTGCTATCATTGTAAAAAAAAAAGTTAAATTAGAGCCATTTGAATTCTATAGGGATAATAATGTGAATAATGTTTTTAAAAGAAGCTTTACGCAATATTTGAAAGAGATAAACCATTCTTTTAATGTAGGAAAGTGTAATTATATAGCCATAAAAGATGCCCATTGTTACAAGTAACCCTCACTGAGAGCCTAACAAAGACTGAGTTTCCTACTGCACAGTGGTCAAGCAGAGATGGTGAAGTTACAGCACGAATAATAGTGCCAACAAGACATAAACAGACTTAGGAAAGGCACAGTGGTTTAAAAATACTAGTTAAAAACAATATAATGAGGTTGCTGAGAGTTACAGCGGTGAATCTGATTTCAATGCTTTCTTAGGAGGCGAAGAGACTGTAGGCACTCTGATGGCCACCCAAACTCAAAAGTGACTGGCTCTGTGAAGTGTATGATTTGTGTGTTTATTGTGCACAACAGACTTAGCTGGTAGCAAGCTATTATTGAGCTCAGGTATCACTAGTTTGTCTTTGTGTGACATTCTAAGAGAAATCACAATTCCAGAAATAACAGACATACAGTGCAGTGGATGCCCCATAGAAGCTGGGGACTATATTCAGTTTAGAAACAATTTCACCTACAGAGTATGTCTTCATATTGTTTGAGAAGAAGAATGAAACATCAGGTGGACGTATTGTGCTTATATCAGTGCCACTTCTCTACCTATCAAAAAATTATCATTAGTGGCCACATCTCCCCACTGATCTGCGTGGGCTTTGTTTTTCTTTTCATTTTTACAGATTGTTCTGTCACAACAGGGTGGTGCCTCTGTGGAACTGGCGGCAGGGAGGATTCTACCCTCACAACACAGAGGTCATCCCCATTACCTCTAATAAATAAAACTCCAACATAACCTCAGAAAAAGGGAAAAAAAATCTCACATGGAATTTCATTAAATTCACAAGAGGGACTGAGGCTCATTATTGCAACACAATATTGTAAGCAATGTAGAAAAACTAAGTGAAACCAGACAAGCACAGAAGCATAGGAATGGAGTTGAAGCGTAAAATACCTGTGCCATTCACCACACCAGAAATTGGGCATGTTCTCAACTGTCCATTCCTTTGAAATAGGCCATTGTTACATATAGCACCTCACTCATAGCTTTTTAGAAAAGGGGAGGTGTCCCAGCTGCCTATGGAGGGTTCAGGATTGAGAGTATGGTCAGGGGTAGAAAGGAAAGAAAGGTTTATTGACTTGACAAAAACACACTACACGTAGTAACAGACAAACAACGACAGACAAAAATAATTTGCGTTGGCAACTTATTGGCAGTCCCCTCTGATGCCTGATGTACAACAAGTTTCTCTTTCCACAAAGCTCAGTGATCAGCACTGTCTGAAAGGTACCGGGAATGACCCTGGTATTCAGTCCTTGGGCTCCTTGAGATCCATGGGCCCATTGATCCAGGTCAACAGCTAACTAATCCTTTTCACAGAGCTGTATCTTCCTTCAAAAAGATTTCTGGATGTTTTAGCTAATTTATAGCTTCTGAACGGTACTGATAATGTACAGCCACTCAGATTCTTTTTACTTCAACTGTCCTTAGACTGACTAATAGCAGTACAAGCCTTGCATTCCTTTGATAAGGTTAATTTTAACTATGACACAGGGCCTTACTACTTCAAGGCTTTGCTAAATTTACTAGGCCTTTAGGCTCTTAGCAACAACATATAGCATAATATTTAAACAAATATAGAAAAACACTTGGTCTAATCTTCATAGAGCCTTCAGCAAGCACCTTTATTACACAGACGTCATTTCAGCTGTCACAGGGAGGGACATCCCCAGAAACCCAGCTCAACTTGGGGCTCTGAGGATTTCTGCTATGGAGCCAAGGCTTGAGCCAGGAAGTGCTAGTAGGGACTTTAGCAATGCATTGCTTTGGGACAATTATGCTATCAAATTTTCAGCCACCTTCCCAGCAGAACACTGGGCAGAGATGCACGTGGCCAGAACCCTCCATCTGGACCTCTTAAAAAGAGGTACATGCCCACTCCCTGGCACCAGAGTAACCAGCCAAGGTCAGCTGACCTCTTACCCCTTCCCATATAAACCCCTGACCCAGAAGACAAAGTGTCCCAGGAACAAGGTTCAACCCTGTACCCAGGTTGCTGCACCCTTGGCTTGTGCTGCTACTGTGTGACAGATCCTTTGGATATCTGACCTAGCTACTTCCTAACTTTGCTCTTTGGCCTGATCTCCTGGATACTTGACCTGGATAGCCCTATGACCTCACACTCTGCCTGACCCTCTGGATCCCCAACTCAGTTCCCTGGACAGATCTCTTGGATTCAGGCTTCCTGGCTTCTCCCGACCCTGAGATGACCCCAGACCTGGTCAGCCATGGCCTGGCATGACAAGAGCTTTCCATGTTTCCACCATAAAGGCCATGGTGACTGCACCATAGTTGGGAAACCAAAATCCCATTTCAGGTGCCTGGGCCTATAAACTTTCTAGACTCCTTGCTTAAGATTTGGGCTGCCCACGGTGCAATTGTTTTGGTGTCTTCAAAACATTTGTTAAAGAAATTATGAATAATTTCAAAATGATTTCAACTGGAATTGAAACAAAACCAAAATGTGGAGGGCAAACACTTTTTTTTTCCTCATTAACTAGAAACCATGCATTTCAGGTAGTTTTGGATTTGAACACAAGTCTAAGTTCCAGTCCAGTGCCTTAGCATTGTCCTTCCTCTCATAATTGTAGTCATATAAAAAATTTTATTGAACCTATAAATATGGGTTTAAACATACTGGAATTATACAGATTTAAGACATACATTACTTAGTAATGAAGCTTGAATAAATACTTCACTCTGTATCTAAGAAAAATGAATGCCTAGCAATCATAGCATATTACATGTTTATCGCAAAGCAATTTGCAAAGGGAAGTAAATGTTACCTACATCTACATTCTATACTGGAAAACTGCAAAAGGAAGGCCACCCATAGAAGGCTGGTGACTAAGGTAGAAATTGAAAACTAAGTCCCCTCACTCTTCATCCAACACACCTGCAGAATTATTTTGGGTAACTTAAAGGATATTAAATGTGCAGTACTCATAGTTATTGTCCAGGCAATTGCCACAAGAAATTCCTGGACCAGACAGTGAGAGGTTTTGTTGACCTTTTAAGAGGTTTTTAAGAAGTGTATAATTCTAGAGTGATCGCTATATTTTTCCGTCACTATGAACAAAACTCACTGCTCTTCTTGTCTTGATAATAACCTCCATTAGCTTTTTACTTTCCTATGAGGTTTGATGATTAACAATTACTTGTAGTATGTTGAAATATCTACCATCTCATCATAAAAAAAAAAATCTAATTCTCTACTAAATACAGTTTGGAGTAAAACTACTCTATTTAGAAAAAAGTGACTTTAAGAATGGCATTGTGGGGGACTCACAATAATTGTCTCTCTCTCTTCAAAGTCAAATCTATCAGCCTATAAATAAAGTGTCTTTCTGACTGTCAGACACAAGCACACAAACTTAAGGTGGAATCAAAAAGTCAAAATGTGTTCTTTGTTGGCAGCTGTGTATTATTACTGATAGTTCTTTTATAAACATAGAAAAGGCATGGTACACATCTTAAGGAGATAAGTATCTATGGAGGGGCAAGCCACTCAGCAAATAAAAAATATAAATTCTTCTACCAAAATTCACTTAATTATCACCTTGATAATGCATGAGATAGATTAAAATCTAGTTCCCTGCCCCATTGCAGTGCTGAGGCTAAGAAGAAGAAAAATATATATTTTTATTTCATTTGATTAAAATCCCAACACATTAATTCAGAATACAAAGAAAAAGGAAAAAATGTTTGGAAAGAAGGTGCCATTTTTCAAAGCAAGCCAACACTTTCAGATGCCTGCATCATGGATTTCACTCGAGCTTTGCTACTTCAGCACATTGTCACTTTTTTAAACATATGAATTTATTCAGGCCTGTTACCATTTTTCTGCATTCTTCTGCATCATAAGTTTATCACAGTGAGGTAAGGAACTATGCTACCCCTTTCCAGTCTTTCCCTTTATTAATCACTTTTACTCGGTCCACTTATAAGCAGTGTCTGCTTCTTTAGGTATTTTGTTGGGGGAAAAAGGCTATACAAACAACAGAAAAATGATGTAATTAAATTTAGTATTTAGGTGGCTTCCAAAGGTCATGAAGGTAGCCCACAAAAAAATTCTTATATATAGATGCTCAACTAGAAAATTTGAGAGATAAAATATGGAAACCACACTGCAGTCTTATTTTAAGTATCACTATACCTCAAGAATGTCCACCAATTCAAATAAGGTGGCTCTTGGAAGTATGCTGTATCTAGATTGAGTCAGTATATCAGAATTTGTCTCTGTGGTCCCTACTATATAGATTCATAGATGCTAGGGTTGGAAGGGACCTCATCAGATCATCGAGTCTGACCCCCTGCCCTGGACAGGAAAGAGTGCTGGGGTCAGATGACCCCAGCCAGATGCCTATCCAGCCTTCTCATAAAGACCTCCAAGGTAGGGGAGAGCACCACCTCCCTTGGAAGCCCATCCCAAATTCTGGCCACCCTTACCATGAAGAAGTTCTTGTTGATGTCCAGCCTAAATCTGCTCTTCGTCAGTTTGTGACCATTGTTCCTTGGTACCCCAGTAGGTGCCCTGGTGAACAGAGCATCTCCAATTCCTTGTTGCTCCCCCAATGAACTTGTAGGCAGCCGCAAGATCACCTCTCAGCCTTCTCTTTCTCAGGCTTAAGAGATCTAGGTCCCCTAGTCTTTCCTCATAGGGCCTGCCCTGCAAACCCTTAACCATATGAGTAGCCCTCCTCTGGATCCTCTTGAGGTTATCTACATCTTTCTTAAAGTATGGTGCCCAAAACTGAATGCAGTACTCCAACTTGAGTCTGACCAATGCATAGAGGGGAAATATCACCTCCTAGGATCTATTCATCATGCATCTGCTAATGCATGAAAAAGTGTGGTTAGCTTTGCTGATGATTTTGACACACTGATGACTCATGTTCATCTTGGAGTCCACTATGATTCTGAGATCCCTTTCCGCTTCTGTGCTGCTAAGAGAGTCATTGCATACCCAGTAAGTGTGCTGGATATTTTTATGCCCTAGGTGCAGCACTCTGCACTTGTCCTTGTTGAACTGCATCCTATTATGTCCAGCCCACTCTTACAACCTGTCCAGGTCTGCCTGCAGTTGTTCCCTACCCTCTAGTGTGTTCATTTCATTCCACAATTAAGTATCATCTGCAAATTTGGACAGAGTACACCTCACTTCCACATCCAAGCTACTGATGAAGACATTGAAGAGTACAGGTCCAAGGACCAAGCCCTGTGGGACCCCGCTGCTCACATATGCTCTATTTAGGTTGCAGTTGTGTTAATTATCTTATAAATGGCAAGGCTGTTACACATGCCCCCAATTTATGGTGCTGTAAAATGGCCAATCAGCCATCAATATGTTCCACATGTAATACAGAACATGTTGATGGCTGATTTGTAGGGTGCCTTAAATTGATAGTGTGGCATGCCTGGAGCTGCCTCATGGCCAGTGCAGCAATCTGGGTCATGCCAGGCTATGGGCACTTGAATATCAACTCCCCATGTTCCAGCAAGTGGGCCTCCTACCATGCATGTGAGGTAGGGCAGGAGGCATGATTGTTAGGATTGGGACTCAGATCCCATGGTCCCTTTCAATGATTGTGTGACAGGGGTGTATCTGGCAAGTTTGGTTTTTAAGGTACCCTGAAGAGTGAACGTCAGACTTAATCATTTTATTTCTAGCTATCTCTTAGGAAACAAGTTTGGTCATTAACTGGAGAAATGTTAACAGAAAATATCTGAATAATTCTGGAAGACCTTCTGAAAATAAAAATCTATTAGGAACCAAGGGAGCTGCAGACAAAACTCTAGAGACTTATTATACATTACCAATGCAACTATCTTATGATTTATTATCTACAGGTTATTACAGCAACATACTGTTATAAAACTACTTTAGATTAATGTATTATCCTCCTTTGGCAAGGGAAATCCACACTGTATGAAAATAAAAAGAAAACATGAAATCCATTTAACATATGTTGAGATGTAAATGTAATGCTGTTTACATTTTACACAAACAACAAATGGGTTTTAAAACTATCTTATTATTTGTAGTATCTGAATATAACCATGCTTCCCTGACAGTAATCATAACACAAGATTCCTTAAACAAATGCCAACTATAAATACACAGTAAGATGATGTCTCTGATCAGACCCCATGCATTTTTTGATGTAAGGAAAAGGTCTCTTGAAATGACAATAACCTTAGGTTTCTCCAAGGCTTCCACAACCAAACTGAAGTTGCCTACTTCAGAATTGAGACTGTTTCACTGAAATCCTGAAACATACTTAGCTGAGCATCAATTTGGATTCCATGCAGGGACCAAAAGGAAAATAAAAAGCAAATGTAAATAATATGCAGTGATGTCTCTGATTTCAATCCATTCTATAATTTACTTAAAACACTTCAAAGAAAAAAATTAGTACTTGTATCTATGTATGCTAATTTTGGTACATATTCCTTTAAATAACTTTATGTGCCTTTACCTTTTGCTGTTATTGTTGCATTTTGCGTTGATAACATACTTCATCTCACTAACACACAGAATGGAAAAGCTGATGACGGGAAGTATGCACCCTTTTATACTTTCACATTTGTTTGTCATTTAAAATCTCTTGCTGGAGCCTAGAGGAATAACTTACATTTGTCAATATTTTCCTCATTTCTAGGTACTTCTAATGAGATATCTGCATTTCTCCCAACTCTATAGCTCCCAACAGAATCTGAGGGGTCCTACAGGAATTCAAGATAAGAACATAAACTCCTAGCAAAACTGGCTAACTGCAGCCTTGGCTTCACCACAATCCACTGCCTGGGGAACTGGCTCCGTGGTTGGACCCAGAGGGTGGTGGTTGATGGAAGTCAATCGTCATGGTGCCCTGTGACCAGTGGGGTCCCTCAAGGCTCTGTCCTTGGGCCTATACTATTCAACATCTTCATTAATGATGTGGACATAGGTATCAGAAGCAGACTGGCCAAGTTTGCCGACGGCACCAAACTTTGAGGTAAAGCATCCACACCTGAGGACAGGAGGGCGATCCAGGCTGACTTTGACAGGCTCAGAAAATGGACGGGTGAGAAACTGATGGTGTTTAACACAGAAAAATGTAAGGTTCTCCACCTTGGGAAGAAAAACCTGCAGCATGCTTATAGGCTCAGCAGTGCTACGCTGGCTAGCACTACAGAGAAAGGGACTTGGGGGTCATGATGGACCACAAGATGAACATGAACCATCAATGTGATGCTGCAGCTAGTAAAGCAAGCAAAACTCTGGCTTGCATCCATAGATGCTTCTCAAGCAAATCCCAGGACGTCATTCTCCCCTTGTACTCAGCCTTGGTGAGGCTGTAGCTGGAGTACTGCGTCCAGTTTTGGGCTCCACAATTCCAAAAGGATGTGGAGAAGCTTGAGAGAGTGCAGAGGAGAGCGACGTGCATGATCAGAGGTCAAGAAAACAGACCTTATGATGAGAGGCTGAGAGCTATGAGACTCTTCATAGCACAGGACCTCCACCTGACACAGGAGGTACATGGTCCCACTAGGGGGAATGCCATACTGGATCTGGTATTGGCAACGGATGATGACATGGTAGTGGACCTCCAGATTGGTAGCCATATGGGGGACAGTGATCACCTAATAATAGAATACACCGTAAGACGTCGAGTGGGTAAGATAACTAGTAGGGTGAAAGTGCTAGACTTTAGGAAAGCTGATTTCAATGAACTCAGGCGATTAGTCAAGGACGCACTGCAGAGTAGGAGTTTTGAAGTGATGGGAGCCCAAGAAGGGTGGCTGTGCCTTAAGGAAACGATCCTTCGGGCACAAAGCAAGACGATCCCCGAGCGAGGCAAAAGAGGGAAAGGGGCCAGGAGGCTTCCCTGGCTGACCAGAGAAATCCAGGGCAACCTAAGGGACAAAAGGGGAGCACATAAAAAGTGGAACCAGGGAGAGATCACCAAAGATGAATATACCTCCTCTGCTCATGCTTGCAGGGAGGCAGTTAGACAGGCCAAAGCTACCATGGAGCTGAGGATGGCAACCCAAGTAAAAGACAACAAGAAATTGTTTTTTAGATATATAGGGAGTAAAAGGAAGGCCCAGGGAGGAATAGGACCCCTGCTAAAAGGGCAGAAACAATTGGTGACAGACAGGGGGGACAAGGCTGAACTCTTCAACGAGTTCTTTGCCTCAGTGTTCCTAAGTGAGGGGCACGACAAGTCTCTCACTGGGGTTGTAGAGAGGCAGCAGCAAGGTGCCAGACTTCCATGCGTAGACCCTGAGACAGTGCAGAGTCACTTGGAAGAACTGGATGCCTTTAAGTTGGCAGGCCCGGATGAGCTCCACTTCAGGAAGGCCTTCGATACGGTATCCCACCCCATACTGGTGAACAAGCTAAGAGGCTGTGATGTGGATGACTGCACAGTCCGGTGGGTGGCGAATTGGCTAGAGGGTCGCACCCAAAGAGTCGTGGTGGATGGGTCAGTCTCGACCTGGAAGGGTGTGGGCAGTGGGGTCCCGCAGGGCTTGGTCCTTGGACCGATACTCTTTAATGTCTTCATCAGTGACTTGGACGAGGGAGTCAAATGTACTCTGTCCAAGTTTGCAGATGACACAAAGCTATGGGGAGAAGTGGACACGCCGGAGGGCAGGGAACAGCTGCAGGCAGACCTGGATAGGTTGCACAAGTGGGCAGAAAACAACAGGATGCAGTTCAACAAGGAGAAATGCAAAGTGCTGCACCTAGGGAGGAAAAATGTCCAGCACACCTACAGCCTAGGGAATGACCTGCTGGGTGGCACAGAGGTGGAAAGGGATCTTGGAGTCCTAGTGGACTCCAAGATGAACATGAGTCGGCAGTGTGACGAAGCCATCAAAAAAGCCAATGGCACCTTATCGTGCATCAGCAGATGCATGACAAATAGGTCCAAGGAGGTGATACTTCCCCTCTATCGGGCGCTGGTCAGACCGCAGTTGGAATACTGCGTGCAATTCTGGGCGCCGCAATTCAAGAGGGATGCGGATAACCTGGAGAGGGTCCAGAGAAGGGCCACTCGTATGGTTAAGGGCCTGCAGACCAAGCCCTACGAGGAGAGACTAGAGAAACTGGACCTTTTCAGCCTCCGCAAGAGAAGGTTGAGAGGCGACCTTGTGGCTGCCTATAAGTTCATCACAGGGGCACAGAAGGGAATTGGTGAGTATTTATTCACCAAGGCGCCCCCGGGGGTTACAAGAAATAATGGCCACAAGCTAGCAGAGAGCAGATTTAGATTGGACATTAGGAAGAACTTCTTCACAGTTCGAGTGGCCAAGGTCTGGAACGGGCTCCCAAGGGAGGTGGTGCTCTCTCCTACCCTGTGGGTCTTCAAGAGGAGGTTAGATGAGCACCTAGCTGGGGTCATCTAGACCCAGCATTCTTTCCTGCTTATGCAGGGGGTCGGACTCGATGATCTATTGAGGTCCTTACCGACCCTAACATCTATGAATCTATGAATCTATGAATCTTCAGCCTGCAAAATCGCAGGCTCAGGGGTGATCTGGTGGCTGCCTATAAGTTTATAAGGAGTGTTCATTAGGATCTTTGGGAATGTCTGTTCACCAGAACAACTCAAGGGATAACAAGGTCAAAAGGTCACAAACTCATCCATGACCATTTCAGGCTGGACATAAGGAAGAACTTCTTTACTGTCCGAGCCCCCAAGGTCTGGAATAGACTGTCGCTGGAGGTGGTTCAAGCACCTACTTTGAACGCCTTGAAGAGAAATTTGTATGTTTATCTTGCTGGGATCCTATGACCCCTGCTGACTTCCTGCCTCTGGGGCAGGGGGCTGGACTCGATGATCTTCTGAGGTTCCTTCCAGCCCTAATGTCTATGAAATCTATGAAACTTTTGCAAAGCAGTCATTAGTGATCAAGTGATAATTTTACCTATGGAAAGATTGCATTGCCTGGATAAGGTACCCAACATAAAGTTTATTAAAAGAACAGATACTCAGGACAGGTGAGTTCTATTCCTGTTTCTGGTACTGGCTGGTTGGATAATCTTGGGCAAAATACATCATCTCTCCACACCTTGGTTTTCTCATTCTTAAAATGGAGGGGATGACATTTACTTCATGTGATAATAGGAAAGTAGGGCTGAAAGGGACCTCATGAGGGCATATACTCCAGTCCCCTGTTCAAGACAGGATCATCCCTGACTAAGGAATTCTAGACAAGTCTCTATCTAACCTGCTATTGAACACTTCCAAGGATGAAGAATCCACAATTTCTCTCTATGTAGGCAGTTCAAATGTTTGACCATCCCCATAGTCATAACGTTCCTTTATTTGCATTTAATGCAAGTAGGTATTATCTGTGCTATATATTAGTTATTATATTATATGTGCCATCAGCTCTGTACATAACTCTCATCAGCCCTACTTTCTGAATTAAAGTTTCACAGCTGGCCTGGGAAGGGAGGGCTTACTGATTTCAAGTACAGAATGAATTAAATCTACTGAAAGGAAACTCTACTAACTCCTGATGACATGTATTAATGGAAAAGAATCTGCAGAGACTCCCCTCCCCCCCCCCCCCGCCACTATTAGTAGTCAGTTTAATTTTATATTATAACTAGAGATAAAATGTAATAAATCCAGTAATACAATATTACAGAATACTGGCAGTGAGCTTTTGTGGTTAATACTGCCAGCCATTTCCTTCACTAATTCTCACACTAATGAACAGAATAATAAATGATAGAATCATTTACCATTCACACTTTCTTAATTATATATTTACATAGAATTTGGAGATTCTGAATGAATGAACCATCATATATTTTTTCCTCCTACACTATTGGAAATTCAGATCCCTGTCAGCTGTTAATTGGAAAGTAATTTGCAAGATCTTGGATTTAATCTAAAAATGGGTTAAAATGAGTTAACAGTACTCTGCACATGAAAGCAATATACAACGGGCCAAATTCTGCTCAGTTTCACAACCCCAAATTAGGAGAAATTTTACTTCAAATAGCATAACTGACCAGACTATACTATTACCATTAGCTAGATTAGTAATTTTTATAAATCAGATCATTTACTATTACATTTTAAAAATATTATTTATTATGATTACAGTGCCTCCACATCTTAATACCATTGCATCTGTATTATATATTACATATTACACACATATATATAGCTTATATAGTCTGTGTCATATGACATGAATATATACACACATATTGTACCTTTACAACATAATTTGGTATTGCACTTTTGACCTACTGCCACAAGTCAAACCACTCTTTCTTTTCTTTTGAGTGACTACACTTTTTATTCTGCTTTTGCTTCATTCAGTACTGATCTGATTCCCATTCATATCAATGCGAACCTTCCTATGGGCATGATAAGGTGTGGACTCAGTTAACTCCTATTCTTGGCTTTCTTTGAAAGTAGACGGAATCATGGCACAGGGATTTGAAATGGTGACTTCCAACCCTAAGTTTTCTCTGAACTGCATTGTTTCTGCAGTTTGACTCTATCCAGGCTTAGTACATGGGGAGAATGCCCTTCAAGCACTTTCAACACTTTTTAATCCAATATCATAGCAATTAAACCCATTTTGCAGACAAATCAAGCTCAGGTTGGGGCTAAGGAATGTTAAGAAACAAGTGTAATTGATATGCGTGTTTCAACGGATATGGAATTCACTTAAATATGAGCCTGAGATGCACTACGGGATTCCTAACCTAGATTTGCAATACCCAGGTGTATTAAGGAGCAGAGCTTTGTTACGGTTATGGCTCTAACATTTAATGGAAACTTTTAGAAATATCTGCGTGCAGAAATAGTAACAATCCATACTGAGGCCTAAATCACCATGGCCTTGTCTAAACCATGGTGTCACAGCACCCTGGGGTGCCTTGAGACCCTTTCAAGGGTGATGTAAGGTGCCACAGAATGTTAGCAGTTAGGTTGGCAAACATGCTTTACAAGATAAACCTAGAGATTTTAAAGAGAAACCCATAATTGTAGTCTTTCTGAGTTCTTTGCAACATAAAAACTGATCTGTTATTTTTCTATTGTCAAAAAAGAGTGAAAACAAAGAGCTGACATTTTCCAAAATGTGTCATGAGTCTTTCTAGGGGTGTTGCAGATCTAACAAGGTTGAGAAGCACTGGCCTACACCTTTGAAATTCTGTAACTGGCTACCAGCATCCATTGCAACTGCACCAGGGCAAACCCAGAGCAGATGTATGAATAACTACAATTTAAATCAATTACCAAGCAGAATTTATCCCCAGTGCAGGCAAACTCTTAAATAGAATTAATAGGAGTGCTTAGAGGCAAGAGGTATTAAAGGCTACTAACTTCTCCCTATGTGTGTGAGGCTATTGTAATAGACTTGAAACTGTAGTTATTTACAGATGTCTTCAGGACTATGCCATTTGTTATGGATAGAACTGACATAAAAATGCATATGAAGTGACAGAAAACCAGAAGAAACGAAACAGCTTAACTTTCAGTCCTGTCAAATGCACCACCTAGATTTGGTGGTCTCTGACATCTAAATTGACAGTATATCACGCTGTCTCCCTCAGTATCTTTCAGAGTTCAAATTGTAACAGTCAGCCTTTACTTATGGGAGTTTTTGGATTAAGAGAAAATTGCCTGTTGGGACAACAATTACATGGTTAAAGCAGAGTTAGGGAGTCTTTGGAGGAAACTGTCTGTACTGAGCTTTCTGGATACAGAAATTATTTTATCCCCTAATGCTTTCAAGTATTTTGGTTAATACAGTTTATACAGTTGGTTCCCTGTCAGTACAAGAGCAATATTAAACTGTCTTTAATTAATTTATAAAGTAAAAAATATATAAGCGCATTTGAAAGGCAATTATACATAAAACTGAATGAGTTTGCTGCAGTCATTTAATCCCTCAGTTGGCAATGTATGCTTAGACAGCTAAGGTTTATTCTATTTTCACAGTCTCCACTGACTTGGTTAACAAAAGAAAACTTGCTTACTGAAAAAGGCAGCAAGCTTAACTGCCATCTCTCTACACACTGGGTTAACCACTTCATTTCCTGGGGCAGATGGTATGTATGTCCAATAGCATAATCTTGCACACTACCAGAAATGAGGGCTGATTTGCAATGACCCCATTCTAGGCACAGAGATAATTATTGAATTTCACAGTAACTAAAATGACCATTGATTTTTGGGATTAGTGAGACAGTTCTAATAAAACAAAACTACCCCAATTCTTCATCCGAAATTCAGGACAAACCAGTTCTTTGTCTGACGTTTAGAAAAGCTCAAGTAATTTTTTGTCTTTCATTTATTTTTTGCCTCTGTACTTCTTTGTTCTCATCAGAGCCAGTAGCAGAAGGGTAAGTATAATATGAAAAGTGACCTTGACCTTATTAGATAGGTTGGCCAGTTTTACAAACCAAAGAAGTTTGGAGTCAGAACTAACATTTGGGGTGGTTATCCAAACTGAACCAGATGCCTGAAACTTTTAATGTTCATCTGTCACTGGCTAACATCCAGATAATAGAATTTATTAAGCTCTGATGAGAAAATGTACTCCAAAGAACGGTGGGAGCATTTCACACCTTTATTTTCAAGTTCCTATTGTAATAAAGAGAAGTACAGCAAAGCCTGTGATTACACAGGAGAACAGGATGACCCACATTTAAAAGCACTTTCTCTGCTCTATAGAGTGCGTTCTTCAGTGATACAATTCTGTCAGTTCTACATGACACACTGAAGGATGTGTCAGAACCAATCTCTCAAAGAGCAGATTTTTCATGCTTATTATTGAATTCCCTAAAACCATTGACTCATGCTGTCCTTGACATAATAAACTTCTTGTTCCTTGGAAAGCCATTACATGTGTGCAGCAAACCAGAATTGTATGTGTAACTTACTGTACATTTCAGTCTTTGACGTGCGCAGCACAATACCTCTGCCTGCAGCGCAGTGTGTGCTTTATCCAGCTCTTCTCCCAGCACACAAAAATCAATGGATGAAAGAAAAAAAACAGACTTTTTTCTTCTTTTTTTGCCCCCTGTACACTTCACTGCACAAAACCTCAGTTGCTACATAAAGTGTAAGTGTTAGTCTGAAGGGGTGAATGCACAGATAGATACTGCTTTAAAATGAGCAGCAGAGAAGCAAAACCCATATTGAAATCACTGAGCATCCTTTAATTACTGTCTGCAGCAACTGTTGCTGAGCTAATTTGAGACCATCACAGTGCTCTTGGCAACAATACTCCTTTAACTTTACACTTCAAAAAGAGATTGTATCCTACAGATTTGCGTATACAGAAGTAGGGTGTTACTCAAACTGTGATATCTGGAACACCAATGTCACAAATTCATCTCATTCATAAGCATTGATTGACATCTTTCATTGCTGTCAGGGCACTCTTTCACTTGAAGCCCTGCATGCTTCTTTATATGTCAATTAAATACATTTTCTTAATGTTTTGGTTAGCTGGGATCCCTAGCTTAAGAAAAAGCAGTCCATAAGGAGAGGGAGGAAAAATATATAATGGTTAGGACACTAGCCATCCAGTATCAAGGTTAAATTCTATGCTCATCTACGTGCATGTTGTTTGACATTAAGGAAGTCAGTCTTTCTGCTCCTCAGTTCCTTGTGTACATAATAGTGATAATACTGCTATGTGATAGCAAGGATAAATACTAAGAATAATGCAAACTGGTTATATCCCTGGTAAAGGGATTATATAGTACCTAAGATAGAGAAGTCTGTCAAAAGAGACCTTTAGGTAGCTTGCAGTATTTTGTCCCTGCTCCCAATGGCTTTGTTCCACTCGGGCCTTACAGCCTGTCTTGTACCAGAAGAATTCGAAGGAAACCAGCTAGTAAACTGGGCTGTAGATTTATGAACAGAGAGGCATACTGTGCCTGTTCCAGTCCTGCTGTAACACCACAAAGTATAGAAGAGACAAGTTTAACCTGCCTCTCCAATTCCAATGTCACTGATTTTCTTTTTTTCTTTTATACTACCTAATGACCACACAGTACCCTTTCTATTTTTGATGATCAATTTGGACTTTGATAGAGGAGTAATAATAATCCTGAAATCTACTTGAAGGTGATGTTATAATCAGGTGACAGTTTATCCACACTGTCATAACACATTGCTGTCACTTCCCCCTAGTTAAATGAGTGGGCAACCTGTGCTATTATTCCAAAACTTTGACTGACTTATATATAGTCATTTAGTCTTGACTATAGCTCACAACCACTCTTTCTCCGTGCTCCCTGCCCCAAAAAGGCCCTCTTTGCAAAGGTATTAGTTAAAGTTAAGTGCCAAAGTAATTGTGTGAACACTAGTCACCTGCACATATACTTCAAGGCATATTAAAGCCTTTTTAAGACAGATAACAGCTTCTCTCAGGGTGCAGTAATAAAATCTTGTGCCTATGTCCCACTTCCTCACCTCTGATCTGCATCTCCTCCCCTACTCAACATCATTCAAAGGTTGCACAAGTTAGTTCTGATCATCAGAAACCACAATAATAGTGTGACCAAAACAAAGACTCTATGCTCCATCTCTATGCTCTCTTAAGGCCTGGGATACAGCATGTTGCACTGTTTTAGAAGAATGAAAACTACATTTCCTTTTGCATTCAGTCACTCATTTACTCACCCGATAGTCACAATCTCTTTTTTTTTCTGCTGAAAAAATAGAAGCTTACTAAGCCCTGCTTGACAGCCTCATTTACTGAAGATGTGACACTATCTACCACATCCCAAGGTGCCCAGGTTTCATTTTCACTCTGTGAGAATGTTCTGTGAAAATTAGATATAATTTTGACAGCAGCGTGGGGGAGGGGAAGGGGGAAGCAAAGCAACCCTGTTTCAAATGCAGATACCCGATTTTTCCTGCTGTTGCTTGGCACTGAGGGTGAATTGATCCCAGAAGATTCAATCTGTTAATAATTCCTTCATTTGTAATACTCTATCTCCCTGCCACAATGAGTCAATCAAAGATACAGCTTTTTGCACTACAGTGATCTCTGAGTAGAAATTAGGTCACACAGGACCTGCTCTCACTAATTTCCATCTCCTTATATCATTCAACCTAACCAAAAACATCAGCAGAAAGTGTGCTAAACATGCTAATGGAATCAAAGTTCCCAGCCTATTAAAGAGAATGGCACTGAAGCAGTAATAGAAATCCTTTCTTCTAAATAGGTTACCTAGCTATTTTCCATTGCACTCTAGCAATGGCATGCATGTAAGACATGGCCCAATTCAACACCAAGTGCAATATTACTGTATATTAGCTGAGGCATCTAGACCATAAATATGGAAAATGTAAACGTGTTGTTTATTTCTTCAGTTCCTTCTCTCTCATACAGAGTAACATCACTCAAAACATTCATATGATAAGAAGAGCAAAAGCTTATTCCTCTACAGTATATTCCAATATGTACAAAATGGTATATGGTATACATGTACATTTTATGCTATTCTATGCACGTTTTAAGTCACCTAGAGAGATACCTAATATATCTGAATAAACAAACAAAACATCATTAGCTTTAAAATCTCTACTAGTGATTGGTTAAAGCAGTCCCAGGTTTGTCCAGCTAATTAGCTGATCTGCACCATCTGCAATGCCTTCTTAAAAAGAAATACACAAACATCTGCATCAGCATCTGAATAAGAGTCTGTATTTATAAAAGTAATTATGTGGTTTAAGTCTGTTTTCTAATATAAGGAAAAGTATTTTTTGTTTGTATAATGACACTTTTTAAAGTTATGGACATGCATATCAGAGCTTGTTAAAGCACTCCTGTTCTGGGGCACATAACTTCCACAAACATCTTACCAGTTTTCCTTAGTCCCAACCTTCAGTGACACACATCTCTTAACATTCTACATCCTCCTGGCCAATAATAATTAAGGTGGTTTCTGTATAGAAGTAAATGGATATTAGGATGTTGTCAGTTTACTTCCTCTCTAAGGTAAGACCATAGTCCTGCCACCAGCTGAGGAATGACTTAACCGGGAAGGAAGAAGTGGAAGGAAGAATTTAGTACATTGGACCCCAGGAACAAGGGATACCACTTCTCCACATATTTTTGAAGGAAGACAAGTTAATTTTGGAAAAAGGAAGAAAGAATCAGAGATGATATTCTAGAGTTCCCAATGGTATAACAATGTATTTATTTTGTCAATGTATTTCATTTTATTCCTTTCCTTCTACTTGCATACCACATATAGGATACAGTAACAAGCTATCCTGAAAATTAAGGTGCTGTTCGTTACCCAGCCAACTGATATGAACTGTTCATAGACATAGATAATTAGGGTTGGAAGGGAGTCCAACCCCCTGATCCAGACAGGACCATCTCCAATTGCATCACCCCAGCCAAAGTTTTGTCTAGCTGAGTCTTAAGAACCTCCAAGGATGGAAAGTTCACCACCTCTCTGGTTAACCTGTCCCAGTGTTTTACTACCCTCCTAGTAAGAAAATTCTTCCTAATATCTAAATTAAACTTCCCTTGCTGTAACTTGATACCATTGCTCCTTGTTTTGTCATCTGCCACCACTAAGAACAGTCTAGCTCCATCCTCTTTCAAACCCCCCTTGAGGCAGTTGAAGGGTGCTATTAAATCCCCCCTCAGTCTTCTCTTCTCTAGACTAAATAAGCCCAGTTCCCACAGCCTCTCCTCAAAAGTCAAGTCCCCCAGTTCCTTCACCATTTCTGTTCCCCTGGGCTGGACCCTCTCTAATGTCCACATCCTTCCTGTAGTGGGGGCCCCAAAACTGAATACAATACTGCAGATGTTGAATAAAGGGGAGCAATCACTTACCTCGATCTGCTCACAGCACTCCTACTGATGCAGCCCAGTGCACACTGTTGGCTCATATGCAGCTTATTACCCACTGTAACCCTCAGGTCCCTTTCTTCAGAGCTTCTGCCCAGCCAGGCAGGCCCCAGCCTGTACTGGTGCATGGGATTGTTCCATTTAAGTGCAGGACTTTTCACTTATCCTTGTCGAACCTCATGAGATTTCTTTTGGCCCAGTCCTCCAATTTGCCTAGGTCACTCTGTACCCTAGCCTGACCCTCCAGCATATTTACTACTCACCCCAGCTTGGTATCATCTACAAACTTGCTGATGGTACACTCCATCCCATCTTCCAAGTCGCTGATGAAGACAGTGAACAAAGCCAGCCCCAGGACCATGCCCTGGGGTACTCCACTTGATACCAGCTGCCAATTAGACATTGAGCCACTGATTACTACCCTCTGAGCCCGATGCTCCAGCCAGTTTTGTATCCACTTTACAGTCCATTCATCCAGCCTGTACTTCATTAGCTTGCCTGGAGGAATGTTGTGGGAGACTGTATCCAAAGCCTTCCTAAAATCAAGGTATATCGCATCCACCCATCCAGTCACCTCGTCACTCATTCAGCTTCTATAGCTCCATTTAAAAATGCATATTAGACTCCCAGAGCGCACACAGTTCCTGGGTCCTGTTTTTAATGGATGCACATGGCACTGTAAGAATTTACTGATACCACAGGTGATGTAAGAAGATGCAGTTCTACCTATGTCAATGGAGCTAAACAAACTTAGATTAGATTTATTTTAGATCATGGTCATAATCCTAGAAACCATTACTCACATGGGAAATCTAGTTAGAGTCAACAGAAGTTTGCATGCTGTGGTCTGCTCATTTAGGAAAGAAGTGTGATCTACCAGAGGAGGCACTGGACAGGCACTGGACAGATTTGGATCCAATTACAAGCTCTGTCACTGGCCTCCTGAAAAACTTTGAGCAGTTCAATTTCCCTCCCCATGCTGTTGACCTCTTTTACAAAACATTTTCAGATATTATGGATGAAAATGTTATATAAGAGCTAGTATTATTTTGATTATTAAGATGGTAGGCTTGCATAATTTCTATGGTTTAAACCCTCATTCAGCTTAGCATCACATTTTCAATAATTCAGTACTGCTGAATCAAAATATTGTGACTAAAAGACTTCCTGCAAGGAAGGACATTGTAAGCACTATTTTTAATAGGACATGAATGCTAATATGCTAGTGGTGTAAATATCAAGTTGCCGCTATTTACTTGATAGTTTGTAATGATAAAAGAAATCAGACTCAAGTACTTCAGGTTTACAGAAGGAGAAGATGGAGGTTGTCCTAAAATATCTGTGCAAAAATATATACTAACAAAATTGCAGTTGCCTTAAGAAACATAAAAATATAAATTTTACTTCATCTCTTTCCTTTAGAAGTGTGGGGTCACATTCTCATATGCATTAATGCTTCTTTTCCACTTCTATGACACTATAAAGGCAGCTTGGATTTTCACATACTTTTAGGCTGATTTATATTGTCCAACAATATAAATTGTTATGAAACAGTGGACAGGGGGTTTAATTTAAATTAAATTCAGGCCCCTATAGTTTAGTTGTGTTAACAACCCTGGAATTAAGATCATATTGTATAAAACAAAAATGCCTGCCTAACTTATCCCTCTCCACAATATTTTTTTTCATGGATGGGCTTGATTTCTATATTCGTATGTTTTGCTGTGCTAAACACTGTCATCCCATTTTTATGCGTAGCTGACTCATCAGAGCAAGTAGGGGAAAAATAAAAGACACAAGATGGAGATGAAGCCTGGAATAATCCTGAAAGTATAATCTGTGATAAATTTTCAGTTTCTAGTAGACTGGAAAAGATGCACCATATGACTGCAAATGGATTAACTGCTTTGTTAAAAGTAAATCCTGGCTCAGATTCTCAATCATCTAGTCCAAATGAACCAAAACCAAGACCTTTTCAAGGTATGAATGAGCAGCATTGTATAGTATTCTTGTTCCTCTACTCACATTCTGTTTTTACTGCAAGACCCTAAGCAGATTTTTGTTCCATTCCTGAGGAGTATAACAAGCACTTAGGATGATTTTCCTGTAAAAAACAAGGAACAAAACACCAAAACAAATAGACAAACAAACAGCCTCCCCCTTAAATGCCCCCCACATTTGCACAAAAAAAATTACCTTGCACAGAATTTTTAGGCCACCTCAGAACCTCCTTTTATCTTCTTCTCACTCCTTCTTCCATGTCCTTAAAAAACAACAACACCTCTTCAAACTACAGTACCCTTCTCACCCACAGTCTCTCCCAAACTGCCTATTTCTCTTGCTGTCATCTTATCTGACCTGGATACAGGCCTAGGATCAGTTACAGAAATCTTCCTTCCTGCTTATTTGACATCAGAGAGCAAGGGAAAACTGCTGTTCCTGCACAATCAAGTCCAGGAGCTACTCTGCACCTGTAAACTCTGCTAACCATATATCCACATAGGGCCCTATCATAAAACCATCCTCACATGCTAATAAGTAAATCTTCACAAAGATCAATGGCTTAGTATGATGATGAAGATTATAATGTAGGCCCTAACAGGCACCATTAGTTTGTTGTTAAAGAGTTTCCTTATTTTGCTAAATGCTATCATCCCATGCTCATACCTAGCTGCTTTTGACTAATCACAGCAAGTAAAAAGAACAACAAAAAGGCATAATACAACTACCCTTAAAATATAAATGGTTGAAAAACTCAGACTGGAAGTAAAGAAAGGAAGAGAATACGGAAAATAACCATATATTTTTGGTTTTGTTCTTTAGAGACACAGAGATGGGAAGGAGATTGTTAACAAAAGTCAGATACAGACATTACATTTTACCAGTATTAGTGATTGGAAACTGGTCTACAGACATAAAAGAACAGAAGTTCAGCACACAAAACTGACGTATGCCTGTAACAGAATAGAAGTTTGGCACACGGACTGATTTAAAAATGGCAGAACCTGGCCTAAGATTTGCTCCCCACAACAAAGGGTGAACGTGTCTTCTGTTACTGATCTAAACTACACCACTTACAGAAAAATATTTAACTTAGATCAGTTCTGACCTGGACTTTTTGAATGACTGTACCTAACCAATGAGTTCCACACAGGAGTGTTCCATTTTGCACAGAAGGCTTTTCTATTTTGCAACTTTGTTACTTAAAAAGCAAATGATATTTAAGATTTCGCCTCAGTCTCACAGAAACAAGTATGGATTTTCCATATAGCAGCTTTCATTCAAATAGAATGTACATGTTTACATTCAAATAACATACACAAATGCAAAATGAATGCCTAAAAATCCATTCTTTAATGCATTATTCTTATGGTCCATTTACATCCATTGTCCCAACTGTGCTTCTTTTGAAGGAAAAATTAACACCTCATCAGAAGTTTGTGATTCCCATATACATCTATATAAAGATAGAAATAGATAGATCTTCCACAAATATATATAGACATCTATCTATCTATCTATCTATCTACATATATATATATATATATATATATATATATATATATATATATATATATATATATATACATACACACACTAGCGAATCGCCCATCAAGAATGATGGGTGGTGGGGCAGGCAGGGACAGAGGTGGGGGAAAGCTTGCTAACCCTAACCCCTGTCCCCACCAGTACCGCTACCACCTTCCAGGAGTGGGAGGGGGGAAGCTTGCCCCATTGTCCCCTCCATCTCCCTCTGTAAGCACCCCGTGCCGCCACCACCACCTCCAAGGCCGGGGCCAAGGGGGCAGGGGGGAGCGAGACCAGTGGTGCTGCTGCCTCCTGTCCATAATGCTCTTGGGGCACTCTGATTGGTTGTTTCAGTAACCAATCAGAGTACTGCAAGAGCATTATGAACAGACAGGCAGATGGACTAAGGCCTTTATTATATTAGAATATAGTTATAGATATATAGACATCTAGATATATATAGAGAGAGATATAGATAGATATAGATATATAGATATAGACATCTATATCTTCAAATGCATATATCTTGTAAGAAAATAAGTCATATATATCTTGTGTGTGTGTGTGTGTGTGTGTGTGCGTGTGTCCATACACACACACACTCATACTATAGACATATAGTATGATGGGTGTGTCTGTGCATGTGCGTGTTTGTGCGTACACATACACATATTAAAGATATATATGTATTTATTACAATTCCTACATACATCTTATACAGTGCATTTCTAGGAATCTTTTATTTCCCTCCTTCCTGAATACTTTGTACAAGTTTTTGCATTTGCAGTGACCCTCGTTAGAAGGAGATTTGGCAAGTCAGTTTCTCCCCCTGACTTGATGAAGGAATATGTTCCATGCAATATATTTGCAGTTTAGATGCAGCTTGCTTTGCCATGCCAATGGATATTTTAACTTGCAAACTAGAGCATTGCAGTCCAAGATTAAAAAAATGGCAGATTGACAACTCTCCTTCAAAGATGAAGTTGATAAATTACCCAGAAGCTCACAAAGATCAAGGTCTGAAGTGATTTCACTTCACAAATGTGACACAGATGCATTGTATGATGATCTCAGAGAAGGCCTGTGGAGTCAAACAATGACAAATCATGCCCTATCAGTCACTGTGAAAGTTACTGAACTAGTCTGCCTCTTTGAGATAGCAGCTCCAGTTTGGTGCTCTGCAGGAATATGTCAACGGCAAAACTTAACAAAATGAATAAAAGAGTTACCTTTTCCCCTTTTTTGGGAAAGGACCAATTGGGTAAACACTGTATAATTTGACAATACTAGTGACATACTTAACATTTACTATTATTAAGAACAACCCCTCCAGATCTGGCTGGTACATTGTAATAGGATGAAATACCTTGCTGCCACAGGACAAGAGTGACACAATATTTGCCATAATATCTCCTATTACTTTTTCTAATGTTAAAGAAAAGTATTTTGAAGTAGATATATTAGGGACAGACAAAATACAGCTCACAGACCAGATCCAGCCCACCAGGCACTTTCATTCATCCTGCAACACCCACCCGCTAATTATACCTTGCTCTGCCCTTCTAGCCATGAAGGTGGGGGCAAGGCACCCACGTATACACACCCCCACCAACATACCCTATTGCAGCTTACTCCCACCCTCGTGGGCAGAAGGGCCCAGCCTGACCAGCAGGTAGCTTCCAGATGGAGCTGCTGCTGCCACTGCTGCTTCCCCCAGAGGACCTGCTTGGCTTCCCTGACATCCTGCTTGTTCTGGGCATGAGGTAGGTTAGCAGCTGGGATGAGGGCAGAGCTGCAGATGGGTGGGAGCATGGAGCATGGGGCTTGGGCTGGCATCAGGGGGAGCCCATACCCAGGGTAGGCAGCACAGAGCTTGGGTGGACAGAGTATGGGGAGGGTGTGGGAACCCTACCCGACATGGCGCACAACCCTGGTAGGCAGTGGTGGCAGCAACAGGAGTAGCAGGTGGGGGTGCTCATGCTTGGTACAGGTGCTGCTGCCAAGTGGCGCAGAGCTCCAGCTAGCACATAACACCAAGGAGCACAGCCAAGCTGGGCCACCTCTATTGCTGGTACTCCCTGATGTGCATATGTAGTCCCTGCACTTGCACAGCACCAGTGGGAAGTTCCACACACTGGAGCTGATTGCCTTTCCCGCCCCCTGCTGTGCAGGTCCTGGGACTCTGTGGGAAGGGAGGCTCAACCCTCACTTCCCTGCAGAGTCCCTGGACTTGCTCAGCAAGCAGCAGCGCAAGCAACTGGCTCCAGCATGTGCAGCTTCCCTCCAGTGCTGTGTGAGTGCAGGGCCTGCATGTACATTGCAGAGAGTCCCTGCAATAGAGGTGGCTTGGCCAGGCTACACCCCTCACCCCTATGTGCAGTGCTAGCTGGAGCTGTGTGCCACCAGGCAGCAATGCCTGAACTGGGCATGGACACCCTTAGCACCCTTGCCTGCTGCTGCCTCTGCTATGTTATGGGGAGAGTGTGGGATGGTCCCCACACACCGCCGCCATCTCTTACACCCCTCAAATGCCGAACACCCACATCCTGCTCCACAACCCCCAACATATACACAATCCCCAACATACCCCATGCTCCCCCACACACAGCCACACCCCCTCACAACCCCCCAACACCCCCCCACAACCCAGCATACACACATGGACACCCCCCCCCACACACTCCACCATACACACACACCCATATCCCCCTCACACTCCTCCACACACACCCCCATGCACACCTCCCTGGACACACCCACACACACCAGCACACACACCTACATCTCACCATACACACACACAACCACACACCCCAATACAACATACAAGACCAAGAATGTATTTCTGAGTTATTATGCAATCACCTCTATATACAGTACACAAACACAAATAATGACAAAAATATTGTTTGTAATAAAATTAAAATATGTTATAGTAGGTGTCTGACTTTTAGTGCATGATTTGGTTTTTTTCTGGTGCTAAGATGGCAACCCCCTTCTCAAAAGGAGTATTTATGGGGGAGGAGACTTCCAGTGGCAAAGGTCAGCAGTTAGGGGCAGAACTTCCAGTCCCAAGATGGTAACCAGGGGTGGGGCAACTATCAAGGGGTGGGGTTACCCATCCAGCCCTTGAAAGCTCACCAAACATCATTAAGTGGCCATCCACCCAAAATAGTTGCCCACCCCTGATTTATATTCTCACTTTCTCTAAATTCCTATGCTATAACATGGGCATTTATGGTTCCCAAGGGGTTAAAACCAAGATTTCAGAAAATGGCTCCTAGAAACACTATAATAAATCAATACTAAGATAACCAAGGAAATCCCCTGACTTAAGGAAATGCTGAACACCCAGCAGCCCCTTCAACATCTAAATATGTATTTGAAACCTAAGTTTAGATAGCTTTAGGCTAACTTTAAAAAAATGACTATTTTATTTCTAATAATGCTGTACAAAATCATGCTCATATGCCATTCAATCTATAAGTAACATGGGAGACAAACTGGCCTGATATAAACTCAGTCCAAGAAATGTTGCAGGTAATTATTCACAAGACAAAGACAAAACTGTCCACCAAGTTCCCCAGTGGAATGTGTAAGTAAGAATACAAATCCATAGAACTCTGTTTTCAGTATAGTCCCAGATTTTACCACATAGGTCACAACTATTGATCAGAATAAACTTTACCCTGCATTTATGAATATAGAAAGCCATTTATCATGGGCAAATAGTGAAATGCCATTTTATATCAATGGCTTATTTTATTACTGTGAATTTTATTGAAAGCTATTGCTTTAAGACTACAGAGACTGCCTGCTTTTTCCAGATCAAGTTATTCTTCCAGCAACATTGTTGTCAGTTACCATGATTTTATATCAAATCCCCTCCACATTCAGCTCAGATGTTTTTTATAAACATATTGACTGAAATGTTCAAATGCTAACAGTTAAATCCATATTTAGGTGCTAAAGTGGTGGGCAAATTTTCATAGATGCTATCTACTTTTAAAGGTATGGTCAAGTATTTGAACACAGCCCGAAGCACTAAGGTTTGAATGTTTTGGACTTCTCTTTTTGTATATCAATATCTAAAGTATTGTGCTTTGAGTATTTAACATGATCAAAGGAAGTTCAGAGAGAGTCACACCTTAGATGAACTCTGTATACACAAAACCAGAGTCCTGCCCTGGGAAGAAGCACTAGCCAGTTCTTAAGCATTTTAGTATTTTATATTCTTCCCAAATCTCTCTTCCATTTAAAATCCAATAGATGCTAACAGAGATGTAAACTAAGTGGAAAATCAGAAGAGTAGATCGTTAACAGCTTATGTGCAACTGTACTACATGATTGTGGGTCTTAGCTGGCAGATAACAATGCCATGGAATTAATTTTAAATGCATCTAAAATGACAGGATGCTACATAAGCACCTCCTTTTCAATCTTTCTCATCTGCATATTCAAGCATTTGAAATGCCTCAAAGTTTGAGATTTAGGTATTTATGGCAGAAATGGGCTGCATGGCAGTTCCTTCACTCTTGCAGGTACCTCTGCACAAAGCCTCCCCCCGCCCCCGGCGCTGTTGCTGATTGGCTGAGGGGCCCCAGTTGCCCTGCTGCTTACTGCTGACCAGCCAGGAGGCAAAACTGGAGCCATATTTAAAACTAAGGTTTTTGCCTCCCTGCCAATCAGGATCAAGTGACAGGGCCCCTCCACCAATCATTAGGGTGGAGGGTCATGAGGAAACCTGCAAGATTAAAAGAGCTGCTGTGCACCCCACTTCTGCTGTGAATAGAATAGGTCCCTACTCATCTGGCAATGTTGAACGGGTCCACAAAAACCTCAGTCTAGCATTCTAACATCAGGTAGGCCTTCCCTTCAGCATGTATATGTGGTGTGTATTTAGCCCTTTCCATTTCATACCCATATGCATTATTTACGGAGTTTGAAAAAAAGGCTTTCATAGTCTCTTCAGTTCTATCACAAGTTTAATTGAAAGTCTCCCTTTGAAATCTGGTCTGTGTAGCTGTCTACAGAGATAACTTCCAAGTTTCAAAGGGAAAAGGAGGGGGATTAAAAATAAAGCAGTGTCACTATGAAGAGCTGTTTCATCTGGTAACAGCAGTTGTCTGATATGGCATTTGGAGTTTTTGTATTGAGCAAACCTCTAGTTTTGACAGAAAAATAGACAGAGAGCTGAACATACTGTGTTGCCTTCCTTTTATAAAGTTTAGCATCTGGTACCATCATTTTTATAACAAAGAGGCTAATAGCCCATCTCTCAAATAACAGAAGGCAATTAAAGTTTCTTTGCATAAAATTGCTCATGTTTTAGGGCAGCGATTCTCAACCAGGATGCCATGGCACCCTGGTGTGCCATAAGACCATGCAATATTAGTCCTGTTAGGTATGCAAACCTAAAGATATGGTTCACAAGATAAACCCAGAACTTTCAAATAGGAATCTATAGTGTCAAAAACATTCTGACCTGCATTTTTTGCAACAAAAGGGTTGGCTTTTTTTTTTTCCATGATCAAGAAATGAGTGATAGCTAAGAGCTGGTATTTTCTGAGAGGTGTCTCGAGTCTAGAAAGGTACTGTTTAAGTGGAAAATTTATACTTGGTTTATACACCCACACAAGAAAGTAAGGAGATGCAGAGCCCCTCATTTTATAATGCTACACAGGCAACATACACCTTAGCTCCTTGCTGACTTCACCTGTCTGCTTCAGTGAGGAAGGTGGATTTCCCAAGAAGTCATAGAGGAGAATTTTGACCCCAATTGAACCCTCAGTCAATGCTCACAGTCAGCTATCTTGTTCTTGATATAGGTTAGTACCTTCCCTTGCACAGCAGGATTTGCCACTCAGATGTAGGTCTCTGAAGCAGAATGCTGTGAGTATAACACAGCTTATATATAGTCTGATGTGCAAGGCTGTTAAAGCAATGACAATATATCCATTAGCATACCATACATCTGCAATACTTTAAAGTAAAGGTAGTCAAGTACTCAAAAGTTAGCCAGTGAATTAAGTTAACTAGTACAGATACATCTGTCAGATTTTCTTCCTATCTCCATCCCTTTACCCCACACATACTAGCCCCTTGTCCGGCCAGTCTTCTTCCCAGTCTCCACCCTTCATTCCAAGCCCTTTTGTGCCATCCCCCTATTCCCCTATGACTCCCCAAAAATCTTGTTAGTTTTGCTTGTCTTTTAGTCTGTGAGAAAAGGTATCAGTGGGGAAGGATGTTACTAATAGCACAAAATATAAGGTATACCTTCTGTGAGATCTGGTGTCCATGATGGGCTGAAGTGGATATGAACTACAATTCTGGAGAAAGTCCTGCTTTCCACAAGCTGCAAAAGGTTCAGTAAGAAGAGAGTCTTTGGAAAAAAGTCAGGCACACTACTGAGCACATGTGAGCTATGATTTTTGACACACTTATATGTTTGCTAAATTTAGGTCAATTTTCATAGGAAAGGCAAAAGACCATCCTTAATGAAAAGCCATGGCTCACACATTTCAAGTCCCTACTCCAAAGCAGAGGAACGATAGAACTTCTCATAGTGAAAGTTGACAAAAGTTTGTAACACAAGCAAAACAGCCTAATTTTCCCAAGCACTGTATTCTGAAGGAGTCAAATCAATTCAACTAAAGCAACGAAACAAAAAGAAGAAAAAGCAAAGCTTCAGTTCAGAGCAGACACCCAGCACAAAAATTCCAGCTTGATAGTTTGAAGTGTAGCAAGGTTCATAAACTACTGGGATGATATTGGGTGATCTTAATAGTAGGTGGTCTAAATTTTTAGGAAGGAAGAGGTGTAGGTTGTAGCTGTGTTGGTCTAAGGACATAGGCAGACAAGGTTCCTTGGGTGAATCTGATTCACACAAGGAAACTTGTCTGCCTAAGAAGGAAGAGAGCTTTTGGAAAATCTATTTTCTTCTTTAAATTTAAAAGCCTTGGTTGAGGAAGAAAGCTATATATCTTAATGAACCAAACCAAAAAGGGCAAGAGGTTACCCAAAAATTAGGTTCTGGTATTTTTTATGGCTAGCATTGATATATCGGATCAGAAGCATCGTTCCTCCTCTAATGGCTTGTGAAGTTTTATCTTCATTTAAAACAAATATATATGCTATTTAGTCTGTTTTGGGTAATCTAGAAATCAGGTGTTGTGTGTATATCTGAAGAAATGTTGTTAAATAAAAGCCAGTAAACTCATTTGTGATTAAAGTTGGTAGCAAGATGTTTAGGTCTGGCTTGTGTTGATAAGGTAAAACCATGCTATAAACAGAAGTTTATAAAGCACTTGAGCCCTGGTTGTAACCCAAAATAAAATCTGCTTCCCACTTGGCTGTTTTTGTGCCAAGATTTGTGCTGTTTTTCATGTCCAGATTTAGCCATTATGGAAACATTCACTCATATCATTGCTCCATATAATGAATTGCTTCCCTTGTTGAAACCAGTTGTTGAAACTTTATTTCTAATCCAGCTGCATATCAGTAGTTTGGTTTGGGTGTTTTGCTTCATGCCTAGGGCCAATATCCTAGAATGTAACCTGCAGTCTGTGTGTGCTTTGATCAAGCCTTTGAGGGTGGTAGCTCCTCCCTCTGCAATGCCAAACTCTACAGTTCACTGAACTCCCTGTACTGCTCTCATTCACGTTCTGATTCAAAGCCCTGTTCCAGTTACAATCTGTCTTCTGGACTATAGACTGGCCAAGGACTAGGCAAGGGGTGCCACAGAGATACACTATGGGGTACAGCACAGACCTACCATGCTTCTTTGTTCTGGGTGAAATGTAATAGTTACAGCTATCTTATATCAGTGGTGGATTACCATTCATTGAAACTCAGCCCCCTGTAATGCTCCTGGTTTGAAGAAGTGAATAGGAGTATAGCTGTTCCTTGCTTGCTGGCACATGCGGTAAGCGTTTCAGACAATGCTAACCATTAGGCCTGTGCGAAGCGGTTAGTATTAGCTTCAGATTTGGATTCAGCCAATTTGGGGGGCAGTGATTCGATTCACACAGGCCCCATCCCCTGCCTGCTCTCCCAGTCCGGCAATGGCTGCCCCGCCCGCCCCAGCTCCCGGCTCTTTGGAAAAAAAGCCCCAAGTCACCAGAGCTCATTCAGACAGCTTCGAATCAATTCAGACTTTTTTAACTGGTCCCCTGATTCGATTTGGATTTGGAGATTCAGCCATCGACATTATTGACAAGAAAGAGCTACAAGGCCATGGAGATAGAAGTCTTCATGGTGCTGGAAGTCTCAAGGAATGTAGCTGCCACACTAACAAGTCACAGAACACATGTGAACAGAGTTGTTTAGAGGATTATATATCTGGCCAAATTTGAATGAATTGGTATAAAAACGCCAACAAATATATTTCTTACACCAGGAAAATTCCTTTGCCAAATATCAAGTCCCTGTTCCAAAGTATGGAGGTGCTAGAGTTTCTCTAAACAGCACCAATAAATACTTCTAGTAATGTAGGCATTTCTAAAAATATCTTAGATGACATTTTCCAAAACACAGAAGAAAAAATAAATCATGTCAATATGAAAAAGACACCCAGCATTAAAAATCTGTTAACTTAAACAAACACAATTTTGAAATGTTAGAAGCAACTGAAAACCTCTCATAGAAGAGGAAGTGATGAATAACTTTCACTATAGGTGACACTACTAGTTCCACCTGTAATATACACAACATTGGACATCAAGGAAAATGGGAATTTTGTCAGCCTGACTTTAAATAGGGATAGACCCCATATTCAGCATAAATTAAAGGTATGCACATCCTCAAATCTCACTGACATCAGTAGGATATAAACACACAAAGTGTCTCCCTAAACAGACATAGGATTATTTGTGTCTTCAGGTTAAGCACGTATTTAGCAGCTTTACTATATCGGAGCCTGAGGCTAAGTACAGACATTTCAAAAATCACTTGGCAGAAGCGCTCTAACTTATCACACTTTACTCAAAGTGGGGTAAGTTAAGAGTGGGAGCCAACTGAACTGGCCACTGGAGGTACTCCCCAGTCATTGTCCCTGCCACCAGCTGGCAATTGTCAGCTGTGACTGCAGGAGAAGAAAGGGGAAATGGAGTCTCTCCCATCATAAGGGCCCCCTCACAACATTCTGGCTGATGTCTTTGGGGGAGGGGACAGGGACGGGACTGTGCTGCGGGGGGGAGGGGGCTCCTTTCTTCCTCCCAGACTCATGAAAGCCACAATTAGTAGCTGCAATGTGGTGTGACATAGCCAGGGCTCCTGCACCGGAAGGGCTCTGGAGTCTGTGTCCTTGCTGCAGCCCCAACCATAATATAGACCTAACCCTTTCCCCAGAGCAGCCCTGGTCAGGTAGCAATGCTGCTGCTGCCTGTCTTGGAGATGCTGTGGGAGGAGACACCCCAAAACCATTCCCCTACAGCTCCCCCCCCACCCCGGTCCTCCATAGCAAAGTAGTGGTGTGCATCAATCTGGTCGGGGTGGCTGCCTGTTGAAAGACCCTGGACTCCTTCCCCTACAGCCCTCCCCAACTGCTCGGCTACAGAAACCCTCTTTCCCCCATCCCACTCCCCCTACTAGACTACATGCAGGGCTGGGGTCAGTGACAGCCTGGAGGGCCAGGCGAGCTGGCGCTCAGGCAGAGCAAACTAGCTCTGCCAGAGGCTAGAGTGCAGACCTGTACAACATCACCTGGGATAGAGGCAATCACACTCTTAGTTTACCCTCGGTGGGATCTGCCACAGTCATGAGATAAAATGCTCTAACAGAAAGTGCTTTAGGTTAGTATACACCCACCCACAGTTAACTTAGAGCAGGATCCACCACTTTTAAAGTGCTTTATGTACTATGAATGTCTGTTCTGTTACAGCTGTAAAGTGCTTTCGGTGTGCTTAAAGTGCATTAAGTGTAATGTCTGTACCTAGCCCAAGTGAGCACAAGGCAGAAAAATGTATTGCTAAAATTATTTTAAAGAGTTGTTATTCTAATTTATTTAGCAGGTGCATGACGGTTAGGAGAAGAAAACAAAAAAGGGTTTAAAGATGCATAGTAGCCATTTTGCTTTAGTACTATCTGCTCTTCTTTGCCCCTAACGTTCCTAGGTTAAATCAAATCATCACAAACACAGGATTTCACCTTATATTCTAGTTGGGGAATTGCTGTTTCCTTCTGGTCTCTAGGGTCAAGAAAGAACTCCCATAGCTATGTTTCCAGCCTCCCTTTTTACAAATCTCTAAAAACTAGCCTACTATTAAGTGCTACTTGAGAATAATTAGCTTCCAATTATCACCATTTACTTTTCACCTGAATGTCCCTGAATGTTCTGGTTGGTCCAGTTAGCATGTAAACTAACCACTACTGATACAACCCACAGTGCAGGAGCCTTCCTAGATAGAATTAAGCCTCCTCCTAAGAACCATTCATTTTGGGTTGCAGCTGGTTTTAGATATCCACTGAAGCTAGTATGTTTCCTGCAATAAATGGGTCAAATATAAAGGCAAGAGATTGTCCTCTCTATGATTGTCACAACATATAAAGTTGTTTTGGGCAACTGATGTTTGGTACATTATTTCTATAGTCCATGACAACGGCCAACTAAAACTACAGTTTTGAACATAATCATGGGACGTAACATTCTTTAGGGTAGCACTGTGGCAAAATGACAGCACCGTATTAGGCAGCATTGAATAGGAAACTCTATGCCCTTTATATTTATTTGCATTTCAACTTCCAAAACAAAAAGCAATATTGATACCAGTCAAACTATTTGGAGGCAATCATGCAATAACGCCTGTGACCATTCAAAACTGCTATATTAAAGTAATTACTGGGCACTTTCCTATAACATTACATTTATTATTTTCACTTCAGCAACCCTCTTACTCCCAAGCATTGCTTGAAGTCCAACACCAAAGCACACTTTTAAAATGGAGTGATTATTTGGCTGTTAAATAATTTATAAAATTATATATGAAATAAAAGAATCCCCACAAAGCTACATACAAAAAAAGTTAAGTAAGCAAAAACTAAAAGGTGCCATGTCATGAACAATCTTCTTTATGTGCATTGCAATGCATTCCTTAACTACATGAACATATTCTCTCTCTCTCAAATACAGTATAAATATCAAGGTTATCCTAGGGCCATAGACATATTTGCATTCATTTAGACCCAGGACCCAAAACTACTGGACATATGAAAATGAAGACATGTTATAGTCTTATGGTTTTTCTATACTATGGCCTTGACACTCTTCTTCGCCACATTTCTGGGGCTAGGTACAGACAGTCAAAAAGCCTGAGGTGGAATTGATATAAGTTACATGGTTTTCTGTAAGTGAAGTAGTCTAGATTGGTAGTGAACAACATGCACAGTTGCCCTTTGGTAGGGAAGTGGACAAATCTTAGATTGGAGTCCACTGTTTTTAAACCAGTCATTGTACACTGAACTTTTGTTATGGGTTGTCACAGGCCAGCTGGACACTGAGTGTATCAATTTATCACAGGCCAACTGGGCTGTTTGATTCAGTTTCAGATCGAGGAGGCAAAGTTGGGAGTGAAATAAAGGCAAATTTATTATAGCTTACACACACACAACAGTTAACAGAAAGATAAATGCGATAAGCAGATAATGCAGTATAAAAGAGCTAATAGTAAATAATAACAACAGATAATAACAACAGATAGATAGATAGATAGATAGATAGATAGATAGATAGATAGATAGATAGATAGATAGATAGATAGATAGATAGATAGATAGATAGATCTGTCACAGGCCAACTGAGCACTTCAAGGGTATTAGCCACACTGGGCTGTTCAAAACAACAAATAGACAGACATGGGTTGGCAACGTGTCGATAGTCCCTCAATGCCAGGTGCGCGCCAAGTGATTCTGGTGAAGTCAGGCGTCCCCGATGATCGACGCTCTCAGAGGGATTACTGGGGAAAGTCCCTTGATCAGGATCTGATCCTCACTCACACCGGGAGTCTGGGGTCCGGGCTTGGAACAGAAATGACCGTTCTGTTCCCTCCTTCCTGCTAGTTACCTGATGCATGTGCTTTTTATACCTAGTCTTATGTTAATCTGTTGGCCTCAGGGCCACTCATAACGTTGCACTATAGCTGCTACGTATGGGATTGAAAGGTGTTAAAATTATCATAAAAGGTTACTACCCAGACTCAGGTTTATCCCATAAGCAAATTATGATGCAGAACCTTTAGGTTTGAAATTGACATCGTTCTGCCTATGTTCCAACTCGTCTAGGCTTCATTTGAATATGCTTTCCTTGGATATGCTTTCCTGGAATGTGTTGGGTGTGCCAAGCAGTTAGCCAGTTTTTATCGCTATGGCTGAACCCTGAGCAAAAAAACATTAGACCAGCTAATCTCACAGCTTTGCCTATGGGGCCCAGTCAGTTCCATGAACAGTTAATTTATCATTTTGGTTAAACTTATGACAGACAAGTTACATTCTTAGTTTACAATCTTACAAGCTTATATTAACTAATACTACCTGTTTAAGTAAAATACCAAATGCCGTCAAGAAGCACATATTATTGCTTATTAATCCCTCTGGTTCTGGCTGTTACAATGGGTATAAACCAATTTTTTGTGCCAAACTTCTGTTCTGTTACAGGGATAGACCAGTTTCCAATCACTTATATTGGTAAAAATGTAGTGTCTATACCTGGCCTGGGTTTGGTACATGCAAGCATTCATGGGAGGGTGCTTCCTGGTGGCAGCCTTAGGCACCTATACACTTGCCGGACATCTGCTCCAACACGTGCTAATCAATTGAGTCTGCTGGAGTGTGCTAATTAATGCATTCCAGTAGCTTCCATGTCACATCCATTCAGCATCCTTGCACTTCAAAATAGCAGTGGCAGCACTTAAACTAAAGCTTGTTGAATGAGCTTTAATTCAAGCGCCCCTGCCACCATTTTCAAGTGCAGGATGCCGAATAGATGTGACACTATGAGCACCTTAATTAGAGTGCTTATCGGACCTGCTGTAATTAAAATCACCCCCTCCTCTGCCCCAGAGCATGTGTATAGACACCCATTGAGAGCACAGAGGATGCCATATAGACATACTTTTAGTTTTTCTAATTATGAAAAGGAGATAACATGCTTAGTTACTTTACAAAGCAGTTGTGAATAGTCATCATTTTTAGAGCTACTGTGTTTTTAAAGTACATTTGCCCAGTAATGTGTTCTTGTGAAAAATTTGAATTATTTATTTTTGTAAAGCATACAATTATTAGTGTTTGCAATTATCAGTATTTTTAATGTAGTTATTTTCTATTCAAAAACCATTGACTCAAAAATTCCTACCACTCACGTGTTGGTAAATGTCTCTGAGGCAACATAGGCTGGATTATTAATTTTTCCAAACTGTTACAAAACAGAGAAATACAGTGCACTGTCATTGTAGCCAGAAGGCTTTTGTTTGTTTGTTTATTTATTTGGGGGCATTACTTTAACTTCACATGCACACAACCATACAAGAGCTCAAGTTGAAAGCAAACCCTATCTGCTGCAATTAGGGGTATGTCTACACTGATTTTAGCATTGACCTTGAAGTCA
Organism: Alligator mississippiensis; assembly: GCF_030867095.1. Taxonomy (NCBI): domain Eukaryota; kingdom Metazoa; phylum Chordata; order Crocodylia; family Alligatoridae; genus Alligator; species Alligator mississippiensis. Next base: position 168,455,730 of record NC_081826.1, on the reverse strand, counting down.
GTCCCAACTAGCCTAAGCCCCTTTTTAATATTGTGCTTCTTTATTTCTTAGGCATGACACAAAAACACATCACAAGTTCCCTGGAAGAACCCTTCTAGGAACAGGTCTAAAAAATACTTGTCTCTCCTGTGCTCATCACTACTTGAAAGTAGTAAAAGGCAAGAAAATCCTGAAAGGCTGAAGGTCAAGAACAGGAATAACTCGATTGCCAATATTTGTCCTGTGTCAGGCCCTGCATATCTAAGTAAGTTCCAAAGAGGCTGAAGACATGGACTAGCCAGAAGATGAGTGAGGGCGAGGCCAATTTTATACTCTGATGTTCAGTAGAACTTCCTAGGCCAGGAGGTAGTGCTGCCAGGCAGCAATTGCCTGGGTTTGCCACGTAGAGAGTTGCAGGTATGGCCCTTATGGTCACCGTAAGGTCCCTATCAATGTACATATATATAGCCTAAGGCACAGAGGATCCTGTGCTCTAAAACTCATTACTCAACTTTGCAAAGCCACATACAGTACAATCTGTACAGCCATGTTATCCTTTTACACTCTGTTTATTTTTATAGACTGTAATATCTGTTTGTTGGAAACTCTTATAATGATACTGCCAACACTGTGTGTTACAGTAAACGGACAGCTAGTGGTTGGTATTCCATTACCACAGGATAAAATGAAATGACCTGATTAATCATTCAAGTTTCTATAAACACTTTTACTGTGGCTACAGTAGAATGGAATTGATGGGAACAAAATGTAGGCACTTGTACAGGAAACAGATTTACTAAAAACAGTCTTTTTATTTTTTAAATGATGTTTTTATTCTTTTTTTTTTTTTTTGCTTTTGGCAACCTTTGATCCTTTTGGATCATGGTGTATGTATGCATGACAGGTCACCCAGACCTTCATATGCTTAGGCAAGAGTTTTTGAAGGAGTGGAGGCTTCCCAGACCTTCCATCTCCCCTTAAGGCCACTGAGACAGAATCTAAAGGACAGACAGAGTCCAGACATTTGGTGCCTGCATGGCAGTATTTGTATAAGCAGCCAAGAACTGAACCTGGGTCTCCTATGTAGCAAACAAGGATTTACCACTGAACCACAGGGGACTTGGACTCTGTTTCTCTTCCTTGATGACCTTGATATTTAACAGTTTGTAAAAGTATTCTTAATTGGATGAAAAATGTTTAAATGTCATGGCAATCTGTGTGCAGTCTGATCTACTTAGTAAAATATAGAGGAATAATATATATTTTAAGAATGAGAGAGTTTGAAAACTGTGTTAGGGTTTAATTTTTATGGTATCACACTAGTATACAAAAAATATAATAGATGTAAAAGTCAGATGTGAAATGTTCACTCTTGGGGATTTCTGTATTACTGTGCAATATCAACAACTATATTAACAATATTACTGGGAAAATATTTTGATTCATCAAGACATGGTCAGCAAAGCAACTGGGTTCCTGAATCAATGGAATTTCTTCTGTGCTTAACTTGTTAAATCAAACCACAGAAGAAGTCTGATTTTTAGAAATGTAGAGAACTGCTACTGAGGTCTGATTTTCCAGTTCAGATCCTATTTGTAAAACAAAATGAAGCAGTCATATGCTTCAATGCATTAAGCATGCAGCAGCTTCCCTTGTAAAGGGGTAACATCAAATTCTTTTGAAAGTGGCTTCATATCCACCTACATAGGAGACATCCTTGATGCAGTCATAACAACCATAAACATTATTGGTTATTGCATGTGCACAAAGAAGGGACAAAGAATATCCTAACTAAACTCAGCTGTAACATGATGGAAAGCAATGCTATTTATATGCTCAAATACATACTGAAATTTCTTCCTATTACCTGTTATATATATCTCCCATTAATACAGCAATATGCTGGAAGGCAGCACAAAATGCCTGTCCATAGTCAAAGAAAGAAGTTAAATGACTGTCCCATGGCTGCACAGGATTTTTGTGACAGAATAGAGGCATGAATACAGGTTTCCAAAATCCTGGTTAGCACCAGATTCACTACACCATCCTTCCTTTCTCATTCTTCCCTAACCATGAAATATATTAAAATATTATAATCATCCTCTTAAATCAGAGCAAGCAAAGTAATGAATACATGCATTTATGTTGAAAGGTAAAATAATGAGAGCTATTGGAAGTGTTTTGATATTTTTTTTCTTTCAGAACATAGCTGATTTGGTGAACCTGTTGCCCTGTGGGGTCAGGCCAACTCCCAGGATCTCAATATTGCATTGTTAGACAGGAGGGTGAGACACAATTGCACATATACAAACACACAAATCAGTTAGGTGCATACACACACACACTACCAGCTCAGGCACGTACACATCCAAACCAGCCTAGGCACATGCATACCTGCATACCTATCACCAATTCAAGCACATACACTATACACCCCAAAATCATAGAATCATAGAAGTAGGGTTGGAAGGGACCTTTTAGATCTTCAAGTCCGACCCCCTGCCTGGGCAGGAAGAAAAATGGGCTCAATTGATCCCAGTCAGGTAGGCATCAAGTCACTTCTTAAAGACCCCCAGGGTAGAAGCCAGCACCACTTCCCTTGGAAGTTGGTTCCAGATCCTAGCCGCCCTAACTGTGAAGTAGTTCTTATGGATGTCTAATATAAACCTACTCTCCAACAACTTGTGGCCGTTATTCCTTGTTATCCCGGAGGGGTGCTAGGGGAAACAAGATCTCCCCCAAACCCTTCTGGTCCCCCCTAGTGAGTTTATAGACAGTCACCAGGTCCCCTCTCAGCCTTCTCTTGTGAAGGCTGAACAGGTTCAGGTCCCATAAAAGTTAGACACAGATCACTAATTCGTATATCATGCACACAATGACATATATATATATGTATATATATATATATATACACACACACACACATATGCACACACCAGTTAACACACATACAACCCACCTACATATACACACAGGTAAGTTCCTAACTTGGATGGTATAGTGTGTATGTGTATGCTTGGGGTACCTGGGATACTTGGGGGACAGTTCAGGTGAGAGAGAGAGAGTTAAATGTAGGGAGTGAAAGTTGCCAGAATCAGGATTAGAACTGGTGGACTAGAGACACTGGCTGAGGAACACACACACACACACACACACAAGCACTCACACTGGCAGCAGGAGAAAGAGATTCAGTGGAAGGGCTGGAGTCCAGGTAGGGAAGAGAAGCAGCGTCCAAGTCCTTGGTTGAAGAGAGGGTGGGGAATGATAGCTACCTATCCAGGCTGGAAAGGGGTCCTTGTCCAGTAGGTGTTGTCCAGAGGGGGTCGCCAGCAGGGCCTCTGGGTGGATAGGTGGTGTGGCATGGTGCTGGTCCAGATGGAGAGGGCATCCCACTGGGTCTGTCTTCACTGCCCCTTTTTATAGGGACAGACCTTGTGTGACCCTAGTGACAGGAGACATGCCCAGGCAAGGGTCAGCCCCTGGCGTATTGAGCATGTGTGCTCCATGCAGGGATGTGCAGGTTTGGGTGTCTGTAATGGTGGGGTACAATGGTAGAGTTCCTGGTTCTGCAGGGTCTTTTGTCTTTAATGTTGGGTTCTTGTCTCTGTTCCTGGGTGAGGTGCATGGTTCCTGGATGAATCAATGAGAGGTGATAGCCTAGTCGTTACAGGCCATTCAGTAGAGGCCTGCTACCATTGTATTTCAATCATTCCCAATCACACTCATTCATCGGGGAACCAATTTACATGGGAGGGGTACATGAATCATACCGTTGCAACACAGGGGATGCCCAGGCAGAAGACACAAGATGGAGGCTTGACATACAAAATGGAAACTTGACATGACTTACGCTAACTTACATATGTAGGCCTAAAACAGTAATCACATAATATAAAAGCAGTACAAATATAATAATTATCACTTATAAAACAGTGGGTATCGATATCAAAATAGCAGGGAACTTATTTGCAAAGAGGGGAGAGAAAAATAAAACTTACTACCTAAAATAAAATGTTAAAGCTTATCCTACATCTTAGCTTACTTATACTTATCTATAGAGAATAGAGAGGGAGAGAAAAAGTCAGAAATGGTTGGGGAAGGGGCAGTAATGCATTTTAAAATAAATTTAAAAAAGAAAAATTGGTGGTTTTGCTACAAACCAACTATTTTTGTAGAAAGGTATTGGCTTTAGTGATAATTTTGTAGGATGTTTTCCAAGCCCATCCACATCTAGGGTGGCACACTGACTAACTCTTTACTCTCTCTTTCTCACCTTTATTTCTTCATGAAGAAATATCAAAAGATTTCATTTCAGCTCTGATGAGAAATGAAAAAAAATGCTGAGGCTTCAAAGCCATCAGAATAGCATACTTGAAAGCAGCACATCCCTCCCCTCTGTCTTCTCCTGCAATTAAATCAATGCATGCGGGGGAGGAGTAGGGAGAAACAGGAATCTTACTAGCAAGTATATCCATGGAGCTGCACAAATTTATGCTACTTGAAGGTTTGGCCCATTATGCAGATTAAGGTGATTGCAAGAACTGAACCAACCTGCCATGTGGCTTTCAAGTATTCTAACCTAATGTTGCCCCTGAAGTGTAACTGATACAGATTGCATAAAGCTGGATATAACTAAGAAAATACATTATGTAACAGAAGCTGATTAGAAGATTAAAAAAAAAAAAAGAATCCTTGAATTAATTATGTTTTTTTTTTTATGCCAATATACTAACTGTACACTGAAATGTCACAGTAGACTATCTCTGGTTATACACAGCTGATGGCCTCTCAGCAGCAGCAGAACCACATGGCTGTCAAAGCCCGAGTGGGAAATCTAGAGAGACAGTGTTCACTGTATAATCCAGAAACAGGAAGAGAAACAGAACCAGCAGCACAGGGAGAACATCCTTGTGTTTTCTAAAGGCATCAGGCTACTGATCATCTCTAAGAACTTATTTTTTCCAAAAAAAAATGTATACAAATTAAAACCTTGAAGAACCAGCTGTCAGCCTTTCATTTGCTTACAGAATGAATATTACAGCTACATTTCATAGGCATATCAGTTGGGACTGGATGCTGCAAGTAGTTGCTGTTTGGGAAACTATAACTTGCCCTTTTGCCAAATACACTTTCTGCTGCAAAGGCATAAAAGAAAATATACAAACTTTTTTTCTTAAAAGGAAACATTCTTGCAGAGAAAAAAAAAAAAATGCCTGTACTAGATTAGACAAAAAACACACAGCTCAAGTGGCATTATATGAATAGATAAGAGAATAAAAATCTTTTTTTTTTAAACTTTTTTAACCTTTTTTTTTAACTGAGTAACAATCACATGACTTCCTTCCTAAACTTTACAAATCAGAGGATTGCAATAGATCAGACTTTGCTACCAATCATTGCTGTGATGATTATATTATGGGCTCCAAACTACCAATATAGAATCTCTATCACATTTTTGCATGTCTTATCAAAGGCTGATTACAGTATTAAAGTTGTACAACAGTAAAGTTAGCTTATTGCAAAATGCTCATTGAAAGGCCTATATTATTACCTTCTGAAAAAAATCCTTTGATGCATAAATTTACAAACAAAGAGATGTATATATGCAAAGACATACTATAAAAAAGTACTATATAGGATTTGAATCAACCAACAACTTTTATATCCCTGTTTGGCATACTGACATTAGCAGGCCAAGTTATGTAGGTTAAAGGACAGCTTGAGAAGCAGAGAAAATACAGTGAGCAAAGTCATCAAAACTACATGATTAATGGATGCCTAAAGCTATGTACACAGGTGCACAAAAATAAAATTATGTTGGCAAACCTGTCTTATGTGTAAGCCTAATGAGTAGACCTGATTGAAAACCTCTGTTGTGAATAAATAAGACAGAGAGAATAGTTTATTTTTTAATTTTGACAAGCTAACAAGCTGAAAAGTTTATTCTAAACTTAGAAACAACCTCATTGGAAAAAAAAAAAAAAACAGAGAAAGAAAAGAATTTTGCAACAATGTTTGCAATTAATTCTAGAAATGGGTATGTTTATGCAAACAATGGGATATGCATATTTATCCAGCACATTTCCATGAGTTATGTGTGCATATGTCTCCTTTTCATGTGTAAGTTAAGAGCCACCCTTAAAAAATGTAGTCTTGTTAATTCTTCCTTTACATCCACCCCCACCTTTTACAACTTTGTAACTACAACCGCACCCCCTACTCCCCCCCCCCCCCCCAATACACACACACCTTTTTCAACTTTGGTTCCCTCCTATTATTTCCAGGAACTCAACAGACATCAGCATTTTCAATTTGATAGGCCAAGTGGGTTTAGCTATTGATTGAATATGAGCCAGCAATAAAAACCCTACACTGACTTCCTAATGTGCCTATTTTGAAGAAACCGCTTCTAGAGATTAAAAGGGAAAACCTCCCCCTTTGCTATCTATATATGAGGTTGATTTTGTATGGACAACTGAATACTGGGAAGCTGATTCGTTTGTTTCATGCTGTCCACCATGCACCTACTTTAAGTCAGATATGGCTTTGGCACTTTTAAAATTGTAGTTCCACTGATGTTATGCCAATTTACATCACTTGCTGATCTGGCTCATTATTTTATGAATATATTTCTACAAATGCATATGTGGCTTTCCAAAGCATAGAACATACTCCCTAACTTCAGGAGATTGTGATTTTAACTCCAAATAAAACCTAGAGCAGGTAAAAGGGTTTTTGTTTGTTTGTTTGTTTTTGCTTTTTTAAAATCCTCTCAAACATCATGACCCTTTAAAAGAAGGGTGGGCAAAATATGGCCTGCGGCCTGGATCTGGCCCACCAGGCCATTCTATCCAGCCTGCAGGTCCCCTCTCAAATTTAGAAAATAATTACCTGCGTGTGGCTGCCTGTCAAAGCTGATGAGGTGCCAGCAGCAGGAGGAGCTGGCAGCAGGACCCAGCAGCAAAAGCAGCAGCAGCAAGGCCTACCCAGCCCTGCCCCACCCCTAGCTCCCACCACCCACAACTCCCAACTGAAAGCTCCTACCTAGCACAGGCTTCTGGCCCGGTAACCATGGGATGTTCCCCTGTCCTCCCTCCCTCCCTCTGAGAGAGTTTCAGATAAGAACAGGCAGAGGGAGGGAGCTGGTTCTGTGGTGGGACCCAGAGAGTAATAGTTGATGGAACTGAGTCAACATTGTGCATGGTGACGAGTAGTATCCCCCAGGACTTAGTACTTGGACCAGTACTCTAATATATTCATAATCAGGATTCAGGTGTCAGAAGCAGACTGGCTAAATTCATGGATAACACCAAATTATGAGGAAGTGTGGTCATTTCAGATGATAGGCTAGAAATTCAAGCCAACCTGGACAGGCTTGCAAGGTGGGTGGATCAAAACCTGATGACATTCAGCACAGAGAAATGCAAGGTGCTCCACCTTGGGAGAAAAAACCCACATCGTATTTATAGGCTCAGCAGTGCTACACTCACTAGCACCATGACCAAAAGAGACTTTGGGGTCATGATTGACCACAAGATGAACATGAGCTACCAATGCAATGCCACAGCTGGCAAAGCAAATAAAACTCTCAAGCAAGACCCAAGAAGTCATCTTCCTGCCTTACTCAGCCTTGGTGAGGCCACAGCTGGCATACTGCATCCAATTCTGGGCTCCACAAATTAGAAAGGTTGTGGAGAAGCTTGAACGAGTCCAGAGGAGAGCCACACACATGATTAGAGGTCAAGAGAACAGGCTTTATGAGGAGAGGCTAAGAGGCATGGGACTCTTCAGCCTGGAGAAGCAAAGGCTCAGGGGGGGACTTGGTGGCAGCCTATACATATATAAGAGGTGTGTATCAGGAACTGTGAGAATGTCTGTTCACCAGGACACCCCAAGAGAAGACAAGGTCTAATGGTCACAGACTGCTGCAAGACTATTTTAGACTGGGCATAAGGAAAAACTTCTTTATCATCCGCGTCTCCAGAGTCTAGAGTAGACTCCTCCCTGAAGTGGTGCAGGAAGCTACTCTGGATATGTTTAAGAAATGCTTGGATGCTTATCTTGCTGGGGTGATCTGACCACAACTGACTTCCTGTCCCTTGGGCAGGGGGCTGGACCCGGTGATCTCACATGGTCCCTTCCAGCCCTAATGTCTATGAAATCTAGGAAATCTATGAGGGGAGGAGAGAGGGAGGTTCACCAGTGATCATTTCAGTCTGTGGAGACCAGGTGAAGCTAGGCTGACCCCAAGCCATACCGCGGGGTCCCAGCCATGCACGTGGGAACTGCATCCTGCTGGAGCCAACCCATCCCAGCCAGCACCATGTAGTTCCCAGCTGCATGGCCAGGACCACATGGTACATCATGGAGCCAGCCCAGCCCAGCCAGGAGGGAAGGGGGGTGGGAAGCAGTAGTGGGCAGGTGAGTGGGAGTGGTGGTGGTGGTGGCTGGAAGTGGCGGCATCAGTGGCAGGCAGACATATGAGAAGGAAAGTAGGGAGGCAGCAGCGGGGGGGCTGGCAGTGACAGCAGGGGAAGCGGCAACAGTGGAGGAGTGGAAGCAGCAGTGTGTGGGATTACGGGGCCCACACCAGTGCCTCAGGCCCAGTGGGGGCCTAAGGTGGGGTGACAGAAGCACAGAGCCTGGGCATGGGGTCTGTCTGGCTGCATTGCATGAGGCTCATACACAGTCCACCCAAATGGCATAACTCAGGGGAGAGCCATGCATGATGGAGCCAACAGCTGGGCACTGCTCACTCTTATGCACAGGTCTGTCTCTGCCCCGCTCCCTACCAAGTGCCATGACCTTCACCACCAGCTTCACTGTGTAGGACTTGGGGCTAACCGCAAAAGCTGCCACAACCTGTGGCCAGGGACTAGGGTGGGAGTGCAGGGAGATGTGCACTATGAGACCAGGAGGGGCTGGCCCTGCTCACTGTCCCCACAGGCAGCTACAGGGACTGGCCCACTCCAGGGACTCTGAGGACCCACTCACCCTTACACACGTGCACCCACCCCCATCCCTTACCATTCCCCCAAACACACCTTCCCACACACACTCCCACCCCACCCACCATAACCCCATACACTCCCACTGCCCCCACCCCAACCACATACCCTACATCTACCCTCATTCACACCCACCCCTCCACCCTCCCCCACACAGCCCCACACCCCACCACTCACACACGATATACAAGAGTAGGACTGTATTTTGAGCTATTATACAATTGCCTCTAGATACATGATCCAAACACACATAAATCAGGACATTTAAAAATAATAAAATTAATATAAGATATAGTAGATGTTTGGTTTTTTTATTATATGGTTCAAGATAGCAGCACCCTCCCTCCCAAAAGGAGTACTTTCGGGGCAAGCGGAAGTACTTCTGATGGCAAAGGTCAGGGGTTAGAAGTGGGACTTCCAAACCCAAAATTGGTAACCAGGGGGCCCATGCTCAGCCGTCAAGGGCCAAGGCTACCCTTGCAGCCCTCAACAGCTCACCAAAACTCATTAAGTGGACCTCCAGCAAAAATTATTGCCCATCCCTCCTTTAAAGTGTTAGGTTTCCTGGAAAGAAAAGAGTAGAGTAAAACATAGCACAATAGTTTAGGATTTTTTTGAACTGTCAGCTAGAAAGAGTATAATCTGACAAGGATCCAGTTATTCTATAGAGCCCTTCCTCACTGGGCTATCCCTGCACATACGAAGTCCCAGTCCCCTCCTCAAAGTACTTACTACAAAAACCTATAAAGGAAATCTTATTGGGATTGTTTTGTGTTTTTTTAACGTAGTGGTTAAACAGAATTTCCAAGTTTGCCTTAGGTTGCAAGAGGTCAATAATGACACCATGAGGAAGTTGTTATGATCACAGTCTGTAATCCTTTATCGTGTAGCACAGTAGCTGATGTGTCACTGCTGATACTTTTCTGTGATAGATTCACTTGAAACTCAACCCTCGAGGAAAAATGTCTATGTAAAAAAACGATATGAAGGGAGTACATGAATTACACACAAATGATTCCTGCTTAGAGAAGGATAATAGTTGAATTTAGTCAAATGCAGCAGGGCTTTTTCACTCCTTTGCCCTTCATCATCATAATGAGGCTGCTTGTTGGATTTTTGTTTTGCTTTCTTTTGTTTTTAAAACTTTTCCTCTGGTTTGGAACAACTGTTGTTGGCTAAAAATGTATTCATTATCTAAAAATGATAATCATCCAAGTTTTAGCCTTAGGTTATGCTTTGTATTTTGCCCAGGGTAAGTGTGTTTGCCTGGAAGCCACATATTTATATTTGTACATCACAAACAAAAATTGTTTCATATATACTGTAAAGAAATAAAAAAGAAACAAAAAATACTTGCTCCAAACAATCCTTCAGGCAAGATAGCTAGCAATGTATACTTGTCTTGTGAGCCAAACAAGTGAATAAACATTTCATCACATATTATCTGCTTCATTTAATCCACAATGGCTTTAATAGATAATATTCAGAACATAGTGTGCTTGAATGAGCATGGCATTTGCTGTCCTGGAGCACTTACTCGGACAGCCTGGAAACTATATGAAAGCAATTAACATTTATCATAAATCAAACAAGGCTTTTACGGTAATCACAGGAGTACTGCTGGAAATGCCACTTCTCAGACAACCATGTGGATGGGAACTAATGGAAATGGGGGGGCGGGGGGACGGGAATTAAAATAAATCTTTCAGTAAGCTAACCAAAAATCAATTGGTTAGTTCCAAAACCTTTGGACAGCCTGAATGACACTACACACAGATGCATGCATACTATCAATGGCAGTAGATAATCAAAACCAAACAGACAGCCTGTCTATTCAAGAATATGCAATAGATCTATATGTTTCATTTATATAAGATTTGGAGCTACCTTTGCCACAAATAGTTTAGTCATGAGGGAATGACTGTGGCAGGATGAGCCTGAGGGTGGCTGTGGCACCTCCTAGGGGAAAACCTAATCTTACCTTCACACCAGCTCCACATTGCACTCCCTTTCATTGCCTCACCTGCCATGCTTTGGTTCAACTATCATGTATCATATACAGGGGCTCTCTCAGAGTCTGGAAGTGGTCCTGGTGGTGCTACTGGCAATGTTCCCTCTAAGGAGCAGTGGTCCGTGAGCGTGTTGCCTCGGTCTGTGAGCATGCCGCCTCAGTCTGTGAATGCGCCACCTCGGTCTGTGAATGCACCGCCTCAGTCTGTGAATGCACCGCCTCGGTCTGTGAATGCGCCGCCTCGGTCCGGCATGGGACACTTACCGAAGGGGGCTGGGGGCCAGAGGCTAGAGTTTGGGGCTGGGGGCTGGGGCCAGAGGCTGGGGCCAGGGGCTGGGGCTGGGGGCCAGGGGCTGGGGACTGGAGCTGGGAGCCAGGGGCTGGAGCTGGGGACCAGGGGCTGGAGCCAGAGCCTGACACGGGCTCCCCAGCTCCAGGGAAGTGCTCCGCTCCCCCGCATCAGGGCCGGGGAGTGGATCAGTTCCCTGGAGCCAGCAGAGCCCATGCCAGGCTCCTGCCCCAGCCTCTCCTGGTGTGCGGCCTTGAAAAGGCTGTGCACAGCCACACTTTTAGTTGTGCACGGCCGTGCATGTGCACACCTTAGAGGGAAACATGGCTGCTGGTAACCTCTCAGTTAGACCCTTGGTCCTCCACATCACTGGATCTTCAGTATGCTAAAAAAAATTGGTTCTTTTCCCTGCTCACTTATCACCCTGCTGGTACTCAGCTGACCCTCCATGCATTGGTCATGGCCCTGGAGAATCAAACTGTCCCAGAGTGCTAACCATGGCCTTCTGGATTCCAGCTGTGCCTTAGGGCTCTAATTGTGGCCTCCAGTCTCCCACCCATAGCTATACCAATGCCTCATGGGTATTACCCCAGTTTGGTCACTCAGCTCAAGAAAAACACGATATTCCAGCACAGCTCTATTTACTTCCCTTTGGAATAACCTGTGCCAAGCCCCCTGTTATTTTAAGAGTTGAGAGCAGCAGGCTAGAGCTGTATTTTGAGAATAGCTGCATTTAGCCCAGCTATTAGGCCTGTGCGAAGCAGTCAGTATTTGCTGCAGATTTGGATGATTCAACGGGACAGTGATTTGATTCAGTGATTTGAATCACTGTCCCAATTTGATTCAGCCAATTTTGATTCGGAGATTTAGCGCCAATTTGGAGATTCAGCCATAGACTATGTGGCTGGGTGAGGTTAATGAAATCTCTCTCCCTGGAACTCATCTGCCATACCTTGTTGTAATGTAAGAATAAGAAGTTAATTCCCCAGTGAAAGAGGGTGTAGTAAATCACCCCAGAAGCAGGATAAAAGTATGTTGGTTTATTAGTGAATTCACAGCAGGGTCCAGGCAACCCCAGACATTATCACAGCACGTGGTCTTCCTTCTCCCTTCACCACAGTACAACCCACTCCCCTGAGCCTATTGGCTCACCTCCAGTCTCTCTCTTACTTTCCCTTGTAGGCAGAGCCATCCCTAGGGGTGTGTGGGGCCCGAGGCATATAAGCCCATATGGGGCCATGGGTAGCGAGCAGTGGGGGATATGTGGCAGCTGCAGCAGAGCTGGCAGAGGATAGCGGCTATGACAGGGCCTATACAGTACTGACTGTGGGGCACACCAAAGCACGGGGTCTGGGGAAGTCACCCTGATTCGCACTCCTCTCCTTCCCCAGGAATGGTTCTGCTTGTAGTAGTGGATTATTCCTCTGTGGGACCATCTCTCCACCTAAGAATCAACCCACTAAGTATCTCCCCTCTCTCACCTCTTTGTTTCATTGGCCACTGTGGTTACCTTCACCCATTCAGCTGGTCTGATCAGTTATCCACTCCAGTGCTGGGTTTGCTGCTCCTGGCTTTCCCCACAGATTCTTCTCACACCATGCACCAGGGGGCAAAGAATAACCCCCCAGCTGTGGTCTTTAATAGTTGCTGGCCCTTAATCTGGTGAAATTCCCTTCTGGTGTGATCCCTCTCCCAAGTGTGCCTATTAATTATCCTTGCCCTGTCCCTGACCCAACTTTCCCCTGCACTCGCAACTCTGTAGCAACAAAAGAACAGGGCTATTCCTTGCCCTCTTACAGACTATAATGGGGAATCACTAAAATACCTATAACTGTAATTTTGTTGAAGATTTGGATGAAAATAGCAGAGATGGTGGCCCCTTCTGAGACCACAAGGCCTGCCAAGTTTCAAGGAGATAGGTATAGGGGTTTCTGTGAAAATGCACCTCAAACTATTGAAAGCAAAACTTATAAAAAATGGCAAGCCTTCTGAATCTCTCCTAATTGATTCAGAGGCTTCTGATTTGATTTGGACCTTTTAATGTGTCTCCTGATTCGATTTGGATTCAGAGATTTGGCCGCCAAATCAGGCCAAATCTCTTCCGAATCGAATCAGCTACTGAAGCTTTGCATCGCCCTACCAGCTATTGAGTAAGCAGCTCTACTATGTAAACTGTAGCACAGAGGAGCAAGCAGATCATTGAGCCAAGGTTTCAATAAGGGGGTCATGTGACCAGAATGGGGAGGAGCTCAGGGGGATAAAAGCTCAGCTCTGAGCCTGGGCAGTCACTCAGGCCCTACTCACTGGACAGGGAAAATCTCCAGCTTGGCCTTTGCCCCCTTTTCTGGGTCAAGCATTGGCCTTCTTAGCCTCTGCCCCTGTCTAGCTCTGCTCTGTGAGCCCCTGACCTATGCAGGCCTCAAGAACATGGTGATCCCCAAGCAACCTCTTGTGGCCTCCACACCACCTCTAGAACCACAAGCTGGTCCTTTGGTAACTTAAACACAAATGCAGCATACAAACAGCTTCCATTTCTAATGCAGGCTTGCACCCTCACCTCAGATCTCCCTTTCTCCCCCTCAAAATAGAGCAATAATAAATGTAGCTTCTTCTGGTCCAGCACACCTCTACACAGCCTTAATGCAAAGCTGCAACTTAACTGTCACAGTATCTAGCCCATAAACCATCTTAGAAAGGGGCCTTTTCTCTGTTTTTCTTTTTAACATAAAACCGTATATTGAACAGTGTCTGTCTTTATTGCACTGGCATTGTCAGACTAATGACTGTAGTATAAATTATTCCTCATTCAGCATATGTCATTCACTTGCCTTTTGTGCTCCACTGCAGTTGCAGTGAACAGAGCAGACTTATCTTGATGTCAGCTTATTCAGGAATGAAAGAGTCGACTTGCTTATAATGTAACTATGATATCTGCATTAAAATGATACATAAAAGTGAATAGGATACAGACTATACAAGAAAAAAATATCACTCAAAAAAACTACTAAATAGATTACTCTTGCGGATGACACCAGCATTGGCTTTCATGGGAATCAGGGAAAGGTAAGGAAGTCTCAGAAGAAACATTCAGAAATCTGATTGTATTTATGTGCAAGATAGTCCTTCTAACAAGTTGTCCAGGACATAGGAGTCTAAGCTGAACAGCACAGCAAAAATTATGAAGGCATTTTTGAAGATTAACTAGGTTTTAAATTTTTTTTACCATAACCTGAAAGATGTCAGTGAATTTCACACTTGAATCATAAGGAAATACAGCACATCTATGTTCTTGTCTCCCTGCTCTTCCCCTACAACATGCATACAACTATAATTATGTAGCAACTCAAGCATGCTTGGTCCTTTTCAGAGACATAAGGCCAAGACTTCTAAAGAGATAAAGACCACACCAATGAATCACAGGATATAAAGGGGAAAAGTACTCACTGCAATGATGCTGGAACCAATGCCCTGTCAGTCTCAGGATTCTGTTTGATTTAGAAAAGCAGGATACAGAAAAGGATTCAGTTTATTTGGGTTTGTAGTTGATCTACACATTTATCAGTATTCCTTTGAATATGACATACTTTTAAAAATGAAATATTTTTTCTGGAAATGACCTGAGACTTGAATGCAAGCAACAACAATAGCAACAAGTAAAAAGCTCTTATATGCCCCGTAGATGTGTTTTTATATGAATTTTCTTAAATTGAGAGTCAGAAAATTTGCATATATTTTAAATTCAATGTCATCATACATTTAAAGGAATATATTGTAAGGGTAACAAGAGTATGCAAAATACAGTGAATGCTAAAAATAAATAAAGTTTTAGGAGGTATATGTCCCGTTCTCCCTGCTTTAGGTCTTCAGCCAAATTCTAACTATTGTGGTTAGGACTTATAAAGCAACTTCCCTGGAGACAATTATCCCATTACTACTTAATACAGTGCATCTTTCTTCTTCTTTTGACGTGACTGGTACTAAAACATAGACTACTGGTCTGATCCACTATAACAGTTCCTATGTGTTTCACTATAAGATTTCCATGAGTTTTGTTAATAAATATCATATAATGATAGATTATTTTAATATGTTGCCTGACTAAGTCTTTGTGCAAATATTCAGTTTCTTCTGGGAGAGTTAATGCTGGGAACAACTAAGGTTAAATCTCTTCCAAGAGAGATTCTCCTGGGAAAGCAAATGTCTATACATGCCATGACTTCTCTCAGAAAAGAACACAGTCCTCTAACACCTCCTCCCCACCCTCCCCAGTCCTCCAAGGAGACAATGCATTGCTCACTGGACTCTGCTGCTCCCACAGGGAGTAGAAGACACCCCCTTTACAATTCCCTCAAGGTACTGCAAGGAAACACAGGCTGACTATAGGTAGTCTGGGTCACTCAATTAGGGCTGCCCTATGCACTGCTGCCATTGTTCATCAGGCTGACTAAGGAAGCCTGCAGAGCATGCCGAGATGTTTGCACAGGGCACTGGGAACCCCCACCTCTCACCCGCTCTACTGCACAGTGTCAGCACTGCAAGTTACCCTCTCTCAAGCATGCTTGGAAAAGAACTGGAGCCTTGTAGATCTGGCTGTATTCTAGGTGGACTGAAAGGGTGTGGCTGGATTGAGGAAGTAACCAAAAATTTGAAAAAAGGTTATGCCAGCCTATATGATATTATGTTTTAGTAAAGTTTTAAGTTTTGTGACGCTCTTAGAATTTCAGATGTTACCATCTGTCATAAGAGCAATGATTTGAGTGAATTTTATTCACTTACATATCTGGAAGAGAAAACAGCCTTCTCACATCCTGGCCATACTATATCAGAATGCCTTTTACTGCTTCAATAATCAACCACTGCAATAAACTCCTCAGAGGGCTGTACCATAATTCGGGGTGTGAAGCAAATACAGAGGGCTGCTTGTTCAGCACTGAACTCTAGACCAAGAAACACTATTCCGCAAAGGGAAAAGTTAAGAAAACAATAAGTATTTGAAAGCAACCTTATCTGTGAAACCCAACAATTTGTTATATTCTTTTAAATCCCAGTTTAAACTTCCATCTTCAGTATTTCCTGTAAAAAAAACCCATTTCGTTCATAAAAATAAAACTACAATCCTATAAAACTTGATTATTTGAAAATGAGACAAAATAACCATCATCAAACAATGCTGGAATTGTTTTTCAGAGCAGAATCACAGACCATAAGGCTTAGAAGTGGTTTTACTAAAGAATATGCTAAAATAGGTTATGACATGACATAGCTATCAAGAGATCAAAATGTGTTTCCATAATGCATCAGAAGAGGCAGTCCTCATTTGACAAAAGAAATCCCTTCGTGTGAGATGCTAAAGTAGCTTGAAAGAGTCAGATAAATAGATGCAATGCTTTTCCTGTGGCGTTTAAAATAGAAGCACATTCCTGGCAACAGTATAATTACAAACCACAATAGAAGACTATTGTATTGATCTGGTAACGGCCAATCCTATTGTATTGACCAAGTAGTAGACACTTTTCTCAGGACATCCAATCAATCAGTGTAATAGCTCTCCCAGAAATATACATCAATGATTAAAAGAAAGAACCAGTCTATCCTGTGACACAATTTATTCTGGGTACTGAGTGCTCCAGAATATATTAATTTCCTACTCTAACTAACATCTTAGAATCAATCTTACTTTAAGAATAGAGAAATGTTTAATTTCTCCACCATGAAAAACATTTCTATTATAAAATATACATTCAACTTTGTGCTCAGAAAGCACCCAAAGAATCTGCCAAATTCTATATCCTTTGACGAGGGAGTAAGAGTGCAATGACATGGTTATCAGGTATGTTGTCTCTTGTAAAGAAAAAAGAACATTGGAAAACAGCTGACACATTAATTCATCCCTCATATTTCATAACACAACAATCCCAAAAATTCTGCCCCCTCTCACAGTATTCAAGGTGGATCCTACCAACATCCCTTTTGGGTAGTGAAATAGGATAAAATGTGTATATGTGAAAACAAGAATGTGTGGGAGAGAGAGGGGAATGTAATATGAAAGCTCAGGGACAGGGACAATGTCTTATTTTGTACTGTAAAACTCATGGTGGGCATCTGACTTGCTTGGAATACTGGGCACATCGGTGTAAAACAAATAAATTCAAATACATTCAAAACACTGCATAATGTATGCATTTTTTTCCATTCTCATTCATCCTTTCTCCAAGATGTGTGTTCCCAAGAGGACCATTTTAGAACATGCAGCAAAATATCTGCATTATCTCTCTTCTTGCTTCTCACTGATTTTTTTAACCTCATCTAGCACTATCATGGGGGTATTGTGAGGCCTCAGCAAATTGTGTCTGTCACTTTGACAGTGAGCCTTCCTTCTTCATGAACCTGCAGAATGGCAGAAAACAGCCAGCATGGCTCTGTTGTGAAATGAAGGAACAGCTCCAGTAGTGTGTCCTAAGAGTACTACATAAAGGGGAGCAGAAAAGATAGAGGTGTAAACTTGCCCCATGGACTAAGACAAATCTAGCAGGCAAAACAACTTGCAATATCCAAAAGGACACTACAAGCTGTAGAGTATAGCCACAAATTAGGTGAATCTTGGAGGAGGTATGTTGTCCTTTCATCTATAAGCACAATTACTTCCAGTGCTTTCCCAATGTGCTGCAGCTCTAATTATCCTCAGTTCAGGACTGCAGCAATTAAAGGGCACGTTGTATAAAGTGGTGCATCTTCAGATACAGGAATAAAAGGAACCCTATCACAGAGCACTATGTAGACTAGTTGTCTGGGTACCAGTTTGAGAAGTAGCAGACATGCAAGTAGAAGTGCTATGGGATCTGAAGCACAATCCCTACAGTCACACATCTTAACATGCCTCACGTGCATGGCAGGAGGCATGACTGTGGGATCAATCATCAGATCCCATCAGGCCATATTGTCAGTTCCAAGTGAGACCAGGAACATGATCCCAGACTCTCCCTGAACGAGCAAGTAGATCAGAGCATCGTCAGCTGATGGGCCTCCCAGACATGGGGGCACACCATGCTCTCCCTCAGCTGGGAGTCCCGTCTGCTGATTCAGGCTCCCAGCCACAGCGGTATACCATGTGACCCTAAAGCTAGGAGCCCCAACAGCTAATCTGGTATCCATAGCATAATAAGAACCAGCCACTAAGCAGCAAACTTTATGGCTTATTCCTTGTTTTATCATGCCATTAATTGATTGAACGTGTGGTGGGGTAACAACTTTAGATATGATTAACTGCTTAATCACATGGTAAGTGTAATGTATGCTAGGGGCCCAAGTTTCACATAAGCTCTCTTCCCCTGAATTAGAACAAGGGGTTTGAATCAAGATTTTCTACCCCCACAAGTGACCGTCTTAGTCAATAGTATATTGGGTAGTTAGTTCCTCTAATCTTTCCTGTCAATTTTTGTTCCCTTTGTATGAAATACTTGAAATTATGTTCGGAAACAATGAGAAAATAACTCTTTTATCTGCTGGTTAAGAAACTCGCTTAAGTGTTGGACAACATGATCTCCACTGCTTACCCAGTGAATATTTGAATGCTATATGAACCTGGAATAGTATCAAAAGGACAGATGATGCCCTCTGATGGCTTATGGCATGGTGTTTAAGACACTCCTAGTAGATGTGGGTTCAAATTATCTCAGGCTCGTGACAGAATCTGACTTCCATAAGTTGGGTGAATGCGTTTATGACCACCACCATGGTTTTGTAAATGGTGCCTAACTACTTCACCATTTCCATTACTTTGATTTTGTTCAAGAGGCTTAAAATGGAATTAAATGGATTTTTGTTTTGACAAAAAACACAACAACAACAAAATCCATTCAAAATGAACTTACAGGGAGGAGGAAAAGTTTGTTACTAAAGTGGAAAACTATTTGCAATACCATAGAGCTAAACAAGTAAGTTGTAAGACAAATAAAGAAGTTTTCACAGACACCAGATTAATCTGTGTTTAAGATGTATACCCCGCATCTGAGTTGAATTCAGCCAGTTCCTTTAAAAATCAAGAAAAATGACCACATTAGGCATTAGCTATTGAACTTATTGCCATGGTATCTGAGTGACTTACTATCAGTTATGGATTTTTTTTTCCTCATGCCATTCAGTGACAGGTAGGTTCAGAGTGCATACCAAATCAATTGAACTCGTTCTTTGTATATTGCGTGCCATATGCACGGCTCTATGCTTTCCCTCCAAATCATAGACATATGATGTCATATATCTTGACTTCAAAAAAGCCTTCGATCTGGTGTCCCATGATCGCCTCTTGGAGAAACTGGCCAATTGTCGCCTTGGGTCCTCCACAATCCACTGGCTGGAAAATTGGCTCTGGGGTCAGACCCAGAGGGTAGTAATTGATGGAAGTCACTCATCGTGGTGTCCTGTGACCAGTGGGGTCCCCCAAGGTTCTGTCCTTGGACCCATACTGTTCAACATCTTCATTAATGATGTGGACACTGGAGTCAGAAGCGGACTGGCCAAGTTCGCCGATGACACCAAACTTTGGGGCAAAGCATCGACACCAGAAGACAGGCAGGTGATCCAGGCTGACCTGGACAGGCTTAGCAAGTGGGCGGACGAGAATCTGACGGTGTTCAACGCCTATAAATGCAAGGTTCTCCACCCTGGGAAAAAAAACACGCAGCATCCTTATAGACTCTGCAGTGCTATGTTGGCTAGCACTATGGAAGAAAGAGACTTGGGGGTCATCATTGACCACAAGATGAACATGAGCCTGCAATGCGATGCTGCGGCTAGTAAAGCAACCAAAACGCTGGCTTGCATCCATAGATGCTTCTCAATCAAATCCCGAGACGTCATTCTCCCCCTGTACTCGGCCTTAGTGAGGCCGCAGCTGGAGTACTGTGTCCGGTTTTGGGCTCCACAATTCAAAAAGGATGTGGAGAAGCTTGAGAGAGTCCAGAGAAGAGCCACGCGCATGATCAGAGGTCAGGGAAGCAGACCCTACAATGACAGGCTGAGAGCCCTGGGGCTCTTTAGCCTGGAAAAGCGCAGGCCCAGGGGTGATCTGATGGCCACCTACAAGTTTATCAGGGGTGACCACCAGTATCTGGGGGAACGTTTGTTCACCAGAGTGCCCCAAGGGATGACGAGGTTGAATGGTGACAAACTACTTCAAGATCGTTTCAGGCTGGACATAAGGAAGAATTTATTTACTGTCCGAGCCCCCAAGGTCTGGAACAGCCTGCCACCGGAGGTGGTTCAAGCGCCTTCGTTGAACACCTTCATGATGAAACTGGATGCTTATCTTGCTGGGATCCTATGACCCCAGCTGACTTCCTGCCCTTTGGGCAGGGGGCTGGACTCGATGATCTTCTGAGGTCCCTTCCAGCCCTAATGTCTATGAAATCTATGAAATCTATGAAATCATAGTATATCTCCACTGACCTGGCAGAATTGGCATTTTACTTCTCCTAGATGATCAGTGTGAGCAGGTGGTATTAATTCTGCTCTTTCCTGAAAGGTTGTCTGCCACTTTCTAACAACAGTGGATGTCTACATTGTGGGAATGTGTACATGAGATGCTGACTGTGCAGTAGCGCATCACAGTATACTATCACGGTGCTAATACACTACTTCACAGTATTATTAAGCTACTGTGCAGTAGCATCACTTAAAAGATGTTAACTTTGCAGTAACTGGTTACTGTGCATTTCTTTAGTACTTGTATATGCAGTAACCACTGTACAGTAGCATCTAGTGTAGATGTGCCCTGTAAATACCTTCTGAAATTTCTTAGCACTTTCGGCATATACCAATTAAAGCCATACAGTAGGGCTGTGCAAAACTTTGGGCGGCGATTCGATTCAGAGGAGATTCGGCCAGATTCGGTGGCCAAATCTCTGAATCTGAATTGAATCAGGGGACTAATTAAAAGGTCCACATTGATGTGAAGCTCTCTGAATCTTTGGAAAGATTTGGAGAGCTTTGATGATTCGGACACCCTGGTGGCTACAGCAGGGAGCTGCAGCCAGACTCAGAGCTGATAAGTATTAGAGGTTGGGGAGGTGGGGCTGGGGAAGGGGACCAGGGAGGGACCCCTAACAGCCTGCATCCCCCATCTGCTCTCCCAGCCCCCCCAACCCCCACCCACTCCCTCAGCCTCCCCATGACTGCCCCGCCTGCCCCAGCTCCCAGTGCTTTAAAAGAAAGCCCGAACTCACTGGGTGCTCCTGGGTGAGGGGCAATACCTGCTGCCCCCCACCACTCCATGTTTCATGGGGACTTTGACATGAGGCCCCTGCCCCCTCCTCACTTCCCCAGCTCCACCATGGGTGCCCTGCCTGGGCCAGCTCTGGCTTTTAAAAAAAAAAATAAGAAAAAACCCAGGACTCGCCACTCCTGCAGTGGCCTTGGGGCTTCAGGAGGCTCGTGCAGAGCTCCCCAAATGGTGTGGGGCAGTGTGGGGGCAGCAGGGATTGCCCCCACTGGCAGAAACAGTGAGTGTGGAGGTTTTCTCTTTTTTTTTTTCTTAAAGGGCCACAGCTGCGGCAGGCAGGGCAGCCATGGGGAGGCTTGGAAAGCAGGGGGTGGGGTTTGGGGTTCTCATGCAGAGCTCTCCACACAGCATGGGGCAGTGGGGGGCAGTGGGGATCGCCCCCCACCTGGGAGCACCCGGTGAGTCAGCGTTTTTTTTCCCCCCAAGTGCCAGGAGCTGGGGCAGGTAGGGCAGCCATTGCCGGGCGAGCAGGGTGGGGATGGGCCTGGTTGATTTCGAGATTCAGCCAAATCGATTTGGGGCAGTGATTCGAACCACTGAATTGAATCATTGTCCTTCAAATTGGCCGAATCTGTAGCAAATACTATCCACTTCGCACAGGCCTACCATATAGGCTACCAAATTTTTTGTGAGAAGAATAAAAGACTTTACTAGGCATTATATATTTTAAACATGGGCTAGGTCATCTCAAACACTTCCAAATTATTTCTGATTTATTTGTCACAGGGTTAAACAACCCCGTCTCTTCACCTTCACACATATATGCAATCCGCAGCACATTTTATACAACCAATGACTTTTATTTAATCAGATATTGTACTGAAAAAACACATCTCAAACTAAATTTGTCATTCTATATTATTGCCATTACTATTATTAATATACCATATACATAGTTCTAACATATATATGTATCCATTATGTATATTAATATATAAACAATTTATATTGCGATTCATTATATATAATTATATATTATGTATACTTGCACATACCAGGGGTCCCCTTGTTCACAAGAGAATACACACACACACACACACACACACTCTCTCTAATTTCTCTCCTGAAAAACAGAAATAACTTGTGTGTGCCAAAGCTGAGCCATACTAACCTATCATCCATCTCCCCAAGCTGAAACTAATCCTAAAATATGTACTTTTAGTTTGAGAGCAATATTATATTAAATCAATGTCATCAAGCAGGTTCTTGACTCAAAGATTCAGGACTCAAATACTTTTGGATCTGGAAGGTCTAAAGAGCAAAAATGAACAGGTCTAGTAGCCCCAGGCTAGGCTACACTGTTTTTAAAAAAATGTTTTCCAGAAGTCTGGACCTTCTGTTTACTCACACACTAGAGCATCCCATGGCCTTTTAAATTTCATGTAATCAAAGCTTTGAAGCAGACCATGTCCTCCAGGGGTACAAGCAATATGGAAGCTCTATATTGGTACATTTAAACAGAGCAATTGCAAGGCCAACCAAAAGAGACAAGGGTCATTTGTGTAGGACTGGATGACCAGACAATAGGTTCACTTAGTTTCACAGTAAATTGTTCATAGATTTAAGGCAAGCAATTTTCACTATCATTCAAAGCTTCCCTATCTGAAATCTGAGGTATGTTATATACAAATACGATTATATATATAATAATGTATATCTATATCTATATATATAGATATATAGATATATATAGATATATATATATATATAGATATATATAGATATTATATATAATATCTATATATATATACACACACACACACAAACATCTTATATATATATAAATATCTTAATATATATATATATATATATATATATATATATATACACACATGATGACATTGTTTCCCAATACCATGCATTTCAAAGCATGTAGCTAAGTTGTGTGGGAATACTGCTACAGCAAATACTCATGCAAGTGACTTTGAAATGTCCATTTTTTATGAATTCAGGATACTTACAAGAAAAAAAAAGGTTCTAAAGGTCAAAGAAAGCAAATTTAGAAGGTGTAACTATGGGTGAAGCAAATTCATTATCACAAGCAAAGTTAATATCTATTGCAAATACTGTAAAATTCTGTGTGACTAATTCATAGACTAAGACAGTAAAGACTGGACCTGCAGTTTGACAGAGCTTCACTCTGCATAGGACCTGGAATGGGAAACCATAGGTCATGCAGCTGTTCAGGAGTGAGTGTGCTCTCATGAACAACAGCTGGACAAACAACTGATCTTTTAATTATGTTGCCAAACTAAATGGCTCCAAATAGCTTCAACATAAAATTTTTGTTTGGTTTTCCTCACAAAATTTAAAACAAATCATTCCAGTCAAATACATTTTGCAATAAAAACAAAAGAAACAAAGGACTGAAATTGTAAAACAAAAGGAGGAAGCATCCACCTTTTACAGAGAAGCCTACTCAGTCAACATGAGGAAGACCATCACCTCCTCTGCTTGACCTGATTTAAACCCACATCATTCATTTCCTAGATTAATACCATAACCACTAGATTACAAGATATTCTGAGAGGCTTCCTTTCAATCTCTCCTCTTTCACTCTGTACTAGCATTTAAACATTCATTGAAACCAGCAGGTGACCTAACCATTAGGCTGTAAAAGCCATTTTCTTATTCCTTATCTCAATGAAAAATGAAGCGTAAAATTTCCCCCCAAAACTGGTCAAAGGATTCATATCAAATTCAAGAGCACTGCATGACTGGACTACATTTTTTGGCAAGTAACTCATTGGCATATATATTCTCAGACCCACTTCAAAAACTGGCACCTGAGAAGTGGACCTGCGTATTTTTGGTACTTATACGGCCCTTCATCCTCAGAACATCTGAATACTTTACAGACCGTAATATATTTCTCCTCGTAAGGCAAGAAAGTGTTATCTTTATTTCACATATGGTGACCTACATAAAACATTCTGTGGCAGAGCTGAAAAGTGAATGCAGGTTTTTTAAAGCTGCATGCTATCATCCTAACCACTAACTTACCCTTTGCCTCCACCATATGGAAGAAGCTTTTCCAAATTCACAGGATTCACAAAACAGAGAAAGCTTCTGGAAAATCTTCCTTTTCCATGGCCACTGTTCTATAAACCTTATTCTCTACAATGGGTCATGACCACCAGGGTTTCAGGTAAGTAACAGGTAAACACAGTTAAATGATGGGCAAGGGGTCCCAGAGGATCCCCCAGGCAGGGTTATAGACTCTATTACATTACCAATGCACAAATATAAACGTACACAAAATATAAGGCACAATATTACAAAATGTAAGGTGCTCTCTCACAAAATATAAGATGCATCAGCCTCAGACTAAACTTAACTCCTTAAGCCCCAGGACCACAGGCAGATCCTGAGGCCCTGGCAGGGATGCACACTCAAAATAGCCCACCCAGGAGGGCCTCGCTGGGGTATCCCCTCCCCTGTGGAAAATACCCTTTTCCCTGGGTATCTCACAATGTCCCCTTCGTTGGTTGCTCCTCACTTGCAAGGCCTCCAGGGCTAATGGCTCCCTGTGAACCACTGCCTGCTGGGCCCTGGGCAACCTCACATGCACCAGAGAGCTTGACCTTCTGTTAGGGGTTGGAGGCCCAGGACGCCTCATGTAGCACCGAGGTTCAGTCTGCTCCCAAGCCCTCTGTGCAGCAGCATCTGCACCGAGCCCTTGTTGCTTACCTGGGGTTGGAGGCCCGAGCTGTCTCAAAAGGCTCCCAGAGTTTCAGACCCACTGTGCACTGTCTGTGCACCGAACAGCCTGGCTGCTTGCCAGGGGGATGGCTACCCAAGCTGCCCAGTGCAGCTCCCAGCGTCCCAGTCCACACCATGCACCATGTGTGCACTGAGGGCCTGGCCTCAAGCCAGGGGTTGGGACCTGAGCCACCTTAAGCAGCTCCCAGAGTTTGGACCCAATGCGCTGTGCCATGCTCCACCTGGAGTTGGAGCATCAGACTGGTGTTGGGACCCTTCTGGGAGCTGGCTTTGCCCCACTGGGCAGCTCTTCCCAACTTTTGTTCTGCCCTGCTCCCTTTTCCACCCCCTGATACATACGCTGCATACTGAGCAAGCAGCTTCTTTTATTCTCATTGGATGCTCTGCCCCCCCAAAGTTCCACCAGAGTGCAGGCTTAAACTAGGTCTGGGACTCTCCACCTTGCCCCAGGTAGGGGTGGGTTAAGCCCCTCCCTGCCATCACCTGACTGGTGGATGGGCTCCACCAATCACACTGGGGATTCTCTGAGCCCAGACGTGCTAGGTTGTATTGGTAAATCCGTCATATAATTAAAGTGCATATTGAATATGAACATTAAAAAGAGGATATGGTTTGACTTGAAGGCTAGGGACAGAAGTTACACATAAACTTGTTTAAGCGATCAGGAACCAGTTTAAACCTGTAACAGAACAGAACTTCATGGCACTTAAACCACTTTCAAACTAGGCATAACTGGCTCAAGATAAACCTGGATGGATGTAGTATCCGACTTAACTGATTTAAGTCAAACTGGTTTATGAAACTTCTGCTCCAGATCCCCTCCTGATCCCCTCATCTGTCTTGGCAGCTGAGAAGGGGGCATGGCCAAATGACTGGCCCAATTCACAGCTTCTGGCTTCCAGCTCAGGTTGAGGAAGCAAAGCCCCCACTGCAGGCTTCTCTCTCACCTAACTCTAGACTCCCAGCTGGGCTTACCCCCTGCCCTGATGGGCACAAGTCGTCAGTGAGGGCTTTACTCCCCCTGCCCATGCTGGAAGTTGAGACTATTACCTGGACCAGGGTGGGGTGTGACTGGGTGATTGTCCTGTCTTCCAGCATAGGCTGTGGGGTCCCTCCCTGACATAGGTAGGGGAAGGCTACAGTGGGGGCTTTATTCCCTGCACCAGAGCTGGAAGCCAGGAGCTGGGCTGATTACCTGGCCATGTCCTCTGCTTAGCTGGCAAGCCAGCCGAGGAGGGGTTGGGGGGACAGAATGCCTTCCCATCTGCCTAGCTCTGGACTCCCACCTTGCTGTGTCTGGAAGCAGTGGGGTCTTTACTCCCTCCACCTGTTTTGGGAACCAGAAGAGGAAGTGGCTTGGAAAAAATGGCTCCCCACTGCCTTTGAACCTACACCAGAATATTCCTGGCACAGATGGAGGGGAAGTCTGTATTGAGAGCTTCACCCCACCATACACGATGCACATGCACCCCCCTGAGATTGGCCACTGCCAAAGCCACTGCCGGCTTCTGTGGGCGGTCATCTCCCCCCGCCCCTTGCTGCTGACATGGCTACCAGCAGCTGCAAGCAGAGCCCCACTCAGTGCTCACCACTGCTGACAGCATGGACAGCAGCTCCAGGTGGTCCCCGATCACTGCTTGTCACCCCCCGCCTCACCATTGACACTGCCACAGCTGCCTGCGGGCAGTCACCACTCAGCCCACCCTCACCGCCGACATCATCATGGCTACCTGTAAGCAGTCTCCACTGCCATGCCCCTGCTGCTGTCACCACCTGCAGATGGTTACCATGCCCCCCCCCTCCCCCTGAGCCTCAGGAGGCACACATAGTTCTTGACTCACCCAACTCAAGCTGGAAGCCAGGAGCCAGGCTGATCACCTGGCCATGCCCCATCCTTGGCCCGCAGGCCAGCTGAACTAGGAGTGGTGAGGAAAATGTCCTTGCCTGATCCAGATCCCTAGTCAAGTTGAGCCCTGCATGGGTAGGGGTGAGTTTGCCCACCTCCACTTCCTCCTCAGCCTGCCCATTGACTGAGAATGGGGCATTGCTTGGTGATCAGCCTGGCTTCTGATTTCCAGCTTGGGCAGGGGGAGTAAAGCCCCACTACAGGCTTCCCCACAACCTAGCTGGGAGTCTAGAGCTGGGCAGACAGGGAACATATTTCCCCCTCACTCCCTCAGCCTGCCTGATGGCTAGGAGGGCACATGGCTAGGGGCCTCACTCAGTTCCGGGGGGGGTGGGGGGGGAGAGTATACCCTACTTAGGGCATTCTCCCCTCTCCCATTTCCCTGTGCCAGGGAGACTCCAGCTGGTGGTCCAGTGGGAGAAGTTCCTTCCATGCCCACTCCTCAACCTGCCTGGGGTTAAGGAGAGGCCTGGACAGGGGACTTATCTAATTACTGGCTCTAGGCAAGGGGAAGAGAAGGAAAAACACCCCACTGGGGGCTTCCCTTTCCCCACTTTCTCCATGCTGGGGGGATCACAGCTGGGGTCTGATGCCAGGGACAGCGGGGGGGGGGGGGGTTCCCCCCATGCCCACTCCTCTGCCAGCCCAAGGCTGAGGAGAGAGTGTGGCTGGGGTGAATTGCTGGGCTTGGCACTCTCTGCAGTCCTCAATAGCCCCTGGTTACTGTTATGAGCTACTGCACGGATATGGCTGTCTTTCTGGTATGAAAAGTGAATGAAAGCTTCTCAGTTCAATATAGGCAGTTTAGAGAAACCTGAAAAGATTAAATCGATTCAACGTTGACTATTATACCTGAATGAGTTTAGGAAAAAGGACTGTAATCAATAAATACATGATAATTTTTGCAATCTCCTTGAAGTCAACACAACTCCATTTTCCCTTTATTATACCATCCTTGTAAAAGAAATAACCTTTCTTTTCTGTCATAAATTCATATTTTTACAAGAAAACATATCTCCACAATATTTCTCTTTCAGGTGAAAAAGATTTGTCATTGATCTTGGAGAGTTTTTTGAGCTTGCAATAAGCTGATGGAAGAGAAGACTTTGCTTTTAACTCTTTACTGCTCCTAGACTATGCTTGTATCAACAGCAATATTTTAATAAAGAACTTGAAGAAGCTATGACATATCTTGACTGATAAAGGTATAGTTTGGTTAACCTCTGAAATCTAGATTATTTCTATCTCCAATGTTTAGAATTAAGATAATAGACATACACACACACCCCTTGGTATTACTGTGATCTAGGTCTACAAGTTTGGCATTTTTCAATTAACAGAGATATGTAATAAGTATTACACTTACTATATTTATGTAATGCTTCTTACATTTCCTTCAACACTCTTCAACTACAAAACAAATTTTCACCTTCCATACCCTGTATGCTCTTTAGGTCTCCCTCTCACCTGGCCACAAAGCAAGGTAGGGTATTTTCAGGTCTGTTTAACCCATGTTAAAATGTTTCATATCCATGAAAGCTTCAACCACTAAAGCAGGAAATCCAGACAGTACTATATGTGAGATGGTGGCTAGAAAATGTTATTTAAAGGTTTGCTTTTGGGAATTGGCTTACAGTTAAAGTATATATGTATTAGAACAATGGTTTAGGGCAACAGCAAGGATGAACTGATTTCTAATAGACCTGTCTGTGATAAAGTTTCTTCAAGGCCTGCTATGTCTGATACAGGCAAGCAATGTGCAGACACACAGTCTGGGAAATTAAAGACATGTTCCACACTTCATAGTTTCATAGATGTAGGGTCGGAAGTGACCTAAGTAGATCATCAAGTCTGACCCCCTACCCTGGGCAGGAATGATTCATATGGTTCATATGACCCCTGGTTCATATGACCCCTGGTAGGTTTGAGCTCATATGATCCCAGCTAGGTAATTATCAAGCCTCCTCTTAAAGACCACCAAGGTAGGAGCCAGCACCACTTCCCTTGGAAGTTGGTTCCAGATCCTAGACTCCCTGACTGTGAAGTAGTGCTTTCTAATGTCCAACCTGAAACTACTCTCAAACAACTTATGGCCGTTATTCCTTGTTACTCCAGGACGTGCTTGAGGGAACAGGGTCTCTCCCATTCCCTGCTGGTTCCCTCTGGTAAGTTTATAGATAGCCACCAGGTCCTCTCTCAGCCTTCTCTTGTGAAGGCTGAACAGGTTCAATTCCTGTAGCCTCTCCTTGTAGGGTCTGCCCTGCTGTCCCTGGATCACATGAGTGGCCCTCCTCTGGACCCTCTCAATGCTGGCCACACCCCTCCTAAAGTGTGGTGCCCAGAACTGGGTGCAGTACTCCACCTGTGGCCTGACCAGTGTCGCATAGAGGGGGAGGATCACTTCCTTGGCCCTGATCATGATTCATCTGTGGGTGCATGACAAGGTGGAGTTAGCTTTACTGACCACGTCCTCACATTGGCAGCCCATGTTCATTTTGGAATCAATAATGACTCCAAGATCCCTTTTTGTCACTGTGCTTATGAGAAGGGAGTTCCCTAGTCTATAGATATGCTGCTGGATCTTACTGCCCAAGTGCAGTACCCTGCACTTGTCAGTATTGAATTCCATCCTGTTCTTATTCACCCACCCCTGTAACTTGTCCCTACCTTCTAGCGTGCCCACCTTGCCCCAAATCTTGGTGTCTTCAGCGAATTTGAACAGGGTGCTTTTCACCCCCTCATCCAAGTTGCTGATAAAGAAATTGAACAGTACAGGCCTGAGGACTGAGCCCTGGGGGACTCCACTGCCCACATCCCTCCAGGTCAAATATGACCCATCTACCACCACTCTCTGGGTGCAGCCCCTCATTCAGTTTACTGTTCCATAACATGAGATAAAGTGGCACCAGATCACAGTGCCCAACTGCAGTGCCCTTGGGACTTCTGGTTTTAGGGAACAAACTAAATAAGGAGAAAACCGGTAAAGTCCCAATTGGGATGTGTGCATGTGAAGGGTTTGTGAAAAAAAAGAATTATGCTGACAGGACAGGAGATGGACAGTATGACGACCAGTGAGAGACCAATCAGTGATGGCCAGAAATGAAGAGTCATCAGGAGGGGAAAAGAATACAAAAGAAGGCATTTCAGAGCAGCAAAAGGTCCCCAAGAGGGGAACCCATGGCTACCATGGACAAAGGGAACAGCACCATCCCATCTCACCCATGCCACTGGGGGGTGGGCCATGGCCTCCAACCTCCAGGCCACTGACATCTGCATTCAACAGAGAACCTCAGGGTGAAGCTCGCGTACTGGCCAGACATACCTTGACTTTGATGATAGCTCTAGGACTGGTAGATATAGAATTGCTTACACTATTCTTATCTGCTATCACAGTGTATCAATAAAATTTACCTATTATTGAATAGAAAGGTTGTGGTTAGTCTGTGGGTTTGAGTCTGCCTGGAACAAGGTATCTGGGTCATAAATCCAGTGCCAACATGAGAAACTCACAAAATAATAAAGAGGCTCAGACATATGAGACTTGTAAATATTCCCACGTGAAAATAAGTATAGGAACACACATCAGTAGTGCATGTTCTAGCTGCTCTTGGGGAATCTCCAGTGGCAATAAATATAGTAGTACTTAGCACTACATACATACAGAAGTAATATACCGTGCAAATAGACCATAGTTAGAAAAGACCAACTGGAATTCACCTTTGAAATACAGCTAACACTGAAGAAGAATATTTTTCTTTTCTTCCCAGACCCTACATAAACTAGTAAGGAAAAGTTACGATAACTTTACAAAAAGCAGAAAACACAACCACCCTCTCCCACACAAATACACACACACAAATCCTATAATGCATCATAGTCTTCAAGGCTGTCCCCAAAATAAGTCAGGCTAAAATTTGGCCCTTCATTTTCCTATACTGTCTTCATTTCCCCCAGGGTTCAAATAAGGGGAAGCTTAGAGGGCTTGGGAGGGCTGAGCCCCCCATAAGAGACAAGAGCTCCCCCATAAAAGATAAGAGTCCTGCTAGCCTGCCCTGTGTCTTGGGCAGTGGCTACTTCTGGCTTCCAGCTGCCACTGTCACAGACCCATCCCAAGAGTTGGAATGTAATTCAAACCCTGATTTTCCCTTTTTTCTCTTTCCATTGTAAATTATCTTCTGATAGCGATCAGATACTGTTCTGAGAGGAAAACCAGAAGCAGATAGATACACAAAATAATTTTAAGTGACTTGATAGTTACAGTATTAGTCCTAGGGGACAGGTGCCTCTATCACTCATAATCAGAGATGGAGAAAATACTCTACAGATGCATAGACTGCATTACGCTTTCATTCTCAAGAACCTTCCTTTCAAAACACATTTGAGGCACCCTGGCAAGACAGCTTGAAGAAAGCTAGTACTATGGCTTTCCCTTCTCTAAATGTTTTTGCTAAAGAGAGGATTTCAGTCACAAAACTGCCAATCCATTTGCATTTACAATTACTAAATTCACTTAGAAAAGGGAGAGAGAGAGAGAGATTTGTAGTTCTTGGCAATTCCATAATTCTGCTTTTGGCAGATATGTTAGGTTTCCAATGAAAACATGTATTCATGGGGTAAATAGCAGCATTTATGCTCAGATTTTTTGCAAGCCAAATGGGCAGATGGCAGTGAACTTTCAAGCTAAAGCTAAAATGCTTGGAACAACATGTTTGCCAAGGTCCAGCTATTTGGCTGCAGGTCTGGTTTTAAAAGAGTTGTTTCCTTTTAAGATGCTAAGCACAAAAGATAGGCTGCATATATCTAAAAATGTTAAACTTGTTATATTCAATATTTTACTTAAATGGATATTGCCTGGCAAAGCTATTTACTTTAACCCATTGCAATAGATATTTCTTGACATACCTTTTAATGGAACGTTTCAATATTCCCAAAACTATTCTTTGACTTTTCTTTTATGATCCACATACACACTGGATGTTCCTCGCATGCTTAGGTAGTGGAGGAAGCCCCATTATTTCTCAACATTCCAAAATATCATAGAGGTAATATAAAGCAGGTGCCTTATCCAGGTCTCTCTCATATTAGAATGTGATCACTCACTCTGTACTGGTGATTTTGGTCTGGCTTCAGAGAAGTTACCTTGTGGGGGAGAAAATTCAATTTAATGCAATGTAACACACCTCCTTGAAAAGGGAAAAATTATCTGACCCTTATGGAGAGCTTCCATAAAATTAGCAACATTACCGTTGTGAAGGGAAGCTAATGAAATCATCTCTTTCCATTGCTGAAATGTTTTCTTCGAAACAAAATGCAACATCAACACTCCCCAATATTTTAAGTGTCAAACAATCATTTTACTTTCCTTTTAAGGGTCTCTGATGGAAGGGCTCAGCACTAAATTTCAGGGTCACAATTCACGCAGGGCATAAGTGGGCTTAATGCAGCTGACATCCATGAAGTTATTTCCATTAATATTAGACCTGACTGAGCCTATAACTTCACTCCAGTGCACAGCATCACTGCATGACAACCTCATCACCAATAAGCCATGGGACCTTTTCCACAAAAGAAATTAAGAATGTTATATCTGGCTAAAATAAAGACATGCATGTAGAATGAGAGAACTTGGAGGATTTTTAGACATCATTGAGAAAGATGTTACTTCCTTAAAAGATTTCCCTTAAGTTTGTTCAATTAACAAATGTAATTGACCACCAAAATTGAATATGCAAGACAGAATAGCACATCCACAGTTCAGCTGCTGCAATGGGCCCAATGTTTAAGACAAGTGAATAGATTGCCTGAGCACTTCCAGATGAGCGTGGACATTTGGTTCCCCAGGGATAAGTAGCGGCAGCGTACCTTGCACTGTAGCCACTTGTCCCGGGGAATGCCCGTGCCATGCACGCTTTGGTGCATGGTAAGTTACCCCCAGGTTGGGTAGGGGAGGCTGGCCCCAGCAGCCTTACCCATGGTCCTGGGGTTCTCCTGGGGATACAGCAGTGGCAATTCTGCCACGTGGAGCCTGACTAGCAGCTGCAGCATGGCTCTTGGGAACCCAGCTCTGCTTTTGAACAGTGCATGCTGCCTTTGTGTGCGCTGCTTCACCTTTTTTTTTCTGTGGGTTTTTTGACCCCTAGATATCTAGATAAAAAAAACATGGAAAAAAAAGTGAAGCAGCACACACACAGGCAGCACTCCCTTGCAGCACAGAGAACACCTAAATGTGTGGTATGTGGTGCCGCAGAAGTGTTTGTGGTGCCACATACCACATGGCCATGCTTGTCTGGACACAGCCTCTGAGTTTTATTATTAGCATAACTTATTTGGTTCTCAAGTATCTGATTAAAAAAAACACACTGATGTCAAAAGAAGTGTTTCTATTAACTTCAGTGAACTTTAGAACAAGCATTGATTTATTACCACAGGGAACTGCAATAGCACATGACTGCAAACCAGTATCAACGCTCCAGCTATTCCTTACTATATGTCACCTTCTAATGAATGGTTCCACCCAATATCTATTCAGATCAGATGGTATCTTTTCACAGACTTCAGCTTGTACTAGATCAGCTTCCTCTTCCCCACACACCCACAACAACTAATGTTTGTGCCTAAAAATTACAGGGGATGCTTCAGTAAATCAAAGTATTCTCTATTGTGCAGAATATAAAATTAAACAGATGCCACGGTCTTTGCAAAATAATTTTATCACATTTAAATATTAGACTCGCAATAACATTGATGTTATTAGGAATGTACAACAGGGTCAGAATTCCAACTTTTGTTACCCAATTTTGAATTTGTCTGATGCTGTTGACATCAGAATTACAAGAAAAAATGCCTGACCTCATGTCATTAATCCATCCATACAGAATCTGTCACTACTGATAACAATAGAGGCCAGCAAGAGACAATCAATGCATAAAAATGTTTTCTGCATCAGTTGACCACAGAACATTTGCCTAATAATCTAAATGTGCCATGAACTAAATTGTGAACATCCAAATCTTAACTCCACAAGGTTTTCCACACATCATCATCAGACATGGAGCTGTAATTATTTAAGTTCTTACATTACTTGTACTTATTGATAAACTGTTAGTCTCTGCATTAGTAAGTCCACACCTTTAGAAGCACCACTCAGAACACAAAAAATGGGATAAGCTTAATATTAACATACTTTAAAGATCATTTTAGATTTTCTTTTTTAAATTGCGTTCTGGAGTTTAACCTCTTGGAAACCATTGATATTGTTAAAGGACTGTGATTGGGCACACTGCTTGCATTATACCTGGAAATGGATGGAATGTGGCCAGATCAACATGGCACTTGGCACATGCCACGAGGCAGCACTGAGAGGGTGAGCTTATTGGGGTGTACTCAGCAGGACACTAAGCCAATTGCTTTCCTTCCATTTTGAGGGCTAGCACACATAGCAGGCATAGCTTGCTTCACTGCTTATTTCCCTCATGTGGTTCTTTGGCAATATAGACATGTCCTAAGAATCCATGGGCACCTATACACACGCCCAATGCCTGGTCCAACATGTTCTAATTTGAACGTGTTGGAGTGTGCTAATTAGCATGCTTCAGCAGCCTCGGTAACATATGTATTCAGTGTCTCCACATTTCAAAATGGCAGCAGGGTGCTTTAACTAAAGCTCATAGAACAAGTGTCCCTGCCACCATTTTGAAGTGCAAAACACTGAATACACAACACACTGAAAACATTTTAATCAGAGGGGCTCCCAAGAGGCACTCTAATTAAAGTACCACCCCACCCCACCAACTCAGAGCATGTGTAAAGACGCCCTATGTTTTCAGGATTTCCACTGCTGAGGACTAAGGATGGTGTCACGTCTTCAATTTAATACTAACTGCAGTTAAAATGCCAGAAAACTTATGTTCAAGCAGTTTAGCCCATAGTAAGTGCCTTCATAGTATTGTAAAGTTGTTCCTTTTCAGAAGCAGGTTACCTCCTAACACATCCTATCTTTAATACATCATGACCTTTCAATGACTTGCAACTGTTGCAAGTGAGTGCATGACAAGACCCCTTTAAGAAGCTGTTTCTTTATATCAAAATTGAGGTCCGTGTTTACATAGCTCTAAGAGAAGGGTCTGTGAGGAAAAATGCCATGGCACATGTCGTAAAACTATAGGGTGCATCCAGGGGAGTGTGCACGTGCCTCTTGCCCTGTCTCAAACCCCTCTGAGGTGGGGAAGAGGCATGTGCGGGAACAAAAACATTTTCCCCACACTGCAAGTTTGCAGCACAGGGAGAAAATTAGACCCATGGATAACCAGGGCTCTAAAAAAACTGAAGTTTAAAAAATCAGGGCAGGGCACTGTCCAGGACCATGCCCTGAGGCAACCAGAGGCTGGATCATCCACAGAGGCACTCTGGCTACCACAGTGTCTCTGTGGTTAGCCCCTCACTCTGGTGCTGAAATGTGCAGCTGGCCAGGTTGCGTGTTCAACACCAGGGCTCCAGTGCCTGTAAATAAGTTGGGGGGGGAGGAGTTGGAGGAGAGGGGAGGGGACCATGGGGGAGGTCACCCACCAGCCCTGCCCACTCCCCCAGCTCCCCAATCCCTACCCTGCTCAACCTCACCCCCCCACTAGACCCCCAGGCCCCCCTGATCACTTCCCTGCCTGGCCCCTCCCCCTGCCAGCCCCCCCAACCCCTGATCACTTCCCTGCCTGGCCCCTCCCCCCACCAGCCCCCCTGACCCTCCAATCACTTTCCTGCCCAGCCCCTCCCCCTGCCAGCCCCCACAACCCTTGCCCTTCCCAGCCTTACCCCCTCCAGCCCCCGGAGCCCCCTGATCCCTGCCCCCCCCACCCCATCATCCCCATAGTTTAATAAAAAAAAAAGAAATCCTGGCACTTACCAGCAGTCTGGCTGCCGTCTGTGTCACTGGGGTCCAGCCTGCACACTGCGGGGCAGAGGGACAGCCCCAGCAGCCCCAGCCCAGGCCCTCCTTTCCTCTGCTGCCCTGTGCTACCTGGAGGGCTCTGCCAGGAGGACCCAAAGCCCCCCCCCCAACCATGCTTCTAGGGTAAGTAGAAGCTCTTCTTTCTGTTTTTTCTTTTTTCCCCCTTTTTTTTTTCTTTAAAGTAATAGTGCCTGGGGTTGTGGGGACAGGAATGGGGACCTGGGGGTGCAAATGGGGGGTTGGACTGGGTAACACAGAAATTGGGGGGCTGGGGTGGGATATGTGGGCATTGCATGGGGGGTGGTAGGTCCTGCAGGGGCCATTTGGCCCCTGTTGAGGGCCCATAGCCCCTGTGTGGGGGGCATACCACGTGTTGGGGGGCCGTAGCCCCTGTGTGGTGACCAAACCTCCTGTTGGGGAGCCATAGTCCCTGTTGGGGGGAAGTAGCCCCTATGTGGGGACCGAATCTCCTGTTGGGGGGCTGAATCCCCTGTTGAGGGGCTGTAACCTCTGTGTGGGGGCCATAGCCCCTGTGGGAGGGCAGCAAACTATATATTCATGAATTCATGAATCTTCTGGGAAATAGCTGCCCAGGTGGCTGGGGATGAGGCAAACGTGGCAGTAGTGCTGCACAGAGGCCAACTATGCAGCCACAGACCACTGGCAGCTGGCCCAGAGGGGCAGATGCCTCTACTGGCTGTGCAGTCCCCATCCAGGTCTGGCAGATGCACAGCAGGTCACAGCCAGGCAGCAGCCCCCACTGCCAGACTGCTGCAGTGGGTAGAGGGTGCAGGGAACTCTCAGGGCTACTTCAGCAGTCCATCTGGCACAAGGGGTAGTGTCCCCAGGTACCAAACGGCTGGTCCCTAGAAGCTCCTGAGAGCAAGTAGCCCTGAGCTACTTGCCAGGATGGCTTTTTATACTGCTGGGGACAGCACAGGTGCTGGCCGTGGGCTCTAGCTCCCCCTGGCTGCAGATCCGGGAGGAGCCAGGCAGGGTTATTTTGCCCCAAGTGGCACAATTTGCTCCACAATGAACTGCATGTCTGAGCATGTGTGCTAAGGCAAAAATCCCCGGCTCAGATTTGCACCACTTTTGTTTGAGCTGCTGCAAGCACAAGTGCTTGCATGTGTGGATGCGCCCATAGAAGCTAGCAATTTGGATACCCATGTTGTTCTTTTTAAAGGCTCCTTTGTCACTCTCAATGACTCCTTCATTATGGTTAATTTCTTCCTCTCAGATATACACATGCACCATTTGAAGCCAGAGAACTTATCTACAACAGATTTAAGTTGATTCAAAATTGTGTTGCGTGTTCTTCTCATCTGAGCATTACAAATTCAAGGCTATACTTTGACAGACTTACATAAGGATGAAAACATTTATCTATCTATCTATTGATTGATTGATTAATTGATCGATCAGTAGTTATACACACACACAAACAAGTTGAGTACAGAAAAAAATGTATATTTCATTTCTATAAGTATCTATCAACTGTTTGTGCAAAAGCATAGTAATATCTTACTCAGGATAATATTTCATTGCTGCAAAGCCAATAAAAGACATCAGGAGCAATTGATGATGGTGATTAATTACATATTTACCTAAAGATGTCTATTCCAAGTACCTTAAAGGCAAGCAAGGCACTTAACATACTTATATTTAGATTTATGTTGGATTCTATAGCTAACTTCTATAAATGATTCAGTAATTGAAAAAGCACAACATGTGGTCTAATGGTTATTACTAATACTATACCATAGTTAGTCAAATACATGACAAGAAAAATCCTCTCATCCTGCATTTGCATACAAGGAAACTTCCTTAAATTCACTATCTCTCATTAAACTGCTGCCAAAGCAGCATATACTCAATAATGGAAACCGATCATGTAATTTATTAAATGCAGCCAACACTGAATATGACTATAAAACACATAACCCATATTGGGCAAACATGCTGATGAGAACATTTTTTGTTACAAAACAACTAAAGGAAACTACATTAGCACAAATCTTGACAACCTCCCTTATAAAAATACCTTATTCTTTGTACACTCCTTTCCACCATTAACACACTTAACTCTCATGAACCACCCTCAACCCATGAGGAAGCAACAGCTTTCACTCCATCCCTTTGAAATAGACACCACCAATTTTCTTTTCTCCATCTCTTCCCCACCTTCTTTTTTCCCATTTCATCTGCATCTGGACCCACTCTTTGATCCACATAATATTTCAATTCATAAATTGCCAATTCCCAACATTCTCTTCTAGTGAAAGCCAGTCCCTTGACCAACAGTAGGTTTCTCAGCTTCTATATCACTCCTGTCACACAAAGTAGTATGGTTCTCAGGCTCTGTCTCTCTAGTCCTTTGGGCATTAACCCACGCAACACCATGTTTTATATTAAGCCACAGTTTGGATTAATTGCTCTCAAAGAACAGTTCACTGCCCCTAGTAACCCTTGCACAAAAGGGCAGTCCCAAAATACATGCAGTACAGATGATTCAGCCTCACACCCCTCCCTTAGGCACACAGCCGATCTTACCTAGCCCCATTTATGCTGAATGCCCGTCACAGGAAGAATATTCCATATCATTATCCATATGATATCCCTATGTTCTGCCTTCACTTGATTATCTGTCACTTCTTTCCACACATTTGCCATCTGTCCTTCCCTCAGATCCACAACTATTGTTATCTTTCTTTCTTATCATATTCATCACCTTCTTATGGTCTTTCAAACACTCTAATCCCACTCCCTCAAATTTGCTTACCCTTATGAAGGTCTCCATCTTTGCACAGTGGGCTGGTGGCTGCCACACCCACAGCTTTTTCCATACTTCCCTGTATATACCCCATCTTCTTAACATTGTTCCTGACAGGTAATGGCAGAAACATGCAGTCTTCCTCACCCCATCCATTACCTCTTTACAGAACATATTTATAAAGTAAGTATGCACAAAGCTTTCCAAACCTGGCATTCCCCAACTTCCTGATTCCCTGGCTTTGTATAGCTCCATTTTCACTATCCTTTCTCTTTTACTTCCCCCCTAAAAACATATATCTGCCTCTGTACCCTCCTTATCTGTTGCTATGATGGTGGATACACCACTCCCATGTGAAGGATGAGTGGCAAGAGTACTGTTTTCACCACAACAACTTTACCCTTGAAAGATAACACTCTACCACTCCACAATCTCAACATCTGTCTCACTCTTATTTCTAACTTCTCCCATGCCTTTGTTTCTTTCCCTTCAATGTCCATTAGGATTCTCAAGATCTTGATTACACCCTTTACCATCTGCCTCCTGAACTTCTGTAAATTCCCCCAATTCCCCACATTCATGAATGTACTTTTCATCTTACTTAATTTACCCCCTGACACTACACCATAGTCCTCAGTATGCTTAAAACCCTCTCAACAGATATGTTTTCCTGAGCCACTATGGTCACATCATCCATGCACATTTAACTTCTCCTCCTCCTGGTATCTTCCCGCTACTTATCAGTTAACTGTCACCAATTCTCTGCATCAATTGCTCCATCATGTACACAAAAAGATAGGGGGACAGCAGGCATCCCCATCTTACCCATGTTTGTATGAGGAATGCTTTGGTTAAAAACCATTTGCCAGTACTCAACTTCCTGCTTTACTGTATAGCACTTTGACTCATCCAATCATCTTCACTGGAAACCCCATCTTCCACAATACTTCAAGTGTGAAATCATGTTCAACCCTATCATAAGCTTTTTCTAGATCTAAATTTATCATTACGCTATTTCTTTTCCTTTCTTGTACTTCAGATATAAAATCTCTCATTAACCATAGTGTCTGGTATACTCTCTTCTCAGGAATGGCACATGCTTGTTCATAGATTCATAGATGTTAGGGTCGGAAGGGACCTCAATAGATCATCAAGTCTGACCCCCTGCATAGGCAGGAAAGAGTGCTGGGTTTAGATGACCCCAGCTAGATGCCTACCTAACCTTCTCTTGAAGACCCCCAGGGTAGGGGAGAGCACCACCTCCCTTGGGAGCCCATTCCAGACCTTGGCCACTCTAACTGTGAAGAAGTTCTTCCTAATGTCCAGTTAAAATCTGCTCTCTGCTAGCTTATGGCCATTATTTCTTGTAACCCCCAGGGGAGCCTTGGTGAATAAAACCTCACCAATTCCTTTCTGTGCCCCCGTAATGAACTTATAGGCAGCCACAAGGTCACTTCTCAATCTTCTCTTGCAGAGGCTAAAAAGGTCCAGGTTCTCTAGTCTCTCCTCGTAGGGCTTGGCCTGCAAGCCTTTAACCATACGAGTGGCCCTTCTCTGGACCCTCTCCAGGTTATCCCCATCTCTCTTGAAGTGCGGTGCCCA
This sequence comes from Alligator mississippiensis, assembly GCF_030867095.1. Lineage (NCBI taxonomy): Eukaryota > Metazoa > Chordata > Crocodylia > Alligatoridae > Alligator > Alligator mississippiensis. The sequence goes on along the minus strand of NC_081826.1, from coordinate 168,415,222 downwards.
GAATTGCACGCAGTACTTCAACTGCGGTCTGACCAGCACCCGATAGAGGGAAAGTATCACCTCCTTGGATCTATTCGTCATGCATCTGCTGATGCAAGATAAAGTGCCATTAGCTTTTCTGATGGCTTCGTCACACTGTCGACTCATGTTCATCTTGGAGTCCACTAGTACTTCAAGATCCCTTTCCACTTCCGTGCCACCAAGCAAGTCATTTCCTAGGCAGTAGGTATGCTGGGCATTTTTCCTCCCTAGGTGCAGCACTTTGCATTTCTCCTTGTTGAATTGCATTCTGTTGTTTTCTGCCCATTTGTCCAACCTGTCCAGGTCTGCTTGCAGCTGTTCCCTGCCCTCCAGCATGTCCACTTCTCCCCACAGTTTTGTGTCATATGCAAACTTGGACAGAGTACACTTCACTCCCTCGTCCAAGTCGCTGACGAAGACATTGAAGAGTATCAGTCCAAGGACCGAGCCCTGCGGGACCCCGCTGTCCACACCCTTCCAGGTCGAAACCGACCCATCCACCACGACTGTCTGGGTGCGACCCTCCAGCCAATTCGCCACTCACCGGACTGTGTAGTCATCCAAGTCACAGCCTCTTAACTTGTTCACCAGTATGGGGTGGGATACTGTATCGAAGGCCTTCCTGAAGTCTAAGTATACAACATCCACCCCTACTCCTGTGTCCAGGCGTTTTGTAACCTGGTCATAAAAAGAGACTAGATTAGTCAGGCACGATCTGCCTGCTATGAACCCGTGCTGGTTTCCCCTCAGCATAATTTGTCCTGCCGGGCTCTCGCAAATGTGGGCCTTGATAATTTTTTCAAAGACTTTGCCTAGGATGGAGGTGAGACTGACTGGCCTATAGTTGCCCGGGTCCTCCTTCCTCCCCTTCTTGAAAATGGGGACCACATTGGCCCTTTTCCAGTCCTCCGGGACTTGGCCCGTGCGCCACAAGCATTCAAATATTCCCGCCAGTGGCTCTGCAATGATGTCAGCCAGTGCTTTCAGTACCGTCGGATGGAGCTCATCCGGGCCTGCCGACTTAAACGCAACCAGTTCCTCCAAGGAAGGCCCAGGGAGGAATAGGACCCCTGCTAAATGGGCAGAAACAATTGGTGACAGACAGGTGGGACAAGGCTGAACTCCTCAACGAGTTCTTTGCCTCAGTGTTCCTAAGTGAGGGGCACGACAAGTCTCTCACTGGGGTTGTAGAGAGGCAGCAGCAAGGCACCAGACTTCCATATATAGATCCTGAGGTGGTGCAGAGTCACTTGGAAGAACTGAATGCCTTTAAGTCGGCAGCCCCGGATGAGCTCCATCCGAGGATGCTGAAGGCACTGGCCGACATCATTGCAGAGCCACTGGCGGGAATATTCGAACGCTCGTGGCGCACGGGCCAAGTCCTGGAGGACTGGAAAAGGGCTAACGTGGTCCCCATTTTCAAAAAGGGGAGGAAGGAGGACCCGGGCAACTATAGGCCGGTCAGTCTCACCTCCATCCTTGGCAAAGTCTTTGAAAAAATTATCAAGGCTCACATTTGTGAGAGCCCGGCAGGGCAAATTATGCTGAGGGGAAACCAGCACGGGTTTGTGGCGGGCAGATCGTGCCTGACCAATCTAGTCTCTTTCTATGACCAGGTTACGAAATGCCTGGACACAGGAGGAGGGGTGGATGTCGTATACTTAGACTTCAGGAAGGCCTTCGATACGGTATCCCACCCCATACTGGTGAACAAGCTAAGAGGCTGTGATGTGGATGACTGCACAGTCCGGTGGGTGGCGAATTGGCTAGAGGGTCGCACCCAAAGAGTCGTGGTGGATGGGTCAGTCTCGACCTGGAAGGGTGTGGGCAGTGGGGTCCCGCAGGGCTTGGTCCTTGGACCGATACTCTTTAATGTCTTCATCAGTGACTTGGACGAGGGAGTCAAATGTACTCTGTCCAAGTTTGCAGATGACACAAAGCTATGGGGAGAAGTGGACACGCTGGAGGGCAGGGAACAGCTGCAAGCAGACCTGGACAGGTTGCACAAGTGGGCAGAAAACAACAGAATGCAGTTCAACAAGGAGAAATGCAAAGCGCTGCACCTAGGGAGGAAAAATGTCCAGCACACCTACAGCCTAGGGAATGACCTGCTGGGTGTCACAGAGGTGGAAAGGGATCTTGGAGTCCTAGTGGACTCCAAGATGAACATGAGCCAGCAGTGTGACAAAGCCATCAGAAAAGCCAATGTCACTTTATCGTGCATCAGCAGATGCATGACGAATAGGTCCAGGGAGGTGATACTTCCCCTGTATAGGGCGCTGGTCAGACCGCAGTTGGAGCACTGCGTGCAATTCTGGGCGCCACACTTGAAGAAGGATGCGGATAACCTGGAGAGGGTCCAGAGAAGGGCAACTCGTATGGTCAAGGGCCTGCAGGAGGAGAGACTAGAGAAACTGGACCTTTTCAGCCTCCGCAAGAGAAGGTTGAGAGGTGACCTTGTGGCTGCCTTTAAGTTCATCACGGGGGCACAGAAGGGAATTGGTGAGTATTTATTCACCAAGGCACCCCCAGGGGTTACAAGAAACAATGGCCACAAGCTAGCAGAGAGCAGATTTAGATTGGACATTAGGAAGAACTTCTTCACAGTTCGAGTGGCCAAGGTCTGGAACGGGCTCCCAAGGAGGTGGTGCTCTCCCCTACCCTGGGGGTCTTAAAGAGGAGGTTAGATGAGTATCTAGCTGGGGTCATCTAGACCCAGCACTCTTTCCTGCTTATGCAGGGGGTCGGACTCGATGATCTATTGAGGTCCCTTCCGACCCTAACATCTATGAATCTATGAATCTATGAAAGTGACTCTGGACCATCTCAGGGTCTACACATGGTAGTCTGGCATCCTGTTGCTGCCTCTCTACAATCCCAGTGAGAGACTTGTCTTGCCCCTCACTTAGGAACACTGAGGCAAAGAACTTGTTGAGGAGTTCAGCCTTGTCCCCCTGTCTGTCACCAATTGCTTCTGCCCATTTAGGAGAGGTCCTATTCCTCCCTGGGCCTTCCTTTTACTCCCTATATAGCTAAAAAACAATTTTTTGTTATCCTTAACTTGAGATGCCATCTTCAGCTCCATGGTAGCTTTGGCCTGTCTGACTGCCTCCCTACAAGTGCGAGCAGAGGAGGTATACTCCTCTTTGCTCTTGTATCACATCTGCTAAACAGTCACACATTCTTTTGGTCAATACTTTTGCCATCAATTTATAATCTATCTTTACAAGGGTTATTGGCCTCCAGTTGCCTAACATGTCTTCTTTTCCCATTTTGAATATCAGAATGACTACACCTACTCCTAAATCATCCCCTATTGCCCCACCCTCCATTGTTTCCTAGTATGTCTCTATTATATTTGTTCCCAGCCACTGTCAACATTTTTCATAAAATTCCACCGGAAGGCCATCTCTTCCTGGCACCTTTTCTCTTGCAAACTTTAAAACAGTCCTCCCACCTCTCCCATACTTAACTTCAGCTTCAATTTTTGTTTCTTTCCATCTTCTATTCCTTACTTTATCCCTTTCCAGTAACACCTTCATTTTTCCTCCATCTACTCCTCTTCTTTTGTACAACTCTTTATAAAACTCTGCTGCTGTGTCCTTTACCAACACCTTTGCTCTGTCTTCTATTTGGATTCCTTCTACAGGTCTCACTACTTTCAATTCCTTCCTTCTTTTCCTCAATTTCACCGAAAAATTCTTCCCTCTTCTTCACCGAATGTGTTCTGGTTAGAAATATTTTTTCATCCATTTTCCTTTTGAATCATTTTTCAGTCTGTCACTTTATGTCTTCCACTCATACTACTCTTACCACCTGCTTCTATACTTCCTGCTTCCTCACCTACAATCCCTCTAGCTCTTTTACCCTCTCCCTGGCTTCTCTTCAACCACTGTTTCTGACAAATGCTCTTGTTCTTCTCCTTATCATAGTCCACCACACACAGACACTTTTGTAATATCTCTTCAGAGTCCTCCATCCTTTATACAGTTTCAGATATTCTTTATAGGTCTTCTCATCTTGTAATAACTGAACATTTAACTTCCATATCCCTTTCTGCACCTTCATTCTTTTTCTAAATTCACTTCCATTCTCAGCATCCACTGATCATTGAAGGTCACATCTAAGATCTCCTTCTTTCCAATCCCTAACCCATTTGCTGTTAATAGAAAATCAATCCTCAACACTTATCTCCCACTCAGGTCCATCCTTGTAATCACCTTCTCACTGGCTCATATATCCTTTAAACCTCTGTTTATTTTATTAATCAGTACTTAGACAAGACATCTAGCTCTTCCTTCCCTCCATCCCCTCTCCTATCCCCATCCTCAATAACATAATTGAAATCTTCCAACCAGAATTTGCTGCCTACTTCCACCTGCACATACCTCTAATTTCTTAAACAGGCTGAACCTTCCTTCTTTTTCAGCCAGCATATATATATATTTAATTTCTCTAACATTTTATTTTCAGATTCCACCACCATCCATTGCAGTCTCTCTTCCACAATCACTTGTACTTGCTGCACTTCCGCTTCTTCACTGTTGAGCAAAATTACAACTCCAGCTGCTTTGCCTTTATTTTACTTCACCCACCATGATGGTCTCTATCCCCATTTCTTTACGTAACACTTGTAATTCCTCTCTCATGGGATTCAAACATATGGGATGTTTTTACACATGCTCTGGGGGATGGGAGGTGGAGGCCACTTTAATTAGAACCAGTCTGAGAGCTGCTATAAATAAAGCACCCTCAACTTGCTGTTTTGAAAACTCCTGTTGTATTCTTTCTTCGCCTGCAACTCTTCATCTTTGGGCATTGTTAACTGGTCTTCCTGGGGTCATCATACTGTCCACATTCTGTTTTGTCAGCCAAAATCCTATTTTCATAAACCTATCTCAAGCACATATCTTAATTTAGGCTTTACTTGTATCTTCCTAATTTAGTCCATTCCCCCAAAACCGGAAAGCCCAAGGCTTTTGCAAGTGTACACTGGAGCCATGGGAGCAGCCCTATCTCTATTATGAAAATAAAGTTTAGAAGTTTTCAGTTTCCCAGGATGTGTATATCCACTGGCCCTAAACACCCTGTCTTCCCTGAAGGCTGTGAAACTGTGTGACAAAACAGGCTTTCAGAAAATCAATGAACTCTTGCTGTTGCCCAGGACCATTGTTCTAATACAATACCTATTTTACCTGTGAGCCAATTGCTAAAAGCAAACCTCTACATATCATTTTCTAGTCATCAGCTACCACTTTACAAGTCTTCTGTGTTGTTGCTTGATACCATTGGCTCTAATCCTCCCCATCTTCACATCCCCAGAGTCTTTGCCAGGCGTTTTATTAGTTTAACATTTAAGAAAGTTTCCCCTTTCCCATCTCCCATGCCTTTCCGCTCCCCCCTCTCCTTTCCCCTCTCCATTAGATCCAGATCACTTTAGCTGCAATGAGCTTTTCATCAACCTGTCTCCCTCCCTCTCTCTCTCTTTGTCCACTCTCTTCTTTCTAAGCTTCATAGCATGTGATTTCTTTCATTTCCCAGTTTGACTTCCTTCTTCTTTCTCTTGCTCTGTCCTCACTCCTTCTTGTATCATTCTCTCCTCTTTCCCTTCTTCCTCCTCTATCTCAAAGTCACAGGTTCCACTTATCTTTCCTTGTTTTCCCTCCTTGGTTGCCAAATGCACCACTTCACCTACTGAAATTTCATGCTCTTCCTCCCTGGCTCTTCCTCCTTGTGGTGTCTCCTCCACTGTCATGCATTCTGAATCAACATCTTCTTCTTCCCCACTTTCCCTTTCCTGTCTCTGCTGCTCCTCTGTATATCTAGCTTTATTTGAGGAAGACCACAGGCACTGGTACTGTACATCTCCCTCTTCCCCACAAATAACACCTTTCAGTATGTTTTGGCACTTCACCACCCTATGTCCTTTCCCTTCACATCTGAGCATATTATATACCAGCAGTATGTGGACAGATGTCCTTCCTGCTCACACTTGCTACATAGTCTAGGCTAACTGAAATACACTGTAAGCCCCCTAATAGGCTTACTGGAAGTAAGTGTATTATTCCACTGGGACTCCTTTTACCTGCCCTCATTACCACCCAAGCTCTTCACAATTCTGTCTTTATACCATATTTATCACGTATCTTTTCAACACACATAGCTGTTTGTACATTATTCTCCAACCATTCCTCTATCTCCCCATCTTAAGCATATCTGTGTACATTTGAATAATTATTGTCCTTTATCTTGTCTTTTCTCCCACAGTAAAATGTATCCCCTTACGTTCTGCTGCATATGTCTTCCAAAAATCCTCATAACTTTCTTGGCTCCAATATAAATTTCCCAAGACTTCTAGTTAGGAAAGGCAACCAAACTATTCTAATGTTTCACTTCAACATCCAAAACTTCAAACAAAATTTTTCTATAAATTCATATGTATTCATTGTCTCACTTTTCTGTTCTCCTTCCTTTGTTATTACAGCTCTTATTCTCAGGCATAGATTACTTGCCACTCTGTCTCTCACTTACTCCCATTTTCTTTCTCTTTGAAGACCTGGTTTATACCACTCACCAGGTTTACTTCAATCATTGTTCCATTCCTTATTTCTCCCTCCTGACCTCCTCTCCTCCTGTTCTTCCTGCTGACTGGACTCTTCCCTCATTGCTTTCTTCCATAAAGCCTCCTCCAACAGTGCCAATCCCACCGCACTTTCTTTCCTACCTTCTTTTGTACCTTCTTCCCCACCTTCTTTAATCCTCCATCAGACTCTGGATCTTTGCTTCTGATCTCCAATTTGCTTCTCATCTCTTGGTCCACTTACTCTTCCATAACTGTCACTCTCCTCTCCAAGACTGCTGCTGATGCTGTTCCAGGCTCTGAGACAAAAACCAACTTCTCAGAGGTGAATGGAAAAGAGAGAAAAATACCACAACTTTTGATAATTAGCCCTAATCATATATAGGTACTCCGGGGGAGCGGGGCAGGGAGGGTGAAATTCTGACTTAAATCCTTATGACTTGCTGTTTTCTATCTTCCCACTAGATGCTACTTACAATCTGCTGCAGCATCCCTGGGTGTTCAGAAGAAGCAGATTCAGTGGAGGGCTAGATAAGCTGAGTCCTCAGTACCTGAGAGAATGCCAAGAAAAACTAAGGCTTTCAAGATGAGCAGAGGTGCTAGAGAATGAGAAAACACAATATTTATGCACCAAAAATACAGACCTGGTGTAAGCTAGTGTAACTGCATGGATCTCTTTGGAGTTGTCTGTTTATGCCAGGTATGAATTTGGCCCTGCACCATTACTCTATACCTCTTAGATAGTATGTTACCTTCAGGTACTTCAATTCCACTTCATCTTTGCAGTGAATCTCTTTCTGAAAGGAACAAAGCGGGGGAAAAAGACAGTGGGAATTAAATGGCGATTAGTTCTGTGGGCCTATTGCAAAACTGAGTCACAAATCTTTAGTCATCATGACCAGAATCTCCAATGAAGTGTTTCAAGGCAGACCTTCAACTAAAATAAACCTTCAGGTTGTGTAATTCCTGCCAGTGATTTAAACTCACAATACTTTATGCTAAAAGCTATTCCTACTTCTGTTCGTGAATTTAATGGCTTTACTAATATTTCTACTTTGACATCTGGCATTTTTATATATTCCTTTGGAGTCTAATTAATGAAGCTTTAATAGGAACTAATGCAGAATGCAATTATGTGGTCAAAATTTAAAATGAAGAACCTTTTGAAACTGAAGATATTGTCCAGCTTTGATACATTCTTTTAAAATTTCTTATGTTTTTTAAAAGAAAGAAAAAACAGTTCAGCAACATGGGCAATCTGTTCTTTTCTTTAATGAAAGAGTGGTGAGCATGTTAATGCCTTGTAGTCTGTTTTTATTACATTAATATTTTAGCATAATATTTTCCCACAAAATTTAAGAATTACAAGATATCCTGTGGCTATATGTCTCCACTTTGCAATGAGCAATGTGAAGGGGTGAGCCTTATAGCCATGCAGGTGGGCTGCACAGTAGGGTTGGGGGGACCAATGCAGTATATGGCCTCCAGCCACTGAGAGCCACTAGACAGCCCTGGTGTAAACCCATAAGGCATAGGACACTGAGTAAATCCAGAAAAACAAATTGGCTTTTCTTCTACAGAATACATAAGTTTAATAAGCAGAGAAGCAAATAAAATGGTAAGAATCAGGCAGCAGTATGAGTGAGTTCTGGAAACAAGTGGGATACAACTCCTGCTTTATGAAAAGGAAGAAATGGCCTTAAACTTCTCTGAATTTAGCTGTCAGCAAAGGGAAAGCTGTTTTTATGACCCACAGAAGTTAGGAAGTGTAGAAAGAATTCCGGAAAGGGAAGGTTATGGTCTTCATTTTATGACTCTTGTGAAAGACCTCCTAACTGTATATGAGCCTGGTAAGCATGCCAAAAAAGGGAAAGGTAAGAACTGAAATACATAGGATCATAGGAAAGTAAATCTGGAAGGGATCTCTAGTCCCTAAGGCTAGAGGTCATCTAGTTTAACTCCCTACTCAAGGTAGGACTAAACCATCCCAGTCACAAATCTGTCTAACCTGCTCTTGAAATTTTCCAAGAATGAAAATTTCACAACTTTGACCTACAACAAACCCTTTCAGGAACCCCAATCCATGCCTCCTCCCACCTAGATAGTGAATGACTAATCACAACCTGTTGAGCATGATGACCCAGCCAGTTATGTATCCACCTTTACCATACTTTTACATAGACTAGAATTAATTTCCTTACCTTATTCATAAGAATGTCATGGGAGATGGTATGAAAAATCTTGCTAAAATAAAAGCTATATCACATACACTGCTGAGCTTTGCTGAGCTGTTGTGGGCCCAGGCAGCACCCCTCCTCCCCTACCCCTACAACTCACCAAAACTCCCTATGTGGGATGGGGCTCTGGTGTTTGGGAGTGGGACAGATTGGCAAGGCTGGGATCATGGGGTGGGGTCACAGGGTGGTGACAGTGTGGGACCTCGGATAGAGCTATGATTTGCTGTCTGCATGCTCCTGTGATAGGTGCTGGTTCTGTGGGCTGGGGCATGCAGGGAGTGGCTTGTGGCTCTGCCCTGGCACAAAGATCATGGAGTCTCCCCAGCCGTCCTCACCTATCTCATTCCCAGACACCACTCCCTGCCTCCCCATTACAGCTGCCTATTGTTGCCTGCGTGGCTCTCAGTTGGTTTCCATGGAGACCCTGGGATCATGGGGCGGTGACAGCATGAAGCCAGGGCTGGGGCAGAGCAGTGATGCATTCCCTGCATGTCCCTGGCCACAGAACCAGGGCTCTGCCCCAGCTCTGGTCCTGTGCTGTCACAGCCCCACAATCCCAGGGACACCATAGAGACTGGTCAGGAGCCATGCAGGCAGGGTGTGTGGCCAGATGGACAGGGGTCCAGGATCTTTGGGCAGTGGCAGTGCAGGGATAGAGCTGGGGGCAAGGCCAAGCAGAGATCTGCTCCCTGCACGTCCCTGCCCATGTAATCTACACCCATCTCAGGTCCATTCAGGCCATGCTGTCATTTCCCCAAGATTCTAGGGTCTTCCCGCCACACCCCCCCATCTCACTTCTGGATACCACTCCCTGCCCACCCATGGCACCATCCCAGCTACATTACCTCCCTGTGCAAGTCCTGCTCCCAGTGGTGGGTGCAAGGAGGATGGGCTGGGGTGCCTGGGCAATGGGCAGCTGAAAGGAGCTGCTACCATCAGGACTGCTCAAAAATGGAGTCTAAGTGCTGCTCCTCCTTCAGTCCTGCTGCTTGCCCGAGGGCAGTGGGACCAGCCACATATGCCACAGCTCAGGTTGCCCCCTGTGCTTGGGCCAGACAGGACTGAGGGAACCACTGTTGGACAGACAGAATTCCTTGGAGGCTGAATTCAGCTCATGGGCCGTATTTTGCTTACCCCTGCCCTATAGGGACATGACAATTATTGTGGGCCCGACTGTGCAGTACCTGGTTACATGTAGGGGTGCACCGATAGAGATTTTTGGGACTGATACCAATAGCCAATTTTTAAGGAGGCAACACCAATCTGATTTCCGATATTCAGCTGGACAGCTTGAAGAACAGTGTCCAGCTGGTCTGTTGTGGTGGAAGGGGAGGAAGAATGGAAGGGGTGTGTGTGTGGGGGGGGCAGCTTGAGGCCCCTACGGCATGGGAGGGAGTGGGGCTGAGGCAGGGACTGGATGGGGCACAGGATGGAGCCACAGCTCATCCAAGGGGGCGCAGGGATTGTGGGGCAACTCCCATCTCTGCACACACCCCAGGAGGCATATGCCCCTGGATCTGTGCAGTACAGAGTGGTCTGTAGTTGTGGGCTGGGGCTGAGGCAGCGTTGGGCTCTCTCCAGTGGGAGCTGGGCTGGGCTGTGCTCAGGGTGGGAGGCAGTGGCACTGGAAAGGGGCTACGGTGGGGTTGCAGCCACAGCAAAATTTGCCGTAGCACTCCAACCCCCCTCCCACGCCCCCAGCATGGCCACCTCCCACTCTAAGTGCAGCTCGGCCCAGCCCTTGCTGGAAGAGCCCGATGCCACCCTAGCCCCAGCCCACACCACCCCACCCAAATCCTGGGGTACGTGCCCCCCCCCATGCCCTCCCACACAGCAGTAGGAGCCACCTCCCCCCCCCCCATTTTCCCCAGATGAGCTGCAGCTCCATCCTGCACCCCACCCAGCCCTGGCTGGGGAGTGCCTGCCCCAGCCACAGCCTTACTCCTTACTTCACTATGGGGGCCTTGATCTGCCCCCACAAGCCCCTCCCCTCCCCTCTCCCCTCCTCTCTCCTTCCACCACAATAGACTTACCAGCTGCATGTAGCTCTACAAGCTACTGGGCTGTGCTCCTCACCACCTACATGCTGCACTGAGGCTGTGCATACACACAGGGCACTTATCGTCCACGTTATCGGCCACATCAGGCCATTTTCTGATACAGTCAATTTTCTCTATATCGGTGCCAATTCAATATCAGACTGATGTATTGGTGCACCTCTAGTTACAAACAGTACCTTATTTATTTATTAACGATGACTCTTGCAAGTCTAAGGTCTGTAAAAATGTCTAGTCTAGGCCTTGCTTATCTCTATTGTCCAAAGACTGCAGCAGCACTAAACTATGTATGGATAAAGCCCCTAGTAGTGAAGGTACCTTCACATAAGGTCGGAGAGATACGGCCACTGGAAACTGTTATACTCACATAAGAATTCATAGAACCTCATCAAGTTTAAGCTTGCACGTTGCAACAGTAGAAAACAATCAGCTTTGTTCTAGGTGCTGAAAACGCCAGATCTGGCTGTGGCCAAGCAACAGAGGGTATACAGCAGTCAATGTAGGTAATTGATCAGTAGAAATATAATATGTAAGCTGCAGGAGGTACTCATGCAAAAACTGCCCAATCACAAAAACAAGCATGACAGCTTCACCCTTACTTCCTCCAGTTCCTATGGCAGAATCAATTTTAAAGAACTATGCAATGGAAATTGCACAGCAGTGATTAAGGAGCACAAGTGCAGAGCTACAAGAAAAGAACTGGGGATGCAAAGCCCTAACTAAATAGGGCTGTATGGAAGCTTTATTATTTCAAAGTCTTCAATGGTTGCTATGTTTCTGTGTTGTGAAACATCATGTGCACTACAGTAGCAGAATCCTGACACATCCCAGTGAGCCCAGCTTGATATAAGCAAAGATTCCTGGGATGTTTACATTTTCCATTTTCTCCCAGCTGTCAAATACATGCAAGGGATGGGGACATTATACAATATATTCCTGGCCATCCCTGCCCATGTGGCCTTCTTGTTTGGCAGGCTGCCTTTATTTTTATTTCTGTATTTGATGCACATGGATCACTCACTTTGCTGTGACTGAATTGTAACACAGGCTTTCCCTCATGTGCGTACAGCTTACATGTCTCCTAGTGGTTTTTTATTATACAAAACAAAATGGTCTCACTATTACCTTATCCCTCTGCTGCTCTATTTGTTTTTTTGGTTTTTAGCTGCTCTCTCATTTGGCTTGACTACAGACTTCATGAGAAACCCTCTTCTTCACTTGTGTGTGCATGTGTACACTGCCAAATCACAATCCAATCCCTTGCTAGGACACAATGCGCATAAATTTTTTTAAAAGTGCTGGCATCGCTATACATAATCCTCACATCAATCTGGGGCACTTTCACATGCTTACTGGACAGAACTGATGTTGGTGGTACCGATGGCATTCTTATCTCTGTGGCAGATTACAAGCTTTTATTTTTTTTTTGTCTTATTTTACTTTGGTTTATGGTTAATTATCAAGTGCTTTCTGTCTGTGGAGTGCAAGGGGGACTGGAATGGATTTGCTTATGGACAATGCTGGATAAACATGTCTCACATAGATGTCTGCTGTTGCAGAGTACAGGTCTTGAGAATCAAGGAAGGGTCTCTTCCAGTGTTATGTTCCTAGAATTGGGTGGGGGGGCATAACATTATTCTAGTAGCTATATTTTTCCTTTAAGGCAAACCTCAAATTGAGCAGAAGTGAAAAACACAGTTTTGGGGAAGCAGGTCATCTTGGGGAGAAAGGATTACTTTTGAGGCACACAAAGTATATCTGCTCCTCTAAAGGAATCCTTTTTGATTCCTGCAGAAGATGGCTGAGGTCAAGAGCCCTACTTCTCCCTACATTCCTCCAGGGTAGAGGGTATCCACCTGCAGGGTAATGAGGAAGAACATCCTTTGACTACCAATATTGTAATTCTACACCATCCTCATGCTACATCAGAGTGGAGAAAAAAATTGATCAACATGTTTATAGCTAAGCAGTTGCATTATTATTATTTTTGTGAGAAATGTCTGCTTTCCATAAAAAAGTGTTGATTTTAATTGCAAATTTAAATATTTGAAAATCATAATTTCTATATTTTGAACTGTTTTTCAGTTCCTTGTGGGCATTGTAGCTCAGTTACTGTATGTTGTAAATCTTTTCAATAGCCAAGATTTCCTGGACAAAGAACATCAACCAATATTCTGGATCCTCACTGAAGTTGCAATCTTTTACTATTAGTAAAAAACAAACTAGCAAACAACTGGAATATTTTGTTTTCCAGATAAAATATTTTGGTATTTGTTAGGAAAACAAACTAAAAATCTTCTACTGAAAAATTAGAAGACAATACAAGGAAATACAAGTTTAAATTATAAATCTTTCACTTCTTCATAGGAAAGCAAATTCCACCTCATTATTTAATCCCTTTCTTGTGTTCTTTGGCCTTGGCCCAATTTCAACCAGTCCCTCCCTTGCCCTTTTTATTTAAAGTCCCAAATTTCTACTCTTTGTATTGTTATTCTATGATATCAGTGAGAAGTGTGTGTCATAAAAGGCATCCAAGAGCGGGCATTAATGTACAAAATAAATATATAAATAGATAACAATGTTATTGCTATTACAGCAACATCTAGATGAGATGAAGAGTCCTCTAGTTCTCCAAAATTTACAAACACAGAAGAGAGATCTGGCCCCAGAGAGTTAAATCTTAATAGAGAAAAAAAAAAACAACTAATGAAGAATGTGAGAAAGGGAGTGTTTATCCTCACCTTATGAAGCAGGAGTCGCAGTAGAGTGATAAAGCAACTTGCCTAACATCAAAACAATGTCCACATTTGCTACATGGTATCTTTCCATAAGGTCACATTTCTTTCATACATATAATTATAATTTTTTAGCAAACCCATATTTTTAGAATATAAGATTTTTAAATATACTTAAGAAGCTCAGCAATTAGTGCAAAGAGTGATAAATGTAAATAATATGCAAACAGATATTTAGCTTCTTGGCTAGTAACTGATAGATTTTGGGTCTCACAGGCCACAGCCTAAAGCACACAATCAAATATGCTCCTGAAATATTAAATCCTACCATTTACATCATCGATCCAGCAACTGGAAGCTATACAAATTCTCTAGTTTAGTCTTTTCTCACTGAATATTCATGTATGCAAGACATATTTGTGATATCTTTTATCTATTTGATTTTTAAAGAGGGTCATTAACATAAAGGATTTGAGAAACCGTTTCCTTGCAGTCTTAGCAATAAAATTTGTGTACTTATTAAATTTAGATATAAACCTGTTTACAGTTATTTTCACATGTTAATCATCATTTCTCCTAACATCTTTTGTCTGTTTAACATAACCTTTAGTCATGCATGCCCTGGCTTGTAAAGCATGCCTTTGCAGTCAGAAAGCATGCAACATTCACTGTTTCAGAGATATTGAGACACACAGTATGTCCTAGCAAAAAAAAAGGGTCTATAAGTTTAGACGAAATCACAGATATTGGATACAGAAGAGAAGATATTGTAACCTGGCATCAAAAACCAGAGAGAAAGAAGATGAACCGTGATTTTAAAAATATACAGTCACTGTCTAAATGTTTGTTTGGTGCCTGACACAATGGACCACCTGCTTGGTCAAAGCATGTAGGTGCTACCACAATAGAAAACTTATCCAAACTGACCTAGAATCTCAGAAAAGTTTGGTGTCTGAGAGGTGGGAGAGCTCTGAGCAGATGATTTGCACACATTGACTCATCCTTCTTTGATGTTAGATGTTACAAACCATTTTATTTCCTCAGTGGAATTACTGGAACAAATCCACCTCTGGCCTCACTAGACTTACCCCTTTGATTAATCAAAATGTTGAATGTATGACCATTTCTATAGCTACAGATTGGGATAAACAGGAGGTTATGACCTCACTGGAGTCTGGTACAGATGGTAATGCTAGATTTAATAGCTTTCATAGACATTAGGGCTGGAAGGGACCTCATGAGATCATTGGGTCCAGCCCCCTGTCTAAGGAACAGGAATTTAGCTGGGATCAGATGACCTCAGCAAGATAATCATCCAAACACTTTTTTAGGCAGAGAACATAACATATCAGCAACAAACAATTCAAGCTAAATAACTGATTTCCAATATAAATGCTAGTTTTGTTGCAGAGAACAATTCTCTGTGGGATTCTTCTTCTTAGCAAGATTTTGACCAGCCCCTTCACATATCCAAAGTCCTACCCTATATTGTGCTCAGTGTGATGGCTGAGACTGTGGAAATTCTTGCAAACAGCAGACTAGGGCTAGTGTCTCTGCAAGCACAGCTTTTCTGAAAAGGGTGGAGCTACTGTAGTACTGCTTTCTTTGCACTAGCTGAAGAATCAGGTAAAAAACTGAACAACTGACATACTCACTTCTGGTGTTGTGCAGTAGCTTTGCTTTCCATTGTGTCTCAGTGAACTACGACGTCCCCCAGAGGTGCTGCAGAGGCAAAAATCTACAGGCCAGAATCGGTGCACAGCTGGGTTTTAAAGACACAAATGAACCTTTTACATCTGATGCCAAACTTTTGTTTTCCCAATTACACACAATGGTTTTCCTGTCAGCAGTTTTGACTTGGGCCTGAACCTAAAGAGCTTGCTAATATGAGCTTTTTACTCTACAGCTAAAGGGACATACTTATTAAAATAAAGATCAACTCCAAGCACTGTATCTAAACAAAGTTGTGAATGCCACAGGATTATTCCCCCAAAATATATTTCCAGTATAACATTAAATGATTCAATGAAAAGGGGGTCCACAAGGCCCATTGCTCATTCCTTCTTCTTTTGAGAAGATACAGCAAGATTAATATGTTACTACATAGAAAGAAAAGAAACCTTACAAAAGTTACCACTTTGGGGAACATTAACTACAAGTAGGATAAATAGCTGTAGTCTGCATGGCTGGGCAGGATTTTCTAATTGGATATAAACTCTCCCCTTCCATAAAATCTCAGAATTTCATTTTTAGCCAATCACTGCATAATATTTTAACTAACAGAAGCACAAGTGAAAAATCATAAGCCATATGTGTTGTCATGTACCATGGCTGTCAATGAGAAGAGATCTTTTGTTCGCTCGCTTTTAAATCCTTTCTCCTTAGATTTAGTCCAGTACTCAAACTCCCTGGATATTTCTAAGCAGAAAGTTCTCCACTATAAGGAAAGAAACTTTAATTTAGAGCATCTCAGCCAGTGTATAAAGTCAATGGAGCTATAGGATACTTTACACTGAGGACAGTGACCATGACAACTTTGTTTTTATTGCTTTGTGAACTGTGGACTAATCCAAGTCATCATAGGGACAATGTTGAAGGCTTCTATTTAGCTTCAGAAAACAGATAATGTCAGGGTAAGCTTCTGACATCTTGTGGGCCAGAGTGGAACTCCCACTTTCCTCAAAGAGCACAGGTTGAAAGGTATCGCTCCATAGTGTCTCTTTACTCTTCTGCATCATCCCAAGATGGGAAGGAATGGGACATTAGCCCTGTAGAATCCCTCTTTCTTGAATCACTTAATGTTATATGGGAAATATATTTTTGGAGGGTGTGGAGGAATAATCTTGCTCTGCCAGTCACACTTTATTTACACTTAGATACAGTAGTATGGCTTGATCCTGTAAAATCTGTATACTAGGGAAGGATGAGAGTTGGCTGTATCTGGGTAAGTGCAAGAATTTCCAGCTCAAGGATTTCAAGCATACAGGACTCATTTCATTTTACCATGTCAAACCTAGAACATCTTGAATGTGGAGCAAAATAATTAAGTCCTGAAAAAAAATCCCAACCCCCCCCCACCTCTACCTTTTCATTTGTTTGGGACCTCAGCTGAATTACTGGGAAAAGTAAACACATGTATAGTTCTGAAATGGAATGGGGTGTGTTGATTGCAGTGGTCTCACAGATAAGTACCTGTCTCTACCTGGAGGCCCTGTCTTGCATAATGACCTAGTTTTCTTTCTCTCCATTAGGGAATAAATTAGCCCCTTTTCAGCAATGAGATACACTAGCACATGTAAATATTTTCTGAAGGGACAGGATATGATGGGTTTTGAGGATGCATATCACAGATTTCCCTTCAAAATATAATGCCCTTGGAAGCTCAAGCAGTAGAAATAAATGCAGCAAAATCTCTCTGCCATTTACTCCAGGTTTCAGGAGCATAACGAAAAGCTTTGGCACTCTGAAGTTATGCATCTCCAAATGCCTCATTTTTAGTATTATGAAACAGACTTTGTCCATGTGCCTGAAGACCGAACTGCTGAGCATTTAGGGAATAGTTTCCCAATGGCTTCTATGAAATTCAGATTTAACCCTCCCCTCCAGCCCCCTGGCAAAATTCCAAAATCAAGGTCCACAGGTAAAGTACGATTCATCTTCTGCAGCAGCACAGATCCAAAACATCTGTAACAACTTGTAAAAAAAACCCTCAATTTTGCATTTCTTAGAGTGTAAGCAATTAACTCAGAACCAATAGATGGTAAAATAATGTGGAAACATTGCTTTTATTTGGTGCTTGGATTTTCTTTAAATGATTTACACTTAGAGGAGACACATGTCCAGTTTGACAGGATTTCTCCATTTAGTTTGATTAATTTGGTTTGTGAGGAAATTTCCAAAATCATGAAATGTGCACTTCATTCTCCTCTCTGCACTTGATTACTACAGAATAGCCGCAAGCAAAGTACAACTTCAAGGCCACCTGCAGAAACTACTTCCTCTACAAAGGAACAGAGGGCAAACATACTATTTATTAGGCAGACTGAGAAAGAGAGACAAAGAGTAAGGATCTCAGGGTAAAAATGTTCCACTGCAGCAAAGTACTTAGAAGCAGAACTTTAAAAACATAAGTAGCATTTAGTGAGTTAATGGGGTTAATCATTTGCTTAAGGGCCTTCTTATGCTCAAATATTTTCATAGGTCAGGGACACAAAGAATAACATAATAAATAAAATGAAGCAAAAAAAAAAAATCAAGAATTACATCCAAGCAATTTATGAAGAGATGGGGGTGGGAAGGGTTGAGCAAGAAAAAAACAGGATTCTGAGGAGAGGAAAGAAAGACAAACCAAGGTCCTAGAAGAACACAGGGCAGACAATAGAACAGCCACTTTTGGAAGAATGATATAACAGAAATACAAGTAATTAATACCCAACATGGGAGTCCTATACTCTGTGCACATGAAAATTTGCTGTGCTGGTAAGGGGAGAGGGGCAAGTCCATTTAAAATGAAAGTTATTCTATAGATAACAAACCTCAGTAGATTCTGTTTTCCAGGTCTGAGATTGACTGAGCTCTCTTGCCAGTCTTTCTGAAGAGTATTACTGAATATTCTCTTTCTTTTGCTAAAATCATGAAGTGTGTTAAGAGCAGTTTGGCCTACAATGATTAGAGGAATAGTTCCATTTACATTCTTTGTTGACAAGCAGCATGAACCAAGATACACCGAGCAGCATTTTCTTATCTCTTGTGAAACCTTGGCCAGGACTATCAGTTTCACAGAAGAGACAGGGAGTAGCTGCATGTGAAATATCTGTATCAATCTCTAATAAAATCCTCTAACAGCAATACTTTAGCATATGTTTATTACACAGTACATCTATACCATATTTCTACCATTTGGCTGTCAGTCTGGATCTCAATGCATTTTTCCTGAGCTGTGTGTGGCAGCAGCACTTGTTTATACCTTTCAGTCACACAGGACATAAACAGACATCTTATCTGAGGTGGTTCCAATTGATCTAAGACAAAATCCAGGACCAAAGAGGAATGGCACAGCCCTTTCTACACATCTGTCTGACTGCCTTGGCCATCCAAAATACATTGCTGCTAGGGCTGTGAGAAGCTTCAGTTGCTGATTCGATTTGGCGGACATTTGGCCCAGTTTGACAGCCAAATCTCCAAATCCAAATCGAAACAGGACGCCCTTTAATCTCTCTGATTCGAATTGGAACCCTCCGAATCGATTCAGAGAGATCTGATGATTTGGACATAGACACAGCTTTAAATGTTTTTTCTACATACCTCAAGGTACCAGGTGACTCATGAATGCTGAGATGGTGGGCTGGATAGAGCATCCCACGGGAGCACTTCTGGTCCACTTCTGAGTCTGCCATGGGGTGCACAGCGCCCCCCCCCCCGGCTAGGCAGCTGGTGCCTCCTGGGTCTGTGGTGGGGGAACCTAGGGTCCCCCTTTGGGCGATTGCCAAGCCAGGGGGTATGGGGGGGGGGGGGAGGGCTACATGCTCTGCAGGGTCAGAAGTACTTCTGGTCCACTTTCACATTCACTGCCAAGCACATGGGCGCCCCCCACCAGCATGCTCCTGTGAGACGCTCTGTCCACCCCACCTTCTCAGCATTCACGAGCCACACCTGGGACCTCTAGGTATGTAGAAAAAACATCTAAAAGCTGTGTCCATGGCCAAATCGCAGAGTCTCTGAATCAGCATTGAATCTTCAGATTTGGATTCAGCCTAATAGAATCAGGACAGTGATCTGAATCAACAAATTGAATCACTATCCCCCGATTCAGGCTGAATCTGAATCAAATACAGCCCATTTTGCACACCCCTAATTGCTGCTCCTCTGCCATTAAGAGGCCACGAAGAGCACACAGTCAGAAAGCCTTATTCCTGGAATGACTGGCCATTAACCTGAATGATCTGCAGTTAACTTACAGGCATACAGTTTAGGGGAATGGTTATTAGCATGCTTTTTTCACATTGCACATGTACTTAAACATGGGATAATAGACTGGCAGCGTAGGTAGAATCTGAGGACAAAAGGCTTTCTCCCAAGAAAAATGCTAAGTCTTTTTATACTCACACAGCCCTCTGACTTTTTATTCCTAGTTTTACAAGGGATAGATTCAAACTATTTTCCATTAAAAAAAATCTAAATTCACTGAACTCTTCACAGAGGAGATTTAAAACTGTGGCCCCTTGTCAGCTGGTATTTTATCCCATGAGTTTGACTGCTCCCTCTCAAAGGTCCTTAGAGCCTTTAACACAAAAAAACCAGCATTTGCTGTAAAGTAACAATACAGAAGTATTACAGAGAGAATTGTGACATCATAAACCAATTGATGAACATTGGCTATGGCCAGTGTGTCAGAGTTTTACTTTTAGAACAACTCACTCAATGGTTAATCAATCTCAGTTTCTCAGAAATGAAAGCCAGATGTAGGTTTGAAGTTAAGTGCCAGTTTTCAAAAGCCAGACACCAGCATTCAAAGTACACATATATGCAGGAGCCCCACTTGCCTATAATGGAAATTCTCCTCTGTCCCAAAGCCTCATCATTGAAGACATGTATAGTTGTTTTGACCACCACTACCAACACCCTAATGAATTAGCCTCAGCATTTTGAATTAATCTGATTTACCACATTTATAATATGTGTTTGCTGAAGATTACAATAGTTTCCATCTGTCCATCCCACTAAACATCACTTTCATTACTGTGTTAGCAACAGCCCTCACACAATCCCTATCAAAAGTCTTGATATTTTGGAAGTCATTAGAAATCCTCCTCCAGCCTCAGGCACACAGATCCTTAACAGAGATCTTGCCACCAGAGAAAAACTACTGATGAAAATAAGACTCTTTCTCTTTTTTCCAGTCACCAAGAAAGTGTGTAGCCTAGGATATGCACCTTCCCAATTTATTTCCTTAGTTATATTCTGTTAAATCCTGTAAGCCTCAGTCATGAGCCAAGAGACTATCATGCAAGGTGCTATAGAAGAAATTAATGCTTCTTTTTCATGTGTAAAAAAACAGGTCACAGTTAATCATTCTTATTTCATTATGAATTTGAGATTTATTTTAAATAAAGATCTTAAAATGAGTTTTTAAGCCACTTAGCAATTCTATTTAATAAGCATTTGTAGTTAGTTTCATATTAAAATACCCATATACATGATTTTAAAACTTGGAGAAAGGACTGTCTGTAGCATGATGAGTGATAATATTGTGTCAAACTTTCCAGTTGATTTAAAGTGGGTGGAGGCAAGAGTAGATGTGTGCCTGGCAAAAGAATCAAAGCAACTAAAGAGCTATCTGAATAGTTCAGCATAATTTTTTATTAGACTTAACGCTTCAGAATGTATATTAAACACAATTTCTAAGCCCAAATACATGATTTATAATTGTGCTAATAGCTAACAGGTCTTGAGCTCATAAGCATCAATAGGATTTATATTCTTGTGTGGCCTGACACATCCTCTATATAAGCACACTCCACTGTTAACAGTGAAGAGGAAACCAAAAGATTCCTGTCAAATAGTAGCATTTTCATTTTTAGAGCCAATGCAGAAACTTTAAAAACACAATATTTCAAAACAGGTCTTCGAAATTTCACAGCAAGACATTCTTGTATGAAATTATAAAGAGATTTCAGACTTCATTCAAACCATAGAATGCACCTGACATTTCAAGACCATAAAATGGGAATTAATTCTATTAATATACCTATCAATTGATTCTATGTTGATTTTAGTAACTGAGGTATCTGTACATAGCATAATCCAGAGTCATGTAGACCTGCCTTAACTAACATGGGTAGTGAAAGTTGGATTAGCATTCTACCTAGTTTAAGTAGACCTTCTGAGAAACAGGTACATTAACTACACTGACACCACCATTTTGCTATAGCCACTAAATTGACCAGAGAGCTATACAGCACTGCCTTATGCCATGAAGACATGTGCCATGTGTCCAATAGGCAGTCGTCTCCTCCTACAGTGTAACATGGAGGGTGCATCAGGTCAGGCATCAGGAGCTGCTGTAATGTTCCCTAGTGGTCATTTCAACCCTACCTGGCTCTTTCCCTTTCCTCCAAGGGTCCCACCCTGATTCCTCACCTGCCATGTTTTGTTGATGAAGGAAAGCTGCCCTTAGGGGCTGGTGAGCCTAAAGTGCTCTTTCTGTCTCTGCACTAGTTCCTTATGTCTCACTTGCCTTAAAGGCAAAACTTGTGGCTTCCATCTGCCCCTACAGCCATGCCCATACTGTCCCATCCCTTGTAAAAGCCTTGGCCCTCTTGGCCTTACTCTCCCTTTTCTCTGGCTGCAGGCCACCAGCCCTTGCCCACTGATATAGGTCCAGATCTCTTGGCCTCAGCCTTGTCTATTCTCTGTGATTCTGGGCCTCTGGCCCTTGTGTCCCTCACTCTGGGCCAGCCCTTATCCCTCAGGATACCTGACTCCAAGATGAGTTTCCCTCACTGTCTCTACCCTCAGACCTGTGGTCCCTTATCCCAGGCTGGGTTGCTTGCTTCTTCAGTCCTCAGCCCTCTGGCCCTTGTCTCCAGCCTGGGCTGCCTACTATCAAGGGTCCTAACAGGCACCCCTTCATGGCCTCCAAACCTCCCTCATAGCCACAATCTGGTCTTTAAGTCTAAACCCTAATTCACAACATAAAGAAACGCCCCTGCTTCACAGTTAAAGACTCTCCCCAGCTCTGGGTCATTATCTCACTACAGAGACATTGGTTCTCTTTAGTTCCTTCTAGGGAGCTCCAGGGAACAACTCAGATGCCTGCTAGTTAGGGTTGCCAACTCTGTTTGAATCTGTTCTGGGAGGCTTCCAGAACGCCAATGTGCTTGTGACATGCAATGTGAAAGTGCCCACATGCTTGCGTATATCAGTTACGCATTATGGTGTGTGTGTAAACTTTACATCAAAAAGGCAAATGCACAGTACTATTACATTTTAAAAATCCACTGGACTACTGTTTAAATCAGATTCAACATTTAATATTTATTTTAATGAATACCCTATAATTAATCTCCCGGACAACTCTCAGGACTCTCATGGAGATTTCTAGCTAATTGCTGGAGAGTTGACAACCCTACTGCTAGTCCATCTGCTGCAGGCATCTCCCTCAGGGATCCTCACCCTTCAGCATTCAGGGCCAGATTGCCTGCACTCACCCAGGCCTTGGGTTTATATGCCTGGAAGCCACACCCCTCTTCTTGGTCACGTGCCTTTCTCAGCTCTGCATCAGATTTTCCTTGTCAATCAAGGACCAGCCTGCCTTCCTGCAGCTGTGGCCCCACACAGCCAGCTGAGCCTCCTGGATCCCTGCCACAGTTCCTTGTCTTCCCCTTCCCTTATAGTCAAATAACAGAGTCCAGCTCCCCTGTTACAGGCAGGAACAAATCTACAGGGAAAAGGTATAGTGTTACAAAGCTACATTGGTTAGGTTTCAACTCTTCAGTGCATCACTGCATTAGGATATAGCCTAGCATAAAGACATTAACAACAACAGTACACAAGATTTTTTTTCAAACACTGAAAAAGTAATAACTGCAAATAACCCAAGTAGCTTTAATAGTGTTAAACTTGTGTCATCTTGTATCCATATCTGGACTGACTATGGGGAAAAGAATCCACCAGCAAAATCAAAATATTAAGTTAGATCCTGCTAGCAGGTCTGTGCTTTAGCTGATGTTTTCAATGTTAGCAATTTGATAATGATTTTTCAAAGAGTGGTACTTATCAAGGAAACACACAAAAAACTAACTGTACACTGAAACAGCCCTTCTGAAACTGGCTTTCTTTCATCTTGGCCTAATCATCCTCATATCCGAGTATTGTTTTCTGATTCAGTTGAACATTCTTGTGTAATACAACACAAAAGAGAAATGCCATAGTATTAAATATAGAATCTGAGCCTAGCAGAAAACACAGTAACAAGGAGACCCTATGCTGTTAAAAAGAATATATTGGTTAAAAAGTTACCCAAATTCCTCTCAGTGTAAATGTTGTCTTTTCATGCCATCACATTTCTAGAAGTTTGCAATGTAGCAAGCCACCAGTGGTCAAAAAAAGTGGCTTCAGTGAAATTGGACATTCTATCCAATGCTTATCTAAAAGCTGTATTAAACTACCCTCTACCCAGAGCAGATTGCCCATAATAACCATAAAAGTAAGCTCAGATCTGTAATGAGCAACATAACAGTTGTGCCAGCAAAAGCAGAAATGAAGAGAATGCATAGAAACTACGAATGTAGAGTCCAAAATACCACAGCAGACAGATTAAGTAGCCCATAATGACCAAGGAGAAAAAACAGTTATGTATAAAGGAACTGAAGCAAAATGTGTACACAACTACTATGCTCCATGTCCTCTTCTTCCTTTACAGCATTCTAGAACAAACCAATTGTTTTGTTTTGTTCCTTCCTGTTTGTGTTCATAACCAAAAAAGGTGCACCATCTGCCTCTACACATGCAGGCAAAAATCTGTTTGCACCTGACAATTCTGCACAGCTCCCAAATGTCATGTTTAATTGATAAGCATGTTGTCAGATATGTAATGCAATGGTTGTCTTTAGCCACCCAAGTCAACAATATCCTACAATAATATTCATAAAAGCCACCTGTCCCACTAAGGAAAAAGAAAATAAATAATGGATATATTTAGTAACATGAACCTCAGCAGCTGATGGAACAAATCACGGTTCCTACAGATATCCTCAAAACAGCATCAATATAACTATATTAAAAGACCATTTTTCATCCTGCTTTCATCCATTTCATCCATTTTTCATCCTGCTTCCCCATCTTCTTTTCTACCTAACACTAAAAATCTTTTGGTTGTAGTCTAATATGTACAGTGGATAAGATGCAAGTCAAAGTGCCTTGGATTCCCTTACCTTGCTCATTTTGGAGACCAAATCAAGTGATATATTTGGTTTTGACCATACCTCTTTTTGACAATTCCATTACCCACTATTTTTATGTCCTATTAAACAAAAGAGTATAAATGGCTTGCTTACCATATTAAGGCTCATTCACTGCAGTGCCATAAAGTGGCATCTTCTTTCTTCTAATACTATTATTGAATGCCCTGGTTACAAACTCAATCTTCTGTCAATCAAACAGGAAACAAGATCCTGGAATTTTCTCTAAAGCAAAAACAGCCCACAATTTAGTCAGCAACCTGGGCCAATTTCTATGCTGAATTATGCTTGGTACAAACCCATTTACTTTCACAACTTTCTTCTTAAACAAAGTATTGTGGTTTTAGATGTCTCCTTTTTTCAAGTTTTTGTGAATACTGATATTAATGGAGACTGCTGGCAGCTCCTGTATCATATTATGAACGCCCCAGCCAGACATTAGATAAGTCTTGAACACAAATGAAAAACCATTAAAATCTTTGACTCTCTAGCAGACAACATAGAGTTAATGGTTTCACAACTGCTAAAAGATGGGTGAAATATGATTGGTGCATTAATACAAGATCCCAAAGCTGGAAGACACTGAGAGCGCTCTGCATCACACAGAACCAGACTGAAGTTACAGAAAGACAAGCGAGTTGTCCTCATTTGCCTCTGATGTGCCATCTGTATGCTTCACATCCTTCCTTTTTTATTCCGTGTGCAGGAATCTAAATTCATCCATTTTCAGCAGCCTGCTGCAGTGCTTTCTTCCTCCCACTCTCATCCTTTCTATGTTTATATCCATGTACATCAAATATGAATGTGGTTTCCAACAAGGATTTAAATGTTTTTGTTCCTTGTTCTATTTTTTAATTTTATTTAACAACAGTAATTTGTCAGACAATTATGTTAAACAAGGGCAGTATGAATCTACAACAGTCTAAGTGTAATCTTTTTAGAAGGAAAACAAGCTTGGGCATAGTTATGAGTTTCAGTAAATCTTGTATTTGGCATGAATTTGAAGGATTCTCCTATTATCCATAGCCTTACTTTTAAATTCTTTTTTTTTTTTAACATTGCAGGTTCCACATGATTTTAACCACCATTGGCACCTTCTTTGTCTCTAACCCTTGTCTAACTAATGTTTTCCCTGCTCCCATGACAGAGAAATTCCCCATTGATTTGGGGGTAAAACTAGGTTTATATATATAACCTACACCACTCAAACCCTATTTGGCAACCTAGAAAGAGCCAAAATCTGTGTTCAGGTACATTCCCATACATTGCACAGAGTCAGATTTCACTGATTTTGTAAGAGGTTGTACACATGTATGGGACAGAAAATTTTGCTGGCAGTATCATTAACCGATTCAAAATTTCTTAGGAATTAGGCCTCTTGTAGCAGACCCTTCAAAATCTCCAAAATACCCTGTATAAGCAACTTCCATTCTGGACCTTACAGAGAAATATAATCCATGTTAGCATAGTGTGCTCTTTTTCTATCGAATCCACATGAGTTTACATCTGCACAGACCTTGATTTATTGAATTAAGGCTCAAAAACAGCAGCTCATGTTTTCCCATACAAAATCCTAGGATACTTTTCTTGGTGCTGAAGATATCAACAACAGCAGATTACACAGAAGAAGGACAAGAAGATTACTAGACATCTTTACATGAAATGTAAATAAGTTAGAAAAGAGAGGCATTCACTGTAATGACAATGCACATTATGAATAGAGATTTCAAAAATATAATTTTTCTTCTCGTTTCAGAACTGAGCTTTCTTCCTCCCTCCACCTGCTCAAAACACCCACTATTTATGTGCAATAGGTTATAATTTTTCTCATAGCTCTAGCATGATATGCATTACTAACACTTGGTTGATACCATATTCCTAGTGTGAAAAAGAAAGATAGTTAGTATAGACAGTTTTTAATCTGAGCATGCCATTTAAGATATGGGGGAAAATAACAATGTACAGCAAGAGGAGAAGCTAAGAGATTGCTCAGAGATGAAAATATTAAATAACTTTAGTAGCCATGCAACATGCAGAAAAAGCTTAGATTGACTATAAAAAGGCAATATTGGTAGAAATGAATAAACACTAAATGTAGGTCCACAGTTATTTGCAATGACCTTCCTGTTAAATTTGGTGGCACACAACAACTCAAAATAAGCTGCCTAAATGTAAAACACAGTGAGGTAGTTTGCTTAACAAAATGTTTCCAGTAAGAAAATACACTATAAAGATGAATAAATACAATATACAGCATCTGCATTGAACTCAGCCTCTGAGTGTGAGCATTCCTGGTGTTCAACATCAAAAAATCTGTGACTGAAACCTATCTTTAACCACAGGTGTTATATGAGATCCATGGATGCAAAATATGGGGCCTGATATGGGCCTGATCCAAACACCAGTAAAATTAATGAAAAAGTGCAAACTATTGCAGTGGGCCCTCAATCATGTTTCCTTAGTAATAAGAGACGTGGCGAGTTGGTGGTAGGCATCATTCAACAGATCAGACTCTGCAGGAACAAAATATTGTTTTAATGACTGTAAAATATAGCAGAATTTCCTTGCCTTTCTGAATTCAAACTGCACAGCAGGATTCTTGGGAGCATAGTCATTGGGTATCTATACTCTATTTTATTTTATTATGTTCTTGGTATAACAGTACATTCTAAGTATGTGTTTGTTACATCAGGGCAACTCACAGACTTAAAGTTATGCACATGTGCTTGCAAGATCAAAATCTGTATTTTATGAAGTCTAATTAAAAAATCAACATGAAAATAAACACATATTTTCTGTCCCATACAATGTGGTCAATGGTCCTGACCACCAGCCAATGCAGCTTTAAGGGATCTATGCTAATTTAAATCTGGCTACTCATTAATATTAGTCACATGGGCTACATGCAAACTAGGTTTAGGTTGATATAAATGCCCTTCTGTTCAGACATTTGTGGGGGTGGGGGAGGGAAGGTTAGAATCCATAAAGAAGTAAGGACTTCCAGAGGTCATCTAGTCCAACCTTCTGCCTGAACTGGAATCATCCCTATCCAAACCTATACAAACCCATAATCTAACCTTTTAGTAAAACTACCATCAACCCTGACACAACATAAGGCATAACACTGTAACTTGCCGCATGTAAAACAAGAGGACCACTGCAGCCAATATGCTGCTTTTGTAAAAAGTTGTTAATATATGCTGAAGAAGAGATACCAGGTAGAAGGCCATGCCTCCAGCTACAGAGGAAGCCAAAAAGAAAAGCCACAGTCCATACCAATCTGACCATGGGGTAAAATTCCTTCTTGACCCCAAATATGGAGAGTGGTCTGACCCTGAGCAGAGGGGTGAGGCTCTCTAGCTTAGATTGGGAATGGAGTAAGCTGATCCAGCAAATATATGCACAAGTTCAGGCAGCATTCTCAGGGCTGGGAAAACTGAACAGCTCACTGTATC
Organism: Alligator mississippiensis; assembly: GCF_030867095.1. Classification (NCBI taxonomy): domain Eukaryota; kingdom Metazoa; phylum Chordata; order Crocodylia; family Alligatoridae; genus Alligator; species Alligator mississippiensis. The sequence goes on along the minus strand of NC_081826.1, from coordinate 168,387,176 downwards.
CCAGGGGCTCTGCTATTCCAAACCCTCTCCCAAGATGTGGCTATCCCAACCCCAGAAATACAACAGCCTCCTATGGAACCACCAACCCCTACTGCAGACCCACCACCCCACTACCCCCATGGACATGCCTGCCCCTCCCTCACCCCAAGTTACTCACACCAGGTTCCCTGTACAGCTCCCAGCACCACCAGATGTTTGCACATGCTGCTCCTGGTCTGTGTAGATTGGGTGTGGTAAATGTGTATATGCACCCATACACAAGCATTTTCAAAATGGAGGTTACAAATGCAAACATGAGTTTCATAAGAATTCCGTGGAGTAAAAGTTAAAAGTAATTTAAAATTTTACATCATACTATTCCAAGGACAAATCAATCTTCCCCCTCCCACTCAGTCACAATTGACTTACACGAGGACAATTTATAATCAGAAGATTATGGTGTTAACGTACAGAGCAGCGGCCCCTACAGATACTGTGGCCTTTAAAGGTTTCACAAAGGATCATACGATCCACTGTTACTACGCTGGAGATGATGACCCCACCCACCACCCTTAAAGACCACACTGGCTGGCCCATAAAGGGACCATGCAGATTCATCTTCTCCTCTGAGCTTTTAAGAGTGCTGTGCAGGGTTATCTGCTACATCATGGCAGTGAGTCCAGCTTATACAGGGAAGTGCCAGTAATGCACTGGCAACTGGAAGTTGTCACTGCCCCTATGTGTATCACCTGCCCTGGCGATTAGACTTCTTGTAAACGGTTTCTATTTAACTAAATATATTTGTCTTCCTATGTATTGATATGGAATTTTAGGCTTAGCCTTCAGCAAAACTATCTTTGGTACAGAGGATTTGTTTTACTCAACTATTTTTAGTGCAATCAATCCTTTGGGTCCTTTCCTTGGTTGAATGATTCTCTTGTGGGATTTTGCAAGGGTAATGCCAGTTTAATGACTTTATCTGTAGATATAATATTCAAGGAAAAAACTGTTTTCCTAGCATTGAACCAGAAAATATGGGGTCAGCTTATACACAGTTTGATTTATTATTGAAGCAATACAACTTGTGGCATTATTTATTGTTCATCTAATCACTTCTGTCCATTTTCTCTAATATGAATAAAATGAATCACAGCAGTGCAACTGTGATAATTTAGTTATGATAAGTAAAATCCTCGTTCATCAATGCCAAATGAGAGAAACTATGGCCCCCTCTCCACATTAGATCTATTACACAAAATTACCTGGTAACTGCACAATTAATTTAGATTGGCTACATATGCAAATGAACTATGGCACCTTAATAAGGTCCAACCAGCTATAAAGTTATTGCTGGAAAATGTGCAATGACTTTATAGCTGGTTTCTATCCAGCTTTAAATTTGCATGTGTAGCCCATGCCCTCGCAGCTGGGAGGCCACAGCTGCTGCGACATCCCAGTCGTGGGGGCTCCCCATAACTGCCAGGTCTGAGTCCCATAAAATGACAGGACTCCCAGCCCCAGCAACCATTGGGCACAGCAGGGGCTGAGAGTCCCACCAGCTTTAGCACTCATAGGTGTGCAGGCTTGCTATTTGCCGGTGCAGAGGGAGCCTGGGCTTCACCTATACTGGCAATAAGGTATGATAGGATTTGCTGCTGGGTCCCACAATCACACCTCCTCCTATGCACATGTGGCATGGTAAGAGGTATGATTGTGTGGATGACATGCTATATCCCATCATACCTTTACCTGCACCTGTAGAGGGATCCTATAAAATTGAATTTGTGGGTAGACCTGAAACACACATGTAAATGTTCTGTATTAAATTATTCATCAATAGTCCTTTTTAGTATGTATCTAATCGCAACATTTCAGTACAGTTTTGCAAACTTAATAGTGAAACTGGGTTTTACCTGAATGACAAACCAGTAATCATACAACATTCTGATCCCCATATCATCTCCACCATGAAAAAGATATTAATGTTGGTTACAATATTATTTAAATGATAACATCATTTGCAATCTTCTGAAAGTCTTGACTTAGACTGTGAGGCAGGAAAGAGCAGTGTTTCCATTAAGGCCTTGGATAGAGAGTATCAAGAACTGGTTCAGTTCATAAATTTTTGCCATAAATTTTATATGTGAGTTGGTAAGTTGGTTAGGTATCCCAGTGCCTTACTTTTTGGTATCAGATTCCACAGAGGAGAATCCAATACCCATAGTCGATAGGGTAAAAAAACATTTCAAATAAATTATACACTGAGTCATGAGCTGCCTATAAACAGGCAAATGGAAAGTTCATCAAGGAGGTCTTAACATCCCTCCCTCCTCCTGCATCCCTTGAGCTTCAGCATCTGACTCACAGCTACAGTTGGATACCTCTGTGCACTTGTGATGCATTACCCAAAACACCCTTCCAAAGATAGGTCCCTTTCATCTCTGGCCTCATATCTTTTTTGAGCTATCCTGAAGGAGGAGGGAGTCCACCTTTTATATAACAGATTAATAGCTACAGCAATCATTCCCAAATTAGGAAACCTGAGTTATAGACCCTCCTCAGCCTGAAGAAGCTTAAACTTACCAATCTGTAAGGCAGGCAAGCTGGAGAGTATCCCCATCTAGACGGCTGAAGATATGTCACCATGCAACAAAGAATATGGGACTCATGAGTCCAGGAAGAGAGAAGAAGCATGAGTTAGTAACCTACTAATAAGGATGTTTAGTGAGAAAGATGGACATGGATTCTAGGCCTTGCTCCAAGGATCATTGCTTCATTTTATCAAATGATCGTTCAACATAAAGTATAGAAACAATCCCTGGAGCAGGGACTAGAAAGCGAGACTTCACCTGCCCAGCTGAGTGTTCTAACTATGAAGCTACAGTCATGCTCTCCACTTGTGTTCGCTCTCTCAGGCCTTACAAATCTTAAGTTCTTTGCTGTGCATCAGTCCTGATTTAATAAGAGGAGAAGGGGAGAGTGCTCCCACTAAGCCCAGACCAGGAGCTGTCAACCAAGGGTATGCGTACCCCTGAGGGTACTTGGATAGGCCCTAGGGGGTACATACAGGTGGGTGGAAATGAAGCACTGCCACCCACCACCCTGTGCCACTGCCTTCCAGGAGCAGGGCCAGGGGGTTGTAAGGGCAGCAGTGCCCTTCTGAGGGCCATACAGGCACCACCCAGCCAGCCAAACATGATGGAGGAGCTTGCAAGCAGTGGCCGCTGCTGCTACCCACCACCCCACACTGCCATTGCTCCATGTCTGGGGATACACTTACTAAAGAAGGTTGAAAACTCGTGGCCTAGCCGATAGGTGAGTGGTTACGTTATTTGTGCTCCCTAGTCTGAGGAGGACATGGAGAGTGAATCCTTCATTTCCTGGGGGAGTGCAAGCTATCAGATAATAAGGTACCCACTTCTGCCACCTTATTTTAAACCAGTGATTCTCAGCCAGGGTGCCATGGGGTGCTACATAATATTAGCACTGATAGGGGTGAAAACATCTACACTTGATTCACAGGATAAACACAGACTTCAAATATGAATGCAAGGTGTCAAAACATTCTGAACTGTTGTGGTCTTTCTGAGTTCTCTACAAAAGAGGAATTACTCTCTTATTTTTCCATAGTCAAAAATGAATAAAAGTTAAGAGCTGGCATTTATAAAATGAGTATAAAAAGGTTGAGAATGACTATTTTTAACTACTTTTTATATCGCTACACCACATTTTCCTATTTTGTTATACATGCTTCTGCTCATTTATTGTACTTTGTAAGGTAATTCATTGTACATGTGCAAGTAAGGACTCAGCTATGGAATGTCCATTTTTCCACTGTTGGGTATTTTCTTCAGCCTCTCATTCCACATCTGTGGTCATGTTGTCTTGGATGTGCCATCAGGAGTTTGGGTGCTGGTAAGGAAGTTCCTACATGACTTCACACATGTGTGCACTGTGGGATGATCATACAGTGGGTGTCTCGTATCTTCAGTTTGTCTCGATTGTTCCATCCTGCTGGCCACAACTTTTCTGGGGTGCAAACAGAAGTGCTATAGTTGGGAATGCTTTGTACAGAGCTTGCATTCTTGGCAGACGAGAAGCTAAGAGCCAGAGGGGTTCAGATGGTTGAGAGGCTAGCTCCCCATTTCAAGCTGATGAGCTTATATAAAAATGTTGTTCCAAGTGTTCACCTTTGCTTTTGTCTCCATGATGTGTTCTTTGTATGAAGGGATTCAACTGAGGGTGACTCCAAGGTAAACTGGATCTGGACAGTGGGATAGTGGAGTCCTAGACCATGTAAGGTTGAGCTACCAATTGACTTCATGGTTTTGCAGATGGGTATGAGGTTAGGTTTTTAACTAATGCAACTACTGCACTTTGGAAGGGGCCAAACTGTGTCAGCTGACCACATCTGAGAACACCTACTAGACTGTGCCCTGGGGACACCTCAGTGGAGGTGAAGGAAGGCTTATTTTCTGTAACCTAATTATGGCTATGTAGGAGATTCCCAGACCAAGACAGTTCTGGGCATATGCAGAAACAGAACTCCCAGCACCAGAGAACTTTCAAGTCTTGTAAGCTGATTATAAGCTTGATTATAATGGTCTTCAAATTCCATATAGAGATGATGGAAAGGGCTTTTCCCCATGGCTGTAATGGACAGAGCTAGAAGCAATGGCCTAAAGCTTCAGCAGAGGCAATTTAGGTTGGACGTGAGGGCTAGGTACAGAAGTTACACTTAATGTGCATTAAGTTTGCACAAAGAGCTTACAGCCATAACAGAACAGACATCCACAGCACAAAGTGCTTTAAAAATGGTGGATTCTGATCTAAATTAACCATGGATGGATGTGGTATCAGACTAAAGTGCTTTATGTTATCTTACTTTAACAAAAGTCTGTATCATATCCATCCCGAGTTAAGGTAGGTCTCATTCCCCCAGCATCCCAGAGGCCCCCTACTAGGCAGCTTGCAAGCCTTGGGCAGTGAGAGAGAAGGCAGAAAAGGCTTGGCCTCCCTTCCTTCCCTACTCAGAAATCAGACAGACAACCCTAGTCAATTTAGAGACTGTGTGTGATTTTTTAGTCCTCAGTTTGGGATGTAGATGTTTCCATATTTCTTAATACCTACTTAGTGTATCTAGAAATATACTGCATTGCTTCATGCTGTGTAGAGGTAAAGATACCCAGCCTAGCTGAAATACCAGCAGCAGTGTAATTGTATTGTGCTCTTATCAGTCCTAATCCATAACTCTATTTCTCAATTCTCCATCTATAAAATGAAGGCAATTGAAGCCAAGTGGCCAGGAGGTCAGCCACCTCCAGCTGGGTCCCAGGTGCCCCAGATCTGAGCAGTCTCCTCTGCCTGGATCCTGCAACTTGCCTCACTAGCAGGAATTCTGGTGTTCCCTATTTGAAATCTAAAAAATGCTTGTTAAAAAAAATCCCAAAGTCACTCTGTAAAATATCCCAAAATCCATGTTCCTCCACAATTAAAACAAAAGACCACTATATATAAAGAGAGAGAGTGTGAGAGAGAGAAAGAGAAATGGAGACAGAGACAGAGAGACAGCAATCAGTTGGACAATGTTGTTGGACAATGTTAAAGCAAATTGGAAGCCTACCAGTGTCTCTATCATCATAATAAAGTGAATTTTAAATATCTATATATTTTGTTGTTTGCTTCGGTTTTCTTATCTGAGAACAGTTAGAGCTCCCCCAGACCCCTGTACTAACCAGGATGTGGGACTGCTGCTGTATAGCCACAGCTCCTGCCAGCAGGTCTCATTCTGTCTGGCAACTGGGCATGCATGGTGTGTGCGGGGGGGGGGGGGGAGGAGGTTGCAGAAAGGGCGTGGGGGATGTGGGTGGCTGTGGAGACACGTGGGAGCCTGTGGGATGTGTGGGTAGGTGTGGATGGATTGTGGGCAGACTGTGGGGGGGGGGGGCTGCTTAAGAGGGGTGAGTCCTCTGCCCCCTGCAGGGTGCACCACCCCCTGCACAGCTCATGGACTCCCCCCCCCCCACAGAGCTACAGCCTCTCACATGGGCCACAGCCCCCACAGCAGGGGCCACCCCCCTGCATGGCCCACACGATACCCACCGGGCCCCATCCCCTGCTGGCTCCTCCAAAAGGCTGCCCTGCCTGGCACTTAAGAAAAAAAAGCCCCACACTCACTGCCTGCTGCCACTGGGGCCTCTGGGGCCTCATGGCAGAGCCCCCTCCCCTCCCTTCCATCCCACATAGCCCAAGTGGCCCTGAGCTCTCAGGCAGCACCAGGCACCATGCAGCACCCTGCCAAGCCACTCTGCACCTGCACAAACTGACAGTGGCAGCATGGGTGCCAAGCAGCCAAGGCTAACACTTGCTGCCTTGCACCATGTGGTGGGGACCTCCGCCGTGAGGCTCCAGAGGATTTGATGGCCACTGCTACAGCTGGTGAGTGTGGAGCTTTTAAGTGCTGGGAGGCGGGGGGGCAGGTGGGGCAGTGATCTGGGGAGCTTTGGGAGCTGGCGGCGAATGGGGCTGGTGGGGGTACCCCTATGGTCCCTTCCCCCCTCAAACAATCCCCCCAGTACCTACTTACCAGCACGGAGTCTGGATCCAGATCCCTGTGGCTGGCATGCTGCCTGCCCTCCATGAGCAGGCAGCATACTTCAGCACTGTAGAGAGGGCCAGCTATAGAGATGCCCTGTCTGGGTGTCAGAGTGGCTCTGTGGAGGACCTGAGCCTCTGTTACCTCAGGGCATGGTCAGGAACTGTGCCTTGTCCTACTTTTTCCACCTGGGGTATTTTTTGGCCCCTGAATATCCACGGGTCTAATTTTGCCCCCATGCTGCAAATTTGCATCATGGGGAACATTTTTTTGGTCCCGCACGTGCCTCTTGCAGCATCTCAAAGGGTTTTGAGATGCTACAAGAGGCACATGCATGCATCTGGACATGCCCACTGAGAGCAACTCAAGCATCCTTGTTCTTCCCAATAGCCCATAAATAAAGGAGACAAACAAAAGGATTCATAACTACACAGATTTGCAAGTCATAAGGGACTACCCCAAACATCTAGCACAACATCCACACAAGAAATAGAATTTCTTACAGAAGATGGATTAAAGCATACTTTTCAGAAAGATATCTAATATCACCTTAGAGACTCTGAGCAATTGAGAGACCAACACCTCCCCTATTAAACTGTTTCCATGTTTAATTACTGTCATTGCTAGGATACTGTATCTTGTTTGAAGGTTATATTTATGTAACTTTAATGTGTGGCCATTGGGTTTTGTTATGCCCTTATCTGTAAGATTAAGGATTCCATGTCTACACCCCAGCCACTTTCTCTTTCTGATATGAAAATACCTATGCACAGCAATTAAGTGACCTCAACAATCATTGTGAAAGTCTGAATACAATGAACCTTAGCTTCACATTGTAAGGCTCTACTTTCCTGTTCCTGGTCATTTGTGATCCCCATCTGAATCCTCTGGAATATTTTCACATCCTCCTTGATGTGCACACATCAGAATTAAGACAACATCCTAATAGTAATTAGATCAGCACTGTATACAGAGGCAAGATCACTTCTCTACTCCAATTTGACATTCTCTTTTTCAGACATCCAACCATTGTATTCAGAACAGATCCAGAGGGGGTGTAATGGTGCAGCTGTGCCCCACTTCCTGACTGTGCCATGCTTTCTGGCAGGAGCAGCTGCCAGAGATTGTTAAGTCCTAAAGATGGTAAGAATTTCCCCTCTCCCTTTGTACTTTGAGACACATCCCTTTCCCTCCCCCTTCCAGGGCTGCTTCTAGTCATGCCCAGAATGTATCCAGTTTTCTACATAAGCCTAATCATGATCTAAGAACGTGTCATCCTTTCTGAGGTCTTAAGAACATGTTTAATGCATACCAGTAGGGTTTAAATTTACCTATAGCACTTCCCTGCTCAATCACTATTCTATATAGGTAGGTTGCCTCCTACATGTACTTTCTCTGGCCCCATAAACCTTCTAGTCCTTGTTGCAGTGTCCCAGATTCAAAAGGAGGTAGAGAGTTCCCCTTTCCTATAGGCTTGTGGTTAGGGCAATCTCCTAGCGGTGCAAGATGTGACTTTGCCTCCTTGCCCACCCCCCACCCCCCCAGGGGAAGAGAACTTAGATCCTAGGACTCCCATTTCTTGGGTAAAGGCTTTAGCCACATGTTTGTTATGTAGGTGAGGTAGTAGTACCACCTCCATTTTTTTGTCCAGTTGCCTTATTTTAAAATAAAGGAGTAATCCTTGCTCATGGCTCTGAAAGAGTAATTTTAGGACCCTCAGGCTCTGTAGTTGCCTATCTCAGTGCTGAAGACAGGCACTTGCCATTTAACCTTTTGATAGATGGAGATATAAGAAACATTCCCGTGTTTACTTCTCCAACGGGACAGCTCTAAGCAACCCTGCACTCAGTGTATGGGATTTCTAAAGATATTCGTTGCATCCTGGAGGACAGATTCTGTTTTGGATACTTAACACCTAAGTCCTTTATTAGATCTAGCCCTATCTGTCAGGGAGTCAGTCTTTAATTTCACTATGCATCCCCCTTTAATTGCAGGTTTTAATGAAAACCTCATGTGGTGCCAAGGATGCTTTATCAACATGGTTGTTGATATCAACCAGACCTGGAATCTTGTATGGAAAGTTTGCTTGCCAAGATTTGTCTTATGAAAACAAGCCGGCTCACATTTAGTTTTTAACCACTAACTCTTTCTTGATAAACTCTCAAATAAGCTGTTGTATCCTTTTTGCCCTTCCATTGGCCTAGGTCCACTGACTTGGAAGGGAGCTATGCCAATTTATATCAGCCACGGATCTGGAGCTAGGCATTGTTCTGTTAAGGAGAATGGGAGTTGTGCATCCTCACTAAGGGCACACAATGCAAATGTGTTCATTCATTCACGTCAAATTCCCTTTCCTATTTCAATATTTTTCATTCTTCTCTAAGGCTTTTATTACAGTCACACCCCATTAATGAATCTTTAATAAGCTGACTAGCTAAACAAGCATCCTCAAGCTCTGCCTTCAGTCTGTGAATCTTGACAGCCTCTATATCCAAGTAGTGAAACACCTCCGGACTAAGGGCCCAATCTTCAGCCAGTACAAACCAATTAAATAGCTACATCAGTTAACACCAGCTGGCCTTTATTATTTTCTAAATACTGGTCAGAGACCTGACTAAACAAAACCCCAAAACAAAAACAAACTAAGCACAATTTACTGGCATAACCACCCACAGGAGAATTAATGTCAGGAATTATGAGAACAAGCACAGTAAAATATAAATATAATATTGAAAAAGTCACAGATCTTACAGAGTCCCTGAACTGCAATATGCAAAAATACAATCCTACAGTATCATCAGAATCACAAAATTGTGCCTCTTTATGTTCATTTCATTTTTACAATCTCAGCAACTGCCCTAAGCACAGCCTTGTTGACAATTTGGCCTGCACTACTCAACTTCCTGCAGGTTTTCACTCCCAACATTTTATTTATAGTCCTGCTTAGAGTTTTGGTTCTTTCATATATATATAACAAGGGCTGCAGGTGTTTGCATTGCTACCTATCTGCAGCAGAGTACATGTTTACTGCTCTATTGTGGTTACAAAACAGATGTTGATAGTTGTAATGTCAGCCTAGCTACTTTATTAATTATTGTGTTTAATAAGGAAAAAAACTGCACTAAAATAATTTCCTGTTCTTATCACAGCATTCATTAGGGAATACCATTCTCACAGTGCTCATACATATCTTCCATTAGTGATACTGACAGTTATGTTTGTTCGCTAAGGGGACACAATACTGTTTTAATCTCAGCAAAGTTCATTATCACTATATTTCAAATCCTCATATAGAGGCCTCCTCCTTCAAGCACGTACTCCTATCTCATGGATGAGCAAGGGCTATTCACAGGGATGAGGTCTCTATTGTATAAGCCAGAGCTGCAATTACTACAAGTATTGATCATTAATGGTACTAACAGTGTTGTTTCATTCTGCAGTTTTAATGAAAGGGTATTCACTTTTCCCTAGAGATCTACTATTTACACAATTTCTAGCACTATGGTCAGCTAACCACCAACTACAAAGTAGCCATAACAACGTCAACATAGCATATATAAATTATTAATCCTGTATGATACTTAGCAATTGCAAGAAAAGTAGATTACTCTTCAAAACATGTTAGAAATATTGAGCAATTCATCCTCACAAATCCCCTGGAAGCTAACTGTTATTAGACTCACTGTAGAGATAGGGAAAGTGAGGCAAGGAGTATAAATTACTCAAAGAGGTAGTGTCAGAGCCAGGATTAAAATGTACTTCTTGCAATAGGTAAGGGCCACATCAAACGCTACACTTAGAACACATTAACTGCACTTAAAATGCAAGCACCCACATGTTGAAGCAGTAAAACATGCTAAGTATGATTGTATCATAGTAATGTTAAGATCTTTCATGGGAGGAGAGTCTCCAAGTAGTACTAAATAACTTCAGACTGCTCTAAGTAGATTATACATATTTAAGACTGATGCAGTGTCAGGGCTGGGTCTGACAATCAGCGGATTACTGGTTTTAGCTCTGGCAGCATGCCAGAGCTGATTCTAGACTACCAGTAATGGCAACCTGGCTTACCTCACAGAGCTAGCAGCACATATGGATCCAGTGGCAGGAGCAGCAACCTCCCCCATGCTTCCCTCCTCCTGCCACCAGCAACCTAGAGACCTGACATACCAGACTGGGTGGGTCCGAGCAATGCTGGGTATGTGGTGGGGAGGGTGCAGACTCTGGGTATAGGGTTGAACGTGTAGATGTGTAAGCTGTGGCACCTAGCACTGGGGTCAGTGGACATTATTGGAGAGCAGTTGTGTGGAACAGCCAGCTCCAGCTCTATCCAGAGTGAGAGTACTAAGCATGACCATGCAACTGCTCAGAACACATTCTAATCTAATATGGCACAGTAATGCTTTATGAGCCTAGAAAAAAAATGCATGCTAAGTGTTCCATGCAAGAAGGCCTTAAGTCTTTTTATTATTATTACATAGACTTGCTGTTGTTTAAAAAGCTCACTCAGATTTTAAGATGAGTTGTTTTCTCCTTGCTATTAAGGGTATTAAGGGATTATTAAGGGTATGGGAGAGGAACATTTATAATCCAAATAACCATGCTAATAATGATGTATAAATATCCATATCCAGCTACCTTTGGATGCTGCTACTCTGTCATGGTTCTTATGGCAGGGCAGACTAAGAAAGGGCTAACAAATGATCGAAGGCGAAATAATTTCCCAATTTCCTGTATACTACACAATGACATTACCAGTGTAAAACTTGACAAGACTCCATTGGATCTTTTCAGAATTATTATTTTCTGTTTCCAGACACTGTATTTTCTTGCATATAATGTGCCACAGAATAAGGTATGCATCTTGTTTTTGAAAGGCAGAATAAAGAAAAAAAAGAGATATTCCTTTGTAGCAGCAGTAAGGGATCTGAGCCTGCTCATTATTTTACTCCTTAGTTAGGGACAGAAAATTACATATAAACTGGTATAACTGATGGGAAACCAGTTCAACTCTGTAACACAATAGAGATTCAGTGCACATAAACCACTTTCAAAATGGCTAAAACCAGTTTAAGATAAACCTGGATGGATGTAGTATTAGACTTAACTGATTTAAGTCAAATCATGTTAGTGAACTTCTGTCTCAGTTCCCCTCTAGATTTAAGTTAACTCACAGTCCCCTAGCATCCCAGGATGCTTTGCCCCTCACCCGCAAATCCTCCTTCACAGGGTAAAGAGGCTCGCCTTGGCTCTAACCGTCTGTTCTAGCCAAGCAGGGAGGTGTGCTCTAACACCCTCTTGCTTCTGACCTGGGCCACTTCAGCCATGCGGCTTCATTTCCAGAATCAAAAGTGAATGTCTGTTCATTTGCTTATCGGCTTAATCTATGAAGCTTAGACTGACCTGCAAAAATTGAATCAATTCAGCCTTTGGAATGTTTACTTAGCTCTTGTGTATCCAGCTCAACTGAAGTTTAGGTGGCAGAAACTGTCCTTACTGTATTTACTTACATATAATGCACCCTGGTTTTGAGGAAGAAAAAAAGTGAGTGGTATGTGAGAAAATACAGTAACTACTTGTTAGTTTTCAGATCCCTGAAACAAGATAACAAGCTAACTTGATAGAGCCCAGGTATTTAAAAGAATCACCCAGCATTATGCATTCTAGGTGCAGGATACGTGTAGTATAAATCAATGTAGTTTTCTTGAAGTTACCTTGTTAATCTATACTTAACAAACATGACTAAAATGAAAAACTATCATCTGATGTATTTAGCTATTTAGCGCTGGTATCTGCTTCTCTCTCAAAAACTTGAGAAAGGGTACTGTGGTACCCCAAATCCATCCTGTGTTCTCCCCAGATATACAGTTATTTTAATAAAAGATACTACCCACAAAAATCATTGCCATTTGATGCCATAATTGCAGGAACTTATTTTGGATAGGGGTAATGTAATAGAACATGTGCCCATTCGATGGTATCTTCATATATTTTATAATACCAGAACTGAAAACACTACAGCCTCTTTGAATGACCTAAAGGGAACAGACATGGTGTACTTTGTTTCAGCCTTGCGTTTCATCCTTACTTTTATTTCCACAGAGCTTATTGTACACCAGCCTCTGTGCACATAAAATAAGTGTTTACCTTTAGGTGTCAAATGAAAGATTTGAGATGCATCCTAGATGCACCAAAGAGGGAGTTCATTCTGTCCATAGGATTAATTTAGACAATAGTTTCCTATGAAATAACCTTGGGAAATGATTGCCTCAATAAGTACTGTTGTTCATTAATATTTAATAGAAGATCTATCTTTGGAAAATGAATTGTATCTAAAAGGATTTTCAGTAAACCTCCAAGCTATGTTTTTCCTGGAGATGGTTGACCCCAATCTACTTTATACAAAATTCCTCCCCACCTTCAACAAAAACAAGTTTACTGAAACTCAGGAGCCAAGATTTTAGCAAGACTAAATGTACACCATCACTCATTACAGTAATTAACCAATGCAAAGATTATGTTGCTTAGCATTTGAGCATTGCTTAATAATTAAAGGTCTTTTGGGCCTAATAATTAAAATACAGACATGTTTGCTGGCTATAAATGATGAATTTTCTAATTCAATTCTCTTATGTTTCATTCCTCCCTGTTGCCAATTCTAGTCCACTCCCACTTCTTTTTTTTCCCCTTTCAAGCTAAGATACAGTCAAAATAAAGGTATTAGCATGAAATTTTGCTGAATGCAGCAACTGAACAAGAAGACATGTTTAGCCTTAAGGCTAGAGACAAAACGTTGTGTAGTGCTGCATTTGGGAGGAGGATTTCTTGTCCTTTTTAATGTTGCACTGAATATAAATCGCTCAATCAGTGTTGAAAAAAGAACAGAAACATAAAGGAGTGGAGTATTTTAAATAACTTGTTACCAAGAGAGGACTAGGTGCCTGGGGAATTGGTAAAAGAGAAACTCACCTTTAGTTTACTGTTTCATACACAGATACGATTGATCAAAAGTTATTGTAACCTAAGTCCATCTGCATGACCTGATGACCGCTCCTTTTCTTGCCAAACACCAAGAAAGAGTAACTGAAATTGCAGTTAAAAGGACAATATGTAGTAAGAAGCAAGGAAAATGCTCAAAACTAGTAACAGAAACCTTGTTAGGCATTTCATAGGTGGCCAATCTGCAACTCAGCCGGCAACATTTCCAACATGAATTATTCAAAGTCATGAGGGTTTTCATTTTACTAGAAGTTGAGGGGGCTGTTTGTTTATTTATATACCTACCTATCTACTTGGTTTGGGACTCTTTTGGCACATTCCCTACCCATGTTTTCAAGCTTTTCTCCATGGCTATGTTATCTGGAAATGTATTTCTACTTATTGTTTAAATGAAAAAAAAAACTCTTATAGTCTCCTTATTCTAGCCCCTATGGCTTCAAGAAAACCAGAACCCATTATGAATCCATCTATAAAAATCATAGAATGTGAAAATAATGTTACTGCAGGAGATACACACTATATTATTGATGGAAACATAAGTAACAATTTCAGTGTCCTGGAGAAAGATGGCATCAAGATGCTGGAGAGTGAGGTTGGAGAGCACTATATGATGCTGCTGGTGCCTCCTTTAAATGAGCACCCAAGGCTGGTGCCCTCCCTTAATTATGCTTCCAATTATGAAAAAACATTAAACTCTCACATCCAGATTTGTAATATTGCGCCTTGTTGCTCAGTAGTTTGTGTGGCCATTTATACCACTGGAAAGTGGGTGGAAACAATTCTATCAAAATTACAAAGGCTTGCAATAATATAAGTTACTAGAAAAGCTGTATAGCAATAGAGAATCAGTTTCATGACCTAATTTGAAGTTATAGTAGTGCAAATGAAATTAGACTCTGGGCCCTGCTCTTTAAATGAAAATAGCATGGTTCTGTACTATGAACGTACAGGCTTCTTTATTTGACCTGCATTAAGGAACGCAAAGAAAGTCAGATACCTGTAGAGAGAATTTCGTATGGAATGCAGAATCTGTACCAGGCTATGGAAAGGGGAAAGGTTGTAACCTTTCCCAAAGCTCTGCATGCCCCAAGTGTCCAGCCAAAGACAGGTAGAATGAGAGGAGGGGGTGAGATCTTCTAAGTAAGGATAAATACCTACTTTCTATAACATTCTTGCCTCTAGCTCTTGCCAACTCCAATCAGAATAAAGCACCTAAAGCAAATTGGCTCTTGAAATATCCATCTATGTTTTTAGGCACCTTAAGGCAGAAAACAATTCCAGTTGTAATCCTGAATACAATTATAGTTGTAACCCTGTAGTAGCTTAAATCCCATGTGCACTCAGAAAGACACTGGCTCTTACATGCCTGAGGGCAACTCTGCACTGCCTCTGGAGTGAACCTGAACATACCTCTGAGAAGCAAGTCCCACTAGCTCACTCTTGCTCAGGCCCAAAAGTTAGACAGTGTAGGTATATTGGATTTAAGTGGCTTGTAGTGGATCTGAGCATGTGTACCAACCCTGCACTAGGATTCTCCTGGGACCAGAAGCCTGAGCTTGTTGCCAAGGCAAGCACTCCAGTTCACTGCAAACTACTTAGGCTTGTCTAATTTGCAAGCATGGGCACAATGCTGGGCTTCAAGGTAATCTGTTGACTAAGGTCGGCAACACTGCATTAAAACCCAGATTAATTCCATTTTTAAATCACAGAAATGTTTTTGAAAGTACAATCTACTATTTCTCTTTCAATCTTGAAAGAAGACTCTCTAACTCTGTATGAAGCCCTCAATCATACTACCTTCTTGACTAGGTACAGGGAAGAAATTGGCAAATATCACAGCACATCTAATCCATGTTTATGACTAGATAAGGGATACACCAAACTAAGGAACTTTTAAGTGGCAGTGGTTGCTTTCACAGTAACCTAAAGGAAGAAGCCGACTGGGAGTTGTCTACCGATTGCTTTACAAAATAAAAAGGGCAGAAAAAGAATAGCTGGTGGAAGTTTATACAGATGTTGTCAAAAGAAATGACATTCATTGACTATTTAATTTATCTTCCATGTCCAGCTTCCATGGCCTGCTCTTCACTGTCAGATATTATTCCCTTCTCTTCATCTGTGTCAAATAATTATTTTCCATTGTGTTGTTTTTGACAAGGAAAAAAAAGAAAAAAGGAAAATAAAGATCCTTGCCCTCACAGGAAGGTTTAAAGAAGTGAAAGGACATCAATGCTTGTGCAATGAGCATTTTGCATAAGCTACCTAAGGTACCTAGATAACCTTCATTACCATTGTATCCAGGTGCTTACAACGTGAAAAGCATTTATCCTTCTAACTTCCCTGTGTGGTATGCTCTTCTTCAAATGGGGACAAACCAGGTACATAAAGATTTGCATCCAGGGACTCAGGGCTTGCCTCCAAGAGAGGTAATCACAACCCTACATTAGGTGTCTGCTTTCTGTATATAGTATATAGGTAAAATTAGGTGCTCAGGAGAAGGATTCACAAGTCATACTCTGAGTGGGTGAACACTCAACTAGTCAAAGGAATGCTGAAGAGATGGTTATGTCTGAAATTCTGTTTCTTTCCTGATCTTGGATGATTCCCTGAAGCTTTGTCTTAGAAGCCTATGAGAGTTCACATCCCCAACTTTTTCCTTTCACCATGAGCAAAATCCATTCCACTAGTGTATAAAAACACTAATGAACTCTTTTTATGTAAAACATGGGATGTAGCAGCAGTGCCATCTTTACATAATACTCTAGTGGTTGGAGCCTACATTAAGGAAGTGGGTTTCATACTATTCTCTGACTGATCAGATTCAGTTCCACTTTCCTACCTCTCAGGAGCCTTAGCAGGAGAGTGCAAGTAAAACTAATATTCCTTTATAAGCTGTTCTACTGTGTAGCCACAAATGCAAACATTATGAGACTCAATAGAAAGAGCAAGCTAAAGCAAACATGGTTTGCTGCTTGGTGATTAGTGTATTCAGCTAGGGCTGGGGTGGAGGGAGGCTGCACCTTTTGCATAGGACAGAGGTTCCCAACCACCAGGCCGCGGCCCAGTACTGGGCTGCAGCAGGTTGGCTGCAGGGTCATGGCATAAGGCCCCTGCTCGAAGCCCCATTTATCCACCCAGGTAAGTGCCTTCTGAGATCACAGCTGAGCTTCCAGGGTTAAAGCTGGGCAGTGAAGGAGCCCCAGGATGGAGGCAGTGGCTTCATGCACTGTGTCCCGCTCCTGCCAGGCCACGGTAAAAAAAAGTTTGGGAACTGCTGGCATAGGGTGCTTTGCAGTCGTGGTGTACAAGACCAGTTGGAGCAGATAATCTTGTGGACCCTTCAAATAAATCACTACTAACAAACAGAGAAATGCATTCAAGAACCTAGGGGTGCCCTTTCAGTCCCATGTTTCCATTGGGTGACCAGATCATGGACAGTCCATAGCACTTAGGGTCTGGGATCACGGACCAAGCCTAGGTATCAGGAGATAAACTAAAGTCAGGCACTGAATTTATAAGACAAAGCCATAACTTGTACACGGAGGACAGATCCAAAAAACAAGGACAGGAACAGAGAAACCACTGAGGAACCAAAAGAAGCTGCAAACCATGAATCATTAAGCAACCAAAGTAGAATGGAAAAGATGGGGATTGCATCTTGGACTTATCTGCCAGCAGTCAACAGGATGATCAAGCATAATTACAGCTCATCTAGAGTCAGGCAGCTCCTGTCAGCCTTTTACCTGGGTACAAGGTTTTATCCCTACTAGCCCCTATGTTCCCCTTGGATGGGTTGAAATTGCAAAACACAATATCTAAAGGTGTAAATATCAGAGGTAATATATATATCATATCTCCCATAGAATACCCCATATTATAATTTAGGAATGAGGGAGATTTGCAGTGCTGAGATATAGGCAGATAACCACAGAGGTTCTGAGAGCCGTACCTAAGATTAAACCTCTTAAACACTGTTTTAAAGTGACTTCAGATGAAGTTAATTTTCCTGATTGAGATCCTGTGGGACATATTTGTTAAATTGAGGCTAATTAGTGGATGCCTTTGTGATACAGCAAACTGATGTAATATATTTCTTAGAGCTCCGTTGCACCAGGAATGAGCTTTGACACGCAATAAGCAGAGGGAGTTGAACAAATTGTTTCTGAAAAGAACATTTCTAAATGAAAGCTTAAGAAAGGTCTTAATAGGCTCCATACTAAGGAATATTTGTGCCAGTCAAAGGAATGTGCATTTTGCACTGCACTAAAGACCTTCAACTTGACAGGCCTCCATTTTTTGCAGGGAGATATTTCAAATGTAAATATATGAGAAGAATTTGCAGAAAGCAAACAAAAAATATTCCTGTGCCAGAAGAGGTGAATACATTTCCCTGGGGAACCTCCCCCTCTACACAAATTTGAGCAATGGTGTCCAGATTTTATCATAATCAAAGACTTGTGGACCTGATGACTACCGCTTTGACATTTTGCATTTCAAAACTGTGCTTAAGAAGTAGGCTCTGGGAACATCCATAGTTACTGCCATATAATGTCAGCACTGTCCATGTTACCTAGATAGGCAAGTTATTCAGAGTTCTCAAGCCTTACCTTCAAAGAGCTGTATCCTGGGAGATTAGAAGAGCAAAATTCATCTCCCTCACCCCAGCTATGGGTTTAGGTCTTAGGCCACCATTACAAGGGCACAGAATGTACAGGTATATGCAGATCTGCAGACCTTCCCCAGACTTGGCCTCCAAGAGAATTACAGCAGACACACCCAGTACAAAAAGAAGATTCACAGGAACATCTCTGTGTTTGCTCACCCAGCTGTTATTAATATTTGAGATTTAAAAGATTCAAAGGAACTTTTAAAATGCTCTTCAATTAAAGTTTTAAAGAAAAGAAGGGTTAGGCATCTGTCCACAATAATATGAGATTATAAATCCTGACTCTGTGCTGGGGTAGTAGACTACATGACCTCTAAGGTCCCTTCCAACCCCATGATTCTAGATTTAACATCATTTTCCACCAACTAGTCCTAATATTCCCTGGGAGATATAGTACTTTTATAACCTGCTAACAGCTAAAGCAATTGGGTTAAGATTTGTATTAGTAGAAGAGTTGAAGTAAAGAGATATTACCTCCCAGAGTCTTGAAATAATACTCTGATTTGAACTCCCCCACCCACAGAACTTGTAAGAGATGCAGTAACATTATTATTGTGACTTTATGAAGCCTCCAGGCTGGATCTCATCCCAGGGGAAGCATACTGTGAAAATCTAGATTTACATTATAAAGAGGTAACAGTACAGACTTCTAGAAAGAAAAGTGTTTTTTGCTGTTTTGTTTTTTAATAGGAGTATAAGATTAACCTGTTACTCTAATCCATGTTTCTGCCATATAGCCTACAAAGAAAATTCTGGTTCATTTTAATGTATTGCCATAACAGTTTTTCCCTGCTATGCAGTCACATTTAAAGCAAATCATTCTTCAGTACATTACTTTTTGGTGTAGCCCATTCAGTTGAAAAATATACAGAGGTGAAGCAAAGGCTTTATTTATTACTTTTATTGATCTGAGCTCTGCTTCTCACTATTATTCATTCTTTGCTTTGAAGGGGGAACAAAGCTTGTTGGGCATCTAGGTGGTTTATATTTTGCACATATTTTTGTTGAGGAGTTGATAAGAAGGCCAAAGTCTAGAAGAAACAGGGAGCTCTAGCAATTACTGAACAACAAAGGGAAGCAGGTAGAGTTACCTGTTAGTTGTATTTTCTTTCTTTCTGTTCTTTTCAACTAACTGTTGGTAGCCAGAAGAGGGTGAGAGATTCTTGCTTGCAAATTGACATGTTGACTACATTATAGAAGTAGAATCAGCCCCAGTGTTAATTTTCTTGAGACGGGCCCAAGCCACAATTATGACTCCAAACATCTTTAAACTGAGACCATGCCTCAATCTATGGCTGCACAACCTGAATCTAAATCTTCTGAGAATCTAAAAAGTACTTACAGCCACATAAAGTAACTTTCAAAGTCACTAGTTGCAAAGCAGTAGATTAGAGAGAGAGAGGGAGAGAGAGAGAATAATTTAAATTATTTGTCCTGCCAAAAAAAAAAATGGAAATGTTACAAATTGCATGCAAACAGGCAGATACACCTGAAAGCTGATGTAGAGTAAAACGGGCAATTCCTCTCTAGTCTTAGAACTTGACTCACCACAAAAAAGAAGGGAAACTGAGAGGGAGGCATCAATGAAGCTGTTACTTTATGGCAACAATGAATCTCCTCAAACAGTTTCTATGGTGAAAATGTAACCAGGATTATGGCCCCTTTGTAGATGCACCCAGTTAGTACATGTGCACTTTAATGCAGAGTGTGCCTAAGTTAAGTCACCAAGTATTCTGGGAGCTAGAAACACTGGAAAGTTCATTTTATTACCTTCTGAAACTGAAATTAAAAAAAAAAAAGGTAAAAATTACTATTGGTATGGAGGCCCCTATAACTAAGAACTGTCATCACTTACAGGGACAAAGGTTAACACTTCTAAATGGAACTTGTCTTAGTGGTCTAGTCCCATGGGCTTTCAGTTAGACTAAACCTTCTAAGGCTCAAATCCTCAAAAATTAGATAGCCTCCTACCTTCCACTGAAATGCCATTGATAAATTTTAGTATTGTGGGTTATAGCCACATTGTTTTAAGGATATAGGCAGACCAAGGTTCACAGAATCATAGATGTTTGGGTCAGAGGGGACCTTAGCAGATCATCGAGTCCAACCCCCTGCCCTGGGCAGGAAACAGTGCTGGGGTCAGACAGCCCCAGCCAGCTGCATGTGTAGCCTCCTCTTAAAGACACCCCAGGTAGGGGAGAGCACCACCTCCCTTGGAAGCCCATTCCAGATTCTGGCAACCCTTACCATAAAGATGTTATTACTGATGTCTAACCTAAATCTGCTCTCTGTCAGTTTGTGGCCATTATTCCTAATGACTCCAAGGGGTGGCCTGGTGAACAGAGCATCTTCTATTCCTTGCTGCCCTCTCCCTTTCCCCCTGATGAATGTGTAGGTGGCCGCAAGATCACCTCTTGCAGAGACAGAAGAGATTCAGGGCCCTCAATCTCTCCTTGTAGGGCTTTGCCTGCAGGCCCCTAATCATATGAGTGGCCTTCCTCTGAACCTTCTCAAAGTTGTCCACATCCCTCTTGAAGTGTGGCACCCAAAACTGGATGCAGTACTCCAACTGTGGCCTGACCAATGCCACATAAAGGGGAAGCATCACTTCCCTGGACCTGTTTGTCACACACCTGCTAATGCATGATAAAGTGTGGTTAGCTTTACTGATCATTTTGTCACATTGATGACTCATGTTCATCTTGGAGTCAACAGTGACTCCAAGATCCCGTTCTACTGCTGTGATGCTGACAAGGTCCTCCCCAAGCCTGTAAGTGTGCTGGTGATTTGTTCTCCCTAGGTGCAAAACCTTTCATTTGTCCTTATTGAGCTGCATCCTATTCTGTTCTGCCCACTTTTCCAACCTGTCCAGATCCATCTGTATTCATTCCCTACCCTCTGGTGTGTTAACTTTTCCCCATAACATGAACAGCGTGTGCCCCTGGTGGCTGGGGGGGCATGGCTGCTCCAGCAGTGGCAGGAGCGTGGCAGCAGCAGTGGGAGCCCACCAGCAGTGAGCAGGGAACTCCTACAGGTGCCACCAGCACTGTTGGCGTCGGGGGGTCAGAGCCAACCACGGGTCGGTAAGCACCCACAGGCACGACCAGCAGCATCAGCAGCAGCCAGGGACACCCCCTATGTGTGCACCCCTCAGCTTTATCCCTCCTGTCTGTCATGAATTGCCTTAGTTTGTCCTGTAGGGGTCCTATGCTACCCTGCACCTTTTTTTTTGCTCACTATATAACTGAAGGAGGACTTCTTGTTGTCTTTAATTTTATGTTGCCAGCCTAAATTCCATTTCTGCTTTGGCCTTTCTGACTGCCTCCCTGCAAGTGCAGGCCAAGTAGGTATACTCTGCCTTGGTAGCTACCCACTGTTTCCACAACCTTTATGCCTCTTTTTTTGCTCCTAGGCTTTCCTGGGCTTCCCTGTTTCGCCAAGATGGTTTCTTGGCCCCTTTGCACCACTTCCTGTCTGTGCCCATAAGATTGCTCCCTTTAGGAATGACTACCCTTCCTGGAATCCTCTCTCACCAATTCTCCTGTTTTTCAGTGCTTCACTAACTAATCTCCTGAGCACACTGAAGTTAGCCTTTATGAAGTCTAGCACTTCTGCCCTACTGGTTATCTCTCCTTCCCTATAGTGAAGGATAGTGAATTCAATCAAGTGCTGGTCACTGTCCCATCCCCCGTAACCAGGACCAAGTCCAGTAAGGTGTTTCCCCTAGTGTGACCGTATACCTCCTGTGTTAGGTGAAGGTCCTGTATGTATGTTAAAAACCTACGTGAACAGTTAGATCTAGCTAACTGCTCCTCCCAACATATCACAGTAGTTTAGGTGACCAATGACAACCTTGTCCCTTGACTGTATGGCCTCTGAGAGTTGTCTGGAGAATTCCCGGTCCTACTCCTCCTCCTGATGTGGGGGCCTGCAGTAGAGCCCCACTACCAAGTCCCTTTTCTTTGGGTAGATGTGATATCTTTTATTAGACCAACTAAGAAGTTGAAAAAATTGTCCTTTGCAAGCTTTCAGGTACAAACACCCTTCTTCAGGCATAGGGAAAGTCTGCTGGTGTTGTGTGTTCTCCACGGTAGAATAGAAGCCAATATTCAAAATGCAGGTCTGTGAAATGCAAATGCATGGCAGTGAGGATCAGAGGGAATGGGAGACAATACGTGTGAGACAGGTACGTGTGAGGGGAGGCCGAATGTTGAACTGGTGATAGAATGTATTTGGTAAAATGCTGACAGGTTACCTGAGGTTATTAAAAGGCAGGCAGATTATAATATGCCACAACTCTAATGTCTACATTTATTCCATGGTTTTTTATATCCAGTAGATTTATGAAGTAAAGTTTGTAGGCTCATCTATGAAAGGTATTTTGAAAATTCCCTTTGAACATTACAACTGAGAGATTGGAGAGAGAGTGGCTGTCTTGTAAGAAATGTGCATGTACAGGTATTTATGTATTTTTGTCTTTGATAGATTTTCAGTGTGCATTCATTCTACTGAGCAGTGGTTGTTTAGTTTCTCCTGTGTATATTCCAGCAGGGTGGATAACTTTTGAAATTGAGATGTAGGCACTTCCGATGAGGTTACTTTTCACTGTTCCAGTAGGAAGTCCCAGAAAGTCTGAAAGTCCCAAATCTCCATCAACCATAACCTGTGCATCTACCTCCAGTTTAGTTTTTATTAGTTAGAGCTCAGTTTTTTGGAGAACTTGCGCTTAAGCATGAGGAATACTAAAAAGTGCAGATTTGACAAATGTCATAAGGTTTCAGTTCTTCACCATTGTAAACATATTACTTGGTAAGAGAGTTAATATATTACTTGAAACTGAAGGACAAACTGAATTATCTCTTCATTTCAATTTAACTAGATATGATTAATATATTTATTAATTTAGTTTGAATTTCAAATAGTGCAGGGCAAGTGTATATTAATTTAGTTTAATTAAAAAAGCAATCTTATCTGCTATGATAGGGGGTTTTTTTCCCCTTTTATATTGGCTTATTGAAAAACCTTCATAGTGAGATAAAGGGGTAATTTATAATATATGGGTTCAAATACCACTTTTGCTTATACTAGTGCATCCCTACATGTGTGTCTGGGAGCATATGTCTACTTTCATACTGGGCACTATCAGGCAAATGCCAGCAATTTTTTTATAGACCACTATGAGGAGAACTACATTGTTTCCAACTATTCTGTAGAAGGCTTCTGTGAAAATGAGCCTGGCCCACTCACTTCTGCTTGTCACACACTAAATGCCAGGACTTCCCATAATCCAGTTGTGCCAAGATTATAGGCAGCATTCAAGATTGACGGTTCCACACATCTCCTGGGATAAGAACATAACACAGCTTGAACTGAAACTGCTGCAGCAAGTAGCAGTCCGAAAAGGGTATTCAGATATCAGGACACAGCAAAAATACTTGTCTACAGGTTCAATTAAAAAAAGAAAAAGTAACTACAACTGAATTCATTTATAGTCCACCTGTGTAGGTCCTCCATACATTTTGGACCAGTTTTTTGGGGTTTTTAAAAAAAATTTGTTAGACCCCGACTCCATGCAGCGCCCACCAACTAGGGAGACGACGATCCAATTGCCCATGGGTGCTATTACTCATTAGCCAGAGCAGGCAGGGAACAAACACCAGTGCACATTGCTCGCAACAGCTTTATTCAGAATGGAGACAACTTCAGACTAGCTCCCAAAAAAACAACAAACTGGGGAGCTACAGTGAACAATAGTTCTTTTCACATTTTATACACTTTGATTCATGCTCTTTAACATTCACTCCACCCTCGGTCCTCCTATGGTCCACCTATTTCTCCTCCCATCTCAAGCTCCGCATCTGTTTACTGTTAGCATGGAATTGCCTATGCACTTTACTCATTTATATGCCTTTCTGCTAAGAGCGCATGTCTAAGACCTTGACTTTACTTCTTTGGTCAATAGGCGGACTTTGGAGGCTTCTTTACCAATCACCATTCACCCTTTTGCATATGTTCATCTTGGATTCTGTTACCAATTGTGTGTTGTTTTTCACATTCTAGTTTGTTTTTCTGTTCTATGTTGTACCATCTTCCACATTCCCTAGGCTTTACCTCATTCACAGCACACAAACTCACTTGAAAATGGTCAACAGTTAAGATGGTTACTTAGCATAAGCAACTGGCTTAGATATCGTTCTGCCTTGTGGTTAGCAGCTCTGCTAGGCCATAGGATAAAGCCTTGTATTCGGCTGCAAATCCAGTACTCCCCAAGATCTAAATATTGTCACCATAACAATTTTTTGTTTTACTCTCATGCTAAATTGTAACTTATTTTATTAATACATGAATTCAGTAAACTACTTGTGGTGTAATATGCTACTAAAAATGAGAAAAGGTATTGGGATTTGGCCTTTTAAAAGCAGTTCTTTAATTCAGTTATGAAAAAATAGGTTCTGGCCCTCAGAGCCACATTACCCAGTACCCAGCATTGCCCCTGGTTCTGAATTGACCCATATGGGATGCACTGAACTAGACCTGTGCATATGACCCAGGACATGTGCTGCATACAGCATCTGCTTCAGGATTCCTGTGATGCACAGCACCCACCACAGGACTGTACTGGCCATAGCTTCCCCCCAGTCAGTCCACGATTCACAGTGCCCACTTCAGCTGGTCTGTAACCTGTGTTGTATGTGGTGCCTACAGGTCCAAATCACAGGCCAAATCAGGGTTCTACAGTCAGAGACCAAGTTACTAAAGCCAAGCAGAATTTCCAAATGTCAGATTCCAGAAACCAAGCTGAGAAGAGTCAAAAGTCAGAGAACCAAGAGCATGGGATTCAGAGATGCCTACCACAGCAGACCAACAGGGAGAACTGTTGGTTAACCTCCAATCTGGTGCCACAGGTGGACTAAAACAGGGAGGTTGCTCTCCCCAACACCCACTCAAAGCCCAGAAAGGGCCCAAAAAGGGTTTATCAGCAAGGGTTGGGCTGCAAGATAGAAACTCAGGCAGGTTTAGCACTAAGGAATTCATTCCGGCTGGGTTGCCTGTTAGAACCCCTGACACTTAGTTCTGGCATTCCCTAGGCTCTGAATGTTTGACTTAATATTCTTAATATATATATACACACACTAAATTATATAGAGCCAGTTTCTGCCACCTCTATGCACCCTGCCACATAGTTTAATTTACATAGGATCTTTACTGTACCAGATCTTTAGCTGGTATAAATCAGCGTAGCTTCATTAAGGTCAATGGAGCCCTACTGAATTATGCCTCCTGACCATTTGGCCTATGGATTTTAATATGGCTACTTGCAGAGCAAGGTGCTGTTCAACTTGAGCAGCCATGGGAGAATCTAGTCCATGAAAAGAAGTCAGATGAATATGTAGTGAAACATTTCTAGGTTATTTAAATTTTCAATCTACTTTAGAAATCAGTGAAGACAAAGTATTTAGGACACCATTTAAAACATATTTCATTTATGCATAGTGTAGGAGGCTAATATAAAAGTTGAAACCTTTAGTGGATTGAAATATTCAAGTTGAAACCCTTAATGGGTTGAAATCAGGATAGCTGTTTTGGCTGCAAAGAAACTACACACCTTTAGACACAGTGAGAATCTCTTAGATTTCAATAAAATCATCCCAACTCTATTTCAAGTCCTCAGATCACTCATTTATCCACCATTTCAGTCATGCTGAATAAAATCAGCCCTGTTGACACATGTATACTTTTTTAGATTAATTTATTGATTTTTTATTCTAATGACATGCAAACAAAAATAACTGTAAACATGAAGTCACAATAGAAGAGAAAGAACAAATTTAAAACCTGATGTTTCAGACAGAAGCAAATACTAACGTTATTTGTTATACAGTAAAATCTGTGTTATCTGACATCCCCTGGGAATGGGGGATGCCAGATAACAAAATATGCTGGTTAATTGAGTGGCCCCAGCTGCCACTTCTCCTGCCATGTCTGGGGCATCCCTTTGCCCCTCCCATGACATCACCGCCCCTCCTGCCACATTGTTGCCCTCCCATGGGCCCTGCAGGCCCTGCAGGACAGGGAAGTGGGCCCCGCACAGCTCTGAGCAGCGTGTTATGACCCCGGGCCATGGGGCTCGGTGGTGCAGGCTGCTTTGCCCCAGGCCATGGGGGCTCAGAGAAACCGGAAGTGCCACAGTGGGCACTTCCGGTTTCACTTTTCCTTACAAGCCAGCATGCCAGTTAACAGAGCATGCTGGCTTGTAAGGTGCCAGTTACCAGCGAGTTACCAGAGAGTTTACTGTAGTAGTTATTTAATCCAAATGATTTTAAGTACATTAACTAATTAATGGGAGTTGAGATCAGTAAAATGAGACTATTATCTTTTAATTAAAGGAGAAAATGGACTGAGAGTTTGGTTATTCTAAGTAGTCACAAATATTGAATGTAGTAGAGGGACAGAAATGGGAGGAGAGTGTTTGCGTAACCCCTGAAGTGGGGATAAGCATATTTATTAGTCTTTTGTAAAGCATTTTGACATTCACAGATGAAATATTAGTGGACAAGAACTAAATGACTATTGTTTCTAAGTAGTTAAACTGCAAAAATAGTAGTTAAACCCCATGACTATCCCAATAGATACTTCCCCAAACCCAGCCCCTGCCTGGCAGATTTTTAGAAACTACGCAAGTATGATAACCATTACCTAGGCCAGTGCAGCAAGGACTTAGATGAAAGCCTTCAGAGCCAAAAACATGAACTACTATTGTTTGAGTTGTAGCCCAGGTAGTACCAAATTATGTACTCCCCTCTCCAGTTGAAGATATGTTAGCAGGGCATGTGCACTGTGGGATGAAACTGCCTACTACACGCAGATTCCTCCTTCCCATTTAGAGTAAAGCTAGGACTTGTCTGAAGAGTTTAACTATATACAATTGTTTTAATATACAGGAAGAGTTAAAAATGGAACATATATATATGTAAATATATGTGTGTGTGTGTGTGTGTATATACATATATATATATATATATATATATATATATATATATATATGTAGGTATGTATATCATGCAAACTTTGACCAACTTATATATCCCAGCTGCTCATCACAGGGGAAAAGACCTGTGGAATCCCCTTCCCAGGCAACTCAACTCCTCCAAAGGCCCAGTGAAGCTGTCCTCGTCTTCCAGGGCAAGGCATCTCTCCCCTCAGCAGGGGGGCTTCAGCTGCTTTGGGGCTCTCCCAGCCTCTGGCCCACTTGGGGGCTCTGTGAATTGCTCCATGCACTGTTGTCTCTGCCTTGTGCCAGGGATTGGAAACCCAAGCCACCTGGTGCGGCTCCAGGATCTTGGTCTGATCCCAGACCCTCTGTGCACTTCCTGTGCACCATGTTCCCACCCTGGAGACTAGAGACCTGAGATGCCTCAAGAAGTCCTGGAATCCTGGTCTGATCCCAGACCCTCTGTGCACTGACTTGTGTATCGCATGCCTGGCCTCATGCCAGGGGTTGAAGACCTGAGCTGCCAGGGTCTCGGTCCCTCTCGGACCCTCCATGTACTAGCCTGTGCACTGACTGTGCCTCATGCCAGGGGTTGGATCCCCAAGATGCCTCATGCCAGTCCCAGGGTCTCAGTCCCTCTTGGACCCTCCATGCACTGACCCATGCACTGCTTTCCATGCTCCCTCGTGGCGGGGCTGGGGGACATGGCCACTTGCCACTCCCTATCCAATGATTCTCTTTTGGGCTCTTCAGAGGCAACCACTCCACCACACTGGCCAGCTCTTCTTCACCCTCTTCTCTGTCCCTCATCGCAGTCACTCATGTGCCAGGCACACTGCTCTTTTATTCGCTTTGGGGGCTCCTCCCCTGGATTGGAAATGGACCAATCAGAGATGGGGGTGTTAGTCCCCTCTCAGGTCCAGCTCTTCACCTCACCCCCGCAGTAGGCATGAGGCTATCCTGTCCCATGCCTGCACCAGATTGGTGTGGGAAAGGGAAATACACAACCAATCATTTCAAACTTTTCCAAAGCTGGTGCACCACGATATCACTGGCAAGCCCACCACAGAGTTAAAGAACCAAAGCAACATAGCTTTATCTTCTCTGAATTAGGCACATGTATCACACACACCTACTGGTGGGTTGCCATCTTTTCTGTCCCCCAGTTTGAAGTGAGGCTTATGATACCTCTTCTACCTCCTTCCTCTTTAAAAGAGAAATAATGCCATGATGGCTGATACTTACAGTACCAACAAGGGAGCGGCATCTCCCACAAAGGGGTGCCCCTAACAACCATACTGTATCCATGTCCCTTTGCCTCTAGCACTGAATATGACCTATTCTATACTACTTTTATGGGAAGGTATTTACTTTTCAAATTCCAGATTGTGTGTTCTCTACAGTGTTTGATCTGTAATAAATTATCAACATTACACTGAATTCTAAAACTGGACATCTTGTTCTGAATCTAACTTGTGTGTTGCAAGTTTTTTAATCAATATTTTACAACCCTGCTCTGAAGTGCTCTACAATTAAGCATCAGTTTACTGTTGAGAGCTATATGGGGAAAATTATGTAGTTTGCAGACAGCAGTTAAGCTGAATGACCTTCTACAAGTTAAACACAATGCCGAATATTTCCAGTGCATCTGTTAGGTGCTGATTAGGCAACCCAGTATCTAAACATTTTGGAGAGGGGATTTTTTTGTTATATTTTAATGATGACTATCTGCTGCTAAGATGTCCTACCAAAACAAAGCACTGTGTAGGATTGCACAAGCAGCAATGCTCAAAAATCATTTCACCTTAAACTGAACTCTTACCATTCTTTCCTGCCCCTGAAAGCCCAATCTCAATTCCCTTTTCATTCCCTACCTTTACTCTTCTTCATGAACTACCTTTGAAGAATAGCATGCAGCTGTGCCAATTTTTTCCAATATGATTCATTTCTCCTTCTTTTCACTCTGTTCTCCTCCTCAGCTTAAACTGATCACTTTTTTTAGCGATTGCTGTCATGGAATTTTGCAAATACTTCCTTTCATTGGAGACAGAATGGACCCTTAACATATTAAAATGGACCCTTAACATATTAAGTGTTCCTTAGCTCCCATTTTTTGGTTTAAGGCAACAATCTTTGAGAAGGTGGCTACATAGTAATTAGTGCAATTTAGAAGCAATAGAAATGGTTCTGAGGAGCAATACTTCCCATTTGGAATGCTCCAGGTTACAGACGCTGCTGCATATCATGCAAATGCTCTGCCTACATCCCCTACTCATGCTAAGCAGCACTTAATGCTGAGGGGAAATCAGCACAGGTTCGTAGCAGGCAGATCGTGCCTGACTAATCTAGTTTCTTTTTATGACCAGGTTACGAAATGCCTGGACATAGGAGGAGGGGTGGATGTCATATACTTAGACTTCAGGAAGGCCTTCGATACGGTATCCCACCCCATACTGGTGAACAAGTTAAGAGGCTGTGACTTGGATGATTACACAGTCCGGTGGGTGGCGAATTGGCTGGAGGGTCGCACCCAGAGAGTCGTGGTGGATGGATCGGTTTCGACCTGGAAGGGTGTGGGCAGTGGGGTCCCACAGGGCTCGGTCCTTGGACCGATACTCTTTAATGTCTTCATCAGCGACTTGGACAAGGGAGTGAAATGTACTCTGTCCAAGTTTGCAGATGACACAAAGCTATGGGGAGAAATGAACATGCCGGAGGGCAGGGAACAGCTACAAGCAGACCTGGACAGGTTAGACAAGTGGGCAGAAAACAACAGAATGCAATTCAACAAGGAGAAATGCAAAGTGCTGCACCTAGGGAGGAAAAATGTCCAGCACATCTACAGCCTAGGAAATGACCTGCTGGGTGGCTTGGAAGTGGAAAGGGATCTTGGAGTCTTAGTGGACTCCAAGATGAACATGAGTTGGCAGTGTGACAAAGCCATCAGAAAAGCCAATGTCACTTTATCGTGCATCAGCAGATGCATGACGAATAGATCCAAGGAGGTGATACTTCCCCTCTATCGGGCGCTGGTCAGACCGCAGTTGGAGTACTGCGTGCAATTCTGGGCGCCGCACTTCAAGAGGGATGCGGATAACCTGGAGAGGGTCCAGAGAAGGGCCACTCGTATGGTTAAGGGCCTGCAGACCAAGCCCTACAAGGAGAGACTAGAGAAACTGGACCTTTTCAGCCTCTGCAAGAGAAGGTTGAGAGGCGACCTTGTGGCTGCCTATAAGTTCATCACTGGGGCACAGAAGGGAATTGGTGAGTTTTTATTCACCAAGGCACCCCCGGGGGTTACAAGAAATAATGGCCACAAGCTAGCAGAGAGCAGATTTAGATTGGACATTAGGAAGAACTTCTTCACAGTTAGAGTGACCAAGGTCTGGAACGGGCTCCCAAGGGGGGTGGTGCTCTCCCCTACCATGGGGGTCTTTAAGAGGAGGTTAGATAAGCATCTAGCTGGGGTCATCTAGACCCAGCACTCTTTCCTGCCTATGCAGGGGGCCGGACTCAATGATCTATTGAGGTCCCTTCTGACCCTAACATCTATGAATCTATGAATCTATTAATTTTATGAGTGGTCCCACTGAAATCCAAAGGATCCTTGTTGAATAAACTATTGCTTTTCATAAGAAAAGGCCCAAACCTCTTTCCTCTATGAGGAAACATACATCTTTGACATGTGCCTTGAACATGGGAACTGCATCTGTCCCACTCCTGGAATTTCTCAAAAAACATTTTTCCTGTACATGAATCCATCTTTTTCTTAGTAAAAGCATGGAAAAGATCCTGGGCTCAAAGCCAAAGTTCTTGTAAGCAACTCTGCCATGTTAAATAAGTAGTAAATTTAGAAGAAGAAGAAGAAAGGTAAGAAATAACCTTGAATAGGTTGAGAAATACTCCGGTTTCCAAAAGGTGTTACACTGGTGCTCAGATTTAACTGAAATGTCAGCTCCTAGGTCTTTTATCTACTACCCAAATCATGGTTACAAATTTGCTTGTCCCCTGATCTTGCTGCTGATCACATGAGACAATTCTGTTTCATTACCCTATAAAGCAAACAAACAAGAACTTTTCCTTCCCACTGCTTGTAGGTCATTTGGGTTGCAATAGAAAATGTGCCTTGGGAATCTAACATTGTCAGTAATGTCCAGCAATGCTTCTTTAAAAGCTGTTCAATATTAAAATCTTTAAAAATGAATTAAACATTAAAATCACACATTTTAATTTACTCCTGAAGCAAATGATAATGACCTCCTTTCCCAACTTTGCCCCACCAAAAAAATGAAACATTAAAAACAAATATCAAGACACATATTGTTAAGGAAGACTTTTTTGATCCCTTAGGGACCCTCCAATACAACAAAGGTTAGTTCTAAATCTTCTGTGGCATCCCAGAATGCATCATCCTCTTCAAACAAAGAAAAGCTTAGGAATATGGGAGTGAATGAGCAGAGGGCTTTTTCTGTAAATTTCTTAAAGGTTCCAAGGTTTGTTTGTATTTAGTCACTTTATTTATTTATTTACCATCACCCATAGTTATCATGGCTACAAAAGCTTCAACTTTCTTTTGCTTACAGGCATTGAATTATGGTTTTTTTCCTCTTTGTTTGGGTTCACATTGGCTCCTGTCTCTTCATCTCTAGATTCCTATTGCATTTTAGATTTGAACAAAAATTTATGGCCCACCTCAGTTCATGAGAGTTGATTCCAGCCAATTAATTCTGAAATGGAACAAGATACCCATCAGAAATCAGAAATCCTTTCCTCAGTACATGGGTATACGTCGTAGCAGTGTTGGTCTAAAGACATAGGCAGACAAGGGTCTTTGGGTAAATCTAATATCTTTCATTAAACCAACTCAAATAGCTGGAAAAAAAATATTTGCAAGCTTTTGGGTATAAATATCCATTGTCAGTCTGAGGAAGCACCTGCAGTTGAGCGCATACCAACTGCAAATGCTTCCTCAGCCTGACAAAGGGCATTTATACCCGAAATCTAGCAAAGAATATTTTTTCCAGCTATCTGAGTTGGTGTAATTAAAGATACCAGATTTACTCAAATAACCTCGTCTTCCTCAGTACATAAATCTCTGCCCAGGTTCATTCTAGTATCTGTGGATCAAGGCTTGAAATCTGAAATTTGGAAAGACTCACAAATAGCTCTAGGAATTGTGAAAGACAGGACAATCTCCTGGTTAAGGTTATTGTACTCCAGGTCTGCTTGAAACTTTGCCACAGATTTTCTGCGTGTCCCTATGGAGTAAGTCAAGTTTCCTTTGTCTGCTTTCTCTCTTTAAATGGCAAGATTCTGGGTACAAAAATTGTTTCTTTTGATGCATGTGCACTGTGTCTAGCAAAAAGGGACCTTGATCTCATGCACAGCATCTAGATGCTGCTATAATAGAAATAATAAGTGATTTTTCTGCTTCTCTTCCGCTTCTGAAAGTCTAGAGAAGCTATTTTTCTTCCATGGTAATCAAAAGAATGATATCTTCAACCTTTTTAAAATAATACACCAGTATCTCTTATCCAAGAATTTGAATGACAATCTCTTTTTCTGTACATGCATTTTCTAAGAATAAGATAAATAAATAGAGCTTCTGATTGACAGCATCTCTTCCATCAGAATTACAGACCACTGTTTAGTCCTTAAAAGCAAATAAAAAAAAAAGAAAAGGGAGTCTAAATTGTAGTGTAAATCTCAAAGGCTACCAGCTTTTCTTGTGAAATATATTCTCCAAGAACACTTGCAAATGATATAGTTACTTTCCTTCCATTTCTCTTTACCAAGATGGCTTATTTAAAGGGCAGCCTGGATCACTTGCTAAGTGCCATGTTAGAAATCCCACATCTGTGATTGCAGCAGGACTGCTGTAAGAAGCATGTAACATTTAGAGTGGGCAATCAAGTCATAATACTTCAGTCCCCCGAAACGAATGATGGAAATATAAATTGGAAAGAGTTGTGCCTTTCAAAGAGAAGGATATGTAGCCTCTTAGATCAGATGGAGAGGTTTGCTCTTACCTGAGATGCAGTAGGCTACTGCACCAGAAGGTTTTGTGAATAAATGTACACCATTCAGCAACAAGAAGGATTAATTTAAATTGCAGTGATCCCTGTCAGTAATTTTCAGTTTTATCCTGATACAATTCTTTTTTTTTTTTTTTAGAATCCCTCTGACTGTAATGAAGCAGGCTTGCTTCCAAATGCCTCTCAAATCAGAGTATTTGAATTGCTAGTCTGTAACAGAGACCCTGGGGCAACAGATAATAAGTTGTTCTGTTGCTTTCATTTTGTGTCATACCAAACTTAAGTTGAAAAAGTCTTGTTTGAGTTGGTTAACTTTTATTTCCCCCCAGGAATCTATTAGCACTGGGAAATATTGAGGTGCTGACACCCCATTATTAAAGCAACTAGAGCAATGGTGTCAGGATGATTTAATTCTAACGCATTTCTGACAGTTTTTCCTATGTTCAGACAGCACTCACACAAGAGAACATGACAGTCATTTTGGCATCTCCCTTATAATGTGTGTTATTAATAGAGCTCCAGTTTATTGATTTCTCCAGCTAGATAATCATTCTTGAGAGGATGCATAATGCTGCTTGAACTGAATAGTTGATGGCAGTGAGTTACTGGGCAAGCTCTGACAAGCCAGAGGATGTAGCAAGAAGAAACCCTGCCTGATTAGATATAAATGTAGTCAGGAGAGGCCAAAGCTGTCAAACCTGGAATATCATATGATTAATCACATTATTACTGTTTGTATGTAGATACAGAAGAGAAAGAGGAGAGAGAATTGAGAAAGAGAGAGAACACAAAAGCAAATACTGGGAGAAATAAGGAAACGGAGTGGTATAGTGAAAAGCCATTGCTGTTCCCTCTTCTACTCTTTTATATGCTGGAGCCAGCACAAATCCAAAAAAGATGTCATTAAACTTGTGTATTTAAAATAACCCTTTAAAAGACTTGAAATGTTAGGACTATAGTGGAGCTACATCAATTTACACAGCTCTATCTGACCTACTGTGGCCCAGCTTTGGTCCTTCCCAACTGGTAAGTCTACCCTGGATTTTGTCATTCCTCGAAATTAACAGTTCCAGATATGCTATTTCAAGAAATAACACTAATTTTGGACAATACTCTGTCCAGAACTGTATCCCTCCACTCTAGCAGAGGGAATGTCTCAGAGTTGGGTTGGGGGGTGGGGGGGGATTCTCAAACTTACGACACACTTGGTTCCTGAAAACTGCCTCTTAAGATGAAATTTTGCTACTCAGAACAAAATTTCCCATAAGAATAATGTTATAAATCGGTGATTGGTTCCTTTATGATGCTTGATACAGCTGCATCCAGATGGTAAGTCTGTTGGGGTGGAAGGGGAGACAGAGGGGAGAGGCAAGGGGCATGGCGGGGCAGATCAACATCCCCATAGTGAAGGAGGGATTGGGATCAGGGCTGGGGCTAGGACAGGGACTGGAGCAACTGCTGCCTAGCCGGGGTGGGGGGGCACAGGACGAAGGCACAGCTTGCCCAGAAGGTGCAGGGAGGGTGAGGTGCTCCTGTTGTCATGCGCCACTGGTCCAGGAGTTGCTTATCCAGTGGCTCCTGCCGCTCATCCGGGAGGGTGCGGAGGGGAGGGCCATGTGGCCACAGATCTGTGAGGGGTGAGTGAGGGCAGAGCTGCATTGCACCATGCTCCAGGCAGGTGGCAGGGGCTATAGGAGAACTAGAACAAAATTTTAGCTGGCTGCAGCCCCTCCATAGCCCCCACTCCACCCTTATCCAGGGGCACATGCCCCCACTCCCATGCCTCCTGCTGCTCACCCAGCCAGGGTGGGGTGGGGTGGGGTGGGGGAAGCATGGGATGAAGGTGCAGGTCATCCAGGGGGCTCGAGAAGCGGGGGTTGGCTTCTGCCACTGTGTGCCGCTTATCTGAAGGCAGCACAACAGCTCCACCCCATGCCCACCTTGTCCTGGCTGGGCAAGTGGCAGCAAGGCAAAGATCCTCTCCCAGTTCCACTGCTCCTGCCCAGAGTACAGTGCAGT
Source organism: Alligator mississippiensis (assembly GCF_030867095.1). NCBI lineage: Eukaryota > Metazoa > Chordata > Crocodylia > Alligatoridae > Alligator > Alligator mississippiensis. The sequence continues at coordinate 168,351,891 of NC_081826.1, read as the reverse complement.
GCAGCCCTAGCCCCACCTACCCCACACAGATCCAGAAGCATATGTGCCCCTCTCCCCATGCCCTCCTGCATGAGCGGCAGGAGCAGCAGTGGGAGCCACCAGATCAGCAGCTCCTGTACTAGCAGTGCACAGCAGTAGGAGCCACTCCCACCCCTGCCAAACACAAACCTTGGATGAGCCGTGCCTTCATCCCATGACCCCCCCCACCCCAACTGAGCAGTGGTGCCCCAGTCCCTGTCCCAGCCCCATTCCCTCCTTCACTGCAGGGCCATTGATCTGCCCCCCCCCCCCCCCCAAAACATCCCTTCCAGACTTACCAGCTGGAGGCAGCTGTATTGAGCATTGTAATGTTGAAACATGCATCAGAACCTCAAAACTGGGTGTCAATTTATAAAGATCATAAGTGCTGTTCATCATAAATCCAAAGGTCGTAAGTCGAGGAAAGACTGTACTGGAGAGATGGCTTGGGCTGAAAGTTTTGTCATGCTGTTTTAAACATGCTGGGAAAACAGGCCAAATTCAGAAAAAAGGATGAAATTGCCCCCATATATTTGAGTGCACTCTGCTTTTGAATTAGAGTAAGAAAGCTGCCATGCTTAAGTGGACTTGACCTAATATAAATCTCTGTCTATCTCCAGAACATGTATACAACTTATTCAGGCTTGACAGTCAATGTGAATCCAATTCTCCACCTGAATCAAGCAACAAATCTCTTGGAATTCCATCTTTCCCAAATCCTTTGTGGTATTGGTTGTAACATGGCGAGTTTCTTTTTATCAGTTAAATAATTTTTATTAATACGTTAAACCACACAGCAATAGCTTCAGGAAGCTGCAGACTGGTTTTGCCAACGGCAGTCTAAACACCCATGCTTTCCAAAATGAAGGATGACCTTCTATTTCTATTACCACAGCAAAAGCATACCTTTCTTTATGAGTTTGACCTTAAAAAAAATGCCTGTGTGTCAAAACTTTATATTGAGAGTAGCCTTATTGCTACCCCAAAGCGTTTCTTGAACACTGGTTAAGTGCAAGCAGACAGCATTTTTCACACGCAGTTGGACGAACCATATAAAGTCTGGCAGTACAGAGTTCCTACAACTTCCTTTTGTTTAAGTATGATTCTTGGCTTAGACCATGATTTATGAGCATATGAATAGAAATAATCTTTTGTCCATGCAACCTTTTTTTTCTGGAAAGAGATGTTGGCCTAAAATTAAACAAAGAAATAAGAAAAGATAAAATTTAGTCTCCAAGCCTGTCACTCCTTACATACCATTTTACTCAAGGAAAACAATAACAGGTTCCATCTGTTAATAATTAAATAAGTGGGGTTTTGGTGTGTTTTTGTCTGATTAATTGTTGTTACTGTTTGTTTGGCAGGGAAAATCATTTATAGAGACTAAATTCTCCTATTAACAAACAGAGATAATACAATGTGATTTATATACCAGTATGCATTCACTTAGGTTCAATATTAAATTGCAATATAAATTACTCATAGGAGTGTACACTACAAAGCATCTGCCACTGAATCATGGCCAAAAATGTGGCCATATAAAGATTTTTTCTGAACAGTTCTGAACAGAGGACAAATTTATTTTAAAGAAAACTGGAAGTATGTTCACAGACAAATCCCAATAGCAAGGAGCTAGAATTGTTCAATAAAGAACTCCATTTTGCCAAGTTCTGCTCTTAAATCATGTTGCACACTGAATTCCTTAATGCCAATTCATGAATATTAAAATAACCCCTAACAAAACAACTGTGAAAGACTTCCTGGTCTCACTACATTGGACAAAAACTACTGCAACACAGGTCAAGTTTTTGCAGTACTACTACTCATACCATGTTCAAATTTGAAGCTTGTAGTCATGTTCCATTGGTGAGTCTTGCCAAGACCATGCTGTGTGCCAAGCTGTACCCTCTGAATGTTCTTATTCATGTGTCATGTTGAGAAAATTGTCTGTCCAGAGATGGAAATACCAGCCAAGATCAGTAGATGCTGTGTAGGTTGAGGAGGTTCATGGTGGGGGCAATGCCAGTAAGAATAGTTGTATAAAGTGAGATGACTTTATACTCTGGTGTTTAATCTCCTGGGGATAAATAAGGACTAAACAGAAGGCCCCAAAAAGCAAGACTTTTAAAGCTAAATAGTGATGTGGAGTACTTTAATGTTAAGTTAAATACCTGAGGCTCTTTCTTGAAAGTTAGACCTATTTAAAATGCCTCAAGTTGGGAGCCAAAGATGTCCTGCAACAAAACTAGTCATTTTTTAAAACATTGGCCAAACAGAATGTAAGAATGACTTGGGAATCATGTCCTAAATAACTATGCTTTAAAGAAAAATATGGACAGGAGAGAAAGATACTATAAAAATTAAATAAAAATATGGCAATTACTAATATAAGGCAACATGGTCCAATAACCACTTAAGCAGAATATGCTTTTAAGTTGGAGAGTGATGGGATTTGAAGGATTACTTCTGGAATTTTGACATTGTTACCTCTATGGGTGCTTGTACACATGACAAGGCTTTAGTCCTTAGGGTACTATGACCCCTAAAATGAAATGGTGTTTTTTTATTTGAAACACCATTTCAATATTTCCATCATGTTATGGTGAGGGGTCCAATACTTTAGTTTTGTTTTGTTTTGTTTTGTTTTGTTTTGGTTAGAGCTGGAACCTGCCCACAGTCAGAGGGCAAGCTGCCAGGGGGTTGAGTGGTCCCTGAGCTGCAAGGGCCACTGGTTCTTCCCTCCAAAGTGGTGATGCCCCCCAGGGCCACCTGGGTGGGCTGCCAGCAGGCTGGGTGCTGTTCCAGCTCAAAAGCAGCACCTGGCCCCATCCAACTGTTCCCCAAACCCATCCAGGAAGCAGTTGGATAGGGCCAGGTGCTGCCTCTGAGCTGGGGCAGCACCTGGCCCACTAGCAGCCTAGCTGGGTAGCTCCAGGGGGTGCTGCTGCTACAGAGGGAATAACTGGGGTTCCCCACAGCTCAGAGACCACTCAGCCCACCAGCAGCTTGCCTCCTGCCTGCAGGAGAGGTGGGTAGGCTCCCCCCACTCAAAAAAGAATTGGGCCCCTTACCACTTCTGCCTTCAGCAGGCTCCTGCAGGCAACAGGACAGCTATGGCCTCCTGGGAACAGGCTGGCTTGCCCCTGGGGAAGCATGAAGGTGGTAGAAGTATATATATATATATCTGGTAATATGAATCTATCTCTAGGGAATGTATGAGAAACAAACACTCCTCAAAAGGCAACAGCTAATAAGATGATATTAAAATCTTAGGGCACTTGTACACGTGATGACATTACCATGTACACATGATAAAAATGTTACTTTGTGTGGCTTAATGGCATCACGCTATACATGTACAAGAGTTTTGGGGCTTTTAAATGAGTTTACATCTTACAATGGCAAGTTGCAATGATGTAGCTCTCAGCTTGCCCCCAACTGATGCACAAGGTGTTGGAAGCCCGGCCAGGCTGCTAACTCAGCTTTGAGGTGCCTGATCTAATGCTTCCCTGAGCCTGCTCAGGCTTCCAGTGCCTCATGCACCATTCCCACTACCTTCTCTGCCCACCAGCAAACCAGCCACCCTCCTACCACCTTCATGTTGCCCTAAGGGCAAGACGGCCTGTTCCCAGGAGGCCCTGGCTAGCCTGCTGACTTCAGGAGCCTGCTGAAGGTAGAAGTGATGAGGGGCCCAATCCAGGTGGGTTTGTTTGGGTTTTTTTGAGGGGGAGGGGTTGGGTGAACCCTGCCCACAGCTCCTGCAGGCAGGAGGCAAGCTGCTGGTGGGCTGAGCAGATCCTGAGCTTTGGGGGGCCCTGGTCCTTCCCTCTGCAACAGCAGCACCCCCTGGAGCTACCCATCTAGGCTGCTAGTGGGCCAGGTGCTGCCCCAGATCAGAGGCAGCACCTGGCCCTATCCAACTGCTCCCCAGATGGGCTTGGGGAACAGTTGGATGGGACCAGAAGGGGCATCTCCACTTTGGAGGTAAGAACCGAGCCCCCTGCAGCTCAGGGCCACTCAGCCCCCTGGCAGCTTGCCCCCTGGCCATAAGTAGGCCATAACCAAAAAATACAAAACAGAAGTATTGGACTCCTCGCCATAACGTGACAGAAAAAAATATCATTACTATAGCTTCTGTTATTTCTAGTTTTGAGCTCTTACAAAGCATATTGATTGAAGGCAATGCAACTATGCACAATAACACCTGCTGGGGGATCTGGCCCACTGAGTCTGCAGACGAGTGGCAAATGAACCAATCACATTCTTTTAAGAGCAGAGCAGGGCAGGGTTGAGGCTGCACATGTAGGGAAAGTAGATGTCATGTAAGCCTACTGTTTATCTTGTTCTTTGATTAGTTCTGCTAGATCTTATTATCTAGTGCTTTCCATGATCACAGAAGTGGTGAATGGAAGATCCCTGTAGGCAAAAGGGCTGTGTGACATTTCAATGAGTGTTTTGTTTCAAAGCTGTTTTGACACATTTCAAGCTCAAAAGAGCGAAATCAAAATGAAACAAAAGGCTTCAAAACAGCTTCGAAATTAAATGAAGGCACTTAACATTTTGAGTTTCAAAGCAGCCCGGTGGTGGAAGGCAAGGGAGAGTCAGGAATGCACTCTGCCTGTGTTGCTGGGCTGAGCTCTGTGGGGCTGGCAGACCCAGTTGGAGTGCAGCCCTGGTTCTCCCCTGCCTCCCACCACTGGGCCACACTCTGAATGGCTCTGTCACTGGCTATCCTGCCGCTTCCTGCCACCAGGCTGAGTTCCATGGGGCTGGTGGTGCTACTCGGAGCACAGCCCAGTGGTGGTAGGCAGGGAGAGCCAGGGCAGCACTCCAAGTGGCTCCATCAGCGCCATGGAGCTCAAGCTTCCCTCCCAACACTGCCAGTTTTCCTGGGGGCATGAGCCCCCAGGTCTGCATGCAGGATGACAGGAGGCTGCCGCTGCTGCTTGGAGCCAGTTGCAGCACCAGTCTTCCTGGTGCAGGGCACAGGCTGTACCCAGCGCCAGTCCCAGGCAGCAGCAGCAGCAGCCACCTCTTGTCATTCTGAGTGCAGATCTGGGGGCCCACATCCCCAGGAGGAGTCTGGCACAGCCCCACAGCCCTCCTGTGGGTGCAGACTCCCAGATCTGAACGCAGGATGATAGGAGGCTACTGCTGCTGGCAAGTGACGCTAGTTTTGCTTGTCAGCAACTTGAGGTGCCATTTCCCAGAAACCCCTATATCTATCTCCTTGAAGCTTGACAGACTTCACGCCCTCAGAAGGGGCTACCATCCCTGCAATTTTCATCTGAATCAGGAAAGAAATGACAAAGTTACAGGCATTTTCATGATTCTCAATTATAGCATACGGGTAAAATGTCGAAACGCATCAAAACAGCGAAATAGTTTTGACGAAATGAAACAGAACAGTGCTTCAAAATTACACAAAACACTGTCCCTTTAAAATGGTGAACCAGAAGTTGAAACAAAATGGTGCTGTTTCACACAGCTCTAGTAGGCAACATCCTCAGCTGGTGTTAATCAGCATCACAGCAGTGACTGCAGCTGAGCTCTGCTCATTTATGCTAGCTAAGGATCTGGCCCAGTTACTGTTGAATTCACTAAATCAATTAAAAAAAAAATGTTGCTGTACCTGGTGGGAAATACTTGCTAGTTACATAAATAAAACAATAAGCTACAAGATCTCTTATGCAGTTAAAGGAACAAGTGCCCGGCATAGAGAGACAGACAGGCAGACAATTAAAAATAGGTGATTTCTTTCACTCAGTTCCAAGATTCTTTTAGATTTCAATGATATAAGCATGGCTATACATTCTTGCAGAGCCCTCTAAGTGCTGGTTGTATACTCCAGTTGCATTATACCACCTGGGGAAGTTTCCAGCCTGGCTGTATCCATTTCTAAATTAAAAAAAATATATGTATGTGCCTTTTTTGTGCTCAAGAATAACAGTCATTCATTCTGGTTTCTCCCTAGTAGCTTTTTGGATCCAAGTGTCCCATTGTACAGTGAGATTAAATGCTGAGGAACACTGAGTTCATGCAGTTTGCATATCTGCGCACAAATGTCATATAACCATTGTGGAATTGAGCTCTCAGATTAGAGGTGACCTTAGGCTATAACACCTTTTCACAATCTGCTGAAGCCTCAACTCCCAAATCTTTCTTTTTACTTTATTTTCTGTTTCTACCATGCACTAGTATAGTATTTTTGAAGCCCATCACACTGACATATTCTTATTCATTTTAATTCCTAACTCTGAAAGAAACTCTAACAGAATTTCTTGTTCCTCAAGATACACTCCACTGCATAATCAGAAACATTACTGAAGAAGCCCAGTATTTTATAAAGAATGCTAGAGTTATTTTGTAACTCTACAATGTAACAATACTTAAACCCGAACTTGCATTCTTTTATGTACTCAGAACATCAAAATGGCCAGATCCTCAGCAGGTATAAATCTACGTAGTTTAAATGCAGTATATGGAACTAAACCGATTCAAATTAGCTGAAGATCAGGGTCAGGTTGGATATTCTTGGAGTGCAAGGGATGCAGATTAGGTCTTCCTCAGATGTGACATTCTGGATGATTACTTAAAATGCTACAGAATTCTGAAAGGAAATAATAATTTGAATCCAGTTTATTCACACTGGTGAAGGATTACCCTAGACTCCATTCACCTTCCTCACATGAGTAGTCAACTCACCCATGTGAGTAAAGCTACTATACTGTGCTTCTTCCTAAATGATACTAAAATAAAATACTAATCCTCAAGGCACTCATTGACACTAAGCCCTTTTGTGCTGTTATAAATGAGAATATTTTCATACCATAGATTTTGGAAATAAGAATGCAAATTGAACCTAAAGCTCAAAAAGCAAAAAGTTAGACTTTTTGAAGTAGCTAGTTTGGACATCTCCATTAATAGCTTTTACAACTCTAGATAACATGGTGATGAGGCAGAGTGTTTGTAAAAACTTGAGGTTCAGAATGAAGCTATTGCTTCAGCTGCTTGGAGAGAATGGCCCAGCATCAAACAGAATGGAAAAGATTGTTATTTGTCATTTCATTAGTCCATCTGCCCTTGCAGTTACTAATGTCAGGTACCTTTGCAGATTTCCCTTGTTCACCCCTGTTTAAGCAGGAACTCACTGGAGTGTGAAGATGAGTTGAGAGACTAGCAAAGACATGTCTGTAGCAGCTGGGACTAGCTTCTTATTGGCACTTAATGTTCTGCTGATTATTCATGACATTCCTGGAAATAGTCAATTTTGTCCATTTTAAAAGAATAGATCAATTTTTTTTTCCTATTATTTCCTATCCTTCACAGTCCCTGCTCTTCCCTTTCTCCCTCCACCCCCAGAGTACAGAGCAACTCAAGGCAAACAAAACCCTCTGAATCTAAAGCCAAAAAAACCCAACTTACTTGGTATGCCCAATAAGGAAAACTAAATCTGGATCTGAAGGGAGGAGAAATTAAAGTGATGTAAATACTGATTTACTGAAGTCAATTTTCTATTCTGCCACCACTCCCCTTTTCATTTATAAACAGCATCTGTATCCTCTCTGTTTTAGTTTTGCATAAACTGAAAAGATTACATCCGGAAAGCCAATTTTTCTTTGGTTTAAATTGAACTTGTTTCCTACCTGCTCTCTCATGGGTGCTGTTACGAGTTACCTTTAAACATTTTAGATCCATCAAATGTTATGTCATCATAAAGTTAGAACAGTTTCAGAGCAGTCACAGGTTAAATCTTAATGCCATCTCAGAGCTGTACAAATGTGACTTGCCACTGGAGGACCTGGGGAGCAGGGCATGGACAGGAGTCAGGACTCTATCCCTCTGAAGCGGGGAGGGTGGCATATAGCTCCCAGGCAGAGAAACCACCATGAGGGCTGTGGCTTCCCTCACTCCAGAACCAGCCAGAGCCACAGGTGGGAGGGGAAGTCTTTGGGAGGCAAGAACCATTTGAAGTTTCATAGACCCTATGAGGAGAGACTCCAGGAACTGGGCTTGTTCAGTCCGGATAAGGGGAAGCTGCGAGGTGACTTGATAGCTGCCTACAACTATGTCAGGGAGGAATACTTATTCAGGAAGGCATCCATTGGGTGGAAAAGGACCAACAGTCATCAACTAATAGAGGGAAGATTTAGGCTGGACATAAGGAAAGGAAGAACTTCTTCTCTGTACAGGTAACTAGAACCTGGAACACACTTCCAACAGAGGTGGTGCAGTCACCATCCTTGGAGGTGTTCAAGAGGAGGCTGGATAAGCACCTTGTTAAGCTAGTTTGAGCTTATTAACCTCCAGCCTATGGCAGGGGTCCAGACATGATGATCTTATAGGTCCCTTCCCGTCCATTGACTCTATGAAATGAATGGGCGGGGGGAGAAGTAAAGAATGAGGAGTTAAAAAAAAAAAATTACAAATTTTAAAAAAGGTTGAAATATTGTATGCGTATCACTGAATTGGTACTGGGTTCAGAGTGAGTGCGGCGTGTTGGGTTAGTACTACACTAGGGAAGAGCTCACTGCATACCACAACAAGGCAGGAGCTGGGTTAACATTCATACATTGTAATGCTGGAAGGGATCTCAGAAGATCATCGGGTCCAGTCCCAAGTACTGGCACCAGGGCAGAGCTGAGATTGAGTGGACTTGCTGCATGTATATGTGGCACCAGGGCAGAGCTGAGACCCAAGGGTTTACTGCATGCTTGCCACACTACAATTTAGCTGAGATTCAACAGAAAATCCCCATGTGCCCTTGCAGCTAAAACAAGGAGAGCAATAATTTGGCCTTCAGTTTGAAAATAATAGACACAGAAGTATTTTAAAAGAAGAATGCATTCATTTTATCTTTTTTTCCCTCTGGAAAAAAAAAAATCCTTCCTAGGCATGATTTATTTCCTTCACAAAAATCAAAATTAACCCCTCAAAAGATAGGCAAAGCTCCAATTTCATTGTGGCTATAAGGAACAATTGGATTCTAGTTATTCAGTAATTTTAAGTGAAGCTCACAAAATTAAATGGCACCTTATAAAACCAGGCACAATTACCATCAGTGTCTATTTTCTTTCACTGTCATGCAACTTACACTGAAAAATGTCAAGTTAAAAATGAGCAGCAACATTTTTTTTAGTATGCATAATCTCAGATCTCCCTTAAAAAAACAATGGGTTATTTATAAACTAAAAAATGTTTAAATACTGACACACTTACTTCCATAGAAAAGTATATTGTAACACCAGGGCTGCTATGTGTTTTACATTTCCTGTGCCTCTTCAATGCTCCTACTTGTATATAGCTTATAAATGACTAAAGGGCCCATTTGCCGTAGTATAGAGTGACTTCACAGGGTTCTAGAAGCCTGCGAGGAATGCCTGGAGGGATAGACAATTTGCTTTAATGCTGGGCTAGAGACTTTAAGAAATAAGTTCCCCCCCTCCCATCCTACTGAATTCTTTGGAGATTTGATTGGCTTGGAGATGACAAGTAGAATGGTGTCAAAAGATGATCCTTAGAGGAAATGTTCCCTTGGGAAGGCATTCAAGAATCTACATCAGACAGAAGTCTCTGAATCCTTCACCCTGATTTTTGTGTACTATCAATGTCCAGAGCAAGCCTGCTGGAAGCAGCTGAATTTGTTTAAACGGGTTCTACCAATTTTTCACCAACCTCTGTTTTGACTTTCAACGCATTTGAAAATCAAGTAGGAAATGTGTCTATGTTTATTATGCAAACTGTTGTCATTCTCAGGAAGAATAAATAGGATAGAGTTGTCCACAATGATGCTGTAAAATTAAGTTAGAGCTTTGAAAATCATTTTTAAAATACTGTTTCCTCCCTTGGAAATCTGCAGCAGTAAAACTTAAAAGTAACCCTGGGCTTCGTTTTGGATGCTACATTGTTGGCCCTCTATATGGATTATTAAAAAGAAATATATAGTCAATTTAAGACAATTTTACTGCTTTTGAAAAAATTTATGGATTGACAATCTATGAAAACAAACTTGCAGGTTCTGGACCACAGCTTGCTTTAACTTATTTTCTAGGACAGACAGAAGTTCTTTTTGCCTCCCATTTCTGTTAACTTATCTCCCTAATAAAATTCCAAGAGAATTAGAGTCATCCCTCTTGTTTATTGACAATATAAGTATGAAACAAAGTGGAAAACCTGATAATCAAACAAACAAACAGTCCTTTAAAGCTCTTTTCCAAACAGATTTGGGACTAGCACCTAGGACCTTCAGTGAATGTAATTTGTTTGGCTTTAACACAGTAGATCACACCTTTCAGATCAACAAGCTCCACAACTAGCCTTTCATTTGAAATTAAAGTAAAATGTACAAATTGGGCCTGAGCCATCATCAGAAACAAATAGGTCTTTATTAGCTTGTTTCAAAAACCTACATTCTGTTTGGGATGGATGCAGGCAGGATCCTGAGTACAATGGATTCATTTGCAAAGAAGGAGAGACTTACCTGTGTGTATTCCATGTTTCAGTTACCTGCCTGGACCACAAAATTTAGTGCAAAGATCTGGGGCATATATGTGTAACAAGGCTTGGGATGTTTCAGACAGTCTGTAGCCCCCTGGGATCCTGCTTACCTCTCTCTGGCACCTAGCACACACTCCCACCTTTCCTGCCATACCTTTATGTGGCCAATGATATGTTTGGGAGACCGCTTTCACACAGACAGGCTGCCAGTCCAGAAACCTCTTCCCCCATTGAGATCTCTATTTTTCCCTTGTTGGGATGTTGGGCCCTCGTCAGTCTTTGGATTTAATGGGCGCATCCACCCATGCAAGCATGTGCACTTGCAGCAGCTCAAATAGAAGCAGTGCAAATTTGAGCCAGGGCTTTTTGCCTCAGTGCATGTGCTCGGACATGCACTTTGGTGTGGAGCAAATTGTGCCACTTGGGGCAAAACAACCCTGCCTGGCTCCTCCCAGATCTGCAGCCAGGGGGAGCTAGAGCCCAGGGCCAGCACCTGTGCTGTCCCCAGCAGTATAAAAAGCTGCCCTGTCCTGGCCCCACCCATTCAAAAAGCTGCCCTGGCAAGCAGCTCGGGGCTACTCGCTCTCTGGAGCTTCTGGGGCCCAGCCAATTAATACCTGGGGATACTACCCCTTGTCCCAGCTGGACTGCTGCAGCAGCACCCCAAATCCATTTTTAAAAATACCCCAAAATCCATGTTCTTCTACATTTAAAACACACAAACAAACAAAAACCACTCTACACACACACACACACACACATATATCTAGAAAGAGAGAGAGACAGTGATAAGTTGGGTAATGCTTTATTGGTATATTTACAATGTTAAAGCTACGTGGAAGCCTACCAGTGCCTCTATCATCATGCAAAAATGAATTCTAAATACCTATCTGTGTTGAACCGTGCTTTTGGTTTTCTTCATACATGATGGGTATGTGATGGGGGGGATGTGGCATTTGTAGAAAGGGGGTGATAAGGGGTGTGGGGGAAGGTGGGTGGGTGGATGTGGAGGGATATGGGTTGGTCTGTAGGTAGGAGTGGGGCAATTGCTGGGGGCACTGTGTGTGGGGGACCTTGTGTGGGGGCTGCTCAGGAGGGGTGGGTCCCCTGGCCCCCACAGGGTACAGCCCACTCCACATAGCACATGGAATGCCCCCCCCGCCCAGGGTCCAAGCTCCCTCCTGGAGGGCCACAGCCCCTATCCCCCACAGGGTCCCAGCCCTCCTGCCCAGGGCCCATAACTAACCTTTAATAGCAGCAGTGGGGGAACCATGTGCCGAGCGCAGCCTAGTTCTGCCAGCCCTGGGGCTGCTTTTGCTGTCCAGCTGGGCTGGTCTTGTGGCAGCAGGACCCAGTGCAGCAAGCGGGGACTGCGTGCTAGGCCCAGCTGGCTCCTGGGGCCCCTCTGCAGCCCAGCTGGGCTGGGCCTATGGTGACAGGACCCAGCACAGCATGCAGGGGTGCCAGGCCCAGTCGGGTCCTGGGGCCCCTCTGCAGCCCAGCCAGGTTGGGCCCAGATCCCTGAGGCTCACTAGTCTGGCTTTGCACTGGAGCGGGTCACACAGCTCCGGGAGGCGTGCACAGGAGCTGTGCCTTCTGGAGCGCCGTGACCTGCTCCGGTGCAAAGCCAGACTAGTGAGCCACATGGGGCTGGGCCAGATCCTCACCCCGCCACAGGCACAGGGGCCAGAGGCAGGAGCCAGCCCTGGGGCCCAGCCCATGCTGACAGGAGCCGGCATGGTACGTGGTTCCTGCATGCCACTCCGGGTCCTGCCATGGCCGGGCCCTTCCTATAGCCGCAGAAGCTGGCCCAGCATGCGGTGACCGCGTGGAGGCGAGCCAGGTCCTGCTGGCCCTGGGGCTGCTCGTGCCACCAAGAAGAAAAAGCAAAAGTTGTAGTTGTGTATTGGAAGCTGACCTCGAATATTTTCTTGTGGAATACAGCATCTTGCCCCCAAATCAATTCTTTCACTCACTCACATTATACAGCCTTCACAAAGAGCATCATCCATAATCCTCAGCAGCTTGGAGATATGTTTATAGAGAGAGAAAAACATTTTAAAATCCCCAGGTATGTGACCAATACACAGTCAGGATACCATTTCCAAAAGCAGCTTAGGTACTTAGGGAGCCCATGTTTCATTGTAAAACAGAAAACAGTATTAGGCACTTTTAGGATTTTTACCTCTAGGCATCTCCTTACATTGTTCCAATAACAGAAATCCCATGAAAAGGCCACTGCCAATAACTGCGAAAAGAAACATGCCCAGAAAGCCAGCACATTCAGATCTGGCAAGAAAGAGGAAGAAAGAGGCTGTAGCAGGACTAGCCCTGCCAGGCAAGTAGTAGTCCCCTGTCACTGGCTAGCCTGCCCCCAGTCCAGCTCTTGTGAACTACCATCCAGTGTGTCACCTGTCAAGCCTTGATAGAACAACCAGTTATGCAGGAGGCTTCCTGAGCCTCAGAGTGGGGTTTTTCCATAGGGCACTTGGCTCCACCCTTTTATACTTGTATGGATCCTGACTCTCTTGGTCTGGAGCTACTAAAGCTACTGCCTTCAGCTCTAGGCCCACTTATTCTAGCCTTGGCTCCTCAGCAGCAGCACAGCTGAGGATTAATCCCCATGGTCAGGTTCTGGGCCTCTTCATCATCCTCCAGAATCAAAGGGATTAAACTCTCTCTCTCTCTTGTGTGCATTGCCCACTTGTCTACAAGGAGTTAAGCTCACAGGGTGCTTTTAAGACACTTGTAATGCTATCTCTTCTCACAGCTGCTTCCAGTCCTCCTGTCAAACAGAAAAGAAATGCTAGCAAATACTTCATACCAAAACTTCAGCCAATGTGCATTTAAATCTTTTCTGGCTCCTGTGGCAAGGAGAAAGGGGAGGGGGGGAAACCCTCTCCTTTTAATCCCTTTCCCATAAGGACTCCCCTTACTGTGCTTCTGAGATCTGAACAAAAGCCCTGGCTCCTCTCCCAAGAATGCACCTCTAGCTTAATCCTTCTTATTCCCAGAACACCTCCCCTTCTGCCCAGCCAGACCTATTGTCTGGCCTGAGCCCAGGGGTTGCTTATTAGACTCTACAGCCCTGCCAGATGTCCGCCTTTTGGTTACAATCATGTCAGCATTCAACTACTCCCTGGGGCAGAGCTACTGGCCATTGCAGGGGCCTTATCCCTTGTCCTTTGACTACTTGTCACCTGGGGTTCTCCCTGGAGCTGTTTCCTCCTCCCTCCCCCCTTATGTTCCCTTTTCTTTGAGCCACAAAGGCACTACTCTTAAGAGAGCTCTTGCTGATCCTGCTGGCCTCCTAGCCTTCCCCCAGTAATAAGGTAAGGGGTCTCTGTTACAGGGGCCTTTACAGAAAGCATTCTGCCAGTGGGCCTGCAGGGGTCAAATGCAAGAAGCTCTGCTGATCACAGCTATGGCAGTCTGGCACATGGAGAGAAGAGGTCTCACAAAGTGAAAGCTGCCAAATCATTTTGGTCTTTTTATAACAAAACCAACAGTTAATGAACACTCAGCAAACAGAGACTAAATACTACTAATAACTATGTTCCTCATAAAAAAAATATCATTTATAAGTAGGTTGGTCAGTTCTGTCCTGCTTTGATTCTTGTGCAACTAAAATAGAGAACTACAAAAAGTGCATACAGGAGCCCAAGTTACTCCATCCTTAGGTCACAAAAGCAAGGATCGTGGTAGCAAGGTACTAATGCAAGAAACATGGTTGCAATCTAGCCAGGAGAAGATGAGGGGAAAAAAAGCATTCTGAGTCAGAGCTTCAATATTTAAGTGAAGCTGAGGTGATCAGTGATGACCCCACACCATGCCCTTGAGTAGGCAAATGTACTTACAAGGCAGGCAACTGTATTTAAATAAAAAAGGAGAAATACTACCCTCACCAGATCTTCCTGCTGGTTTCTGAAACACACCATCAGCATCTCCATCTTATCTAAACTGAACAACACCCCACTTACCTTTGTCCTAATATCTTTCAGGTTGGCTTGAGATATGACATCGGTGTAATAACAGCATTATAGGCCATGGGTGAGTACAGGCGTTCACCACACCTAGTCTATGTTCATGAGGCTTAGTTAAAGCCATCAAACATGCTGGGAGTGATGTACAGTAATTTGCCAGTCTCTAGAGCTGCATGGAGAACCTGATATGAGTAACATCCAGTGGGTGGAAGGGACTGGGGGAGGGTAGTGGGTCCCTGGAGGGGACCTGGCCCTAATCTAGCCCCACAGGAGGAGACAGTATGGCCTGACCCTGAGGAAGAAAGGGAGCATGGCCCAGCCTCAGCTTGACTGGGTGGAGGGAATGGGGCATAGCCTGGCCCCATGGTGGGAAGAAGGGTACGTAGGTCAGCCATCAATCAGCTATTCAGGTTAAGGGGATATGCCCCAGCCCCACAGAGAGAAGGGCTTCATTTTGGCCATAATCAGGTCATGCAAAGGGAAGGATGAATGGCCCTGTCCTAATATGGCCATACAGGGGCAGGGTTGTGGCCCAACCCCAACTTGCTCTATTTTGGCAGTGGGGACAGGTGGCAGTATTAAATGCCACAGCTCCCCTACCCTCAAATTTCCTGACTCAAGGGGAGCCATGTAGGCTGGATTACAAGGCTCCACAGGCTGCGTTTAGCCCACAGGCTGAAGGTTGAGCACCTAATCTTGATTTAAGTTTGTGCACCTCCTGAGGTGCACTAATTTAAATCAGGTGCACCATTTTAGGACAATGTAAGCCCTCTGGAAGCCTGCATAATTGGACAAATGTAACACCTATATGTATTCAATGTTTCTTCACTCACATTCTAAACAGTACTGTATCCAGGCTGAACACAAGAAGGGACAACACAGAATGTAGTGGGGCTCCACTCAACTCTGAATGTGGAGAGAGAGAGCAATAACTCTTCAGCACCTCCTCTGAACACTCAACAAGTAAAGAATGGAACCATTTAAGAGAGATATCATCCATTCCCATTGCCACAAGCAAGTGAACAACACCTCACTGCAAGCAACAGCATCAAAGGTTACTAATGAATAATAATTGCATAGAAATTTTAGCTTAAATCTATTGCTAAGAGGTCATCCACCTATGCTTATATAATATAGTAGACAGGAGTAAAATTTTTCATTGTTTTCAACATTAGATCTGTATGCCTGCTTGCACTGCCTTCATTATTTTTGAGCTGTACAGCAGGATTACAAGAGCAAGGCCAATTTGAGATATGTAAGACTACTCCACCAAAAGATTTGGAGCCACAAATTTAGCTTTGTAACTTTTCTGTGCCATGGGAAAATATTACAAGCCCCAAGTGATGTAGGAAGAATCAAGAGACAGTGAACGACAGTGCAGTGTCACAGTGCAGAGGTCCAGTGGAAGGTCGAATATGCATCTTAAGTCCTATTTTGAAACCTGAATACAAGGATGAATTTCAGTTAGAGAAATGAAGTGACCAACCTTAATTCACACAGGAGAGCTATAGAAAATCCAGAACACACATTTCTTGTGTCCCAGCTGAGTGCTTTAGCAACACATACATCTTCCCCCGCTTTTTTGTTAGTATTATTGAAAGAGGTAACATATTTAAAAAAAAATCACCCAGGAAGCTCTCTACTAGCTGATATGCTAGCTAATCTGCTATTACATCACTGTTTTAATAGACCTATTGTGAATTCCTGGAACACAAACCAGCCAGAAAAATATAATCAAGTTTCACATATGGGTTAATTCTTTCACTGTCACTGTATACCAATGAAGGTGTTACTCACTGGTAGTGAGGATATGAGAATCAACCCCTGGTGAATAGCCAACATTAAGTAATACCAGCACTAAAAAAGAAATAAAAATGTAGCATCACCAGATGTTTTCTAAAAGTCAAAATTACGTTATTTCAAGGTTCTTTTAAAACATTGCATGAAATCAGTTTACAGGAGTGGAAAGAAAAGAATGAATGTATATCAAGCACTTTTCAGAACTACACTAGGTGAAAAGATGAACTGTGTTTTTATTTTTTAGTGCCTGATGAATATTGCAAGCTTTGCAGAGGTTAAGGAAGAGAAATTATAATATCAGTCAGAGACATTAAAATATTCATCAGACTGGGGGGGGGGGGGGGGGAGGGAGGAGGATCATAAAAATTCTCACAATGGATATTTTTTTCTACCGAAAAAAAAAGGTAGACTCCATTAATGACATTCACTATAAGCAATTGCTCCTCCATTTCCTAGGCATTTGCTATAAACCTGGGCTTTCAGAGATGATTAAATAATGTTATGTTGTCAGAAATCCTCACATGATATTTTACAGTCTGGTAACTAAGTCAGTTAATATTCTGCTGTAGCAAAACCCCCAGTTTTTCTTTTTCTTTCAATTTTTTAATACATTCCCTCCCTTTCCCAACTATTTCTGACTTTTTCTCTCCCTCTCTATTCCCTATAGATAAGTATGAGTAAGCTAAGATATAGGATAAGCTTTAGCATTTTTGTAGCAAGTTTTTTTTCTTCTCTCTCTCCTTCTTTGATCCACTGTTTTATATTGTATAATTCTTATGATTATATTGATTTTTACTGTGTGATTACTGTTTTACTGATTTTTACTGTTTTTTTTTTAATTGGTACTATATGACTTATGATAACTTACACATGTAGGCCTAAGTGATGTCAAGTTATGTCAAGTTTCCATTTTAAATGTCAAGCCTCCATCTTGCATCCCCTGCCCTGGTGTAACCTATGACTCACGTTTAACCAGTCTCATGTAAATTGGTTCCTGAATGAATGGGGATGAATGAGGGTGCTTGAGATACAAGGGTAGCAGGCCTCTACTAAATAATCACCTCAACGACTGGACCATTAGCTCAAGGACTGGAACATTGCCTTGCATTGACTCACCCAGGAACCCTGAACCTCACCCAGAAACAGAACAGAACCTCAGTATTTGAAAGACAAAGACCCTATGGAAACCAGCAGCCCCACCATTGTATCCTACCAGACAATGAGGACACCTGGTTCTGTACATAGGCATCTAAGCAGGACTGTCCTTCCCTGAACATATCCCTCCCATAGGAGACACAGATAGCCAACCCCTATAAAAGAGGTGGTAGAGTGTGACCTCCTTGGGACTCCCTCTCCATATGGACCAGCACTACACAACACAACCTATCCACCCAGAGGCTCTGCCGCAGACCCTCCTCTGGACAACACCCTGCTGGAGAAGACCCTGACTGGCCATCAAGGATCAACTCACAGCCCAGGATAGGTAGCTATCAACCACCTTCTGCCCACAAGCAAAGGACCTGGTCTCTGCAGCCTCTATCTTCCCCAGTTCTGGTTTTCTCTCCCTCTTCACTGAGCTCCCTGCCCTACTCTTTGGTTTCCCAACTCTAGCCCTCTGTCCTCCACCTTTGCCTTCCCCCTGATCTCTCTCCCCATTCCTACTTGTCTCTCTCTCTCTGCTTTCTCCCTGATCCCTGTCTCTCTCTGCCTTATCTCCCCAATCTCTTTCCATTTGTGTCCTGTCGCCCTCTCTCTCTCTGTTCCCCACTTGTGCCTTGTCGCCTCTGCTTTCTTTCCCTGACCTTCCCTGTCTCCCTGATCTTTGCTTTCCCTATTGCATTCCGCTGCCTCCACTTTCTCTCCCTGACCTTCCCTCTCTCCTTCTCTTTCCAGTCCTGTTTGTGTCTGCCTTCTCTCCCTGATTTTCCTGCCTCCCTTTCCATTCTCCAGCTCCCCCTGCCACATCTGTGGCTCCCCTGCAGTCTCTTCAGCACCCCTGCACCATCTCCAGCTCCCCTGCAGCCTCACGGTGCCCCCTGCATCATCTCTAGTTCCCCCCACCACATCTCCAGCTCCTCCACAGCCTCCCAGTTCCCCCTGCAGCCTCTCTTGCTCCCCTGCAGCTTTCCCAGTTCCCCCCAGTCCCAATTTCCCTTTCCCCACATACCCGTCAGTTCCTCTGCAGCTCTCGCTATGGTTCCAGCCTCTGTGCCAGCTTCTCCCTGGCATCGCTCCTCTGCTCTGCCAGCTTTGGGCATTTTTAAAAAATCAAAAAACACCAATTAACCCCAAAGTAACCCCAGTTCCTCTCCAGTCTTCCAGTTCTAATCCAGGCCCTGGCAGCTTTCACTCCTGGCACTTTCATTCTCTTATTTTTCCCTTTCTCATCTTAACCCCCATCCATTTCCCTCCTTCCCCTCCTTCTGGAAATCTTTGACCCTTGACTCCCCCTGCCATAGTCACCAAGCACACACATACACACCACACCACTCAAGTTAGGAACTCACCTGCGCGTATGTTTAGGTGTGTATGTGTGAACTGGCAAATATATCTATATATATATAATATATATCTATATATATATATGATGATATAGATATATATGATGATATAGATATATATCATCATGTGCATCATATATTAATTAGTGATCCATGTATGTGTATTGGGTGTATGGGTATTGACAACTGATTTTGTCTAATATTTTGGTGTGTATAGCGTGTACGTGCTTGAATTGGTGATACATGTGTATGCGCCTAGTGGGTGCACATGTGCCCAGTAGGCGTGTATGCGCCTAATTGATTTTGTGCATGTGTATGTTCAATTGTGCACCCTCCTGTCTAACAGAGCAATTTTGAGATCTGAGAGTTGGCCTGGCCCCACAGGACAACATTGCTTAACTCCTGCCTGCCTGGCTGATCAGAATTTCACCACTGTTTTTGGTATTGTACATAAATATAGTGAGAAATCTCAACCCTGAAACAAGTTTGCATGAGAGAACACCAGCAATCTTGTGGAATCGTCCAAGTAAATGGGACCACTATCTGCAGCTCATTCCACAAGTGAAACCATATGGTATGTCTACAGAGCAATGTAATGTCTGCATAGTGTAAGTATAGAGGTAATAATAATAATAAATAAATAAATAAATAAATGATAAAATAATTTTAAATGACTTAGTACAGCTGGACTGGAAGCATTCCAACTATAGAGATATTAACTGTCAATGCAGTCTTTGAGTCTGCATTAAAATGCTACTTGAATGGGATGGTTTAGTCAGGGATGATCCTGTCTTGAACCTGCAATTGGACTAGGTGACCTCCTGAGGTTCCTTCCAAGCTTACTATTGTGTGATTTTATGATAGTACAAAATTCAGCCTATATTTCTTATCAAAATACTAATTAACTTTATGTTTCTTTCCACAGTGTTATCTGCTGTCTTCCTGCATATTTTTGGACACATTCAATAAGTAAAAAAAGTACATGGAAATGAATTTTGCTTGGCTTTGGGTCATCAAACCTCTGAAATCTGTAAGTGATGGGCTTCCCAGAGTGAGTTTCACTGGCAAAAGGCCTAAGTTGTTGAAGTAAAACCACGTGGTTTCTTCTAGTAGTTCAGATAAGGGTTTTTGACTTCATATCCTCACACTATAGTCAATATTTTGTTACTGATCTTATCATGAGCAGGACTCTTCCTTTTGTCATACTCTTCCTGACTTCTCCTGTTGCACAGTATGGGCTTACTTAGACATGTGTGCTTTTTTTATTGGTAGCATACCTAGGGTGGGATTACTTGCTTTCCTGCCCCAGTTGCTCAGTTGATGACTTGGGGTAGGAGTGGGAAGGCTGGAAAAAAACAAAAACATCACCACCATAACTGTACAATTGTGCCAGCAGAATGGCAGCAACTGGAAGTTGCAACTGCCCCCATGTGTCACAGCTGCAATTTCACACCTCATAGATTTCATAGAAATTAGGGCTGGAAGGGACCTCAGAACATCATTGAGTCCAGCCCCCTGCCCCAGGGGCAGGAAGTCAGCAGGGATCATAGGATCCCAGCAAGATAAACATCCAGATGTCTCTTGAAGGCGTTCAAAGTAGGTGCTTGAACTACCTCCAGCGGCAGTCTATTCCAACCTTAGGGGCTTGGACAGTAAAAAAGTTCTTCCTTATGTCCAGCCTGAAACAATTATGAAGGAGTTTGTGACCATTCAACCTTGTCATGCCTTGGGGCGCTCTGGTGAACAGACATTCCCATAGATCCTGGTAAGCACCCATGATAAACTTATAGGTGGCCACCAGATCACCCCTGAGCCTGTGCTTTTCCAGGTTGAATAGTCTCATGGCTCTCAGCCTCTCTTCATAAGGTCTGTTTTCCTGACCTCTGATCATGCGCATGACTCTCCTCTGCACCCTCTCAAGCTTCTCCACCCTCAAATTTCTGCACCCTCTCAAGCTTCTTTTTGAAATGTGGAGCCCAAAACTGGATACAGTACTCTAGCTGCGGCCTCACCAAGGCCGAGTACAATGGGAGAATGACGTCCAGGGATTTGCTTGAGAAGCATCTATGGATGCAAGCCAGTGTTTTGCTTGCTTTACTAGCAGCAGTATCACACTGAAGGCTCATGTTCATCTTGTGGTCAATCGTGACCCCCAAGTCCCTTTCATCTGTAGTTTTAGCCAGTGTAGCACTGCCGAGCCTATAAGCATGCTGCAGGTTTTTCTTCCCAAGGTGGAGAACCTTGCATTTTTTTGGTGTTAAACACCATCAGGTTCTTGTCCTCCCATTTCCTGAGCCTGTCAAGGTCAGCCTGGATCACCCTCCTGTCCTCAGGTATGGATGCTCTACCCCAAAGTTTGGTGTCATTGGTGAACTTGGCCAGTCCACTTCTGATACCAATTTCTACGTAATTAATAAAGATGTTGAATAGTATAGGCCCAAGGACAGAGCCTTGAGGGACCCCATTGGTCGCAGCACACCATGACAATTGATTTCTGTCAACCACCACCCTCTGGGTCCTACCATGGAGCCAATTCCCAAGCCAGCGGATCATGGTAAGGTTGAGGCCGCAGTTAGCCAGTTTTGCTAAGAGGTGATTATGGGATACAAGATCAAAGGCTTTTTTAAAGTTAAGATATACAACATCAATCTCTTCTCCCTTGTCCAGGTGATAGGTCACCTGGTCATAGAAGGAAATAAGATTGGTTAAGCAAGATGTACCTGTAAAAAACCCATGCTGGCTATCCCTCAGGATGTTGCCATCGACCAGTCTGTTAAGAATGGCCTCTTTGATAATCTTTTCTAAGACCTTCGCCAGGATAGAGGTCAGGCTGATAGGCCTATAGTTTGCTGGATCCACTTTCTTCCCTTTCTTGAAGATAGGCACCACATTGTGCCAGGAGTTTTCAAGGATCTGTGCCAGGGGCTGAGCTATGATGCTCGCCAGGTCCTTGAATACCCTGGGATGTAAACTGTCAGGGCCAACTGACTTGAAAGTGTCCAGCCTCTCAAGGTGTTCCTTCACGAGGTCAGCATTGATGGAGAGTAAGGAATCTCCCTCATCCTGGCCTCCCTGTCCCATAATGGTCAGGGGTGTCCCATGGGACTGGTGAAAGACCAACACAAAGTACCCATTTAACAAGTTGGCTTTTTCCTGGGCATTGGTTGTCAGTTGTCCCATCTGGTTTAGCAGGGGTCCAATGTTGCCCTTGCATTTCCTCCAGCTCCCCATATATCTAAGAAAAGACTTTTTATTGTCCTTCATACTTGTAACTAATTAGAGTTCCGCCGCAGCCTTGGCTTTCCTGGTTCGCTCCCTGCAGATCCGGACCAGTGTAGAGTATTCCTCCTTGGAGGTGGATCCAATCCTCCACCCTTTTTTAGGTCTTTCTTTTTAGATGCAGGAGGTCTGCTAGTTCCCTGGAGAGCCGAGGGGACTGCTGCGCCCTTTTGCTGCCTTTCCTCCGAGATAGGATCGACCTTGCTTGGCATCCAGGATCACTCCTTTGAGGAGCAACCACTTGTCCTGAACTCCCCTGAACTCCCCTCTGCTTTTCTTGCAAGTCTGATCTTGCAAGGAAGACATCTGAATGTGATTAAAGAAATCAGGGTTCATTGTTTAGCCCTGTCTTGTACTCTTTCTGTGACCTTGAAAAAAAAGTTAGGTCCCAATTCCGCAAATCACTTTCTTAAGCATAGATAAACTTATGTTTAAATCAAGTGCATGCTTTAGCTTTGCTGTGTTGAAGGCTTAAATCTTCTATGCATCAAATACTCCTTTAGAATTCCTCCCCCTTCATGTTGCTTATTTACATTTTAAAGATTGCTAAGGCAAGGGTCATCTTTTAATATGCATATGTACAGTGCCTTGGAGAATAAAGTGCTGGTAGTAACTGGCTCTGTTAGGTGCTTCTGCAACATTGTTGATAATTATTTATTCTTATGTGCTGACAAAACATGACAGCTAGAATGCAGATTGAAATAAAGATAGAGTTGCTGAAACAGAATTCAGCAGGAGGGGAAGAAATCCTTTCCATTTTTACTTAAGTTTGATAGAAAAGGTTCCATTGGGAAGAAAACAAACTGAGCATATTCTACGCAGAGTGAGCTTAGAATAACTAAATTCATTTAGCGATAAAACGGAACAGATCAGATCTGAGTTTAATTCAAAAGATGAGCTGTGACTGGGGGAAATTCTTGCTGCACAGAGCTAGTAAAAAACTCAGAAAGGTTTCTTAAGCCAAATTTATCCCTTGTGTAACTCTACTGACATCTGTAGAGTAACAACAGGGATGAATATGGCTCTTTGCATGCCAAGAATAAATGGGTTTTTCTGTATGGAGAAAGTAGGTGGGGAGCATAGCTTCAAATGCTTTTTTGGTTTACACAAAAGAAGCAGGAGGCCCTTTAAGCACAGGGGTTTCTTTCTCTTTGTATAAATTGTACTCAAATATGAGAAGAGCCATTTTAGAAATGTGTCTAAGGACTTCTCTCTATTAGGGATATTTGCATGTTCATTGTTCAAGCCCTTGCTGTTCAGGTTTGCACAGGAATAAAAACCTACTTGCCCAGTTAAATTGCTCAAATGCAAGTGATTTCTTGCCCTGGTAAAGAGCATATACACTAAGGATTGCTGCTTCCTAACTATACAAAACCCGGTTGCGACAAGCCTTGAGTTCCTGTCACTGTGTTTTCAGGTTTCTGAAGTTCAAATGAAAGCAACAGATCCCACCTCATTTGCACAGAAAAATCTGAAATGCCTTTTCATATCTTCTGGACCATCTTTTACTAAAGGCCAACATGTTAAAAGATAGTTGAACCAACATGTTAAATGAAAGTTAATGGTGGGGTTGTCAAAGGAGCAAAAGGGACGTAGGTACAAATCCAAGTGGCAGCCAATGTGATTTAAACACAAAGCTTCTCTAGGTTACATGGAAAACCCCAGCCTGCACATATGTATTTTCTTGTTCAGCTACACAATGGTGAACTTGTCCAAGTTCCTACCTGAATTCCCTTAAGTTTATGCAACCCCCCCCCCCCACAAAAAAAAACAACAAAACAAAACATACAACGGAAAATAAAGCATCTCTTGCAAAATATTGGCTAGAGGATGTATTCCTCTGCAGTTATACACCCTCCTGGGTTACATTCCATATGCAGTCATTTACTGGCCTTAATAACACCTAGGATATCTCAACATTTCTTTTGTCAGTATCATTACACTCCCTTCACTGATGGGGATGTGTGGCTCAAAGTAGTTCAGTGGTAACATTACAAAAGAAAAATGCAGCCAGTCAGTGTCACAGCCAGGTCAGCAAGCATTAAAGGGAGCACTTTAAAGATGCCCGAGAGAGTTTCAAATTGCTCCCGCTCCTTGACACAACACATGCAGATGCAGCTATTATTGGTACACACATGGGCTCACTGCTTCTTGAGGATGTTGTGTATTTGCAGGTGATGGACAGGTAGTTAACAAAAAATATGACATATTGGTGATAAGCATGTCATCATGATAAAATGCCATAGTGATATTCTGCATGAACTGCGATGTGTGCCAGTTACTATGCAGATTTACATTATGGATTGTGTATAACTATTTGTCATACCCCGGTCCCAGCTGATGGGTCTAAGTGCTGTTCCCTTTGTTGTGTTTTCTGCTACTGTGGGGAAGTATGAATGGCATCGCTGAAACCAGTGGCATTTAACTGCTGATCAGAAAATGGAAGAAAAAGATTCACAATTATTTTAAAAGTAATCATTTTTTTTAAAATTTTAGCTCGTTTTGAGTCAGAAGTTTCAAGTGAGTGCTCACATTAACAGGTACATTTTATGTGTGCTGCTGTCCCAGTGAAACTATATTTTGAAGGTTATATGGAACTTATATGCCATATATCTCTCTCTTTTGTCCTGCCCATACAGGGTGTACTTTCACCCAATGTGAACAGAACACCCTTCCAGAGCTGACAGTCGTGTACAGTTGTAACACAAAAACTGTAAGGGTGTTTTCTACAGTAGTTGTACCGCATGGCAAAAACCTACTTGCCTGATCCCCACTGCCACAGTTTATAATTCCTAACTTGAAACTGAGAGCCTGGCATTCCCCTTCCTTTACATTAAAGTAAAAGGGTGATTAATTGTATTCAATAGGAAGGATAATAAGAGAGGCAAGAATTCTGCTCTTGCTTTTGTTCCATCTGCTACTAAGGTCTGCTATGTCCGCTTCTCTCCCGGAGGCCTGAGGAAGGGTACTACAATACCCAAAAGCTTGTTCGTGTCTATTCCAACTATGTGGTTGATCCAATAAGATTTTCACCCACAAAAATGTTTTAGCCTCTGGCATATTTCCTGGATAGTCACATCAGTAACATCCCTTCAGCCCAAACAGGATAAGATAAGACAAAGCAACAGCCTTCTACCACAAGTAACACATTTCCATGGGAACCAATTAAATTAACGCTGTGGGCCTAGGTGGTCAGGTCTCTGAGCATCTGTAAAGAACATACATGGGGAGCTGATGAAGGAGCAAAGTGTAACTACTCTGACCGTATGCTTCTCTCTGTTCATTATCAGAAAACACTAGGAGATTTAATCCTGGTCTAGAGATTTAAATCTGAAAACATAAATTAATTCTACAAACATGGAGTGTCAACCAGTAGCAGCTTGGATTTTAAGGCCAAGACATTACCTACAAGAGATATCATCCTTGCAGAATGGAGGACTATGGCTTCATCACAGGCTCCATAACTGTCCTAGGCTACAGCCATGTTTCTTCCCCATTAAATTATAAACTTGTCCATTTGCGGGGGGATGAAACAGGGGGGAAAAATTGTGCAAGGAACCTAAAATAGAGGATCTAGTTGTTTAACATCTATAGTGGTATACCTTCCAGCGGCCCCAGTATGGGATCACTGTCCAATTTGGTATGACATCCTATACATTAATTTTTAAAAGTACAATAATAATAATAATAATAATAAAAACCTTTCCTAAAGCGTTTTAACCTAATTAAATTATAGTGGGGTTGTCCCCTGCTGCAGGCTTTTACCTCACTAGAAAGGATAACTTTACAAAAAAAGAATGTGAGGTTTCAGAAGCAGGAGGAAAAAAGTAACCGAAAGAAACATCAAACTCAGCACCACTTCTCAGATGGTAATTTTGCCCTGAAGCAACAAGCCATTGTCACATTGTGTTAATATATTTAATATTCAGTTAAAAAAAAGCATTTGATAGATATTTAGCACTAATGGTTTATTGTTACATTAAACAAAAATCTGTGCGTTTGAGTCAAATCCTTATTTTCCTTGTCAGAGAAGTCCATTGTGTCTATCACAGATCTGCCAAAGTAAATGACATATTATTTAGGCTGATAGTGCCTCTGAGCAACATACAATGCCAAAAGCATTTATGTCACCGAATCTAACTAGTTTTTTGGTAGATGAACTTCAAAATGTCAATAGTGTCAATTCATATTAATGATTAAAAATGCTTCCTGGGATTTTTTATAATGTAAAGAATACAAAAATGTTATGGTGAAAGAGTCTGTCATCATGGAGATAAAGTGCTTTCAAACATCTAAGGGAGTCAACTGTTTTTTATATTCTGTAACAAATAAAATGTTTGCTCCAGCACAGCAGTTACAAAATGGTACATCAGAATTTTGTTCTGTGCCTCAAGGGACCCAGTTACATAGACCTCTGGGATGAGAAAAGCCTTTCTTCAGTGGCTGGTGCATGTTCTGTTACACAACTCAGTCTTTGAGGAGAACAGCATTGTCAGCTGTGTCATAGCACCTTTTTATTGAGCAGCCCATAAGCAAGAGAGAGAAAAGATACCTAGTAGCCCTCCAAATCAAAACAAAGCATACCAGCTTGGAATGACATTAGTATCTTCTAGTTTCCCACTGGTCTCTATCCTTCTCTTCCTCCTTACCGAAAGGTTCTATCTTTTCTAATAGGCCATCTCTGTATCTGTACATTTATTTGCAAACCCATGTGTAGCCTGTAGCAAACCCGTGTTTAACAGCAGCAGTAGTGCAGTAGCAAAAGGAGTAATGCAGGAAGCCATGGAGAATACTCCAAGGTGTATCTCACATTGAAAAGGTCTCCACTGCATCCTCCTAATAGTAGGGTAAAAAGAAGGTTAAAGGTGTCACCCTATAACCAACTCATTGCCACAAATGGCAACAGTGTTTCAAGTAGGGGTGGTTTACTCCCATCAAAAAAGTCATATTGCCAAATCTGGCAAGTAGTGCATTGTGGCAGGGCACTGTTTGTGCCTGCCACTTTAAGGGCCTGGAGCTGGCAGCTCTCAGGTGCCTGATGAGGGTTGCCCAGAAACAGGTGGGCAGGCCACTGTTAAATCGGCCCTGAGAAGGCCCCCTGTTACACTGGTGCATTAGCCGGGAAAACATCAGTCCGATGGCCATGCACAGTAGCAATCTTTAATCCCCCCAGTAGAGGTAGTATAGAGAGCCCTGGGTTTGAGGCCTCAGTGTGGGTGAGAAGCCCCAGGTGAGGGGGTGGCGATAGGAAGCCCCAGAGAGGGGGCAGCAAGAAGCCCCACAGAGGGGGCAGTGACTGGAGGTACAGGAGGAGCTGTAGGGTATGGTCAGGAGGCTCCTGGTCCTGGGTAAGACCTAAAACTGCACTCTGCTGGAGTGGGTGGCTTGGTGAGGCTCTCAGTGGTGCGGGAGTCCCCAGGAAATGCCAGGCTACTTACCACCCTGGTGAAAGGCGAGTCAGGGCACCTTAACCCCTAGCACCCACGACCAGGTGGGTTACCCCTTGTTTGGAGGGATTGGAGGGTGGACTCTTGGAGAGAGAGAAAAGGGCCATAGACTTATGACTGTCCAGACTTCCCCTGACTGGTCCATGCTGGGGCCAGGACCAGAAGGGTCGAAGGGCCAGGGGTCCACCGCAAGGAACACCCCAGAGCTGTGGGCCTGGGGTTCCGACTGGCCTGGAGGTGGGCTAGGGCTAGTAGGCAAAGGTCCCAGTGGAGGGATCACACCCAAAGGGGAAGCAGTTCAGGGAGCTATGTTGCCCGTTATGAAGGTGGATGAGACTGCCTGAGGAGAGGAATCCAGGCGAGGGTCAATTAGGAGGATTCGGGGTCCCAGTGTGGGGACCGGTGATTAGAGGAACATCTAGATGCCATCAGCGAGGCTTGGGCTGCGGTGTAGGGGAGGAATGGAGCCGCAGATAGTGCTCCTGACATCGGAGCAGGAAATGGGCAGCCTCCCACTTAATTAAATCATTTAACTAATTAACAACAAGGCATGGTGGGCAACAAGGCAGGTGGGTAGCCCAGAAACAGGTGGGCAGGCCACGGTTAAATTGGCCCTGAGAAGGCCCCTGTTACATGCATGTAGCCACCATCAACTCTGTTCCGTTTCAGATTACCTCAACCTCAAAACCTCAATCTGAAAACCTCTGATTATTAGACTCACCCTTAAGCAAACATTACAATGCAGTCAATAGCATCACTGAGTCCAGCAAAATCTGGGAGGTACAACTCAGAATTATATGATGCATCATATGTCTCAAAGTAGGTTCACAGTCAATGCTTAGCCAAAGCACACCTGCTGGAATTGCATGAATCCCAGTAAAGTTGGTCTAATAAAAGGTATCAGATTCACCCAAAGAACCTTGTTTGCCTATGTCCTTAGACTAACACAGCTACAACCTACACCTCAGTAACATGAATAAATGAGGCACTCATTCAGCATAGGACAGTTACTGAATTCAACACTAGTTATGGCAGTATTCTTCACAGTCTATCATGTTGTGTTGATCCTGCACTGCAATATTCCTAAAGCCACAATTGCCATTGTTCTTGCTACAGTTTTTACATACAAAGAACCAATCGCAATGCGTAGAGGATCCATGAGGGTGCATGTGCACCCCGTGTCAGGCCACGCTCCCTATTTAGGCGATGGGCAGGGGGGAAGGCAGGAGCATCAGTGCCCCCCCCCTGCGAGCTCCAGCCGGGGAGTGGGACTGCCAGAAAAATCCATGGGATTTTTTGTCCCACCATCGCTGACTCAAGAGGCACCAGTCATCCATGCAAAGAACATATTGAGAGACTATTAATAAAGTCATGCAAGGTAGAAGATGACAGGGATACCCTACCAACAACATCAGGTAAAGAACACACCAGGACATCAAGCAGATCATCTACTCCAGAACTTCACTGGAGAATGTACATTTTCTGCTAGAAACATTCTAATAAGAAGAGACAGAGTCAAGTGTTGTCATTTGAATTGGCCAATGCAATACACAAGCTGGCACAGAAGAATGAAGTGTGAAATTGTGGAACTGGTATAGAAGATCCAATCCCTGCTGAGACATGTTACCATCCTGAATGCAGGTGGAAGGAACAAAGGAAACAATAAGTCTCTCATTTCCTTTCACATGCAGATACTGTGCAAGAAGATATTCTTCTTTCTCCTGAAGTGAGAACCATGGCATCAAGTGACTGATGAACTTGATGCTGGTTGTGCATGGAAGAATGTGTACAGTCTGAAAGATATACTTGAAAAATATTGTGATTTAGTTGAAGACGAAAGTGGTGAATATCCCCTGACCACACTGAAGCAAATGAAGCAAGAGCTTCAGACTTATGAGACAGACATTCAGTTTCAGCACCAAAGAAATGCAAATCTTTCAGTCCTTGTCTTCCAAACTGTGACAACTGATAAAGCTGCAAAAGCAGTTGTAATGTTGCATATAAATAAGGAGCAAGCCTTTGGCCTATAGTTCAGAAAAAGAGTTTTTGGACATACTGACTGCACCAGCATCTGAGTACAACACTATTTGGACTATCATCATACAATGTAAAACAACTGCAGGATGCCTGGGAAAAACAGCGCACAGTCATAATGTTTGATCAAGCATTGTATTGCAAAGCAAATGAACTTGTGTGGGCTCAACCAGAAGAGACTGAGGGCTGAGGGAGTAATTGTGCAACTGGGAGGCTTCCATATCATCGTGGTTTACCTAACAGAAAGTGGTCAGCATTTTGCCACTTCAGGACTTGAAGAGTGTTGGACAGAAAGCAGATTATTTTCAGAAGACACCATCAGGATAATGAACGGAAAATTGTGCAACCATGCTGTGAGGTAGGAGAAAGAGCACCTGGAGCAGAGAGAGAAGAAATGGGGTTTGAAGAGTGCTTGCCTGTAGCTGTCCTGTTGCTGAAGCCGAACACTGCTGAAAAAACGGGATTTCTTCTCCCAGTGTTTCGGGCGGGGAGAAGAAAGAAGCCCAAGCACCAGTATAAAGAGAAACCCAGAGCAGACCTGAGGGAGAAGACTGGAACCTGATCCCCCTCACTATGCGGGGGAGAGAGCCAGGACTGCCAAGGAAGGAAGGAGAGAAAGCCAGAGACAGCTTTCCTGAGGCTGTCTGCAAGTTTGCAGCAGACAGAAACCTAGTTGTGAGGACTGCAAGAGCAAGAACCCTGGCACAAGAACCCTACAGCACTGCTGATGGGGAGCAGATCTGAGAGCATGGCAGAGGCTGAGATATATGAACAATGGTAAACTAATTGTGTTTGTTTTCTTAGTGGACTCAGTGAGGGTGAATCACTACAGAAAACAGAGCTGTAGCAGAGCTCAGGAGCCTGCAAAGGGGCTATCTGGCTACACAGCCAAAAGGACATTCAGTTGGAGTTCTTGTGAAGATATTAACAAGAACCAAGCTTGTTTTGTTTTACGTATGAATTAAGTTTCAGTTGCAGGGAAACCCTGTGAGCCCTCCATCATTAATGCTGACTACTAATTACCACCCAGTGGATCCGGAGAGGGTATAAGGGAAGTTGGAGCCCTCATTATACTAAGGTAAATCCTAGGATCATCCTCGCAGGATCTTCCCTCCCAGACATCTCTTTTCTTATCATCAAGTTGTGGCAGGTGAGATTATGGGTGCAAGGTATCCTGCACAGAGGGACATCCTGGGAATCTTCCACTGAATGGCTGCAGAATAGACAGCCTTAGGATAGCAAAACTCAAGGAAACGATTACAACCTACTGCAGCAGGTTATCACTCTAATTAATAATTGACATATGACAAAGGCACTATTGCTGTAATTAATAAAGGACACATGACATCAGAGCACGCAAGATACCAGTCAAAGGAATATGACATATTTTTATTAAAAAAATCATTGTGGGTTGTCCAGTTCAGGTAAAGGATTAAATTATGATTTTATTGAAGTGGGAAGGAATGCAGTGAAAGAATTATTACTGAAGCTGCCAAAGATTGTCAGTCTACTTCAAGAATTTGTGGAAGAACACTTCCATCAAGGTACATTCAAGTCCTGGATGAAATATTTGGAAGTAGTCAATACTCTTTTGTTCTTCATCAGGCTGAACATGAAAAAACTGAAATGAGCATATCCGTGCCTTTGAAGAAACACTTCCATTCATAGCTGTGCATGATCATACCAATTACATGAGATGGGGTCTGGTACATCTTGAATGTATGAAGGATTTAGGGGTGTAGGTTGTAGCCATGTTGGTCTAAGAACATAGGCTGACAAGGTTCTTTGGTTGAATCTGATATCTTTTATTAGACCAACTTGAATAGTTTTTTAACCTAATATTTTTTTTTTAACTTAAAAGGGTTTTTGAACCCAAACCTTGCTTAAAAATTGTTTTCCAACTATTTAAGTTGGTCTAATAAAAGACATCAGATTCACCCAAAGAACCTTGTCTGAAGGAATTAGCAAATTTTGCACCTATGGCTCCTTTGCTCCTATATGGAAGGAAGATTTGGGGTCAAGACAATTAATGTTCCATTTGTAAACATTGACTGACCAAGCAATGGAGCACATCAACAAGGTCTGCAAAATTGCCAGTGGTATAAACATAACATGCAATGAACCCACTAGAGAATGACAGGTGCTGAACAACAATGAAAGAGGTCACCTAACCGAGATGGTAAATCAAATGTTTGGGATCAGTTTAACAACATCTTTTGGTCATAACAAGAAGCAAAGGACATGACTGAAATGAGATTACGATGACTCAAATTGCTACAAGAGCAGTTTGAAAAGTTCCACTTGTTTACAATTTTCAACGATAAGCTGCTATGTATTTGTATGGAAGACATTGTGCCCGAAGATACCACATTAGACATTCTGAATGCACAACAGAGGAAGCGAAATTGTAAATACCATTATCCAGAAACATTTTACTGTAGATGCAACTGGGAGCTTCTACGCATACATACCCAAATCAAAATTGAAAACCTTAAAGGATGTAAAGTCAATGATGAGACAGCACAGCAAAAATGAACACATGTAAAATGCAAAGAAGATCCACCAAAGACTGCTCACAGAGGTTGCAGCATGTAGCAGGTCTGACATGTACTCTTTCCTACAGCACAAAGTGCCTGGATACCCTCTTTCAGTTTTTAAGCCTGATAAATCACTCAACATGGCTGACAAAACCTGCCTTGGCATGGATCTCTATTGGAGATAAAGCAGTAACTGTTTTGCCAGATGCTACTTCTGAGAACTCAACTGTTATTATCAATGGCATGGCTCTTGTACAGAGCATAGGAAAACTGAAAACTGCACAAACATTTGGAGACTTGGCTGATATCTTTCTGCAATAAGTGTATGCCAATTATTCCAACGTGTGACAAACGTCATTGTTATCTTAGCTCAATACGTACCATGATCCATAAAGGCATACACAAGAATATTAAGGACTCAAACTACTAGGCTGATCCACAGAATAAATAGCAGCAGATTTCTTCTGTTACCAGCATCATAGACTAATTTCATATCCTTACCAGCAAAAAAAGAAAACCTAGTTCATTTTCTAAGTGAGGAGCTTCTTAAGGAATCACACCAACATTTCTGAAGTGAATGAGTGCTCACTGTTGGTGGTTTCACTGATGGAAGAGCAGAGCATTCTGAATTATGTGTCATTTTGCAACTAAACTCACAGTCAGAAGAGGCTGACACAAGAATGCTTTTACATAGTAAAGATGCAGTTGAGCAGGGATACCCCTAGATAGTATTCTCCTGCAATGACATAGATGAACTGGTCCTTCTTCTATGGCATAATCTAGCACCTAAGGTTTGGATGAAGGGAAGCGACTCAATAAGATTAATTCCAGTTCATGACATTTATACCTTGAATTTAGCATGGCTTTTGATACCATCTCCCACAGCATACTTGTAAGCAAGCTGAGGAAGTATGGGTTGGATGAATGGACTGTAAGGTGGATAGAAAGCTGGCTGGATTGTCAGTCTCAATGGACAGTAATCAATGGCTCTATGTCTCGTTGGCAGGCAGTATCAACTGGAGTGCTCCAGGGGTCGGTCCTAGAGCTGGTTTTGTTAAACTTCTTCATTAATGATCCAGAAGATGGGGTGGCAAGTTTGCGGGTAACACCATGCTGGGGGGAGGGGGGGGGGGGTTGTACATACACTGGAGGGTAGAGCTAGGATTCAGAATGACCTAGACAAATTGGAGGATTGGGCCAAAAAAAGGCTCATGAGGTTCAACAAGGACAAATGCAAAGTCCTGCACTTAGAACAGTCCTATGCACCACAACCGCCTGGGGACTGATTGGCTAAGCAGCAACTCTGAAGAAAAGGACCTGGGGGTTACAGTAGACAATAAAATGTACATGAGTCAGCAGTTGGAGAGACCCTAGAAGAGGGCAACAAAAATGTTTTAGGGGCTGTGGCACATGATTTATGAGGGGAGTCTGAGGGCACTGGGCTTATTCAACCTGGAGAAGAGAAGACTGAGAGGGGATCTGATAGCAGCCTTTACCTGACAGATGTTCCAAAGAGGATGGAGGTAGACCATTCTTAGTGGTGGCAGATGACAGAACAAGGAGCAATGGTCTCAAGTTGCAGCAAGGGAGGTTTAAGATGGCAATTAGGAAAATTTGTTCACTAAGAGGGTTGTGAAGCACTGGAACAGGTTACGTAGAGAGGTGGCAGAATCTCCATGCTTTGAAGTTTTTAAGGCCTGGTTTGACAAAGCCCTGTCTGGGATGGTCTAGTTGGGGATGGTTCTGCTTTGACTAGAAGGATGGACAAAATGACCTCTTGAGGGCCCTTCCAACCCTCATTTTCTATGATTATATGATATTGTGTCAGAATTGCCTTAGCCTGTCTGTGAATCTCTATTTGAAGTCCACAATGTCACTGGGTATGACACCACCAGTCAGTTCAGTAGGCACACTAAGAAAACTGCTTGGAAAGTCTTAATTCAATATCCACATCTACTGGCAGGTCTAGGAAGTAGGCCTAATGTTGATAAGGATTTGTACCGTTGTGTAGAAAAAGTGTGTTGTGGTCCTGTATCAGTCGTCAACATCTTTGATAACCATTCTGGATGTTAGGGTAAAATTATTCCATCATGGAAAAGTTCTGAAGAAATTTCCACCTACATACAACTCCCTAGTGCACCATGCCATTGAGTTGTATATTATTACTACCTGACATATCTGCATTCTGAAAAAAATGTATTGTCTTATTCAATAACTTGAATAAGTAGGCTAGCCTGAGTTATAATGTTTTCAGTACTGTAGGCCTGATATGCATTTTTTAGTACTAGACTTCATGAGGTTTTAGTAGGGTTTTTAATTACATTGAGTCAATACATACACGCTAATTTGTTAGCCATCTTGGAATCCAATATGACTACCATGTCTGATATGTTATGATTGATTTCTTCACTTCATACAGTGTTAGTTTCATCATTAGAATTAATTTTCTAACTCTAATGGGGGATGAAATATGGCCCTAAATAGGAATTTACAGCAGTCATCTTGAATTCTAAAATGGTGTCTATAAACACTACTTGTCAGATTGGTAACATGATTTTTATGACCCAGATAAACCACCCCTACTTAAAACATGCTGTTGTCACTTGTGGCAATGAGTTACCTATGACAATGATATCTAGAGACCTTACAGGTCAATCTATACTGTTCTAAGAGCAAACACTGGGCAGCCCCAAAGTGCTACTCTCTATCTGTGCAATGGCAGCCTTACTCAAGTGTCACTGGAGTTAACAGGCAAATTCCCACAGGCCTCCCTGGACTTTAGATAATCCTTTATAGACTGTGCTGGGGCTGGCAGTAAGTAGGCATCTGCTTAGGTCTTACATCTTATCAGCTTGCTACTTAGCTTTTACCTATGATCTCCTCTGTAAGTACCTTAGCAAAAAT
The DNA here is from genome assembly GCF_030867095.1 of Alligator mississippiensis. Taxonomy (NCBI): domain Eukaryota; kingdom Metazoa; phylum Chordata; order Crocodylia; family Alligatoridae; genus Alligator; species Alligator mississippiensis. The sequence goes on along the minus strand of NC_081826.1, from coordinate 168,316,891 downwards.
CATTGCAGAAACAGCTTTACTATCGCTAAAAAAATCAGTGACCATATCTTGAAACATATCCAAGTATTTTTTGTATCACAAGTGTGGGTTAGCCTAGTTTTACAGGAGACCCCATGCATTTATTGCTCCAAAATTGCTCATTATTCCTGCTCTTGATGAAATGTCACCACCTTCACCCTTCTCATCCTCCCTCTCTTCATGAACTTAAAACAAGGGAAGATGCTTTCCCACTTAAATATAATTAAAGCTACTAATTTAAGCAAATAAATAAAGCACCATAGAAGGAGATTAAAAAGAAAAAAAAGACACTCATGTTTCACCCAAACAGTTTTGAATCTAAGTCAAAGAAACAAAATAAGAGTTAATATGTTGTGAAAAATAGTCTCTTTCCTTTCCTTTTTCAACTAGACAGCAACAACATATATTAGCAACTCTCCATGACACCTGAGGTATTCAAAATGCTAGCAAGAGCACCCATACCCAATTACATGGATCTTAAATTACTGGGGTTTTTTCATCATTTCACCATTAAAAGTGAGGCTTTAAAACAAACTGAGCTAAATAACAAATCCAAACATGCCTTAGGCAATAGACAGATATTTAGGTTTTGTTGGCAGTGCTTTTTTTTTCTTTATTTCCCATGTCTCTGGTGTTCCATGTCACTGATAGATGAATAGATTAACATTACTAACTAATTATATTTTGGAATAATAAATTAATTAGTAAGAACAAAATGTCATTCACAGACACCTTCTGCAGTTTTAGCACTGGAGCTTCTCTATGGGATTGTTTCTTTGTTTGGTCTTAATGTAGAACAGCTCACATCAGGATTTGGTACAGCCAAGATAAAATACAGTAGATCAAATATACTCCAGTCCCTCAACAATATGATGATGAAACATAGGAATCACCTCCAGGTTAGTTCTGGGTTAGCAACACTGGTTGAATGTTAGATCTTCCTATATCTTCATGGCAGATCCAAAGACCACCTCAGTATTTTTATATAGCATAGCATATGATGGCTTTTAAACTTAAACAGCCAGGCCAAGATATAGATATAGATGTATATATAGATATAAATGGACTCCTCAATCCATTTTTAGCTAACTAAATAAGTGACCTAATTTTAAGATCACTGAACAGCCAGCTGTTCCATCAATTATCTTGACCAAAGGGTCTTTCTCACAATAAGGCAGAAATTCAAGTACTCAACACCAAGGATCAGACCAAGGCTTTCAAAAGTGTTCCCCACCTTGCCAATCCTACTATAACAATCAGATTTCAGAAGAGCAAGACCTGAAATAAACACTACTCTTCTGAGAATTTTAATCAGGGAAGGAATTTAATTGTGATACCTAAATGAGTGCTGAGCCTTTTGAAAAATTTGTCCTAATTGAAAGAGTTGAGCTTTTGAGGAAAATAGTCCTAACTTCCTATAGAGTCTCTTTTAAAATTTCTGCTTCTATAGTTTGGTGTTATTTTTTGGTATAATCCCTCTCCTGAGAATACTGAACTTCATTATACTGTGTTCATTATTATCAGATCGGCGATAGTTATTACTTGACAGCTCCAGTGTGTTACTTAAAAAAACTCAGTCTACAATGGCCCTTCCTCTTGAATGGTCAAGTACAAGCTAGTATCCTATGATTTTTGTCTTTCCTCTAGGTTTCACAAATGTTTGCTGTGTTAAGATCCTCTTCCACTGCCAGGTTTTGTGGTGTCACTCTCATCCTCCTCCCACCTAAACTGTCTTATCCTTAGTTGAAAGATGCAATACTGAGTTACCTTAACTTTATAAATGACCCTACAAAGATGTCTGTGGTTAACACAAGCTCTCCTTATTATCTGTTGGCTTTCCACTGTATCTGAAATTGAGAGATCTCTCCCAATTTCTTTGGTGTTCAGTGCCTGCCACCAAGCTTTGTTTTGTAGTAGGTCAAAGCTATATACTCTGTGTTAGTACTCATTTCTCCTAGAGGGTCACTGTGCTTAATAAATGTACACTTCTCCTCTCTATGCCTTCCACAGATTAATCAAGGGTGAAATGAGTAATTTTGCAGTTATTGCAGTTATGAAATGATGCATTTACTGTAGAATACTAGTTGTAAAAATCTGACATTTTGAATCATATATGCTAACACATGTGGATGTGGCAATATTCTCAAACAAAATGGAAGTACAAAGAGTTCAAGATTATATAGACTGATTCCTACCTACCTTTTCTAGGGGATTACTGTTTAAAGAGAAAGGGATGGATTCTCCATCCTTCTATCTTGACCAGTTGTGCTACTGCCTATTTGCAAAGAAGGAATAAAACTTTACTAATAAGAGGAGTAGTGATATGCATTTTCTGTGTACAGGTTTGAACAAACACAGAATGGACACAGAAGGTGAGAAACAGGCCTTGAAAGCAGATTGAATAAAGGACATGAGAGAGAAAGGAAAGGACAGTGGTCTTACTGTATGTAGTCATAGGAACCATGATCTCCAGAACATCTTATGCTAGCGTCAAAATGAGAGGTGGAAAACAGGCTAGGTCATCAAGTCCATGCTAGTTATGCTCTACTAGATTACAGCAGCTTGCTCATGATGATGATTCACACAGTAATGTGCAAATATAAAAATGGTAGACATAAAAGCCTGAATAATATTTGAGACTTTTCCTATATGAATTTGGTGGCAAAAACAGCTTATTTTTTGAGATATTTGCTTGATGCTATGGCAGAGACAGATCCCTGGAAGTCCCACATCTCCTTAGATGAGAAAAAATTTACTTCTGCAGCCATTCCACAACACTTTTGCAATGAATTAGTGTTGTACAAAATGTGCAAAGGCATGCATTCTGTCCAAAGTCACTCTGTAATGTGTAATATTTTAGGGGAGATGGCAAAATTGCTTTCTATAGAAAAGTGTCCCAAAAAATCTTTAGGCTGTCAACTGTGTCAACTCTTCTGGGATCTTTCAAAGGAAAGCAGTTCAGACTATATTTACTGGATCTGAGAAATGATTTACAGGGCCTGGGATTAGCAAGGACTTGTTCAAGCAAATGGAAAGAAAGAATGGTGTAGATACTTAAGATATTTGGTATTTGGTTTTATAAAAAGTAGTGCCAATGCTTCATTATAAGTACTTTGTAGACCTCGACAATTACATCCGCAGCAGCAGCATCCAGGACGCAAGAAAGGAAGTAGAAGTCATTACTTTAGGCAGCCTTTCTTTCTTGCTTCACATTGTTGTTTCAAGTCAGGGACATTATTACAGATATCATCTTCAGAGCCTTTGTCAGAAATAAAGTAGCAGTAGCAAGACGAGTATCTGCTCAATGTCATGGGGGAAATCAATAAAAAGGAAAAATATTACAGCTCTGCAAACATAGATCTACCATCATTCCATCTACCATCTAGATTTATGAACATTTCATGTTGTCTTTTCAAAAGCCCAGAGCACTTTTCCTTAATCCACAGTATTGCTTGATTGTAGTTCTATTATTGCTTTCTCCCCCAAGAGACAGAGCAGGATGTATTAGAGAGGGGGTGGGGAGAGATGTTTAGCTGTTTATATTTTGTGGGTGAAATGAGAGCTTGCCTGGAAAAGAAAAGAAAAGAAAAGAAAAGATGAGCACATTAGCACGATGCCAAGGTTAGAGGCTGGACGATGTTTTTATTTTGCTGATAATTTTGAAATCGTGCAAGTGTTGACAGGGGGAGAGCAGGTAGGGAAGGAGGGAAGGAATGTTCCAGATATGCATGGAAATAAATCCCTGGAATTTCACTGTGACAGAATAAATGTTTCTGTGGTAGGCTGGCTGGTGGGCTCACCAGCAGCCCCAGACTGCTAGCTTGAGCCAGGCTCCATTGGTGGAGAGAGTTTTCCTTCCCTAGCAATCAAAGGAAGCCCTGTCCTGATATGGGGGTGAGGTGAAAGAGAGGGCCTGAGAGGGAACTAACCCCTCGGCTTCCTCATTGGTCCATTCCCAATCTGGGGTGGAGCCTCCAGAGGGAATAAAAGCTGTATGCTGAGCATAGAGGGACTTTTTGGTGAGGGACAATGATAGGGCTAATGAAGAGCTGGTAGAGCTGACCAGTAGGGTGGAGCAGTTCCCCAGAAGTGCCCAGAAAATGCCTGTGTTGACCGGTGGAGCAGCAAGCAGCTGCATCCACACCTTGCTGCGTAGAAAGCCACAGTATTGGTGCGTAGATCAGTGCCCATGGCTTGTGGAGCTGAAGGGACTGCCACAGCTTCCTCAGGCAGTGCAGGTCCCCAACCCTGCACAAGGCCGGAGTCCTCAGTGCATGGATTGGCTCACAGGGCTGGAGAGCTGGCAGGACCCTGGGACTGCACAAGGAAGCTCGGGTCCCTGACTTTGTGAGTGACATAGGTCCTGTGGCACACAGATCCCAACATGGGGCTGGTAGATCTGAAAGGGACTGCAGTGGCTGCATGAGGCAGTGTAGGTCCCCAACACTGCACGAGGCAGGAGCGGGGCCCTTCGTGCATGGAGCAGTACACAGGGCCGTAGAGCTGAGGGGACGTTGCAGCTGCAAAAGGCACTGTGGGTCCCCAAGCATGCATGAGGCAAGGGCTGGGCCATTGGTGCACAGGGCCATAGAGCTGATGGGACACGGCAGCTGTACAAGGCAGCGCATGTCCCCATTCCTGCTTGAGGAAGGCACCCCTTCGGTGCGCAGGGTGGTGCACAGAGTAAGAGAGGGCTGACAGACTCCAGTGGCTGCATGAGGCAGCTCGGGCCTTCCTGCCGAGAGCAGCGACTGGAGACACGACCACCCCCAGTGAAGGAGGACACCCCACCTCCAAACCACCAGTAGATATGGGCCCAACCCTCCAAAAGAGCTGGGAGTCATGAGTTACCCAGGAAGAGGTTCCCCACAGGGGAGGAGGGGCCTTCCGCCACTCTGGGTGATTAATGGGAAGCCTGAGGGGGATGGGGGGATGGACGATTCACCCCTGGACATAGAGAGGAGACTAGGGCCCCTGTTCGTTAAGAGTGGTTTCCTGGTTACAGGATCCTCCTATCTGAGTAACCTAGGAGAGGGTAATGATGTTATGTCAGGTAACAGGATCCTTCCTCAGGTGCCATTTCTTTGCACACAGCTGCTGTGCCATTGTTGTGGTTTGTTTCCCTGTGCCATTGGGGTTATTGTTGTAAATGTCCTTATTGTATTAGGAGAGAATTGTAAGTTGTTTTATATATAAACTCATTGTATGGGTTATCTGTATATATTTGTGACTCATTTGATATAATCCTATGGTGTATGTTCAATTATTGTCCTATAACCGTCAGATATTATAGTCATTAAATTATTAACCTGTGTTTTATCACTGAGTGCTTCTTTGCCAGCTGCCTGGAGGGCCCTATCGAGGAGCAGGAACTGCAGACTAACTGGAAGGCCACAGAGGGTTAGGCCTGTGCCTGAATCAAGGGTTAATAAGAGCTATTGTCAGTGTAAATCTATATCTGTAAATAATATGTGTGTGAGTGTGTGTGTACATACACACACATATTATATGTATGTAAGTGTATGGTTATAAGTTCTATATTATGTTGTATCATTAAACCTGTACATAGTTAAATATCACTAGATGTCCTTGGTCTCTGCTCTGCTCTGCAGGGAAATGAAGTGAGCTGGCCTACAGCTAGGCAGTAGCTACACTCCTCACAGTGTACACACACCCACTGACTTTCCTTCAGTTGGAGAGGGGGTACCCTCCATGTACCACCCGGGTTACATTTCATTTCTACTTCAGTGTTTTTGGGGGTTTTTTTTAAGATTTTTTTACACCCAACAATTTCAATGGTGCACAGAGAACATTTAAAAATTCCAAGCAGTCAGACATTTTTAAATTGACCTTAACGCCCACAGATGTCATGGGAACTTGAAGGCATCTATTATCTTGCAGGATCAGACTCCTATTTTTCCACCTTGTCCCAACCTTGTTTTTTTTTTTCCTTTTTACTATATGTGAAGAGTTCATATGTTATCAGTCAAGCAAGACCAAAATCAGTGGATCTCAGCTTTACAAAGAACTGTGCTAGCTTATTAAACTATGACACAGTTTTACTACCATATCCTTTTCAATCACATACATAGTGCCCCATGCTGGAGCTAAACTAGATTAGAAGGGGTTAAAAAAAGGACTTGCAAAGGAAAGCAAAGTCAGAGTGGTCTCCCAGCTTCTGGACCATAAGTGAAGGATGAGGAAACAGGACTGACAAAAGGAAAGGGAGCTGTTTGAGCAGCTGGTGACACTGACAGCCAACAAACTGCAAACACCAAATCCTACAGTTTTTGTATCTGCTACAGCACTAACTCCAGGCCCAAATACCTTCAGACTTTCCTCCATGCACCACAGCCTACAGCCAGTGTACTCATTGGTCAGTCAGACAGCTAAAAGCTGTCTGGGCTATGGACCAGTCCCTGAATCTCTGAAATAGATAGAATTGCAGTAGCACTTTAAGTTAGAAAAAGACCAAGAACACAAGGCAATATGGTCTTATGGCTTTGGTAATGGCTTATGCCTGAGGAGACTTGGGTTTTGCTCTCAGCCCAGCTGCTGAACTGCTGTCTGACTATAGGCAAATCAATTAACCTCTCCCACAATTTGTATTACCTTACATAGACTGGAAAGTTTCAGGGTGACAGACTCTTACTCACACTTCTACAAAAAGCTAGCACTCCTGATTTCAAAAGGTGCTATGATAATCTAAATAATAAAGTTCTTCTTAAAACTAGCTTTGACCAAAACATAACCAATTTTGGAGTGGAATAAATATTATTAATTTGTTCTTCTGGGTCCTTTGACCATTGTGTATGCATTAAACCAGCCACCTTTATTCTTCATTCATCAAGGATTGAGAAAAAATGAAATTACTTGTATTGTTTATCTAGTCTATGAAAAATATAGCATTCTCAGTGCTATGAAAAGTACTGAGGGTTTGAGAGGGGAGTTCAAGGAGATGTCTAGACTACAGCCAAGAGAATACTATTATTGTTAGCTTAAATAGCTACTGTTGGTGGAGCATTTCACTTAGGAAAACAACAAATTGGTACATCTTAAGGCACTGTCTACAATAAAAGCAATACATAGTGAGGGTCAGTAGCAATGTTGAACATGATTTGTCCATTACTGTACTTAGCAGTACCAGTGACTCAGTGGCCATGGAACAAGGTTTGTTCTTATTCTAGCTAGCAGTTAAAGCAATTACAGCACCAATTCAATTTATCTGGTTATTTCAAAGGGAATCTTTCTTTCTTTCACTTTTGGTAGTGGAAAATTTATAGGGAAGAAAATTTGGCAAAGGAGAGGAAGGGAAGCAATATAGTACTAAAACCTTATAGTATGTCTTGATTAGTTCCAATTCTGCAGTATTTTTTATTTGAATTCTGTGTTAAGAGTCTTTGGTTTCCTCCAGGAACCGGTGCTAAATTCTCATCTAACAAAAAATATTGCAAAAGTGATAAATTATTTGATATCCCTCTACCACACCTGATTTATCTTATTAAATGCAACAGAATACCAGAAAGCTGTTTCTATACCTGTTCTTTAAGTAACAATATAGCTCTCTTATAAAACATTTTTTTATCTGCTTTACAACAGAAGACAGAATTATTCCTATTTTACAGTTGGAGAAACTTAGGGCATTTACAGACATGCTCTGAGAGGTGGGAGCATGGGGGAGGTGCTTTAATTACAGTGGCTCCAAGAACTACTCTAATTAAAGAGTAGTAGTTCTGGAGTGTCACGTATATCAGCATCCCCATTCTGACAAATGATGGTAGGGGTGCTTTTACTAAAGCTCATTGAACTAGCTTTAGTTAAAGCACCCCTGCTGACATTTTTCAGTGTGGGGATGCTGATACACATAATGCTGGAGCATAGCAATTACCACACTCCAGCAGACTCAATTAATTGGAGGCTGCTCCAATGCATTGTAATTGCATGTGTACAGGTACCCCAAGACACAGGAAGGAAAATCAATTTATCCCAAATCACCTAGTGAATAAAACTGGTAGTATAAGGAACTGAACTCAGGTCTTTGAAAGCCTTGTTTGGTACCCTCTTGATTAGGCCACAATAAACTGATACTTTGAAAGTATCAAATACCATAAATATCTTGAAATCTTTTCAATGGGGTAGCATAGCAAAATAAACACCACCTGGAATTCATGCGCTGTGTAAAACTGCCATTATTGTGATCTGAGATAAGAATAGAACTTGCAATGAATAATTTGTTCATCAAATTTAGCATTTCTCTGCTGGCATAGTGTCTGGAAGCAAATCACGATTTCTTCAATTCACTCATTAGCTAACATCACTTCTTATTTAAAAAAATGTGTATTGTTGTTAACATTTCAAGTTCACTCTCAAAATAACACCTGGGTCCTGTCAGCCCTGTAGACAAACAGAGGAATTTTACCAAAGAGAGTCCTGGAGAAGTCCTCCTCCTCAGAAGTCATGTTCCCCAGCCCCCTAACCCTCTCCAATTTGCCTACATCCTTTCTGTAGTGGGGGGCCCAAAACTGGACACAGGACTCCAGATGTGGCCTCACCAATGCTGAATAGAGGGAAAGAATCCTTTCCCTTGAACTGCTGGTACTACTAATGCAGCCCAGTATGTTGTTAGCCTTGTTCACAACAAGGGCACACTTTTGGCTCATGTTCAACTTAATGTCCACAGTTGCCCCCCAGGTCCGTGTGTGCAGAAGGGCAGCATTTGAACTGAATTTTTTTTCTTCATACCAGAGTTGTATCATGAAGCAAAAACATCCACAACAGTTCCTTCCATTTCCCTATGCTCTGATGATGTCTCTTACCCTTGAAGAAAAATCTGGTTTGCAAGTTGGGAATAGTGCCGCTACCATGCAGTTGTTTTGATGGATTTGTGGAATGAAGAAAGAGACTTCAAAATATAGCAGATACATCAGAGTGTATTGGAAGTGCATTTTGTTTGCTATATCTGGCACAGTAGACAACAACAAAACAGTTAGGGGAGACTCCTATTCTTTGCCTTTGGAAAAGAATGTCAAAAGCTTTTCAAAGTGCTATACCTGGATCTGGTATCTCCTCACAAGAAGTGTTTGGATTTTCTTTATTCACCTGTTGGCTTCCTTGCTTTCCATGGTTAAAAATTTATACATTTTATTGAAAAACTTAACATTCAAAACCCCTCTTATTTCTGACTAAGCTTCAAAAATATCCATTTACCTAAAAAAAAAATCACATTTTTCTCTTGGAAAATAACTTTGACAGAAAATCTTTTAGCATACCTAGCTGCCTCATTAGGCCATTTGGGAAATGAAACAATGTGCACCATGATTTTCCTCAGCTAGGAAAGAACTCATTCCTAGCTCCAAAGGCAAGTTCATGTGGATCTTTCCTTTTAGATTTTTTTTTTTCTTAAAAGTTTCCCTTTATCCATCCTTAAGAATCACACTGTCAGAAAGCTCCTCTGGTTCTTGGCTCTGGTCCTGACTCAGGTTATCAGGTGATTATATGATCTTTCTTTGTATGGATCATGCTGACTCTATTGACAAGCCTACTCTTTCATCTCTGTAGGAGTGAAGCTTTAATTTTCAAACAACTAAGTTCCAAGCTTGTTAGTATTTAAGGTAAAGTAGTGTCACATCTGATTTTTGCAGGTTCAGAGAGATTTCAGGTTTGGGCCAGCATTAGTTCATTCATCCCATCATTCTGCACTCTCCTCACTCCCCACCCCCGCCCCCATCAGGTTTTGCTCAGGAAAGGGAATATTTCATTATTTTATCATCTAATATGAATGACTGTCCTCACAATACTTTTGTAAATGTCAGAAGAGCATGTGAGCAACTTGGCATGTAATATTATGCCAGGATTTTGTTGGCAATACCTTACTTTAAAATGTATGCTTTGCTTTCCGAAGGACAGAAACATTAATAGATAATACAGCATACTATACACCTATATACATATACATGAGTGTGTATAATTTTATATGCAATCTATGCATGTGCCTGAACATAAATTTACACAAGCATGTGCACATACACACACACATGTGCGCATGCACACACACACACACATACACACACACTCACACAATCCCAAAATATAACTTAATTCTCCATCAGAAAACTAGCTTTGGAATAAAAATGCAAGTGAAATGTTTCTCCTTTTGCCTAGTAGGATGAATTATGCATGCAGGGGATTTTGAATTAGTTCCAAATAATTCTTTTATATTACAAGTTTTTAAAAAGCAATTTATGTCAGCCTAATGAAAAGGGAGGAAACATTTAACCTGAAAAGGCGAAATGGCTTTCAGAAACTGTGCTTCTGTTTAGCTGCTACTGCTGCAGGAGTTTACCTGTCCTAATGGAAAAAAATAAGAGGGAGAATGTTATTTCAGTTAAAGCACTGTGCAGTACCTATAGGGATTTAGTTATATATAGCCCAAACCTTGCTCCTGTGGGCATTGCACAATGCAGGACTATACTGACATAGAACTAGCTTAGGTACTGGAAGCAATATCAGAAGTGAAGCACTACATAAAACCTAATTTTCCCTGCTTCTCAGCACTTTTGCTTCTATGCAGGGTAAATTACCCCAGGTGAAGTGCTATGCTAGTACAGTTGTGCTTTTTCCAGTAGCTAAACTAGCTCCCTAAATCTGGTTTTGCTACATGGTAGAAATGCCTGTAGCCATAACCAAATAAGCTTGTGTGTCTGGATAGCAGAAAGAAGGTGTTATCACAGCTTGATTTAACTAGCATGGGAACAATGTCAGTAAAGATATGGTGGTATGGACTTCTACAGGGCAGATAGGATTGCATACATAACTGAAACATATGGGTTCAAGTGGAACCAATAAATCAGCAGAAACTCTTGTGGCTTCTTGTTGGGTGGGGTTTTTTTTTAGTAGAAGGCAATGTTGAATATTTTAGTTCAATAGCAACATGTTCATTAGTGTAACTACACTATTTTCTATTAGCATAGTTCTGCTCAGAGTTGGTATTTGGAATGAGTATATATTCCTTTTATTTTTTGCCATTTTAAAATACCAATGGAGACATTATACTACTCTGCACATATCCTATTTTACTCAATTTCCTCTTCTAAAATGTTTTTCCTGCTGTTTCATTACCAGATGGCAGTTTAAAATTCAGACCATTTGTTAACTCTTATGTTTGACTTCAGTGAAAGACTCCTGTAATTTTTCAGGAACAATTACTTTACCTGATTAAACCTCCAATCTTTCTCTCTCTTGCTTACACACACATACACTATCTACTGTGCTAAACATCATAAACTTACCATAGTCAGCCCCAGCCAAAATCCAGTGGTGGTTTGGCTAAGAAAGCTGATGCCAGCCAACATGAGCAGACACATAGGCTCAAATGCATAGATTACTGTAACCCACAGAGCAAGGTTTGTACAAGACACTACAGACTTTCTACGGAAACTTAAAAACATAGACCACCTTCCCAGCAACACGCTCCTAGCCACCATGGACGTTACCAGCCTATATACCAACATCCCACACCAGGATGGCATCCAAGCCTGCCATACATATCTACAGGAACAAGATTACAACTCAGAATACAGGCCCAAAGATCTTACTGACCTTATACACTTCATCCTCACACACAACAATTTCACTTTTCATAATCAACACTTCCTCCAGATGATGGGAACAGCTATGGGTACTAAAATGGCCCCACAGTATGCCAACCTTTTTGTGAGCCACCTGGAAGAAGACTTCCTCAAGAACTGCACCATCAAACCCTTGCTATACTTAAGATACATCGATGACATCTTCATCATTTGGACTGAAAACCTACAATCTCTGATTGAGTTCCATCAGAAATTCAACAATCACCATCCCTCCATCCGACTTTCTTTAGAATACTCCAGCACCAACATCTCCTTTTTAGACACAATGATCACTATCCAGAAGGGTAAAATACAGACTACAGTATACAAGAAACCCACAGACCAACATACATATCTGCACAGAACCAGCAATCACCCTAAACACACCAAAAAAGCTGTGATATACAGCCAAGCCCTCAGATACCACCGCATCTGTACTGAAGAGAACACCCAGGATTGCCACTTCACCAATCTTAAAAAGGCTTTCACCCAGCAAGGACACTCCTCCAGAGAGGTAGATCGCACGTTTGAAAGAGCCACCTGGATACCACGCGAAGAACTGCTGCAGTACAGAAGAAACCCCCCCACAAATTGCACACCGCTGGTTATAACATATCACCTTTCCCTTGAACCTGTACAGAAAATTCTCAAAAAATTGCAACCCGTATTAGAAAAAGACCCTATTCTTAAAAAGATCTTCCCTGAGCCACCCATCCTAGCCTTCAAACAAGCACCGAACCTCGCCAACCTCATCACCAGAAGCAAACTTCCTCAAGCCCAGAACACACCAAAAGGATCCAGACTGTGCCATGACAAGAAATGCAAAACCTGCCAACACATCTCCACCACCCCCACTATTACTACACCCCACAACAGAGCCATCAGTATTCTCGGATCTTACAGCGGCACCTCCAGAAATGTAATATATCTCATCCAATGCACCAAATGCCCTGATGGAAAATACGTAGGAGACCAAACAACAACTGCGCACCAGAATGAACGCACACCAGAAATCTATCAAAGACAGAAATACCCAATTACCGGTGGGGGCACATTTCTCACAGGAGGGCCACTCTCTCTCCAATCTCTCAGTCCTGATCCTCAAGGAAAACTTACACAACACTTCCCAGAGACGAGACTATGAGCTCCATTTCATCAACCTCCTGGATACTAGAGATCATGGACTAAACATAGACATTGGATTTTTGATACATTATAATCTGCCTGGCAACTGACTCCCCAGCCCAGCCTCTGGCTTCTTTACTTTTCATTCCATGCAGGAAGAGCACACACCAACTACTGAAATTTCCTTAGCCTGACAAAGGGTTTTTGAACTCGAAAGCTTGCTTAATAACTATTCTCCAACCATTTGGGTTGGTCTAATAAAAGATATCAAATTCACCCAAGGAACCTTATCTGCCTAGATTACTATGAAAAATAATCAAGTGAAGAATTCACTCAAATTCCCATCTGTAATGGGGTTCCCTTCAAACCCCATTACAGGGATGAAGTGACACTGCCCTTTAAGGAGAAACCAGACAGGCTTGAGGCCATACCCCTGAGATCAATATAAAAAAAAGGGTCCAAGAAGCAAGGGAGGCAGAAGGGCTGTGGCTGGAGTAGGAAGAGAAGAGACCCCAGGGTCCCTTCTGGAGTAAACCTGGGGAAAATAGAAGGAGGTCTAACAGGCCCCCAAAAAGGCCAGCTTGGTGCTGAGACTATTCAGAAAGAGTTATAAGCTTCAAAAGGAAGAGACAGACTCAGGGAAGAAGAACCCAGAGGATTTAACAGAGAAAGAAAATCCAAGGTGAGAAGGGGGCCAGCAAAACCACATACCTCATTGACTAGGTACTCCTTCTCTCCAGCTACCTGGACAAGATGTGGCAGGTAAGCTAAGCATGGACATCTGGGGAAGATGGGCTGGCTAGAGTGGAATAGGGAACACAGGAAGTAATGCACCTGGGACAGGGGGAAGGTGTGAGCTCTTGTACAACTGTTGTGAAACCAACATGGAAGGAGTTCAAGCCTATGAACATGAATACTGACACCCAGGTACAATATCTGGAAGAGAGCCAGAACAGGAACAGAGAAGGTTCTGGGTAAATATGCTATGATATTGCCTTTTTGTGCTACTCAGGTCAAATCACATGACCTTCTTGGTCTCAGCCCTTATCTACACATAGAAGATGCAAAGGTTTCCATTAAAACTGTCATCTAAATTAGTTGCTAAATCAATAAGCTGTTATACCATTTAAAAACTGCCCATTACCTTGCATCAGAAAATTTAAGGCAATTAAATGAAGACACTTTCCACATCAGAATCAATTATGGGGGTTTTCATCTCTATTAAGACTCTGGACGCATCTACACATATACTTTACTGTGCAGTAGACTAACTTATTGCACAGCAACTGGGCTGGCATAGACTAACTTACAGCATTATTGGATAGTCCCATCAGATACTATCTGATGGTGGAATAAATTACTGGGCTTAAATGCAGTGAGGTCAGGATTAGTTTACTCTGGCTCAAATTGCACCAGAGTTTATTCAGTCACATTAACTGCATCTGTCGATGAATTCTCCTTTTATTAGCCTTCTATGTCATAGTTTCTCAACCTGTGGTACGCATACCCCTGGGGGTACATAAGACACAGACAGGGGGCTTGCGGGTACTCCAACACTCTTTCGCCCACTTTTCCTCTCATCAAAACTATGGCAAAAAATGTTGTGCAATTTAAAAAAAATAATTCCCCAGTAATAATTTGGTTCAGCTTTGGCCAACATCACCTCTAGCCCAGGTACATACTTGAGTTCTACACCCCTGGTGTAAAAGGTGGCAACGCTAGCCACACCAGATCATACATCTGTCATATCACAGCCTTATATACATAGTCCTTTTTCCAAAATATGGTGCACATTAGTCTGTAAATATAAAATCCCCTGGAAAATTGAGTGTCGGGGTACTTATTAACATTTTCAGAAGTTATGGGGTACTTACTACTCAAAGGGCTGAGAAACACTGTTCTATGTCACTGGAGCAAATCAATCAGGAAACCTGAGAGAGAAGCCTACCAATAGAAAACAGATGTAAATCACCCTGAAAATACTAAATTTTGTTTCGGCTAATTTAGGATTGCTTAGGTTAATACTTTTTATTGAACCAGCTTGGCACATCTACATGAGATGTGTTACTGCACATTAGCTTAATTTGCTGCACAGTACAGGTGTGTGTCTACATGTGTGCGCCCTTCCTGTGCAGTAAATATGGCTAATTGTAACTAAATTTGATACTTGCATTTGCAGGTTAGTTAATGTACAGTAACACATGTGTAGACATGACCACAGCGCTAAGTTTAGTGTCAGGTCTCCCCTGCCACTAGGGGGCCAGCCAGAGCCCAGTCCCAGGGCTCCTTGCTGGGAGCCTCCCCTGGCCCAGGGCTGGGCCCCATCAGTGGTAGCCCCTAGCTGCAGGCTATAAAAGTCTGCAGCCACTTTGTGCCCTGTGGCACACTTGGCAGGAGTTTGAAGGAACTGCAGGCCCTGTCCATGCCCCCCTCCTCCGCCCAAGCAGGCCACATGCTGCCTGTGTCTGTTTTCCTGCAATGCTGAGCTGCTGCTTGGCCACTTCTGGACCACACAGTTTCCAGGGAACCCCTGTTGGGCCAGGTAGGTGCTACTGAGGGCTGCAAGCTGCTGCAACTACTGTCCAGGCCAGTCAGCTCCCCAAGGATGCTTGCAGCATGGCCAGCATGAGCTTCCAGCTGAGAACCTCCAGCAGCCTGCCCTGTACCTATAGGTGCTGTGGGGCATAGCTTTTGACATATGGCTCCCAGTCCCTTGCCATGCCCCTGCACTGGGTGCTCCTGGCCAGCAACACATGGACAACCACATGGGGGCCAAGAGAGCTGGTGCGGGATGCAGCATGTCAAACTCATCCTCCCCATCAAGGCCCAGACCCTCTCATATGTGCATGCCTGTGCCAAACAGCTGGGGCCCCAACTGGAGCCTGGAGGAGATTTGTGACCTCATAGTGCTCTAGGACATTGCAGAGGTCCAGAGGCAGTTCAAGTGGGACAGGAACTTAAACACCCACATTTATGAAGCTTCCCTGACCAGCTCCCCAGCTACTATATCCACTAACAGCTCAGGGAGTCCTGGCCAGCTGCTGCCTCGGCCACTGCATAGCCCCAGACTCTGCCACAAGAAATGGCTGGCCATGTCACTGTCGGCTGTTAGCAGCACCAGCTCCTCCCTGGGGGATAGCCCTGGCCAGGCACAGGCCTGCAGCACACCATGTGCCATGGACACCAGGGGCAGCTGGATGCCGTCACTGATGGGGAGACCCACGCCAAGCCACCAGCTTTGCCAGCCCCAGACACATGGTAAGTCCCACACTAGAAGGATGTCCCTCCACTCCCACTGTGAAATGCCCTCTTTCCACCAGTGAACCCAGTCCAGAGTTCCTGAATATGTGCACATTGTTTACACTGCCCGCCCAGCTGGCACTGACATGGGTGAAGGTCCCTTGGTGATCTATGACCACCTGCAGGACCACACAGTGGGACCATCTGTGGCTATAACATGCATGGCCTTCATGGGGTGGGCAGGTCACTGGGATGTGAATCCCATCCAGGGTCCTGATATACTGGAGGAACCCCAGTACACAGAACCCTGGAACCACCATCTGAGGGTCATGAACATGGAGGACAGGGTCTGCCAGCATGTCCTTGAAGGCAACACACACTTCTAGGATGGCCTTCCCAGGAGTGGTCTTGCCTACACTGAACAAGTGTCCTACATATTGCAGGTGGGCAGGTGTGGTCAGCTTAAGCAGTGCCTGGGCTAGGCAGGTGTCAGCAGAGAGGGCCAGGTGCATGCCAGTGTCCTGGCACTCCAGGTGGAGCCAAAGCTGGAGGAGGAGGTTGTCAAAGGTGGCCTGGGTCATCCTAAAGGTGTTGACCCACTGCTTGTTGTCTCAGTTGTGTTTCACCAGGTGCTGCCATTAGTTCCAGCTGGTGTGGCATGCCCAGAAGTTATGGGACTGGAAGCTCTGGAGGGTGATGGCGGCTCTGACAGTGGCTTCTTGGAGCCCACTGTCAGCATTGCTGGTGGCAGCAGCTGCAAAGTGTTGGGAGCCTGGAAGGATATGCGGTGGTTGGTCAGATGGTCGCTGCATATGGGGAAGCCAAGCAGAGCATGAGGGCCATGGGCCAGGTGACAGTGATTGTAGTGGGCCAGCAGGATGACCAAGGCAGCCAGCAGGATTGGGGCTATTCCTTTCTGGAAGAGCCAGGGGCTGGGGTGACCATTGCTCAGGAATGCAGAGGGGGCATGAACAGAGCTGCCATGTGCCGCCTCTGTGTGTGCCACGCTGCTCATCTGAGCACAGGTACTAGCCACCCAGAAAGCCCAGTGCAGGACTGTGTTTTAAGGATGGCTGCCAAATGCTAGTAGCTGGGTCTGGCTTCAAACATGGCTGCCAAGTGCTGGCATCTGGGGCCAGAGGATGGAGCTCCCCCCGGTGGCCACAGAGGCATATAGCAGGGCTGGAGGGACCTGGCACTAAATTTAATGCCAGGTCCCTGCACACATAGACACCTACCCAAATTTGCTTACTGTGCATTAGCTTAATGCACAGTAAAATCTAGTTACACCTAAATATATGAGTGCCCACTGTGTAGTAGAATTAGACAAGCTTTTGAATGCAAGACATCCATTGGAACCTGACAAAAAATACCTTGTATTTGAAAGCTTGTCTAATTCTATTACACAGTTGGTCCAACAAAAGACATAACCCTAAGAAATCCTTGCCTCTCACATCATTTCTGGATGATCACAGCTACAATATCACTCTTGCACTACCACATTCTGTTTATTCATTAAAAAAAAAAATAGAAAAGCTAAACCATATTTGTGGAAAAACAAAATTAAAATTGAGGGATGCAAATCTGGGGAATACTGTGTTCTTTTAAGATGGAGAGGGATGCTGGAAGGTGGATGTTTCCTCCTCCCACTCCTCCCCCCACTTCTCCATTTGCCCAGATATTGGAATTGGCAAATACAGCTTTTTAAAATTGCGTTTAGTGCTACACTTTGAATGTCTCTGAATTGTATGCTGGCTGCAATCATAACACAGAGAGACGAATCACGAGTGACTGACAGCATCTGGGCAAGAAGAGAAAGTGAAAAGGGAAGAATTTTGATGAAGAAAATGCATTGTTAAGGTGGACAAGCATTCGTTAGCCAGAGGTGCTGAGTGGCCCCCTGTTGATGTAAAAATCAACTGATCTTGTTTTTGCTAGGAGGAAGGCAGGTTTCTCTGCCACAGATGCCTGCTTTAGAGATGAAGAAGACAAGAAACAACTTTATTTCTGAAAAGCCATGATGCAGAAGCTAATGCAGGCACATCTGTTTTACCCTTGCTGTGCTGCTGACTGCCATGACTCATCAGCCTTTGTACTGAAATTGTAATGTCAAGATGGGTGGAAAAGGGCAGCACTCCTGGAAGACTTACTGTGACAGGACCCAGCATTGGCCAAAGCTGTGAGGTGCAAATTCCCTTTGAGGTGAGATATTCAATTAGAGGACAGCTAAATTTAGGAATTAAAAATCCCAGGTTTAATAATTAGGGGAAATACTACAACTAGCACTTCACTCTCACCCCTGCCCAGTGCTTACTCCTCAGTCCATGGCTACTTCCAGTGGCAGACACAGCTACTTCCAGTGGCAGACCACTGCCTCTGCAATGAAACTCCCTCGCATCCCCAGAGGACTTAGCTTCTCTGCCAGGCTTTGGCAGGTCACCTTTGCCCCACTGCTCCAGCTTTTCCAGCTGCAGTCCCCATGGGGCAGACTCTTTCTGTCTCCTCTCTGGGGCTTCATATCAGCAGACTTCTGTGGACTCCAGCAGGCTGCAGGCTGGCTGAACTCACACAGGCACACACATGCACATGCACTCTGCCTCCCCTGCTTATATCAGTCCCCCCACCCCTAAGTCCCCCACCCTTGCTTCTAGAAAGACCCTGAGTTCCCAGAAAAGGGGCCCTTCCAGCACCACCCAGAAGGTGGAGTGCAAAGAGCCAGGCCGCACCCAGCCCATCTGAAATCTAGCCATTCGTGTTTTCCCCAACAGAATGAAACCCATCCAACCCCCCCCCCCCCAAAAAAAAAACCAACCAAAAAACCCACTTTCTACAGGAAACATCAAAAACAAATAACAGAACCACATAATTGCCACACTTATACAGTTCCTGCTTTAGAGACAGTTCCTAATTTAGGGACAAGAAAGTGCTCATCTTCAGCTAAAGGTAACCTGGAAATGCAAATAAACAGTGTACTTGTATCCACCTTTTCATCACTGAAAAGCAAAATTCAAGGCTACGGACATGCAAAATGGCAGTATGATATGCTTTATGTTTTTCACTAGAAATGAAACATTCCACAGTCAATTACTCACTTCAAGAAGGCAGAAAGAAAGAAAATTTGATTTTTAATTTGCTACAATACAATTAGAATATTACAACTGCAGTATGGTTCCTTTGGCCTAAAATAAACTAGTCTAGCACAGTGCTGTGTGGACCATCAGCACATTCAAGATACCTTCTCAGACCATAGGCTCCCTTACAGTTTATATTAACGCTGTGAATAACGTGTTAATTGCAAATGGTGAAGGTGCATATGCACCCAATTTAAGGCATCTTAAAATGGCAAAGGATCCATTGCAATGTTCTACACACAACATAGAACATTTTTATGGTGGTTTGTATGGCACCTTAAATTTAATGTGGGGTTGGGACCAACAATCAGCTGACAAAAATACAATTGGTCATCTTGGCAAATGAAGTATTCTCAGAATCTACAAAAGCAAACATACAAAGTACTCTATTTGTCTTAGTTACTTCTGTCACCCCTCTTTCTCCCTGCATATAAATCATCAGCATTTCCACAAGTACCCACATATACTGCTTCAGTGTAGCAGCAGTGGAAACTAATCATCAATAGCATATTGGTCAGGAGTGATAGAGTCTATAAAATCTCTAGAACCTATTCCTGTAGATGTTGCTTTATTTCAGATGTAGTTTACAAGCTAGTTTTGGATCATAAACTTTGCATTATTGAAAAAAAAAAACCCAGAAGAAAAAAAGGCCATTTTGTTTTTAAATTACCTACATTTTTTTTTTCTGTTTCTTCACAATAGCTAAAAGAATATGAGATTTGTAACCCTTATGAGGGCAAAATCCCCAGGCAAGGATATGGTTAGAATTTGAAAAAGAATTTGTTTTCAGCTCAAGCATTACTCTTAATACAATACTGATGGACTACTTTTGCCAAAATTATCAGCAATAAAACAGCTAATAAATACAAAAATTTATAACTACCTTCACTAGTCCTAAAAGTCACCACTTCACATCTCTAAGGTCCCTGCCAGATGTTACACTTAAGATGCAATTAACTAGTTATTTGTGTATTGTATACCAAACTGGCCACATGTTCAGGCATTTAAGGCAGTGACATAACAGCATGGTAGGAGGGTGATAGGAGCAAGTGCCCTGGTTGCCAACTTGGGTGAATGGAGGGGTGGGCACAAAAATGTGGCTGCTGCCAGTAGCCACATGTTTGCATTCCCATTTGCGATCCTGAACTGGAAGATGTTTCTTCCACTTTGCCCTGGATGTCCAGCCTCATCCCTACCCTGCTAAATTAATGGCACAATAAATAGGAACTAAGCCACAAAAATATTTCCCAAAGCATATGTAATGATTTTATACATTTTTTCTTTCACCATGCCTTACATTGAACGTGCAGCCGGGTCCCTGCCATGCAGCCGAAAGCCAGCTGCATAGTGGGGCTCCAGGCCTGGAACCCACAATCAGCAGGGTTGGTCGCCTGGGACTTCACTGCAGTCTCAAACTGACTTTCTTGTGGTCCTGGGGCTGACAATCACAACCAGCTGATTGTTGGTCTCAATCCCCAGGCTGCACGAGAGTCTCAAACTGGCTCTGTTGCAGTTCCAGGGGCTAAGGCTGATAATCAGCTGACTGTCACTTTCACCCCTGGGACCAACTGGAGTCTTGAATTAACTCTAGTGCTATTTTAGGACTGAGACTAACAATTAGCTGATTGTCATTCCCAGCCCCCAGATTGCATCAGTGTCTCCAACTGGCTCTGGTGCAGTCCTGGGGCTGAGATTGATAATCAGCTGACTGTAGCTTCCAGCCCTGGGACCCCATCATTCATAAGGCACCCAGCTTTCTACTTGGCAGTGCAGGGAGAGCCTGGGATCATGATCCTGGGTTCCCCTTGCACTGGAAAGTAGTAATAGCATGATTGAGAGATGATCCCTAATCCACAAAATCGCACGTCTTGCCATGCATATGGCATGTCAGGAGGGATGATTGTTGGGATCAGGGAACAGATCCCATCACACCATTAAATGAATGTGAAACAGGGGCCTAAGATTTATTGCGCCAAATCTTGAGTCTAATGAATTTGATGACAACACTACTGTTGATCTTGAAGGAAGCAGCTTTTGGCCCATTATTTAATCAGTCTGCAGACTGTAGGACTAAGGACAGACATTCAAAAAGCCTGAGCCTGAATAGATTAAATCTTTGCAGGTTAGTCTAACCTGGCTAGGCTGAACTGGTTTATAAGCATACAGACATCCCAGACATGCAGGCACATGCTTGCAGAGGCTCAGGCTAGAAGCTGCGGGGCACTAGAGCATCCCCCCTTCCCTTCTACAGGGTTGAGCTGAGGGGGTGTGTGACCAGTACCCTGCAGGATTAGGGAGGGGTTCCCTCCCCCTCCTTGATAACAGAGCATTTATCAGCTCTGTTATCAGCAGTTAGCACCCCATCAGAAAACAAACATCCTCTCTCATTATTCCAAGCTCTACTTAAATGAAGAAGGAACTGAGGGACATTAGAAGATGTGCAGTTGATTAGCTCTTAAAAGCCCTAAACTGACAAAGCACCAACATAGGCAGCACGTGGTCTGCTAGCTAATGCTGAGGTGTCCATGTAAAGCAGAGGGGACAGGGGACCCCTGCTTAGCAGGGAGTGGTGAGGGGAGGGGGAAAGCAGGAAGAAGCCAGGCAGACACTGCTGTGCCTGCAAGTCCCTGCTGGAGCTGCAGCCAGGGAGCAGATGGGAGGGGCCAGCTCTGCTGTGGAGCAGAGAGCCCCATCCAGCCCAGAAGCATGCTGGGAGAGTCTGATTTAACTTAAACCAGGAAGGGGTCTAGGACAGACATTTTGTAAACCAATTTGACCTAAATCAGTTAAGTCTGATACTACATTCAACCAGGTTTATCTTAAACTAGTTTCAGCCATTTTGAAACTGGTTTATATGCACTGAACATCTGCTCTGTTACAGGTTTAAACCAGTTTCTGATCAGTTAAACTGGTTTATGTGTACTGTCTGTCCCTAGCCTTTGTGGCATCACATTAAAACACATGCACCTTGGCTCTCTCTGTAACCATTTTTGTTCCCAGATTTTAAGATGTTAATAAATCAGAAATTGCTTAGACATTCCAGAAACAGCATTTTAGTGAATAGAAGACCTTGCCCTGTTGACTTCAACAGCACTGCAGCAGACAGTCCTAAAAGTACACAGAAAATATACAATAACATATTCCTCTTTTCATTGTACATATTGCTTCTATTCTTTTGAAGACCCTTTTCACTCAGGCTTAACAATATTTTAATGCAGTTCCAGTGATCTATGTTACTTCTTGAGATTTCTAACTGCATATATTTGAGGATTTCATAGTGAAAGTATTATTTTAATATTAAGTGCTGCCAGAATTTCTAATGGGTTTTCTGTTTTTCAATAATTTTGTCATCTTTACTAGATGATTTCAATTTAAAGCTAGTTATTTATCTTTGAAATCTCCAAATTAAGTAGAAACATGAACTTTGCACTGTCCATATGCAGATATGCATACATTACAACAAAATTAAAGGAAAAAAGCTATTCTTTTATGTTGTTGTGACAAAGGAAAAACAAAGGGGAGAGAATCAAGTATAACTAAGTATATAACACCAAGAGCACAATTGTGTAGATTTGCAATATCACAATGCTAACAAACTACTCCACGAAATTAATGTTCTGATTTGTTGCTCTTTTTCTCATAAAAATAATTTATGCAAGAAATTATTTAAAATGTTGAACAATTGGAAAATGCTACTTTTTGAAAGGAGAAAATAAATTCAAGTCTCTTGTAAGCATATGTTGCAAGCATTCAGAAATCACAAAGTGATGGCTAACTCTATTCTGTGGTGATGATTATATTTCCATCTAAAATAGTTACACTGCTGATTAATGGAGCAAATTTATTTCATTATAATAGCTGCATATTGAGTAGATAAGCTACACCATTCAGCTATGTTTGCTGCCTTAAAGGTCATAGAATTGGAAATTCTCAGATAAAGTCTACCATATTAAAAAAAAAACCCTGAAAAATGAAAATGTTGGGAAAATATAATGAAAGATGGGAATGTTTTCATGTCTCCCACAGATTTTCTAAATATTTTCCCTTGCTTATCACTTTAAAAGATTTGGTGCTAAATTCTGAAGTTAATGGAACAGTAGGAGTGAATCTTGAGACTACCACAGATTCTTTTTTTCTCTGCACTAATGTGGGAAGAGTCACTGAACTGTGGCCCTGAGCCACAATTCTATCTGTCCCATTTCTTGGCTAGCCCTGCCCTTCTCTCAGCCTAGATTGCAAAGGACCAAGTCAAATTTCACTGACTAGACAAGAAGAATCATTTCTTATATTTGACTTCTCTCCAATACAAAATGACTAATCAAAGGCTATAACCTGGGGCTGTTAATACCTCTTGCTAGGTGAAAAGTTTATTTTCCATTTTACTACCCATCATCATTTTATACGAGTGTAGCAATGAAATCTCATATTCATTATTCAGATGCTCAACAAATTGCCAAGACTATTCAGCAATGAAAAACTGAATGAAATGAATTGGAAATAAATCGAACAATTCATCCTCACCAGTGGCAATATCCACTATGTGATATCTCCTATGATAGTACATTCCTTTCTTTGTGCGGCTCCCCTTTACATCACCAAAAATCCTACATACAGAAGATGTACCATGTGCCTTTTGAACCTGGAATGTATGCTTGAATTTACAAATAGACCACACATCACTCAGATCTTCCTTCTCTTCACAAGTTTTTCCTCATTAAAGGAACAGTTGGGTCTAGGTGGTTAAACTATTCATTATGAATAATATTCCACATACATTTAGATCCTTCTTTGAAGAGCAAATTGCTTGTGATCAGTTCTCACTAAGCAGTAGGGACAAGTGAAAACTGCTGAGTTTTATTATTCATTATTCATAGTGTGTCATTAATCAACAAGATCATGGAGCCTTCTTTCATACTTCCTAACTAGATGTTTTGTTTTGTTTTTAACAGAAAAATTAAGAATAGCATATGGTTACTGGTGAATAACTATTGGCAATGACTGTTGCTCACTGTTGACTTATAAACACAGGTATTTATTTCATATAATCATAGAGCTGGAAGGGACTTGAAGAGCCGTGTAGGCCAATCCTTTTCACAGATATAGGATTTGCTGCTCCTGAACCATTCTGGGAAGATGCCTCTCTTGAAAACTTCAAGTGAAGTACATTTCACAGTTTCCTAATCTTGTTTCATCAGTCTACTGCTCTTACAACATTTGTGCAAACAAAGCACTGATTCACAGTCATGTTCACAGGTAACAGTTCATGTAAACATGATTGAAACAAGCCATTCTTTGGAACTGAATGAATGTTAATAGATACTGTTCCTTACTTTCTTTCAGTATTCAGCCAGTGCTTCCCAGAATTCTCTACTAACTCCCATCTATTTCTGTCAGTGCTGTTGTTCAAGGTTTGGGAACAAGCTGAAATGCTTGAACATACAGTGGGGAACACTCAGTTCTGTCTTCCTGTGCCCAGAAAGGAAGAATTATAGAAGGTTTTCTCCTGCATTTAACTTCTCTACCTCTGTGTATTGTTGTGTGCTAGTGTTTGAAATTTTGCAGGCAGACAGACATATAGATAGATTAACACTTGCAGCATTTGGGGATTTTTCTGCAACCAAGCATCAGTAGAAAAACATAAGTTAACAATGAAAAATCCCAACTGCCAGCACCAAGGGCTTAATCAGTCACTCAGCTAGCAGATACTGTTAAGTATCTCTACACTATGATCAGTCTTAACTGTGAGTGCATAGAGAGACTTGAAGCACAGAGTAGGTCTAACACTATGCTAAGTACCAGTAATTTTCTTTTTTTATCATCCATATTTTATATTTCATCTGTTTCCAGTTTTTCCAGGTATTGCAAACCTCAAAGCACTCAAATAGTCATGAATCGGGCCTGAAAAGCAAACAACACCCCCTCCCCTTCCCCCCGGTGAGATTGACTTAAAAATTGTGGGCTCCGCTTTAAAAATAATAATACATTTTCAGTTCTTTTCTTTTGCACTCTAGTTTTTCACCCTTAGCATGCATTCAGATCATGTTTTCTCTTTTTTTTCCCTTGAGACCATAGCAGCTAAAAGACATTAAAAATAAAAGAATTAAAAAGGAAACAGCCTCACTTTTCCACATGATTCTAGAAATTGAGACATAAAGAGGAAAAAAAAACAACAACCCTTGACATTTATGTTAAAGTCCCAGTGAATGCCATTTTATAAAAAAACATGATTTCTTCAAAGCATAGCTTTAAAGACCATCCTTTCCCAGGTCTTCAAAGCCTTGTCTACACTAGTGAATATTTACATAGTAATTGTGAGAGATTTGAATGCTGATTCAGTTATTCTGTTGCTTGCAACATTGAGAACCTCTTTGTAGATAGCTGTTTGTAGTGCTGCATCAAAAAGATTTACTCTGAGAGTTTTAATTGATGTGATACCAAAAACAACTGCCAGAACCAAAACTCAAATGCTATGAGTGCTTTCTATGCCAGCTTTATAATGGCAACTAAATAGGTCTAAGAAATGGTGCAGACAAGACTCCAACATTGTGCTGTCTCTACATTAATGCCAGCTCCCCATCTCCGTGTAGCTACACTTCTGTTGAAAGCCACACAGAAAAGTTTGCGGTGTAAACAGCCTACCTTCTTTCTGTGATTACACTGAAAACAGCTCATATCTAAGGTAGCCACTAATCTGCTTTCATTGCTAGCTGTATGGAATACATTGCAGAAGAGAGTGCAATCCGTGGGCATGTCTAAACCATGTTCATGCTGTACCTAGGACCACTGCCCAGAAAAATGACTTGCCTACTTTCTCTTGCTCAGAACAAGCCAAATCCCAGAATTGGGACAATTTAGCCCAATGAGACTACCTCAGAGTAGTCATGAACACGTCATTAGCACTGAGGCATACTCAGGGTCAGTTTGTTCTGGCTATCCTGCCTGTTTGCTGGACTTTGGCATACACTAAATGAGAGGAAATGATCAGCGAGACTTTCTTGGCAGGGTTCTTGGGTACGGCATGGAGGCAAGGTAGACAAGTCCTCAAGCCAGGGTCACTGGCCTCCAGCTCTAAGAGAAGTGATAGCTGGAGACCTGAGTGTTGTGTGGGGTGTTCTAAGATACCAGGAAGGGGTCACAGACACTGTCACATCCACCACTTTCTTTAGAAGTGGATATTACTTGAAGCAGATCCCTCATTTTCTGCTATTCAGCTAAATATTCCTTTGTCTTTATATCATCTGACCACTCCTAATTATGTCCCTCTTGTACTACCTAAACTCCTTCCCTTTATCAGGCTGAGGGGATATAAGTGTTGGTAGAGATACAGGAAAAACAGAGGTTAGTGAGGTTAAACAACCATGTATTAAATTGTGAGACACCAGAGATTGGTGTAAAGTTCTAGTTTATTTAGCACCTTCATTAATGAACTTGAAAAGGAAATTTTATGTTAGAGGTATTTGCATAGTATACCCAACTAGGAAGTACAGTAAAGGCCTTGTTACATATTGCACTTGAAGCTTCTTCAATGTTGATTTGTTAGCATTAGTTTAAGTTTAGAGTAGTTACACATTCAGGCTAAAACCCTTCTCTGACTGTCCCTGATCTGTACAGCTGCAACTTGCCACTATGGCTAAGTACAGACAGTGAAAAAGCCCCAGGATGAATAAAGTCAATCCATGCCGGTTTCTCTAAACTGTGTAAATTGGATTGGGAGAGAACAGAACATGGATTTCTCCTTCATTGAAGGGGAGGAAACAGGTGCCTCACTGGCCAAGACCAGAAGATGGGGAGGAAGAGGGAGGCACTCCTGCACACCTCCCTGCTTGCTAGACATTGCAGAGGGCAAATGAGCCTAGCCAAGCTGGGGACAAACTTGATTGGCTGTGGGGCACATGCCCCCAACCCCATGCTGTCACTGTAGATCATTCCCACATTGAGTCCTAAACTTCCAAAGCAGGAACCAGGCAAAGTTTATGATCCAAAACTAGCTTGTAAACAACATCTGAAATAAAGCAAAATCTACAAGAATAGGTTCCAGGCAGCTAGGCAGGGGAGGAAACGGAGGTTTCATCTCTCTCCGACCAAAGCCCCTCTGCCCAGCCTAGGGTCCCAGCTGGAACAGGCAGAAGGGGCCTAGGAGCCCAAGATGGGCACTTCTCCCAGGGTCTGTACAGTCCTGGCTGGGCTAGCACAAAGCACAGAGCTAGTGGTGGGTTGCGTGCTGGCTGAGCGGGGGCTGTGCAGATTCTGAAGGAAGGTGCCCTGTTGGCTTCTCTCCTTCCCCCGCCTTCCCTCCTCCAGCATGCTGGCCAAGTCAGGGCTGCGTGGATCCTGAGGGAAGCATCTATATTGACTCCCCATGCCCTCCTGCACCTACTGCAGGCTGTGTTGCTGAGAGCTGCAGCTGGGCAGAGCAGCTGTGCAGATGGCTCTGTAACAGCCTAGAGGTGGGGCCAGCTAGGCAATGGGCTAGTGCAGCAGAGTGTGAGCCATGTCACAGCAGGCCACCCTGAGAGGGTGGAGCTTGCAGGGGGCTACAAAGCATCCTAGGTTGCTGAGGGATTGCAAGGTAACTTGAGTCAAGAGGGGATCTAGGACAGAAGTTTGATAAACTGGTTTAACCTAAATCAGTTAAAGATGATCCTACTTCCATCCAGGTTTACCTTAAACTGGGTTCAGCCATCTTGAAACTGGTTTGTGCGCACTGAGCTTCTGTTCTGTTACAGGTTTAAACCTGTTTCCGATCACTTATACTGGTTTATATGTGTAGTGTCTGTCCCTAGCCTATAGGGCTAGCAAGCAGGGGCCTGACTCAGAGCTACAGCTGTCATTTCCACACAGAACAGGAGGGTGTGGGGTGGGAACACTGCATCCTGGGCTGCTGGACAATTGAAACTTGGGCAGCTTAGCTCTGCAGAATGGCCACACATTTGTGGAACATAAATTGGGTAACATGGATCAGAGAAAAATGAGCTCTGGAGTGGTATAACTTTAAGAGGCCTAAAACTAGTTTCCGTGTCTTAATTTTGCAGACAATCCAGAGGTTAAGAGGTCCCTGAATCACCTAAAATTAATGTGCAACAAAACAGTCCTAAGCTTCAGCAAAGTGAAAAAAATAGTACTATGGGAGGGAAAGAAGTTGCAAATATGTAAGAAAGCAAAAGAAAATGAATATGGACACTGAAAGATAATGCTACCTTAACATCACCACAGTTGGAGTACTATGTCTGGTTTTGGGCACCGCACTTCAGGAGGGATGCCGAAAATCTTGAGAGGGTTCAGAGGAGGGTCACCCGTATGGTCAGAGACCTGCAGGCAAGGTCCTGCAAGGAGAGACTGAGTGACCTGGATCTCCTCAGCCTTTGCAAGAGAAGGCTGAGAGGTGATCTTGTGGCTGCCTATAAATTAATCAGAGGAGGGCAGCAGGGAATAGGAGATGCTGTGTTTACTAGGGTACCCCTGGAGTAACTAGGAATAGTGGCCATAAATTGATGGAGAGCAGATTTAGGCTGAACTTTAGAAAGAGCTTCTTCACAGTAAGAGTTGTCAGAATCTGGAATGGGCTTCCAAGGGAGGTGGTGCTCTCCCCTACCCTGGGGGTCTTCAAGAGGAGACTGGACAAGCATCTAGTGAAGGGTCATCTGAACCCAGTGCTCTTTTGTGCCCAGGGCAGGGGGTTGGACTCAATGACCTACTGAGGTCCCGTCTGACCCCAACATCTATGAATCTCCTCAGTGGGCATGTCTGTATAAGATGCTTTACTGCACAGTAGACTAATCCACTGTGCAGTAAAGTGTCACCATCTACACATGTGCACCATTTACTGTGTATTAAATTAGTCTATTGTGCAGTTAGCTACTATCTGTAAATACAAGTAGTAAATTACGTGTTCAGTAGAGCATGAATAAATATTGACCCCAACACCAGGGGGCCACAAGGGATAAGGAATTCCTTTAGTGCTGGTGCTGCTCAGCTCCCAGCTCTCCCCAGGAGCCAGAAGATATGCAGTGGTGGGATGGGGTAGCTCTCTGCCCACTTCTGTCCTGGAGCTGCTTAGCTCCCAGCTCCCCACAGGAGCCAAGCAGCACCAGGACCAGGGAACAAGATCTCTGCTTCCCTGTACAGCCAAGGGCTAGCCAAGAGCTGCCCTGCTTCTGGGCCAGTTCCCTGTGAGCCCCTGGCTTCTAGGGAATTTCCCACTGGAGGCTGGCTGGGAGCTGCCCAGAAGCAAGACAGCTCCTGGTCAGTCCCCAGCTGCTCAGGGAAGCCCTGCTAGGCATGTGGCTTATCTCCATGTGCAAAGGGCCAGGAGAGTCCTGCAGCACCAACCGTCAGGACTCCCCTTAATGTGCACTCCTGGGGCAAGGAGACAGTTGCCACTGCAGCCAGCAGAGCTCTCCCTGCCCCTATGCTCCCTGCCAACCTGGATACCCTCCTGGCTGATGCAGGGGGCCAAAGCAGGATACAGCAATCCTTTATTGGGCTGCTCCCACTGGGAGCAGATTTATTCCCAAAAGGAAGCACATCTACACATGCTCCCAGGGAAGGCTTATTGCACAGTATTTTAAGCATTTTTGTTGTCCTTGTTGGACTCTCTCCAACTTGTTCACATCCTTTCTGTTGTGGGCCCCCCAAAACTAGACACAGTATTTAAGACGTGACCTCACCAATACAGAACAAAGCGGAATAATTACTTCCCTCGATCTGCTGGCAATGCTTCCTCTAATGCAGCCCATTATGCCATTAACCTTTTTGGCAATAAAGGCACACTGTTGACTTATATGCAGCTTATTGCCCACTGTAACCTCCAGGTCCTTTTCTGCAGAGCTGCTGCTTAGCCAACTGGTCCGAAGCCTATAGCAGTACATGGGATTGTTCCATCCTAAGTGCAAGACTCTGCACTTGTTCTTGTTGAACCTCATGAGATTTCTTTTGGCCCAATCCTCCAATTTGTCTCAGTCACTCTGAATCCTACCCCTAAGCAAACATCTAAACAAGCACTTTGATGTCAATGGAAACTGCAGATATATAATGCCTTCTATAATTATATCCTTATTGGACCAGCGTTTTGCCTAGAGCCCGCAGAAAGTTGCTGGACATACCATGTGGCATGCTATAGGAACACATGGAAAATTACAGTATACCTTCTGCTATAATTAATGAGACTTACATACTTAAATCCCCACAGGCAATTTCTTTTTATAACCCCAGACCCTGAAAGAACATTCAGATCCCTCCTCTTGCAAAATAATTGTTCTTCTTCATTAGTTCCAGCAAATTATCTTGTACTAAAAAACAGGAACAGAACAAATATTAAACCTATTAATACTTCACTACTTCTAGCAACAATAAAAATTTAGCTGAAGTAAGTGGGGATAGTTTTGAAGCTATCTCGAGTCCCTCAGCTGGATTATATGGCCTGATCCTTAGCTGATGTAAATTGATGTAGTTCCTTTGAAGTCAGTGGTGCCACTGAGGTCAAAGGAGCTATGTCGATTTAAATTACCTAAGCATCTTGGCCATAATATGAGAGGTGACTGTCTGTGGTAAAAAGGTAAGCACTAAATAAAGTGAAGAAAAGTTAAGCTTCATTCCTATTTTTATTGTTATATCACTTTTTATTGTATGAATTAGGAAATAGTTATTTCCCACCACCTTAAGATGTCAAGCTAATTCTCCTCTGTGTAATCCCCACTAACTTCTGAACAATATGGATGGAGGTCTAAACTCTGCTCTTTTAAACAGAAGAGCCTTACTTCCTCAAGTGCTAGTGGCAATAAATGTAATCAATACTTTAAAATTAGATGAACTTTCTTGAATAAAGTCCTGGCTCTTGCCACTTGACAAATCATTTAAGCATTGCCAGTACCAACCATGAAAAGAATAAGTGGTGGGGCATAGGCCATTATGATATGTTTATTTCTCTTGCTTTAATTTTGTTAGAACTCAAAATCAATATGTACTCCAATCATTTTTCAGACACAACCACATGGAAGTAAGGTGTTGGGGGAGGGCACTACCTTACTTATTTCACACCACCCAGCTTGGCCTTCCTTGGTTTTATTTTCTGATGATACTTTTGCTAAATTTGAAATTGTTGTTCAAGAATAAAATTAAAATAGGCATGAATTAAATAGTGCTAATTATCTTAAAAATGAATTTAGCTGTTGTGGAAAGAGCTGGGCTAGGACAAATGGAGACAGAGGCATGTGCACAAATACAGATAACTCAAGTGCAGTCAGTTCAAAACTATAGGGAATGATATCTTGAGAACAGAGGGCAGGATTTCTAATAACATGTGGTTTAGAAGTGAATGGATTGGTTCATCAGATGAGCCTGGGTGGCCAAATTATCCTATTTAATCCAACCCTGCCATGTAATTTGCCTTCTCATTAACACTTTTTGTTGCTCGCTACCTGGCTCTCAGGCAGGGATTCTATATAAGGCAAGGGAACAAGAAGTAACAAAATGCTTCTGGGTCAATGGGCATTTTTACATGTGCTCCCAGGGTGGTGGTGGTGGCGGGGTGTTTTAATGAGAGCAGCTCCAAGAGCCACTGTTGGTAAAGTGCCCACAGCACCTCATGTATTCAGTATCCTGTGCTTCAAAATAGTGGCAGGGG
The DNA here is from genome assembly GCF_030867095.1 of Alligator mississippiensis. NCBI lineage: Eukaryota > Metazoa > Chordata > Crocodylia > Alligatoridae > Alligator > Alligator mississippiensis. Next base: position 168,285,128 of record NC_081826.1, on the reverse strand, counting down.
CATTTTAACTAAAGCTCGTTCAATGAGCTTTAGTTAAAGCACCCCTGCTGCCATTTTGAAGTGTGCTGAAGTACGCTGAATACACAAGACATGGAAGATGCTGGAACACACTAATTAGCATATTCCAGCAGACTTGATTAATCAAGCCCACTCTGACATGCTGTAAATACAGGCACCCAAAATTACCTTGCCTGTTGGGTTTCTTAAGTTGCCATGGGGTAGAAACACTACAGAGAGTAACAATCCTTCAGCTAATACATTTATACAGCACCACCAAAATAGGAACATTTCAAAAGGGCAACAGCTGTTCTATTCTAATTGTTATATGAACACTGTTGAGAATGATACAAAAGTAGCAAAACGGCTCTAATTTTAACACTGGATGAAGCAGTGTTTTTGCTATTTTGTCTTCTTCCCCTTCTGGTCCAGGCCTAACAAATAAAAGATAATAACTGTTGACCTTTTGAAACAGCTCTAAATGCATGAGAGTCCAGACCCTGAACAATGATAGAAAGACCAGGCCATCCAAGAGCCACCAAGACCTGATTTTTAGAAAATGCTGAATACCTGCTTTCTGAAAATTCGGTCCTTAGGGCATCTCAAATTGGGTACCCAGGAACTAAGGCAGAAAAGGTTCCTTGGGTGAATCTGATATCTTTTATTACACCAACCCAAATAGTTGGAGAATAGTTATTAAGCAAGCTTTCAGGTTCAAAAACTCTTCATCAGGCTAAGGAAGTTTCAGCAGTTAGTGTGTGCTCTTACCATTATTAATAACTCCTGATAGTCCAGACTGATAGTTCAGGATGTTTTTGGCTATCCTTTTAAGATAACTGCATTTGGAAATGGACCCACAATGGAATGATGTCATAATTGTAACTCAAGTGGAATGCAACATATTTGCAATTGCTGCAGCATACAGTAGCACTCTTATCTTTCACATGCTTTTTGTCTAGGCCCTGATACAGTATAGAACTCTTACTCTTACCTAAACTGTTGGACTGTATTTAGTTTGTGCTAATTGCCTCATAGGTAGTCCTCTAAAGATTAATAACATTCTAAGTGCATTGATTTAAATTAAACCTTTATTTCCTATAAGCCAACCTTTCCAGCTAGAAACAAGCAGGACATCTATTCCATTTCTTACCCAAATTATGCCCCACAGCTGTATTTGTAATATGTTAAGTGGACGTGCAGAGCATGCAAGCTGCAGTAGTGTGTTTGAAATCAATAATGAATTGTCACTTATTACAAACTGCTCTCTCCCACTTTTAATAAATCATGAGTTGTTGCAATTTCACACATTTAAAACGATGTAACAGACAATCTTGCCTCCATATTGTATGAAGCTACATCAGGGGTCGGCAACCTATGGCATGCATGCCAAACACGGCACGTGGCATGATTTTTATTGTCACGCAGGCTGCTTCCCACCCCAAGGGGTGGGAAGAGGCGTGCACAGATTGAGCAGCACAAGGCTGTTCCTGGGCAGCCATGTGCTGCTGCCCACCCCTGTCTTAGCTAGACTTGCCACCACCAGACCCAGGCCGGAACACCCTGACCATGCCGGCCAGGTAAGAGCCCCTGGCCCCAAACCTAGCCCGCCACCACCACCAGTCCCGGCCCGGGCTGGAGGCTGTCTGTGCCCTGATGGCCCCAGCCCCAAGTATGCGCTGCTGGCCATGTGGCACCGGCAGGCTCCAGCTGGCACCAATGCTGCCACGGGCCCCATCCCCAGGCCCAGCCATATCCACGCCCTCATGGCCCTGGCCTCAGCCTGCTGCTGCCACAGGACTCATCCTGGCATTAGCAACAGTGTGGCTGCAGCCCCATCCCTGTACTGCTGCAGGTCCCAGCCCTGTGCTGCCAGTGGGCCCTGGTCTCAGCTCCAACCGCAGCCCCATGCTGCCCACAGCTGGGTTCCAGCCTCAGTCCCCTGTTGCCCATGGGCCCCGGCCCCAGCCCCATGCTGCTGGGTGGCCCTGGCCCCGCAGCCCCAGCCCCACACTGCCCATGGCCCCAGCCCCAACAGACACAGTGCTGGCACCTGCTGTTTTCCCAGAGCCCAGGGCCAGGAGACAGCCAGGGCCAGGGCAAGGAGGCAGCAGTTCTTTGCAGCCTCCCAGCTGCAGCTGGCCCAGGTTCGTGGTAGTTGCTGATAGCCATGGAGCCTGGGCTGCTTCTAGCAGCCAGCTGGGAAGATGGAAGCCCTGCTGCAAGCAGCCCGGGATCTGTAGCTATCAGCAACTACCCAGAACCTGGGCCAGCTGCAGCCAGGAGGCTACAAACAGCTGCTGCCTCCCCGCCCTTGCCCTAGCTGCCTCCCAGCCCCAGATCCAGCCCTGGGCTTTGGGGAGACAGCAGATACTGGTGATGCTCCCCACTGTGCAGCAGGGCACAGTAGTGGACATGGAAAGCTGCCTGTTGTTCTGAGCTGCTCGTTGCCCTGATCACACTTACCCTGCAGGCGGGGCAGCAGTGAGGGGCTCAACCCTGTTTACTGCCCACACTGGTCCTGTGCACATGGGGGAAGTGTGGTCCATCTATGCGCTGCCACTCTGGGTTCCACATGCTGCACTTGGGAGGGCCCAGGGAAGAGCAGCAGGGCCGGGAGTGCAGCGTGTGTAAGAGCAGCACAGCGGGGAGCATCGCCGGTATCTGCTGCTTCCCTGGAGCTGGGAGCCAGGTCTGGGATGCAGCTAGGGCTGGGGCTCGGGCAGGGAGGCAGCAACTGTTTGCAGCCTCCTGGCTGCAGCTGGTCCAGGTTCTGGGTAGCTGCTGAAAGCCACGGAGCCTGGGCTGAGGGGCAAGGGGCAGCAGGGCTGGGGAGCAGGGGCAGCAGTGGTACAAGCAGGGCTGGGGAGCAGGGGCTTTGGGTCGGGGGCAAGGGGCACAAGCGGGGCATCCTGCCATGTACCCCCTGCCCTCATTTTGTTTTTCCGGCATGCCAGGACTCCGGCACCTTCTGAGGTAGTCATTGTGGGGTTTTCAGCGCTCCAGCCAAAAAGTGTTGCCTAGCCCTGTGCTACATGAATGCTATAAATATTCTGTCCATGTCTGTGTGCAGAAAAAGTCTTTTTTCCAGCACAATTACCATAGCAGAAGTGCAGAAAAGGACAGAATGCAAAAGCATATACCCATTGTACCACTTGTAGAACACTACTTCTCAGAGACTCTTATTACATGGCTACTACAGACATCAGGCTGCTTCTGAGCTAACCCATGCAATTATACCAGACCAATTTCTTGACATAGCTAGGGAATAAGCAGCAACTGCAGAGCTCTGGAAATTAGAGCAGATATCCCTTGGGCTCTATTTTTCAGTTTTACTGTTAACTCACCATCTGTCCTTGAGGGAATACGTTGAGCTTTGACTTATACCCCTAAAATGTTATAAAAATGAATAGGACTTCATGTAAGTATTTTCAGACTCATTTAGGCTCCTCCTTTTAGATTTTTCCCCCACCCTTTGAGAACAGATCCACTACCAAAGGCTATGTGCAGAGAGGTTACACACAACATGTTCTAAGCAGGCAAATGTCCTCTAACGCTGTAACTGAAAAGATGTTCATGGCTCTTAGAGCTATATAAAAATAGCAGATTGCACTCTAATTTAACACTCAGTGGATGTGGACTTGTGTAAAGCGCTGTCTGTTAGAGCACTTTATCGAACGTCTGCACCAGATTCCATCAAAGGTTAACTTAGAGCACAGTGACTGCCATCCCAGGCAGCACTGCATGGGGCTGCATTCTAGCCTTGGGCAGAATCCTATGCTCTGCAGGACCACCAGGCTGGCCTTGCCCCCTCATCTGTCACTGAGCCTAATCAGTGACAGCTGCTGATCCCAGCCCAGCATGCAGTCTGGTGGGGGTGAGAGCTGAGGTGAGCAAAGCGGGGTTTCTGTCCCCACAGCCACTCCAGCAGCAGCTCAGGGGGCCTGTAGAGGAAAGACTCTGGAGTTTCTCTCCCTGGAGCTGCCACTGCACCACAGCACAGCCCAGGCAGGGGGGGCTGCAGAGAGAGGGATCCAGGATCTTCCCCACCCTCCTGACAATTGCCAATTTGCGAGGCGGGGGAGAGCAGCCACTTGACCAGCCTCCTGGGAGCATATGGGAGCACCCCCAAGAACCAGTGTGGGCAGACTCTGAGCCACTTTGCCCCCACCCCCAAATGTCTGTTCAGTTTGCTTGCACTCTAACTTATACTGCCATACAGTGCTTCCACCAGGGGCTTCTTGAATGTCTATACTTAGCCAAAAATATTTAACAAAGTCCCTTATTCTGCACATGACATTTTATAAAATGTGAAAGGCCATATGCTGACTGAAGTTTTATTTCTATTTAGAATGATATCTTTATTGGGTTATGTAACAGGTTCTGTGTGTACCTGTCACTTTTGATGGCTAGGAAATGATATATAGAGAGTTGTTTTTAGGAATTGGCCTGTGGGCAAAGTAGATATTGCATTAGAATAAAGGTAAACAGGCAGGGGAGCACCTGACCAGAAAGGGGTGGGGTTTAACCATGAGATAATCCCAGGGCCAGAGCTGGGGCAGGCAGTCTCACTCTGGCTGCTGACGTGGAAGGATCTCCTGAGCAAGCAGCAGAGAGAGAGACTCTGCACTCCTAGGGCATGTCCACACATGGAGGCACATGAGCTTGCAGCAGCTCAAATATAAGTGGTGCAAATTTGAGCCAGGCCTTTTTGCCTTAGCACACATGCCCTGACATGCACTTTGGTGTGTGGCAAATTGTGCCACTTGGGGAAAATAACCCTGTCTGGCTCCTCCTGGAGCTGCAGCCAGGGAAGCTAGAGCCTGAGGCCAGCACCTGTGCTGTCCCCAGCAGTATAAAAAGCTTCCCTGTCTTGGTCCCATTAGTAGAAAAGGCTGCCCTGTCAAGTAGTTCAGGGCTACTTGCTCTAGGAGCTTCTGAGGCCCAGCCCATTGGCTTCTGGGGACACTACCCCTTGTGCCAGCTGAACTGCTGAAGCAGCCCTGAGAGTTCCCTGCACCCTCTACCTACTGCAGCAGTCTGGCAGTGGTGGATACTGCTTGGCTGTGACCTGCTGCATACCTACCAGACCCAGATGGGAACTGCACAGCCAGTAGAGGCATCTTCCCCTCTGGGTCAGCTGCCAGTGGGCTGTGGCTGCAAAATTGGCCTTTGTACGGCACTACTGCCATGTATGCTCCCTACCTGGCCATCTGGGCAGCTATGGCATGGAACATGTTCCCAGTGTGGTGGTCTGCTTTAAACTGTCAAAGCATATCCTCCTGGCTGCAACTGGCCAGGAAGTCAGCCACAGCCATCTGGGTCCAAGGTGCCAGCTCTGAGCAGGCAGGGTCCTGCCACTGGCCTCCCTAGCAGGAATTCTGGTGTTCCCTATTTGAACACTGAAAAATCCCTGATAAAAAAATCCCAAAGTCACTCTGTAAAATACCCCCAAATCCCTGTTCCTCCACAATTAAAACAAAAGACCACTCTAGAGAGAGAGAAAAAGAGAGAGAGTGAGAGACAGAGACAGCAATCAGTTGGGCAATGTTTTATTGATATATCTACAGTATTAAAGCAATTTAGAAGCCTATCAATGTCTCTATCATCCTAATAAAGTGAATTCTAAATACCTATATGTTTTACTGCCCCCCAAAGGGGCCACAGCTCCCTAACAGGGGTTACAGCCCTCCCAAGGGGGGTTACAGCCCCCCCACAAGGGCTAAATGGTGGGTGAGGAAGAAATTGGGAGGGTTCGGGGGGAAGCAGGCGGTGGGGCCTGGTGTGGCTGGGATTGTGGGAGCTCAGGGAGCAGGTGGGGGATGGGGCCAGGCAGGGCAGGGATGTGGGGGGCTGGTGGAGAGGGCAGGGCCAGCAAGGTTCCCCCCACAGTCCCCTCCCCCCTCTTACAGTCCCCCCTACCCCTTACTTACCAGCACGGGAGCCTGGGTACCTCTCCCTGTGGCTGGCATACTGCCTGACCTGCATGGCAGGCAGCATGCTTCAGCATCAGGGTGAGGGCCAACAGCAAGTCCCAGCAGCCAGAGCTGCCTGTGAGGTGGCTGGGAAGGTTGATGGCACAGGGACTGCAAGTCCCAGCAATGGCAGAGATCAGGTCCTGGCTCCAGGACCGTGCCCTGCCCCACTTTTTTTCACTCTGTTTTTGTTTGACCCCTGGATACCCAGGGGTCTAATTTTGCCCCTGCACTGCAAATTTGCAGCATGGGGAACCTTTTCTTGTTCCCATGCATGCCTCTTGCAGGATGTCAAAGCGCTTAGAGATGCTGCAAGACTTACATGTGGGCTTAACAGGATGTGCCCCTAGACATTAAGGGAAGGCAGCCTTAAAGCCAAGGTAGGGTCTGGTGGTTCAGGGATTGGGACAAGGGGCTGGGTGGTCTCAAGAGGCCTCAGGGCAGGGCCAGATCTTGGGAATAGATGGTATCAGAGAAGGTCCACTGCCTAGGGGGAACCAAGAGGATCCAGTGCTCAGAAAGGACTAAGTACCCAGGCGTACCCTGAATGGGCAAAGTGCCCAAGTATGGGCAAACAGAGGTAGTGGCCTGAGCACAGGAGGTGGCTGGTAAGGTTGATGGCACAGGGACTGCAAGTCCCAGCAGTGGCAGAGACTGGGTCCTGGTATAGGCCTAGGAAAGGTGGTAATTGATAACATTTTCAAGGCATGGGTGTGATGTGAAGGGGGGTCAGAGCCATCCTTAAGCTTTAAGGAACCTAGTAGTGATACCTGGACAGCATTATGGGATCAGAGATCCCTGAGATAGCCTCCCTTTCCAAGGATCTAATAACAACAAGGTGTGGCAGAAAAGTTGAAGGGGATCAAACCTGAGAAGTAGTAAGTGCAGAACACTGGAGCTTCTCTGGTCCCACCTGCACTCTATTCCCAAGCTCTGGACCTACTCCCAGATTTCAGGAAATCGTTCCATGTCAGCAGCCAGGGTGAAACTGCCTGCCCCAGCTTTTAACTTTACTAAAATGGCTGAAAAACAGACATTAGCAAATTATTCTAATAGACAGACTAAGCCCTTTATTATGTCTGTCTGCCCATAATGCCTTTAATCAAGTGTGCATGCTCCCCCTAAGAAGGCCAGCAGCAATTGGCTGGGCAGGCTCTGCCTCCTCTGGAAAGGAGACAGAGATGGAGGTGGAGGGAGCCATTAGGGTGGGAGCCTGCCTCTGAACAGGGTCATCCACTTCGGCCACCGCGACAAAAGGTGCCCATGGTGCGGCTATGCAGTAGAGATCCTCCTCCATGTGCTGTGTAGCTCCAGGCCACATGCCAGAGCCTGGCAGCTCTGCCACCATGCCATCCAGAACCACTTGGTGAGGGTCATCCCGGCCGAAGCGGGGGAGATCTCCATGAACCACACTGTCCTGGGTTGCGAGAGCCAGATGCAACCCAACATAGCGATCCCAAATGAAGAGGCCAAGAAGGTCATGATTGTGGACATGACCATCCCCTTTGAGAACCGACCAAGCCTTCACTGATGCCCAAGCTCACAAGCAGGAGAAGTACGCCCCACTGGCTAACATGACAGTCAACACGCTCATCGTGGGAATGCTTAGAGCTTGGGACCCCAGCAATGAAAGCATCCTGCATGCCTGCTGTGTTTCCCACTGCTACACCAAGCTGATGCACTGCCTCATGCTGTCTGGCACCATCTGCTGGTCCCATGACATCTACATGAAACACACCACAGGACACCACCAGCACTCTGACCCCACCAGACAAACTGCTACCGGACCAGACCCAGAGGGGACTGCCTGAACCCCCCCTCTGCACCAGATGGACTTCACCTGGAGAGGATTCTTCAGCAATGGACGACCCCGCTCCACCCAAAGAGGACCCCCGCGATGAGACTCTATATGGACTGATACATTTTCTTCAAACTACTTCCTCCACCATTGCAGACCATCGTACAGGTTTGTGTTCATCGATCTTCTTCCTTTCTCGGCATCGCGAACCCCCTCCCACCCTTCCTCCATCCCCCCTACCCCTGGGCTTACTTGGCTAACATTGTATTTTCTGTAACCTAGTTGCATTCCCCTCCTCATCCCTATCCCTCTAATGTTAGTCCCTCACTTGGGTGATTTGTATTTCCCTACTGGCTTTGTCATCTTTTTGGATTCACAATCCTAAACATCTATTAATAAAAGTCAATCTTTACTTGTTCCTGGATGCCTGTCAAAGCTGACAGGATACAGAGCAGTAGGACACACGGGGAGCCCTCAGCATGAATGAGCAGCCCAGCCCCACTCATTCCCAGCCATACCCTGCTTCCAGCCCTTGCCCTGCTGTGGCACCATGTAGCTTTCAGCTGTATCATTACTGGACCGGTGAGCACAGAGCCGTGCCAGGGTGTGTGTGTGTGTGTGTGTGTGTGTGTGTGTGTGTGGGCAGGGGCAGAGTGTGGGGGGGCTTGGGCAGAGGCAGTGTGGGGGGGTAGGGAGGTGGGGGGGTGTGCAGGCAGGGGCAGAGTGTGTGGGATATGTGTGTGTGGGCAGGGGCAGAATGTGTGTGTGTGTGTGTGTGTGTGTGTGGGCAGAGGCAGAGTGTGGGAGGTGTGTGTGTGGGTGTATGTGCAGGCAGGGACAGAGTATGCATGTGTGTGTGTGCAGGCAGAGGCAGAGTGTATGGGTGTGTGTGTTCATAGGGTGAGTCCTACATGCACACTCCATCATACACATGCACCCACACCCCCTTGCACTGCCATACACGCAGGCCCTCATACCCACACCCCCTCACAAAGACCAGCCACCCTCCCCCATACACATCCCCCCACAAACCTCATACCCAACCACATCCCACATATCCACACACCCACATGCTCCCTCAACCCACATACCCACAGCCTCGCACAAACCTATACCCACCCTCCACAACATACAGGAGTAAGACTTCATTTTAAGTTATTGTGCACTCACCTTGTTAGACCCTGACTCCATGCAGCACCCAGCGACTAGGGAGATGACGATCCAATTGCCCATGGATCCTGTTACTCATTAGCCAGAGCAAGCAGGGAGCAAACACCAGCACACATTGCTCACAACAGCTTTCTTTAAAATGGAGACAGCTTTGGACTAGCTCCCAAAAAAATGTGGAGCAGCAGTGAACAATAGTTCTTTTCACATTTTATACACTTTAACTCATGCTCATTAACATTCACTCCACCTCCATCCCGCCTTTTGTTCCACCCATTTTTCCTCCCATTTTAAGCTCCGCCTCTGTTCACTGTTTACTTTGTTAGCATGGAATTGCCTATGCATTTCATTCATTTCCATTCCTCTCTGCTAAGAGTTTATGCTCAAGACTTTGACCTCCGCCTCCTCTGGTCACTTGCTGGTTCTTTCTGGTTTCTTCCTGACTCTTTCTTCATCTCCAAGGTCTTGCTTCTGCTTTATCTCCTGATGCTAGCTGGTTGGCTGCATCTTGTTCTTCTTACACAATGGGCTCTATACTCTATAACACTACAACCTTGTTAGAAAACTGCTTGCCTAAGTGTTTGCAATGTTATTTTTAATATATCATTTTGCCTTGTGACCAGCAGCTTTTGCTGAGACACAGATTAAAGCCTTGTTTCAGCTGCAAATCCAGTGCTCCCCAAGATCCAAATATTGTCATCCTAACACATCTCTGTGTACACTATACAAACACATGTAAATCTTGACAAAATACTTTTTTAATAAAATTAATGAATGCTGTAGATGTTTCCTTCTGAGAATGTAATTTGGTATTTTTCTGGTTCCAAGATGGCAAAACCTCTTGCTGAAAGGAGTACTTCTGGTGGCAAAGGTCAGGGGCTATGGGGTGGGACTTCCAGTCACAAGATGGCAACCAGGGGGTGGGGCGTCTGACAAGGGGCAGGGCTACCCATGCAACCCTGGACAGTTTGCTAAAACTTGGTAAGTGGCTCCCCACCCAAAATAATTGCCCACCCCTGGTTTACATGGCCAACCCCAAAGGGTGAGTGGGGATGGGGCATGTAAATACTCCCTGAAACACTCCATCGTTCATGATGGGCAATTGGCTAGTTGTATTATAAAAGGGAAGAAATACAGCCTGTATGTAGCTGAAACTGAGGGTGGCTTCTTGACAATTCAAATCTGGTGTTTCAGTTGTACATTAAGATTTTTGGTAGAAAAAATATTTGATAGTAGACTACAGGGTCTTAAAAAGAATAAGTCATAAGAATTCTGTGGGATTGTCTAGCTGTCTGAATCCAGCATTTGCAAAAATTCAGAATACAAGAGCAATTGTTAATGTGAAAAAGCACAGCATAGTTTCCCTGAAAAATGGAATATACAAAATCAGAAGTTAGTATCAGTCACAACAGATGAGAGTAATATCAATCACAGATCTTCACAGCCCTTAGCCTTCTCTTGAGACCAGATTGATGGTAGGGGGAAGAGAAAAAAAGAGAGAGAAAGAAAAGCTTGAAAACACACATGGTGTTCCTTTACTTATCATCAAACATTTTGCAGTAAACACACCAAAATAGAAAATGCCATGCCTTTGGTGGGAAGGAATGTTAACTTTCTAAAGAAACCAGATGCCTTATCGCCTTATCGTACAGACAGTTTAAATTACTGTAAGAAGATGTTGTCTCTGTCCTCTGAGTACTGTAGCTGCAATTTAGCATTCTGAAGTGAGATGACTAAGCCTTGGATTTGTTTCAGAGAGATCTGTGCAATTACTATACTTTCTGTAGTAAAAAGATTTCAAGAATGCTATTTCTCAAATTCAAAAAGTGGAAGTTCAGCCTTTTGAAGCTCATCACAAGGGACTTCAAGGAGCTAAATGTGCACCTGTAAATCTCATATAACTTAACAACAGATATGACATTCACAGTCTCCAGGCAAAGCTTTGCTTACTTTAAGAAAGATATGCTTGACAACAAAAAACACTACCCATTGTTTTTCTGCCTCACTGTCATTTGCACAGGATTCTACTTCAGGAGTTTGAAACTTAAAATTAGATGTGTCAAAAATGAAGCTAATTCACCATGCAAACTTCAGGCCTGAAATTGTATTCCTAAAGATCAAGGGTTTTGATTTCAGTTCATTACAGAAATAGACTCCTGGCAATATGTGCTTGTCATGGCATCATACATAATGATTCCAACAATCAGCCTCTTTATTAATAGGCATTTTCCTTCCTCCATTCATAGTCAGGATTATGGAGTTCTTTGCATCAAACAAATTGCTCTTTTTCTTTTTTTGGACTACAGAAAAAAAGGTGGAAACTAAGAGCTGGCATTTTCTAAGTAGTTCCTCAAGTCTGAAAAGGTTGAGAACCACTATTGGGTCCCTCTAGATGTTCATTAATGTGCTTTAGGTAATGTGCATGAAATCTAGTACCTCCATTGTGAGGTACTAGAAAAAGATGCATTAGCCTATTTTAATGCTCATTAGCTAAAGAGCACATTTTTGTGATGCTTTAATAGGCATTTGAATAGGTTAATGTGCATTAAAGCACATGTGTAGATGCACCCATTGACTAACGGGTTCATAAGCTTTCATAGGTAACAGACTGCTTGGTGAGATACGTTGAACTGACTTGCAGAGACCAAGTGTACTAAATAGAAAGCAATACAATAATCTAAATACAAATTAAATTACATTTTTCAGGGGTGTCGAACTTACCTGGGGCCCCAGGCTGGATCCAGACTGTGGGGCTCCTCATGCTCTGGATCCAACCTGGGCCACTGGGGCAGCTGTCATGGCCACTGTGGCAGCAGCAGCTTCGGCAGCAGCAACAAGTCCAGTGGTGGTTGTGGTGAGTCCAGGGACAGGGGCCTGACAATGGCAGGCAAGGCCTGTTGGAGGCAGTGGGCCCAGGGCAGTGGAAGCAACTTGCTGCTGCTGGCTCTTTGGCCCACTGGCCTTGGCCCCAAATTCCATGGCAGCCTATTTTTCCCAATTTCTGTTGTCCTGTTGGAAGTACAGCAGGCCAGATATATAAGCCTGTGGATCTGCTGTAGGACATATGTTGAGTGCCCCTATATTCCTTTATACTTAGATTCTGCACGTCCATTCATAACATCTGACAAATAAGGCTGTTGCCTTTGAAAGCTTATACATTTCTCTAGCATTCTCCAAGGCAGTTGTTGTCAACTACAGTACTGTGGCATCCTGAAGTACCACAAGAGCCTTTCAGGGGTGTGGTGGTTCAGGTGCCACCGCTGAAACCAGGTGAAACTGCCCTGCTTGCGTATTTCCAGGAGGAGCATGCAGGGTCAGACTAGGAAAGACTGCAGAAAGAGCCTGCCTCCTTTAAGCTTAGCAGATAACTAATTCAGATGAGAGCACATGCCCTTCCCAGTCTGCCTCTGCATGAGTTCATAGCGCAGTTCCATCTGGTTGTGCCAGTGGTGGCAGCAGCAGAACCCCACTTGAGAACTACTGAATTAAGCTGAGGAAACACAACAGTGGTTCTCAACTGGGGCTCTGCCAAATTAAAAAAAAAAAAGGCTATGGAGAGGTACTGAATCTAAAAAGGTTGAAAACCACTGCTCTAAGGTGCCACCCTCCCCTGCCTTTTGCCTGACTTCAAATTAACATAGCTTATGACCTCCCTATATAATCAGGAGATATTTACTGCTAGGGATCCTACAGTAACATTCACAGAGATTGATTATCCAGGGGTGGCACCAACATGAGTGACAACAAGGTATGGTAGATACATGGCTTCCCACATATAGGGATAGGGAAATATTTATCATGTCTACACACATAAATTCAGAAAGTATAAGTTCATACCATAGTAAAAAACCCTCAAATATTGGTTTCTCCAGGATTTTATCATCACTTACTGGAAACTAGTATGTACTTTTCCAAACTAACCAGAATATTAACATTATCCCCCAAATCAAAAATGACATTTTTTATTCAAAAAGGAAAAAAAAAAAAGATGTTTCTTCATCTCTGCTGTAAGTAAAAATCTAATGGATAGCTACACACTGTTAATGTTTCCAACATACAGTAAATAAATAAGTTTAATTTCACTGCTTTTGGTTAAACATTGTTAAAATCTCTCACCTTTAGGTAATTATTAATCCTTTACAATACACTGGTGATAATATGCATTTATTCTATTGTGGTTGATATATATATATGATCTGATGAGATACACACACACACACACACACACCCCCTCACTGTATTTCTGATTAAAATCTTTTGAGCATAACCTTATGAGATTTAGGTTTATAGTCACTGAAGCATGTTTTACCTCTATGATTATTCTTTCCATTTCATTTTATTCATTAAATATGCATAGATTCAATAGATTCTTAAAGCCCCAATACCCAATACAGAAAGGCACTTAAATACGTGAGCAGCTCCACTGACCTAAAGAGGATTATTCTAGTGCATTAAGATAAGTGTATGTTTTAAGACTTGTCTACAATATCACTGAATTGAGCCAGGGACCACTGCAGTGAAGCACAGCATGGATGTCCAAAGCTCTGGCAGACACTACATTTAGAACACAATTTAGGTATTAATTGTGCCATAAGCAGTAACCAGGCCACACGTTATAATATGATTATATAGCAAATGTGCCACAAAAGATATTCCACATTTAATGTGCAACATCTTTGCAGATTATTTACATCATGCTGTAAATAGAATGTGCGGCATGTTGGAGCTGACCCATGTTATATCCTAATGCTCAGCTGAGCTTAGGGATCTGGCATGGTGCAGTCCCAGGGTTTGGGACACAGCCATCCCTTACCCAGCTAGTGGGATTCAGCTGGGGACAGCACCGGGTCCTAGACTCAGTGCTTCAGCCCAATTCTTGGACTAAGTACAGACAGTCAACAAGCCTGAGGCTGAATCAATTAATTCTTTGCAGGTTAGGTTGGACAGACATTCACTTCTGATTCCAGAAATGCAGCCAGATACCTGCAGTAGGTCAGGCCAGAAACTGGGGGGTGCTAGAGCATGGCTCTCTGGCATGTAGCCAGCATGAGCTATGTGTTTTCTTCATCTTTCTGCTGCCCCTGAGGTCACTGGGATTTGCAGTCCAGAATCACAGCAACCAGACTCTGAAGAGTTATTCATCACTTCCTCTTCCTGCTTCCAGTTGCCTTTGGGATTTGTAGTCCACAGTCACAGCCAGCAGTAAGTTTTTATCAGGGCAGGATAGCTCTATACTTAGGGGAAGGGAATTTTAACCCCCCCTCCCTAGCCCCACACTCCAGCTGGGGATTGTCTGGGGGACAGCCCTGCCTCCCCACCCCGACCCTTCTCTGCTGGAGCAAACCGACCAGCACAGGCCAGGGCTGGAAAGCATGCTGGAATGCTGGGGGACTCTGAATTAAGTTAAACTAGGAAGAGATCTGGCACAGAATTTTCATACACTGGTTTGACCTAAATCAGTTAAGTCTGATTCTACATTCAACCAGGTTTATCTTAAACCAGTTTCAGTCATTTTGAAACTGGTTTATGTGCACTGAACTTCTGTTCTGTTACAGGTTAAACCAGTTTCTGATGACAGACTGGTTTATGTGTAACTTTTGTCCCTAGCCCTAGAGGAGGATGCGAGGGGAGCTATGAGCTTGACATTAGGGAGTGACTCCCCCCATCTCAGGCTCACCATGTCCCAGACCTTTAAAAACAGGCATACAGCTGGGACACCCACCTACACACTACTTTTTTTAAGTTCCAAGGGCATCTGTGGAAATGGCGGCTTGGGAACTGAATGCTCCCTGATACCCAACTGCAGGTGCTTCTTTGTGGTGCAGGACCTGGGCACCTAGGGAACCAGGAGCTCCAATTCCTTAGCTGCCCATGCTCTACACTGTGGGTCCCAGCATGGGAGGATCTTCCAAAATTGTACCTGCAGGTGGGATACAGACATCTCACCAGTCTCTTAAACCCAGAAAGTGGGGAGAGATTACCAGTCTCTAGCTCCTGGTGCCTGGAGAGTTTTAAAGGTGGCACTGAAGTTCTTCCCCACCTGAGATGTCAACCTCTTGCCCAGCAGCTCTGGCTGAGCTGCTGGAAAGCAGGGGTTCCTGGCAGGATTTAAAGTCCACTGCAAGGGACTTTGTGTTCAGCCCCTTGTGCTCAGCCCTGACCAGAGTTACGTAGGACAGGGTTTTGACAATCAGATGATTTTCCAACTGGCCTGGACAGTCCCAGTCTGAAACTGGATGCAAATCTGTCCCAGCCAGCAAAGACAATCAGCTAATGGCTAGCTCACTGCACTGAGGACTTGAACTAGCCCAAGTGCAGTCCAGGATCTGGACTTTCAGCTGGCTTTCAACTCTTGCCCCAACAACCAGCTGATTTTCAGCTCCAGACACAGACTTCACCAGAGATGGTTTCGGTCCCCAGCGCACTCCCAGGGACCAGAGTTGACAATAAGCTGATTGTTGGCCCTGACAGGACCTGTTGACACTCATCTTTCAATTTACTGGTGCAGAGACAGTCTGGAATTATGATCCAGGGCATTTCTGGCACTGGCAAGTAGTAATAGCACAATGAGATTGAAACCCTGATCCCAACAATTGTGTCTCTTACTATGCACATGGAGCATGGCAGGAGGTGTGATTGTTGGGTTCAGGGATTAATCCCATCCTCCCATTAAAGGAATGTATGCCTACTTTCAGAACCACTCTGAGTGGGAGTCAGGGCTTGGGTAAAGGCAGCACACAAAATTGATAAAGCACATTTCTGTTCTTGTAACAGAACCAAATTCTGGATGGAACCAAATTCTGATCATTGTACTCCCATTAGAAGACCCAATGATGTTACTGGGACTATCTCTGTGAGGAAAAGAACAGATCCCCCAGTGTTAAACATTTTTTTTTGGGGGGGGGGGGGGGGGTAATATGGTTAAAACTTTCAAAATTGAAACATTTCACTTACATTTCAATGAAAGTTTCCCATGACAAATTAAACATTTTAAAAATTGTTATTTTTCAACCAGCTTTCATTTCTAAGGTTAATTATCACTATCCTATTTGTACTGTATTACTGGAGCAGAACACTCTTTAGTCTTATGTTTTCAAGTTTCTTCTTCCACATCTCACATAAAAAAAAAGCATAAATAAAAAGCTTTCAGATTTGGATGCTCCATTTGATACACTTTTGAGGGACATGACTTACAAGTAGTGCTAAGCACTGCCTTCTGCAAATTGGGTCTTTAGTAGGTTTGGAGTTATTAGTTAGCTCACAAAGTCTTTAAACACGATACAGCCCTATATTCCCAGGGCACGAGTATCCCGCAGGCCTACTCCTACATCAGTCAGTCCTCAAACATGCACATAAACACAGTCCATAAAGGGTTAACTCACAGGTCCAAGTCCTCTTCAGCCCTGAGAAGGTGCCTCCAGTTTACTGCTACTCTTTCCTTGCTGCAATCTTTTTTTCTCAAGCTGATTGTGACTCTGCTCTCCACCCTGGCTGCTGCTGCAAGCCTTACAGCCCCTGGGTCTCTCCCCAGACTCTGAGAGTCTCTGGTCCAGTGCTGTAGTCACTGGCCAAGCCATTCTCTCTCACCTTCTGGCTGTCTGATTCCCCTAGCATGCCCTCCCTGGGAGCCTTTTAATTTTCTGTAGCCACTAATTATCTCCCTGAGCTATCCCAGGTCTCCTGAGCAGCTTCTACTTAGCATTACCAATGGCAGATGGGCTGTAGTTTTTGGCTCCAACAGCCTACTACAAGGTCCTTGAAAATAAGCAGCCAAAAAGTGAAGTAATCAACCTCATTAGTCACTCCTGAAAATTTGTGTCATCATATACTTGGTAAAGCCATATAACATGAAAATGTTCTTAAAGGAATCAAACAAAACAAGCTGAATAACCCTCAGTGGCCACATCTACATGAGATGCTGACTGCATATACGAGTATTAAATGACTGTGCAGTAACTGGTGTTACTGGGCAGTAGCATCCCCAACTGTTTTTTTGGTGATACTGACTACATAATAGTAGGCTTGTGTGAGTCAGCAGTGATCTAATCCAGCTTCAAATGGCTGCAATCTGATCCAGAGCTCTGGATCAGTTTACTGCTTCAATCCGGCCAAAGCGGCACTGCAGCTTCAGAGCCGCCTTGGAGATCTGGCTATAGGTTATAATGGGGGATGAATGAAATATCTATAATGTTGTTATTTTAGCTCCTATTTGGGTGCAACTTGCAGGGATGCTAGCCTCTCATGAGGCCACAAAGCCTGCCAAGTTTCAAGAAGATCGGTGCAGGGGTCTAGGAGAAACTGCACCCCAAGATGCTGCCAGGCAAAACTCATGACACAAATGACCCTGTGTGTGTTAAGGCACAGCGGGCTGAAAACTGCAGGGATGATAGCCCCTCATGAGGCTACAAAGCCTGCCAGCTGTGTGTGTCCTAGTGCAGGCCTGAGTGCTGGGCCCTGCCGGTCCATCTGTAGGTGGAGTTTGGGGAACCCCAGCAGTGGGAGGTTCACCTTTAGGAACACAAGCTGCTCCACCAACGTAGGATCCAAGCAGGTGTGGTGGGGTGTGACAACATGCCTAGCAATGCTGAACACCCTCTTGCTTGCAACACTGGTCGGTGGAAAGGACAGGTGTTGCCGGGCAACCATGGCCAGATCCTGCCACATCTGTCTGTGGTTTGCCTAGTAGGCCAAGGGGTCACAGTCCAGTGGCTCCACATCCTCAGTGAGATAGGTAGTCACCAAAGCCTTGGCGCTACCTGCCCGAGGCTGGGGTCTGGTGCATTTGGACCCCAGCATTGAAGCCATGCCCATGGCCCACATTGGCAGTGGCTGGCATGGAGGAGACTGGCTGGTGCTGGTGCTGGCACCAGTGCTGGTGCTGGGAATGCTGGCAGGGGAAAGTGGATCCCCCTCTTCCACATCCCCTCGCCTCTGCAATTTGGCATCCCTGACTTTGTTCACCAGCACCTGTGTCCAGTGATCAAGGGTTTTGGGGCTGCCAGTGCACATGCTCCCCTTCACCCTCGGGTCGCACATGCCCACCATCATGTGGACCGTACTGGACCGCAAGGGATCCAGACATCTCCTGATGCCCTCCTTCAGCTGCCTCACCACTGCTTGCACTTCTGATGACAGCGGCCTGCCCCAGCCAAGAACATTGATCCCCTGGAACTTCTGCATATGGTTCTCCAGTTCCCTCACTAGGGGGATCACCTGGCTGAGGAGGGCATCGCCAGTGCTAATGGTTTCAGTGGCCTTGAGGAAGGGCTTGAGGACCACCAATATCTGGGAGATGGTACCCCACTCAGTTCTGTTCAGGAGGGTGCTGATCCCAATCTCCCCAAGCAAGGCCATCTCATGGATGGCCTTCTGTTGCTCCACCAGCCTCTCAAGTATCAGGTATATGGAGTTCCACTGAGCCTCCACATCCTGTTTGATTCTGTGCTGCAGGATGCTGAGCTCTGCCTGTCTCTCCCACAGCATCTTGTTCCCCTTGATGCTGCGGTAGAAGTAGCCCGCCATGTTCCTGCATTTTGAAATCAATTGGCTTGTAGCAGCACTGGTGGCAGTGCTGTCACTGGCAGCCCTGTCCCCCTCCAAGGCATCCCTCACTATTAGGTACAGCCTGTGTGCCACACAGCAGATGCCAACAAAGTTGGCATCATGGACAGCCTTTACCATATTGGCCCTGTTGTTGGTGACCATGAAGCCACGAGTGAGCTCGGCCTGCCCAACGAGCCACCCCTGCACCATACGGTTCATGGCCCCCATGATCTCCCTTGCCAGGTGGGACTCATCCAGCACCTTGGCTTGCAGTAGAGCACGCTGGCAGCCTGACTGAGTGCACCAGTGCCCCATGAGGGAGAGGTAGGTGTGATCGCCACCCCAGCTGCTCCAGATATCAGAGGTGAAGTGCAAGGCTACCTGTGGCCCTGCCTTGCACAGCTCCTCCCTCAAGTACTCCCTGCATGCCCCATACAAGAGGGCACCTCCACCCTGCTAAAGGTGGTGCATGTGGGAACTTTGTAAAATGGGGCCAGAAGTGCTATGAACTGCCTTAACCCTGGCCGCTCAACTAGGGAGAAGGGCTGGCTATCCAGAGCAAGCATCTCCCCAATGTTCTGGGTGATCTTGAGCACCTTGGGAACGCACCCCGCTTGCTGTCCACCTTTCCCCCACTGGTCCAGGGTGGCCTGCCTCTGCTTTGTGGGGAAGGGGGCTTTGAAGCGAGCGGGGGACTTCCCTTTTGGCACACTGGCACTGTTGCCAGGCTGAGCAGCAGGAAGAATGGCAAGGGGGTGGTGCCTTCTCAGATGCAGCAGCATGGCCATGGTGGAGAAGTGTCTCACATCCTTGCCACGACTCATGTGCCTTTGGCAGTGCTGGCAGATGGCAAACCTGGGATCATCTGCCACCTCAAAGCGATCCCACACTACACTACTCCCCTGCTTCTGGGTTGAGGGCAAGGATCCTGCCTTTTTCCCCATCTCAGCAGGCTGAGGCTGAACAGCAGGAGGAGCTGCTTCAGTTGAACTATTTGCCTCCTCCGAGGTGCTGCTTTCTGGATGAGACCTGGGTCTAGGGGAAACTTCAGGGGTGTGGAGCACAAACTCTGATTCCCCTCAGTCCCCAGAATTGCTTGAGCCAGCACACTCAGCATCCCTGGTTCCAGCTTCAGCTCCTCCTCTGGCAGTGGGAGGCTCATGCTGAGAGCTGAAATTGGGGTGGAAGAGGCAGTGATTCCACTTCTGGTGCCCACTTCTGGACTTAGTGGAGGTGGTGCAGGTACAGGGACACCAGGTGCAGTCTCTGCTCCCACCGCCTGGCTTTCACTGGCAGCACTGATGTCATGGCTGCTTGGGAATAGAATGCATCTGTGTTTGGGATGGAGAGGGGATTGCAGCTGTAGCTCTCCCCCTACCCCCTCTCCCTCCCATGCCAGAAGACCTGGCACCTGCCTTTCCAGCACGCTTCATATTGATCTTTCCTGTGCTGCAAAAGGTCTCTCTCTCTCTGTGAATCCTTTTGTATATCTGTCTGTCTTGTTCTCCTGTGAATATCTGTGTGTTGTTCTGCTGTGAATAATATTATCTGTGTGTCTTCACGTGTCTCAATATTTTGTCTGTCTTCTGCTGTGAATAATATTATCTGTCTCTTCATGTGTCTCAATATATTATCTGTGTCTTGTTCTTCTGTAAATAGCTGTCTGTCTTCTTGTGCTGTCAATATATTATCTGTGTGTCTTGTTCTGCTGTGAATATCTGTCTGTCTTCTGTTGTGATTTTTTTTCTATATTCTGGGTCTCTGTGTATGTGTGTGAGTGCGTGCATGCATGTGTGCGAGCAATCTGTGCCCTCTCTGTGATAGATAACACTGCCTGGGAAAACATAACTGTCTTTTTGCAAAGTTTCCAAAAAAAGAGCAAATATAAATTCAAAGAAATAAATCGAATTCTAATATTAATAATAATTTAATAGAATAGCTAAACAAAGATAAGATAAGCTAAATCCTAACCACTCCTTCATAACAAGAAAAAGGAGCAGACAGGTCTCAGTCTCACTGTTCTTCTGTTACACAGTTGCTGACAGGGAACAAGGTGCAAAAGGCACAGAAGGGTTGGAAACAGAGGCTTTTATCCTTTTTTTAGTCCCACCCCACAGACGCTGCCATCGGAAAGGTAGCCAGGTAGAAATCCTTCTCACTAGCTGTTTACAGACGTCAGTCTTCCCGCCTGCTCCCCCTCCCTCCCCTCTCCCACTCTCCGTCCCTCCCCCTGCTCCCCTTCCCTCTTCTAATTGCCTCAAAATGGCTGAAGCAGGTCCGAAGCATCTGAAGTGGATCTGAAGCACTTCAGATGCCCCTGACCTGCTCCAGATACCATTGCTGGGACCCTGCTTTGACCCAAAAGTGCCGATTCAGATGCCGAAGCATCCAAAGCAGCTCCGGATCCAAAGCTGAATCTGAAGACTCACACAGCCCTACATAATAGCTCATTACTACTGCACAGTAGCGTTGCATCACACTTCATGCCATGCTACACTACTGTGCAGTAGTAACAAGCTACCGTGCAGTCAGTATCTCGTGTAGATGTGGCCAGTGTGTAGAACAAAATATTGTAAGGAAAAAAAAAATCTCTTAAATCTATTTCCCGTTTTGAAACAGCTATGCATTTACTACGGTGAACTGCTAGAGCTGTGAACTGAAAGGGTTGGACAATATCAGAAAATATACTTCTTAAGGTTACTTAGACCTATTTCCAAAACAAACAAAGAAACTATCAAGAATAAAAAAAATACAGAGCAACCCACAGTGTTTGACAAGAACGTCTTAGAATTCTTGTTCCTTTTGGGATGACCATGATATTTATTTTAAGTATTCATATTTCACCTACTTTATTTTTCATGGTTTTCTGCAGAGAATAAAAACAACAGGAGGATCCCTGTTTCAAAAGGGTCAACAGGCTCATATTCATTATTTATTTGCTTCAGAATAAAGCCCGGGTTGATTGCAATGTGGAAAAGAGGCCCAAAAGTGCATGTAAGAATGCACGATGATTTGTAAAAGAAATAAAATTTCTGGGAATGAATCATGCTTATCATAGTACTCGACTAGTTTAATAAGAGCAAGACACATCCCCTGCCTCCCCTCCTCCCCCCCCCCCCACACATAGATGCACTAAAAAAATAACAAAGCGGCTTTTTCAGGAATAAATGTTATTTGCCCATTTATTTTCCATTCATTATAATGTTCTGGAAAATGACATGACCTTAATTGTTAGGATTTTTTTAAAAAACAGATGGAGGACAACTACTGCAAACCCTTATTTGTAAATTTATTATCCCCAGCATTGGTGATGCAACTCACATTAGAACTATGAACCCAGTTCAGTCCCCACTGGAACTTAAGCATATGCTTAAAGTGCTCTATTAAACAGGATGATATACTGAATATGGATATATTCATTGCTTACAAATAAGAATTTGTAAAACCAGGTGTCTTGTTTGGACTTCATTGGCAACATTTTCATTTAGGCCCTGATTCTTCAAGGTGCATGGACCTATACTTAAAACGATGCACATAAAAGTATCTTGCTGAATTTGCCTTTCATAAGGCATTTTTTTAGAATCAAAGACATCTGGAGGGATGTAGGTCAAATACAACATTTTACAAAGCAAAATGACTGCACTGTCCTTTTTGGGTAAAAAAAATAAAAATAGTAAAATGACAAATCTTGGCCTTTTGGAATGTTTTACACCTGTCTGTTTGAGTCTATTTATTACTTACCCATATACGTCCCTGGGGGGAATATGTACAGTTTAATGATAAAAACATGGATTATAAAATTGGATTGTAATGTTAATAACAAAACTATATGCTTTTGTTACTTCCAAGCTAATAACATCTTTACACAACCCAAGATTCAAATAATGTAATTGTGGTCAGGCACCATCTGCCAAAATATCAGATGCAGCAGTAAAATGGTACAAAGTAATGCACGTAATATTCGAATACTGGTCAAACAATATTTTGATTTTTAGATTATTTCTATTTGCATATTTTAAGATTCAGTCTTATTCTGTATTCTGTATATTACCACCATTATTGATAGTAGACTTAACACTTACGTAGCAGTGCTGCTATCCAGCACATTTAGAATAATTCAAATGATACAGAACACTTATTTTATGTTACTTCTCACTGGACTTCTAGATTACTCTACCTCACTTGTCCCTGTGAGTAACTTGCCCAGATGACAAGTATGTTTGAGAAGTCATATATGACAGGCAGCAGAATACATAAGTGCTGTCAACAGTAATTGCCAGTATAACTTTGTACTCAAAGTAAAATCATTGTTCTATAACTGTTTATTGAACACTGTTACTGTAGCTGCATTAATGACATGCCCATCATATAACCAGATGAGATACATTTGTTGACCAAGCTGTTTGATCTAGCACTCCCACACAGGTGATTCATCATGCAATGGTTCTGGCTAGCATATTAGGGTACAGTATGCAGTCTGTAATGTTCAGCTCTCAGTGTGATATGTGAGCACAGAAACTAGACTTGAAGATCACAAAAGAAAATGAAAAACAGTGCACACAATGGGATAATGATGTTTTTCCTAGACACGTTAAAAAGATGAAAACTTGCATACACAAAATCCAACAAAGGTATTATTTAAAGTAAAAGAAAAAAAAGGACAAGAAAAGAACCCAATAGGAGAAGAGCATCACAAAAAACAAAGTGCTTTGTTGAGAAATGCTTGGGGCAAAAATTGCTAGAAATAGACACCATTTTAAGGCCCCCTCAGTATGAGCTCTGCAAAGGCTTCTGTGCAGGATCTGACAACACAAAGAAGCCTTAAATCTGGATCAACAGTTCAGATAAGGATTTTTCTGGTACAAAGGAATCCTTTAAAGATATGGCTCCAATATTACACCCATTGTTTTGTGGTGTTTCAAACTGAAGGTGTCCATCCTCGCTCAGGTACTCGTATTCAGGTATTCAAATTCAGCCTTCCCTGAAAAGCTGCATCTGAGGTTGTTGTTCCCTTAAACTTAGTAATAATGAATAGAAGAGAGCACTTATCCCAGTATTGCACATTTTAAAGGTTTTTAATATTCCCTATTTTTTCTCAAGTCCTCCATTTCTGGCGTATTGTGATTAGCTAAAAACCCCTTAGAATCATACTCATAGAATCATACTATCATAGAAAATTAGGGTTAGGACGAAGTTCAGGAGGTCATCTAGTCCAACCCCGTGTTCAAAGCAGGACAATCCCCAATTAGATCATTCCAGCCAAGGCTTGGTCTCCCCAGGTCTTAAAAACTTCTAGGGATGGAGATTCTACAAACTGTCCGGGTAGCCTGATCCAGTGCTTTACTACTCTCCTAGTAAGAAAAGTTTTCCTAATATCTAACCTAAACATCCCTTGCTGCAACTTAAGATCATTGCTCCTTGTTCTGTTATCTGCCACCACTGAGAACAACTTTATCCTCCTTGGAATCACCCTCCAGGTAGTTGAAGGTAGTTCTTAAATGCGCCCTCAATTGTCTCTTCTCTAGACTAAATAAGCTCAGTTCCCTCAGCTTCTCCCCTAAGTGATGTACCCCCCTAAGTGATGTACCCCAGGCCCTAATCATTTCTGCTGCCCTCTGCTGGACTCTCTCCAATTTCTCCACATCCATTCTGTAGTGGGGGGTCCACAACTGAACACAGCACTCCAGATGCAGCCTCAACAATGCTGAATAGAGGGGAATAATCACTTCCCTTTAATCTGCTGGCAGTGCTCTTACCAATGCACCTTAGTATGCCGTTAGCCTTCTTCACAACAAGGGCACACTGCTGGCTCATATTCAGCTTATTGTCCACTGTAACCACCAGGTCCTTTTCTGCAGAGCTGCTGCTTAGTCAGTCAGTTCCTGGTATGTACCAGTGCATGGAATTGTTCTGCCCTACGAACAGGACTTGTTTTTATTGAACTTAATGAGATTTCTTTTGGTCCAATCTTCCAATTTGTCTAGGTCTCTCTGGGTTCATCTACATGAAACACTAACTGCACAGTAGCCTAAAAACACTGCACAGTAGCGTGCTGGGCAAAACCCATGCTAATATACTATTGCACAGTAGTATTAGACTACTTAACAGTTAGTATCTGTAAAAACCTGGGCATTGGCACTACTGCACAGTAGTGCCAGTTACTAAGCATTGGTTTAGTACTTGGTTATCCAAGTATTAAACTTAATGTGCAGTAACTACAGTGCATTAATTCATGTGTAGATGCACCTTCCGAATCCTAGCTTTACCCTCCAGCATATCTACTACTCCCCAAACTTGGTGCCATTCACAAACTTGCTGAGGGTGCGCTCCACCCCATCTTCCAAATAATTGATGAAGATATTGAATAAAACCAGCCCCGGGGCCAATCTCTAGGGCACTCCACTCGATACTGCCTAACAACTAGTCTTTGAGCCCTTGATTAGTACCCTTTGAACCCAATGATCCAGCTAGTTTTCTACCCACTTTACAGTCCATTCATCCAACTGTACTTCCTTAGGTTACTTGTGAAAATATTGAGAGAGACCGCATTGAAAGCCTGCTTAAAGTCCAGGTATACCAGGTGCACCAATCTCCCTGCAACCACAGAACCAGTCATCTCATCATAGAAGGCAATCAGATTGGTCAGACATGACTTGTTCTTGGTGAAACCATGCTGACTGTTCTTAATCAGCTTCTACTTCTCTAAGTATTAAGAAGTGGATTCCTTGATGTCTTGCACCATGATTTTTTTTCAGCGACTGAGGTGAGGCTGACCAGTCTTTAGTTCCTTGGATCCTCCTGCTTCCCTTTCTTAAAACAATTAGCATTATATTTTATTCTCTTTGTTTGTTTTGTTTTGTTTTGTTTTGTTTTAGGAAAAGTACAAGTTTCTAGTTCCCTTAGCTGTGGAGAAAAGCCTCAATATGTGAACCACCAAAAATCAGAAAGCAAATACAATGAACACCATGTATATTTTTTTTAGATTGATTCATGAATATTGAATGTATGTGGTTTGTGAAGGACCGCTGATGGAGGCTGCTGTCTATACAATGTGATAATGAGCTATGATTGCAGCATAATTAGGATAAGCCCACAATAGGGTTAATTTAGTTAACTCATGATAATAGTAATAAAACAGTGGCATAGGTTTCAAGCCTTCTGGGGATCTGGGCACTTGTTTGAGGTTCTAACCTGTGCAGAATGATGTGCTGTTGACTCTGTACTACTATTGCTACTCAATTACCCAGCTTAAAGTTAGCTTGGCCTTCTGCTGTCATGCACCTCCCATTCCCATACAGATGTATGTGGATGGAAGATCCATGACATACATCCAGTACAGAGCATACAGGCCTAAGAGCTACACATCTTAGATAGGTATGTACATATGAGTGTGTACTTTCTACCTGGATGGTAATGCTTCTTCTCAACATGATTCAAACCTATTTAAGACTGGATTTGGACCCACCACCCCAGTTACAAAAAAATAATGTATCAGATGCCTGGCTTTAAGACAAAGGGAAGTTAATGGGAAAATGCATGTGCTTCAGAGAATTTTATCCTGGTGAACTGAAGCCTAACTGAAGGAGCCAGAAGAAAATACTGATGAACCTCTACAATCTGACACTTTAGAGGAGATCACAATCCAGAACCCTGAATGTGACCATGCCTAGACTTTGAGACAAATTAGATTATAAACCTAAATGGCTTGGCTCTATTCCTGTAGTTAGCTGAACCATTTCCATCTCCAAGAAAATAAAAGATTAAAAACATATTCAAGGTTCAGGTGTGGATCACTTTAGATATACATACATAAGGTTTGTAAAGAGCTCATTTACTCCATAACATTTTCTCCCAAGTATGTATTCCAAGGGGGGAGAAAAAAAAAGAAGTCTCTGATGTCCATTTTCCCAGTAAAATAACCTCTATCACAAATAGGGCTGGTGCAGATCAGTTTTCCATCTGTCCAGAGGCAAGGGAGAACCAGCCTGAGAGTCTCAAGCTGATCCCTTATCTTCATGCTGCTAAAAGGCTCATAGCAATGCCACAGTCAAGCTCACTAAGAAAACAGAGCAGGCAAGCTGATCATTCTTTTATGAATAAACTCTAAATAGGACCTTTTATATGTTATCCAAAAAAAAGAGTTGGAGATAGAACCAGGTCTCAATTGACCTCTTAAATCACAGCTTTTATTTTAAAAGGTGTGCAGCCAAGTCTCTAATACTTACTGTTGGTCCATACGCAAAAACAACATATGCTAGTTAATCCACTTTACAGAAATAGGGAGAGGAAATCATTACTAGAGAACACAGAAGTTAAGAAGTCTGTTTGTCTTGTTGACCTCCTTTACCAGTAAAATTCTCCACGGATTTTAATTTAGCTCTACACATGTACAAGAATCTGGTACAACTTTCTAAAGCAATCTGCTTTATGAAGCTAGTTCTCTCAAGTTGGCTCCCTCCAAGCTTGCTGAAGTAATTTAATTTTGTAAAAAGAACTGGTAGTTAACAATTAGTATCTGTTCTCCAGCTTCACAGGTCTTCAGAGACTATGTAAATTTGACATAAGTAAAACTCAAGATTTTTAGATTAATAAAATATATTAGACTATAAAACTAAATAATGATGAAATAAATGATACATGACAATGATTCAGAGCAAAGCCATGTGATTCTTCTGCATAAACAACAGTCCTCCTTTGTTTTGCATAGGTGGTTGTGCACCATTCTAGAGGCACAAAGCAACCTTAACCTGGCTCACAGTTTGTTTAAGAATAACCCATTGAAGAGCAATCTTTGGTGGTGTGGGTCTACCACAGTACCTACTATATCCCTCCTCTTCTAATTCTCAGTACTAGGTGTGTGCTCAGGGTTGCCATGAGGTAAGGGTAAGTTTGCCATGTGCTGTAGCAATCTCCAGCTGCTAAAACAGATTCAGAGAACCATCAGTGGTCAGGCATAAGACCTGAATTAAAACCTGACCCACTCTAAGGAAGGAATGATTGAGGGACTAAAGCCACATTTTGCAAGTTTGTTCTCAGGAGGGTTACAAACCATTTCTAATAGAAACCAAAGGAAATGAGATCTTGGGATCCTAAGAAAATAGGGCTGGCATCAGGTCATATAGTCCCTGATTAAGGAAGATCATTTCTGACTAAACCATCCCAGCCAAGTGTCTTTCTAATCTGCTCTTGAAAATTTCCAGGGATAGAGATTCCATACCACTCTAGGTAGCCTGTTCCAATGCTTGACCACTCTCATGGTCAGAAAACTCCTCCTGATCTGCAACATAAATTTCCTTTGTTGCGATTTGAGTCCATTGCTCCTAGTTCTGTCTCCTACAGCAGCAGAAAAAAATCCCATCTTTATCCTCTCTACTATCTCCCTTCAGGTAATTGAAGACTGTTTTCAAATCCCTGCTCAGTCTTCTTGTCTCCAGACTAAACAGTTCTAGTTCTTTAAGCCTTTCCTCATAAGTCATGCTTCTCAGGCCTCTAATTATTTGTGTCACTCTCTGCTGGACTCTTTCCAATCTGTCCATGTCTTTTTTGAGTGTGGGACCCCAAATTCAACACAGTATTCCACATGAGGCCTCACAAGTGCCATATACATAGTATCATAGTACTTAGGGTTGGAAGGGACCTAAACAGAAAGAACATCAGGTCCAACCCCCTGCCCCAGGCAGGAATGGGTGCCGAGATCATATCACCCCAGGCCAATATCTGTCCAGCTTCCTCTTGAAGACCTCCAAGGTAGGAAAGAACACCACCTCCCTTGGGAGCCCATTCCAGAGCCTGGCAGCTCTGACTGTAAAGTAATGTCTCCTGATGTCCAGCCTGAACCTTCTCTCTAACAATTTGTGGCTGTTATTCCTAGTAGCCCCAGGTGGTGCCTGGGGGAACAGAGCCTCCCCCAATTCCTGCTGGTCCCCTGGTGAGTTTGTAAATGGCCACCAAATCCCTCTCAGCCCTCTCTTGTGGAGGCTGAATAGGTTCAGGCCCTTTAGCCTCTCTTTGTAGGGCCTGTTCCGCTGCCCCTTGACCATGCAAGTAGCCCTCCTCTGGACCCTCTTAATGCTAGCCACATCCCTTTTGAAGTGTGGCGCCCAGAACTGGACACAGTACTCAAACTGTGGCCTGACCAATGCTGCACAGAGGGGAAGGATCACCTCCCTGGACCTGCTTGTGATGCATCTGTAGATGCACAACAAGGTGCAGTTAGCCTTACTGACTGCTTCCTCACATTGGCAGCTCATGTTCATCCTGCAGTCAACAATGACTCCAAGATCCCTTTCTGCCACCATGTTGACAAGAAGGGTGTTCCCCAGCCAATAGGTGTGTTGCTGGTTCCTTCTCCCTAGATGCAGTACCTTGCACTTGTCTGCATTGAATTCCACCCTATTCTCATCCAACCACCTCTGTAACCTGTCTAGATCTAGCTGAATTCTGTTCCTCCCCTCCAGCGTGCCCACCTCACCCCACAACTTGGTGTCATCAGAGAATTTGGACAGCATGCATTCCACACCGACATCCAGATCACTGATAAAGATGTTGAACACTACAGGCCCCAGGACTGAGCCCTGGGGGACTCCACTGCCCACATCCCTCCAGCTTGAAAATGACCCATCCACCACCACTCTCTGAGTGCAAGCATCAAGCCAATTTGCCACCCATCTGACTGTGTAGTCATCAGTGCCGCAGTCACCAAGTTTTTTTTTAAAGATAATGTGGTGGGAAACCATGTCAAAGGGCTTCTTAAAGTCCAGGAAGATGACATCCACCCTGACACCCTCATCCAGGGAATTTGTGACTTGATCATAAAAAGAAACCAGGCTAATCAGGTTAATCAGGCACAACCTGCCCTCAATGAATCCATGTTGGTCGCCCCTGAGCATTACCTCCCCTGCTGGGACCTTACAGATGTGCTGCTTGATAATTTAAATGGGGACCACATTGGCCCTTTTCCAAACCTCTGGTATCTGGCCAGTGCCCGAGCACTCATAGAGTCATGCCAGGGGCCCTACTATGACCCCCTCCAATTCCCTCAGCACCCTCAGGTGAAGAGGATCTGGACCTACTGATTTAAACACATCCAGCCCCTCTAAAGGTACCCTAACTAGGTCATCCCTGACCCTAGGCATAGCAGTGCCTTCCCTGGGTCTGTCCACAATTCTAGTGGGGGAGATGTCCCAGTCCCTGTTCAGGGATACAGAGGCAAAGAATTCATTAAAGAGGTCAACTTTTTCATTTGCTGCAATCATCAGATTGCCAAGCCTATCCTGTAGGGGCCCCACATTACTCAGTGCCTTCTTACTTCCTATGTATTTGACAAAGAACTTTTTATTATCCTTTTTTTAGCCCTAGCTCCATCTCTGCCTTGGCCTTTCTAATAGCCTCCCTACAGTCCCGAGCAATGGAGGTGTAATCCTCCTTAGGGATAGCTCCTTGCTTCTACTGTTTGTGCACCTCCATTTTTGCCCTCAGGCATCCCTTCATGCCTTTGCCAAGCCATGGGGGCTTCTTAGCGCTCCTGCCCCCCTTGGTGTGTATGCCTGTCTTGCTTTGCATATTCATTCGCAAACCGCCTTGGCGCGGGCACCTGGTGACAGGTGCAGAGAGGCTTTGTGCCAACTCAGACAGGGCCCCTGATTCCCCTGGAGAGGACTTCAGAACTTACCTGCCATGATTTTGAGCGTATCCTCAGTGGTGGGGTCTCCTGTTGATGGTCCCTCAAGATTGGTTGTTCCTCCTGATGGATAGTCATGGGGCTCCACCTCCCCTACACCCTTCTATATGCCAGCCTCTCATGGGCCACCTGATCTTGATGCGGCTTGCCCTCTGGTCTTGATGATCCTTACCCATTGAACGCTTTCAAGTATCGGGTCTTCTTCTTCCTTTTTAATGGACTACAGATCTGTTAGGTGTTCCTCTGTCCTGTGGGTCTCTCCCATTCAGTGCTGGCTGCCTGTCAACTCTTGGGAGAGGCCCTCGTTACTCAGTTTTTTCTCAGACCTCTTGGTGTTGAGTTACCAACAAAATAAAATAAAACAACAAAACGAAGTAGAAGATAAAAGAGGATTATGCACACACCGGAAGGAAACAAAAAGGAAGGACACACAGAAATGAAAAGGCTGGTAAAGAAAATTGGAGATCAGGCTACACAGCCTTGTTATTTTGTCTGTCCAAGAGCCTGTGCCTGGCCACGTCCCCTGGCACTGCTCCACTCTCTACCTTGGTTGAGAGCTTCTCTCTGGGTCAATATTTCTCCCACGACCCAGTCTGTGAATGCCCAGTGTGGGGAGCTCCCTCCATCTCCGGTGCTTCCCCCTGCTCTTCCCTAAGTGGGGTATCCTTCCACATGCTAGTGCTGCCCATGACTGGCGCGGAGGCTTTTGCAGTTGCTGCTGCCTGGGGTGTTCCCTGTCCAATCGGGACTCCCCTTTTCTTGCCGGTGCTGCCTGCTGCTGGTGTGGAGAGCCTCCACAGCCTCTGCTGCTTCTCCCACTCCCCACTTTTCCCTGCTCTGTCTCACCTGTACAGCCTGTATCCCTCATTGTCCACTGTGGAAGAGTTTAATCAAAGTGAAAACATTTGATGACTAGGCTCTAGCTATTATGATAAATATAGTTTTTTTATTAAACCTAACCTGAAAACCAAAGATTGATATTTGGAAACAATCAATATATTATGAAGAATTTCAGAGAGGGGATGAAGTTATTTGCATCACAAAGTCACATACAAATTTAGGAGAAAAAGAACCTTTGGAGGAGAGTCCAGAGAAGCCTATGGAATGGGACTCCTTGGAGCAAGAATAATTTCACAGAAGTTAAGTGGAAAGTAAGGTTCAATTCTTCACTTCATGAAAGCTGAATTAAGTGAAACTGTACCAAGTTACAACAGCCAAGGTGGTGGGCTAAAACATCCAGAGCTGATTTAAAAAACCTCTTCTAAAAACTCTATTACAAGATTTTTATGTCAGAAAATGTCATTTTAATTTATTAAGCATTAACTTGGAATTAGTTTATAAACTGTACAGGTTTTGGCTAGGCAGTTTACATGAGATTTGTTTAAAGTCAATTGTAGTAAATTATAAAATATCACTTTTTTTGCTTTCCATGGCAGAACAATCTAGCAAAGGCTAAGGGAATCTAAAATGTAATTTGTTTAACATAAGAACAAGTCAGCTTTTGATTGGTTCAAGATGTGGAGAGGTAGTAGAGCTCAAAAGGCCTTACACAGAGTTCTTGATTAAACAAGACAGAAATCACAGGGTTGATTAATACACAGTAATGCCACAAAGATCGTTTTAAGGCGTCAATAGTACCAGCCACAGGGAAAGGACGTGGTGGGTATGCAAATGCCTCTGTGCCCACAGTGTCAGACTTTTGATCTCAGCATCAAATTTTCCCTTCTTATTCTATAACATTGAAATAACTTTCACCTAGCTCATTTCCCTGGAAAGAATGCGTATGCCTCCAATTACTCAGCAACAGGTAGGAAGGGCTTTACCTATGAAGCAACCTAGTACAGAATCATTTTGGAAGATTTAAGAACTCCAGAAAGGAAAAGAAAGGCATCTGTTCTCTGATCCCCATTAGCTATAATGCTGCATTTATGTTATTCTCAAGAAAAGCAAGCAACATATTAACTTCAGGTACCTCATTCCCCCAGAAGTAAAGCTATGTGAAGTGGGGATAAGAGTAAGAAAACCCAGAGGCATAACTAGCAATATTTGGGTAGAGATGCCAGAGAATGGGGTGAGAAGGTTGTGATGAATGCCAAAGTTTTATGGCCCTGGAGACTGAAAGACCCTGGTTGCTGCTGCTGCTCCACCACTAACATGGCACAGGCTCTTCCAGGGCCACCATTCTAGTGCAGTCTTGAAATTAGTGTCTAGGGCTCACCCACCCTTAGTTATGCTACTGGGAAAACTTGTGAGAAAAACCTAAAGGATTTGTGGTACAGATAGCAGTGACATGCTCAGCTGTTGCTGCAGCAGCAGTGCAGCAGCTATTTTTGTGTCCTCTTCCCTCCAGCAAAGGCAGCACTTGGCACTGCTGCTTGAGTCATCTTACACCCACAGTTATGCTACTGAATGCTCATTTCCAGGGATCCATCAATGGTCAGGAGCTTGAAAGGACAACAATGTTATCTGAATGGAAGCTCTGTCTTTTTGGCAGAGTTGCATTACAAGGGACTTCACTTGGTTTAATGTGTGTATATGTGCGTGTTTGGGATGTCTTGGGTGCTTGCTCCACCCTACTGAGCCCCCCAATCCACTGAACAGATTATACAAATATTCCACATACTTTAGAGAGCATGAGTTTTGCTGCACACACATACAGGACCAATGAGTTGGAAAACCAGGCACGCATGCTTGCTTATGGCAGGGTAAGGAAAGAAAATTGTTAGAGCACCTTGTTAAAAGTCAACAGATGGGCTCAGTCTTGTATCCAAGACCACAGTCAGAAGAGCTTTGCTAACTTCTTGTCTTTAAAAGATGTTTCGTGTGATTTTAGCACTTGCAAAAGGTGCCACATTAGCAGCCCTGGAAACCAATTACTTTAACCTGTTATCAGGTTACGGTGCAAAATATATAAGAGGTACAGCATAGAGAAAAGCCAAATGTTTCATTACACTGTAGCAGAACCTGAATCTAAGAGTGCAAATAGCCATGTGAATTAATGGATAAAGTACTGGACTAGAGCTTAGAAGTTTGGGGCTTTATTGCCAGTGTTATGAGGACAATGAAATGTATTTTATAAACCATACTGAGATCCATTGAGGCTTTTTGAATTTTCTGTATTACTATTACTAAGAGACCATCTCCATCAGTGAGACAGCATGGCACATTTCATACCCATTGCTTCTTCCTTGACCTTTGTGCTGAGGCTGCTAACAGATAAACTAATCAGTGTCCACTGCAACTGAGTTTTTGTGAAGACACCTGCAACCTCTAAACTGGGATTGGCACAATCCATTAAAATACCAGTAAGCAAGAAATGGCATTTAGATCACAGCATATTTGTAGCAGTATCTAAAAACATAAACATGAAGCTCTTTAGCCTATCATCCTCCTGAACTATGAAGTTTGCTTTCCCCATTATATGCCATTCCAAGTGGTTTACCATTGCTCTTAGTGATTTACGTTCTGGTCCCAAACTGTCCTTTATTTGGTAGTGACTACACACCTCTTATTCTTATGGTAAATCCACAATAAATATTTCCCCAAGGATACACAACTTACCCTAACATCAACAACTTACCCTAACATCAACAAGAGAACAACAGGAGGTGAATGGCAGGATAAATCTAGCATGGGTATATGAGGTCATTCAGAAGGCAGGGTAAATTTACACTTGATAGATTAACCACAGCATGTGTAAATATATATATACACACAGTACAGGGGCGTAGGTTGTAGCTGTGTTGGTCTAAGGACATAGGCAAACAAGGTTCTTTGGGTGAATCTGATATCTTTTATTAGACCAACTTAAATAGTCGGTAAGATGTGATATACATCCAAGCCCCACAGATACCACCAAATTTGCACTGAGGAGAACACCTGGAATTGCCACCTCACCAATCTTAAAAAGGCTTTCACCCAACAACGACACTGCTCCAGACAGATAGATCACATGTTTGAAATAACCATTTGAATACCATGTGAAAAATTGCTGCAGTACAAAAGAAACCCCCCCACGAATCTCACACTGTTGGTTATGGAATATCACCTCTCCCTTGAACCCATACAGAAAATCTTCAAACAATTGCAACCCATACTAGAAAGAGACCCTTTTCTTAAAGAGCTCTTCCCAGAACCACCCATCCTAGCCTTCAAACAAGCACCGAAACTTGCTAACCTCATCAACAGAAGGAAACTTCCTATGGCCCAGAACACACCAAATGGATCCAGACCATGCCATGATAAGAAATGCAAAATCTGCTAACCTATCTGTATTGCCCCTACAATTACTACACCCCACAACACAGCCATCAGCATCCCTGCATCTTACAGCTGCACCTCCAAAAATGTAATATATCTCATCCAATGCACCAAATGCCCTGATGGAAAATATGTAGGAGACACCAAACAACAACTGTGCACCAGAATGAACACACACCAGAAATCTATTAAAGACAAGAAGACCCAATTAATGGTGGGAGCGCATTTCTCACAAGAAAACCTCTCTCCCTCCAATTTCTCAGTTCTAATCCTGAAAGGGAACTTACAAACCACTTTTTACAGATAAGCCTATGAACTTCACTTCATCAACCTCCTGCATACAAAAAATCATGGATTAAATATAGACATTGGATTTATGCCTCATTATAACCTGCCTGACATCTGACTCCCCAGGTACCTCTCCTCTATTTACCTGCTACATTCATCCCCCTTTTCTCTTTCCCTGCCTATCCAGCCTGTCTCTCACCCCCAATACCTCAATTTATGTTTTCACTTGTTGGCTACAAATGTCCAACTCGGGATCCTTAAAATTCTGGTTTATTAGGCGGATTGAAACACTGTAATGAGTTAAATCATAAACCTTGGGGCTGGTCCTTCCACACACACACACACACACACACACACACGCGCACACACAGTAGCAAGCTACAAGAATCAGGTATACCTATCCCACAGGCGCTGAAGTCTACGTTGAGGCTTCTTTCAGCATGGTGTTATCTTCCAGAAGGGGGTCGCCGGCTGGTCCTTCTGGCTGGACAGGTCAGGTGCTGATCAAGTTGGAGATCAGGAGGGCACCCCTGAGGGTCACTTTTCACTGCTTTTTATCTGTCCTTGGCAGACTTTGGTGACTCCCCAGTTTTCAGGTTTGCCCAATCCAGGGGTCGTTGACCCTCGTGGGACTTCCCCCCCCCCCCCCCCCTTGGTGGCTACTGGATGGCATCTGTCAGCCCCAGGGGTCGTCCACATGTACGTGCATGTTTGGTAGTCTGTTGATGAATTTTGAATAGGGCTCTGGGAGTGGTTGATTTGGAGATATTCAGCCCAAAAGTTGGTCCCCGGCATTGATTAACTCAGGCCAGGGCTTCTAGCCCTTGATCAGTGACGTTTAGAGATTTCCCGGTTGTTACATTGTCTTCTATTGAGTTCTTCCGTTGGTTGATCTGTGGTTTCCTTAGGTGTTAATTGCTGTCTGCTGCTACAGTATTACACATTCAATCACTGATTCACTCGCTCTTTCAGGGGCCAGCCTGATACAGGGAAGCGGCAGTTTGACTCCTGCCCTTGTTAACATTGTTACTAAACACATTTACAGTTGAAAGTTGAAAGGTGAGGAGTATAAAATATAAGCTACAAATGCCATGGCACACAAATAGATAAAAATACCAAAATACATGGGGAGATACAAAATGTACACATACAAATTTTAAAACACAGTTCCTTATCTTAAAGTGAAAGAAAGAGGAAGGAAGAAAAGGTAGAAGAGGAAATACATATTCAAAGAGGGGAGAGCAACTGCAGGCAAGAGGAAAAGGGGGCTTTCTGCTACACACTGACTGGCTTTCCTGCGTGCAGACTAGCCTCTGGCTTCTTTACTATTCATTCCATCTAGGAAGAGCACACACCAACTGCAGAGACTTCCTCAGCCTGACAAAGGGTTTTTAAACCCAAAAGCTTGCTATTGTTTCCCAACTATTTAATTTGGTCTAATAAAAGATATCAGATTCACCCAAAGAACCTTGTTTGCCTATATATACTGTACAGGCTTTCATTAGCAACAGCTTACTTCATCAGATGCTATGAATGGACTTTGAGGGAACAGGCCCTCAAACAGAAAGAGTGATTTACATACAAAAGTCAGAAAAGAGGGTTATTAGGTGTTGTCTCGCCAACCTAGTAAGGAACTTTAAATTAAATTCCACAGGGGATGATGAACAAAAACCTCCAACAACAGACCAAACAATTCAGAGGAAAAAGGACCATAAGAAGGAATTCAAGTCTCAGAAAGGACCATATAAAAGTATGGGGAATAAACAAGATGAGTTGGAAGCTGCAGCCTGTGAAAAGAACTATGACCTGACTGGTATCACAGAAATGTGGCTCTTATGACTGGAATGTCAACACTGAAGGCTCCACTTTTTTTGCCTTGTATGTGGGAAACACATACACTTGTTCCCTGGTTCAAGAGGAAGAAGATAAAAGAGTAGAATGCATTTGGGTGAAGATGAAATGTGAAAAATGCAGCACCAATATAATAGTGAGGATTTATTATAGGCTACCAAATCGGAAAGAGGAGGTGGATCAGGCCCTTTTCAAGGAGGTGACAAATCTATCCAAATGTTATGAGATGGTATTGATTGGAGACTTCAGTTCTCTGGACACCTGCTGGAAGAGCAAGATAGGACAGCCAAATATAAAATGTCAAGCCAGTTCCTAATTCATGTGGAAGACAACTTTGTATTCCAGAAGGTTGAGGATATAACTAGGGATTCATTTATCTTGGATCTTGCCCTGACCAATAAGAGAAGAACTGGAGGATGATGTGAAGGTGATGTGAAACTTCAGAGGAAGCAATCACAATATGATAGAATTTGAGTTCCTGAGGGAGGGGGAAAGGTCAGCAAAAGTAGGAACCTATATTTCAACAAGACACATTTCACTCAACTCAGGGAGTTAGTAGTGAGACAGACTGAAGTAAAAGGTACCCAGGTAGGCTGGGAGCTTCTAAAGGGTACAGTATTGGAAGTCCAACAAGAAAATGATCTGACATGATGGAGCATAATAAGAATGGCCACAGACCAATATGGCTGCACAAGGAGCTTCTTTGTAAATTGCTTTAAATGCAAAATGAAAGCATACAGACAATGGAAAAAATGGGCAGGTTACCAAGGAAGATTACCAGGAAATACCAAGAACCTGCAGGGACAAAATGAGGAAAGAAAAGATAAAGAATTTGCTTCCTCAGTGAAGGGAGGTTAAAGACAAGAAAAATAAGTTCTATAAGCATGTTGATGAGAAAAGAAAGACCAAGAAAGTTGTGGGTCCACTGTTAATTAGCCAGGGGGAAGTCTTAACACAAGGATGCAAAGAAGGTGGAGCTGCTCAATTGCAATTTTGCTTCAGCTTTCACAAAAAAGAAAAAAATAAAATAAAAAAAGGACTAAAGCCAGACATCTAATAAGGACTATTAAGGTAGGAAGGGGACAAACTGAGAGATGAAACAACAAAAGATACAGTCTAAGAACTTTTGATAAGTCTGAAATAATTCAAGTCAGCAAGGCCTGATTAACTTCATCCAATCTACTGAAGGAACAGGCAGAGGAGATCTCGGAGCCCTTGGCAATGATATTCATGAAGTCATGGGAGATGTGTGAGATACCAGAGGACTGGAAAAGAGCCAGTGTATTGCCCCTCTTTAAAAAAAAGGCAAGTGGCGGATGCAAGGAATTACAGAGCAGTTAGCTTCATGTCAGCCTGGGAAGTTACTGGAGCATATCCTAAAGAAGTCCATTTGTAAGCATCTGGAGAAAGAAAGACTGAATAAATTATGTCAAATTTGACTTCCTTCTTTGGCAAAGAAACTGATTAGATGGATGAATGGAATGCTGTGGATATAGCATATCTGGATGTCAGCAATGCTTTTGACAGGGTTCTGCATGATATTTACATAAATTAGAGAAATGTGGGCTGGACAAAACTACTACAGGTAGATAGACAACTGGCTCAATAGCCAAAAGCAAAGGGTAATTATAAATGAATCCATGTTAGAATTGACAGGAGGTTTCAAGTGGGACTCTACAGGAATCAGTCCTGGGACCAGTGCTGTTCAACATGTTTATTAATGATTTGGATGCTGACATAGGAAGCTTCTTGGGAAAGTTTGCAAATGACACAAAACTAGGAAGAAATGAGAACATATTGGGGGGCAGGAAAAACAATTCAGAAGGATCTTGAAAGATTAAAAGCTGGGTGGGAGCTAATAGGCTGAAGTTCAATGCTGATAAATGCAAGGTGGTACACTTGGGGAAGAAAAAACAAAAATACAAATACAAAATTTGTGAAACATAGCTGGATGGCAACAGGACCAAGAAAGATCTAGGAGTTTTGGTATATCACAGACTCAACGTGAGTCTTCAGGGTCATGCAACTGTACAAAAGGCAAATGCAGTTTTGGGATGCACCAAGAAGCAATAGGTCCAAAACATTGGAGGAGATAGTGTCTTTCTACTTGGCACTGGTTAAGCCTCATCCAGAGCACTGTGTTCAGTTTTGGACTTCACATTTCAAAAAAAGACATGAAATTAGAGAAGGTCCTGAGGCAGGCAACAAAAATAATACAGGGCTTGGAAGGCAAGTCATATGAGGAGAGAATGAAGAAGCAAGGAATGTTCAGCTTCTGGAAAAGGCACTTAAGAGGGAATATGATAGAAATGTTCAAATATTTAAAAGGGAGTCCAGAAAGAAGCAGGAAAAAACCTTTTTTTTCTCTCTTGCTGCAGAGAGTAGGGGTTGGATCAATGGCTTGAAGTTTCAGCAAAGTAGGTTTAGAATGGATGCCAGGAAGAACATCCTCACTGTTAGAACAATGTTGAAGTTGAATAGACTCCCTAGGGCAGTTGTGGACTTGCCATCACTAGAGGTGCTCAAAAAGAGATTGGACAGCTACTAGTCAGGGATGATCTAGGCATAGCTGTACCTATGTTCTGTTATGGGTATTTACCATGCTTCTGGGTTTTTCTGGTTTCTGCATAGGTCTGAAAAGGGATTTTCCTTCATCCTCAGTGCTGCTATGTGTCAGGGGTTTTTTTAACTCTTCCTCAGGGACATTGGATGTTGGCTGCACCAAGGCTAGGGATTTTTTACTGGGGTGTGTCAATACTCCTGCTGGGACTTAAACCTAGAGGTTGGTGGCTAGAGGGTCTTTATTCTCTTCTCAGGGTGAGATTGATTGTCGTATTTGGGGTCAGGAACAACATTTAGCCTATGGTCAGATTTGTTTGGACTGTGGAGTGTTGGGGTTTTTTTTGCCTTTCCCTGCAGCAGTGATGGAGAGGAAGTGGGGAGGCAGAGGCAGGGGCAGGAATACTTCCTGGGATCTCTTGAGTGACAACAGGAAGATATTGGCTGCTGTGGTGCCCCTCATTTACCTGTGGCAGGTTAGGGTTGTGTCAGGGTTGACTGTGTAGTTTTGCTAAGAGGTTAGACAACAGATTTGTACAGGATGGTTTGGATAGGGATGATTCTGCCTCATGCAGGGGGTTGGACTAGATGACCTCTGTAGGTTCCCTTCCAGCCATGCTTCTCTACAATACCCTGGAAGTCCTTTCACTGCATCTGATAAAGTTATCTGTTGCTTATGAAAGCTTGTGCTATATTACACACACACACACACACACACACACACACACACTATAGTTAGTCTGTGAAGTGCAAATCTGCCTTGCCTCTTACTGGATTTCAAAATAACATGGCTAACTACATCTGCCTGTACATGAAGTCATCCATGAGCATTTACATTGTTGTGGTACAGAACAAGGAGATCGTGTTAAACTATGGCACTAGCTGTGTTAATTGACAATGGCATTCAATATTATGGAAATATGGTACTAGTTCTGAAAAAAACAATGCCAACTCTTTCATGTGAAAACCCAGTAGGACAATTTAATTTTAACTATAGGATGCCCTGATGCAAACAGTTACATGATATCAACAACTTGGCATATCTGCAGAGAAATAGAATATCAAACATTCCTAATATATAAATAAAAATATAGCTTGCAGAGTTTTGTCTTAAAAGATTTGGTTCATTTATTTGATTTCATTAATCTCTCTATTCAATCATATCAGAAAGGAAAGTCCTTGAAAAGGCTTTTAAACTTTGGGAATATGTCCTAGGAGGCAACTCCTGAAAAAAATAACTCTTGGATTGATTTTCCTATCATGATTTGAAATAGCATTAATATTGATTGCCTGAGGAAGATAGCATAAAAACCTTAACAGAAGAATAGACATGATAAAATAAAAAAATTCCCTTGTGCTATTAACTAAATCATCCTACCACAGCATCAGAGTAATTTGAAGTCACTACAAAAGCCCAAGGCCTGCTTTGGTTTGTTGTATGTTAGACGGGGCAAAAAAATCAGATTTCTTCCAAACTGAAAATATGATCGATTTGTTAATTTTTTTAAATGTGTAAATAGAACTTCTATATTGCATTTTTTTAAACTCTGATAACCTTACTGATTTAATGTCTATGTCTTAGTTCAATGCAATACATCTTTTCTACTACAAAATCTGTTGAAAAA
This sequence comes from Alligator mississippiensis, assembly GCF_030867095.1. NCBI lineage: Eukaryota > Metazoa > Chordata > Crocodylia > Alligatoridae > Alligator > Alligator mississippiensis. The sequence goes on along the minus strand of NC_081826.1, from coordinate 168,244,388 downwards.
GGAGATAATCAAACTCTTTCCTGTCGAAATCTCTTTACCCTTTAAAAAAAAAGCAATCCCTAGGATTTTAAAGGTAAATAAAGGGAATGGGGAAATAAATAATTTTCATTAAGGTAAACACAATGGTGGGTAGTTAGTTTACTATGATATTTGCTTAATTTTAGGCCCTATCTATACCTGGAAAAAAATCAGCTGAGGCCTGAATAACCTATTATCTGTATTCAGCTAACTCCTAGGAGTTTCAAACCTGAACCAAGGCTTCTTTGTACTAGACACTATACAGAAAACTGGGGGGAGGGGAAAGTTGGGGAAGACAGTGGTCCCTGCTACTCCAAAATGTTTCTAGGAATTCTATACTTCTTTGCTTTCCCAACAGCAAGGAGATTTCTTCTAAATCTTCAGCTTCCTCTCCGGGTGATTTAGGAGCAGCTAGTTACCTATATTTATATGGCAGCAGCTCCTAAATGTCATAAGGTTGCCTGACAAAATAGGTTCTATTCTCCTAAATCACTGATGTTCACCACTTTAGAGATGGGCAAAAGAAGAGATGGAACGGCATGTTGAAGGACAGTCTGAAGAAATACAATATTAATATCAATACCTGGGGAGACTTGAGCAGTGAATTTTCCCCAGAGGAACAGTAAGGTATGACAAAGCATTGATGATTTTGAGCAAACTTGCTTCACTATGGAGGCAGATAGATGAGAGAAACGAAGGGAAAGAGCTGTAACCTGGTATCGCTAGAATGTATTCCTTCCTCCTACAACCATTTGCCATGTCTTCAGTCAAACATGTGGATCTTGGATTGTTTTTTCAATCATCTCTGTACTCAGCAATGACTTCCCTATTCACTGGAATACTGTCATCCTCTTATTGAGACCACTGCAGATGGACTGATGATGGGGTTACACTCGAGTATCACACTTGCACATGATCAGCATGCATGATCAACATGCCCACCCCTTTCCTTCTTAGGGGAACACTCTATGATTGCACAGTGAACCCAGTTCCACCTGCCCCCACCCAACCCCAGGATGTCAGCTTCTCCCAACACTGATGAGAGATTCAAAGGAGGAAACTGCCATACCTGAGCGTATTCCCAGACAAGGAGGCTATCCTGAATCAGTGCCCACAGCCCTGAGGCACAAGCATATGCTGAACACTAAAAGATGAGTATTATCTTACTGACTTCAGTGCAATGGCTCAGATGATCAGTGTTACAGTCACCTGGGATTTTGCATTTCAATATTAGTTTTTTCTTAAGCAATAAAAAAACCTTTTTAATTAATATTTTCAAATATCAGGCAAAAATCATGTGAAAATTTATTCACTGGCATTTGGGGTGACCACACACATGGCACTTCACTATCTGGTATCAACTCTGATTTTTCTTATCCCTCATGTTTGGATTCAATATTGCAAAGTTTTCTGGACATACTGACAAAAGTGAGGAAACTAAGATTAAAGTTATGGAACAATATGTCCTATGTTTTAGTTGGTTACAAGAATGAGTATCAGTGTCTGATACACAATATTAACTCCAAATATTAAAAATCATGAGCCATATTAAAATATAGATATGACATCATGACATTTGTAATAAAATCATGAGACAACAATACATATCCAGTCATTTCATTTTATCATGCTGTTAAATATTTTCTTTAGCTTCATTCTGCAGACATTTCTACTTAGTTCAAAATTTCACTTCATGTTCAAATGATTCATTTTTTAAGCAAAGTTCACAGTCCCAAACTCCTCTATTTCATTTGATTTTCATGTTAGCATGATATCATCATGCAAATCTTTGAATTTTTCATGACACCAATGAAAAGCCATCAATTAATCTACATTCTTCTCAAACTCAGGGCCGAAGTGACTCAAAAGGTTTATAAATAAAATAAAACTATCTGTGCTTGGAATCTGTAATAAAATGTGAAACTTTCATGAATTTTCAAATTTCACTGTGAAGCCTTTCTTACTGTGACATGTAGTTCTCTCTCTCCATTTCTAATGGGCTCTGCTTATGTTTATGGCTTATTATATTTTGAGTAAAAAGTTTCCACATGACAGGCTCTTTTTTGAGTGCTCTAACACAAAGTGTGATAAAAAAATTAACAAGCTTTTAATTATTTATTTACAATCTAATACATTTTGGAAAACAGAACTTTATGAGACAAATAATAAAGACTCAGCTAATAATATACCGGTGTTTTGTTTTGTTTTTTTAAATTCAATTTCTCATCATACTAGTTCCTAACTTTGCCTTCAACCATGTATTCTGTTACTAGTTTGCCTAAGTTATTTTTGGTAAATGGATTTTTCATTTAGTGAAAATGTTGAAAATATGAAACAAAAAATGACTTTAAAACAAGAAAACACAGGGTTTTTGGCACATCAAAATTTTTAAAATATTGATGTGGATGCATTGAAATGATCTGTCTTGAATCTGAACTTTTTATTATTTTCAATTTTAAAACAAAACAAGGAAGTTTTGAAATGAAAAAAAAATGTATCTAAAAAGCTGAAATGTTTAGTTTAGGAAAGATTGAAACTGATTATTTCAAAAGTTTTGGATTTTTTTTTTAATCTGAACAAAAAACTCAGCAAACTTGGTATGTATTTGGAAAATATTTTGGAGTCAACAAATCTGCACTGTTGCTGAAAAAGAAGTGAGACAAATTTTTTCGCATACATCTGCAGCCACCATCTTCGGGTTAATAGCTAAACCTTCTCATATTTTCAGTATTTTATTTATTGCACATAAAATCTTACACTCAAATTCTGCTAGGTCAAATGTTCAAAGTGAGGAAATGTCAGACTTCAAGTTTCTAGTTTTCAGTGCCTTTGCTCAGCCTGTTCTGCTATCTCAAACCCACTTTCTCTAGCTTCTCTTTCAATCTCCCACATGGTAGCCTTCATGATCAGAGTCTTACATGGCAAGCCATATGAGAAAAGGCTGAGGGATCTGGGACTCTTAAGCTTGAAGAAAAGAAGGCTGAGAGGGGACCTGGTAGCAGCTTACTGCGACACTAAGGGAGTACATCAAGGGCTCGGTGAACAACTGTACACCAGGGCACTGGAGGGGAAAACCAGGAATAATAGTCACAAACTCCTGGAAGATTGATTCAGGCTCAACATTAGGAAAAACTTATTCACAGTCAGGGTGTCCAGACTGGAATAAGCTCCCTCCACAGGTGGTGCAATTGCCTACCCTGGAAATCTTCAAGAGGGGACTAGACAGTCACCTTGCTGGGGTCACCTGACCCCCAGTTATCTTTCCTGCTTGGTGCAGAGGGCTGGACCCGATGCTCTTCCAAGGTCTGTTCTGGTCTTACAATCTATGTTCCTCTCCCAAAATCCCTCCCTGGAACCAAGACTCAGACTCTGGAGTGCTATTATTATGCTTGCAGTAATTTTTGAGAAGTATGATAGCCAATTTTTGGAAGGTTAGTTCTATGCTTGGCTGTCTATCAACATATTATGCCACTAACAGTTGTGGTCATTGACCCCAAGGAAAAAATTCAGAAGTCATTGTAGAATCAAGGCATTTTGGGGAGTTTGGGAAACTCCTAACCCTCTCCTATACTGCCTAGGCAAAATTCATCAGCAGTTTGAAACAAATTAATCCATTCACAACTGACCTTCAAACAAATTGGCTTTAACTAAAACAAACACGTCAACTTTACTATATAAATTATATCATCAGTGCTGGTAACACACATATACAGCCTGACTTCTAATTATGTCAGAGAGAAACTTTTTATTCTTCAAGTAATTTGTCTTTGAAATATGAACATTCCCCAAGCAGAAGACATGCTTAAGTAACACACGTAACATTTGCTTGTTTAACAGTGGCCTGGCTTCACGGCATTTTTTTTTAAAGCCCACTGGATTCAAACTCAAACCTTTACCCAAATTCTTGTGTTCATCAAAAATCTTTGCACAAATTGCTAAGACAGCACATAACTATGAAAATAGTCTTCTCCCATCAATTAAAGGAAGCATTTATGAAAAGCTGGCAATCCCAACATCCTTCACTAGCATTACATTCTGCACACAAGCAGCAGATCTGATCCTGTTTCCATTGAAGCAAGGAGGAAAAATTACACTGACGTCTCTGGAAAAAGATCACGCCTATACTATTCACAGAGTGTGAATATGTGTGTGTGAATGCACACACACACATACTACACACATGCACATATATTAATACAAATCAGTACTGGATAAAAGTTTTCCCAAGAAGTGTAAGCAGACTCAGAGTATCCATACTTCCCTATAATCCATAATGGGGAAAAGAGAATAAAACAGAGGTGCAAGAAGCACAGTTGGCATCTGGGCAAGTCATGTGGAAGAGTGTAGGGGGCTGGCATGGTTTTGAAAGAAGGGGCAGGGAGGAGGGGTAGGAGTCTTACTCATGCCAGCAACTCCTAAACAGTTCCCAGCTGACCTGCTGCTGTTGCTTTTTAAAGCAAGAGCAGCAGCAGATGTGGACTGTTCTAGATTGCCGGTTTGGGTAGGCTGTCAGGGTGTGGAGTCAACAGGGGCTGAGGGGAGAATTCCAGCTCCATTCCAACTTGGTGCCTTTAGGAAATCCCCTCTCACCCACCCCCAGTAACAACCACACAAACAGGCTTGATAGCTGCATTATCCCCTACCCAAAGCTTGCAATCTTAGGTGGCCAATCCTTTTAATGCTTGTAAGTATAACTGTACTCACATCACTAGTGCCATAAACATCTGTATGGGTACAGATATGAGAAAAGATCTTTATGTGCATAAAAGTATTTGGAGGATGCTTACATCTTGTTTTCAACTGAGGAAAAGACTCAAGGATAACCTCACAGAAAGAGTTTTTATTTTGGGACTGTCTTCTAAATTTGAAAACTGGTAAAACCCTTCGTTGTTTTTGATAAATGACTGGCTTTGCTTGGCTTTTTAAACTGAATGTGTACATTTTTCCCAACTTATTTTTAGCCACTTGTCTCAATATTGTCTAAAACTGGTTACCCATCCCAATACAATTGTGATGCAGCTCAGTTTTTATACTTCTTTTATGCATGAGTCAACTGAGGCTAAGTACAGGCTTTCAAAAAGCCCAAGGTAGAAGTGCTCTAAGTATTGCACGTTACTCAAAGTGCTCTAGATTAGATCGAGAGCAAATAGAAGAGACATTCACTGTTCGGGGGGGGGGGGGGGGGCAGAGCCTGCAGAAGAATGCCAAGCTCAACTGAGCCCAGACAAGCAACTTAGGAGCCAGCCATCCCTGATTGGCTAACATGGCCCTTTTCCCCAGGAGTACCCCTCCCCAGCTGTCAGCATCAGTGACTGGTAGGAGGAGGGGGAAAGGAAGGGAGACCCCTGCCATGCGGTCCTCCCTCAGTTTGGTGGCTTGGGTCATGGGGTAGGGGCCGAGCTGGGCCCGTGTAGAAGGGAGGCTCCATTCCACCACCCCGTTCCCATCCCAGCCTCCTGATGTTTACAATTGAAAGCCTACGCAGCTTTTTGCTGTTCCAGGAACTAGGGGGTGGGTGGATAGTAGAACAGAGTCCTCCTGCCACATGGCCCTACCCCACGTTTGCTGGCTTAGGACTTGGGGGAAGTGAGGATGGGGGCAGGTTGGGTTCATGCAGCCGGGGGGGGAGGGGGCTCCATTCCCCCGGCTGCATCCAGGAGCTGCAGCATGGGGCTTCCTGCCCCAGCTTTTCACTGCACCGGGAGTTGGGGGAGGTGGGGGCAGGGTATGGAGACCCCTGCCTTGTGGGCCCCCCCAACTTGCTGGATTGGGTCTTGGGGAGGGCTGATCCAAAGACGAATATACCTCCTCTGCTCGTGCTTGTAGGGAGGCAGTTAGACGGGCCAAAGCTACCATGGAGCTGAGGATGGCAACCCAAGTAAAAGACCACAAGAAATTGTTTTTTAGATATATAGGGAGTAAAAGGAAGACCCAGGGAGGAATAGGACCCCTGCTAAATGGGCAGAAACATTTGGTGACGGACAGGGGGGACAAGGCTGAACTCCTCAACGAGTTCTTTGCCTCAGTGTTCCTAAGCGAGGGACACGACAAGTCTCTCACTGGGGTTGGGGAGAGGCAGCAGCAAGGCGCCAGACTTCCATGCATAGACCCTGAGATGGTGCAGAGTCACTTGGAAGAACTGGATGCCTTTAAGTCGGCAGGCCCGGATGAGCTCCATCCGAGGGTGCTGAAGGCACTGGCCGACATCATTGCAGAGCCACTGGCGGGAATATTCGAACGCTCGTGGCACACGGGCCAAGTCCCAGAGGACTGGGAAAGGGCCAACGTGGTCCCCATTTTCAAAAAGGGGAGGAAGGGGGACCCGGGCAACTATAAGCCAGTCAGTCTCACCTCCATCCTTGGCAAAGTCTTTGAAAAAATTATCAAGGCTCACATATGTGAGAGCCCGGCAGGACAAATTATGCTGAGGGGAAACCAGCACGGGTTCGTGGCAGGCAGATCATGCCTGACCAATCTAGTCTCTTTTTATGACCAGGTTACAAAATGCCTGGACACAGGAGGAGGGGTGGATGTCGTATACTTAGACTTCAGGAAGGCCTTTGATACGGTATCTCACCCCATACTGGTGAACAAGTTAAGAGGCTGTGACTTGGATAACTACACAGTCTGGTGGGTGGCGAATTGGCTGGAGGGTCGCACCCAGAGAGTCATGGTGGATGGGTCAGTTTCGACCTGGAAGGGTGTGGGCAGTGGGGTCCCACAGGGCTCGGTCCTTGGACCGATACTCTTTAATGTCTTCATCAGTGACTTGGACGACGGAGTGAAATGTACTCTGTCCAAGTTTGCAGATGACACAAAGCTATGGGGGGATGTGGACATGCCGGAGGGCAGGGAACAGCTGCAGGCAGACCTGGATAGGTTGGACAAGTGGGCAGAAAACAACAGAATGCAGTTCAACAAGGAGAAATGCAAAGTGCTGCACCTAGGGAGGAAAAATGTCCAGCACACCTACACCCTAGGAAATGACGTGCTGGGTGGCACAGAGGTGGAAAGAGATCTTGGAGTCCTAGTGGATTCCAAGATGAACATGAGTCGGCAGTGTGATGAAGCCATCAAAAGAGCCAATGGCACTTTATCGTGCATCAGCAGATGCATGACGAATAGGTCCAAGGAGGTGATACTTCCCCTCTATCGGGCGCTGGTCAGACTGCAGTTGGAGTACTGCGTGCAATTCTGGGCGCCACACTTGAAGAAGGATGCGGATAACCTGGAGAGGGTCCAGAGAAGGGCCACTCATATGGTTAAGGGCCTGCAGACCAAGCCCTATGAGGAGAGACTAGAGAAACTGGAGTTTTCAGCCTCCGCAAGAGAAGGTTGAGAGGCGACCTTGTGGCCGCCTATAAGTTCATCACAGGGGCACAGAAGGGAATTGGTGAGTATTTATTCACCAAGGCGCCCCCGGGGGTTACAAGAAACAATGGCCACAAGCTAGCAGAGAGCAGATTTAGACTGGACATTAGGAAGAACTTCTTCACAGTTCGAGTGGCCAAAGTCTGGAAAGGGCTCCCAAGGGAGGTGGTGCTCTCCCCTACCCTGGGGGTCTTCAAGAGGAGGCTAGATGAGTATCTAGCTGGGGTCATCTAGACCCAGCACTCTTTTCTGCTTATGCAGGGGGTCGGACTCGATGATCTATTGAGGTCCCTTCCGACCCTAACATCTATGTATCTATGAATCTATGATCCAGGTCTATGGTGGGGCTTCATTCCCACATCCCCACTGGCTGAGCCTTCTGAGACCAGCATGGAGCTATCCAGCCCAGATTTTCACCACACCAGGAACTAGGGTGGTGGGGAATGGAGCCCCCTGCCACATGGGCTAGCCCAGCCCCCTCCAAGACACAAACCAGCAAGCCAGGAGGAGTATGCATGGTAGGGAGGCTCCATCCCTTTCTCTCAGTTCCAAGTGCAGTGAAAAGCCATGTTGTTCAGTCCCATGCTGCAGTTCCTGGCTGCAGTTTTCAGAAGGCTCAGCCAGGGAAAGGTTTGGGGAGTGGAGCCCCCCCACTACAGGGACCAGGCCCAGCCCCCAACTCCCCAAGACCCAAGCCAGTTAGCTGGAGCAGGGCCCACATGACAGGAATGCTGTGTTCTCCCCCCTCCCACCTGCCCATAAAATGAGGAGGCAGAGCTTTTTCGGTTTCCTCTGTGACAGCCTGGGGCAAGGCTGGGCTGTTGCTCACCCAGAGCCAATGAGCACTGGCCAAGGCTGGCACACCACCCCGTAAGGAGCCCTTGGGATGCCAACACAATAAGACCTTCCTTGACTTGCAGTGGAATGTGGTACAGACTTTTGATAAAGTGCTCTAACCTAAAGTGCTTTAGTCTTGCCACCCAGGGTTAATTTAGAGTTGGATCCACCATTTTTAAGTGTTCTATGTGTAGCAAATGTCTGTTCAGTTACAGCTGTAAAGTGCTTTGTGCATGCTTAATGTGTGATAAGTGTAACATCTGTACCTTGCCTGAGAGTCTAACTGCTTTGCCATGTACTTCAGTCAGAGCAGGTTTGGACCCTTAGAGAGATCCCCACTACCCCACAGAGCTCTGATCTCCCTCCTGTCCTCCTTGCCTTGAATTATCTAGTTGGGGATGGCACTGCTTTGAGCAGGGGGTTGGACTAGATGACCTCCTGAGGTCCCTTCCAACTCTAACTTTCTATGGATCTAGAGCAGCCAACTCCCTCACAGCCCAACCAGCCAGAAGCATCTAGGCAGCCCTGTAAACTGGTTGGCAGTCTCTGACTGCTGCTGTATCTCTGATCTCAGGAACTCTGCAAGCTCTTTGAAAGTTCCCCACCCACAGGCAGTCTGAGACTGGAGCCCAATGCTATAGTGGTTTCCAGTCACAATCATCTCCTGCCATGGCAACAACAGCTGATCTGGCAAGGCTCTCAGTCAGCCTATCCTACACATGGGCAGGCTCCCATGAGGGCAAGGGGTCTAAGGAGAAGCTCCCTATTACCTCCACATTGGAGAGTGCATCTTTGGGGCAATCTTGTTATGCTCCAGCCAGAGGGATATGCATGTGCCCGACCATAATGTTCTATTTTTATAGTGCTGCAAAAATGGCATACCAAATGAAGAGTTGTAGCAGGGCAACTCTACACTCAGAGCAGCTGCTACAGTGCTGACCATGGAGGCATGATCAGGTGCTACTGTGATAACAACTATTTTGCTGCCCCAGGTGCCCACTAGGACTGTGTGAAATGGAAGTGTTCTGTTTTGACTAACATTTTGATGGTTCGATGGAACAGTGTTCCATTTTGACATTTATTTTGAGTTGAAACAGCTGTTCCATATCATTCCATAGAAACACGTTTCAAGCCTGTTTGACGGTTCGCCCATAGGATATAAGGGGGAAGGTCAAAATAGGATATAACTATGTCATTTCTGGCCTGATTTCAATGAAACTTGCAGGACTAGTAGTCCCTTCTGAGGGCATGAAGCCTGCCAAGTTTCAAGGAGATAGGTACAGGGGGACTTTGGGCTCCGGGGCCCTGCACCTCTGGCCGCAGGCAGGCAAAACTTGTGACATGGATGCTTGTGCAACTGTGTCTTTTTTGGGGCAGCGGGGGTGGGGGTGGAAACCACTGGAGGCCTGGATGCTAGGTCCTGCTGTGGCCATGAAGCCTTCCAGTTTTCAAGGAGATAGGTGCAGAGGGACTCTGGGTTCTGGGGCCCTGCACCTCTGGCCGCAGGCAGGCAAAACTCGTGACACGGGTGGGTGACACTGTGTGTATGTTCAGGTGCACCCTTCCTGGTGCTGGGGCCTCTGCACAACATGGCAGTGTGCCCCAGTGAGGTCTCCTCCTCACCTACAGCCTAGGTCCAGTCCACCACTGTAAACGATGGCAGGTGAAAATAAGTTAGCTGACTCAACAGCAATAGCAGCCTCATCCCTTTCAGCTGGAGGAAAGAGGCTGTGTTTCAGTTTGGTGGGGGAACTTACAGTTCTCCCTCTACCCTCACTTTCACCCCTCCCTGAAGACTGGCCAGTGTGGTCACCTGCCTTTCCACCATGCTTCATGGTGTGTTTCATGTCTTCCTTTTCAAGAAATATATAAATGTATTTGCATTCCTATATAAATTAAAAAATGTAGGTGTGGTGCAGTCAAGAAATTTATGGAAGCAATAGAAATATATCTGTCTCTGTATATAAATTCAGAAATCTAGGCATAGGTGTGGTGCAGTCAAGAAATTTATGAAAGCAATAGAATTACATCTGTCTCCCTATATAAATTTAATAGCATAGGTGTGGTGCAAAGAATGAACGTATAAAAACAAATATATATAGTAAATTCCTTTCCCTCTTGTTAGGGTAGCAAGCAGGGAATCCTTTAAAAATCAGTGCTGCTAGCCGTAGTGGTCTGACGGTGAGCTGCTAGAACAGACAGCTCAGTAAGTCACCCAAGACAGAAAGCAGGGCAGTTCAAAAAATGCTGGATTTTATGCAGTTTTTCTGTCCCTTCTCCAGAGCACTGGGATTGGAAGGACCTCAGGGAAGGGTGACAGTCACTTGCCAGCTAGACAGTCAATAATAAGAGAACTGCTTCCCCCCCCCCCCCCCCCCGCACCTTTCCCCCTCCCTCCCTTTACTTTACTTTCTCTTTCCCTTCAGGGAAGCCATTGAAGGTAAGCCCAGCTTCATATTCAAAACTTGAAACGTTCCAACTTTTTGAAACCTTTTGACCTGCCCTGTTTTGTTTTGACCCTGTTTTGAGCCTGTCTATTTTGTTTCAACTTCGCTGTTTCAAGGACGAAACTGCTTGAAACAGCACTGAAAGAAAATGGGAGGTGAAATTTAGCACAGCCCTAGTGCCCACCTTCAGTTCTGCTATTGGTCAAAATGTCTGAGTTAGCAAATAGTAGTTCTATACATAAAAGTCTGTCGGTGCTAACCTGATTTTCCATTTTCTTTGTTTCAACCACTTAACCTTTCCTGAAGGAACTTGTATGTCATTTGAGCTACAGTAACCAATGGAAGAGAAATCAGTTTGCAATGACATTTCTATGCAAAAATATTTTTATTTTCTTCTGGCTTTTTGAAGATTCTTTCAAAACTAACTTAGCTAGGCACTTAACCGAGCACTGTTTGACATGTAGGATGAAGACAATATCTAGGCCTTATGTCTCATTCTCTATTTCTTTCTTATTTATTGGTATTATTATCCATTACTAGACTTTGTCAGATAACATGTACATAACTTTTAGTGCTTGCAGGGAGTAGCCATTCTGATTTAGGGAGTTGTGTCAGCTTTGGGTCCCAAGGACCGCTGTGACGGCCCCTGCTGGCCAGCCAATTCCTGCCCCAACTCTAACTCTAGGGACCCTCACCTCCTTCACTTACCCACCATGTCTTTGATGATATTATTTATTAGAAGGGATGCTGCCTGAGGGACTTATAGTAAGTCTGCAGTTGTCCACTGTTGAGATCCATCCTTCTTGGCTTCTGCCTTTTTTTCTTTTGCTAAGCCCTCTAGCTCTAGTCCACTGACCAGACCAAGTTTCAGGGCTCCCAGCTTCTTGTCTGACTTCCAAGGCCTTATCTCTGCCCTGCCTTGGGCTGCTGAGACTCCCTGCACTCTCTCTGTCTGTTAGGCCCCACACCCTAGGCCTATCTGTTCCAAGGCCATAACTCTTCCCTCTCTAAGACTGCTGAGCCTCCCTCATCTCTCTGAGATCACCTTCTTGTCATGCTCAGTGTGCCCCATGAAGGCACTGTAGGATTGCCCCCCTCAGAGACCAGGGGATTGCTGTGCCCTGCCCTGCAGGCATTACAGGACCTCCAAATTATCCCTCACAGGCTCCACCCAAAACATCAGGTCTATTATCCAGTCCCCCCTGGCCACCAGACCCTCCTGGTATGCTCCAGGCACCAGATCAAACTGAAATCAAACACAAGTCCTTCTGGTTACAACGAAATTCCTACTCAACCCTGGGTCTTAATCAGTTGCTAACCCTCAGCTTCCTGAGCTGTCTCACACACTCAGTTTGCTTCTAGGTCATAGACATCTCTGGAGAGCTCTTTCCTATTCAACGTCCAAGACCAGACTACCTGCCCTGCCTTATATCTCTCCCAGGTCCCTGGATCTTTCTTGTCAGTGACTTCTCTAGGTTGCTTGTAGGTACCTGGTAATTAATCTAATCAACTAGTCTGTATGGTGACCCAGTTGCAGCTGTAACCTGCTTCTGGCTGCTGTTGCATTGTAGGCTTGAGCTGCTGTGGCTGCATTTCAGGCTCCTTTCAGACTAACTGCAGCCACCCCCCGTGTGGGCTCCCTGGGGGCTGCTATTCTGATGCCCCCTCTAAACTGAAGCAGGGAAATTGGCACCGCATTTGCCCAACCCTAGTTATGCTACTGGCTACTTCTTTTTAATATGCAGTTGAATACCTTTAGGGAAATACCTATGGTCTTATTTTTCTGTCCAAAGTATACTGACATGTAGAGTCCACCTCTGACAAATACTCCTAGTACTGGACCTTACTAATGTGAGTGACCCCTTGACATTAATGGGACTACGGATGACTAGAGGCAATAGTCCTGGTAATAAATATTGACAGTACTGGGTTGTTAGTTTCTTTGGAATACAGCATTTTAATAGACTCTCAGTTTTCTTGGCATGGTGATTAGTGCCTGTGAACATTTTGTTTGGGGATGCTAGAGATTAGTACAACTAGACAATTTTCTGCCCCATTCACATTTAATCAGACCAATGGTGTTTTCTAAATGACTACTTAATTAAGTATACCTGGACAAATGCAATAGCTATAAAATGAAAACAAGTGGGGAGGAAACAGTCATTTTGTGCAGAAAGCATTTTAGCACCAAGACCTCTGTATCCTGATATTACTGAAGTCAGTGGCAAAACCAAAGCAAGAACATGGAACCTGCACCGAATTCAGGATTGGGATTTGTCAGGAAGCTTTTTTGGTAATTAAATGATTCATGTAAAGGTTGTCTTCTGGGTTATATAGCTTACAGTGCACCTTGGGAAGTGTAGAAAAACCTAAGCTTCAAATAAGCCTTCACAAGTACACAGCTATACATGCAGATTACCTAAAAGTTTGAAGGGCAAGGAAAAGGTTCCCCAGAACTACCTTTTACCAGATAGAAAAGACTATAATGAGAGGATTGCACAGCTCTCTCTCTATCCACCCAAACCCAAGGTCACCTCAACACAAAATCTGTGATCACTAGTGAAAAACATTGCTATGGCTCCAGCTCAGTAGGTCTAGTATGTTCATGATATTTAATCAGTTTTGTTATTTATTGCCATTTTGTAGCTTCCCATTGTTATATTGGTTTCTTATTTTGCTAATACTGTTATTTATAGCTGATAAAGTTTAAACACAGCTTTGTTTGGAGGGGGGTGAGATTTATTTTGCACACTTTAACACTGCATTTCAATTACAACAATATATTTTTTTATTTAGCATGGCTTTTTTTATAGGGTTAGTGAATAGCATTTTAATTTGCACGTTTCACTTGTATAAGCCATCTTTGCTCTGCATATTTCCAGTATAGAAACCTTCCCTTGTAAGCTTTTGGGTTCTTTACAACTAATAATGAAAGCCTCTCTACAATGCTAATTTCCCCTGATCTTATTTTGGGCCTTTATAATCCAAAGTCTAAATGGGTGTTTTATACCTTATAATTCAAAACCATGGGTTTCCTCAAAAAAATCTTTTAACAGAATCAAACTTTTCCCTGATTGATTGCATTGTAGCACTTTAATAGACAGGAACCAGATGTACTGACTCACTGCTATATTGGACATATCATCAAGCAAATGAACTGTCAACACTGTGACATGTTAACACCTTTGCCATAAAATGATATTCTGACTACCCGTCAAAATCTTTGCACCAGAACAGCATATGGTAGGACTTAGAATAAAATGTATCTAGTTTATCTATTTATAAAATATTTGGAAATGATGTGGGCACTGGCAGCATGTCAGCACTGTCTAATACAGAAAGACCAAAGTGGTGCTAACTACAAAAGATAAACATTTTGTGGAGCCAGTAAACTTGAGTATATCACCTTTTCTACAATGCATTGGAAAAAAACACAGAGACAAACAAAGAAAAAAGTATTCCTCCAATTTTTTTTATCTTGGGATAAGCAAAACAACTGTGCCCCTTTATCTCAGACTATAGGCCCTGGTAAACACTAAAAAAAACACTTTCAGGGTACACATGGCTGCAGCTCAGTTGCATTCATCCTAGACAAGAAATCCACAGAGAAGTGCAGCTTGCATATTCTATTATGGGCCACCACTTTCTTAAACAAGTGAAGTTAGAGAGAACATAGCACATCTGTTATGCAACATCTGGTGACATTATAGGATGATATCCCTACAGGATTCACCCGCTTCTACTTCTTGTTTACAAAATCCTCAACAAGACAACCTAAAATATGTCCAACTAAAAAGATCAACAGTGCTTCCAGGATGCAACTGTTATAAATTTGATGAACTAGTGCACTAAAGACACTAAAGGTAGGTTTTAAACAATGGGAATACCATCTCAACTGAAACTTTGAAAATCCTTAACATCACCGTCTTCAATATGCCAGACCTGCTTCTTTACTAAAGCATTACCAAAGAACCATAGAGGAAAATATTAGACTGCAATTTTTTTTAATGAAAATTGAACAAGAAGTGAAACTAATATTGCATTTATACCTGGAGTAGAAAGAAGAATTACCAGTAATTTCTCTGTTAGAAGTATTTGTGGTGTTTTATAATTCTGTACAGCTCCTAGGTGGGATGGTGAAAGATGTTTTAGAAATTCTGATAGACAAAATATTCACAGTACAGTGAGGTTGCGTGTGTGTACCATATTTATCTTAGTTTTATTTTGTATACACATATGCATATTTGATAATCTTGCATAGTATAAGTATCAGAGTCATGAAAATGCAAAAATGAATTTATATCACACACCATTCATTTGCTCAGCACACTGTGGCCTACAAACAATCTATCCTGGGATTTATTCCAATATTCCGAGACATATGGCCAGTTAAAAAAAACCCTAAGTTTCAACCTGCCACCATCTTTCAGGCAGATTTCATCTTCTACCCCATCCCTGGGGAAATGCCTTCACTCTGAATATTATACCTGTCCAGACCAAGGATATGCAAGATTCATTACTTGGTCTACTAACCTTTTTTATTTCTTTACCTAGAAGTATTAGTAATTAGCATGCAATATCCCAGGGTATAGCATATCTTGAAATATTCAGTTCTCAGAGGAGTCTACAGCATTTTCATCTAAGTTTTGAATGGTCCCATGATATTAGTTTTAAAGCATGACTTTTAGGCCTAGAAAAAAACAAATTTAGGTCATGTGTAGGAGGTAGTTATTAGCCTGGGTTTCTAGGAGGGCTGGATCCAGGGGGATTCAGCCATGCAACTGCACCCTCCTTTGATTCCTGCTCCACCCAAAGTTTAAAACAAACTGCCTGGCAGTGGCAGTAGTATTTCTTTTCAGGCATCAGTGAGGGAGGTAACTGGCTTCATGGCTCATTATAATCCACCTGACTCCTTCTGAACTGCCCATTTCATAGGTATTAATGAACTCTCTCCTTTCTAATGGTTACAATGTTCCACTAATCAAGCTATTCTTTCTTCTGCAATTCTCCTGCCTGTTAGCTGCTGCTGGTAATATAGCTTCTGTTTCACAGCCGTGAAGACTGTTTTAAACTATAGCTAAAACTATTAATTCAGTTGTGGAAACCTTAACTTGGGTAAACGCCAACTGAGGTGTGGCAATAACTTTCGGTGAAATATTGGATGCACTGTCAAGACGCTCATGAAGGCTTGCTTTTGCTTTAGGCAGACAAGGTTCCTTGGGTGAATTTGATATCTTTTATTAGACCAACCCAAATGGTTGGAGAATAGTTATTAAGCAAGCTTTCGGGTTCAAAAACCCTTCATCAGGCTAAGGAAGCTGCAGCAGTTGGTGTGTGCTCTTCCTGGATCTTCCTGCTTTTGCTTTATACATTTTTGAAAAAGAGATGAACATTTAATTCTAGGGACTACAGATGTAATGAAACAACCTTATATGTTGATTATTCTTGCCTAGTTTGTTGTGCTTTTATCCATAATATAAGATATAGCAAATTAATACACATTCCAATAAAGTTATTTGTTTTTGCTTCCATCTTAAACTGAATAATATAGCCCTGGGCCTCTAGCTTGCTTGTAAAGTTTCTGGATTCTTTTTAACTAGAAAAAATGTGTTGTGTTATATGTGATGAAGCACCACACCATTTTTCAAAATCCCAGATTTGCCCATGGTCTCTATTGCCTTGCAGTTACTTACAAATGTGAAAAGTGCCTCCGAGGTGAATGTAAAAGGTTCCAAAATAACTTCAGTCATTTTTAAATATCTATATGGCATCTAAGATAGTGGAGAACCTGACTTATTGATCGCTTTCTCCACATCCTAGGTAAATAAGGCACCTGCTTTAAAAGACAGAGCAATACAAAAAACTACCTTAAAAAAACCCCTCTAAAACATTCCTAAGAGCTGGTCTGCAACATGTGGCACAGAGATTTCGTGACAGTATAAAGGTTTTATCAGAACTCCTCTGGGATGACTTCATCACTTTTGTAAGTTTGCCTACCTGAAGCTCCAGCTGTCAAAACCTTTCCACTGCATCATCATTTATGCCATATATCAAATCCATGCAGAAGCTCACATTCTTTTCTGTGCTTGGTATAGTGGAAGTGCTGTTCCAAGACCTGGAGTAGTTTAAAGAATCCTGATGACTGGTCTATTATATCACAGCTGGCTATAGTGTCTCTAAGGTGCAGTATCTAGTAAACCATAGGTAGAGTACTGCATATTCTAGACATGCCTCTGACATGCCCCCTGTACTCAAGCAAACAGGGTGGATGGTGCAAGACTAGTTACCCTGAAAAGAGGTCTTGGCTCAGCAGAAGATTAACTAAACTTCAAGCATTAGGAGAAATATAACACTACAGAAACAGATTTTTTTTTTTCATTTTTCCTCCACTTTTTCCTACATATGATGAAATATGTTAAAATCCTCTAAAACATATTTGTAGAGCTGAGGAAACTAAAAGCTGTGCCAGGTTAAGTTATGTCACCATCTTCACTGTCATCTCTTTACTTTTACTGACCTCTGAACCAGTTATTATCATTTAGTAATTTTTCACACACAGTGTTAATGACCAATATTACTGCAACTTCTCCAACAAGGGAATTTGCACATATTGCCTTCTCTAAATCATTTTCTTCATAACAGCCGAATAAGGATTCCCCAAGAGAATCGGCTGTGTGCGAATATGGCTATAATACTACCAACATTTCCACTGGAGGTCATACAAGTCCCAGCTGTGTTATCTTTACTTGTGTACTATTTCCTTTTGTTGACATCTACATACACCTATTTATGCATAAGCTATTTGTTTCAAACAAAGAGAGATATTGAAGTAAATAAATAAAATGTTACCATCATGGAAGACAGAAGTTGACTTATGTCAAGAGTTTATCTAAATGGATGAATGTATCAACACTGAAAATTCTGTATACCTCAAAGAGAAGGGATCTGTGGAAGATCATGGTCACCAACATCCTGTTTGGATACGCTACCTAGGGAGGGAGAGAGAGAGAGAGAGAGAGAGATGGGGCAGTACATTTTTATTCTTTCAGAAGCAGGCTACAGAATTGTAATGCAGACTTGGCTATTTAACTTAACCCCACATAAATCCAAAAATTATAAATATCATGAACAATGGTAACACACACAATAGTTATGTGTATTACAGTAATTTTACAGTAGCACCTAGAAGTCCATAACAAAAATTCAGTCCCACTGGGTTTGGTTTGGTGTTGTAATATGCTAGGATTTACCTAGCAGGAGACAGCCCATGCCTTAACAGCCTACAGCTAAAAATCACCAATGCCACAAAGGATTACATTTCTACCCTGTGGACATTCTGGAATCTCAATATCTGTTGTTATCCTATGATTGGGATAAATTGTAATTTCACCAATTTTCATAGAATAAATAGTCCAAAAAAATATATTCAGGAATGATGGAATTATTTATTTCAATTCATTGGACTGCCCCAAAGCATTTTGTTTCAAAACAGATCAAAATGAAACAACATTTCCCAAGTGTGGTACTCTGCTTCATGAGTGACATTATTTTGGAGCTGGCTGCCCCCAGCTATCCTAAAAGGCCTTGGCTTCTGGGCCAAGACCACATTTCCCATTATATAGACATTGCTATCCCATAATGCTCAAGATATCTAGTGCCTTGATGAAGTGGAGGAAGATTACACTGATTTCAAGGTGCTTTGAATCAGCCTTTCCATCCTTAATGGGCTGCTCAGTGTCATACAACAAGGCTTCATAATGCAACCAGGATTTCAGTTCAGATTTGCTGAGCCCTGGTCTAGCCCATGAACACCAAGGCCTCCCTTCCTCTTCATACTTGGTTAATCAAAAGGCCAGTTATAGTGTTGCTTGTAAAATACCTTAGCCTTATCCAACAGAAAAAAATGTATTCCAAATGGGGAGTGTGTGTGGAGGGGTGGGGAGGTGGGGAGGAGAGGGGCAGTGGAATGACTAATTTAGTTTGAGTAACTCCATCCTCTAAGTAGAGCCACCATCTACCTTGTATATCAAAGCAACCATTTTTCAATTTCCTGGAAGTATCATTGCTTGCAGCATAGTAACAGGCTATGCTGCATTTCAGCAAGTTTTTGATTGACATACTGTGCTGTCTTTAAGGATGCTGTTTATACAGGGCAAAGCTAGCTACCAACGCTAGTTTGGTATATGCTAGCTCCAGAGTCAAAAGCAATATATCCACATTAACATGGGACTGTATCAAACTAATTAGCTTTGTTGAAAAGCAGGGCTACCACTGTACCTCATGGGAGTCATAGTTTAGGTGTTTTATGCCTTCGCCTTCTTCTCTAGGGTTGGCTGTATGGTCAGAGTACATCTCCCATAACACAAGTCTCCCTTCCTGTTGAGCCATTCTGTATATCACAAGTTTCCCTGGTTGTGATGAATCATCTTTTCATTTGATATCTTTCCACTTCCAAAAAAGAATTACGGCCTTTATGCTAAATTTGAAGTCAAGTCAATTTGAAGTAAGAGATGATAGGACAAACCTTACAAAGCAGAATAACACAGAACATTGCTCATGCATCCCCATGTATAAAGCACAATGTCACAGAAGACACCATAGTTTATAATATTCTGTAACAATGAGAATGCAAATGGCTGTTCCTACAGTAGAAAATGACAGGCAATAATAAAAATGTTTCTGCAGGTTGGTGTATCTCTGGTCTTTTTTACCTGAATTCTAGATGGTAACCCAAATATTGGCAACTCAGGTAGGAAAAATGCATGTAGATTTAAAAAAAAAATTAGACTTGTGCCATAGAGGCTTTCCTGTTTCATACTTTGTTTTACATATGGGTGTTTTTTATCCCCATTTTTATAAGGCAAAACCAAAAAAGAATAGAGTGTGACAAACAGATAGAACTTCTTGCAGTAGGAGCTCTTCTACCATCACTTCCCATACTACATTGAGGAAATCATGGTTCACTTTTTGGTAGTACTTATATAGTACAAATAGCAGTGTAGTTTTAAGAAGTACTTCACTTCAGCCCAATTCTTCCCCTCCTGAAGTAAAGGGGAGTTTTACTGTGGAATTCAGTAGAAGTAAAAATATAAAAACCTGACCCAAGTTCTTTTGAAAACTCCAACACAGATATGGATGACATTTAACATATATAAATAAATCAGCAGCCCTTACCTGAAATAATCTTACCATCCTACAAGGTAGGCAATGACTCCCATAGTGGCCTGGTGAAGTCAATTCAGATTTGGACAAGAAGTCTCAAGATTCATGACTGTTAACTGTTTGTCAGATCAGGCCTTGTATACTGCCCTAAAAAAAGGAACAGACAAAAATGCATAAAAGGGATAAAGTGATAGGAGTAAAGAAAGGGGAGAGAAAATAGTTCCCAAGGGTGGAAACAGATGTAGCCTGATGTCTCATTTGTGTCACCTAGAATTTCATGGTGTCACAAAAGGTGAGCAAATAGACACCCCTACCCTTTGTTGAGTCACATTAGAGGAAAAATCAGTGGCACAACAAAAAGTAATAATAGACTCTGCTGCTTTATTGCAGCAGACTTCTGTTAGCTCTGTGGTAGGACAGTACAGGCAGCCTGACCTGCTTGCATTCTCCAGCCACCCAGGGCAGGTGCTCTGGGGCCTGCGGGCCCTAAAGCTCCTGGAGGAGTTGCCAAGCTTTCTGCACTTACATAGAGGCATTCCAGGGAATCTCAGAGTGTCTGCCTCTTCGTAAATGCAAAAGTTAGGGTTCTCTGCTGACCCAGACTCATCCCCAGTGATCCCAGGAGCAAGTCTGGGTTACCAGGAAAAAAGGGCCTTCCCCATTCACCCAGATTCATTCCTGGGATCTCCAGGTATGGGTTTAGGTAAGCAGGGAAAGCCCCACTTTGCCAAAACCACCTCCAGAGAGCACATTGCCCCTTATGCCGCACCAACAACAGGACAAGGGAAGGTATGCATTTGATCCAATAAAGCAGGACATCTGTGCCATAGATGATCCACTTCTTTCAGTGATGTCTGTTTCTAATGTAACTCATGCACACACCCTTTGAAAGATGCATCTAATTGTTTAGCTTTATATTCCAGAGCACTGTTCACATCCTTTTTGAATTAGTAGGTTCTGAGAAGAGAAATGATGAAGGAAAGAGTGGAAAGCTGAAGATTGGGTAGAAAGAACATCCAGGCATAAAAGGGCTATAGAAAGGAAGGCCTAGTAGGTCAAAGTGTTGATAGTCATACAAGTTGGCTGGTTTGAACAAAGAGGCTCTGGAGCAATGGAAAAGAACATCAGCAGAGTTAAAAAGAAGCTTAATTGGAGAGGACCTTGAAGACAAGAACAAAGAGCCTGAATTTTATGCAGGAGGGAACAGTGAACCAATGATAGGAATTTAAGAGGGGCAGAACATGGTTGTAGCATACAGTAAGATATATGACTGTTACATCAGAATATAGAACAGACTGAAGCAATAGCTACTTGACCTTGACACAAAAGGGAGTATTTCAGCAAGTTCTGTGTGGAGAAGTTTTTTAAAAGACAATAAATCTGTCAGTGCCAGTCTCTTCTTGAGGAAGAATGGTTAGCACCTACAGATGAGGTCCTTCCTTGTTACTGTGTTCAGAACATGAATTAAGCTTTAACATGTATGTGATCTGAAATATCTAGAGGATGTCCCTGTTTGAAAGCAATATAGTTCCTATAAGTTAATCACTATTATATATGCTCAAGTTCATTCAAACCTAGTGTAATTATTATGATATCTTTTCTAATAATATGTTTTAACAAGAAGAAATAAAGATTCATCTCCCTTAGAATGGGACAGGAAGAAATCACAAATGTTCATGACTTAGCCCGTTACCTCCTCTGAATTTTTACATCATGCATGGCATTTGTATATGGCTAGGCCTTTCCAAGTTTGTTTATTGTTTCTGTTTGCTAGTATTCATTTTTAGCCAATTACTGCTCATTATTTTAGAATACATTTCTTGACTATTTCGAAAGTTGTTATCCTTGATAATAAGCTGTTCCCATCTGATAAATCTACTTGCTCCAGAATATGGAGATTCTACTGAATCTGGGAGTTTTTCAAGGGCCACTCACACATTTTGGCAGACACATTTACCATCTGTACTGGGGTCAAGCAGGGCTGTGCCACCACCTCAACTCTTTTCTACATTTATCTTGCTGTGATTTTGATTATTATCTGTGACCACCTTCCATTTTGGAATTGGGGTTGAGTATCAAGTGGACAGTCAGATTTTCAACCTGCGGTGCCTTCACAGCAAAACGAAAGTTACCAAGACTGGTATTACTGACCTTCAGTATGCTGACAACTGTATTATCCTCATGCACACTGAGACCAATCCGCAGCCCACCTTTGACCCTTTTTTAGGTGCCTATCATAGCCAGGGACTCTCCCTTAATATTGGGAAGACCAAGGTGCTCCATCAGCCTGCTACCCCACCCCCAAATTACCATTGGTGGAGAACCCCTGGACATGGTCAAGCATTTTCCATGCCTTGGCAGCCACCTCTCCTAGTCAGTCAGTCTTGAAGTAGAAATCAAGTAGGATTTGCTGTGCCAGAATATGCTTCAGAAAGCTGCTTCATCATGTGTTTGCCAACCAAGATCTGCAGATGTAAACTAAGATCCTGGTCTACAATGCAGTGGTTATCCCCATGCTCCTCCATGGACATGAGACACGGGCGACATATCAAAGCCATCTTAAGCACCTGGAATATTTCTACCAGCGTTGCCTCAGGAAGATCCTTCACATTAGATGGAAAGACCACTGCACCAATGCCAGCATCCTCTCTGCAGCTAACATAACCAGCATTGAGACAAAGATCATAAAATATCAGCTCCACTGGACTGGCCACTGCGTGTGGGTAGCTGACACTCATCTCCCATAGCAAATCCTTTTCCCTCAACTCAGTCATGGCAGAGGAAGAGCTACAAGGACACCCTGAAATCACACCTTAAGAAGGGTGGCATCCAACCTTAAAAACTGGGAAGTGCTGGCTTGTAACAGGTCTCAATGGTGCTGCACCATACATCAAGCTACAGCCCACTTTGAAGAGAAGCATCTTGCTCATGAAGCTGAGAAATGGCAGAAAAGAAAGGAACGTGCACAACATCCTGGCCAACAGCTGTGCCCCCCTCCCCCCCCCCAAGTCACCACCTATCGTATCTGTAGAAAAAACTTGCAGAGCATGGATTGGATTCTTCAGCCATCTTTAAACTCACCAATAATTCATCCCCCAGCAGACATCATCCTCATATTGAGGAATAGCCAAAGATATTTTGTCATTTATTACAACTGTGCATTCATGTGTCTGAGTATGTCCAGGCCATCACCGGGGAGGACTATACCTCGTTTGCTTGGTGCTGCAGGGGTATGGTCAGGAAAGCCAAGGTGGAGATGAAACTGGGACTAGCTACCCAGATTAAGGACAACAAGAAGTCCTTTTTTAAATACATTGGGGGCAAAAAGAAGGTACCCAGTAACATGGGGCATCTGTAAGACACACTAGGAAATTCGGTTGTCACATCAGATGACAAGGCTAACCTATTTAATGATTTCTTTGCCTCCATTATCCTGAGCAGGGACCAGATCAGCCCATCTGCCGGCACCCCCTCAGGACCCAAGGGAGGCACACCCAGGCCTAAGGTCAGTGAGGATCTAGTCAGGGAACTTCTGGAGGGACTGGACATATTTAAATCAGCTGGTCCTGATGACCTCTGCCCCAGAGTGCTAAGGGAACTAGCAGAGGTCATTGCGGGACCCTTGGCATGGCTTTATGAGCACTCATGGTGCTCTGGTGTGGTGCCAGAGGACTGGAAAAGGGCTAATGTGGTTCCCATTTTCAAAAAAGGGAGGAAGGAGGACCCAGGGAACTATAGGCCAGTTAGTCTTATCTCGATCCTGGGAAAGCTTTCTGAGAGAATTATCCTGGCGCATGTCCATGAGGGGCCAGCAGGGGAGGTTATGCTTAGGGGCAACCAACATGGGTTCATCAGAGGCAGGTCCTGTCAGACGAACCTGGTGGCCTTCTATGACCAGGTCACAAAATCCTTAGACAAAGGGGTAGCAGTGGACGTAGTGGACCTTCAGGAAGGCCTTCGACACTGTCTCTCACCCCATTCTCATTAAAAAACTAGGGAACTGTGGCATCGACACCTACACAGTCAAATGGGTCGCTAACTGGCTGGAGGGCCGCACCCAGAGAGTGGTGGTGGATGGGTCATTTTCGACCTGGAGGGGTGTGGGCTGTGGGGTCCCCCAGAGCTCGGTCCTCAGACCCATGCTGTTCAATATCTTCATCAGTGACTTGGACAAGGGGGTAAAAAGCACCCTATTCAAATTTGCTGATGACACTAAGATGTGGGGGGGCACGCCAGAAGAGAGGAATAGGCTGCAATTGGACCTAGACAGGTTACAGGGGTGGGCAGATGAGAACAGAATGGGTTTCAACACTGACAAGTACAAGGTGCTGCACCTGGGGAGGAAGAACCAGCAGCACACCTACAGGCTGGGGAACTCCCTTCTTGTCAGTGCAGAGGCAGAAAAGGATTTTGGAATCATTATTGATGCTAAAATGAACATGGGCCGACAGTGTGGGGACGCAGTCAGGAAGGCCAACCGTAACTTGTCATGCATCCACAGATGCATCTCGAGCAGGTCCAAGGAGGTGATCCTCCCCCTCTATGTGGCACTGGTCAAGCTGCAGTTGGAGTGCTGTGTCCAGTTCTGGGTGCTGCACGTCAGGAGGGATGTGGACAGCATTGAGAGGGTTCAGAGGAGGGCCATCCGCATGATCAGGAGGCAGCAGGGCAGGCCCTATGAGGAGAGGCTATGGGACCTGAACCTGTTCAGCCTCCACAAAAGAAGGCTGAGGGGGATCTAGTGGTCTGTTACAAACTAGTCAAAGGGGACCAGCAGGCATTGGGGGAGTCCCTGTTCCCCCGAGCACTACCAGGAGTGACTAGAAATAACGGTCACAAGCTGGCAGAGGGTAGATTCAGACTAGACATCAGGAGGCGCTACTTCACTGCCAGGGCGGCTAGGATCTGGAACCAACTTCCAAGAGAAGTGGTGCTGGCTCCTACCTTGGGGGTCTTTAAGAGAAGGCTAGATGAACACCTTGCTGGGGTTGTTTGACCCCAGTGCTCTTTCCTGCCATGGCAGGGGGTTGAACTTGATGATCTGTCAAGGTCCCTTACAGTCCTACAAACTATGAAACTATTTGGATGATTTTGGTATGTGTTTTTAATTTTTTTTTAATTGACCAAGGTTAAGGTCCTAATGTACCAAATCCAATACGTGAGGACCCCATACCCCCATACTCAGGGACAGACCCACAGACCCTGTCCCTGACTCCTGTACACCCAGGCAGGGGCCCACATAATCCAATGCAGACAACAGATTATACAGATGTTGAAAGTTCAGCATGTGTCTGAATATGTCCAGGCCCAAATCCTATTTCAGTTGCAAAAGTTGAAGGGCAACTACCTGTAATTCCAAATACAGCTCACTTCTTATTTCACTCACAGTTCAGCCCCTAATGAGTTGTCTCTTCTTTGCATTGCATACATTTGGCTATTTTTATGTATATAGGCCATCATAGAGGTGGGATATTCACAAACTCAAATATCTTGGTATACAACTACCTTAGTTCCTTTAACATTGTGGTCGGGTATAGGCATTACACATAAGCCAGTCTAAATGATCAGAAATCTACATAAACCCATAACCATACAGAAATTTAGTATACATAGACCAGTCTAAAAATGGCAGAACCTGGTCTAAGATGAATCCGGTTTGATGTGCAGTCAAATCTAATCAATTTAGGTTAGGCCTGTGAGTAAAACTTCTGTACGAGATCCCCTATAGATTCAAGTGAGATCACTGTCTTCCAGCATCCCAGCCTCCTTTAAGCCCCTCCCACCCAACACACACACACACACACACACACACACACCCTCTCCCCTCACAGGGATGCATAATAGCATTCAGCCTGCACTCGGCTGCTCTGGTGGGGGAGAGGAAGGGAGGCATCTGTATTCCTTGCACAAGCCTCAGGACCTGGGCACCTGCCTCCCCAGATTGTGCCCCAACCATGAAGCAACCCATAGACTTGACACTAAGCCCTGGAGAACCCCTATGTTCAGGCACAGCTGCATAGAGGCTGAACCTGGCTCCTGCACACCCAGCCAGAGACCCCCATGTGCTTGGGCACAGTCCCATGGAGCCCCACCCTGCCCTCATTGCCACATCTCAGTGGCCAGAGCCAGGCACCCTGCCATTGGGACCTAGCATGAGCCACCCCCCCTTGAGAGCAGGAGTTGGTGCAGGCGACTCATCTCTGGTGGGTTGTGGTGGCAGAGGGCAGAGCATCAGAACTGGGCCAGCACAGAGGCAACCCTGTGACCTCTGCAGCTGGGCCATTGCCAGCAGGTACCCAGGACTGCAAGGCTTTTTTGGCCTCCAGCTACTGCTTGGGGGCGAGGAGGCGCATGCTTGTCCATACACAATAGCCAATCACGGATGGCCTGTGCGCTCAGCTGTGCTCAGCAGTAGCCCAGGGAGCCAGGAGGGCACACTGATAGACATGCAGGAGTGACCCCAACCTGCAGGCTACAGCCAGTGCAGGCAGCCTGCATGCCACTGCGCCACCAAAGGGTAAACATGTAAACTGCCAATCTAAACTAGATAGACCTAGTTTGCTAGGTCACTCAAAGAAAACCGTGAAACTTGGATCAATTCTGCTTCAGGCTTTTTTTGTGCTGATGGGGCACATCCAGAGAGTAGTGGTGGATGGGTTGTACTCAACCTGGTGAGATGTGAGCAGTGGGGTACCGCAGGGCTTGGTCCTCGGGCCTGCACTGTTTAACAGTTTCATCAGTGACTTGGACAAGGGGGTGCAAAGCACACTGTCCAAGTTTGCTGATGACACTAAGATGTGGAGCGAGGTGGGCACACTCGAAGGAAGTGAGAGGCTGCAACTAGATTTAGACAGACTACAAAAGTGGGTAGATGAGAATGGGATAGGGTTCAACGTAGACAAGTGCAGGGTGCTGCACCTTGGGAGAAGGAATCCACAGCATACATACAGGTTGGGAAGTTCCCTTCTTGAAAGCACAGAGGCGGAAAGGGATCTTGGAGTCATTATTGACTCCAAGATGAACATGAGCCGCCAATGCCAGACCGCAGCCAGCAAGGCCAGCCATACCTTGTCATGCATCCAAAGATGCATCTCAAGCCGGTCCAGAGAGGTGATACTCCCCCTCTATGTGACTTTGGTCAGGCCGCAGTTGGAGTACTGCATCCAGTACTAGGTGCTGCACTTCAAAAGGGATGTGGCCAGCCTGGAGAGGGTTCGGAGGAGGGCCACTCACTTGGTCAGAAGGCAGCAGGACAGACCCTATGAGGAGAAACTGAGGGACCTGAACCTGTTCAGTCAGCAAGAGGAGGCTAAGTGGAGACCTGGTGGCTGCCTACAAACTCATCAGGGGAGATCAACAGCATATAGGTAGAGCCCTTTTCTCCCCAGCACCACCTGGGGTGACAAGGAACAATGGTAATAAACTGATGGAGAATAGGTTTAGGTTAGAGATCAGAAGGCAATTTTTTACAGTTAGGGTGGCCAAAATCTGGAACCAACTTCCCAGGGAAGTGGTCCTCGCCCCTACCTTGGGCAAATTCAAGAGGAGGATGGACGATCACCTGTCTGGGGTCTTGTGAACCCAGCATTCATTCCTGCCTGTGGCAAGGGGTCAGGCTAGATGATCTGTTCAGGTCCCTCCTGACCCTAGCTACTATGAAACTATGAAACTATGAAATAGCTGTTCTAAGCCCATATGTGATGAAGTTACTGCTAATACTTCTCCCCTCTGTCACGTAACAGGAAATTGGTGGTCAGGCCTGGGGCTGAGTGAGGATTAGGGCCACAGTTCTGAAGGGATATAACTTCAGAGCTGGGGCCACAGAAGTATGGTCTGACATCAAGGTCAGAGATTAGTAAACAGAGTTGAAGAGTGGGCTGGACTGGGAGAAGAGTGACTTGCAGAACCACAGCTAAGGATCAGGAAAAGCCCTGGGATTGACTCAAGGTTGCTTTCCTTGCTTCCTGTTCCACTCCTTGCCTTTAAATAGGGGAAACAGATGGGCAGGTGATGCTGACCAGGCAACCAAGTTCTCAAGAGAGGGCAGAGCTTCACATACTGATGAAGGGCTTAGAAAGGTCCTCTCCAAGTCTCAGTAGCTGAAGTTAGAGGTGGTAAGCAAGGGTAAGCCATCCCCCTCCAGGAAGGTCAAGATCCCAGGTTCAAGACTATAGAGTTAACTCCCCCATGCTAAACTGAGTATTGTTCTTTCCAATATAAGAAAGCAAACAATCCCTTTAAATTGCTGTTTTAACTTTGATGTAGTCTTGTATAAAATTTCCATAATTAAAATACATTTATAAATGATGCAAACCCTTGCACAAGCATAATTTATCTTACCATTTCCATGTCGGCAGAAAATAAAAAAGGGAGAAATCAGCAAAGGAAGCCAAAGGAGGGAGGAAAATCACAGAACTGTCTTACAATTTTTTTTTAAATCTTAAACTTTGCCATAAAAAATAGTAACACTCTTCGAAAAGCAAGACAATAAACAAAGTATCCCTATCAAGTATTCAATTTTCTTAATATTTTATCATATCAGTCAAGCAATGCCATTGGGTCATCCACACATTTTCACAAACAATTCAAATTTTGCAGTGATTGTGAGCCACAATCAGTGGAAGTTTTGTGTGCTGTGAATAAAACAAGGTATGGATAACACTTTAGCCTGTTGATACACAGCAAGTAGCTTAATTTCAATATTTGCTTTCATTTTGCACGGGGTCTGTCTTTTGTAATCCAGAACTTCATCTACAAACTTAAATTTGATCATGTCCAGGATGTCTTGCCTCTGCATCTTCATTATTAAAATGTTCGCTTAAAATTAATCTGGTCTGGAACACTTCTATTGAAAGTTTAATTTTTTATTTATTTATTTTTCTCGCCTGTGAGAATTAAACTTTTCACTAAAACATATCAGGATTGATTACTTATAATTTTAATACCATTTAAGCAAATATTACATTTTAAAATATTTTTAACACAGCTTTTACTCATTATCCTGAGTCTAAAATACCCTATTTTACAAGTGACATATTGTAAATGCATCACTTTTAAGGAACAAGTAGAATGGTGCTATGTATCATGGGATTTGCAACATCTCTCTCCTTCAAAATAAGGAAAAAATCAAAACTAAAATAATATTAGTGAAAGAACAAATACTTTCCTAGTAATTCTTACATCTGTCATTGAAAGCAATAACTTGAGAAGAATTTACTTTTAATCATACAAAAACATAGAAATGTAGAGCCAGAAGGGATTTCATGTTATCATCTGACCCATCACCTTGCACTGAGCTAGAACTAAATACACCTAGAGCATCCCTGGCATTATTTATCTTCCCTGTTCTTAAAAACTTGCAGTGAAGGAGATTTCACAACAGAGATGTAACTGGCCAGGAGTATACCCTGGGCAGTCTTCCTACCCTCCCTCTGCCTTCGCCAGGGGGCTCTGACAGCTGGCAGAAGTGCAGGTGCAGAAGATGGAGTTTTGCTAGTAAGGGGAGATGTCACCTCAGGCGTTTGCTGTCAAGATGCATGTCAAAAGGCCCAAAAAATCAAAGTTTTTGGAGAGGTGATATCTCCTCCGCCCGACCCACCAGCACCAGAAACTACATTTCTCAGAAGATTTCCAAGAATACCCTTCACTTGTTCACACACATTCCTGTGCCACCACCACTACTGTGCTGCCACAGCTGGAAAGTACAGGACGGGACTCCCCACTTCATTCTGGCATTTCATTCTGGCACTGCTCTTAAGCAGTACCTGGGGCTTATGCTCTGTTCACGCATCCCTCCTTACACTACTGTCCCACAACCTCCCTAGATATGGGAATTCTAGTATATAGGCATTCTAGTATTTCATCACAGATCTTTCATAACACCCAACCCAAATTACCTGTGCTATAAATTAGGCTGATTTCCCTGGTGACTAAAGAGCATGATAGATTATTGCCCCTTCATAACAATCTTATATATATTGGAAGACATCAAAACTCCACCTTTGGCATCTTTTTTCCTAGACTAAACAAGCAGAATTCCTTCAGCCTTTCCCCATGGATTTTATCCTTCTTGCTTTCCACATCTGAGCATTCACAATTTGTCTACAACTTTCTTAAAAGTGAGATTTCCAAAACTAGAGGGGTAAGGCAAAATAATTATCTCTTGTGTCTCATTTAATTACCACCCCCACTGTTATAGCTCAGATTGAAAATTCTCTTTTTAAGCAACACATTTTTTTGCCTTTTCATATACTTTCTTGCCTTGTTTCCCTTAAAAAATCCTATTTTTCCTTAACATTAATAGCTAAGGTTTTAAGGAACAGATTTCCAAAAAATAGGAATAAGTGTTAGTGGTTCAATCTCACATGTGGAGCTGGTAATGAATACTGAAATGGCCATACAAGATCAGACCAGTACCATGTATTTCTGATGAGCGAGCAGGAAACTTGTAATGAATCATTTAGGTGCAAGTTATAACTTGCATACAGAAAGAGATCTCTCCTAACTCCTAAATTTAGTGGTGTGCTTGTGAAGCCAAATGAATCTTGCCTGGCACAAGCTGTCATTACACATATTTTGTGAAGTTCTGAAAAACTCATCAATAACTAGACCAAAGATAAGAAAAAAAATAAACTAACTAGAAGCAAGGAGATTGTATTTTACAATCATTGATCATGTATGTGAAAAGTGTGGTCTCATATGCCTGAAATGCAGTGCAGAGTTTATTTTATAATTCTCTGATCCTTGCTGCAAACAAGCAGCCTGAGATTAGGCACCTTACATAACTGGGGAAAATCTACTGAGATTTCAATCTGACCCCAGGAGGCAAAATAAATGTATCTTTGAATTTTCTGTAGTTCTAACCCTTTAAATCTTATAAAAGCATATCCGTATCTTCAGCCATGCTGTATTAGACAAGTCACCCTTAAAGGAAAACTCTACTGTTTGCATCATTAAGCTGCCTAGATAGGAAAATATATGTGCTTTTAATCCATGTTTTTACAGTTAATACTGTGGTTCAGAAGCATAACAAGCAGAACTGCTGCCTAGGCAAACCTCTTGGGAGAGCAGGGGCATGGAGCAGTTTTACCCATATCAGGTGCTCCCAAACAGTCCCTGATTGCGCTACTGCCACCGCTACCACATGTTGTGACCACACCAGGTGTTTTTCTTAAAGCAGCAGCAGCAGCAGCAGCAGCAGCAGCAGTCAGGAACTGTTTTAGAGATCCCAGCACCAGTAAGCCCTGGGGCTGATATTGTTGCTGGGTGGAGGAATCCAGGGAATGGGTGCGCAATTCTAGCACCCTCTCTAATGTGGTGTCTGGGGAAGATTCCCCTCATCTACCCCTGCTGTTGTGGTCCCATCAGTGTATTCTATAAGCACTTTCCAAGGAAAACAAACACCAACAAGGAAATCCCAAGTGGATTTCTTGGAGTCTCTGGCACATCTCCTTTTTGGAGTAAAAGTTCTGCTTAAGGTACCATATTATTGAGTGGTGGTGGCGGTGCTGGTTGTTAATATGTCATTTATTTTTGCTATTTTGTTTGGGCCAGGACAGGTTTATTAGTTGAGTCAGTATTTTATGTATAAGGTGGAAAGGCTTTTCCAGCAAAAAGGAAAGGACCAAAATACTGATAGGGTGGGAGATGGGGGAATGGAAGTTTTGACCCTTCCACAGACGTGGATTACTCTTACCTTATATCATAGCAAACATTATTTGTCAAAAAAGACAAGGCAAGTATGCCCTAGCACATGGTGATGTACATTAATATGGCTTCAATTTTCCTCCTCTAAAAAAAATATAATACATTTTTAATGATCAGATCATGGCTAAGGAAAGGAAAAATTGAAGTAGTGGAATTTAAAGCAGCAGCAAAGTATAAACTTATGAAAATCCATTTTAAATCTCTGATAATATAAGAAACAGTTACTTGAGATGGCACATTAAACTGAGTCAGACCATAGATCCAAAAAGCCAGTTGGCTAACTTGGGATGGGCCAGCGGAGAATAAATACTAAAGCACAGATTTAGTGGGCATTAGGGCTATGCAAAATTTTGCCTGCTGTTTTATTTTGACACTTTCAACTCATTTTGTAGCTTGAAACAGCAAAATCAAAATGAAACAAAGGGCTTTGAAACAGCCTTGAAATGAAATAAGGGCAGACAAAACATTTCAAAAGTTTCAAAACATTTCCAGTTTCAAAGCTGAAGGTGGGCTTGCTTGCCTGCAGGGAAAGAGAAAGTAGGAGAGGGAGGGGGAAGAGGGGAGAAGGACACAGTGAAGGCGCGCCTTAACACATGCTGGAGAAGAAGCTCCTGCAGGAGAGCAAAGAAAGACTCTGTCACAGTTTGGCTGCCTGAGATGCTGCTGATCCTACTGCTCACTATGTTATTATTTTACCTGTTGTCATTCAAAGTGGTGGACCAGGCTCAGGTTGTAGGGGAGGAGAAGACTTCATTAGGGCACACTACCGTGTCATGTAGAGGCCCCAGCACCAATGAGGGCTTTACACACGCGCGTGCACGCATGCACGCACGCACACACATCACAAGTTTTGCTTGTCAGCAGCTTGAGGTGCATTTTCCCAGGGACCCCTGCACCTATCTCCTTGAAAGCTGGCAGGCTCCATGGCCTCAGCAGGGGCTACCATGCCTACTGTTTTTACCCCTCTGTGCCTTCATACTTACAAGTGACATGGGTTTTACTTTCAAGATTTTGAGGTCCAGTTTCCCAGAAACCCCTGCACCTATCTCCTTGAAACTTGGTAGTATTCATGCCCTCAGAAGAGGCCACCAGCTCTGCTGTTTTTGTCTAAATATGTCAAAAAATGACATATAGTCAGTTTCATGCTTCCCCATTATAGCCTGGGGAAACATCGAAACAGTGAAACAGTTTCGACAAAATAAAATGGAATAGTGCTTTTGAAACAAAATTAAACTCAAAATGAAACACTCTCCTGTCAAAATGGCAAAATAGAAGTCAAAATGAAACGGTGCTGTTTCGCACAGCCCAAGTGGGCATGCCATAATGTTGCTGGGGCAAATGTCACTGATGTAGGAGTAGGTATTGGTAGGGAGTTAAAACAGCAGCTTCTGAATGTTACTCCCCAACCCCTACTGCAGCCACTGGGTTTTTTATGCCAAATTTATCTTTGGAAATTGCTGCTGGAAATGAAATTTGAAAGCAGCTGCAGTTGGCGCATGAAAGATGTTAACTCCCTGGCCGCGCTGACACCTCCCTGACATAGTAACAGTGTCTGCCCTGGAGAAACCATGATGCTGCTTTGAGCCTTGCTGCTTCTGGCCCTGACCCCCACAGTAGCTGACCCCCACAGTACTCCCAATAGGGAGTATTGGGGATGTGAGATTAACTCCCCCTGGGTGCTGGCCATGCTAGCACCTCCCCTGGCAGCAAGTTTAGCCTATGGTACTACCCCTTTGCATCTAGCCCAGTATCCTGTATCTCACAGTGACATAAAATGAGTCCTAAGGAAAACAGCATATCTACAGGGTGTATCTAGGCTGATTTATCTGCTTCCCTTCTTCCCTTAGAGCTTTCAACATTCTGAAGCCTAGGAATCATAACTTGGAGGTTGCACCTTTAACAATTATAAATCAGAGCTAGAAAACAAGATCAGGTAGCTGAAGATATATGAGGGACAGCAGAAAACAATGATTACCCCATAGAATCAACCGTTATATTTTTGAAGGCCCAAAGTCTCCAAGAGGATTACAACTTTAACTGCCAGTGGTGGATGTTGAAAGCTGCAGTATACTAATAGGCTAATGTTCACATTTGGTTGTAGGAGGGAAGGAGGGAGAGAGAGAGGAAATAGAGTCCTAGTCTCTGTATGGCTTGCACAAGGGAGAAGGAATCAACATAAAAGTGTCCGTACATTACCACAGGCTGGCTGTTAACAAGAGCAAGTGATCCCTGATAGTAGCATAACAAAAAAGGGGTTGACTGGAGCAGCAGTCACTGACTTGGAGGGAGCAAAAGTAACAGTTGCTGCTGCCAGGAATTGCCGCTGCCCCATGAACCACTGAAGTCCAGGGTGCAGAGCTGCTTTGTTAAGCCTGGACTGGTACACAAAGCCTTCTGGAAATATTGGGATGAATTATTTCCTATAAAACATCTGCGCAGACCCCACAAAAAGACTACGAAGAGCATAGATACTTGGACTATTTGAATTTGCATGCAAGAAATATTCCACTCACCCACACCCAGTTGATGTAAGACTTATTAGACACTTCAGTTGAAGCACAGTGCAGATTATTATCATGACTATGTAATGTTCCTTAATGATAAAATGAATAAATGCTCTGTGTTGATAATGACCCAACAACTCAACTGGCTATGCTCAAATGCACACCATCTATCAAAAACCAAGATGATACTGTCAAGACCTGAAGGCAAGGCACATTTAACAGAGGGCCTTGAACTATAAAGTATCAAGCTTGGAAAAAATTACACTGAATCTAAATATAATGATGCTCAGGATCAAACTCAAGACATCTTTATGTATTACCTTTTCACAATAGTGGAACCAACTTTTCTGAGAAAGACATTTCTTCATGTGCCAACATGTAAAAAAATCAATACAACCTAAGAAACAGCCATTGCTGCATAGACTGTGGTGTTGTCTCCTTTGGACTGACATTTTAAAATTCTGTTCTATTATTTCATCCATGGTGACTTAAGGTTACAGTGAGTGGCATCTTACACACACTTATACAGATATGTTAGATAATGCCATTCTTGACTGAGATGCTAGAATGCTCTGGAATTTCACAAAGGCAGCCACAGGAGACTGTCAGTTTTTATATTTGTTTATATTGCTTCCTGGAATGAGAAGAGTTTAGCCTTATGGCAAAATCTCTCAAAATCTTTAAAACTAAAAGATAAAAAGGATAAGATAGGGCAAAGCCCTGATCTGTCCCTATTGACGGAGATAATTAGAATTAGGGAAAAGATCAAGACTGTGTTGATCGATAAAATTGAACACAAGTTTAGGTCGATGAAGAGATTCTATTGCATTACTAGAACAAGACAGACATAGTACTGGCATGGAAACTTAGAAAATATACAGACAGAAAAAGATGTTCAAGCATTAAAGGAAATTAAGGAGGAAAAAGAAATGCCATCATTCCCAAAAGAAATACATGGTGAATCTCCTCATCGTCATGAGGTTGTAGAGTTCTAAGGTAATGAGAAGCAGATAAACTGATAAGTTTAAAATATTCTTTCTGTCAAAGAAATGCTGAACTATTTGCATTAGATTACAAAGAAGGACATCCATGATTCTATCAGTTTGTTCAGTAGGAACAAGACAGACTGGCAGCTGGGGGATCCTCATAGAACTACGCTTAGCAATGTTGTACAAAACATGCCCACTCAAAAAATATGCATGCATAATATCGGTAAATATCTCCATATCTCCAGCCAAGGTATTGATAAACTCATGAAATTTAAAATAAAAGATTGTTCAAACTTTGGTGAACTCCAATCTAAACCTTCAGAAGCATTAAAAAAGAGATTATACTTTATCAATCCATCGGTGAGTTAGCGGTTTAAGGTTTTGGAAAGTTACTTTGCTTATTTATCTCTTTGTTAGATGTGCTAACTTCAACTTATAGTTGCATGTGAATTAAAGATCTAGCTGTGAACATCAAAACATAACCAATATAAAAAGAAAAGAATCCTGCCCCCATTCACCTACTGGGGGAAAGCCTGAGCAAAAGGTTAGACACTTCAGCAGGAACCAATAAAGAAACTGAATTTCAGAGCCAAAGGATCAACCCCCACCCATTCTATTCAATGGCAAAACTCTTGAATGAAACTGGAATTGTGGTGATGAGAAAGCCTTTCCTTCAGCAACATTACGCTCCATAGAGCAACATCTACCAGTAAAGAAGCACACCCACACACTCCCAATCTTCCTCATCTTGGAAGAGTCTTGTTTAAGGTAAAGGAAACATAGCACATAAATTGCTGGCTCCACACCACTACGGCACTGAAAGGAGTCTGAGAAATGTCCAGCCATTCTCTAGTTACTACAAACTAAAACCTGATAGATGTGAACACTGGGGACACTTTCTTCAAATTAAGAGCCCCATACAGCATTCAGCTTTCATGGAAATGGATGCATTAGCCAATTATTAAAACTTGGAGGACAGTGGAATTTCTTACTCTTTTTTTTTTTTAATGAGATTCAAAAGTAACCAGCTTCCTTGACTTCAGGAAAGCTGACTTCGACAAGCTAAGGAGGCTTGTCAGTGAGGCCCTAAAGGGCCACAAACCAAAGGGGAGGGGAGTCCAGGACAAGTGGTTGCTCCTCAAGGGAGCAATCCTGGATGCACAAGCAAAGTCTGTCCTATCTTGGAGGAAAGGTAGCAAAAGGGCACAGCAGCCCCCTTGGCTCTCCAGGGAACTAGTGGACCTCCTGCATCTAAAAAGAAAGACCTACAAAGGATGGAGGATTGCATCCACCTCCAAGGAGGAATACTCTGCACTCGTCCAGATCTGCAGGGAGTGAACCAGGAAAGCCAAGGCTGCGGCGAAACTGTAATTAGTTACAAGTATCAAGGACAATAAAAAGTCCTTTTTTAGATATGTGGGGAGCCGGAGGAAAAGCAGGGGCAACATTGGACCCCTGTTGAACCAGATGGGACAACTGACAACCGATGCGCAGGAAAAAGCAAACTTGCTAAATGGGTACTTTGTGTCAGTTTTCCACCAGTCCCTTGGGATGCCCCTGTCCACTATGGGACAGGGAGGCCTGGGTGAGGGAGATTCCTTACCCTCCATCAATGCTGACCTCGTGAAGGAACACTATGAAAGGCTGGATACCTTCAAGTCAGCTGGCCCTGACAGTTTGCACCCAAGGGTATTCAAGGACCTGGCAAGCATCATAGCCCAGTCCCTGGCATGGATCTTCGAGAACTCTTGGTGCTTTGGTGAAGTGACCTATGATAGGAAGGC
The DNA here is from genome assembly GCF_030867095.1 of Alligator mississippiensis. NCBI lineage: Eukaryota > Metazoa > Chordata > Crocodylia > Alligatoridae > Alligator > Alligator mississippiensis. The sequence continues at coordinate 168,207,570 of NC_081826.1, read as the reverse complement.
CAATGTGGTGCCTATCTTCAAGAAAGGGAGGAAAGTGGATCTGGCACACTACAGGCTGATCAGCCTGTTCTCTATCCTGGGGAAGGTCTTGGAAAAGATTATCAAACAGGCCATCCTTAACAGACTGGCTGATGGCAACATCCTGAGGGATAGCCAGCACGGGTTTGTTGCAGGTAGGTCTTGCTTGACCAATCTCATTTCCTTTTATGACCAGGTGACCTATCACCTCGACAAGGGAGAAGAGATTGATGTCCTATATCTTGACTTTAAAAAAGCCTTTGATTTGGTATCCCATGATCACCTCTTGGCAAAACTGGCTAACTCTGCACCATGAGAGTCCAGAGAAGGGCCACTCGTATGGTTAAGGGCTTGCAGACCAAGCCCTACGAGGAGAGACTAGAGAACCTGGACTTTTTCAGCCTCTGCAGGAGAAGGTTGAGAGGCGACCTTGTGGCTGCCTATAAGTTCATCACGGGGGCACAGAAGGGAATTGGTGAGGTTTTATTCACCAAGGCGCCCCCGGGGGTTACAAGAAATAATGGCCACAAGCTAGCAGAGAGCAGATTTAGATTGGACATTAGGAAGAACTTCTTCACAGTTCGAGTGGCCAAAGTCTGGAACGGGCTCCCAAGGGAGGTGATGCTCTCCCCTACCCTGGGAGTCTTCAAGAGGAGGTTAGATAAGCATCTAGCTGGGGTCATCTAGACCCAGCACACTTTCCTGCCTATGCAGGGGGTCGGACTCGATGATCTATTGAGGTCCCTTCCGACCCTAACATCTATGAATCTATGAATCTGTGATCTGCTGGCTGGGGAATTGGCTCCGTGGTAGGACCCAGAGGGTGGTGGTTGATGGGAGTCAATTGTCATGATGCCCTGTGACCAGTAGGGACCCTCAAGGCTCTGTCCTAGGGCCTATACTATTTAACATCTTCATTAATGATGTGGACATTGGTGTCAGAAGCAGACTGGCCAAGTTCGCTGACGACACCAAACTCTGGGGTAAAGCATCCACTCCTGAGGACCGAAGAGTGATCCAGGAAGACCTTGACAGGCTCAGGAAATGGGTGGATGAGAAACTGATGGTGTTTAACACTGAAAAATGCAAGGTTCTCTACCTTGGGAGGAAAAACCTGCAGCGTGCTTATAGGCTTGGCAGTGCTACACTTGTTAGCACTACCGATGGAAGGGACTTAGGGGTCATGATTGACCACAAGATGAACATGAGCCATCAATGTGATGCTGCAGCTAGTAAAGTGAGCAAAACACTGGCTTGCATCCATAGATGGTTCTCAAGCAAATCCTAGGACATCATTCTCCCATTGTACTCAGCCTTGGCGAGGCCACAGCTGGAGTACTGCATCCAGCTTTGGGCTCCACAATTCAAAGGATGTGGAGAAGCTTGAGAGAGTGCAGAGGAGAGCCATGCACATGATCAGAGGTCAGGAAAACAGACCTTATGATGAAAGGCTGAGAGCTATAGGACTCTTCAGCCTGGAAAAGCGCTGGCTCAGGGGTGATCTGGTTGCCACCTATAAGTTTATCTGGGGTGCTCACCAGGATCTGGGGCAATGTCTGTTCACCAGAGCGCCCCAAGGGATGACAAGGTAAAATGGTGACAAACTCCTCCATGACGGTTTCAGGCTGTACATAAGGAAGAACTTCTTTACTGTCCGAGCCTCCAAGGTTTGGAATAGACTGCCACCGGAGGTGGTTCAAACACCTACTTTGAACGCCTTCAAGAGACATTTGGATGCTTATCTTTCTGGGATCCTATGATCCCTGCTGACTCGATGATATTCCAAGGTCCCTTCCAGCCCTAGTGTCTATGAATCTATGAATCTTACCCACTGTACGCCTTATGGTGAGTTCAATTGATTGGTGGTCACTGTCTCCAAGGTGACCATGAATCTGCAGCTCCCCTACCAGGTTATCCCCTGTAGCCAACACGAAGTTCAGTAAGGCATTCCCCCTAATGGGACCATATATCTGCATTAGGTGAAGGTCCTGCACGCAGGTTAAGAACCTATGTGAATGGTTAGATTTGGCTAACTGCTTCTTCCAGCAGATGTCACGGTAGTTTAGATCCCTCATGACAACCATGTCCCTAGACTGTACGGCCTCTGAGAGCTGCCTCAAGAATTCCAAGTCTAGCTTTTCCTCTTGGTGTGGAGGTCTGTAGCAGACCCTGCCCCCCCGCCACCAAGTCCCTTTCCCTTCGACCTCCATGTATCCTAACCCACAATGCCTCAACTTTCTCTTCCTCTGATCCCATTTTGATTAGGGTAGATGTATAATGCTCCTTTACATAGAGAGCAACCCCGCCCCCTTTCCTTCCTACTCTGTCCCTTCTGTACAACCTGTAGCCCGCAATGTGTACAGTCATGGGTAGGATCCCACTAAGTTTCCATTAGCCCCACTAAATTGAAGTTATTGTCTGCAAGCAGGAATGCAAGTTCTTCCTGCTTGTTCCCCATGCTCCTAGCATTAGTATAGAGGTACTTGAGCCCTCTGAATGGTGCCTTTGGTGCCCCCCCACCCCATGCTGATGCCCAAAGAGCCTCTTGGTACTTACCTGGGGTGTACTGCTGCATGTCTCACAGTTTGTAGGTTCTAGACTCTCTCCATCTCCTGCCTCTCCATCCCCCATTGTACTTAGTTTAAAGCCCGATGTAGGAGATCAGCCAGCCTGTAAGAAAAGAGAGTCTTACCTTTTGCAGAGAGATGAAGCCCATCACATCCCAGGAGGTCCCTTGCATGGAAGTGCAGATCATGGTCCAGGAAGCCAAAACCTGCATGATGGCACCAACTCCGGAGCCACGGGTTGACTTCTCTTACACAGGTGATGTGATGCCTACTGTGACTGCTGACCAGGAGGATTGATGAGAAGACCACCTGTGCCCCCTTCTTCCTAAGCCTGGTCCCCAGAGCCCTGTAGTCACTCAAGATATGGTCTGGACTACTCCTAGCCGCATCATTTGTTCCCACATGGATGAGGACCATGGGACAGTTGTCAGAGGGCCAGATGATGTCAGGGATTCTCATTATTACATAAAATGTATAATCAATTTGTGGCTGGTTCTTATTATGGTTTTAATTGAACATGCAGCCAATACTGAGCTTCTGGAGCACATGGGAGCCTTTCAAGATTATTGTGTGCTCCAGACTCTGGGAAAACCCTCAGATGACTGGATCTCCCAGCTGGGGAGTGCACCTTGCACTCTTGTGGCTGGAAGCCCCAACCGTCTGACAGGAGAGCACAGCTGGAGGAGAACATGGTGCACTCTTCCAGCTGGGAGCCACGCTTGCTACTTGCTAGTACAGGAGGAGCCTGTAGTTGGGCTCCCCCTGCACCAGCAATATAGTGCAAGAGATTCTGATGCAGGATGCATCTCCTGCCATGCTCAGGTGGCCTTTACTTTAACATCTCACCTTTACTTTAACATCTCTCAGGAGTCTCAGTGTCAGAGCTGAAATACAATGTCTGTACTTCTTGCTCTTAAGAAATACTCCTATCTAAACAGCAATAAATAGGGTTGTTTTTTTAAGACTAATTTGGATGAGGGGGAGAGAGAGGAGAAAAAACATTTTGATGCCTTTCATCACACAGTGCAAATTAATTAAATTAATTTATCAGAAAAAGTAAAGGATGGTTCCGTCACTGTGAAATTATATTACCAACATCAAAGGAAGTGTGAGAAAATTTTCAGTCTACTCTCATACACATAAAGAAATATTTCTGACTTACAAATTCTCTGACAGAAGGCTATTTTGGAGAAGATACTGCCTCTCAGTTCTCAGCTCTGTTAAGTTTCAGCATAAAGTGTCCTTTGTAATAAAAACCAAAGAACTAATAAAATTCTTCAAAGTATATTAGTCACTCATGTGGGTGTTTGTTTCTATACTTGAAATTTTATCCATTTCTTACCAAGCAATAGCTAAGAGTAATTGAACACAAACATTTCTTCCTGGAATAATAATGCCTAGCATTATTATTAGTATTATTATTATTATTATTATTATGCAAATCACCAAGAACTTAATCTTATATTATCTCCATTTTCCTGATGGGGAAAACTGAGGCACAGCAAAGTGAACCTATTTGCTCTAAGACACCCTGCAGGCTAGTCTCAGTTCTGTGTAGCTTCTATACAATGCCTCCCACACGACTGACAGCTTGGGGAATTATAACAGAAACTCAGTACAGATACAGCTTGAGCTGAATCTCTGTAGCTGGGGGCTGCAGTAAACTTGTTTTCTCTATGGATTGGCTCAGAGGGGGACTTGTAATGTACATTCACTGGTAGGTTGCAGCTATATTTCAGTTTACAATTGTGCTTGTTAACACATGTTAAACAACTTTAAAACATTTTTTTAAATGTAGCATAGTCATAGTCCTATATAAAGTGAATGATAATGTACCCCCTACCAAACAAGCATTCTTTAACATACAAACTCCTTGCCACGTTTTCTGCAGTTCTGTGTGTGATATAGCTCAGCAATTATAGATAAAATACATCTTGGAAGTGAAAAATGCTCACCCCATTATCCTCTTCAGGTGGCCCAAAGAAGGAAGGGATGACAGGGAGAAAAGCAATTTAAGAACCTGGGGCAGAGATGCTGTTAAGCACTAGAAAGAGGACAGTGGGGGAAAATGTGGAGTGCTGGAGTGAAGGTATGTGGGATGTCCCTGTTGCCCCTCTAAATTAATACCCGGAGTTAGCATTCTACACACTCTGCCCTAGTTATGCTAGTGGTAGGGAATGAGGAGAGTATAAGTCTTTCCTCTATAACCCAAAGAAGGGTGAAAGGCTGAACAGGTGCTGGAAGAACCAGGATAACAAAAATATTGAAGAGCATGCATAGCTGACTGTAGAGAAAGGAGCATGGAGTTTGTCTGGCAGTATGGAGAAAGGATAATCTGGGCTATGGTTTTAGAAAGTAAATGCTGGACCTATGGGAAGTTACTGGAGGTAGAGTCTGGAGCAGGTTGCTTTCCCTGTCCAGTTCCTTTTGTGTTCATGATTCCCATTATCAATGCTTTCCAACCTTCCCTAGAAAGTCACCTGTGCAGATAATTTCAGGAAGAAACCTCTCTCCATACCTGCAGCCTTGGCAGATGTGTGAGATTATAGTTAGGCTGTGGGGAGGCACAGCAGGGTAGCTACCTCAACAATGCCATTTAGCAATTCTGCCATAGAAACAAAACCAGACCATCCCCTCCATATTTACACAGTTCCACACAGCACACAGTTCCACACCTCTCACGAACTGTTCACCTTTCAAAAATAGACTGGACATGTTCTGATTAGATTAATCTACTTTACTTTCCAGTTGGGGGTCTGATAGTAGCAGAGCTGTCTCTGGTGCTGGAGTGATTAAAATATTTACTTTGATGTTCTATGGCAGTTCTCTCTTCTGTTCAAGAGTTTATGCTGTGCATTAGGGCCCAGCAACACGTTCAAATTAAAGCTGGATAGAAATCAGCTATAGAGTTCTTACATATTTTCAAGCACTAACTTTTAGCTGGTTTTCTCTTTTTATAACCTACCAGTCATTTTTATTGTGTGATAATTACTTTGCAGATGTGGCCAGTCTAAATTTATTGTGCAATTATCCAGTTAATTGTGTAATATATGTAATGTGTAGCAGCTCTGTGTGTCCTGAAGTTTACTGCATATCATGCATCCTACCTAACTTCCAAGAAAACAGGACATACCCTAAATACTAGACTGAATTCAAAGGCATGGAAGTGCAGGTATGAAGACTCAAGACAAGAAAAATACTTCTCAGTTAGGGATGGTTGAAACAAATTCAGCCCTTGACAATTTTTGAAGAAATAAGGGACATTTTTTTCCACTAAAATTATTTCTAAAATTATTACTTTCTATGGCTAGGTGTAATTTCCCCTAAACAATGGCAATTGAATTCTTCTGAGTGACACCTGTGGTTTGGAATTCTTTGTGAAGAATATCAGTGTTGCTACAGCTATCATTTAAAAGGAAATACATTTTTTTCAGTATCTTTTTCTTTTTATAAATATTTTTAGCAGTTTTTCCTACTTTTCCACTAATTTGATATTTGTATTTCTAACTTCAACTTTTCAAAAAAAATCCATTACTTTGGGAGATGTTATGAACAATGCAAGAAGTAACATTTAATGTGCCAGTCTAGAAAACAAAATACAATTTCCTAGTATAAATCTTCTGAGAAAAATACAGACTAATGAAGCAACTAATATTACATATTAATATTACAGGAAAGCAGAGATAAAAGTAGACAATTCTTTGTTCAAAATACCCTCATAAGTTGGAATGAACATTATCTATTATAATAATATAACTAAGCCAAAGCATAACAGAGAATTTAAAGTCAATTGCAATATTAATTACATTAATTATGCAAAACATCTTTCCAAAGGTTGATTCAAATCAGGTTAGGTTAAAGTGAGCAATTCCTCTACACACATTGTAACACATCATAATTTAATTGATTTTGATTCAGTGAGACCAGTTTATCAACATTTAAACCTGTTGATATATATTTGACGATGTTACATTTGAAAATTAGAAATTTGAAATGTTAAAACTGGCATGTTGGCATTCATATTGAAGGTGCCATGAAATGTGTATTTCCTAGGATCCGGTTCGGATGTGGGGAGGGGAGGTTGCGATAATTTGCGATCACCAAAATTTCAACAATGATAGAATAAAGAACAATACAGGAACAAGTATGGTTTAGATTTTTTTCATTAAAAAAATGATTCTGTATGAATCTTGATCTTGACCATAGTCAAGTTGTGTAACCTCCATGTATCTTGGTTTCCCCATCTCTAACACTTACTTTCCTTTGCTGAGTGTTTTGAGAACTATTTAGAAAAAGCAACCCATAAGGGTCAAGTAATAATGTTATTTAGTATTTGCTTGCTTTGTATTGAATACAGTTTTTGAATAGTAGAATTAAATATATATATATATATATATATATATATATAATTTTATTTTTTTTACATGGGCACAGTAGGGGTAGTTCTGCACTGATGTCTACATTTTCCCCTTCCCCCCCAGTGCTAAAGAAATACTTATCTTGCATTCATATTGCTTACATATTTTGCATTCATATTGCCTAGGAACATACTGTTAAAAGGGACTCTGCCTCCATTTGCTGAGTTTTAAGGAGGCGTATTTTGAAAGAGAAGCTGGAGAATGGGAGTAGAAATAAGATTTTTTGGTGCAGAGGTCCTGTCACCTCATCACCAGTTCTGCTTTGAGGGAGAGCTCTGGTTCTAGTCAAATTTGCTGTATATGTATCATTATTATTATACTAAAAAAACTGAGTTGTCACCCCATATGAATAGCCCCTGAGGGCCCCTCTATACATGCAGGTAAAGGTGCAATTGGATCTAATGCTCAATACACACAATTGAACCTACTGCCATGGCACATGTACAGGGCAGGAGGTATAATTGTGGGATTGTGAATAAGATCCCATAATGTCTTATTCTCAGTGCAGGGGAGCCTGGGATTGGACTCCCCCTGCACTAGCAACAAGCAAGCTCCTGCAGCTGAGAGCCCCCTCAGCTGACGGGGCTCCCAAGATTGGGGATGTCCATGCAGCCCTGCTGCTGGGAGATCACAGCAGCTGGTCATGGCATCCTGGGCAGTCATCCACAGCATCCATCCCTAAGGATGGCTCTGCTGTCATTCACAATATGAAGGCATGTGCAGAATGGGTATGGTTTGGAAAGATTTGAAATAACAAGCCATGTCCAAAAAGGGCACATCAAAAGGGTCTTCCCCATTTGGGAGCTTTTGGGGCTCCCAGCCACAGGTTCCATTGGTCATACATTCAATTAATAGTGGGATAGGAAGCAGCTACAAAACTATGACACATTTTGAGGAATAACTTTGTCAGGTTTTGTTTTTTTTTCCTTTTCTGTTCCTGCCAGTAATTGAAAATGTGGCCAGGTGACCACTTAAGGTGTGTTTAACTATTATTTAATCACGCCTTCAGTCTAACATGTATATAGGGCCTAAAAAACATATTTGTAGGAGTTGCTAAACAATTCTTGTAACACAAATCCTTATCTGAGGGGAGAAGAAAATGGTATTTCATAATGTTCACTAATATCCAGGAGAGGGTTTTAAGTTTTACTAGAAAACAAGACATGTATTTTAAAAAATGATATTGCAATACTGGAAGAGATTTGCAGGGGGGCTAGGGTGGGCCTCCACTACTGAATGTAGCATCTGAAGGCAGAGTTGGAACCAATAGTGTATCAAAAGAATGTCTGCAAATACCCCCAGCCATTTTTGAGCTTTAATGTTTTTTTTATTATAAGGAATACTCGCTTTCCATTTGCCTTTTCTTTTTAATGAGTCACCATAATTTCCAGTCTTCCCTTGGGAATGGTCATCATCAGTTTTCCAGCAGAATTCTTCAGCTCATCAAAATGAAGTTGTTTCACTGAAGGAATCATGGAGATTGTCAGGCTTAACAAGGGGTGCTTCTGTGCTGTTTGCAGAGCTACACAACATAATTAGTGCCAACTCTGTCTGTAGCAGAGATATCACTTTCCGTGCTACTTTATTAGCAAGCACAGCTTGGGACAATACAAAAACAGAAAGCGAAGAAGCTGTCAGAAGTCTGACTCCTTACTGCTGTACCCACTGTAGCAAGGTTGTGGTTATATGAATCAGTCCTGAAGAACTTGTCTTGAGGGTATACAGACAGTGAAGTAGTCTGGGAATGTGAAGTTCCCCCTTCATTGTCCAGATTCCCTACCACCTTTGGATAGTTCTAAACCTTAAAGTTCAGAACAGGACTTTCCTGAAGTCTGGAGGTATGGTTAAATGTGGTGTAACAGTTGAAGCCATAAAAAGGCAGTGAAGGAGCAGTAAAGTCTAACAGAATTGCTATTAAAAGGATTTAGATCTCTAACTTTAGGTTGGCCCACATGTTGTTGAATTCATTAGGTCTCTCTGGTCATTGGGAAAAACAAAGGGGCCATACCAGTTTCTGTAGGAAGCACACAGGGAGCAGGAAAATATTACCCTTAGTCACAAATCCTCAAAATGGCATGGCCCTTATGAATTGTGGAAATGAAGGTAGAAAGAAAACCACATTGAATTTGAGGTGACAAATATGAAGAGAATTCATTCCCTTGTACCCTATCTTTCCTTCAGTTCGGTGTTTAGGTCCTTTAAGTGGAAGTGATTTGATCAGAAGAAAGAGAGAATAAAGCTGAAACCGATCCTGTACACTGAGGCTGAGAATTAAATGGTTATATTATGTAGCGATTAAATCATTTGAAGAAAATTAACGAATAGATAAATTTCAGATCTGTCCTCTGGCAATAGTGTAAAGGAACACCCTTCTCAAAATGGCAATGCATACCCACAGAGTTTCACTGTTTGCAGAGCTATGGATTATAGCAATAATGCTGCTTTTACTAGCCTTTAGCTTTTACATACACAGGGATGGATTCTGACCATAGCTCCCCAGGGATAAATACAGAGTAACTCCAGTGACCTCAGTGAATATACTCCAGATTCACATCAGCATGAAATGAGGATCTGGCCTATCGCCTTGAAGAGGTAGGAAGTCCTGTTGGGATTTGTCATTTACTACAGCACTTACTCATCTCCAGCTGGAAAAGAGATTTTAGTTTCTAAATGTGCAAAAGCCAATAATTTGTTATATTAAAAGGAACATTAGGAAGAACGCTACCCTTCCCACCATGAAGCATGTTTAATTAATTGAACTATTTCAACACCATTAAACACCTCTCTTGCAGCAAGCAATGCTTATTTTATGTCTTAAGTGGCCACTAATATGCCCTTCTGGAACATGGTGTGTTATTTCAAGTCTTTCCAAATCATATCCATTCTGTACATGCTTTCATATTGTGAATGACAGCAGAGCCATCCTTAGAGGTGGGCAATGTGGGCGACTGCCCAGGGTGCTGTGATCAGGGGGTGCTACACACACACGAACATACATGTGGGAGCAGCCCACAACCATAGTAGCACTCTCCCCCCTCCCTGCCCCATCCCACAGATCCCTGCCCCAGGCAGGAAAAGCAGTGCCAAGGCCAGCCTGCCCTCTGCCCCCAGCCACTGCTCAGGAGGAGTTGGGCCAGCCAATGTGGATAGCAGGAGCAGTGTCTGCCCACTTGCTTGCTTGGTGCACCATGCCATTCTGTCTCTATCATATTCCACCCTGTGCCCCTGCCTGACTATGCCTTCAGCAGTTCTGCTGACTTGGGGGGGCAGAGGGAAATGCTAGAGGGGAAGCTGGGGTCAAGGGGTGGGGGCACCAAAATACAAGTTCACCCAGGGCACCATTTTCCATAAATCTGGTTATGAATGATATAGTGCAAAGTAGCACCTCTTTTTGGAGTATCTGTTTGCAGCATGTGAAAAAACTATAAGCTAAAGGGAGGAAGAACCAGCAGTATACCTATAGGCTGGGGAACTTCCTTCTCGTCGGCACAGAGGCAGAAAAGGATTTTGGAGTCACTATTGATTCCAAGATGAACATGGGCATCCAATGTGGGGACATGGTCAGGAAGACTAACCGCACTTTGTCATGCATATATAAATGCATCATGAGCAGGTCCAAGGAGGTGATACTCCCTCTCTATGTGACATGGGTCAGGCTGCAGTTGAAGTACTGTGTCCAGTTCTGGGCTCTGCATTTCAGGAGGGATGTGGACAGCATCGAGAGGGTCCAGAGGAGGGCCACTCGCATGATCAGGGGGCAGCAGGGCAGGCCCTACGAGGGGAGGCTACAGGACCTGAACCTGTTCAGCCTCCACAAGAGAAGGCTGAGGGGGGATCTGGTGGCCATCTATAAACTGGCCAAGGGGGACCAGCAGGCAATGGGAGAGTCCCTGTTCCCCCAAGCACCACCGGGAGTAACAAGGAATAACGACCATAAGTTGACCAAGAGTAGATTCAGGCTAGATATCAAGAGGCACTACTTCACAGTCAGGACAGCTAGGAGCTGGAACCCACTTCCAAGGGAAGTGGTGCTCAATCCTACCCTGGGGGTCTTCAAAAGGAGGCTAGATAATCACCTAGCCAGGGTCGTTTGACCCCAGCATTCTTTCCTGCTCACGGCAGGGGGTCGAACTTGATGATCTGCTTAGGTCCCTTCCAACCCTACCAGCTATGAACTATGAAACTATAAAGCACCATTTTAAAGGCTTTCACATTTTTCCTGCTTCTTATGATGCTCTTCTTCCCCTCCCTTCTGCCATACAGTGTTCTTATTTTACCCATCATGTTAATGGGCTCTGAATCAAGTCCCATTTCTGCTTTTCTTTTGTCCTCTTGCACACATTTTCTTTCCTATTTAATTCTCCTTTCTGTGCTCCTCTCATATGTAAACAATGAAAACATATTTTTTCCTTTAAATCAGATAATGGAAAAGGGGAAAAGAATAATCATTTTCACCTCTGTACAGACTTTTCTGTCTTTCACCCTCCCTTAATTATTCACAAGCAGAGGATTGGCAGATGGGTAAGGGGATCCTAAGTTTTAGTCTGGAAATTAGAATGTTCAAAGCAGCAAGGAAGTTATTCACCCATAATTCAACAGAAGTTGGATGCCAGTTTCCCTCTAGGCTCCTTGGTTAGTCAATATTTAAAAAATAGCCAGGGATGAAAAAAGTCTTAGCAACTCAAATAATGATAATAAAAGAAATACAATGGGGAATATATTGGTGTTAGGGTAACAGTATGAATTTTGGGGAGTACTGAGTGTCCAGCTGAATGAAGGCTTTTTCCTGTGTCTCAGTAAAAGCCGCTAGTCACAAGGCTGGCTGATATATTATAAGCAACTAACTTGACTAATGCTTAAGTAAGCCGATTCTTAACAAGAGGCCAGGGTGCAAAGTGCATGATGTGTTGAGTAAAAATAGAATAGTCCACCAACTAGTGCCAGGAGACAAAAGCAGAAATATGGCCTTGGAGATGGTGCTGAAGTCAGCAAGAAAACCATCAAGAACCGGCGAGAAACCACAAGTGACTGAAAGAAGATGGGGGTCAAAGTCTTACACATGTGCTCTTAGCAGAGAGGCATGTAAATGAATGAAATGCATAGGCAATACCATGCTAAGGAAGCAAATAGTAAACAGAGGTGGAGCTTGTGATAGGAGGAGAAATGGGTGGAACCAGAAGAGGGATATAGGCAGGGTAAATGTTAATATGTATGAACCAAGGTATATAAATATTGGAAAGAACTGTTGTTCAGGGCAGCTCCCCAGTTTGTTGTCTATTGGGAGTTAGTCCAAAGCTGTCTCCATTCTGAATAAAGCTGTTGTGGGCAATGTGTGCTGGTGTTTGCTCCCTGCTTGCTCTGGCTAATGAGTAACAGGATCCATGGGCAATTAGACTGTCGTCTCCCTAGTCATTGGGCACTGCATGGAGTCGGGGTCTAACAATTGGGACATATTTTTTTTTAGCAATATATAGTTGCCTTTGGATGTGAATTAAGTCTAGACTCCAATTTAGGATGCAGATACATGAACAAGTTAGCATGAGGTAAAGAAAGGGCATGGCTCCACTATGTATCAGCTGCTCCACAGCAGCTGCCTATGTTCATGCACCTGCCCCATTATAAAAAAAAACCACAGACTCGTACCAGGTTAGCAGAGATGGATGCTGTTTTCATGAGATTTCACAAACCTCAAAGTAACCTCTTCCATTTTGTGATCCAACCTGGAGACAGGCCCAGGGGAAAGATTCTCATTTGGGAATATGCATTCAAAGGCTGCTTAAATTAAAATAAAATGATAGATTACAGGTTCCATCCTTCACTAGCTTTTAAGACTGAATGTTAAAATTCTGTGCCTACACTGCCTCCCTGTTGAGCTTGGGGCTGCCTCAGAAACAAGTCCCACCCATTTGCTCCTATCCTGCCCATGACTGTGGGTGGGACTTGTTTCTCCCTGTGCACGGCAGGAAGATGGCACGGACATCGCTTCAAAGAAGAATCAAAGAAACATCTTTACACTAAAATACATGTGTAGTGGGTTGTTTCTCCTCCAGTTCAGCACAAAAGCCAGTCTTCCCCCCTGCTTATGTCAAACTGAACAGAAAATCAAACTATCACTAAAATCCCCCCCTCCCCCCCTCCCTTCCCTATCCAGGGCAAGGGCTTCACCTTAATGTTATACTATCGCTTTTCTTTTTAGCTTCCCTTCTCCCTAGTGTCATCACCCTGGGAGTTTTTAACTTCCTTGAGGTCCAGGTGATCATCCCCATCAGCTGGCCCAGTGCTCCTAAGCAGACAGGCTATTACCTTCTAACCCTACAGCTGGGCTCCTATCCCTGAGCCATGAATCTTGTTACATCTTTTTTATTTGGGACAGCAGTATGAATACCATTTAAATGCAAAAGTAATATGTGACTAAGCAACAAAGAATAGATGCAAAGTAAATTAAAACAATTGGGACAGTTAAAAAAAGTTTTCTTACAAAAACATATAACCCACATAATGTGAAAAAGATGTGCATATGGAGCTGCAGTAAGTATTAAGTTTCATAAGCATGAGGATGCAGATTTCTCAAGAGAGTATGTACAGCAGTGCTTTTGTTAACTGAACAAGCACATAGTCTATGGCTTCTAGAAATGCATAGCTTATGCTCTTTGTGTTATTTCATTGCTATTTGAATGCAATTAGCAATGTAATCAATTCAATACATTTAGTTATTATGAAAATATACACTTTTGATTTCTTGCTATCCCATGGGAAGTAAAGAAAAGGAGAGCATAGTTTAGCATATGGATGACCCTTCATTACTTTTCTGTTGCATCAATCTTATAGTGGAGCATAGGCTAAATATTCCAACTCAAACTTTTCAAAGTTTATTAAATGGCTGCCTAGCATAGTTTCCAGCTTACTTTTAGATCCTACAGTGTTTAACTCAATTAATCACCAATAGTATAAAAAATCAAGTAAACATTCAGTCTGTCAGGCTATTCTACTAAATAAAGCTTTGTTGTGACATGCAATAGTCTTACCTGTTGGCAGAAGAGACTGGTGGCTGAACAAGCATTTTCTTGAATCCTACAGCAGAAAAGGGCATGAAAACATGGGTTTTCATGGCAGAGAGTGACTTAACTCATGGTTATTCAGCAATAACAGAAGCCCTGAAAAATATGTTATGACAGTGCCAAAACCAGCAAAGACAATTAAAAGTTAAGCCTTTCATCTGTTTCGAGAACACTGAAGCTTGTAGAGAACAATTCCATAGTTCAGCAACATATCAGTCTCAATGATATAGTGTTTGATGATAATTTTCAGCCAACTAATATGTAGTTATAAGGTACCTCCAAAGCAATGATCTGGGACTTTTACTGTACTATTCTATGCTCCAGTCACGCTCCCGTAACAAACTACAACACTCCATATTTTTCACATGATCCTAACACACTGTTATCTTTAAAAAAAGGTTATTAAATAGATCCCTTTGTACAATTGGGCTCTTTGGCTTTATTCATTTTCCTGAAAGTTCAGAAACTGCCTTGTTTCTGAAAAGGACACCTGCTTTTTAGGTATTCAGAACTGTACCATCTTAAGTTTTATAGATGAAAACATTTCCAAATGAATCCAATTGAATTAGTAACGCATCAGGCATAGTCTTTGTTAAGATGAAATGTTTATGAATCAGTTTTTATTGTTTTAATTAGAGGTGAGTAAATAATTTTCAATGAATATTTTATTTGGTCCATTTCACCTCTTTTTCTTGCTGCAATTATCTGTGAATGTATCAGTTATTCAAAACTATTCACCAAATAATTTCAAAGAAAACTTTTATATACTACTCATTTGAGGGCTGTTAGTTGAGACTATTAAATATTCTAATCTGAATGAGCTTGATTGGACACATGTTATGTTTCTCTTTCTTCAGTGGATGAGCTTTAGTTGTTCACATCTAGTTGTGATTATGAGTTTGGAATGATGTTATTCCATAAGTTTTGCTGTCATAAATGGTTCTCCCAGGCTACAGTTTGTGTTTCTAAGCAAGCAAACACAAATGTAGCATAAGCATGGTTCACGTGCATTAGCTTGTATTTAGGCTAGTACTTAGGTGTTCCTCCCTCCCCTCAAATTCACTAACAGTTCTAATTAAAATTTTAATACAGCATCAATATTTATTTTAATTAAAAATAATATAAATTAGAAATTTTACTTACAAACTTTCATAGACATGTAGAAAGAGTAATTATACTAGACATTCCTACTGCTCCTAACAGTTGTGGTGCTACAGACTTTAGTAGGTCAATTGAGTCACCAGTTTTACATTGGTGTAAACCAAACCTTAGGGGGGAAAAAAAATATGATAAAGAGATGCAGCAATCTGAAACTAGCAAAACAAAGCCATAAAGGTAATTCAAACAGAATCAGTGTGGAAATTATAAAAGTACACATTATTGGCATATCTCTACAGACTACTCACTTCCATTTCACAGCTGAGCTAGAACCAATGCACTATGTAGCATAGTTGAAACACTGTTTCAAGTAGGGGTTTAGGTTGTAGCCCTGTTGATCTAAGGATATAGGCAGACAAGGTTCTTTGGGTGAATTTGATATCTTTTATTAGACCAACCAAAATGGTTGGAGAATAGTTATTAAGCAAGCTTTCGGGTTCAAAAACCCTTCGTCAGGCTAAGGAAGCTTCAGCAGTCAGTGTGTGCTCTTCCTGGATGGAATGAAAAGTAAACAAGCCAGGGGCTGGGCTGGGCTGGGCTGGGCTGGGGAGTCAGTTGCCAGGCAGATTGTAATGTATCAAAAATCCAATGTCTATGTTTAGTCCATGATCTCTAGTATCCAGCAGGTTGATGAAATGGAGCTCATAGGCTCGTCTCTGGGAAGTGTTGTGTAAGTTTCCCTTGAGGATCAAGACTGAGAGATTGGAGAGAGAGTGGCCCTCCTCTGAGAAATGTGCCCCCACCGGTAATTGGGTGTTTCTGTCTTTGATGGATTTCCGGTGTGCGTTCATTCTGGTGCGCAGTTGTTGTCTGGTCTCTCCTACATATCTTCCATCGGGGCATTTGGTACATTGGATGAGGCATACTAAATTCTTGGAGGTGCAGCTGGAAGATCGGGGGATGCTGATGGCTCTGTTGTGGGGTGTAGTAATAGTGGGGGTGGTGGAGATGTGTTGGCAGGTTTTGCATTTCTTGTCATGGCACGGTCTGGATCCTTTTGGTGTGTTCTGGGCTTGAGGAAGTTTGCTTCTGGTGATGAGGTTGGTGAGGTTTGGTGCTTGTCTGAAGGCTAGGATGGGTGGCTCTGGGAAGATCTTTTTAAGAATAGGGTCTTTTTCTAATATGGGTTGCAATTTTTTGAGGATTTTCTGTACAGGTTCAAGGGATGGGTGATAGGTCATAACCAGCGGTGTGCGATTTGTGGGTGTTTTTCTTCTGTACTGCAGCAGTTCTTCGCGTGGTATCCAGGTGGTTCTTTCAAACGTGCGATCTACCTCTCTGGAGGAGTGTCCTTGCTGGGTGAAAGCCTTTTTAAGATTGGTGAGGTGGCAATCCTAAAACTGCTTGTCACCCACAGAGCAAGTTTTGTCCAAGACACCACAGACTTGCTACGGAAACTTAAAAACATAGACCACCTTCCTAGCAACACACTCCTAGCCACCATGGACGTTACCAGCCTATACACCAACATCCCACACCAGGATGGCATCCATGCCTGCCTTACATATCTACAGGAACAAGATTACAACCCAGAACACAGACCCAAAGATATCACTGAGCTTATACACTTTATCGTCACACACAACAATTTCACTTTAAATAATCAACACTTCCTCCAGATGATGGGAACAGCTATGGGCACTAAAATGGCCCCACAGTATGCCAACCTTTTTATGAGCCACCTGGAAGAAGACTTCCTCAAGAACTGCACCATCAAACCCTTGCTGTACTTACGATATATCGATGACATCTTCATCATTTGGAGTGAGAACCTGGAATCTCTGATTGAGTTCCACCAGAAATTCAACTATCACCATCCGTCCATCCGACTTTCTTTAGAATACTCCAACACCAACATCCTCTTTTTAGACACAAGGATCAGTATCCAGAAGGGTAAAATACAGACCACAGTATACAAGAAACCCACAGACCAACATACATATCTGCACAGAACCAGCAATCACCCTAAA
Organism: Alligator mississippiensis; assembly: GCF_030867095.1. Lineage (NCBI taxonomy): Eukaryota > Metazoa > Chordata > Crocodylia > Alligatoridae > Alligator > Alligator mississippiensis. The sequence continues at coordinate 168,190,381 of NC_081826.1, read as the reverse complement.
CACACCAAAAAAGCTGTGATATACAGCCAAGCCCTCAGATACCACTGCATCTGTACTGAAGAGAACACCCGGGATTGCCACCTCACCAATCTTAAAAAGGCTTTCACCCAGCAAGGACACTCCTCCAGAGAGGTAGATCGCACGTTTGAAAGAGCCACCTGGATACCACGCGAAGAACTGCTGCAGTACAGAAGAAAAACACCCACAAATCGCACACCGCTGGTTATGACCTATCACCCATCCCTTGAACCTGTACAGAAAATCCTCAAAAAATTGCAACCCATATTAGAAAAAGGCCCTATTCTTAAAAAGATCTTCCCAGAGCCACCCATCCTAGCCTTCAGACAAGCACCAAACCTCGCCAACCTCATCACCAGAAGCAAACTTCCTCAAGGCCAGAACACACCAAAAGGATCCAGACCGTGCCATGACAAGAAATGCAAAACCTGCCCCCACATCTCCACCACCTCCACTATTACTACACCCCACAACAGAGCCATCAGCATCCCAGGATCTTACAGCTGCGCCTCCAAGAATGTAGTATACCTCATCCAATGTACCAAATGCCCTGATGGAAGATATGTAGGAGAGACCAGACAACAACTGTGCACCAGAATGAATGCACACCGGAAATCCATCAAAGACAGAAACACCCAATTACCGGTGGGGGCACATTTCTCAGAGGAGGGCCACTCTCCCTCCAATCTCTCAGTCCTGATCCTCAAGGGAAACTTACACAACACTTCCCAGAGACGAGCCTATGAGCTCCATTTCATCAACCTGCTGGATACTAGAGATCATGGACTAAACATAGACATTGGATTTTTGATACATTACAATCTGCCTGGCAACTGACTCCCCAGCCCAGCCCAGCCCAGCCCAGCCCCTGGCTTGTTTACTTTTCATTCCATCCAGGAAGAGCACACACTGACTGCTGAAGCTTCCTTAGCCTGACGAAGGGTTTTTGAACCCGAAAGCTTGCTTAATAACTATTCTCCAACCATTTGGGTTGGTCTAATAAAAGATATCAAATTCACCCAAGGATCCTTGTCTGCCTGTTTCAAGTAGATACATTCTGCCCAGTACACACCTAAGGCAGGATACACCCACCTCTGCTAAAGAGGTGAGGCAGATAGAAAAGAAACTATGATTAATTCACAATCAACTTCCTGCTGCCAGGGCACTGCAAGTTATGCTGTCTCAGAGATGTTGGAATAATGCAAAAATTTAAAGCTGAAATTCTAAGAACATTAGGCTACAAGTCACTTGTATAACATAGCATGGGGAACAAGCAAGAGGAACTTGCACTCCTGCTTGCAAATAAATAATTTGACCTAGTTGGGCTAACAGAAACATGGTGGGATCCTACCCACAACTGGGCAGTGGAAATTGAGGGCTACAGGCTGTACAGACAGGACAGAATGAGGAAAGTGGTTGGGGGGGGGCACGTTGCTTTCTGTGTTAAGGAGCAATATACATCTTCCATAGTTAAACTGGGCCAAGAAGAAAGCCAAATTGAGGTACTATGGGTCAGGTTACAAGGCAGGGTGGTGAAAGGGCCTTGGTAGTGGTGGTCTACTACAGACTGCCATACCAGGGGGATGAGTTCAACCTAAACTTCTCAAGACAGCTTTCAGAGGCAGTGTGCTCAAAGGACCTGGTCATCATGGGTGACTTAAACTTCCCAGACATCTGCTGGGAGAAACAGGCAGCCAGGTCTGCCCAGTCATGAAAGTTTCTAACCTCCTTACAGGACCTTCACCTATCACGGGAGGTACATGTTCCCACTAGGGGAAATGCCTTACTAGATTTGGTACTGGTCACAGGGGATGACCTGGTGAAGGATCTGCAGGTGCAAGGTAACTTAGGGGATAGTGACCACCTATTGATAGGGTTCACTATCTGGAGAAAGGTGGGGAAGATAACTAGTAGGGTGGAAGTGCTAGATCCCAGGAAGGCCAACAACAACAAGCTCAGGAGATTAATTAGGGAGGGACTGACTTGTAAAAGCCTTGGAGAGATGGAAATCTAGGAAGTATGGGCATTTCTCAAGGGACTAATCCTGCAGGCACAGAAGAGGACCATCCCAGTACACATAAAAGGGGGCAAAAAAGCAAAGAAACTCTCTTGGTTAAGCAAGGAAATCCAGGAGAGCCTGGAGGGGAAAAAAAGAGGACTTCAGGCTGTGGAAGCAGGGAGCTGCCACCAAGGAGGAGCATACCTGCTTGGCTCGAGCTTACAGGGAAACAGGAGGAGAGCCAAAGCGGAAATGAAGCTTAGGCTGGCAGCAAAAGTTAAGGATAACAAAAAGTCATTCTTTAAGTACACAGGAAGCAAAAATAAGGTACAGGGTAACTTAGGGGCTCTTCAGGATGAACTAGGGCAACTGGTAACAGATAGGATGGCCAAAGCGGAGCTTCTAAATGATTTCTTTGCACCCATGTTCCTGGACATGAATACAAATATGTATCCTATTGGGATTTTAGGTAAGCCCAGTATAGGTACCAACCCACCAACTGTTCGTGCTTTCCTAGTAAGGGGGCACCTGGAGGGGTTAAATGTATTTAAGTCAACAGGCCCTGATGATCTTCATCCTAGAGTAGTTAGGGAATTAGCTGGATTCATAGTGGAGCCCCTGGCAAAACTGTTTGAGCACTCATGGTGCTCAGGACAGGTCCCGGAGGATTGGAAAAGGGCCAATGTGGTCCCTATTTTCAAGAAGGGGAGGAAGGAGGAACTGGGTAACTATAGGTTGATTAGTCTCACCTCTATCCTTGGCAAGAGCTTTGAGAAAATTGTTAAGGATCACATTTTTGGGGAACCGGTGGGTGAACTAATGCTAAGTAGCAATCAGCATGGGTTCATAGCAGGCAGATCCTGCCTGACTAACCTGGTTTAATTTCACAACCAGGTCACAAAATGCTTGGATGAAGGAATAGAGGTAGATGTTATTTACTTAGATTTTAAAAAGGCCTTTGACACTGTGTCACACCCAATTCTTATAAACTAAACAGTTGCAATGTAGATTATTACACAGTCTGTTGGGTAGAAAATTGGCTTATGGGACGCACCCAGACAGTGGTGGTGGACGGGTCAGTTTCTACCTGGAGAAATGTAGGCAGCAGAGTCCCCCAGGGCTCTGTCCTGGGACTGGTACTATTCAATGTCTTCATTAGTGACCTGGACGAGAGAGTAGAAAGCACCCTGTCCAAGTTTGCTGATGACACCAAACTTTGGGGAGGGGTACACAAACTAGATGGGAGGGAGCAAATCCAGGCTGATTTGGACAGGCTGGGGAAATGGGCTGAACAGAATAGGATGCAATTTAACAAGGATAAATGTCATGTGTTGCACCTGGGGAGAAAGAATCATCAACACTCCTACAGCCTGGGAGGTACCACTCTAAGTAGCACAACTGTGGAAAGGGATCTCAGAATAGTAGCTGGCTTCAAAATGAACATGAGTCACCAGTGTGATGAAGTAATAAGTAAAGCTAGCCGCTCTCTTTCTTGCATAAGTACGTGTATCACAAACAGGTCTAGTGAGGTGATACTTCGCCTCTATGAGGCACTGGTCAGGCTGCAACTGGAGTACTGCATCCAGTTTTGGGTACCGCACTTCAGGAGGGATGTGAATGGCCTGGAGATGGTTCAGAGGAGGGCCACTTGTCTGGTTAAAGGCCTACAGAAAAAACCCTATGTGGACCATTTGGGAGATCTGAACTTCTTCAGTGTCTGCAAGAGGAGGCTGAGCGGTGATCTCATGGCCACCTACAAACTCATCGGGGGGGCAGCAAGAAATAGGGGATACAATGTTTTCCAGGGTGCCCATCGGGGTAACTAGAAATAATGGCCACAAACTGGGAGAGAGCACATTCAGATTGGACATCAGGAAAAAAAGTCTTTACAGTAAGGGCTGCCAAAATATGGAATATGCTTCCAAGGGAGGTGGTGCTGTCCCCTTCCTTGGAGGTATTTAAAAGGAGATTGGATAGATACCTGGCTGGGGTCATCTGAACCCAGCACTCATTCCTACCCAAGACAGGGGGTTGGACTCGATGATCTAATAGGTCCCTTCTGACCCTAACATCTATGAAACTATGAAACTATAATAAGTACCACCAAAAGGACTATATCCCCATAGACACTCTGTTTTGAAGGACTGTGTGGTGCGTGGGCCTTAAACTGGCCCTCACTAAAATTTCACCTTCAGTTTTGTGGCTTTCTGCAGATCATTAGGATATCCACCAATATGCACCAATGACACGGCTCGGAGCACTCCCAGCCAGGTCATGAGGCGCTACAGGGATTTGGGAGCAGGGCTTAAGGGTCTGGGGGCACAGGTGGTGTTCTCGTCGATATTCCCAGTCTCAGGCTATGGGCTGAGAAGGGACAGGAGGATCTGTGTGGTCAACCAAAGATTGCAGCGCTGGTGTCGTCAGGAAGGCTTTGGCTTTCATGACCACAGCCCACTCTTTGGTGAGAGAGGCAGCGAGCTTCTGGGAAGAGATGGTCTCCACCTCTCTCCCCTAGGGAGGAGGCTCTTCTCAGCCAGACTGGCTGACCTGCTCCACCGGGCTTTAAACTAAGCCCGTTGGGGGACGGGGGGACTACCGCCACTGCTGGCCCGCTGAGCAATCCTTGCAAAGCCAGCGGATCACGGCACTCAAGGGAGCCCACCCCAGCCCCAGCCCTGGTAAAATCTGTGGGCAAGGAAGGAGCCCCCCAGGGGGCACTTGCCTGCCTGTACACTAATGCTAGGAGCTTGGGGAATAAGCAGGAGGAGCTCATCCTCCTGCTCAGTGCAAACAATTACGATGTCATAGGGATAACGGAGACCTGGTGGGACTCCACCCGTGACTGGACCACGGGTATAGATGGCTATACCCTGTACAGGAGGGATCGTGTAGAGAAAAGGGGTGGGGGTGTAGCTCTCTATGTTAAGGAAAGCTACGCGTCCCCCTGCAAGCCGATATTGGCGACCAGGGTGGATGGCTGGAGACCCTCTGGGTTAAAATCCATGGGGAACACGACACAGGGGACACAATGGTGAGAGTCTATTACAGACCTCCCACCCAAAGTCCTGAGCTTGACCAGGAGTTTTCCCAGGAACTGGCTGAGGCAGCTTGCTCCAGGACCATGGTTGTCATGGGTGACTTCAATTACCCAGACATCTCGTGGGAGGATCGCTCAGCAAAATCTGAGCAGTCGCAGAGCTTCCTCTCGTGCGTGGATGACCTCTACCTGGCTCAAGAAGTCTATGGGCCAACGAGAGGTAAAGCGCTGCTCGACCTGGTACTGGCTACTGGGGATGACCTAGTCGGTGACCTAGTGATCGATGGGAAGCTGGATGACAGCGACCACAAGCTGATCACCTTCACCATCCGCCGAAAAACTGGCAAGTCAGTCAGCAACACGGAAGTCCTTGACTTCAGGAAAGCCGACTTTGACAAGCTCAGGAGGCTTGTCAGTGAGGCCCTAAGGGACTGTGACCACAGGGAGAGGGGAGTTCAAGAAGAGTGGTTGCTCCTCAAGGGAGCGATCCTCAATGCACAAACTAAGTCTATTCCATCTCGGAGGAAAGGCAGCAAGAGGGCACAGCAGCCCCCCTGGCTCTCCAGGGACCTAGCAGACCTCCTGAAAGGCCTACAAAGGATGGAGGATGGGAATCACCTCCAAGGAGGATTATTCTGCACTGGTCCGGTCCTGTAGGGAGCATACCAGGAAAGCCAAGGCTGCAACTGAACTCCAGCTAGCTTTGAGCATCAAGGACAATAAAAAGTCCTTTTTCAGATATGTGGGGAGCCGGAGGAAAAGCAGGGGCAACGTTGGACCCCTGCTGAACCAGATGGGGCAACTGACAACTGACACCCAGGAAAAAGCCAACCTATTAAATAGGTACTTTGCGTCAGTCTTTCATCAGCCCCATGGGACGCCCAAGCCAGCTACAGGGCCGGGAAGTCTGGGTGAGGGTGATCCCCTGCCCTCCATTAATGCTGACTTCGTGAAGGAACATCTTGAGAAGCTGGATACCTTCATGTCAGCCGGCCCTGACAATCTTCGCCCCAGGGTCCTCAAGGAGCTGGCAAGCATCATAGCCCAGCCTCTAGCGCGGATTTTTGAAAACTCTTGGCACTCTGGTGTAGTGCCCGAAGACTGGAAGAAGGCCAATGTGGTGCCTATCTTCAAGAAAGGGAGGAAAGTGGATCCGGCTAACTATAGGCCCATCAGCCTGACTTCTATCCCAGGGAAGATCTTAGAAAAGTTTATTAAGGAGGCCATCCTTAATGGACTGGCCAATGCCAACATCTTAAGGGATAGCCAGCACAGGTTTGTTACGGGTAGGTCTTGCTTGACCAATCTCATTTCCTTCTACAACCAGGTGACCTATCACCTGGACAAGGGAGATGAGATTGATGTCATATATCTTGACTTCAAAAAAGCCTTTGATCTGGTGTCCCATGATCGTCTCTTGGAGAAACTGGCCAATTGTCACCTTGGGTCCTCCACGATCCACTGGCTGGAAAATTGGCTCTGGGGTCGGACCCAGAGGGTAGTAATTGATGGAAGTCACTCATCATGGTGTCCTGTGACCAGTGGGGTCCCCCAGGGTTCCATCCTTGGACCCATACTGTTCAACATCTTCATTAATGATGTGGACACTGGAGTCAGAAGCGGACTGGCCAAGTTCACAGATGACACCAAACTTTGGGGCAAAGCATCCACACCAGAAGACAGGCGGGTGATCCAGGCTGACCTGGACAGGCTCAGCAAGTGGGCGGACGAGAATCTGATGGTGTTCAACGCCGATAAATGCAAGGTTCTCCACCTTGGGAAAAAAAACCTCCAGCATCCTTATAGGCTCTGCAGTGATATTTTGGCTAGCACTATGGAAGAAAGAGACTTGGGGGTCATCATTGACCACAAGATGAACATGAGCCTGCAATGCGATGCTGCGGCTAGTAAAGCAACCAAAACACTGGCTTGCATCCATAGATGCTTCTCAAGCAAATCCCAGGACGTCATTCTCCCCCTGTACTCGGCCTTAGTGAGGCCGCAGCTGGAGTACTGCGTCCAGTTTTGGGCTCCACAATTCAAAAAGGATGTGGAGAAGCTTGAGAGAGTCCAGAGAAGAGCCACGCGCATGATCAGAGGTCAGGGAAGCAGACCCTACGATGACAGGCTGAGAGCCCTGGGGCTCTTTAGCCTGGAAAAGCGCAGGCTCAGGGGTGATCTGATGGCCACCTACAAGTTTATCAGGGGTGACCACCAGTATCTGGGGGAACGTTTGTTCACCAGAGCGCCCCAAGGGATGACGAGGTCGAATGGTCACAAACTACTACAAGATCGTTTCAGGCTGGACATAAGAAAGAATTTCTTTACTGTCCGAGCCCCCAAGGTCTGGAACAGCCTGCCACCGGAGGTTGTTCAAGCGCCTTCATTGAACTCCTTCAAGATGAAACTGGATGCTTATCTTGCTGGGATCCTATGACCCCAGCTGACTTCCTGCCCTTTGGGCGGGGGGCTGGACTCGATGATCTTCCGAGGTCCCTTCCACCCCTAATGTCTATGAAATCTATGAAATCTATGAAATCTACACTCCCTTTCCTACGAGTTTGCTCCATGTGCTAATTAGACTGAGTTATTTTGTGAGGCTAACCCTAAACAGTATTTAAAAAGTTAATGTTGTATGAATAAAAGGAATCACAGTGTTTAATACAGTGTAAAGTTTCTCCTATGTAAGGTTTAATAATGTAATTTTACACAGTGCTCTTAAATAACTAATTTTTAAACTCGATGATTTTAGGAATGGGGTGGCCTCATCTATCTTGGGTCACTTTAAAGCCTATGTTATTTGAAGTGTTAAGATATCAGGTGATTCAACCTTCTGGGAATGGGTACAAAGTGCACAATTTCTATAAGGTTAAACTCTGACTTCTAAAGCAGGATGTTCCCCAAGGTAAATTGTGCAAGTTGCCCTGTTGCAAAAAGGATCATGTATGCAAAAGCTTAATAAATCTACTCAGTAGTTCTTCTTAGAATGAGTTCTGGAAGTCACTGCTGCCTGGAAATAAGCCTCTTGTTAATATGTTATGTTATAATTTTTGCCATTATAAGTAAAAGATGGATGCTGCTGAGCTTGACTTTTCAAGCTTCCTTATTCAGGCAGAGGTCATCTGGTATGAATGAGCTGTGAATGCCCCTTGGCTCCTCAGCCACCTACCCAAGAACAAATTACTTCAAATTACCCATTCTGTTGACAAATTTCATTTAAAGTCCTGATCTTATATCCACTGAAGCCAATAGGAGTCTAATGGGTATGGGTTGAGAACCTGAACTTTAGTGCTCTTATTTATTTTTTAAGGCACTATCTATTAAGTGAAATAACTTTGGAGAATGGTTATATGGTAAAGAGCTAATTAAAAACCATTGAACATAAAGGAATCTTGCCATTGGCTTATAATGTGCTTTATAGTAGGATTTAACTGAACTCGCAGAGTAACATTCTGGATCCGTGACATAAATGACAAAAATCCCATTGACTTTATTGTGGTTAAGATTCGACCATTAGTGGTGAACTTGTTCATTATGGTTCAGATGGTGCTTTAAAATCTGCTTTTACTTGTAATTCTGTTAAATACATTTTTACTCTCCTTTGTATGACTATTGTTTCTACCTTGGTAGTGCATAGGAACTCCAGTTATGGATCAGAATCCTACTATGTAAGGTACTGTATGAGCATACAAGGCCTGACCCACTGCCAACTAAAGTTGGTAGAAAGCTTCTGAAAAAACACCAGTAGGCACTGGATTACCTGTAGTGAAAAGAATGTCCCTGTCCAAAAGAGTACAGTCTGTGAATTTGCCACATCTAAAGATACAAACATGTTCTTTACTACTATATTTTTTTCCTTTCCTTACTCTCCTATTAGTGTAATTGCTAGAAAAATCAGATTACCGTTCTATTTAAGAACCAGTTAGAGAGGGAACATTTTCTTTGTTCCATTTCAACAGCTTGGTTTCTAACTTTTCTAATTGCACAAATTAGCATATCTAAGCTTGCATTGTTTAGAAGATTGTAAAAGAAATATCTCTTGCTCATTCCTAAAGTTTTCCTAAAGACAGATTTTTCTGTATGTGTAAAATGCAAACTGCTGAGGAGAAAAAGACACTGGTGGATTGGGGGTTTCATTACTTTCATTTATTTTTCAAAGGGTTTTGTTGCTTATTAATATCTAAATTATAGGATTTATGGGGTGTGTCTACACCTGCATTAGATCCAGGAGCAGTTTAATCAGTAAAATACTTGAGAGTAAAAGCTCCTCAGCAGGCATCCGTACATGCAGGGAAGTGGAAGCAGATTTGCTGCTAACAGGTGTGTGTAGACGGAACAGAAGACCTAAATTGAAGCAGTGAGTTTTTAAAAACATTGCTTCAATTTAGGGTGAAGTAAACCCCCATGGCATGCACACACCCCACACTTACCTGTCTCTCCAGCAGCAGAGGAGGGAGGGTCGAGCTGCCAGTGGGCGGAGTGGTCCCTAGCCTGCGGGGGGTGGGGCAAGCTGGTGTTTCCCTCTGTGGTGGTGGCACCCCTCCCCAGGTGGCCCCCACCCACAGGCACCCAGCTTGAGTGGTCCCGGGGGGTACCGCAGCCATGGAGGGAAGCACCTGGCCCCTGCACAGCTTAGGCAGGCAGGCTCTAGAGGGGGGGAAATACCTACAGCGAAATTTCCTACAGTGGCTGGAATTAATGCACAATATGCCGCCGAAGTGTGTAAACACCAACACCATTAAAATGGTGCAAAAGCATTTAGCCCACTTTAAAGTGGCATGCACACACTCCCCTCATTTAGTCTACACATTGCCAATGGCAGCAAACTGCTCCCACTTCCTGAGGCCCTGCAATCAGCCCTTACTGCCACCAGGGATAGCTCTAGACTCCCCCTGGGTGCTAGCCGGGCCAGGAGGCAGCTGTCTCCTGGCCAGGGCTGAGACATTGCTTCCTGCCCCAAGGGGCTGCCGGCTGCCAGAGTGTGGACAATGTCTTCCTGCCCTGACAGGGAGCTCCTGGCCCTGGCTCCTCAATCAGGGGCAGGGGACTTGGAAAGAGCTGCAGCGGAGGGGAAGTTCCCAGCCCTATGCGCCAATCTGCTAGCGGGGCAGCTAGCAGCTAGCTTGCTGCTAGCTGCCCTACCTGTAGATCGGGGTAGGGGCTGCGATCTACCCCAGCCCTGAAGCTCTTTCCAAGCCCTCTGCCTTGATCACCTGACTGAGCACGTGGCTGAGACCTGCACTGACCAGAACAGTTCCCAGCCTCCACTCTGCAATCACAGGGCAGAGGCTAGACAGCCTGTTCCCCACTCAGCTCCATGAGTGCAGACCTGAGTAGGGAATATGCTGGGGAGTCCGTTTGCCATCCACCTCCATGATCATACTCCTCAGTCCCCGCCAGCAGGGAGTTTCCAGAACCAGCTCCACAATTGTGGGGCCAGCATTGGGTGTTAAGAATCTCCCAGCGTCAGCCCTGGAAACATGGAACTGGCATTGGGAGATAAGAATATCCCATTCTAAGCTCCGTGACCATGGAGATGGCACTAGGAGATAAAGATCTCCCTGCCCCTGCTCCCCGATCACACTCCTAGAGTGGGGGCCTTGGAGCTCCCTGCTGCCAGGGCAGGGAGACAAGTGCCTGCTTGGGCTCTGGTGGCAGAGTCTTCCTTGGCAGCAGGAAGCTCTGGGGAGCAAGAAGTAATGTCCCATCTCCTGGTGTCTGGCTGACCAGGAGTATATTTGCTCCCAGTCAGGCATCTACATGAACACTACTGTGCAGTTAGTAATCACAAGTAAATTTGCTACTTGTATTTGCAGGTAGCAACTTTACTCATGATTAGTGAGGTTTACTGCACAGTAAGCATGAACACATGTAAAAGAACATGCTTACTGTCCAGTAAACTATGCTACTGTGCAACATCTTGTGTAGACACACCCGCACATATGCAAACACATGCTAAGGAGTGGTGTCAACCCTAAAGATTGTGTTCTGGAATAAGGACTTAATCCAGAAATCTTAATCATGCTTTTTTAAATAGTCCTGAATGTGGTTAGTTGAATTTTTCCAAATTTCGTATTTTTCTGAAGGGGCATGAAGGGGAAAAAATATATTTTTCTTTGGTTTTCAGTTAGCTGTAATGTAAACTTAAGCATAGCCTTTGGCTACAATTAAATTATGTTCTACACAATTTCATCTGCACTGAATGCTGCTGAAGTTGCTTTCAACCACGGATAATTTCTTAAATGTAGACAAGTGCAAAGTAGGTAGAAAAGGTATGGATCAATTTGATCCTGAACACATCTACAGGACACATTTCAGAATTATGCCATTGTTTCATTCTTATATGATCTGAAGTTCTCCAAAATACCAGCATTGGTGTTCAGAGACTATTCAAATGCATACGGCACTTGCTTTTCTCTGTATTCTGTTCCCAGTGGCTGTGTGTACCATTACATCCAGAAAAGCTTCACAATAGCCTTTCCTTTGAATCGTTTGAGCTTCTTAACACTTAAACATGTCTGTAATATTACTGAACAGGATTTTAGCCTTTGTTCCTTATGAAATCAAAATCTGGCTAACAACTTCAATAGCCAATTTGTTTTTTCTTTACCATATCTTAGCCTAGACCTTGGGGTAGATCCTCATTTGATACAGCTTATTGGGATTCCATTGACTCAGATAGAAGTGCGAGAACTATGATACTTTATACCAGTTGAAACTCTGCCCACTTATTTTTTTGCTGAGGTTCAAACATCAGTCAAATAATGCTAAAGAGCATGAATTCAAAACATTAGTTTTCTTTCTCCCCCTGTCTTTCCTCTGATTTTTGCCAAAACTGATAGAGAAAAAAAATCCAATCAAAACAAACAAAAAACGGTAATTTCCCAGAATAATTATTGTTAAACATTTGGACTGACTTTAGTTCTCACGTGTCAGCTTGTGATAGTCTCAGCAAGACAAAAGTCCTGGACCTGAAAAGTCCATGTACAACTCAGCCCAGCTCAGTTCCTTTTGTTGAACCATCAGGTGTAAGAATCCATCATTAAGTGCCCTGGAATTGACACTAGCATTAGCAAAACTATGATATAGAATAAGAAGAAGCCTGGCTCAGAGACCCTTGAAACAGCAATACTTGGAAAGAAAAATTAGGCAAAGGTCCACCAGTTATTTATTGTGCATGTACCTTAATTAGGAGTAGGGCAATCTAGCAACGTATGATGTCCTATCACATATCAGCTTCTGATCTTTTAAGACATAAACACTATTAAAGGTGTGATACAGAGTGAGATACACTTTTTTCAGAATTTTGACTAGAACCTGTACTTGCTGTATTGCCAATCCTCACTGTTGCCTCTTGTCCAGGATGTCGTAATACTACTATATTTGATTAATCAAAAAGAAAAAGAATGTGTGTAGAGGAAAGTAAAGCAAGAGTGATAGTACAAGTTAAATTTACAGCAGCACAACTCTCTCACCTCACACTTTGGAAACCATACAGGTGGTTAAGAACAGATCCATTAGAACAAAGAGATGATATATATGAATAATACTGAAATATAGCTCAGCTACAAACATCTGTAAAGTCCCAGCCTGGGTGTAAATTGTAGCTTCATTAATCATTTCATGCTAATGATCAAGTTTGTAGTGGCTCATTTACAGTTGGATTAGTATTCATGTTCATGTTTAATCAAAACTCTCATGTATTTATTGCTATTCAGAGCAGTGGTAGGGGGTGCCCTTATGTGGCTTAAATGCCTCATTCCTAGCTATGGTACATTAAGAGACGGAGCATGTGTTCCTCAGAAGCTCTCTCAAATAATGCTGTGGAAGCAGTATAGATGTACACATTCTTTATAAATACCTCAGAACCTAAGTGACATCCATATATGCCTGTGCTGTCACAACAAGATGTGTTCTACACTTTTCAGCACCTGTCCCACTGAGGCTCATTTCTGCTTGCCAGTAAAATATAATGTCCCTTCAGTAATACTACCAGCATTCGTACTTTTACTGGGCTTAAACCATGATTATAGACTCCAGCCAAAAGCCAGAGCCAAGCTCCTTTCAGATCACTGCTTTCCACCAAACTTGGCTGACAGACTATATCTGGTTGGAAGCACAGTAATGTTTCACTCTTGTGTTTTAAACAAACAAATAATGAAAAAGACAATATTGTACTCATTTTAATTGGAATGATTAGCATTGAAAAATTAAAAGAGAATTCACAGGACTGAAGAGAAATGTATAGGGTGCTTTGCAAAATGTCTAGGATACACACACAATACAATGGAAATAAGACTGGTTGTGTGCATTGCCAAGTTTTGGTTGGCATGATGATGCCATCTTTCCCTTCCACTGACTTTTAGCTATTGAGCGTGGGTCATCTTCTCCCTGTAATATCATGGCTGCTAGCCATATATTCGCCTCTTTCCACTTCTTCCCAGATTTAACCAGAAACTAGGGGCTGGGGTGGTGTGCAAGCTGGTGAGTGGTAAAGTACTCAATGAGGAATAATCATAACAATAATCAACAATCAGGTGATTGATATGATTGGAGAGCACTACTCTAGAAAATCTTTGCTAAGGTGAGATCAAAATTCACTATTCTATAAAGATGCTTTAATTCAACTGTAAATTTGAGCATGTAAGGTAAGCAATCAGATTTAAAGACCCCTTGGCAATATTCACTTTTTCTATTAGGGTTTTTCATTACATGAAATATTCACATGTTGTACTAAATCCTGATCATAACAATATTAAATTTTGTCAGATTGCAATGATACAGAATTTGGACCACATAGACCAATACAAAATATCCCAATCCTCACCTGCTGGTTAAAATTCATTGACTTCAAAGGACTTATGCTGCCTGAGGACTCAACTCCTTATTGCATATACAACTCTTATTTGCAATTGGAGTTTTAAAAGACTGCATCAATTCAAAACGTGCATACTATGTGCATAGCTCTATTCCCATTCCGGTCTTTGAAAAACCTCTTCAATCACATACCTTGACTAGAAGGAAAAAAATGGTCCTTCAAACAAGTGTGATACTAAAACACTGAAAGATCAAATTATTCAGCCTAAACTACATATTTTTGCTGGCAGGATTCAAGTGCTACCAGTGAAACCATACAAGAATCCCCACTTACAGCTGTCCAGTAGAAGCGGAACACCTTCTTCCTGACAGCAGACCAAATCAGCTCCCTGAGCATAAGGTTTCTGTCCCCCACCCACCCCAAGCTAACAGAAGGAACATGCCTATGCCTATGCCTTCTGCCAGCCGTTGTGACTCCCTGAATAGCTAGTTCTACCCAAGGTGCACCACATACCCTGCTGGAACAGCTGATTATGTGAAACTGAGCGATTCCAGCTGGACCCATGCATTGCTGCCAGAAGCTGCATAGTGTATGAGTATGTTGGGGTGGTCTCCTTGTAGTGATTTCTGTCTGCCATCAGAAACAGTTTAGCGTAGGCAAGACCTAGGATTCTCTGTGCCTCAGTTGTATCTGTCAGATGGATAACATCACTGTCCTACATTAGAAGAGTTTTCTGATAAACACATTGAAGACTGCTAGATGCTCATATGGTCCTTATTATCACAACATTTAAAAAACACAAGGCAGAAGAAAATAGAGAATGATGAAACAAAGTTTAACCTTTGAGACATTGGCATCTTCTGCCATTCAGGGGACTTGCGACTTAATTTTTCTATGATTAAGAAAGACATACCCTGGATTAAAGTCTATCACATTCATTTTAGGAGGAGTTAGGCTAGGCTCTGCATTTTCTCATTAGGCTATTAAAACATCCATTTTGAATACGCACTAATTGGCATTTCCTTATAAAGGCATTTATCCTTAAGCAGGAATAGGTAAATGCCAAATCCAAGAACAGCAATGCAGCTGAAATGGCTTTGGTTAACTAATCCCTTCCCCCATTTCAAATCTAAGTAACTCAAAAGCAGCTTTCCCAAAAAACAAAACAAACTTCATAAAAAATGTTCTGAATTAGAACAAACATCAACTATTTGGTCCCCAAATATATTTATTATTATTTTATTTTTCAGGTTACCTTGCAGAAATGAAGTGGTGACCAAAACATCTAAGAAACACTTTCTTATCCCATAAATATAATATTGCTGTCTGAATGCTTTAAATAATCTGCTTATCCAAAAGCACATTAGTTAAGCAAGGATCTCTTTGAAAGTGAGCTCTGTCTTTAAGAAGGTCTGAAACATTTGGCTTTTAACTTATTGCTTTGGAAACACTTCAGTATCAGCTTGTCCTTACCTAAGAGACCATGAAAAGCAAAATTAATGAGGTGGATAAGTAATGGGTGGACAAAGCTGGCTAAGCATGCTCTCCACAAGAAAAAAAGCAGAAGCTTTGATGAGGAAGATAAATGAGTCACATAGTTCCAAATTCTTTACCCTGAATATATGCAAGCTAAGCCAGGAGTTAGTATTCTTTGTGGGGGGAAGACCCTCTTTACTGCTGCTTTCCTCAAATGCATTGATTCCTGTCTGCTCTCATCAGACAACACCACAGTAGAGTTGGCCTATGATTTCAGGAAGGAAAAGCACAGCAAAATGTATTGGCAGTACAGGTCAAAGCTAAGTCACTAAGTGATTGTGTATAAAAATGGATGGATAGGTCTAAGTTTTCCTCCCTGCCACACAATGTCCCTGATCAGAAAGGAAGCTCGGCTTGTGTCTTTCAAGCCTAGCAATTAGTTTCTATTGATTAATATCAGCTTACATTTTCAAGACTATCCTTTCTCCAAGATTGAGGCTGAAGTTCAACATCTAGTTTCCTAAATACAGGTGAAACTAAGAACATGCCTGTGCTATTTTAAAAGCCTAAAAAGGACTCTGAATGCCACCCATTGAAGGGATTACACTATCTATCCTAACATTGTTGATAGCCCCTATCACCCTTAGCATCACATCATCCAAAACAGCAGATTTACTATACAAAATATAATCCCATCCCTCTCTTTCCCTGTATCCTAATGTATGTCATATTATAGTGAAGCTAAGAATGCATTATTTTGGATACAGCGGTCACCATTAAAACCTTTGCATGGAACACCTGCAAGTAATTTACATTAATGCAGTAAATAATAGGGTGTGGTATACCTAGGAGTGGAAGGAGGAAGAAAGGAATTAGGAAAAGGCCTTTATACACTTAAATATCAAATGGACCCACAAAATAGGGCATTAAAGTCTCGCAAATATCTTGTACTGGCTTTTTGCATAGGACTGAAATCCCACACAATCTTCTTTATGCCAAATATACCTTTTCATCTACACTTGCACAGCATAACCAAGATATATATATACTTATATCAAACTAATTTTGTAAAAATATGTCTGAATTTCAGAACCTATGTCTATCTCAGTGCTGCAAAGATCTAGTTATGAGTAGATCTAGGAGAATTATTTGCAGTGAACAATGTATTCAATTAATCTATTACCTTTCTGTAATTGTTAATTAATTTCAATTTTAATGAACTTGCTTGTCATGCAAAATGATTCCACAAATGTCTTAGGCAAATATAATTCAGACTATGGATATCCTCCCCCCCCCCCCCCCCATTATGTATTATTCATCATTTGCTATGTGCATCACTTGATGGGCCACCAAGGTCAGATAGGATTGTTTTCTGCTCCTCAAATGGATGACAAGACAAAGCTTTTAAGATTCATGACTATTTGTGGTACACATGATTATAGACATGTGGATATTGGCAAATCTTCCTCTATTCCTGGCCATTTTGACAAACAAAGTTTTGTTCATTCCAGTGTTAAGAAAAGGATTATATAAATACCACTAGTTACAGGCTTCTCTCAAAGTATTGTTCTGATACAGTGCTCCCCCCCACACTACACGCACAGTATGCACCTAGCTCTGGTTTTGAGTTGATATACCACAAACATGATGCACAAATTTTAATTTGGAAACTAGGTTTATGTCAACAAAATGCAGCCACCATTCACAATTTTAAGTGAAATTACATACTGATTGCCTACTGGATTCCATCTGAGCAATGTGAAGCAATATACACGCACACATGTGTTATAGTGCAATGTATCAATTTGTGTAAAAGATGCAGCAAAACAGATGATATTTTTCAATACATTCAGTGCTACTTAGGAACTATACAGCTGCCACTATAGTTCACACTGTGACCATTCTTTAGTTTGCAGCAACAGTGGAAACAGAACAAATTCCTTGGGCTGCATAAGCCAAGGCACACTTGAACCAAGGGAAGAATCTGTTAAGCCCCATTCTCAAGGTTGCCTCCATGCACACAGAGCTCTGCACCTACCTGGGCCTCTCCTGAAGAGAGCCAGGTCTGTGCATCTCCCCACAGATAATTTATTGTAGGATCTTATCAGGTTTTAAGTTACCTTTGTAGGACCAGATACAGGATTCATGACATAAGTTACAGAATGTTGCTCCCTCCAGTAGGTTGAAGCTGACAATGTTTTAGATTGGGAATTAATGTTGAGGTCTCTGGTCTCTGTCAAATGAAGTAGCAAATACTGAATTGTCAAATGGGTATTTTGCTCTGCTCAACTTTAAGCCTTCTTTGTACTTTCATTTTGAGATGCTGTCATGTATTAACAAATCACATGGATGTTTGACCTGTTTTATAAATAAAACTGCTTCCTGATACTGTGTGCATGCTCATTATTTAGGGCAATGTGTGAATAGATCTGATTCTGAGTTACATATCCCAATATTATTGTGTATATCTATGGTTTCCTGCTGGACCATGACAAAAGAATATCCACTGTTTCTCCCTAATTTGTTTTAAAGACATGTTTTAACTGTGTAACCAAATATATATATATGTTAACTGTGTTGGGGAAACTGCCAGGTAACCTAGATAGTTACTGTATTCAATCACTAATGATTGCAGAGATGCTTATTCAACCAGAGAACATTTACATGCAGACTGCAGCAAATAAGCAAGACTTTGTCACTTCCGTGATTAAAGGAATTGATTTGACTTTAGGAAGAGTGACTTTAATTAGCTGTGCAAATGCCATTAATTCCAATTAATCTTCTCACACTGTCAAGACCAAATTCCAGGGAGAAGATAAATTGCAGCAAATCAATATAACTCTTGTTTCTACCAGGAACAGGTGCTTATGGAAAGAAGAATGTCGTTTATAGGTGTCTGCATCAAGAAGTATTTGAACAAGACAGTAATTCAATGTACCTAACCTCTAGATGATTCATTATAGCCTCTTTATATATCTGTTTAATTGCTTTGCATTTGATGGAAAGTAGTGGAACCTAGTGGTTTTGAGAAGTATTCCAATAAGAAATCTTTTTAAAAACAATCACAGTATAGCTAAGCTCTTTCTCTCACCTAGAATGCATGAGATAAAGATTTATAAAGACGATTATATTTTACAAACCTCATCTATGCACTAAGTTGTATGAGATTAGGTAAAAAAACCCCAACTAATACAAGAACCCTTCCCTCATTATTGCTCAATAAGCAAATAAATTATCTATAAAGGCAAACTATGGTGAAATTCCCATTTTTTTTAAACATGTGGTAGAGTTCTGGAAAGGAAGACATCCAGGAAGGAAGGGGGGTATTATGGGGAGAAGAGCATAAAAATAAAACAGAACAGATCCCGAAGTGCCTGGTAAGCACAAAACAAGCATAACTATTGTAGGCAAAATACACATGATAATAAATGTTTCCTCATTTCACCCTCTGCCATGAAAGTCATGTTCCAAGTGGATCATACTCCTAAATAATGCTACCTTGTGAATGAGAAACATGCAACATTTCACAAGATGCATCAAGGCCAATATTCTGCAGACTTTCAGCAGTGGTGGCAGCAATTCTTCATTTCAAGGATGATTTTTACCATGGCCTCATTGATGGGTCTTGAGGTGACTTAAGAGTCCAATCCCTGAGCCACAAATCCATCCACAGAAATTGCAGGCCTTTCCACAGGGGAGAATAGGCTGAAGGCTGAGATTTCTCTCCTTTTCCTTCTTCCACTCTCTCTTCTCTACTTTGAGCAATACACAACCTCAAAATGGGCTGCCACTTTATTGAGTTTGTGGCACCTTTGGAGTCAGTTGGCAGCCAGTTCTACTCAACTCTTGATGTCAGCACTCATATTCTTAAGGTATGCCTTCGAAGTGTCCTTGTAGCATTTTCTCTGAAGATCTCAGGCTGCTCGTCAGCTGGGAAAAGATCACTTGTTTTGGGACTCAAGAATCGGGCATCCACACACATCTGGTCCAGTGAAGCTGGTTCTTGAGGATCACCAACTCAATGCTCATAACATTGGCTTCTGCAAAGATGCTGGCATTTATGCATTTGTGATCTTCCAATCTGATATTCTAGAGACATCATTGGTGCTACATCTGCAGGCTCATGAGGTGACAATGGTAGGTCACCTGGATTTCAGATCCCTAGAGGAAAGTGAGGATGATGACCGCATTGTAGTCCTGGATCTTGGTGTTTTTCTGGAGACTGTGTTGAATAAAGAGATATGGAAGCAATTTCCCAGGGAAGGCACCTGCACACCCAGTTCTGTGCTGGAGCTCCTCCTCACTGTTCACTTTCTATGGGAGGTAGCTACTGAGGTAGGGAAAGTGCTCTACTACCTCTAAGGTCTTTGATGGTAATTTGAGGAAGGTAGTCATATTCATGGCCCAGGGCAAGATGATAGAGCACTTCAGTCTTCTTGATGTTGAGAGAGAGACCCAAAGTTCAATAGGCTTCTCCAAAGAAATCCAGTAAGTTCTGGAGGTTTTCCTCAGTGTGTACAAGGATGGTGCAGTCATAAATATATTGAAGGTCAAGGATGGTTGTTGTGAGTACTTTGGTCTTCAAGTGAAAATGTCCCAGATTGAAGAGCCCTCTATCCACTCAGTATTCAATAGCAAATCCAGAAGGAAGGCCTTCCTTAATAAAAACCAGGATAACTATCAAATAAATGGGGAACAGAGTTAAGGCAATGATGCATCCTGGCTTGACCTCAGCTTGAATGACAAATGAATCTGTTTCCAATTTTCTACAAAGAATGATCATAGTCATTTGGTCATTGAGAAGCCTCAGAACCTTGAGATACTTTTCAGAAAATCAGAGCGGGGGGGGGGCAGTGACTCTCCAGGGGAGAGCACGTGTGGGGATCTTGATGGGGGTGGTGACTCAGAGTGCAGCCAGGGACCCTGCCCCAATGCTGCCCACCACCCAGGGTGCCTCTGAGGCCTCCACCCAGATGGAGCCTTGGGGAGGGGTGGTGGCACCTGGGCCCCCTGCATGCAGGGGTTGCCTGGCAGGTCCTCAGAGGCCTGGGGGCAGGGGGGAGGCCAAGGGTCCCCCCGCCTGTTCCACATGTGCCAGGGTTGAGGCACTGGAGGGGCAGGTGGCAGTACTCCAAGCACAGGTGAGCAGGTTGAGGGGGATCAGGGCAATTGTGGAGGAGATTGACAGGTACTTCCTTTCTCTGCAGAGCCAGACATCAGGCAGAGGAACAGACTGCAGAAGCCCCGAAGCTGATATGGAAGGATGGACAACAGTCACCTCCAGGGCCAGGCCACTCGCCACAGAAATGGATCCACTGGTGCAGTTGGGGAACAGATATGAAGCCCTGGCTGCACTGGAGGGGAGTAAAGTGGAGGGGATGGTATGGGAGGAGCCTCAACCCATCCCTGAGCAAGCTGAGGGCCAGACAAGCTACCGGAGGAAGAGGAGACGTGTCATAATAGTGGGCAACTCCCTACTGAGAGGGGCAGAGGGTAACATCTGCCGCCCAGATCCCATGGCACGTGAGGTGTGTTGCCTGCCAGGGACCAAGATCCAGGATGTCACGACTAGGATTCCTGACGTGATCCAGCCCTCAGACTACTATCCCATGGTCCTCATCCATGTGGGAACCAATGATGTGGCCAGGAGTAGTCCTGATCGTATCATGGATGACTGCAGGGCTCTGGAGGCCAGGCTTAGGGAGACAGGGGTGCAGGTGGTCTTTTCGTCCATCCTCCTGATCAGAGGTCACAGTAGGCATCACAGTGCCTGCATCAGAGAGGTCAACCTGTGGCTCAGGAGTTGGTGCCATTGTGCAGGATTTGACTTCCTGGACCATGACCCACACTTCCTGGCAAGGGACTTCCTGGGACACGATGGACTTCACATGTCAGCAAAAGGTAAAAGTCTTTTCTCCAACAGGTTGGCTGATCTCCTACATTGGGCTTTAAACTAGCTCAGATGGGGGATGGGGAGGCAGAAGAAGGAGAACATCAGAAACCTGCAATCCATGGGACTTCCAGCAGTATAGCACAGGTAAGCAATAAACAGGTAAGCAAAAAGGGGCCCATTGGGCATCAGAGATGGGGGGCAACAAAGGTGCCCAGTCACAGGGCTCAAATGCCTATACACTAATGCTAGGCATGGGGAACAAGCAGGATGAACTAGCACTCCTGCTTGCAGAAAATACTTGCAACTTAGTGAGGTTAACAGAAACCTGGTGGGACTCTACCCATGACTGGGAGGTACACATTGAGGGCTATAAACTGTACAGAAAGGATACAATAGGGAGGATAGGGGGAGGGGTTGCGCTCTATGTCAAGGAGTGTTATACATTGACCCTTATCAAAATGGAATCAGAGGAGGAGAAAGTAAAAGAATTGTGGGTTAAGATACATGGAGGTCAAGGGGAAAGGGATTTGGTGGTAGGGGTCTGCTACAGACCCCCACACCAAGGGGAAGAACTAGATTTCTAACTCCTGAGGCAGCTCTCAGAGACCATAAAGACTAGGGAAGCAGTAGTCATGGGGGACATAAATTATCCTGACATCTGCTGGGAGATGCAGACAGCAAATTCCCACCATTCACGCAGGTTCCTATCCTGTGTACAGGACTTCCACTTGATGCAGGAGGTACATGGTCCCACTAGGGGGAAGGCCTTACTGGACCTGGTATTGGCAACGGGGGATGACATGGTAGGGGACCTACAGATCAGTGATCACCTGGGAGACAGTGACCACCAAATAATAGAATTCACCATAGGCCGTAGAGTGGGAAAGGTAACTAGTAGGGTGGAAGTGCTAGACTTTAGGAAGGCTGACTTCAGCAAGCTCAGGTGTTTAGTCAATGACACACTGCAGAGTAAGAGATTTGGTGAGATGGGAGCCCAAGAAGGGTGGCTGTGCCTTAAGGAAGCGATTCTTTCGGGCACAGAGGGAGATGATCCCAATGCAGGGGGAAAGAAGGAAAGGGACCAAGAGGCTTCCTTGGCTGACAGAGAAGTCCAGAGCAGCCTAAGGGCAAAAAGGGGAGCATATAAGCAGTGGAAACAGGGAGAAATTACTAAAGAGGAGTATGCCTCCTCAGCTCGCAGTTGTAGGCAGGCAGTTAGAAAGGCCAAAGCTACCATACAGCTGAGGATGGCATCCCAAGTTAAGGATAACAAAAAATTGTTTTTTCAGATACATAGGGAGTAAAAGGAAGGCCCAGGGTGGTATAGGACCACTACTGAATGGGCAAAAGCAATTGGTGACAGACGGGGGAGCAAGGCTGAACTCCTCAATCAGTTCTTTGCCTCAGTGTTCCTAAACGAGGGGCAAGACAAGTCTCACAATGGGATTGTAGAGAGACAACAGCAGAGTACCAGACTACCAAGCGTTGACCCTAAGATACTGCAGAGTCACTTGGAAGGACTGGATGCATTTAAGTCAGCAGGCCCTGATGAACTCCATCCAAGGGTACTGAAGCCACTGGCTGATATCATTGTACAGCCACTGGCAAGAATATTTGAGCACTCCTTGTGCACAAGCCAGGTCCCAGAGGACTGGAAAAAGGCTAATGCGGTCCCTATTTTCAAGAAGGGGAGGAAGGAGGATCCAAGCAACTACAGGCCAGTCAGTCTTACCTCCATCCTAGGTAAAGTCTTTGAAAAAATTATTAAGGCTCATATATGTGAGAGCCCAGCAGGAAAAATTATGCTGAGGGGAAACCAGCACGGGTTCATAGCAGGTAGATCATGCCTGACTAACCTAGTCTCTTTTTATGACCAGGTTACAAAACACCTGGATGCAAAAGTAGGTGTAGATATCATTTACTTAGACTTCAGGAAAGCCTTCGATATGGTATCCCACCCCATACTGGTGAGCAAATTAAGAGGCTGTGACTTGGATGACTACACAGTCTGGTGGGTGGCAAATTGGCTAGAGGGTCGTACCCAGAGAATGGGTGGATGGGTCGGTGGTGGGTGGAAGGGTCGGTATCGAAGGACGTGGGCAGTGGGGTCCCATAGGCTCGGTCCTTGGACCAATACTCTTCAATGTCTTCATCAGTGACTTGGACGAGGGAGTGAAGTGTACTCCGTCCAAGTTTGCGGATGATACAAAACTCTGGGGAGAAGTGGACACATTGGAGGGCAGGGAACAACCACAGGCAGACCTGGACAGGTTGGACAAATGGGCAGAAAACAATAGAATGCAATTTAACAAGGAGAAACGCAAAGTGCTGCACCTAGGGAGGAAAAATGTCCAGCACACCTACTGCTTGGGAAATTACCTGCTCGGCAGCACAGAAGCAGAAAGGGATCTCGGAGTCCTAGTGAACATGAGTCATCAGTGTGACAAAGTCATCAGCAAAGCTAACTGAACTTTATCGTGCATCAGCAAACGGAACCAAGGAGGTGATACTTCCCTTCTATCAGGCACTGGTCAGACCGCAGTTGGAATACTGTGTCCAGTTTTGGGTGCCACACTTTAAGAAGGATGTGGATAACCTGGAGAAAGTCCAGAGAAGGGCCACTCATATGGTTAAGGGCTTGCTGGCCAAGCCCTATGAGAAGAGACTAGGGCACCTGGACCTCTTCAGCCTCCGCAAGAGAAGGTTGAGAGGTGACCTTGTGGCTGCCTATAAATTCATCATGGGGGCGCAGAAGGGAATTGGTAAGGCTCTACTCAGCAAGGCACCCCTGGGGGTTACAAGAAATACGGCCACAAGCTAGCAGACAGCAGATTTAGACTGGACATTAGGAAGAACTTCTTTACAGTTAGAGTGGCCAAAATCTGGAATGGGCTCCCAAGGGAGGTGGTGCTCTCCCCTACCCTAGGGGGTCTTCAAGAAGAGGTTAGATAGGCATCTTGCTGGGGTCATCTGAACCCAGCACACTTTCCTGCCTGTGCAGGGGTTCGGACTCAATGATCTATTGAGGTCCCTTCCGACCCTAACATCTGTGAATCTATGAATCCAAATCTGGCTGGCCCTTTCCACGAGGCTTTGCAATTGATGGAATTAAAAGCCTTAGTGAAGTCAATGAAGGCCATATACAGGTCCTGATGTTCTTCCTGACACTTTTCTTGGACCTGGCAGACAACAATGATCATGTCAATGGCCCCATGGGATGGTGTGAAACTACACTGAGATTCCAGCAGGACTTCCTCAGCAAGAACCAGAAACTGCTCGGGAGGATGCAAGCAAGGATTTCGGGTAATAGAGGGTCAGATAAGCCTCAGTAATCCCTCTATGACATCTTGGATCTGGGCTCTGGGCAAGCAACAGATTTCCTGAGACAACAGGTCAGGTTGGTAGATGGATCCCTTCATCCCCCACAGAAAGGAGTCTCCAACCACCACTACCTGTTGCTTCTTCTTGGTGATGGTCGTCTCTGTTCTTCCCACCTTCTGGAGGCGAAGCCTGTCCAGTCCTCCTCCACCAATTAAGCACAGACTGCGTGGAGAGTGGTGCTAAATGCCTTCCAGAGTCCCTCAATGTTGCCTTCAATTGTAGACAAAGCAGAGATCATTTCATGGAGACATTGTTGGAGATCTTTACAGACCTTCAGGTCTTGAAAATATTTGGCATTGAGAATCCTTTGCATTGCTTTTGGCTGTTTCTGGTTTTATGGATCTGAGTGGAGATATGTAGATTTTGCTGATGCCAACTCACATAGGTGTCAATGAATACTGATTGGATAAGGACAGGGCACTAATCAGTGTAAACATTTTGAATGAATGCCATCTGTGAATTCACACTACTGCTTGTTGCCTGAGCATCTCTGACATAAAATCAATTATCATTAGTCAAATCCACAGTGGACTTTATGGAGCCTCTGAATATTTCCCCCTTTAGGGGAGAAAGGGCTATATGGATTCCTTTGAATTTCTGCCAGTTGAAAGTAAACCCCACTCACTACCACATTACAGTTCCTTTGGTGCATTAGATATAAGCCAGAATTCTCAGTAGGCACATAGGTATCTTCCTGGGCTGCCAAGAGTGCCCAGGAAAGTGAGCTTGTACTACTGTTTAGATTGACAGTTGAGGTTCTTTCTATTTCTCCATGGCTCCCTAGCTCACTTGAAAAGGCAATCTAGTCTCCAGCCTCATTTTGTTTAAGCTCCAGAGTTTACTATACCCTCGCAGTAAGGCTTAGTCACTTACAGGACAGGAGTTCTAGCATCTAAGCTTGGCCTGCAGGCTAACCCACTTCTTTAATTAAGCTTGGAGATGAGTCACTGCACACCTCAACCTATTTCCATTAAATCACAGCAGTATAAAACCAGCACAATGGCATGGAGAGCCAAAGCCCTGCAGCCAAACATCAAAGCAGATAAAAATGGGTAACAAATGAAAATATATACCATATGTCAAATCCCTACCTCTGAGGTAAAAAAGATGAATGTTTCACATATTTTGTGACATGTGCAGTGCTCTGGCTAACTATCAGAAGAAAAACTACCATAGCTGGGAATGCCCCTTCTGAGATTATGAGATTAGGCTGCTTAGCTTCTCTGTAGGGCAAAAGAGCTGTCTGACAAACACAGCTCTGATAAGAACTGTAGCCTCTCAGTTGATTTGGTAGAAGCTGAAAACGACCCGGTGCTGTAGATAACAACTCTGTATTTCTACCTAGATACAAAAGTAAAATTTACCAAGCTTATATGTCAGAGTCCCAGGGGTCATGTACTGAATATCAATATGGAATCTTAGGGTGGAAATAGATAATGCTTGACATCTCATTTGTGATGCCATAATTTTTTTATGGCATTACAAATGCTAAGAAAACAGATGTCACTTCCCTCTGTCATATCACATGAAATAAAAATCAGTGCTGCAACAAAAGGTAGTAATAGACTCTGCCACTCTATTGAGGTGGACATCTATTACCCCCATGGTGCTTTACCCGCATAGTAAGACCCACGCTCCAGGTCTGGCTGAGCAGGGAAAGTAGGGAGACAACATTACCTCTTTTCCCACCATTGGTACTGTAGGACAGGGGGCCATGTGTGAAGTGGATCAGCTGTGCCATGACACATTGCAGCACAGCTAATCCACACCATCCAGCAACATCTAATGCCTTAGATTATCAAGCTTCTGCGGTAAGCAAAAATTGGTCTAGAACTATGGGACTATCCAAGCTGTGAGAATGAGCAACTGTTGGGTTGGGGAGGGCGGGGGGAGTGGGGTGGTATTCTAACTCATGGTGCTTTATGTAAAGTGCCATGAGTAGGGACCTACCAAATTCATGGCAGAAGTGGGGTGCACTGTGGCTCCTTTAATGTTGCAGGTTCCCCTGCAGCCTCTGCCCCTTCCCCCCCCCCCCCCCCACACTCTGCATTGTCCATGGGGTGCAAAGTGGTGGATTCCATCCCTGACTGGTCAGCAGGGAATTTCTTCTGCATAAGAAACTTCAGTTGACAGATTAGCATTACTAGCTGCATACACCATATCCATCTGGCACAGGATGTGGTATATGCCTGTATGTTGCCAGTCCACAACAGGTCCCCGTGTTGATCCTAAGGCCTGGAGCAAGCTGAACCAATCCCTGTGCTAGCTCTTAGCTGTGGACGAAATCTTTTCTGTAAAACCAAAAGCAGAAATGGGACAATGATGCCAACATGTTGTGGGGGCGGGGGGAGGGGGAATCCATTCGTATAATTCACAAACACTCTGGAGAAAGAGAACTTTAGAATACCAGGGCATGAGGATTATGTTCCTATAGCAGCACTTAAGAGTAAGAGAACCCATGATTTCCAGGCTCAATGAATTTTGAGGAGCAGGGGTATAGGGCATACTTTGTGATGGTACTTTCAAAAGCCCCACCATGGCAGTATAGAAATTATCTAAGAAATCTGTTCAGGGTCATACTAGAAAGCATAAGTAAATAAGGAAATTGCTTATCACCTAAGGAGAAAGAGGAATAGAATATCTTGGAAGATGGGAATTTGAAAAGTTCAAATGTATTTGAATAAAGAGCTGGCCAGAAATCAAGGCTACACTTTTTTGAAATATTTGGAATGTGGATCCAATCTGCATCAAAACAAGACTGATGCTTTGAAATATCCATGAAAAATAATACATGCAAAATGTGAGAGAATGACCCCAACACAGAATAAGCCAATAGCCACAAGGTTAAAGCATTTAGTTGGGATGTAAGAATCTATAAAATGCTCTCTCTCTCTTTCTGGATGCTTCACATTGCAACAAAACATGGACCAGTTTGTGCTGTACTGGGCCATCAAGGAAGCATTCTACAAGGTAGAAGACAGACAGCTGGTCCAAGATGTGTAACCGCATCTGGCGCCATAAGGGAGGAGATTTCAATCTCCGTGACATTGTGTTTTCTGTCACTGACAAGCATTCCATGCTCCACACTTTGGAGGGCCACGTACCGTTGTACTATCACCATTTGTTTTTAACATATGTATAATAAAAGTTTTAAAAAGTCTCTCACTCTCTCTCACCTTCCCCTTTCTTAAGTTCACTTGGCATCATTTATTTGGAATTTAGTGTGGCCGCAGTTATCATAATCCTGATTTGTACTTTAAAGAATGATATGGGCCTAGACTCCCATCTCCTGTGCTGTCCCATGGCAAGATCTCCTTGTCCTGCGGGGAAGAATGTGTGGAGGCAACACAACTCAGGCATTCCCTTTCCACTGCTGCCCTACTTGTACACTATAGGGTTATTTTTCCTGCAGCTTTTGATTCAATGTATCCAGAGCTACTTCTTACTTTCTAATCGCATTGCTATACTACTACCCTCTCTTTCTTGGGCTTGCTTTCTGCTCTAGTATTTACTGGCTGCAATATATATTACTTCTGCTGTTCTGGTTCCTTTAGAATTCCCAACCCAGACCTCCCTTCTGACTGTTCAGACCTATGTATTCGCTGCTGGAGAATGAGCTCCATCCTTTATTGGCTACTTGGAAAACTCTGTTTACCACAGTGACCTTATTATTTTAGTATTCTACTTAACTCTTTCTTTTCTGTGTGGACACAGAGATCCTGGACAATTCCTTGCTCCACATCAGGGGTGCATGGACTTGACCCTGGTCTCAGGTGGTCCCAGATGTTTATTCGGCTTGGTTATTCTGGGCTGGGTTACTACCTCCAAATTTTTCAATGGGAAGTTCCCAACCAGTTTTATTTTAAAGTAAAATTTATATTGGGCTCTGTTGTGATACTGAATGTCCATTTTAGCACAAAAGTAAATAACCTGTCATTTAATTCAGCCAAACTTCCATTATCATTAATTTTAGTTCTCTCTGGCAGAGAGGTACCAATAGAGGTACAGTATTCAACAGCACAATGAACTAAAAATCACTGCATAGTGATACCTGAAATTACTGGTTTTCCCTATATTTAGAATATGAGTTTTCTTTATTATCTACTTGTACATTACTTTTATTGAAAAGGCACTGTCACATGCAGCAGCATTGGAATTTTTGTGTACCGAAGTTTCGGTTCCATCCAACAACAACTATAATTACAGAGATAAGAGGACTAAGGCCCTAAACTATGCATTTTTTGAAATGCAAAGAATTCATCTGACTGAAGATCTACTGCTTTTAATGTGTTGTTAATGATTTCTTAATATTTCAAAGGATTCTTTAGTGGATGTTTTGTTTTCTCCCTAGTTTCCCTTGCCCTTCTTTCCCAGAAAACAGGAGACAAAGAAATGCAGATGTGCTGAACAGATGCATGCTATGGGACTATAATAGTTTTTTTCCAGGGTCAGTAAATGCGACAGCTCTGAGACGTTACATCTTTTATTCAAATACTTTTATCAAACCCTGGATAGCATATTCAATTAAAGTGAATACAAAGCAGGTAGGATGAGAAACACAGGAGAAATTCAGATTCATGCTTCTAAACCATACTGTACTTATCAGGTTTCTGGCAGAGATACTTGAGTTGGAAAGAAACAACAACCAAAAGAAAGCATTGATTATCCAAGTTAGATTTACCGCCACAATTTGTAATAAGTGTGCTTATATTGACTATTTTCTGAGAACCAACATGTCTCATAGATGGTTGCATGTCTTTTCATATTAAATCACCACCTAGAAGCTAAATTAACATGATTATCCTACATGATAAAAAGCACATATTTAAGCATCAGAAATCATATCAGAATATTCAGCTCAATGGTCACACATGCAAACATTTCTTAGCAATGGATTCAATAAAAACTGCATCTAGTTTCTGCTCTATGGAAACTTGCCCATGGCTATAAAAGATCAGAAAAATCAATTTCCTTAAATGATTATAAATCTGTGTCTTTGCAGTGAACATTTCACAAATCAAAACCTGGTAGTTTTGCAAAGCTCTAGCTCTGACCTTCACAACGCTATAAAGTTTGTTACTTCTATAAGGACATTTAGTACAGACCCAATGACATTGCCTTCCTTCTGCTAGGAAGCACAGTCCTTCAGACTGAAGATGTGTAGCACAACTTATTTTTGCCTTTTGTCATCTTCTCTAGGGATGTCTAGGTAGTAAAAAAAACCCCACATTTTTTTCCACAATGGTTCATCTTCTGGTTTGACAAATAAAAGCCTGGGAAACTCTGCTGCCATGGACAAACTGTGGCAAACAAACTGTATGTCAGAAAGTGTAGTGATGTTTATACTGATGCTTTATGGGACAGCTATTTTTTTTAGCAATTATTACACTATACAACTTGTGTACACAATGACATGTGACATTTCAAATTGGAGTTAGAAGTTGTGCTCCCCGATTGGCTCCTTCTAATTCAGTGCCACTATTTGGAAACTGTGAGAGTTGGTTGGAAATTTTCGAAAAATGTAATTTCACTATGCCTTGCTTTCTAATCATTGTAAAAGGAAATGGTAGTCAAAACACACTGAAATTATTCTGTTGGACTGAGTTTCTGATGGAAAAAGCTATTTCTTCAAAATCAAAATTTCCCACAAAAAGTTATCATTGGCTGAATTTTTATTTAATTTTCCAACAAAATAATTTAAACAAAATACTTTATTTCAGGTTGTTTCTAACCCACTAAGAACATTTTGATTTGTTGAGTTGAACAGTTAATTTAGTGTCAATCAGATATTAAACCATACCCAAGAAATGGTTCACGTGGTGTACATGAAATGATACCATGGCAAGGAAGTAAGAGATGTGTGTAAAAAACTTGGGAGATTGATCAAATAGTTCGGAGAATTTCTGAGAACCAAATAAGGGAAGTTCAGCTGGCACTGTGGAAGACTAGGAAAAAGATCCAAATTATTGCACAATTCCAGATCTCACATGTATTGCAGTGTCTCAGAGGAAATGTCATTTAGGTGTTCCAGGCCCCAGTTCACTATTTTAGGCTGAACTCCTTTCTCAGACTGTAATTCCCATGATGCATTGTAATGCGTAGTTATCATGAGATATGTGCTACAACTAAGGTGCCCAGCACTAAAGGAAGAATGGTAGCACATGGCATACAAACTTCAAGTGTCAGGAGTCATTCTGTCACCAAAAGAAAACTTATATTATTATTTTCAGCTGATTCAATATAATCATGTTTTGACATTTCTCAATTTAAAATGTTGAGAACTTTTCATTATGTAAAAGCTTTGGGTATTTCACTTTGACTTTTCACTCTGCTTCTGGATGAAATCAAATGTTTTATGACCAAAACTTTCAAATCTCAAAAGCTAAACATAGGCACCTATGTAGAAGTAACCAGATATTCATAGAAATTAATTAGACATCACATACTCTTCTTGGAAACCACGTGTGGCACTTTTAGTAATAAGTGATGGCATCAGAGCCAGGCTTAGGGGTGGGTAACTGCCCAGGGTGCCATGGTCAGGGGGATGCCATGCACACACATGCGCACACACACATGAACAGACTGCGCGTACAGTAGCACTCTCCCCCTATCTCGCCCCAGCCAATCCCCACGCCAGTGGGAGGAGTGATATGTAGCCCAGCCTGCCCCGTGCTTCCAGCCACTGCTCAGGAGGAGCTGGGTCAGACAGTCTGAGTGGCAACAGTGATGCCTGCCCACCTGCCTTTCCTGCCTGGTGCACCATGCTGCTCTGCCTATCTGCTGGACTGTGCCCTGCACCCATGCCTAGCTGCCTCAGACCTGCAGCAGTGCCACTGACTTGCGGGGAGGACTCGGAGGGTGGAAGGCACCAAAATACAAGTTTGCCCAGGGTGCCATTTCCCCTAAGACTGGCTCTGGATGACTTGACAAATTCATTGCAAGAAATGTATTTCTGCCCATTTATACTCAGACTTTCATAGTATCATGTAGATTACATACCTTTCAGAGAACACTATATTGCTCCTATCACCTAAAGCAGATCAAATAAAGTTTCCCATTAAGTCCTTCAGAGCTAAAAATATATAAAAAAAAATTGTATGGCATAATTGGTAGGAATATTATGACAAAGGTATAATTTATAATATCTCAACTATAGAGAAAGAGAAATATAGCACTTTGTAATTTAATAAATTTATGAAAACCTGTAAAAATGGTTAGTGTGAATACTGCCACAAGCCTTGACTCTCTATTCCAAGAAATGACACCCATCATATATGAGCCTTACAAATGAAATGAAAGGCTGAAAAGATTGAAAAAATCATTTATAAATGTTTTCTGGCAAGTTTCTTATTGTATTTAGTAGTTTGTACTGCTAGGAGATCATCTTCTAAGAACAAAAGTTGAGTAGTCCTTTATCTTATCATAGTGCCCAGTATCACTTATTTCAGGTTAAAAAAATGGTACAAGCCACCCTACAGGGAATAACTGTGGAATAGCAATGTCTGCAGAG
Source organism: Alligator mississippiensis (assembly GCF_030867095.1). Classification (NCBI taxonomy): domain Eukaryota; kingdom Metazoa; phylum Chordata; order Crocodylia; family Alligatoridae; genus Alligator; species Alligator mississippiensis. The sequence continues at coordinate 168,158,249 of NC_081826.1, read as the reverse complement.
GAAGATTCTTCTTTTCCCTATCTATTCACGTTTGGTTTGTGCTTTGAAGAAGGGACAGTTCATACATTAATCTTTTATATAATATTCAGAAGTATCTATTTAATATTACTATAGTCTTATTATTCATGTATATACTCTGCCCCTTCTTACATCTAGTAAGATTTTGGCCTGACTATGTGTTGTATCTGATGGTAGTGAATTACTCAAGTCAAATAAAATTCCCCTTTCAGTTTTAAAATGTGTTACTTTCAATTTAATTGATGTCCTCTAGTTCTCATATTAGAACAAAGGGTAGAATCTCTACCTGATTTACAATCTCAATCAGTCATTATTGTGTATAGTCATATTACACCCACTCTTTTTCATTTCCTATCTGAACTAAACAGGCCCAGGAATTTAAATCTCTTCATAAAGCAAAGCTTTCCACCCCTCAATTATTTCCCCTATCTCTTGATCCTTTCAGTTGTAAAGTCATTTTTTGAGACAGTGACCAGAATTGAACACAATCTGCAAGTTGATTTTTCTAACATCATTATCATATTTTTGTCATTACATTCTAACCCAATCTTTATACTGGCAAATATATGGATTACTATTTTGATGACTTTTCTGTTGCATGCTCCCCCTTGTTTACTAAAGGGAAATAAACACAAGCATACACACACTCACACACACACACACACACACACACACTAATTATTATATTGATTTTGCCTAGAAATTAAACTCTCTAGTGTCTTTTTTATAATTATTCTGTGTTTTGCCTAAGAGTTGACTTTAACACCACACTTACCTTAAGAAGTGAGAAAACTCATACAAAACACAGGTCAGTTGCCCGGTCATCTTCTCTGTTCCCTACACTACACTTTCTTGGATGGATTGTGATTCAGACTTTTTAATTGAAAATTTAAGCACCACCCCTTGCTCAAGGCTATGCCTAAAGACACAGTCTAGCTCTCTCATGTATGTGCAAATACAGTGGGCATGCACCTTTTTCCTTGCATGGCTACAATGAAATCTACAGTGTTAATTGGGAAATTACATGCTCCTGAATATGTGTAAAGTTATTGGATTTTTAGCCTGTACTTACACTTTATCCATATTGCACAATTCCCTGTTCTGGCATCCTGCTGTCAGATTTCCTTCCCTGTACCAGTAACAGTAGCAGCGCCTCCCCCCCTTCTCCACCCCTCCCCCGCAACAAAAGAAATATCTAATATTTGTTTTAAATTAGCTATTTAGAACAACAATTGAAGTCCTTTGAGATCCCTCAACATAAGGATGCAGGAAGTTCTATCATGTAAACGTCTTGCAAACCAATCTCTTGTCCATATAGCAGCAGAATTCTCAGTAAATAAAGAATCCTATTAAAGTGGAAGATGATGAACTCTTAGCAGCAACCCGTACCTGAATCATTAGCAGCTATGGAGAACACAGAATCTGTTTTAGCATTAGAAAATCCTCATTTTTTTTGACAAACAATAGATACTAGCAAATGTTTGGCCTTGTCCGTTTCAGGCAATGTTACATTGAACTGCACAGAAAAAAAACCCAAAAAAACTTGTGGATTGCCATTGTCTACATAGCTCTCCTGGGAAAGTGTTATATAAAAGGTTTTGTTTTCACAGTCTAACTTGCACCAATGTGTTGCATGTCATACAGACTGGTCAGCCCCAAAATAAGAATGCGGCAACATAATATGCATTCAAATTGGGTACAGAGCAATTTTCTGATGAAAAGCAATGAAATACAAAATGCCTCAAAAGTCAAGACAACAAAGAAATAATTTAATAAGATTCTATTACAAAGAACAAGTTACCCTTTTTCATTAACAAGGACTAGCTTTCAAATCAATAGCATGCAAAAGCTGTGTATTTCTCCAATTTCTTCCAAAAGTGACCTTTTTGTGTTAATACAGTTAATGAAATAAAAATGTGGGCAGTAGGGGGTATATATATGGTTAGAAGGAAACATCTAAAGTGTTTTTCATAACTAAAAACTATGACTTTCACGATGACCTAGTCAGTTCAGATAAACAACAGAAATGTGTCTAGTTCCCTAAAGTTTATTTGAAGCTCTGGAGTTTTAGGTGATTGCTAGCTCTAACTTTGTTCCTTCTCTACAACTATCTTCAAGTAAAAAAAAAAAAAAATTACTGGAGGAATGGCATTGCTTTTTATGCCCCAGTGGTAACAGCAGGAATTTCTGCAGCAGGAATCTGTAGAGGCCAAGGCTTTGATTTAACATCCTTCATTTAATGCTATTGAACTATAATGGAATCCCAAATGTACAGCAGTGAATAACACAGATGTATTTTATAGGTGAAAGTGGAAGTAGGAATAATAGCTAGACATGCGTATAGCATAGGGGAAAAAATAACTCACCTTCAAAGAAAAAAAAAAGGTTGTGAGTTACAAACTCTAAAAGAAAGGAAAAAAGAAAGACTTTTTATGAAGTTTTTTTAAGAGGAAAAGATGATAACAACCCAACAAAGTAATAAAACACTGCCCATGCATGGGCCCAGGTACAACGCACAGAGCCTAGGGCTTTGGCCTGCAAGCCCTGACCTTACAGTCTAAAAAAAAAAAAATATCTAGTGCAACATCAGCCTGCTGAGAGCCCTGCTGGTACCCCAGGAAGGGGGCTAGCAGTCTCACAATGACACCCTCAACACTGCAGAGCACCCCCTAAATTGCCCAACATGCCTGGAAAGTGGGCACTGTCTGCTGGCGGACAGCGTGCTCAAACTCCAGTGACAGGCGTGCCCACACCAAAAACTGGAAGAGCCTCAGGGCACCATCTGAGCCATCCCTGGCAGGCTGGTTCCTGTGGCTCTTGCAGATGGCCATCTTACCCTGAGTGACTAATAAGTTGGCCAGACAGACGATACCCCCCTTGGCTGCCCGGTAGGGGAGGGAAAACAGGTAAGTTGCCTCCGAGAAGGCCAAACCTAGTGCCTCAAGCAAAGCACTGATGGCAGCAAACATCTGCAACAGCTGGGGGCATCCGAGGAAGGCATGGGTAAGATCCTCCTCCACTCTCCCCGGACAAAAGGGACAGGCTGCTGATGCACCTGGGTCCATGTGGTGGATGAGAGTGCCAGTGGCCAGTATCCCATGTAGCAACCGCCCCTGGAGGTCACTGGTCTTTTTAGAGATGGGAGGCTTATAAAGTGTGCACCATGCAGGGCGGGCTGGCATGAGTGCCAGTGCTGCTACATTCCTCCATCACACCATGTCAAGCCGAGTAGCAAGGATGTGGGCATGGTAGACCCGAATCACCCACAGATACAGGGCCTTCGGAGGAGCACAATGAAGCAGATCCTGGTACCACTGTTAGGAGACATGGGGACAGTGAGTAAGGTGGCAGGCTCACCACGCAGGTTACTATCCATAACCGGGACAATGGGCAGTGGTGGAAAGGGCACGCCCAGGACACCCCCGGCAGGGAGGGCTCTCTGTGCTCAGAGGTGCTCCTCCAGGGTGGCTGCCGCATCCTCCAGGAGAATGGCCTACAGTCTTAGAATGAACTAGTGGGTTCAGAAGATTCTCTGCACTTGAACAAAGGACATACTTATGGTTGTTTTCACTCTTGCAAAGTTTTATTTATGGATACTCGCAGAGGCAGGCAATAGGACAGAGCAGAGAGGATGGTCACTTCACATCTGCTCTAGGCGGCAGTCACCACCCTGCATGGTTCTTTTGGCTCTGGAGTGTCCTGGTCTCAGGGATGCAATAGCTTGTGGTGGGGCTCTGCGCAAGTCAGAACTCTTGCCAGAGTGGAGGAACTCATCGTAACTTAAGAATATACATTTTATATAGTCTGGAGTAAATAACATTATTTTGAACTAGGGATTTGGTTATCTCAAGCTAAGAATTTGGGGATGAGTCATGACCTAGCACGCCTGGTGTTTACTACATTCTACTGTATTACAAAATTTTACTATCTAGGTTCATGGTTCAGTCATGCTCACAGAGCAAGAAGCTGCATGCTATTTTGCCGGCCTACTATGGAGTCAGCATACAAAACTCTTGCTATTAGCATTTAGCAAAGCTCTTACTATTACACCCAAACATGCCTTAGGAAGTGGAAAGCACAGCAGACTGAGCACATGCCCAAGCGGGTGGCCAGAGCCTCAGCTGACAAGCTCTCGAACTGGGCTATGTCAAGGAACTGTCCCAGCTGGATGGTATGAGACCAGATGAGGGAGTTGACAAGGCTGCTAGAGGCGAGGCTTGGCAGACTGTGCTTCCAGACTGGGTTATGGATGATAGGCTCCTGCAATAACTGCAGAAACTATAGATGCCTGGCTTGGGGCAGGAGGCAGAAGGCAGCTCGCCAGGATCATGCCATGTTTCGACAGAAGGGCAGGAGGACACTCCAGTCCAGGAGGGTAGGGTCCAAAAGGAACAGCTCCCAGTCAAAACTGAGGCCCCCCCACCCGGTGCAAAAACAAATTATCTAGTTGCTGCCAGGGGTGGGGCTCACTGAAATCTGGTCGGATCCAAAGCACAACTGGGTGGTGAGCATCAAGGGCTATAGGCTCTACAGGTGGGATAGAATGGGGAGGATAGGTGTGGGTGTGGCACTCTATGTCAAAGAACAATTCACATCCCCAAAGAGCAGCACTGGGTCAGAGGAGGGGCAGACTGAGGTGCTCTGGGTCAGAATACAAGGAAGTTGGGGGGAAAGCGACTTAACGGTGGAGGTCTACTACAGACCACCCAACCAGGGAGAAGAGCTAGACCAGGAATTCTCAGGTCAGTTCGCGGAGGCAGTTAAGTCAAAGAATGTGGTCATCATGAGTGACCTAAACTATCCGGACATTTGCTGGAAAGAGCAGTCAGTCAGGTCTGACCGCTCACATAGGTTCCTAGCTGTGTTACAAGACCTCCATCTAATCCAGGAGGTGCACAGTCCCATCAGGGGAAATGCCTTGTTAGACCTGGTCCTGGCCACAAGCAACAACCTGGTGAGGGGACTGCAGGTGCTCAATCACATGGGCAAAAGCTATCATCGCCTATTGGAATTCACGATCCAGCGCAGGGTGGCAAAGGCCTGCAGCAAGACAGCAGCCCTGGACTTTAGGAGGGCAGATTTCATTGAGCTAAGGAGACTAGTCAGGGAGGCACTGAGGTCCCAGAGGGGAGCGGAGTTGGGAGTCCAAGAAGAGTAGTCGTTCCTGAAGGAGACAATCCTCCAAGCCCAAAGGGTGACAATGCCAACATAGATCAAAGGGGGCAAGAGTGCTCAAAAGCCCCCATGGCTAACCAAAAGCATCCAAGAATGTCTCAAAGCTAAGAAGGAGGCATACACCCAATGGAAGGGAGGGGCCATCACCAGGGAGGCCTATACCTCCATTACTTGGGATTGTAGGGAGGATGTTAGGAAGGTCAAGGGGGAGATGGAACTGGGACTAGCAACCCAGATCAAGGATAACAAGAAATCCTTTTTTTTTAAATACAGAGGGGGTAAAAAGAAGGTTTCAGGTAACGTGGGGCATCTGCAGGACACACTTTGAAATCTGGTGGTCTCACCAGATGACAAAGCTAACCTATTTAACAATTTCTTTGCCTCCATTTTTCTGAGAAGGGACAAGGTCATCCCCCCCACCAGGATCCCCAGTGGTCCCAGAGGAGGCACAGCCAGGCCCAGGGTCAGAGAGGACCTAGTCAGGGAACTTCTGGTGGGACTGGACATATTCAAATCAGCAGGTCCTGATGACCTCCACCCCAGAGTGCTGAGGAAATTAGCAGAGGTCATTGAGGGACCCCTAGCACAGCTTTACGAGCACTCATGGTGCCCTGGTGAGGTGCCAGAGACTGGAAAAGGGCCAGCATGGTACCCATTTTCAAAAAAGGGAGGAAGGAGGACCCAGAAAATTATAGGCCTGTTAGTCTCACCTCAGTCCTGGGGAAGCTCTTTGAGAAAATTATCCAGGTGCACATCTGCAAGGGGCAAGCAGGGGATTGTATGCTTAGGGGCAACCAACATGGGTTCATTAGAGGCAGGTCCCGTCAGACCAACCTGGTGGCCTTCTATGACCAGGTCACAAAATCCTTAGATGCAGGTGTCACAGTGAACATAGTCTTTCTGGACTTTAGGAAGGCTGTTGACACTGTCTCTCACCCCATTCTCATTAAAAAATTAGGAGATTGTGGTGTCGATGCCTACATAGTCAGATGGGTCACCAATTGGCTGGAGGACCACACCCAAAGAGCGGTGGTGGATGGGTCATTTTCGACCTGGAGGGATGTGGGCAGTGGGATCCCCCAGGGCTTGGTCCTCGGGCCCGCACTGTTCAACATCTTCGTCAGCGACTTGGACGAGGAGGTGAAAAGCACCTTGTTCAAATCTGCAGTTGACACTAAGATGTGGGGAGAAGTGGGCAAGCTGGAACGGAGGATCTGGACATGTTACAGGGGTGGGTGGATGAGAATAAGATGGGATTCAATACTGACAAGTGCAGGGTACTGCACCTAGGGAGAAAGAACCAGAAGCATACCTACAGGCTGGGGATCTCCCTTCTCATCAGCACAAAGGCAGAAAAGGATCTTGGACTCATTATAGACTCAAAGATGAACATCGGCCGCCAATGTGAGGATGCAGTCAGGAAGGCTAACCGCATCTTGTCATGCATCCACAGATGCATCATAAGCAGGTCCAAGGAGGTGATCCTCCCCCTCTATATGACATTGGACAGGCCGCAGTTGGAGTATTGCATCCAGTTCTGGGCACCGCACTTCAGCAGGGATGTGGACAACATCGAGGTTGTCCAGAGGAGGGCCACTCGCATGATCAGGGGGCAGCAGGGCAGGCCCTACGAGGAGAGGCTATGAGACCTGAACCTGTTCAGTCTCCACAAGAGAAGGCTGAGGCGGGATCTGGTGGCTGTTTATAAACTGGCCAAGGGAGATCAGCAGGCAATGGGAGAGTCCCTGTTCCCCTAAGCACTACTGGGAGTAACAGGGAATAAAACGGTCATAAATTGACAGAGAGTAGATTCAGGCTAGATATCAGGAGGCGCTACTTCACAGTCAGGGCAGCTAGGATCTGGAACCAACTTCTAAGGGAAGTGGTGCTTGCTCCTACCCTGGGGGTCTTCAAAAGGAGGCTAGATAGACATCTTGCCGGGGTTGTTTGACCCAGCATTCATTCCTGCCCATGGCAGGGGGTTGGATTTGATGATCTGCTCAGGTCCCTTCTGACCCTACCAACTATGAAACTATGAAGAGAGCCAAAGGTTGTGGCAGCCATGTGTGAAGGCATAGAAGTGGGGAGAGGCAAGGCCAAAACAACAGAGGGAGTGCCAACAGAGCGGAGAAAACATGCAGGACAGGGAAAGACCGGGCCTACAACTCCCCAACTGTTGCTTCTTGTAACAAGCACCCAACATCACCCTCAAGCTTGCTAAGGTGAAAGCTATAATGTTGCATCCCTGGATTGGAGTGCAATACTGCTGCTGCAGTCTTAGTGTTCACCTCAAATGTCTCAGGGTCTGGAAAACATTTCTGTATGTGTTGTACAACCCTCCGGTGGTACTTGGTCTGGTCTAGGAACTCTGTGAGGTGTTCAATGGAGTAGCCAGCACAGGGAGGTTCCTCAGAAGCAGAAAGAGTTTCTGCCTGTGGTGTGGGAATGTTCCCTACTGAGTAGGGCACCTCAGCTGACTCAGGGGGCACTACGTCCTGAGGGAGGACTTCTGTCAATTCATCCTCAGAGGCAGAATCAAAGTCAAACTCCGAGGAGGAGGAGCTGTATACGTCAGGCACCGAGAGCCACTGAGTCCCAGGAGAAGCACTTGTCCCCTTACCAGGATTCTCAGCAGCAGGCCCTGTGGGAGCAGTGTCACCCGAAGGATCCTGGGGGGGTGACATCAGTCCCTGATCTCTTGGGCAGGGTGATCTCCTGGGCCGGGTGATCTCCTGGGCTGGGCACTCTTGCTTCTGGAGCCGCTTGCGGCTCCCAGCGCTTCCAACCTCCATATGAGCCTCATCAGGCTCAAGGATCTGAGAGATGGGGGAGGGCCATTGGACTCCACCACCACCTTCCCTACCCCCCACTCACCCCCAGCCACTGCAGGGTCTGGGTGAGATGCCAAGGAGGCAGGCAGAGCGGGGGGGCCCTGCTCAATAACCTCACCTCCCCTTAAAGTGGTGAGGAGGTCTTGGGGGGATACATAGGCCTTTTAAGAAGACCCCTTTTTTTCTGGGACTTGCCTTTCCCAGCAGGAGGGGCCAAATCCTCCCCTGAGGGGGGAAGGAAAGGGGGGGCCAGGTCCACCGGCACAGAACCATATGACTCCGATGAAATGGAGGGGTGACTAGGAGGAAGGCCCTTCCCCACCTGCCGCACCAGAGGTGCCACCATCAGGCACAGCTGCAGGAGGCTCTGCTGCAGCTGGCTTCTTCTTTGGGAACTGGATAACCAGGTGGGACCTGCTACCATAGCGAAGAGGTATACTCAGTGAGTATACATGAGGTATACCCAGTGGTGCGGTAGACCTCATACCACTATCCATCAATCATAGGGGACATGGGCTGAGGAAAACCCCAGTCCTCTCTGTAGAGAAGCATGAAAAGCTGCCTTTTAAAGGACAGGATGTGCCGGAGCTCAGGCACCTTGCTGCCAAGCAGCAGTCTATAGACTGGCTCTGCAACCATGCCATAAGGGCGCAGGTGTTTAGTGAAGTCCTCGTCTGAGAGAAATGGAGGCATGTTTGAGGCTACCACATAAATGCCGGTGTGTCTAGAGGCATTGCAAGGCAAAAAACCACCCCTGACTGACACCCCTGCTACCACAACCTCATTCTCTAAAGCAGGGGAGCTCAGGAAAATGATGGGGACTGAACTCACCCAGGCAGCACACAGGACATGCTTGCAGCCTATGAGTGCCTCCACAGCAGCAGCACATTTCTCCTTTCCAATGGAGGGAGGGGCATGAAGCCAGAGACCAAAGCTCCGGTCCAGAGGGGCAGAAGCCCCAGCAGTGAACTCTTGGGAGCTGCCTCCAGCCAGTCCAGCAGAAAAAGGGTTAACTCTGCAAGGAAACCAGAGTGGGGGAGGATGGGCATCCCTCTGCAGGCAGGAAACAATCAAACAAACAAACAGCCCCCAGGGGAGAGAGCAGTAAGCAATGTGGCAGGGAGGGGAAGGGAGAACCCTTAAACAGCAGCAGCAAAGCTGCCAGGAGAGGAAGAGGGGGAAAAAACAAAAAACAACTGAGGGAGAGGGTGACTGCAGGAGAAAAGGCTGGGAAAAGTGGAAAAAAGGCAGGGGAAAGTAATGAAAAGTGGGAGACTACAGTGGGAAAGGGGTCAGACTGTCTAGGGGAGGGCAAACAAAACAAGAGAAGGAGAAAGGCTCACAAAACAGGGAGAAGCCCTCAGAGCTCTAAAGGCACAGTCCTGTCAGTAGCCATCTTGAAAGAAAGAAGGGTTTAAAAAAATTATAGCCAAATTGTCATAATAGTAACTAGTAAAAACTACTATCTAGCATATTCTGATACGTCAGAAAGTTAGCTTCCTGTTGAAAAGGGTTGGTTTTTTTTTCACCTCTAAATGGGCTGATAGTGTCAGCCAGTAGTCAACATGTCAAATATTTAGGGGCCAAATTCTGAAACTCATTCATGTCAAACAGTGCTATTGTGCTTTGAGTAGTCACAGAGATTTACTAGTCAGAGCTGAGGACTTGGTTAGATTCTGATTTTGCCACTGTTTCCATGTAGTTGCTCCCTTCAATAAAGCCTTTCTTTGGAGGTCTAGAGTTTTCTCCTGGGAGCAGTTATTGTAGGATTAGGGCCTTTGAGACCAATATAATTTATTCTTATGAGGCCATGTAATAAACACAAGCAAGGTGGTAAAATCAGGCACCGTGAGTATGGTAAGCACAGGTGAGTGGTGAATGGAAACAGAAGAGTATGATAAATAGAATTTCAGTAAGGACTATCTTTGACTGGTGGAATATATCTGTAAGTTCACTGCAGAGTACTTGCACAGAGTACTTGCATTACTCATGTTATTTAGACAGAAAGCACAGCAAGGTGGCATCTTAGGGACTAACTCATGCAGAAGGGCATAAGCTTCCATAGGTGATAGCTTATAAAATTATATCATATAATATTACATGCATACCAGGCTCAGTATAAATTAGAAGAGCAAATGGAAAGTGAGAAGCCATCAAATAATTTTAGAGAAGTATTGGAATTGGCTCCTTGTGATAATATCTTTCTAACTGTACAAAGTTTCACTGATTTATATTCTTGTGCAAGAACACAAAGATCAGATGGCAGAATTACAGACTTAAAACAAACCAACTCTCTACTTAGCATCTCTGTTTCCTTCAATGATTTATTTCTAACGTTATGGTGTATTTCTTTTTTCTGATAATTTTTTTGGAATAAAATGGAACAGAAAATACTCAGAAATGAAACCATATGAATGGCATCTGTCATTAAGATGTTTCTATGGCATTCATTTGAAATAAAAATAAAAATTGTTAACATTGAAATGCATATTGCATTTTTTATATACAAAGAATGACTATTTATGTGGAATGTAAGCTATAATAGTTGCCGTGGTTACAGTGATCAGTCATGCATGGATTTCTTTATATAGAATAAAAAATAAAGAAACAGATATTTTGTGTGTCGGACTTTTTTTTTAAATTTCAGCTAATTGCATAGCAGAAAATGAGGCATATATAATTATAAATGGATGGGCTTCTTTTTGGTTTATTCAATAAGTTTAATTCAAAATAAGTTCTGTTTGAAAACATCAATCTAATATATTAAAGTGAACCATCTTTACTAACTTGGGACTGGACTGGATGATTTAAAGATGTGTTCCATTTTTAATCTCTAGAACAGTAAAATAAAGGAGGTCATAAAAAGATTCCCTGTGAAGAATCTCAGGTGTATACCCTGTATTACTATAGGTGGCCCATACCTAGTATGCATCATCCCTGGAGGCCTTACAAAATCAGATTTTGAACTAGGTTTTAGATAGATAGATAGATAGATAGATCATAATCTAACCCCAAATCTGATTATATATATGGAGTCAAACTCATCCTTGATGTAGCCCACTGAAGTCAGTAGAATTATGAATGTATCCTTATGTATTCCTCCTGCCCCTCAACACATGTGTCTTTATCTAATTAGATGGATAACAAAAATATGAAAGCACATAAACAGAAAACAGTAAACAGATGAAAAGATATACCAAGATTCTGGTTTGAAAAATATCCTGTTTCCCTGAATACCTCCCCAGTTCTTCCTGACCCATCAGAGTAATCAGCATGGGATTGTTAGAAACCTACTGGGCACATCTATATGTACACTTTCATCCACTTTAGCTTATTTTAATGTTCATTTAAGCATCACAAAAACTGTGTTTTCACTAATGTGCATTAAAATAAGCTAATGCTCCTTTTTTAGTATCTTACAAGGGAAGTACTACATTTAGGCACATTAACAAAAGTGCATTAATGAATGTGGAGACACCCCCACTGAGTAGGAGGTTATCTTGTCCTTCCCATGCTGGCTTGTTATCTAACTAACCGTGAACTATGAATAATGCTTAGGACAGCATTAGTTTGGTATTTCCCCTCTTCTTCAGCAAATAAGATACCAGTACACCAATATATGCACTACCCAGTGATGCATCCCAGCTGTTTAAATTAAATGAATTGTTTTTCATAATTAACAAATCATGCACAATGATGCAAGAGTTTCACAGATATTGAACGCTACAGCAGGAATCATATATATTTCTTTCTTCCAAAACCTCAGCATCTTCAGCTTGCCTATGCTCTACACACCATGTGGAAACAGCCAACATAACCAACCACATACCTTCTGCATTGAAAAGGAATTCTCCTAAGGGAACCATAAGAAACAGACAAAAACTTTCCCTTATGGTATCTCAGACACAATCAGATAAGCGGCATTTTTAATAATTTCTAACAAATTCAGGCTTTATTTTAAATAGTCAGGCACTTTGGATTATGTAAATTTAATAAACTATAGATTTTCTAGGTATGCAGAGCAGACAGGCATGATTTATTATTTGTATCACAATATCTAGACAAGGTTTATTGACAACATGTCAAGATAAATATTGTTCGTAGCTTAACCAATAATAAACACATGTATAGTTTAACCACCACTCTATCAAATTGGTAAATGGAAAGCTAAGCACCTCTGCATTATTTAGCAAGTTATGTCACAATACTCTGTACTGTACATCAGGGTTGTGACTTCAAATCAATACAAAAGTTTAAACAATGAAAAAAAACAAATGCAGATAAAAAAAATCTTACAGCTTTTATAGAAGCTGTTTTAGAGGCACAAACTAATTCTCTTTTTCATTTCTGAGAATACTCCTTAAAAGAAAGAGGAGAAGAAGAATGTGTTATTTGAAAATGCAACCTACACAGCTATCACAGACCAGCTGAGCACTGTGAGTGTATCAATTTAGTTGCAGGCTGACTGAGTGCTGCAAGTGTATGAGCCACTGGGCTGTTTGGTTCGGAATCGAGGAGGTGGAGTTGGGAGTGAACCAAAGACAAGTTTCACTTATAACAGTAAAAATGAATTTTACTTATAACAGCAAAATAATAACAAAAAATATGTTTAAGCTGCAAAAAATATAGTTTGTACATATCATAGTTAATAAAAAGGTTAAGCTAATAAACAGACAACATAACAGTAAAAGTTAAAAATTGACAGCGATAATAAAAACAGAAAGACAAATTGACAAAAAGTTCTCACTTGGTTAGAAACTTATCGATAGTCCCTCAGTGTCAGGTACACGTCAAGTTGATCCAGTGAAGTCAGGCATCCCTGATCCACGCTATCAGAGGGAGTACCGGGGAAGTTCCCTCGGTCAGGATCTGGTCCGCACTCACACTAGAAGTTAGGAATCTGGGCTCGGGACAGCAATGACCATTCTGTTCCATCCTTCCTACTGGTCACTTAATGTGCATGTTCCTTTATATCCTGCCCTATGCTAATCTGTTGGCTCTAGAGCCACTTACAATCTTACCCTACAGTTGTTATCCTATGGGATTAAAAGGTATTAGAAATTATTATAATAGGTTACTGCCTAAGCTTGGATTTACCCAATAAGCAAATCACACCACATCACTTTGGGGTCTGAGATTAACATTTTTTCCGCCCAAGTTCAACCTACTTAGAATTTTTTAAGATGTATCATTATACCTGGTGGTTAGGTTTGTCAATATTACTGACCCTTAAGCAAAAATTTATTAAATCAGCTAAGTCTGCAGTTTTATTTTTTAGGTCTGCCTTTTGAAGCTTATGTTAGTCATATGATCAGTACAAACAGTTAAATATAACATTACGGTTATGCTCCTGACAGACAGAATGCGTCTGCGGGAAACAGTTTCATAAGCTGGATGACATAGTCCGGTGGGTGGTGAATTGGCTAGAGGGTCGCACCCAGAGAGTCGTGGTGGATGGGTCAGTTTTGACCTGGAAGGGTGTGGGCAGTGGGGTCCCGCAGGGCTCGGTCCTTGGACTGATACTCTTTAATGTCTTCATCAGCGACTTGGACGAGGGAGTGAAGTGTACTCTGTCCAAGTTTGCAGATGACACAAAGCTATGGGGAGAAGTGGACACGCCGGAGGGCAGGGAACAGCTGCAAGCAGACCTGGACAGGTTGGACAAGTGGGCAGAAAACAACAGAATGCAATTCAACAAGGAGGAATGCAAAGTGCTGCACCTAGGGAGGAAAAATGTCCAGCACACCTACAGCCTAGGGAATGACCTGCTGAGTGGCACGAAAGTGGAAAGGGATCTTGGAGTCCTAGTGGACTCCAAGATGAACATGAGTTGTCAGTGTGACGAAGCCATCAGAAAAGCTAATGGCACTTTATCATGCATCAGCAGATGCATGACGAATAGATCCAAGGAGGTGATACTTCCCCTCTATCGGGCGCTGGCAGACTGCAGTTGGAGTACTGCGTGCAATTCTGGGCACCGCACTTCAAGAGGGATGCGGATAACCTGGAGAGAGTCCAGAGGAGGGCCACTCGTATGGTTAAGGGCTTGCAGACCAAGCCCTATGAGGAGAGACTAGAGAACCTGGACCTTTTCAGCCTCCGCAAGAGAAGGTTTAGAGGCGACCTTGTGGCTGCTGCCTATAAGTTCATCACGGGGGCACAGAAGGGAATTGGTGAGTTTTTATTCACCAAGGCTCCCCCGGGGGTTACAAGAAATAATGGCCACAAGCTAGCAGAGAGCAAATTTAGACTGGACATTAGGAAGAACTTCTTCACAGTTAGAGTGGCCAAGGTCTGGAACGGGCTCCCAAGGGAGGTGGTGCTCTCCCCTACCCTGGGGGTCTTCAAGAGGAGGTTGGAGATGCATCTAGCTGGGGTCATCTAGACCCAGCACTCTTTCCTGCTTATGCAGGGGGTCGGACTCGATGATCTATTGAGGTCCCTTCCGACCCTAACATCTATGAATCTATGAATAAGCTTTGTCTTAGCTAATATTTATTATGTGCCTTTACCAAATACTCTCAAAAAGCAGATCCTTTTTTTGCTATAAATTGCACATTAACCCCTTTGGTCCATCACACACAGCTTTATCTCTTCTCTCAAAATTTTAAATATTCTAGGTGAAAAGCATTCCTCAAAGTTAAAAATGATGCTTTAATACTCTATCTGTTTTCTGATCTCATGGAAATGGGCTGGGGAAGGGGAAGGGGATTCTACACCAAAGATTACTACCCTAGTAATTTATGAATGCTATATGTAACATACACATGGCTAATTGTTGAAGGGGGATTTACTGTATACCAGGGACAGAATACAGGGGTCTCATTCAAGAAGAGGTTCTGTATACACAACCAAGAAAGAATGCAAATTGTTTCAGAAAAGCCTTCATTTGCCAACACAGGAACAACATAGAAGCCATTGACTTCAAAGTTTGACTTCCAAAACTCTGTGGGACTTCCACTTTGGACAGCAGGGGTAAATGGTGTGAGAAATTAAAGCAAAGGATGTCTTGAAGGATAAAAGAAACTTGCTTTCTAGAAATGGGGATGTTATTTGGGGAAGGTATGTCATGAATCCCCCAAAAGAGCACTCTGTTGAGACCTCTAGCTTTACACAGTCTTTTGGTGTAGTCCTGGCAGCCAGCTCAAGTTTAGCTTATAGAGCAGGTTGCTGCAGGTGGGGACAAAGCAGCAGCTGTGTGGGACCATGGGGCCTGTGCCGGTGTTGGTGGGGACCAAGGGCAGGGTGGCAAGAGCATGGAGAACAGAGCACAGGCTGGTGGGGACACAGGGTCCGTGTAATTCCATTGTGTGGGGCTCACTTGCAGTTCCTGGGTTCTCTGCCCAAGCTGCTCAACTCCTGGGGGAGCCCTGGGCAATGGAGCCAGCAGCCTGGCCCCCCTCACTGCTACACACAGGTCATGGGGAAGGGTAGGGAGCTCTATGTTATTGAGCTTGGCCAGCTCCAGCCCTCCCCCTGCCACTCTGGCCAACCCCATGACCTGCACACTTGACTTCATCACATGGGGCTCCCCCTGGTGGCACAGAGCTTCGGCATGTGAGCCCTGCATGATGGAGCCAGCGTTCTGGTCATGTGCAGTCCTGGAGCTTTCCAGGACCATGTGCTGCTGGGGGACTCTGCCTGCTGGTGGTGGTGGTGGTAAGAGCTGTGCACAATTGGGGGGCATGTTTGTTGGGGGGGCCCAACACATTCCACTACACACACACACACACACACACCCTCCCACCATCCCCAACCACCCTTTCCCCCCACACACCTCAGAACCCCTACAAATCCCATAGCTACCCACACACATACCCACACATCCATACAAACAGACCCCCACAAACCCGCCATACCCACCCACACTCCCACCCTCCCCCACACCCCACATACACACATGCACTCACACACATACACACTCAGCCCCCCACAAACCACATACCCACCCATCCACAAACCACATACCTTCCACCCACACCCCCCACAAAGCCCACACACATCCACACACGCACTCACACCCTCCCCCACATCCCACATACATACACACCCACACACATGCACCCACAGGCCTCCACAAATCCCATACCTACCCACCCATACCTCCTACAGCCCTTCCACAATACAGACAAGAGTAAAACCCCTCCCACAATATAGACAAGAGTAATCTGGTTTTCATCTATTATGCAATCACCTCTATATACACAATGCAAACACACATATAACAGAACTTTTGTTCCCCCTTGAATAAAATTGAAATGTTATTGTAGATTTTCATTTCCAGTATAAAATTTGGGTTTTTTTTCTAGATGCAAGATGGCAAGCCTCCTTCTCAAAAGGATTACTTCCCACAGGAAGGGGAAGGACTTCCAGTGGCAAAGGTCAGGGGTTAAGGATGGGGATTCTACTCCCAAGATGGAGATCGGGGGTGGGACACGTGTCAAGGGCCGCAGCTACCCTTGTGGCCCTCAATAGCTCACCAAAATTCATTAACTGGCTCTCCAACTGAAATAATTGCCCACCCCTGCACAAAGGTGTAGCTACTCTGGGCTAGTGTTTTCTCTAGCACCATAGGGTAAACACCCCTGCCCCCCCCCCAAACACACACACCCTACCCATTACCCCACATTCCCACTCACTGTCCCCTAGCCTCCCCCTTAGTTGTGGCTGCTCACAATGTCTATTCTGGGGAAGCAGGCAAGGGAAGAGTTAACCTGCCTGCCTGCTGCTCTCTAGGCTAGAAAAGCAGCAGCCCAACAGCAGTGGTGGCTGGGCAGGCAGGTTCACCTTCCCTGATGGCTCCCCTGGCACAGACAGTGAAGGCAGCACAAGTAAGTAATGCCTTGAGAGGCAGAGAAAAAAATCCTCAGGGGGGTGGTTCTTACCTTTTAGTCTTCCAGGTCCCTGCTGGCCTGAAGTGTGAATGCTCCAAACTTGAGCCAACATTTATGCAGCTCACAGTGTAAGGTGTAACTAGGTCCTATAGATATGAGGTCTAACATGCCAGGGAACATACTTAGAAACCATAAAGGGAACAGAGTTTCAGTTCTCCATGGAACTATGACATCTGATTTTTGATTTATGAAAATAGTTTCTGGTCCTCTTCTAAATGAGAAAAGGCAAACAAATTCCAGCAACCAGTCTAGACCCATAATAAAACAGAAATTCAGCACACACAGACTGGTTTTAAAATTGTGGAACCCACTCTAAGATTTGCATCCTCCCCCCGCTTAAAAAAGGTGAATATGTGTTCTGTTCATTACTATCTAAACTATGCCACTTACAGAAAACCACATAACTTAGATTGATTTTGGCTTCCTGTATGTCTGTACCAGGTGTCCAGAAAATATACAAGTCCTTTTCTGAGATCTTCTTACTGGCCAGAAGAGAGAATAGTTCTGTCCTATCAATTTAAGAAGACTCCTGGAAAGCTGCTGCAGAGCATGGCAGTACTTGAGTGGGGATCACAACACAGTGCTCCCATCAGTAAGGAGCTCACACTACCCAACATTATGACAGGGGCAGCTGTCCCCAACAAAGGCCCTGCCCCCTCTGACTGCAGCAGCGAGGAGGAGGCAGGGGGCAAGGATAGGGGTTATTCCTCCTCCCTCCAGCATCTGATGGAGAGGACAGCAGGGGGCCTATTCTGCCACAGGGAGTGAGTGAAGTGGTGATGGTGGGCAGACCCAGCTGCCAATGGGAGTAAAGGGGAGACTAAGTCTCCTCCTTGCTCCCCTCTGCCTCAGGGGCCATGGTGCTCCGTTGCTACAGTAGCAAGGGTGGAGCATCTGGAAGACTCAGCTTGGGTCCCTGGTGGTGGGATGGAGAGCAGGGAATCAAATCCCTCCATGGCCACACCCCCACCCCTTCCTGTCCCTACTCCATGTGGGGAGCAGAGGGGCATGGCTAGCCTGGCTGGGCTGGAACAGAGAGCCCAGCCCAGAGAGCATGCTGGAATGCAAGGGGAGTCTGGTTTATCTTAAACCAGGAAGGGGTCTGGGGCAGACATTGCATAAACCGGTTTGAGCCAAATCAGTTTAGTCTTATAGTACATTCCACCAGGTTTATGTCCAGCCAGTTTCAGCCATTTTTAAACTGGTTTATGTGCACTGAATGTCTGTTCCGTTACAGGTTTAAATCAGTTTCTGATCACTTAAGCCAGTTCATGTGTAATGCTTGTCCCTAGGCCTAAACATTACTATTACCTAGAATCACTCCTCTCCCTTGTAATCTGCTGTCCCTTCAGGCTTCATTTCTATCCAAACTTTCAAGAGCCACAACAGAGAACAGAACTTTGGATCCTAATGCCCTGAAGACACCAGCCACCCTGTTACAGTAACAATTCCATTCAGTTGCAAAAGAAGTTTTAGGGGATTTTAAAACCCCTGCAGTAAAGAAAAAAGAAAAAAAAATATCCATCCAATAGAAAGACAGCAATTGGCCATCACACTGGCACTCAGTTTAAAACTGAGAAGTTTCAGGCCCCATTAGAAACCAATAGAACTCAGACAATTTCACATTGTTTTAAGGTAAATTATTAAGGCTAATGATCTGCATAAAACATTCATATTTTAATGTATTAATAATTCTTTGGATGGCATATTTGAACAACCCATTTATGGTTTTTATTGGATTCTGAACTTATAATGTGTAAGAGTAATAACTATAACTAAAGTGTAGGAAGCATTCTTTCTCTTTTTGTTGTATTATTGATTTTTTTAAGTTAGCAAAAATGTTTTCATTTAACAGTTGGTTAATTTAAAACAATGAAAGCATTTAAAAAAAACACAATAGAGTGTCTTAAATCAGCAAAGAAACACTCTGAATTCCAAAGGGTTGGCCTGAAAACTCTGGCAAAAAGATAAAACCCTCTAATAATTATCCACTAACAAACAAGAAATAAAAATTACCAGTTCTCTGACTGCCGTGCCGCAAATGGTGAGCAAAGAGATGGCAGTATGTCCAAAAGATTAACAATGTAGACAACACTAAAATATACAAGAGGGAAACAATTTCCAGCATAGGGTGTCTCCTGCGGAGCTTTTTGTCATTGAAATCAAAAGGGTCCCAGCTCCAGCTTAATATCAACAGGAGTGGGATGTTGTTGGAAGTGAAGTGATCAAATGCTATTCTTGAAAATCAAAAAAGAAATACATTTTGATGTTCAGCAGCTACAAGTTGTTTCCACTTCCCCTCCCCCCCCCCCCATTATAAACTGTCATTATTTGACATTTTAGTGTTTGCTAATGATGAGATTACAGGATTTTTTTTTCTTTTTCTACAGAAGAAATATTGCACATAAGTTGGAAACTGGAAGTTTGTTAGCAGAAGTTCTACACTGAAGAAGAAACAGAGAATAGCTATAGATTTAATAGCATTTTCCTTATTGTAATAAAATTCTTGTTAGAAGTGACTCTGTCTATAGTATGGTCTGGACTGGGGAGAGGAATCTTACTAACTCAGCATAACTATGGATGGAAGAAATTCTAAGGTTCTCCCATTTCAAACCTCCCAGTTTGACAAATTGACACAAAATAATATGCCTGGAAGGCACATTTCAGCAGATTCTAAACTTCAAATGATGCTTAAAAGCATACAGAGGGTGCTTAAAATCCAATTAATTTGTTTATGCAAGAGAGGGTGTCACTAAAGAAATACTGAATTAATTTCCCTTCCATGGAGGAAGGAGATGTGCAGAAGCTACACACAAGAACGGAGAGCATTGTGAGCTTTTCTATTGACATGGAAGAAATGTTAAAATTGCCAAGAAAGGGCAAATTACTCCTGGGATCTGTGCTGAAACACAGCATCCAGGAACAGCCCTTGGCCATGAATCTCAAAATGGTCTATAGTGTTCAATTTAACTTAAATTAAGTAGCAAGAATATATATGATTTGTGTAGGGACTTAAAGAGCTATACCTTAGCCGTAAGCTAAAATACTCACGATAATGCTCAGTTAAAAAAAAAATCAATCCAGAAACATAAATTAGAGGAGATTGAGGTAGCATACCTAGGGTTGCACAGGGCATTTAAGATGCTGGTTTGAATTGGTCTAAAATGTTTTAATGATTTGTTTCTACTAAAGAGAGAGCTTATCTCCTAGGAGCACAGTTGTCATTAGCAGAGGCACTAGACTAGTTTTCCCCCTGATTTATAAATGTGCGCATAGGGCCCCTTGCACCCATTAACATTATTGTGCCATTAGATACCAGGAATTTTATGCCCGATCCCAAAAATTGCATGACTTGTCATGCAAAACATGCAGAGCTGCAGAGCAAAGCTTTAAGTGTCAGGGCACAGGGCTGCAGGGCAAGGCAGGAATCATGCCAAGCACATGGGGAAGGAGATAGTGCCAGGATCCAGGACCTGGGACTGCCTCCAGGAACTGCATGGGAGAGAAAACTAGTGGGGGATAGCCTCTAGGGACTGGCCAGAGGAGTCTGTTCTCAGAGTCTAGTGCAGCCCTGTGCCCTATCTTGATGCTTAGCTGAGTGTTGGGATGCATCATTGCCCAAGGCTGTCCCTGTAAGATTAAGATAATCAGTTGCGCATTAGCATGGGCTGAGGGGCCCCAACCTGATGCAGACAATCAGCTCATGAATCCCCTAGTGTGTTGTAGCTGACTCCCAGCATTGGCTAGCACCACAATAGATCTGGAGATACATGCACACACCGAATGTTCAATTGAAGGTGCCACACAAAATAACCATAAAGATATTTTACATTATAGGTGGGACATCTTTGTGGCTGGTTTGCCATTTTATGGGCAGGGTCCTAGAGGCCAGGAGGAGGAGGGAGAACTAGAGACAGAAGTCTTCTGTCTGTATCTACTGCTCTATCCAGTTGGAGTAACCATGGTCTGCTGATCTTCAGTCCATCTACTTGTATGGGCTGTTGTGGGGGGAAGGGAGTTATGTTTAGTTGGATAAGTTCTGTTGTCCCTGCATATATACTTTTTTTTCCTCCTTTCAAATTGTGGAAGGTGATTAGAGATTTGGACTGGTGCCCAATTTTTATTTTTATATAAACCTACATTAACTAAGAAAGATTACCTGGGTCATTCTAATGCCCATATAAGCTTAAAAAAAGACTATTTAAAAAATGAAAGTGATAATTTTATGCATCTGATCATACTATCATAAATACTAACTCAAAGGTTAAATTTAACTTCTGTCTTGGATCACAGTCAACTGCTTCTCTATAGAAGTGCCAGAAGATATATTTTATAAAATAACTCAGTCATCTCAAAAAAATATTTGTTTAAATCTTTGGCATTACCACCATTGGTTCATAGGGTATACATTTCATAGATTTCATAGACACTTGGGCTGGATGGGACCCCGGAGGATCATGAAGTCCAGCCAGGGGCAGGTAGTCAGCAGGGATCATAGGATCCCAGCAAGATAAGCATCCAAATGTGTCTTGAAGGCGTTCAAAGTGAGTGCTTGAACTGCCTCCATAGGCAGTCTATTCCAAATCTTGGGGGGCTCTGACAGTGAAGAAGTTCTTTCTTATGTCCAGCCTGAATCAGTTGCAGCGGAGTTTGTGACTGTTTGATCTTGTTATCCCTTGGGGTGCTCTGGTGAAGAGACATTTCCCCAGATCCTGATGAGCACCCCTGATAAACTTATAGGTGGCCACCAGATCACCCCTGAGCCTGTGCTGTTCCAGGCTGAAGAGTCCCATGGCTCTCAGCCTCTCTTCATAAGGTCTGCTTTCCTGACCTCTGATCATGCGTGTGGCTCTCCTCTGCACCCTTTCAAGCTTCTCCACATTCTTTTTGAATTGAGGAGCCCAAAACTGGACACAGTACTCCAGCTGTGGCCTCACCAAGGCCAAGTACAAGGGGAGAATGACATCCTGGGATTTGCTTGAGAAGCATCTATGGATGCAAGCCAACGTTTTGCTCGCTTTACTAGCCGTGGCATCACACTGAAGGCTCATGTTCATCTTATGGTCTATCATGACCCCCAAGTCCCTTTAGTCTGTAATGCTAACCAGAGTAGCACTGCCGAGCCTATAAGCATGCTGCAGGTTTTTCCTCCCAAGCTGGAGAACCTTGCATTTTTCAGTGTTGAACACCATCAGGTTCTCATCCACTCATTTCATAAGGCTGTCAAGATCTGCCTGAATCACCCTCCTCTCCTCAGGTGTGGATTCTTTACCCCAGAGTTTGGTGTCATCAGCAAACTTGACCAGTCTCCTTCTGACACCAATGTCCACATCATTGATGAAGATGTTAAATAGTATAGGCCCTAGGACAGAGCCTTGA
This sequence comes from Alligator mississippiensis, assembly GCF_030867095.1. Taxonomy (NCBI): domain Eukaryota; kingdom Metazoa; phylum Chordata; order Crocodylia; family Alligatoridae; genus Alligator; species Alligator mississippiensis. The sequence continues at coordinate 168,135,952 of NC_081826.1, read as the reverse complement.
GGGACCTCTGGTGACCGCGCACCAAGACGATTGGCTCCCATCAACCACCACCCTCTGGGTCCTACCGTGGAGCCAATTCCCCAGCCAGTGGATCGTGGTAAGGTCGAGGCTGCAGTTAGCCAGTTTAGCCATGAGGTGATCATGGGATACCAGATCAAAGGCTTTTTTAAAGTCAAGATATACAACGTCAATCTCTTCCCCCTTGTCCAGGTGATAGGTCACCTGGTCATAAAAAAAATGAGATTGGTCAAGCAAGACCTATCCACAACAAACCCATGCTGGTATCCCTCAGGATATTGCCTTCAGCTAGTCTGTTAAGGATGGCCTCTTTGATAATCTTTTCCAAGACCTTCCCCAGGATAGAGGCCAGGCTGATGGGCCTGTAGTGTGCCAGATCTACTTTCCTCCCTTTCTTGAAGATAGGCACAACATTGGCCCTCTTCCAATCTTTGGGCACTTCACCAGAGCACCAAGAGCTCTCAAAGATCTATGCCAGGGGCTGAGATATGATGCTCGCCAGCTCCTTGTGTACCCTTGGGCGTCAGGGCCGGCTGACTTGAAAGTGTCCAAACTGTCAAGGTGTTCCTTCATGAGGTCAGCTTCGATGGAGGGCAAGGAATCTCTCTCACCCGGGCCTCCCTGACCCATAGTGGGCAGGGGCGTCCCAAGGGACTGGTGAAAAACTGACACAAAGTACCCATTTAGCAAATTCACTTTTCCTGGGCATCAGTTGTCAGTTTCCCCATCTGGTTTAGCAGGGGTCCAATGTTCCCCTCGCTTTTCCTCAGGCTCCCCACATATCTAAAAAAGGACTTTATATTGTCCTTGATATTTTTAGCTAGCTGGAGTTCCACCGCAGCCTTGGCTTTCCTGGTTTGCTCTCTTCAGGTCTGGACCAGAGCAGAGTATTCCTCCTTTGTGGTGGTTCCAGTCCTCCATCCTTTGTAGGTCTTCCTTTTAAGATGCAGGAGGTCCACCAGTTCCCTGAAGAGCCAAGGGGGCTCCTGTGCCCTTTTGCTGCCTTTCCTCCAAGATGAGATGAACTTTGCTTGCGCAGCCAGGATTGCTCCCTTGAGGAGCAACCACTCATCCTGAACTCCCCTTTCTATTGGGTTCTAGCCTTTTAGGGCCTCTCTGATAAGCCTCCTTAGCTTATCAAAGCCAGCTTTCCTGAAGTTGAGGACTTCTGTATTACTGACTGACTTACCAGCTTACAGCAGATGGTGAAGGTGATCAGTTCATGGTCACTGTCACCCAGCTTCTCTTTGCTCATTAGGTCGCTGATTAGGTCATCCCCGGTTGCCAGTATGAGGTCAAGCAGCGCTTTACCTCTCGTCGGCCCATAGACTTCCTGCATCAGATAGAGGTCATACACACGAGAGAAAGCTTTGCGACTGCTCAGATTTGGCTGAGTGCTCCTCCCACAAGATGTCTGGGTAGCTAAAGTCTCCTATGACAACCATACACTGGGAGTGTGCAGGCTTAGCCAATTCACTGGTGAACTCCTGTTCAAGGTCCTGAGCCTGGGTAGGGGGTCTGTAGTAGACTCCCACCATGTACCATGTTCCCCATGGATTTTAACCCAGAGGGTCTCAAGTCATCCACCGTGGGTGCCAATGTCAGCTTGCAGGGACTCATAGCTTTCCTTGACATAGAGAGCTATGCCGCCACCCCTTTTGTCCACTCAATCCCTCCTGTACAGGCTATAGCCGTCTATACCTGTGTCCCAGTCATGGGTGGAGTCCCACCAGGTCTCGTTATCCCAATGACATCATAGTTATTTGCATTTAGCAGGAGAACAAGTTTCTCCTGCTTATTCCCCAAGCTCCTAGCATTTGTGAATAGGCACGCCAGTGTCCCCTTGGGGGCCCTTGCCCTGCCTACATTTTGTTCCAGGGATGGAGCTGGGGTGGGATCCCTTAAGTGCCCTTGGCCTGCTGGCTTTGCAAGGGTTGCTCAACGGGCCAGCAGTAGCAGTAGTCCTCCCATCCCACTGCGGGCTTAGTTTAAATCCCGGTGAAGCAGGTCAGCCAGTCTGGCTGAGAAGAGCTTCCTTCCCAAACAGAGAGAGGTGGAAGCTGTCCCGTCCCAACTGTTACCAAATTTGCCCATTACTTTGGGGTATGCTCAATTATTAAAGGATAGTTTCTAGGGTCTTGGTGATTCTGTCAATGTGCTGCTTGTGTTACTATACGGAGCTGTATCTCTCCCTTCTGCAAGCCCTCACCCTCAGTGGAGCTATCTTGCAGGACTCAATCTCAATGGGACTGGGTTCCTCCAGTCACCAAATCAGTCATACACACAAACACACATAAATTAACGTGACACGCCCGACCTGGCCGGGCTGATCAGCATGGACAGGCTGACACCCTCATATGCCAAGAATCAGTTCATAAGAGCAACAATAAAATGCAGTCAGACACAAGCACACAGGTAAACAGAATCCCTATTTTGCCAGTCATCCCCCAGCCTGTCCCAGTGCATGGGATTGTTCCATCCTAAGTGCATGACTTTGCACTTGTCCTTATTTAACTTTATGAAATTTCATTTGGTTCAATACTCCAATTTATTTAGGTCTCTCTGAATCCTAGCCTTACACTTCAGTGTGTCTAGTACTCCATCCAGCTTGATGTCATCCACAAACTTGCTGAGGATGCACTCTTCACCTTTTCCACTGCAAATTAAGAATGTATAACACTATGGAAAATGTTAACATTTCCTTTTTTTCCTTCCCCAGAGAAAGAAAATGTTTTTACAAATTTGTCCTTTCCCCGGATCATATTGGAGGTAGTATTGAATCTGTCTTTAAAAAGCAGCATTAAAAATAATTTTACTAGAGTATTTCCACCTTTACTCTCACAATTAGTACTTGCTCTCTGTAAACTTAAATGGATCATAAAAAAATTCAGAACTGATAAAATTAAACAGTGGCTCTTCAGTTAGTTGAAAACTTGTACTGATAAGGAAGTCTTTTCTGCTGGAGCTAGCTGAATTTGTAATCAACCTCTCTCAAGTTTCTGGACAGTTTTGCTATTCAATAATAACTGAGCATTCTTTACCATCCTTATCTGAAAGGATGTGTAAGCCCACAGATAATGTGTGTGTTATGACTTGATTACTGCTACTGATACGATATTAAAGAGAGATGTAAGATAGCTCTCAACAGAGCTCTTATTAATGATCCAAGTCGAGTCCTGGCAGAATAGGAATGCAAATAAAAAAGAATCTGAGTACTATTAAGCATGAGGTAAATGTTGCATCCATACAACATAGGCCTTGCAAACTCTGTAAGATTATTCACAGAGCAAGGTGCTATTCAGAGTGAGAAAAAGCAGCAGAATTGGTCCCATCATGATTAAACTGCTGAGAGAAGTTGCAAAGCTAAGCTAGGGCTCATGTCCAATCAGACATTAATAAGTTTATTCCCATAGCACATAGTGTTGATTTCTGTGCAGGAATGTGTATTAGCCGTGAAATTTCTTCAGGATTAAATGGTGTCTTTTAGGATAAGGATAACCATTAAGTCAATCAGAATGTGGGTTTTAAAATTCTGAGAAAAGAAATGATGGAACAGTAAAACTAAATGGCAGCAAATGAGTGAACTAATCACATAATGAAAATGGATTAAAAAGAAGGCTATGTTCTGAAGGAAGGAATATGATTATAATACTCATAAAAATAAATACATGGCCTTTGTATATATAATTCTCTTCACAGCAGAAATTCAAAGTGGTGTGCAAGTATCAGGCTTAGGCTGAAGGAAACTTACTCCCAATCTACCTCTCAACAGTGTTCTTACACCTTTCTCAGAAGCATTCTACATCAGGCACTGTCAGAGAGAGGACAGAGGAAGAGAGGAGCCTTTGGCCTTCTCAACTATGGCAATTCCTATGCTCCTATTTCAATAAATGTTAGACCTGTGTGAAGCTTTGGTAGCCGATTTGATTTGGAGGAGATTTGGCCCAATTCGGCAACCGAGTCTCCAAAGCCAAATAGAATCGGGAGACCAATTAAAAGGTCCAAATCAAATCGGAAACCTCTGAATCAATTTGGAAAAGATTCAGTGCCACTTCAGAGATTCAGCCATAGACTAAATAGGCAGCAGTCCCCACCACGTTGGACACAGCTGCCACCAGCAGGTAAGTCTATTGTGGTGGGTGGAGGGGGAAGGGAAGGGGCGTGGGAGAGGCATGGATTGGGGCTGGGGCTGGGACTGGGACTGGGACAAGCTGCCCAGCTGGGGCATGGGGTCGCAGGACTCGGGGAAAGGAGTGGGGAATTATGGAATGTGGGTGTGGCAGTGCTGGGAGCGGGGACTATGTCCTGCTGCTGCAAGTAGCAGCGGACGACCATCCCATTGACAGGTGACCAGTTGGCGAGTGGACAGGGTGTAGAGGTGGTGGAGCCCTGTGGAACATCTGAGGACCCAACCGTGAGTACCGCCCCCCATGTCGGGCAACCCCCTCTGGCAGATCTCCACTGAACCCCTCCTTCGAATCACTTATAACATCCAGGTCGTGGCAGGCGGGATGAGGGGGAGGGGCTACCGGATGAAGGGTGGTACCGGACGTGAGGCCCACCAACATCACATTGCCCCTTAGCTTTGATGAATTTAGGTATCTTTGCTATTGATATTGGGGTCAATCTAGAAAAGTACTAAACACTCTGAACTCACACTGAAACCAATGAGATCTGGGGATATTGAACATTTCGCAAACTGAATGCCTTTCTGTTATACTATACATGATATTTAAGGGCCTGTGTTTTCAGCATTGACATTTACCAAATGTGTCATCACATTTGGCCTTCATTCAGCCCTCTGAAAGAATTTTAATGGTTTTTACCTGCTAAACACAGATGTTTATTAGTCCTGTGTGAAGCAGCAAGTATTTGCTTTGGATTCGGATTCAGCTGGTTCAGAGGGAGCGATTTGATCTGGAGATTCAAATAACTGTCTAATTTCGATTCGGCTGAATAGGATCCAAAGATTCAGTACTGCTTTGGAGATGTGGACATAGACTTAACAGGCAGCAGTTTTCACCACGCTGGCCTCCAGCTGGCAAGTCTGTTTTGATGGGTGGAGGGGGGAAGGAAGGGGCCTGGGGGAGGGAGGGATTGGAGCTGGGACTGGGCCATGCTGCCCAGCCAGGGCAGGGGCCATGGGACTGTGGGGGAGGGCGCAGAATGTGGGCACAGCAGTGCTCAGAGCGAGGTCTATGCCCTGCTGCTGCTTGCCCAGCTGATGCAGGGGGTGGGATGTGGGTGCTGCCACCAGTTGCCCAGCCGGGGTGGGAGGGGCAGGATGCAGGTGTGGCAGTGCTGGGAGTGGGGGCTATGCCCGGCTGCCACTTGCCCCCTTCCATCCAGAGCAAGCCATGCCCGCATCCCCGCCACAGCCCAGCGGGGTAAGTGGTGACAGCACCCTATCCTGTACCCCCTTGCCTCAGCAGCATCAGCAGGGCAGAGCCTCTGCTTCCAGGACTGCCACACCTGCATCCCATGCTCTACACCTCCCCCCCCACCCTGGCTGGACAATGTGTGGGCTATGCCCTGCTGCCACTTGCCCCCTTCTGCCCAGAGTGAGCCATGCCTGCATCACACCCCTCCCCTGCCGGGCAAGCAGCCCTTCTTACTGACAGGCCTTCCCGAGACCAACGGTCGTCTTCAGGCAGCCTGGCTTAGCCTCCGCCTGACCCGGCCGCTAGCTCAGGTCATTTCTTTTCTTCTCTCCCCTGTTCTCAGAAATAATACTCCTCGGGAATGGGGGGACTTCCCGAGTCGCTACTCTGGTCCCGGCAACCCATGGGGATCACTCCTCCTGCCCCCACCGGGTTTTCCGGCTCTCGCCTCAGCTGCTGGGCTGATGCCCCGTTGCCTGCCTGAGGCTCTGGCTCTGGGGAAGCGGCAGCGATGTGCTGCACACCTCCTCTCTCCTCCTCTGGCTTCCCCTTTCCCGCGGGGTTTGCTGGGGTTTTTAAACTCACCGCGACAGCCGCTGAAGCTGCCGCAATTGGCTCAGCTGTTCCTCTTATCGGGAACAGCTGTTTAAACAGCCGGCGTAGTGCCGGCTCACATGGCTGTAATGGCGGCTGCTGCCGCGATCCCGGCTCCACCGCCGCCGCCGCTCCCGAAGGTAAGTATCTCAGCCCTGGATTTTCTTGAAGGGGTGTTGCTGCCCCCCAAACCTGTCTGTCCTCCGCTTGTGTCCTTGACATTGATAGGCCGCCGTCACAGGCAATGTTGTGCCTAATGTTCTTTTGTGGACATAGGATCTATCTATAAAAGTGTAGGGCTAAACTATAACAATGTATTATGCCTTGAGTAAGGAGAAGTACATAACTGTATTGTCCAGGAACAGAGTAGGAAACAAATTGTGACTCTGAGGCCCCTGCTATGTTACATATCTTATGCAAAAAAACTGGCTAATTGCACAATAAATATAAACCGGTCACATGTGCAAAACAATTATCATATGATAACAATGACTACCCAGGTATAAAAGGCTAACCAGCTATAAAGTTAGTGCTTGAAAATGTGTAACAACTCTACAGCTGGTTTCTATTCAGATTTAATTTAAATGTGTAGTAGAGCCCTGGCAGTCTTTGTTTTGCTTCTTGCACCCAGGAAGAAATAATCCATGCCAGCCCCCTCACAGATAACCACCCTCTTTATACTAGTTCATTTGTGGTAAGCAGCATGTTGAGGTCCTCACATTTCCTGACCCGCCTAAATGTCTTCTCATACCTCCAGAAGATGAAGAGGGTGTTTTATTTTTCATAATTCTTCTGTAGAGATATGTTGGCAAGTGACAATCTTCCCTATAATAGGGATCATCTTTAAAATTAAGATCCCTATTATAGGGAAGACTAAGGGAAGATCCCGTTGACTAAGGAATAATTTGAAATTGAATAAAAAGTTGGCTTTTGTTTGAAAAACTGTGGAACATTTTTATATTTTTGTCATACCACAACTTCCAGATACCACAAGGAGTGCTCAGTTTTGTAGTAAATGTTATCAAACATATGATAGGTGTGTGGATAATACGTCTTTTCCCAGATCAGCATTTTTATCATTTTCATAAAGAGAATTGCTAAATGAAGTCTGTGATTCATAATCCCATTCAGTCATATGCAACTTGTTTTGTTCTGCTTCTTTCAACTGGATACTAATGTATACAGCTCTCTTTTTGAAATCCTGTCCTAAGTGCTAACCTGTTGTACAAGATTTTAAAGCACTACAACACTTTTTAAAACCTCAGGTTGATAATTAATATCCAATAATACTTCCCATGTTAAAGTGAATCTGGCACCCCAAGTTGTTTCACCATTGGTTAGCTAATGGTAGTAGCTACGGTATCCCTGACCTGCCACCTTCTTAATCAATTAACTTGTTGTTCACATATCATGCGTTAAACATTAACCATAACTGTATGGAGACTTTCTCACCTGACTAAATTAATATAAGGTCTTATTCTGTTGTCCTGAAGACTGCTGTGGCCACTTGAATTCCTAATTTGTGGGAGCAATTTCTCACTACCTTTCATGCTGCATTTAAACTTGTGCAGAAAGAGCATAGAGCAAATGCTACATGCCACTTTCTTTTCCCTTTTTCACTTGCATAGAAATCTAGTCAAGGGAAAAATAAGATGAGAATCAGGCCCTAACTATGTGTGCAGAAGTGAGGGCTTATATGTACTTTTGCAAAGAGGTAAAAAGAATAGTTTTTGAAAATATATCTTAGAGAATGAACCAGAAGGCAATGAGAGAACTCAACTCAGGATGTAAGCAGAGGAGAAAAATAGAGCTGCATAAAGGAAAGGTGATCACAAACTTGTTCTGTTTTGCATGCCGAGACCATGACCCTCTGCTTCAGGTGATTCTATCAGTGACAAGCAATTATCAAGAAAGGGGCAAAGAAATGAATAGAAAATGTCTCAGTCCCAGACAGACACTGCCCCTGTCATGAGGTTCCAGCAGTAGTACTGCCTTTTATAATATTTTTCTGAAACAAAAGATTTTTTATTTCTGCAATATAAGCAACAGCATTTCTTTTCCTCATTAATCATTTACTCTCTGTGGTGGATTCTTTGTTTGTTTTTCTTAAGAAAAAAGTGTCATATCCAGATAGTGAGACACGGAAGTTTGTTTTCTGAAAAAGGTCAACTCGAAGGGTCTAACTGGTCACCAGACCCAAAATATCACTGCTAAAATTGCATAGACTGTGATGCTTTCCTAAAAAAGCTAGATTATCAAGTAGCATAAATTGGCCTAGCTCTACTAACACAAATTAGCCTGTCTCTAATACTGGTATAATGGAATTATATCGGTTTACACTTATTGATGAAGTGAACCTTTACGAATGTAGGTGGCATGCTCAATTAGAGAAAACAAAGAGAGAGAGAGGGGGGAAAAGCATCTGTATCAGAGAGTATAGTGTGAGCCTCTCAGGTACGTGATGATATCTTGATCGTACTGAGGTCAATGGGTTTGATTTTAGTGTGCAGTTCTAGTTTCCTCTAGCATAGATCTCTCTTCATACAAATGCAGGAAGAGTCCTCACATTTAAAATTACAGTGTACAGTATATGGTATCTCCATTTATTTCATACACTACAGACCAAGACTCAAATCCTGGGATGACAGAAAGGAAAGGATGTCATTCCTGCAAGGTTTGAATACTAGCAAGGAAAAAAAAAAAGGCCTTTGTTCAATCAGAATTTTTCCCCTACAACTAAGTTATTTAGCTATCTATAGTTCAGAAAACGTCACTACAGCTACACTGCAGCTAGGGCAAAGGGAAATAATTCAGCTTCACTCTGTAGATTGTTTACTTGGGTAGGACCTGAAACTCATTGATATTCTCTGCTTGGCAAAGACTGTGGTGGGTGGAGGGGCACAAAGGAACTAGTTGCAGCTCTCCAATTTTCAACATCCTACAACCTAAGCCCATTCTCCAGAACCCACAGAGCTGTTGTAGACACCATCCACTGATAACAGCTTTTAGTGGGTCACCTGCCAAATTGAGAGCATCCAGTAATCCATTAACCTCTGGTATGCATATATTTCTATGCCAAAACTAGTGGCAATGTGCAGGTCTTCTCTCGTTAAATAACTCTTGTATGCCAAGGAAATGCTATACTCTTCTTCACCCAGTCAGAGAAATTTAGATCTTACAAGATCAGGATTTACACATTAGCTGAAGTACAACTTTCAAACAAAAAATCATGTTGCATGGAACCCATTTTCTGATGATTGTGCCAATTTTTTCCACTATGTCCATAAAGGGGGCATCTCACAGTCAGGAGATACAGGGAAAACAGCAGTCTCCTGATCCTGAAATTGGAGCTGTTGTGTGAAGCTAATGCACTGGCTGCATGCACATGGTTCAAATCTTCCAGGAGAACTCTCCCAGAATTGTTTGTCCTGAGAGAAAAACTTACCGGTACAGAAGTTCAAGCAGAGAAATAAAGAGCCTGTAGTGCATGCATCCCAAAAAGCTCTGCAGTCTTCTTTTTCTTCCTGGCAGGTGACATTAGCAAAGGCACAGGTCAGCACTGATTGTCTCATCACCTCAGAGGACCATGCTCATGAGCAACTCCGGCTCAAAATCCTCCATCCTTCTCTACCTCCAGTGAGGCTTTGACAGAAGAGAATCTCTTCCTCGTCTCCTCTCTTGCCAGGGAGCTGTGCTTCCGAGAACAAACTGCTACAGTCCCAGCAGGTGTCTGCCAGGTCAGGGAAGCAGGGCAAGGGATTGCCACATTAGGGATGGGAGTGGGCAGGTCTGTGTTCAGCCCATGCACAGAGCTCTCCACCCTGGGAGCATGTTCTTCTCTGTGCTTCACTGGAACTGACACACACTCTCCCTGGCCCTGGGGGAGGAATGACCACATTTAATCTGGGAGAAAAAAATTATGAATGTCTGTACACTGGTGGTTTCTCCTGAGAGATCAGGGACTCTCCCTGGAGAAACTGAACATCTGTTTATAGTCACTGGAGGTGAAAAATATTTTCATTAAATAGCTTTCCCCCCCTCACTCCCATGCAGATTTATCAAAACAAGATTTTGCCACAAATGTATCAGGTGTGGGGGGTTTGTTTTGAGATTAAAAAGAAAAAAAAGGTTTTCTGAGGTCCTTGATGAAATTTCGCCTCAGAGGGAACAAAAACATCTCCCTCAGAATAGCCAATAGACTGTAAGATAAGTTAGACAATGCATTCAGGTGGAAGACCCAGGTTAAAGACCTTGCTTTGAATGTGGCAGAGCAGGGACTTAAACAATGGGTATGTGCTGTACGCACTGGACTTATCACAATTCTGGGATGCAGGCGGCTGGTAAGGAAGGTTTACTGTAAGTTTTCTTATGAAACAAAAATCAAAAGGGTTCAATATACATTCCAAATCAAACATGACATTTCAAAACCTTGACATTTTTCAAGAAATGGAATACTTGTTCTCCAGTCGCTCCAATCCCCAAGCTCAGGCCAGACTGTTACACCTGTCTGAAGTTACTTATTTCTTACACAGGAGAAGGAAAGCAAAGAGACAGATTAAGAAAATTAAGTGAAATTGTGTCAGCTAGGAAATAGTGGTTCCGGATGGATTTTGCAAGCATCTTAGCTAGAAAACTGCATCAAAACCTGTGCATGGCAGAGTTCTTTGAATTCCTGAAGGACTACAATGAATCTGAGTTTTACACTGTGGATAATTCAACTTTTCTTTACTATATCTTTTCCATGCAATATTACTCTTGACTGCTCTTTTGACAGGTGTGAGAGGAAGGGACTTGAGGGGAGGAGTTGTTTTTGTGTTGTTTATTTTTATTGGAGACCCAGGACAGGTATTTCCCATGAATACTATTTATGACAGGCTTTGAAGTTTGTTTCTTCTGCACCTGCCCTCTCGTCTCCCTTATATACCTAAACAGTACATTGATGACATCTTCATTGTACGGACACATGGGAAGAAATCTCTAGACAAATTTCACAAGGACAACTTCTACCCCTCTGTCAAACTAACTCTGGAATACCCCACCTGGTGAATTCATTTCCTAGACACTACAGTGTTGGTTTGCAGTGGCCACATTCCTACCACATTGTATTGGAAACCAGCCATCTGCCACAGTTACCTTCATACCACCAGCTTTCATCCTAAGCACACCACTAGATGCATCATCCACAGCTGAGCTCTGCCTTACAACTGTATCTGCTCTGCTCCCACAAAAAAGCAGGAATTCCTACAGTTACAATACAGCCCCAAAACTGCAGTCACTCAAATCAACAAAGCCAGACTTGAACCCTATGCCAACCTGCTACAATGCCAAACTCAGGACAAGGACACTGACAAGGACCTGCAGCCCCCACCTTGAACACCTTAGACATATCATCAATAACCTCCACCCTGCTTCTCAATGTCACCATGGGGGACAAATCTGCCCTGGTCTTCAGGCAGACCTCCAACCTTAAATGATATCTCTCAAGGTACTAGGCCTTGCAACAGACCAAGATGCCAGCTTTGCCCCAGTATCAATATAAACCACATAATCACTGAACCAAATAACACAGATGATAACATCTGGGGTTTGTTTACCTGCAGCTTACCAACAGCATATGCCATCAGTCATTAAACTGCCCCTTCAGTGTCTATATTGGAGACATGGCTTGATCTCTACATAAAAAAAAAAACAAAACTGACAGCAGCTCTAGAAAGACATGCAGCTCTGTGGCAGAACACTTTAACCTCCCTGGATACTCCATCGCTGATCTCAGGGTAGCTGTTCTGAGGCAGGAAACCTTTGAAAACAATTTGAATGGGAAAATGTGCAACAAGAAGTTATCTACAGACTGGATTGTGTTAAGTATGGTTTAAACAGGAACTACAATTCTTATCCTATTATCTGGATTAGCTTTTCTGATCCCTTTTCTCCTATGGGTTCTTTGCTTGTACATATCTTCCAGCACTTCCCCCTTCCCCCTCCTCTGCTCTCCTCCCTTCCTACCTTTTCTATTCAAATCACTCTCTTCTTTCTATACACTGCTCTGTGCACATCTTTTCACAGCATCTGATGAGCAGCTCACAAAAGCTGCAACTCACAAAAGCACATGCTACAGATACCTCTAACTTATTCTATAAGGTGCAAATGTTCCCCAGCCTTCTAATCAGAACATACATCATTGGTGTCTCTTGCTGTTCAGAAGGAGAAAAATAAAAAGCATTTCCAAAATGGGAACCACATTGTATATCCTAATCTATTTTCCATTGTTTAAATTGTGTGCCTGCTTTTTGCATTTTATTCAGCTTGGACTAAACTGATCAGTTTCTCTTTAGTTCTGTAAATAGTCCTACAAAATGTAAGGAGGATGAAACAAAGTAGGGAATACAGAAATGTAATGATGTTCACTAGAAATTACTCTGAGAATTTAGAGTTTAATGGAGAGTGATATAATGTCTCTTTATAGGTTTTCTGAACAAACTTACAGGATTCTACACCAAAGCTATAATCGTCTGCTATATTACACACTTATTATTTTTAACCTAGTAATTCTATAATATTAGGCACTTATTACATAGACACATAGGTATGGAAGTCTATATCAGCAGTGTAATTTTCTGTTATATTCTGCATTTATTTTTATCACAATAACTCTGCTAGATTAGGCCCCCATTATACAGACAAACTATAAGAGACGGTAGAAGCATTATAGAGCTTTCATATAAAAACAGACAAAGAACAGGAGGGGACATGGAAGCACAGAGAAATGAAACAACTTTTGCAAGATTGTTCAGATCTGTCACAAAGCAGATGACAGAACTGAGACCTTCTGATTTACAGGTCATTTCATTACCTACTAGGCTACACCACATACAGTTACAAGAAAACCTACAGATAAGTTATCATATCATCATGTGTACACTTCAGGACTTTCTAGTTTTCCATTCATACTCTACTTAGATTGCTGTAATTGGGGTCTACAGTATTGCAGATGGATGTTTGTACTAAAACTTGAAAATTTAAAATCACAGTGTTTTTTCAATCCTAGGACTGTATTTTGCTGATCCTAGTAGTTAAGATATGCATAGGGGACTAATTTACCTTTCCTTTAGAGTGATGCAAATCACAGGAAGCTCCACTATTTTCAGTGTAGTTACACCAGTGTAAAGTGGTTGTAAAATAAGAGTCAGGGCCCTCACTATATGGTTCCATAACATGAAGGAATTTTCCCCTGGTTCCATATGGTAATTAGTTTATGTCCTGAGCAATGAGGGTTAATAATCCTTGTCATTTTATCCTTATTAATGGATTTGCAATTGCTACCCATAGAATTGCACAACTTCCACATAAACGTGAGGACATACTGTGAAAACTATCTACTGAAAGGAAGTACATACATCATTCTATGCTCCAGGATATCACTGTTATCTTTTAGGAAAAGACCAACACAGTTTTGTTTTGTTTTTATTAATATGGCATGCTTCTCTAGAAGTTGAAGCCAAGCTGCTCTAGAACTTGTCATAATCTGCAGAAATAGGTAGAGACTTAAGGACACAGGTCATTTTGGGCATATCTACATGAGATATTTACTGCACAGTTGATTAATTAACTTTCCAGGAAACAACTCAGTGGATGCATCTACACATGAATTTGATCCAAGATCAGTTTAATTGCAAGTAAACTACTTGTGAGTAAACACTCCTGGGTGGTCAGCTACATGTGCAGGGACATGGTAGCAGATTTGCTGCTCCTAGCAGCAAACTGGTGCCACTTTCTTCAGCCCTGCAATAAGCCCTTGCTGCTCGAGGCTCCAGCTGAATCTACCAACAGCAGGCAGCCATCTTGAAAAGCTACCCCCGCTCTCTGCTACCTGGGCAGCCACTTCCCTGGCCAGGAGCATTGTGCACAGCACATGGGCAGCATGTGGCAGCTCTCTCCAAACTGCCTATGCCTCCCTGTGCTATGGCTGCTTCAGCCTCTGCCTTTGGCAGCAATGACCAGCCCCCCGGACTCCCGCGGGCCACTGCACTAGCACTGCTGATCCTCAACTTCAACTGCTAGCTGTTCCACAGTCATCTGGGCCCTCCCAACTCCTCTACATGCAGAGACCACCTGCCCAGTCACAGCACACCACCCCAGGGCTGCTGCTGCCATGCAGCTACTGCCTGGACCCCATCAGGGATGCCAACAATGAGCTGCTAAACACCACTGCTGGGGCTGCCCTCACCCTCCTGCACCTCCAACCCTGCCAACTCCAGGACCACGCCACTGGGCCAGCCAGAACTGGTGGCTGTACATCATCCAGCAGACCTGGGATGATGAGCAGTGACTGGATCTGAGCCACCTTCTGGGATTTCCTGGGGCAGCTCCAGCCACACCTGCAGTGGCAAGATGCCACCATGCAGCTTCCTGTCCCCACTGACACCTGGCTGGCCCTCGCTCTGCTCAAGCTGGCCATGCCTACCAGCCTCCACTATGTGGGCTATTTCTTTGGGGAGGCTGTCTTGGTGGTGTGTGGTGCCCTCCAGGACATGCTGGGGCATGCAGTGCTCCACATATATGACCCCCTTGTGGGGGATCCAGTGTGGGGCCAGGGGAAGGGCTCCTGGCTGGTGGAGGTGGCATTGCACCTCTGCCCAGGCCCAGGGTGTGGGTTGCTGCTAGGAGGTGGGTGGCTGCCAGGGGACAGGCAGGGCTAGGACATGGGGCCAGGCAGCACAAAGGTGACCACTAGGGTCAGGAAGGTGCCCAGCACCTGTTGGTCATGGTCTGTGGCCTGTACTGTCCTGCCCAGGACCATGGTCTGCTCCTGCAGGGCCTCCCCATGCTCCAGGGCAGGAGCTGCAGCCAGAACTCCCAGTCCACCCGGTCCTGTGACTCCTTTCACCACTCCCACACATCCTTTAGGCCACGTCCTCAGCCTGCCAGGCCTGTGTGTCCACCAGACAGTCGTCCAATGCTGTCACAAGCCAATCCAGGAGGATGGTGATTTCCTGGGTCCGCCTCTGGCAGAGCCAGTGCATCCCCAGGGCCCCAGCTCTGGATGGCAGTGACCCTGAGCATGCATCCTGGCTACCAATTGCAGCCTCTCCCCCATGTGTTTCAGGGGCTGCAGAACCATGAGAAAGAAGCTGTTTGTGAGAGTTTGCAATATTTCTGAGATAAGATGTTCTGTACCAAGGGCTGTGTGATGCCCCACCTCAGATTGGTGGTTGGGCATACATGGGTGTCCAGGTACAATAGCAAGCTGGCTGTGCATGCCTGGACACCAGTAGCCACTGATTGGGACTCCCCTCCATCCCTGGTCATGCCCCTGGGGCAGGGAGACCACTGGGTGCTGGCTTTGGGCATCCTGCCTCCCCCACCCCATTCCCAAGCCAAGACAGACCAGGCTTCTGGCAGCATGTGCTGCCATGGCTCCAGACCCTGCTGCCCTCCCTTCTTCTCCTACAGGCCAGCCTGTCTCCAGATCCTGATGTGCACCCCTTATGTACTTATAGGCAGCCACCAGGTCACCCCTGAGCCTGGGATTTTCCAGGCTGAAGAGTCCCATGGCTCACAGCCTCTCATCATAAAGCCTATTTGCTTGCCCTCTGATCATGTGCGTGGCTCTCCTCTGGACTCTCTCAAGCTTCTTGACATCCTTGAATTGTGGAGCCCAGAATTGGATGCAGTACTCCAGCTGCAGCCTCACCAACTCTGAGTATAGTGGGAGAATGACATCCTGAGATTTACTTGAGAAGAATCTATGAATGCAAGCCCAAGTTTTGTTTGCTTTACCAGTTGTGACATCACAATGGTGGCTCATGTTCATCTTGTGGTCAATCATGACCCCCAAGTCTCTTTCAGCCGTGGTGCTAGCGAGCATAGCGCTGCTGAGTCTATAAGCATGCTGCGGGTTTTTGGTCATGTACCTTGCATTTTTCAGGATTGAATGTCATCAGGTTTATATCTGCCCATTTACTAAACTTATCCAAGTCAGCCTGGATCACTAGCCTGTCCTCAGGTATGGACGCTATGCCCCAAAATTTAGTGTCATCAGCAAACTTGGCCAGTGCACTTCAGACACCAATGTCTACATTGATGATAAAGATGTTAAAGAGAACCGGTCCAAGGACAGAGCCTTGGGGGACACCACTGGTCATGGAGCACCATAATGATTCACTTCCATCGACTACTACTCTCTGGGTTCAACCTCGAAGCTAATTTCCCAGCCATAGTACTGTGGTATACCCGAGGCCACAGTTGACGAATTCTTCCATGAGGAGATCATGGGACACCAGATCAAAAGCTTTCTGAAAGTCCAGATATATGATGTCAATTGTCCAGGTGATATGTCACCTGGTCATAGAAGGAGATGAGATTGGTCAGGCAAGACCTACCCACGACAAACCCATGCTGGCTGTCCCTCAGGATGTTGCCATCAGCCAGCTTATTAAGAAGGGTCTCCTTGATAATTTTTTCCAGAATCTTACCAGGGATGGAGGTCAAGCTGATTGGCCTGTAATTCCCGTGATCTACCTTCTGCCTTTTCTTGAAGATGGCCTTCTTCCAGTCTTCAGGTACTTCACCTGAGCACCATGAATTTTCAAATATTTTTTAAATGGTTGGGCTATGACACCTGCCAGCTTCTTAACTACTCTAGGGTGTAATCTGTCAGGACCAGCTGACTTGAAGATGTCCAGCCTCTTAAGGTGTTCCTTTACAAAGTCTACACCAATGCTGGGTATAAATATGCCTTCACCCTGGCCGTCCCACGTCATGCTAGGCAGGGTGGTCCCTTTGGGCTGATGAAAGACCAATGCAAGGTACTCATTAAGCAGGTTGGCTTTTTCCTGGGTATCAGTTATTGGTTGTTCCATTTGGTTTAGCAGGGGTCCAACCTTGCTTTTTTCTGACTCCCTACATATCTGAAAAAGGACTTTTTATTATCTTTGATATGTGAAGCCAGGTGAAGTTCAGTTGCAGCCTTGGCTTTCCTGGTCTGCTCCTTGCAGGCATAGACCAGTGCTAAGTACTCCTCCTTGGTGATTACTCCAGCCTTCCATCCCTTACAAGTCTCTCTTTTTAGGTGTAGGAAGTCATCAAGTTCCCTGCTGAGCCAAGGGGGTTGTTGTGCCCTTTTGCTACCCTTTCTCTGAGATGGGATGGACAACCCTTGTGCTGACAGGCTCACGCCCTTGAGAAGCAACCACTCCTCTTGGACTCCTCTTCCTGCTGAGTCATGGTCCTTTAGAGCCTCAGCAATGAGCCTCCTGAGCTCATCAAAGTCAGCTTTCCTAAAGTCAAAGACTTCTGTATTGCTGACTGACTTGCCAGCTTTGTGATGGATAGTAAAAGTGATCAGCTTGTGGTCACTATCACCCATCTGTCCATCCATTTATAGGTCACTGACTAGATTATCCCCTTTGGCCAGTACCAGGTCCAGCAATGCTTTACCTCTTGTTGACCCATAAACTTCTTGAGTCAGGTAGAGTTCATCCACGCACATGAGGAAGCTTTGCGACCAATCAGATTTGGCCATGTGCTCTTCCCATGTGATGTCCAGGTAGTTAAAGTCTCCCGTGACAACCATGCATTGAGAGCATGCAGCCACAGCCAGTTCCCTGGTCTAGCTCTTGTTTCTGGTTAGGAGGAATGTAATAGACTCCTACCATGATGTCCCCTGTGAAACATTCCCCACGTATTTTAACCCAGAAGGACTCTAGTCATCCTCCCTCAGTGCCAATGTCAATTTTCAGGGTTGTGTAGTTTTCCTTGACATAGAGAGCTACACCCCCACCCCTTTTATCTGCATGATCTCCCCTGTACAGGGTATAGCCATCTATACCTGTGGCTCAGTCATAGATGGGGTCCCACCAGGTCTCTATTATCCCTATGAGATCATAGTCTTTCTTGCTTAGCAGGAGGACCAGTTCCTCCTGTTTGTTCCCCAAGCTTCTGGCATTGTTGTGCAGACGTGTAAGTGTCCCATTGGAAGTCCTACGCTTCCTTGCATTCCCAGGCAGACACCGTTCCAGGGCTGGGGTAGGTGTGGATTCCCTTGGGTGCCCTAATCTGCTGGTTATGCAGTAGTTGCCTAGTGGGCTTGCATTGGTGATTATCCACCCATCCCCCGGTGGGCTTAATTTAAAGCCTGGTTGAGCAGGTCAGCCATTCTGGCTCAGAAGAGCCTCCTCCACAGCAGAGTGAGGTGGAGGCCATCTCTTCCTAGCACACCACTGCCTCTCTCACCAAAGAGCAGACTGTGATCGTGGAAGCCAAAGCCTACATGATGACACCAGCACCGCAGTCTCTGGTTGACTACCTTGAATCTCCTCTCCCTCCTCAGCCCATTGCCTGAAACCAGGAGGATCAAGGAAAACACCACCTGTGCCACCAACCTGTGCTCCCAAAGCCCTGCAGTGCCTCATGACCCAGCTGGGATTGCTCCAAGCCAGGTCATTTATGCCCACATGGATAAGGAGCATAGGGTAGCAGTCAGTGGGCCGGATGAGTTTTGGGATCCTCTTGGCTATGTCCCAGATACGGGCTCCTAGGAAGCAGCAGACCTCCCGGGCTAAGGGGTCAGGGCAGCAGATTGTGCCCTCAGTCCCCCTCAGAAGGTAGTCTCCCATGACAACCACTTTACACACAGCCTTAGGGAGAGCAGGGATGGTAGCTGAGGATGAGCCTGCATTTCCTGCAGGAGCTGGCAGCTCTGCAGGCACTACTGGGGCTGCAAGAGGTTTGTACTTGTTGCAAAGCTCCAGAGGGGAGGGGACCTTGGTGCAGCAGGAATTGGGGCCTTTGACCACCTTGGTCCAACCCCCTGTCTGGACAGTAAGAGAGACTCTAAGTCCTCCCTAGTCCTGGAAGGTGACCTTGGTCTACCCTCAGTCTCCAGGGGGTGAAGGGCTTGGCAGTAGGAGTCTATCTCCTGCTCACCATCCCTGATGGCATGCAGTCTCTGGAATGCAGCCTGGAGCTCCTCTATCTGGCACCCCAGAGACTCCGAAGTGGAGCAAACCTCACAAGGGGAGGTGGCCATGCTTCCGCTCCCACATATCTGGAAACGTGCCAGGCAGCCCCTGCAGCCGAGAGCCAGAGGCTCTGTCTGCGTGGAGCCCAGAACCATGCGTTCTGTCTAGGTGGAGACCTCAGATGCACCAGAGGGGGAGGCCACAGACTCCAAGGGGACCCTTGGGGTGCACCATGTGCCCATCTTCATTGTGCCTCTAGGAGTCATGCTACCGATGGGACTACCTACCCTAGGGGCTTACTGGCAGGGCCTCGCCCCCCCGGCTCCCCCTCCTGCACAAACTCTCACACTAAACTCATGTGTCAGGCACAGAAGTACGCCTGTTTTCATGTCCTGTTCATGTGGCTCCCTGCAGGGCTGGGTGAAGTAGGAGCTGGGGCAGGGTGAGACCCTCCTTGGCTCCTCTCAGGTGCCTCCCAGCAGCTGAGCTAAGCTAGCGCCTCCCTCCATGGACCTTGCTTACCTCTGGCTGTGCTGGGGGTTGGCAGGGGTGCTCTGCAGTTGCTGGAGGGTGCCGGGGGGCTTTGGGGTGTGGGGGCGTGATGGGCTTGCACCCGTGCATCTTGCACCACTCCCTAAGCCCAACTGGGGCTTTTTTCCTTTGGTGGGCCCTTTTAAACCATGTGCATGCTGTTTAGGAGCTGTTTCCATGGATCAAGAAGTGCCTGACCCACTATGCCCTGCTGCTGCTGATCACCATGGTGCCCTGGGTGTGCTTGCACAACTAGCATGGGACCCTGACTTTTAACAGCATGGGGGGCAAGCTTGAGCTGCCCCACAACCTCCACTGGTGCCTGAATGTCTACCTGTAGCTGTGCTACATGTCCCTTTCCCCCACTGCCAAGGAGGACATTGCCACCCGCCTAAATACATTCCTCAGCTTGAGAGGCTCATGCCTACATAGCTGTGTGCGCCCAGGCTGCTCAGTGAAGTTTTACACTGTGTCCTGCCTCTCTGCATGCTCTGGGGGGTGGGAATCCTGGGGCCAGGGGAGTGCAGGCAGGCTGGGCAAGGAGGGGGGTCAGGGGCAGGGAGGGCCCTGTCCCCAGTGTGGTGCTTAACATGTGGCCAGGACTGGCAGCTCCTCAAACACATGGGCATTGGAGTGCCCACCCCATTACACCTCTGCCTCACCTCACAGTGTCATGAGGTCGCCAATCTCCTCCATGGACTAGTTGAGGCCCTGGGTGGCTGACACTGGCATCGGCAATGATGAGGTCATAGGAGCTCCCACACTGGCTCTCTGGGCCTCTGTGTGGCTGTCCCTGTGCTGCTGGGTCTGGTCAGCTGCCTGCAGTGCCCAGTGCATGGTCATGGTTCAGGACTGGCAGCCGTGAGGCAAGGCAAAGCCCCACAGCACTTGCAGGCTCTGGGCAGGCTTCTCGGGGTGGGCTTCAGGCACCTGGCACTGGCCCCAGTGGCTAGGAGCTACCTGCAACATGGCCTGGTGCTAGCAGGCCTACCAGGAGCCTGAAACCAGTCTGCAAGCCTGGACACTATGGGCCTGGCAGGGCATGGCAGTGTGGTGCCAGGCAGTGGTGCTGGGGTGCAGGCAGGCTGGTACAGCTAGTCTGCAGCCTGCTCAGAGAGAAACGGGCCTGGAGTAGCCTTAAGCTCCCTGCACTTGTGCCCTAGGGCTCAAAATGCCTGTAGGCTTTTAAGGGCCCCCTTGGGGCAGGGCTGACCAGAAGCAACTCTGCTTCCGGTTGATGCTTACACATGTGTTACTGCACAGTCACTACTTGCAAGTAAATTTGCTGCTTGCATTTTCAGTTAGCCAATTTAATCATGAGTAGCATCATTTACTGCACAGTAATCATGCACACATGTAGATGCACATGCTTGCTGCTCAGTAAACTATGCTACTGCGCAGTAAAGCATCTCATGTAGACGTGCCCTGTGACTATGTGTGCACCCCTGCTAGGCTACCAGCTAGCCCCACACTGAAGCACCCTCATGCCCCAGCCAGCCCTTCTGGAGCACTTTGAGCCTGGGTGGAGCCCATCAGGGCTGGCAGGATGATCCCCTGGGCCCCCTGCCAGCTGACGTTGCTACGGCCCAGCTTAATGTGCTCTGCTTCAGGTGCACACATAAACTGAGTACCTGGGAGCTTCCCATGAGCAATAAACTGAGGAGCAATAATTTCCTTAGTGTATGCTGTCCCCCCTAATAGCATGTGATGACATGCCTCTTCAGATCTAATTTCGGCTCTGTGCCTCACTTGTATGGTCACATGCAAGTAAAAACACCTTTCCATCTATAAAACGGGGACAAAAATATAGACCCAACCACCTCCCAAGAAGGGCAATTAGATATTTTCTAGTGTGTGGACATCCATGGGAGCTTGCTTAAGGGCCAAAATAAAAACCCCAGTAGTTGACACCTCTGTATTTGGTTCCCTGTCACTGGCAAAAGTAACAAAATATTTTTGCTGCACACAAGCTTGCTCATGCATTTGACAGGCACATCATTTACATAATACCAAGCACCAAGTTCTGAGATATTTCTCTCCCTGTCCAGAAGAACAGAATGGCTTGGCTAGGATAATAAAGAGAGATTTTATAGCAGAACCATTATATACACATTTGTAAGTGCTTGCCAGTAAGGCCTATTTTATTCACTTCATACACTCACTGCATGCATCATTATCTTGACACACAATCACTTGTAGGCATGGAGAAAGGACAGTGTATTTCAGTTGTCACACTTTATGCTTTGCTAGCACTGAACTTGTGCCTGAAAGTATGTTTTATTACATGCCAGCCAATATTTCAGACATCCCCCCTGAGAATTTCTCACAGAAAGGTACATTTTTTTTTTCCATTGGGAATTATCCTTGCATAACATTTCCCAGAAAAGGAGGATGAGTCAAGATTTCTTAGTGATAGATCTACTAAAGGACTTTAATAAGATAAGAGGTGAACACTTGGCCTCTACCAAAGTCTGAGTAAACATGAGTTTTTGGTTATTTTTGCTAGGAACTCATGCAGCACATAAATTAGCCTGGAGCCAGGACACAGGGCAGTCAGACAGCTACTGTATACAGGCTATGAGCTGCTGAATTAACAGTCAGAGCTCACTGATTTCCAAAGGAGCATTAGTAGCTCCCTTTCACTTTAGAGGAACATGGAATTATTCAGAACCTGAGGTGATCTAATGTCATAGTGATGTAAGGAACACAAATAGAACAAAAACCTCTAAACAAATCAAACCATGCACATCCTTCGTAATGGAGAAGAGGCGGCGGGGGGGTCCATACACTTTGTAGACCCATTTGCTCTGCTTCTGGTTGTCTTCTTCCTGTTCATGGAACTGTGAAGCAGTACTCTATAAGACAGTGGAATGTAAAGTCTCGTCTACTCTGCAATGCATACAAAAATCTTTTAATAGGTTAAATTTGAGGTAGTCAAGTTTATTAAAAATGTAAGAACATGCTCTAAGAATCACACGTTACTGTTGGACCAACCTAAATAAAATGATAAGTTGTCCACCATTAACTGGAATTGAACCATTCTGAGATTCACAGCAGCTCAGTTATCTTGCCTGTCTTTCTCATTATTATGTATGGTCTTAACACCCGCTGATATATGGAAAATCTAGAAACATGATGGAAAGTATGTCATGATATTTCAGGCCTGTCGAAACAAAAATATTTTCAGTCTCAGAAGATTTCCAACCCAATTCTACAGATCCAGGAGGGAGCAGATTACTCAGAGAATGCTCTGAAAAGTATCTGAATTCCTAGATACTCAGTATCTTCTAAGCTTGCCCAGAAGGAATTTGCCAATCACTAAAAGGCATATGTAGTCATCTATCATTGTATTCACCAAGCAAGATTGACCAAGAAAAGAGAATTATGCAAAATACCTAACAGAGAGTTTGAGATACACTGCTTGATATTCTCTAGAAATGACTAGTTGAATTCTCAGGGAATTTCCTTTTTATAAGCAAAAGTAGATGAGGAATAATGTCACCGGTTAAACAACTAAAACCTCATGCATATTATCTCATCTCAATTAAATTAGGGTAGACCTGGTAAAATACATTATTTAGAAAAATAATAAATTCACCAAAATACAGGGTCATTATTTATGAAATGATGAAATTGAGTTACTCAACAAATGCTTTTGGAAAGAAATGTTTAGGGATTCAGAGGGTAGTGAAAAAAGTCAGTTCAGCAGTTTTTAAAAGGAATTTTGGTTTTGTATTTTGTAACTAAAACTAGGTGTTTGATTAAAAACTGACTTAAATTAGAGGACAAAAAATGGTTTTAAGAGGATAATCCCAAAACACTTCAGGGTTATCCAAAAATTTTCCTGTCCCCCATATTTCCAGTTGATTAAAAACTTTGAAAAGTTTGATTTGGTTTTACCTG
The DNA here is from genome assembly GCF_030867095.1 of Alligator mississippiensis. Taxonomy (NCBI): domain Eukaryota; kingdom Metazoa; phylum Chordata; order Crocodylia; family Alligatoridae; genus Alligator; species Alligator mississippiensis. The sequence continues at coordinate 168,112,566 of NC_081826.1, read as the reverse complement.
CACTATATATTTTCCTCATTTTGTTGGTTTAGATACCACATTAAAGAAAAGCACAGAAAAATTTGCCAAGCTCCAGATGAGAATAATCTTTCCATTACCCCTTTCATCACTCGTTAAGTGCAAAATAATTCCATTAAAGGTGCAAAATAGGGAAAGTTTTCAATAGAAAATAAATAAATAAATATGTTCCTGGCTGATATAATCTGAAAATGCTATTCCACAGCCTTCTCTATAGAAGATGATATACTATGTATTGAGGTATTTCTGCAATGGAATATTGTGTCACATCTAGCACAATGAGGATCTAATTCTTGTCCCTAAAGCAATACAAATAGAAGTAACATCACTTATGGCAGTCCACACCCTCCTACCTACCCACCACTAGTGAAAAATATAGCTGGTTATGTTAATACTCCCTCTTCTTAAATATTAGAGATCAGAGCCTGTTATGCCTCAGCAGATAGGTGAATATGTCCGGAAAATCTGAATTAGTGGATTTTAAGGACACTTTTTTTCCAAAAGACTATTATAATGTTTTTGGGTGGATTAAAAATATCTCCAAATAAAGCTGGGCATAAAAACAAAGAGTGAGAGGGGAACTAAACATTGCTTTCTTTGTTCATAAAAATTGAAAACAGTTAGCCATTCCTATAGTTTATTGAAAAATCTGAGCATTTCATAAAAAAAACTCATCCCATTTTTTGTCTAAAATGTTTTTGGGTTGTTGGGTTTTTTTGGCAATGGCATTCCTTTTGGATACAACTTGAACTAAATAAGCTTTGTAAAAAACATTAAGATTTTTAAATGCAGGCAAAAAAATCTGCTCCTTTAATGGAATCTTCTAAGGTACTGAGGGAAAGCTCAACTACCTGAAGGGTAGTTACGAAAAGGATGGAGCTAGATCGTTCTCAGCAGTGGCAGATAACAGAACAAAGAGCAATAGTCTCAAGTTGCAGCAAGGGAAATTTATGTTATATATTAGAAAAAACCCTTTTTCATTAGCAGGGCAGTAAAGCAGTGGAACAGGCTACTCAGAGAGGTTGTGGAATAGCCATCCTTATCCTCTGTCCTTGGAGGTTATTAAGACTAAACAAAGCTTTGGCTGGGATGATCTAGTTGGGGCTGGTCCTGCTTTGAGTAGGGGGTTAGACTGGATGATCTCCTGAGGTTCCTTCCAACCTTAATTTTCTACAATTCTTTTCTGATCTCCAGATCTGTGTTTGAGTTTTGCAGGCGTATACTGCATTAACGGGATCCCAGATGTCTTGGTTCAGGCAGAATTTAATATTAGGGTTTCAAACAACAGAAGGGCTGTGGAATTACTGTTGACCTCATAAGTCACAGACCACACTCAATGTTTCCTTATGTTTATAAATAGCAAATATGGACCTTTTATTTTAACTCTATGATATTAAATTCACGGATAACCCAAATAACACTATAAACCAATGGGCTGCTACTGTTATCTCCCACTTACAGAAAACATTCTCTACCTAGGTAAAGCAGTAGTATAAAGACTCATCTACTCTCAAGATTTGCACTGCTTTAGTTATGTTGGTATAGTGAAAGCTCTAAAATCCACTAATGAGCATGAAGTTTTGCTGAAATATGTATTTCTTTCCATACAGAAAGAGAGCTACATTCTATTGGCATAATCACATTTATATCAATGTAACTGGATCCTTACTAAGATAATAATAGTATAACTATATCAGTTATAAACACAGGCGCACACACACACACACTCATGCACGCACATACGCACACCTATTCCTAACCCAATACAGATATAAATGCACAAAACTGTGTGTAGACCAAGATATTTACCTAATGAGGCAGGGTCTTGAAAGCCTTATATGGGAAATTTAGAAGTTACCATTGGGTTCAGTCCTTGAGTACAACATCAATTTTTAAAATATATCTCTGGACCCTTAAGCACAGCTTTTGAACAAATGACTGTACATTTGAAAACTGGAAGAGAATTCATGTAAAATAAAATGGATCTTCTTTAATTAAATCTAGCTTATAATCAAAGAGCTCATAAAGCAATTGACAATCATCAAGAAGAAAATGTTAGCTCTGAAATTTTTTGGCTATGCAGGCAGTTATTGGGTATACACCACAGAATAGGCTGGTATAAATAGACAAATTTATCAGTGAACATGATGTATCACTATAGCCATAAAACTTAAAACTAATAAATCAGTTATTGATTTACACTGTTTTGCCGAAGTAGATGACTGGAAAACTCTGGACCGGGAGTATGAACAAGTTATCATGAGGTAAATGCAGACAGGGATTTACGGAGCACTCTCTTCTATGGTAACTGCCAAAATGACAAAGTGGTAAGCTACTAATGGTTAGCTTATATCTACCACAGAATGAGCTGCCATGTTATCACCATATCATAAATCCCTGCCTGCATTTTTCTTGGGGTAACTTGTTCATGTGTCCATGTGCCCAGAATTTCTCTTACACATTGAAGTGTATGTATCCCACAGCTCTCAGATTCTTAAACAGATCTGCAAGAGATTACTAATTGAAAAGTTACTATTAATATTGTTTCTATTAAATTTGGGTTTTTTGGTAGGAAATTATGGTTTTTGACCACATAACATTTTTCACAAAAGATAAATGGAAGCATTTACCAAGTCAAATATTAATATTTTCATCAGGCAGTTTTTAGTAGTAAGATTCTAAAAATATAAATCTTCTTTAGGAAAAGAATTTCCCCTACCTATTCTAGTTATTTTAATTAAATTGAGTTTCTACCCCTTTTCATGTTTTATGATACAGAAATGAAAAAAACCTTGCTTATTAAGTAATTTCCCTATTTTTTATACATAATATACTTGAAATATTCAATTTACTAAACTTTAATTTCCTGCCCAGGTGCTCATGAAGTATTACACTAGCTAACTGAGTGGAATATGATGAAACTCCAGTGGACTCTTGGAAGGAAGGATGTTAATAGTTAAGTAATTGATAAGAACAAAAAACCCCAGAGAATTAGAAATAGATATAAACTCACTAATCATGCTTACTTTCTCATGACATGAAAATTTTAGTAACTCCTGAATAATTTTCCAGAGCAGATAAGTCATGAATTTCTAAAAGAAGAGAAATTGAGCAAAAATATACCTTGTTTCAAACAAAAACATGTTATTTCTTTTCATCATAAAGAAACAATAATCAGAAAAGGACTTTTATTTTTCTACTTGCCACTCAACCTTAAAGATTTCCGCTTAGCCTCTTGTATCCCAAAATGATGTCGTGTCTCCTAAATCAAGCAATGTTTATGGGCTCATTTATCTGAGGAGAATTGGAGAGTCTGACCTAAAATTACCTCATTATCAAAGCTACTGGATATTCTCCGGTATCAGTTGGCACAGTTTCATGTAATTGTAATTTTTTTGTAATTGCTTTTTCTCAATTCACATACCCTGAGTTTTGCTTTGAATTTTTGGTTTGTTACCAAAGCACCAAACATGAAGTATTCAAAAGCACCCAGGGCAAAGGCCTTGTTAACACTAGAAACACTTTATTGTTGCAGGAATACTGATATAAACAATGCAATAAATTACTCCTATTTTAGATGCAATGCTTATTGGGAGTTGGATGCCTAAGATCCTTAAGGTTTGTTAAAACTAATATGTTCAATCCTATTTTCATTTTTAGTTAACTGATAGCCCATTAACCTTACTTAAACACACAAAACTATGAATGCTAGCAGAGCATAAAACCTAAGATAAACATCCATCATTTTCATTTTGAAGAAAAGAGCAATGGAGTGTCCAGCATGGCATATTTATTGTTTTCTATTAACTCAAATTACCTCCCAATCTGTTAACTAAAGTTTAAAGGTAGGGCTATCAAACAATTAAAACATTTAATCACAATTAATTGTGTGATTAAAAAATTAGTCTCAACTAATGATGATTTTAATTGCACAGCTAAAAACTCAAAATTATGTAAAATTATGCTGGTACTTTGTATGGTCGGGAGGTAGGTATGGGGTGTGTGGGGGGAGGTGGATTTGTAAAGGTGTAGTGGGGTGTGGGTGTGTGCATGGGGTTTGGAGCCTGGGGAGGGGGTTTCCCTGCAGTGGGGTCTGGAGCCCAGGGAGCGGGGACCCCTGCATACTGTGGCAGGATGTCCAATGTGAGTGGGGTCTCTGCAGAGCTACCCCAGACCCAAGGCATGCCCCCCACCTGAGCATGAACCCAGCAGCATAGGGCTCACCCTGCCTTTGTTGCAGCAGTGGTGGCTGCAGATAGCCTGAGCTGGGGGAAGCTGCTCCAGCCCTGGCCCTGGGCCCAGACCTGAATTTCCCCGCTTACTTGCTCAGCAGGTCTGGTGGCTCTATGTGGGTCCAGGCAGGATGCGGGCTCTGAGTGGCTGCAGAAAGAAGGAGCGGGGTGGGGTGGCACACCCACCCACAAATCCAACACACCCCCTTATCCAGGGCCCTGAGCAGCTGGGCTGACAATTCCAGGTGTTTGGGGAAGGTGGTGCTGGGCCATGGTGGGGTTAGCTAAGGCTTGGGTGGGTCAGAACAGCTTGAGAGCTCCAGCATGAGCAACCTCCAGGCCTGTGGGTCCCCACATATCCCCAGTCCAGGCCCCTGGGGAGCAGTGGCGACAGTAGCTCTGCACCCTGGGCCCCCACAGAGGCAGCCACTGCCAGGAGGCAGGGGCAGGATTCCCACAAAGCCACCTCCCACAGCCACTGTCCCATGCAGCTTTGAATTCTGGGCCACAGCTCAGCACTGATGGAGCTGCACCCAGCACTGCCACCATCAAGCTGGGTGGAGCTGCAGTTGCTGCTGCTGCTCTCCTCCCCATGCTGTCCAGTCTTCTGCTGGGACCCAGAAGGTCCAGCAGCTCCATTGCAGAAGGAGCCCAGGCGGCACAGGGAAGAGAGCAGTGGCTCCACCCAGCTTAGAAGCAGCAGCACTGGGCACAGCTCCAAAACCACATGCACAATTAACGCATTAAAAAAACCCACATTAATTGGTTCTTGAGTTAATCACGCACATTAATGCCAATTAATTGACACCCCATTGAAAAGCTTAACTGGGATCAAAGTTCGAATGTAGAAATAACCTTAGATTACAGATTTAGACTTGGATTTTTAATGTAACCTATACAAGTGCCTGATGTTCCACCAAACATTTTTATATAAGTAATATGATCTTTGCTTTATCATGAAATTCGTCATATACACCTCACCTCTCCCCCTTTTTTTCCTTTTAGGAGCAGCTGTTTTGGGCACATTCAAACTTTTGGCAGCTTTCCCTCAGAAGCACTGTAGACATTATCTATAAATCATACAGGTTTGGATATTTTTAAATAGAAAAATGCATTTTATTGATAACTAAGTAATAAACATGGAGATTTATTTACTTAGTGGTTGTGGGGATGCTTGAAATATTTTATCTGGATGATATAAATGATGAATCATCATTCAACATAAGTAGTGTAAGGTGTAAATATTTATCTATTTGATACATGCAAAGAAGTGTATGTTCATCCAAAATAATTCTGTAAAAGATATGACTCTTGATAAAATCAGTTACTGTAAAATCACTATTAATAATGTGTATAAATATTTTAGCATGCATTTTGAAGAAATAAGTGTAGTGGAAAAAACAAATTTACTTTTTTTTTTTTTCAGTTTTGGCCAAGTTCTTCCCCAAAGAATCATCTATTTTGGAAAGATATGAAAGAATGACCACAATGTGTAGGATTTGGTGTAACCTCTTTAAGGTAAATGACATGAGCATAAGCTTTGAATATGAATGGCTTTGTGTTTAATCCCCAAATTCCCTATTCGCATCTCTTAATACAGATGTCTGTGTTAGGAAATCAATATTTTATGTAGTTCAGTGTGCATCAGTTATAATGTGGTTTAATCACTCTTGCATCCATAACACTTGCCAGAATACTTAGCACATACAGAGAGATTGTAGTCCTTTCCTTTGCGCGTTCCGTTTTGTTTTGTTTTTTTGTTTAAAGAGCTATGTAGCTTCATGAAATACAAAGTTAACATTATGTCCTTTTTAAGAAACACAATTTACAAACATGTCTAGTATCACACAGGACTGGACAGGGTCTCCAGGGCGACCATATCTAGTCCTCTGCCTTTTCAGGCCACCACTTTATAGATTTCAAGGTCAGAAGGGAACTATTAGATCATTGAGTCTGACTCCCTGCCCTGGTCAGGAAAGAGTGCTGGGGTCAGATGAAGGAATTTACTCAAGGAATCCCCAAAATCACTACTTCAAAACCTTACACACAGCTACATGGTACAAAACCAGAAACACTAAGAACACCCTACAACATGCCACAGGTAAAAATCATAGGAAGGTGGGGGAGAAAACAATGGCACTGCCAATGCCCCGCCACTTCCATGACAAAACAGTACTTGGTTAATTATACTCTCAAAGGATCCTAGGAATAAAACCAGGCCCCACACTACTGAAATGTTTAAAAACAATCCTTGTGAAAAGAAACCTTCAAGTTTTCCACATACTGCTAGGGGCATCTGCATACCCTAATCAAAACTCACTAATCTTAGCTGTAGTCAACATACCAGTACTGCAAAGGAAGAGAAGCTCCCATCTTCCTTTTTATCTCCCCACAAAAATTCTGCAGAAACCATGAAAAACATGGGATTGCTGGACGCCTACCAGACTGCAAAGGAGATTCTCTCCAGACACCCACAGAGGCTTGTAAGACCTTACTCTGTAAGCCAAATAAATGTTAATCAGCTTAGTACTGTTCTGCTTAGTGGAGCTGTAGCATACGAAGGCAAAAAATCTGCTCTAGCTGTCCTTCACCTGCACAGATGAGACTTGCCACTAGAGGTTTGTTGAGCAGAAGCAGGACTAGGAACAGGATCCTGGTACTCTCTGGTCTTGCTGAGACTGACACAGCAGTTCTGCACTGAGAGCAGGGCTGTCAGGCTTCAGCCCCACTCCCAGTGTAGAGCTGCTGAAGCTCTATGATACAAGGATGCTTCTCTGGGGCTCTCTGGTCTCATCGAGCTATGGTGGCTCTGCACTGATAGCAGGGCTGTCAGGGCTTAAGACCAGCAACACAACTCACAGTGAGGAGCTGCTGTATCAGTTTCAGTGAGATATGAGAGCTCCAGGGCTGCAAACCTGGAGCTTACTCACTCTGAGGGGCCCAATCCTTTTTTCTTTGGAGCTCGGGTGCTGACTGCCCTCCACACTGCCACTAAAGGGAGCAGAGCCAGTCTGAGTGGTGGTGGGAGGCACTATGAGGCACCTTGAGCACCAGGTTCTCTGGGGCTGCAGCACTCACTCTGCCCAACATCACCAGGGTGAAGTGTCGTGCCATGCCTGGACCTGCTGCACCCGGGTGTTCCCACTCACCCTGACTCAGGAAGGGCCACTGCACTCTGGGATACTGGAGGACTTCAACTTGGGCAGAATACCTGTGAAGAGTGGTCACATAGTAACGGAACAGGAGCAAAGTTAGGCAGACTGGAAGTAATCTTACCCTGGAGTGGCATAACTTTAAGACAAATAATGAGTGCTTTAAGTCACTTAAAAGATGTTAATGAGCAGCCAGTCCAGGAATTAAGAACTTCAAAAGCCACCTAAAATTGCCATGTAACAGGGCCCATAGAGGGATTGAAAATATTTCATTTCACATATTTTATAAACAGATAACTTAACCAAGACCACCCAGTCCTAGCATACTACCCCTCCGTAAACTTACTAAGTGCAGTCTTAAAGTGATTCAAGTTCTTTGCCTCCACTTCTTCAGTCAGAATTTTTTTTTCCAAAACTGTACTCCTTTGAGTCATAAATCTTTTAATTTTGAAATGAAAATTGTTCAGACCCAGTTTGTAGCCATTTGATTTTGCATCTGTGTTTTCTCTTAGCCTTTTCTGGTTTAGGTTAAAAGAAAAAAAAACAGTTTTCAGAACTGCAGGTAGAATTCTAAATGGGGTTTTACTGAAACCATGTACAATGGTTCTAGTTTTTCCTTCTCTGAATAGATATGAACTATTATACCCTAGAATAATTTAAACCTTTTTCACAGCTGTGTCACACTGGTGGTTCATAGTAAGTCTACAATAAGCTGGTATACCTATGCCCCTCTTTTCCTCTGTTGTCTCCAGCTGATGTGCCATCTCAAGGCCAAAGATCTTGTTACTGGTCCCCATCTGCATGATTTGGTGCTTTGTATAATTTCTAATGGTTCATTCTATAAGAATAACTCTTCCTCTATGATATTGTAGTCCTCCTTTGCACTGGCAATATCTCCCAATTTAATGTCATCCAAAATTTCAGAAGGCCACTTACAGTTCCAGAACTAAGGTTGCTAATGAAAAAATTAAACAGGATAGATCCTAAAATGAATCCCTGAGGAACGCTAGTGGTAACTGCTCTTCAAATCAGATGACTTACTTTTCAACATAACCTTCTATCAATTCCCTTTTAGCCAATTCCTTATTGAAACTGAACCCTGCCTCTCTATTTTGGCCAGTAATTTCCCATACTTTTGTTTGAATTTACAAAATTTAAGTCCAATGCATTGCCCTTGCCTGAAAATGTTATTATCTTGTCATTGAAGAATATTGAATTAACCTGACATGATCTTCTTTGGATAAACACATCTTGTGTTTTATCTGTTTTTTTATTTGCCTTCAAATCCTTGATTCTTTCCTTCAGTATCTCTTAAGACCTTTCACAGTAATGAGGTCAAGCCAGTAGACCTATAATTGCTTGGGTCACTTTTTCTCTCTGTTGTAAAAGACAGGCACTAGAGTTGCTATTCTCATTACATAATTTATTTAAAGGCGGGGAGAGAATATTTGTTCAAATCACTGATACATTATATAAAAAGCATTAAGGCAGAAAGCTGTAGAAGTAGTTCAATTCCTCTCCCTCAGACTAGAGTAGCAGATAATTATATAAGTATAAATTAATTCAGCAGGGCCAACCTTTTGTAGGAAGCATTATACCGATTAGTCCTGCACACCCCCTGAATGTCACTGTGATCCTTTTCCTCTGCCCAATCTGCTACTGTTTCCTGCTTCCAGTCCTGTGCTCCCTGCTTGATCTCCTCCTCTGATTTCTGCACTATCTGCTTCTGTGATGCCTGTCCCATTCCTGATCTTCCATAGGCCACATACACAGGCTGCCTCTGCCACTTCTGCCACAGGTTGGCTGCCTCTGGATTAATTTATTCATATGGTCTAAGTCTGGAGTAAATCCACCAGTGTATCTGGGACTAGGATTTAGTCACCTCGTTAGCAAAGCACATTCAAAAACATCATTCAAAACCCTGATCAGCTGCCACCCACCCTCACCAAACACATCTCTGACTGTAAAGGTCTCTTGACACCTAGTCTTAATTTCCCTAGGTACAGAGGGTGTCCGTACACACCACGTTTTAATCCTCATTGAAGTAAGTAGGTTTATAAAATTTAAACTTGTTTATTTTGGAGCATCTCATCTGTGTTTACACACATTAGGTTTTCAAATGAATTAAGCCTTGGAGCATCACATTAATGTTTAAAACATTAGGTTTTCAAATGAATTAAGCTGGGTCCCTGGCTGGTACTGCAGGAGACTGGGATGGTCCAACACTGCCTCCCTGGCCCAGGACCCCACACCCGCCCCATGCCTATGCCTTGCCACAGCTGTGGAAGCAGAGAGACAACACACAAGAAAAAAAATGAAAAAACCACACAAGAAAAAAAATGGAATCAATTTGAAAGCAAAAGCAATTCAAAGGGGTAAACAGCAAAGAAGTTGCAGCGCCATGTGGTGGACAAAGAGGCTCATTACACATCTTTGAGTGCCTTTGTATTCGCGTGTAAGAAATCCATGGATGCAACACTTTAATTCCCGGCAGGCCAAACTAAACTGCACCAGAAGTTTTAGTTTAATGCACAAGAAAGACTTTTAAAGCATTGGGAAATCCTACTCATGCAAACAAACACACTGTTGCAGCTCATGAAGGGGCAAAAATTGTGGTGTGTACATGAGCCCAGAGTTGCTGTCTCATGCCTATAGTTGACTGGAGTCCAGACTCTAGGCATTCCTCTGCCTCAGCCCCACAAAAAGCCCAATCCCAGGAGACTGCACATCATTGATAGGCTACTCTTCAGAATAGCACAGTGGTTAGAACACTCCCCCAGGACATGAGACACTGATTCAAAGCCCTCTCTAGCTGAATGGGGTTTAAATGTATATCTCCCACCTCCCTGGATAGTTTCCTAAACACTAAGCTGTTTATGTATTTCATCCAGCAAAATACAGAAATACAGTAGGGACCAGAAGTAGGGACTCCCTTCTCCCAGGGGAGCCTCTTAACCATCTGTTAAGAGACTTGTTCCCTTCTATGTTTTCTTTCTGGCTCTATGAATCTTGTATATGTTCCTGCACCTTTTCAAGACTTCAACAATAGTCCCCACCTCCAAATAACCTATATTCTGGTGGCCAGGGAAATTGCCTGACAGGAAGGAGACAAGGGTTGGAAACTTCACAGGGGGAGGAGTACACCTTCCCTAGGGCTGTTACTTCCCAGGTGAATGACTGTAAACAGTGAGCTATGACATACTAAGATATGCAATTGCACCAACATCAAATCCTTTTCTAATCTTTCCCTCCTCTTCTGTTCTTAATAAGAGAGCAAGCTCTGCCCAGTTCACTTGAAAGAATGGCTTGAGGCACCTACCTTTGAGATGTGTTAGAACAGGATTCTGAGTTGCAGATTGCAAAGGATCCTGCAGTCCCCAAATCAGACACCTGAGTTTTAGCTAAAGCTGGGATTTCAGACATACCTCTGTCCTTGGCATTCCTTCTTAGCAGTCTTAGGCCAGCTCCCTGCTCAGTGTGCTGGCTGCTCTGCATTGCCAATATTTTTGTGTGTTGTATAAGAAGTGTAGGCACCTAATACAGGGTTCTGGATTTCATACAAGTGTCCAAGGCCCTATGTACTTGACCCCTAAATTGTTTATAGGAGCTAGCCCTCGGTTCCTAGATTTAATGCTTGCCTAATCCCCAAAGACAGGTGCCAAAGCTTTGTGGTAGTCTCATCAACAATAGTTCTGAGCTTTTTCAAAAAGAAGAAACATTACTAATTTGCAGATATTAACTTTGAAGCATGGGCATTTTTTATAAAATTTCAAAACCCTCTGAGTAAAATTATTTCTATAGCCACATAGATACAAATACATAAATCAGACTTCCTTTTTTTTTTTTTTTCAAATTGACTTCCATGCCTGGTAGGTTTCTAAATCCTACCATATATGTATTAAATGATGTCATGTATATTTCCATCTTTCTTACTTCAAATAGGAATGCAAAGGGACAACAGACTCTGACACAGCTGTTCCCATAGGTACTGCATTGTGCTGCAAAACTCCAAATGATGAGCTAGCTTTATCTTCTTTATGAGTAACAATGAATGAGGAAGAACAGAGGTGGCACAATATCAGCTGGAGGCCCACCAACACACACCCCACGTACTCTTGCCAAGAGGGTCATTACCACCCACAAACTGTGATAGATCATTTCAAGCTTTCTTCACAGCATTGGGCCTGACACTGGGCAGGCCCAAAACATAAGGGCATAAGGGACACCAGTGGAATCAACAATTGCAGAACACCACAATAGTGGCTTCCATTCTTTTGCATTACAAATATTGCATAGATGCTACAGTCAAGACCCTATTTTGGTAAGCACTGGACAAAACACAGAACACAAACATGGCTTCAGCTTCAAAAGTGCTTTCATTAAATGCATTCTCCTGCAATGCTACATTTTCTGGTGTTTGTCTCTTTTCCATTCTTGCAGCAGATGTTCCTTGCCTGGTACTGGAGAGCTGCAACTTGCTGAATTTCCAGATGTTCTCATAACCATTTCATCACATTAACATCAGTTCCACATAAGAATATATAGTACTTTTTTTTTTTAATTAGGAACACTGTTCTTATTTTTTTTTTAATTGGATTTTTTAGAATATAGCAAAACAAGCAAACAACCCCCCCCCCCCCCTTCCTCCCCCCATTTACTTCAGTGTGATAATTTTGAGAGAGAAAATTTTGGATGCACAGCCACATTGTACCTATAAAAATGTTTCTTATTGGACCTGTAGAGTTTTTTTTTTTTTTCTGATGAATTAATTCCCATCCTATATTCAGTGTCGACAAACCAGCTGTATTTATTTGGAATTGAAAGAACAAAGCATAGGTCTATAATACAAAAGAAAAGGGGGTATAACATGCAAAATCATTAGTGAAAAGGAAAGCTACAGTAAAAATGAGGAACATTTGGTTGCTTTTTAATATTCCGTAGGATTAAGAATTTGAAACACTACAGGAGCCACCAAAACTGATGTTGCCAAATCATGGTGCTGAAGTAATCATTCATGTGTTCCCCTGCTAGACCTATTCTCTGTGCGATTCCAGTAATTGTTCCCTCAGAGCCATGCTGGGCTGCCATCTGGTTTGGGGAATTTCCAAAAACTCCTCCCCCAAAGCAGAACTCAAATCTTCCAGGGAGGGCTTCTTTGATGCTGTTGTTCTCAAATAAGCACTTCTGTGAGATAATGGGACCACGTAAAGTACAGAGTTTTCACCTGCTAGGCAGTAAAGTGAAATTTTACAAGAGCTTATACACAAATGTATTCTAACAGCTTCTGCTTTACTGCTGTGCATAGGAATGAGGTGAAAAGGAGGATAAAGGGACTAGTGGTAAGAAGTTCAGATGAGGCGTTTTTAATGCTGTGATTCTTTGGGGATGACAAGCACTCTAAACAAGCCTCTAAAGTGGCCCAATCCTGCTAATGCAGCTTATTTTTTAAAGCATGAGTGTTTGCAGAATTTGTAACTGGATAATTTCAGCACCACCTGTAATCAGGCTGTTATAGGAGATGTGAGAGGCCACAAGCCATTTGCTGAAGCTTTGCCAATCAAACTGCATTATAAACTATGTCTGTGAAGAGGAAAGACCAGATTTATTTCTCAGTAAACACTATGTTCATCACATCACCCACCTTCTGTATGACTGTCACTGTTAGATGGTCACCTTGACTTTTCCCCCCAATAAATACATGCAGCAAGACTAACGTCATCATTTAAACATTGCTTTTCTAATGTAAAGAACTTTGTTACTCTACACAATTTTCTGAGCAGGTCAGTCTTCAAACTTCCTAAAACACATGCCTTCATTTCCTATCAGATTGTTCCCCAGAATGACTAAGCCTTGTTTACACAATTGACCATACTGCCTGTAGTTGTACTGGATCCCTACGGCCACTGGTCCACCCAAAATCCCACGGGAAAAACAGCATGTAACGTACTGTTTCCCTGTAATGTAATTCATTATTTCCCTGGAAAGGATTTAACTGCCAGATGTGTGGACAGAGTTTTGAAAACCATATGCTGAGCTACTCATGGAAAATAGCAATGGGGAGCTTGTGAATTTAACACCAAACTCTGTTATTGTCCCTCACTGACTGGTTCCATTGCAATGGATTCCCTTACTAAGGGTATGCTGGTGACCTCTCCAGTACAGGAGGTCACAAAATACCTAGTTAAAATAGCTTGGGAACAGCATTATTCTGGGTATTTGTCTGATATGAATCCTACAGATCTCCACAGGAGAAGTTGCTAGATGTGCTGTGGTCCCTAACTCCATGAAGCTGCTTTCCCCTTTCCTGCAGGGTTCTTCTCTCTTGATTTTGCAGCTGAATTTTGAGCACTGCCAAAACTTCTGCAACTTGATCAAGCCTTCAGTAAAACATACTGCACAGCAGCCTTACTTCCATTTCAGGCCCTGTTGTCACATTCTGAAGACCTCTTGATATCTCCTCCACATGATTCAACAGTGGGGAGCATCACAGGCCTGGTTCTTCTTGTAGAAAATGAGGGAAAAGGAAACAGGAATGAACAGCAGGGCAAGAACAGAGATGGCAACCCAACTGCACTTTGGCAGTACCTCCTGTCCTATAATCTCAACACCCTTCACATATTATTAATTGATTCTGACTCAGTCAATCATAAAATGAGAAATAATGGAACTGTCTTATAAAAGAGTAAAAAAGTCCTCTCAAATCAATATGCACATAGATCTCACACATACCAACCACATCAAGTTACCATGTGTTCCTAGAGTGCCCTTCTGTTTCTCCTGTCTATTTATGTCCCCTCAGAAAACCAGCTGTACTCCCATTCCTTGCCAAGCTTACTTTTCCCCTACATGCAAGGCAGCCACTCTATCTGTAACAGATGATGTGCACAGCAGCAAAATACCCACCTGTAGTATAGATTTTATTAGTTATAACATTTTTTAAAAGCTTTTGAAAATATGCTGGCTAATCTTGAAGATCATTTATGGGCAGATTATTTATTAGGTGATGACATATATAGAGATACAAATTGCTCTCAAAGAAAATAGTAATAATAGGGAAGAAACATTATTTCACTGTTCCATGCTGCATTACTTAAACTTTCAGACATCACTTTTTAGTGGGCCTTCTCACCTGCACCCAGACAATTGGAAAGAACATAGGAAGCTCCAGAATGGTCCTGCTGAGTGCATGATTTTGTTGTATCCCATGTCAGTTCTTCTCCAGAGTGACTACAAGTGAAAAGTGGCCACATACACACTTATCCCAGTGCTTATTTTGTGCTTCAGGAGATGGAGCATATGATTCTCAGGATTGCTTCCAGCCCTACAACTCTATCAGCGGTTTGCAAGAGCAAAGCCCTTAAAGTGGAACACACAAGTGAGCTTATACATGTAACAGATGCAAAGCTTGCCTGACTACAAGCCAAGTGGGTGAGCTGTGCTTAATAGCTCTGCAAGAAAAGGGCGGAAAAATTTTGCAGAAGGTGCATAAGCTTTACCAGACCAGAGGGTATTCAGTGAATGGTACATGCTTCTTACTGGAGTATGTAAATTGTGACCAGAGCCCACACTCGGATTGGCTGCTATTGAGTCATAAAAGCTGAGAGCAGCAAGATAAAAAAAGGGAGGGGGAAAGAAGAAGAGAAGCTGGGAAGAGTAGATTCCAGCCCTGGAGAGAGGGGGCACATATGCAGTCCAAGCCAGGGGAGACCAAACTTAAACTTGCCCAGGGAGCAGGCATCAGGACAGGAGAGAGCCTGTGTCATCCCATGAGAAGCTGATTCCCCACCAGGTTTGGAGCTGTGAAACCAGGGGCACAGGTGCCAGGGAAAGAGTTGGGAGGGGTTGGTAAGCAAGGCTGGTAGGCTTGGTGGGGCTGGGAGAAGCAGACAAGCCCTCAAAGGTTTAATGATGAGGCTATGAGTTGTGTCTGACTGAGACACTGGGGTGAAATCTGAGCTGGGAAGGCTCAAGCCCCAGAGTCAGAAAACTGCAGAAGAAAACCCCTGTCTGTGGGTGGATGTGCTGGGAGGGGAAGACAGCCCCAAGAGGGAGTGGGCTGAGAGAAAGAAAAAAAAAGACAAAACGAGCATGGGTGTGTGGGGGCACCTCATCACTAGCGTTTGCAGTAAGTTTATTTGCAGAAGGAAACTGATTGAGAACAAATCTGCCAATAAAGGAAACAACAGGGACCCTATCACCTGCAGCAGCGGTTCAGAGCCCGTTTTCCTGTGTTACCAGGAAGGATTAAAGGAGTCAGTTTTCCCTGGAGCAGCAGAAGCCTTGCCTCTACCACCTAGTGGTGGACCATAGTTATAGCTGCATTGCTGTTTATTGCTATGGGAAGTGGATTGTGACCAGAAGGAAATCAATTGGGTTTGGGGGGGGGGGGGGGGGACGGGACTGTTTTAAAGGGTTATAATGAGGTGAATTTAGTTATTTAGGTTGTTTAGCACAAGTGGGACAACTCAGTGTGCTGGAATTATCCACCTAATGTTGTAGTTGTAAATTTATTCTAAGTTGTTAGTTCTGTTATTAACTATTGTTATTATATTTATTTTTTCTTGTGTATAAATTAGTTGTGTAAAATAAAAAATAACTTCTTAATTGGATTCAGAGTTAATTCCTGGGCAGTGAGGGTGAGCAACTCACCTTTCTATGGGGCACCTCAGCCAGTAGTCTGCCACTTACGGTTCTTTTAACACCCCTACTATAAACCACTGATTTAGATCCTTAGTATTTCAAATCTGCACTTGGAGACATCTATAAAACAGTTACTCTTTGCCACACTGGAAACTAGTAATGCTGCATTTTTATTCTATAAAATCAAATAAAAGTAACTTGGTTATTACCAAACTCATAATATAAAATGATCAAGGAGACTTAATTGCCATCTGTTCGTTTCTCAATTTTCAGGAACTGTACTTGGTGAACATTTTATCCAAGGTGTTACACACAACAAAAATATTGGCTGTCATCAAGAGAACTGCAGCCTGCCCTTCATCAACATGCAGAACTTTAGGCAAGGGTTCTGATGATCATGTTAAACTGACTTATGAGATATAGTGGTTTCAGTAACACTGAACATACAGAATGGCACATGGGAATTCTAAACAGCAATACACCAAGAAGACGAAAGATAAACGTATGCCACTAACGCATGTTCAGGCTTCACTGATTACTGGGAAGGGGCAGAATATGCTAACTAAAATGGTGTGATTATGTGTTATAGTTATTTTCCTTCTAAAACTGCCCTTCCTGCCACATCCCATTACTGAGTGCAAATCTGTACAGGAGAGTTAAAATGAATGGCAGACACTGACTGAACAACTCAGGCTACATGGACATTGGCTGCAGAAAGGGGCATAAGAAGCAGCAGAGCTCCATCCTCACTTACTTCCTCCTTGGAAACAGTAAGAGTAAGGCAATTTGCATTCCCTTCTCCACCTCACTCACAGTGAGAGACAAAAACAAACCAAGTCCACCTAAGTCATCTTCAAAATAGAAATCCACAAAGCCTCCATTCAGCACCTATCACACTTTGAAGATGCCTAAATTTACTAACTGCCTTCCTATTTAAAATAAAGGTTTCCTAGGAACCTACAGTTCTGCTTAAGAGGTTGCCCAGAACTCCCTCAGCCCAACAACATCAGTGTCTGACTCCAACCCCCAACTGTGCTTCAGAAAGTAGCCAAAGAGATCCTCACTTTCCTCTAAGGAATCCAAACTACTAGGTAAATTCAGAGCATGTCAAGAGCATTCAAGCAAGAACTGGGCTGGGCTGTCATAAGCTGCATCTGTAGTCACTTGCTTTATAAAATGAAATCTGACAAGGAGGAAATGGAGGCAGCCGCTGAAAAGGAGGAGTTGGAGACAAAATAGGCTGCTAGTTAAACCACTCCCCCAGGAAGTGGGGTTCAGTCACCTCCTCAGCCAATGGACATTCAAACCCACATCTGCCTCCCAGGAACACATTCTAACTACCCCTCCTGGTGAAATTGCATCAGTATGTGGAAAAGAATAAAAGATTCCTGGCACCAGAGAAAACACACAGGAGGAAATGAAATACTTCTCTGCCTAACAAGTAAACAGTTCCTGTAGCTTGTTCCCCTAATGGACAGCCCTAACCCCAGGGCTCCAGAACTGGCTCCAGTGGGTACTAAGCACAAGATGCTTACTGTGCAGTAGCATAATGACACTGCACACTAGCGTGCCGGTCAAAAACCTTGTTAATATGCTACTGTGCAGTGTTACCAGGCTACTGCACAGTAAGCATGACAGAAAAATCATCCAGTGCTGCTACTTCACAGTAACTACAGTTACTGTGCATTTAGTTAGTTCTTCATTAAGCAACTACTGCACATTAATGAGTGTGTAGATACACCCAGTGTGGAATAAAAGTATGTCCATGAGAAACAATACAGCACATTTTGTAATGAAGATAAGTCCTCAGAATTGTATCCAAGATGCCCGCCCAAGATGGTCTCTGAAGGTCTCCCGTGGTGTTTCAGGGAAGGTCTTTATCCTATGTACAAAGTTTGTTCAAAACAGAGGGATAAAATCTATTCCAGTCTGCCCTTACTTCCCATTTTTCCTTTCATGGGCAACATAACAGAAAAAGAGCAGATGAGGTAATTGCAGGGTTTGTGGTATGTTTTCTAATTTGTTAACCAAACTTCAGTGGCAGTGTCTTTCAGGTAAAACATGCGCTTCTCCCCACCCTCCCTTGTTGTTGCTGTTGTTTTTAAAGACAAAACACACCAGTTTTGTCTTTAAAAGCAACAAGAAGGGCATATGCCTGAAATATACTGGCAATGAAGTTTCCAAACAATTCTACTGCTTTGTAGCAAGCCCAAGTGAAATGTCTGATTGGAGGACTTGCTCCCTAGCTTCAGAATTATGGGGTTACTTGTACTAGGAAGTAAGTGCATTTAAAAAAAAAACAAAAACAAAAAAAAATATCCATATAAGGTTCAATACCATGCTTATGTTAAAAATATGTTTAACCATCACTTATACTTGGGCCAATGTTCAGCTTTAAACTATTTTAAGCTGTTTACAGTTTAAGCATACTTCAACTAGAACTTGGCCTACTTCTTAGTAGGAAAAAAAAAAGTTTGTTCTTCCTTCATGTTAGCTAATACAAGGAAACTAGCATGTGTTTCCTAGTTGTACATTACTGTTTAACATACTATTGAGTGTGAAAATGGGTAACTGCCTAATTTGCACTAGAAGTTTATCTTTGGTTAATTGCAGTGTGAATTAAAAATACATTTCCTTCTCCTTCCCTGGCCCCCCTACCCCTGCAGTTATGAAAATACCTTTTCAACTCAACCACAACAGTTAGCAAACATTTTGGTCCTTGAACAGATGCTTGTAGAGTGTCCAGATTGGCATTTACAAAAGTTCAAAACATCTTGAGTTAATTGACTGTCAACTTGAGTTTACATAAAGCTACAAATTCTACTGTAGCTGTAGACTGAGTTGTAATGCTCTCAGCTTGATCCAAGGACATATACATGAACCCCTTTACCAGAATGGGTCTAAACTAAAATAATTAGGCCTGTAAGTCAATGCAACAGGGCTGCAATATATATATATATTTTTTTTTTCTTCTCTTTTTTCCTAACATAAGGCTTAGTTTTCAAAATTTCGGAAATAATATAGAATCAGAAAGGTAGGAATGCATCAACAGATCTCCTGCTAGGAACTAAAAGCCCAGGGAGGTTGCTAGTTAAAAGGTCTTGCACCTCCTCTCAGGGCCAGAGATACTGCACCATTTGGGATGTGGAAGTAATTTTATTTCATCGTCAGACTGGTACATACTGTAGGGGGTGTTCTGATTTCCTCCATAGTAGGGACCATCTAGTCCCCCCTTCCTGCAGCAGAATTGTCCCTATCCAGACCAACCTATTACTAAAACATAATAACATAATCAACCCAGGCACCAACAGGAGTGTGTGTGTTTGTGGGGGGGAGGACAAAAAAAAACAAAACAAAAAAACAAACCACCCAGCTTTTGTTGGAGCCACGTGATCACGATCATAACAGCAACCAGAAGTTGCCACTGCCTGTGTGTGGCATACTCTGGACACAGTTTCATTGTTACACTGTTGCTGTCTGCATTCCAGCATCCAAATCATTAATGCACACATTGAACAGCACCAGGCCCAGGACAGACCTCTATGGGACTCGCTTCAAAACCTCCAACCATTCTGACATAGATCAATTTATAATTACATCTTGCTTGCAGCTACCAAGACAGTTGTCTACTGATCTTGTAGTAGTTTTATCTAGTCACCATTTCTCCAACTTGTTTATTAGAAGGTCATGTGAGACTTTGTCAAAAGCCTGTCAGAAGCCCAGGTACTCTATAGCATTCCTGTCACCAGCCCTCCTAATTACTTGGCCAAAAAAAGAAATCAAGTTTGTTTGTCATGATTTCTTCTTAGTAAATCAATGCCTGCTGCTAATGATCAGCCTTTCCTCCTCCAAATGCTTGTAAATGGTCTTCCTTATGACATACTTCAGAATATCCCAGATACTGAGGTGAAATCTATAATTTGCCAGGTCCTTATTTTTTTGCCTTTTAAAGGAGGATACTGTGTTGGGCCCTAGTATTTAGCCCTCTGGTACCTTGTCTGTTTCCCACAATTTCATAAATATTACTGTCAAGGACTCCAGGATCTCTTCTCATTTCTTCAGAACCCCAGGATGAAGTTCATCAGGCTCTGCTGTCTTAAATTAATTTAGACCAGTTGAAAGCTTTGGTTTATGTTTATGAAATATTGATTCCCAAATGCATTTCTCCACGTTGTTTTTGTAGCCTTTATACCCCTTCTCTGTTAAGGATGGGATTCATCCATTAATCCCTAAGGTGATTTTTAATCTCTTATGTCAGTTTTTCCTGCTTACAACATGCTGGGAAAATTTGTTCTCAAAAACTTCAATTTCATATTTCAACAATTTGAATAATTTAAATGCACAAAACCAAATATCCCTTAAGTTGATTTGTTAGACACCATGGACTGGAATATCATTTAGCAGTCTTACAGAGGAAAGCAGGGGGTGGAGGGAAATGCATTTAATGTGTACTGTCATGTCCTTGTAGACTGCCAAAATGATGTACAAGACCCTTTCTGTAAATGAGAATCACAGCTGGTGGGTTTTGGAGCAACATTCTTCTTTCTATTGAAGTACACACGGTCCATAATTAAAGATTTTAGTGCCTCGTGCTTGACATGACACTGTTTTGAACTCCAGGTAACCACACTCACCCTGCACAAGGAAAAAAGTCATTAACTTTGACCTGTGAACTCTCTAGGCCTACTTTGCACCAGTTTATAAAGCTACAAAGGAGTGGAAGGAAAATGAAGCCCATTGAACCCAAGTCCAAAGTGAAGTGTACAGGTCTAGCTTTCTTTGAATTCTCACTCATTCTTTCTTAAAAGATGAGGAAACGCAATTGCTCATCCTTCATTCTGCCAGTGCTCAAACCATACTGATAAAATCTAAATCTTAATGGAAGCTATTCTTCCATTCTTTGTTACTGTCCTTCCTTATTCACCTGGGAAAAGCTGCTATTACCCTTTATGATGACATATTTGTGGGGTATTTTGGCATACACCTCCTATTCCTTACTTTAAGAAAATTGGTTCCAATCTGCATGTTATACCATACTGATGCTTTTACAGGGCATACAGAGTCAAATAATTCATTTGAGACTCCTAACAATATCAACCTCTTCAACAGGTAACTCATCAGCAGAAATCCTGGTTTTCTTTGTTGAAAAATTGCAAATTATCTGATTAAAAAACCCCAAACCATGTTTTACTGTGATTAAAATGAAATGCCACTAATTTATATATATATATATATGTTCTTTGGGTCAGAAATATATCTTAGCAAGCTTTGGGGTTGAAAAACCCTTCATCAGGCTGAGGAATCATAGGCAGTTGGTGTGTGTGTGCTCTTCCTGGCTGGACAGAATAGCAAAGAAGCCAGAGGCTGGCATGCAAGAAAGCTAGTCAGTAAAAATGGAAACAGAGGTGGGGGTGAGGGGATGTAGCAGATAAAAGTGGAGAGTTACCTGAGGAGTCAAGTGTCCGGCAGGTTGTAGTGCGTTATGATTTCAATGTCAATATTGAGTCCATGAGTTTCTGTATCCAGGAGGTTGAAGAAGTGAAGTTCATAGGCTAGTCTGTGAAAAGTGGTTTGTAAATTCCCTTTGAGGATCAGGCCAAAAAGATTGGAGAAAGGCAGTTGGGTGTTCTTGTCTCATAGATTTTTGGTGTGTGCTCATTCTGGTGTGCAGTTGTTGCTTGGTGTCTCCTACGTATTTTCCATCAGGGCATTTGGTGCCCTGATGGAGACATGTATTGTGAAAATATCTCCATACTGGAGATACGTTGGCAGGTTTTCCATGTCTTGTCATGGCATGGTCTGGATCCATTTTGTGTGTTTTTGGCAGTAGGAAGTTGGCTTCTGGTGATAAGGTTAGCGAGGTTCAGTGCTTGTTTGAATTTACAAACCACTTTTCACAGATGATCCTATGAACTGCACCCTACTCCATGACAAAGTGCAGTTTCTCAGAAACCCCTGCACCTATCTCCTTGAAACCTGGCAGGCTTCACGGCTCCAGCAGGGCCTAGCAAGCTTGCAGTTTTCACCCCCCTGTGCCTTAACACAAGCAGGTGACAAGTTTTGTTTTCAAGACTTTGAGGTACAGTTTCCCAGAAACTCATGCCCTCAGAAGGGGCTACCATCCTAAATTTTGTATGTGAATCAGTCAAAAAAATCACAAAGTTATACATATTTCAGTGATTCACAATTATACTGTATGGCCAAAACTCTGAATCTGAATTTGCACTGAATCTTCCAAAGCCAATTCAGCTGAATTAATTTGGGACAGTGATCTAAATCTCCAAACTGAATTGCTGTCCTCCAAATTGCATGAATCTAAATCCAAACCAAATACTTCTCTATTCACACAGGCCTAGCTAGCATCCCTGCTGTTTTCATTTCGCTTTGCTTTAACAAAGTCAAACACATCACAAGTTTTGCTTTGAACAGTTAGAGATGTAGTTTCCCAAAACCCCTGCACCTATCTCCTTGAAACTTGACAAACTTCATGACCTCAGAAAGGGCTACCGTCCCTGCTATTTTCATCCAAATCAGGTGAGAAATAGCAAGGGTGTATGCATTTTTGCGATTCCCCATTATAGCCTATGGCTGAAACACCCAAATCACATCGAAACAGCATCAAAACAGTAAAACAGTTTCAGCAAAACAAAACAGAACAGTGCTTTGAAACAGTAAAATGAAACACTGTCCCTTCAAAATGACAAATCTGAAATTGAAACAACATTTTTCATTTTGCACATCCATACTGGCAGATGCATGAGGGTTCTTCAGTATGGGGGCTGTCTGCTGGCTAGCAGGAATGTGCGAAGTGGGCCCTATTCAATTTGGATTCAGATTCAGCCCAAATTGGGGACAGTGATTTGCTTTGTTGATTTGGATCACTGTCCCTGATTTGATTCGAAGATTCGATGCTGATTCAGAGAATCAGCTATTCAGCTATAGACACAGCTTTAAATGTTTTTATACATACCTCGAGGTACTAGGTGCAGCTTGTGAATACTGCAATGCTGGGGTGGATGGAACTGACCACAGGAGCGGGGGGGGGGGGGGGTGGCATATGCTTGGCAGAAAATCCAGAAGTAGACCAAAAGTAGTTCCGATTCACTTCCAGGTTTGCCAGGGGGTGCACTGCAGGGCCCCCCATCCCTCCCTGGCTCACTGATCAGCTGTGGGGTGACCCCAGGTGCCCCCCCAAACCCAGAAGGCACCAGTTGCCAAGCTGGACAGGGAACAGGAGGGGACTCCCAGCATGCTCCCCAGCAGATCCAGAAGTGGACTAGAAGTGCTTCTGGTACACTTCTGGGTCTGCTACCAAGCACACTGGGGAATCCTCCCGCAGTCCTATGGGATGCTCCATCTGCCCCAACATCACAGTATTCATGAGCTGCCTGCTACCTTGAGGTATGTTAAAAAAAAACATTTAAAGCTGTGTTTATGTCTGAATTGCTGAATCTTTCCGAATCAATTTGGAGGGTTCCAATTTGATTCAGAGAGATTAAAGGGTCCTCTGATTCAATTCAGATTCAGAGATTCAGCCACAGAATCAGGCTGAATCTCTGCTGAATCAAATCAGGGACTGAAGCTTCACACAGCTCTACTGGCTCGCCCTGCACTGAAGCACCACTGTGCCCCAGCCAGTCCCTCTGCAGCATGCTGAGCCAGGTTAGAACAGCCCTGGGCTGGCAAGCTGATGCCCTGGATCCCATGTTATCCAGGGCTGCTCTGACCCAGTTCAATGTGCTGCACTTCTGGGGGCATGTGAAGCCATGGAGACTGATAACAATAGACTCTAGCATGATATGCACTGGAGTGTATTGCTATACATTAATTGCACATGTAGACATGCCCAGTGTGTCTCTATAATGTTACAATACATGTTAAATGAATGATGAGATTTAACTCAGGAAAGTAGAAACATACTAACATTTGGAGCCATCCTCATCTCATTTAAGAAGATGGATATCTGCTAATATGGATCTACACCAATTTACATCAGATGAAGATCTGGCTTCTGGAATAGCTCAAATTATTTCCAGAAAAATTCACAAGGCAAATTTGTCCTCTAAATTTGATCGATGATGCCAATTCTTCTCCAATTATTCTGGGGTAAACCTGTCATCAGAGTTGCAGTTAATTGCAAAAGGAGGTTCTGGTCCAATATCTCCAGCATTTAACAAGGTTGATGAACCAATACCCTGGTATTAATTCATGTGATTATAATGTTATGCAAGTGCTTTTTTGGATACCTTACTGATGCAGGACCTCAATACAGTTTGTCACGGAGGGGTCCTTCAGGAGGGCCGTGATCTCCTTAAGGCCCTCTCTCTGTGCCAATTCAGCCCAAGGGCA
Source organism: Alligator mississippiensis (assembly GCF_030867095.1). Taxonomy (NCBI): domain Eukaryota; kingdom Metazoa; phylum Chordata; order Crocodylia; family Alligatoridae; genus Alligator; species Alligator mississippiensis. The sequence goes on along the minus strand of NC_081826.1, from coordinate 168,088,175 downwards.
CCCTTGATTCTCGCCCGCCACGTCTTTGCTGTTTAGTATATGTTGGGAGGCTGCCTTACGACTCCCTGGGCATGGATAGCTGGGACCTCTGTCCCCGGGTGTTCCCGGACCCCCTGGGGGTCTCCCGGTATGATGGGTGCTCCCCAGACACCCTAGCCTTATGGGCTACGCGTGGCTCCTACCAACCCCTAATACCACGCCCCAAGCCTTGCTGATGGGATAGACGCTGGTATGTCTCTCTGTGTGTGCACGGCCCGTCTCTCGGGCCTCCTCCATGTACTCTCGCCCCGCTCTCTGGGGCCTCCTCTTCTGTGCTGCCCTCTCTTGGGCTCTTCGAGCCCACTCGGGGCCTCCCTGTAACGTTGCCCCTCTCTGGGGCCTTCTCTGTAGTGTCGCCCGTACTCGGGCTTCTAAAATACAACCCCCCATCTGGGTCTCTCTGTGCCCACTCTGGGGACTTCTTGATAACGCCCCCCTGACTCTCAGGCCCACTGCACTGCTGCCCCTTTCTCCCAGGGCTCACTGTGCCACTACCCCCTCTCACTGGGGCAACCACAGCACTCTACCCTGCTCCGGGGTTTATCGCAGCACTAGCCCTTCTTCAGAGGCTCACTGTGCCTGCACTGGGCCTCCTAGTAATATGGCCCCCTCTCTGGGGCTTGCTGTGCCCCTACTGGGCTTCCTAATAATATGGCCCCCTCTCTGGTGCTCATCGTGCTCACGCTGGGGCTTCTCAAAGCTGTCCCTCTCTGGGGCTGGGGTCTACGTACCCTGCAAGTTGCGCCCTCACTGGCGCTAGGGTCCCACCCCCTGTGGGTCCCTATGAGGTTCAGCCGCTCCTCTCTGAGCTTAACTGACCCCACGACTCTGCCCTGTACCTCTCAGGGCCTACTGCACCCTCACTGGCACCGGGGGCCCCACTTTACTGTGAGCCCCCCTATGAGGCCTCCTCCAACCCCTACAGCCTCGCCCAAACCACCGGTGTAATATCAAAGCCTGAACATAAACCCAAGCCTCCTGGCTATAACTCAAACATAAGGCACTGGGCCATAACAACATAAGCCTAACGGCTGTAACTCAATATCATTGCTCCAGCCTCTGGAGCTCTTGTGAGCTATACTTGCTGTTAGGCTTTTCCTCCCATCCTAACTGCAAGAGCTCCTACCCCTCTGGCTGCTGGCAGGGAACTGCTAGCCTGGCCTTGACTATTGGCTTTATAGGAGCCAGGCCCTGCCGCCTACAGGCAGCTGACTCTTATTAGTCGCCCTGGCAACCCACAGCTGTACTCATTATTGCTGCTAGGGCTTTTCCCCAGCAGTTTTCCCCTCTCTAGGAGCGGGGTAGGGAGGTGTGCTGCGACACAGTTCATTTGCATTATTTAGTTATTCTTTTAATTATATAAACAAAATTTTAACCTCTAAGCTTACATTTGATGGTCCTGAAATAATAATCAAAATAGAAATTCTAATAAAGATGTACATGACCCAATTATAAGTAGGGACCTACCCAAATTGTAATTGTACAGATTTCACAGAAATCACAAAATCAGGTGATCTCCACGAAATCTGCAGGGGGTGGGGGGGGAGAGACTTACTAAAAATAAAATTCTGGCTCCCCAGTGGTACCCAGCAGTCCTCCCGGGCTGTGCAACCCAGCCAGGGAGAGAAGGGAGGGTGGCTGAAAGCGCAAAGGTGAACAGCAAGATGGCTGCCACCCCGCCCTTCACTGCTGACTAGCAGACGGGGCTGCCTGTCATGTGGCGCTGCCCCTCTTCACCATTCAGCAGCAAGGAACAGGGCTTTGTGATGTGCAGCCCTCTCTGCCAATCAGTGGCAGGGGTGGGACCAGTGGGGCCCCTCAGCCAGATGCATGTGTGGGGGAGGCCTGACCATGATAAGTGCTCAAATGTACCAGTTGGCCCCAATATCTGCCCACAAAATCAGCTGGTCACTTCCTCAACCTGGGTAGATCCCAATAATAAGGGAAGTGAGATATACTTACAACAAGCTATGATATTTTAAGACACACAATAACCAAATACAGACTTTTCACATAATATATTATCCACTACATGACTTTTTCAGTCACAGCTTCAGCTCCTAAGTGCTTGTTTAAATCAGAATAAGTACTGTAATGTGTATATATAGATTTGTTTCTTATTTAGTGCAGGATGTTTGGGTCAAAGACCATTTAAAGGAAATGGATCAGGTTGAAATACACTAAACTCATCACAGATTATGCAAGTATTTTGCTTATTGAGAGAAGCATTATGCAAGCATTTTGCTTATTGAGAGAAATATAACCTGAATGGTGAACCAACTTTAATAAATCTGAATAAAACTGTTATAGGAAATAAAAATAAAATGAACAATACCACACACATACCACTACAGGATGCTACTATTTAACATTAACTCAACCTAAGAGAAAGCAACATGACTATTAATTCAAAGTATAAATTTATTCTCAATATTTGATTTCAAATCCTGTCCAGTTAATTAAATCCTCAAATTAACACAAAAAAGAATCAATCCTTATTACCTAAGTGAGGATTTGAAGAGATGACTTTCTGTTGAGTTAAGCAGCAACTAAAGAATTTTAGTGGGTCAATCAAATCTATAAATCAGAGCTAAGCAGATATTCTGACACCAAAACAATCTCATCTAGTGTCTGAACTAGAAATTGCGAATTGGTTTTAAAGCCCCCTTATCTTTTTGCACCTGCTTCCTAACAGAGACATCACAAACTTAAAAATACCATGAAATAAGCACAATTTCTGATGATTTCAGGAGTCTTTGTGTGTCTGATGAAGTCTATTTTATACAAGCTCTTTATTGTGCATCTTTCTGTTTACAGACTCTGTAATGAATGTAGGGTGTTCTGCCTTCTCTTTTTACCTTCAGGTTGAACTGGAATGTGAAGAGATAGTGGCACTCACAGCAGTGCTCTCCCCACCCACCCTGCCCTGCCCCAACCAGGAGGAGCAGTGCCCAGCTCAGCCTATCCCCCACCTCCAGCCACTGCTCAGGAGGAGCCAGGCCAGGCACATGCAGGCAGGGTGGCACCTGCTCCAATCTGCCTGCCTTGCTACTGCACAACAGTGGTGCCTGCCTGCCTACCTAGCTCACCATGCCACTCTGCCTCCCTGCTGGACTCCATCCCATGCCTCTGCCTGCAGAAGCGCTACTGACTTGTGGGGAAGACACGGATACAAAATACAAGTTTGCCCAGGACAACATTTTCTCTAAGGCTGGCTCTGTGCTTACGATCACTTTTTGGGGTTGATCAGGCCCCTGTCAGGTAAGACTGGAAGGTTACAAAGGAATAAAAGGCTGCTCTGTTCTTGGAGCCTTTTTTGCACCAGCTGAAAATTAGGGGACCTACTGAAAAAGCTTGATGAGAAAAAAGGGAAAGCCCTACCTCCTTTCACACAGTGGGAGGTCACAAACCCCTAAAAGAATGAGATCCAAGTTCATGATGTTCATGGTTTACCTGTATTTTTACCTATTAAATAAAAAAGATAAGTATGGTTCAGATTCTTCTATGCGTGTGCATATGTCATTCTTATCAGATCCACCAAAGAGTTAACCTGTAATTCCAGAATTCCCATATTAGTTGGAGTTCTTTTGCAAGAGTCAGAAAGGTCACTACTATGAACAAAGACTAGGCATCTAGATCACATTGCCCCATCTGCAGGGAAGAGGTGCTAAGCAGAGGTCCTGGATTCCAAGTATGAACTTAAAGACCCCAGAGTCTGCGTGTTAACTCTGGAGCCTTGAATGACAGAGGCTCCATCACAAAGAGATAACACAGAAGCTTGAAGATCTAAGCCAAGGGAGCTCATGTAGATTCATGATACTCTGGATGTACCAAAATTTACTCAGGACTACCTACATTTCTTTGAAGTTTACATACAGAATTCAAGAGCACCTTATGAGACTTATTTAAGGCTGTTTTGACTTCAGGAACTATTGAGGTGGCTTCCCCACATAGATGTTATGAGCTCTCTCTCACATAGTCATGTGTCACAGAATGCCCTCTGGGGTTGTTTGCTCAGGACCACTATGGTCTTGTCTGGTCTCTGAGAAACTTGGCTAGGCTTGGCTTTTCTAGCAAGTGGGGAGACCAAGCTCCTTCTAACTCCTGTGACACTGGCCTTTCAGTCCCTCACCATCCCTGCTTCTCCATGGCCCTGACTCAAGGAGTGAACATACACAGTTCCTGCTGGGGAGACCCCGTACTGCCCCCAGTGCTAAGCAGCATAGCAGACAGTCTCTTTGGTAAAGACATTTACTGGGTCAAAGACAACCTATCCAGAGGTTCTCTGGCCTCTCCAAAGGAGTTAAATAGTCCCTCTATCCTCAAATCAGCCTACACAGGCTTGAGCACCCACAAAGATACTCAGATGCTCCCTTTCTGATCTTTCCAGCTCCCTAGAGCTTCTACAGTTTCCTTAATCCCCAAACTCTTTTCATTAGGAGCTGCCAAGCTGCGTTTTTCCAATCTCTGGACATCTCCTAAGTGTCCAGCATCTCACGTTGTTGCTATGTCAACAAAGGCATTCAAGACCGTTGATGCCAAAGGCTCAACTTCTCTTGTCCTGAACATGGGTAGCCCTGGCACTTACTCCTTCATTCTCAGTGCTTAGGCTAATGACATAAACAGAGTCATACAATATTATAATAATTTGAACAAAGTTATCACAATAAAACTAGAGTCCATCACAGCAGGAACCTAACTACACACTTCCATATCCTAGAACAACAACAGTAAAACAAGCAGAATTTTTTCCAACTAGCATAAGATAAAGAAAAACAGTTAAGATAATAAACTCCTCAGTCCATTAGGCTCCTCCATCCTACAGTTTTCTCGACTCAAGAAATCAGAATTGGAACTGCAGTTCAGAGATAGCCTAATGAGCCTGGCATAGCAGTACCCACCCATGGGATTCGTTTGGGGGCTGGACTAGCTGACCTGTGGAAGTCCCTTCCAGCCCTTCTCTGATTTAGGAGCAGAGAGAGATCAGACAAAGACTGCCATAGTGTGTTTGTTGATGCTGTGATTCTCTGCTGCAAGTATTCAGTTTCTGAGGTTTGGAACATCCATTTTCTCTTGATTGACTCATTGAACTAACAAGTGGGGCTCTTTCTGCCTTATGCTTTTCCTTTACTTAGGCTCCCTTGAAAAGCCCATGTCCAAAGCCTTTGGACAAACCAGGTGCAAGGTCAACTCTGGAACTTGCCTAGTAAGTTTAAAATTAGGTTGTTCTTAGCCAGCACCAATGATGAAAAATCCTTAAGTCACCAGTTTAAAAAATATTCACTATTTGAATACAATCTTTCTGCCTCAAAAATATTCAAAGATGGAGAACAAGACACTTTTGAAAAAGATGACAGAGTTATTTACATAGACCTTTGTGGGGAAAGCTAACTAAATTACCCTCTGTACTACCACACATTCAGTCTTCATCCATCAGAAATATTTAAAATAAAACTGGACATTTTGTGGCCAGATATCACCATTTAGAAACTAGGCTGTAAATAAAACAGCTTATCTTTGAAATTTTTCATCTCTACAGATAAAAACCTCTCGAACAAAACTCATTTAAGATTTACAAAACTAAGGGGCTGTATTCGTATGAAAGCCATTTCTCACAAACACATGTCCGAATGACTGCCATGAAGTGATGGGAGCAGGTACCAGAGAACCAGTAAGGGGCAACATAGTGTCCCCTTATAAAAAGGCAAAAAGGAGGACCCAGAGAACTACAGACCAGTTAATCTCCCCTCACTACCCAGGAAGTTACTGGAGCATATCATAACAAAGCCCATTTGCAAGCATTTGAGGGAGGAAAGGCTGTTCACAAACAGCCAGCATGGATCTACTAAGAATAAATTGTATCAAACAAAATAGATCTTCTTCTTTGTCAAAGTAGCTGCTTGAGTGGATTAGTGGAATTCTGTGGATACAGTGTACCTGGACTTCAGCAAGGTTTTTGACAAGGTCACAGAATCATATAATCATAGAAAATTAGAGTTAGAAGGGACCTCAGGAAGTCATTTAGTTCAATCCCCTGCTCAAAGTAGGACCATTCCCACATATCATCCCAACCGAGGCTTTGACTAGCTGTGACTGTGGCAATCCTGATCAAACTATAGACCCCATAACACTCTACCCTCTATACATATTTGACAATGCCATTGCAGAGATACGTTCCCTTTCCTCAAGAGCATTAGACTGGTTAACTAACCTTAAACTGGACTTATAACTGTTGCTCCAAGTCAGCCATACAAAATAAAAAGAAGAAGCTGGGTCTTAAAAACCTTCAAGGATGGAGATTCCACAACCTCTGTTCCAGTACTTTAATACTGTTCCAGTGCTTTATTACCCTCTTCATGTTAGTCCTGCATGACCTTCTCATAAACAAATTAGAGAAATTTGGGCTAGATAAAACCACTATAAGGTGGACAGGAAACTGTCTCAATAGCTACAAGCAAAGGGTAATCCATGTCAGAATGGCAGGTTTTAAGTAGAGTCCCACTGGGGTCTGTCCTGGGCCAGTCCTAATGATTTGGATGCTGGCATAAAAAGCTTCTTGACCAAGTTTGTGGATGATAAAAAACTGAGAAGGATTGTGAACACATTGAGGGATGGGAGCACAATCAGAAGGTTCTTGACAGATTGAAAGCTAACAGGATGAAGTTCAAGGTGGAAATGCAAGGTGCTACACCTCAGAAAGAATAATTAAAAAAAAATTAAAATACAAACTGGGTGATACCTGGCTGGATGGCAGCACTATACAGAAAGATCTGGGTGTCTTGATAGCTCAGACAGACAATATGAGTCTGCAATGTGATGCAGTTTCTGGGTGCATCAATAGAAGCGTTAGCTGCAAAACATGGGAGGTGATAGTGCCTCTCTACTCAGCACTGGTTAGACCTCATCTACAGTATTTTGTGCAGTTCTGGGCTCCACATTTTAAAAAGGACATGGAGAAGTTAGAGAGGGTTCAGAGGTGAGCAACAAAGATGATAAAAAAAAAGTCCCACAAACAGAGACTGTAAGAGCTAGGCATGTTTAGCTTGAGGAAAAAGTGCTTAAGAAGGGACATAAGAGGACATGAAAGGATTTTTCAAATACTTGAAGGGATGCTATAAAGAGGAGGGAGAACACCTTTTCTCTCTTCCTGCAGATAATAGGGTGTGGACTAATGGCATGAAGTTGAAGCAAAGGAGGTTTAGATTAGATATCAGGAAAAACGTCATCGCTGTTAGAACAGTGCAGTGGACTAGACTGAGCATGGAAACTGTGGACTGTCTGTAACTGGAGGTGTTTAAAAAAGGCGTTGGACAGCCACTGCTCAGAGTTGACATAGGCAGCTCTAGGCCTCTATTAACAACATTCTGATAGCAGAGAAGCACATAGAAGGCCAGGTGAAGCCATGGCTTCATAGTGCCCTGCAAGCACATATTAAGAGACTATAGGCTAGGGCGTAATTCAACATGATAAAACTGGAAAGGCAGACAATGAGTGGAACTGGAGGAACAGAGAGGTGGAGTGACTTGTCAAGGTCATGTAATACATCAGTAATAGGGCCTAAAAAAGAACTCTGCAGCTCCCAAGTCTCAAATCGGTATCTAGTAAGCTACACTACATACTTGTGTCTGTTGAGCTCAGACCTTAGTATAAGATCCTTAATAATAAGTTCCTCTTCTGAACATCAACACAGTTCAGAAGCTGCCACATGGAATGAAACAGGTCCTTCCACAAGGGCATGACATGCCAAAATAGTAAAATGATCACCTCCTTTAACATGGGCAACTCAATTGCTTGGAGGCCTTATGGGAAGCTCTCATAAAAAGGTGAAACAAATCAGTACTGACATCTAGCTTTGCATATTTGACTTGAAATAGGTAGATCACATTTTTAAAGACTCTCAGCACGAATCAGATATAAACTATTCATAATGAGGCATTATAGGATAACGATTTTATTCCCAATTTTTCCCTTTACTTATTCTCACTTTATTTTATTGTCTTAAATATATTTTAACAGTGCCAATACATATTAAAATGAGAGATTATTTGCAGGGATGATATTTAACATATGCTCAGATGGTAATTCTCAGGAGTGCCATGTCATTTGTGACAACCACCTGCTTAAGCATCATTTCTTTTTTTTTTTTCCCCTTTAGCCTATTTGAAATGTTATTGACAAAACCAATTTGTGCCAGAAAAGTTGTAAATATAAATAGGTGAATTGAAAGTGAGCCCTTCTGCAATGGCATGATTTCTGTGGCAAAATTCAGGACCAAATAGCTAAGAGAAAGCATTTGCCCCTGACATTATCAGATATGGATTAAAATAGTTATTAGTGCTCTATTTACAACTTGCATTTTCAGTAAAATCTATACTGTAATCCATCAGAAATAGAATGTAGCAGTAAAATATACTAAGAAAAGAAAAGAGAAAAGGACTGCAGAAAGAGACTGAAAAAAATTAACTGTAGCTCAGAAGATACACAAATAAAAACTCCAAGCATTAATCTCTCTCTATACTCTCTGAGTATGGGTAACATTTTCAAAAACTTCCAAGGTACCTAAGTACTTTGAATCCTAAATTTTATTCCCTTTCAAGTGCTCTGACTACATTACATCTTCTCTATACATGGTTTTTTTTCAGCTGGAACTGCTATGATTCACAAGATGGTTCCTAGTATTCAGACCATTTTATTTTACCTATTATTTCATATAAATGACAAATTACCTATAATTTATATCTAGAAAGAATGTTGGCAGGTCAACCACATCTAGCACAGCACTGCTGTACAAATGTAAGAGATCTTTCCAAACTTTTAGTGATTTTTTTTGTTTACTATTGAATTTTAGAAACATGAGCACAAGTTCAGGAGCATGGGAAACATTATCAAGTTCTATATGTCATCAGTTGGACCTGTATTAAATGCAAGATGACAAAAATATTGGAGTTACTGAGTCTAGATGAGCTGTAAAACAAAAAATGGGGGACAAGAGGAGATGTAATAGCCAATTATATGCTATGCTCACTAAGGGTCCACAGAGAATAGGAATAAATCATCTAATCTTTGACTCAAAGTTTTCTGAACAGGAAGGAAAAAGTGTCATGGGGGTTTTTTTTCCAGTGACAGAAAAGTGACCACATGATGGGACATGTATGCTCAGGTAGTAATGATTGCTTAAAAAGTATAAAAGGGGTCATTTTCCAAAGCAGGGTCTAAAGTTCATTCAAGAATTTTTAGGTATTGAAGAGCGATAATCTGTAACTGACACTAGTATCATAGTACCAGACTATCTTGAGAGTTTGGGTCTGCCCAGAACAAGGTATCTGGAGCATAAATCCAGTGCCAAAAATGCTGCTCTTATTATTATTAAATGATAGCTCCCTATGCTGACTGGTTGTACAAAGAAAAAGACTTCAGGATCATTGAATAGATAAGGCTGACACAACCCTATCCGCCCCCCCAAAAGGCTCATGTTCCTGTGTCATATCAAAAGCAACCCAGTCTGAGCACTGAAAAGAAGCTGAATGGGATTCTATGACATATTAAGAATTTTGAGTGGAAGTATAGAGATTATATTACCTCTGTATTTGGCCCTCCTGCAATCTTTTTTGGAATATTTTGTACAATACTGCTGGTATGCTTCAGTACAAATGCTAATAAAAAGGAAGAGACACAATAATGATTAAAGGGTTGTGGGGTACAGAAAAAGCCTTATAGTGAAACTCTCCAGAAAATAAATCTACTTAGCTTATCAAAGAGAAGGTTAAAATGTGGCTAGATCACAGGCAACAAGTGCCTATATATGCAATAGAAATTTAATGATAGCACATGACAAAGAAAGTTATAAAATGGACGTAATTTGAAGCTAGACAAAAAGTCATTGCTGGCAGTCCCTCAGTTTACAGATGATCTCTACCACAGCTTGTGGATAGGTCCTGAGGTGACTTATGAGTCCAGTCCCTGAGCCACAAATCTGCATGCAGAAGTTGCATATCTTTTTGCATGACAGAGTAGGCCGTAGGCCAGGATTTCCTTCCTTTTCCTTCCTCCACTCTCTTCTCTGCTTTGAGGGCAAGACCCTTTACTTCAAAATAGGCTTGCACTTAGTTGAGGTGGCAGTACCATTGTAGTCAGCTCCTCCCAGTTATTGCCTGGACCACGATGATAGACCACTTTAGTCTCCTTGATACTGACACAGGCCCAAAGTTCAGTAGGATTCTGCAAAGGGATCCAGCATAGTCTGGAGGTTTTCCTTAGTGTGTGTATAAGGATGGCAGAGGTGTCAGCATATTGAAGGTCAAGGATGGTTTTTTTTTAATACTTTGGTCTTTGAGTTAAAAAATTGAAGAGCACTCCATTCATTCAGCATTCAGTGTTAATTTCAGAAGGAGGTAGTCCTCAATGAGAAACAGGATGACAGTCAAAAAATAAATAAAAAGGAGAACACAGTTGGGGTGATGATACATCCTTGCTTGACACCAGTTTGGAAGACAAAAGGATCTGTTTCCAATCTGCTACAAAGAACAGTCACAGTGATCTGATCATAGAGCAGCCTCAGGACCTTGATGTACTTTTCAGAGCATCCAAATATGGACTTTACTTTCCACGAGACTTCACAACTGATGGAGTCAAAAGCCTTAGTAAAGTCAATGAAGGCTATATAGAGCTCCTGAGGTTGTTCCCAAAACTTTTCTTGGACCTGACAGGCTATAAAGATTATTTCAATTGCCCTATAGGATGAAATCACAATGAATCCAGAAGCACTTCCTCAGCAAGAGGTAGAAGATGGTCTAGGAGGATGCAAGTGAGGATTTTACTTGCTATGGAAAGGGAGGTGATAATTCCCACACACCAGTTTATTTTCCTTTCTTGAAGACAGTTGTGACATTAGCATTCCTCATGTTTTCAGGGATCTCCTCAAAACAAAATTCAAAGAATAAATTTGAGGAGTCTCAGTACCAGTTCCTTGCCTCTGGCCTTGAATATTTCAGCAGGTACGCCATCTCATCCAGTAGCCTTGTTGTTCTTTGATGGCACATCAGACTTCTTCTAGGATAGGAAGGTTGGCAAGGGATCCCTTTTCATGGGTTTAGGAGATGGACTCAGTGGTGGTATCCATCACAGTCATCTCACGTTCAGGAGTGCCTCAAAGTGCTGTTTCCATTTAGCTTAGATAGATTCATTGCCCTTGAATGTGTTGTATATAAGGTTAAATTCGAAAGCAGGGCAAGATTATTCATTACAAACTTGCTAATGCCCTATGATAGTCTTGCATCCAAAAATGTGGAGGAGTCAAGAGAATCACAAAGGAAAGGAATTTCTAAAAATTAAAGAAATGGCTTCATGGAAAAGGGTGAAGGAATTGTAGAATGCTCTGAAAATTACTGAAGACAGAGAATGGAACTATTCTGGATTGTGCCAGTTCACATGGTTGAGCCAATTGACTATTCTGCTAATAAGACAAAACATGCCACACAGAGAAAAAAGAATTAATCACTTTTTAGCCATAAATAACATTCTCAAATTGATTGAGGCTTGTTGATTGTGAACCTCATGCAGATGGTTGTTTCAGAACATTTGAAAGCTGCCTTAGTACAGCCAGAAACATCAGAAGATGAAAGTGTGTCAATACGGAGGGGAAAGCATTAAAGACAGATAAGCTCTGAAATGATAACTTGAGACAGCATTTTTTTTTCTGACCACAGATTCTCAGAAATTCCCACCCATCCCATGTTCTAGAAAAACAGAAACATTTATTGTAAATCACCATGGGCTGTTGAGACTTATCTGAATCATGAAAAAGCTGGAATCATTAGATGTTTTACAAACATGTTCATGCAGTTATACATTACCAATTGTTTTTATTCTTCTTTTTGTTAACATGTATAAGTAAAGTGACGGTTGGCTATTTTAGAACAGATGGGAACACAGCAAGCACACTGTATAAATCAGCAAGCAAGCTCTTACATAGCGCTAAGGTGTTCAGAACAAGAGGAGGTTAGATATCCTGTTGTAAGTCTTCTGCTAACCTGCAAATAGCTTCCTGTGGATTTTTTCTACATCATCTCAACACTACCTTTGTGGTCCTTTTTTTATAAAAAGAATCCAGGCTCATTACCGTTACTTCTGTTCTCGATCATAGCATTGTGCGGACTTGGAGTACTTTGACTATAGGGCTGTTTTTATTCATCTGGGCTGAACAATAGTCCCAATTATAAAATCATGATTGTATTAAAATAAGGGAAAGAAACAAATCAGAAGAAAAGGAAGATGCATCTATCTTTTTTGTAGCTCTTTCTTTCCAAAGTACATGCTGAATGGCAATTTATCCCTGATAAATATGTTTATATAGCAAACTGCGGCAGCTTAAATAGCTCATTTTACAGATTCTGTGTATGGAATCATATTGGATATATATATATGTATAAAATGGTTCTAATAAAATTACAGAAACATAAAATAAACTGCCGACACAGATGCAATTTCAGAGGAGCAGTTTATCTCTTGGCTTTGTATTTTCCCAACATGCAAAGAAAGAGAGATACAGCTTTTTGATATCGATCTCAACTCTGGTCATAAAAAATTAAAAGTTATATGCTAGTAAAGGGGAAAAAAAAGGAATGTTTTTCCATTTTGTTTGGAGATCTCTTGAATGCTCATGTGAATGCAATTTACTGCATTAATAAATACTCTTGTGAATATTATTTTATGATCTTTTTTATTGTTTCCCTTAGATTTAATAAAACTGCTGCAGAGTATTTTATTTGACTCTTGTGCCCCTTGAATGTGCTTGATATTTTTGCCCATACACTCAGTTAACAAGACTGCAGCATCAAGTTCAGGAATTGGCCTGTGCCATTTCCGGATAATGGGCCTATTCCAAAACCTGTTTAAATTAATGTGACTCTCTGCCTTCACTTCATCAGATTTTGGAGCAGGATCAATATAAATCAGTCCCTTCTAATTATGAAAATGAGTTGCAAAAGTTGGTGAAAGTCTTGGAACCTCCTATAGAGTTTGAGAATAAAATTATTCCTTTGTATACCAATTAAAAACTTGCTGTACAAACTTACGGGCTCCGCATTTTTAAAAGGTTGTGGAGAAGTTAGAGAGGGTCCAGAGACAGGCAACAAAAATGATAAAGGGCTTGGAAGGCAAACCATATAAGAAGGGATCACAGACTTATGTTGGTACCAAAAAATGAGGGATAAAAAACTGATACTATAGGTTGAATAACAAACTTCTTCATAACAATATAGAAGACTGTAGTAACCTTGAGATAACAGTACACAAGAGAATATCACTCTTAAAACCACCACTTTGTCACTATTTAAATGAAGAAGGGTTGGTTATAATGAAGGGCAAGTTGGTTGAACATAGATAACTATTTTTAATAAATTAAAACATCAGACATTACACAGAAGTACTCAAAATGACCAACTAATGATTTGTTTAAAGGAACAGCTCTTTTTGTGCAACTTCCCAGTATGCCAACTCTGTGCTCCCGTCAGCCATATAACCAACTCCACAGAAACAGAGATGCTCTTTAGTAAGTATCAAAAGAAGTCCTGAAAAGCTACTGGGTAGCACTGCTCTTAGACACATGCACATATAGGAAATAAACCCAATAAATGTAGAAAGTGTCAAATAACTCCAAATAGTGTCACCAGGGTTTATTAAAAGTAGAAACAAATGAGAAGAATGCTAGCTATCAGAGCGGCCATATGGTATCTCTATTTGCCAGATCATTACCTTCATCTTAGGTCTTAGATTTTTAGTGCTAGAACTTCCTTCTGTTACTGGTATTTAGTAGAGTGGCTGGGCTATATTATAATACAAAATAAAACAGCCAGACGGTTGCAATGTATTGATGCTTAGGGCAAAATTAACTTGTGAACTCATGGGCATTTGTTCATGGCTGTCAGCATGGGGAGATACCTGGAGGTACCATTTCTTTAACTACTGCAACTAGAGGGGGACACAAAGCATACTTCCCACTATGTCATTTTTTCTTGTAACTGTCATCTGACATGAAGGTTTTCTAGAAAAGGGGTGCTCTATCCCCAAGCTCTTATAGGAAGAAAAGGAGAGTTTGGATGGAAGTGTATAAGGGTAACACTGAAGATGTAATTTGTCTAAAAGTGTTACAAACACCAGCATACAAGAACAGTCTACTTCATATTCCAGTGCAAGTTAAAGGCTGGTTATTGTAAAGAAAACCAAATTATTAGTACACTAAATGTGTATATTTGAGATGGAGCTGACAAAAAATATATAGAGGTATTTCATGAATAGGTATTTCAAGGAAGGCCTATGCTGTTACAAGTTGTTGCTGGCTTTTACCCTACTACTTTAGTCATGGCAGAAAGGCTGGACTACTGATCACAGTGGGTTACACAATCAAGAGAATCTTTGTATGTGGGAAACATTATGCACCTTACTGAAGAATGAACAAAAGCCATGAGATTCAGGAAGATGTCAATGGCTGTTTAGATGTTGCCAGATTGAGGAGAGTCTAGTTATTTAAATTACTGAATATAACAAACAGTACCTCATTGGGCTGAATATTATGATTGAACACTTTACTAACAATAAGAGCCTCGCACTCATGACACCAGAAAATGATCAAAGGACCCTTGGATCATGTCACTTTGGAAAGTGAAATTCAACAAAATTTTAATTGCTGTCATCTAGCATTAATTCACAGAAAAGCAGGACAATGCATTCATTAATTAGAGGTTCATATTCCATTGAGGTAACATTCACATCGCAAAAAGACAACTCACAGTCACAACTGCATTGAGAAGCTGCCAATCAGAAGTAGGGAGATAGAAAGGAAGGGCTTGGGAAAAAGAAAAAATAAGAATGAACTACTAATATACCATAGGTAAGAAACCAAACAGATTAGAAAAAGGAAGGAAAGCAGTAATTTATACAGTTACTAGATGCCTACAGACCTAGAGTCTTCGCTTACCAGTCTTAGTAGACCAGAGGCACTAAACTGGGACTGTAGCTACATCGAAGGTTTTTGGCCTGAAGCTATAGCTACTTGCTTTGATACACAGTTTAAGAAGAACTGTCATTCCATGTATTATGACAGGCATAAATACTAAGCTACTTGTGCTTCTGTTGACTTCATCAGACTTGCCAGACTTCATTATTATTAAATCTTTCTAGCACTGGAAGCAGTAGAGATTACAAAAAAACTTCACAGTCTATGATTTTCAGGAAAACAGCTGATACACATCAACAACTTCTTCAATACTAATTACAAATTCTGACAGAAACCAAATAGTGTAAATCATTGAGCAACACCAACTTTGGACTTGGCATATAATAAACTGGATAAGCAATAAATAACAGAAGTGAGTATCCATAAGAAAAAAAAATAAAGTTTCAAAATCTGTAAACAGTGTCTCAAAGATTATATGGAAATAAATATTTACTATATTGAGTAGCTACTTACAGTTGTGACCTTGCTGCCTGGTTCAGTAGGGGATTCGTATTAAAATGAGAAACAAACAATGAGAATGTTAATAAAATGAAAAGAAAATAGAGTAAAAAAGTGTGGATATATATTTTTCCATTGCTAATCCCCCACCACTATATGAATGCAGAGGCACACAAACTAAACATCATGATATACAAGGTACAGTATTATGCAAACACAAACCAGTATCTCAATTGGTAATTTAAGCCAGGCTGATTTGTTTCTGAATGTAAATGATAGCACCATCTGTATCTCAAATGATATTATTAGCAGAAGACCCATTCTGGTTTGTTAAACATACACCAGAGAATTTCAGAAAACCCTCACAAAACTTTAAAACAGATGAGCAAACACACTAAATGGGTGAGGAAATACAGTCACAACTATCACTCACTCCATAGCAGTTTATTCAAGGCTTGTTTTATTTCCTGAAAGCCCACACAGATCCTAAACAAACCAATTCCAGATATTTTTTATGAACTACCCAAGGTCTTTTCAACTTCAGGCCCCCTGGTGATTGGGGACAAAGTGCCAAGATGACAAGGTGGGGCAGGGACACCACATCATTTTTCCATATGCATTAATATTCTAGTCATACATCATGAAGCATCTATGGGTATAATATTCATGTAGGAGAAGAGACAAGAAGAAATCTACCACAATAGCCTTTAACTTGAAAAGAAAGACTACACTGAAATGAGGAAGCTAGTTAGACAGAAATTAAAACGGCCCCCTAAGGAGGTGAACTTGCAAGCAGCTTGGGAACTGCTTAAGAACACCATTTTGGAAGCCCAGAGAAAATGCAAATATCCATACTGAAAATAATAATTTAAAAAAACCGAGGAAAGCAGACCAAATGAAAGCCAGCATGGTTTACTGGCAGTGTTGGAGAGGCAATAAACAGAAAAAAGGACTTCTTTCAAAACCTGAAAGTCAAATGCTGATGAGGAAATAAAAAGAGCATAAACACTGGCAAATCAACTATAAATAACTATAACACTATAATAAGACAAGCTAAGAGAATTTGAGAAGAAACTTGTTAGAGACACAAAAGGTAACAATAAAAATGTCTTAAAGTAATTAGTAGCTGAAAACCTGCCAGCAAGTCAGTTAGGCCTTTGGATGACTTGGGTGTAAAAGGGGTGCTAAAGGATGACAGGACCATTGCTGAGAAACTAAATGTATTCTTTGCATCTTGTCTTCACTTTTGAAAATGTTATGGAAATTCTGTCACTGGGTCCATTCCTATCCAGGGAAAAATCAGTGGAGCTGACCCAAACTGACATATAAATAGATGAGTTCCTAGAGGAAACTGATCACCTAATTAGTAGCAAATCACCAGGACCTGATGCCATCCATCCGAAGGTCCTGAAGGAGCTGAAACCAGGAACTGCTGAATTCCTATAATTAAAAACAGTCTTGGTAACAGCCCGCAGGGAGATGGGGGGACTACTGCCACTGCTGGCCCACTGAGCAACCCTTGCAAAGCCAGCAGGCCAAGGCACTTAAGGGATCGATCCCACCTCTGCCCCAGCCCTGGAACAAACTGTAAGCAAGGCAGGAGCCCCCAAAGGGACACTTGCATGCTTATACACAAATGCCAGGAGCTTGGGGAATAAACAGGAGGAAATTGTCCTTCACCTAAACACAAATAATTATGATGTCGCAGGGATAACATAGACCTGGTGGTACTCCACCCATGACTGGGCCATGGGTATAGACAGCTATACCCTGTACAGGAGAAATCAAATGGACAAAAGGGGCTCTCTCTGTCAAGAAAAGCTACATGTCCCTGAAAGCCAACATTGGCACCTAGGGCGAACGACTAGAGACCCTCTGAGTTAAAATCCATGGGAAACACAGAACAGGGGACACTATGGTGGGAGTCTACTACAGACCCCCTACCCAGGATCAAGACCTTGACCAGGAGTTCTCCAGGGAATTGACTGAGGCTACACACTCCCAGTGTATGGTTGTCATAGGAGACTTCAACTACCCAGACATCTCATGGGAAGAGCACTCAGCCAAATCCGAGCAGTCACAAAGCTTTCTTTCATGCGTGGATGAGCTCTATCTGATGCAGGAAGTCTATGGGCTGATGAGAGGTAAAGCTCTGCTCGACCTGGTACTGGCAACTGGGGACAACCTAATCAGCGACGTAATTATTGATGGGAAGCTGGGTGACAGTGACCACGAGCTAATCACCTTCATCATCTGCCATAAAGCTGGCAAGTCAGTCAGTAATACAGAAGTCCTTGACTTCAGGAAAGCTCATTTAGACAAGCTAAGGAGGCTTGTCAGTGAGGCCCTAAAGGGCCACAACCCAAAGGGGAAGGGAGTTGAGGATGAGTGGTTGTTCCTCAAGGGAGCAATCCTGGATGCACAAGCAAAGTCTATCCCATCCCAGAGGAAAGGCAGCAAAAGGGCACAGCAGCCCCCTTGGCTCTTCAGGGAACTAACAGACCTCCTGCATCTTAAAAGAATGACTTACAAAGGATGGAGGACTGGATCCACCAATAAGAAATACTCTGCACTGGTCCAAACCTGCAGGCAGCAAACCAGGAAAGCCAAGGCTACGATGGAACTCTAGCTAGCTACAAATCAAGGACAATAAAAAGTCCTTTTTGATATGTGGGGAGCCAGAGGAAAAGCAAGGGACCCCTGCTAAACCAGATGGGACAACAGTCAACCAATGCCAAGGAAAAAGCAAACTTGCTAAATGGGTACTTTGTGTCAGTTTTTCACCAGTCCCATGGGATGCCCCTGCCCACTACAGGACAGGGAGGCATGGGTGAGGGGGATTCCTTACCCTCTATCAATGCTGACCTCATGAAGGAACACCTTGAGAGGCTGGATACCTTCAAGTCAGCCGGCCCTGAAAGTTTACACCCCAGGGTACTCAAGGAGCTGGCTAGCATCATAGCCTAGCCCCTGGCACAGATATTAGAGAACTCCTGGTGCTTTGGGGAAGTGCCCGAAGATTGGAAGAAGGCCAATGTGGTGTCTATCTTCATGAAAGGGAGGAAAGTGGATCCAGAAAACTATAGGCCCATCAGCCTGACCTCTATCCTGGGGATGGTCTTGGAAAAGATCATCAAAGAGGCCATCCTTAACAGACTGGCTGACGGCAACATCCTGAGGATTAGCCAGCATGGGTTTGTTGTGGGTAGGTCTTCCTTGACCAATCTCATTTCCTTTTACAACCAGGTGACCCATCAACTGGACAAGGGAGAAGAGATTGATGTCCTATATCTTGAATTCAAAAAAGCCTTTGATCTAGTATCCCATGATCACCTCTTGGCAAAACTGGCTAACTGTGGCCTTGGCCTCGCCACAATCCACGGCTGGGGAACTGGCTCCGCAGTAGGACCCAGAGTGTGGTGGTTGATGAAAGTCAATCGTCATGGTGCCCTGTGACCAGTGGGGTCCCTCAAGGAACTGTCCTAGGGCGTATACTCTTTAACATCTTCATTAATGATGTGGACATTTGTGTCAGAAAAAGACTGGCCAAGTTCATCGACGACACCAAACTCTGGGGTAAAGCATCCACACCTGAGGACAGAAGGGTGATCCAAGCAGACCTTGACAGGCTCAGGAAATGGGTGGATGAGAACTTGATGCAAGGTTCTCCACCTTGGGAGGAAAAACCTACAGCATGCTTATAGGCTCGGCAGTGCTACTCTGGCTAGCACTACAGATGAAAGGGACTTGAGTCTTCAATGTGATGCTGCAGCTAGTAAAGCAATCAAAACACTAGTTTGCATCCATAGATGCTTCAAGGAAATCCCAGGATGTCATTCTACTATTGTACTCGGCCTTGGTGAGACCGCAGTTGGAGTACTCTGTCCAGGTTTGGGCTCCACAATTCAAAAAGGATGTGGAGAAGCTTGAGGGAGTGCAGAGGAGAGCCATGCGCATGATGAGAGGTCAAGAAAAAAGGCCTTATGATGAGAGGCTGAGAGCCATGGGATTCTTCAGCCTGGAAAAGTGCAGGCTCAGGGGTGATTTGGTGGCCACCTAAAGTTTATCAGGGGTGCTCATCAGGATCTGGGGGAATGTCTGTTCACCAGAGCACCCCAAAGGATGACAAGGTTGAATGGTCACAAACTCCTCCATGACCATTTCAGGCTGGACATAAGAAAGAACTTCTTTACTGTCCAAGCCCCCAAGGTTTGGAATAGACTGCTGCTGGAGGTGGTTCAAACACCCACTTTGAACGCCTTCAAGAGACATTTGGATGTTTATCTTGCTTGGATCCTATGATCCCTGCTGACTACTTGCCACTGGGGCAGGGAGCTGGACTCAAAGAGCCCTAGTGTCTATGGATGTATGAACAGAGGACTGGAGGTTTGCCCATGTAACTTCATATTTAAACAATGTTCTAGAGGGGGCACAGGAAACTACAGACCAGTAAGCCTAACTTCTGTTCCTTGGAAACTGTTATAAACAATAATAAAAGAAAAAGAATTGTTCAGCACATGGATGAACATAACTTGCTGGAGAGGAATCAACGCAGCTTTGTCAAAGGGCTTTCCAACCTACTAGAGTTCTTGGTGAGTGTCAAAAAGCAGGTGGATAAGGGCAATCCTGTTAGCATAGTATATTCGACTTCTGTAACAGGGTCCAAGGCTCCTGTCACTTTACAAGGGGATAACAGCTGGGTGTGGCAGCAAGCAGCTGCAGCTGCTGCAGCCAAGGAGAACAGACTAGCTGTCAACCCCAAGTGGAAACCCCTGTGCGTAACTGGGAAAAGGAGAAGGTAGGGCTTTGGGACACAAGTCCAGTGCCTGAGGCCCAGGGATGCAGTGAGCCTGTGCTTGCTTCAGGGACAGGAGCTATCAGGAGAGAAGGGTTTCTGGGGACAAGACAGGCAAGTGCCCATGACACACTGGGGAGCTGGGATGAGAGAGCTTCAAGGGAGGTATGGCCTGAGGACAATATTAACTCTGAGTGAGGGAGGCTTTTGGTTTTGAAACAGCTTGTATGTGGTTTTGTTTCATTTTAAGCTTGATACTAGAGGGCTGGATTGTGGCTATGAGAGAAAAATGTGGAGGTTATGGAGGGGTGCCAAGGTCACATTGGGGCAATCAGCATCAAGCAGCCTAGTCTGGGGTTGGGAATGCATGGGGCTGTGGGATGATGCAAGCCAAGGCTTGGAGGGCCGAGGCCACAAGGAGCTAAATCAGCCTGGCCTGGGGTCAGGAACCCTGAGGGTAGCCCAAAGCATATGATCCAGGGGCTCAAAGTGCACAAGTGCAGGAAGAGGCTGGGACTGAGGACCCAGGCCAGTGCAAGTGGGCCCAGGCTTAGGATACTACAGCCAGAGTAACTGGAAGGCCAAGGCCAGGAGAGCCAGAGCCCATACAGACCAGCATGAGAGACATCTGGAGAGACATCTGTGAATGGCTACAGAGGAGGATGGAGCTTATGAATGCAGTCCATAAAGCAGCTGGTGCCCCAAGGCATTGACAGGACCAAGAAGGCCACAGTTTAGTGCCCCAGGCAGCAAGACTGAAACTAGCTAGTTGAAGAGTTGGGGCTCACTCTAGGACCCTGGGGAAGCCTCCCTATACTCTATAGGAAACATCAAGGCATGGCAGTAAGGTTAAAAGAAGAGGGTATCCCAAAGAGCCAAAGTGGGGCAGGAGTCCAAAAAAGCCCAAAAGAGCTGGCAGTATAAAGGACACTAAATTCCGTTCATAACCCTAGCCAGTAGTAGGCAAGAATCAGTAGTACAATGGAGCACCATTATAGCTTGCCAGAGAAACCAAATGCACGATGTGAAATTTAATTGTTGGGTTTTTTTAAGTAACTATTAAAAAAAAAAAAAATCCAAGCAAAAGAGAATAGGTGTTTTAAAAGCAAACGGTTGTTTTGCTTATAACATGAGCAATTTAAATACTGATTAAAAAATAAGCACAAACCTGCACTTTGATATGCAACACTGAAAAACATAGTGAAACTTAGTTGAAAGGCTTGTTTCACTACCACAACAATAAATAACAATAAACCAATAGACTATGTGGCAGACTTACCGATAATAGCCGGGCACATCTGGGCTCAGAGAATCTTCATTGTGATGGGTGGAACATACCCACCAATCAGGTAACCGCTGGGAGGAGCTTGCCTTGCCCCTACCTGCAGTGAGGTGAAGAACCCTGGACCTGGTTGAAGCCTGCACTTTGCTTCAACCTGATTGGTCCATTTACAATCTCGGGGCAAAGCCTCCAAAAGGTATAAAAGCAGCAGCGTGCCCAACACATGTTGGCTACATTGAGGGACAGAAGAGGATGGACGAAGAAGAAGCTGGTGTAAGCTGGCCAGCAGGGTGCAGCTGTTTCCCTGAAGAGCCTCAAAGCCTCTCTGACCGAACGGGAGTGGTGATCACCCACATCCCCAGCTACACCACAGAGGAGCGCCATGAATGGTGCACAGCTCAGTGCATTGAGCCAGACCCTGGGAGCTGCACGAGATAGCTCACATCTGCAACCCCTGGACTGCAGCCAGGAACATGGTGCACAGGCCAGTGCACAGAGCAGGACCCTAGGAGCTGCTTGAGGTGGCTCGAGTCTGCAACCCCAGCACAGACCCAACAACCTGGTGCAGACAATGCTGCACAGAGGGCCTGGGAGTGGACCGAGCCCTGATATTGCACAAGGTGACCCAGGCCTCCAACCCTTCAAAGAAGGCAAGGTCCCTGGGAGCACGTAACCATGATAGGCAGCTCCAAGCAGGCCCAGAAGGAGTCAAAAGTCCAGGAGGCTCCTGCAAGCAAGAAGCAACACACCTGAGGGGCCAAAGACCCCTCATTCTGGACCCTGGAGTTATGAGTGGCTGGGGGAAAAGATTCCCACAGGGGAGGGGAAATTCCTTCTTGCTAGTAAGGGGCTCCTGGAGGGGAGGTCCCAGGGGGAGAGGGCCCCTCTGGGTTTATAGGCTTCATTGGGGTTTGTGAAAGGCCCAAGGGCATTAGGTTTTTCCCATCTGTAACAGGTTGCCCTCCCCAAAGGCATTCTGGTGGCCTATGAGGGGCACCCATGAAGTCACTTAATGCTTCACTTTTGTCTTCTGTCTTGTATCCTGCCTTTACTCATCTGCCACATCTTGATGTAAATATTATTTAGATGTTCTTACAAGCAGGAGACTGCCTATTGTACTTCTATGTTGGGGTTCTCAGCCACCACAGGCTTTGCCTCCCCATCTCTCTATAGCTAGGCCTACTAGCATAAATCCACCAGGTAGGGTTTGAGTCTGAGGCTCTAGCTCCTTAATACTCGTGGCCCTCCTTTTTCTCTCACTATGGCACCAGGCCTTCTGGCCCCCTTTCACCCTGCACCCCTAGATGCCAAGTTGTTGGGTCTTTTGCCTTCTCAGGCTTGGCCCTTCCTTATAGCTCAGGCTACTAGCCAAGATGCACCCAGTGGGACCCAGCTTCAAAGTCCTGCAGCCAGCTCTGGGCCACCATCCCTATATGGCTGCACCCACTAGGGCACTGGGCCCTTTGGCCTTTTATGACTGCACCCCAAGGCGCTAATGAGGCCTCCTCCTTACCCTACAGCCTTGACCACAAACCACTGGTCTATCAATCAAATACAAACAGTAAGTCCATGGACTATAATAAAAAAATAAATAAAATTAAAGATGCCAGCTCACATTTTTCCATGGCTCTGTTCTGCTTTCCACCGTCTGTTATACTCCTCCTTGTGGGGCTGCCACAGCTTCTCTGGGAGTCATCAGGAGTTCCTCATACTGCTGCCAAGCCCATGGTTTTTATAGTTATCATCTCCCTGCTTCCAGTCACCTGAATAGCTAGCAAGGCTCAGCTTTTAACCCCTACCCTGCCAGCAGAATGCTTTACATTTTGTACTGTGCTAAAAATTGTTTCCCCCCAAGTTTATAAAACATTTTTTTTTTTTTTTGTGCCCAGAAAATTCTGATCTAAAAGGACTGACCTACTTTCTGGTAACAGGGCTAGGGTCCCCTGCTACTCCCTCCCACTAGTCACTGGAGTGCAGCCAAGGCCTGAGAAACAGCCTGGGCTTTGGGGACTTTTGAAGAGCCAAGTTTATTTTTGATGTTTTTGCACCTTATATTTTTTGAGAGAGTGCCTTATATTTTGTAACACTGTCTTGTATTTTGTCTATTTTTTTATAATTGTATATTGCTAATTTAATAAAGTTTAGAGTATATGACAATTAGCCAGGGCTCTGCTGGGACCCCTTCCTTGTTGCTTACCTATACTTACCTGTCACTTACCTGAAACCCCGGTGGTGGTAACCCATTATAGAGAATAAGGTTTATAGTTATATATCTGAATATATACTTATATAACTGTATACAACTTTATATTTATATTAATCTTTTACTCACTTATGTTAAGTTCCAGATTGTCCTGGCCTTGTTCCTTTGGGACAGAGGGAAACTGTGAGTAGTCAGCAGTTTTACCCACAGCACACCTGCCAGCTAACAATCCCCTTCAATTGGAGAAGGGAGTACGTACACATGTACACTCGGGCTACAACTCTTAAGACACATTTGCAAGACACCAGAGCTGCAATTTAAAATTACTTGCTCTGCAACATACTCTGGGACACCTTGGATGAGTTACTATATAGCTTTAGGCTTCAGTTCCCCCAGCTCTAAATAGAATTATATAGAATATAATGGAAGAGTGACTGGAGTACGGATCACCTAAGTGAGTGCCCTAACCATGAGGCTATAGGGTTATTCTTTCAGTTTCTCTCTTCGATACTTTTCAGAAGCAAAAAGATCTTTTCCAAAACAGCAACACGTTTAGCTAGGATTTGTATGATGTATATGCACAGGTGGTATTCTCTTCCATCCTACCAGTGAGCAGATGCGGAAGACGGCATGAGAACTGCATTAGAGAGACCAACTGGCAGCTTCAGCAATGGTGTTTCAAGGCAGGCTTCGGCTTCCTGGACAACGACCCGCACATCACAACGAGGGACATGCTCAGTTGGGATGGGCTTCACCTGTCCCCCAAAGGTAAGCGTTTGTTTTCTTCTAGATTGGCGGATCTCCTCCGGCGGGCTTTAAACTAGGCTCGTCGGGGGGAGGGGAAGATGAAGGCAGGGGAAGCTGTGGGCCACCAAACCACGTGGCACCCACAAGGACAGCCCAGCCTGAAGGAGAACATTGGGAACCTGCGAGCCATGGGGCGGCCAGCAGTACAGCACAGGTAAGCAATAAGCAGGTAAGAAATAAGGGGCCCCTTGGGATTCGGAGCTGGGGGGCAGCAAAGGCACCAGTCACAGGGCTCAAGTGCCTATATACTAATGCTAGGAGCATGGGGAACAAGCAGGATGAACTAGAGCTCCTGCTTGCAGAAAACACCTACGACTTAGTAAGGCTAAAAGAAACCTGGTGGGATTCGTCCCACGACTGGGCGGTGCATATTGAGGGTTATAGGCTGTACAGAAAGGACAGGGTGGGGAAGAAAGGGGGAGGGGTTGCACTCTATGTCAATGAGCAATATACATCGACCCTCATCAAGACAGAATCGAAGGATGAGAAAGTAGAAGGATTGTGGGTTAGGTTACATAGGGGGCAAGGAGAAAGGGATTTGGTGGTAGGGGTCTGCTACAGACCCCCACACCAAGGGGAAGAACTAGATTTGGAGCTCCTGAGGCAGCTCTCTGAGACCATAAAAGCTAAGGAGGCGGTAGTCATGGGGGACCTAAACTACCCAGACATCTGCTGGGAGATGCAGACAGCAAAGTCCCACCATTCACGCAGGTTCCTATCCTGTGTACAGGACCTCCACCTGACGCAGGAGGTACACGGTCCCACTAGGGGGAATGCCTTACTGGATCTGGTATTGGCAACGGGGGATGACATGGTAGGAGACCTACAGATCGGTGGCCATCTGGGGGACAGTGATCACCTAATAATAGAATTCTTCATAAGACGTTGGGTGGGTAAGGTAAGTAGTAGGGTGAAAGTGCTAGACTTTAGGAAAGCTGATTTCAATGAACTCAGGTGATTAGTCAAGGACACACTGCAGAGTAGGAGTTTTGAAGAGATGGGAGCCCAAGAAGGGTGGCTGTGCCTTAAGGAAATGATCCTTTGGGCACAAAGGGAGATGATCCTGATGTGAGGAAAAAGAGGGAAAGGGGCCAGGAGGTGTCCTTGGCTGACGAGAGAAATCCAGGGCAGCCTGTGGGCCAAAAGGGGGGCACATAAAAAGTGGAAACAGGGAGGGATTACCAAAGAGGAGTATACCTCCTCTGCTCGCCCGTGTAGGTAGGCAGTTAGTCGGGCCAAAGCTACCATGGAGCTGAGGATGGCATCCCAAGTAAAGGTTAACAAGAAATTGTTTTTTAGATATATAGGGAGTAAAAGGAAGGCCCAGGGAGGAATAGGACCCCTGCTAAATGGACAGAAGCAATTGGTGACGGACAGGGGGGACAAGGCTGAACTCCTCAATGAGTTCTTTGCCTCAGTGTTCCTCAGAGAGGGGCAAGACAAGTCTCTCACTGGGGTTGTAGAGAGGCAGCAGCAGGGCGCCAGACTACCATGCGTAGACCCCGAGATGGTGCAGTCACTTGGAGGAACTGGATGCATTTAAGTCGGCAGGCCCGGATGAGCTCCATCCAAGGGTACTGAAGGCACTGGCCGACGTCATTGCACAGCCACTGGCAGGAATATTTGAACACTCGTGGCACATGGGCCAAGTCCCGGAGGACTGGAAAAGGGCCAACGTGGTCCCCATTTTCAAGAAGGGGAGGAAGGAGGACCCAGGCTACTATAGGCCAGTCAGTCTCACCTCCATCCTTGGCAAAGTCTTTGAAAAAATTATCAAGGCTCACATATGTGAGAGCCTGGCAGGACAAATTATGCTGAGGGGAAACCAGCACGGGTTTGTAGCAGGTAGATCGTGCCTGACTAATCTAGTCTCTTTTTATGACCAGGTTATGAAATGCCTGGACACAGGAGTAGGGGTGGATGTCGTTTACTTAGACTTCAGGAAGGCCTTCGATACGGTATCCCACCCCATACTGGTGAACAAGTTAAGAGGCTGTGACTTGGATGACTACACAGTCCGGTGGGTGGTGAATTGGCTAGAGGGTCACACCCAGAGAGTCGTGGTGGATGGGTCGGTTTTGACCTGGAAGGGTGTGGGCAGTGGGGTCCCGCAGGGCTCGGTCCTTGGACCGATACTCTTCAATGTCTTCATCAGTGACTTGGACGAGGGAGTGAAGTGTACTCTGTCCAAGTTTGCAGATGAAACAAAACCTTGGGGAGAAGTAGACATGCCGGAGGGCAGGGAACAGCTGCAAGCAGACCTGGACACGTTGGACAAGTGGGCAGAAAACAACAGAATGCAGTTCAACAAGGAGAAATGCAAAGTGCTGCACATATGGGAGGAAAAATGTCCAGCACACCTACAGCCTAGGAAATGACCTTCTGGGTGGCACGGAAGTGGAAAGGGATCCTGGAGTCCTAGTGGACTCCAAGATGAATATGAGTCATCAGTGTGACGAAGCCATCAAAAAAGCTAATGGCACTTTATCGTGCATCAGCAGATGCATGACGAACAAATCCAAGGAGGTGATACTTCCCCTCTAATCGGGCACTGGTCAGACCACAGTTGGAGTACTGCGTTCAATTTTGGGCGCCACACTTCAAGAGAGATGTGGATAACCTGGAGAGGGTCCAGAGAAGGGCCACTCATATGGTTAAGGGCTTGCAGGCCAATCCCTATGAGGAGAGACTGAGGCACCTGGACCTCTTCAGCCTCCACAAGAAAAGGTTGAGAGGCAACCTTGTGGCTGCCTATAAGTTCATCACGGGGACACAGAAGGGAATTGGTGAGGTTTTATTCACCAAGGCACCCCCGGGGGTTACAAGAAATAATGGCCACAAGCTAGCAGAGAGCAGATTTAGACTAGACATTAGGAAGAACTTCTTTAGAGTGGCCAAAGTCTGGAATGGGCTCCCAAGGGAGGTGGTGGTCTGCCCTACCCTGGGGGTCTTCAAGAGGAGATTGGATATGCATCTAGCTGGGGTCATCTAGACCCAGCACTCTTTCCTGCCTATGCAGGGGGTCGGACTCGATGATCTATTGAGGTCCCTTCTGAACCTAACATCTATGAATCTATGCTTAATGAGCACATAGATTTGAACCCTGCTGTACCTGTGTATTTACATCACTTTTAATGCAAGAAACATAAGATACAAGACAAATAATTTATAAGAGCATATGAAAATTTATAAAAGAATTGCCACAAAACCTGCAGAGTTCTTAGTGATGGACAGCTCATGGAAAACCTTCAGTGCATCATTTTACTGTCAAATACCTGTCCTATGATAAACATGTAATAAAGTTTAGGTCACTAATTTCCAGTCTAAATTGTGATCCAAAGGAAATTCGGGCTTCTTGGAAATCATGTGTGACACCACTCTCCACAATGTCATGAAATTATGGAAAAGCCCTTGAGGAAAGGAAAAATAATATCTGAAAAAAACCAAAAACATCATAAGGTCACCCTGAGTCTTCAATCTGCTGGAATGTTTGCTGGGAGCCACATCAAATCAATCCACATATCAACATTACAAGGCGTTTGTTCTAACTCTATCTGACTTGATGATTAAGTATCTTTTTAGGTTTCAAGACTTTTCTTTCAGGCAGTGTGTTAGTTTCCCTTGGACAGACATTGGCAACACTGTAGGAGACTCTTGTTATCATAGTTAATTTAAAAAAATGCATTTTTTTTTTCAATGAGTCCTACTTATTGCTACATTGGAAGTAGGTTAGACATGGAGTGCTGTTGTCAGTGCAATACAATAGGTAAAACAATCTGGAAAGAAGTAGGCATCACCTCAAGTTTAGTCTTTTTCTTCTCTGTCACCAGTCTCCCAGAAACCTCAATTTTTTTTCCAAGTTTCTCTCCCCCAACCCACTTTTTCTTTTTATTTACATTGCAGCAACAGACCCAATCTCAGACTAGAGTCTCCTTGTTCTACTCAGAATACATCTATCTTTTTAGTGCCAAAGAACATGCACTGTCAATAGCACAAGATAAGTAAATAGTGAGAGAAAGGAAATTTCAACTTCAGTTTTAGATTAGAAACTGAGGCAAAGAGGTTTTTAGTGAATTCATAGTGTAGACCATGCCAGCATGCTAGGCTGGGTGATGTCTTGTAAAATAACAACTGTTAATAATAAAAGCAACAATTTGAATAGCATTTACAACTGCAACATTAGGTGAATAATTCCAATATGCTGGGTGGTCTCACTTGCATCAAACCACCTCAATAATTATATTCACCAGGTTATAACCCTTTAAAACAGTTTCTCCTCCCATAACCCAGGTTGATTACCCTCTGGTCACAATCCTCTTCCCATAATAATAAATGGCAATACAGCTTTAACTATGTTCCACCACTAGATGGTGCAGGTGAGGCTTCTGCTGCTCGGAGGGAAGCGGACTCCTTGGTCTTTCTTGGTAACTCAGCAAAACAAGTCACCAACCAACCACTGCAGGTAATAGGCTTCTTTTCTTTAGTTTCCTTCTGAAAAAAAAAAAAAAAAACAAAAAACAAAAAACCACACCTCCTGCGAACACTGAGGATCAAGTGTCCCCTTATACACCCATGTGGGTTTGGGATTCTCACAGCCCACTCCCTCTCTGGGCTGTCTCTCTCCCCCAGCACCTCCACATGAAGACAGTGGATTTCTTCTGAAGGTCTCTTTTCCTGAAGTATGAGCCTTTCCAGCTCAAATAGAGGACTTCCCTCTGAAGGTCTCTGACCAGGCAGCTTCTCCCAGACAGCTTACCAGCCCCACCCCACTCTTTCCCTGAGTACCTGTGTCTCTGATTGTACAGCTCTGACCTGGGTGGGGAATCAGATTCTCCTGGGATGACTCAGGTTTTCCTCCAGCCTGATGTCTGCTCCCCAGCAAGCCTCAACCTGGCATGAGGAGGAGTCTGTCCCCTAGAACTGACCCTGCAAGGTCAGAGACAACACCTGGTTGCTGTTCTGCATTGGTTGATTTAAAATCATACATGATCCCAAGGTTGGATTTTTCATTAAATATAGAAGCCTGTTGAATGTTCACATGTGGCAGCTGTACTTGGCCTGTGACAGATCTCCTGCATCAGAAAGGGCCAGCCATTTTGGCAAGTGTATCACACATTAGCTCTCCCCTTCACAAGTGTCACTCCGGTGTTCTTCCTCTGCCTGATCTGCTGCTTTGCTTTCTGCTTCCTGCCCTATGCTCCTTGCCTGACCTGATGCTCTGCTTTCTGCCCCATCTGCCACTGTGCTGCTTGTTCCATCCCCAACCTGCTGTTATCATAGTTAATGCACACAGAGGTTGCCCAAAGCTTTTGTGCCTCAGGTCAGCCACCCTGTCCTATATAGTGCTTCTCATTGTCCAGATGAGCTTTCTCTACCCAGGTCTTAAAAACTGCTTAAAACTTCCCTTGCTGCAACTTGAGACCAATGCAGAACAGCAACCAGGTGTTGTCTCTGACCTTGCAGGGTTAGTCCTAGGGGACAGACTCCTCATATGATATCCTCTTACAGGGTTCCAAGACCAATGCCAAACCTACCACATGTCCCTGATATCCAAAGTACATTCCTGATAAGAGCCTTATCCTTTTGAACACTCTGGTTTACAGTGCAACCTTTCAAGATACCTGACAGAATAAATTAATGCATACATAGACTCTGCAAAAAGAAATTTACAATACATACTAGCCATGTCTACACAAGATGATACTGTGCAGTGGTTACTGCACACTTATTTAATACTTGTATAAATAAGTGCAGGGAGGGGGTGGACTAGATGACCTCCTGAGGTCCCTTCCAACCCTAAATTTCTATTATTCTATGTTTCTACTGCATAGTAACTCAGGTTAATGCACATATATTTAGTACTTGTATTTACTATAAACAATTATTAAACATGTGCAGTAACCTGAGTTACTAAGCAGTAGAAACATAGAATAATAGAAATTTAGGGTTGGAAGGGACCTCAGGAGGTCAGTTAGTCCACCCCCCCCCCCCCAGGATGATCCCCAACTAAATCATCCCAGCCAAAGCTTTGTCTAGCTAGGTTTTGAAAACCTCCAAGGGTGGAGCTTCTACCACTTCTCTGGATAACCTGTTCCAGTGTTTAATTACCCTCTAAGTGAGAACATTTTTACTAATATCCAATCTAAACTTCCCTTGCTGCAACTTGACAGCATTGTTCATCTGCCGCCACTGAGAACAGTAGCTCTATCCTCTTTCAAAGCCTCCTTCAGGCAATTGAAGGCTGCTACAAAATCCCTCCTCACTCTTCTCTTCTCTAAACCTCGTTCCCTTGGTCTTTCCTCACAAGTCATGTCTCCCAACCCCCTCATCATTTTTGTTGCCCTCCGCTGGACTCTCCAATTTTTCCAAATCCTTTCTATAGTGGGGGACATAAAACTGAACACAGTACTCCAGATGTGGCCTCACCAGTTATGAATAGAAGGGAATAATCACTTCTCTTGACCTACTGGCAACACACCTACCAGCACAGCCCAGTATGCTGTTAGCCTTCTTGGCATCAAGGGCACACCATTGGCTCATATTCAGCTCATTGTATACTGTAACCACCAGGTCCTTTTCTGCAGAGCTGCTCCTTAGCCAGTTGGTCCCAAGCCTGTAGTGGTGCATGGGTTTCCTCTGTCCTAAGTGTAGGACTTTGTACTTGTCCTTGTTGAACCTCATGAGATTTATTATGGCCCAGTCCTCCAATTTATCTAGGTCACTCTGAATCCTAGCCCTACAGCCCAGCATATCTACTACTCCCCTCAGCTTGGTGTCAGCTGCAAATTTGCTGTGGGTGCACTATATGTCATCCTCCAGATGGTTGATGGAGACATTGAACAAAATCTCCCCCAGGGCTAACCCCTGGGGCACTCCACTTGATACTGGCTGCCAACTAGACATTGATCCATTGATTACTACTCTCTGAGCCCGATGTTCAGCCAGTTTTCTATACACCTTACAGTCCATTCATCCATCCCATACCTCCTTAGCTTGCCTACGAGAATGTTGTAGGAGACCATATCAAAAACCTTGCTAAAAATCAAGGTATACCTCATCCACCAGTGTCCTGGCATCTGCCAGTCACCTTGTCATAGAAAGCAATCAGGTTGGTCAGGCATGACTTGCCCTTGGTGAATCCATGCTGACTGTTCCTAATCAACTTATTCTCCTCCAAATGCTTAGAACTGGATTCTTTGAGGATCTGCTCCATGAGTTTTCCAGGGATCGAGGGTGAGGCTGACTGGGCTGTAGTTTCCTGGATCTTTCTTCTTCCCTTTCTTAAATATGGGAACTATATTTGCCCTTTTCCAATCATCTAGGACCTCTCCTGATTGCCATGAGTTTTCAAAGATGATGGCCAATGGCTCTACAATTACATCAGCCAACTCTCTCTGCACCATAGGGTGCATCCTGCCCAGCCCCATGGACTTGTACACATCCAGCTTTTCTAAGTAGTCCCTAACCTGTTCTTTCAGAATTGAGGGCTGCTCACCTTATCCTGAAACTGTGTGGCCAGGTGCAGTAGTCTTGGAGCTGACCTTGCCTATGAAGACTGAGGTGAAAAAGGCATTGAGTACTTCAGTCTTTTCCGCATCATCTGTCACTCAGTTGCCTCCCCCATTCAGTAAGGGGTCCACACTTTCCTTGATCTTCCTCTTGCTATCAACATACTTGTAGAAACCCTTCTTGTTACCCTTCATATTTCTTGCTATCTGTACCTCCAATTGCTCATTGGCCTTCCTGACCTCATCCCTGCATGCCTGAGTAATGCTCTTATATTCTTCCCTAGTTATCTGTCCAAGTTTCCACTTATTATGATCTTTCTTTTTCTGAATTAGTTTACTGAAGAGTTCCCTGCAAAGCCATGCTGGTCTTCTGCCATATTTGCAAGTCTTTCTGCACATCGGGGTGGTTTGTTCCTGCACTCTCAGTAAGGCTCTTTGAAGTACAGACAGATCTCCTGGACTCATGTCCCCCTCAGCCTGGCTTCCCAGGGGATCCTGCCCATGAATTCCCTGAGTGAGTCAAAGTCTGCTTTTCTGAAGCCCAGGGTCCTTATTCTGTTGCTCTCCATCCTTCCTTTCCTTACATTCCTGAATTCAATCATCTCATGGTCACTGCTGCCCAAGTTGCCATACACTAATATATTTCTCACCAATTCTTCCCTGTTTGTGAGAAGCAGGTCAAGAAGAGCACAGCCACTAGTTGGCCTCTCCAGCACTTGCACCAGGAATTTGTTCCCAACACTCTCCAAAACTTCCTGGATTGCCTGCACACTGTTGTATAGCCCTTTCAGCACATGTCAGGGTTATTGAAGTCCCCCATGAGAATCAGGGTCTGTGACTGGGAAACTTCTGCTAGCACTTTGAAGAAAGCCTCATTCACCACTTCCTCCTGGTCTGCTGGTCTATAGCAGACCCCCCACCATGACATCACCCTAGTTGATCTCCCCTCCAACTCTAACCCAGAGACTCTCAACAGACCCATCTCCAGCTTCATACTTGAGCTTTGAGCAATCATATGGCACTTTTACATAAAGCACAACTCCTCTTCCTCTTCTCCCCTGCCTGTCCTTCCTGAACAGTTTATAGCACTGGCAAGCATCTTTCTTGTGACACTAATGCACAGTAGCCCAATACTACTGAACAGTAGGGCTGTGCAAAATGGCACCATTTCGTTTTAACTTCCATTTTGACAGGACAGTGCTTTGTTTTAAGTATTGTTTCATTTTGAAGTACTGTTCCATTTCGTTTCATCAAAACTGTTTCACACTTTTGACTCTGTTTCAACATTCTGCCTGTAGCCTATAATGAGGAAGCATGAAACTGCCTGTAACTTTGTCATTTCTTGGCAGATTTGGGTGAAAATAGCAGGGTCAGTCACCCCTTGTCAGGGCATGAAGTTTGCCAGGTTTCAAGGAGATAGGTGTAGTGGTTTCTGGGAAACTGCACCTCAAACTCCTGACAAGAAAAGCTCATGTCACGTGTGTGTGTTAAGGCACAGCAGGGTGAAGAATGCAGGCATGGTAGCCACTGATGAGGCCATGAACCCTGCAAAGTTTCCCAGAAACCCCTGCACCCATCTCCTTGAAACTGTACCTCAAGCTGCTGACAGGCAAAACTCATGACGTGTGTGTGTGTGTGCGTGTGTGTGTGTAAGGCACAACAGTTTTTCTGTCCCTCCCCCAGAGCACTGGGATTGGAAGGGATCTCAGGAAAAGATCACAGTCACTGGCCAGCTACACAGTCAATATCAGAGCAGTCCTTCCCCCCTCTTCCCCTTCCCTCTCCTTACTTTTTGTTTCCCTGTGGGCAAACCCGGCTTCAAAAAACTCAAAACCTTTCAAAAAATTTCAACTTCCCTCATTTCAAGGCTATTTTTAAGCTTTCCATTTCATTTCAATTTCACTGTTTCAAGCTGAAACAGCATCAAAATGAAATAGCTAGCAAAATTTCGAACTGCCCTACTGGACAGTAGCATCTTGCTATGGTTTTTGCCACATGATGCTACTTCACAGTAGTATCGGACTACTGTGCAGTCAGCCTGTCATGTAGATGTGCCCACTGATGCATTTCTTGTAGATGGTGGAGGAAGAAGTGGGGAGAGAGAGAAAGAGAGAGAAAAAAAAAGAGAGATGGGATGGGAGGAAAGCAGCAAAAAAACCCAACATTATAACCCAACAAGGTTCCTTGGGTGAATCTGATATCTTTTATTAGACCAACCCAAATAGTTGGAGAATAGTTATTAAGCAAGCTTTCAGGTTCAAAAACCCTTCATCAGGCTAAGGAAGTTTCAGCAGTTGCTGCGTGCCCTTCCTGGATGGAATGAAAAGTAAAGAAGCCAGGGACTGGGCTGGGGAGTCAGATAACTGTTTCCCCAGCCCAGCCCCTGGCTTCTTTACTTTTCATTCCATCCAGGAAGGGCACGCAGCAACTGCTGAAACTTCCTTAGCCTGACGAAGGGTTTTTGAACCCGAAAGCTTGCTTAATAACTATTCTCCAACTATTTGGATTGGTCTAATAAAAGATATCAGATTCACCCAAGGAACCTTGCCTGCCTATGTCCTTAGGCCAACACGGCTACAACCTACACCCCTGCAACATTATAACCCTGCGCACAAAGCTCTGCTTCAGTTTCTCATCATATCCAGAAGCCTTTGGGAATGGGCTGCTAAATTTTCAGGGTTTGGGGCCTCACTTTTCCCAGTGCATGTTTCATCTTACTAGTTCTGTCTCTCTCTGTCTTTTAAAGAGAGTTGACTCTATCCAGTTACCTTTGCGGTCAACCCCAAGCCTCTATCAAGTTTTAGATACCCCTGCCACATGACCCATTATTCAGTCACTGGCTCATGGAAGGATGTATTTTTCTTGACAGTAATTAACTTACTGTCTGAGGGCACTTCCATTTAAATAGAAGATTCTCAAGGCTAACTAACTCACATTTTTTTTTCCATGCGGTTTAATCTCCATCAATGCTTCTTGGAATAATCAGCTGAAGATAGGAAAGGAAGGGCCAGTGTAGCCTTACCACAAAAATGGTGCCCAGAATCCAAGTGGCATATAGTTTTGGTAGAAGCATTCAAGACATGCCAAATCAAGTCTTAATAAAGGAATCAAGCATCTGGAATCAGAACTGAAGAAAATAGGCTTCACTTGTATTTTTGAAAGATAAGCCAAACAAAACAACAGCAATTGCAACACCAACAAAACCAGGATCATTTCCTTGTGCACTGAATTGGGTAGCGCTCTCGATTTTTGTCTCTAGTCTGTCAGCATACATAATAGATGAACAACATAAAACAGATAGATTCAGAAGCCAACACTTTATGTTATTCTAAAATGTTATATAATCATCTTTCTTGCCATCAAAATTTTAATTAACTGTGATCTCATAGCCCTGGGCCAGAAATGTTCTACACTGTATATGAACTACAATATCAAGTAATCAACATATCTCTATTTTCTTTCAATTACTTTAGGAATTTTTTGGCAGAGATAAAGACACATTTTATAATAAATACAAGTCAAGCTAAGGTAAGCAGACAAAAGCTTGAATAAAAATTCCTATTTTACTTGCTCCTTATCTTGTTCTCTCACTGGCATTTAGGCTTCAGTTCCAGGAACATACCAACACGCGCTTAAAATTTAAGTGTAGGTAATTCCATTGACTCAAATGGGAATATTCAGAAGTATGAGCTTAACTGTAAGCAAAAAAGAAATCCATAGTGTCCAGAACCTTCTGAGCCATTGTGGTTTTTTCAAATTCTTTTTAACAACAGAATTGCTCTATCATTTTTGTATAGTGAAAAAATGCACTATAATAAAACAGTTTTCCAATAAGGGTGTTGCTAAATTCAGAAAAGGTATGGAGGGAACTGTAAGTCTAAAAAGGTTGAGAATCACTGTGTTAGTCATATCTAGTCAATCCAGACATAAGAATACTATGTGTAGCATGGGCCACCACGGGCTCTGGAAAGGGAGATTAATGCTGGAAGCTGGAAAGGATTTGACTACTTTAAATAAGTTGCATTTTTGTTTCATGCAACTGGTTCGTGTGTGTGGGCATGCATGCATGCACACACCTCTCCTAAAATTTATCCAACAAATCAGAGAATTTGCTTAGGGCCAAGGCATTTACACACCAGATTCGTGTTCCCAGTTCTGACACATTTAGATCAAAACTTGTTTTTCAGTATGTGCATGTCAGGGAGAGAGGGATTAGCTGAAGGGAGCTATATGTGTTTTCTACAGGGTCCCTAGTATGTGGTGTTGGAGCTTCTTACATACTTTAATGCACTGATTAAAATCCTCTCTCACAACATTCTTGCTAGGTATTTTTTAGAATAGGGTAGAGAAAGATCATTCCGAGTTGCAGAGGATTCCACTAATGTCCACCCCGCCCCCTCAAAAAAAACCCCTTATTCTAAGAATGAAAACCAAAATATTGAAGCCTTTGTTATTGAATATATAATAAAGTATAACAAATATTGAATATATGTTTTACTGTGGGTATTTCCCATGATTCTGAGGTTTTCTGGTTGCCACATGGGTCTGAGAGAGAATCCCTCCTCCTGCCCCTGGTGTGACATGTGTCAAGTTTGTTGTTTTTTTTTTAAGCCTTCCTCAGAGTCTTTGAGTGTCGGCTTCTGCCAACACTGCAGATTGTGGTTGGGTTGTGCTAATGGTCCTGCTAGGATTTAAACCCAGAGGTTCCTAGCTAGAGTCTTGCCCCTCTGCTCAGGGTCAGGCTAATCACTATAATTTGGGGTCAGGAAGGAAATTTACCTGATGGTCAGAGTTATATGGATTTTGGGGGCTTTCGTCCTCCTCTGTAGTTGGGAGTGCGGCCCTCTTCCTTGGATCTTGAGTACATATTAACAATCTTTGCAGCAGCAAGACATTTCCTTTGCTTTACTGGTGGTAGGTTAGGGTGTGAGGTCTTACATTGTTTTAGGGTTGGCTATGTAGTTTTGCTAAGGGGTTAAACAATGGATCTGTATAGGATGGTTTGAATAGGGATGATCCTGCATCAGGCAAAGAGTTAGACTACATGACCTCTGAATGTCCCTTCCCTATGCCTATACATTCTCTTGTGAAAGGACAGGGGTACCTCCACTTGGGAAAGCATCACTTAGAAAAATGAGACTTTCTCTACAGAGAAATCTTAAAGCTAGCTCTTTACCATGGATATCTGGAGTACTGTTGTAGCTGTATTGGCACAGGGAACATTTGCCTGGACATGAAGAGTAATTTGTGCCCAAAAGTTTGTCCATCATCTCTCTCACCTGTACAGTCAGCTCAATAAAAGACATTACCAAAAGCCCCTTGCTTTTTACAAAGAAAGTCCATATCATCATTCCCATTGTACAGGGACAGCAAATGAAGAAAACTCCCATCTATGTAGTTAATACATTAAGTACTGTGTTGTATTTAAGGCGTTAGTACAATACACAACTTTCATACTTTCTTTTGAAGCATCATAACTGCCACAGGGGGAGATAGGTTTATTTACAATAGTTTAATCTAATTTTTTGGTGTAGCAGTTCCTTTTGGAAATATGTGCCTTGGTGCTGCTCTTGTCAGTACTGCACAACTGAATGGGATCTTTAGAGATGATTTACCACAGTTATGCAAGGGGTTTCTTCTCTGTTTAACTGAGAAATTTCTTTCCAATTAGCTCTAAAATTATTAACGCTAAAATAAATTTTAAAATATGATGGGTGATCCTGCTACTGAAAAAGACATCCCACCCTGCATCACTAGCACAGATTTGGATCTCACACCACTTGTCCTCTAGAGGCAACATTTCAGTTGGCTTCCACTCAATACTTGCAAATTCTAGCCTCTATGGGCCTTTGCACATGCAACAAAATTGGCCTTTAAAGCAACTTAAATGCCCTTTTGCACTGTTTTAATGGTGCCGTTTGCACGCTCGGCAGCATACTTCACTTTAATGGTGTTGCTGTTTGCACATTTTGCAGCATATTCTGCTTTAAATGACTCTGTTACATAGCAAGATAAAACCCCTTAGAGGTGTTATAGTTTGCTACCTAATGAAGTACAATGGTGCATGGGGTACTAGAAGCCAATGTGCTCAGGGAAGCTTGGGCTTGGTGGGTTTCCATTGCCCCATACACTGCCCCCGCTACCTTCTCCCACCACCTGCACACCCATTCACCCTCCTGCTGCCTTCCTGCTCCACCCCAGGGGCAAGCCAGCCATTCCCAGATGGTCCCAAAGGGCGGGAAGGCAGTGGGGATGGTGCAGGGGTGCTGGATATGCCTGTTTCTCTCATGGCTTGCAGGGCAGGGGCAGCAAGATGCCAGTGAGTCAAGTGGTAGGACCCTGAGCTATGGGGGAGCCTGGTACTTCCCTCCACAGTGGTAATACCCCCCCCCCCCCCAGGAAGCACCCAGTCCGGGTAGTCCTGGGGGACACCACAGCCATGGAGCAAAGCACCGGGCCCTGCTCAGCTCAGGGCCTGTGCAACCTAGCAGTAGGTGGTGCAGGCAGACTTGACTGAAAAAATAAATAAAATAAATAAATAAATAAATAAATAAATAAGTAGTGGTGAGGAGCCTGATGCCACCCAGGGGGTGCCACTGCCATGGAAGGAAACACCAGGAGCCCCCACAGCTCAGGGACCACTCGGCCTGCCAGCAGCTCAACCCCACTTCTCCCCTCCCGCCCCCCCCCAGCAGGATAGGCAGGTGAACTCTAAGGATTGGGCCCCTAACCCTTGTGTACACACAACAGGGGTTTAGTTCTCCCTAAATTGAAATGGTGGGTTTTTAAAAACCCACCATTTCCAATTTTTCAATTTAGGGAGAACTAAACTGAACTAAACCCCTGTTGCATGTACAAGTACCCTATGCCAACTTTGGACTCTTCAACATGTTTACTATTTGTATTCTCTGGCCTCAAGTGCAAAGAAATACATTATTCCATTTCACTTGAGAGGTCTCACACTCTAGATCAAAGCTGCAATGCTTAAGATGTCAAACACTGTCAAGGAACATTTAAACATTAACTGCAAATGCCATAAAAACTCTATCATGGATGTGAAAGTGGAAGGGTGGTGTGGGGAAAAGGGGGTATCAGAGTAACTTTTCTTTTCTTTTGAAAAATTACATTTTGGGCCAATCTGACCTACATCATAGTGACTATTTAGTTTTGATATGAATAAGTATCCTACATATACTTTCTTCTCTTTTCATTTTTTTTAAAACCGATCACAGTTATCTTAAATCAGTAGGGATAAAAATCAGTCTCCAAGTAGTAAAACTGCAAGAGATTTACACTGGTTTCTATTTGGTTTCATTCCATGGTCCTTTTAGTGCATAGGAAACATATGCACTACATCGCAGTACGGCATACTACAGCAACATAGCTATCACACACGTCTACACATGATCACCAGCCATGTCACTGTAGTGGCATGCTCCTCCTGTATAGTGCACTGCTATGGCAATTTAGTGGT
Source organism: Alligator mississippiensis (assembly GCF_030867095.1). Taxonomy (NCBI): domain Eukaryota; kingdom Metazoa; phylum Chordata; order Crocodylia; family Alligatoridae; genus Alligator; species Alligator mississippiensis. The sequence goes on along the minus strand of NC_081826.1, from coordinate 168,048,616 downwards.
GAAATCTGTGCACCATGCACATGGTGTAGTAACTACCTGTACTGCACTGTGCTTTAGTACTTCCAAAAAGAAGTACTAAAGCATGGCACTGTAGCAATGTCAACATACAGTGATGTGTAGATGCTCCCAAAGAGAATCAGTAATTTTCTAGCACTAAAAATAACTGGATTACAAGAAGCATTGAAAAATGTCAGTAAAGAACAATAGCTACAGCATATCTTTTTTCCAGTTCCAAAATGAATGACAATTACAAGGACAAAAGTAGATATAGAAGGCTTATTTTGTTTTAAACTATATTCTGAACAACTTGTGGGAATACAACACTTACTTTATTTCCTTCCTTTGAAATACAGGGATTAGAAGATACCAGTATAATAAAAGTTGTGTATTACTGTAGTTACATTCCAGTCTCATGACAGGCAATTTGCATCCATCAAACGTTTCAACAAAAGAGCTAAGGAATTACACAGTACCTACTAATTATCACATAAACAATAGATAGACACTGTGAAAGGTTATTAACCCATGTAAGAGTCAAAGTAACTCCGTGTCCAACCCTTGATAAAGCTTCTTCTAAACCTAGTTATCTGAATTAAACCAAACTGCATTCCAAAGCTAAGGGCCTAAACAAAACACTGCAAAAGGATCTTAATGTCTCTGACAGACAGTCAGGACAGCAAATCCTAGAGCACTTGGCCAAGAATGCTTAGTTGTTAGCTTTGCAAAACCATGTTACAGATTCCCATGGATCAGATGCCCCAATGGAATTCTACCACAATTGATAGATAAAAGGAAGTCTCAAAGAGACTCATTTGTAGGACAAGTATGTTATTAGACAGTCTTACATGCCTGAATTATGCCTAGGAGTAGGGACAAAAACCCACAGCCATTGTAAGGTCACAAGTTACACAGAGCACAGAAATTTAGTAAACTAAATTTAATTTTGCACCATTGAGCAATTTCACTTCCCCTCTACCAAATAATTTATTTCGGGCTGCTTGTTGAGCAATTTCAGAAAGCTGCTTACTGGACTGTCCTTCTGGTTTTACTACATCCCGAACTTGTGACAAAGTTAAAAGCAGTAATATCCTTCAAAGTGGCGTAGATGCTTTGTAATATTAGAAATCTATTAATCTAGTTTTTTCAAGTGATCTTATGTGTAGTAATGGTTTCTGAACATGGTCAGCACTAGGTTGTAGAGCTTTTGTCTTTATTATTCATATTACAATACCTCCAACCAAGATTGTGTACTGTGCTGGCTATAGAAGGAAGCTACCCCAAGCCCAAAGATCTTATAGTGTAATTTAAAACAAGGAATAATCGGCATATGGGATGTGGAGAGGGAAAAACAACAGAAAAAAAACAGAGGAAAGGGAAGAGAAGAAAGAGGATAGCAGTCATAGGAGCATGCCATTTCTCATTTAGCAGCCTATGTAAATAGCAGATGTAAAGCTAAATGTCCTGAGTTGGGGGTTTTTTTGGTTGGTTGGTTGTTTATTGTTTTTTTTCTTATGAATCTTGATACACACCATTTTCACCACATTTGCATTTATACTTCTATGGTATTTCTTTCTTCACATTGGACCTGGGTCACTGAAGACAGCTCAGCTTTAAAGGAAAGGTAAAAAAATAGCACCAACAACATTTTTAAATAGCCTCTTTAAAGCATTTGATAAATAAATAAGCTACTTACACAGGTTTTAAACCAACACAAGCAGATTTCACTGGAACTCATCCAATTACATTGCCATAAATAAAAATCAGAATATGGTCCAAAGATCTCAACTGGGCTCCTTTGGCATGACTGACATCTCAAAATTGTCTTTGTGTTGGTACAAACTAAGGAGCCAAGTAATATTGCTGCATAATTTGACTAAGGGTTATCACTCATTCCTATGATTAGACTGGAGTGTACACAAAATCACCCCATAATTTAGGAAATAACATGCACAAATGTTTTTTGAGAACATCGTCCATTCATATTCTACTGCCTAGAAAAAAAAACATTAAATTTATATTGCGTAAGTGATATGAAAATCAGTGCTAACTTTCTTGGATAATCATACTTATTCTTCAGAAGTATGGAAGAAAATGACAGTAGAACTAACCAGAAAAGCCATAAAGGTTAAGGGAAGACAGTCAAAAAGCCTGAGGCTGAATCAATTCAATCTGTGCAGGTTAGTCTAAGCTGCATAGATTGAACTGATAAGCAAATGAACAGATATTCACTATTAATTCTGGAAATGCAGCCATATGCTTGCAATGGCCTAGGCCAGAAGCTGGGATGCTAGAGCATGTCTCCCTACTTGGCTGGAGAAGACAGTTTGGACCAAGGCTAGTCAGCCCACCCTGCAAGTGGGGGGGGGGGGGGGGAATTTGCAGAGGAGGTACAAAGCATCCTGGGATGCTGGGGACTGAGAGTTAACTTGAATGTGGTCAGGATCTTAGATAGAAGTGCAATAAACAGATTTAACCTAAATCAGTTAAGTCTGATACTACATTCATCCAGGTTTATTTTAAACTGGTTTTGGCCATTTTGAAAGCAGTTTCTGTGCACTGAACTTCTATTGCATTACAGATTTGAACCAGTTTCTGATCACTTATACTGGTTTATGTGTAATTTCTGTCTTTAGCCAAAAGGAATTGTTTTTGCTTCTTGAGTGAAGAAGAGAGAAGACAGGCCTATACCACCTTTTGATTGGGTAGGGATCACTATAGTCAAGCATGGCATGCCAGCATTACAGCCTGAAAACTAATATAAATGTAACTACAGCTACCACTAACTGCATATGGAAATCTGTACTGTGATTGGTTGCTATGGCTTAATTATGTTCCCTCTGAGCTCTCCTCTTTTTAAAAAATGGCAACACAGCACACAAATATATGGGTGATGTATTTCTCATGTATGCATATAACAAACATGCAAAACTTGAATTATGCACAATGCTTATACTTTATTTGACCCACATAAATACAAGTAAATAAAAACAAATTAATGTGCTGAGATGGGTATCAGCTTGATGCATACAGGGTGCATCTACATGAAAATTTTACTGAACAGTTGACTAATTATTGCATATTAAATACCCTTTATCTACATGTGCACAGCTATTAGGCTGCAGTAAACTAATTTACTCAGCAGCAGGATAGCACTTGTGGGTGCATCCCCATGTGCAGGGGTGTGAGCTTGCAGTGCCGAAAAAAGTAATGGCACAAATTTGTGCCACTACTTTTTACTGCTGCACATGCCCCTGAATGTGGGTTTGGTATGAGGCAAAATGCCCTGCTTCAGGGAAACTGCCATTTCCCTGCTCTCCCTGACAGCTGGCACACTGTAGAAGCTGAGAGACAACTAGGGGAGGGGAAACACTCTGGCTGGTAGCTAGAGCATCTCCCAGGAGGACCAAGCCTCCATGCCTGCCAGTACATGCTCCTTAAGTGTGCATTGCACTACTTTTTTTAGCATAGTTTTTTTCCTACTGGGATTTCCCAGTAGCAATTTTTGCCCCCACACTGTAAGTTTGCAGCTCAGGGAACATTTCAATATTCCAGGCATGCAGTGGTGCCACAAACCACACATGCCTGCACGCCTGGATCTGGCCTGTAAATACAAGTACTATTTGTTTTGATGCAGAGTAAAAAAAAAACTCCACAGGAGTGCACCTGTAGATGCTGCCCACACCAGCTGGGGCATGAAGGTTCTTCAGTGCAGGGGCTGCCTGCCAGCCAGCCAGCTCCATGCTGAAGCTTCCTCATGCACAAATCAGCCCCTCTGCAGCACATGGAGCTGGGGGGGGGGGTAGCCCCAGGTTGGCAGGCTGATACCTATGACCCCCTACCAGCTGGGGCTGCCCTGACCCAGCTCCATGTGCAGCACATGAAAAAACTCCAGCACCAATTGATCCAGAGTTAATTGCTCCTGGGCAACCATTCAAGTGACACACCAAAAGCAAAAAACTCCAGAGCAATAAGCTCCAGAGTTTATTTATGTGCACTAATTGCACCTGTAGACATGTCCAGGAGGCACTGAATTTTGACTATTTGAAGTGGGTGCTTGTTGAAGTGCTCTCTGTTGGTCACTTGGCACCCAAAAAGGCCAAATTTAAATTTCATGAACTTCATTGGGAGCAGAACCAATAAAGCAGGACATTAAAGAAGATGTTTTTATGCAATACTTATTCCAGGATTTGGGGATATATGTATCAATTAAGTCAGAAGAAAACAGGCAAAATATCATTTATTTCTTAATATCTTTGGAATTACATATTCTAGGCATATTAATTTAAGAAAAATACATCCCAGATGTTTATTATTAAAACACCCAGAACAACTAGTAATGATTAGCTACTTATCATGAAGTGATAAAGTACCTTTTTATGTCATAATAAATACATAAAAGCCAAATTAGTTATAGGATAAATTATTATAACCCTACTACAAAATAGCAACTAAATAACCTGGAAATTTGCTGTAATATATTTATAATGTCATTATTTTCACATTCCTAATATTTTTAACTATGAACTCTTGCATTTGTAATGAGGAAGTGATTTTTTTAGCGTCTCATTAATACTATTTTATTTGAAATAATACCAGATTTACACAGTCTGTTAAAAAAATTCTGTTCTATTATTTTAGGGTTTATTACAGTTTGGTGTAAATGACTTCACAGCTGCATACTTAGTCAAAAATATTTATGAGCCCACCATTCATCTTGGGTAATGATTTGCCTCATGAGTTAACCCACTGACTCAGCAATGCCTAATCACAGAAACACTGAGTGAAGCTAAACTTGAGTGAGTATCAAAGTTTCAAATAAACTTAATGACCTTAGTAATTCACCCCTCTGTACAATACCTAGATACTTGTTTAAGTTTCATAAAATTAAGTGCGGGTGCCCTGTTGACAGCAAGGGACTTATAAGCAGGTGTTCAAATACACCACTGAATTAAAGTCAGGATAAAGAAAATACTCGATGCAAGTTTAGATGATAAAAATGGAGAATGTTAAATTTCTAGCAATACGTGTAGACTCTAATTTTGCTTTTCTCTCACATGAATAGTTTATAATGAAGCCAGAATTTGTACCCAAGATCTTTAATATCCATAAATAAGTTGCTCCTGTCAGATGACAGACTCATATAAAAGAGGGATCATTCAGAACCTCTGAAACATGTAACACTCTGCAAGACTGAGCTTGTTGTAATACTTATCATCATTTAGCTAAGCAAGAACGTAAGACCATGTTTAACAAGTAGGAGGGCCTATAGAGGAGCATTGCTTTTATCTCCATAATATTAGAGGTTAGAAATTTAGAAGTCAGGACTTCGCCTCCGGTTAGGCGGGTTCCAAAAAACAAGATATCACAAGAAAGTGACTAACATTTTAGACAATGAAAAGGTAAAAAGTATATTATAATTTATTCAGTTATAAATAGAGATCTTGGCCTGATATTTCAGTGAAAGTCTAGGGAAGCTACTTAGACATGGCTGCATTGCCTCCAGGCTGTGCCTGAAAGTATCTCTTTGTAAACATAACCTGCCTACCTGTTCCTGCTCTGTATACATCAGTTCCTGAAACAAGGCAATGTAGCCACCTTAGAGCAACAAAATCCTTAAGTACTACAAACATTGGCAATGGTGCACTTCCCTTTCCATACCTCAAGTGAACAGGTGGTTGCAAAGAACTGTTACATTGATCTTCTTAAGCATTTCAAGTCACAGAGGCCAAATACAGGTGTTCAAGAAGCCCAAGGCAGAAGCACTCTAACTTTCTAGCCTTACTCTAAATGCCCAAGGTTAGGTTGGGAGCAAGCAGAACATGTTAGCTTTTCTGGGGAGTGGGGCTCAGAGCTTGCCTGCACAGCCTGAGACAAGCACGCGCAGGCAAGCTTTTGTGGGGTGGAGGGCTCTTGCACACCTCACAGCATGCCTCAAAGGCTCCCTGGGCATCCAAAGATTCCTGAATGGAGCCAAACAGCCAAGTCACCCCTGATTGAGAGGAAGTACCTGAAGCAGTGCATCCTTTGATGCTGGAGGACTCCAAATTGCTCATTTTATCTCTGTAGTTACCCTGACACAACCTAGGTAGCATGGCCCAAAGTTAACCTTCACCTGAGGTGACATAACTTTGAAATACTCAGAAGACATTTACCACAAATTAACATGCAGGCACTCACTTTTTAAGTGTCCATAGTATGCTCTAAGTGTAATGTATAAATTCACCCTAACAGGATGAAAAGAAAAGAAAGTCCAAAACATGTGTGCGGAGGAGGAGAAAAGAGCAAGGTCAGCACATCTTATGGGTATCTGGTATATTTTTCTTGCCTGTCTTTTAATTCTCTGAAAATATACACTATGGGATTAAGGCACACAAAACAGTAAGCACAAGGACTGCAACACCTGTTTTTTGAGATCTAGTAAACCAAGGAAAAAGCAGACAAGTCAGGTAAGACTAGCAAAGTATCTCAGCCCAAATTACTGGTGACACTGGGTGTCTAGAGTGAGATGTTCTGAAGGAGGTTGATTTTCAAAGGAAACACTCAAATTACCCACTACTGTTAAAAATCCAATGGGTGACTTAAAAATGCATGTTCATGTAAAAAAGGGTAGGATCAGAAGTTCAATGCATATTCCACTGTGTAAGAGGGTGCTGTTGATCATATTCACTTCTCTAGTGCCAAGGTCTAATTTCTGCCCTCTCCTCTAGTCTCCCCTGCCATGACTTGTTATAAATATAGAAAAAGAGCAACCTGGTGGCTTTCTGTGACCAAGTCACAAAATCCTTAGACACAGGGGTAGCAGTGGACGTAGTCTTTCTGGACTTCAGGAAGGCCTTCGACACTGTCTCTCACCCCATTCCCATTAAAAAACTAGGGGACTGTGGCATCGACATCTACACAGTCAAATGGGTCGCTAACTGGCTGGAGGATCACACCCAGAGAGTGGTGGTGGATGGGTCATTTTCGACCTGGAGGGATGTGGGTAGCGGGGTCCCCCACGGCTCAGTCCTCACACCCGCGCTGTTCAACATCTTCATCAGTGACTTGGACAAGGGGGTAAAAAGCACCCTATTCAAATTGGCTGATGACACTAAGATGGGGGGGGGGGGATGTGGGCATGCTAGAAGGGAAGGATAGGCTGCAATTGGACCTGGACAGGTTACAGGGGTGGGCAGATGAGAACAGGATGGGTTTCAACACTGACAAGTGCAAGGTGCTGCATCTGGGGAGGAAGAACCAGCAGCATACCTACAGGCTGGGGAACTCCCTTGTTGTCAGTGCAGAGGCAGAAAAGGATCTTGGAATCATTATTGCCAAAATGAACATGGGCCGACAGTGTGGGGACGCAGTCAGGAAGACCAACCACACTTTGTCATGCATCCACAGATGCATCATGAGCAGGTCCAAGGAGGTGATCCTCCCCCTCTATGTGGCACTGGTCAGGCTGCAGTTGGAGTACTGTGTCCAGTTCTGGGCGCCGCACTTCAGGAGAGATGTGGACAACATGGAGAGGGTCCAGAGGAGGGCCATCCGCATGATCAGGGGGCAGCAGGGCAGGTCCTATGAGGAGAGCCTGAGGGGCCTGATCCTGTTCAGCCTCCACAAGAGAAGGCTGAGGGGGGGATCTAGTGGCCTGTTACAAATTAGTCAGAGGGGACCAGCGGGTATTGGGGGATTTCCTGTTCCCCCAAGCACTACCAGGAGTGACTAAAAATAACGGTCACAAGCTGGCAGAGGGTAGATTCAGACTAGACATCAGGAGGCGCTACTTCACTGTCAGGGCGGCTAGGATCTGGAACCAACTTCCAAGTGAAGTGGTACTGGTTCCTACCCTTGGGGGGTCTTTAAGAGGAGGTTAGACGAACACCTCGCTGGGGTCATTTGACCCCAGTACTTTTTCCTGCCATGGCAGGGGGTTGGACTTGATGATCTGCTCAAGTCCCTTCTGACCCTACCAACTATGAAACTATGAAAAGGGAGGGTGAATATTATGCAGAGGAGGATAGAATACCTTCAACCCAGAGGAGTTGTTTCACAGGGCTCCCCCTCCCCTACATCCTGCTCCTTTCCTCTCAAAGGAAATCCATCAATGGCTGATCTCATTATGTAATTCACCTATTTGATTCCTGATTTTAGATCTTTTAGTCCAGTTTCTGACATCCCTTCACTCATTAACAAAATCAACTTAAGTCAATAATTCCGGCTAACAGAAGAACCACAAAATTAATCAATTGATCAATCATCTGTATGTGGATCCTGTCACTTACAAAGGCACACAATTCATTTTTCCATCAATTAAGTTCAGCTAAATTGTCAGCCAACTATAATATAGATTACCTCATACCTTCACTTGAGAAATTAAAGCAACTCAGTAAGGTCCATTAATCTCCTGCTAGGTATCATCTCCCAAAGTTCATCACCTACTTAATTAATACTCAATGGTTTGCTAATTCATGAATTCATACAGATAAGCAACATGACATGAGGGATTTTCATTTGGGAAGATCTCTTTAAGAATAGGGTCTCCTGACACAGAACACCTGGGATTGCCACCTCACTAATCTTAAAAAGGCTTTCACTCAACAAGGACACTCCTCTAGAGAAATAGATTGCATGTTTGAAAGAGCCACCCAGATACCAAGTGAAGAACTGCTGCAGTACAGAAGAAACCCCCCCATAAATCACACACTGCTGGTTATGGCATATCACCCCTCCCTCGAACGTATACGGAAAATCCTCAAACAATTGCAACCCATACTAGAAGGAGAACCTATTCTTAAAGAGATCTTCCCAGAACCACCCATCCTAGTCTTCAAACAAGCACCAAAACTCACTAACCTCATCACCAGAGGCAAACTTCCTCAAGCCCAGTACACACCGAATAGATCCAGACCATGCCATGGCAAGAAATGCAAAACCCGCCAAACATATCTTCACCACCCCCACAATTACTACACCCCACAAACAGAACCACCAATATTCCTGGATCTTACAGCTGCACCTCCAGAAATGTAATATATCTCATCCAGTGCACCAAATGCCCTGATGGAAAATGCGTAGGAATGACCAATCAACAACTGTGCACCAGAAAGAATGCACACCGAAAATCTATCAAAGACAAAAATACCCAATTACCTGTTGGGGCACAATTCACACAAGAAAACCACTCTATCTCCCATCTCTCAGTTCTAATCCTCAAAGGGAACTTACAAAACACTTTTCACAGACGAGCCTATGAACTTCATTTCATCAACCTCCTGGATACAAAAAATCACGGACTAAACAGAGACATTAGATTTATGACACATTATAACCTGCCTGACATCTGACTCCCCAGGTACCTCTCCACTATTTACCTGCAACATTCATCCTCCTTCTCTCTCCCTGCCCTCACCACCCACCCATCCTGTCTCATCCACTGACTACTCAATTTACATCTTCACTGACTGCCTGTCTTGCATGTATACCAGCCCAGCCTCTAGCTTCTTTACTATTCATTCAATCCAGGAATAACACACATCAACTGCAGAGGGTTCCTCAGCCTGACTGAGGGTTTTTAAACCCAAAATTTTGTTAAGAAATTTTTTTCAAACTCTTTAAGTTGGTCTAATAAAAGATATCAGATTCACCCAAGGAACCTTGTCTGCCTTTGGAAAAGAAAGAATCAAATAATCAAAAGTTTGTCAATTCATGAACTTCAGCTGAGAAGCAACTACTCAGATGCAGAAGTCCACCCCTTGCTCTGGGTTTGGAAGAAGCCAGTACCAGCCACTCTCTAGTTAAGATACATAATAATAAACAAAGCAAGAAGAAAATACTGTGGATCATATTCACAGAGCCACTCTCTCCATAAGTGACCAGCTGTGCTGTGAATTCCTCAAGTCCAAAGCAAGGTTTTGATCAAAACTAAATAATTCAACAATAAACTGAACATAAATTTGCCCTTTTTCCTGCTTCACCTCTGACAGACCTGCTTTCATTTTTGTTAAATTAAAAGGCAGTTCTCTCAGGTGTGAGAATGGATGGTACTATCCATAAATTCTCAATTTGGTACAAAAGAAAAAAAAAATCAAATCAAGACCAAAGAGGCAGATTTTTGTATCTATATATTTTTGTTGGTTTGCTCTAGCAAGATTTGCATCCTGATTTAGTTAAAACAAGCAGCAGTTAGTTAAACAAGATAAACAGGTAGTTATCAGATTTGCTACAGCTCCTCAGTCTTACACAGTCAAAGTCCCAGGTTTAAAAATTATATGTGAATGATATAAAAAGCTATTCATTCTCCTTCTAGCTAACCACAAATTCTGTATTAGTGCATCTCTAGATGGTTAAGAGTTGTTTTTCTTTCTGCAAAGAAGACTAGTTTTTGTTCAAACACTATACAGATTTAACTGTTGGTACAAGAAAGTATCCATTGTTGATGTGCTATTTGGACAAATGTACAAATTTTCAACTCACATTGTAGATGGAAGTGCAGCATTCAGAAATAGTACTTGAAGACTGTAGAAAGTAGTAAAGGCATAGGACATATCTATACTGCCTTTGGACAGTGATAGGGAGTAAATCACAACACACCGAGTGCACATATTCCAATCCAACATGTAACTGCTATCAGAAGGCACATCCAGATGAGCATGCGCATGCCTCTTGCCACATCTCAAACCCTTTTGAGATGGGCAAGAGGTATGTGCAGGAATGAAAAAATGTTCCCTGCACTGCAAACTTGCAGTGCGGGGAGAAAATTAGACCCCTGGATATCCAGGGTTCAAACAAAAACCCGGGGCAAAAAAATGGGTCAGGGCACAGTTCCAGACCATGACTGTGCCCTGAGGCAACTGGAGGCTAAGTCCTCCAGAGATGCTTTGGCCCTTTCCCCAGTCCTGAAACGCACTGCCTGCCTGTGCTGGGCAGGCAGGGGTGCAAGCTCCAGGGACCTGGACCAAGCTTTTGCCAGGTAAGCAGGGGGTTGGAGAAGGGGGGAGAAGACCTTCCCCAACTCCTTTCATTCCTCCCAGCCCTGTTTGTTCTCCCTATTCCTAGTTCATTCCCCTAGCTCCTGGCTTGCTCCCCCCACTGCCCCCTGTTTGTTCCCCTAGCTCCCTGCTGGCTCTCCCAGACCCTCCTCCCCCCCCTCCACCAAACACACACTCACTGGCAGTACCAGAGAATGAGCAGGAGGCTAGAGACCACCCCGGAAACATTCCCCTGCTGTCTCCAGCCTGCTTCTCCCTCCCAAGGCTGGAGACCAGCAGGGGAAGGAGCAGGGGGCTGACAACAGTAGAGGGATGTCTCCAGGGGCTGTCTCCAGCCTCCTGCTCCCTCCTGAGGCTGGAGACAAGCAGGGGAAGGAGCAGGGGGTGGAGACCAGCAGGAGGCTGGAGACAAGCCACTGGAAATAATCTGGAGACTTCCCCTGCTCTCTCCAGCCTCCTGCTCATTCTCTGCTACTGCCAGTGAGTGGGGGAGGGTCTGGGAGAGCAAGCATGGAGCTGGGGGAATGAACAGAGGGTGGGGAGAATGAGTGGGGAGCAGGGGAATGAACAGGGGCAGGGGAAATGACTGGAGGAAGGGGGAATGAGCCTCCTGTTCATTCTCCTATTCTCTCCATCCTCCTGCTCATCTCCAGCCTCCAGAAGCTGGAGAAGAGCAGGGGAATGAGCAGGGGGCTGAAGACCAGTGGGGGCTGGGTGCTGTAGCCCCTGGGGGGGGGGGGCCTTCAGGCAATGTAATCCATGTGCTGTGGAGGGAGGGGGTGTCTGCCCTGTGGGGAGCAAGGGACCATTGGCGATGCATAGGGGGTACACATGCGTTCCCTGAGCATGGAGGCACATCCCCTCAAAAAAGCACCCCCTAAAAAAACTGGTGTCAAACAAAAACAATAATCGAAAATCTTGACACATGGGAGGATACTGTAGGATTGGAACAGAGAGAACAGCACATCTGCATTTTGCAAATGACACTTCTGAAGACTTCGACAAAAAGTTCCAACCACAGAACCTTTACCAGCTGGGACTTGTGGTTTTGGTTTTTATACTGTAGTTGGCAAAATACTGTAGGTTGTGTAGGTCACTCTCCTTGTTAGTAGTGGATCACATGAAATAATTATTTACAAACTACAGATTTTAAAACCTTTTAAAACCTTGAATGCTGTCCACTAACAAGAGAAAGCAACATTATAAACAAAGATTACAACTTTATTTCTCCAGGTGAAATACGATTTAAAAGAATGGTTCCAGTGTATGTTTTAAGTTTACAGTTACCAGAAAGATGTATCAGACTGCCTGTAGGCAGTTGCCACTTGCCACCAGCACCCCTTGCTGCCAGTGGTGTCTGCAGGCAGTCAGTGATTGCTGCTGGCCACCGCTGTCGCTGCCGGTGGGTACTCACGACTTACCACCCCTCCCCCTGTTGCTGACAGTGATGATGGCATCTGCGGGAGCTCTCCGCTTACCACCGTTGCTACGCTCCTGCCACCACTGCCATGCCCCGCCAGTCGCCAGGGGCATGCGACATTCATGCAGGGGATCCACCCCTCCTAAGCAGCCCCCACACCCACAGTCCCCCCCACACCTACCCACACAGTGACTCATCCCCCCACACCCACCCACATCCCTACACCCTACTTCCCACCTGTCCCGGCAAACCCCACATCCCTCCAGCACACACCCACCATGTGATAAGGAAATCACAAGCAAACAAATCATAGATTTTTAAGATTTATTTTATTATGATGCTAGAGACACTGGTAGGCTTCCAAATTACTTTAACATTATAAATATAGTAATTAAACATTCCCCATCTGATCAATGCCCCTTTCTCTCTCTCTTTTGTCCTAATTATGGAGGAATGTGGATTTTGGGATATTTTAAAAAGTGAATTTGGGATGCTGCTTCAGCAGTATAGCTGACACAAGGGGCTAGTGTCCCCAGATACCAATTGCCTGGGCCCCAGAAGCTCCTGAGCTCAAGTAACCCTGAGCTGCTGGCCAAGGCAGGTTTTGGTACTGCTGGAGATAGCACAGGTGCTAGGTCTGGGCTCTAACTCCCCCTGGCTGCAGATCCAGGAGGAGCCAGGCAGGGTTATTTAGCCCCAAGTGGCACAATTTGCTCCACAACAAAGTGTATGTCTGAGCACATGCACTGAGGCAAAAAGTCCCAGCTCAAATTTACACCACTTCTATTTGAGCTGCTGCAAACACATGTACTTGCATGTGTGGATGCACCCATAGCGATTACCAGAAAGTATACCAGAGAGACAGAGAGTAAAAGTGTGGCTTCAAGTACGTACCAAACAGAAGCTACTTTGTATTCCCTCATGTAGAACAGGCAAGCCACATATGTGAAACAGTCAATCTATACTTCACTGTGGTGCTGTCTCAGAAGGTCAGAGCCAAGGGGAAATGATCGAGTGGTTTTAAACCATCTTGCACCATGGCATGTACAATGAAACCAGAAGGCTACTTTTTCAAATTGGCATCAATGTAACAAGTAACAGAAAACCACTTTTCACAGACGAAGCTATGAACTGGACTTTATCTGCCTCCTAGGTACAGAAACTCATGGACTCAATAAAAACATTGGAATTCTGACACTACAACCTGCCGGACATCTGACTCCCCAGGTCTCTCTCCACTTTTACCTGCTCTGCTACATCCCCCTTCCCCTCCCCAACCCCAGCCTGTCCCTCACACCCTGACGCCTCAATTTCCATTTTTACTGACTGTTTTTTGCCTGCATTGCATGCCAGTCTCTGGCTTCTTTACTATTCCTTCCATTGAGGAACAGCACACACACCAACTGCAGGTGCTTCCTCAGCTTGACAAAGGGTTTTTCAAATTGAAAGCTGGCATCCCAGGCAGCTAAGATGAGCTCATCTGGAGCCTCACAACTCCACTGCAACCAGCAAGCCTCAGGCCTGTCAAAGACATGATGCATCTGGGCTTTCCCCAGCCAGGACTGCATACATGCGTGTGGTGGCTGGAGATTATGGCACCTCCTACCCACCTTTCACCAAGGGGATCCTAGGTCCTGGCATTTCCTGGGACTGCTGTGCCATGAGCAGTCCCACCAGGCCTCCTGACCCTGGCAGAGTGCAGCTTTAGTGGTCTAAACCTGGGGCCTCCTCCTTCCCCGTAGCCCCAGACCATACATCCAAGTTTATCCTGGCACAGAAGCTCAGTAGGGACATGTTCTTCCCCTGCAGGCTGGTGATGAAGTGAGTACCCACTCCAGCTCAGAGAGTGGGGCATTAAATGGTTTTAAAAAAGTGAAAAAAAAATAAAAGAAATGAGAGGATGGAGTGAGGAGAGGGGCATTCACTCTGTCTTTACCTGGAGCTTAGGGAAAACAAGTAGTGGGATGTTCACCTTGAGGAACACCAGCTGTTCCACCAAACCAGATCCAAGCAGGTGTGGTGGGGTGTCACTACATCCCCAGCAATGCTGAACACCCATCGCTTGGAACACTGCTAGGTGGATAGGACAGGTGTTTGTGGGCAGCAGTGGCCAGATCCAGCCACATCTGGCTGCACCTTGCCCAGTAGGCCAAGGGGTTGCACAGCAGCGGCTCCACATCCTCAGTGAGATAGGCAGCCACCAAGGCCTGAGCACTACCTGCCTGATGATGCGGTCTGGTGCCTCTGGCAGCACCTGTGGTGGAGGTGGAGACTGGCTGCGGATGGCATGCTAGCATGGGATAGTGGATCCCCCTCTTCCACACCCCCCCCCACCTCCTCTGTTCTGCCTCCCTGACTTTTCACCAGCGCCTACATCTACTGATTCAGGCTTCACATGCTGCATACCTTGCCCTTCATCCTCAGGTCACACATGGCGGCCAGCACGTGGACCATACTGGACTGCAAGGGATCAAAGTCATTTCCTGTTGCCCTACTTCTGCTACCTTACCAGTGCTAGGACATCTGGTGACAGCGGCTTGCTCCAGCCAGGAATATTGATCCCCTGGAAGTTCTCCATTTGGCTCTGAAGTTCCCTCACTACAGGGATTACCTGGCAAAGAAGGGCATTGCCACCGCTGAGAGTCTCAGTGGCCTCGAGGAAGGGCTTGAGGACCATCAAGATCTGGGAGATGGTATCCCACTCTGTTAAGGGGGCCGCTGATCCCAATCTCCATGAGCAAGACCATCTCATGGATGGCCTGCTGTTGCTCCAACAGCCTCTCAAGCATCAGGTGTGTGTAGTTCCACTGAGTCTCCACATCCTGCATGATTTTGTGCTGTGGGATGTTCAGCTCTACTTGTTTGTCCCACAGCATCTTGCCCCACCTCGATGCTCCAGTGGAAGTAGCCTGCCACTCTTCCTGCATTTAGAAATGAGCTTGCTGGGGGTGATGGCACCATCACTGGCAGCCCTTCCTCCCCTCCCCCCGCCAAGGCATCCGTGACAATGACGTGGAACTTGTGTGCCACACAGAGGAGGCCAATGAAGTTGGCATCATGGACCACCTTGACCATATTGGCCCCTTGTCAGTGATCATGAACCTGTGTGTGAGCTCACCCTGCCCAAAAAGCCACCCCTGCACTAAGCAGTTCATTTTAGGGGGAAAACTAACAGTGAAATGAAGAGAACAGAAATCTACAATTTTTATGAGGAGGGTAACCTGCTTCCACTGAATGCATCCATGGTTTATACACAGGGAAGGATGTGTTTTAAAGGAGCTGGCCTTTTCTAAAAAAATTTTGGTTGGCCAATGAATTGGTCAAAAAAAATATTACCACAGAAATTAAACAACTCTATTAACTTAAAGAGCTTGTCTGTACAGCCTCCATGTATTGCCAATGGACCTAATTTACAGTGATCTTCACTTCTGTATAGACATATATGCACCTGAGCAAGAGGAACTTAAAAAGGCAGTACTTCCAGATCAAAGCAGAATCCCAGTAATACTGTCTGGAGCAGGTCGGGGGCATCCGAAGCATTTCAGATCTGCTTCAGCCATTTTGAGGCAATTATAAGAGGAAGGAGCAGGGGAGGGGGGGAGACTGACATCTGTAGGTAGCCAGTGAGAAAGATTTCTCATTGGCTACCTTTCCAATGGCAGCATCTGTGGGGTGGGACTAAAAAAAGTAAAAAAGCCCTTGTTTCCAGCCCTTCTGTGCCTTTTGCAGCTCATTCCCTGTCAGCAACTGTGTGAGAGAGGAATGCTATGGCGGAGACCTGCCTGCTGCTTTTTTGTGTTATAAAAAAAGTGGTTAGGATTTAGCTTATCTTAGTTTAGTTTAGCTATTCTATTAAATTATTAGTAGTATTACAATTCAATGTATTTCTTTGAATTATTTGAGAACTTGTTTTGGAAACTTTGCAAAAAGACAGTTGTGTTTTCCCAGCCAGTGTTACCTATCACTGTGCAGGGAGGCACAGATTGCTTGCATGCATGCACATACACAGAGACCCAGAATATAGAAAAAAAAAAATCACAATGGAAGAAAACTGACAGATATTTACAGGAGAGCAAGACACAGATAATATACTCGGGCACAGGAAGACACACAAATTATTTCATTCATAGCACAAGATAGACACAGATATTCATAGGAGAACAAGACATACAGATATACAAAAGGATTCACACACATGCACAGATCTTTGCAGCACAGGAAAGATCAATATGAAGCATACTCGAAAAGCAGGTGCCAGGTTTTCTGGCAGGGGAGGGAGAGGGGGTAGAGGGAGAGCTAGAGCTGCAACCCCCCCATCCCAAACACAGACACATTCAATTCCCAAGCAGCCATGACATCAGTGCTGCCAGTGGAAGCCAGGCGGTGGGAGCAGTGTCTGCACCTAACATCCCTGCACCTGCACCACCTCCGCTCAGTCCAGAAGTGGGCACCAGAAGTGGAATCATTGCCTCTTCCACTCCAATTTCAACTCTCAGTAGGAGCCTCCCACTGCCAGAGAAGGAGCTGGAACCAGGGTTGCTGAGCGCACTCGTTCAGGCAATTTTGGGGACTGAGGGGGAATCAGAGTTTGTGCTCCACAACCCTCGTTTCCACTAGTCCCAGGTCTCCTCCAGAAAGCAGCACCTCAGAGGAGGCTAAGGTTGTGGAAGCAAGTGGCTCAGCTGAGGCAGCTCCTCCTGCTGTTCAGCTTCAGCCTGCTGAGAAGGGGGAAAAGGCAGGATCCTTGCCCTCAACCCAGAAGTGGGGGAGTAGTGTAGTGTGGGATCATTTTGAGGTGGTAGATGATCCCAGGCTTGCCATCTGCCAGCACTACTGAAGGCACATGAGTCGTGGCAAGGACATGAGACACTTCTCCACCACGGCCATGCTGCTGCATCTGAGAAGGCACCACCCCCTTGCCCTTCTTCCTGATGCTCAGCCTGGCAGCAGTGCGAGCGTGCCAAAAGGGAAGTCCCCTGCTTACTCCAAAGCCCCCTTCCCCCCAAAGCAGAGGCAGATCACCCTGGACCAGTGGGGGAAAGGTGGACAAAAAGTGGGGTGCGTTCGCAAGGCACGCAAGATCACCCAGAACACTGGGGAGATGCTTGCTCTGGATAGCCAACCCTTCTCCCTAGTTGAGCGACCAGAGTTCAGGTGCTTTGTAGCACTTCTGGCCCCATTTTACAAAGTGCCCACATGCACCACCATCAGGCATGCATGGAGTACTTGAGGGAGGAGCTGCGCAAGGCAGGGCCGCAGGTAGCTTTGCACTTCACTTCTGACATACGGAGCAGCCAGGGTGGCGATCATGCCTACCTCTCCCTCACGGGGCACTGGTGCACTCGATCAGGCCATTGGTGGGGTCTACTGCAAGCCAAGGTGCTGGATGAGTCCCACATGGCAAGGGAGATCATGGGGGCCATGAAACGCATGGTGCAGGGGTGGCTCATTGGGCAGGCCGAGCTCACCTGCGGGTTCATGGTCATCGACAATGGGGACAATATGGTGAAAGCTGTCCGTGATGCCAACTTTGTTGACATCCACTGTGTGGCACACAGGCTGCACCCAATAGTGAGGGATGCCTTGGAGGGGGACAGGGCTGCCAGTGACAGCAACATTACCAGTGCTGCCACAAGCCAGCTGATTTTTAAATACAGGAAGGTGGTGGGCTACTTCCACCACAGCATCAAGGGGGGCAAGATGCTGTGGGAGAAACAGGCAGAGCTCAGCATCCCACAGCACAGAATCATACAGGATCAGTGGAACTCCACATACGTGATGCTCGAGAGGCTGGTAGAGCAACAGAAGGATGGCCTTGCTTGGGACGATTGGGATCAGTGCCCCCCTGAACACAGATGAGTGGGGTACCATCTCCCAGATATTGATGGTCCTCAAGCCCTTCCTTGAGGCCACCGAGACCCTTAACACTGGCGATGCCCTCCTCAGCCAGGTGATCCCCCTAGTGAGGGAACTGGAGAACCAAATGCAGAAGTTCTAGGGGATCAGTGTTCTTGGCTGGGGCAGGCCGCTGTCACCAGACATGTAGGCACTGGTGAGGCAACTGAAGGAGGTCACCAGGAGACGGCGGATCCTTTGTGGTCCAGTACAGTCCACATGATGGCAGGCATGTGCGACCCGAGTGCGAAGGGGAGCATGTGCTAGGTAGTAGGTACACACACTCATGGACTCAATATACACAGTGGAATTCTGGCACGCTGCGATTGTCCAGACATCTGACACCCCAGGCATCTCTGCACTTTTACCTCCTTTGCTACATCCTCCTTTCCCCCCTACCCCCCACCCCAGACTGTCCTTTACCCCATGACTCCTCCATTTCCACTGACTGGCTTCCTTGCCTGCATTACATGCTAGGCCAGCCTCTAGCTTCTTTACTATTCCTTCCATCCAGGACCACCTGCAGGTACTTCCTCAGCCTGACAAAGGGGTTTTCAACCCTAAAGCTTCCAAAGATACATTTTTTTGTAAGTACTCCATTTTTTCATAATACACATGTAGACATAAAAAACACAAGATAAGCCATCACACACCATGAGTAACATCATATGTCCAACACAACACAACTCAACATCTTTACTTCTTGCTGTCAATTCCCTTATAAAAAGAAAGGCTCTCTGACAGTTCCATGTGGGTGCCTTTGATGCTGCTGCTGATGCTACTGGTTTCGAGCCAGCTAAGTTATTGTACCTGTTGTCACGTAAAGCGGAAGACTGGGCATGAGGCTGTAGGGGAGGAGGCGGCCTCAGTGCAGCACACTGCCATGTTGTGCAGAGGCCCCAGCACCAGGAAGGGCGCATCTTAATACACACACACACACACACACACACACACACAGTGTCACCCACCCACATCCCGAGTTTTGCCTGTCAGCAGCTTGGGGTGCAGGCCCCAAATGACAGACTCCCCCAGCGAGACATGCACAGCTGGCAGATTCACCGCCTAGTAAGGCCCAGCTCTCACTCAGGCCTGCTCTAGGACACACACACAGCTGGCAGGCTTTGTGTCCTCAGCAAGAGCTACCACCCCTGCAGTTTTGACACATAGACGTGACAGGAGTTTTGCCTGTCAGCAGCTTGGGATGCAGTTCCCCCCAACCCCTGCACCAATCTTCTTGAAACTTGGCAGGCTTTGTGGCCTTGGCAAGAGCTACCATCCCTACAGTTTTCAGCCCACTGCACCTTAACACACAGGGTCATTTGTGTCACGAGCTTTGCCTGTCAGCAGCTTGGGGTGCAGTTCCCCGCAAACCCCTATACTGACCTTCTTGAAACTTGGCAAGCTTTCTGGCCTCACCAGGGGCCGCCATTCCTGCAGTTTATAGCCCCCTGTGGTGTAACACATAGACATGACAGGAGCTTTGCTTTCAAGGATTTGGGGTGCAGTTCCCCCCAAGCCCCTGCACCTTCTCAGTCTTCTTGAAACTTGGCAGGCTTTGTGGCCTTAATAAGGGCTACCACCCGTGCAGTTTTCAGCCCTCTGTGGTGTAACACACAGCCATGTCATGACTTTGGCTTTCAAGAATTTGGGATACAGTTCCCCCCAAACTCCTGCACTGATCTTCTTGGCAGGCTTCATACTCTCAGCAGAGGCTACCCCTGCAAGTTTCATCCAAATCATACAAAAAACAAAGTTATAGATCTTTCATTGATTTCCCCATTATATCCTATGGCCAAATTTCCAAGATGGCTCCAAAGCTTCCGAGCCACTTCTGCTGGATCGAGGCGGAAACCAGGTCTGGAGGTCTGGATCAGATCACGGCCATCTGAAGTGGCCAGATCTGAAGCCGGATTGGATCGCTGCCAACTCGCACAGCCCTATTGCCTACCATTAAATGCCTACCACAATACCTATCATTAAATGCATCCACACAGAAATTATAAGCCCCTAGTTTCTGGGGGCTTATCACCATGTCACGGGCAGGGCCCTACAGGAGGGCCATGATCTCTTCAAAGCCCCCTCCCTGTGCCAAGTTGGCCCAAGGGCACCCTTGGATTCTCGCCCGCCACGTCTTTGATGTTCCAGTGTATTAGGGAGGCTGCCTCACGTCTCCTTGGACACAGTTACTTCTGGCCCCGTGAACTCCCAGACTCTTCATGGGTCTCTCTCTACAATGGGTGTTTCAGGGGCACCCTAGCCTTAAGGGCTATGTGTGGCTCCAACCACCCCTTATACCACGCCCCAAGCCTCGCAGGTGGAATAGACGTTGGTCTGTCAGGTCTACATTCGCCCTCTCCGGGGCTTTCTCAGTACTGCTGCCCCCCTCTCCGGGGCCTCCGTGCCCATACTGGGCCTTCCCTGGAATGCCGCCCCTCTCCTGGGGCTCTCCGTGCCCGCGCTGGGCCTTCTCCGGAATGCCGCCCCTCTCCTGGGGCTCTCCGTGCCCGCGCTGGGCCTTCTCCGGAATGCCGCCCCTCTCCTGGGGCTCTCCGTGCCCGCGCTGGGCCTTCTCCGGAATGCCGCCCCTCTCCTGGGGCTCTCCGTGCCCGCGCTGGGCCTTCTCCGGAATGCCGCCCCTCTCCTGGGGCTCTCCGTGCCCGCGCTGGGCCTTCTCCGGAATGCCGCCCCTCTCCTGGGGCTCTCCGTGCCCGCGCTGGGCCTTCTCCGGAATGCCGCCCCTCTCCTGGGGCTCTCCGTGCCCGCGCTGGGCCTTCTCCGGAATGCCGCCCCATCTCCTGGGGCTCTCCGTGCCCGCGCTGGGCCTTCTCCGGAATGCCGCCCCATCTCCTGGGGCTCTCCGTGCCCGCGCTGGGCCTTCTCCGGAATGCCGCCCCATCTCCTGGGGCTCTCCGTGCCCGCGCTGGGCCTTCTCCGGAATGCCGCCCCATCTCCTGGGGCTCTCCGTGCCCGCGCTGGGCCTTCTCCGGAATGCCGCCCCATCTCCTGGGGCTCTCCGTGCCCGCGCTGGGCCTTCTCCGGAATGCCGCCCCATCTCCTGGGGCTCTCCGTGCCCGCGCTGGGCCTTCTCCGGAATGCCGCCCCATCTCCTGGGGCTCTCCGTGCCCGCGCTGGGCCTTCTCCGGAATGCCGCCCCTCTCCTGGGGCTCTCCGTGCCCGCGCTGGGCCTTCTCCGGAATGCCGCCCCTCTCCTGGGGCTCTCCGTGCCCGCGCTGGGCCTTCTCTGGAATGCCGCCCCTCTCCTGGGGCTCTCCGTGCCCGCGCTGGGCCTTCTCTGGAATGCCACCCCTCTCCTGGGGCTGTCCGTGCCCGCGCTGGGCCTTCTCAGTCAAACCGCCTTCTTTCGGGGTTCTCCTATAATGCCGCCCTCTCTTGGGGCTCGCCAGCAAGCTACCCACTTCTCTGGGGCTCACCGCACTCACACCAGGGCTTCTCAACTGCCCCTCTCTGGGGCTGGGGTCTATGCACCCCATACGCAGCGCCCTTACTAGCACTGGGGTCCCCACACTGCTGTGGGTCCCCTATGAGGCCTCCTCCATCCCCTTATAGCCTCACCCAAACCACCAGTCTTGTAACAACAACAAAACACAAGCCCCTGGGCTGTAACATAAATTAAAGCTGCCCAGCTAAGACATCAGTCCGGCCTACCAGGGAACACTCCTTCCCTCATCAGTGTCACAACGCTGCTCCTGTAGTCAGGCCTCCCCCTTCTTCCCTGAGAGAGTTCCTTCCTCTTGGGCCGCTGGCAGGGAACTGCCTCTGGCCCCAGCCCCTATGGTTTATAAGGGCCAGGCCCTGCCCCTTCTGATCAGCTGACCTTCTTTGGTTGCCCCAGCAACCCACAGCTGGGCTTATTTCCTGCTAGGGCTTCCTCCCCAGCAGTTTTCCCCTCTTTGGGAGCAGGGCACCACAGTGCTCTGTGACACAGCATAAGATGTCAGAACAAGACAAAATGTAAATTCAAAGTGCAATGGCTGCTTCCTTTTAACTCCATACACACTTATTAAAGAAGACTGCTTAATCCAATCCCAAAGTGAATTAGCCTTAAACACTAAAAAGGAACCTGAACCGGAGAGAAGTTACCCCATAAAGGAATTAGTGCAGAGTGGCTACTACATTTTAAATACATACCCCAGCTTATTTTGCCATAAAATCCACATGTAGATAAAATCTAGGGTTAGTCTGGTTAAGCCAATGAAATGTCAATCTGTAGGTCAGGTGTGAGGATCCTAAATGAAGGGACCAAATTTTCAGATTTGCAGCCTCCAGCAGCTCCTGCTGAAAGTCATGGATACAGAGGGGTTTTTTTTCAAAATTCAGTTAAAATGTCTACAGAACTTCACATCCATCAGCAGGATTCTTTCAAGGTCAAAACATCAAAGAGGCAAATCATTGTGACAAATGAAGAGGTCTGTTTCCCTTTTGCATTAAGTACAGTATTATGTTTTATGGCAAAAGACCAAGAATATTTAAGTGTTAAAACAAGTGTTATTAACACATTCTGGGTAAATAGAGCTTCTCCTTTTGAAGGGGAAAAAATGTGGAATGGAAAATGAATGGTCTCAGACATTAGTTTTATATTTATGGCATACAGTAATTTAACCCAGCAGGTTACAGCAATAATCATTTCTTACTGACATTGCTGAAGAAAAATATCAGGAAGAAATAGTGGAATTGAAGACGAGAGCGCTCAAGTGAGCAAGACTGCATGTGGTTTATTTTTCTGAGTTTGAGTTCATTTGCTTTTTCCTTTAAATACTTCACAAGGAATCACAAGGAGAATTAGCCTCATTTGGAATATATAAGAGCAAAGAGCCTGATGAAAAGCCCATTAAAAGTTAGTAACATAATTCTCATTTATCATTATTATCTGACAAAATAAGCTGTTGTCTATGAAAGCAGATGCCTCTTGGAACCAGTTTGTCTCTAAGGTGTCCCCCTGCCCTCCTGAATTTTGGCTTCTCAATTGGCTTTGAATCAGAAACACACTAAGAAAAATAAGGATATTTGGTCATTTTTACAATGACAAAATTACCTATATTCATGTAAATCAATTACTACATTACAAAGTAATTGTAGTTTTAGAAAAGGGTCATAGGTTTTATTTTAAGACTCTCTGCACTGAACTATTGCACCATATCACCAAACAAGAGCATCAGTAAAATACTTTGATTATATCCAACTAATTATTATCCCTGCAATAACTGTAATGAGCAATTTGTTTTTTAAAGGCTGTTTTTTAGCTGTTGATGCATGCTCACAGCTCCATGTTAACAGAAACCACACATGCAGTCAGAATGCTGACTTAATACATTTGAAAAGACTAATATATTAATGTAAAAATAAATAAATAATAATGCACAGGATGTAATTTAATCAATGTAGCCATTATTCCAAATCTCAGAAATCTGTAAGATTACCATGCCATGAACTTTATTAGATATTCCAATTTAGATGAAGAATCTGAGGTATTCGGGGTTCCTATTTTTATCTTTATTCGAGTCTGCACTTCCAAATCATCAACAGAGGTTACATTTTGATAATAAGCCACAATGCTTAATTTCTGAATCCCAACTGAAAAATCCTTATAATCAAGGGTGAGACGTCAAGAAGCCATTGGTACTTTGGATCATTCAGGTACAGGCAACACATCAGCAAGGGGTAGGAAGTGTTAATGCTACCCTTTTTGGAAGTTTTTGGCTTTGGCTCAACTGTGCTGTAATCTCACTGAGAACAGAGATAAGTCAGCAATGAATTCTTATTAAAAGCTCCCACTATAAACACTTCTTTTCTGAGTCATCAGGTCTTCAAGGCATTTTTCTAAAAACAAATGTTTTATTAAGAGAGTGCATTTCATTTCTGTCTCATCATTGTCATATAAGCCAACTCTCTGAATGCATGTTTCTTATTAGTACAAGTGCAATTGACTCCCTGTACATCTTATTATTTCTGTAACAGGGCTATGGGAACCCTGCCAGTTGCTCTGCTAGGCCATGTCCTTATTCACATATTATATACCACTTCCAGTGCAATACTCACACAGCCAAGATTGAGATTCACGAGTGGTGACAGTTTATAAGAAAAAGCTGAAAATGAGCTTGGCTGAAGTATTCCCTAAGAGCAAGCCACGACCATACAGATGCTTGAACAAGGCAAAACACAAAATGGTGTAAACACAAATGAAGCTCATTGATATTTGATGCAAAGCCAATGCTTACTATCATTTTTTTTTCTAATGCTCACTCAGCTGTGGATTCATTAGTCTCAGTAAGAGTCTTGCTTGCTAGAAGAGTGTAAGATTGGGCCCAGAGGAAAGGGGAAAAGATACAAGAGGCTAATTTAAGGTGCAGACAAAAGTGACAATTCTCACCACAAAAAGAGGTCTAAAGCTGTGACCAAACACAAATGCACAGCTGCAGACCACCTCAAAAATGACCAATTGGGCAAAAATCTAAACCTCATCTAATCAGTTATATATTAAGTCTCTCTCTTTAAGAGCAAATTGAAGTACACTAGGACTGTGCGAAACAGCACCATTCTATTTTGACTTCCATTTTGAGATTTTTATGGGACAGTGTTTCATTTCAAGTTTTGTTTAATTTCAAAACAGCTGTTCTGTTTTGTTTTCTCTAAACTGTTTTTTTGACATTTTGCCCATAGGCTATAATGAGGTAACATGAAACTGCCTATAACTTTGTCATTTCCAGCCTGATTTGGATGAAACTTGAAGAGATGTTAGCCCCTGCTGAGGCCATGAAGTCTACCCGCTTTCAAGGAGATAAGTACAGGGGTTTCTGGGAAACTGCACCTCAGGCTACTGACAAGCAAAACTCGTGACATGGGTGACCTGTGTGTGTGTTAAGGCATGCCCTCACTGGTGCAGGGGCCTCTACATGACACGGTAGTGTGCCCCAATGATGTCTCCTCCTCCCTTACAGCCTCATCTCAGTACACTACTTTCAATGACAACAGGAAATAACTTAGTGAGCGGCAGTACAGTAGCACCAGCAGCAGCTCAGGCAGTCAAACTGTCATAGAGCCTTTCTTTCCTCTCCTGTAGGAGCTGCTTCTCCAGCAGCTGCCAGAGAACTCTCCCTGCCAGCCCCAGCCCTGGGGCTTAGATGTGCCCAGGGCCCTGCCTCCTTCTGGTCAGGTGCTAGGGGTGTTGGTCTAAGGACATGGCACTGGCAGACAAGGTCCTTTCCTTTGGATCAATCTAATATGGTATGTTTTCACAGACTAACTGAATAGTAAGTTATAGAAATATATCTTAGCAAACTTTTGGGTTGAAAAACACTGTGTCAAGCTGAGGAAGAACTTGCAGTTGGTGTGTGCGTGCGTGCTGTTCCTGGATGGAAGGAATAGTAAAGAAGCCAGAGGCTGGCATGAAATGCAGACAAGAAAGCTAATCAGTGAAAATGGAAACGGAGGCACTAGAGGGTGAGGGACAGGCTAGGGCAGCGAGAAGGGTGAAGTAGCAGCACAAGTAAAAGTAGAGATGTACCTGGGGAGTCAGATGCCTGGCAGGTTGTAGTGTAAATCCAATGTCTACATTGAGCCCGTAAGTTTCTGTACCTACTACCCAAGAGGCTGATGAAGTGCAGTTCATAGGCCTGGCTGTGAAAAGTGGATTTTTAAATTCCCTTTTAGGATCAGGCCTGAGAGACTAGAGACAGACTGTGCTCCCTGCTAGTTGTAGAAAAAAGGCTGCGTCTCAGTTTGCAGGGGGGGAACTTACACCTCTCCCTCTACCCCCTCTTCCGTCCCTCCCTGAAGGCTTGCCATCTGCCTTTCCACCATGCTTCATGGTGTGTTTCATAGTGTCTTGCTTTTATACAAACATATAAATGTATCTGCATACTTATATAAATTCTCTAAAATGCATAGTCTATGCCACAAAGTATAAATGTATAGAAATTTAATTTAATTGATATGGGAAAGGAGATGCATTTATATTTTAGTGTGTAATATCCAATATAATTATAAAATTGAAAAGAATAAATCAATGAATATAATAATAAATAAAAAGGGTCTAGAAGACAGAAAAAGGTATTCTAGAAATGCCACTTGCTAGGCTAGGCTAGCAAGTAGGAAATCATTCAAATAAATGTTAGTAGTAGCCTTCGTTGTCTAACGCTCCTGAGGTGGTGGAAGACACAGCTCAGTAACTGTCAGACCAAGGCAGAAAGCAGGCCAGTTCAAACAATGCTGCCTTTTATGCTGTTTTTCCATCCCTCCCCCAGAGCACTGGGATTGGAAGGGACCTCAGGGAAGGATCACTGTCACTGGCCAGCTGCATAGTCAGTGTTAAAGCAGTCCTTCCTCCACCTTCCCCCCTCTCTCCTTAATTTCTGTTTCCCTGCAGGTAAGCCCAGTTTGAGCTTCGAAACTTGAAATGTTTTGAAACCTTTCAACTGCCCTCATTTTGTTTTGAGGCTGCTTCAAAGCCCTTCATTTGGTTTCAATTTCACTGTTTCGAGCTTGAAATGAGTCAAAACAGAGTCAAAATGAAATAGCAAAATTTCACACAGCTCTAGTGTACACTTCTGTGCCAAATTTAGCTGTCATGCCCCTAGTCAACTACAGGGAGGATGTAGAGAGAGACAGCATCTCCTGTCAATTCAGACAGGGCTGAAATTGAGAAGGCCAGTATGTTGGGGAGCTCTGGGGTGGTAAGCCCCAATGGCACCCTGTGCCATGGGACATGGGGGACACTGCACTGTGGAGAGGGGTGGCTGGATCCCACCAAGCCCCAATCACTACCAAGTTTCCCCCTACCCTCTGCCTACCCCCATCTGGGGAATGGGTGGACAAGCAGGCTGGGGGTTCATGGACCAGCTCCCCAGGCTGGAATGCAGGGGGTGTGGGGGGGGGGGTGGCTGATCTAGGCAGTCCCTGGGGTTGCAGGACCCAGGCAGGGGGCTCAAAAAAAACATCCAACAGTCCCCCCCACATCAACACCTACCAGTTTCAAACCAGCCATTTGCAGCTGGCTGTTGAAATTGACCAGGCATGCTACAGTACCTGGAGAGACTGGCAAAAAGCCACTGGGCAACTCAGGCTGGGGTCCCAAGGGTAGTGGACAAGGGACAATGCCCATGAAGGTGTCCTGATGCATGTGGAAAGTCTAGAGTCAGAGTTTGTCATTCCACGTGCCAAGGACAACCTGCTCCCACCAGTCAGTGCTGGTGGGGTGTGCCCAGACCCTATGCTTGAGAGTGTTTAGGTGTTTCCAGAGCACCCCAGCCATCCAGGATGTCATGGTCATCATCCAGGAAGTATCTTGAGTAGTGCTGCAGGGACAGGGTGGATGGCAAGATGCATGTTGGCATGACAGCAAGTTCCAAGGCTTCCCATCAACATATCAGGTTCAGCAGGGCATGTGTGATGTACCCTATCCTATTGTGAGAGGCACACAGGACAATCATTTCAGGACCCATCACAGCTCCTGGATGTCCATGCTTGTGTCCTGGAAGCAGGAAGCCATGCTTTCGAGGGTGTCAGGCTACCTGGTAGTCAGCAGTAATGCCTGGAAGACTGATAGGTTCCTGGAAGGAGCAATTTCTGGAATTAGATTTTTGGGTCCCAGTGTGTGCCTGCTTCTGTAACAGCAGCTGTGGGGAGGCCACTACTAGATCTGAAAAAGGGGCTCAGAAAACAGGATATCCCCATGAGCCAAAACCCTTGAAAGCACTCCCAACAATCACCTCACCCCTTTATTGTGAAAAGAATCTTTTGATTTTGCAGACTCCAGCCCCTAAGTGAATTCCCACTATTATCTAGCTGCTGCAGCTTTGCACACCCTCTATGCATCATAACTAGACTTGAGGACCAGTGAAGGGCCTTTATTTGCCACAGCTTGGCACATCCAACCAGCCCAGCTTTGCGAGCCTCAGGGCACAGCCAACCCAAGCCTCATCAATTTCAGCTGCTGGCTCTGTGGCAGCCACTGTTTAATTGACAGGGGCATGTGGGGTGGGGGGGAAGGGGAGGGTTTTGGAGAGCTTTCCAGCACCCCACCCTTGTCCAGCACCGCAGAAACCCCAGCTGTGCTTCCAGCTCTTGCCCTTGCTGTGCCAGTCCCACTGGGCACTGCAGCACGCCTGGTAAATTTCAACAGCC
This sequence comes from Alligator mississippiensis, assembly GCF_030867095.1. Taxonomy (NCBI): domain Eukaryota; kingdom Metazoa; phylum Chordata; order Crocodylia; family Alligatoridae; genus Alligator; species Alligator mississippiensis. The sequence goes on along the minus strand of NC_081826.1, from coordinate 168,020,188 downwards.
AGCTGCAAGTGCTGCTTTGAAACTGACAGGCACATGGGGGCAGAGGGAGGGGAGGGGTGCTATTGGAAAGATTTCAAGCCCCATGACTGTGTCCAACAAGCCCAGGGACCCCAACCTGGATGGCTAGCCCACACCCATGTCCGTGCCACCCTGCAAGTTGGAATCCGATCCGTGGCTTGCCTACAATGAAGGTGGCATCACCACTTACACCTGTCCTTCGTCATTTCATGGAGGAACGAGCCCACATGCAATGGAACCGCTCATCTGTTTGGTTTCTATAACTTCTGTAAATGTCAGCATTTTTTGTAAAGATATGAAATTTACAGTATTATTGCTAACTTCCATCTGCACCTTTTGGAGACAAATCTCCAAAGCTAAAAAACAACAAAATAGGCCGCAAGCTTGCATATACACCCTGTTTATAAATCAGCATGGACGTTCCATGTGGTTTCAATACATTTCCATGTTCAGACAACAAGTCTGTTTACAGTAACATTAGTCTGTGGAAACAATTAAGAAGTCCTGTCGAACACATTTACCTCCTGTTTAAGCCTTGATCATTTCATTGAAACCGTTGTATTTCTACTCGTTTATCAGCCCATCCAACATATTAGCATATAGTGGCACTTCAAAGCAAACAATCTATTTCTCTAACAACAAGTCAATACTGCAGCAGTCTCAGCTCTATGGTAAATACTAGTATGATAATTCGAATACTGTTCATGTTCAATTTGTTAATAGCCTAACATATCAAATACAGGCATTTTCAATAAAGGTTTAGTATGAACAAAATAGTTAAATTCCATCTTGCTCCTGTGGCAATTTATAGAAAACAAGTAAATCCTACAACATGAATTCAGCTATGTGCAGTAAGTTTGATGTAATGGTGATCCCTTCTTTACAGTTCTTGCCTTTGGCAGAATTTTACCTGAATAAACATTGCAGGATTAGACTTCTCATAATATTTTCCTTTCAGTAATAAAAAATGTTTAAATACAATGTAAAATCTTTGTCCAAGCAACCATTTCATCCCTCAGCTCTGTTTATAAGCAACTGCTATTTGAACTAAGAGATTCTAGTAGTTCTCAGTGGGGAGCAGAGGGGAGGGAGGTAAGTCATTATCTTAGATTATACAATTCAGCAACAGGCCTAGGTGCTATTGTATCCAGTGAATTTAGGTCCTTTCCTCACTTTGCCATGCACAGAAAGCAGTTAACAGAGCTCTAATTCCAGGGCCAGCCTCACACAGATAGGCTACACATCATCTCCACTGACAGGATGGAATCATTTTTTGCAGTCTGCATTCCAGTATCCTTCCTGAATGGATGGAAACACACCTCTTTAGGTTCTTACCCTCTAGTGGTTAGTTAAACAGGATACAACTTGTGCTACTTCTGAACATGAAGGGAGAGTTACACTAAGGGAAAATCCTAGCCTCTGCAATGTCTATGCCCAAACTCCTACTGACTTCACTAAGGACAGGATTTTGTTCCTGAAGAAAAAAAACCTTAATGATCTTTCCAGTGACACACATGATGATGGCTGGCAACTTGATACAAGTCTATAACTGGCCATGAGGGACCAATGTACCTCAGAAATAAGAACCGTATTTGATAGATAAAAACATGTATGGAGAAACAGCACCAAATACTATTTGATAGGTCTGTTGAATCACAACTCCCTGATTTTTGGTTTAATGCAATTTTAATTAGTAGCAACCACAGTGAGTTTGTACCTTTGATTGAGGTCCGGTACGAAGGGGGAAATGGGGCTGGAAGTGAGGAGAATAGAATATAAAAAAAAATTATTCCTGATGGAAATAAAATACAAGGCCTCTCTCTAATCTTCTTCTTAATTCACAGCAGGCATGCTTTAAACCTCTTTTTCAGAAGCAGAGATATGCTGCCTCTGCTACATGCTACACAATAATTTTAAAGGCAAAACTCGAAGTTGATCAATTATACAAGACAAGTGGTACAGTACATCAATGGAACAAGATGAGACTCAGCAACAGATACAGGTAAAACAGCTACTGGCATCCAGACATTTAGTCCTTTTATCTGTATTTTAAAATTTAAATGTGTTAAAAAAAAAAAAAAAAGAAAAAGAAAACCCAAAAACCACAACAATCTGGAGTGATTGTCACAGCAACCTCAGGGCTTGTGGTATTTCAGATCTTATTTGACTTCTACTTCTTTATTCAACCCTCAGTTAAGAAAGCAAAAGACCACTCTTCAAAATCCATAATTTATTCCTGTCCTTTGCAGTTGTATATTTCCCTGCCACAGAAACATAAGGAAAATAGGCTGCCTCAATTATTTTTGCCTAATATATTTTTGTTTATTTAAACCACAAAGCTATAATTCATCACAACCCAGATATTTTGCTCAGCAGTCCTTGCATTTGCTTGATTAGCCTAATCCTCCTTATCTTTATTTGCCCATTTATCTTTTGGCCTGGACAGATGACACTTATACAGCAGTTTTCTCCAAGGCAGACAGATGAGCACTACAGCTGTTCTGAGGTAGCTACTCCACGTAGGTGGTATTATCTGCCTTGCTCCTAGATGAAGAGGTTATGAGAAATAGCCTATTTTTATTGAGTAAACAACTACTGTGGGATGGAATCAAACAGGAATCAAAACAGTGTCATTTTACCCTTGATTTTTCCCCACATTAATTCTATGACCCATTCAAGTTACTAGAGAGTGCATGCAAGCATTACATTTAGATCATTAAAACTGAGCTTAATGCAGTAGAAACATCTAGGTGCACAAGCATTTACACTAGACCAAACTAAGCAAAAACAGCATTTGCAGTCCAGAGGTAGATCTTATCTGACCAAGTCTAACTCTAGATTGATAAGGGTTTGACTCATTTAACAAATGCTTGTACAGTTCCCCTACTGATATGTTAGCCCACTATTCTCCGGCATCCCAGCATACACTGCTTTTCCCTCCCCCCACCCCCTGCCCTCCTGGGAGACAGTTCAGCATTTGGGCTGCACTCCACTGCTCCAGCCAGACATGGAGAATACTCTGCCACCTGGCTGTCTCAGGGCCAAGATAGCCAAGTTTCTTTCCCCCATCCAGCCTTGCACCCTGGGATGCAGGGAGACCCAAAATCCTAGGCAGATGAGTCCCCTACAAACAGTCCAGGCCTCTAGATACTTGAGACCCTAACAAACCCAAGACCCCACAACCCCATATCAAAGTACTCCAAAACCCACACACAGGACACAAACACAGAAACCAAAAAGTTCCCCATGATTCAGACAGACTCAGGTACCCAGGTCTCTGATGCAGACTCAATACCCCATGACCAAAAATCCAGACTTAAGCAGCCTGCTAACCAGGACTCAGCAAAGATCTACCTGCAGCATGTAGGAGCTAGTGCTGGCATTTCAGGTCCAGGGAAAAAGGAAATGGAGAAGATAAATGGGAAGAGACCAGCAGGATGGTAACCCTGCTGAATTCAGGGCTTGGCTGCGTGTGACCAACACAGCCACTGCTAATAGGTACCTCAGCTGTCTTAAGGAATGGGTGGTAGGGGGTGCCTGTAAATAGATGCCCCCAGAGATGCTGAGGCTTGCAGGTGTGGTCAAACTAGCCATGGCCAGCAGGTGGATGCCCCTGGAAGTTCTGGGCTAGAAAGGGGGAGATGGTGGGAGGGAACATGACTAGTTGAGCTAGTGGCAGTCAGCGGATGCCCCAGGAAAGCTTGGGGAAGCACCAAGCTGGCCTAATGAGCTGTGGCCAGCTGGTAGAAAAACCTGGAAGGTTCCAGACTGTGAAGGTGTGGCCAGCCATTTTGGGTGCATCAGATAGAGGCCCCTGGAAGATTTGAGGTTTAAAGGGGTGTAACCAGTCAACCTAGTGAAGGCAGGTGGATACCCAGGAACAGTTTGGGGCCCTGGGGGAAGTGTCCAACCAAGCTGTGGATAGCAGGGAGATGTCCCTTGAAGGTATTTAGCTAGCCTTCATAGACAGTCATCTTGGAGGAGTCATATAGAGGCCCTGGGAACATCTGGAGCTTGGTCGGAGATTGGCCAATATAGCCAGGGTCACTTTGGAGCAGGGGACACATGTGACCCAACCTGGATCCAATTGTTGAGAAGAACCACATGCCAAAAACCACACACACATGCCCCACCTACACTCTCGCAGCCAGATCCTCACCCACTGATAACATCTGGACCCACCTGTAAATACCCAGACTCTAAGGGCCCCACCAAATACCATGGCAGAGCAACACCTATCTTCTTCCAGAATTAACAGCTGAACACAAAATTGGACTGTCAATGAAATGAGGGATCTCATCACCATCTGGGGCAAGAAGGAGACTAGGCAATAGGTCCTTAGTAGGTACCCCAACAAGAAGGTGTTCCATCAGATTGCTGAAGACATAACAAAGCAGAGCCACAACCGGGACTGAACACAATGTACAGCATGACTGGGACAGGGACACTGAGGACCAAAGGCAGACCCACCCCAAACCCAGCAGTTCACTGTTCAACCACTCCCCAGCAGCCCTAGTATTTCCCTCATGAATGCAGGCCAGTCAAGCAGTACCAAAGCAACCTTAATGAGGTGCCAGACAGTACTGCTTGAGGGGATAATTGCAGCCCACCATTCCAGTGCCAGACAGTCACTGGGACAGAGGCTGGAGATGGAGAACAGGACCTCCTCCCCCTACTATGTCCAGGACCTGGGACCCCACTCTTCTTGCTAGAAAGTATTTCAGCCACAGGAGGGAAGAGGCATATGCCACCTCAGGTCTCTGAGCATGAGGTACTCCCCAGGTGTGATCAAGGGTCACCATCATTGGGATACCCATAGAGGGAGAGGGAGATCCAGAGTCTATGGGCAAAGACATCCTGGTCCCTTGGAGGACTGTGAAGCACAGATGGCCTTGGCAGTGGAACAGGCACATACCCCAGCAGGGCCCTGTGAGGCAGTGATCATCTAATCTTCACTTCTGTGCCTGGGACTTAGGGTGTGTCATGGGATGGGGTCCTCAGGGTTGACCGTGATACCCCTAGGTCCCCTTGACCATGCCAATGGTCCAATGGGCACCCTTTCTCACCTGCCACATCTTGTTGGTGATTATTATGAATAGGGAGGCTGCCCTTGAGTTTATGTTGGGCACGGTCCTGATGGACCCTACTGAATCCTGTGGGTTCTCAGACCCCTTTTGGGTCCTGCTCCAAAAATGGATGCCTCTCAGGACACCCTCAGCTTTATGGATAGATGCATGGATCCAAATTGTCCCTTTACCATGCCCCAAGCCTTGCAGATGGCATTCACTCATTGTCCCTCCACGGCCTTAATTTAGCTTGGCCTTCAGTCATCACTGGGCTCTCCATGGAGAGCCCGGTGCCGAGAGAAAGAAAAGAGAGCCAACTCCTTCCCCAATAGCCTCAGCCCGATCCGCCGTAGTTATTAGACAGCAACCAGAATATGAGCCTCTGGGCTATAACGTAACACAAAAAGTTCAGGATGTACTCTGCCCCTTTAAAAGAGTCAAACTTCTTCCCTAGCACTAAATTCCTAGTAGTCAAGGGTACCTGGTGAGCTCCTGGATCCCCATTAGCCCCAAGTGCCACATGCCAAGCAGCTGCAGCATCTCAGGGCAATTCCTCCCTGGATTCTCCTTCCCCTTTGGCTGCTGGCAGGGAACTGCCTCTCTAGTCCCAGCCCTGGGGTTTATATGGGCCCAGGGCCCTGTCTCTTCTGATCAACTGACCAGCTGCAGGTGCAGGCGAATTCCCTCCTTGGGCCTGCTGCCAAAATAACCTGCACCTGTGGGGCTCCTGCCTGACTGCTAGGGCTCTGTCCCTATGCAGTTTCAGCCAATAAAGGAGCAAACACCTTATTGCCCTGTGACAGGGTGTTGTGTCCATCAACCACCCACAGCATGCCTCCAGATTCCACTGGAGAGTTCTTCCCTATTGGCATGGCCCCAGTTTCCAACACTATTCACCCCTCCATGTTTATTTTTTTCCACAGCTTCATTAATTCCTCATCCGTGGCAGGAGCATTATCCTTCAGCACAGATTTGAGGACTGTGAGCAATGCATATGCTTCCTTTGTGGCACATGTGCACACTCAGATTCTGGCTCCTCATTGTCTTCCACCTCTTCACTTTCTTCTGCTTCTTCCTCCATGGAGGCATCTTGGCTTTCTATTTTACCACTTCCTTCTGCAAAAGTTGACACCTTATCATCAACATTAACAAACTCTTAGGAATTGGTGGGGCAATCCATTTTTCCCTGAAGCTCAGCCCAGTCAGGATGATCTTGCTCAAACTCAATTTCTTGAGCACCCTTGGTGCCAAAGCCATGCTTCACAAAGCAATTTGTGATGACATTGCATTGGATAAAGTTCCACCCTATGATGACATTTGTGATAGTGTGAGAACTTTCCATTTTTGCTGATCTGTTGCATTCCTGGAAACCTCCTGTAGCAGGAAACCTGCCAGTCATCTCTGGTATACCATCTTCATGCGGTGTGTTATTTCCTGATCTAGTGGCAGCATGTAGCTCATGGTACTTGCTGGCAGACAGCGTACATGCAAATGCTTCAGGCCTAATCCTTCCCAACTGTGGACCACATAATTATCAATTAGTAGAAGCACATTTCAACTTTGGTGTGTCATTCTTTCAAATTGGAGCAGCCACTCTCAAAGCAACTTACCTGTGATCCACACATTTTCCTTGGTCCTGTACGGGCATGGCAGATGTTTCACCCCTTTCCCATGCTGGGGGTTTTCAAACTTCCCCACCACTAGAGGCTGTAGATTCTCACTACTGCTGGCATTGCAGTAGAATAGTACAATGAGCCTTCCATTGCTTATCTTCCCACCGTGACACATTTCTCCTTACCTTACATTTAAAACACATGCTTTAACTAACAGATTATACTGATCTCTTTTAATTACTAGGTTAGCAGAGTGAGAGTCCAATTCAGAGGAGAATCTCAACCTTACATAATGGAAATAACCTATCAAGGGCAACTCTTCTGTATTTTATTCACAGCTTGTGAAGAACGGTGTGACAGTTAGACTTTTTTTTCTTTGATGGTAGGTTTATAAAACACATGACTGCAGATTAAATATTGGCAAGATGCATATGAACTCTAGATGATATTTACAATCCAGAAGGCAAATCCCTACAATTTAAAACGTGAGAGCATAAAAATTGCAGCTTAAAAAAAAAAAAAAAAAAGTCTTTTGAGAGGGATTTAACTCATGATTTCTGAATGGAGTTAGCAATATTGAAGATCAGGGCCTGGTTTGCTTTTTATCCTTGCTCAGAACCTAATTTAGAATAAATTGAATTGTGGTGCTGAGTAGCAGCCCTGGTTCTTAATTACTTGTTTGCTTTGATGGTCAAACAAGAGACTATACAGCAAGAGAACTTTTCCTAACATATTCTGTTGTCCTTTTGCATACACAACAATTCACAATGGCTTTAGATGGCATCAAAAATAATTTACACATACTTTAAATATTACTTAAAAAATTTACTCAATCAATTGAGAAATAATTCAGCAACCACAAAAAATCAACACATTTCATTTGCAACAAAATTCCTTACAAACAGAAATTCTAAACCAGTCTAAAACACACAGAGGATCCTCTGTAAGATATTTTCTTACTAAGGGATTGTAAGTAGGAGAGTAAGTGGAAGAATAATAGAAATGTTAGATTTCCCAATTGATTCTGCTGAAATTTTACTTACCAAGGCTGCTGACTTCATTATCACCACAAAGAAGATGGATTCAATAAGTCCCTTATCTCCTTTGCGGCCTGGATTAGGCTACCTACTGCCTGTCTATGGCATTCATTAAGCTACACATCCCTGCATTCACATTTTTTTTTTTATTAAGGTCTAGAGGGCACCTAGGTAAAATTGAGGTGCTATCAGTAACAATCAGTGGGAGGCTGACTGCTGCCTACTGGTCAAAAAAAAAAAAGCAGAAAAAGCAGAGATGAGTTGGAGATAATCAATAAGGTCAGTTTCCCCACACATATGTTCACTATGTGCAAATGAACAAGTTATCTAGCCTGTCCACAGAATAAAATAAATGTCTATAAAAACAAGTGGCTCAAAAGAACCAGCCATAGGTTGCCTGTGACCATATGTAAAGTGTAATTTAGGAACATCTCCTGCCCCAGCTGTTTTGAGTATGAGAAACTTCATCCCCATAGTACCCTCTCTACTACTCATTTGCCTAGCACTCAACTCATCCTATAGTTGAACTCATTTCACTACAAGTCTCCAATACTTCTGGTGACCATCTACACATGTGAAGGAAGCAGAAACAATGCCAAAGAGATACTTTCTTAATGGCAAGTATGGTAGGTGGTTAATGAATTCACTGCATCACAGGGCCTGATGGTACTCAAGAGATATATGGAGCCACGGATATCATCCTGACAGCAATCAGTACTCTGTGTTTGGGTAAAAAGAGAAAATAGGAATATGGGGACTACTCTTCAATTTCTGTACACCGGAGTCCAGCCCTGAGAGGCTAAAGCCACTTCACCAAACAGAAAAACAGAATTTCCAAAAAAGAAGGTCACCACACATGTCCTGGAATATCTTTCCAGACTATCACATACAGAGATAGTATAACTGTTGAAAAGCCACACAAAAGAACAAGTATGACATAACCTACAACAAACAAAGCTGCCCTTGCCTTAAAAGCAAATACATGTAAAAGTAGTCATTCTTTTACAAAGCCTAGGCATAATGGCTGCCTATACACATGCTTTGAGGTTGAGGTGAGGGGGTGTTTTAATTAGAGTGGTTCCCAAAAAGCCAGTATAATTAAAATGCCTCACTGTCATGTGTATTAAGCCCACACTGGTTTAAAAATGGCTGCAGAGTGCTTTATCTAAACCTCATTTGACATGTTTTAGATAAAGTGCTCCAGTGACCATTTTTAAGCCTGCGGGGGCTTATACACTTGACAGTGAGGCCACACTGGAGCATTCTAATTAGAACGTGGATTAATCAAGTCTGCTTAGACATGTTCTAATTAGAACACAAACCAGCATATGTATAGGCAGCAAATAGGATTGATCACCAAACATATGAACAGCAGGGCTTGTCTAATCCATAACACACCATGTCAGTTGGCTGTCTCTTCTCTCTCACCAATAAAACATTAAACTAAGCAGGTAATATTTCTTTTACCAGATGAGACAAAGATGAGAAAAAGGCAAATTCTGCAGAATATTCATTCAGCTAAACAAACCATGCCATTACTATATCTTCCTGATGGAAGAAAGGAGATTATAAATGTAATCTATCACATGTGAGGCGAGGACTTTTGTGGGTGATATCTTTTGTTGGACCGAGAGTGTAATTAGGAGGGACATAGACAAGCTCTCAGGTACCACTGTATGCTTCCTTAGGTCTCGGGGAAAACAAGAGCACACATAATAGAGCTAAATACTAGATAGAACAAATGCTTGTGCAAAACCTCATAAGAAAATAAAAGCAGTATATGAGATATTAACAGGTAGATAACAGATCATAGAAATACAGTGGTAAGAATAGAAATAGATAATATAAACTGCTTCTTATGAAGGGATTAGGTAGGTTATAATAGGCCATGAGGCCAATGTCCCTGGTTCTTAGTGTCCAGTATACTGATGAAAAACAAGAAACAGGATCACCATAAGCGCTCTCATTCAGAAAGAAATGCCATAAGGTCCATCAACAAACTAGCCATCAAACCAGTGAACACAGGAGGACCTATGATCATCCTTACCCATCAAGATTACGTTAATTAGGCTCATAGACAACTCCAACAAAGTGCTGTAAACAATATTGGGAGGATGCTGGTATTTGCTCTTGAAATTAAAAACATTATCAAATACTTTCCTGCTTTAAGAAAAACTAATTGCACTAAGCCCCGGGTATCCCACCCTGGGATTGTTTTATATGCTTTTGAAGATTCACAAGATATAAACCTGATCCTCACTGAAGAGCTATCAGGTTCATAGAAACCATCCTGAAACTGCTTGTCACTCAAAGAACAGGTTTTCTACAAAATACAGACTTCCACAACAAGTTTCAGAACAGGAGCCACCACTGAGAAGGCCATAGTTGCAGCTAGGGTGTCACCAGCCTGTATTGTAAACCTCACCATGAAATATTACTGTGGATTACGCTTAGATTTGCAACCAGAACATACTGCACTAATAATCCATTTTGTTCTCATCCACAACAGTTTCACTTTCAACAAGTGAGAATTCCTCCAAACTATGGGCACAACTATGGGAACAAAGATGGCTCTCCAGTAAGCTAACGTCTTCATTACCCATCTGGAGGGGGGATTTTTAGAAAGCCTGAACATACACAAATTACTTTTTCACTTGGACTGAATACCTGTACTTACCCATGGAAGACATGGTTCTTTGGGTAAATGTGGTATCTTTTATTAGACCAACTAAATAGTTGGAAAAAAAATTGTTCTTGGCAAGATTTCAGGCACAAACACCTTTCTTTGCTCCAACTCTCCTTTTCAGCTTAAAACTCAAAATCAACCTCAAATCATTTCCATATTAACTACAAGAAAAACTACAGAACTTGATCCCCTCACTACCCAACCCAGGAACTTTTTACATGCTGCCTAAAATCCGCAAACAAGGGAAGCCAGGCAGACCTATACTATCTAACCATGGAACCCTAACTGAGGAAATATCAGGTTTCATCAAATCCGTCTTAAAACCTCTTGTCACCCAAAGACTGAGCTTTGTCCAAGATGCAACAGACTTTCTATGAAAACTTGAAAACAAAGACCACCTTTCCAGCAATACCCTCCTAACCACCATGGATGTTAACAGCTTATATGCCAGCATCCCACACTGGGATGGCACCCAAGCCTGCCTTACATATCTACAAGAGGAAGATTACAATTCAGAGTACAGACTTAAAGATATTACTGAACTTATACACTTCATCCTGACACACAACAACTTGAGTTTCAATAACCAACACTTTCTCCAGATAATAGGTACAGCTACAGGCAGCAAAATGGCCGCACTTTATGCCAAACTTTTTATGGGCCACCTGGAGGAACAATTCTTCAAGAACTGCACCATCAAACCCATGCTATACCTAAGATATATAGATGACATCTTTATCATTTGCATCAAAAACCTGCAATCTCCGATTGATTTCCAGCACTCATTAAATATCCATCACCCTTCCAAACTATCTTTTCAATACTTCAGCACCAACATTTCTTTTTTAGACACTATGATCAATACCCAGAATGGTAAAATAAAAAACACCATATACAAGAAACCCACAGAGCAATATACATATCTACACAGAACCAGCAATCACCCCAAACGCACCAAGAAAGCTGTAATACACAGCCAAGCCCTCCGATACCACCAAATTTGCATTGAGAACACCTGTGATCATCATCTTGCAAGTCTCAAAAGGGCTTTCATTCAACAAGGACACTCCTCCAGAGATAGAGATTGCACTTTTGAAAAAGCCTCTTGGATACCATGTAAAGAACTGCTGCACTACAAAAAGAAAGCCCCCACAAATCACACTCCATTTGTTCTGATATACCATCCTTCCCTAGAACCTATACGGAAAACCCTCAAACAATTGCAACCCATTATAGAAGCAGACCCAATTCTAAAAGAGATCTTTTCAGAACCACCCATCTTAGCCTTTAAACAAGGAGCAAACCTTGCCATCCTCAACACCAGAAGTAAGCTTCTTATGGCCCAAACCACACCAAATGAATCCAGACCATGCTGGAACAGGAAATGTAAAAGCTGCCAACACATCTTCACCACTCCCACAATTACTACACCCCACAACAGAACCATTACCATTCCTGGATCTTACACCTACACCTCCAGAAATGTAATACATCTCATCCAGTGCACTGAATGCCTTGATGGAAAATATATAGGAGAAATCAAACAACTGTGTACCAGAATGAACACACACCAAAAATCTATCAAAGACAAAAATACCCAATTACCTGTGGATGCTCAGGTCTCATAATACAACTATTCACTCTCCAATCTCTCAGTTCTAATCCTCAAAAAGAATTTACAAAACACCTTTTGTAGATGAGCCTACAAACTTTACTTCATAAATCTACTGGATGTAAAAAGCATGGATTAAATATAGACATTGGATTTATGGCACATTATAATTTGCCTGCCATCCTGATAACCCCAGGTAACCTCTCTACATTTTACCAGATACATTCTATCAACTTTCCCCACCACCTATCTTGCACCTATTGTCTATGGGCTTTAGTTAGCAACATCTCTGCTTGCTACAGTGGTTCAAAAGCTAAATAACTTCCCAGTGTAGGCAAGAATGGTGGCCAGCAAGTGAAATGTTTCTATTTTTTGGCCACCATGGATCAATGTAATTGTAAATCAGGTATTCTTTACAAACCCATGACAGTGATAAAAATGAAGAGGGTGATATTTTACTGTACAGAGGCAAAATAATAATTCCCCAACCAGTAGTATTGCTTGGATTATTAATATAGTACTGTAAATTAGAATCTGACCCTTTAGATGTAGAGAATCTTCACATCCCATTGACTGTAGGGACAGAGTACTTGGCACCATGCTTAAACACCAACCCCTTAGCCAACATCAAAGAAGGCATGCATTTGCCTTTCAACCTTCATTAAAAAGTAGCAAAGGTCAATTTACAATTAAAACAGACAGGTCTGATATAGAAGCTGATTGTTCTGTTCCCCCACACTACCTCCTCCAGATTCTTCATTCACTTTTATAATTAAATCTTATAGTGCATGCCAGAATAAAAAATGCTATAGATAGCCTCCTTTTCCTCCCGTTCAAGTCAGTCCCCAAAGGCTTTGGAGCTGAATCAGAACTTAGAAAATGTTAATACCTTTCCACAATTTATTTTCTCCTGTGTTGGTGTAAATGTCAAAATTGTTTATTACACTGGTGTTGAGATAACATGCTGAGCCACTCAACTGCTGTGGGGCCAAAATTAATGTTGGAGGGATGTAGTTTGACTGATGTTCAAAGCTAAATCTCATGCACGACAGGCTTGATTTGCTGATCACATTGCTTGCTAATGTGTGTAAGTCTCAGGCTGCTACCCAGGCACGAAGGGAAAACCAGCTCTCCATTTCCTTTCAAAAGTAAATAAGCAGCAACAACACACCTTGTTTGGAGAAAGTGTAAGGATCATCCACATTTCTTTTAACTCTACTTTGTGAACCTTTGGGTCAAATTTAGCATGCTAAAAACTGTTGTGTTCCAACAAAGGGAAATACTTGGCCCATATTTTCCAATTTTCAGTCCTCTCCAGAATTAGCTAGGTGGGTTTACTGTTTAGACCTCTAGATTGCATGGAATGCAAATTAATATTTCCTGGATTCAAAATCAATCCTTATTAAGGCAAGATCCCACTGACTTTCATTTTTTGCGTAACCATAGAGTTAGACCAGGAACAGCTCTGACCCATTATTTATAGAATGGTAGAAATATGGTCACAATATTAAGATGGACAACTGAGCATCATCCTATTCCCCCAGGGAACTTGCTTTGTTTTAACAATATATTCTAACAAAAGACAAAATAAATCTCAATCAAAATTGCATGTTTCACTTGGCCTTGACACAAAACCAAGGTCACCCCGCATCTATTTGAAGAGGTGCTTCAACCTTATGTATTTGTCTATAATGGTGATGAAAGCCATTAAATACCAAAATGGTTATGGCATAGCAAGCATGTTATTAACTCTGAAATTAACATTAAGTTCTAGTACAATTCAAAAGAAGAGGAGTTTCACATAATTTCATAAAAGTCAATTAAAAGAAATAATTCAAGTTGTTTAAAAGATTTTCACTTTAGTCAAATAAGATGCTAGGTTTGGAAAATTGTTTTCATGCCGTGCTTAGCAGAACTACAATTTTCACCTACTATTTATTATTTGCAAGGATTAACCATCACAATGCTTCTATATCACTAAAATCTATAGCTTTACAAAGGAAGCAGCTGCTGATTGCATGTATTGACAAGTATTTTCATGATTCTTAAAAAAAAGATCAAAGAAAAAAAAATACAACTAAGCCCTAAAGCAGGAACATCTAAATATCCTTAATCATTATTGCCTTCAAAGTTGAGGCATCTCAGCATTGCACAAAATTATTTCTATCTTTGTGGCTGGATAGGAGCTACACTATTGTTGATCTAAAGGGTTAGTCTTTCCCCTCAAAGTTAAAGTAATCCAGTCTACTTGAGCCTACATCAAAACTCTAGGATATAGAAGAGGATTACCTCTGAGCCAGTAGAAGCATTTCCCTGAATTGTTGAGTAGCTGCACAAAACATTAGCCACAAACACCACCAAATCCATATGAACCACTTGCCTAAATCCCAGCACTCTGGTAAACCAGCAATTTACAGATCTAGAATATCCAAAATTATATAACAAATCTCAGAAAGCCATGAATGAGATGATGCAGACTTGAAGAAACAATCAGCCCACATGCAGCATGCAGAACAGGACTGTTGAGGGAGAGGTTTAGAAGTATGAAACAATGTATGAATTTATTGTACTTTTATATTCCCAAACAAGCAAAGTAAGCCTTACTTCATCACTGGAGGGTAGATAAGCATATTTTATGAAGACAAGTACTAATAAGGCAATGTACTAGGGAATTACATATAAAGCATCATAACAGCGCAAGCAGTAATTTAGATGAAAGCAAGACAAAGGCTCCTGCAGCTGCATGCATTTTTTTCACCACCATACTATTTAAACCCAAGTTGTCCAGGTTTTGGAAGTCCGACTCAAAGTGGCTTTGCAAAAATCAGTCTATTTTCTGTTCCCTTACCCTGCCACCCCATATGGACAACCTTACAGAAAATCCAAGTCTTGTTCTGTATTACAAGTGGGCAAGAGAAAAATATGAATGTATGAAATAATAGATGACACAGACAGAATGGATAGTGAGCGTCCATCATTTCTTCTCAGAACACAAAGAACAAGCACCATGGAAATAAAGGAAGCAAGTGTAAAACACGTTTTTTTAAATCTTACATAGAGCTTTGACTCATTGCAACAGGATATTGCTGACACTAATGATTTAGCAGAATACAAAAAGGGATTGTTATGTACATGTGTAATAAGAATATGCATTTATAGCTAATGATAAACATTTCAGAAAGGATATCAAACCTCATGCTTCAAGGCTTAAAACAGTCACATGAGAGTAGTGTGACAGCTCACAGCCACTATTGCAAGAGTCTTTCACTTTTCCTGGAAACATCTGACAGTCATCTCTGACAAAGACAAAGGGGAACCAGATGACCTCAGGGATCATCTCATACAGTATTTCCTCTAAATTTTGAAATCTATATTTTAAAAAGTCAACAAAATTTCTAGGGTTGTTTCTATCCAGGATTTCATTTCAGGCCTGTCTCTAATTCGGAGGCTAATTTATCTGAATGGATTTTGGACTGGCTTGGTAGATTTAATCGATGTTACGAGTATCCCATTAAGGCCTCTAAATATTTATAAATCAGTCCCACAATTTTCAAAACTAATACTCCAATAATGTTTACTTCCCCTCCCCCCCACCTTTGTTTCAGTCCAGCTTTGTCACACCTGTTTGCACAGTAATTAACAACTACTTTCCTATTGACAGTATCTACACAGAGCTGTAGTAAATGATGCTGCGATGGAAGAAACAGGGACCAAGAAGGAGAAGAATAAGTGAACCCTATGACAATATTTACTATGTAGCATCTTAAACAGATTTATTAGTGGATCCTGTCTCATTAGGTTATCAGATTAAGTTGTCACTTTAATCAAGTTCTTACTTTTGATCTATGTATTCCAAAGATTCCTAGAAACCATACCCTGCACAAAACCAGCAGAGTAACAACTGAGCTTCAGTTATTACAGCCAGAAATCTATTTGGAGTATACACCCAGAGAAGTTCCACTGCCTGTACTCACTAAGCACCTGTCACATTTCCAGAGAAGTGAAACAGCTTTTGAAGGTGCTAATCCATTCCTGGCACTATAGACAGAAACATTTTCCACAAATTCATACTATGTGTCTTTCTCATTTGGATTTCTGACAGAGCTGAAAGGATCTGAGAATTCCTAATAAACTACACAGCTATGAATGCTGAAGAGGATGAACTATTCCAAGTGAAGCTAGCATTAACTTACATTCAGTAGTGGAACATGGAGTGGGTAAGTGGGGCATCTGCCCTGGGTCACATAAGGGGAAGTGTGCCAGAAGGACTAAGCAGGGAGAAGTGGCACTTCACCCAGACACTATTACTTGCCTTGTTACTGCTTGAAAGCGGCAGCCAGCATAGGCAACCAGCATTAGAGTACAAGGCATTCTAGGAATCATATTTTGTAGAGTGGCAGAAGAGTTCACTGACATTGGATCTGTGGATGAGGGGGAGGGGGAATGGTCCTCACTTTTTGATGTAAAAAAAAAAAATCAACTTTTTTTTTGTTTCTTGCCCTCTGGACATGGGTTTTGGTGGGGGGGAAATTGGGTGAAAGTTTTCTTTTTTGCAGAAAATGGATACAGGAGAATAAAAATTGGTATCTGTAGCCATGCACACATATTTAATAAATAGGCCAAATATTGTATCAGGCAATACAACACAAAATATTCAGACTTTCTAGGGGGATAAAAAGTAACCTGCAACCTGATCTCTGATCTCATTTGCCTTCTAAACAACTTTGAAAATTCAACATGTTAAGCATTTCTTATAATAGAATCAGAGAATCATGGAAAATTAGGGTTGGAAGGGACCTCAGGGGGTCATCTAATCCCCAACTAGATCCCTCAGGGGGTCACCCTGCTTAAGGCAGGACCATCCCCAACTAGATCATTCCAGCCAGGGCTTTGTCGAGCTGGGCCTTAAAAACCTCCAAGGATGGAAATGCCACCACCCCCAAGTAACCTGTTCCAGTGCTTCACCACCCTCCTAGTGAGAAAGCTTTTCCTAATTTTCAACCTGAACCTCCCTTGCTGCAACTTGAGACCATTACTCCTTTTTCTGTCATCTGCCACCACTGAGAACAGACTCCATCCTCTTTGTAACCAACCTTCAGGTAGTTAAAGGCTACTATCAAATCCCCGCTCAGTCTTTTCTCCAGACTAAATCAACCCAGGTCCCTCAGCCCCTCCTCATAAGTCATATGCCCCAGGCCCTGAACCATTTTCACTTCCCTCCCTACCTAATATTGGCTGCCTGCTAGACACTGAGCCATTGATTACTGTCCATTGAGTCTGACAAATCCAGCCAGCTTTCTATCCACCTTACAGTCCATTCATCCAACCCATACTTCCTCAGCTTGCCTGCAAGAATTCTGTGGGAGCTGGTATCAAAAGTCTTGCTAAAGTCAAGGTATATTATATCTACTGCTTTCCCCGCATCCACAGAGCTAGGCATCTCATCATAGAACGCAATCAGGTTGGTCAGGTTGGTGAATCCATGCCACTTGTTCCTGATCACCTTCTCCATTTCCTTTAGAAATGGATGCTTTGAGGACCTGCTCCATGATTTTTCTGGGGACTAAACTGAGGCTGACTTATCTGTAGTCCCTTGGATCCTTCTTTTTCCCTTTCTTAAAGATCAGCACTATATTTGTCCTTTTTCCAATCATCCAGGACCTCTCCCTATCTATATGAGTTTTGAAAGATAATGTCCAGCGGCTCTGCAATCACATCAGGCACCTTCCTCAGCACCTTTGGATGTATTGCATCTGGCTCCATGGACTTGTACATGTCCAGCTTTTCTAAATAGTCCCTAACCTGTTCTTTGACCACTGAAGGCTGCTCACCTTCTCCCCAAACTGTGCTCTCTGGTGCAGTAGTCTGGGAACTGACTTTGCCTGTGAAGACCAAGGTCAAAAAGTCATTGAATACTTCAGCCTTTTCCTCATCATCTTTCACTAGGTTGCCTCCCCCATTTAGTAAGGAAACCACACTTTCCATGAACACCTTCTTGTTGCTAACATACTTGTAGAAACTCTTCTTGTTACCCTTCACATTCCTTGCTAGCTTCAATTCCAATTGTACTTTGGCCTTCCTGATTTCATCCCTACATATTCAAGCAATATTCTTATATTTCACCCTAGTCTGCCCAAGCTTCCACTTCTTGTGAGTTTCCTTTTTGTGTTTAAGCTCACCGAAGCCAAGCTGGTAACTTGCCACATTAGCTATTCTTCCTGCAAATCTGTGCTCTCAGTGAGGTTTCTGTAAAATACAACCAGCTCTCCTAGACAACTTTCCCCCTCAGACTGGCCTCCCAAGGGATCCTACACATCAGCTTCCTGATGGAGTCGAAGTCTGCTTTTCTGAAATCCAGGGGATATAAAATTTTTGGGTGAGAAGCTGCTTTATTACATATTAATGCACACACATATGACAATGCCCCCTCCCCATGTCCCATGGCAGAGGTTTGTTCTCCAGTGACTTCACCCCTGCACTGCGACTGCTATGTGCAGGGTGGCAGTGAGAGAAGAGCCACACATGGGGGAACAGAATCCTATGTTCATGACTGTTCCAACGCATATCCAGAGCAAAGCCCATGTGTGTGGGAGTCTCTGATGGGGAAGGGAAGCCAGAGTTCTCCCTCCTCTGAGCTGTGCAGGCATCCCTTCATGTCCTGCCAACTCCATGTATGTTGTCATATATCCCATGCATCACTGCATTTCTGGCCCATCACAGATCCCAGATGGCAACAAACAAGACATGTTAAGCATGCATATGTTGCAGCAGTCACAAAGCAGCAATCCCATGTTGTCTCCCATTGCTTCATGTTCCAGCACATAGATCCAAGATCTCCACAGCCATAAAGACCCCAGCATGTCCCAGTGAACATGGAGCTAACCCACACATAGTGCAACATGTCCCAGCTTGCCTGTGGACCCATGTTGCCACATGTTCCATCCATGTCTGTGTTCTGGCACAGGAAGAGACAGTCTCACATCTGAGATGAGTGGAGGCACCTCCCTGGCATATGGAAGCATTCCCTAGTATGCTGGGGGAGTGTGCTGTCATGTGAAGGCATGTCCTGGTGCCCTCCGTGATCCCACCTTGTCACACATTCCTTACATCTCTGCATGCTTAGGCCTGTAGAGAGGCTATTCTGTGGCTTTGGTATGCTGTAACACATCTGTGGCATGTCAGGGCATGTCCTTGGTGTGTGGAAGCACACCCTGGCCTTCATATTGATGAAACGCAATTGTGATTGCTGGGCTAATACATGATCTCACAGTCTTTTTAAACTTCTTAGTACCTTCCTTTAGAAAAATGGCTCCTGCCTCCTTTCTAATTTCCAGGGGTTATTGATCTTATTTTCTATTTTAAGAAAATAGAAAATTCAATCCTTTGACGTCTTAAATTCAAAATTCTGTGGGTTTTGTTTTGTTTTTAACTTAGGAAAAAATCCTCTCTGAACAGCTTAACGTCTCTAGGCCTCATGGTTTGTATGCTGGGGATTAGGGTCTCATCCATCTCCTACTGAAATCAAGAAGAATCCTTCTGATGACTTCATCTGAAGTTTGGGGACACCTGCAATATTTCCAAGCATCATACAAGACCTCATGTTACAGCAGTAAACCAGGCATAGCACTATTAACTTGATGTCTTTGATATAGTAGTCTTTTCTTTATGAGTAATTACAAAAGGGTCCTTTCATATGTAAGGCTTATCCTACATTTGTTTCATGCACGGGATTCCTGTTAAGGTCAACAGGAGATACGTCAGCATCAATCCTAATTAACTGGGTCACAGGATTATATACTTTATTCAGCCCATGTACATACAGTTAAGTTCTTACCAATTCTATCTTCAAGGCACATCTCAATATACTCAATGCACATCTCAGAAAATTTCAGCTCTTAGTTTTAATTCAATTTTCGACTACAGAAATAGAATAGAGCAAATTCTTCTCTTTTAAAGAATTCAGAAAGACCACAACAGGTCAGATTTTGCTTTTAATTATAGATTCCTATTTAAAATCTCTGGGTGTATCTTGTGAATCATGCTTGCACACCCAACAGTGAAAACATTGCACATTCAACAGTCATAACCCCACAGTACCCTTGATTTTTTAAGGCACCCCAGGGTGCTATGACGCCCCGGGTTGAGAATCACCAAGTTCAGTGGTATTGTTGGGAGTGCTACTGTAGATCAACTGCTACAGCAATGACTCTAAAACCTGAAGCGCAACCACCACCAACATAGATAAATTTCACAGTGAAATTCAGCCTGACAAAGATGTGCTCTCTGAAATTATGAAGTAATATAACTGGAACCACTTACATTGTTTCAGCAGCACACCTATTTCCCATACCTCCTACACTCATCCCCTCTGCCAGGCCAGCATAAAATAAACACAGATTCACTGTGAAGATGAGATCCTCGTATTTGCCTTATCCTGAACACAATCCACAACCAGCAAGCCAGGCCACTGGTGTCAAATATTGTTTTTAAGAACAGAACATTCAGGGAACTAGGTCCTTAAAAATCAGTGTTTAACACTGCCAATTATGACATCATAATTTTTTGTGGAAAGCCAAAAACCTCAGAAGAGGTACAACAAACAAAGCATAAATCCTTTCAAGAAAAATTGTCGTTTATGCCCAATGTATCAATTGCCAAAAGGAAGGTATATAGGGACAAACATTAAACTGTTTTCATAACCATGTCTTTTTGACTGCAGAAACAGAAGTCCTGTTCCTTACAGTTTAACTATTGGCTGAGAATAAAGAGTGATCATTTAACTCTTTAACAATTTTTTAAACAAGAAATCCTCACTGTAAAGTTTTGCACTTTCTTACATTATTCAAAATTTTGACTAACCAATTCATTCCAAAAGCCCCAGTATTTCTAGTTTGCTCCAAACAAGACTGATATTTACATTTCTGCTTACAAGGTTTTAAACATTATGCATTGCTTCTATCTTTGCAAGAGATATTAAAGAGACGTTTTGGCAGTGAAAGCAGCAGGCTGTGCCAAATATGAGATATTTACTCATATGCAAGACAGTTTGTCACAGTAAAAAAAAAAAAAAAAAGGCGATTTTCTATGGAAGAAAAAATTAAAACTTCAAAGCAAAAAATGTAAATGATGTACAATTTATAAATGAAAGGCATAATGAATTTGCAAACAAAGAGTATTCATTTCACAGATAAAATGGGGTGTCCAGCATAGGACCTCATGAGTAACTGATTCTTCATTCAGCTACCAAATGATCCAAAAAATATGGACTGATTAATGTTTCCCCTCACTGTTTCCCCCTCCCCTATGCATGCACACACAAAATAAGGAACCACATTTTTAAAAAATGTTTTAAAAGTACATAATTTCAACATATCCAAAACATTATTTTTAAGTGTTGGAAAATGAAAAGAGTCAAGAAAATTGGCAGTAAGCATCACAAAACACAGCCAGCAAACTTATACCAACAATTTTTCCACTAATGTATTCTCTCCTGTTGATACTGTTCTGTTGCTTAAAATATAAGTAACCACCATAGCAGATATGGGAACACAGATGCCTAAAGGCCCTGCATTTGACACATTGCTAAAAAAAAGCCCCCATTTTCCAGTTGGCCTGACAGCATTTCAATAGTGAATGAACCATGACTTTCCCCTTAAAAACTTGATCCTTTACATATGTCTATGAGTG
This sequence comes from Alligator mississippiensis, assembly GCF_030867095.1. Taxonomy (NCBI): domain Eukaryota; kingdom Metazoa; phylum Chordata; order Crocodylia; family Alligatoridae; genus Alligator; species Alligator mississippiensis. The sequence continues at coordinate 167,998,469 of NC_081826.1, read as the reverse complement.
GCTAGTAGACTTCCACACTTCTACCAGTCCTGTCGGAATTTCATTAATTCAGCACATAAGCATCAAGTAACATAACATACAATGGGTGTTGAACAGATCAACTCAAATGGAAAAAAAGTAGTAAGAAACTTTCTTACTGTTTTTATATTAGTAGGAAGAGGTACCATGTGGAAGCAGGATCTAACAGGAAAGTGACCTTGCTATTTCTAAAATAATGGTAAAGATGGTACTTTAAAAATTATCCTGCTCAAGTGGATTCTTAAACCAAACAAGCAGGTGATTACAGAGCACATCTGCTAACTTGCTACGTGAAGGGACGTTGAGGGAAGTATCATTGAAATCTATTTCTCTGGGCCTCCTCAGCTGACAGGATGAACTGGTTTTATGGAATTGCTAAAACAGCTGCAGGGGAGAGATAAAAACATTTCATTATTTTAATTTGGTAGCACCCATGCCCAAACCAGAGTGTGACAAAACTATATAGGATTACTGGAAATAATCAGTCATCAGCAATGACCGTATTTACTGAGGCTGGTACAAACTAACATCTGCATGGGATCTAGCTTGGAAGTAGGACATGCTTTATTTACTGCTGAAAAAATGTATTAGTATAATGCAGATGTGCAGAAGTAATGAAATCTGATCTTATTTGGCAAATTATTTACATGACAGAGATTTATTTCTATGCCAGTTTTAATCCGGTCCCTAAATCAATAATTCTATAAGATTTAAATGTACCTGGGAGTAATCTGTCATCAATAGTTTATGTTGACTAGCCAACTCATGTCCCAAAGCCCTCATTACTGAAACACACTCAAAATACTGCTTTCTATCAGACATTACAAAAACACGAATATCATGCCAATTACTGCAAAATGTCATGAAAACTATTCACCATTTCTTCATTTAACTCGTTGGTACTTAACTACAGAACTTGTAAGTGGAATTTGAAAGACCATGCAGGGTTTGAGTGCCCATTTAAAATCAAAACCAATGAATGCAAATGGTGCACTTAGGGCCTTGTTACACCTTGCACTATGACCTGCACAAATGTTAATCGGCTTAGTATTGTTAGGCTTAGTGGAGAAGTCACACCTCAGGGTAAAAATCCATCTCTGTCTTTCACTTGCACAGCTGCGACTTGCCACTAGAGATTTAGTGAGCAGGGGCAGGACAAGGAGCTAGAGGCAGGACTGACTCCCTGTATTTATTCAAAGAATGTAAGATAAGTCCATTTAAACAACAAAGTGGGTAGGAGCCAAGTGTGGATTTTCAAGAGGTTAATCCATTGAAAAGGAGAGCCTAGGAAAGGCTAATGTGATGGTTTAAGAAAAAAAAAATAAAAAGGTCTGTAAATATTCCTGTGAATCCTAAAGCTGAGCTCCTGAAAAAGTTCCTCACTCTCTGGTAGCTGTGAGCGCTCCCACCACCACCTGGACCAGCTCACTGCTTGGGGTCTGAGGGGCCGGATCCTTTTTTTCTCCAGAGCTTGCGTCCCACCCCCACACCACTGCTGGCTGGGCTGATAGCTGACCAGGTGGTGACTAAGCTTTCAGGGGCCTGATCTTTTTTTCCCCCCACAGCTGAGGCAGTGCCTGGCAGGTCAGCAGCCCAGCTGGTGGGCTCCAGAGAAATAAAGAATTGGGCCCCTCTGCACCTTGCCCCCCACCCCCTGTTTCTACCAGCCAGAGTGGCACCTGAGCTCCACAGGGCTTGGACTCTTTTTCTCCAGAGCTTGCCCACCTTGTGCTGCCAGCCAGGCACTGCGTAAACTCTGGAGAAAAAAAGGATTGGACCTCTTGGAGCTTAGGCAGTGCCTGACTGGCCAGCAACAGTGCAGGGGAGGTGAGCTCCAGATGGCCCAATCCATTTTTCACCAGAGCTGCTCTCCCCCACCCCCTGCCCTGGTGTTGCCACCAGTGGGAGCAGTGATCCCAGTCCATGTGGCAGCAGGAGGCACTGCAGCTGCTAGGTACTCTAAGGCTACAGTGCTTGCTTTGCCAGATATGCCTGGGGGGGCAAGGCACCATGCCCAGCCCTGCTGTGCCCCCACGTCCCTGCTCACCCTGCCTCAGGAGGGGCCACTGCATTCTGGGATGCTGAAGAACTTCAACTTGGGTGGAATAGCTGTGGAGAGTGGCCACAGTTTAATGAAATAGGAGCAAAATGATGTGGATTAGAGATAATCCTGCCCTGGAGGGGCGTAAATTTAAGCCAAATAAAAAAATTCCTGAAGCCACTTAAAAGGTGTTAACAGGCAGCCAATCCAGGGGTTAAGAGCTCCAGAAGCTGCCTAAAATTACTGTGTAACAAGGCCCTTACTCTCTTTATATCCCTTTTAAAAAACAAGCCAATTTCCTGTTTAGTGCTTAGGCTCCATCCTAAATCAATAAAATAAATTAGTTAGCTAGGATGTGTTCGTGACTTCTCAGGCAAGTGCACCTCCCATTGACGAATGTCTATTTCCGGACAAGATTTTCGAAGTGGTCCAAAGCTAATTTTTTTCTGTAGTTTTTCAGTGTCTAAAAAGCAAAATCATCAAAAGGCAGGCAAGATTTTTTGGGTAGATGTGATATCTTTTACTAGATCAACTGAGTAGTTGAAAAAAGTTCTTTGCAAGCTTTCAGGTACACTCACCTTTCTTCAGGCATAGGGAGTTCTGCTGTTCTGAGACTCCAGACTTCTGAGTCCTTTGCAAAAAAAACCAAAACAAAACAAAACAAAAAAACAGGGTGGGAGGGGGTTGGATTGAAGAAGTCTACTGGGAAGATTTCTCAGGTTCAAGATACAACTTCTGATTTAAATGAGAAAACACCCAAAAGAGCCCAAGAGTTAGGATATACCATACCTGAGATCTAAAAGCTTATACCTGATTTCTCAAAAAGTGCCCTATCCACAAATTTAAGAAAACGAATAAATAAGATTCAAATAAATTTAGAACAATTTTTCCCCTCTTACTAAGTACTAAAAACAAAACAGCATATTACACCATAAGGAAGGCAAGATCTTCCATGAATGGCCTATGAATATTCCATGAATGGCCTATCATTATGGGCTATGTTGTATATACTATAACCAGGGCTTTGACTAAGATCATTTGGGTATTGTAGGCATAAGGCTTCATCATGGATGTGTAGTTTTACCAGAGACCCGCTACACTTATTTTAGCAGTTAATCCATGCTTAAATCCATACCACACTGACTTCATTGCCATGGGTATCTGAGAGAGCTAGGTTATAGTCCAGCCAGATATGTCTACAGTGCCTCAAAATGTAGTTCTGATTCCACTGGAGACATTCTACACGGCTACGTAGTACCTACCACTCTGAGACTCTGATCTCAAATGTCTGGCATTTGTAAGCATTATTGTACATATAATGATAAAGATGAAGCTTTCTTTCAGCATTTTGGTAAGTGGTAAGATGCAAGTGTATTACTGAAATAGTCATTTAATTTAATTTAGAAGAGGATATGTAATCAAATCCTGTTGCCTAAACTTTACCAGAGACACAAAGATCTGATGAAAGCACAGAAATTTGTTTAGCCTGGAAGTTTTATCTGTGACACCATTGGAAGGGGAAGCAGAAGAGAAGGCATTAAGTACAGAGATTAAATGTTTGTATAGACAAAACTATTGTGATGGAGAACATTTAGTTTAACTGTTTGCAAAAAAACCTTCATCAGAAGTGTGGGCAAAACACTGTAGCAATGCTAAATCAAGGCATGCAGGAGCCTACTGAGATTTTCGAACCACTTTTGCCAAATCAAGAATTGAACTTCATTGTTCCTTGCCCAGATGACATCAAAGCAGGGCTGTGCAACTTCAGAGAGACACAACACACCGCTTGGAGGCCTTGGGCCACACACTAGGTAGGCTGCGTGCTGGGGAGAGATCACACAAGCTCCCCAGACCCCCTTACTATGTACAGCCTCCTCATCTTGTAAGCAGTATGAGCCCCTCACTGCAACTACTGCCTGATTCTCCCTGCTACCACCAACTCAGAGATTATACCCCCCTGCTACTGCTGCCACACAAGCAGTGTGAGCCACCCCTGCTCACTCTGCTGCCACCACATGGGTGAACCCACCTCCCGCCACCACTGCTGCCACATAATCAGTGCATATCCCCTGAGTCCCTCTGTTGATGCTGAGCAAACACATCAGTTTCTCCAGATGTGCTGCCTTGTGCCATCACAGAAACTGAAACAATGGGAGCAGTGCAAAAGAAACTCACAGACTGTGCCTTAACCCCTCACAGGCCACATTGCCAGTTAGACAGCCCTGCACTAATTTATTCAAATTGAACGATGCCTATCAACTGAATTGGAGGTTCATATACCACTATATGAGAACATGATTTTTTAAGTTAAAAAAAAAAGTAAAAAAAATCTCTCCTTACCAAGTATGATATACAGACTCCTGCCAGCTCTAACTGGAAATTTGCTGCAGGCATTTGCTACCAGAGAAAGTGAAATAACAAATTTGGAAAGCTCTAATAGGGAGCCAGGAGGCCATTAGGACATACAGCAAAGTGGGGTGCCAAGGCTGAAACGCTGTATATAAATGGACTGCCATCACTACTAAAAGACTACAGCGTTTCTCTCTAATTTAGAAAAGTTAAGGGCAAGATCTTGTGCTGTTGTAAACTGACATAGCTGCAGATAGGTACCAAACTTTCAACCTTGAATAGGGCTCCATTGAAAGGCACAACAACGTTTTACACCAGCTGAGAACCTTGTCCTACGTATATCTCAGCAGAAACATTTTCTCTCATTCTGCATTTCTATTATTGTCATGCAAGATCCTTCAAGAGCTGATTTGTATCACTAAGCAAGTTACAAAATATGAATCTTAAAAGCATGTTTTTGTCCCTTTGGCACTAAACAGTTAGTTAACCTCTCTCTTTAAAAACCTCTGGAATGCCTGCTACACAGAGCCTCCTGACAAAAAAGACATCCCTAAATTCCTTGCAGAGTTTCACTGCCTGCTAGAAAGAGGAAAAGTTTACTAAAGTTAGAGATTTGCAAGCTATTCTGCAGAACATCAGAGCAGTTAGAATGATCAAAGCCAGGAGTATAAATGGAAGTAGTTGTGGGGTGGGGCTGTAGTTTAGATGAAGAAAGTAGAAAGTCTTTAAGAAGCAAAAGGGGGGTGTAATTCATGTTAATAATTATAAACAATAGACAGAAAGGGCAGCATACAGGACACAGGCACTAAATGTATGGATATAGTGAGAGTGGTTAGGAAAGAAAAAGGCAAATATTTTCCTGAAAAATGTACAGGATGAGGAGTGCCAGTGCATGAGTCACATAAAATATTTGAGGTGGAAAACTGAATTACACGGAGAAACAGGGATCCTGGAACAGACACACCAGGCTCCTTTGGACTAATATCTTATCTTCCCTTGTATACTGCACTTCAGCAAGCATACTCACAACACTGTTTGAATAATGAAAAGTTTCAACAATTAATATAAAATGAGAGATGTGAAAACAAGGAATACCACTGAAAATGAGCAGGGGAACAACAACAAAGATGGATGGGGGGAAAAAAACCCTATGCATACCCCACTGAAGATTCAGAGCCTAAGACTACTTATCTGAGATCAACTTACTTAGAATAAGAGGTCAGTAATGGAAAGCAGGTATTAGGTTATATGGCCCTTTCTCCATGTACAGTCTGGAATGCTTCTCTAGTATTTTGTCAAGTATAGCTTTGCTATCCTTAGATATAAGCTCTCTTTACTTTTCTTCAGTGATTAACTCATACTTGAATGCAATCACCTTTGAAAAATGTTTTCATACTCAGCCTGTTTTCCTTTTCTCCACACCATTTTGTTATGTCTTGTTGAGTGCTAGGGAGTACTGGGATAAGAAAGAAGGACAATTTCTGCATCCAATGAAGGCAGAAAGGTTAACAGTCTCCCTTGGAGACAGGTGAAGAAACTAAACCCTCCCTGCAATGTTTGCAATACTGACTCTAGAGAACAGGCTTTAGAGAAGTATGACCCTGACAAGAGAATTCCTGGCATGAGGGAACCTAGCAAGTTGGCTAAGCAGCTGAACCTGGACTTTGCATTTGTTTAAAAGTTCAAGTAAAAAGAAGGCTAAATACAATGCACTTGGGAAGTTTTAGAAAGCCAGCCACTCAGAGATATATATTTGTCTGTATGTAAATCCCTCCATCTCTTTGAACATTGATCCTGTTCTCTGACTACCACTCCCTGGGGTCTTAATCTCATTTTAGCATGAGCTTTCTTGGAACCGAATGCAATAGCAGTGGTGTACATTAGAGCTATTTTGAGGCAGCAGGACTTACTATTCCATGAAGGAAAGTTTTTACATATGTTTCACAGCTTCAGCTCACACCAGATTCCCTTCTTCTCCTTATCCATCATATAACATTGCTAATTGATGGAATGACTTGCAAGAGCATAAAGTATAACTTGGCATCCCAATCCTTTTGAAACTCAATGAGGATGGAGACCCTTACACCCATTTGTACCTTCAAAAGTTCTCTTCCACCCAGACTCTCACTGAATTATTGCTTCCTATTTTCCCCTTCCTAGCAACTGTGATTGCATTATCTTTTACCCAGTCTAAATTATTTGGTAATTTCCTATATTGAATCTCATTTTATCTTCCACACAGGTATCTAAATCTTGATAAGTCACTTTGTACTGTTTCTTTTTTTCATTGATGTTCACAGAATCTTCCAATTTAGTGTTTATGTGAACACTATTAACATTGTTTCCTCCAAACCAAATACTCAGCTAGTGTAAATCAATATTTTTTTTTGCCTTTACTGCAGTGGAATTATACTGATTAATTAAGACTGGACCCAGACTCCAGGAGTACCCCATTAAACACAATGGATCCTTTACAGAAGCTACTGTTTTTTGCAAGTCTCTCAATGATGTCCTTCAGCCACTCTTTATAGCCACATGTGGTCACATGCAACCTGGTTAGAACAAATGCAAAGTATATTTTTTCCTGAAACAATGGGCTAAATTCAATCCTGGCATAAATGGTTAAATACACATCACTGGATTTGTGCTAGCAAACAGTTTATTCCATTCAAAAATTTACTTCTCTAAAATACAAAATACTGACACATTATTAAATACCTTGATACCAAGTCTATGGTTGCTTGGGAAAAAAAACTTCCCCAACTAAATTTGCCAAACCAAACCCCTTCCCGTTTCCACAGCTAAAATTACTAGGAAAACATTTTCTATGATCACTTATATTATTCAAAACATTCCACTTTAAAACCAGACAATACCAAACCAATGATTTAACCAAAGAGACAGCAACAGAAAATGTAATACTATATATTGATATACACATACAGCCAAATCTGACATAAGAGAAGTCCTTACTAAGCAGACTATCTGTAGACATAAAGCTGCTTTTCATTAAAATGGTATAACAGTTCAAAATGAATAATGACAAAAACTTAACAGTATTTCTTCTTGCCCAGACCATGGTTATAATCAACACAAAACAATTAAAGGAATTGGCATATGAATCATCCTTTTGGTTGGCCAGCTTTTCCATGCCAAGGATGACTTAAGAAGTGACCCATTGAAAGTTAGGACCCTACCTTTCACCAGACATAATGAGAAACTAAGCAGCCAAAACAATACTATGACAACAACTATTAGAATTCATCCAACCCTTTCCTCTCCCAAAAATGAATATAAAGCAACTGACCCTGATTAAGTAGTACATAACAGCCTGATGCAAATATTTTTATATCTTAGGCATCTCCACAAAAAACTGGAAAAAAAATCTCCACAGAATCATAATCTTTCTAGCATTGATGTGATTTTGTGTTATTCCTTTTGTATGGTTTCCCTGGTTTAGATTAGATCTATGTAGGATTGAGGATTAAGCAACACAGTGTGAGGAGACAGTAGATAGATTATTTAAACAACCAAAATATAGCCACATACAGAAGGCTAGAAAGTTACTCAAACTCAATTTCTTGTGTAACACAGCAGATACAGTCTAAGAAAATTCATTTTCCTCTCAAGTTTCACTGCACGCACATAACAATGTTTTTATTTTATTTCTGAGGTTTTTTGTTTAACTCACCAGCTAGAAGAAGAGAGGATGACTTAAACAAAACGCAGTTTCAAAATGGCTACTTTAAAACTGCACTTTCTGGCCTCTGCCACATTTAAAGTGCCAACACAACAGAAAGGCCACCATCTTATAAAAAGTGTTGAAAGAGACTACCAAAGGATGGTTCTTTTAATTCATGCCATGAAATCCTTTATCCCTCAAGCAACATTTGTTATTTTCAGTATGTGTTGCTATCTTGAAGAAGCTCCCAGAGAAAAAAAAGGATTCCTCCAGCTTATTATTTCTTGAGAGGGTAAACTTTTGAAGTATGCTGATTTTTTTTTTTTTTGGCTTAAGAACTCAGGGGTTTCTTCCCTTAAGCAAATGGAAGTAGGAGACCGCAGTATTGTTCATCATTCTCTCAAGAAAAATAACATGAAGGAGGGGTTTTCCTTAGCTGTGCCTGTAAGCCAAGGAATAGCTGATTGGTGGAGGCAAAGAAATACACTTTTAGCTTTTAAGAGGCAATGGGAAAAGATGCCAGAGAACTCTATCAGCAAAATACACAATTATTTTTAACGGGACAAAACAAAATCAACTGTTCTGCATATGCTTGATTGCTATCATCTGGTATACATGTATTAACTCAATAACCAGATAAATAGGTAGGGAACTTTTGTAACCATAGCGTGGATCACTAACTCACTTGGCCCCTTATTTATCTGGTATTTAGTGACAGCCATTTATTTCCATCTCTTTTCACTCTTGGAGCCATAATAAGTAAAAAGCCAATTTTTCTCTATGGTGGGTATTTAATTTAACTGATCTTACTTTCTGGTACTAGAGATCTTTCTTTGGAATGAAATCCTGCACCTTTTCTGGAGCTACTTTATACCTAAGGTACTGCTCAATTATGATTTCTCCCAGAGCCCTGACAAATCTTTACATTACAGGGGAAGGAGTACCATAGAAAGGTACTATGAAGACTGAAAATCTAGAGAAAAATCACAGTCTTTTATTAGTTCATTTTTGTGCTCACACATCTTTTTCTTGTTGCATGATGCACTGGGTTACAGACTCTTATTGCTGCAAACCAGGCAGATGTTTCTATAGTGGTTCAGTGTTCAACATCAGTGTCTTGTTGCAAAAGAAATCTCATTCAACATGAGTATTGCATATGGCAAGGTCTGCAGTGATTATTTCTCTTTGATTTCCTGAGAACAGACATTTAAAAGAACAACCCTGAGCAGTGGCAAATATCTACAAGTCATTTGCAAGGTGGAGAAGGAGAGGGGGGGTCTGTCTTCAATAAAATATTAGCCAATCTATTGGGGAACACTTAGCCTTGGTGTGGATGGATCACTATTTTATTCTTGTTCCAGTGTACAAATTATCACAGAAGCACACAGATTATGTCAAAGGATTAAATGACTTGTTTATTTAGTGCAATAACTGGTATTCAGAGGCTGAGAGGTTGTGTCCAATCTATTAATTCCCTATCCCTTTCCGTCTTTAAATACACAAAACCCTTTGTGAATGGGGAAAAACAAAGAACCTCTCTCACCACCAGCAGAAGGAACCCACCTGCAGGAGGCAAATAAAATGGGAGGATTAGCTAGGTAGTTGTAGCACTTCCAGCACAGCACCAGAGTGCTGTTAGAAGACAGCATGGCTGATGAAGTTCTAGCTTCTATGAGTACAGCCTCCTCTGTTGAAAGCATAGAGGAAAATAGAGGAAAAGGAATCAAGGGGAGCCTATAACCTGACAACAAAGAAACTGAAAGGAACACAGAGTTATCTTGTGAGGAACTAAGAAGTAGGCAATAATATGTGATGGGACTGTTTGAATCTTTTTAGACTGATATGAGGAACCATGGGGACAGTTATAGCAAAGAAACTGTCAGTGAGGGACAAAATGCTCTGAGAAGGAGGAAAGGAAGAAGAGTCCCAAACTATCCAAATAGCTCATTTTTTTCTTGGAGATTAGAAATCTGTAGGTAGGTAGTGATGGGAAATGTTGTTTCCAGGGTGCAGAGGTGTTGTTACCTATTACTATGCCCATCATTTATTTTGAACATCACTCTCTGTGAGCAAATGTGGCTAGCCCCATGTCCTCAGAAAAAAAGGGGATGGAGATGGCTGCAATAGAATAACATTCCCAACCTCATCTAGTGACTTGAGCACTGAAGCATAAGGTTGATATCTCTTCCCTCACATGTATACAGCCACACACATGCAACCCTAACTCTTGCTATTCTTTCTAGCCAATGTTTAATTCCCTTTTGGACCTTTGTTAAAGTCTACAATGATATCACCTTTTCAAATCTATTCAGCTACCAAAAAACCGTCATGGAACTTCCAGTATGTGGTAGATACTCGTCAAGAACAACCCAATCTGAGGAAGTATCTGTGATTATCTGGGGTGACAGTTAGGAGTGGCTGTTTTTTAAATGCATGAATATTCATCCCACTATTAGACTAACAGCTATTTACATCAGTGATTCTTAACTTCATAGAGTATTCTAAACATTAGCAAAGCCTCAAATAATCACAATAATTATTGTTCATAATTTTTTTGCAAGAACAAATACCCCTCTTCTTTACTTTTATATTTCCATTTTAAAAGTGGTACATGTCTTTTTGGCATTTTTCCAGGTTCTACAGTGGTTACCCTTCACTGATCACCATGGAAGTACTGTGAAATCATCTGAGTACGTGTCACAACCAGGTATCTTGATCCACAGTAAATATACCTTCCTTTGTCCCACAAAAATGTATAATTACTTTTAACTTGGTCTTGTAAGAATTAACACAATTGGTTAAGTGTATGTATGTAGATAATTCCACTGAAGCCAATGTAAAAATTAGAAGCATACATTTTTCATTCCTTGCAGGATTAAAAATCAAGGATGTAACCACTTCAATTGTACCTTTTGGTCAGATGCATATGATTCAAGGAACAGACTCCTAAGTACACTACGATACACCCACACAGTGCTATGTCCTAGAGTTTGGCCAGCACACAGTAAGTAAAGCTCCTCTACTACAGAAAGAAAAAGATTTTTAGTTCCAGAAACAGAGGCCTGTATTCTCAGATATCATTTTCCTCTTCCTAAATACATACAGCTTGGCTACTACTTTCATTTATCTAAGTAAGGATTTGTCATAATATCTTTTTGTAACAAGGCTTAGTCCACTTTATTCACAATAGTGAACACCACATTTCTTCAGGGTTTAGATATAAGGCTGTGTATTTAGGCTAACAGCTGGGTGCAGTTACTAGTTTAGATACAGGATTACTGGAATGATAGGACATGAAACATCACTATCCATTTTCAATCGTGCCTTCTTTAAGGGCTAAGAACATACAAGGTGACTCTGTTCTTCTGTCGGCCCAGTGACCTGGGAAGAGATATGTGGAGACAGATTTTTTGCTCAGAAGGCCATTCCCTTCTTCCAGCACTTAAATCTCTTTCTGGTCTATCAACAAGGACAGCATGGCCTACCTCCTCACCATCATTTACTCAGGGCTGCCACAGTATCAGCACCTATTCCCTATTTAAGGCCGTGTCCAGACAAGCATGGATGTTTGAATCTCCCGGGACAAGTAGCAATGGCACAGCTTGCAGATAACATCTAAATGAGTGGTATGTGGCACCATGGACGTGTTTATGGCACCACATACTGCATGGCTGTGCTTGTCTGGATGCGGTCTAAGAGACCAAGCCATGGAATCTTGCATCCCAAGCAATACCAGACGGATGTCTAATTCTTTCCTCAGTTTACATGTAGTATACTTTCTCCATTAAGTCACACTAGGCCATAGATATCAGCACTAATGCACAAAAAAGACCCAGGACTGACCCCATACATTTGTGTAGCATAACTCTTCAAAATCAATATGCAATCAGGGTATGCATAGCAATATGCTAGTTGCTGGCAGAAAAGTCTGGATTAACTTCTGATACCAAAAATGCACATGATAATTAAGGTATTTGGGCTGATGCTCTCAGCTGTTAAGCTTGCTGTATGGCTATGTGCGTACTCCCTATAGTACACCCCCAATTATCTTGCAGCTTTGGGAACAAGCAAAGGCTTTGAAAACCCATATTTTAGAAAAATAAAATAGAAAGACTCCTCTAATTTATGTTGGATAACTTTAGAGATTAACTGTTTTTAGAAAGAACACATCATTTTCTACCATAATTTTCACCAACTGAGCATCTGGACTTCTAAACAGACCGTGCTTTTTTCTCTTCAAAAATAACCTTTTAGTAATAATTACATTTTGCAATCATTGATCTTGTTTTTGTTTTGAAATTAACACAGAAGATGTGTATTGTGATTGCTCATATAATTAAAGTGGGAAAACACCCTGATATTAGCATATTAGCTTTGTTTCCCCATGGTAAAATTATGTACATTAGACATGGGATGGATGCAAATACAGATATAATAATTTTATAAATACTTCTGCTGCATGTGAGTTGATATTATCTACAACTACCATGCATTTTCTTTTGTGTTCATCTGTAAAGGAAAAACAGAGCATTAAATAAATAAATAAAACAAAACCATTTTTTCATCATCCTTTTATATAATAATGCATAGTAAAGGATTCTCTTAGTAGTCCATACTTACAGGACTTTATGAATTTTTGCTATGAAGAGACAAAAAACTTACTTTTTCATGACTGCATATTAGATATTCCTTGAAAGGATTTATCAGCCTTCACAAAAACAGGGGGGAAATGTTTTCCTGAGGGATTTGCATAACGAGCATAGGATGAATACCATTGTAAATCAAATTGTGTTGAAAACAAATAGAAATGAACACTGATATATTGATCATAATGGTTCTGAATAATTCCTACTTTAGCTAAAGAGAAAGAAGTGGGAGGAAAAAAGAAATGTCTGTGTAAAAATGTTGGTTTTAATCAAATTCAGCACCATGGAGAGCAGCAATGCATTATGCTTCTTCCTACTCCACTCAGCTGCTGGATATAGCTAACGCCTAACAATTCAAGGTAACCCTTTCATAACGCTCCTGGCTGTAGTCTGCATCTCTGGCACCTTTTCTGAAACAAAGTAATTGTATGTTTATGGCAATATGCACATATATCTATGCATATCTCGCCAAGTCATATTTTAATGCTTTGTTTAAGAGTAGCGGCAGTAATTGTCATACTGTAGAAGTGCCTACAGTGCTAATTGGGGCTCTATTGTGGTTGGCATTGCACGCTTTTAAAATAGCGGAACAGACCTCATCCCAAGGCACTTACATGCTAAGTATATGATTAAAAAAAAAACCAACAGGCGAATGCAACAGATGAAGGAATCATAAGGGGAAAGATAGAAAGAAAGTAAAAATCAAAGTGATGTGCACAGTGGTGACAGCAGAAAAGGTGCCTCCCCACTGCATTCACTACATGTGGATTTCACACAGCTTTGCAAATCAGAAGGAAAATTTGTTTGAATCTGTATCAATGTAAATTTTACTCTCAGCTAGGACCGTGATGCATTTAGTAAACAAATGGCATTTTTTTAATGTAAATGCATCATGCCCAGCTGATACAATGTCTTTGCAAGTTTGTGACAGTTTTCCATATAGCTAGCTCACTGATAATAGAAATACTCCTGATGGTATGAAAATTAGATATTTCTGCTCCAACTTGTGTCCAGCTTTCACCTTCCCTTCCCTTCTTTAGGGGAAAATATGGGATTCTTCTGTTTATATGCACAGAATCCCATTATAATTGACAAAAAAATTTTAAACATATGTACCAAGATGGTATCTATTGAGAACATATATATTTTTAAGGTTATCAAAGGACTTTATTCGAATTAGACCTTATAATACCTTTACATGGTTGGTAGATATTGTTATTTTTATTTTACCATTACACACAATGCGCCAAAGACATTTAGTTTCTCATACAGGATCACATATCAGGTCAGTTACAGAGCTGGAAACATTATCTGTATCATGTATTCCTAATTCCTTTGCCATTGCCCATTTTGTACCCATGTCTATATCATATAACTTTGTAATGGGAGCCTTCCCAGGGCTGGTTAGAAGTTGGGCCACCCACCTGTTTCTGGGCTAACTCCCTGCCTCTCTTGTCTGCCATGCCTTGATGGAAAATGATTAAGATATTACTCAGGTGGGAGGCTGCCCATTTTCTGCCCTGATGCCAGGAGGCGTCATCTGCGGCTCTGAAACCTTCCCTACACTGCAGCACATGACTCACAGATGGCATCCACGTGATGTTCATAACCCACACCATGAGTAGTGCTCCAGGGTATCACAGAGACTCTCACTCCCTCCCTGGAGCAGCAGGTCATTGTGCTCAATATTTAGGTCTTTCTTTCAACCCACACTCAGCCTCCTTATGGTGGAGGACTTACCAGGGTAAGGACTCACCCCTAAGTTTCTGGCTGAGCCCTCCCCGACACACACACACTTTGCCTCTGGCCGAGACTACAGCCTATGGCATCCACAAACATACCTTGGCCTCTTCCCCACACATGTGGTTCCTACTATGCCCACTCTAGGGTCTCTATACCACACCCCATTCTAGGGTCTGCTCATCATCTTCACAATCAACTACTCATGGGGCTGGCCCTTCCACCGCCCTTCAGGCCTACTCTCTGTACATCCTTACTCATTCCCCTCTCATGCACAGCCCTTCAGGCCTATTCCCATTCAAGCCTACTCTGTCTCGGGCCACACAACTCTGCCATATTCCCTAGGGCCATACACCTGTCCCTTCACTGGGATCATACTACTGCCCCTCTTTCTGGAGCTACACTTCTATCCCCTCCTGGAGTCTCTGGGGTCTCAATCCTCTGTGGGCTCAGGTGGCCTTGGCCATGCCTGGCCCCACTTGCTAGATGTAACCCACCTGAAGATGGGGGGCCAAGGTTTATTAAGATGCCCCGGCCCACCTTTCACTGGGGTGGTAACTGGCTTGGCATTTCGTGGGGGTTCCCACACCACCAGGAGCCCCACCAGGCCACCCATCCCCGGCAGGGTTCAGTTTTAGGTCATGCCCAGGATCAAGAGACTCCTAGCCATCCCCATAAGGTCTTGCCCTTACTTCCTACTGTTCCTGCTACAGCTCAGCCAGGTGCTGTTTCCAATTGGGATAGCAGCAGCAAACTGCAGCCTTTATACACCTAGTTCTCAAAATGGCTGCTGCCATCAGGCACCTGCTGGCTGCCTGACTCAGCCCTTAAAGTGGCAGGCACCCAAAGGTGCACTGCCTCAAACTCTATAGGAAGCTTCCAATAAGATTGTAGATGGTCATTTGTGCATGCAACTACATATTTTACACACTAGACCACGGATACTAGAGCTGGTTCTAAATGATCTGACTTAGGTAAATGTACAGGTAGCACAGAAGTAATTTACCTCATTTCCCATGCTGATTAGAATAGACTTATCTTTTATACTGTTTCTAATATAGACTTAATTAGAGTGTGCAACAAGACCCAACTAGTTATTAAATGATTACAATACACTTTTGGAGATGAAAGGTTAAGGAAGATTAAAATATTATATATAATTAGAGCTTGATTTTCAGATCTACAAAGCTCTCAAAGACTTCAGGTAGAGATGTGGGTATTTAACATTTTCAGAATCAGTCACCAAATTCTTATTTAAAAGCTTCTACATGTTCCTATGTCTGCAACACTGACTTGAAGGCAAGCCAACATTATCATCTTGATACAGCACTAAAATCTACATGGAAGTTTGCCCAATACTTGAGCAGATGGTAATTGTGTTTGGTCTTTCCTGTTTTGGAAAACATGCATTCCACCCTCAAAAAAAACCCACTTTACCTATTAAATCAACTCTCCAAAAGATCTCCTGGTTTGAAAAATAAGTGTGAGGTTTACAACCCTCAACAAGCTACACTGATAATGCTTAGTTAGGAAATGGGCAGAAGCAGTAATGAACTTCCAACACTGGGCACTTTGTCAATATCCTTAGGAAAAATGTTTATAGTTGCTTGTCCATTGCAGCTGTGCCATTAAAAATTACAGCAGGAAAACGTGCCCAAATAGCTACTGATCATCCAATGAAAACACACAGTGTTTTACTTCCTGTCAGTGGGTTAAAAGGTTTCTGTTACTTATAGAGCTATATAAATTATGTAGCTGCCAAATAACTCAGCTGTTTATACTCCCAGATGAAAACAACCAAAATGCTTGAAGAACTGTGGAGGATTACTTTATCTCCCAGTTTTGTTCAGCTTATTATTTATAGAAGGATCATACAATGCACAGAATGTTACTTGGGACATTTCTTCACAAGTAGCACCTTTGGATTTAAGTGGTAATATTGCATCTATGACTAGTTCTTTATCTCTCACTCTGCACAAATCCCTCACATCTCCAAGGAAGCGCTTGCATTTAGTAGCTGGATTCTGGCAAACCCTCCCCACCCCACCCCCCAATCAGCTTATAAAATAGTTATTGACACATTGCCACTAGAGTCCCTGTTTACTATTATAGAGCCTGGCACATAAAGGACTGGAGATGTAGTAAACTCTAGCTTCCCAAAAAGGGAAGGATAGTTTATTAAGAGTGAGTTCTCAGGGTACCTACAGTACAACACCTTCACTGAGAACAATAGAGATGACAATAAATTAATCATTGTCATAGGATATAGTATACCATGAATTTGGTAAGAACCTTACCACCCTTTTGGGAATCCAGCAAGGAGCTATAACTTAAATTATATTTATCAATTATTTGTTCCAACTCCTAGTATTCATCTTAATACTTTTTTCTGTTAAGTAATTACTCCTGCATGTGCACACCTTTGGCACAGTGATTGTGATTTTCTGCCTTACAACATTATCTATGCAGGATTTTAATAATATTAAGCAAGTACTCACAACCAGCATAAACACTGACTAAACTAAACGTGCCTTCCCAATATGCCAGTAATTTTTTGTTGGTTACCCTTCTGAGGGCCCCTCAACCTGGTGCTACAGGAGTGACTGTTGGTCATCACCTACTTACGGTCCTTTGGCTTAGGATACAGGATATTCTAAAAGTAAGTGCAAAGAAGAGGGAATCACAGAGCTAGAAGTGGGAGGAGGAAATCAAGGGGGCTGAGGTTTCAGGCTGAGCTTGTTGGGGTGAAAGGAAAGAGGCAAACAAAAAGAGGTAAGTTTGGATGTAGAGCCTGGCACGGAAACATTCTTTGTCTGAAAACAAAGGGAAGCCAAGGAAGACTTGAGGAAAGAGGAGCTGACATTATTTAATCCATGGGCATGGAAGCAATTTTGGCTGCTGATCTTTGGAGAGATGTGAGTGGAGAAATGCAGAGAGCTAAAACATGAGAAAAAAGAAGATTTTAACAACCAGTGGAAGAACGAAGAGCATGTGTAGCAATCCACACAAAGACCATCATTCAAATCTGAAATTTAAAACTTCAGCACTACTGCTGTCATTTGAGCTAAAATATTGACTTCACTAGCTAATCACAATGTTAAACTATTATCCTTCAACCATCCAGCCACTGGGAATGACATGCTTTGTTACATATAAGCAAGTGTTTTAGCTCTTAAGACAGAAAAGAAGGCATAGTTGTATGAAATGCAGGAGGATGATTTGGTGACAACAATCTTCTCAAGAGAGGAACAGGAAAGAAAAAAATAGTGTATACCCATTTGCCCATTCAAAATCTCTGTTTTATACAGTCAGAGATCTGATAATCCATTTTTACTTGACCTACACACTCTGGTTTGTGAGTGATCCAAATACTGGAATGAACAATAACTCTCTGTCTCTTGAAATGACAGCAGAAATATGTATGCTAATAAGAGACAGGGAGAAGAGAACCCTCTGTTCTCAGCTTCTATAAATTAGTTTAGACAAATGGGGGGACAAACTTTTTGGCAGGCATGCCACACATTAAGCCACACACCCTCCCCAAATGTCACTGTGATCCTTCTCTCCTGCCCAATCTGCTTTTATGCACTAACACTCTGTACCCTGCCCCTGCCCCAAACTACTCCATGCCATACAGAGAGGCTGCCTATGCTACATACGCAGCCACCTGTAACACATCAATGCAGCCACACCAATTTACACCAGCTGAGAATATGGCCTACTTGGGCCTGTCCTATGATCAAGGGTGTGATCGACATATGCGTACATAATGCAACTAAATTGAACATGGCTAGGTGAAGGATTGATAGCAGCGAGGCTTCACGGCAAGTTGTACAAACCTGCTGAGGATCCTGGGCAGCTAGACTTGCTGAAGTCCATACCTTTACATCTTCATCTCTGTCTGCAGTGTAGACATGTGCACATGATGCATTGCATGCATGAATTCTTACTTGAAGCAATAGTATAACATTGGGATTTCCTATTGTGTCCATCACTATCCATTCTCAGCAATGAGATATACAATAATTACTGGCAACAATTACTGGCAATAATTACTGGCAGAGTTGCAATTAACAATTTCCAGAATTTTTATATTTATTTTCCCCTTCAATCTCTGTGCTTGTTCTACTCATCACTTATCCCTATAACAAGAAAAAAAAGAGTCAGACTGTTAAACAAATGTTCTTCCTCTGATCTTTCCCTCCTACCCTATTATCAGATCTAATGAATCTCACAGTAAGACTGGGGCTACAAGTATCTGGTGACATCTCCTCACATCTCTCTCACATAATACATCCACAGCATTACACAAGTAGGCCAGGAGAACATCTAAGCTTGGATGAGGGTGAAAAAAGGCACCTCAGTGAGAAATCTGGAACATGTAGCTTTTATTATCATTTAATGTGAAGTAGCCCAGCCCCTGAAATATGTATTATGGTTCACTACTGACCGGCGTGATCAGTGCTGTATTACTTTCCTTGCACTTTTCCCATGGTCTCCTCAGTGGGCCCATCTACATGAGACTCTAACTGCACAGTAGCCTAATTCTTCTGTGCATTAGTGTACAGGGCAAAAGCCATGCTAATACACTAATGCACAGTAGTATTAAGCAGTTAGGGTCACACCATGCCAGTGCAGTAGCGCCATTCAATGTGCATTGATTTAGTACTTGGTTATACAAGTACTAAATTTAATGCATAGTAACTACGGTGCATTAATGAACATGTAGATGTACCTAGTGTGTTTTAAAAAGGGAGTAAGAAAGTAGGAGGAACTATGAACTGTAGTGTCACTATGCTTCTGAAGATGCATCTTACTTAAAAAGTATCCTGCTCCAAAATGACATACTTAGAATTAAGAACAGCATAGTTATGGTTGCCCGTGAAGCATTAACTCTGTTCCCTGCACTATGATAGATAAATCACTCCTTAATGTGATGTAATTTTTTCTCCTCGTAACAGAAATGCCCAAAATTCATAAGACCCCATTACTAGCTCTGTTCCACCTTCCCTTCTAGGCCTTCATCCGCTGCGTGTTAAAAATCAATAGAAAGTCTCATTAATTTCCACAGGTGTTGGATCAGACCCCTACTAAATGAGAAAGGCATATAACAGATAAAAATGCTACTGAAATAATTTCAGTAATCTTTTTAAAACAGAAAAGCTATCAGTTCATCATTGCACTACAGACTTTAGTCTAATGATAAAAAGGAGGCTAGGTTAGTTGCAGAAAGTCACAGCTAAGACTTTCTTCAGTAACACATAGCCCTCTTTATTACAGCATACACAGCTGTTCCTCGTCTTCAGAGACAATTACTCATCTTCTGTTTGACCTACACTATAGACATTTCACCTGTGTTTCTTGAACTGCTTGCTTATAATCAAGACCTCAATTTCATTCCCTGAGGTAGACTAATAGTCTGTCAATGTATAAGAGGTCAATACAGTTGCTTTGAAAATGTATCTTGTAGTGGTTGTCATCATCCTGACTTTGTAGCAACTAGTTATTGGCATTGAATTTCTCTTGATCTAAAACAGTAAAACACTTGAACTTGTAAAAGGAAAATGTACTGTAGAAAGAACACTATTTTGGAAAGAGGACTAGAATCTTCACTTGTGCATTTATTTCTCATGTCCACCCCAAATCTGCAGCAAAGTGAGATTTTTCTAGCCACCTGCTGTTATATTTTTTGTATTGATCAGCAGTGGGGAAGGTGTCGTTCAAAATGCAACATAAAATTTTAGGGCCAGAAAGGATGACTACAATGCACTAATATGATGTTACACTCAAAGAGCATAGAGTTTCATCCAGGATTTATTTCATTTATTTATTTCATCAAGTCCAATAAGCTGTGATTAAATCACAATAGATCTTTTAGAAAGACATAAGGGTAAAGTCCATCATCTCAGCAGCAATTACAGCTTCGAAGCTGAAAGCAATGAAAGACTGAGCTGACCACAACACTAACACCTGTTGTTCTAGACTATTCTTAGGCCACCCAAAGGGGTCATTCTATAAAGCTGAGAACAAGCCTTCATAAAGAACACAAGAGTCTTCTTTATTAGATGCCAATGTAAAGTTTTGGGACAAAATAAGCACATACCTGTCATTGAGCACACGATCAGTTTTATATTAGAAGATTATCTGTGTTCTTAAAGCAACACTCATGTTTAAGTGTCATTGAATCAGGTCCCTAAAGAAGATTTGCTGCAAATAGCCACTGGTGAAAGAGTAACAAAGAAGTGGCACCTTTTAACACATTGCAGTGAAACATTTATCTAATGCAATGGTTGCCTCGGTCTTTTTTGTTTTCCTAATATATACAAAGAGTTCAATGGTTAATGTACTACAGTATTATGAATCATCCTACATAAGGTTGTAGGGCTAGAATGAGGTTGATTTACTGAGTGTAAAGTGCTTTGAGGTATTTGGATGAAAGATACAGTACAAGTTCAGTGTGTTATTACTGAACTTCAGGTTGGCAGTTCAATATGTTCTTGAGCTCCTGCTCAAATATGTCTGCTAAAGAGCAGCTCTCTTCCCACAGTAAGGTGTCACTCTCCTTACTTAGATGACTTTTTGGGAAGGATGGGTCGTGTTACGTCTCAGCTCTGTGTTCTTGGGCAGCCCTGGCACAGGATGCAGTCTGTCTGACTCACAAAGGACTCACCCCCCCCCTCCCCTCCTCTACATAAACGAAACTGATTAAGATGCAGCGAGAGACGCACCTAAGATCCTCACCAGATAAGGGTGACAAGAGTGAATCAACTGCCCTAGGTCTCATTTACATCCAAGATGGAACCAGATGACCGTTCATTTACATGAGAGATGGAAAACAGAAAGCCTGAAGCAGAGACTGCAGTGAATTCTGGGACCAGAGAAGCAGGGGAACACTGCATGATCGGGAATCTGTGCTTCAAATGTTAATCAACCCATGTTCACACACACCCAGCTCAGCATTTATCAGACCAGTTCTAATCTGGATTTGCTAAGGACTTTTCCCCCCCAGACACACACACACAGCTCTAAGTTTAATAGGCATCTCGGGCCGTACATTCCCCGGTCCCACTATGGGAGGCCTATTTAAACTTGATTGACTAAAACTCGGTTGCTGGGTTAGGGAATGCTGAGGCAAGAGACCGAGTCAGAGGGGGTATGGGCAACATTTGAACAATGGTTAAGGGTTCATCACAGCATCCAGCCTGCTGGAGACCTAATTACAGGTGTTGTCATATCTTTCCCGAGACGACTGGTGGGAGTCCTCTCCACAAAAGGTTATGAGCACCCCAATAATTGCTTTAAGTCTGTTAAAAGACTATAGTAAGATCTGGAAAAGTCATGCTAAGCTGAGGCTTGTGCACAACAAGTAAAAATCCAAAATCCTGATGCTGCAAGCTATCTATTGTTCCTGAAGAATTCATGAGATATCCCATCAGTATATCTGCCATCCATAGGAATTTCAAGCTGGCTCCCAAGTATTTGGGTTACTCCCTAATCTTAAGTGTTTCCTGATTATCAATCAGTTTCCTGAGATGGTCCAAACCAGATAACCCCTTGTCAATAGAAAAGACAATGATTTACACTACTGAGGGTGCTTCGAAGCAGCTGAACTGAGGGTATAAAAATCTGTAAGTGTGTGTGCTTAAAGAAAGAAAGAAAAAGAAGAAGAAGCAGGAGGAAAGGAGAAGGAGAGGAAAAGGAAAGAAGAAGAAAACTTCTGTGCTGACACCATCCCCTGTCGTTCTTGGGATGCTGGAAGAACAGATCGTCTCTCTCTTCAAGGATTGTGCTACGGACTGTGCCTGTCAGCTTTGCAGCCTGAGTACTGTGGACTAGGTGAGACCCCAGCGTTCTCTCTCTCTGTCTAGGCATAAACTTCTGAACCTGAACTGTATTAGTTAAGCTTGAGCTAAGTTTCCCCAAATACTTAGTGAAACCAGGGTAGTATTGTCATTGTTTGTGTTTGTTTTTCTTTTGCATGTCTATTACTACTAGTACCATTATATATTTCATATGCTTAGCAATAAATAACTTTTATAGTCAAACTGGTAGTAATTGGGTATATTTTTCCTTCTCTGCTTCTTTTTCCTCCCGTGCTCTGCAGCAACGCTTCTTTTACCTATGCTAAAGATCCCTGTGAAGCCCAAATTATTGTGGGGTCTGCTTATCAAGAGGCCAAAGATTGGGACGTGCTGAGTTTGAAACACATAAGGGGATCAGCTTGTACAGGCTGATTGACCCAGTTTGACTCAGATGTGCCCTTATGAACTGAATGCTGGCCCATGAGGGTGTCAGCTGGACACCCAGCCGGATTCAGAGGGATTCTGTTTACCTGTGTGCTTATGTCTGACTGCAGTTTATTGTTGCTCTTATGAACTGACTCTTGGCATATGAGGGTGTCAGCCTACCCATGCTGATCAGCCCGGCCAGGTCAGGCGTGTCACGTTAATTTATGTGTGTTTGTGTGTATGACTGATTTGGTGACTGGAGGAACCCAGTCCCATTGAGATTGAGTCCTGCAAGATAGCTCCACTGGGGGTGAGGGCTTGCAGAAGGGAGAAATACAGCTCCATATAGTAACACAAGCAGCACATTGACAGAATCACCAAGACCCTAGAAACTATCCCTAATAAATGAGCACACCCCAAGTTAATGGGCAAATTTGGTAACAGTAGGAAGAATGGCATTTGTTGGGAGCCCAGAAGAAAGGGAAAACTAAGGAAATACAATGGGACTGGGTAAGTTGTTCCTGAAACATCATCTGTGCATTGATTCTATTCCTTTTAAAGCAAAGCAAAGTTGTTTTATTAAAGTAAAGATGCCATGGATGATCCAGTGATGTGTATCATGTCCCAGTTACAGAGGAAAACAAAATAACAGAAGAAAAAACTGCTGGTGGTCCTTTCCTGCCCTCAAGAATGTAAGGTTTATTTAAATCTAAAGTTAACGTATGCTGGTTTTTAACCAGTGACATATGGAACTAATGTGGCCAGTATCACATCCAAACACCTTAGATTTCCCAGCAAGAATGACTAAGGGCTTTGTTACATGGTAATGTTAGGCAGCTTCTGGAGCTCTTAACTCTTGGATGGGCTTCATGTTAACACTTATCCAGGTTGGAAAAGTGGGCAGAACATAATAGGAGGCAGTTCAACAAGGACAAATGCAGAGTGCTGCGCCTAGAGTGTAAAAATATCCAGCACACCTACTGGCTGGAGAATGACCTTCTCAACAACACAGAAGTAGAAAGCGATCTCAAAGTCGTAGTGGGTTCCAGGATGAACATGAGTCGTCAGTGTGACGAAATCATCAGCAAAGCTAACCACACTTTATCATGCATGCAGATGCATGACAAATAGAACCAGCAGGAAGCACCACAGCTGCTGCATGCTTTTGGGGCTTTGGCATTCGCTTGTTAAAAGTTTAATAGATTCATAGATGTTAGGGTCAGAAGGGACCTCAACAGAGGTCCCTCAGAGATCAAGCAGCATGAGGGGAAGCAAGCTCCAGAGGGGCCCAATCCTTTTTTTTTTCCTCTGTAACTTGTCCCCCAACACCACCACTGGCAGGGGCAGTGAGCTGATCAGAGCAACAGCAGGAAGCTGCTGTCAGAAGGGACCTCAACAGATCATCGAGTCTGATTCCCTGTCATGGGCAGGAAAGAGTGCTGGGGTCAGATAACTCAGGCTCTGAGGGGTCTGATCCTTTTATCTCTAGAGTTCAGGTGGTGTCTGGCTGGGTGGCAGCCTGGCTGGCAGTGATACAGGGAGGCATGCTCCAGCAGGGACAGATGCTATTTTACTCCAAATTCCCCCACCCGCGCCACCACTGCCTGGGCTGCCGGCCAACTGGGCACTTCCTGAGCTCTGAGGGGCCCAATCCTTTTCCTCCAGAGCTTTCCCCCCACCCCCCACACACACCCTCTGCACCACTGCAGGTCATCCAGGCACTGCTTGAGCTCTGGAGAAAAGTGCATTGGCCTCTTGGAACTCAGGAGGCACCTGACCAGGCTGCAGCCCAGCCAGCAGTGGTGCAGGGGGCAAGTTTCAATGAGACCGGACAGGTTCAGGGACGCTGCTTCCTGGGGTCTCTGTCTCCATGAAACTGACACAGCAGGTCCACAGTGAGAGCAGGGCCTCCAGATTTAAGTCCTGGTAGCCTTGCTTTCAGCACAGAGCCGCCACAACTTGACAAGACCGCAGAGAAGCAGCTTGGTTTGCTGCAGCTGAAGCAGCTCTGCAATGAGAGCTGGGCTGACAGGGCTTAAGTTCAACAGCTCTGCTCTGGGTGCAGAGGCAGTGTGTCAATTTCAGCCAGACCAGATTTATTTAGTGTCTGTGGTTCCAGCATATTGTTTCAGCCATCTTAAGGTGATGTCATCACCAGTGTGAAGAGCTTGAAGGCCATCAAGTAGCATAGTAAATGGACTTGAGTCAACAATGTGGAACATGGTTTGAATTTGTCCACAAGGGCATTTGTTGTCATTGTGAAAGCCCCATCAGTATAGGTCTGAGGCACAGTGAACCTGTCCATCAGTGTCCTTGTCAAGCCTCCTGAAAATAGTCAAACCATCGATGAAATTAATGGTGATACAAGCAGACTTAATCAGACTACTGTCAGATCTCAGTTAATCAACTGTAAATGTCAGCCAGACCAGAGAGGCCTAGGCCCATTGGTGGGCCCGTTTTCTACCTGGCCAAACCAGCAAGCCAGTCCTGCCACTAACTCTTAGTCCTGCCCTGCTCACCAAACCTCTAGTGGTAAGTCACAGCTATGGAAGTGAAGGACAGTCAGAGCAGGTTTTTCACCTTAAAGTGTTACTATTCCACTAAGCTAAATAACATTTATTTGGTTTACAGTGTAAAGTATAATGCAGCTATAAATTACCCATTTATACCAGGGTTGACTAGATTCTACCTTTGACAGCAGTCCAGAGAAGGTCTTCAACTCATGCTTCTGAAGGTGTAGCAAGAGTCCTTTCCTGACCTGTCACCACACCCCTCCAGCTCCTTCCTCCTGTAATCTTAATGCCAACCTGCCAGATCAGTTTAAGATTCCAAACTACCATGTGCAAATCAATCATTAAGTCCAATTATTGAAGTCTGGTGTGGGTAAAGGGAAAACAAATAAAAAACAGCCTGAAATTACTTGAGTGAAGCCTGAATCCAAACCAAATTTGAAGAATAAGAAACTGTCTGACTTTGGCTTTCATTTGCAAGTGCATCTGCATTTTCTTACTTTGATTACCTATTATTTAGGTTGTCTATAAGGTGCAGTCTACCCTGCCTTCTGCATGACTGAAAGCCAAGGCATCAAGTCATGGTATGTCTGATCCAGCAGGAGTAGTTTTAAGTCTCATCTGATCTCTTGTGGCTTACAAACCACACAATATGGATGGGATAACAGCATCTTCAAAAATGTAGGTATTTCTCTGAAAGAAGGATATTTAAAAGTGTCTAAATGTTTAACTATGCAGAAAAGTTAAATTGGATTAAGATAGGTATTCCATCTTAAACCCATACCCTATTCCTGATTCACTTTCTCTTCAAATGGTCTAATTCTGGGCATTAATAAGGAATCATTAAGCAGAATAAGCTGTTCTGAAATAGCTCCCCATGTAGACAAGCCCTTAAAATTAGGCAAAGTCCATGGCCTGTGTAAGCTGGAGACCAAACACAGACGGTCATGGTGGTCTCTTCTGGCCGGACCTTCTATAAATCAATAGGAGTTAGGTGTCTGAACCCCTTAGGCATATTTGAAGATCTCAGTCCAGATGATTAAATGTCTATAGTCTTCATTAGCCCTGCTCATGCTACAGAAATCCTTAGTTCCTCACCCCAGCTTACATCTAAATTGCTGTATCAATTTAGCCTAGGTAACATTTACTTTTCCAGGAAGCTATTTTGCAGCTTATTTGAAGAAAAGACAGGAAAAAATAAGCAGTCCTGGATAACTACAAATTTAAGCAGACAGAGTGCACAAGCTTCACTCATTAACATAATATAGTCAACATCAAAATGTCAACCTCAGACTTTTTTTATCTAATAAAAGCTGATTATTAGAGAGTAATTAAACAAATTATGTTTAACATAACTCACGCTCTCACAGCTAAGGTCAAATTAACGAATCAATTTGCTTCTGTGGAAAATGACAGTTTGATTTATTGCTTAAATAATGTTTTGTCATACTTGGTAATATCAGACTATGAGTATCCCAAATTATTTGTGATATCTCTCTCTCAAGTTGCAGTGTGTTAGCACACTGCATGGCTGGCAAGACCTTTATGTAATGCTGGATGCAGACAGGAATGAATGATGAGAGGACAAACTATGACATGGTGATGGGCAGAGCTAATAATGAAAGGGCAATTCAAAGGTTAGTCCCAGCAGGCCACAGAATGCTGCACACATTTGATTTCTGAACTCATAGTTAGCAGGTACTGAAGGGCTCATGAAAGCCTAAAGTGGATCCTGCATAATGCCTGTGTGCATGGACAAAATCCTGGGAAATATTCACATTAAGTGCACACTGTTTTCTATTCTAGAGTGAATGTTGAGTTTAATTTGAAAAGAAAAATACATTTGCTACATAGGTCTACAAGATCTTCAGATCCACATAACAGACCTCTTGGAAACAATGTTCCAAGGCCAAAAATAGGTGTCACCAAATAAAGATCAGCTCTCCTAGCAAAGCCGCTCCACTTCTTTGGGCAAACCACATTGCCAATTGTCCCATCCATTGATGCTACAGGATAATAGGCAACGTGTTCTCCCAGGCCTGCAGACGCCAGGAATTCCCATACAGTATCAGGCCCCTCAAGCCCTGGGAGCACCTGCTCAGCTTTCCCAAGGGCATACCTCAGGTAAGCAGAGAACGTTGGTGTTTCCCACTTGCAGAGACATGCCCCTAAAAATTTCCCTGCTTAGAAAGGTACAGTCTTGAGATGTCAGGGGCATGTCTCTAAGTGGGGAAACCCTGACTTTCCCTGGTAACAGACACATTTCCTAGAGATCCCAGGGGCACATCTCTGTAAGTGGGGAAACACCAACTTTTCCTGCTTACAGAGATAGGTCCGAAGATTCCCTAGGGCATGCCTCTGAGCTGGGACTTGAGAGGGCTGATCCTACACAGAAGTTCCCAGAGCACACAGGTTGGGTCTCTCAAGCCCCTGGAACACCTGGTTGGATAGTGTGAACAGTGCCTGTTCTCTCTCATCTCAAATCAAATAGATGTTGGCTGATAAATAACAGCACAAATTAATGCCTTTTTGTTGCACGCAAAAACGTAGGGGATTTGTGATATGGTAAGAGGCATAGACATCTCATTGGCTTTTCTGCTGCCATTAAAAATGTTATTGTAACACAAAGGTGATGAAAGGCAATGCCTGTTTCCACCCTGAGTCTTTACAGATATATATCTGCTTTTAATGGGAAAAAAAAGGAGGTTTGACAACAAGCTACCAAATTGCAAATGTGCTGGTCTTGAGCACCCCACAAACCTGAGCCAACTGCAACCTACAGGCATAGATCACCAGCCCCAGCCCAGAGGCCAGGCTTATGTAGGGCCAAGCCCTGTCCTTTTCCGGCCACCTGACCACAGCCTTCTGTTAAGAATGCCCAGGTGCTGCTGACTCCCTAATCAGCAGCCCAGTTTTCTGTGCACATAGCTAAGTTACCTTCACTTGCTGCTCCTTACAGCTAGGCTTTCTGCAAGCTGCTTGGCTTTGCTTTCCCTATCCTACTCTTCTGTCTTCTTTCCAGGTAAGAGGGGTAGAGCACACTGTTACACTGCCAAAAAATGTTTTGAGATACCCTGCTCTATGGGCAGTCTGCCCAACTCTCGCCCACCATGCCTTGATGCTAATTGTTATTCAGAGTGCAGTAGGCTGCCTTGGTCTTATTACAGCGACTACCTGGATTGTGGTCCTGGCCTTATGGGTCAATTGCATGGCTCTGTCTCTCACTATCCAGGCCCTCCGACCCATCTGGTTCTGCACACTATTCCACAGGCCCTTCGCTGGGCCACACTTTATTCTCTGGCCCTTCTCTGGGTCTCTGGACCCACATGGTCCTGGTCTTCTCTGGCCAAGTGCTTTTCTGTCAGGGTGTGTTCCCTAGCTTCCCCCCTCCACAGGGTAATCCACTAGGCAGCAGGAGCTGAGGCTTTCTGGTGCCCATCCTTGCCTTTCCCTGAAGTGGCCCATGCATGGCATTTCATAGAGGCCACCCTGCCACAGCCCCACCACACTAACCAGCTCCAGTAGGATACAGTTTCAGGTCTTACCCAGGACCATTCTTCAGGCCTACCTGATCTTATTCATTCATCTCTGGGTTCCCCACTATATGTCCTATGCCTCTCCACCAGGTTCCTTGGCCCTGTTTCCATCTCCCACCCAAGTCGTCTATCTCTGTCTCCCAGCTCAATCTCGAATCCCTTTCCTTGATCCTTCCTCCTCAGATGGCCTAGCACTAGCCATCATCATCCCAGGATGCACATCCCTTGGCTCCTTCCTCTCTTTGCTGTGGCCACACAAGGACCCACGGCCTCTCTTAGGCCCTGATCCCACCTCAAGCCAGTCAAGAACTCCAGGTGTTCCCAGCTCTGGCAGTCTCTACCGTGGTCTATTTCACCTTGCAGCCCTCCTGGGCCCTGGACCCACACAGGCCAGGTGAGATTTCCAGGGTCAGTCCTCTGGCTGTCAGCCCTCTCATCTCTATGGGTCTGCCCTCTCAAACCCCTCCATAGATCGCTCCTTCTCTCTAGGCTCACCCAGAGCCCACTATAGATCTTCCCTTATGCAGCTCCTTCCTTCTCTGGGCACAGCTGGAGCCCTCTATAGACCCACATATTCTGCCCCACACCCTGGGTTCACCCAGACCCTTCACTGGATCTGCAAACACTCAGCCCCTCTCTCAGGGTTCACCTGGCCCCTTAATAGGCCCACAGTCTCTCAGCCCCTCTCCCAGGGCTGACCTGCCTTCATCCTAGGCCTCTATGCACTCAGTCGCTCTCTCAGGGCTCTGGACACCCACATTGGGTCCCCCAGAAACCTCTTCATATCCTTAATTCCCACCCAAACGTCCAGATGTTATCTCTTTGCTGACATTCAGGAGCAGCAGCCTTCCTTCTGCGTGATGTTCCTTCACCAGCTCCCAAAATGTTACTGCTAGCCCTACACTCAGGGTCTGGGCTTATACCCTGTCTAAACGCAGCCCTCTTCCAATCAGGTGAGTTCCTTGATCAAGCCTAGCCACACTTTCCAGCCCCCTGGGTCTGCTGATTCTGCAATTATCCCTGACCCTTACCTGCCAGGGGCGCAGTGGGCTGCCTGACCTCTTAAAGTGGCAGGCACATCAAGTGCTCTGCCATAAACACCCCCATATTTTATTTGTTTCTTTTCTAAAAACATAAATACATAATTGTTGTGTACTTGCTGACAGCTTGGAAACAGGGCAGAGATCAAAATTTAACCAGGAACACTGATCATTAGTCTCATGTGGAAGACAAATGATGGCTACATCACACACAGTTCATATGGATTTCCTATTGTACACATAGCCTATAAATACATATGACAGAGCATTTCTCATCACAGTTATATTTTGGAGATGAAGCTTGCCCTCATGCAGAAAACAAGTAAAAGGCCCATGAGCTGCCTATAAAGGCAATGTGATCTCGTGAACAGAATACTGTAGCATACCACAATTGTATTTTTAGCTCAGCACTGACCTACTGGTTGACATTGAGCAAGTCATTTCACCACCCAGTGCTTCAGTTTCCACATATGTAAAATAAGAGTAATTACCCTTACTTCACCTAAATAAGAGCCAGCTATTATTATTACCATAATCTAACTTCCACTAAAATCTCAGTTCTGAGATTTAGCTGTATGGGAATTTTCTGTGAACCATAAGAACATCCTCTGAATATAAGAGTATTGCATGATGCTTGGAAAACAGGTGATCCACTGTAAAAGCAGTAGTTGGCTCATTTTATTTTTAATCTAAAAGGGATGAGAGGTCCTTAAATAGATACTTTAGGATGACAATGATTTTCAAAAGAGAATACTGTTGTTAGGCATCTTAATTTTGGGGTGTTCACTTTGAGCCACTTCAAAGGATACTTGTTTACTGAAAGCAGATGCAGAACACTTTCTGCCCACAAGGCCCCCTTGAAGGCTGATTAAACTAGGTATTAGTGCTGTGCGAAGCTTCGGTCCCTGATTTGAATGGGCAGAGATTCAGCCTGATTCAGTGGCTGAATCTCTGAATCCAAACTGAATCAGATGACCCTTTAATCTCTCCAAATTGCATAGGAACCCTCCAGATCAATTCAGAAAGATTCGACAATTCAGACATAGACACAGCTTTAAATGTTTTTTCTATATACCTCAAGGTAGCAGGCAGATTGAGAATACTGTGATACTGGGGTACATGGAGTGTCCCACAGAAGTGCCGGGGGCTCTCCAGTGCACTCAGCAACAGACCTGGAAGTGGACCAGAAGCAGTTGTGGCCCACTTCCGGCTCTGTCAAAGACCGCATAGGAAGGCCACCCCAAGCCCTCCCCCAGCTCAGCAACAGGTGCCTTCTGGGTCTGGGGGGGCACCCAGGGTCCCCCCACAGCTAATTACTGAGATGGGGGACACGGAGGGAGGGGGGCCCTGTGAGCTCGGCAGCAGACCCACAAGTACTTCCAGTCCACTTTCGGGTTCACTGCTGAGCACGCAGGGCCCCCTCATGCTCCTGTGGGATGCTCCATTTGCCTCACCATCGCAGCATTCACAAGCTGCACCTGGTACCTCGAGGTATGTAGAAAAAACATTTAAAGCTGTGTCTATGTCCAGATTGCTGATTGTCTGAATCAGCATCGAATCTTCAGATTCAGATTCAGCCGAATCGAATCGGGGACAGTGATCCAAATCAATTAATCATATCACTATCCCCAATTCGGGCCAAATCCAAATCCAAATCAAATAGGGCCCATTTTGCACACCCCTACTAGGTATACATGATTACAGTTAGTCACTTTTGAAAGTCTTGCTTCATGGACCCAGTACTACTCACAGTTACCACCTACCTATTTAATTTTTACATGTTTTAAAGAAAGCACTGTAAATGAATATTTTTCCTCATTACATGTAGGTAACGAATTTAAAATGGCGGTATTCCCATTCTTGAGTCCAAAATAATTTACATACTGAAAGTAACACAGCAGGAGACTACTGTTGCTCATAAATGTAACATTTATTTTCTTGATTTTCAAGACGGTCAAAGGTACACTAAAATTTTGTTTTTTTTCACAAGAAGAATTCAGACACACTGTGACAACAATGAATGTATGTTGTTGTTTAACTTCTTATATTGATATTAGTACTAAATATTTTGCAGGTTTTTTATGAAGAAAAATCTATTACTTTTTATGATGTATATTGATTCTAAATCTATCCCACTGCAATACTTGGATTCATCATAGAATCTAATTATTAAGATAAAATTGTTTTCTTTATTCATGGCAAGTAAAAAAAAAAAAAAACCTAACCTCAGTGATTACTCTATTGTAACATCACTTTATATTAGATAAAACAATATCTGCATTTAAAGAAAAAAAAATCCTTCTTGCATACTTCAAAGAAACTGTTGTTTTCTCTTCCTTATCTCTTTTTCTCTGTATCTGCCTCTTTTGCAACCTATATACAAGACACTGATGCATATGTACGTTTTGTTAATATACATGCCTGCCATTTGTTCAGTTTACAGGATTTAATTACATTTTCTCTTCTGATAAGCAGGACCAGATGTTTTCTTTAAGTAAGACAAATTCAGCCATTCCCAATGTTGGCCTTTTAAAATAATCACCCACATAATTGTCGACCCAGGACTTTTTTTACTGATAATCTGCAAAC
This sequence comes from Alligator mississippiensis, assembly GCF_030867095.1. NCBI lineage: Eukaryota > Metazoa > Chordata > Crocodylia > Alligatoridae > Alligator > Alligator mississippiensis. Next base: position 167,966,090 of record NC_081826.1, on the reverse strand, counting down.
TTTTTACTGACAACAAAACATTTTGTTACTGACATACATTTTTACTGACATATGTTTCACATAATATAAATGTAACCCTTCCACCAGGCCCTGGATAAGGGCCAGGTTCCAATTTTGCAGTTTAACACCAACCATAGCAAAAAAATTGGTTGTCAGCAAAAAGTTTGCAGATAATCAGTTAAAAAATGTCTTGGGTTAGCAACCCTGCTTAATAACAATAATGATGTTATACTGTGCTGCCCCCATCACAGGTATCCCCTGCTTACCCCCACCACCTCATACCACCAACCACACCATGCTGCTCTGAAGTCCACTCCCCCAGCTCTGTCCCCACATCCTGACACAGACCCCCAAAGGATTACTGTCTACCTACCTAAAATCAGGTGCAACAAGGCCAGCATATAGCTGGGGGGCAGAGGCTATGGTGACCCCTGTGGCCTACAAAGCCCTGAGAGAATGCTTGATGCAGGGAACTGTGCTCCCTCTCAGATACCAGGTGGTACTACTTTGCTCTCTTTTTCTTTCAATGCTTACCTCCAGTCCCCCTCCCCATTCCACCCCTCTCTGTCTCTCTGAGTGGAGCTTTAGTTTAAGCACCCAGTGGCTTAGTTTTTTATGGATGGCTCAATCTTTTTATGGACTTTATGAGTAGGCATTTTTAGCCTGTCTTCTTATAGTCTATCCCTAAATTTACAGACAATGGCTAGCCCTATCACTAGCTGCAGATTTTTCATTCCTTTTTTCAACTTTTTTTCTTCAGTCATTTCTAAATTTGTAAGGCTAACTGAAAACTGTTTTTTCATAATAAAGATGAAGAAAAACATTATGTTATGTATTCTGTCAAAATTATTTATTATCTGTATTCTTGGAGCACCCATTGATTCAAACAAAGAATAAGGTTCAATATTACCAAGTATTGTACATACATATACTGAGAAATTGTCCATGGCTTGAAGTATTTACTATTATATGGCTTTTTTTTTTTACAAAAGTCTTTTACTCACAAAATATGGATGGAGATTGAAAACATCTAACAACTTCATATCAATTTTAAGAATTTTTTTCACTAAATAAAAAGCAAGCTAGTTTTTCTGGAAAAAAGAAAAAATTTCTTTTCATTTCTAGATGAAGCTAGATTTCCTAGATGAAGCAAGCTAGATTTTCATTTCTATACTTTCTAAATAAAACTTTTCCATTTTTTATTTGATGAAAGCAATGTTTCCTTTTAAGTTAACTTTAATTTTATTTTAAAAATTTCAAAAATGTACCAAAGATTCTAAACTAAATGGTTTGCTTTATATCAAAATAAACATAGTTACAGAGTGGTTCATTAAAGAACTTAAAAAAAATTAAAAATATGTTATTTGAGTCCATCTGTATTTTTTAATTAAAAATATCAATCATTATCTAAATAAAACAGAAAGAAAAGTAGCAACATATTCTCCATTTTACTGGTTAAAGACCTAAAACACTATGTTCCCCAAGTTTTTTTTTTTCTTTGGCTAGCTAGAGATGTTACATTTTTCATGTGTTATGTGCACAGAAAGCACTTTATAGCTGTAACAGAACAGACATTTATAGCACATAAAGCACTTTAAAAATGGCAGATCCCACTCTAAGTTAACCCTAGATGGATGTGCTAGCAGACTAAAGGGCTTTAGGTTAGAGTGCTTTATTGAACATTTGTACCACATCCCATCCCAAGTCAAGGTAGGTCGCAAACCACTGGCATCCCAGGAGCCCCTCACTAGGCCACTTGCTAGCTTCTGCCAGTGCCTGTCTTCTCTGGGTGAGTACTGGTCCAGCCCCACCCTGAGCTGTCACAGAGAGGAGACAGAAAAGGCTTTGTCTCCTCTCCACAGGGCCAGGAAGGGGGTGGGGGAACAGAGTCCCCCACCTCCCGCACCACCCAGAACAAGGCATCTGGGTCCTAAATCCAGAGCCAACAGTGAAAATCTGGGCTGGGAAATCTCATGCTACAGCTACTGACTGCAGATGTCAAGAGGCTGGGGTGGGGGAGAGGGAAACCCCCGTGCTGCATGGACCTGCCCAGGGTCCCTCCCAGGACCAAACCTAGCAACCTGGGGAGACATGCACAGCAGGGGTTCCTCTCCACCCCCACCCCCCCAACCTCTTGACGGTTGCAGCCAACAGCTGCAACACAAGACTACCTGGCCCAGCTTCTGGCTGCACTGGGAACTGGGGTGGGATAAGGGAGCTCCCAGCCATGAAGCCACCCCTAGATTGCTGGGTCAAGTCTTGTGAGGGGTCCTGGGTCATATTCACATGGTAGGGAGGCTACTCTCCCACACCTAGTTCCCAGTGAGGCCAAAAGCCAGGCTGGGAAGTCTCACAATGCAGGTGCTGGCTGCAGCTGTCAAGAGGCTGGCACAGGGTAGGGAAGGAGCCCCCCTGCCCACAAACACAGCCTGCAACACCCCCCCCCCAGGACCTGACCCAACAGTCCCTGGGGGTGCACATATCACAGGGATCCTTCCCATCTCCCCCCAACACCCCCAGTCACTGCTGATAGCCACCAGCTGGGGTGGGGTGGGACAGGCCTTGGGACAAGTGTAGTTCCAGCAGTCTCCTAGGAGGCATGTATAAGCATCCCCCACTCCCCATATGCTGGCTTTGGCAAGTGTGGGTAGGCTTCAACCTTCCCCCCACCCCCCAACTACACAACAAACATCTGTTTGGTTCATTCCTGCTCCAACTTTTAGTGCTTTAAGTAAAACATGATAGAGTGCTTCTGCCAGGGGCTTTTTAAATGTCTGTACTTAGCTTTTATTACTTCTATTGAAGCTGATGGGAACATTGGGACTGAAATCCTGTAAACTGCAAAAGCACAAATTTGCTCATCCATTCATACATTCATTGAATTGATTATGATAGATGCCACATGTGAGTTGATATTTGGACCACATGACTGTCCCTTTAGCTATATTACTGCCAAATCTACCAGAGATAGCTAGATTTGAGAATGATATGCTTTCCATAGAGTTTTCTAGACAGCCCATCTTAAAGCTTTATAGTGCTATCTATCAAGAAAGTATCTGCATGTGAAATCAATAGTAACAGTGAAGCCTTAGTGGATTCAGTGAAGTGTTTGACACTTTCTGGAGTATTTTTAGATAAGGATGGCATTTGGTCATCCAAATTTTGTGAGGGCCCAGACTTTGCATAACATTGACAAATGGGGCATGCCCACACATACAAGCATGTGCACTTGCAGCAGCTCACATAGAAGTGGTGCAAATTTGAACTAGGGCTTTTTGCCTCAGCACACATGCCCAGACATGCAATTTGGTGTGGGGCAAATTGTGCCACTTGGGACAAATTAACTCTGCCTGGCTCCTCTTGGATCTGCAGCCAGGGGGAGCTACAGCCCAGGGCCAGCACCTGTGCTGTCCCCAGGAGTACAAAGAGCTGCCCTGTCCTAGCCCCATCTGTACAAAAAGCTGCCCTGTTAAGTAGTTCAGGGCTACTCACTCTCAGGAGTTTCTGAGGCCCAGCCAATTGGTACCTGGGGAAACTACCCCTTGTGCCAGCTGGACTGCTGAAGCAACCCTGAGAGTTCTCTTTACCCTCTACCCACTGCAGCAGTCTGGCAGTGGGTGCTGCTGCCTGTCTGTGACTTGCTGCGCACCTGCCAGACCCAGATGGGGACTGCACAGCCAGTAGAGTCATCTGCCCCTCTGGGCCAGCTGCCAGTGGGCTGTAACTGCAAAGTTGGCCTTTGTGCAGCACTACTGCCATGTGTGCCCCCCGCCCGGTCATCTGGGTAGCTGTTGCCTGGAAGATGTTTCGAGTGTGGTGGCCTGCTTTGAACTGTCAAAGCATGTCCTCTTGGCCCCAATTGGCCAGGTCAGCCACAGCCAGCTGGGTCCAAGGTGCCAACTCTGAGCAGGCAGGGTCATGCCACTGGCCTCCAGAGCAGGAATTCTAGTGTTCCCTACTTGAAAACTAAAAAATCCCAGATAAAAAACCCCAAAGTCACTCTGTAAAATACCACAAAATCCATGTTCCTCCACAATTAAAACAAAAGACCATGAGAGAGAGAGAGAGAGAGAGAGCACAATCAGGCAATGTTTTATTGACATGTTAAAGCAATTAGGAAGCCTACCAGTGTCTCTATCATCATAATAAAGTGAATTCTAAATACCTATATGTTTTACAGCCCCCCACAAGGGCCATAGCCCCCCCCCCGCCACAGGCATTACAGCCCTCCCAGGGGCTACCACCCCCCTCGCAGGGCCCATGTGTCCCACCCCCGCTCACTCCCCCAGCCCCCCGGATTGCTGCCCCACGTGGCCCCATCCCCCACTGGCTCCTGCAGCCCCCGCAATGGCTGCCCCACCCAGCCCCAGCCCTATCTGCATCCCTAGCCCCCCAATGGCTGCCCCACCCCAACCTCTAGCACTTAACAAAAAAAATCTTCTAATCACTGGCAATAGCAAGGGCTGTGAGGCCTCCTGGCAGAGCCTCCCCCACACAACATGGGGCAGTGGGGCCCAGGCTGGGGCCACTGCAGCTGTCACCCAGCCCCATACAGTGAGGGGGTGGGGGCAGTGACCCCAATGGCAGCTGCTACTGCCAATGAGCATGGGGGGGTTTTGTTTTTTTTTTAATTGCCAGGATGCTGGGGCCTGAAGGTGCAGTGATGAGGGGGCTTGAGGGGATGGGGGGAATGGGACCAGGCAGAGCAGTGATGGGGGTGCTCAGGGGGCAGGCAGGGGATGGACAGGACAGGGCAGGGCAGGGCAGCAATCTGGGGGGCTGGGGGAATGGGTGCAGCTGGTGGGGGTCTGACCCATGGTCTCCTCCTCCCTCCTCCAGCCTCTGCCACCCCCTACTTACCAGTACTGAAACCCAGCTCCCTGTGGCTGGCATGCTCCCTGCCCTGAACGGGCAGGCAATGTGCTTCAGCACCAGGGTGAGGGCCAGCCATAGAGACTCTGTGGCTGCCTCCAGTTGCCTCAGGGCATGGTCCGGGACTGTGCCATGTCCCACTTTGTTCTGCTGCATTTTTTTTACCCCTGAATATCCTGGGATCTAATTATGCCCCCACAATGCAAGTTTGCAGCACAGGGAACATTTTCTCATTCCTACACATGCCTCTTGCAGCATCTCAAAGGGCTTTGAGACGCTGCAAGACACACGTGCATGCTCGTCTGGACATGCCCCTGGAGGCTACACCACTTCAGGGGGAAATTGACAGACTTTCTCTGCTAGCCCTTCAATGTGCTTATGACTAACTTCCATCCTGCTTAGGCTCAGGTTAAGCCAGTTCTTATTTATCCAAGAATTGATTGATTTATTTACTTATGCTATTTTCATGCCTGCATTAATGGTAAATTATATTAATAGTGGAATGTCAGTAGCATACTCTTGTCAGCTAGTACATATCCCTGCTATAGGATTCTATAGGTTTATTTAAATACATAACATTCTATATTTGGTTATTTCAGCTAGCCCTTTTATCATAATTTTGAGAGACAACAATATAACAGGGAAGATGGTACCTCAGATAAGCTTGGTACATCTTGCTGCTGTTCCCTCCAAAGACTGGAACAGGTCTATGGGCTTGACAGAATGGTGTTATGGCCCTGCCTTCTGCCCCTACTTATATTTTGTCATCCTGTGTCTCAGAAGCTGAGTTGCATAGCATGATTTTCTTTGCAGAGTGCCCTGAAAAGCCTTAAACCATATCTGATGCTAGACTTACAGTGACTCCACAATAAGATCAGCCTAATCTCAGCTATAAATAAAGAATAAGAAAAGAAGGCTGGTATAGGCATTGCCTTTATTCCATCAGTTTTCAGAAGAGTTAAAGAAAAGATCATCCACATATGATAGTAAAATTACTTTAATATTCTGACAGAGACCAGCTGATGCTTTAACACTGAAATGAGAGCAGTTATTTCAACAGTGCAATCTCTATAGACAAAAGACACAACCAAGGAAGCATTTGTCAACATAAGAATTGAATTTTGTATCTATTCCTCTATATTAAATGCCAGTTTCCAGTGCCTATTACACTGATACCCACAGCATTTCTTTTAAGTTCCCTGGAGCAACAATTTGATAGCTTCTGGAGAGCAGAGAGCCCTCCTCTTGGGATATATTTTCCCTAGCTGGCTCAGATTACTAGGCCAAACAAATCAATCCATGAGTAGGCAGAACATTCATTTTCTATGCTTCAGTTCTCCAGATAACAAATGCAAAGGTACTGTAAACATAAACACAAATGAGAGAGTCCCCTTTATCAGCCTTATCCTTATCAGCTGCAGAAAAATGGATTATAGCACTGATCCTTGTCTGAGGTGTTAGGGGACAGAATTCCAACGTGCCACAGGAAATAAGAACATCTTGCTGTAGTTGCATTAGTGACCACAGTGTGAAATGGATGCTGGAAGCACTGTCTATGGTAGACTTTTGAATGGCAGCATCAGGAGGAAATTGAGTATTCCTGTCATTCTCCTTTTCTGTTCACTTGGTGAGGTGTGCTTGTAACAGCATGCCATGACTGAGAACTATGCCTTTGAAAAAAAGAAGCAGTGTGTCCTAAGCAAAGATACATAAATGCCCCGCAGCAATGGGAAATCATGCATAAAGTACTCTAGGGTGCTTTTTACACACAGGTGCCAATAAAATGTCAACTAGTGCCATCTCCAGGGCAAACACACAGATCAATTTGACCTGCTCTCCAAAAGCCAGTTGTTTATGAATTGCTATGAAGGTGCTATGGGGGGAGAGAGCTCTCCAGCTTGCCAAAATTTTAATTAGCTTAGCCATGCCCATGCTCTCCTGTGGAGAGTAAGTCCTACCATGTTATAGAAACATGACAGGGTTTCTGTTTAGGCTGGCTTTGCATTCCTGTGAATAAATACTCTGCATTCATGTCATGAATCATGCCCCTTTCAGACAAAACTCTGTCTTGGGAAAAATAAGCTTTATTTTGTCTTCCTTCTTCAACATGCCCTGAAATCATCCCTGGCATGGCTTCTCAAGGGGTAAGCCTCTGCCTCAGGACCCTGGCTCCTTTTTGTCCCTGGCTTCCCCAGAGATCCATAGCATGGCCAAAACAAAGAACTCCTCCTTTGGTCACCTCCTGGGAAAGGGAGTGTTTTCTTCTTCAAATACGGAGGGGTCAGAGTGCCAACATCCCAAAAAGCACAACTGACTGCTCAGCTCAAAATAAACAGTCTTTATTATGCCACTGCAGTTCCCTCTGTCCTTCCTCCAACTCCACTATATCCTTTCTGGGACTACTCCTTTCTCTTCCCAGCTCCCTCCAAGCCTCACTCTCTCTCTTGCAAGACAGCTACACTTGCAACAAAATTGTTGCAAAACTAAAGTAATGAATACAAAAACTAACACCCATCCAATAAAATCCAACTTAATAATCATGGGTAACCAATCAGCAAGCAGTGTCTGTGATGGGCTGCCAGGTTCAGACTTCCATCTTCTCAAAAGGGCATCTAGATGTTTTACTTATGAACCTTTTTACAGTAAGTATTTATAGCAGGGGTGGCCAACCTGTGGCATGGGTACCACAAGTGGCATAGGCAGCCTGTGCAAATGGCAGATTGGGCAGGGAACCGAAAGCAAAGCAGAAAAGTGAGCAAGAAGCATAGGGCTGGGAGCAAATAGCAGCAGAGCAGCAGCTCAGGGTGGGGAAGTGTATCCGAGTGGCACATGGGGAAAGTGCGGGGCTAATGTGTGGCATGACTGCCAAATAAGTTGGCCCCCACTGATGTATTGCAGAACAGGCTCACCCCAAGCCCCACAAAATATTCCCTACAAGAATGGCTGGCTAGAACTCAGCCCACTTAGCCTTTTTCGTCACAATTCACTATTTTCATTCCCAGGATCAAATAACAGAGATACTACTGAGCACACTAGAATCCTAAGAACAAAAGCAAAACTCTGAACACCCTGTACCTACCACAGAGATAACCTATTGTGAAGAAGAGTGGTTTATTGCCTGTATGAAGAATAGGGATTTTTTTTTTTATTGACTAGATTATTAGATTGATATTCAGTGACAGAAAATATGTAAAATCCAGTGATGCGAAATACATGCTTGCAATCATTCTGCTGCTCTTTTAAAGCCAAGAAAACTTGCACAAAGTTGCATGAGGATGAAAAAGATTTTGCTTGTTATAAATTGTTCAGTGTTAGTTTTCAAAGTCAGACCATCAGTCCTCATAACTAGAGCTACAGGATCATTTGTTTCACTCTCCCTTAGCTGAAAGGAGATATAACTTGTCACATGTGTTAAAGGCTCATGAAATAGCCAAAGTTATTTTTTATCCAAGACAACACTGAGGCAGTGCAAAAGCTGACAAGAGTAATTCTCATCCATAGATCAGGAAAATTATATAGTTATAGTTTATATGCAGGAGATGGAAGTTAGCATTGCTCAGTCAGATTCTAGCTGAACATGAATGGACATTCACACATGGGGCATAAGGGCCAAGATTTTGAAATCCAGATAATATTAAATAGGCTCCTAAATCTATATGAAAGCACTTAATTTAAATTATAATTTTCAAAGGTGCTGATTAACTGGCTGCTCCTATGCAATAGAAGGTTTGGGCACGCAGTATTTTGAAAATCAGGCCAACTATTTAGGTAGTGTTGGAGTGATGTTGTAACCACGATATTTGGCAAATATTCAAGAGGCAATTTTGTGGGTGATATTCTTTTTGGACCAACTGTAAGGTTGGGATAGACTTAGACAAGCTTTTGGGTATCCTTCCTTGGTGCTCACTCTTGCCAAGTATTTAGTTGCATACATAAAAACTCAGCTACCTAACTTCAGGGACCAATGTTTTAAAATCTGCAACACACCTTTTTCACTAAACTCTATCTACAAAACCTGATTCCTCTCCAGGATTTTCAAAGCAGATAAGTCCACAGAGGTCAGAAATTTTTTTTAGATATTTTGAGTTGGGATTCTCACTAATGTTCACTATTGACTCTTCAACCTCCTAAACATTATGCAGTAGATGAGATGAGCTAAATGAATATAGTTATTATTAGCTATTAATTGGTCCAGGAAAAATTTACTTCATATTATATATAAAAAGGCTTACTCATGTGCCCCGTTTGTAATATGCTATGGCTTGAAATAAACTATGCATTTTTATCCTCAATCAATAATTTACTTAGCAACTTCGCCCAAAGAAGCTAGTAAAAAAAACTACCTGCACAAACTGGACATAATATACACTAGTGGCAAAGCACCGACTGAACACAAAACCTGGTCCTCTTAAGTAAAAAAATTGACCAATGATGCTTCTAATTAAGATCTTGGAGTAAAAAAATCCTAACATTCTACACATAGTTTAAGTCGGTGATAGAGATGGGCTCTGATTTCCAACATGTATCAAGGCCAAGAGGAACAGTAACACTGGGTAGAAGTGAGTAGGGATGCTAGATGGGGATGAATGCTGAACAGACATCCCACAGTTGCACAGACATGAAAAATGTAAAGCACAGACATGCGCAAAGTGGCTAGTATTCACTTTGGATTCAGATTCGCCTGATTCAGGGGACAGTGATTCAATTCTTTGATTCGAATCATTGTCCCTAATTGATTTGGTTGAATCTGATTCACAGATTCAGCCACCACCGATCTGCTGAATCTCTGAATCAAACAGGTCCCCCCATCAATGGCTGACTGGCCAACTCTCCCAGCCCCGTCAATGGCTGCCCCACCCAGCCCCAGCTTCCTGGCTCTTAAAAAAAAGGGGGAAAAAAGCCCCGCACTCACCAGCTGCTGCAGCAGCTGTTGGGGCTTTTGGAGGCTCATAGCAGAGCCCTCCCACACAGTGTGGGGCATTGGGGTGCAGTGGGGATCATCCCTCTGCCTGGCAGCAGCCAGCGAGTGTGGGACTTTTTTTTTTTTTTTAAAAGAGCAGGGATGCTGTGGCCGGGCAGGGCAGCCATTGATGAGGCTGGGAGAGCAGGCAGGGGGTACTCAGGGGGGTTGGAGGAGCAGACAGGGGATGGGGCCTGGTGGGGGACCACCCTGTTCCCCTCTACTCTCCACCAGCCTCCCCTACTCCCCACCCCCCACTTACCAGCACTCAGGCCAGGTCCAGCTCCCTGCAGTGGTTGGGGGGGCTGCCCAAATCACTGAGTCTCTGAATCTTTCTCCGAATCAATTCAAAGGCTTCAAATCAATTCAGACCTTTTTACTGATTCAGTTCTGATTAAGAAATTCAGCCGCTGAATCGGGCTGAATCTCCTCCAAATCGAATCAGCACCCAAAGCTTCGCACAGCCCTATAAGGCAGTACCAGCTGTGGGTCATGAGGGTGCAGCTGGGAGTACAGGCTTGTTTCACCCTGCCCAATAACATGCCTGTGAAAGCTATGAAATGTGATTCAGACCTGTGGCCAAATGTCCCCTACTTCATGTGCACTGGGATCAGTGATTTAGGACCAGGCTCTTCAGAGTTGTTTTAAGGTGTTGGTTAATTACTTCACTATTTGTGCACCACTCTGCATTCCAGCTTTATATACAGGGCAGGAAGTATGTTAATTTTTGACAAATAAAATTTCTCTCTCAGTATTTTAGTATGACTAGAAGCAGAAAGTACGAGCCAACCTGTTTTGGTCAGGTTTTGCAATAGGCGCAGCCAATTTGCAGAAGGTATTGCAGCTTAAGTGCTTCGCCTCTCTGAACATTTGGCAAATTGCATTCAGACAAGACTGACAATAATACATTAGTTAGTAACATGTTAATGCAACTTAATTTATTTGGGATCTTGAGTTTTTTCAATATGAAATCCTTTCCCTTACAGGAAAAAAAAAGAGCACTGAGATCCATGAAAATCAGGTTCTCATTTCATTAATATTATTCTCTAGTCTTTAGCTTCATTTCAGTTGATGAATAGTAGGATTAACTCATAAACTAAGGCTTCTCAGATAGACAACAAACTGGTATTGTTCCTCAGGGCAACCTCTGAATATATAATTTGTTGATCTTTAGAGCTGCATGAAAAATCTTAGAAAAACAAGCAGATTTTTTTTAACATTCATAGAGGGAGGGAGGAAAATACTTGGATTCTTGTTTCTTTTAGAATGTTCTTCCTTTTGCTGCAAAAGATGGAGTTTGTCATTTTTCCCCATACTGGAGACTGCCTTTTGCTTCCATGATTTTACCTTTTCAGTATTCATGGAGCAGAAAGCTATTATTTTTACTGCCAAAATGGCTTTGCTGGAAGGATAAGGGAGGCTGAGTTTGAAAATCTTTCCTAGTTATTGAAGGCTTGCTGATAGTCGGGAAAATGAATCACACTGGAGATGCTAGGTTTCAACAAGCATGTTTGTTCATTTGATGCACTGTTCCATTATTGACAAGTTCTCAGGAAGGGGACTTGCCTTTCTAGCAAAGCACATTAACTTGTCTCTAAACCTGTTTCCCAGTATAGACAAGACCTAAGAGACAAAAGATGCTGCAGCACAGCATTTTTGCTGAACTCTTCACTGTGATAGGGGAGGAGGAGAGCAAGCACTTATGCCTAGTAAAACCTCCAAAAAGTCAGAGGTCGATTCATATATTTTAAGGACAAAATGGACTCTTATAATATCAGCTACAGAACCTCAGATGTTCTGCATTTTTTTTGCATCAAGCCTACAACTTTTGTTTGAGCTACAGCATATCCTTTAGAGAAAAAAATCTAGTCTTCCTGCAAGAAGATAATCCAATAAACCCCTTTGTAAGGGGTTAAATGGCTAATTTTTCCTCAGCATTTAATAAGCAACGATTTCTAGCCTGAATGTAGCTTTTAGCTTCCAAACACTGGTTTTCTTTGTGCTTTTTTTTTTTGGCAGGGAAATCTACTGTGAGAAATCATGTCCCCCCAGCAAATATGTGTAGACAACAGTAAGTCTTCTCCCAGTGTTGTTTTAGAAAAACTAAACAGATTAAATGTTTCAGGGAGATAGGTTTTGATGGAATGTACCACACCTGAGGTAGCTCTGAATGAGCTAACGTATGTATCAGAGGTGAAACACCTCTGCTACTGTTTCACCTGCTCTAATTAGAACTGCTGAGAAGCTGGGTATATTAGCCCAAACACAGTACTGCATTAACAGGATTGCATTGCTCCCAGAACCTGAACTAAATCTCAAAACCAAATAGAGGAGACATCTCCCACACATACCCCAAGTCTCTGACAATCAGATGTGTTCTTGCATCTTTTTTTTCCCTTTTGTTAGCTCCCTTCCAATTTTTAAACACATATTTGAAGTCATTGGCAATCCCTTGCAGTCAAGGATGATTATCTTATGATTGTCTTCCATGACTGCTTCATTTGTGGGCCTGAAGAAGGCTGATGAAGCTGATCCAGGACTAACGGATTCTGCTGCAACTCAAGCACGTTTCCATGTGGAGTGAATGGCTCTGGAATCTTGATTCGGTGCATGACCAGCTGTTTCTGCCTCTCCCACTTTTCCATAAGATTTCACAGTATTAAGATCTTTGCAGCAGACTCTGCCTCCATTTGGGTGTAGTCTTGGGTGATAGTCTCCCATGAGTTGATTCAATTTTCCATTTTTTCAAGTTTGCCTTGATAATATCCTTGTACTGCTTTCTCTACCCTCCTCCTGAGTGTATAGCTTGACTGATCTGGGAGAATAAAACTTGCTTCAGGAGTCTGGAATAAGACATCCAGAGGATATGGCTGGCTCAGTGAATTTGATGTTGGATGATCATCATCTTGATGTTCATGGCATTTGCTTGTGACAAGACACTAACGTTGGTGTATCTGTCTTCCCACTGGATTCAAAGGATCTTCCACAGGCAGCACTGATGGCACTTCTCCAATGACTTGCAGTATCACCTGTACATTGTCCATGTCTCAGCTCCATACAGTAAGGTAGAGATCATAATGGCTTGATAAATTATGAGCTTGGTTTCACATCTGCCGTGATCTTCAAACACATTTTCTTAGGTATCTGAAAGGTGTTCTTGCACTTTTAAGGCAATGTTTAATTTCTTCATCAATGTCAGCTTTCTGCAAGAGATGGCTTCTAAGGTAAGGGAAATAGTGTACTCCAGAGTCTCACACTGACTCTGAATTACCAGAGCTGGGGACTGTGCATTCAGAGCTTACTCTTCTATATATTAAGTGTCGCCTCATTTTCTTGTATGCTTCCGTAAAGATGTCAACATTTGCCTGTAGTTCTACTTACAAATGAGCACGCACTACAGAATCATCAGTACACTAGAACTCAATGACTGAGGTTGGGGTGGTTTTGTTTTTGGCTCAGAGTCAGCTGAGATTAAACAGTTTACCATCCATTTGGTAATTTAGCTCCACTCCAACCAGAGACAACCATAGCAGGGTGCGGGGCCCCGGGCAAATCAACCTGTGTGTGGTGGCAGTGTGGGGTGGCGAGCAGCTGGGCGTGAAGCCAGCTCAACTTCATGGGGCCCCTCAAAGCATGGGGCCTGGGGTAGTCACCCCAATTCAGCCCCCACCCCCTCTAGGGACAGCCCTGACTCCAACTGGAAGCTTGTTGGTGGTCAGATGTAGCGTCACAGTAAGAAATACTGAGAAGACTGTTAGAAATGCATGACAGTCTTGCTTCACTCCCATCTTAACCTCAAAGGGGTCTGTGATGGATTTGTTACTGAGGACCACTGCTTGCATACCATCACAAAGCAGATAAGGAATGGTGATGAATTTTGGTGGTCATATGTAATTCAGAAGGATCCTCCATGGTGCTTCTTGGCTGACAGAGTCAAAGGCTTTCAGGAAGTCAAAAATGACCATGTAGAGTGTTTTCTGTTATTTTCAGAATTTTTCCTGAACCTGGCAAATTGTGAAGATCATGTCAGTTATGCCTCTTGATGCCATAAACCCACACTGAGATTCCAGAAGGAGTTCTTCAGCAAGTGGAAGGAGACAGTTCAGGAGGGTTCTCGCAGTGATCTTTCCTGTGACAGCAAGGTGATCCCTCTGTAATGTCTATAGTCATACTTGTTGCCCTTCTTCAAGACTGTCATGATCATGGTGTCCCTGAGTCATCTGCGATTTCTTTAACTTTTCAGATCCTTAAGCTGGCAGGCATGGAGCTGTGATATGAGCTCCTCTATCCCTGCTTAAAGATTTCAGCAGTGATTCCATAAGCTTCACAAGATGCCTTGTCATTCTTCATCTGCTTCATGGCCTTCCTCACCTCATCAAGGGTTGGAGGGACTCTAAGATTATCTCTGACTGGGTACTGTGGGTGATTCAATGTCTTTTTTCTTGGAGTTGATGTCATTATGCTAAGCAAAAAAGGCCTTGTGCTTTCAGTCAATGAACTCTTGGATCTCCCGGTCATTCTCATCAAATCAGTCTTCATGTTTCCTGGCAGAATATCCAAGTGTCTTTTCACAGGCATTGATAACAATGGACTTGAAGGCACACAAAGTGCTGCCAACTTTTTTCCATTCTTGTTGATTGGAATTAAGAGCCTCATGAATCCATTTTAAACTGGCGGGGAGCCAATATGCCTCTATCATCACTGCATATGTTGGGCTATATTTAGACGTCCTGACTCCTGACACCACTGATGAAACCAAGATGGAATTCCATGCCAACCTTGGTGGCACCAAGTCCTTTCTGACATTCTGGAAGGAGACATACTTATTCTACTTAGCAATTTCAATTCCGGAGTTGGAAGGGACTCAGTCCTCTGAAACACAAGCATTAGTAAGGAAAGAATGGGAAAGGTCAACTCCAGTGGCATCCTTCTCTTAACCAAATACATGGAACATAGACTCACCAGCACCAGCACCCTGTTCCACCAGAAAAAACAGGCACAAGTCATCATAGCAACACCCACAATCTGAGCATTGGTACCTGACTGACAATGTCATTCTTCATGCCCAGGATTACAATGATGTCTGCATCACCCAAGCTGTGCTAGAAGTTAACAATTGCTGGACAAGTCACCAACTCATTCTCTCACTTATGTCATTTAAACTGGCTCCTGAACAATGGCTGCAGCAGAAGCAATGCTGATGAAAGATCAATGTTGAAGTACTCAAGGACCCAATCAAGCAAGACTTATTTCACCAATACTTGAAGTGTAGACACCGTAACTGGAAACAATATTTGAGCCATGTTTCCACTAATGTTGAACACCAGTGACTGTGTACAGCCTCGCAGTGGCCACGTGCAGCCACACTGCAGTGTGCAATAACAACTCAGAAGTATAACCAGAAGTATGCTTAACGTGAATAATCCACTTCGAAAATTACACCCCATGTTTTTTAAAAGAGTTGAAAATGTTATCTTCAAGCAGTTAATTAAAGTTAAGCTTATAATCAGTGGGACTACACAGGATTTTTAAAGCAAATTTATGCTTGCTTTTCAGTTTAAAAGGACTAGGTTAAGGGACTTAGCTCCATGCAGAACTCAAATCTCACTTCACTGCATTTGTTTTCCATTCTCTATAACAACACCAGAAGTTAGGGCCAAATACTGGCTTACTAAGTTCACATGAAGCTTCAGTATTCCTATGACATTGTTTGTTTCGGGGGGGGGGGGGTTGTTTTGTTTTAAATCATTCTGTGCCTTATAGACATTCCCAACCCCAAAAGGCCAGGTAAAGCAAAAAGACCATGATGTGCCTTAGTTCTTCTAAACAATGAAAATTAATGAAAGAAATTGATGAAAGAAACTGCCCAAATTTCACTTAATTATAATAGTACTGAAATTCCATAACTCTAAAGAATCCCATGATATATTTTGTTCTCTGCAAATCCATTGCTCCCTTGGTTTTGGGGTATAAACAAAACAATGAGGTTCTCCATTTCCTTTTAGGTCATAATGTTTCAGTATACATAGCAAATTCAATGGCAACATTTTTCAAATTTGTATCCTTATTCTTTTGGATTCATGTATTTGTTGTGTTATCTCCCCTCCCTCCCCCACTCTCCACATTCAGGTGGATTTGGGTTTAGGGTAAATAATAGTCTTTTGCTTTATATCCCATACTTTTTATTAAAAGACTCAGTTCCCTGCTCCCCTTCTGATATCCTATTTTACTGTACTAGTCAAATGACTGATTTAAAATGCTCCACTGGAATGTAACGGAAATTCACACTCCAGTTAAATGTAAATCAGCTCTCTTTTTGTTCTAAAGAATGAAGGACTCCTGCAGTCTTTCCACATGAAAAATCTCACTAGAATAGGAGGGCTGATAAATGAATATAAGATTGGAGTTATTTGGCCTATTCCTCTTTTATTCTCTGCCAAGTACAGGGGTTGCCTGTTTTAGCACATGCACAACTCCATCTACTGCTTTACTGAAAGACATGCAACAATGACAGCAGCTGAAACGTGACCCCTGGAGAACTGGCACAAAAGCAAGCTGTTGTCTATACCATCCATACTCTGAATGGCACTGGCATGGCACAGTTTAGTAAAAGGACTGAGGATGAAAATCCTGGTTCCACTGAATTAAGTAAGAGTTCAGGGAGGCCAGGATTTCATCCTGAAATTCCTATCTTAATGCCTTTTATTTAACCTATTGTATAGTCAGGAGAAACGTTAGACAAGCTTTCAGGCACAAATGGAAGGACTGTTCATGCTCAGAAGCTTGTCACACTACTCTCCCAACTATACAGTTAATCCAATAAGAAATATCACTAAAGAACTTTTGCCTCTCTCCCTGATCATCACAAGTACAATAATGGTCTAACCTGGCTATTGCAATATCCTCACTCTTATAGGTCATATGCGCAGCATGGTTTAGGATAAGTTCTCAACAGATGGGCAATGTTAGCTGTGCATATAAATCTCTTCAATTGACAAACCCATGTTGCTTCTTATAGACTCTTATTTGCCTCTTCTCTATATTTCCTGAAAGCTGATTTTATAATACAGCTTGTTCTGTGAGCACTGAGTAACCTGTATTTATTTCTTTCCTCACCTGTTTCTATTCAAAATACAGTGTTCACAATTTATTCTCAGTCTTCACACTGTTATGTTGTACATTGATTTATTTTTGTGCAAATAAACTTTTTCTTTTGTGAAGGCAAGAGGAGTAGTTATATTCTATTTATTGTAACTCTACAGGTTTCTAGTTATGTAGGCCAGTTCAGAAATGATCTCTTTTATTCCATGTCCTTTTCAACTGAGTGCCCAATAGGCCCAATGGGATCTCTGTACTAAAAGGAAACACTTCTAGGCCATAGTGCAATCTCTCTCTCTCTTGGACACTATTATGTTATATATGCTGCAGCTAAAGACAAAGTATTTTAAAAATCTGCCTGAGCTGAAACAAAATACTAGAGTTGTACAGAGGAAGAACTTACTGTTTTATAAAAGAATTTCAATTTGAAGATTTGGCTATGTTCAAAAAACTTCAAAATTCTCTTTGAAGTCTTTTTTTTCTAAATGACCACATTTGGCTTTTCAAAATGTTGCATTAACATTATTAAAAAAAAATAAAGCATAAAAGGAAAGTTCTTTTGGAAGTGAAAACCAAAATGTTTTGTTCTGGGAATGTGGAAATAAATGGTTACAATATTGTTGTAACTTTTTATGGGCTTTCCCCCGAAGTGAAATTTCAGTAAAATTGAGCAAAGTTTGAAAAGAGTATTTATTTTTGACAAAATATCGTTATATTAAAGTATATCTGACTAGCTCTACAAAACACCTCTGATGTTCTGTGTTAAACAACACGCTTCTACAGGCAAAGCAGGAGGCCATGAAATATTATGCTTACGAACAAATTCTAGCTGAACATGACAGTTCCATTCTTGAATCTCAGGTTTCTGAGAGAAGCTAGCAAAACCACACTGAGCACAATTTTTGCTGCCAGATGTACTTAGAATTTGCAGAACTGGGCCCCAAACCAAAAAAAAAAATACTAAATATTTTTATGTACAATTAATTAAGCATTTATGAAGCAGTTCAGTTAGCTAGTACTTCTCTATATTTAATAATGTTACACTCTTCTCCACTGCTTTGTGTAGTCATTTGCATGCATGGAGAAAAATGATAGAGAAAGCAACTACCCTTATGAACAGGGAATTTTTAATTCCATAAGTTTTTTTACATCCACATTGTACAGTTTTAAAGAGGTAAAAGCTCCTCAAAAATCATGCCTTCCAAGCCTGACTTTCTTGCTGAACAATGAAACCTTAACAATGCTCTACATTCACAATTTTGTCTAAATCTAGCCCAACCAAGAAAAGATATCACCCACAAGAGTTCTTGCCTCTCATATGCCTGGATCACTGCAGCTGCAAAATCATTCTAACACTGTCACTGGACAATATCCTTCTCCAAATAATAAGGTTAACATGCTACTTGTCATGAGCAAAGGTTGAAGAATCTGACCACAAAGAAAGAGAAGGTATATACAGAGCTGGAAGGAGCTGGAAGAAAATTTTTCTTTTTCAATGTTTCATTCTCACCAATATAATCAATAATTAATTGGAGCAATGGTAACCCTAAAATTAATATTGTCCGACACTTTCCATTATAGGAAAAAACCCTGTGAAGACCGACGTGCCCTTAAGCTTCTGTTGATTAGAGGAGGACTTTGAAGGGATACTCCTGGAATCAAGGAAGTGCCTTTTGCTGTCCACCTGAAAAACATTTAGATTTTTCTAATTCCTTTAGCTTAGTGAACAATAAAGAATGTGGCTAAAAAACCTCTGGCACAAAGCATTCTAACTATTGCACTTTACTTAAAGTCCTATAAGTTAGAGTGCATTCCAACTGAACAGACGTGCACTGTTTGGGGGGAGTGGGGAGAGGAAGCTCATAGCCTGACTGCACTGGCCAAAACCAGTAGGTGGGAGGTGCTCCCACACACCTCCCAGGAGGCTGCCAGAGATGCCTCTACCACAGCCTTGCCTCCCTGCCAGCTGACAACTATCAGAAGCAGCTGACAGTT
Organism: Alligator mississippiensis; assembly: GCF_030867095.1. Lineage (NCBI taxonomy): Eukaryota > Metazoa > Chordata > Crocodylia > Alligatoridae > Alligator > Alligator mississippiensis. Next base: position 167,947,165 of record NC_081826.1, on the reverse strand, counting down.
TCACTGTTTCCGGAACTGGGATGAGGGGGTAGAAGGGATGGAGGGGGGCACCATGCCATGCAGGCAGAAGGCTGTAGGGGGGCCCTAACAGCAGGGGGATTCCCTCCATAGCCACAGTTCCTGGCACAGTGAAAATCCAAAGCATCCTTGCTCTTCAGCTACCAGGTTGCTTGGGGGGGGGGGTGTAAATGGAGCCCCCTGCTGCACAAACCCAACCCAGCCTCCCACCCCCAAGCCAGTAAGCTGTGGGTGGGCCCTTGTGGTGGAGTTCCCTTCCCCCTTTTTTCCCCCCAATCACTGCTCACAGTCACCAGCTGGCAGGGGAGCAGGGTCAGGGAAATGGGATGCTCTGGCAGCAACCAATAAGAAAGACCCCATAATCCTTCCCCCACAGCACCCCCTGGCTGGGCTGTGGCATGCCAGGGGGCTGGGGAAGTTGCAGGGACAGAAGCCCCCCTTCTCACACCACCCTCCTGGCCAGGTTGCATGGCGGGCTGTGATCAGAGGCTGACACCGACTGAGGTCAGTGAAAGCCAAAGAGGTGGACCCAGCCTGGTACTCAGGCACAGCAAAGAAGCTCTGCCCAACGTTGAAACAGCCCTATGCTTTGCTGCCAGGGATGGCAGTAATCCTGCTCTAAGTTAACCCTTGAGGGGATCTGGCACGGACGTTCGATAAAGCACTGTTACAGAAAAAAAAAAATCACTTTAGGATATTACTCATCTATCCGGGGTTAACGTAGAGTGGGATCCACCATTTTTAAAGTGCTTTATGTGCTATGAATGTCTGTTCTGTTATGCTTGTAAGTGCTTCTTCATGATTAAAACACATCTGTACCTAGCCTATGTGTCCACAGGAAGAACTGGAAGCTTAATTGATAAATAAGGAGGGAAGAAAGGAGCTAGCAAGCTTTTACTTCTACTTTATTGTGAATCTGTTTGCTTTGTGAGTAACAACATCATCATTCAGCCCTGCAGTCCATAGAGAAAACAATTTTTAATAACCTAAAATAACTCTTTTTGCAGAAATACAGTACAGAAGAGACCTTCACTCTGGACTACTATAAGGAGCGTAGCAGGAAGGCTTTTGACAGGATTGTTTAAAAGTATTTGTTTTTTTACTGCTAAAAGCCTTAGGTCTAGAGAATAGGTTTATTAGCTAGTTATAAACATTTCACAGTTCCCCCTAAGCCACAGTCGTTTTTACCCAACGTAAGGTTTATTCAGCAGAGATGCCCCTTATAGACATCATTGTTATGAGAGACCAGACAAGCAAAGTTAGAGCCAAGGATTTCAGAGGCTTGAAAAGTTTAATTAAATATTTTGTTTTCTAGTTTCTACACATGTCAGTACATGAAGCACCACCAGAAGTGACTGCTGCAGGAAAACTGAAGTCTTCCAGTTGCTTCCAAACTGCATTTGTTTATAAAGATGACTTTCCAGAGGGCACTTGGCACCAATGCAAGGACACAGTCAGCAGGTGCTTACCCTGAAAGGTCTTCCTGCTACTTCTTGTAGTTCCATTAGTAGCACATACCTTACAGTGAGAGGTTCAAATACAGGATTGCGGACTGCCTCCAGCTTAGGACAAATGTCCTGAGTATTTTGTCTGGAAGATGGCACCCTCATGGAGTTGATCAAGTGTTTATTAATCAGCATACAGATATGAGATGAAGGCTTGTATGCTGATTGTGCTTTTCTTATTGCACTGAGTAGGACAGCGCTTCGCATGCTACAGTAACAGAATCCCCGCTGCCCAAACATCTCTGTACAAACATGGAAGAAATAAAACTACAGTATCTCGATAGGCTGACTACATTTTATTTCTGGTTGTAACAGGGCCCCTACCCCATTACTAGAAGGAGAAGGGGACCTAGGAATGTGAGACCCTCCCCTCCCCTCCTCTCCCCCTTTATTCTCCCTTACCTCTCTTTTGCTTATACCTCCTTTGTGTTGCTGGAGTTAAGCTCACAGGCAGAGAAGCTTGTAACAAGATGGCCATGGAGTCTAGGTACAGGCCACCTGATAACCCAGATGGCAGAAGTAGAAGTTCAGGTGACCCAGAACACCCTGTATAAGCTTAAGCCTCCAGGTGAGAGCAGGCAATCAGGCTGTGAAAGTTAATTCTGTGGCTGAATGAGGCTGGTCCTGCCCAGACTAAGACAGGAGGGTGGCAGAGGAAAACAGGACTTGCAGCCCCTTTGTGTCTTTGTGGTGAACATTGTGGAACCTAGAACCTGAGGTTGCAGGGTGTGACCGAAGCTGAGCCTGGTTGTCCTGAACAGTGGGCTCTGAGCTAGAAGGCTAAAAGGCTCAACAACTAGGACAAGGCTGGGTGGGGAGCTATGTACCAAGGGCTGGCTTCTTCAAAGCATGCCTTGCTCTTTGTGCAGCCTTTCCTACTACTTTTTACAACAAGATGTGGCAGGAGAGAATACTGAATGGGGGACAGAAACCAGAGGGTGAAGGCACTAGGAGACCTTTAAAGACAGGCACCTTGTAACGGCACCCATAAGTGGCCTACACTGGTTTACATCAAAACTAGAAATCAAAACTAGAAGCACTAGAAATCTCATTAAGAAAAGGAGAAAAGCACAAACCCTACAACCACCTGACTTCCAGAACAAAGAGCATCTGGAAATGCTTGAGATGTGTAAATAAAATAATCTTAAACATAGAAATTTTCCTCTTGTTGTTTTGAATCCAGCCAGTGGCAGTCTGGTAGGTCAGTTTTAGAAGATTCCAGATCTTCCAGGAGTCGGAATGAAACAAACAAAAGTTAAGAATGCATGGGTTTGTTAATTGGGAACTGCTTACTTCTACTTGGATAAAGCTCGTCTTTGCTCCTGACATTAGTAATTTTGTCCATTTTCCATGTTTTCAACATAATGTGAATAATATCAAGCCCCGAGCATTGCATACACCTCTGAATAAATAGCCTGCTAATCTTTTGCATTTGAACAAACTTTAAAAAGTCTCATTTCCTTACATCTATATTAGAAGTAAAAAAGGATTAAATTCTAGAAATCCATAATAATCAAATCTTCTTTTGAGATTTGGAATTCATGGAGATAATGGGTTTTTAATACCCTTGGGCCAACTTCAGGCCAGGACATAAGACTGCTTGGCAGCCCCTTTATAGACACCTCTTCAGCCTATGAGCAGAATCACAGCCATAGGCTCTACCCTTACTACCTGTGTAGAACACTATGAACACTGGACTTGTATGTCCTTCTAAAATACACTATTACTCAAACAAGTCAGTGGCTTGATGCAAACATTAGTGGGTGAGGTTTTATGGTCTATGGTATGCAGGAAGTCAGAGTGGTTTGTCATTAACAGTCTCCTTTGTACTTACACATTTTTGAATGCATGACAACTTCGTTTTAACGATTGTTTTAAAAAATAAAAAGATTATATGGGACAGCAAGGCAGGGTGGGGTAGCGGGACAGAGGGAAAGAGAGAACTCAAACCCTGGGTCCTGGTACTTATAGTTTTGGGAATACTCGACTCTGAAGCTTAGCTTAGGTCCCATACTTAGCTATTAATGGGTATAGAATTATTCAGACTTTCTCTTTTGAATTCAGTGATGTTAGACACAGTTTAAAAACTTTTTATTCTTCACTTTAACAAAACAAGAGTTGCCTACCCTGTGTAAAATATGTAAAGTGCTCTAAAAATTCTACTTTGCACATTTTGGAGCATTGTGGAATTACAAGGTCATATCTGCAAAACTGAGCGTGTGAAACCATGTTCAAATATTTGTGAAGGATAGCTTAGGGATGGTTAAAGGCTGCAGATTTAGGATGATTATGGCTACCTAGACAAATAATAGTTTGTGTACTTGATCAAAAGCCCATGGAAACATTGACTTCTATGGGCCTTTAGACCATGTCCAAATGAAAATATATTGAAGACAAGAACACCCAACTACCTGTCTCCAATCACTCAGGCCTGATCCTCAAGTGGGAACTTACAAACCATATTTCACCAATGAGCCTATCAACTGCACTTCATCAACTTCCTGGCTATAGAAACTCATGGACTCAATACAGACATTGGATTTATGAAACACTACAACCAGCTGGACATCTGACTCTCCAGGTACCTCCCCACTTTTATCTGCTACAAACCCCAGCCTGTCCCTCACTCCTTGATGCCTCAATTTCCATTTTTACTGACTGGTTTTCTTGCCTGCATTGCATGCCAGCCTCTGGCTTCTTTACTATTCTTTCCATCTAGGAACAGCACACACAACCCTTCCTCAGCCTGACAAAGGGTTTTTCAACCTGAAAACTGGCACCCCAGGCAGCTAAACTGAGCTCACCTGGAGCCTCACAACTCCACTGCAACCAGCAAGCCTCAGACCTGTCAAAGACGTGACAGATCTGGGCTTTCCCCAGCCAGGACTGTGTGCGTGTGTGTGGTGGCTGGAGGCTATGGTGCCTCCTACCTACCTTTCACCAGGGAGATCCTCAGTCCTGGCATTTCCTGGGGTTGCCACACCACTGGCAGTCCCACCAGGCCTCCTGACCCTGGCAGAGTGCAGTTTTAGTGGTCATGCCCAGGACCTGGGGCCTCCTCCTTCCCCATAGCCCCAGCTCATACCTCCAAGTTCATCCTGACATGGGAGCTCACCAAGGACATGTTTTTCCCCTGCTGGCTGGTGATTTAGTGAGTGCCACCTCCACCTCTGAAAGCAGAGCATTAAATGGGCTCTAAAAAATAAAAAAGGAAATAGGTATGGACAGAGTGAGGAGGGTGGCACTCACTCCATCTGCACCTGGAGCTTGGGGAACCCCAGCAGTGGGAGATTGACCTTGAGAAACACCAGCTGCTCCACCAAACCAGGATTCAAGGAGGTGTGGTGGGGTGTCACAACATCACCAGCAATGCTGAACACCTTCTTGCTTTGAACACAGGCCAGTGGACAGGACAGGTATTCCTGGGCAACCGTGGCCAGATCCAGCCAAATCTGGCTGTGGCTTACCCAGTAGGCCAAGGGGTTGCACACCAGTGGTGCCACATCCTTGGCGAGATAGACAGTCACTAAGGTCTGAGCACTACCTGCCTGATGATGGGGTCTGGTGCCTCTGGACCTCACCATGGAAGCCATGCCCTTGGCCCACATTGGCAGCACCTGTAGTGGAGGAGACTGCCTGGTGGATGGTGTGTGTGGATCCCCCTCTTCCACATCCCCGTGGTTCTGCCATTCTGCCTCCCCAACTCTTTTCACCAGCACCTCCATCCACTGATCCAGACTTTGGCTACTGCATATGCTCCCCTTCACCCTCAGGTCACAAATGGCTGCCTCATGTGGACCATACTGGACTGTAAGGGATCAAGCCATTTTCTGATGCCCTCCTTCAACTGCCTCACCAGTGCCTTATGTCTGGTGAAAGTGGCTTGCCCCAGCTAGGAATATTGATCTCCTGAAAGCTCTCCATTTGGTTCTGAAGTTCCCTCACTACAGGGATCATCAAGCTAAGGAGGGCATTGCCAGTGCTGAGGCTCTCAGTGTCCTCGAGGAAGACCTTGAGGACCACCAAGATGTTGGAGATGGTATCGCACTCAGCTCTGTTAAGGGGGCCGCTGATCCGATTCTCTCCAAGCAAGGCCATCTCATGGATAGCCTTCTGTTCTCCATCAGCCTCTTGAGCCTCAGGTATGTGGAGTTCCACCGAGTCTCCACATCCTGCAGGTTTTTATGCTGTGGCATGTTCAGCTCTGCCTGTTTGTCCCACAGCATCTTGCCCCACTTGATGCTCCAGTGGAAGTAGCCTGCCACTCTTCCTGCATTTGGAAATGAGCTTGCTGGTGGTGCTGGCACCATCATCGGCAGCCCTGTTCCCCTCCAAGATGTCCCTGACAATGAGGTGGAACTTGTGTGCCACACAGCAGATGCCAACAAAGTTGGGATCACAGACCACCTTTACTATATTGGCCCTATTGTCGGTGACCATAAGCCTGTGGTTGAGCTTGCCCTGCCCAACGAGCCACTCCTGCACCAAGCGGTTCATGGCCCCCATGATCTCTATTGCTGTGTGGGACTCATGCATCACCTCAGCTTGAAGGAGAGCCCACCGACAGCCTGACTAGTCACACCAGTGCCCTGTGAGGCAGAAGTATGCATGATCTCCACCCCAGCTGTTCCAGATGTCTGAGGTGAAAAGTAAGGCCACCTGCAGACCTGCCTTGCATGCTTCATACAGGGAGGGCACTACCGTCCTGCTGAAGGTGGTGTATGTGGGCACTTGGTATAATAGGACCATGAGCACCGTGAGCTGCCTGAACCCTGGCCACTCAACTAAGGAGAAGGGCTGGCCATCCACAGCAAGCATCTCTCCAATGCTGTGGGTGACCTGACTCACCTTTGCAATGCGCCCCACTTTCTGTCCACCTTTTCCCCACTGTTCCATGGTGGCCTGCCTCTGCTTCAGGGGGTTGGGGGCATTCAAGTGAGAGGGGCACTTCTTTCCGGGCATGCTCCCATTGGTGCCAGGTTGAGGAGGAGCAAGGGCAAGGGGGTGGTGCCTGCGGAGATACATCAGCATCCCCGTGGTGCTCACGTGTTTTTTTTCCCTCAAAATGATCCCAGACCACACTACCCCCTCACTTCTGGGATGTGGGTGCATGCGCGGATGCTGCCTTTCCCCTACCTAAGCAGGCAGAGGCACAGCAACAGGAGGAGTGGACTCAGCTGAGCCACTTGCATCCACACCCTCTACCTCAACCTCCTCCAAAGTGCCTCCTGGGGAAGGAGACCTGTGCCAAGGGAAACTTTAGGGGTGTGGAGCACAAACTCAAATGATTTCCCTCCTTCCCCAGAATTTCCCTTGCTATGGCACTCAGATCCAGATCCACCTCCAGCTCTTCCTCTGGCACTGGAAGGCTCAGCATGAGAAGTGAAAATGGGGGTGGAGGAGACTGCCATGCTGGTTCTGCTGCTTGTTGTCATGGTGGTGGTGGGGCGGGGGTAAGGCTGGTATTCTTGGAGGGGATGCAGACTCAGGCACAGGCAGTGGCACTGCTCCCCTCTCTTTGCTGCCTGTAGAACTGGAAGCCTCATGCCTGCTTATTGTAGGAAAGAGGATGTGTCTCAGCTTGGGGGGGGGGGGGGCTGGACTTACAGCTCTCCCTCTACCCGCCTCTTCCACCCCTCCCTGAAGGCTTGCCAGCTTTCTTTCCAGCCACTCTTCATGGTGTGTTTCATAGTGTCTTTGCCTTGGTGTGCTGGAAAATCTGTTTGTTCTGTAATGTAATCTGATTTATGTAATATATGTAGATAACTGTATGTGTATGTGTATTTATGCCATGTATGTATGCATTTATGTAATAAATAAAATATATAAATGCATGTAGTATGTGTTTCTGAATAAATTCTGTTATAATATGCAATATATGCTGTGCTGCCCTGCACAGTGAATGGAATGCACTCTGAGAGAAAGCACAGATTTTAAAAGAATCAAAATAGACTCAGAAAAACAAAGAGGATTTCAGGGAAGGAATAAATTGAAAGGAATGAATGAATAGAATAATATAATAAAAGGGTATAGAAAGGAAAAGATATTGATGAATCCCACTTGCTATGAACAGGCTAGCAAGTAGAAAATGATAGCCTTTGTTGTCTGACACTGCTGAGCTGCTGGAAGACACAGATCAATAGCTGACCCCAAGGCAGAAAGCATCTCAGCTCAAACAATGCTGCTTTTTATGCTGTTTTTCCATCCCTCCCCCAGAGCACTGGGATTGGAAGGGACCTCAAGGAAGGATCAGTCACTGGCCAGCTACACATTCAATATCAGAGCAGTCCTTCCCCCCTCTCCCCCTCCCTCTCCTTACTTTCTGTTTCCCTGCAAGCAAGCCCAGCTTCAGCTTCAAAACTCAAAACATTTAAAAAACTTTCAAAATGTTTCAACTGCCATCGTTTCATTTCGAGGCTGTTTTGAAGCCTTTCGTTTTGTTTTGATTTCAGTGTTTCAAGCTTGAAATGAGCCAAAACAGCATCAAAACAGCCGGCAAAATTTTGCACAGCCCTAGTGCACAACTCCTAGCACCTGGGTGGTAGGGGGTGCCTGCTGGGGCTAGCAGCATGGCCAGCAGAAGCATAGAGCTCTGGTTGTCACTGGCAGGGGCCAGACTGGAGCAGTGGGGTGCTGGGTGTCACTGGCAGGGACAGGGAATGGAGAAGCCCTGGTGCAGGGAGGCAGGGTAAGCAAGGAGGGAGCTGCAGTGTGCTGTCCCTGTGCTGGGCGCACAGCTCCTGGGCAAGGAAGGAGCTGGCCAGAGATCAGAGGGCAAAAATGTGTTTCCAAGATGGCTGCCACATGCTGCCAGCTCACTCTGGCTTCAACATGGCTGCCAACTAAAGGCAGCCATGTGTCTGGAAGCTGGAGCTCCTCCCAGTGGCCACAGGGGCACATAACAGAGCTGAGACAACCTGGAAGTGAAGTTAGTCCCAAGTCCCACTGTTAGGGTGACAATAATTTGGATTTTGGGAAGCATTGGATTTGCTGCTGAATGAAGGCTTTTTTCTGTGTCTCAGAAGAGCTGCTGGTCACAAGGCAGGATGATATATTAAGACTAACCTTGCAAATGCTTAGGTAAACAGTTTTCTAACAAGGTCATAGTGTTAGAACCCATTGTGTAAGAATAACAACATGGAGCCCAAGAGCTATCATCAGGAGATAAAGCAGAAGCAAGACCTTGGAGCTGAAGAAGGAGTCAGCAAGAGCCAGAAAGAACCAGTGATTGACCGAGAGTACCCGAGTTCATGGTGTTATGCATGCGCTCTTAGCAGAGAGACTGGTAAATGAGGAAATGCATAAGCAATTCTATGCTAATGAAGTAAATCATAAACTGAGGTGAAGCTTGAGATGGGAGGAGAAATGGGTGGAACCAGAGGAGGATCATAGGTGGAGTGAATGTTATTGTTAATGAGTATGAACCAAGATGTATAAAATGTGAAAAGAACTAATGTTCAGGGCTGCTCCCCGTGTTCATAGACTGCGTGTCTGTGAGGGAGCTCACCTAAAGCTGTCTCCATTCTGAATAAAGCTGTTGCGAGAATGTCTGCTGGTGTTTGCTCCCTCTTTGCTCTGGCTAATGAATAACAGGATCCATGGGCAATTGGACCGTCATCTCCCTAATCGTTGGGCACTGCATGGAGTTGGAGTCTAACACCCACCACATTTAGACATCTGCTTTCAAAACCTGCTTAATCCACATTCATTTAATGAGCATTACATTTAAGCCCGCTTAAATTCATGTGTAGATGTGCCCACAGAATACCCATATATATTACACACATTGCACATACACATTCACACACACACACACACACACACACACATATATACATGCACAATTTTTGCATGCCTAACTCAGAAAATCTTACCAATAAGAGAGTTTAAAAGAGTTTACCAATGGCAGTTTGGTGATTTCAGATATAAAAATAATACGAACTAAAAACGCTTGTTCTTATTTACTCTAAGAAATTGACTAATTTTGGCATTAAGAGGTAGTTTGGCAAATAAAGTTACGCACTGATGGAAGAATATGTCATAAAGTCATTGATCACCCCAGAGGTTCTGAAGTTCAAAATACAAAAAATCATTTTTCCCCAACAAGCCCTCTGTGGGGATCTGCAGAGAGTAATTTAAAAAGGCAGTAGGGGTGACAGAAATAGGTTAGCCCCTTCCTAAAAAGGAAGTGTTCACCCTCTCCATTCTATCAAGTCATTCTTCATCCTTTTCAGGAAGTGATCAATTCAGTTAATTAAATAGGCTGCAGGGTAGCAAAAAGTTCAGTCTCCTTCACTACTCCTCCTCCTGCTTTAGAAATGCTTTCTCCTGTTCCAAATTTTACATTAATATTCCAAAGAATGAAGACAGAAAGCTAAGGCTTGGTACAGAATGTTAACTGGAACAAACAAAGTGTTTCAAGAGAAAAAAATAAAAGGATGATGTTGTTTTATCATGCTAGGTAATTTTTAAATGGAAAACGGAAAGAAGACAGAGTGAGGAACTCTAGACTTAAAGGGGGAGATAGAAAAGTGATTAATGAAGTTAGGTGAATATGGCACCATGCTACAGACAAGTGACAGCCAGGTCCTCAGTGTTCTTTTGTTTGTTCTACTGGACAAATTTCCATAATAAAGAAAGGGAGCATCAGGTTTATAGCCACTCTTAATAGCTCACATCATGATAGTGTCTGAACACCTCACTTAATGCATGAGAAAATAGATGCAAGCTAGAGCAGCACTATTACTCCCAGATCAGGAACCAAGACACAGAGACACTAAGTGACTTGCCAGTGGTCATGTAGCAAATCCTTGCGAATGCAGGGTTTTGTACCTCAGTCTCCTGATGTCACCTGCCAGAACTATAACCATGAGACAGTATAATGGGCCTGTAAACTCCATAGGGCTAACTCAACATATATAATTTTGCACATTTCAGGCACAAGTAATGCTTTTGTACAATGTGGTGCCACTGCCACACAACCCTTCAGCTTCAAATAAGCTTTCAACTTCCTGTGTACAACAGGGACTTACCTCACACCCAAGTGCAATTAATTAATTAGTTGTGCAGTGATCTCCCACTGTGAGACAGGTTTATATTCCACTGGATGAGTCAGAACCTGGGTTGCTCAAACCCTGGCCTGTCCTTGGCTTTCAGAAAAAGAGAGGCCTAAATAAAGGTGTATTGATAAATTGCCTCCCTCTGGGTGAACAATGCTTCTTTTCCTCTGGGTCTAGCTGGTGGCCGCTTAGGTCGAAAAAGAAGGCTTTGACCTTACCTGATGCATAATTGTGTAACGGATAGGTAGCTGAAGGGGCTAACATCTATGAAGGGGGATACTTATGGGCAGCCAGTCCCATATGACTAAGGCCTCAATCTATCAGTGCCTCAGAATACCCATGTATAAAATGGGAACATAGTTTCCTTTGAACTTCTTTTTGTCAGTCTTGTCAATTCCCAATGTAAATTCTTCAGGGCACTCTCCTGTTTAGTGTGTGTGCAATAGGGCTGTATGAAACAGCACTGCTTTGTTTTGACTTCCATTTTGACATTTCAATGGGACAGTGTTTCTTTTCAAGTTTCATTTCAAAACCACTGTTCCATTTCATTTTGTCGAAACTGTTTCGCTGTTTCAACGTTTTGTCCTTAGGCTATAAGGGGGAAGCACAAAATTGCCTATAACTTTGTCATTTCTTGCCTGATTCAGTTGAAACTTGTAGAGGCAGTAGCACCTTCTGAGGTCATGAAGTCTGCCAAGTTTCAAGGAGATAGGTGGGTGTAGGGATTTCTAGGAAATTGCACTTTAAAATCTTGAAAGCAAAACTCGTGTCATGTGTGCGTGCTAAGGCACAGTGGGATGAAAACTGCTGGCATGGTAGCCCCTGCTGAGGCCATGAAGCCTACTAGCTTTCAAGGAGATAGAGGCAGGGATTTCTGGGAAATTGCACCTCAGGCTGCTGACAAGCAAAACTCATCACATGGGTGACACTGTGTGTGTGTGTGTGTGTGTGTGTGTGTGTGTGTGTGTGTGTGTGTGTGTGTGTGTGTGTGTGTTAAGGCGCTCTCACTGGTGCTGGGGCCTCTACACTACACAGTAGTGTGCCCCCATGAGGCCTTCTCCTCCCCTATAGCCTCATTCTGGTCCACCACTTCAAATGACAACAGGTAAAATAATAACTTAGTGAGCGGCAGCACAGTAGCACCAGCAGCATCTCAGGCGGCCAAACTGTCATAGAGCCTTTCTTTCCTCTTCTGTAGGAGCTTGTTCTCCAGCAGCTGCCAGAGAACTCTCCCTGCCAGCCCCAGCCCTGGGGCTTAGATGTGCCCAGGGCTCTGCCTCCTTCCAGTCAGGTACTAGGGGTGTTGGTCTAAGGACATGCCACTGGCAGACAAGCCAGTCTTGGGCCAATCTAATCTGGTATCTTTTAGCAGACCAACTAAATAGTTACATAAATATATCTTAGCAAGCTTTCAGGTTGAAAAACCCTTCGTCAGGCTGGGAAAACACCTGCAGTTGGTGTGTATGTGTGCTGCTTCTGGATGGAAGGAATAGTAAAGAAGTTGGAGACTAGCATGAAATTCAGGAAAGAAAGCCAGTCAGTGAAAATGGAAATGGAGGTGTCAGGGGGTGAGGGACAGGTGGGGGGGAGGGAAGGGGAAAGTAGCAGCACAGGTAAAAGTGGAGAGGTACCTGAGGAGTCAAATGTCCGGCAGGTTGTAGTGTGTCAGAATTCCAACGTCTATATTGAGTCCATGAGTTTCTGTACCTTGGAGGTTGATTAAGTGAAGTTCATAGGCTCGTCTGTGAAAAGTGGTTTGCAAATTCCCTTTGAGGATCAGGCCTGAGAGACTGGAGACAGGTGGTGTTCTGTTGTCTTTGAAAGATTTTTGGTACACACTCATTCTGGTGTGCAGTTGTTGCCTGGTGTCTCCATGTGTTTTCCATCTGGGTACTGCTCCCATCTCCTTGCTTTTTGTAGGAAAGAGGTTGTGTCTCAGTTTGCAGGGGGGTGAGAGAAACTTACACCTCTTCCTCTACCCCCTCTCCCATCCCTCCCTGAAGGCTTGCCAGCTGCCTTTCCACCATACTTCATGGTATGTTTCATAGTGTCTTGTTTTTATAAAAAATATATAAATGTATCTGTGTTCTTATATAAATTCTATAAGGTATGTAACATGCCACATACTATACATGTATACAAATAGAATATAAATGTATCTCTGTAACAGGGAACCCTAGCCCTGTCACCAGAAGACAGGTCAGCCCCTTTAAGACCAGAACTTTCTGGGCACAGAGTGCCAGTAAGGAGGGGGTTAAATGCTGAGCCTGGCCAGCTAGTCAGCTGACTGGAAGGGGCAGGCCAGGACTATAAAATCCCTGGGCAAAGCAGCAGTAGAGGCCAGCAGCCAAAGGGGAAGGAGTGCATCCCAGAGCTCCAGAGAGGTTGGGTGAGTGGTCCAAAGGCTGGATGAGGGGAATTACAAAGGACCCTGGAGGGACAGCAGCAACCCCAGAAGGAAGTGTGTAGCTGACGGTGGGGAGCCGAAGCATGAACCCTGTGAAAATGTAAACTGTTCATGCTGCCTTCTTTAATTACATTTTTGGGTGGCAGCTATTGCCCATGGACAGGACTGTTTATATTTCTTTTTTTTTTTTTTATTGAATAACTCCAGTGGTTTGTGTGACACTATCAGGGGAAGGAGGAGGCCTCATTTGGGGGGCCCAGTACAGAGTGGGGACCCCAGCACCAGTGAGGGCGTGGCTTCGGGGGGGCTCAGATGCCAGTGCCAGCAAGGGTAATACTTTTGGGGCTCAGACCCCGATGCCAGCAAGGGCACAGCCTTTTGAGATACATAGGTGCCAGTGTGGGCTCAGGATTTTGGGGTGCCCTGACCCCCGTCCCAGAAGGCATCATCTTAAAAGGCCAGGGTGGTCTGGTGCACCTGTGGTGCAATTTTATTTATTATTTATTTTTTTTGGATGGAGATGATGAGAGTTTGTGGCGATTCCCTGGCTTTGAACCTGCGACCCTCTGGCTGTGGGGGCCGGTGGCCAGGGAGGCTGGGCTCCAGAGTGGAGCAGAAAAGAGTACCATGAGTCCCAAGACACCGAAAAAGACTACAGCCTCAGAGTCAAACCCTGTTTGGTGGGTTTAGACAGGGAGGCCTAGCTAGAGAAAGACCAGAGTCAAGGCCCATGGAGGCAAAAGGCCCCAACATATGAAATACAATAGGCAGTCTCCCACTTACAAGAACATCAGCATAATAATTTCCATCAAGACATGGCAGGCAAGTAGAGAGCGGGACATAAGAACCTTAAAGAAGACTCCAAGGGTGCCCCATGTAAGGCGCGGATTAACAGGGAAGATGGCACTGGCGAGGGTGACCTGTTACATTGGTGCATTGGCCGGGAATTTTCCTACTGTAACATGTACCCTCAGATGATGGCTGGCCCAAATGAAAGAAAGAACCCTTGGGTCCAAGAAGGAGGCAGGAAAGACTGGATAGACCCAAGCCTTGGATTTAGGGGCACACATGTCAAGTGGTCCACGGTCTGCAGAAACAAGCAGAAAGACAACAGGCATTGCTAGAAAAGCCGGTGAGGGACATACCAACAAACCGAGTCCCACACGAGGGCATTTGTGGGTATGGCGCCAGGGTTTGCCCTGAGCCATGAGAGGAATGGCCCACTGTAATGGTAGATTTGAGGCTTGAGGGACAAAAGATACGGGCTATGTTGGATTCGGGCTCACCACACACAATAGTGCGGAGAGACATCTTACCAAGAAGAGAGAGGGAAGTGGTGGATCAGATAATCATTCGATGTTGGTACAGGGAGGCTCAAAGACAAGACCGAATGTGGGTTACTTTGCAAGTAGGTGAGAAACTATGCCACATGCTGGTTGGAGTGGCTGAGCACTTACCCTACCCGATGATGCTGGGATGCGACTGGCTGGAGCTTCTGACAGTCATAGCCCAGGCATACAGTTTGAGAGGGTTGAGGAAAAATTGAGATGCTCCACAATACTACCCTAGTCACACTAGGAGGAAAGTCTCTGAGGAGTCAAAGGCAAAAGAAGGCCCCAGCTGGAGACCACTGGGAGCAGGGAAAAGAGGATGCAAGACCGTGAGGTCTCAGGTGGTACCTAAGGATAATCTTATGGCAGAGGCATTTGCTGGTGAGCCTGAACTACCTCTATCAGAGGAAGAAGCAGAACAGGATGTGGATGTGGCACACTTGTGGGAAAATGAACATTTCTGATTGGAACGGAGCTGAGAAAAAGGGTTTCGGTATACCTTCCAGGAACACCTAGCCCAGTAGAATGGGGAGGTGCTGCAACCAGAGGTGATGCAGACCACTCCACAATTTGAGGTGAGGAATGATCCGTTATATAGAGTTGAATGTGGAAAACCTGGGGAAGAGGAAGTAGTACAATTGCTGCTACCTTGATGATACCAAAAGGCCCTACTGAAAGTAGCTCATGAACTCCCTATGGGCAAACATTTGGGATGAGACAAGACCAAAGCTCACATTAGGGGAAGATTTCTTTGGCTGGGGTTAATACAGGAAGTAGCCAAATATTGCGCATCTTGCCCCATGTGCCAAAAAGTAAACCCTAGTCGTCCTCCAAAAATCTCATTAGTACTGCTGTCTTTGGTGGAAGTCCCCTTTGATCAGATGGCTGTGGATATTGTGGGGCCACTGCCAAGAAGCAGTGCTGGGCACCAATTTATTTTGGTCCTCCTGGACTATGCAACAAGGTATCCGGAGGCCATACCTATGCAGGCGGTGTCTGCCTCCTAGGTGGCAGAGGAGTTATTAAAATATTCTCCCAAGTGGGGCTCCCTAAAGAACTGTCGACTGACCAAGGGACTAACTTTACATTTCGTGTGTTTGAGGGAGAAACTGATGGGCTAGTGGAGCGTTTTAACAGGACCCTGAAACAGATGCTGCAGAAGTTTGTGGAAGAGAGCCCCCAGAAGTGGGATCACATGTTGCTGCCCATGTTGTTTGCAGTAAGAGAGGGACCCCAAGCCTCAACAGGGTTTCCCCCTTTTGAACAGCAACCAAGAGGAATTCTGGATTTTCATAGTTTCATAGTTGGTAGGGTCGGAAGGGACCTGAGCAGATCATCAAGTCCGACCCCTTGCCATGGCAGGAAAAAGTACTGGGGTCAAACGACCCCAGCGAGGTGTTCATCTAACCTGCTCTTAAAGACCCCCAGGGTAGGAGCCAGCACCACTTCTCTTGGAAGTTGGTTCCAGATCCTAGCCACCCTGACAGTGAAGTAGCGCCTCCTGATATCTAGCCTGAATCTACTCTCTGCCACCTTGTGACTTATTTCTAGTCATTCCTGGTAGTACTCGGGGGGGGGGGGGGGTGAGAACAGGAACTCCACCAATACCTGCTGGTCCCCTCTGACTAGTTCGTAACAGGCCACTAGATCTCCCCCTCCTCCTTCTCTTGTGGAGGCTGAACAGGTTCAGGTCCCTCAGCCTCTCCTTGTAGGGCCCGCACTTCTGCTCCCTGATCATGCGGGTGGCCCTCCTCTGAACCCTCTCAATGCTGTCCCCATCTCTCCTGAAGTGCGGTGCCCAGAACTGGACGCAGTACTCCAACTGTGGCCTAACCAGTGCCGCATAGAAGGGGAGGATCACCTCCTTGGACCTGCTTGAGATGTATCTGTGGATGCATGACGAGGTATGGTTGGCCTTCCTGACCGTGTCCCCACACGGTTGGCCCATGTTCATTTTGGCATCAATAATGATTCCAAGATCCTTTTCTGCCTCTGCACTGACAAGAAGGTAATTCCCCAGCCTGTAGTTATGCTGCTGGTTCTTCCTCCCCAGGTGCTGTACCTTGCACTTGTCAGTGTTGAAACCCATCCTGTTCTCATCTGCCCATCCCTGTAACCTGTCCAGGTCCAATTGCAGCCTATTCCTCCCTTCTAGCGTGCCCACATCCCCCGACATCTTAGTGTCATCAACAAATTTGAATAGGGTGCTTTTTACCTCCTCGTCCAAGTCGCTGATGAAGATGTTGAACAGCACGGGTCTGAGGACCCAGCCCTGGGGGACCCCACTGCCCATATCCCTCCAGGTCAAAAATGATTTGATCAAGGAAAGCTGGGAAGAACAACAAAAGTAAAGAGCAGAACCTGGTTCAATACTTGGTCCAACTGAGAGAACGCCTGGAATCAGCATGGAGGGAAGCTTTAGGAAATCTGAGGGAGGCCCAAGAGTGGCAAGCAACCCATTACAATTGAGGGGCTTGAGAGAGGAGATTTGCATTAGGAGACCACATACTGGTTCTCTTGCCGGACCAGGAGAGTAAGTTACTAGTGTGATGGCAGGGCTCTTATGAAATAACATGCCAAATAGGGCCTGTAGATTATGAAGTACATCAGCCAGACAAGCAAAAGAAAAAACAGGTATACCACATTAACATGCTGAAGCCATGGCAAGAACAAGAGTGCCTGTACTTGGCCCTCCATCCAGACAAAACGAAACTAGGACCCTCCCTGAGGGAGAGGGAGGGGAGAAGTTAGGTGGAAGTAGCTCCATGACTCTCTGAAGAGCAGAGGCGACAGGCAATGAAACTAGTGAAGGAATATGGAGACGTGTTCCAGGAGGTCCCCTGGGAGGCTTGAGGCATGATGCATCGAATAAGGACCCCTCCAGGCCAGGTGATTCACGAGAACTGGAGGTAAATCCCACAACAACTTCAAGGACAGATAAAAGAGGAGCTTGAAATGATGTTAGAAAATGGCACAATACAAGAGTCCCGAAGCGCCTAGCACAGCCCCATTGTGGCCGTGCCGAAGCCAGATGGAAAAATTAGGCTCTGTATTGACTTCCGAAAAGTAAATGCGGTTGCAAAGTTTGATGCTTATCCAATGCCAAGGGTGGATGAAATGGTGGAGAACATAGGGCAAGCCAGCTATATATCCATGTTGGACCTAACTAAAGGCTACTGGCAGGTCCCCTGAGCACCTGAGGACCAAGAAAAGACCGCCTTTGCCACACCATGGGGCCTATTCCATTTCCAATGCATGCTATTCGGATTACATGGGGCTCCTGTGACATTTCAGTGGCTAATGGACAGAATCCTGGGTCTGCATGGGGGTTACGCTGTGGCTTATATAGATGACATTATTGTGTATACCGCAGATTGGTTGGAGCATTTAACAGCACTGCAAGAGGTCCTGCAGGACTTAAGGAAGGCGGGGTTAACCACCAACCCAAAGAACTGCACAACTGGAAAGGAGGAAACACGGTACCTTGGGTTTCAGGTAGGAAGTGGTAAATTACGACCACTGTTGGATAAGATAGAAGCAATAAGGAAGTGTCAAACTCCATGAACAAAGAAACAAGTGAGGGCTTTCTTGGGAATGGCAAATTATTATAGGAAATTCATTTCTCACTTCGCAGATTTAGCAGTGCCCTTGACTGAAATCATAAAGGCAGCAGCTCCAACCAAAGTGAGATGGACACCAGAAGCGGCATTCCAAAAGGTGAGGGATGCACTGTATTCACGGCCACTAATATATATGCCAGACTTCAATAAACCTTTTATGGTATTGACAGATGCATCATACTGGGCTATTGGTGTGGTGTTGGTCCAAATGGAGGAAGGAGAAGAACACCCAATAGCATAAGATAAGTAGAAAGTTGCACCCACCTGAGCAGAATTATGCGACAATAGAGAGAGAATGTTTGGTGATCAAATGGGCCATAGAAACGCTATGGTATTATTTGCTAGGTCAGAAGTTCATGTAAATCATGGACCACACCCCTCTGCAATGGCTTCAAAGCTTGAAGACTGATAATGCAAGGCTGATGAGATGGGCTCTCAGTCTTCAACCATACTGTTTTGCGGTGAAGCATCATCCAGGGACCAAGAATGTAAGTGCTGTCTTCTTGTCATGACAATATGAAGAGGAAAAGGGTTCAGAGGGGAAGGGAAGACCCTGGACAAAAGAGAAGAGGGGGGGGTGGCGTGTAACAGGGAACGCTAGACCTGTCACCAGAAGAGAAGTTGGCCCCTTTAAGGCCAGAACTTTCTGGGCACAGAGTGCCGGTAAGGAGGGAGTTAAATGCTGAGCCTGGCCAGCTAGTCATCTGACTGGAAGGGGCAGGCCGGGACTATAAAATCCCTGGGCAGAGCAAGTAGGGAATCATTCAAATCAATGGTAGTAGTAGCCTTTGTTGTCTAATGCTCCTGACCTGCTGGAAGATAGCTTACTAACTGTCAGACCCCAAGACAGAAAGCGGGCCAGGTCAAACAATGCTGCTTTTTATGCTGTTTTTCCATCCCTCCCTCAGAGCACTGGAATTGGGAGGAACCTCAGGGAAGGATCACAGTCACTGACCAGCTATACAGTTAGTCAATATGAGAGCAGTGCTTCCCCACTCTTCTTTCTGTTTCCCTGCAGGTAAGCCCAGCTTGAGCTTCAAAACTCAAAACGTTTTGAAACTTATTGACTGCCCTTGTTTTGTTTCAGGCCTGTTTTAAAGCCCTTCATTTCATTTCAATTTCACTGTTTCAAGCTCAAAACAAGTTGAAACAGCATCGAAACGAAATAGCCAGCGAAATTTCTCACAGCCCTAGTGTGCAGCACCTAGCTTTGATTTCGTTGGGGCTTCTAGCTACTACATATAAAACAAATATTGTGTGGCTGTTCATGAGTATCCTGGACAATGGTTCAGAACAGCGGTAGGCAAAATGCGGCCCGGGACTGGATGCGGCCCACCAGGGGGCACTTGCCTGCCTGTACACTAATGCCAGGAGCTTGGGGAATAAGCAGGAGGAGCTCATCCTCCTGCTCATTGTGCAAACAATTATGATGTCATAGGGATAACGGAGACCTGGTGGGACTCCACCCATGACTGGACCACGGGGATAGATGGCTATACCCTGTACAGGAGGGATCATGCAGAGAAAAGGGGCAGGGGTGTAGCTCTCTATGTTAAGGAAAGCTACGCGTCCCTGCAAACCGATATTGGCGACCAGGGTGGACGGCTGGAGACCCTCTGGGTTAAAATCCGTGGGGAACACAGCACAGGGGACACAATGGTGGGAGTCTACTACAGACCTCCCACCCAAAGTCCTGAGCTTGACCAGGAGTTTGCCCAGGAACTGGCTGAGGCAGCTTGCTCCAGGACCATGGTTGTCATGGGTGACTTCAATTACCTGGACATCTCGTGGGAGGATCGCTCAGCAAAATCTGAGCGGTCACAGAGCTTCCTCTCGTGCGTGGATGACCTCTACCTGACTCAAGAAGTCTATGGGCCAACAAGAGGCAAAGCGCCGCTCGACCTGGTACTGGCTACTGGGGATGACCTAGTTGGCGACCTAGCGATCGATGGGAAGCTGGGTGACAGCGACCACGATCTGATCACCTTCACCATCCGCTGAAAAGCTGGCAAGTCAGTCAGCAACACAGAAGTCCTTGACTTCAGGAAAGCCGACTTTGACAAGCTCAGGAGGCTTGTCAGTGAGGCCCTAAGGGACCGTGACCACAGGGAGAGGGGAGTTCAAGAAGAGTGGTTGCTCCTCAAGGGAGCGATCTTCAAAGCAGAAATTAAGTCTATTCCATCTCAGAGGAAAGGCAGCAAGAGGGCACAGCAACCCCTCTGGCTCTCCAGGGACCTAGCAGACCTCCTGAGGCTAAAAAGAAAGGCCTACAAAGGATGGAGGATGGGAGTCACCTCCAAGGAGGATTATTCTGCACTGGTCCGGTCTGTAGGGAGCAGACCAGGAAAGCCAAGGCTGCAACTGAACTCCAACTAGCTTTGAGCATCAAGGACAACAAAAAGTCCTTTTTCAGATATGTGGGGAGCTGGAGTAAAAGCAGGGCCAACATTGGACACCTGCTGAACCAGATGGGGCAACTGACAACTGACGCCCAGGAAAAAGCCAACCTATTAAATAGGTACTTTGTGTCAGTCTTTCATCAGCCCCATGGGACGCCCATGCCCGCTACAGGGCTGGGAAGTCCAGGTGAGGGTGATCCCCTGCCCTCCATTAATGCTGACTTTGTGAAGGAACATCTTGAGAAGCTGGATACCTTCAAGTCAGCCAGCCCTGACAATCTTCACCCCAGGGTACTCAAGGAGCTGGCGAGCATCATAGCCCAGCCTCTAGCATGGATCTTTGAAAACTCTTGGCGCTCTGGTGTAGTGCCCAAAGACTGGAAGAAGGCCAATGTGGTGCCTATCTTCAAGAAAGGGAGGAAAGTGGATCCGGCTAACTATAGGCCCATCAGCCTGACTTCTATCCCGGGGAAGATCTTAGAAAAGTTTATTAAAGAGGCCATCCTTAATGGACTGGCCAACGTCAACATCTTAAAGGGATAGCCAGCATGGGTTTGTTGCGGGTAGGTCTTGCTTGACCAATCTCATTTCCTTCTACGACCAGGTGACCTATCACCTGGACAAGGGAGAAGAGATTGATGTCATATATCTTGACTTCAAAAAAGCCTTCGATCTGGTTTCCCATGATCACCTCTTGGAGAAACTGGCCAATTGTCGCCTTGGCTCCTCCACGATCCACTGGCTGGAAAATTGGCTCCGGGGTCGGACCCAGAGGGTAGTAATTGATGGAAGTCACTCATCGTGGTGTCCTGTGACCAGTGGGGTCCCCTAAGACTCTGTCCTTGGACCCATACTGTTCAACATCTTCATTAATGATGTGGACACTGGAGTCAGAAGCGGACTGGCCAAGTTCGCCAATGACACCAAACTTTGGGGCAAAGCATCCACACCAGAAGACAGGCGGGTGATCCAGGCTGACCTGGACAGGCTCAGCAAGTGGGCGGACGAGAATCTGATGGTTTTCAACGCCGATAAATACAAGGTTCTCCACCTTGGGGGAAAAAAAACCTACAGCATCCTTATAGGCTCGGCAGTGCTATGTTGGCTAGCACTATGGAAGAAAGAGACTTGGGGGTCATCACTGACCACAAGATGAACATGAGCCTGCAATGCGATGCTGTGGCTAGTAAAGTGACCAAAACGCTGGCTTGCATCCATAGATGCTTCTCAAGCAAATCCCGGGACGTCATTCTCCTCTTGTACTCGGCCTTAGTGAGGCCGCAGCTGGAGTACTGCATCCAGTTTTGGGTTCCACAATTCAAAAAGGATATGGAGAAGCTTGAGAGAGTCCAGAGAAGAGCCACGCGCGTGATCAGAGGTCAGGGAAGCAGACCCTACGATGACAGGCTGAGAGCCCTGGGGCTCTTTAGCCTGGAAAAGCGCAGGCTCAGGGGTGATCTGATGGCCACCTACAAGTTTATCAGGGGTGACCACCAGTATCTGGGGGAACGTTTGTTCACTGGAGCGCCCCAAGGGATGACGAGGTTGAATGGTCACAAACTACTATAAGATCGTTTCAGGCTGGGCATAAGGAAGAATTTCTTTACTGTCCGAGCCCCCAAGGTCTGGAACAGCCTGCCACCGGAGGTGGTTCAAGCACCTACATTGAACACCTTCAAGACAAAACTGGATGCTTATCTTGCTGGGATCCTGTGACCCCAGCTGACTTCCTGCCCTTTGGGCGGGGGGCTGGACTCGATGATCTTCCAAGGTCCCTTCCAGCCCTAATATCTATGAAATATACATCAAATACTTGCTTTGTGGTCATACACCAAGTAACATTCGAATCTTTCAGAATATAAAAAACCTGCCGTTAAAAATATACATTTGTAGCAAACAAATTAACCAACATAAACATGTACCCCACTCTCATCTCCCAACAATTTTTTGTCTGAAAAGTAAGATGAGCCAGAGGCCCATAAAAGCAAACAATTTTGGTATTGATTTTACATGGAAGGTTCTCCAGTACCTTTGTGAAGAGTGGCAGTATAAACCCTGAAGATATATACAACTTGAGACAGACTTGGAAGTCACTGACTTTGCTGTTTGAGTCTAATTTTGGCCTTTAATGAAATGCTGCTATGAAAAACAAGCAAACAAGGAAAATCTCAAAAGCCTTCTTAACAAGTGTTGGGACATCACGTTTATTAAATTCACTTTCCTATCGGTTGTAGGCATACTAGAGATCAGCTGCCTGGTAGTCAAAACACCCTGATAGCTGAACAGGCTGTTGTTACCAGAAGAATTTCACTAAGAATCTTTTAAATTATTGTCTTTCAGACTTTGTTTAATTAAAGCATGTTTAACAGCTCATAAAGGCTGATTTTGTAAGAAGTTGAAACTATGTAAGTCAGTCTTCCATTTCACTTACTAACACTTGCTGAGTCTCCTAATCAGCTCAGCTCACTGCCTTTAAGAACACTATGATATTGTCTGCTACACTGAGAGAAAAGACATGTTGTTGTATGTTACATTAGGAAAATCTAGCTACCCATTAGAGCTGATTAAGGAATTAGCTGGTGGCTTTATAACATGGGTTTTATTGATACAGGGGTATTTCCACCCCACCTATTTCAGCTGACATGACAGGGTGACTACTGATTGTTTTGGAAGAAAGTATCCTTTTTTCTTTACTAAGGGTCTAGTCCACCTGCTGCTCAAGTCAATAACAGAACCTAAGCAAAACTTTCAAAATAGATCTTCATTGACCCCTGTGTTTTTGTATGTGGTTTGCTAGTTTTTGCCTTCTTCCCATAACTAATTTTGGTTTGGATCAGAATTCCCAAATCAGATGTTTGCTGATTTTATAAATGAGAAACCACAGTCAGATTCACCAGGGAAGCATTGATACATGTGGCAGACTTTGAAAATATAAAATATAGATTTTTTTAAATATTATTTTTAGTCAGTTTCAGCTTTTTAATGGATTGTCAATTTGGAAATCTCAGTTTATGAAGGAGTTCTGAGGCTTCTCTGCAATCAATAAAATAACTATTCAGAGACTTGCTTAACCCATCAAAACTACATAATTGTATGTCTTCAGGGAGGCTATAGATAAGCAACTTCAAACAGAGAGAAAAAAAATATTGGACGTGAACCCATTTGTCAACTGCAAAGTCCCTTATAGAGTAACAATAACATTTTAACCAGATATCTCACCTGCCATTTTAATGCTTCTTGAGTCTTCAGCTTCTATGACCTGAAGGTCTGAACCAGGGGCGGGCAATTATTTTGGGCAGAGGGCTGCTTACCGAGTTTTGGCAAGCCATCGAGGGCTGCATGACAGGCAGCCCAGGGTAGATAAATATTAATTTTCTAAATTTTTTAGGGGCCCCACGGGCTGGATAGAATGGCCTGGTGGGCCGCATCCAGTCCCGGGCCGCATTTTGCCCACCCCTGATCTGAACCGTTGTCCAGGATCCTCATGAACAGTCACACAATATTTGTTTTATATGTAGTAGCTAGAAGCCCCAACTAAATCAAAGCTAGGTGCTGCACACTAGGGCTGTGAGAAATTTCGCTGGCTATTTCGTTTTGATGCTGTTTCAACTTGTTTTGAGCTTGAAACAGTGAAATTGAAATGAAATGAAGGGCTTTAAAACAGGCCTGAAACAAAACAAGGGCAGTCAATAAGTTTCAAAACGTTTTGAGTTTTGAAGCTCAAGCTGGGCTTACCTGCAGGGAAACAGAAAGAAGAGTGGGGAAGCACTGCTCTCATATTGACTAACTATATAGCTGGCCAGTGACTATGATCCTTCCCTGAGGTTCCTCCCAATTCCAGTGCTCTGAGGGAGGGATGGAAAAACAGCATAAAAAGCAGCATTGTTTGACCAGGCCTGCTTTCTGCCTTGGGGTCTGACAGTTAGTAAGCTATCTTCCAGCAGCTCAGGAGCATTGGACAACAAAGGCCAAGTCCTCAAAATACAAATAAGAGCAGTTAGCAGATAAACAAATGAAACTAGGGAAGACAAAATCACTCTCCAGATTGACAGATATTCTAATTTATTTTCAAGGTGGACTAACTAACAGCCAACAAGTCATTAGCCCTACATAACAAAACTGCTATCGTCTGGGATGGAGATCTTCAATGGCATATCAGAGCAATCATCAGGATTCATATAAAACAGGAGACATACCATACACCTGTCTCCATGGAAGAAAAAAATGGAATTTTAATCCTCAAGGATCAAAGAATGTAATGAGAGAATCTTCAACAGAAACAGCAGGAGAAGCCTTAGAAGCATTCAGATCTTCAAACCTACCATACTTGCAACAAACACAGCCATTGTCAAGGCAGACAACTGCAAACAGAACCCTACCTGCCTTCACAGGCAATCTGCACTGAGCCATGCCAGTGGCTATGTCCTGGGATCACAAGCCAGATACATACAAGGCAGACATAACAATAATCACCTTTAAAAGCATTTCAGAATCTATTGTTCTGTTACATGTGTATTGTTATTTTTAAGGTTGAGCAATTGTCTTAGAGGAATTCAAATAGCTAAGAATGGGAGGATCCAAGTTAGGTATTTAATTATTAAGATGGGAGTGACAAACCAAATAGCACTTCTGTACCTCTGGCAAAAAGGTTAGCCAGTGTTCAGAGCTTTGCAGAGTTATTCCATTTGAGTAAGATATTGGCAATATAAATCAATTATATTCACTGTAATCTTGTTTATTTAAAAATAAAAGACTACACACAATCCTGTTTCCCTGAGCACAGTAGAAACAAACAAGAGAAATCCACAGGAGTACAAGCTCTGCGCCCAAGAAGCTCAGTATGTCAGCTTTTACATCTCAGCTCCTTCTGTATTCTTTTCTTCCAACACACATATTCTGCAGCTGATAATTTAGCCACTAGGGACATTTATACACGAAAATCCAGTGCATCAGAGCTGATGCGCCCAGCGCTGTGTTATATGCATTTGTATAAACAGCAAAATATGCATCAGTCCTGAAAAAAATGACAGTGGTTCAAGCATCTTTGATGCATTTTAGTTCAAAAGCGAGCCATTTCTTAGTGCTGACATACATTTTATATAAACGGTGAAATGCATGTGCTGCAGCACGGGGCACTTTCAAAAGTGCCCCGTGCTGCAGCACAAGCATGCGTACAAATGTCATCTGTCCTCAAGCAGGAAAATCTCTGTTCAGTCTACAAGCCTCACTCTGACCTTCTATAAGGTCCAAGGAGGTGATACTTCCCCTCTATCGGGCGCTGGTCAGACCGCAGTTGGAGTACTGCGTGCAATTCTGGGCGCCACAATTCAAGAGGGATGCGGATAACCTGGAGAGGGTCCAGAGAAGGGCCACTCGTATGGTTAAGGGCCTGCAGACCAAGCCCTACGAGGAGAGACTAGAGAAACTGGACCTTTTCAGCCTCCGCAAGAGAAGGTTGAGAGGCGAACTTGTGGCTGCCCGTACGTTCATCACGGGGGCACAGAAGGGAATTGGTGAGTATTTATTCACCAAGGTGCCCCCGGGGGTTACAAGAAATAATGGCCACAAGCTAGCAGAGAGTAGATTTAGATTGGACATTAGGAAGAACTTCTTCACAGTTCGAGTGGCCAAGGTCTGGAACGGGCTCCCAAGGGAGGTGGTGCTCTCCCCTACCCTGGGGGTCTTCAAGAGGAGGTTAGATATGCATCTAGCTGAGGTCATCTAGACCCAGCATTCTTTCCTGCTTATGCAGGGGGTCGGACTCGATGATCTATTGAGGTCCCTTCCAACCCTAACATCTATGAATCTATAAAGCCTACTTCCTTAGGCAGCCACCACAAGCTGTACACATCAATCAGTCCTCATTACAATGGCATCTAAGGCTCAATTGCTCTTGCTGCTGAATTTGAAAGACAACATTTGATACAACCAGTCACTTGAATGAGTTTCATGAACATCCATACATCAAAGGCTCACTTATAGGCATTGTTAACACCATTTAGCATAAAAGGGTGCTATACCATATTTTCTCATATACAACACTTCCCCAAATAAACATGCATCTTTTTTCAGCACTGCAGAATGTAAAAAAAAAAAAATGGTTTTTCCACAGTCATAACCAACTGTATGACCGAGTATGTTCTCCTGTAAACAGTGTCCAGTAAGTGTAACTTCAGAAACTTCCTGGTGCAGCAGACTACCTCCTGGGATGCCACACTTCTTGGAAACTATGCGTGACTATACACATGACAATTTTCACCATTTAAAGCATTCTAAAGCCATCACTTAATGCACATGAGTGACTTTAGAACATTTTTTTAATGGCAGAAGTTGCCTTATTTAAACCTCACTGTATACGTTTTAAGTGTAAGATGAACTGTGGTAGTGCATCTCGGCCTAACTCTTTTACCTCTATTGCACATGTATTTAGCTGGGGCTTTTCAGAGTGCTAATTACTAAGTAAACTAGGTACCTATTGAAGCCTAACACATGCCAATTAAGTAAACGTGGACATGTTTATAAGAGGTGCTCTGCCTTCCTTCCAACTGTGCGGGCCAGGAGCGGTCCACGGCCCGTCTTTGCGCACGCAGGCTGTGACCAGCAGCCCAGGCACGTGGGGTCAGAGAAGACCGGGGGGCGAGCTAGAATTAGTCACGGACATGTAGTGGTTGATTCAAAGATTGTTTACTTACACCAAAGATGGTCGTGGTGTAGGCTGGACAGTTTTCCAGGCACAGCTCCGCTTAAATCCTCGTTTGAGGATTACGACAAGTTCGCTCTCTCCCACGGAGTTGTTGAAGCTCCGTGGGTCCGTTTTTTTCTCGCAGGAAGGGATACGTCTAGGAATCTATCAGCGATGGGGAGAGGCCAGAGGCTGGTCAGGCCCCTGTTGCCTTTTAAGAAATATGTTGGGTCCATAAGGATCCGCAGCACTTAGAGATCTTCACACAGCATGAAGTCTCCTCCTCCTGGTGTTCGTGGAGTCCTCCAACTTGGGCGGAAACCACTCAAGCTCTTTATACGGCTAGCAAGCCAATCACTAGCCGCCACGTATGCATAATTTAATGTGAACCAATAATGTGGCTCAAATTTGAATACAAATGGAGGGAACTCTTTGCACCGAGCATTTCTTAGATGCAAAAAGAAATGCACCATGCAAAGAAAGCTACAAATTGGCGGGAAATTCTCTGTTGCACCAGGGTTCTCTTCTGCAGCAGAAAACTCCACTGTGCAAAGAAGCTGCAATTTAGCAGGAAAAATAATTTAGCAGTGCCGAAGCACACACAAAACACAAAATCAAAACTTTGGGTTGTGACACCAACCATTGTGCTTCCTGAATTCATACATAGTGGCACAATATTAAGCAAATTCCCTGAATTTCAGTACAGAAGAAGCCATTTGTTTCTATTGTAGAAAGCACTATGGTCACTTTGGAGGAAAAAAAAACAAACATGAAAGAAAGGTCTATCTAATCCCCAGTAGTCCTACCCAAATACAGACAGAAGAGCAGTTTTGGGGAGGAGGTGATTTCCTAGTTGTCCAGGTATCTTTACAATCATATACAGTTGCTACCTCCAATTATGCAAACCGTACCTTGTCATGCATCCACAGATGCATCTCAAGCAGGTCCAAGGAGGTGATCCTCCCCCTCTATGCAGCACTGGTCAGGCCGCAGTTGGAGTACTGCATCCAGTTCTGGGCGCTGCACTTCAGGAGGGATGTGGACAGCATGGAGAGGGTCCAGAGGAGGGCCACCCGCATGATCAGGGATCAGCAAGACAGGCCCTATGAGGAGAAGCTAAGAGACCTGAACCTGTTCAGCCTCCACAAGAGAAGGCTGAGGGGGGATCTAGTGGCCATTTACAAACTAGTCAGGGGAGACCAGCAGGCATTGGAGGAGTCCCTGTTCCCCCGAGCACTACCAGGAGTGACTAGAAATAACAGTCACAAGGTGGCAGAGGGTAAATTCAGGCTAGATATCAGGAGGTGCTACTTCACTGTCAGGGCGGCTAGGATCTGGAACCAACTTCCAAGAGAAGTGGTGCTGGCTCCTACCCTGGGGGTCTTTAAGAGGAGGCTGGATGAACTCCTTGCCGGGTTGTTTGACCCCAGTACTCTTTCCTGCCATGGCAGGGGGTCAGACTTGATGATCTGCTTAGGTCCCTTCTGACTCTACTAACTATGAAACTATATCCACCATAAAGTTATGCCATACAGGGCACATCTACACATGCTATTAATTTGAAGTAGGCTTACTGTGCAGTAAAAATACTGCACAGTAAACCTACAGGGGAACATGTCTATATGTGCTCCCTCTTGGGAGCAGCCTGATACAGGGCTGCTCCCGCCCTCCTCCGCACCCCTGCAGCAGCCACTGGGAGCTCCAGGATCCCTGCCCTCTGACAGCAGGCAGGCTGGCAAGGGGTACAGGGTGGTCCCAGTGGGCCTGGGGCCAGGAGAGCTCTGCCAGGTGCAGCAGCAGCTGTCTCCTGACCCCATGCACATTGGGAGGGGATCTGATGTGCATGGGGACAGCTCTCCTGGCCCCATGCACATCCAGTTACATAGCTGCCAGCAAGCCCCCTGTCACTTAAGGGGTTTGCTGGTAACTGTCTAGGGTGTGGGGCAGTTCCACATAAGCCTTCTGCCAGGCAGGGGGGCACAGGGCTCACCAGCAGCTGCCCTGCTTGGCACAGAGCCAGCTGCTCTGGGAAGGGGGAAGAGGGCAGGGAATTCAGACCTCCCTGTCCCCTGGAACAGCCAGCTCTGTGCCAGATGGAGCTGGCTGCTCTGGGGAGTAATCGGGGGTGGGGAATCCAGCCCTTACTTGTCCTTTAGAGCAGCCAGCTCCATGCAGCAGGGAATCCAGCTGGCTCCTCTAGATAAGCAAGGGCTGGATTCCCAGTCCCTGCTAACTCCCCAGAGCAGCAAGCTCCATGCAGAGAGCAGGGACAGGGGACAGGACAGAGAGCTCCTTAGTCCTGGCCCAGATCAGCTGCTAGTTCCTGTGGGGAGCTGAGCAGCACCAGACTGGGGACAGAGAGCTTCCCTGTCCCCTTTGGCCACGGGCTGGCTAGGCTCACCAGAAGCAAATTTGCTCCTGGCCAGCATCTATACATATTTTACTGCACAGTATCTACTGCACAGTTAGTTTACTACCTGTATTTATAGGTAGTAGCTAATTGTGCAGTAGACTGATTTACTGCATAGTAAAATGTGAGCATGTATAGATGGTGATGCTTTACTGCGCAGTAGTAGGATTTGTGTTAAACTTGTTTACCTTATTACCTTTCCAGAATTTTACACTTAAGGAACCAAATAAACATCCTGAAAAGTATGAATTTCTCAATACTGTCCATGTTTTGTGTTTGTGAAGGCACAAACTGATAAGCACAATCCTGAAATAAAACAACTGAAATGACATATGCCTACGAGCTCCATTATGATGACCAGGCTGTGGTCAATAAATTCCTTGTTCTTTAGGAGAATGTTGAGAGTAATGAAGATGCAGCTAAAATGTTATGGATACCTTAAAATATGATCCAGTGGCAAAACTGGAAGATTTACAGAAAGCTAAGAGGAGTTACTCAGAAAGCTACTTAGATCAATTAAAGAACACTCTAGCCCAGTGGTCCCCAACCTTTTCAACCCAGAACCTGATGGGCAGTGCCTGGTTCATCCACAGGCCAGATCTAGCCAGTGAGTTCAATCCAGCATACAGAATCAGTATGGTAGGAGCCTGATCCAACCAGGAGAAGGTATGCAGCCAATTCCAATCCAGCCACCCATGACCGGGATGCCGGGATGCATGGGGCAGACCTGATCTGTATGTGGGATTGCGGGCAGGGGGAGGAAGAGCAGTATGGTCTCAAGCCTGGTGTTGGGGCATTAGGGAAGGCCCACTCCACAATCATGAGGGAGGATGGAAGGCAGGGACAAAGGTGTGGGGACTGGACTGTCCCCAATTTTGATTTATGAGGGAGGGGGCAGAGGATGAGGACAGTGAGCATCCCAGGCCCATCGAGGCATGCGAGGGTTGGGCCTGGGCCTGGATCTGGCCACAGTTTCTACTACTCCACCACTGCCAAATTTCCTAACCCATGGGGATTCCCTGGGCCAGATGACCTGGCTCCACAGGCTAGATTTGGCCTATGGCCCAGGGCTTAAGCACCCCTGCTCTAGAGAAGAATTCATGAATACAAATCTATTTCTTTAAGTCAGGGCACAGAGTTACATGGTTCAGCTTGTAGGTGGACTGACCCCCAACGACTGGCCCGAGCCCTGTGCACTGCATGCAGTGCATGGGCTGGGCTGGACTGGCCCTACATGCTGCATGCAGCACAGGGGATCTGTGGCAGGGTTGCAAGCAGGGTCTTGGTAGACCAGCCTTGCACACTGACTTTGGCACACAGTGGGAGCATCTACACATGCACATTACTGTGGAGTTGACTAATTAGCTCCACAGTTAAGCATCAGCATCTACACACATGCTGGAATTAGGACACAGTAAATTAATTAACTCAGTACTATCTTACGGTACAGTCATTTACTGTGCAGAAATGCATGTGTGGACAGTTACCAGGACTGCAGCATTTTAGTCTGGGTGGAGCAGCCTTGGGTGGAGAGGTGACCTTGTGGCTGCCTATAAGTTCATCATAGAGGCACAGAAGGGAATTGGTGAGGTTTTATTCACCAAGGCACCCCTGGGGGTTACACGAAATAATGGCCATAAGTTAGCAGAGTGCAGATTTAGACTGGACATTAGGAGGAACTTCACAGTTAGAGTGGTCCAGGTCTGGAATGGGCTCCCAAGGGAGGTGGTGCTCTCCCCTACCCTGGGGGTCTTCAAGAGGAGGTTAAATAGGCATCTAGCTGGGGCCATCTAGACCCAGAACTTTTTCCTGCCTATGCAGGGGGTCGGACTCAATGATCTGTTGAGGTCCCTTCCGACCCTAACATCTATGAATCTATGGGCTGCCAGCAGGCTTAGGGGGTCAGCCACATGGCTCCACAGTTTCAGCACTCTTGTGCCCCAGCCAGCGTCTCTGCCATCCAACACCACCCTTGAGAGTGCTCAGGGATGATCTCCCAAGTCTGCTGCCAGCCCAGGGCTGCTCCACCCAGCTCAAACTGCTGCAGTCCCAGACACACATTTAGACACTGCACCTGGGAGAAGCTGGCACTGATGCAAACTGTGCCAGAGTTTATCATGTTGCCTTAACTGCACATATAGATATACCCAAAGGCAGCCTGCAGCCTGATCCAGACTGGGCCTGGAGCCAGCATACAGAGCCACTTTGGGCAGGGGAGGGAGACAGGGTTTTGCGTGTAGCCCATGCCCTGAACCCCCTGTTGTGTGTGCAGCCTTGGGTCCAGCTTGTATGCCATGTACAGAGCACACCCCAAAATAAGGCCATGGGCACTGCATGCAGGACAGGGGGGTGATTTCAATCTAGTCCATAGACTGGACCAGTGACCCCAGATGAGTTTCACCACTGTGCTTTAGTTGAAGTATAAAAAAGGAGATAAATGGCACAGAATAAGCCTAGATACAAAACCTTAAACCAGCAACTGGTTCTGATTACAAATCGAAACTGAAATCCCAAGCCTCTGAAGCTGTACTTGGGCTTCAGCCATCAGTGGCTGAACAGGATTCCAAAAGCAATAGCCTCAGTTGCAATAGCTTGACTATTACAAATTGTCACTCTTTTCATCTACACCTGTGGTTTGTTAACCCAAATTCTAGTCAATGATAGCTAAATTTAGCTAACTCCCAGGGCAGACAAAGCCTGAATTATCCTCTTTAAACTGAATTTAGCAAGATAATTAGAGGAATAAGCAAGACAACTTGGATTAGATCCAAATCTAAATTTGTAAATAAAAAGGATTAAATTAAGGAAATGCTCAACAATATCCCCTTAAATATCTCACCTTGCTATCTGCAATGGTATTTTTATGCTAGCCTTATTTTCAGCTAAAATACAGTTTTCAGAAGCTGGCAATGAAAGAACAATATAGGTATCGCTCGTACCACCATAACCATGCATATCATTTTTTCCTCACATACCATGTGCCTCCAAATAAGACTTGTACATTGTTTTGGGGTAAGCAGAATAAATAAAAATATTTTCCCCCAGATTTATGGCTGCATATAGCAGGGACCAAGCCTAATCTTCAGTTCACTTCCCCTCCCTGTCCTTCTGAGGCAAAAAAACACAGTTTTATACCTTTTACACCAGACTCTGGCTGCTTAGGCAGAAGCTAAAACTAGCTGCTGAAGACTGGATTCCCTAGGCAGATCTAGGGTTTTGAAGAGCTAAAAAAGTCTGCAGAGCTATAAAACAGGAAGACCTGGAGTAGCTAAAACTGAAAATTCTTCATGAAATTTGCTGAAGTAAGGATAGTTTGTATAATGGATCACTGAAACCATTAAAAAGGGGAGCAGGTCATCAACACCTATTGAGTGAAGAACAATTAGCAGGAACCAAATTATAATGAGCCATTAAGTCAGTTGACTCCCTCAGCACTGCCTGAATAGAAATGGCACTGCTGCTATTCTAGGCAGAAAAATCAGCATTCTATCTTGGAGAGACACTGTAAATTTGGAAGTCTAATTTTTCAGGGGAAAGGTTAGTATGGTATGCGAGTAACTGTTGCATGTCCAAAAAACAAAATCAGAAATCTTTAGAAATGAAAAAGAAGTTATGAGTCAACATGAAATAAGAGTTTAGAGGAAGAAAGTTAGAAGAACGTGATATGTGCAAACTTTCCTCCGTAGAAATTAAAACCATACAAATCTCACCCATTCACTAAACTTCATCTAAGTCAATACTGGATTAATTTGGGAGGTTAGGTCCCCTTCTGCTTTTGAATCTAACCTGAAATCAAAGCTCTACTACCAAGTTTGCGAACAGGCAATCATATATGAATTCCTAGTAATGGGAAAATGCCTGAAATTAAGGTAACTGCTCACTTAATTTAAATTAGTAATGTGGGCACTCTGTTATAAACCAGAGCACAGGGTGGGTACTGAAACTTTTTACATCTGTCAAATGACAGGCCACTGTGCCAAAAAAAATGAACACACAGGACATGAAAAGGCAAAAGAAGGAATGATGTAATAAATCATAATGGTAGGCTGTCTATCCCTGGTGTCTTTTGGAGCTAGCTTTAGGGCTTATGGGACCCTGGATAAAATGAAATGTGTAGTTCACTGTGCAAAATCATGCTTGTAAGAGTCATTTGGTCTCTTGGCAAAGAATTTATGGACTTTTTAATGGAGGGTTGAAAAGGGACAAGGGCAGCAATTCATTAGAATAATACTTGCCTTTTTAAATGAAAAGGAGAGAGCTTTTCTTGCCCTATGGATTTTATGGCTAAGGTGAGTAGACTTCAGACAATGTGTTTGCATTTGGGCTAAGTTATGCATGGTTTCTTTACATGGGAGATAACTTCAAACAGGATAACTTGCCATAAGAAAATGACTGATCATCTCTGTAATGGTAATCAGAACTGTAGTGATTTAAAATAGTTCAACAAGAATAATTCTATGAGTATTTTATCTCCTGCTTTCCATTCAGAAATCTGAAATCACTTCCTAAGGAAAAACACAATTATCTCAGTTTTCAGAGAGGGGAAACGGAGGCATTGAAAAATGACTGAACTTGACCATGGTCATATCGCAGACTAAGGGAGGAGGTGGGAATGACGTTTAAACCTGTGATAAAGTTGGCATAAAACTTGTCTCAGATAATTCTCATCAAATCATGCACAGAAAGAACAACATGTTAGCCAACTGGTGAGGACTTTAAGATTTTTTAAATGTTATGGAAATCATTACTTACAACTTTATGAGAAGCAAGGATTTCCAATATCTTTTATTGGATCAACCGTGTAGTTGTGAGAGACAATAGACAAGCTTTCAGAAACTGGCGCTCCTGAAGTCTTCTTTCATAGTATATGACCAAAAACTTATCTAATCTCTGTCCCAATTAAAGAGTTGCTCCAAAAAAGCTCCAATGAAAGATCCAAAACAGCCTCTGTCCTCTTGTTTATTTCCTAGACTATCAGGGATATAACACTCTATCCCAGGGGTGGGCAAAATATGGCTCACAGGCCGAATCAGGCCCACCAAGGGATTGTCTGGCCTGTGGAAGGCCCCTCATCCCTGCCACACCCAGGTGCTAAGGCCAGCCCAGCCATGGGCCATGGCTCATGCAAGCAGTCCTACTGGCCCTGGGCAAACCCAGTTCCTGGCAGACCCAGCAGCACTGGATCCTTCCAGCGGAAACCACTTCCAGACCTAGCCCAGCTGCCTGGGTACCCTGGTCTGTCCACTCCACACCCACCACTGGGGGCAGGACCCATGTGGGAAGGTGCACAGATGGGCAAGGAGTGGCATCCAGAACCAAAACAGGCAGGCAGGGCTGGGATTGCAGGACAGTCGAAGCATGGGGCTGGGGCCCCAGGGCAGCGTCATGATCCACTGCCTGCATGCCCCTGCAATGGACACTAGTTCTATGGGCAAGGCCACAGAAGGAGCAGATTGTGGCTCTGCCCTGGCTCTGTGCTATCACCACCCTGTGACCCTGGCCCCAGGTCTCATCTGCCCATCCTCCTCCCAGATGCTGCTCCCTGCCCACCTGCAGTCCCTTCCCAATCACCTGGCTGAGCACAGAGCAGAGCCATTTAGCGAGTTTTGGTGAGGTGTTGTGGAAGAAGAGGAAGGAGAGTGCCCAGCACAGCAGAGAGGTTGGGGGGAGGGGGAGGGGGGCTGACCTGGCCTGTGACAGCTCACCAAAACTCCTTAAGTGGCCCTCCAGCCCAAATAATTGCCCACCCCTAATCTA
This sequence comes from Alligator mississippiensis, assembly GCF_030867095.1. Classification (NCBI taxonomy): domain Eukaryota; kingdom Metazoa; phylum Chordata; order Crocodylia; family Alligatoridae; genus Alligator; species Alligator mississippiensis. The sequence continues at coordinate 167,911,977 of NC_081826.1, read as the reverse complement.
TCCTCATATTAGCTTTGTAATTCAAAATTTCACATCCTAGCCCCTGCCTATGACAAATGCTTTGCAGTTAGTTAAATTTTGTAGGGTTATGTTTTCCATTTTTATTTTAAAATTTATCTACTCCTGCTGTTAAAATAAATTGTTCTCAAATTATTCTTTCCTCTCAATTAAAATATAATCTTTTTAAAAACACTTTAAACACAACTCTCTGGGTTTAATATATTTATATGTATTAAAGCAATTTCTCTGTTCTAGCAGAGCTAGTAGAAAATGTGCAGGATCTTAAAGAAGACAAAGTAAGTATGTGTGCACAACCATAAGAACAATGGATTTGTTTCCTTCAGTGAATGCAAGGAGAAGTCATTATACTGTGCTTGCAAGTTCAGAAACAATGATGTCTCTGGGCTTTTTTTCATTATGGCAAACAAGGTCATTTCAAACAGACTTGTCTCAAATTAAATGCATCCATTAAGAACCAGGGTGATGTAACTAAGATAGATACAGAAAAAGCAGGTCAACCTTATCAAAGCACTAAGGATATTGTATATTCCAAGTAAAGATTTAAGAACAGAAATATTGAGCTTCAATCAAGTGCCTTGGTTTTCTGAACATGGAGAAAGTGGATGACAAGACTGTTTAAATAACATTTCTTCAGAAATCATGAAGAGGAGAGTCACCTAAGCAAGGGAGTTTCTCACATAGGGTTTGCACAGCTGCATTTCTTGAAATGAGGAGTAAAATACCCATTGATTTCAGCAATGTGTCATCCCGCCCTAAGTAAGAGAGTGTCTTCTTGTGGCAGTAATGCCCTCATTTTTGAGCAGGCCTAGCAGGTGATGCAACAATGCAAACAATAAATACTCAGGGCAGCAGATCTTCTAGAGATCACAGAGAAAGGGAGTCTTTCTCCAAATCAAGGATACAAAATATGTGAAAGTTTCATTTGTGTAGTTCGACAAAAGTTGTTTGTGCCTAAAAACTCTGTATCATCAGGGGGAAAAAGTTTGACAGCATTAGTTTCAGAATTACACATCCACTAAAAATTAGCAAGCCAGGATGGTCACAAAGTTATAAATAGGAAAATATTTAAGCCATGTTTGATAAGCTGTTTCAGAAATGCTAGAAATCAAGAATCTGAGATTGGGTGCTTGTTGCAGGTGAGGACAGAGATAGCTCAAAACTACAGCCAGCATTTGTTACTGGATCCACTTGTTAGTGGAAGTGCTGTTTCCTACTTTTTAATCAGCCATGTTGTAAGTAATTTTAATTCAGTTGCTTATATTTCCTTTTGGTTTTGTACTTCATTCCAGTCACAAAGCATTTGGTAAGAATAGAGTAGGACACACATACACTCCCCCCCCCCCCCCCACACTAGTACCCTTTGGGCAGCTGAAATGTTTTGGTTGGCACTTTGTAGAGCAGTCTAGGATGTGGCAGAAGAAAGACTTTACAACTGATCTCTCTGTTGTACTGGAGAACAATTCAATTTATGATTCGTTAATTTATTCCACTTGACTCCTCTCTCATCCAAAATGACAACAAGGAAAAGATTACAAGAAAGATGGCAGCTGGAGGCCATTTGAGTTACCACCATGATGGGGTTGGCATCAGAGGTCAGTCAGAATCAGAGGACTCCATAATGTTCAGTTTCCACCATCTCTCTTGTAAAGAGGACAACAATTCAAGCAGGAGGTGTCAGTAGGAGGGGAAAAAAGAAGAGCCATTCAGGTAGTCTATATTCACTTTGGCTCAACCCTCTGTCTTGAGACCCAGTGTAGCCCATTGTCCTTAAGATTACAGCCTAAGCAGCCGACTGTGTTTCGGCCAGCTCATTTTTCTGAAGGTATTCACTTAACCCTTGCATGCTTAGTGCAATAATTAAATCTTAAAGCATACAGTCACTTCCATCCTGGTAACTTGATACTCATCCTGACATTACCACTTATAAGACTCAGTAGAAACTTGCTAAAGAGCCTCTTCTGAAAGCTGTGCTCCAGGGCCTAACCTTCCACATTAAAAAGTTGATGATTTTGGCTTAATTGTAATGGCTTATGTGACATTTGTGAAATGAATAGGATCTTCTTATGGGTCTTCTGCAAAGGAATGTTTTTCATCCACTAAAGCAAAAAGAACTTGGAAAGAGTGCCTCAAAAATCAATACACAAATTTAATGAAAAGGAAGCAAAGAAACACTGGACAAGTAACAGGAGACATCATTCAATGTATCTTTTGCAAAAGGGTGTGGGTGGAGGAGGAAAGCTGGGGGGGGGGGGGGGGCTGACCTTCACATTGACACTGCCATAGAAAAAAGGACTAAAAGCCTAGCGAATAAAAATGTAATGGTTCCGATGCATGTTTCATAATCCATAGAAATTTCATGAGGCCTGGCTACCCTATGCCTGGAGAACAAGGTCAAGCAATTGCATTGTTTCACTTTACCAACACCTCAGTGTAAAGAGCATGATAAAGAATTATTCTAATTCAAGCAGCTATGTAGTTGGTAGGACATGATAACAGCCAATCTGCTTCTGGAAAACAGACAGCTCTCTGGTCACACCACAATCCATTTAGACATGGCATCATAAAACATTAGTAAAGTTTAGCTGGGGTGGTTGAATGCATCTGAATGTATTTTTCCCCTCAAGCAGGAGGGCTTGTTTATATGGTATTCTATGTAAAGTGTGGGTTTTGTTCAAATTTTTGGGGTGGAACAACTACATAAAGCTACATGCCTGAAATCACAAATCTTGTTAATGATTCACCATATCAAAGAAGAAACCTAAGGGTGGTGGGGAGATTGAAGAGGGATGAACATTAAACAGGTGCTCAAAATTTTAAATTTTCTTAAAATTGTTTTAGAGCAAGGTAATGCTCTGTTCTCTTGCAGGAGAAGGATACACATGATATTTTCAGAGCACTATGGTTTTCCCAGCAATATGTAAAATTTACAATACCTTACTGGATCTTGTATTCACAGCTTGTTTCTATATGCCCTCAGAATCAGGTTTCTTAGATTTGAGCAACTCCAATCACAGGGGACAAGAAAATGTGGAGTCTCTTTTCCACTGAATGATCAGTAAACCTATAGCAAGCACTTCTCTCTTTCATTCAGTTTAGTTGAGCTCAACAGAGCAGCCATTTAAAGATCATCATTTTTCTGAGTAAAATACATATGGGTATCATCATTCATGTTCCTACTGTACCAACTGCTGCCTGTAGCTGCATTTGAAAGAATCTTCCCCCACTGACCCTTGATTGCATGACCGTCCATTATGAGCCATGCAGACCTCCAAAGTTTGATGCAAAAGGAGTAGGATACAGGAGAAGATGCATCTTTGGTCTAAGCCGGTATGGTTATTTCCTATTCTTAACTTGTAGATCCTGTCTTCTTGACACTGAGCAGAAAATCACCATAACGCTAGTGGGATGATAGAGCAGTGACACATACTACAGAGAGACTATGAAAAATCAGGGCTAGGAGGGCAAGGAGGCTAGGTCAGGGCTAGGAGGGCAAGGAGAGTAATCCTAATGGGAAAATAGATACAACGTCTACAAAAATATCTATAAAATACCCATTAATGCCAACCTGGTTTTCTAATACCGTTCTTATCCCCCAATACAATGTCAAGAACAATGTGTTATGTGGCTCATTTGACCTAAGTTAAAGACAGAGGGAAAAAAGCCAGAGAAAAAGGCAAGGGATGGGTGGACAGAGGGCAAAAATGAATTGAGCTACATAATGCTATGCTTTAGCAGCAGTGGGAAGAGTCATACTTCCACAATTCTAAGCACACCAAAAAAATATAGACTTAAAATTTAAGTAACATTTTAAAATGTTACTTAGTTTAGCTTTCTGCTTAAACATGTGCCAGAGCATGGAGCATAGATAATGGAAAATCCTTATGGAACTAGATGGAATGAAATGAACAGGATTCTACAGGAAATTATCCAAAACACCTATAGAATTGAATATTAGAGCATATCCTTTTCTCTGGGGTGTTCAAACCACCTGTATAAATTCTATAGCAGGGTTACAAATTTCCATTTAGTTCAGTTCCCCAGAATTATTGGAAAAAACCTACAGAAAGTGTATAATATTTTAATGAATTCTGTAGGACTAACCAGAAAGCAAGAGGGACTAGAGATAAAAGTCTCAATTAAAAACGGATCAGAGATCAGACAGAATGAACAATCAATGGAGACACTCAGAAAGCAGCAGAAAGAGCGAGAGAGAGTGCAAGAACAATTGTAATGAAAATAAATCCAGTATATAAAAGTCATCCACTAGTGCCAGCCTAGACTTTTGGAGCTGTTCTGCTTTTCTTAATATATACCACAAGCTTCCCTTTCAGATACAAAAACATACTTAAAATGGAATTTAATTAGACTCAAAAGAGATTGTGACAGAGTGGAAGACATACAAGCTTAAATTAGGATTGTGAATTCAAATGGTTGGGGTAATGAAAAAGTAGATCTCAGCAGTAAATCAGGCAGCATTATTACTTTTTTAGTAATACTAGGTAAAAACTGTTTTCCTATACTATGAAACTGTTTGAGGTTTTTAAGTATTTTTTGGTATGCATGGTTTGCATTATATGCATATCAACATTATATTGAGACCCTCTGAAATTTTTCCAGAAAAAAACCAAAACAAAACAAGAAGAGAAACACCAAAGAACAGCTGACAGCCTATCATTTGGGCATTCATCAGGATGCAGGAGACCTAGGTTCATGGCCCTGCTCAGCCCTACTCAGAGCAGAGACCTTGAACCTGGTCTTCCTACCTTCCAGTTGAATGGTAGCACAGTTGTTCTTGTTTTATTTTGGCAGCCTGATGAAACATATGAAAACCACTGTTATATACCCCCTTAATCTCCTTTTTTACCAAATTAAGCATACCTAGTTCTCAAGCTTTCTTCACAGAGCTTGCATTCCAACTCCTTCATCATCTTTGTTACTCACCGCTGGATCTTCTTGATCCTTTATATCCTTTTTTTTTTTTTTTTTTTTTTTTTTTTTTTTTTTAAGCAGAGCCCCAGACTGACACAGTACTCAAAATGAGGCCTAACTAGTGCAGCATATAGTAGCACTATTGCTTCCCTGCATTATAATAAATACTTCTGTTAATGTAGACAGAAGCTGTGCACTTTTTTTAAAACATCATCATCACATTGTTCACTCAAAGGGTATTTATAATCCACCATAAACCACTGGTCTCTCTCAGCTGTGTTCCTAATGAGCCAATCCCATTCTTTATTTGCCTGTTTGCCTTTTCTTTCCTAGGTTTAGCACCTTATATTTTTCTTGGGCGAATTTCATTTAGGTGTGTATAGCTCAGGTCTTCAGTCTATCAGCCTCCTTTTGAATTCTAATCCTAGGCTATCAAACAGGGGTCAGTAACCTTTTGTTACAAGGGTCAGTAACCTAACCTTTAGTCACTGCTGGCAAATCTCTCCCACCTTGACAACATCTAAGATGCCTGCCCTTACCCTCAATACCAGTCCTTGTCCCCAGCAAAGAGGGGTAAATCTGCAACTAGGGTAAGCACAGGCATGAGAGAACATTAAGGAGGATTACAGAGGAGATGGGCGGCATGGTGCAATCATGTGCCACCAAACTCCTGGGCCACCTTGGGGTAGATCAGGATCCAGCCCATGGGCCATAGGCTGTAGACCCTCTTTAAACAGTTTACAAACACTTTCCTTTTTCCCCCCATTTGTAAAAGGAAGTTCTCTGCTCCTGTATCCAAATCACAAATAAAAATGTTAAAACAGCACCAGACCCCAAACAGACCCTTGTGCCACACCAAATGAATCCTCTTTCAATGCTGACCTCAATCCATTTATAGCTACTCTTTGTGTAAGGTTATTTCCCCAATTTCATATCCACTTTACAGTAATTCTGTCCAGCCCTATTTACTTTTAAGAATGTCAAATGGGACTGTGTCAAAAGACTTCAAGTCCAGGCACCCAGGTTTAAAACCATGTATCAGAAATAAAAAAAGCCCAGAGAAATGCATTCATCCACTTTTCTCTTCTTCAAAATTGTCATGCAATAAGAAGGGAAAGTCACAGAAATTTTCTATTTACATGAATCTACAGTCCTTAGAAGCAATGCTGCAGAACAGTTCATTTTTAGGGATCTGGTTTGTAAGGGAACTTTATGCAAATGAGGGACTTAATATTATCACAGACCTGCCATAAAGACAGACAGAAAAATTGCAAAAAGTCTTTAGTCCTCCAGTAAGGGTATTGAAAATCAGTCATTTCAATGCTACTGAATCAGGCTTTGTCCATGTTAAAGAAGATTTGATATACTGGAAAAGAGAGTAATTTAGGATTAGTATTGCCTTCAATTCCAGATATTTTTAATCTTTATACTTTGTTTCTCTCAAATATAATACTAGCAATTTTTCCATTTCTGTGAAGTATTTTTCCCTAAACATGCCTTTGTATTTAGCTTTCCCTTTTGTAATTATTAATGACCCGATAAGAAAGTTTATTTTCCTATACACGAGATATACCCTGGAATTTGTTTTCCCTTTTGACCTAGTCTACATTTAAAAGATTTGCTAGCATATCTATTTTGAAAGAAGAATCACACTCAACCAACATAACTGTACTGTTACAAAATCCTGTGCACATACAGTTAAACCAGAAAGAAAAGTCCCTCTGCCAATATAATTTATTTTGTTCAGTGAAAGCTGTACTGACAAGAAGTCTGCTTTTTTGACAGCACAAGTTGCACCAACAGTAGGAAGTTTTGCTTATACAGACATACCCAGGATGCAGAAACTAAGGAAACCATTTCTAATTTAGGCAAGGCCTTCCATATATAGTTGCAGGGATTTAGATATCCATCTCAGAAGACCTGCCAAATCATTTAAACCAATATAAGGGGTAGATAAAACAAGTTTGCCGGTATTTTGTGCATATATGCATTATCATCCAGGAAGCATTAGAGTGTTGTAATTGTGAAGGTTCCAACAGGGTGATTGTTTCCTTCAAAGGTAGTAACGAAGGAGGTCAGCCAATGTGTTTTATGGTGTGGTCCTTAAGGGACTATGGAGTTCTGCTTCTGCCTTAAGTCAACATCACACCTGCCAAACAATCCCCAAAAGCAGCAGCATGGGACTTCCAAATGAAAGAAAAAAAATGGTTAGACTTCAGGAGAGAGAGTTAGTATAAAATAAGACCCCAACCAAAAAAAAAAATTCTCATTTTAACTGTTTTTGACTAAAGTGTAAATCATGGAAGAGATCCAAGAAAACTCTGACTGTGCCAACTGAGGCTAGCTTTCTCCAGGGACTCTTTCTAAAGCAGCCCACACAGGGCTTCTATGTTGATTCCCAAGAGTTGCAGAAAAGATCTCAGCAGTGGAAAAAAGATAAAGTGACTTCAAGCAGCTTGTACATCCTTTCAATTACACAAGTGTAGAAGCCTTTGTCCTACATTAGACTGCAATGTAGCCCCTGCCCTGCTCTTGCCTTTTCTGCCACGGTTTGCAAGGACTGGAAGGATTCTCAGAAGATAACCTTGGTACTGCATCATCAGAGGATAAGAGCACTGTGCTCCAGAGCATCTGCAGCAGCCTTTCATGATGGAGCTTGTGTTTTTAATACTTTTACATTGCTGTAACTTACAGCAGCAGAAAGGAAATTCTCCTTTGGGAGAGCCACCTTCTACAAAAAGACACAGTATATGAAATATCCTTAGCTTGTATTTCATAGGCAGATATTTCTGTTTTTCTAAACTGCTTCCTCAGACTGTAAACAGTTTAAGAAAGGCCCATGTAATATAAAGTTGACTTTCTCCTCTACATTATCCCCTAGCCACATTTCAACTTGATAAATATGCTCGTGCTCTCCTCTACTGCCCAGCGTAGCACAGAAGATATGGTTATTAGGGTGAAGTTCACTCCCCTAGGCTTGAATGCCATGGAAGGTCTCAAAATAGGGCTTTAAATTATTTAAATGCTGCCTAAGCATAATGTATAGAGGTCTAATGCCAAGTAAACAGAAAGGTGACAACATTTCACTGTACTGTGGGAACTAGCTTCTTCTATTTTTCTCTTTGTTACGATTTTAATTATTTCATCTCTCTCACCCTGAGAGGGAGCAATTAAGTTTCAGATATTAGCCATGCAGCAAGTATTTCCTCCTTACTTAACAGGCAGCACTGAGAAATAAGGGACATTTTTAAAAAGGTTGAGAAGCCTATCACTTGGAGATGTACTTCAGTTTATGGTAGAGAGTAAAATTCACCCTGTACCAAGGACTAACACAAAAACTATACACCATTTTAAGTCCAGCTTTAGCTCTTAAATGGTACATAGGCCTTTATTGCTACTTGCATTACAACACAGGTATCAAAGATATGGCCCACATAGCCCTATCAGATGCCCATGGGTCTCAGACTGGTTCCTCACACAGGCATGTGAGGAGGGGCTGGTGGCATGCTGCATGTGAGGCCAGGGCCAGAACATGTTGCATGGGGTACCTGTGCTGGGCCAGTGCACAGGGCCAGGCTCTGGGCACTATCTGGCCCAGATCATCCCCATATTACCCATAAGGCCTGCAGGGCCTGATGACTTTGCATTACAATAACCCCTAGTAGATCCAGCTGAGATTAAGTCTTAATTGTACTTAAATGGCTAGTATATCTGTATTATTTGTATTCACTTGTTTTGTAGTGAATGTAGTATGGACCAGAAATCATTGTGCAGGGCACTGTGCAAGATGCAGGGGGGTGTGGGGAGGTGGTCTCTACATCCAATACCTTCCACTCTATATTTCACCTTTCTGCATTTATGAAGTGGGGGGGTGTGCATAGGGAGAGAGTGTGTGACTGAATTCATGAGAGAAGGAAAAATCCAAACAATCTAGTATAAAGTTTATGGAAGTATGATTTAGACAGTATATTGCTTGCAGGTGGCAGACTTCAGAGAAAGACTATACACATCTGGCACACTGCAGAGCAGTGCTTTGCATCAACATCCTATCTTGTCCAGAAGATTCCAGGAATGAAATGAAGTGTCCCACTTAATAATTTTACTTTTACTTAATAATATTACTATTGCACTCCATTGGGCTTCAAGTACAGGGTGTCACACAGGTGGTTCAGCCTCTTTTAAGGAGAAGAATTTGTACTTTTCTCCCTAAATGACTGACTAATTACAAAGAGCGCTTAAGTGTGTTGACTCCTGATATTCAAGTGTATATCTTTTATAGAAGCATATTTGATTTCCAAATAGACACACACAAGCTAGAGGGAAAATACTGTGATGACTACACTTATCTATGATGGAAATTAAGTAGCAAACTTTCTGCGAATAACAGGAATTCAGGTTGTACTGAAAGGTACGTGTGTAGCATGGATCAAAAAGCAAAACAGTTATATATGGATTTTCAGGTAGTGGAACTTAAGTGCAGAAACAACACTACTATTTAAGGACTCTGTAATTCTGAGAACGGTAAAACTTTATGGGTATTAATGAAAAAGCCTCAGATACTGATTTTAAACGGAGAAGCAATCATACACACTCAATAAGAACCTACAAGTATTTGAGGGTGAGGGAGACAAACTAAGACAATGTCAGAGTTAAACAAAAATTAAATAGTAGGTTGTTTGTAACAGGTTCTGAGAGTGGGCTGGTTTTGCATTGCATTTATTCATAGGAGCCTATTATAACAATTCCAAAATACCCCCAATTGTACTCTGATTGGGTACAAGATATGGAAAAGCTGCAGAGAGAGGAAGGAGATAAAAGTTATGCAAGAGGACCCTGCTTTGTTAAACCATGCATCCAACAGCTTGCACAAGTAGTAAAATACCAACAGCCTGGTCTAAGTTTTACATATTTTAGGTACTTCATTTTTGAATGAGCAATTTTAGATATGTTGAAAACAGCTTAAGATGGCCCACAGCACTTCTGAAAAATCAATCCTATTACCCAGATTACAGGTAACCTTGTGGGCAGGCTACTGATAACAGGCAGAAACAGGTCTATAGCCCAATCTTTTATTTGTTTATGCATGAAAACAAAACATTTATCCCAAAGTATCTGACTATCTGAAACAGCACAATATAGATTCTCACCTACACCAGCTGGGGAGACTTGAGAGGTGGGAGGAAAGTGGCACACAGATTGGCAGCAGGTCTTCTTGAATTTTTTGAGTTCTTCAAATTTCCCTCCAGCCTATGCCCAATATTTATAAATAGCTAGTTCTAATATTCTAATAAATGATCACTGATTGGTTTTTATTTAAAGTGTCTTTGTTTCACTGAATTTTTGGAAGTGGTCTGAACCAGATCTCTTGTGGCCTTATGAGACATTAATTATTTAGGATTCATATCCTCAGGAAAGAGAGGAAGTTTCTTATCTCCTGCCTTTCTCATTGTGGAATGTTGTTCAACTTTGGCTGTTTCTTCTTAGTTTATGGTCTTCTCTGACAAGGCTATTTTTGTTTTTATAAATTATCTAAGCATTTTAATAGAAATATATCTATTATAGCAAAATAACATTTAATACATTTGGTCATATCAAATTACTACTACAGTAAAAGCTCTGTTATCTGGCATCCCCCATTCCCAGGGGATGCCAGATAAATGATGCCGGTTAATTGAGTGGCCCCTCCACCCCTCCCACAGCATTGCCGCCCCTCCTGCGGGGCACTCAGGGCCCTGCAGGACAGGGAGGCGGGTCCTGCAGAGCCCCATACAGCCTGTTATGCCCCTGGGCCATGGGGGCTCAGCCAAGCCATGGGGGCTTGGAGAAACTGGAAGTGCCACGGTGGGCCCTTCCGGTTTCACTTTATCTTACAAGCCAGCATGCCGGTTAGTGGAGCATGCCGGCTTGTAAGATGCCAAATAACAGAACTTTTACTGTACTACTATTTTGAGATAAAGATATGATATAGTGCATATGGATCATTTAATCTATGGTCTTACCCTATCTCATTTCAGGCCTTGTGCTTTGTTTGCTGGCTTTCTTTACTTTACATACTTGATTACTTCCTTTATTTGCTGACCAAGTTAGTTGTCACATCTGCAAAGGTTCACACTACAATCTCTCAGAAACAGGCTTTGGGACTTTCTACTTAATAACACTTCTGCAGCTTGGCCTAGGCCCCTTGAAAATGGCCAGGGTGGTAAAAATCCCCATTAAAAGGTATCTTGGGAAGGGAAAAGAGACCTCACTAACTATTTTGACAAACAAAAGGCATTCTACATGTTGCCATTTGTCAGGAGCACAGACCATTAAAAAGAACAAACACTAAAATATTTCAGAGACCAGCAAACTTTTCACGTCAGAAAATGTGGCCAAATATCAATGCTGATGAGTAAGACTATCAGACAAAGTATACACAACAACTGCCAAGTTATGTCACAGAAATGTAAAACTTCACTGTAAATGAGCGATAAAAATCAAGCAGGCAACTCAAAGATGCATAACAAGAGATCTGAGGATTAAATACGCAGTAGAAAACTTCGGTTTTGTGCAAGACTGTTCAAGGCTGCAGTGGCAAGTGGAAATCTACCTCATTCACTTATAAGTGATACACCCAAGATGAAAATGCTTGACTAAAATAGACAACAAGTGATTAGAAACAAGAAACAGACAACATGGGTTAGCAGGTATGTGGACTGTACTGAAGATCCGGTGAAATCCTTAAAAAAGAAGGTGGGCATCAATTTTGTAGTAATTGTTAGGGTAACTGTATTTAGATCTTGGGGGAGCAGCTGAATAAAGGCTTTACTCTGTGTCTCAGCAAAGCTGCTAACCACAAGGCAGAATATCTTAAAAGTAACATAGCAAGACGCTTAGGCAAGCATTTTCTTAACAGTATAGTAGTGTTGTAAAATATGTATCATTAGAAGATAAAGCAGATTTTGCTTATGCTAAGTAACCATCTTAACTGTGTCAACCATTTTCAAGTGAGTCTGTGCAAGTCTGCATGTGTGAACATGGTAAAGCCTCCAGAATGTGGAGATGGTACAACCTAGAACTGAAAAACAGACTGAAATGTGAAAAACAACACATAACTGATATCAGAATCCGAGATGAACATATGCAAAAAGGTGAATGGTGGTTGGTGAAGAAGCTTCCAGGTTTTGGTCAAAGTCTGCCCACTGACCAAAGAAGTGGGTTCAAGGTCTTAGATATGTGCTCATAGCAAAAAGACATGTAAATGAGTGAAATGCATAGGCAATTCCATGCTAATGAAGTAAACAGTAAACAGAGGTGGAGCTTGAGATAGGAGAAGATATGGGTGGAACAAAGGAGGGACCAAGGTGGAGTAAATGCTAATGGGTATGAACCAAAGTGCATAAATATGAAAAAAAAAAAAAAACCTCATGTTCATTGCAGGTCCCCAGTTTGTTGGGTTTTTTGGGACCTGACCTGAAGCTGTCTCCATTATGAATAAAGCTGTTGCCTAGCAATGTGGGCTGGTGTTTGCTCCCTGCTTGCTCCCTAAACAACTGGATCCATGGGCAATTGGATCGTTGTCTCCCTAGTCATTGGATGCTGCATGGAGTTGGGGTCTAACAGTAACATCTCTAGATTCTGCATCCGTCTGAGACCAACAAGAAGATCCAAGTATATTTGAGCACCAATCAAGTGAATTTGCCATAAATGGCTGGAAAAACAGAAACACAACATGGTATAATACATGGCTGTCCAACTCCAGAGAGTCTAGGGGGCCACACATTGTAAGACTGCACATTGTAGGGGCAGTGAACTTGGAGACTACAAGCTATCAAGGCTGCATGCACATGTGCAGATGGGCATTCCCCTTCCTCACTCTTCAAATGCAAAAGGGCACCCCTGCACCAATGCACAGGCATTTGCTCCTCCATGTGCTGTGGCACTCCACCTCACCTTCAGGTCCCTGTGGACTCCTGTGCAGAACACCACATAGGCACTCTGGGCTATCAGCTCCCCTAGCACTGCAGGCTGTATCACTCTGTGCTGCCTCACACCCTGGGGTGGGAGCATGAAGCAAAAGCCAGGGGAACAAGGGGGACCCACAAGACCCCATTTACTGCTGCTGTTGGATAACCATGGCATTTAGGACAGGACCCTATTTTGGATATCAGGAGAGATGGGTTCTACCCTTTTCTTTGCTGCTGATCTGCTTTGTGATCTTGCACAAGGCATGCCTCTTCCATTTCACCTTCCACCTTTCTCTATTCATCTCTGTCACTGTAACCTCCTCAGATCACAAATGATCTTTTAGCACATGTTTAGGAAGTATGCAACATAATGAGGCCCAGATTTGGCCGAGATCTGTCTTCAATATTGTATTATTCATACCAGTGTCAAGAATAGGGAGAAATGAGATTCAGAATCATTAAATATCCCATTCACATGCCACCTAAAAACTGCTTTTGGTATGGTATTCTCTTTCTCCCTCTCCCTCCTAAGCACACACGTGCATGCACAAAAAGACACCAACTCTGAAATTCCAGTAGAGTGAACACATGGAGTGTTGCCAGCCTTGGCCATTTGAAAGGAGCCAAGGCCAAGCTGCAGAAGCACATTGTCACGGGTAGGTGTTGTAAGGCTTCGGGGACCTCTTCATTGCCGCCTTGCTCCCCAGTGACGTCAGGATGAAACCCTATTCCAGTGCCAACTAGATGGTCTGGGCGCTGCCTCTTTTCTCTCCTGCCACATCTTTGGTGTTATTGTTGGGGAGGCAGTTCCTTGTTGGGGGCCCGGAGGGGTCTCGACCCTGGGGGTGTCTTTGTAGGGCTCCAAACTTACTCTTTACCCCACCCTTATCACATCCTTGGACTGGGTAGATGCTGCTCCCTGCAGGTCTTCCCCACACTGCCCACCTTGAAAGGGCTCTGGGTCTTCCTGGCCGTTAACCTTCAGGGGTCCACCCCTTGTCTTTGGGCTGGTTTCCCCTCTTTTAGGAAATAAACTTGCCCCAGCTGTGGTGAATGTAACTTAACTGAAAATGCCAGTGTCTGCCAGTGGACTTCCCAAGATCATCTCCCTCTCTGTCTCTTGGGGCCCCTTTCTATCCCTTCAGGGCACTTGTTCATCCCCTCCCCTCTAACAGGCAGGGGTACTGGGGGCAACCCTGGGCCCTGTTCCTCTGGCATACCCACCCTGGAACCCAGCTGACCTGAGGTCCCGTCTTCCTGGTCCTTCTCACCGGCGTCACCTCTCTCCTCCTTCAGGGGCCTCACGGTCCTCTGTGCTCTGCCTCCTCCAAGGCTGTCTGAGGATGGCTGTGCACTTTAGGGTCCACCCTCAGCCATGGTACCTGAGCTCCTGGTCAGAGCTGTGCCACTCCCCAGCAGCATCCCTCCTGGTTGCTGCCCCTCAACAGGGCTCCCTTTGCTCTTGCTGACCTCCGAGCCTGCCTCTGGCCCCACTGGCCAGGGTCCCCCGGTGGATGGCTGGCTGCTTCCCTGGGTAGCTGGGGCTAGAGTTGGAGCCTCCCAGCTCCAGAGCTGGCGTCTCCCAGCTGGTGTTTTCCTCCTCTCTCCCCGACTCACTGCCACCTGGTTTCCCAGATGCCTTTTGAGCAGCCCACGCTGCTTGGAAGCCATGCCCTCAGCTCTTGCTGATACACAGGCTCAGGCAGCTGCAAAACTGCCGAGCCTGCACCTGTGCCTGTGTCAGTGTTCAGGTCTCTTCCCAGCTGCCACCCATCTCTGTCCTATGGTAAGTGTCGGGGCATGCTGATTAGGGGTCTGGGCCACGCTGGGGCCTCCCCCTCTCACATCATCTAAAGTAGAAGGTCCCAAAGCCTTTTTCTGATCACAGGATGAATGTTTGCAGACAACCAGCATGGTCAGCAAAGCAAGGAAGCAGTTAACTTGTCCAGCTAAACAAGTAATGAAAGCTAATTAAGCAGCACAAGGTCTGAAAGGAGACATTCTAGAAGATTTTAAATTAAATAATTCAAATATAGTATTTCATAGCTTTATCTTAAAATGTTTGTAGTAGTAATTGATGTAACCAAATGTATTAGATGCTATTTTGCTATAATAGATATATATTTTGTAAAATAAATTGTAAAAACAAAAAGCAGCCTTGTTGGTAAAGTCACTAAACCAGGGTAATAAGACCAGGATGGTGGCAAACAGCATTCCAGGATGGTGAACAAAGGAGAAACCCTTCCTTTTACTTTCCCATAGACATAAATCCCAACTAATTGACACCTCACAAGTTCACAAAACTTCTGGTTCAGTCCAATCCCAAAAGTTTCAGTGAAGCAAAGACATTTAAATAAAACCAAATCAGAGAACACTTATTAGAATAAGCCATCTATAAACATGCTGGAAGGAAATTTGAAAAATTCAGCAAATTCAAGGAGACCTGCCACCAATCTTCATGCCACCTTTCTCCCATCTCTTGAGTCTCCTCAGCCAATACAGGTAACAATCTACACTGTGCTGTCATGGGTTGCCAAATGGACTTTGAGATCACTCAGAACACAGAAACAGTTATAAGCAATAGAAGATCAGGCTTCAGACCTGTTTCTTCCATCCTGTCATAGATTTCATAGACATTAAGGCTAGAAGGGACCATGTGAAATCATCAGGTCCAGACCCCTGCCCAAGGGGCAGGAATTCAACTGGGGTCAGATCACCTCAGCAAGATAAGCATCCAACTATTTTCCTAAAGGTATGCAAAGTAGGTGCTTGCACCACTTCTTGGGGAGTCTATTCCAGATTCTGGAGACTCGGACAGTAAAAAAGTTTTTCCTTATGTCCAACTGAAATGGTCTTCCAGCAGTTTGTGACCATTAGACCTTGGACCATTAGACCTTGTCTTCCTTTGGGGTGCCCTGGTGAACAAACATTCTCCCAGTTCCTGATAGTATATACTTATAGGCTTCCAGCAAGTCATCCCTGAGCCTTTGCTTCTCCAGGCCAAAGAGTCCCATGCCTTTCCGTCTCTCCTCATAAGGTCTGTTCTCTTGACTTTTAATCATGCATGTGGCTCTCCTCTAGGCTCTCTCAAGCTTCCCCATATCCTTGCTAAAGTGTGGAGCCCAGAATTGGATGCAGTACTCCAGCTGCAGCCTCACCAAGGCCAAGTAAAGTGGAAAAATTTCTCCATGTTAAATGTTATCAGGTTTTGATCTGCCCACTTTTTGAGCCTTTCCAGACTGGCCTGAATTGCCAGCCTATCCTCTAGAGTGACAGCACTTCCCCATAATTTGGTGTTGTCTGTGAATTTAGCCAGTCTGCTTCTGACACCCAAATCCAGATCATTTGGGTCTTGCTTGAGATGCATCGGTAGATGCAAACCAGAGTTTTATTTGATTTGCTGGCTGTGGCATTTCATTGGTGGCTCATGTTCATCTTGTGGTCAATCATGACCCCAAGTCTCTTTTGGTCATGGTGCTAGTGAGTGTAGCACTGCCAAGCCTATAAGTATGATGTGGGTTTTTTCTCCCAAGGTGGAGCACCTTGCATTTCTCCATGTTAAATGTCATCAGGTTTTGATCTGCCCACTTTTTGAGCCTTTCCAGGTTGGCCTGAATTGCCAGCCTATCCTCTAGAGTGACAGCACTTCCCCATAATTTGGTGTTGTCTGTGAATTTAGCCAGTCCGCTTCTGACACCCAAATCCAGATAATTTATGAATATATTAAAGAATTCTGGTTTGAGTACTGAGCCCTGGGGTACACCGTTGGTCACCATGTGCCATGTTGACTTGGTTCCATCAACTATCACTCTCTGGGTCCAACCATGGAGCCAATTCTCCAGCCATTAGACTGTAAGGTTGTCGAGGCTACAGTTCCCCAATTTTACCATGAGGACATCATGGAAGACCAAGTCAAAGGCATTTTTGAAATCTAAATATATGACAGCAACCTCTTTTCCTTTTTCCAGGTGATGCATAACCTGGTCATAGAAGGAAATGAGGTTTGTCAGGCAAGACCTACCCACAATGAAGTAGCGGCCTGCAAGTTTGCCTGTAACCTAGGTAAAAGGAGAGCATATTCTCCAAGAATACCATTTGGAAAAGGGTGATGAAAAAAACAAACAGGTGGGAGGAAGGAATATAAGCAAGGATTTGAAGGAAATGTAACAGTGGAGGAGATACAAAACAAATGGAAGTGCAAGAGAAATGGAATGACACAAGCAAAATCTGGGGACCTTAGTGCATGGGATATATTACATTCACATTTTATTGGTTATATTTTTCTTTTCAATTCATCTGAAAAACAATGAGAGAACAGTTCCTTAATTGGCAAGCATCCCTCTTTATTTAAAAACAAGAATTCTTTGAATATGGCTACCAAGAAAAGCTTTTGTGATATTTATTGAACTAAGTGTATAGTTGGGAGAGCTGTTGGGCATCAGGTACCCTTTGTCAAGTCTGAAGGGGAAGCAGACTGCAGATTGAGCTAAATAGTAAGAAAAGACTTCATGCAAGTGCAAACAGTCTGCTTGTTGGGATGAAGGAGGGATGTGAACTAGGAATGAAGAAGTTTAAGCAACAGTTATTCTGAGACAGAAGAAGAGAGAGCAGTAGAATAGGCAATCTATGGAAACTATGTAGGTGAAACTGGACAGGAACTATGCGCCAGAATGAACTCCCACAGAAAAAAATACTAAGTAGAGAGACACACAACCACCAGTACTAGCACATTTTTCACAAAACTACCACTGCAACTGACCTCACAATCCTCGTGCATTTTGCTTGGCACATGCCGGGAAAGGGTCTGGAGATGCACTACCACAAGGATTAGGTGGCTTCCCCACCATCTGCCCCTGGCATGTCAACATCTTAAAAATTGAGGCTGTAGGTTCTGGCACTCTGCCCAAAAATGTTGCTGACCCCTGATATAGACAGTGGCTTTATGGCTCATTACAACGTTAGATATGCTGCCAATCACCTCCCTGTACTTCACAGATAATAACTATTCCTTTCCTGCTACTATGTAGATGGCATATTATATTGCTCTTTTGTCTTAGAATGGCTCCTGTTTACACATAAAGTTCATGGCCCTCCTCCAACCCAACAAGCAGCCTTGTTGTATTTGTATGGAGTCTTTTCTTTATTATTTAGCTCAGCCTGGCAAATGTCAGCCCTATTCAAGTGAGGAGAACATTGCTGTTGACTTTAATGGGGATAAGATTTTACCTTAAGAACCAGAGTGGGAAGGAAAGATCACCTGAATATAGCCAAAACAGCATAAGCCAAAATCCTTACTGGGCCCAATTTTGTTTAGTTTGCTTATTAACAAATCTGTAAAAAAGATGATATGAAGGAAACTAAATGAATAAGCCCCACTACAGCATAAGAAATTCAACATTGACAAATGCAATGAACATTTTGAGAAATGGTCTGAACAAGTGATACATATTGCTTGCTTCTAAAACTGTTTAGTAAAAAAAAAAAAAAAAAGATTCTGTCATTCAGTGAAAACATCTGCTCAATTAATGCATATATTTTGCAAATAAGAAATCACTGTTTTTGCTGGAACAACTGTTAGTGAATACTTCCTTCCAAGATTTGCCTCCATATCCAGTCCTATTTCATACAAACATAAATTGTCCACCCCCCCCAACATATACACACACCCCCTCAAAAACAAAATCAAACAAAATCCATTAGCTACACATTATGGTTTACGAGTCAAACATTCTGAACTAATGCAAGGGTTACGCATGCTCTCAACTGGAGCATTCTCAGTATAGAGAAAATTTTCTGTGGTAGGGGAAAGCAATAAAATTCTATTCAGTGTGTACAAAACTGGTGGGAGGAGGATCCCCTGGGAGACATGTCTGAAGAGAAAGGAGTCCAGGAAAGCGAAAGTGGAAATTTGGTCATGTTACTGAAGAAGAGATAAGGCTATTGTACAAGTATGCAGGGAGAAAATTAGTAAGGCCAAGGCATGATTTGAGATGCAAGGGACCTAAAAGGCAATAAAAAGGCATTCTACAAAGTATGTCAAGAGGAAAAGGAAGACCAAAAAAACCATAGGCTCCTTATGGAACAGAGAAGGCAACCTGGTTACAGATGATGCACACAAGGCTGAAGTATTTCATGCCTTTTTTTACTTCAGGATTCACAAATAGGGGCCAGGAGAAGATGTTGTGAATAACTGGCAGCAAAGATAAGGAAGGGGGTCAAACACCCTCAAATAGTGGCAGAACAGGATAGGGACTACTTAGAGAAGACTGATTCTTTCAAGTCAGCAGGGTCAGTTGGGTTGTACCTTAGGGCACTAAAGGAATTTGTTGAGGTAATTTCAGAGCCATTAGCTATCCTCTTTGAGAATCCATGGAGTTCAGGCAAGGTCCCAGATTATTGGAAAAGGGCAAATATGGTGTCCATCTTTAAAAGGAAAAAAACCGAGAATTCAAACAATAACAAGCTAGTCAGTCTAACCTCGATACCTAGAAACGTCATAAAGCAGGCCCTCCAGGAACCTGTTATGAAACACCAAAAGGAGAACAAGGTGATGATCAACAACAGTCAGCAAAGATTAACCAAGAGTAAGTCATACCTGACCAACCTGATTTCCTTTGATGATAAGGTAACAGGCTCTATGGATGTGGAGAGAGCAGTGGATGTGATATACCTTTACTTTAGCAAGGCTTTTGATACTGTCTTCCTGTAATTGGGTGTTCTGTCCCCCTTCTGAGCTACTTACATTCCCACATTCTCAATAAGAAGCTAAGGAAATACAGACTAGATTGGTGGTCTCCAACCTTTAAGTAGGAGATCACCTTTGGCATTTATAAGCAACCCAAGATCTACCACACGCCGCTGCCACCATCAGCCCCCACCCCGCCCAGCAGGTAAGTCTGTGGGGAGGAGGGGGAGGAGGGCAGATTGAGGCAGAGGGAGAAAAAAAATCATTTAAGGGCACGCCTCCCAAGCAGGTAAATCCCACCTGGCGGGGGCTGTACTCAATTTACCCCTACTCCTGCTTCTGCAGCACTGTCCCTTACCATGGCGGCCTCAATCTAGCCCCCACTCCTACCCTCCCACATGGACTGACCTGCTGGGCTGGGGCTCAAGTATGCATGCACACGGGCACTCAGCCCCCACTCCAGCCTTGGATCAACTCGAACAGGCTCCAAGAGCTACTGATGGATCAAAATCCACTAATTGTTGACCACTGGACTAGCTGAAAGTACAGTAAGATGGATGCATAACTAGTTGGACCATTGTGCTCAATGAGTAATCACCAATGGCTCAATAAGGTATCAATTGGGGTTCTGGAGGGGTCTGTCCAGGGGTATTATTTAATATCTTATGCAAGATTTGGTTGATGGGAA
This sequence comes from Alligator mississippiensis, assembly GCF_030867095.1. NCBI lineage: Eukaryota > Metazoa > Chordata > Crocodylia > Alligatoridae > Alligator > Alligator mississippiensis. The sequence continues at coordinate 167,891,708 of NC_081826.1, read as the reverse complement.
CAAGTGCACACTTAGCATATTTGTGGATGACACCAAATTCGATGTAGTTACAGATACTCTGAAAGTGCAGGTAGGAGCCAAAATGAGCTGGATAGACTAGAGAAATGGTTTGAAAAGGACAAATACAATTTCTGAACTTGGAACAGACAAAATAACTGCATGCAGAAATACAAACCGGGGAATGATTGGCTAGACTGCAGTATGGCAGAAAAGGACAAGGGAGTCACAGTAGACTATAAGCTGAATATGACCCAACAGTGTGTTCCTGTTGTAAAAAAAGGCCAGCAGTATACTGAGTGGTATTAATAAGAGTGTCACTCACAAACCAAAGAAAGTGATTCTTCTACCGAAGATTCTTCAGCTCTGATGAGCCCTCACTTGCAGTACTAAGTCCAATTTTGGGCCATACTTCAAGAACAATGTGTACAGATTAAAAAGAGCCCAGTAAAGAGTGACAAAAATTATTAGAGGGCCAAGATGTAAAGGCTGAAAATCTAGTTATTTAGTCTGGAGAAGAGAATATTGAGGAGGGATTTGATAACAGTCTTCAAATACAAGAATGGCAAATTACAAAGAGGAGAGACATGGGCTTTTTTTCCTGTAGCCATAGGGAACAGGACTAGGAGAAATGGCCTCAAGCTGCAGAAGAAACTTAGCCTGGAGATTCCAAGGAACTTTATGACTATGAGTGGCCAAGCATTGGAACAGGCTACCTAGAGAAGTTGTAGGATCTGCATCCCTGGAAATGTTCAAGAACAAGTTAGACAGATATTTGGCTGGGATGGTTTGGTCAAGGATGATCCTTCCTTAGGCAGGGGGATGAAATAAATGACTTCATAAACCACGTCCTATGTTGCTAAATTTGCAGCGCTGGGACAGAATTAACTACTGGCATTTGACATTGAAGTGCTGTGCACCAAATCCAGGGCTGCCTGCTTCCCCGTCTCTGCATGGTGCAGAGCCCCTGCACTAAGGCACCCTGTACCCCAGCCAGCTGGGGAGTAGCACATGGAAATAAAGGAACAGTCAGCCCAGGGCTTGCTCCCCTGTCTCTGTGCTGTGGAGTACTGGCACTGAGGCACCCTGTGCCCTAGCCAACCACTACCTGGCTGACTGGGGCACAGGATGCCTTGAGACAGGGGAGCAAACAGCCCTGGGCTGGTTGCTCCCCTGTCTTCATGTGCCTCAGGATGAGGTCTCTGCTGCAGAGCTCCATGCTGAAGCATGTCCTGGGGCACAGAGCAGCTGTGCCTTGAGACAGGGGAGCAGGCAGTACACAGTAGGGCTATGAGAAGCTTTGGGTGCTGATTTGATTCGGAGGAGATTCGGCCTGATTTGGTGACTGAATCTCTAAATCCAAATCAAATCAGGAGACCAATTAAATGATCCAAATCAATTTGAAGTGCTCTGAATCGATTCAGAAAAGATTCAGAGAGCTTCTGCAATTCGGGCAGTCCCTGCTCGCTGCAGCAGGGAGCTGGACCTGGACCCCATGCTGGTAAGTAAGGGGCAGGGGATGGGAGGCTGGAAGATGGGGGAGGGGACAATGGGGGGACCCCTGCCAGGCCCCAGCCCCTATCTGCTCCCCCAGCCCCCTGAATATCCGCCACCTCCACCCGCTCTCCCAGCCCCCCTGCATGGCTGCCCCGCCTGGCCCAGCTTCCGGCTCTTTAATAAAAAGTCCCGACTCACTGGCAGCTGCTGGGGTGGGGGGAGTGATCCCCGCTGCCCCCCACTGCATGGGGAGCTCTGTCACAAGACCCCCAACCCTTGCCCACTGTCTCAGCACCCCCCCTCCCCCCCATGGCTGTCCAGCCTGCCCCAGGTTCCGGCCCTTTAAAAAAAAAAAAAAAAGCCCAAACTCACCAGGTGCTGCAGCAGCCTTGGGAACTCTGGGGGCTTGTGGCAGAGTCATCCACACACTGCAGGGGAGTGGGGGGCAGCAGGGGTCACCCCACGCTTGGCAGCCACTGGTGACTGGGGGCTTTTTTTTTTTTTTTAAGTTGGGAGCTGGGGTGGGTAGGGAACCCATGAGGGTGCTGGGAGAGTGGGCAGGGGGCCAGGGGGCTCATGGCAGAGACCCCCACACAGCATGGGGCAATGGGGAGGAGCAGGGTTAGCTCACCCCCCCCAACCTCCTGCCTGGCAGCTGCTAGTGAATGGCGGCTTTTAAAATAATAAAAAGGACCAGGAGCTGCAAGAGCAGGCAGGGCAGCCATTGAAAGTGGGTGGGCAATAGGGCCAATTTGTCTGAGGCCGAATTTCCAAATCAGATTTGGCCAAATCAATTTGGGACAGTGATCTGAAACACTGAATCAAATCACTGTCCCCCGAATCGGCCAAATCCGAAGCAAATAGTAGCCGCTTCACACAGGCCTAGTACACAGCACAGCCCTTGCACTGAGGCATGCAGAGACAGGGGTGCAGCCAGCCCAGGGCTGCCTGCTCTCCCATCTCAAGGCACCTTGTGCCCCAGCCATCTGGGGAGTGGCTGACTGAGACACAGGGGTTCCTCAGTACATGGAGATGGGAAAGCAAGAAGCCGTGGGCTCCCTGCTCCCACATCTCCACATGCTGCTTCCCAGGTGGCTAGGGCATAGGGTGCCTCAGTGTGGGGGCTTCCTGCCAGCTAGCCCTGCACTGAGGCATACAGTTAATTTAAATGATTAATGCAAAAACAAATCAACACATTAGGTTTTTATAATTGCATTAATCATGTGCATCATTTTGACTAGCAGAATGAGCTAGTTCCGCACCAGCCAGAACCCGTGTGCATAGCCCTGACCCTGGCCCACCCCATGCCTGCTCCAGACTCACATGCCCACACTGAGTAGTGGCAGTGACCAGGCAGAAGCTGCTATTCAGCTGAGGGGAAAACTGGCCCCTCTCCCTCACCACTGCTGGGCCCTTCTTGCTGCAGCTGACCAGAGCCCATGCCCAGGCTGCCCTGCAGCTCCTCTCCACTGCTGTCACCTCAGGACCACCCAGTAAGTCAGTGGTGGCAGTCCAGAGGAGCTGCAGGGCAGCCCAGGCATAGGCTCCAGGCCCCAGTATGTGAGGCCTATTTAAACTTGATTGGCTAAAAAACTCAGTTGCAGGGTTAGGGAATGCTGAGTCAAAAGACTGAGCTAGAGGGGGTATGGGTGACATTCAATTAATTGTTAAGGGTTCATCACAACGTCCAGCCCATTGAAACCCCTAATCATGAATGCCATCATACTTTCCTGGGATGACTAGTGGAGGTCCTCCCCACAAATCTTATGAACATTCCAGGTAATTCTCTTGATCATGCTCCATTTATGATGTAAAAGTGTAAGACCTTCAAGGAGTGGATTGATAGCTAGAAAATGGTATTTAGAAGTTCGCTTTTGGGAAATTGGCTTGCAGGCAAAGTAGATATGCATTAGTATAATGGTCCAGGAAAACGGCAAGGGTTAAGTGATTTCTAAAAGCTTGTTTGTGACAAAGTTTCATTCAAGGCCCACTGTGTCTAAAGCTAGTAGACACACAGGCTAAAAAATGAAGACATGTATCACATTGTTTTGTAACATGAACAGTGCACTAAAAACAGAGATAAAGGATTCTGCAGGACTGGTGGCAGGCAGAGCCATCCCTTTGGGTGGGGGGTGTGAATTGGGGCAACCACCCCAGGCCCTGTGCTTTGGAGGGGCCCCACAGACAGTGCCATACAGGCCCCAAGGGATGCTCACCACCCACTCCCCACTGCCACACAGGCCCCACACAGGCTGATATGCCCCAGGCCCCATGAAACCCTAAGGTCAGCTCTGGTGCCAAGTCACAGTGCCCAACTGCAAAGTATGTGTGCATGTAATGGGTTTGTTAAAACAAAACAAACAATGCTGACAGAACAAAATGTGAACAGTATGTCAGCCACAGAAAAACCAATCAACAATGTCCAAAAATAAAGAGTCAGACAGGACAAAGCATACAACAAAGACATTTCAGAGCAGCAAAGGGTCCCCAAAAGGGGAACCTGAGGCCACCCCCCCTGGTGATAAACAGAGGGCATATCACCAGCCCATCTCACCCACCCCACTGTGGGGAAGGAGGGGGGCACTGGCCCTCAATCCCCAGGCTTCTAACATCTGACCAAAAAAAAAAAAAATCCCTCAGGGTAAAGCTGTCATACAGGCCAAATGTACCTTCCCTCTGTGACAGCTCTAGGACTGGAAGATATAAAATTGGAGTGAATTATTTTGTACTATTGCATGTAATATCATTGATTGTTGTGGAGGAGAGTTATGTTTTCTTTTGAGTGCAGGGGATGGTGAAGGTTGTGATAAGTTATATTACAGGGGAATATATCTAGGAAATGTATGTACCAAATCTACCATTAAAAAACTGAATGTGGTTATAAATCAATATATTTTAATTGTTGTTATATCAACCAATAAAAATACACTTTTCTTTAAATATATACACACACACACACACACACACACACTGAGATTGTGGCTTGCTGACTTAAATCATAATTTAAATCAGCAATTTAAATTGACTTGTTGTAAAAAAAAAAAAAAAAAAAATCAATCCAGCCTGCCAGGACTAGAATCAGATAGTAACCAGTTTAAGAAGGAAGAAACTAAAGAGCAACTATAGGCAGTTATAGACCTTTTAGTTTCACTTTAATATAATGCCATGTCTTAGAACAACATACACTGAAGAAAGAAAAAAAGAACAGACAAGGATGTGGACCTAAATAGAAAATTCTGCAAAACATAGCATGGTTTTATCCAAGGGAGTTTGTGTCAGACTAATCTAATATCCTTCAATGTCAGGTAATGACTTCTTAGACAAGGGCAATCTATCTAGATTTACGCAAAACTTTTAACACAGTGTCTCTTGGGAAATTATTAGCCCAACTGGAGAGAATCAGTATCAATGGTACAATCAGGGAATGTATACAGATTTGGCCAAGAGGTACTACATGGGTTACACTGAAAAGTGAGTTTTCAGATTGAAAAGCAGCTAGTACTGGTGTTATTCAGGGATTTTTGGTCTTGGGATCCATTCTATTTAAACTTTTCATAAGCAATCTTGATGTAGGATCAAGGTATTGCATTTACTTGATTCTAAGATGAGTTGAGTTTTCTTTCCACCATTTCTTACAATCATGTATGAAGCATTGGTAGTGGGGAAGAGGTGGCTGCTGTGGCTCATGCTCCAGCCCCTGCCTGGGGAGCTGTAGCCACATCTGCTACCTGCCTCCCTCCCTCCTGCTGTCTCTGCACCCTATCATCTGCCTTTCCCTCCCACTATAGCCTCTGCTCCCATGCATGCCCCTACCCCTCTCTCCCCCTTATTCTTCCTCTGTGCTAGCAGGCTCTGCCCCTCCTTCAGCCTGAGCCATTGAGCATGGTCCCAGCCCAGCCCCATATCAGCAGCATGGAGTCTGCACAGCTGCTACAGGGGCAGGGCTGGAGATGTGCTTAGTGGTCCAGACTGCAGCAGGGATGGATCCTGGCAGCATGGAACAAGAGAAAGCTGGGTTGGATGGAAGGGGCAGGAGGGGGAGCAGAGGCAGAGGGAGGGAAGGGGGAAGACAGAGGTGGTAGGAGGGCAGTCACAAGCAGGGGGAAAGCTGCTTGACCTCCTCACACCACCTGCACCCCACTGCCTGCCCCCATGCAGTAGTGGGGGTTATGAATTAAACATGACCCCCCAATAATTAGATTCTTTACATGGAAAATTATAATGAATGTATACATTTTCCATGTAGAGTATCTAATTACTGGGAGATCATCTTAAAATCAGGATGGTCTTAGATTTGAATATAGTATGCAAATTACAACACTAGTAGATATTGCCAGTATGGAGAAGGAACTGATTATTATATAGAAAGATCTAGATAATCTTGTGAAATGGAGCATTAGACATGTCATAAAGTTTAGCAATATACAATACAAAATTATGTATTTAGGGAGAAAAAAAAATCACAAGAATTTTTACTATAATACAGGGGCTCAAACTGGAGACAATGGAAGATAAGAAGGATACAGAGGCACTTGGTCATCCTAGGGTGATCATGAGCTCCCAACATGATGTGGCTATGGAAAAAAAACTACTGGGATTCTAAATTGTGTTAAGTGGGGTAAATTCAGTAGAGAAGGCAATACGAATCACTTGCAAGTGACCAGTTAGAAGCCATTTAGAATACTGTGCATAGTTCTGATCACCAGTGTTAACAGACAGCTTTAAAAGAAAAAAGATTAAATTTAGACTACAACAGGTACAAAGAGGGCTAAGACAATTATGGGCCCTGCTACACATTCAAATTAAAGCTAGACAGAAACCAGCTATAGGGCTGTTACACATTTTCAAGCACTAACTTTATAGCTGATTGGCTCTTTTTATAGCTGGATAGTCATTTTTATCATGTGATAATTACTTTGCACTTGTGGTTGGTCTAAATTTATGGTGTGATTAACCAGATAATTGTCTAATATGTCACATGCAGCAGGGGCATAAGGGAATGAAGAACCTATTTTATGAGAGGAAATTTTAAAAAGCTTGGCTAGTTTATTTTATCAAAACAAAGGTTGGGAAGGGATACAATTACTTCATATAAATACATTCATGAGGTGAATACCAGGGGTATCTATTTAAGTTAAAGAATACTGGCACAAAAAAGGTTAAATGGCCATGAACTGGTTTTGAACAAATTTAGACTGGAAATTAGAAGATTTTTTAACTATTAGAGCAGCAAAGTTTCAGTATGGACTTCCAAGCCAAGGAATTCACATTGCCTTAAAATGGAACCTGAAAAGTTCCTGGAAGGGCAGTATGACAAAACAGAGGAGGGGGGTTAGATTGATAATCTTTGCATGTGAAACACAGATTCAAGTATTGCAATCCCTATATTGGCACTGAGAGGCACCTCCTTTGTTCAAGTGGTGCCTGGTCTTCCCATACTTCAAGGTATTTACTAGTCAACTGCAAGAGCTAGGTGGAGATTATACCCCTGACCCCTACTCCCATAAATGCTTTATAGGCTTCTGTGTTTCTGTTCGTTGCTGTTGCTGCTGGTTCCTCCTCCAACCCCTCCCAGTCCCTTTGAAACACTGGGTATTGGTCACAGCTAATGATGATGGTTTTGACTGGTGCTCTTACTTATACTTACAATCCTCTCAAGTACCAGACAGAAGTGTCTTTCTATTCTGTTTATGATCAAGCTGATCCCCAGGGTTGGTGTCAGGAAGGAATTCTGCAAGTCAGATGGACACAGACTGAAGTGCATTCATCTTCCTCTGTAGCATGGGACATGGTATTCTTTCTGGGGTCCTCTGAGCACCTATTTACCAATTGCTTTTCTGCTGTTGCAGTAGTGGGGCACTTGCAGTGCCTTTCTATCCCATGCTTTTTATCTGTGACACACAGTAGGATGTTTCTGATTTTGTAATACTTATATGGTAGTGGGGAAGGGGGAAAGCATTGGAGTAGATGATTTTTAGGACTCTATGGATAAATGCACAAAACTCAATGCACAGATCTGGGCTGGACAAGCTAGGGCACCCTTCCCAGGCCTATGTTCCTAAGCTCATTAGGCTGTTGTACTTATGGAGCAGGAGAATCCAGTGTTATCCCAACCAACATTGTGTAGTACCTGGGGACATACTAAGTATCAGAACAACAACCACTAAGTTCCTAAATGGCCACAGACTCGTTGTACTATGTAAGTGAAGTTATTTAATTTGAATGTCACTTCAGAGATTCACAGGTGCTTGTATTTCAAGCATCATTACCCAAATGCATGTATATCTGAATATATAATGCACCAAATGTAAGTGTTTGCCTATATTTGAATGATTACACATTCATCAAAAGTAAATACAGGTGCACATAGCTGAAATATCACTCATTCAAGTAAATGCAGGTGTGGTAATCTGAGTGTAATAATTTACCAAATTCTTGTGCGTTTGTGGTTTCCATCTTGGCATTCTGTAAAAAATAATGCAGAATTTGGAAAACTGGGTATCCTACAGTTAAATACTTAAATGTAGCTAAACAACAGCATCTAAATAAGTTATTTGCCTCATAGATTTAAGCATCCCCACTAAACTCATCCAATACCAGGCTGAATAGCAAGGAACTGCCTGCGTGGTTTGACAACAGTGGTTTAGCAGCCAAAAAGATAAAGTTATATGGTCTCCTCCACACTGCACAGAAGCTGAGTTAAACCAAGCCATTGAGGCTTACATATACTAGGCATTTTTTTTTATAAGTTTTCCCACTGTTTCTACTAGCAAAACAGAAGTAGTGAGTGGCAATGGTGGCAGCATCATTATCAACAGATCAGTACCAGCTGCTGCTATTTTTTTAAATCATCCATTAGCAGAATTAGACAATACCTGGATTAAAATTTGTCAGCTGGCCTACATTAGAATTCCTCCATAAATTACTCTCTCCTGATACTCAGACTATTGCTTCTAAGGTACAATTTAGTTGCAGTGAAGTAGCAATAGTAGGAAATTTCAAAGAAGTTATCTACCTCAGGGGTGGGCAATTATTTGGGTTTGGCGGGGCCATAGAGGGAGTTCTGATGAGTTATCACAGACCAGATCAGCACTCACCCCAACCTCTCCACCTCAACTCACCGTAACTCCCTATGTGGGATAGAACCAAGGGTGGGCAGATGGTGGTGTTCAGGAGTGAGAAAGGGAGGTGAGGCCAGGATCATGGGATGGGGTCACAGGCAGCCTCTGCCCCATGGGGGAGGAGTGTTGGGGAGAGCGTGCATTCACTTTGGATTCGGATTCAGCCAATGCGGGAGACAGTGAATCAATTCAGTGATTCGAATCACTGTCCTGAATCAATTTGGCCAAATCTGATTCAGAGATTCGACCACCACTGAAACAGCTGAATCTCCGAATCAAACAGGCCCCATCCTCTGACTGCTCTTCCAACCCTGTCAATGACTATCCCGCCTGGCTCCAGCATCCTGGCTCTTTGAAAAAAAAAGAGTCCACTATTCACCAGCCACTGCCAGGTGGGGGACGGTTGGTGGCAATTCCTGCTGCCACCCACTGCCTCAGGCCATGTGGGGTGCTCTGCCATGAGCCCCCATAAGCCCCAGTGGCTGCTGCAGCAGCCAATGAGTGCAGGGCTTTTTTTTTTTTTTTTTTTTTTTTAAAGAGCCGTGATGCTGGGGCTAGGCACGGCAGCTATCAATGGGGCTGCGAGCTCATGGAAGAGACCCCTATTGCATCATGGGGCAGTGGGGGGGGCAGCAGAAATTGCCCCCCTCCCCGCCTGGCAGCAGCCAGTGAATGGGGGCTTTTTTCTTTTTTTAAGAACTGTGAGCTGGGGCCAGGTGGGGCAACCGTGGAAGGGCGAGGAGGGGAATGCTGGGAGAGTGGGCAGGGGTTGGGAGGTGCTCAGAGGGGCTGGCACAGGCAGGGGATGGGACCTGGCTGGGGTCCCCCCATGGTCCAATCCCCAGTCCTCCAGCCCCACCCCCCACACCCTACTTACTGGCAAAGAGTCCAGGTCCAGCTCCCTGCAGCAGCGAGCGGGGACTGCCCGAATCTCCGAAGCTCTCCAAATCTTTTCCAAATTGATTCGGAGAGCTTCGAGTCCATTTTGGACCTTTTTTATCAGTCTCCTAATTCAATTCTGATTCAGAGATTCAGCTGCCAAATCAGGCCAAATTTCCTCCGAATCAAATGAGCACCCAAAGGTTCACACAACCCTAGTGCACATGTGTGTGTCAGGTGGGCAGGGATGCTGCCTGGGGGCTATGTCCCAGGAACCAAGTGGGAGTGAGGGGAGGGAGCATGTGCAGCAGATCTTACCTGCACCACACTCCACCCCACACCCATTGGTCCAGCCCCAGCCAGTATGAGTAGCTGAGTGGGTAGAAGGCAGCTGGAGCTGGAGCTGAAGCCCTCACACATTGGGGCAGAAGGTGCCCAGTTAAAGCTTCTTCCTGCCCCAGAGCAGTGCAGCAGGAGGAGGAACCACCAATGGAGGCAAGGAGAGCTAAGCAACACCTGGCCTGCTGCAGCCACACCAGGAGCAGCCCTTCTGGGAAGCTGCACATATTAGCCAGGGCCTTGGCCCTATGCGGAGTGCTGCAAGGGCAGCCGCGGGCCAGGTCCAATCAATTGGCAGACATCCCCCATGGGGCAGATCCAATCACTTGGTGGGCTGGATCCTGCCCACAGGCTATATTTGCCAATCCCCGCTGTACGTTAAAGAGATGTGAAGAAGAAACAATCTTAAAAGCATTCAAAACACTAAAAAAAAAGTCATTTTCAGCAGAAAGTGCTTGGAGAATCTAGAAATACTAAATTGTAAAATTGTTTCACTGTAATTTAACAACAATATTAAGTTACCTTCTAGACAGGGTTACTTTCCTTCTTGTGAGTTAAAAGCTGTAGATTAGACTTGGGTATCAGTAAACTAGGCAACCCTCACAAAAAAGGTAATAATTAAATTGTTCCAGTCATTTGAGTTTCACCTGAAAGCCCATTACAACAGACAGCACACTTACAGGACACCTAGTATCTTCAATCATCAGGGATATAACAGATTCATTATTTATTAGGATAATAAGGCAGAGAAGGGAGGATCTTGACATATGGGTAATGCTTTTATAGAATTTCAATGGTGCAGTTATGTGGCAGATGCAATTACTGTTTAACAAGGTACTAGATTTGTTTACAGACCCCTGGGAGGTGGGGGAAAGATTTGGGAGCATATTTTCAAAGTAGCTGAAGTGCTGATGTTTGTCCTGAATGTTCGAGAGTTGAAAGATGCCACAAAATTATTTTATTTTTGGCACTGTATCTCAGCTTTGCAGATCCAGTTATATGAAGAAAGTGTGTGTGGGGGGGGGGGGGGTGAAAGAATTATAAAGGTTTCATTTTTAATGGCTCAACAATTTGGGAATAGTTCAGGCAATTAACAACCAGTCTGCTGATTCTAGAACATATGACAAAATTTTATACACAATATGCTGATTGGGATTCTGAAAAAATAAGTCCCTTAGTTATTTAATATGGACATTTATATGATGAAACAATAAGTACAACACTTGTACCAACCAGTCTCCTGACTGAAATGTTTCACTGAATGAAAACTCTGCATTAATTTTAATGCTTCCAGAATATAGGATAGAGAGCATGTGAAATAATTCACTCCTGAATACTAGCTGCAGCCGCAGATGAGACCAGCACAGAGAGACTGTTAATGATAAGAACTCCAGTTGTTTAGTAAGACTGATTAAGCTGTAAAAATCAAAATGGGGCCGGGGAGGGGTGGGGGGTGGAAATGAAAAACAAACTACTACATTCCTTATATTTTGGCAAAGCTTATATCAAGTGACTGAGGTGATGCTGCTTCCTTGAAAATGACACAAGAGCTTTCCCTTGTGCTTAAATAGGGTATTCACTTTCATTACCCAAGAACAATTTTTTTAGGCACAGATTACTAAATTTAAATCTTCCCAGTGGCAATAGACAGTTTGGCTCCAGGAAGAACAGAAGCATTTTTGTCAGGTGTTTCTCACCAACTTTGTATTCAAGAAGTGCATTGCTGATTATGAGTTGGCAAAGACAGACACTGTGATTAAGTCCTAATATCAAGGATAAGAGAAAGTAAACCTCCTCTTCCACATCAACTTTCCTCAGGTATTAAAATATGATAGTATCACATGTTATCTTAACATTCTTATTATTTATTCATACACTTTCTATTTAATAGTTAGACACAGACTCATGGGGCAGGACTCAGATATGAACCGACCTCTGTATCTTGCTGGCAAAACATGTTTTAGTTAATTTTGAATACAAACATTTTTTTTTTCAGGGGGGAGGGGGAGAATCCTATCTTTTGAAGTCCACATTCCACCAGTGGTCAGTAAGTTGGCCAAACATCAGTTGTCAGAATTTGCTGGCAATGTCAGCAGCATCCATTGCTCTTAGGAACCATTCAGGAGTTAAAAGTAAATATACTTTCATTTCTCCTAGAATAGTAAAGTGAAAAGCAAAGAAGAGAGAGAGAAGACGCAGCCAGTTCAGTCCCTTATCATCATCTGTGTGTCCAGGATTGGACAGCATTCACAATAAGGCTCAGAAAAATTTCTGTCTCTATCTGGGCAAAATCTAAATCCCACCTCCTATTAGCAGCCATAATAGGAAGGGGATACACCTTTCTCAGAAAGATGAGAGGAATATAAAATGGCAAGATAAAAAAATGTTGCTTTAATCAGTCTTCTAGCTTCTCCCAAAGTGGGAAGTAGTAATATGAGGCCTACTACTTTTGCAGTAATACAAGGCCTGTTGTTCACCACAGTGCATTTCCCCACAACTCAATAATGCTGTCTTTATACATTGTTATGGATGCCTATTTATTTCATTCCTATTACACAAAAATAGGAAAGTGAGTTAGGTTGCCAGAAAATTTCTTTCCTTCACATACACATTTGAACTAAAAGGAGCTGATATGCATGTGCCTCCATTTGGCTGGATATTATATATACATGAAGGAAGAGGCAATTCCTCCTGAAAAACTTACAAACTCACTATACAAAAACAAAGAAGAACAAAGGATGTATTTGTACCTATATTTTACACATGAGGAGAAGTTAAGAGGCTTGTCCAAAGACACAGGCAGAAGGAGTCTGTTGCCAATCGAGGCGCTAAATATAGATCTCTTCAGACTTAGTTTAGTGTTTGAAGAACAAAGTCACCCTTTTTCAAGCCAGATTCAAGAGAGTCAAATCTATACAGAAAGATACACAATTTCAGTCTCCTTCCATTTGCTGAAGAGCTCTTCCCAGAAGCTCAGTGTGGGTTTATGGCAGCAAGAGGCACAAATGACATGATCTTAACTGCTCACAAACTATAGAAAAAATGCTGGGAGCCACAGAAACCTCTCTACATGGCCTTCTTTGACCTCATGAAAGCCTTTGACTGCCAGTCAATAAGTGCTGTGGAAGGTCCTTCTCAAGTTTGGATGCCCAACGAAATTCATCACCCTTCTTTGTCTGCTCCATGAAAATATGCAATTGGTGGTTTTCAATAACAGATCTATCACAGATTTTGTTGAGAGTAAGATGGGAGTTAAACAAGGCTGTGTCATTGATCCAACCCTCTTCTCATTATTCCTTACTGTGATGCTATATCTGACCACCAATAAGCTTCCTGTTGGAGTGGCGTTAAACTACTAAATGGATGGTAAACTGTTTAATCTCAGCTGGCTCCAAGCCAAAACCAAACCATGCTGACCCCAATAACTGAACTCCAGTGCACTGATGATGCTCTACTGTGTACTCACTCATTCATAAGCAGACTTTCAGGCAATCATCAATATCTTTACCGAAGCATACAAGAAAATAAAAAGATTTTTATGGTGGCACAAAACTGATGAAAGATGATGTCTCCTTCCATCTTTAGACCCCAAGTTCTAGATTTGATTTATCACTAGTTAAAACCAAGCCGTCTCTATTACCTTGACTTAGATTAGCATACTTATCTTTGAACAGAACATTCTGCAAGTTTCCTGGCTTATATTTAAAAAAACCCAAAGCCTTACTAAACACAAAGATGCTAAGCCTCAAAGGTCTCCTGCATTCAAGTCAGTACATACAAAACACACAATGTACTTGTCTGAAAGAACATGTATCCTCATTAATAGATTTGCAAAGCAGCAACAAAGGCAACAAAAGGATGCTGGTGTTTCATTGTGATTTATTTCAAGTGTGCCTAGAGGGTACTCAACAGGCACATTTTTAAAATACCTAATAAATAAATAAATGAATGTATGATACATCCTCTCTGCAACTTCTACCATTTACTAACAGGAATGGAAATCTCTTTTTTCTATCATCTTTTGTGTTTCCAAAAACAACCGTGAGCAGATGATTAAAGACATGATAATTGGGGTGGGGGTGGGTAGGGATTGAGCAGTATAGCTTTCAGGACAATTTTCTTTAGAATAGATCAAACATTCATATTTTCCCTGATGTTATTTTGATATTTCAGATCATAATGATGACCCCAGCAAATGACTTGTCTATATAAATAAGTTACTATTAAGTTAGGATGTATATTTAAAAGAAGTGCAAACTACCTCCTTCTTACAATGAACTATGAGTTCCTAATAGGTTATTGTAATGGAGTAGCTAATCCTTTGTAAATGCATACTTTATCCGAATTCACAGTAACTTCCCTATATGGACAAGTCCTAAGGGAGTTAATGTTGTTTATGGTACCACCACATATACCAGAGCATTAAAATAAAACAATCAACATATAGGATGTGGTTATAGTATTATAACCAAGAATGAAAGAAATGTAATATTTACCACTTTTGAGAAAAGACAGAAGTGCAACTAGTACTAAAATATGGCATGCATCAACTGGTTTTAGATGGAGGGTCCCTTTTCTGCCTGAGCCAAACACATTGTTCTACTGTGAAGCTCATGCATGCAAATATGTTTGCAACAACAATATCCAGGAACCAGCTGAGATACCAAATTTAAAAATTAGGGGAACAACAATTTGTTGTCCATATTTGGGTGTTGGGCATGTTGGTCGGGTTTTAGCAGTTTTTATGCATCCTTCTTCAGGTTTTATTAATCAGTGGTTAAGAGACTCTTCAGGGGATCTGTCACTGCTCAGTATTTTTATTAATGACTTGGCATGAAGTATATACTTAATAAATGTGCAGATGGCACAAAGGTGGATGGAGTAGCAGGCACACCGAAGGATAGGATTTGGATTCAAAATTGCCTGTATAAAGTGGAGAAAAATTCTAAAATAAACTAGAAGAAATTCAGTAAGAAGTGCAAAGTATTGCACTTAGGATGAAACAATCAGATGTAGAAACACAAACTGAGAAGCAACCAGGTAGGCTTCAGTACTGCATGAAAGGATTTGGAGTTACAGTGGACCATAAACTGAATAGTAGTCAATAGCGCTATGCAAAATTTCGGTCGCTGATTGGATTTGGAGGAGAGTCGGCCCAATTCAGTGGCTGAATATCCGAATCTGAATCAAATAGGGAGGCCCATTAAAAGGTCTGACTCAAACCCCAAACCTCCAAATCGATGCAGAAAAAATTTGGAGACATTTGGAGATTCAGATCGGCCAAGGAGAGCCAGACATAGCCATAGGGAGGAGCCCCTATGGCTGCTCTGCCTAGCCCCATCCCTCACCCAGCCCCAGCCCCCCTGCACTTAAAAAAAAAGCCTTACACTCACCAGATGCAGCAGCAGTAATTGGGGCCTCTGAGGGCTTGTGGCAGAGCCCCCCTGCACAGCGTGGGGCAGCAGGGATCAGCCCCCCCCCCACTTGGCACCTATGCAGCAGCTGTCGCATTGCATGGGTGCAGAGCGGCTTGGCAATGCACCATGTGCTGTCTAGGAGCTGGGACGACTCCAGCAGTCACACAGAGCCTGGCACCACTCAGCCTCTGGCAGCCTGGCCCCTGCAGTGGTGGGAGGGACAAATTAAAAACAACCCTCCAATAATTAGATTCTATGCAAGCGTGCCTGGCACCAGCCCTGGTCAACAGATGAGGGTGCTCCAGCAGCGTCTGAGGAGCTGCTGAATACCCCCTGCTCCCTAGCTCTGGCCCTGCTCTAGCTCTGGGGCTGTCAGTGGCGGAGGAAGGGGAAAGGGAGCAGGCACAGAGCTGTTGGCTGGGCTTTGTTTGATCCGACCTGGAGGGGGATGGAACTGAGCCCCCTAGGCTCACAGACTGCCCCAGCTACCCCAGCTGGGATACTGGGGGAAGCTGGGCCAGGCCTGTGAAGTTAGGGGACTCCATCCCAACCTCCTTCCCCTCCAGCTTAGACTAGGCAAAACAGCTATTAGCTGCTAATGCCGCTCTCAAGAGGCCCGGCCGGAGATGGGGGGTAGTTACAGTGGAATGGATCCCCCCCGCCTCATCAGTGCGACCTGGTTCCTCCCAATATCCCAGCCAAGGTAGCTGTGGGGGGGCTGCAAGACAAGAGGGCTCTGTTCCACCCACCTCCCAGCTCAGGTTGGGCAAAGCCCAGCCAGCAGCTCCATGCTGCTCCCTTTCCTTTCCCTCCTCTGCAGATGGCCCTGGGGACAGGGTTGGGTTGGTACTCGTACATGTTCCCTAAGGTGCTCTAAAGCAGAGTGCCTTAATCTAATACTTGATTTGCTGAGAGTTAAAGAGTTAATTTTGCACACGATCAGCCATTTAAAGAGTGGTCTGCAGCCACGCGTGTGTTACATCATGACTGTAGAACATGTTTGGGAGCCCAATTGCATGAAAAAATGTAACTTGTGTAAGTGCCCCATGTCTCAAGAAAGACATGGTCAAATTGGAAAATAGAGGAGAGCAAAAAAATGATTAAAGGCCTTTAAATATAGATGTACAGTGACCACTGGCTATTATAATATTGCTTAATAGCATCTGCTGCATATTAGAATCAAAACCACAAAACCAAAAGCCAAGAGTGCTGTCCTACATGCATTTTTCTCTTCCTATAAGCAGCTCACTTTACAGAATCAGCCACTTACTAGAATCAAATTCTTAAATCATAATCTTTTCTTAAAAGGTTTTCTCCCCCCTAGGTATTAGAATCAATGAACAAAACACAATGAATATCAGGGAGGACAGACAGGGAGACAAAACACAGCACCCTCCTTCTTTCAAACCCCTGGCTAGAGAGTATATGGTCCTATACCTTAAAGAGCTCACACTTTGTCATGACACATTCCAAGGTAACAACAGCATTATGGAGAGGATGGGATAAAGCAGGGATCAGACATTTATGGCCTGCAAGCCAAATCTAGCCTGTGGAGCCATTTGATCTGGCGTGTGATTATGGGGTTTCAGCAGCATTCAGCAGGCGGCACTCTCCCATGACACCGAAAAGAAAAGTGGGAGCAACAGAGTACTAGTGCCTGCCTACCCACCTGCCTTTGACCCAAACTTTGTCAATCTGTCCCATAACCTTAAAAAGTTGTGGACTGCTGGGCTAAAAGATGAAGATTACAACAATAGGATCACTAGTTTTTCAGTCATTGTCTTTGACTTCTCTTGTGCACCAGGCAGAACTACTCTTTATCTTTGTCAACATTCTCTTCTGTTTCTCAGCTACTGCAAAGAATACCATCAATACTTAGTTAATGCATAATAATAATTCATAATCACAGTAATCCTTATTGACCTTTTGATAACATTTTTTTAAAATATTGACACTAGAAACATATAGGAGGTAAAATATGTTCCTGAAAGAAAACAGAACTATAAAGGCTTGATATAGTGACACGGTCTTGGCAATCAAAACGTTTCCATTATTTTGTTTCATGCTGTATTGATGGCCAGTGTTTTTTATTATGATTAAATATGTAATATGTAATGGCATTGACAAAGCCTCCATTTCAGAGGACTTGGGCTTCTGCATAGTGTGAATGTGACATATAGGAAGATTAGCTGATAATGGCTTGGATTTCCAAAGGGCTTACTTAATTCAGTAGATTACACACTATTCCTTTTTAGTCTGATTAAAAGCAGCAACATCTCAGGCCACCGTGGAAGACTCTGCATTTCCAGTATAAACTCATATTTTCTAGAAATTAGGTCAAAGTTCACATTGTGCTGAAACCTGGAATATGAAGCATTGTCACAGACATTTGTTTCACAGTTATTTGTTTGGCGATTTTTATATATAAAAGTTTCAAAATATTACAAAATGACAGCTGTCCTTAATATATGCTTTGTGGCACGGAAAGAGGTACAGTCATGGACTAAGTCCATTGTACTAGGCCGGTACAAGTACAGAAAAAAAGCCCAATGATCTCAGATTGCTTTTTCAGTTCCTTTCTTTTACTGATGATTTTTATTCCATTTTTCTCCACTTCTTGAATAACTGTCATGGTTTTATATATCATTGTACTTTATTCATAATACAATCATAACTAGTAAGTGGGAAAAAAAGGATGGAGCTTATCCATAAATAGATGAGGTTTAACTCTCTCACATAAGGTGTTTAGGATTATTTTTCAGAAAGCACTGCCCCCCTTCTTTCTTTTTTTCTTTTAAATACACCAACTACATGGGTTATTATTATAAGCGTAAGACCAGTTTAGTCAGGATTTGTGCAAGTACTTTCAGGTCTCTATAGAAAACTATTCCCTTGGTCCTCCAGCCTCAAAGCCCAAGAGACAGAGAATTCAGAAGTGGTATTTTTGTATTTCTTACCATAATCAACCTTACATATTTATTTTTATGGCAGATATGGTTCACTGACCTTCTGATTTCCCTATGTATGGTACAAGAATAAAATTAAGGTTGTTTTGATAACTTAACTCTAACTTTTCATATTTTCTGAAACATGGGCTTCTTGGAAATTAAACTCTGAACTTTCCTCACCGTGCAAATGTTCTTATAAGGGTGTTTTTGCTTACATTAGTAACATGCTTTCAACTACAGCTTTACCTAAGTATTGGCTGGTTGTGCACTTTGGAGTAGTACCACACTTTTCAGGGGCCCCCAAAACTTGTAGGAGGTGACCCCTTCCCTTTGATCTCTATAAAACAGCCCTTCCACGTGTCAGCCAGCTAGCAAGGTAAGTGGAGTAACTCTCCTGACTTCCGACGCTTAGAAGGCTTTGCAGTTCAGTTACTAATCCTGGAGGCTTTACAATGTTCACAAATACCTCCCCCTCTCCATTACCCTCACCATCAATTCTAGTTCCATCTGCTGGAAGCATTGTGCTGCTGTAAGAGCAGGTAAGCTATTTTTTCTCCATACATTAAAGCTTCATAGAAATTCATTTATTAATTGAGCATTAATTTATTATAGCCTTTCTCTGAAGTTCACCAGGGAGTCTGCAGAACTCCAGCATAATTCACATTTTGTCATTAAAATATCTCATCATTTTAATTTGTCTTTAGCTCAAGGTCCCCCAAACAGTGGGTATATTGCTTTCCAGAAGCAGAATACAGCATTGTTTTCCTCAGTTTAAAGATTACCTCCACCTAATTATCTATTTAATTCCTCTACATTTTTACAAAGCAAAACACCAGCCTTTAATTGCTTTGATAAATGGGATGTTTTAAAGTGAATCTACAAGCATTTGGCACAAGCATAAATATTTTAAAGAGGAAATGCGTAAGATGTAGCAAGATTAAAGATTTTGCAACTAAGTGTAAATATGAAAGAGAGCAGCTTAATGATTAATAATTCATTTACTTAAAGCAGATCAGGAGTAATTAGTGTGTAATGCTATGTGCAGCCATGAAAATTAAATGGCACATTAGACATTTGCTCCACATTTGTGGTTACCATTAATTGACTCCAGGAAAGTGAATCTCTGTATTGCTGTATTGCAATTTTGAGACACTATGCTTGATAACAGTAGAGTTACTTACCATGAAAAGTTTTAATTTGGAGACTGGAATATCCAGCTTTGATATATACTGATTCTATATATGAGATCAAGTTATTTGTTTTTTAGAATAAATAATGATCTCATGTACACAATATTAGCATCATTGGAACTATTTCTTAAGACACAATGCACGTCCATATGAACTCAGCATACTAAAGATGAATATGTTCCTATGGTCTCTCATTACAAGTGTTCAAATTCTGTTCCAGTGTCTGCTTTACCTGCTGGCTCCAGATCACAGCCTTCATTCTTTCTGTGTTTCATGCATGAAGCTGTTCTGCCAAAGAACATTTTAAGGATGGGGCTCATCCGATATTCTGATACTGCGGTGTGCTAGATACTGTATAAATACATTCTCTAACATGGGCAGACTCAGGATTTAGGAAAAGCATACGCTGTCCAGGGTTCCCCAGTCTGCTGCCCCCTCTCTGGTACTCATGCCCTGCTTAGATCCCAGTGCTCATGCCCTGCACTCACTCCCTAGATATGCTAGCTTGCAACAGCCCATACCACAACACCAGAAGCTAAAGTGTAGGGAGCCCAAGCTGTATTAGATAACACTATCATTGTGGCTCCCAAATAATCCATGCAATGTTTCCATCTTACCCTGCCCAAGAAGTAGCTCTCTACAGCTGTTGCTGAGTCAATCACTGCACCCATCCCACCTTGGATCTACCCCTTTTTGTAGATAAACATAGTAATAATACTGCTTTATCTTTGTGACTACACAGAGGTGGGAACTAGATTAGCTCCACCTGTGGACGAACAATCCTCTACACACCTACAGGCTTGGCAGCGTCAAACTGACCAGCACCATGAATGACAGGGACCTTTGGGTAATAATAGACCACAGTATGAATATGAGCCATCAGCACAATGCTGTAGCCAGCAAGGCAAATACTCTGGCATGCATCAATCAATGCATCTCTAGCAAAATCAAGGAAGTGATTCTTCCACTCTACTTAGTATTGGCAAGACTGCAGCTGGAGTACTGCGGCCACTTCTGGATGCTGCACTTTAACAAGGATGTGGTAAAGCTTGAGAGAGTCCAGAGAAGGGCCACCCATATGAGCAAAGACCTGCAAGGCAAGCCATATAAGGAAAGGCTGAGGGACCTGGGACTTTTCAGCCTCAAAAAGAGAAGGCTGAGAGGAGACTTGGTAGCAGCTTACCACTACATCAGGGGAATGCATTGAGGTCTTGCTGAACAATTGTTCACCACAGCAGCTTTGGGGAAAACCAGGAGTAAAGGCCACAAACTCCTAGAAGACTGTTTCAGGTTCAACATTAGGAAAAACTTCTTCACAGTTAAGGTGTTTGTTCAATATCTTCATCAGCAACCTGGATGAGGGTGTGGAAAGCACTCTGTCCAAATTCCCAGATGACACCAAACTATGGAGCAAAGCAAACACACTGATGGGAAGAAACCAAATCCAGGCAAACCTGGGCAGGTTAGAGAAATGGGCAGAAAACAATAGGATGCACTTCAGCAAGGACAAGTGCAAGGTGCTTCACCTAGGGAGATGGAATCACCAGCACACCTATAGGCTTGGGGATGACCTTCTCAGCAGCACAGCGGCAGAAAGAGATCTTGGAGTCAATATCAACGCCAAGATTAATATGAGTCATCAATGTGATGAAGTAATTAGTACAGCTAACTGCACTTTGTCATGAATTAGTAATTGCATCATGAACAGGTCCAGGGAGGTGATACTTCCTCTCTATGCAGCACTGCTCAGGCCACAGCTGGAGTACTGCATCCAATTCTGGGTGCCACAATTCAAGAGGGATGTGGACAACCTTGAGAGGGTTTTACAGGAGAGCCACTCATATGGTTAGAGGCCTGCAGGGAAGGCCCTATGAGGAAAGGCTGAGGGACCTGGACCTTTTCAGCCTTTGCAAGAGAAGGCTGAGGGGGGATCTTGTGGCAGTATACAAATTGACTGGGGGGCAGGGAGGAGAGGGGAGGGGCAGCAGGGAATAGGAGAATGTTTACCAGAGAACCCCTTGGAATAACCAGAAACAATGGCCACAAACTGATAAAGAGCAGATTTAGGTTGGACATCAGAACGACTTTCTTCATGGTTAGGGTTGCCAGAATCTGGAATGGGCTTCCAAGGGAAATGATGCCTTCCCCTACCTTGGGGGTCTTCAAGAAGAGACTGGACAAGCACCTGGCTGGGGTCACATGGCTCCAGCACTTTTTCCTGCCACTAGCAGGGGGTGAGACTCAATGACCATTGAGGTCCCTTCCGACCATAGCATATATGAACCTATGTGTCCAGGCTGTGGAATAAACTCCCTCCAGAGGTGATGTAATTGCCTACGCTGGAAATCTTCAAGAGGAGAGAGGAGGACCTTGCTGGGGTCACCTGACCCCAGTTGTCTTTCCTGTCTGGTGTAGCAGGGCTGGAACCACTGATCTTCCGAGCAATGGCGATGCATAGGGGGTGCACACAGGTGCACGTGCACCCCCTACGAAAAGGCACCAGTCACCACCCCACCTCACCACTGACACTGCCAGCAGCATCTGCGACCGGTCAGTGATCACTTCTGGTCACTGCTGATACTGCCAGCAGCACCTGTGGGTGGTCGCCAACCCCTGGTGGGCATTGCCACCCCTGCCCCCCTGCCACCACCGACAGCGCTGGCAACATCTGCAGGAGCTCCCCACTTGCTGCCAGCAGCACTGCCATGCCCCCAGCTGCCAAGGACATGCATCGTTCATGTTTCTGAGGTCCCTTCCAGCCTCTTACACTCTATGAATCTATGAATAAGTACAGGAAATAGAAAGCACAACACAGTTAACATGGCAGATGACCACCTAAGTCATGGCAAACAAAAGGGATTTTCATTGGTCACTTGAGGAGTGAATTTTCTAGCCTTTTTATCATGAGTCTATCCCTTGTTGCTGATTGGCTGAAGGGTCCCAGCAGCCCTGCCCCTTGCTGCTGATTGGCAGAGATGGGAAGAAACCATATGACAGACAACCCTCAGGGACGAGGGATGGGAGGGGTAGCCATCATCTTGGCTGTTTCCCATCATGCTGGTAGCTTCCTCGCCCCTAGAGTGCTGAAGTCAGGCTGTAGCAGCCTTAAGGACCAGGAAGCAAACTTTTTTACATTTAGTTACGGGGCTTTTTGTTTGTTTGTTTTTTGCAGACAATGCCCAGTTTTTTGGTTACCACAAAATTGAGAAGTAAGTAGGTCCCCACTGATGACTGCTCTAAACCAGTACCCAGACAGAAGGCAGTCAGGTATTGGAAAGTACACAAAGTTACATTTAAAGAAACAGTATCACGTATGATAGTTAATGAACAATAACCAGATACCCTCCTTCTTCCAACCCTGTCTCCATTCTATCAGCATTAGAACTAATGTGATGTGGCTAAACCACGTGCATCAAAAGTGCCTAACTTAGACCCTCCTTTCAAAAACTGAGCTCTTCCTTTGGCCATGCTAATGGAACCATAAAATGCTATATTCTGCCATGCACAAGTTGCAAGAGCAACTCTAGTAGACAAACTTCATTTGAGCTTATTGATGTTGTGAAAGAAGGGAAAAATGGAGCTGAATCTCCATTATATGTAAGGGTGAAAAAAAAAATTTATTCAGCTTAGGCTATGGGAAGTCAAAGGACATGACCTAAAACTGCAAGACTAACACAAGACTGGGACCATCCTGCCCTAGTCTAGTAAAAAACAAAAGCTTAGCACAAAAGTAACCACAAACCAGCCTGCTGAGTCAGCCCAAAATGGTAAGTGACCCCTAAGGTTGCAAGCTAGACGAAAGACCCTAACAAATTTTTGCTAACATAATCATAAATGGAAGACATGCGCTCTACTAACAAAGTCATGGCAAATGCTGATTGGTTATGTCATAGCTATGCTTATGATGTCATATTTTCTATATGAACTCGCCTCACCTGTTGTACGGGGTCAAACCTCTTCACAATTCTCCAGTTGTGTATGAGTCTGTCCAGAATGCATTCTCTAAGAAACCAAGCTTCTGCTGACCTGACCTAAAGTTTGGTGCATGTGTTTACCACGACAATATACTCCATCCAAATGAACACTGGCTACTCAGTTCCTCTTTATTATTTCAAAAGCAATTTTGCTTTAAACTAATCGTGTTCTGTATTGGTTGATATACATTTCTCAGAGCCCTGAATTTGTACAAAGTTAATCTGCTTTCATACTTAACAGAAAATTTCCTCAATCCCTTACCTAATTTAAAAGGAAGGAATTGCTAGGATATATACTTTTTTTGTATAGAGCCATTGAATAATTTGCTATTTCATCCTAGAGATCATTTCAAGGTTTCTCTGAAAAATAAACTTGAAAGGGTTTTTCTGACTCTGGCAGTACTTGAAAGCACACAGCTTTTGTTTGGCTGCTAAATAGATTCAACACAGGCTTCACAGTCCATTCAAATATTGTTGTCTCTTTTGAAACTGCCAGGATGGATGCCAGTAAATGCCAGTGCTCTGGCAATGGTAATGAGAACCCCATGCCATTACATACCAATCACCTAGCTGCAATCAAATGTTTATATGGTTTTACTTATGTAGCAGTTGTTTCTTTTTTCCTAGCCAATATTCCACTTCTTTAAATAAAAAGCATTTGATGGCATCCATTAAATACCTGGTACATTTTCATTACTGTGGGACTAAATTGCATCTTGAAAGATGATGAATGCCAGTTCGTATTAAATCACATGGAAATCATAAATCCCTATTGAATTCATGAATCTTACTCCACATGCCCAATAACCCCATTTATTTTATGCTAGCAAGTTAAATCAATGTTATCTTCATGTACTGCATATGATCTCCAGTGGTGCAAAGTGTCATAAAACCATTGATTTCTGTTAACACTATCTGTGGATCTGGCCAATGTCTGTGGTCTTACAACTATTTTGCCAAGTGCATAATATCAGGTACTTTTTCCCATGCCAAACTTAATTTAAGAAGTAGTCATACAAAATCATATAATCCATTCACTAAAACATCAAACAGCATTGCACATTTTAACAGTATATTGCTCGTTTGATTTGTTATTATGATATTATAATAGAGTCTAAGGGCCTCAGCTGAGATGCAGGGCCTATTTAGCTGGAAATATGCACATAGAAATGAGAACACATTCACTGAAAAGCTTACATTCTCAACTGACAAGGTAGATAAGGGATAGAAAATGGAATAGGCCCAGAGCTGGCATAATTTCCTCATTCACTGATCTGAAAACAGAACCCTGGTGTCCTGAGTCCCATGCTAGTACCCCTAGTAATCACAGTGTCTCCAGTTGAATTTAATTATGCCATACAGTCTATTGGCAAAAGTAAAACTACAAGAGACTAAGCTCCCAGGGCATTTATATACATGTTCCAGGAGTGGAGAGACAGCAGGGTGCTTGAATTACAGCAGCTCCAAGAGCCACTCTAATTAAAGCGCCCAGAGCATCTTGTGTATCAGGGTCCCCACACTTCAAAATGGCAGTAGGGCACTTTAAAGCTCATCGAATGAGCTTTATATAAAGCACCCCCACCACCATTTTTCAGTGCAGGGACATTAATACAAAAGACGTGGAAGGCTGCTGAAATGCAGTATTTGCCATACTCCAACAGACTTGATTAACTAAACCTGTTCCATTGCACTGGCATTCCAGCACATGGAATAGCCTCCCTGCTCATGTATAGGCACCCCCAGTTCTTAACTTGAAGGAGAAGCATGGCTACTTAAGTGGTTTAAGCATTTTGGCCAAGATTTCAAAAACTGTGCAAAAAAGAGGGATACTATGGGCCTGATTTTCAGAAGTGCTAAAAACTCAGCTACCCCCTTTGGCTTATAGTTGGGCACTCAGCAGTTTTGGATAACAAACCATGTATTTAGGATACCTAAAAATGGATTGCAAAGCCTCACTTTAGCTACTAGTATGGAAACCCTTGGCAATAATCCTAGGTACCATTCCCAGTGCATCAGAGTCTGACCACTGTGAACAGTTTGTGTTCCACTTAGAAGGAAACTCTGGCATTACCTCTAACACAACACCTCTAATATCTGGCTTTTCTATCCATGCAGCCAGGACACTCACTTAAGCCTTCATTTATTTTATGTCTGCCCCAAACACCTCCTCACTTAAGTTGCCTTGTGGCGTCTGGACCCCTTGTGCGGCTTCTCACAGAGCCTGATGCTCCTCTTCATGAGCGTGGTGTGCTTCCTCCACCGACTAGTCTGGGCTACCACATCTGGAGAGAAAAATCAGCTACAAAATTATCTTTGCCGGGGCAGTGCACAATCATAAAACTTAAAGGGCTGCAACGCCAAGGCCCAGTGAGTAATCATGGTACCATCAGGTAATACTTAAAATACTTAAAATACTCTATTATCCAGCGTATTGCCAGGCACTCCCTCTCGACCATGGCATACCTGGTCTCGGTGCAGCTGATCTTATGACTGGCGAAGGCGATTGGGCACTTCTCTCCTCCACATCTTTGAAGTAATACTGCCCCTAGGGCACTGCCTGATGCATCCATCTGCAATATAAAAGGGGCATCAAAATCAGGGATGTGCACTATGACATCACGATGTATCACCTCCTTTAGTTCCTTGAAACTCTCTCTCATTTCTGGCATCCATTTCAGCAGCTCTGCTGGTCCTCCTCCCAGCGCATCCATGAAGGGTGCAGAGAGGCTTGAAAATGTGGTATGAACCGCCAGTAATAATTAATAAGTCCCAAAAGGGAGCGTAGCTGTTTACAGGTACGTGGCTCCTGGAATGGTCGTATGGCCTCGATCTTGTCTATCAGGGGGCGTATTGTTCCCCTGCCTACCCAAAACCATAGGTATCCCGCCTCTTGTCCTGCTAACTTGCATTTCTTGGGATTGGCAGTCAAACTTGGAGTTCTCTCAGGACTGCCCTCAGGGCTTTAAGGTGCTGATGCCAACTAGGAGCAAAGATAATAATGTCGTCTATATATGCTGCCACATACGATGTGTGTGGTGCAAGCAGGGTGTCCATCAGCCTCTGGAAAGTGGCCACTGCACCGTTCAGCCCAAAGGGCATCTGTATAAACTCAAATAAACCCCAAGGAGTCCCAAAAGCAGTCGTGGCGCTATCCACAGGGTGCATTGGGATTTGCCAGTCCCCTTTGGCAAGGTTGAAGGTAGACATGTACCGGGCTTCACCGATCCTCTCAATGAGGTGGGTAACGTGCGGCACAGGGAAGGCGTTGAAGGTCATCAAAGCATTTAGCTTCCTGAAGTTTATACACAGGCACAGTGACCCATTGGGTTTGGCCACCAGCACAATGGGGCTACCCCAAGGGCTCTGGGATGGTCGTATAATTCCCTATCTTTGCATATTTTCTATCTCCTGTTGTATTTCCTGATGCCAACACTGGGGTATTGGCCTCCACCTTTCCCTAACCAGCGCACCAGGAGGAGTTCTAATCTTATGTTCAACTCCCCTCACTCATCCTGAGGTTTTTTGGAATACTGCCCGGAAGGCCTCTATTAAGTCCAAGAGCTCCTGTTGTTGCTGGCTATCCAGCTCTTCTCCCATTTGCACTGACTCGTTCCCTGTGGATTCACTTAAAACAGGACAGGGCGGTCCCAGTTCTTCCCCCACCTCCTCTTCTTGCGCCAGCCAGCCCTGTGGGGTCTCTTCCACTCCTTAAGAAGGTCCACATGATAAATTTGATGTTTCCAGCGGTGGCCAGGCTTGAGCAATTCATAATCCACCGGCCCCACTTGACGAACTACTCTAAACGGACCTTGCTACATTGTGAGACGCTTGCTCGAGGACGCCGGGAGCAAAACCAAACCATATCTCCTGGCTGGAAGGTCCGGGTTGTTGTCTTCCTATTATATTGGGCCTCTTGTTGCTCTTGGGCAGCCCTCAAATTTTGGCTGGCGATCCGCTGGGCCTTGTTGATTCAGTCCTGCAATTATTGGCGGTATCTTTCCGCAGATGTTCCTAACCCTACCGGTCATTCCCATTCTTCTCTGACAACCTGTAACAGCCTCCTAGGCTTGTGGCTGTATACTAGCTGGAATGGGGAATACTGCATTGACTTTTGGAGGGCATCCCTCAAAGCAAACAGCAATGGCATTAAGATGGTATCTCACCTCCAGGGGTCTTCCTGCAAACACCACCTGAGCAACCGCTTGATCGTCCCATTTAATCTTTCCACTATACCGTTCATCTGGGGATGGTAAACCGATGTCTTCAACTGGGTGATGCTGAGGGTATTACACAGAGTTTCATCATGCCGGACATGAAATTCATCCCCTGGTTGGTGAGTATTTCACGCGGTATGCCAAACCACGCTATCCATTTAAGTAATTCTTACGCTAACGTTGTTGTAATGGATCTGAGTGGGACTGCCTCCAGGAACCGGGTGGCATAATCCACTAAAACCAATATATACTGATAAACATTGTGCGACTTCGGGAGAGGACCCACTATGTCCAGCATGACTCTGAAGAACGGCTTCTCTATTATCGGCATTGGGCACAACAGTGCCCTCTGTGGCCTCCACTCCTGGGCCCTTTGGCACTCTGGGCAAACGGCCCCCCATCTTTCCACGTCTTCTTGTAGACATGGCCAAAAGAATTCTTGGACCAGCCTCGCCTGGGTCTTGGTGCATCTTAAATGGCCTCCCACTGGGGAGTCATGAGCCAATCTCCAAATGGAGCGTCGGAGTGAGGACAGGACCACTAACTGTCTCCCTTTCGATGTGCCCTCCTCACCCCATTGGACCCATTACAATAACCCTGATTACCTCAAAGTCAGAATGACTTTGCGAAGTTCCTTCCCTGGGGTCTTCGGTCCGTAGCCGCTGGAGTTCCAGGTCTTCTCACTGGGCCTGATGGAACTGTGCTGCACTAACCACCTGCTCCAGTTTGATATTGCCCTATGCCGCTTCCCTCTGCTGAGGTGGGCTTTCGCCAGCCCAGCCTTCTCCCCTTCGGAGTCGCTTCCTTTCTTCCTCCGTAGCTCGTACCTGTTTGAACACTGTGTAGAATGGTTCCCATTCTCTTCTGAGGATCATTTCACAGGCTAAGGCAAATGTCATTCCAACCCACAGCTCATCACAGAACTCCATCACCCTCAAAGGCAGATAATAACTCCAGAAATGCATCTTGCTGCCCAGTATACATGTCATCGTTAAGGGTCCGGCCTCCTTCACTCCTGTCCGCAGGGTGAGATCTGCTTGGAGTAGGGACTGGGAACATCCCATATCCAGGGTTGCTCTGACTGCCTTGCCCCCAATCCAGGTGGTCACCATGGGGCAGTTCCATCCTCCCTCCTGTGCGACGAGCCCAAAAATACAGTCCGTGGGCTCTCCTCTCCCTGTCTCTTTTCCCCTCTTGCGGGGCGGAGTGTATACAGCTGGCCCATGGCCCAGCTCGCTCAGGCCCAGACCGCATTCCCAGAAGATGTGCCCAGTTTGTCCACAGCGATAGCACATGACACTTCTCGATGCCCCTTTTTGTGGACCAGTCTGCCTTTCCCCTTCACTAGCCAGGCTCTCCTTCAGGGCCCGGGGACCTCATCCATACCCTCTCTCATTTTCTGAGCTTGTGAAGGCCTCAGCCAGGCAGAGGACCTCCTCGTTGGTCTCAGGTTGGTGTCTCCATACCCACCCCTGGGTGTCTTCTTCCAGATCCCAGAGAAATTGTTCTAATAAGACCTGGTCCATCACCCCCTCCTGGTTGAACCGTCTGACCGGTAGCCATTTATTAAGCACATCCTGAAGAGACTGCAACAAGCCAGAGGACCACTTAGCTTCTTTTGGCTTCCATGCTTGAAACACCTGTCTGTAACTTTCCAGGGAAATCTCCAGCCTGTAGAGGATTGCTGCCTTGACAGCATCATAATTTCGGGCATCCTTCCTCGACAAGGCCCAGTAGGTGGCTTGGACCCGATCTATCACT
Source organism: Alligator mississippiensis (assembly GCF_030867095.1). Lineage (NCBI taxonomy): Eukaryota > Metazoa > Chordata > Crocodylia > Alligatoridae > Alligator > Alligator mississippiensis. The sequence goes on along the minus strand of NC_081826.1, from coordinate 167,862,371 downwards.
AAAGCACCTAGCTGATGGCCCCACTGACTGTGATCCAACCCTGTCTGGATAGCGGTCCTCTCAAATGCTTCTATATACACCTCGGGATTATCTTCCCGTGTCATACGTGGCATCTTGAATAGGGCGGCATTACACTGCATCCATTCTTGCTGGTGTGCCCCTTGTAACTGTTGCACCTCCAGCACTTGCCCTATAGCCTGAATAGCCTGTGTTAGTAGCTCTGCATGGGCTATTGCTGGCAGGTGCATCTCTGTTTGCCCCAGGTCGGGATCTCTGTCCTGCTAACGCCAAAAACTTCCCAGCCAATGCACCACTGTGATGGAAGGTGCCTTAAATGGGGTTCCCTGAGTGATGCACTATCCATCTGGCGTGGGGCCCCTCCCCTCAACTCATCTGCCATGACTTGGTTTTATTATATAAAGGGAGGGTTCAGTGGAGATCTTCTTCCTGGGGGGTTCCCTGGGGACAGCAGTACTCACAGTTCAGGTGCGATGTTCCATGGGGCTCTGCCTCCCCTACACCCCATCCACTCACCAACCGAATGGGCACCAGCAGTAGTGGTTCAGTCGTGCTTGACCTCAGCTTGCCTCAAGGAGGACCCCGGGTGGGTTCTGTTGGCACTTGTCAGGCTGCCCCCCGATGAGTAGCCTTTCCGTCATGGAGACTGGCAAGCTGTACGTGCATTGGCTGGCTCCTACTTCAGCACCTCTGAGTAGAGTGCTTCTGGTCTTGAGCCTCTTCTCTCATTTTTTTTTTCTCTCAAAAGAAATAGATCCCTGGGGAGGAGAAGTGTGTGGAGTTGCCTCCTTTCTCCCAGTCTCCTACAGGGGGCTCAAACGCCTCCCCTGCTCTGCCTGCCACATCAAACTGGCTGCGTTGCTCCTCCCTGCTGCAGAAGCCTCAGCGCATCTGGCATGCTCCACACCAGCATGCTCCCTCGCTTCTCACACCCCCCAGGTCTTTTAATCTTCCTGCAGTGGCCGGAATGGCTGCTACAATTGGCTCAGCTGTTCCCCGCCCAGGGAGCAGCTGATTAAACAGCCAGCATAATGCCGGCTCACGCAGCTGTGGCCACGGTTCCTGCTTCGACTCTGACTGTGCTCTGGGAAGTAAGCTCCCCCTGCAGGGGGGCTGTTTGTGGTATTTGGAACCCACAGGGACTGCCCTCTCCCCTTTGGGAGCATCTCACCACCACAAGCTATATAAAACAACACTCCAAATCTCTCCTCTCACTCTTCCTTCACCTCCCAATCAAACACAAATTTCAGGTACTTAAATTTATCTTATCTATTTAACCTCTTCCTAACTAAGTAATCCAATAATGTATTATGATGCTGACCCCTTTCCTGTTGCTCTACCAATATTTCCAGTTCTTACTGCTCAGAAGTTAGCTATTCATTAAATGTCTAGGCTGTATCTTATTCAAGATAGAGAAGCTTTCATAATTTTTTCCACACTAACATCTTCTTAAGGACTTACCTCTCTCATGACACCTAAAAAAAATCCAGCCAGCTGTTTATGAGCAAACTGATGAGGAGCTATGACAATTCTCACCTCCCTATATCCACCCTTGTCCTACTCTCTCTCTCTTACTAGCTGCCCCATTCCTCCCTCACCATACATATTTACTTACATGTTATATCCCTATCCTCTCTCCATTTGTGTCTAAGACAATAAGTGTTCTAGAGGAGAAGTCATTTGTATCTGTTTGTACAGCACCTAGAACATTACTGCTAACTGGAATACTATTATAATATAAATGTTTTCTGTTACTGCCACATATATGTTGGCCTTCTAACTAATCTTAGCTTTGCTCTGAGCTTTCTGACTTGATAGAAGGAAAGAGGGAGAAAGATTAGATAAAAAATAGCAATGTTAGGTAATACAATATCAGTTAAATTAAGTTACCAAAGGGACAGGTGCCATCACAACCCTCATGGATGCTTTAGAGTGGATTACTTTAATATTAAGAGGGTTAAAGTCAGCTTTAAGCATCTTATCCCTTGCCATCTCAAAAGCAAGACCATGACTTCATTTCATATCCAGAAAACTAAGGAGGGAGGGAGAGAGAGAGAGAGAGACAGAGAGAGAGAGAGGTGGGAGGCGGGAGAAGGAGAGAGAGACTGGGGGCAGGGTGAGGAGGAGAAGACAGAGACCGGGGTGGCGGGGGAGAGAGAAAGACCGGGGAAGGGAGAAAAGAGAGTGAGCGAGACTGGGCAGGGGAGAAGAGAGAGAGAGAAAGACCGGAGCGGCATGGAAAGAGATGGAGGGGGGGAGGCGCGGGAGAAAGAGCGACCCCCTGCATAGAAAATAATTCCAATATTAAAAAGGGTAAGTAGAAGAATAATTCTTTAGCTTCTCCACCAAAGAAAATACAGAATAGCATAATTATGGCTGAGATACTAAAACACTGAAAAAATCTTCCACAGTACTTAAGCATCAGCACTTGCTATTGTAAGGTCTTGGTTCTAATGAGTTCATGCCCTCAATATCCTCTGCTATCTCTTCTCTAATACTTAACCTCTAATACTCAATCCTCATCCACATTTTCAAAGCAACCTCTGACATCATCCTGGACTGACATTGAGGGTGTGAGGGCAAAGAGTACAAACTTCTTCCTAACCATGTTCCAGCATCTACTGACCTCAGAAGCACCGTAAATTCAACAAACAAATTATAGCAACTTAAATTGGGCTGGGGACTTAACATGCATTAGCCTCTCTATGGTAACTTTACATGTGCCCAGGTTTCTTCTCCTTATGAAGTGAAAACTAAACCCTGATGGTTTCACCCTAAATAAAAAAGGGGCAAATTACCATGGTTTACCTGGTACTTACTCTTTGTCTTTTCTTACTGCACTGATTTGTTACCACAAAGCAGCTGACATACAATAAAACCTCTCCACCTCCTTTTAATTCATAATGAAGTGCTCATGAATTAAAAGTCCATACCATTGAAGGAAACGTATATCTGAAGTCTCTTTCACACATGAGCCTGCTGACACCAAGAAGCAGGCCTTCACCAAAGGGTTATTTTCTTTGTGCTCTGAAGCTACATCTTTACTCCACTCCCCTACAGTGTTTGGCAACAAGATCTTGAATTCTACCCTGATTCTCTTTTAGGCGCGGGTCAGTGTGCAGACTAACTGAATCATCTGAGTTAAACCAGAGAATACTTTCTTGGTTTTGTATTTGATCACGTAGAAGTAGCACTTGGCTGGATCCAGAAGTGCAGGCATGTGCGGTTTGTGGTACTGCAAATCTCTTTGAGGCACCACAACTGATGTGCCTGAATGCACATTAAAACATGCCTTGCACTGCAAGTGTGAAGCATGGGGGCAAAACTAGCTCCCAGGAAATCCTGGTAGCAAAAAGAAATTGAATTAAAAAGCAGTGTGGCGCATGCCATAAGAGGGTGCACTGGCAGTCACTGAAGCTTGGTCCTTCTGGGAGATGCTCTGGCTGCTGGCCATAGTGTTTCCCCTCTTCTAGTTCTGTCTTGGCTTCTCTGAAAGCTCCTCCGAAATGGGAGTTTCCCCAAAGCAGGACATTTTGTTTCATACCAAAACTCTTGCAAAAGGGAGTACACAGTGGCAAAAAGTAATGCCGCAAATTTGTGCTGCTACTTTTTTTTGTCACTGCAACTGCACACCCCTGCATATGGAGACATGCCCCTTGTCAGATCAATTCTGGAAGGTCTGGCTGCCTTCCACTTGTGGCTAAGGCCAATGACTTGGTTTTCGACCTCCTTCAGTGACTGGACCATGTATAGACAGATTTAAGAGAGAAGTAAAGACTTCAAGATAATGAAACTAGCATTTTTCTTCCAGTAGTCCGTACCCAAATTTTCAGATTTTGGTCCCTGAAAATGGTCTTATTGTGGATGGTACTACAAGTGAGGCATCTCACAAAATGATTACTCGGATATGAACTTCTAGGTTCCTTAATTGGTTCATCTGTGCTTCTGAGCTGGGGTGTCACAGGTGCTAAGGTTTCTGGTTGGCAGCCCAGAAATCAAGCTTCAGGCCATAACAGAAGCAATCGTGATGTGGCCATGCCAGATTTCAACAAATCTGTGAACTTTGCCAAATACCTTGTCACAAGGACAAGGGCATAAGAAGGAAGCACCTAGCTTTCTTAGAAAAAACCCTTCCAATACAACATAGATACTGTTGGAAGATATGTGGGAATGCTTAGTAGTAAATGTTGATTTGCATTTTATGTACTGGATTTCAAACATGGTAGGTTGGCATGTGGTTAGGGCACTGATGAGACTCATGGGACAAAGGCTCACTTTCATGTTCTGCCACAGCCTGCCTGCATGGCCTTGAGCCAGCCATTTAACCTCTTAGTGTCTCAGTTCCCCCTTGCATAATGGGGATAATAGTACTTGACTTCTATCTGACAGGCATTGGGATGATGAATACATTAAAAACTACAAGGTGCAAAGAAACTACAGTGATGGGGACCACCTAAGATGACTACCAAGGGGAAAAAAGATTGCATTACACTTCACTTTCACAGTTACATTATCAGTCAGTGAGCCACTCTGATCAAATGGGCCAACTGCCAAGCAATGAAGGAAGACGCTCTCTTAAATGATCTGGCTGGTAGACCAATAATAAAAGGAAACTATACATGTGGGCACTTATGTACCAAATGGGGCATCGGTTTTTGTGTGCGGGCAGAAGGTTAAGTCCCGCTTTAGGCTTCATTCCAGCTTTGACAAGTCTCGGCAGCTAGGCACAGGGTGGTAGGCTGAGATGAGTGGCTGTGCTTTCCTGCCAATAACCCAGGTTTGAGGTTGCAACATGACAGTAATTGACTGAGAAAGGTGGGGAGCAGGACCCAACATACACATACATACTCTAGAAGAGAGCTAGGCCCAGTCTGGTACCCAAGGGTTCCTTGGCTTCAGAAGAAAATAAATTGGCCTTTTTTATCAATGAAAAAGAGAACCCCATCTAGGGTTGCAGTGAAGTGGAAGAACCTAATACGCATGGAGGCTTTTTGTTGTTTTGAAATCATTTTCTCCAAGGCTTTATTCCCTTTTCTAACAAACATACTTGCTGAAAGAAGGTTGATGGTTGTTATAGCATTGGCTATTAGCTCTCAGAAAAGGAGAGACAGGTGTCCAGTTTCACATGCATGTTAGCAATCATCATACCATCACTGCTTGATGAATCTGAATACCAACAAAGGAGCAGAACTGTATCCTCAGATAAAACAGAAAGGGAACAGAGGTATGATGTGGCCTATAATTATGATGGCTGCCCAATGGCATCTTCTCCCCTCAAGTAGTTAGCAGTAGTTACCTTAGTAGTTGGTGAGTAACTATGATATGAAAAGTAGCTGGCTCCCTTGAACTGTCATAAAGGAATTCTTATGGGATGATAAAGAATGGCAGACCCATCCTAGATGATACATGGCACATTTGTATTTGATCTTTGGCTGTTTCATTAAAACTATATATTTCTACTGTGCTGGTTTTCTATGTGGGTGTCTTACAAGGTTTTGTTTTGTGACAGATCCATGAAAATAATTCCAAAGCAAATATGAATATCAGCAGGAAGGCATACCAATTTGCAACACTTTTGTCAAGAATGGAAGTGGGTTTTGCAGATCTCAATAGATACATGGTACAGTTACAATCCTGCCAAATAAAGGCAAGTAGCTGCTCTGCTCAAGGGACAGGACTAGTGTTTTAACTTGGGGTTAGGAGCAGAGGTCATCCCTCCTTTCTTCTTTGTCCTTTTGTGTGGAGCATGTTACCTGTGTCTCTTGATACAATTTATTTCCACCACCACAAACTGGTTCAGCTGCATTGCACTCATTAGGGGTTTGTGATGCTTTAATCCCCTGTGCAGGTTACAAAGATTACTATATGATATAGTATTTAGGAGGATTCTTTAACATTACTGCAACCTTTGGTCACTGGAAAATGTTGTATACACGTGGGGATGTGGAGATATATCTGCCCTGCCTTGAAGAATAATTCTAATAAAAAAGTCCAATACAGAAAATAAAATGCACAGTTATAAATGTAATAAGATGATATTGAGAAAAGTATTTTACAAAGACACTACGAAAACAAAAAGGTAGCTAGTTAATAAAATGAACAATAACTTGTTACAGGATAAATAATATGAATTATTAAGTCACATAAAATTCACACTTCCTAGAACTAGCAACATTCCTTGCAAGGGAAGCTATTAACTGGTCCCTTGGTATTAGCCAAGATAATTCTGTGTGTAACTCTTCCTTTTTTAAAGTTTTACGTGCTTTCTGTAAGTTGATTTAGGGCAGTACAAGGATATCATTAGGAGGAACAGGATGAAAATAATAAAAAGGACAAGGTAGACTAAAATATTAGGCAAAGCTTTCTTATGAGAGCTAATGTATTGTGGAGAATAATCTCTCAAATGTCATGGTAGAACCCTCCTTGCTTTAGTCATTTAAAACTAAGTTAGTTTTCACTTCACAACAATCTTGAGAAAGCAACTAGCAGAGACAGGGAGTAATAAATGAACTTTTTGCCTGAAGGTGAAATTCTAACTCCATTGAAATCAATCAAAAAAGAAAAAAACTCCTATTGATTCCAGTGCTACCAGGACTTCAGTACTGGCCCTTCAAAAAATCCTCTTCTGCCTCAACAGGTGAATAATATTAAGTTACTACGAAGACTTTAAAGGGCTAAGAGTGTAGTATTGCCTCCCTCCATATCACCACCAGATCTCTAATCCTGGGGTTCACTGCATTTAAGAGAGAGAACAAACATGCTTTATTATACAGTATTTCATAGTCAAGGTGAATACGCATGATCATCAGGTCACACCATGATGCAGTCACAGCTCCATCTACTAATTTTTTTTAGAGAGTATTGTCTTGTCCCATTTGAGATAGGTCACTGTGAGACACGACCCATTTCAGATTCAATTAGTCTTTTATAATTAGCTGAAATTTTAATAACTTGCACTAGATCCTGTGAGAAATTGTGCCCATTATGTAGTAGGTCTAGTGAGAATTTCAACCCTTGGGAATTTCAATCCTTGATGAAGCTAGTGTAAGCTTACATCATGGAGAAAGTGCATGTAAAGACACCATAAATGTAACCCTCCCCCCACCCCCACACACATGCTACCCTAGTGCCTTTCTGGCTATTAACTGCCTTCTTCCCCAGTCATGAAAGAGATAGGGAATTTAATTCCATTTATAACACTGCTGAGGCCAAGACTGATACTAAAATGTAATGCTGTGTCCACATTTTAATAGGGTATTGAAAAACTGGGCTCTCTAAGGGTTACATGGATGACTGTATGGCCGGTGTTACATAGAATATTAGACTGATTAATCAAATCTCCTGTGTGGCACAGGCTATATTTTCATCCATTAAGAACCCATTTGGATTTGCCATCCATGAAATATATGGATGAACAAACCCAGTATGTTCAGGATGGCTGGAACAACTATGTCTGGCATGAATACAGCTATGTACAACTTAATGAACATAAAAATCCATGTTGTCATGCATTGAAACTGTCATTTGCTTGACTAAGCCACAAGTATTGACATGAATGTTCACAGAAAAGCACAGCAAGTATGGTAGAAACTTAGGTTAATGAACATCTGAAATTCACAAACCATTTTCCAACCCCTCAACCAGGCAGGATACACAGATAATCAAAGGTGACTGAAATAACCAAATCACTGAGCACAAATACCAAATAATCAAAGGCATACTCACAATGGACTCTTTGTGAGCAACTTGAAGGACTACAAGGCCCTGGGGGCCAAGCTCAAGGAGATGGGGGCGCAGATGGTATACTCCTCTATTCTCCCAGTAAAGAGATGCAGACGGTGCCATGAGGCCTGCATCAAAGTGGTCAACTGGCGGCTTCGGAGTTAGCGCTACCAGGCAGACCTTGGGTTCATGGACAACGACCCACATTTTCACGCAGAGGGCATGCTTGAGTGGGATGGGCTTCATCTCTCCCCTAAAGGCAAGTGTGTCTTTTCTTCCAGGTTGGCTGATCTCATACAGCGTGCTTTAAACTTACTTTGCTGGGGGATGGGGCCACAGGGGGACATGTGGATACCTCCCAGCCAAGACAGGTGATGAGCACAAGAAGTACCCAGGTAAGTGACAGGGGTCTGGATAATCCTAGGATCAAGGGTGTGGTGCAAGCACCCATAGGAAGCCTTAAATGCCTCTACACTAATGATCACAGTATGGGGAACAAGCAGGAGGAACTTGCCCTCCTGCTAGCTAACACAAACCTTAGCCAATCCTACCACCTTGCTGCTACCTGCCTGGAGACTCAAATACTTTTCTTCTCCTTCCCCCATCCCCCATTTTAGGTAGGGGTTTAAGTACCCTGTTATCCCCCTCCAGGTGGCTTCTTGCACCCAAGAGCAAGCAGCTAATTGCTTAATTGATTAATCATTAGGCTTCCCATTGTTTTTGCCTTTAACCCCTGTCCCCTGTCCCTCCTCTCTTTTTCTAGTGTCCAATAACAGGGGTAAGGATTCCTTGTTGCAGTACCCCTTCTATAAATTTTAATTATTACCAATGGAAATATTTTTCTGTTGGCCTGTGAATGTGTGGTCAATATTGTCGATGTTTATCGATACAAATTGAATCCTGCTGAGCCTAATTATACATGAGGGTATCTTGGCACATCACTGAGGATGTCCAGCAAAACAACTATGTGAATAAATAAATAGTAGTAACAACAACGACAACAACTAGGTTCAGAGTGGCAGGGTTATTGTCAAATTATCATAAAAAGCATTTCCCTGTATCATCGTTGAAAAACTTTACTAGAACAATGGGATAACTATGCAGTACTTAATATTTATTTTTTAAGACTACCCAAATGTCCCCTTAATCACTTAATAATTCTATCTGTGGCCCTGTTGAGAACCCACAGTCTCTGCTATATATTTATATTTATATATATTTTTTTTTTATTGCAGTGATTAATTTTTCTGCAGTCCATGATCAATCTTAACTTGTTTTCCTTCCTTTTCTCCAAGTCAAAATTGGATACAGAGAACATTTATTTCTGTAAAATTAATCTGTTTAGGCAGTGAGAGAATTTCATCTCCTTTGTACTGATCAAAAGTATAGAAAAGTATCTCCCCTGCCTCCATCTCCTACATTTTCAAAAGGTTATGGTTGTTTTCTGCCGACTCTCTCTATGGGGAATGTCATATTGGTCCCCTTTGGCAGCACTGTAGTCAAAATCTGCATTTAAATGGAGAAATTTAGAAAAGTAAAACATGCACAGGAAATTCAGACAATTTATTTTGCTTCTTTAAATGTAGCATTTTATGACTCAATAGATTTTACTGAAAGTATATATTGTCTCTAAAATAACAAAACTATTCTTATGATGATCCATATATAATGTCAAAAGTAACTCCTTCCTCTGCCATTGTAACTGTAATTTTTATAGTTATTGTCAAGGTAACATTCCAGTCAGTTGCCACCATTTTCACTTTTGGCCCGAGGATTCCATGTAATTAACCAAATGTAATAATTACCAATCTATAGTATGGCAGTAACTAGACACACCTAATGAAAACAAGGTTAAATACTTGAAAAGCATCTAGAACACAGGGTAAAGATGCATCTCTGATTTAGTTAGTCTACAAAGCACATAAGCTATAGTGAGCCTGAGTTCACTTCATCAGCTGCTGTGAAAGGACATGTGCAGTGCTATCTGTCAGAGACAGCAATTTGGTGGTTCTGAATGCAAAGCTTTTCAGAATAGGTTGTGTGGTATGGTGAATTGAGTGGTTCAGTCACCTGGGGCATCTTTATATATGCCCCAGGGATGGGGGGGGCACTTTCATTTAATTAGACTGGCTCTCAGGAGCTGCTCCAATTAAAGCACTTGTAGCATCTCATGTATTCAGTGTCCCAGCTACAAAATGGTGGTCATTCAGCGAGTTTTAGTTAAAGTGTCCCCACTGCCATTTTGAACCATGGGGACACTGAATACACAAGATGCCAAGGCTGCCAATTAATCACATCTGCTCTGACATGCTGTAATTACAGCACGTTAAGCAGGCATCCTGCACATCTATAGGCACCCCTGGAGTGTCTTAGGTACAATATTCATATGGTTGCATCTGGTCAGAAAGAAGATATCTGAGTGTACCTGAGCAAATCAATTAGGGTCAAAACAAATACACATTTCAAGCTGTTTCAAAATGGGAGTGCAGACTCTTGTTCCAAAATGCACAGCAGCTGTTACGTTCCAGCAGTCACACTTGTGCAAGCCAGGAATGCTACAAATACAAATACAGCAATACAGCTCCAACTTTAACACTGCTTCAGCCAGCGTTGAAGTTGGAGCAGTCTTGCTTTGAATTATTCCCAGCTAGCACACATGTAATTAACTGTCTGAACATAGCAATGGATATGCACTCCTGATCAAAATTTCCCTTTTTATAAATGTATGTTTGTCCAGACCCTTAGAAGTCTATTTCCCCATTTTCAAAGGGGAAAGGTCCTGTGGGGCCAAACTGACTGAAAGACTCAGTCCATTGATTTTTAATGAAGTGTAGATGCAAGTTATTTTTTAAAATGAGCCTCTTGGACCTCTTTGAAAAATGTATCTCAGGGTCTCGTTGTGCTGTTTGTACCACACAAACCAATTCACAGTTCTTATATAAACAGCCATTCCATGATTCTTCTGCACAGCTGCATATATACCATCAAGACAATGCCTAATATTAATAGTAATCCCCCAAACCAAAACCATTTTGAGATATTCTTGCAGATTACTATGGAACATGTTTCCCCTGCACAGCTAAAAGAATAATGTACTTATCAAATAGTTCATGGAATAATGCTTTACAAGCCTTGTTAAAAGCTATGGATTAAAACTAGGACTTTCATATCCATTACATCATGTGCCACAATATTTTGCAATATTTTGGACTTTCTGGTTTTAGTTTAAGCCACTACCAGCAAATAGTGTGATGAATAGCAGTGTTTAAAAGAAAAAAAAAACTGAATTCAGAATTATTTTTTTTCAAATAGGTATTCTTCCCCACTCTCCCCATACCCCACTCCACCATTTCCACATCCATCCATCTTTTGAGGAAACCTCATAGATTCTCAAAAAATCCTTTCAGATGTTAATTCCTCCTCTTCCCAGAAATCTCATAAGATGATTTTTTTGCTGTGTAGATGTCAGGAAACCCACCCAGTGTGAAAGGAAGGTACAGATAGATGGCCCCTCTTCCACATTAGAAACCTATACAGAAAGTCACCAAGGAGGTCTCTTGTGCCTCTCAATGCTGCACCTAGGGCTTCTGATTCCTAGGCGACTGTTTTCTCCTCCACATCACAGAATGCCTCCCCTGGGGGGAAGGTACATTTGCACTGCTGTAGAGACAAAAATTTGGTAAAAGAGGGGTGAATCTAAAGGTACATGTGCAACTCATACTTATCCCTTTCATCCACATCACATTTCAATGTATTCCCACATCCAACAGATATTAGGAAGAACTACCATTTATGTGGAAGTCTAAGTTGATGATGCATCCCACCTATAGAGGCCAGTAGAAATGATTGTAGCAATGAAAGCCACCAATGTGAAGAACCCATGCTGAGGTATACCACTCTCTCCTTCATCCAGTATCTACTTCATCTTAGACTCTCCAACAGGAACTTACACATCAGTGAATGGGTGCAAGTAGATCTAAAGGAATCTAATTTATATCATCTAAAAACTTCTCTGTTTGGCCCTTTGCATCTATCCATTGAAAAACAGTTCAATACAATAAATAAAGAAACAAATAAACAATAAAAATCTTCTATCAGTGGAATTTCAAAACAAATGGTTTATGTTCTCTCTGTATAAATTAACCAAACTCCTGTGACTTTAGCCACACTGTATCACTTTATGTCAACAGAAGATCTAGCTCTATATCACTGAAACAAAAACAAAAAAAAATATCTCTCATGTGGATAGAGTTTTTATTTTTGTTTTCTTCAAGTAGCTACTTTTCCATAGAACCTGTAATAAAACATTTACACAAGGATGACACCATCAGAAACAAAGCAAACTCTCCAACTATACCAATCAGAGTCATTAAGTCCATTGTTCTCTGAAACAGCACAAACAAGTCTGACATGCGCTTCAAGTATCCCATGTATCATATTGTAAACTGCACATTCAAAAGAAAACAAAGAAAATTAGAGAAAGCTATGAACTAAAAAGCTCTATGAACTTTTTCATACTGCAACGACATGCAATGAGTATATAATGCTAGTGCTCCCTTGACAGCTACAGAATGTAACAAGGGCCCAGGTTAAAAGTTCACACATTAATTGGAACATATTAGGGAAAGAAAGAGAGAAAGATGATTGCTTAGAATTAAGTATGATACTAGGATGTGAACACTCCATCTTAAAGTTCAAGACCACCAGCTATACTTCTATGTTGGAGTCTAATGTACTAAACTTTTAATTAACTTAAATGAAACATGGTGGTATAATATCCATTACTCAGTCTTGTGATTATTCTGAGATGCTATTGTTCATCAAAAGTTAAAGACAAAAACCTGTAAGGTTTGATTAATGACAGAAGAGTTCTTTAATGAACCCACAGGGGGAGGGGTTTTTTTTTCCATTTTTTTCCCCTCTCTTCAGTTCACTACCAAGTCACATTCTTTAAAATGCTCTTGGAGCTATATTTTGATTAAACTATGTACATGCATTTACAAGGATTAAGAACACCATGGGACTTAGAACACAAGTATCTAGGACAGGTACTTCATGCCTACTCTTTCACAGGTTTTCTCTTTTTACCAAACACCCATCTTTCTTTTGTTCTTTACATCATCAGTCTGCATGTGTGAATTTTGAATAACCTCTAAGTTTTCAGTATTCTATTTACATGCAGTGGCAGCATCCATTTTACTCTGTGCTTGAAGCTTTTGCCAAATTCAATACTGAATTTGTAGGTAGTTTTTTTTTTAAGGGAGTCTTCCTCAAGCATTGGGTGTAGGCTGCAGCCAAGACTGGGGATTTTGACTCAGTGCTCCTGCTGGGACTTAAACCCAGAAGCTCCCAGCTGGAAGATCTTGTCCCTCCTCTCAGGGTCAGACCAATTGCCATATTTGGGGTCAGGAAGGAATTTTACCCCGTGGTCAGATTGGTATGGACTGTGGGGACCATGGCCCTCTACCTGGGATCTCTTGAGCATGCATTAACACCTTTTACGGAAGCAGGATGATACTTGCCATGGACCCCCTGTGGCAGGTTTCCCTGTGGGAGGATAGGGTGCTTGTGTCTTGTGGTGCATTGTTTAAGGGTTGATGGTAATTTTGCTAAGAGGTTAGACAATGGATGACCCTACCTCAGGCAGGAGGTTGGACTAGATGACCTATGAATGTCCCTTCCAGCCCTACTTTTCTATGATTTTTGTTACATGGAAATTGAATTTTTGACATATCACTTGGTCACTGAAAATATTTTACCCAACTGAAGAAGCTGAAGAGAAATCTTTAAGCAGGAATAATTGACTGAACTTTTATTTGACTGTTTTGTTTGCTAAAATAAAATCCTCTATTTCAAAGTGTCTGAAAAAGCATCAGAACAAACCCATTATTTAAAATGAAATAATGGAAATCATGGGTCTTAAAATCACAAGGAATATTTCTGAAATGATCTCTGGAAAGTATACAATTATCAAAATATTTCATCTTAAGAGTCTCAGAAGAAAATGTTCTGAATAGTTCTTGACCAAAATAATTTACCAAGTTGAATCTAAATTTGAGACTAGTTTTGGTTGCCTAAAAACTGCATTTTTCAGCAAACAAAGTCATTCAAAAATTTTTCACCTAGTTCTAATTATGACCCAGTCCTGCTCCTTTGGAAAACAATAGAAATGTTGCTATTTCCTTCTCTCAGCTCTGTGTCAGGCTCTCAGATTACAAATTCATCATGGCAGGGGTGTCAAATATATGGCCCATGGACCAGGTCTAGCCCATGGAGCCATATTATCTGGTCCATGGGTGTCAGACCGACACTGGTATGCAGAGCTGGTAGGTCTGGCTCACAGGCTAGAACCAGTACTGGAGAAGCTACAAATGGCCCACGGGGGACCAGCACAGGGTGTGCAGTGCATGCTGTTCCCTGCCAGATCAGCCCCAGAATACTGGCTCCAGGGCTGATCTGGATCAGGCCAAGCCGGAGCCAGGATGCAGGGTCAGTCCAGTCAGGTGCCACATGCAGCATGCACCTGTGCTAGCCCCTTGCCATGGATAGTGTGTGGCCAGTCCAGCCCTGTGTGCTGCCTGAGGCATGCACCAGTCCTGCTCTGGAGCTTCTGCTGCAGGCAACATGCAGGGCATGGATTGCACACTGTGCCCCACCAGACTGGTCCTACTTGCTGTCTCCAGCATGGCCCAATCCAGATCAGCTCAGAGCCAGTGTTCTGGCCTGCTCCAGCGGGGAATAGTATGCAGTATGTTCCCTGTGCCAGACCCCTGGGCTACATGCAATACCCACAATGCTGGTTCCACTCTATACACCATCCACAGTGCAAGCCCTCGAGCAGTGCCGGTGTACTGTACATGGCACAGGCTCCTGGCACAGGAGGCATGCTGCATGCAGCCCTCTACCACATGACCCTGCACACTGGTTCTAGTGAAGTTGACCCAGCCTGCAGGCCAACCCAATAATGCTTATCCCGCCCACAGATCCAGATGCATTTTGCACTTCTACTTCATGGCAAGAAACACAGCTTAATCTTGTTATATCAATATATGCAACATCATTACAATGCATTGCTATAATTGTCCTCAAGTTTCTTTCTTCAGCAGTAGCTTTCTTTGAAACCTAGGCATTTAAGTGAAAAACTAGCTTTAAGCATCATTGCTCTAGTAGGGGCCCAAATTTTGTATCAGGGCCAGCAGAGTAATGTCCTATTTTCACAGGGACAGTCCCATTTAAAACATTTGTCCTGAACGTACCATTGGTTTTCTCAAACAAACATTTTTGCCATGTTTACTGCAGGATACCCAGAACATGTTCAAAATGGGACTGAAGACAGGGTAGCAATAAACCTTATAGACAAACTGGATCAGAGATGCATAAGCTAACTACCTCTGTTTGTAAAATGAGCATGTTCTGGTAAAATAGGACTTTCATATACCCACACCTCTCTGGTACTCCACACCCCTCCCCTTACTCACCAGCCTGCTCAGCTCATATCAGAGCTTGAAGATGTGAGCATGCTGTAGAGTGGGAAGGATGGGGGTCAGAGTGTCCTCTTTTGATGTTCAGGAAATACAGTCAGGCTAAGTATAGTTATATGAAATCAGGATATTTTTTAACTAGTTTTATTATCAAGGTACCTTACAGTATCATGGCTTTCTGGATGAAAAAAAGCTACATCAAAATAAAACATATTCATACCAGAATAGGGCCAAAAAGAGGCAAAACTCTCCTGGACCTGGTCTTGGCCAAGAAAGATAATCTGGTGTGTGGCTTGAACATTGAGGGTAACCTGGGTGACAGCAACCATGAAATTATCAGGTTCACGGTCTGCCACAAGGTCAACAAATCAACCAGCAGGACTGAAGTCCTGGACTTCAAGAATGCTGACTTTGACAGGCTCAGAGCATTAATAGGGGAGGTGATGAGGGACCAGAAGGGGAAGGCAAGTAGGGTGCATGAAGGGTGGTTGTTGCTCAAGGACACGATCCTTGAAACACAAAAGAATACTGTTCTTGCAAAGAGGAAAGATAGCAGGAGGGCTGGCAAACCCTCCTGGCTTAATAGGGACATTGCAGTCCTCTTAAAAAAGAAAAAAAGAGGTATACATACAAGGGAAGCTAGGGACAGTCCTCAAGGAGGACTATACTTCAGTGGCCAGCACTTGTAAGGAAACGATCAGGAAAGCTAAGGTGGCGACTGACTTTAGGCTAGCCACAGGAGTCAAGGACAATAAGTAGTCCTTCTTTTAGTATGCAGACAGTAGAAGGAAAGCAAATAGAAGTGTGGGACCCCTGCTTAGCACCTCAGGACAGCTGGTTACTAACATTCAGGAAAAAAACTGAACTCCTGAATCCCTACTTTACTTCAATATTTCACCAGACCATGGGGAATGTCAAGCGAGACAAGGCTCTTAGAGGCCATGCCGGGACTGTCAGCTGCCCCACTGGATGCTGAGTGGGTGCAATAACAGCTAGAAAAGCTAGACATTTATAAGTCAGCAGGACCAGATGGACTCCATCCAAAAGTGCTGAAGGAGCTGGCTGAAGTCATCGCAGAAACCCTGGCAAAGCTCTTTCAGAATTCGTGGTGCATAGGGGAGATCCCTGAAGATTGGAAGAGGGCCAACATTGTGCCCATCTTTAAGAAGGGGAAGAGGGAGGATCCAGGCAACTATAGACCAATCACCCTAACCTCTATCCCAGGGAAAATACTGGAAAAGCTCATTAAAGAATCTACATGTGGTACACTTGAGGAAGGTAAGATTTTGAATGACAGCCAGCATGGCTTTGTCGAAGGTAGGTCTTGTCTTACCAATCTCATCTCTTTCTACAACCAGGTCTCTCACCACCTGGACATGGGGGATGAGGTAAACGTTATATACCTAGACTTCCAACAGGCTTTTGATCTACTACATGGTTGGGCAAAATGTGGCCCGTGGGCTGCAAGCGGCCAGCCTGGTCATTCTATTCAGGTTGCAGGGCCCCTAAAAATTTAGAAAATTAATATTTATCTGCTCCGGTCTGCCTGCTATACGGCCCTCGATGGCTTGCCAAAACTCAGTAAGTGGTTCTCCACCCAAAATAATTGCCCACCCCTGATCTAGAGTCTCACAATATCCTTGTGGAAAAACTGGAAGATTGTGGGTTCAACTGCTCAGTGGTTCATTGGGTGGGAAACTGGCTACAGGTAGGACCCAGAGAGCTTTCATGAATGAATCTGTGTCATCTTGGCACGAAATGGCCAGTGGTGTCCCTCAGGGGTCTGTGCTTGGACCCATGCTTTTCAACATCTTTATCAATTATTTGGATGAGGGAGTGTAAAGCTCACTGGCCAAGTTTGTGGATGACACCAAGTTATGGGGCAGTGTGGCTACACCAGAAGATAGGTTGCTTATACAGGCAGACCTGGACAGGCTAGAGAGTTGGGCAGACCAGAACCAGATGAAGTTTAATGAAGTTTAACTTCCAAATGTAAGGTGCTCCATCTGGGGACAAATAACCCTCAACATACGTACGGTCTTGGAGGTGACAGCCTGACCTGCACCACAATTAGGGGTAATGATTGACCATCGCATGAACATGAGCCATCAGTGCAATGTGATGGCCAGTAGGGCAAACAACATGCTAGCATGCACGTACCGACGCATCTCATGTAAAACTAAGCAAGTGATACTCCCGCTGTACTCAGCACTGGTGAGACTGCACTTGGAGTACTGTGTCCAGTTCTGGGTGCCGCACTTCAATATGGATGTGGAGAAACTTGAGAGGGTCCAGAGAAGAGCCACCCGTATGATCAGGGACTTGCAAGGCAAGCCATATGAGGAAAGGCTGAGGGATCTGGGCCTCTTTAGCCTAAAGAAGAGAAGGTTGAGAGGGGACTTGATAGCAGCTTACTGCTATCAAAGGAGTGCATCAGGAGCTCGGTGAGCTATTGTTCGCTAGGGCACCCTGGGGTAGACAAGGACCAATGGATACAAACTCCTGGAAGGCCACTTCAGGCTTAATATGACCAGACTGGAATAAACCCCCTCCAGAGGTGGTGCAGTCACCTACCCTGGAGGTTTTCAAGAGGAGACTGGACAGTCACCTCGCTGGGGTCACTCAACCCTAGAGCAAGGTCCCTTCCAGTCCCTAACAATCTATGAATCTATGAATTCTTTTATGTTATGTCCTGAATTTATATTGACCTTCTGAAGCAAGATTTAGCATGATTCTTTTGTTAGCATTTTTGTCTTTAGGGGGAAAAAAAACAGAATAATGAGCCCATTCTCAGCTTTCAGTATACTGGCATTCATGAATGCCATGTGCCCCCAGAGACTGGGGGGCATGGTGAGCTCCTGCAGGCAGTGGTGGCACTGTTGGCAGTGGGAGGGTGGCAGTGGCAAGTGGGGAGCTCCCACAGGCAACCACAATGCTGTTGGCAATAGGGCAGGGGAGGGGGTGGCGAGCACCAACCAGCAGTTGGCAACCACCCACAGATGCTGCCGACAGCAGCAGCGATGGCCAGTGGCGATCATGGACCACCCACAGATGCTGCCGATAGTGTTGGCAGCAAAGGGGGGTGGCAAGTGGCGACCGCCCACGGGCACCAGTGGCAGTGTCGGCTTCTGAGTGGTGGCACTTTTTTGCAGGGGGTGCATTGCCACGCTCAGGGGATGCACATGACCCCCTATGCATTACAATGCTGGCATTACAAAGGAACTTAGTATCTACTGTTCCCAACATAATAGGGACATTAGAATTCCAGCCATTAGCTGTAAGGCAAGAGGTGCTAAGACGTCTAACAAAGGGGCCCCAGGGCTACATGGGTATCGACTCTCTCTCCTTACAATGCATAAGGCAGCCCTGAATATACCATATTCCTTTGAACATAAGACACAATTTTATCAATGAATTACTATTTCTAAATACCAGTTGTGTCATAAATTGGAGTAAAAATAAATTAAGAAAAAGTATCTCTTTCTCATATACACTGTAGAGATTGTAGTCAATGTGATATTACTTGTTTTTGTTTTCTTATCCTTAAATTGAAAGTCCTTTAAAAAGGTAGGCCATTTCAAATCCAAGGACATCTTATATTGAAGAAACACAGATTACCATTTTTTCTCTTCAAAACGTTTTCAGTGAAGGATCTCTTCCATGCATTTTTGGATCAAATTCTGGGTTCTCCAGTGACCTGTACTTTATGAACCTTTGCACGTGTTCATTTTATTTGCTCATGTAATAGTATTGTGCACCAACATTCCAATCACTCTACAAGGGTATAAATGGCTGCACAAGTTGTGTGGCTCTGGAGAATCAAACCTAAAGTGCCTTGGGTGGGCCCTCCTGTTGATTATTCATAACTCCAACCCTATTTATATTCCTGTTTGTGAATTCAATAATACTTTAACAAGGAAATGAAGACTACAGGTACAGTCAATGAAGCCAACATAAATATGAACAGGAGTCCTTGTTTCAACCTCTATTCATATAGAAAAATCTAAGATCCTTTTGATGGGGACTGTAAGCCTAAAAATGAAAAATGGATTTCAAAGACTGTCCATTGAGAGTTGTGTGGAACAACTGGCTCATAGATAAAAAGATGAGGAATTTTTATCAAACAGGCTCAGAGCTTTTGCTGCCAAGAGCACACCAGCTCCAAGTAGGCAGAGACTGTATGTCATGAATTTATATTGACCTTCTGAAGCAAGATCTAGCACGATTTTTTGTTAGTGATTTTGTCTGTAGGAAAGGATGTTATAGCTTCATATTTTGTAGGATACAGGTTGTTCCTGAAAGAAAACATTTTACTTTAATGTGAAAATTACTGAAAGAAAACCACCATGTTGTGTGCTTTGTTCATTCCTCCCATTTGCCTCAAAGTGGCCAAATAAATATTCCAAATTAAGGTCAATTTTAATAGGAGGAGCAAAAACATCTTTACAATACCTTTGCAGGCAAAAATATGCAGGGTTTGTTTTTTTTTTACATAATCAACCCTGTGTGTAGTGTTATTCATAGTATGTAAGCTAGTCTGTAATAAAAAAGGGAAGTATGCACATTTTAGGAGAATTTAACATTTTCAGTAAAGCTCCATTTCACATCCCTTCTCCTTTGTGCAGCTGGTCAGTCTTTCAGACCACATCCCTTCCCATGACGTGGCAGAGTCCCACTTTTGACTGTTCTTTGTCCTTCCTCACACCTCACCGGCAGGTCATGTATCCAAGATAATTTTCCAGCCAGTATCTGGTCTTCAAACATACAACCAGCCAGTATCTGGTCTTCAAACATACAACCAGTAAGTGCAGGTAAATGGACCTTATGGTTATCACTGATCACACTACTAGAATTCATTACAACAATACATTTACAACAAGGCCATCTAATGAGTGGCCCAAAAGCCATACGTGTCTTGCGAAGGGTTAACGTGCAGCCCCTGGACTCCTACCTAGCTGCCGCTCCCTCTATTGCTCCAGCTGCTGCTGGAGTCCCTAGGCTCCTCCTGTCTTCTTCAACTTTTTCTTTCTGGTTTCACCCCAGGCAGCAGGAAAAAAATAGCCCATAACACTAGGGGAGCCCAGGAAGCAGTGCAGCAAGGGAGCCAAGGCTGGAGGCGCCCATGCTCACTGTGCAACAGCCACCCACATGTGGTACGGGATGGGGGGGAAGGGTGCAGCCTGGGGCTCTCACAAGTGCAGCCCCTGTTGCTGTGGCCCACAAGGCTGCAGCCACTTAGAAGCTGGATAGTCCTTCTCTACACCACTGTGTAGCAGTGACAGAGTGTTTACATTCAGATCTGTTACTGTACAACATTGCAATGACTTTTTGTGCAACTGTCACAGAGGTATTTGATATTACATTAGAGAACACAGAAGAACCATAAAGGGACTTTTTTTTTTTTTAACTAGTTCTTGGATTAGATGATAAAAAAAGTATTACACTAGAATTTCTCTCCCATCCCCTCATTTTTTTAAAAGATCTATTTTATGTGTGTGTTTGACTCTCTTTTAAATTAAAAAAAACAACTCATTACTATTTCCTAGAAAGCTGAGTTTTGTTATGCCCTGGAATATAGAAAACAGAACCTCTCAAAAAATGAAACTGCTCTCTCCAAACTGTTTAAAAAAGAAAAACACAGGTTGGCCAGAATATTGTGATCAACCCTAATCACTAATCAATTGTTATAGATTGTTAGGGTATTGACACCAGGTCAATTTGTTGCTCATAACCATCTGTTACACCTTCTGCTGATGAGCTTATAACAATCTATAACATATTCTGCTCATGTCTTCAAAATGCTAACAACATCTACCATAGTAATCCTTTGGAAATAGAATTTTAAGGTAAATCAAAGGTTTTGAAACATTTTGGATCAATAGATCACTGTCAACCCCCAGAATTTCTCACCCTCTTAAGCTACTATCAGCAAATGGTCTTAGCTGAAATTGAGGGTCCAGTGCAGTCCATGGACAATTTATCACAGCCTAAAAGGCTCCTTCATTTCAGGAACTCCCAATAGGTGGTATAAGCTACCCTAAGCTACTTTTGCAAAAGTAGCCAGTAATTTTAGGCAACGAGATTAGGAACCTGATTTGGGAAGGGGATATGACTCCTTTTGGAAGGGGATGTGCCTGGGGCTCAAATGCTTCTGGTACTGGATATCCCCATATCCTTGTACATCACATTGTAGAACAGTTGCCATCATCTCTACCCCCACACCCCATCTTTCATACTCCCTCCTGTGTATTCCCTTACCTACCTTCTTCCCCCGACCTTCCCTCACTTCTTAGGAAGTTTTAATGATATATTCATGTGCATGGGTATCCATTGTTGCCTCCTGCAACAGGGCTGAAGTTGAAAGAAACAGCAAATAGACACTTGTGTTGTCTGCTTACCATCTGTACCTGCAGACAGGTTCCTATGAGATACTCAAACATCTAACTGTATTACAGACTACCAGGAGAATAGGAGCAAAGAAAAGAAATAGGGAATTGTATAATGCACCACATTACCTGCAGCAGTTCTGTGTTTGCTGTTGTATGGATAAATAGGGGGGGCAGGTCACATGGTTTTGCCCAGCTACAATCCACCTCTAAATTTTCAGATGTGTAATAACATCCAGGTTTATCTACAAGAGGCACTACGAAGTGCTAAGTAGCTTTACCTCCTGTTGAAGTCTATTGGGGATGAGGGTTCTCAAGCTGTTTTAAATTAGCAAGTTCTTGAGCTATCCAAGGAATAAAGTGCAATTTAAAACGGACTCTTAAAAATATTTGCACTGGGTTGGAAGTGCAAGGTTGGCTTACACAGCCAAAAGCTAGGAAATTCAGATTTAAGGCTGAGTCTCTGTAATTAAGTTTGCTACAACCAGGTATTGTGCCAGTTTCCTAACAGTAGGGTATTATATGCACCATATGGGCTGCAATAACTAGGTGGAATGAAAGGAGGTTAAATAGATGCTGAGCCAGATCCTCCGCTGGTGTGAATCAGCACAGCTCTATCAATAGTTGCTGATAGCTCCCCTCAGCCTTTAACTTTGAATTTCAGGCTTGTTTTTAGCCAGTTTTTTGCTATGTTTCCATAGGTGGGTTTTGTTGTTTTGCTTTGCTTTTATCCTGGTTTGTGCACTAGGAAGAGAAGTTTCAGCTACTGAGGTAACCACTCAGGGAAGACTCTTTTACTAGGCCAGTGATGAGAATGCCATGAGACCCTTCTAAGGGTGCCACAGGGTAATACTCAAAATAGCACTGTTAGGTATGCAAACATCTGCACATGATTTACAAAACAAACCTAGAGATTTCAAATAAGAATTCATCATGTCAAAAACATTCTGGCTTATTGTGGTCCTCCTGAGAGAAAAGAATGCCTCTAATTGTCCCATAGTCAAATACTGAAAGCTAAGAGCTGGCATTTTCTGATGGATACCTTGAGTCTAAATATCATATTTTGTCACATCCAAGATGCACCTTTTAAAAATTCAGCTGCTGGAAATTGGGGTGCACAGGCAGTTCAGTGGCTGGAACATCAGCTTGAAATTTGGAAGATCTGAGTTCAGTTTTCTGTTCTGACAAAGCCTCTCTGTGACTCTGGACAATGTATTATAAGGGCACGGTGGCAGAAAGGGAGAGAGAAGGAAGTCCCTACTTTAGAGAAGTCATGGCTGGAGGCCTCACACTTGAACAGGTTACCCAGGAGGTCTCCCAGATTGTAACACAAGAAGCAGAAAGGTTTAGGACCAGTTGTTTCGAAGTTTTGAATTAAATGGAAATTTAACAAGTTCCAAGGTTCTCTTTCAAATAGATGGGTACAGTTTACAGTCTTCACCTGCCTGCAAACAGGTATCCCAGAGCAGCATTTAATCCTTAGAAGCTGTAGCTAAAGCACAACAGGAGAAAGAGTGAGGAAAATCTAAGGCAAGCTCAAATACATGTGGTTCCGAGGACTATAGCACATCCCTGGAAAACAGCAACAGCTGAGAAAGGAAGGTTTTTTTCCAGGGGCTACTGCAGTGTGTGCCATAACCCCTCAGTCCACAAGCATGTGAACACACCCTACCTCTACTGCCCCACACGTGGCCAGCTGGGACTCACCCTAAGCTCCCTGGCCGTGGTTTCCTCCTGTGCATCACACCGCGCTGCCCTGCAGTTCTGGGGCAGGAAGTGGAAGCTGAAGGAAGGTGGGGGAGCCCAGAGACCCCCAACTGCTACTACAGCTGGAACAATGGGGTGAGCAACAGCTGGGAGGGAGACAAGGGTCATAAGTTAACCTGCTGCAGGCAACATGCAGCCAGTGAGCTGCTGCTTGGGTGGCCCAGCCTTAGAGGATTAAACAAAAAAGTTTCATTTAAAATTATCTTACAGTCAGAAGTACATCCACTCTGCTCTATTTAATTAGATACCAAAAAACCATTGCTGTTAGCAGATTTTAGTATAGTAGTATCTTGTTCTGACAGAATACTAGAGTAGTATTTTAAAACAAAAGGGTGATTAAATAGTCCAGATTCTTGACTCGCACAAGAGACTGGATTCTAGTGAAGTCAAGCACACCTGTCGTTTTGCACCAGTTAAGGATTAGGACCCTAATCATTACATTAAACAGAAGAGAAGAGATCTTACATACACGCACACTCCTTCCTGAATCAGAGAAGTACACATTTATCTTCAAGAAACTCTGTAGTAGTAGCAATCCAATGAGATCCTCTCTCTTCCTTCTGTAAATGAGGTAATGCTGCTTGAAGCCTGCTCATATGGAGTGTGTGCCATGTGGATAAGCAAAATGTACTAATTTTTTAGGCTGACAATTGCTCACCTTTTATGAGCATTAAATTAATCACAGACATTTAATTGGACCTGGCCATATAATTATGACTATAGTTCCAGCCTCGGCAAAAAGAAATGACAGAACAATTCATTAGCTACACTGCTGGTATTTAAGTCAAATTGTTGGGCTCGGTATCTTTGCTTTCTTATTATCCCAACAGCACTTTGTGTCAGTTGTATCCAAGGATACCTATATTTGCATGGAATTATGAGCTTCATTACTTTTCTTCAGTCACCATCACACAGTAGGGAATTCATATTAAGTATAATCTACACTAAATTCTACCATTCAGTTGCAGAACAGTTGTATATACAAGAATAATGTAGTTGTGTTTGTGCATACACCCATATACATTACACACACAGTCTCTCTGAGGGTGCTATCCAGAGTCAGAGAGATGACGAGTACAACATGGCTTGCTGTAAAGTTTGATCAGCAGGATTTGGGTCAGGTACCTGGTGAGCAGAAAAACTGGGAATAAATGAAGTCCAAGATCCTTCTGAACCTTGTAGCCACATTAAGCTTCTATAGCCAGTGGCACCCAGAAAAATAAAGTGATTAGCATCACAACTAGCTGCCAGGTTGACTAGGCCTTTGGACAAGCCCAGAGGGCTTGTGCTCTGGAGCCTTGGCAAGTTGTCTTAACTTGCTGCAGCACCTCCCAGCACATGAAACAGCCCACCCCAAGAAGTACCAATAAATATTTGCACCACATCATCTTTTACAACAAATTATTAAAAGGGTACATTCGAGTGTCATTCAGTCATCTTCTCCAAGCAAAAAACACCACATGGCTTCCCAGCCATAAAAGCAGGAAAGAAGGAATTAGTGGTAGTTGTTCCTTGCTTTCCTCACCTCCTTCCAGCATACACTAGTAACAGAATGTTTCCCCCTCCACTGTGGCTGGTGGACATATGGGAAGGTGGAGCCTAGACTGAACCAATTTCTCATTTACTCGAATGAGAGACAGAATAGTGATTCTTGGAGACTTCTCCATTGTGTTGTGACTCACAGTAACAACAGTATGGGCATATAGGGAATTAAATAAGATCAGCATATCATAGAAAAGTTTTACAATCATTGAATAGTTCTCCAGCTCTCAATACACCCCTGGATTTCACCCTGAGATGTTTCTTGCCCAGAGTATTTAATTTTCCTTACAGTACACTGCCTCCCTATTGAATACACATTTCCAGAAGTAGCATTGTCCAAATAGAAAGATAGGATATGGTGCAACGATGGATCACTCGCACTGTACAAATAACCCACTGGCTTGTGTGTGCATTCCAAAAATAGAGACCTGTCAGAGCTCTTGGATTGTCTTTAACTCAAGGTATAAAGACTCATGCTTTTGGAGGTCCATCCTTCCAAAAGCCCAGTCCCATTCCTACTGCATCATTAGGGTATGGCTGCCCCATACCAAACCACTGTAAATCCATTTGTGCTCTCCTGCCCCTACAACTACAGCTGTCAAAATATTTGCTTCTACAATTTCCTTCTGCTTAAGCAATAGGTCCAGGGTGCCATCAACTTTAATCCCTTTGTATACCTGAAGATAGCTATACTTCTGCCATTGCAACACATAAGCCAAGCATCCCTTCTGACATTTTGGAACTTACTGGAGGGGGCTTGATATCAAAGGTGCCAAGGCCCAAAAAATTAATCAAACTACTACTTTGTGGGACTTTAATATTGGTTTTATGTGAATGTTTTGCCCCTAACATCCCAAAGTGGACATGATCAGTGTATTTAGGCTCAAGATCAGTATTATAGCTCAGCTGAATGAACCTTTCTTTATTCTGTTTTAGTCAGTCGGGCTAAGTGAAGAAACTTGGTTTCCACAATGCATATTGGACATTAACACTTGTGATCTTTATGGTCACTAGAAATATGATGGAAATTAAGTATAGACCAACAAAAATGATCAGAATGTGGAGGGACTGACTTATAAAGTCTAAGAACCAATTACACATCACTTGTCTGAGACAGGGGAGCTCACCACCCAGCATATGAGCCAGGTCTTACCCCTGTACCTTGTCATGCAGTCCACATTGCTCCTCAGAGATCTCTGGGGAGCCCTGAGGGCTATGGCCTTGTGTGCTAGATCTAGCATTCAGGGCCCAATCCTACCCCCTGGAGCCCAATGGAGATGGTGTGGAGGCTTCAGATTTTGATCCCAGCATGCAGGGCTGGGAGAAGGTAATACAGAGTCTGATCTCAGCACACAGGGCTCAGCAGAGGCAGCATGAGTTTCAGAGCTTGAACCCCACATGCAAGCCTGGGTGGAGGCAGCATGGGGCCACAGAACTTGATCTCTGTATGTGGGGCTGCGTGGAGATGTTATGGTGCCCCAGAGCCCAATCCCAATATACAGAAACCAGCAAAGGTGGCATGGAGCCCCGATCCTGGCACACAGGACTGAGTGGAGGTGGCGTGGGGCCCCAATCCCTGGATGGAGGCATAAGTTAAAGCAGCACAGGGCTTTGGGTGGCCCAAGCCCAGCATGCAGGAGTAGGTGGAATGGCATGGAATCCTGGGGCCCCAATCCTGCCCCAGGCTTAGCGGGCACATTGTGCAGGCCTGATCCTAGGGCACAGGGACCAGCTCCATGCCACCCATTTGTCCCATGAGGCCAAAAGGTTGAGCATCACTCATCTACTCAACAGGAAATGAGAGGCAGGAAAGACAAATCATTACCATTAGTATATGGGGTGAATAAGCAGGAGAAATAGAAAGGGCAGGAAATAAGACTAGCCAGGAAAACAAATGAGAACAAACTTCCAGTGAAATATCAGGAAAATGTTCAACGAGTGAAATATGGTAGGAAGTAAAACTGTCTTACAAAATGCAGAGTCGACCATACCTCACAGGGAAGCATTTAAAGAGCATGTGGACACAGCATTAGCAACTGCAAGAAAAGACACTGTCCTGTGATGGCAGGGAAAAGATCATATAAACCAATAACCCCTAACTTAAACTCTTCTATAACTGTACCTTTTAATTTTCCAGGAAACAGAATAGAACCTTGATCCTTACTCGCATCTCCAGGAACTTCTCTAATAGAAATGTTGTTGTTAATAATAACTGAAAAACACAGCTGGCAGATGAATTCTTCAAATACAAGAAGTGTGAATATCTGTGAAGCTACGTAAAAGTATATATCAACAGCATTTCAAGCCACACATTGCAGAAGAGAGAGGAATCACTAACAAGTTGACAGTTGCTATTTTTTTCAAATGTATATGGTAACAGAATACTTATCAGATATTTATACCATGGGGCATACATCTGACCACTAGGTGATCAGGCACCTGTCTAATGCCATTGATTAGTGTTAAATTGAATAGATAAGACAGAAAGGAAGGAAAGAGGCAGCACTACTATCCTAACATTACAAGTGGGAAAGAGAGGCACCAGAGACCTAAAAGCTAGGCTTCTCAAAGGTAATTAGGAATCTACTTGCCTCCATAGGTGCCCAACTCCACCATTTAGTCCATTCAGGACTACCATTCAGCTGCTGCGAGCTGCCAACATTTCCACTCATTGCATTCACAAAGTCACCTGAGCACCAACAGCCCTCCATAGCTAACAAGGTATTTAGATACCTAGCTCAAGACAAAGCCTTGGAGCTCCTGAAGCAGGGTTCTAGAAAAAGGAGGGATAATGCCTGTCTCACCAACTCTTAGGCTCCAAGCAGGCCTGATAATTACTAGGCCCCACATCAGGATAGCTGGATTCAGTGCCCCAATAGGTGTGGGGATCAGCAGAGCATCCAAACCCAAAGACAGATTGCATATTCCTCTAGTAATTAGGACTTTCACAGGGATGCATGAGAGTTCAAACCTCTACTCCAAATTAGGCAGGACAGGCCAGGCAGTTAAACCAAGATCTTTGGTCCTTATTAAACATTAATTTTAGGCAGCTCAGGGAGCTCTTAACCCCTGGGCTGTCCACACATTAAGATACATAAATTAATTTTAGGTCCCCTTTGGGCATTTTGAAATTACACTACTCCAGGGCAGGTTTATCTTTGATCTGTATTACCCAGCTCATTTTCCACAAATGTGTAGCCACTCCCCAGAGAAAAATCAAGTTTCAGTCCTCCAGCATCCCAGGATGCAATGTGCCCTCCCCCCACCTTCCTATTCTGTATGGATAAATTTTCAGAACTATACTATCCAGAGGGCAGTACTGTCACCAAGCCAATTCCCCCTCCCATCCCCAGGGATGTGATTTGGCCAGGTAGTTTGCAGGTAGGATGACCACCTTTTAAAATGTAAAGGTGGGACACATACCCACCTCCGCCCTCCACCCCAAACCCGTCCCCTGCTTCCACCAGCAACATGGCCAGAGCAGAGCCAAACAGGATGGGGGCAGATACAGGTTGCCCACTGTGGGCTTGGAGCTTCCCCACCCTGCTGTCCTCCCATGGTAATGTGTCTCTTGCCCACCTGGCTGCAGCGGAGACAATGGCAGCAGCATGGAGTTATGCCCCCCACTTCTGCTGGGCAGACAAGGGGTGTGTGACTGATGCAGGACTTCCAGTGGGGAGGACAGGAAGCCCTGAGCCTGCAGCCAAAAGCCCACATCCACCTCTGCCCTGCACACAAATCTGGGGGGGAGGGGCTGTGCCCCCCCAATCTCCCCAGGGTGGTGCACACAGCACCGGGGAACAACCCCCCCCCCCCCATACCCTATGCTGCCCATGGCTCCATCCCACTCCATGCACTGCCTGGTTGGGCAGCACAGCCAGCCCCTGCCCCACTCCCTCCCTTACCATGGGGAGCCCTTCCCCCCCCCCGTATTCCCCTTCCCCCTCATAGGCTTAACTGAAGGGACCTGCTCTCCAGTCTGCCTAGCTGTATTTCCCAGCCATATTCATGTGTGCGGGTGGGCACATGCACATGGGGCCCACTGTGTCCTGCTCCTGCAGTTCCTTGCAGGCTGGAACACTGCCTGCCTGCCTGCAAAAAGAAACCTGTCATTTCCCAATCCCTGTACTATGCCGTGAATCTGGGACAAATGCTGCCTAGCAGTCATGCAACCTGGAACCAGGACTTAAGGTTCCCATTCTGGGACTGTCCTGTCCAATTAAGGACGGGTGGCCACCCTATTTGTAGGGCCATGGACCTGTCCAGGAGGGAGGGCTATGAGGGGTGGAAGAGGGAGCAAGGTAGGGGGCCAGACTGGGGTCCCTGAGAGCTAGGGCTTCCCTCCTAGGGCAGAGGCAATCTCCCCATGAGCTGGGTCTATCCAATCCCAATCCTTTATTTTCTCTATTTCTTTTTTAATTCTTTTTTTTTTTGCCTCTTTTTATTTTATCCTTTAGCAGCTTCAATAGCCAACTTCCTTCATTTCAACACCGAGCCCCAATCCACCATTCCCATCCATTGCTCTCCACCTCCCATTTTGCTATCCAGTGCCCATCATTAAACTCTCCCCCTTCCAACCTCATACTCCCACCTCCACCAGCCCATCTTTCCAGAACACACCCACCTAGACCAGGGATAGAAGCCTGTCCTGGCTTAGCGGTCCAGGATTGGCAACTCACAGCTGTAGCTCCTAGTCAGGCCCTTTCTTGCCAGCTCTCTGGTGGCAAGTCACAGTTGTGCAGGTCGGGGACCATCAGAGAAGGTTTTTAGCCTTAATGTGTGACTGCTCCAAACTTGAGCTAGCACATATATCAATCAACTGTTGAGAAGCTTAAAGTAACATGTAACAAAACCCTTTCACTTGCCAGGTGAGAATAGCTTTACCAATGGTAATGGGTAAGTTAGGTGTCTAAGCCAGTCATCAGTTAAAATGTGAAAAATAAGAGAATGAGAAATAATAAGAAATATTTTTTCACATTTTAAGTGATGACTGGCTTAGACACCTAACTCAGGAGAGTCAGATTCATGACTGATGGCCCCAGGCAGGCAGAAGAGCTATCACTGACCAAGTTAGGCACCACACAATACATCCTTTTCCTCAGCATTTCACTCCCAACTAGAACAGGCAGCTCCTCTGTCAGCTGACTTCTAAGGATCATTTCCTTAGAAGCCTCCTCATACAGACAGAGTGGCTGGCTAAGTACAACTCAGATCAGCAGATTGTGCTAGGTGGCAAACTGAGGAAGGGTTATATGTTTCAACTCCTACATACATTAGAGGAACTAGACTTAAATGATTTAACTATGTTCACATAGAGAGTATGTAGCAGAGACAAACACTGAACCCAGATCTCATAAACAATAAACCCAGCCCATTATCTTAATAAGAATACTAACCTTTATTCTCCACTATCAATGGATACAGACCAATAGATATGCCTGTAGTCATCTTCTTCTTCAGTTGTATGCCCAGTCAAAAATCATAAGAGTCCCAAGCTACATTCTGCTTTTCAATTCCTATGCTTGCAGTAATAATGTATGGTGAATGAAGCCAAAGCATGTATTATTCACGGCATTTTTAAACTTGCTAAGCATCCTCTAGGTAAACTTGCTGCTCTTTTTTTATCTTTCATCATGGTCTTTCCTGGCCCACAGGTGGCCAACCTGTGGCATGCATGACACAAGTGGCATAGGCAACCTGTGTATGTTATGAGGCAAATTGGGGAGAGGGTGGGGAGCTCAGCTTCAGCTACTGCAGGGAGCAGAAAGCAGAGCAGCAGATCAGGTAGGGAAAGGGGATTGCAGTGGCACTTTGGGAGGGTGTGGGTCTTACTTAGTGGTATGCCTGCCCCAAAGTTTGACTCCCTACTGGTCTAACCTGCATGTCAATGTAAATTAGTTAGGGCCTTCTAGGTTGGTCTTTCTAGTTGTTACATTAGGACCCTGCTACACATTCAAATGAAAACGGTATAGAAATCAGCTATAAAGTTGTTATACATTTTCAAGCAATAACTTTATAGCTGGTTGGCTCTTTTTATAGCTGGATAGTCATTTTTATTGTGTGATAATTACTTCATGTGTCTGGCTGGTATACATTTATTGCACAATAAATTAGTTAACTTCACAATATATGTAAAGTGTAGCAGAGGACATATAATTATACTAAAGAGACAGCTGAGTTAGTTTCTGCTATTAGGTACAGCAAAGTAACTCCACTGATTTAGTGGCCTCATGGCTAGAGCACAGGGCTGAGAGTAAATACTGGCTTCTATTCTTGACTTTACAATGTGAGCTTGGGCAAGTTATGTAAACATCACTACACCTCAGTTCTGCCACCTGCAAAATGAGGACAGTGAGATCCTTTGTGTAGCATTGTGAAATACATGGACACAGAGTACTCAGAAACCAATATGTTATTTTTCAGTAGTTTTACTTGTAATCTACACCACTAGCCTTCCAGGAAAAGTTAACCTACAATAGCTGTCCTACTAACTACTATTTTGGTGATAATCCTATTACCCTAATTTGTTAATTGCTACAGAGTCAGATGGCTAGAATGATAGCTGGTTGGACCAGCTCTATCAGCCTACATGTGTGGCTACACAGGGCTTCCATAAGCCTATGCCAGTGCGCACCATGTTACGCAGCAAGCCGCTGCAGAGACTCTGGGAATCCAAGAGGTAAACATTTTAGAGAGGTGACTCAGAAATTATTGTTAATTGTGTTATATTTACTCTCCAATGAACTTCAACTTCTAGCTGGGGATGGTCCTCCTTTAACCAGGGGATAGGACTAGTTGACCTCCTGAGTTCCCTTCCAACCCTAATTTTCTACGATTCTGTGATTCAATGCAGTCAGTGGGAGAAGACTGGGAAAGAACCCTAGGTTCATTTAGCAAGGTTCATTCAGCAAGGCTGGCTTTTGCCTTCCTCCATGTGCTGTATAAATGTAACAGATATGTTCTCCTTTACAAAGATGAAGCATCTTTCACCAGGGTTTTCTGTAAAATGAAAAATGCCAGAAGCTGCCTCTAGTGTGTGAGTCTAAGTACAGACATTCAGAAAGCCTGAGGCAGAAGCACTCTAAGTATCACGCTTTACTCAAAGCTCTGTAGATTAGGTTAGGAGTGAACAGAACAGATGTTTGCTGTTTGGTGTGGAGGAGCCTTGGAGCCTGCCTGCACTGGCTGAGAACAGCAGACTGGGGACACTGTCACATGCTTCCCAGGAGCCTGCTTGAAGAATGCCAAGCCCAGCCAAGCAGCCCTCCCCCGCACCCCTGTCCCGCCCCCAACCAGATGGCTTCTGTCAGCACTGGCAGCTGGCAGAAGAGAGTCCCCCTGCCACGTGCTCCCCCCACCCCAGCTTGCTGGCTCATGTCTTGCAGGGTCTGGGCCTGGGTCTGGGAAGTGGGGCTCCATTCCTTCCCCCCTGCTCTGCCCTTCACTTCCAGCACAGCAAAAATTCACATGCAGCTCTGAGCTGGAGCCATAAGGATGCTGGACTGGGGTTGGGGAAAATGGAGCCACCCTGCTGCTCTTTCCCAGTCCAGCCCCTGTCCCACCCACTGGGGGGGCGGGGGGGAGATACCTGGTAGGGGTTTGTGAAGCGGGCAGTATCTGATTTGGATTCAGCCCAATTTGGGGGACAGTGATTTGATTTGCTGATTTGGAGCACTGTCCCAATTTGATTTGGCAAAATCTGAATCTGAAGATTCAATTCTGATTCAGAGAATCAGGGATTTGGCCATAGACACAGCTTTATATGTTTTTTCTATGTACCTCAAGATACCAGGCACAGCTCTTGAACACTGAGATGTGGGGGTGGATGGAGCATCCCACAGGAGCGTGGGGGGGTTCCCCCAGGCACTCAGCAGCTGACCCCCCAATGCCCCTCCAGCTCAGTGATCTGCCATGGAGGGATCCCAGGTTCCCCCCCAGACCCAGAAGGCACCAGTCACCAAGCCAGGGGGCAGGGGGGTCCCACTTGCACTCCACAGCAGACCCAGAAGTGAACTGAAAGTACTTCTTGTCCACTTACAGGTCCACTGCCAGGTACACAGGGGACCCGTCTCCCCCCGTACTCCCGTGGGACATTCCATCTGCCCTACCATCTCAGCATTCATGAGCCATGCCTGGTAGCTCAAGGTACATAGAAAAAACATATAAAGCTGTGGCTATGGCCAAATCGTGACATTTCTCTGAATCACATCGGAGGCTTCTGATTCAATTCAGAGTGATTAATAGGTCTTCTGATTTGATTCAGATTTGGAGATCCAGCCACTGAATCGGGCTGAATCTCCTCCAAGTCAATCAGCAACCGAAGCTTTGCACAGCCCTAGTGTTTGGCATGGCAGGAGGATTCTGTTCCCACCCACACCCCTTCCAGTTTCCAGCATGGCAAAAAGCTGGGCCAGGCAGCCCTGTGCTGCAGAGTATGGCTGCTTTTGTCAGAAGGCTCAGAAAGAGAGGGAGGGTAAAGAGCCCTCTACCATCTGGACCTGCCTCAGCAGCCCTCAGGAGCCAAACCAGCAAGCTGGGGGCGCTGCCTGAGGGAGGCTCTGTTCCTCCCCTGCCTCACCTGAGTCTCCTGACAAGTGGAGCCAGGAGCTGCATCATGGGGCTACCTGGCCCAGCTTTTTGCCATGCTGGGAACTGGGGCTGGAGTGTGAGGAAACAGAGCCTGTCCTGCCATGTGTGTCCCTCTATCAGCTTGCTGGCTTGAGTCTTTGGTGGCAGGGGAATTCTGTTCTTCTCTCAGCCCACAGTTCGCACTGTTGTGAAAAGCAGCACAGCCCCTCACTACAGCTGGGGGAAGAGCCTCTGCTATTCAGAACTGGCCTGACCCTCCCCAAGAACTGAGCCAGCAAGCCGAGGGGGACAGCTGCATGTTGGGGGACCTCCATTTCCACACCACTCCATGCAAGGAGGAGACAGAATGTTTTCTATCTCCTCTCTGTAACAGCCCTTGGGAAGGGCTGGGGTGGTACTTGCCCAAAGCAGATAAGCAATAATCAAGACTAGCAAGCTGTCCACTGAGGGGCCCTAAGAATGCTTATGGAATGCAACCTACCTTGACTCAGGATGGCATACAGCACAGATGTTTGACAAAGTGCTCTAATGTAAAGTGCTTTTGTCTCATTCCACATTTATCCAGGATCTGCCATAGAGCAGGATCTGCCATTTTTAAAGCACTCTATGTGGTGTGAATGTTTGTTCAGTTATAGCTATAGAGAGCTTTCTGCATGCTTAACTTGCAATAAGTGTAACTTCCACACCTACCCTGAATCTGCAACTAGTTTGTGCAGGTGCAAGAGCTCATATTTGTACTTTTATTCAGTGCTACCTGGTGGTGGGATGCAACATTGGCAGGCAAATCAACCCCTCAGCTTCTGGGGGCACAAATACACGCACACACACACACAAGATAAGAGAGAGTGTCTCTGTGTGAGGATAGGTGAGGGCAAGGGAAGGAAGGGGAGGCAGTGGACCATGATAGATAAGAACAAAATGGGGTGGAACTAGGGGACTATGAAACTTAATGCAGTTCAAGATTTCAGTAAAACTCTGATCCTTTTAAAAGTATTTTAGGAAGGAGTGCCTGTCAGGTGACCAAAGGTCTTGGGTGAGGCTTCATAGGTTAAATTAGTGGTGCTCCTTCCCTCCCCAACACACCTCCCATACCCATTTATTATGGTATCTTAAAGTTCTATTTTTTTATATTTATATAGGTGTCTAGGCTGTTGTACCTTTGTCTTGCGCTCACAGTATCTTTAACTTTAAAACCCCATATCTCAGCCACAACAGCAATGGAACACAGACAATTTATTCTTGGAGGGGGTAGGGGAAAATTTTTATCTTAAAAAAATTAAAAAGTTGATTTTTTTATTCTACCTTGAGTTTTTATTCATAAATGGAATCAATTGCTCTGCTCCCCTCATTAATTCCATTTTAAAGCGGTTTGAAAACGGACATTTTTTTCTCTTTTTTTTCTTTTCCTCAAGGCAGACCTCTTTAACAAATTCTTCACTTCTGTTTTCTTGTGCAGGGACCGGGACTCCCCCACTGTGATTCAAGACGGACTCGAGGGGAACGCTTCCAGACCTAAGGTTGAGGAGGACAGGGTTAGAGTGATTCTGGAGGGGGTGAACATGTTCAAATCAGCAGGTCCAGGTGCTCTCCACCCCAGGGTGTTGAGGGAGCTAGCAGGGGTTATTACAGGGCCTTTGGCATGGCTTTATGAGCGCTCGTGGTGCTCGGGCCAGGAGCCAGATGATTGGAAGATAGCCAATGTGGTCCCCATCTTTAAAAAAAGGGAGGAGGGAGGACCAGGGCAACTATAGGCCTGTCAGTCTTACCTCAATCCTGGGGAAACTCTTTGAGAAGATCGTCAAGGAGCACATCTGTGATGGGCCGGCATCAGGGATGATGCTCAAGGGCAACAAGCACGGTTTCATTAGAGGCAGGTCATGTCAGACCAACCTGATTGCCTTTTACGATCAGGTCACAAAAGCATTGGATGCAGGTGTCACCGTGGACATAGTCTTTCTGGATTTCAGCAAGGCCTTTGACACTGTTGACCACCCCATCCTCATTAAAAAAAATAGGTGACTGTGGCATTAATGCCTACACAGTCAGATGGATTGCAAATTGGCTGAAGGGTCATACTCAGAGGGTGGTGGTGGATGGGTCATATTCAACCTGGGAGGAAGTGGGCAGCGGAGTCCCCCAGGGCTCGGTCCTTGGGCCCGCACTGTTCAATTTCTTTATCAGCAATTTGGACGACAGGGTGAAAAGCAACCTGTTCAAATTTGCTGATGATACCAAAATTTGGGGTGAGGTGGGCACACTGGTAGGGAGGGAAAGACTGCAGCAAGACCTGGATAGGTTGCAGGGGTGGGCTAACAAAAACAGGATGTGTTTCAATACTGACAAGTGCAGGGTGCTGCACTTGGGCAGTAGTAACCAGCAGCACAATTATAAGATGGGAAACTCCCTTCTTGAGAGCACAGAGGCAGAAAGGGATCTTGGAGTCATTATTGACTCCAAGATGAACATGGGCCGACAATGCCAGGTCACGTTTGGCAGGGCTAACTGGACCTTATCGTACATCCACAAGTGCATTTCAAGTAGGGCCAAGGAGGTGATCCTCCCCCTCTACGCGACACTGGTCAGGTCACAGCTGGAGTACTGTGTCCAGTTCTGGGCACCCCACTTCAACAGGGATGGGGACAACATTGAGAGGGTCCAGAGGAGGGCGACCCGCATGATCCAGGGACAGTAGGGCAGACCCTACAATGGGAGGCTACGGGACCTGAACCTGTTCAGCCTTCACAAGAGAAGGCTGAGTGGGGACCTGGTGACCATCTATAAACTCACTAGGGGGGACCAGAAGGGTTTGGGGGGAGACCTTGTTTCCCCTAGTGGCCCCCGGGATAACAAGTAATAACGGCCACAAGTTGCTGGAGAGTAGGTTTAAATTAGACATCCGTAAGAACTACTTCACAGTTAGGGTGGCTAGGATCTGGAACCAACTTCCAAGGGAAGTGGTGCTGGCTCCTACCCTGGGGGTCTTTAAGAAGCAGCTTGATGCCTACCTGACTGGGGTCATTTGAGCCCAGTTTTCCTCCTGCCCAGGCAGGGGTCGGACTTGAAGATCTACAAGGTCCCTTCCAACCCTACTTCTATATAGATTGCATGTGTAGCTATCTGGTTTTAACACTTAGGCTGCTTCAATTATACTGTCTTCTGTTTTGATATCCTGGTGTGTCTTGTCATTGTTGCATCTAGTCTTACTTGCTTGTATCAACATTATGTTTTCTCCTTTTGACTGTTCTATTAGATTCTCTATACGTTTGCTATGATGGTTAAGTATAAGGAAAACGTGATCTCCACAATCTTGGTTTGATCCAGTTGCTTTTCAAGGGTTTTTGCAAACCCACTGAGAAGTATTCAAGGTACACTTGGACCTTTTGCTTATATCCAGAAGCAACATTTCTGGTGGCTATTAATTGCAATATAATAGTGCTTACAGGCTTCAGCTGATATCAGATCCTACGTTGCCTGATATAAAACTTTATTAGTGTATGTTAAAAATCTGTTATTTACATGGTCTTGTAGATATTTGTATTTCAGCAAACAGTCCGCAATACTAGGACTTAATGTAAGGGCCTTGTTACACCTTATGTTGTGAACCACACAAATGTTGATCATTATTAGTGCTAGCTTGGAGTTTGAGGCATTCACATTCTTTCTCTAGAGACATTCTCTGACTGTTCCACACTTGCACAGGTGTGACTTGCCACCTGAGGCCTAGTGAGCAGGGACAGGACTAAGAGCTGCAACTGTGAGGTGCCACTAGAGGGAAATGCTGCCCTGGAGTGGTGTAACTTTGAGCTGCATAACAAATGCTTAAAACCACTTTAAGATGTTAAGGCATGGACAATCAAGGAATTAAGACCTCCAGGAGATACCCAATAATGCCCTATTACAATGCAATGTACCATCTTTATTTATTGCAGAAAAGCTAAGATAGAACATGAGGCCCTATTAAAATAAATAGGACTTTTGGTATTGGCTTCAGTGAAACCTAAATTTCATGATCCAGTGCTAAAAAGAAATACATAAAACGTTGCCCTGTGGGGTCAGACCAACTCTCAGGATCTCAATATTGTGCTGTTAGACAGGAGGGTGTGACACAATTGCACACATATACAAACATACAAATCAATTAGGTGTATACACACACACTACCAGCTCTGGCACATACACATCCAAACCAGCCTAGGCACATGCATATCTATCACCAATTTAAGCACATACACTATACACCCCAAAAGTTAGACCCAGATGACTAATTCCCATATCATGCACACAATGACATACACACACACCAGTTCACACACATACAACCCACCTACACATACACACAGGTAAGTTCCTAACTTGGATGGTATGACATATACAGGCATGTCGCATCTTACGCAGAGGTTATGTTCCAAAGGTCAGCGCATAAGGCGAAAATCACGTACAGTCAAATCGCCAGTGATTTGAATAGCGGTGACTGCCTGTCTCCAAAACCTCCTGCCGCCACCGTGGAGCCGTGCTTGGAACTGTGCGGCCGGCGGCAGCGGCGCAGCGCAGGGTGGTGTTGGGGGATGGCTGTGTGCCGCTGGGCCACCACCACGCTGCCAAAACCTCTTGCCGCTGCAAACTGAAGCCCCGACCCCCTCCCACCCTGTGTATAGTTGAATTTGAGCAAGTTAAATGTGCGTATGATGCGACTGTACTGTGTATATACACACACATACATATATACATACATATACACACGTATACATATGTATGTGTGTGTGTGTGTGTGTGTGTGTATATACACACACACACACACACACACCAGTTCACACACACACAACCCACCTACACATACACACAGGTAAGTTCCTAACTTGGATGGTACAGTGTGTATGTGTGTGCTTGGGGTGCCTCGGATACTTAGGGGAAGGTTCAGGTGAGAGAGAGAGAGTTAAAGTGTAGGGAGTGAAAGTTGCCAGAACCAGAATTAGAACCAGTGGACTACAGAGAAGCTGGCTGAAGAACTGAAGCTTGAGTTTACTTAAGGTAGACTAGGGCTGGAAACTGAGGCAGATGGGTGAGATATTGGTGAGGGGAGGGGGCAGATAAGTGG
The DNA here is from genome assembly GCF_030867095.1 of Alligator mississippiensis. Taxonomy (NCBI): domain Eukaryota; kingdom Metazoa; phylum Chordata; order Crocodylia; family Alligatoridae; genus Alligator; species Alligator mississippiensis. Next base: position 167,823,771 of record NC_081826.1, on the reverse strand, counting down.
TGGCAAGAAGGAGATAGCCAGGAAAGAAACTGAGGCAGAAACCTGATTGCTCAGGGGAAAAGGAAAAGGCAGTGGGGATAAGGCAGTGGCAAAGAAACTGGGGGTTTGGAGGCAGAGAGGAGCTCAGGACAGGTGTTGGAGGTGGCAGTGAGCCAGAAGCAGGAGAGGGAGAAATGAGACAGAAGTTAGAGGGGCGAGGAGCAGAGATTGGAGGAGGGCCAAACCATAGTAAAGTAAGCAAAACCCAACTTAGGGGTCCAAATAATAGTTTTATTACACCAACACCATACTACACAGCCCCATGAAATTATTGGTTTACACACATGCACAAGCACTCACAATGGCAGCAGGAGAAAGACTCAGTGGAAGGGCTGGAGTCCAGGTAGGGAAGAGAAGCAGAGTCCAAGTCCTTGGTTGAAGAGGGGGTGGAGGGTGATAGCTACCTATCCAGGCTGGAAACGGGTCCTTGTCCAGTAGGTGTTGTCCAGAGGGGGGTTGCCGGCAGGGCCTCTGGGTGGATAGGTGGTGTGGCATGGTGCTGGTCCAGATGGAGAGGGCGTCCCACTGGGTCTGTCTTCACTGCCCCTTTTTAGAGGGGCAGACCTTGTGTGACCCTAGTGACAGGAGGCATGCCCAGGCAAGGGTCAGCCCCTGACGTACTGAGCATGTGTGCTCCATGCCGGGATGTGCAGCTTCGGGTGTCTGTAATGGTGAGAGTTCCTGGTTCTGCAGGGTCTTTTCTCTTTCAAATGCTGAGTTCTTGTCTCTGTTCCTGGGTGACGTCCATGGATCCTGGATGAATCAATGCGAGGTGATGGCCCAGTCGTTACAAGCCATTCAGTAGAGGCCTGCTACCATTGTATTACAATCATTCCCAATCACTTGCATTCATCCGGGAACCAATTTACATGGGAGGGGTATGCGACTCGTACAGTTGCGACACAGGGGATTCCTGGACAGAGGACACAGGATGGAGACTTGACATGCAAAAGGAAATTTGACATTACTTTGGTTCACTTACAAACACAGGCCTAAACCATACAATATCCATATGAAACAATAGAAATCAATATGAAAATGATAATAAAACCATATACAACTGTAAAAATCAATTCAAACCTAATAATAATACTACAATATAAAACAGTGGATATCCAAAACTAAAAACTTGCTACCAAACTAAAAATGTTAAAGCTTATCCTAAGTCTGAGCTCGCTTATGCTTATATATAGGGACTGGAGAGGGAGAGAAAGAAAAGCCAGAAATAATTGAGGAAGAGAATGGAATGCATATTAATCATATTTTATATTTATATATATTTATATTTATATATTAAAAAAGAAAAACTGGGGGTTTTGCTACAGCACTAGTGCTGAATGGGTTAGTTTGGGTATTGGAAGTAGTATGTAAGCACTGCATTCTATTTAGGCTAACCTACCCTGTTTTTGTCAGTGCTATTTAGCACAGGATGAGTACTCTGGTAACATAGCTATACTGCCCCTGATACCTAATGCCCATTTGGGTTTGGGTACAGCTCTGAATTGAACCCTCAGAGATAAAGTGACTTACCCAAGGTTTCATAAGAAATCTATGGTAGATGCAAGAACATACCTTATCCCAAGAACCCACAGTAACCTTCCTCTCAAGTATAGGTCAGAAGTGTAATCCGTGTATTGGCATGTAAGGCACCACACTTGGTACCAAGCATTGTTTTAAACATTTTCAGGTACAGTCACCTAGCACAGTGAACTAGAAAAAACAATCCCACCTAACTCCCAGAACTAGAAATAAAAAGTCTCTTTAACTGGAATTTTTGGCTATTTAGTGAGTTTTTCATATATTCCCATTTCTATCTTCATTTTACTGTGCTGATGTTAAAGATGAGTCATTTATCTAAATCTTCCAAAAATTGTCGCCTGTTCATTTGTTGTTCATATAAAGCCCATTTGAAAACAATGTTTTATTTTACAAAATTATTAAACCATGGTAGTCTGGTACTTATTTTACCTTCAGTCATTAAATGGATTTCATATTGTGACCCAATTTAACCAATTCAGCCTCAAAACAATATCTAAGTGGGTTATCTATAGCTCCACACAGAGATATAGCATTTATTCTGTTTGATCAGAATCATATATGGCTAACTTTTAGAGCTGTACATCCAAAGAAACACAGATACCTTAGCTGTCTGTAAAATCACATCTCATCAGCCTCTGGCTTAAAAAATAAAATAATGAAAAAGGACAATTGAAAGGCTAGGGGTAAACACTCTACTGGGGTGTAAACAGAGTGCTTTTGAAGTTACCTGGAACAGACCTTACATTTACATTAGCAAAGAACTAGTTCCCTACAGTTATGAAAACCCAGAATATAAGGTCCCCAATAGTAAAATGAAAAAAAAAAAAAAGTAATCTTGTAGGGGAGAAAAGCTGTTACAGCAATACAAAGCACCCTTATGGATAGAGAGACCAAAAACTACTAATGCAATCTCACTAGAGGACTCTATTGAGACGTGACAAGCATGGACTAGATCCCCCAACAGCTTCCACTATGACTTTCTTACAGCATCTGATGAAGTAGGCTGTTCTCACTGAAAGCTTATGCCTTTCTATACTGGTTAATATCCAGGGTGCGCTCTGCTCTGCCTTCTGCCAAATGAGAATAAAACTTTTTGCACCAATGAGCTTAAGTCTGGAGGCAAACAATTTTGGGGGGTTATTTTGTTTAATGCAATACAAAAAAACCCAGAAAAACACATCAACTATACATGTAAAACTAAACTGTCACAAACAATAAAAGGAAAAAGAAAAAAGGAAGGAGGGGGAGGGAAGAGGGAAGATGAAGAAAGAAGTGTGTAATAAGTAACAATCTTGCTACCAAAATACTCCAAGAATTCCTTCCAAATTGCACAAAAGCTTGAAGCAGTTAAGTCTGTTAAATGCAATTCACTCCATGAATGTGCCATCTCATCGTAACAATTTTCAGCCTTTGGAGGTGCCCTATTTTTCCAATGCAATAATATAATCCTGCATGTTACTAACAACACTGCAATTTGGGAAAGATTCAGTTTGAATTCCTTGGGGATATACCCAAGAACAGATATATTTGCCAAGGGCATCAGTGCCGTGTTCAAAAACATGTTAATTCTTGTTATAATTTCTTTCCATAAAAAATTAATAGGGCATGATCGAAATGTAATCAAGCATCACCTGGAAAGCATCACATCACATCTCCAACGTGTACTACTGGCAGTATATTTAATTTTTTTAAACTTTAGCAGGAGCCCAGTACAGGCTTGTGGTGTTTAATATGAAGCCTAAGATCAGTTATCAATGACTGAATATTGTGAATTGTTGATTTCCACTGGGATTCTCTTATCTGGATATCTGGGTCTCCATTTCATTCCAGTCTTAAGTACTCTGTATTAGTCTCTTACATGTTTTATATTCATAGAGTGATGGCAAAGAATAGGGAAGAGAAGCATATTTCAAGGCAACAAAAGATTTAACTTATCTTGAGTATTTGCTAGACCTAAAGCTTTACATCCAAACTAATTTTCTAATACTTGATGCAACCAAATATATTGCCATACAGCTATTTTCAGGTCAAATTCATCACATAACTCAGAAATCCATCATTGCCCCAACATTTATTATTTTTCATGTCCTTTAAGGTCAAAGTTATTTCAGCTAATAATAAAGGAGCCTCTACAAATTTCCTTCTCCATCACTAATAATTTGTTGTGTGGGCATAAAGTCGAGGAACCTATTCATTCCCTTGCTAGTAACACTCAACTTTTTTGGTGTACAAATTAGAATAGAATTGACTGAATTATTGATTTGTTTCCGTGTTATATACATAATCCCAAGGGAGTCTCTCACACCTGATATTTTATTACAGTTGGATTTACTTTTTAGTCTACATGCTAGTAAACTTCTTGAAATTTCCTCAATTCCCAAACATTTGGCATAATCTATGTGAAGCATACTCTACTTTCCCAGACAGTAATGTATTCAACTCACATCTCAGATTGTAGTTTATCAGCCAAAGGATTCATGCTAATCCTTATATAAATACTTATTTTTTCTTATTAAATTGTTCTTTCCTATCCTGGTTTGGTTTTTTTGTTTTTTGTTTGCAGAAGTATACGATACTATATGCCCTCATAATGTCAGCGTGGAAGAAACAAAAGGGTGATTAACCGCTGTAAAAATTTTTAACTCCTCTAAAATGAATGCTCCAAATTCATAATCATTCAGAGAGATGAGTTGCCAGTAATTATTTACAGCTAGTCTATCTGAAAGTTAGAGATGAAGCTCCACTTCAGCATGGTCCAAGACAGCTACAGAACCAATAGAGTCATTGACTACCCAATTACACTTTGAGAAATTAAGTAGTCAGTTCTACAGTATACTGAATAAGGCATTAAAAAAAAAAAAAAAAGCTTGTAAGTGAATCCAACAATGAGGGCTATTTGCCAAATATCTACTAAACCTAGATGTGACATATAATTTTTAGTAATTTCCTTAGAAGTAGATTTTATGGATAAAGGAACATGAGACCAATCAATGAAAGGATCCAAACATGCATTCCAGTCCTCCCCCAAAATATAAAAAGGTAGTTCCTAATTCAGAGTGCTTTACAAAAAAGATAAAACATTGGTGAAGAGGAACCAAGGCCAAGTAGCCACACAGGGGTGGAGCCCAAGTGCTGCCCACTCACCAGTTAGCTCACTCTCTTGCTTTCATATCTCACCCGCCATGACTTGGTGTTCTAGGAGGTGGTACCCGATTGGAGAGGGTTGACTGAGACATGTGTGGGTTACAATGTCTAAGAGTCTTCCGTGGCTCTCCACCTCCCTTACACCCCACCACTTTGCGTATTGGTGTTCTTTTTGGTGCTCAAAATAGATGCCTGGCTGTCTAGTCTTGTTGTTTAGGCAGAAGCGCCCATGACCAGGAAACTGCATCGCCCGGGGTCAGCACACCTTGGCTAAGCCCTCCGATCTTGATAAAATTCTGTGGTCAGCAGTGTCTGGCCAACATAAAGAAATGAATAAACTAATAACTTTAATAACCATGTCTGTTCCTGATTCAGACCTTGCCTCAGCCCAGCAGGGTAATCTCAGCCGCTTCCCTCCAGGCAGTTGGGGCTCCTCAGGTCTTGTCCTTATGACATGAGCCCAATCCAAACAGGCTTGTCCATCCTGGGCCAAGCCCTTTGGGTAATCTGGACCCACCAGTATCATGAACCCCCCATGCAGCCCCTAAAGATACCTGACCTCCTGTGGCAGAGCAGCAGTCAGGGTTCCATTGAGAGAGCTGGAACGGTCCTGGTCCACAGTCCCAGATCTTCGGCTTCGGTGGAGGAACATGGCATGGGCCAGTGCCTATGGTGGTGTTCTCCAACTCCCAAGGGCAGAGAAGCCTTATGTGAGAAGTTCCAGGTTACTCTGGGCCAGCGCGGCCCTCTGCCAACTTCCACATGTCCCGCAGCTGCTGACAAGTGCTTAGAACCCTTGAAGATCTCATCAGCTCCTGCACCTGTCGATTCTAGGACCTAGGTGACACTTTCTGTACCAGCTGCCTGCCTCTTCTCAGGCTGGGGCCCATGTGCCCTTAGAGCCGGGGTTCAAGCTCCAGCACTGCTTGCTGGCTGCCTGTCCAGCCCAAGGGATGGTAGCATGGTGGAACACACAGTCAGCTCAATTTTCCATGGCTGGGGATCTGCTGCCTGGGGAGCATGCCAGCAGTCATTGCTCTGGTAAGTACAGGGCTTGGCTGTGTCCCTGCTACAATTGGATTTGCTGCATTGGGACCATAGACACATCACAGAAAACAGAATCTATCATTTTAACAGTTGCAATAACAAATCTATCCTCTGGATTATCAGCTATTTCAATTAAATGGGAGCACACTATTGTACACGTCAAAACAAAAACTCCACATGGCTTGTTATATACACTAGAAATTGCTAGCCCCACCTATCCTTTAAATTTTGAGATTCCTCTACCACCAGAGGAGTTTATTGGAGCACAACATTATCAGCCCTCTCACTTCTAAGATTTTGTTTTCTTCTTCTTAATATGGGTGTTAAGGTCCTTTACATTCAGCATACACACTTAATAGGATAAGCCATTCTCAGTGACTTTATCATCTATGTTCAACTTCATACATAGCTGGCAAATTTACCAGTTTCCTTGAATTAAGTGTACCACATTTATCTGTATACTGCCACAGTTCACAATATTGACAGTCTCTCATATTTAGCCCTCACAACATACACTCCCAAGCAAAATCTGAAGAGATCATGTAGTGGAAGAGGAAAAGAAAGGAAGGGAAAAAACTCACAAACAAGTACAAGAAATACTAACAGCAAAACTTAATATATGACATATGTCCACCAGAAAGTTTTGGGCAAATGTAATCCGAGGGGCCAGCAGGGGAGATTATGCTTAGGGGCAACCAACATGGGTTCATTAGAGGCAGGTCCTGTCAGACCAACCTGATGGCCTTCTATGACCAGGTCACAAAATCCTTAGATGCAGGTGTAGCAGGGGATGTAGTCTTTCTGGACTTTAAGAAGGCCTTCGACACGGTCTCTCACCCCATTCACATTAAAAAAAACTAGGAGACTGTGGTGTCAACACCTACACAGTGCCACTAGTTGGCTGGAGGGCCAAACCCAGAGAGTGGTGGTGGACAGGTCTTATTCGACCTTGAGAGACATGGGCAGTGGGGTTCTGCAGGGCTCGGTCCTCGGGCTTGCACTCTTCAACAGTGACCACAAGCTGCCATAAAGCTGGCAAGTCAGTCAGTAATAAAGAAATCCTCGACTTCAGGAAAAGTGACTTTGACAAGCTCAGGAGGCTAGTCATTGAGGCCTTAAAGGGCCACAACCCAAAAGAGAGGGGTGAGGACGAGTGGTTGCTCCTCAAGGGAGTGATCCTGGATACGCAAGCAAAGTCCATTCCATCTGAGGAAAGGCAGCAAAAGGGCACAGCAGCCCCCTTGGCTCTTCAGGGAACTAGCAAACCTCCTGTGTCTTAGATGGAAGACCTACAAAGGATGGAGGACAGGAACCACCACCAAGGATGAATACTCTGCTCTGGTCCAGACCTGCAGAGAGCAAACCAGGAAAGCCAAGGCTGCAATGAAACGCCAGCTAGCTACAAATATCAAGGACAATAAAAAGTCCTTTTTTAGATATGTGGGGAGCCAGAGGAAAAGCAAGGGCAACATTGGAACCCTGCTAAACCAGATGGGGCAACTGACAACCGATGCCCAGGGAAAAGCAAACTTGCTAAATGGGTACTTTGCGTCAGTTTTTCACCAGTCCCATGGGAAGCCCCTGCCCACTGTGGGTCAGGGAGACCCAGGTGAGGGAGATTCCTTGCCCTCCATCAAAGCTGACCTTGTGAAGGAACACTTTGACAGGCTGGATACCTTCAAGTCAGCCGGCCCTGATGGGTTATACCCAAGGGTACTCAAGGAGCTGGCAAGCATCATAGTTCAGCCCCTGGCACAGATCTTTGAGAGCTCTTGGCACTCTGGTGAAGTGCCTGACGATTGGAAGAAGGCCAATGTAGTGCCTATCTTCAAGAAAGGGAGGAAATTAGATCTGGCACACTACAGGCCCATCAGCCTGATCTCTATCCTGGGGAAGGTCTTGGAAAAGACAATCTAAGAGGCCATCCTTAACAGACTAGCTGAAGGCAATATCCTGAGGGATACCCAGCATGGGTTTTTTTCTGGGTAGGTCTTGCTTGACCAATCTCATTTCCTTTTATCACCAGGTGACCTATCACCCAGACAAGGGGGAAGAGATTGACGTTGTATATCTTGACTTTGAAAAAGCCTTTGATCTGGTATCCCATGATCACCTCTTGGCTAAACTGGCTAACTGCGGCCTCAACCTCACCACAGTCTGCTGGCTGGGGAATTGGCTCCGGGGTAGGACCCAGAGGGTGGTGGTTGATGGTAGCCAATCATCTTGGTGCACAGTCACCAGTGGGGTCCCTCAAGGCTCTGTCCTAGGGCCTATACTATTTAGCATCTTCATTAATGATGCAGACATTGGTGTCAGAAGTGGACTGGCCAAGTTTGCCGATGACACTTAACTCTGGGGTAAAGCATCCACTCCTGAGGACTGGAGGGTGATCCAGGCAGATCTTGACAGGCTCAGAAAATGGGTGGATGAGAACCTGATGGTGTTTAAACACCGAAAAACGTGAGGTTCTCCACCTTGGGAGGAAAAACCTGCAGCATTCTTATAGGCTTGGCAGTGCTATGCCAGTTAGCACTACAGATGAAAGGGACTTGGGGGTCATGGTTGATCACAAGATGAACATGAGCCTTCAGTGTGATGCTGCAGCTAGTAAAGTGAGCAAAAGGCTGGCTTGCATCCATAGATGCTTCTCAAGTAAATCCCAGGACATTGTTCTCCTGTTGTACTCGGCCTTGGTGAGGCTGCAGCTAGAGTGCCATGTCCAGTTTTAGGCTCCACAATTCAAAAAGGGATGTGGAGAAGCTTGAGAGGTTGCAGAGGAGAGCCACACACATGATTAGAGGTCAGGAAAACAGACCTTATGATGAAAGGCTGAGAGCCACGAGACTCTTCAGTCTGGAAAAGTGCAGGCTCAGGGGTGATTTGGTGGCCACCTATAAAAGTTTATCACAGGTGCTCATCAGGATCTGGGGGAATGTCTGTTCACTAGAGCACCCCAAGGGATGACAAGATTGAACAGTCACAAACTCTGCCATGACCAATTCAGGCTGGACATAAGAAAGAACTTCTTTACTGTCCAAGCCCCCAAGGTTTGAAATAGACTGCTGCCGGAGGCAGTTCAAACACCCAGTTTGAACACCATCAAGACACATTTGGATGCTTATCTTGCTGGGATCCAATGATCCCTGCTGACTTCCTGCCCCTGGGGCAGGGGGCTGGACTCAATGATCCTCCGGGGTCCCTTCCAGCCCAAATATTTATGAAATCTATGAAATCTATGACGTGCAGTATGCAGCACCACGAACCTGTCTGCAGTATCACACATGCAGGCATTCCCTGTACTGCTAATTTGCATCATGGGGGAGGGGAGTAGAGTTTGACCCCAAGGAGATCCCAGGGTCAAAATACCCACACCTAAAAAAAGTGGGGTTGTACATGTGGCAACAGCACTCGCCACCCAAATCCAGAGCCTGGCTGGCTGGAAACATGTTCTGGGTGTCAGTCAAGCTCCCCTGCTGCACAATTGCCCTGGCTATAGTTCCTGGAGGCCACAAGGACCCCCAGGTAAGGCTGCTGGGGCCAGCACAGTTGCTAGCCCCAGCCTCCCCTACCCCACCAAGGGCAATGTGCCACATGCCAGAGTACATGTGGCATGGGCGTTCCTTAGGGACAAGTAGCAGTAGCACACATTATGCCACTGCTTTTTGTCCCTGGGGAAAAAACAACAAAAAACCACATGTTTCCACTCATGGGGACATGCTCATAGTGAACAAACTCAGCGGTATTATCTTTTTCAGCCTCCTCAGGCATACCAGCAATGCAGGCGCATCTCCTGGATCTCCCTTCCAAGTCCAGCACTTTGTCCTTTAGAGCCTGCAGCTCCTTGCTGTGAAAGCACATCTGCTTGTCTATTTTCACAGACAAAAACTGTCCTCCACTCCTTCCACCCACTTCACCATGGCAGCCAACAAGGCCTGACTACTTATTAAAAATCCCTGTGTCTTGTTCACTGCAATTGTAATGCTTGATATCTCTCTAGCTATGCCCTGCATCAGAGAAGTCAAATCCTTGGTCTTCTCCTCAGATCTTACCTCAGAGGCCCTCCCTTTTGAAATCCAAGGGGATCCTTGATCTTCATATTTTTTTATGGTCCCAAACAATGGAGGGTGAGGTAAAAGTTCTTTATGCCTGGGAGGGGAGGGGGAAATGAATAGTAGTCCCAAGTATAATTTCTGTAAGGGTTTGATGAATTTCAACAAGCAAAAGTGGCCAAAAGCATTGCAAAATGTCAGGATGAACATATGATTCAGTCTACAGCAAACCTGGAGACAAACAATTCTATTGTTGCCAAGTTGTAGATCTGCATTCATCTTCAAGGTTAAGACAAGACATTCAAGGCAGGTAGGGTGTGGTTAAATCTCGTTCAAAATGGCCACTCGCTTAGCTTGACCCAATGCAGATGTTATGCTCAGATCCAGTCTCAGAGATCAGAATCAATCTAAACCTGTAACGGTACAGAAGTTTCACAGACACAGACTAGTGTAAAAATTGCAGAGCCTGGTCCAAAATAGATCTGGATTGATGTAGTATTAGATTTACTCAATCTAGGTGAGACCAGGGCATGGAACTTCTGTACAGGTACCTTTGCATCCCTGGGGCAGAAATTTTCATCTCTCCCCAGGCTATTTTTTAGTCCCCTGGCCCCTCACCCCTACCCTGTGGACCAGACAGACCCCCCAAATCCCCATCCTGCACACTGCTCCGGGTGCCACTGGATTTTTCAGCATTCACCACTGCCAGGACCTGAACAAATAAGTCCTGGCAGGGGGAGAGATGGGAGAAAGGAAACCCACCTTTTCCTGCATTTTTTCTCTTTTATAGGAGAAAATCTGGGTTGTACCGCATTTTTCCATGACAAATGGAAAACTTGGATCCCTGCTAATCTACGACAGTTTTGGAATTACCCCTGCATTGTGTTCTTGATAAATCCTTATATATTGCAATTGTAACATTCACAGGTACCTATACACTTTTTCTACTTCATTTCACCAGGACTGGGACTGCAAATAATTTTTTTTTTCAGATCATTTGTGTTGGCATCCCAATTACTTTCTTCTTTTTACCTACCTCAAATTTTAGGCCACATCTTGCATCTTTATTCACTTTCATTATCCTCCTGGATTACCCCTATTTCCTCCCACTCAGTTTTGTTGTGACCCCTTCAGGGGGTTGTGGCTCCTTCAGGACAGCATTATACCTGACATTATGAATGTAGAAATAAAAGTCTTTTTACCCCTTTCTGGTATCCATAACCATATACATAGAAGAACCAACTGCTTGTCTTTTCTTCATCTAGCTAAGCCCTGAGCTATTGCTCTTCTGGACACATTATGGTTCTATTTCTTCAAGGTTCACTTAGAAGTCAGGGATACATGGAACAAGCAGATTATAGGAATTTATCATTGCTATTCATATTCTGTTGATATATGCTTAAATAAAAATCTCACTGCGTGGATCAGAGTCCTCTCTGATGAAATTTGATTAACATCAAAGGATAAATTTGTCCCGATTGTTTTACATGCTCCTAGAGGACACAACTGCAAATTATGACATACTAGGGGGCAAAAAAAGAAAAAGGATAATTCCTTTTTCCATCATTTGGTTCAAAAAGGCTCTGCTAACTTTGATTTCCTATGGCATGTTTCCTTTTCATTCTGAAATAAAGTAGCTTTTAAAATTCTGTTCTGGCATCTAAGAAAGATCACAAAGTTAAAGTTTAAATGGGTATTTATTAGAATGGGTTAATAAGAATGTTACCATTTCCAATTCTTTTCAGATTACTTGTTATAATGAGAAAAAAGGCCGCAATTGTGCCAAGTTTTGATCTTATTGCAATTTTTGACAGGATGAAGAGGCAAATAGAGTAAATACATTTAATGCTCACTTTATAATAATAACATAGATTTCAAGCCTCTTCACACAGATGGAATACATTTGGATAACAAGTGTATTCCAGTGTACGCTGGAATCCTTCTATGATCATATCACAAGCTTCTTGGATGTGGAAGATGCGGCTGATGTCATAAACTTGGATTTTAAGAAGGCCTTCAATATGGCCTCCCATGACACTTATTTAAAAAAAAAAACAACTGGGGGATTGTGGGCTGGCAGAGTCCACAGTCACATGGGTTGGGAACTGGCTAAGGGGTTGAACCCAGAGAGTGTTAGTGGATGGGTCTGGATCGTCTTGGAGGGAGGTGGCCAGTGGTGCCCCGCAGGCCTCAATTCTTGGCCCCATACTGTTCAACATCTTTATCAAAGATTTAGATAAGGATGTGGAAAGCACACAGGCCATGCTTGTTGGTGATACTAAGTTATGGGGAAAAGCAGTCACGCTAGAGGACAGGATGCGGATCCAAGTGGACCTGGACAAGCTGGAAAGGTGGGCAGAATGGAACTGGATGCAGTTCAATAAGGATAAATGCAGAGTGCTTCATCTGGGAGGAAATAACCAGAGACATGAACATAGATTAAGAGGAGGTGGCCTGGCCAGCATGATGGCTCTACAGAGGAAATTTAGGTTGGAGATTAGGAAGACCTTTTTGACTATGAGGGTGGTCAAGTATTGGAACAGGCTACTTAGAGAAGGAGTGGAGTCTCCATCCCTGGAATTTTTCAAGAGCAGGTCAGACAGACACTTGGCTGGGATGATTTAATCAGGGACAATTCTGCCTCAAGCAGGGGGCTAGACAAAATGACCATGTGAAGTCCCTTCCTATGACCCTAAATGCTGTAATACAATTTCTGAAAAAGATACCCTAATATTATACAATGAAAGAGGCACAACCCATTTCGTATATTAGAAAAAATATCAAGAGGTGATTTGGTTAGGGTTTGTAGGTAACTTCACAAGGAGGAATTTCCAGGTATTAAAAGATATAGTATAATCGTTATAAAATCCCACAATTGAATCCACAGCACATTCAGACTAGATGATCTCAGTGTCCTTCCTGTCTGTCTTTAAAAGTTCTGAGAACCCTTATCTAGATCCCAACCTCTGGCACCTTCATCTCCGGTTACTCATGAAAAAGGAAATGAAGGTGCCAGATAGGTATATTGAGCACTGCAAATTCTTCACAACATGTTCTTGCTGCCTGTTAATGTAGGACTTATGTTGAATGGATCTTGGGAAGGTTCTGTGCACAAAGATGAATTCCACTCTGGCTGAGCCAGAGTGTGCATCTCTCCACCCCATTTCTACATTGCATAGAGAAATTCCACCACACCACAGTGCAGCTTCTCAGAATATCAGTGTTCATGTGAAATATGAATAGAAAGAACAAGGGCTTAGCAAGGTTGATATCACTGGCATAAACAGGTGCAATGCCACTGATTTCAATAGAGCAAGTTGAGTGGGTATTCAGTTTCAAATGTATAATTATACATTTTGTTCTTGATATTGGATACTGTACAAGTTCAGGAATTAAAATGAATGTATAGGTTGTCCCCTGAAGAAATCTCATAACATGTGGAAATTACTAAAGGTTAAGAACATGAATTGACATTATAACTTTTTGTGACAAAAAAAAACAAACAAAACCATGAATTGTTCTCGGTCAATTTCTATATGCTTTCTTCAAGAAAAAGCTCATTGGCTTCCTCGCTACAGAATGCAAGGGATAACTTAGGCTAGGGAGCTGATTTCCATCAGCTAGACTGGAAGGCCTTTTAATTCTTTATGGTTTTTCTGATTGCATCCCAACTGTTTCTTTTCCCTGTCCCTTTGGAAAGCTTATTCCCATTTTATTTCTTCTAATATCAGTCTCCTAAACTGTTGGGCTAAGATTTGCCTGGCTTAACAGCAGCCCTACCTATTCAGAAATATTGCCATACCAATACTCTCCCTACCCATTCACTAATTATGCTTTTGGTATTTACTACTGTTCTAGATTCTAGTCTGAGGCCACATACAGGTATTGCATTTCTGCTGGGAGAATTGCTCCTTTGCTGATAGAGACCATGAGTGTACAGACTTTCACATGTTTTTTCCTGGAGTAAAAATGGTGATTCCTGGAGAAAAATAACCTATCTCCAACCTGGTAGAGGTTGGTGGGTTGCTTCCTGGAGTTTGTCCTGGGAGAATGAATGCCTGTACACTTACCCTTCTGAGAGAAGCTACAGCACTGTCCTCTGGCACCCAGCATGCATTGTTTTCCCCCCTCCCCTTCCCCCCACAGCTCTAGGGAAATAGGTAGCAATTTGGGACGGATACTATTGCTCCAGTAGAACAGGGAGCAAAAATCCCCGATTGCGTCAGGCCAGGGAAGCCAAGCCCTTTCACATGGTCCACACTGAGCTCCAGGACTGGAGAGACACACAAGTTACCAAGCCATTTGTATGCCAAATAAATCACTCTGAGAAGACATGCTGAACAGTTAGAGAAAGGCATAGGGTGTCGAGTCAGCTATGTGCCCTGCACATCACTCTGAGCAGGGGGGGAAGATGCAACCAGACCCAAATGCAACCTAATGAGCTGTTCTATATCCTCAAGAGAGACTGAGGTAAGACTACCAGGCACTCCTTTGATGTTAGAGAGAAGTTTGATGAAAGGCAGGGAATAGCTAGAGCTGGGGAAACAACACATAATAAAATCTAGGGCACAACCAGAGTTGGAGCTGGAAGTGAAGTCCTTCATCCTGTTCTTGAGTCAGGACCTGGACACTGAGGCACAGGACACAGAGGCAGCTCCAATGTGAACATGATCAACATGCAGGATGTAGACCCCAATACTGTGCCATCTACACAAGGGGCTCTGGAATGGGAACCTGCTCCCCCACTAACCTCAACCCCAGAGAATTACAGTGATGTTACATGCCTGGTGTAACAGAGCCCTGCCTTTGAAGGCAACAGTTGTGCTCTTTGGAAGCCCCACTAATCCCGTCTCGTACTCTGGCACCCACCAGGGTATTGTCCTGTGCTCACCTACCACGTCATGATGAAATGAAAATATGAAATTGGAAAGTTGATGTCAGAATATCAGAGTGAGACCTTAGCAGCCTCACTCCACCCTGCTCATCATTGGACTACTTTGTTCCAGCCTGACCTTCTACCTCAAATTTTAAGCAGGACATCTGTCCCCTTAATTAGCTGCCAGCAACGAACTCGTATAGTTCCAGGTTAGGGGTCTCTCTCTCTCTCTAGCTCTTGGTTCCAGTCCTCATTCACCCCCAACTCACCTAATAAAAGTCAAGGCATTTTCCTCAGGCCCTACAGTGGCCAGACTCCTTTCCCAGGAGTCCTTTGTGGCCTCCCTTCACACCAGAAGTCAATCCCATGCCTTGCAATTTAAACAGAACCATGAAAACCAAAACAGAAAAACATAGCTTCCTGTTGGTCTTTTTGTAGTTCTGCAGAGCTCCTTCTCTGAGCCTTATATGAGCTAGTCTAAGGTTCTAGCCCAGAGGCCCTTGTTATATCCCCTTCTGCTGCTTGGCTCCACCCCTTCCAGTCACCAAGCTCCCCTTCCCTTAAGAGGGACAGGGGTTCCTCCTTATTAATTAGCAGACTTATCTGTCTGGAGGAAGCCTCTTTGCAAGCAGGCTAACAGCTGTGTAGTTCTCCTCACTGCAGCCTTCACCCTACACTCAGTAACAGGGGTTAGGAACTGGTATTACACCCAGATACCCACTTTCCTACCTTTGGACCTAGGGTGCTCCATGCCCTTCCTCAGTGGGCACTTCATAACCCTTACCATTAACCCATCAACCCACCCACACTCCTCCCATTCCCAGTGCAGAAAGGGATGCACCTGAAACCAAGCCCACGGTGTGCACAGGGAAGGGTAAATACTCCACAGCGTGAGCATGCTTGGAACACAGGCACATAGGACTCTTTGTAGCATTCCCCCTCTTCCCTACCCCCACCCAGCAACAAAGTGGGGGTTGCACGAGGCTGAGAATGGGGGCAGGAACACAGGGTGGGTGCTGTGATGGGAAGCCTGTTGCCCACCATCCCAGTGTCAGGTGACAGCTGAAGGATGGTCCTCCCATCTCTCCCAAGTTACTAAGGATGTTCATGCAGCCATGCCCCCCCCCCAACCTTGTCCAAGCCATAACCACCAAAAGCATTGTGACAGGGCACAGAGGGCTGTTGCGGGGTGGGGGTGTGATATTAAACCACACTCTTGATGAACAAGGCACAGATACCCCAGTGATGATGTAATCACTCAATTGTTCTATGTGGGCATAACTTGACCTCAGTGGTCACAATTTGTGACCCTTGTGGACAAAACTGAAGCCTTAAGACCTCCAACTGTGGTCACCATCCTCCTTTGCCAGAGTAGCCACACTAATGCCTCACAGGTGTCACTCAATTATCCTTCACACTTTTGTACAGGCTTCAGATGTCTTGGACTTAGCCTGTAGGTTACTCTAGATGTAAAACTCTAGCCTGGGCCTACTTACTATGGCCCAGCTTCTTGACCTCATCTTTATCTTCTGCAGAGTTCAGGCTTCAGCCCCTTTTGTTGCCACCTGCCCCAGTCTCCACTTTCTTTCTCCCTCTTCCTGTCCATAGTGCCAAACCTGGAGTACCTCCATGGCACCCCTACATAGCCTCCTAACCACACCTACAGCCTCAATTCAGTCTGCAGAAAGAAGTCTAGCTCCAAGTATAAATCAGAGTGATTTTTGCAAAGTGCTCTGGATTATGTTACCCCAGACCAAACAAAAGTTTACTGTTGGTTGCAGGGGTTAGGAGAATCTAGCTGCAGGCTCAGAGCCTGCAGCCAGTTTCCCTTATCAATGCCCAGGACTCTCTGCAATACTCACTGTTTTCAGAATGGGAGAGGGGGAAAGGCAGCAGAGGGAGCTGGTCCTGAAGGGTGGGATGGATCATTTTGTGGCCAGATTGGGCAAATATTGTCTGTTCCATCTATGTCATCAGTCCTCTGGATGTTACAATCCTGATCACACAAAAAAATGGACTGCATCCAGGTCTTCACAATAGAAAGAATAACACAAACTGAAATTCTCCCCACCCTGGATCAACTGAGAACGCACACAAAAAAAAAGATGTCTGCATCTTTGCCTGCCTGCAGCACCCCTTTCTAGGATTCCTAGCACTACAACAGCCTGCTGGGAGCTTCTCACCCTTCCCCTGGCAGGCTAAAATAACTCTACTGGCCTGAAGGCGAGTCTCTTATATCTGTACGTCTCTCCCCTTCTTTCAGAAGGGGCACAGCAGTCTCATTAGGCCTTGCAAACCTGCTGGAAGCCATTACACCGGTGGCAGGGCTGCTGGTGATCCCAGAGATTGTCTCCTTTTTCCCCCTATGGCTGCTTGCCTCCACGGGCTTTTCCCCATTAGCATTATTACCTGCATTCTTATCCCTTCAGGCTACAAAAATCCTATTCTTAAAAGTTCCTTGCAGGTTTTGCTTTTCCCTCAGCCTTGTCCTAGTAACAAGGGAAGGGTTCCCTCTTACAATATGTGAATTTGTTTTGAACAAAATTTTAAAGCTTATTCCACTGACTATATGGCCTCTCTCAAAAAAGATAGTGATATTCTGTTACTGACACAAATATGAGTTTTCCTTTGTTCTTATACCTCACTCAGGAAAGAAATATACCTTGTTGTATGCGGTCTACATACCTGTTCTCCATGTTCTGCATCTATTAGCTTTAAAATGCTTTAATTGTATGCTAAGTAAGAAAGGCAAGTTGTCCTGAAACAGTAAGATCTCATCATTTCTACAGAAAACTATTGCTTTTCATCCACTTCCTTCCCTCAAGCACAACCTTTTTGTGAGGTTACTTTTGTTTTTACCCGGTCATTATTTCCCACTTCTCACAAAAATGAACAGCCATTTGAGGTAAAATTGCAAATTGTCAAACTACATTTTGTATACTGTTTTGCTAGCAACGAGCCTTTTTCTGAGGACTTCAATCTATAGTAAACTCAAACACTAAAATATTGATTCTGTGGCTTACCACAGAAAAAGTGAACAGCTCATCTTTCCTATAGAATAACTAGAAGCTAAAATAAACTCAACTTTTGAGAAATATTAGCTTCTAATCAGAGACAACATGGCTAGATGCAATATTATTACTCAAGTTGATCCCAACAAAATTGTTGCATCTCCCACTGGCACTGGAAAAGTGGGCAATTTACAGCTGATTTAAAACTAGAGTTGGGCAACATTTTTTGGCTAAATATTTGTTTTCCATTTAAAATGCAATTCTTAAATGTTCAGGTTAAAAATAGGTTTTGATTTAAAAACAAACAAAAAGCACACACACACACACGCTTTTTCAAAATGAAATATTCCAGTTTTTCATTTTGAAATGGTGTTTCAAAATTAAATTCACCTAAGTATGTTTTTAAAAATAATTACAATTGAAGAGCCATGAAAATGAAACACTATGCTAAACTGAATATACAATGATTCATTCAACTTACGATATTTTTAGTTTTATAGCCCCCTCTTTTTAAAAGTTTTGTGATTCTGACAGCAAACCAAAAAAAAATAAAAACAAAAAACCCATCCAAACCCAGTGTATACATAACATTCTTTCTAAATCAACATCAGTCTTTTGAAGTAAATGAATTTATGCTCGTTTTTTTTTAGCCCTTTATTTTGGTGGGGCAATGGGTGAATTATTCCTTCCAATTTTTATGTCTGAGAATCTGTTAGTCCTGCTTCCAAACACCAATGTGGGTCTCTTCATTTGCCAACAGACATGAAGCCCATATGTCAACTTACAGAGGAAAGTTAAAGGGCAAAAATAAAGAAACAGAACACAGCATATGGTGCATCATCTCCTCTGCCACATATCATTTAAGAAAATTGATCGTCCCACTGTTAGTCTGTTTTAGCTACAGAGAGCTAAATGCTCACCCATTTAATATAATTTTAGGACGTAATGCAATCATGACATCTGCCCATTCTGGTTTCATGGTTGCTGGCATTTGCTTTCTGTACTGGCAATTGTTAATTGTTCTCCTGACTGTGAAATAATCAGGACAAAGGAACTTAGAAAACCCTTGCATGGCTTATGACAGAACTAAAACTTAAATGGTGATACTTTTGATGACATTGCTAAAATGTCTTCTGTGATAAGGTTCTCTGGATACAATTGATCCTGTTTTACTTACTGCAGCTTCTGCTCACTGACATCTGTTTCCCTAAACTTGCAGGGAAAGACATGAAAAAGGCCATGATTCCAAAGTAACTTTAAAGGGACGATTTTATAATTAAATTCAAAGTCTTTACTTCCATGCAATTAGAGGTCCATACCTTCTTGTTTTCTCTGCATATCCTTAATGAACTTAATCAGAATCACAATTCCAATCTCTTTTCTGATATTATCCAGTAAACAATCCAGATTCAGAAGAAATCCTCACTTAAAATGTATTTTCTTTTCATTTTTGACAGGCTTAGCCTTAGTGATGTCTCAGTACAGTATATTTGTCTAACTTTTTTTCCTTTATATGGTATAGATTTCATGTCTCTCGCTGCCGTGTTTGCCCTGATGTGCATTTTGATACATTTTTGAGCTATGTTAAAAATTCTCATTGTAGTGTCTCTTGCTATGCTGTCTGCACACTGATGGATTGCAGCTTGTGAGTGCTATTGTAAGGGAAGCAAGCCCTACTTAAATGAGAACTGTATTTATCAATGTTCCCATCAATAAGTATAATACTAACTCAATTATCTGCTGTTGCAGGAGACAGTCAGTAAATTTAGATAATCAGGTTCAGATGCTTGAGGGAATTTCTAATGTAGATGAGTAATTGGTATTGGGCTGATGACTCTTGTAGCCCAGCTACCCCTGCAGAAATCCGACCATGCACATAACAGTCTGTACCACTCTGTTATGTATTGTGTTAGTCTCATATTGCAGCCCCCAGGAAGCTTCTTTCATTAATGAGCATATGTTACACCAATGGGAAAACCCTGACAGGCAGTCCTGTCAAATCAAAAACATGACTAGATAAGGAGACTTCCATTTGCACAGTTTGAACTTTTCATGCCACTCAACTGACAAGCTCTACCCCCAGAGGATCCCAAAGTTTTGTTCATGCAAGGCCACTTAATGGATAGGACATCAGACTAAAGAAAGAAGGTGGAAGCATAACAGAATGAATCTGCAATGCAATACCTATATGTTCAATGTGTGAAACATAATATGCCTTAAATGTACAGTGTTATAACAAGGAGAGGCCAGAGTCATTGCTTAATTCAATCTTGATTGCCATTTATGTAGCTGATTTCTCTTGCCAATAAAGATTGACAAGCTAGCTCATATAACTGAGTGTCTCCTAAACTGGCACACTGGTGGGAGTGAAAAGCTACATTCCCTACTGTCACATCATGGGGTCCTTAGGGATGGCCATGATGCCCCTAGGGCTCCATGACTATGCCAAACTTGTCCAACAGGCACCCTTTTTCCTTTCCTGCCATGTCTTGCTGGTAATCATAATAAATAGGGAGGCTGCCCTCAAGTTTGTTTGGACACAGTCCTGATGGACTGCCCCAATGAACCCTATGGGCTCTTAGACCCCTTTTTGTGTCCCGCTCAAAATGGATGCCTCACAGAACTCACTCGAACTTATGGGCTAGATGCACGGTTCCAAAACTGCCCCTTTACCATTCCCCAAGCCTTGCAGACTATATTCAAACATTGTCCTTCTAAGGCCTTGGTATAAGTCAACCTCTCCTTCATCGCTGGGCTCTCCGCAGCGTTGTCTCTGTGCCCACACTGGTGTTGGGCTCTCCACACTGCCCCAATGAGGCCTCCTCCTCCCAACAGCCTCAGTCTGGTCCACTGGTTTAAATAACAATAGATAACACAAGCCCCTGGGCTATAACGTAATACAAATAGTGCAGGGTACACTCTGTCCCTTTAAAAGAGTCAAACTTCTCCCCAAGCATTAAGTACCTTGTAGTCCAGGGTACCTGGTGAGCTCCTGGAGCCCCATTGGTCCTGTAAATGGCACATCAGGCAACCACAGCATTTCTAGGTAGTTCTTCTCTGCAGGCTCCTTCCCCTGGCTGCTACCAGAGAACTAAAACCTGCTGGCCTCAGCCCTGGGGTTTATATGCTCCCAGGACCCTGCCTTCTTCCGGTCAGCTGACCGGGTACAGGTGCAGGCTAATTCCCATCAAGCATGTAGGTACCCATCTGCATCTTAAATACTTTAAAGAATCTGGGCCTACACACCTCTTGGGATGTGCCCAGTAACAACCAAGCTCAGACCTCAAGGGCATGTCTCCTCCACCTATATGCCACACACAGGACTGCTGCTGTGAAGCATGCCTGACCCATTTGCCCTGCTTCAGGCCAAACCCAGGAAGGAGTCAATTTTATTGTATTTGAATGCTTTGAGCACATGCTAATAAGCACACCCTTGATAGAGAGCCCTGTGTAAATTCTTAGGGTTGCTTCAAGGCAGTAACCTAATTTCATTGTCAGGATTTGAAGCATTTCAAAATGATGTCTTTGGGTGCAGTTAGAGGCTGTGTAAACACAACCATGGTGTCTGTGAACCACTTTTAAAATACAAGGCACTCTCTGGACACCATAAATCTTTATTAGTTTTATTCTAATGCAAACTTTAATGGAGATTTTTACTGTCACGCTGTTCTCCTAAGTTCTTGCCCCAAACTGTGCATCCAACCTAGCATTAGGATGTTAAAAAGTTCACCTTTTCCTCATTAACATACATCCTTGTTGCCCTTCTTTGTTATTGTGACAACTCTTCAGTTGAACAAAATAGGACCTTTAAAACTAGTGGCTAGCTCAGGCTCCCCTTTTAGTGAATGATGCCAAAATCATATTGTTCTCACCTTAAAATATGATTTTTTTTCCTCAAAATACTATGCAATTTCTAACAAATTTTAACTTGTCATACCTAGAGTTCTGAAATAAAATCCTATGTGGAAATGGTCCATAAAACTAAACAGGGATAAAACCAAGGACGCTCTCTAGACCAGCAGTTCTCAACCTTTTTAGATTCAAGGCACCCCCCATTCAACTCAAGACACCCCTCCATAACTTTTATGAATTAAGTAGCAACCAATTTAAAAAATCAGTTCATATATTGCAGTGCCTACCTCCTTGCAGAAGGGCTGAGAATTGGGAGTGGGAGATCAGCTAGGCAGGGAGAAGCTGAAACCTGCTGTGGCACCATGGAACCACTGCTCTAGATGTTTGGCAGAGCTCTGAAAAAATTATTCTAAAAACCTGATAAAATTTAACAGGGTATAAAAAACCTGATTGAGGAATTCTCAGATTTCTTATAACTGCCATAATAGCAACTCTGCCATTCCTCCTCCCACTTCCAAGTGTAGGAGGCATTGATCAAGATAAACTTCATTCATGTTGGAACAGCTCCTTGGTACTGCAGGAAGCTGGACATAAATTAGAGCAGCCCCACAGCTGTTCTGTTTTATGCTGGGGACTTGCTTAATCTTTTGCTGGCCTCAAGACTTAGAGGGGAAAGTGCAGAAGGCATCAAGTTACCTTGGGTGTACCCATCTGGTCACATAGTGAATACACCTTAGCCCAACTGGAGCACTGACTTGTTTAATTTTAGATGAACAGTAGAGTGTGGAAAAACTGTGTGCAAAAATATTTGATCAAGCAACAAATACAAATCAGGCTGCTCAAAAATGTGGTCCCCAAAGAACTAGAATTAACAAATGCCTAGTTCTGTTGACAGATGTTGTTATACAGATACCTTGAGTTGCTTTTCTTTTAAATGAAAGCAAATCCAAACTTCAAGTCAAACCTAGTCTCCAGTGTGACCAGTTTAAGATTTCCCAGCATAAATGTAACCTTGGATTTCGTCAGAAATATTTACATTTTCACCTTCTTTAATTACAGGATTAATTTATTTTAAAATCTGCTCTTAGATAACAAGGAATTGAGTGTAATCAAAAAGTACCATTATTATTGTCACTAATGTAGTTCAGGAGTGGTGTGTACTTATACAGGGAAGCCGAGTATGATCATATTAAATCAATATATTTTTCACTTGATTATTCTTTTGTGTTTGTCATATAAATTGGAAGGAGGGAAATAATTTTCTCTGCTGGAGCATAAAACAAATTAGACATAATGGCACATAAAGAGCAAACCATAATCACCCTCTTGAAAACTAATGCATTTTACAGAATATGTAGCCATTAAGGCAGTCACAACATTTTAAACCTACTCCAGTTCAACATTCCCGCAATATATTCACTTTCTGATGGCAGCATTCTGTGAAGCTGGCACTGATAATTAAATAAATTGTATGGTGGAAATCCTAAACTCATCATACATGGCAATATGCCAGGGGTTGTTTTTTTTCTTTCCTGTAGCAAATTAAAGTATTGTTGTGTTTTTCTACCTGATGCTGGAAAATGTATTCCACTGAACAATTTTTATTTGTTTCATAGCTTTCTTTGAAAGACTTTTATGTGCACTATGTGTGTTTCCATTTTATACCATACTAACAGGTGTGTATAGACATACGCGGAGAGATGATCTCATGCTGTACAAATACTTCATTGACTTATTCATAGTTTCATAGCAGTTAGGGGTCAGAAGGGACCTAAATAAATCATTTAGTCTGACCCCCCCCCGCCACTGGCCGGAGCACATGCTGGGATCACACGACCCCAGACAGGTGTTCATCTAACCTTCTTTTGAATTTACCCAAGGTAGGAGTGAGGACCACCTCCCTAGGAAGTTGGTTCCAGATCCTAGCCATCCTAACAATGAATAGTGCCTCCTAATCTCTAACCTGAACCTATTCTCCAGCAGCTTCTGGCCATTGTTCCTCGTCACCCCAGGTGCTGCTGCGGGGATAGGACCCTTCCCATTTGCTGCTGATCTCCCCTAAGAAGTTTGTAGGCAGCCACCAAGTCCCCCCTCAGCCTCCGTTTGCTGAGGCTGAACAGATTCAGGTCCCTCAGCCTCTCCTCATAGGGCCTGCCCTGTTGCCCTCCAACCAAGCAGGTGGCCCTTCTCTGAACCCTCTCAAGGCAGGCCACATCCTTCTTAAAGTGCGGTGCCCAGAACTGGATGCAGAACTCCAATTGAGGCCGGACCAATGTCGCGTAGAGGAACGTTGCACTGACTTTGATGGGTTTTGGTTCAGATCCTTGAGCATTGGCTACCCATCAAAGTTGTACATCTTTAATTAGAAAGGTATAACTAAGCAAAAGCATATTCCTATATGGAAAAGGCAATGAACTATATCAGAATAGCAGTCATACTGTCTATATCAGTGTTTAAAAAGATCCACTTCCTCAACTCCCACTTATATTAATGCAAATTTTGTGTATGGACAAGGCCTTAAAGAAAAGATTTTAAAAAGTGAACAGTGAAACAACTAGGCATTATTTTTCATGCCATTTCATCTATACATATTAAAATGCTCAGGGTCCTCCTTCCCCTCCACATCACTCTGCTGAAAAAAGATGGACTAGAACCTCAGCTGGTGTAAATGACTTTCAGTGAAGTTATGCACTTCCCATTGTCCGACTGTCAGTTAAGCCATTTTGTAATTCCAAAATGTCAAAAATTATATACTAACAGAAAAACAACCTTCAAATCTTTATGATTACAGTATATGGTTAATGTCCCTGTTTCTTAAGATGTAGATGGTGGTCATCCATCTATACATAGGTGTGACAGAACCCCAATTTATGGGACAAATGCAACTGACAGTTCCTATGGGGGTGGGGGTTTGACAGAAGATAAGGAAATAGCTTTCTATTTTGTTCCTAAGGAAAAGGAAATTTAGGAACTTGAAAGTAAAATCATCTCTATCTTCTTTGATCACAGTCTTGTCACACAAATTAGAAGGAGTAGGTTTACTCTGATAAAGCATGCTTTTCTTGAGGAATGAGCCACAACTGATCTTTTTATTTCCTGGTAAACTTACAGTGAAATATCAAGACAAAAACAACCTTTCCTGGAATGTAATATCTGCAACTCATCTTCAGAGAGAAGATTAAAGAAGACAATGTAAAGCTCTTACAACTTTGACCCAGGCTTCAGTAATAACTGAATCCTCTTGATTCTATTGAGGTATCAACATGTTAGTTGAATTTTTAATAAAATATTTCAATATGTTTATTATTATTATTATGAACACTAACAATATAGAAATGTTTAAGACTACTGAGAGATAAATATTATTAGAATTTAAGACAAGAAACCTATATGGCTTGGAGTCATCGTAGGCCTGGGTTAAAAGTGCTCCATTATCTCAGAAACGCTCTTTCCAGGTAGCACTGCACTATGTGCTGTATGTTCCTGCCAGGAGTGACTGCAGCTTCCTAAAGCACTAAAAGAAAGAGCAGCCATGTGTAGTTCTGAACTTTGGAACATAACAAGTTTATCCTCCCAACTGCTCTCTTTCCATTGTAGAATTAGGAAAACCCAGCACTGAATGGCCAACTGAATTGCTCCTGGTCACCCAACTGCTATATGTCTCACTCCTCTGCTCTGTTAAGAAAACTAAACCCTATTCTTGTCAAAACCTCTGTAGGCAAGTGCAGGCTTGGTAGCAGAGAGGTATTGAAAGGTGTAAGTTACAGCCTCCATCCTGATCTATGCTAAAACCCTCCCTGAAATTGCTGGGACTTCATTGTGTTGATGGGTCTGATGTGATGCTGGATTTGGGAAGACTCCTTAACCCTACCTCAAGGCAGACAGGCAAATGGGTGACAAGGTAAAATGTTGCATGCCTACACTTGACATAGTCACAAATGCAGAGGGGGATTCCTTAGCTTGATGCATCTTGAAGAAGTCCTCTTCTGTCAAGTAGCAGTGCACATGGACTCCATGCTCTTGGATAGTTGGCCCTAGATAAAAATTCACTACAACATCCCACTGTTTCTCAAATCTTTCACAGAGGAATTGCTCAAAAGGTTTGGATATTCCATCCCCTTATTTCCACAGTATATCCCTTTGGGAATTTCAGTACATTCCTGAGATGTATACACAGAGCATCAGAGATGGAGCAACAGAACCCAGAGTTAACAGAGGGGCTGCTCTTAATACAGGCATGTTCTTACTACAAATCTAAAGGGATTCCCTTTTGGGAATCCAGGAAGTTATAGGAATTTGGTGAGTCTGAGGTGACTAAGTTTCACCTCCATTTTGGAAGATGTCATTTGTTATGGAGCATCTAGGAAAAGAGAGAAGAAATGCACTCAAAGAATGTCATGGCTCTCCTGCAGCTAAGGGCAGAGGAAAGTGAAAGCACATGACCAGGACTTGGAACCAAGGGACATGTACTCCTACATGCTGTAGGCATCCCTCTGAAAAGATCGATTAATTTCCCAGGTCTTTAGATTCCATTTGAAAAAAGAAAAGGTTTACACTGTACTGTCGAGAAGGAAAGTCACAAAATCATGAATTGGCGAGGCTGATAGAGGAAGGAGTATCAGAAAACAGCTCTGAGAGGTGTGAACTGTCCCATACAGCTCAGAGAGGTGACACATCAGCCATAATGATTAGAGTATCAACATTGGAACTTTTCCAGTGGCCAGATGACAGACGGAACCTCAAACACCTGTATAGATTACTGGGAGCGTTTCATATCATTAGTACTTGGCATTGGAAAGATGGAAACATTTATATAACCCCAGAGTCAAGAATCATAGATAGAGAGTAGATTTAGGTTGGACATCAGAAAGAACTTCTTCACAGTAAGGGTTGCCAGAATCTGGAACAGGCTTCCAAGGGAGGTGGTGCTTTCCCCTACCTTAGGGGTCTTCAAGAAGAGACTGGACAAGCACCTGGCTGGGGTCACATGACTCCAGCACTTTTTCCTGCCACGGGTTGGACTCAATGATCCATTGACATCCCTTCTGACCCTAGCATCTATGAATCTATTAATCAGATGGTCCCAGGAAGCCAAGCAGAGCCCATAGGTGTGACGTGAAAGAACTGTATCACCTCTTGCCATCTGACCATTGTTCATTCTGTGTTTAACGGTCCCATCAAGGCTAGTGCAGCCCTGACTTCCCAAGTCTCTCAAATACAGCATGGATTGGGAGACAATGCGCTGCCGCACAAATTTCCTGGCAGAGCTTCACGACCAACAAAACAATAGAACAAGCCACAGGTAGGATTGATGAAGCTTCCTCAACTGCTGAGAAGTTACTGGAGTTGGGCTGAATTCCTCCCAGAACATTCCAGAATCAAGGCAGAAATTACCTGGCTCTTAAGTGAAATGAACAAGATGATTCCACTGTAAACACACAGGGAAAGGAATTAAATGCCTTTGCAAATGGAGAGTGGGATTAGAAAGGTCTCTTGAAAGGAAAAGGAACTGGGAACCCTCCTTTCCTAGTCCAAAGGCTGGAAGTAGGGATGAACTGCAATGCCATTCATACCATCCACGTTCCAAGCAGTGACTTCCAGTCAATACTGGAGAACCACAAGCAGTCACCTACCAGGCACTCCCAGGTATGCTGGACACAGAGCTCAGTCCTCTCTTGCACCAAGCAGTGGAATAAGAGCTTCAGATGAGTCTACCCTAGAAAGTCCACAGCGTAAGGAAGTCATTTTATATACATGCAACACAAGGGATGCTAAGTTGAGATTTGATTATGGGGTACAAAGAGAATCAGGAGAGCAAGTATATATATGCTTCCCCTGGCACTTTTATATTTCATTTCCTGTTGTTTTGCAGAGGTTTCATTTGAACTTGAGAGCTATACAGGCTAGATACTCAAGGGACCTGTTAGAAGGATGGCTTCCTTTGAAACTCAGAGTCCAGAAGGTATCTCAGAAGACTTTCCCTCTAACATGTCCACTGCTTTACATGAGAAGGCATCAGATAGACAGCATTGAGAAGGGAAGCCAGGAGGACAAGCCTCTCCTCCAGGCAAGGTAGTGCGGAGAGCAATCTTACAAGGGATTCAAGTCTCTTCTGTTTCAGGAAAGATGTTGGCAATTACCCAGAGCACAGACTGGGACTGGTTGTCATTCAGGAGATGGAAGAGTAATGCAATCAAGCTTTTGATTACTTCCTCCCACAAAATGACATAATCTGCATCATTCAGCCCATTCCAAGGTCTCTAAAGGTGTTGAAGTTGGCAGGGTGGATACCGACCTTTTCCTGAAAAGGATTCATGGGGAAGGCTGTAGCACTGAAGAAGGCTCTGCCACATCACAATATATTATGACCAACACCCAAGGTCCACATACTCAGCATATTTCCCACTTGGGAACTTACTTGGATGGAAGGAGCAAGAGTATCTAGAGAGCATGACACATACTGCATTGATCAGGCCCTTAAGTGCTCTGTGCAGGGCACCATGACTGTCACCCAGTGCATACTCTTTATCTCTAGGGAGTATCATTCACACAATACAATCACAGCTGATTAGGGTCTAACAAAAAAACCCCAAAATGTTTTCTATGTGATTGTACTAACTCCAGCAGGAGTTAATCATTGTACTTGTCCTGGCATGTCTATACTTACATCATCAAAGAAGGGGGAAAGGCTGATGGCCAGTTCAACAGACACAGGGCCAACACCCTCCTTCTTTATGAGGCAAAAGATATTATACAGGTTATTCATGGCCCCCACTATGCCCTCCTTATCCTTATTAAAGAGTATCTGTATAATATCTGACAACTGCTTCTGGAGCCAGAACACCTACATCACTGAAGAAGGCAGCTCAGAACAACCTCTGGAGAACTTCCTGGGCACATAGTCTACTATCTCAACCCTGCCAACGAAATATCCCCTAAAGATACATTCCCCCAACAAAAGAGGGAATCATTCTCTTTTAGCTGCTGCAAGTGATTTCTAAATACCTGTCCCTGTTCAGACCCTTCATGAGGTTCAACAAGGACAAGTGCAAAGTCCTGCACTTAGGAGAGAACAATCCCATGGCACCAGTACAGGCTGGGGGCTGACTGGCTGGGCATCAGCTCTGCAGAAAAGGACCTGGGGGTTACAGTGGACAATAAGCTGAATATGAGCCAAACGTGTGCCTGTGTTGCCAAAGAAGACTAATGGCATACTGGGCTGCATTGGTAAGAGTGTGGCCAACAGGTCAAGGGAAATGATTATTCCCCATATTCAGCACTGGTGAGGCCACATCTGGAGTACTATGTCCAGTTTTGGGCCCCCTACTACAAAAAGGATGTGTGCAAATTGGAAACAGTTCAACAGAGGGCAACAAAAATAGTGAGGGGGCTGGAGCACATGACTTACGAGGAGAGGCTGAGGGAACTGGTCTTATTTAGTTCAGAGAAGATAAGACTGAGAGGGGATTTAATAGCAGCCTTCAATTACCTGAAGGGGGGTTTGGGGCTGGACTCGATGATCCTCTGCCCGAATGTCTATGAAATCAAAAAGGATAGAGCTAGACTGTTCTCACTGGTGGCAGATGCCAGAACAAGGAGCAATGGTCTGAAGTTGCAGCAAGGGAAGTTTATTTTAGATATTAAGAAGAATTTTCTCACTAGAAGGGTAGTAAAACACCAGAACAGTTTACTCAGACAGGTTGTGTACTTTCCATCCTTGGAGGTTTTTAAGACCTAGCTAGACAGTTCCTTGGGTGGGATGATCTAGGTGGAGATGGTTCTGCTTCAAGCAGAGGGTTGGACTAGATGATCTCCTGAGGTCCCTTCCAACCCCAATTTTCTATGAATCTATGGTTCTACATCTCATTCAGGCTGAGGCTCTCAGTCCTTCCAGCATGCCACAAAGGTCCAACATTGTCTGATGGTAGAAAGGCTGGAAACAAGGGAAAGACCCTGTCAGCATCAGAAACCCACACTGAAACCAAATAAGAGTATTTGGCTCCCAGACACTGAGGATGTCCCATAATATCACAAACAAATGGAATACCCCCTGCCTTACAGACACCTTCTTACTAGTGGCTGCAAAACTGGGGGACACTCCTTCTGACAGTGTGAGTTTCCTGCAGCAAGCCTGCTTTGCAGAAAGTGCTACAAGAATAAAGCTGCTCCATGCTCACTGAAAAATCTTCTGCATGAGGAAGAAAAGACTCCCCATTTTACTGTGCATCAAGTTCCAGTAAGAACACTTCAGCACATGCTGGGTACAGAGTGCTTTTACAAGTACAGGCATTTCTTTTCAAAGCATAAATAGGAACCACACATGCTTAAATCCCTGGCCCCTAATGACAGAGATGAAATGTTCTTTTCCTTCTTGCAAGATCCGAAATCCTGTAAATGGGGAGCTGGAAAAGGAATGCCATTCTCTAACACAACAGCAAAGACCCTCTGAATAATTCCAGTATTCACTGGGCATCAGGATCACCTGTGCAAACTGAAGCCTGCCCTTCTGGCACCATTAGTGGTGGCAAAGAAAACAGGCTTTGGTAGAAGGCTGGGTGAAATTTTGATTTTATCTCTGGTGGCAGAGTTGGCTTCAGATGGCTAATACAAGAGAGAAGGCCTTTGTCTTGGGCTTGGCAGAATCGCAGTGGAGCTAAGCATGAGAGACAAGCCTCAGATTCAGAAGAAATGGGCACCTTAAAATTTGCCTTCTCTTGGGATGCGAGAAGGCAAATGCAATGAGAAAACAAACCAGAGGAGCAGGGATTTCCATAGGCCAAGGGAAGGTAAAGGAGACTGTCTGTAACAGGGCTAGTGTCTGAAACACTTACACTGAGGTGCATTACAAAACTGGTAAAAGGATAATGCTCTGGTGGGAGGTTTAAATTTCTAAGTGACCTGAAAGGAATTAGGATAGGTGACTGCTCCTTCCAGAAGCCATTTGCCTTAATCAGGCTGAAGTGCCAAGAAGACGAGTGAGACATACAGGTTGCTGTACTTAGCTCCCTGGTGGAGAGCAGGGACTGTGGTGCAGGGGGGGTCTTGAGGCAATCAGTTCCTGTCAATCACATGGGAGATGCAGCATAAACAGGTTGCAGGTTGTTGTGGCAACCCCCTCCGCCTCTTCCTCCTGTTGTTTTACTACTTCCACACTTTAGGTCCTGGCTGGTGGTGAGAGTTCACTCCTCAGCTCTCCTTCCATTGCTCATCACTCCAAACAGCATTTGGCACTGGGAATATTTTATTTACTGTCAAGCCCACAGTCAGCACTGTTTTCTGTTCAAAACCATCTGGATGGCCTCTCACTCCAGTGGCCTTCAGAAACAGAAACATGTAATGGAGAAGGTTGTACTTCAGTGCCAGGTCTTAACAACAGTGATCAAGAATCAAAAGACAAATGCTAGTGCAGAAAGGACCCAGACCTCAATGTCAAAGAAGAAAAGTTCAGGAAAAAGCACCTTCTACTCAAGTCAAGACCAGGGATTGATATTCTACAAGGCTGCAATCAATTGCAGTAAAGGAAATCCAATGTATTAACACTGAGCTGCCACCTCTGTCAGGTATGGGACAGACAGAAATCCTTAACAATTAATGTCTGAAGCCAAGAAGCCCTAATTGAACAACAATCAGGAAGAACAGTAGCAACCCAAAACACAGCCTCCTCATTGACTCTATGAACCAGCTCAAAGGAGAACTCAAACCCATATCCTAAATCGCCTTTGTAAATTTCAGTCAGTTCCATATTCCTCTGAACTGCTTTCTTTGAAACAAATAGTTAAATATACCTAGAGAAATTCCACTGGCACTTTTCCTCATTGTGGAATCACAAGTAGACCGTCACTGCCGCACTGCCATTCCATTCTTGATCTACATAAAACATTAGGCCTCAAAAAGAAACCCCAAGAAACAGGTCACTCTACCTTTTGACTGTCCCAGTGTTTTGTTGTGATTTTTGGTTTTTGTTTTGTTTTTTTAAGAATGCAT
Source organism: Alligator mississippiensis (assembly GCF_030867095.1). NCBI lineage: Eukaryota > Metazoa > Chordata > Crocodylia > Alligatoridae > Alligator > Alligator mississippiensis. The sequence goes on along the minus strand of NC_081826.1, from coordinate 167,792,230 downwards.
CTGGTAGTAAAAAAACTATTTCAGTTGAAAGGATGAGTGTTGGTAGGTTAACGAAAGTAATGGGGCTTTGTAAACTCGGTTCACCTCTTCCCACCCCAAATGCCTCTCTCTATATATATAGTCTTCGGATACTTTGCTCACACCATGGACTTTGTCATATCTGTGACAGCCAGGCCCAAGAAACTATTGACCAGATGGTCATCCAAGCCTCTGGCTGGACGAATCAGTATCTGCAGCACTTAGTACATAAAGAATCTGGGTTCTGGGGACATCTGCAGAAAACAACTGATCTTAAAGAGATGCTATTTCAAAGAATGCAAGTTAAACACCCCGACCCTTTCCCTGAAAAGAACTCTCAGTGAGATTTGCCCACATTCACTCATCTTAATTATTCACAGAGAAAGGAGGGCAGAGTCAGACAGAGTGGCCCTGATGGCTAGGATACAGCCAATGAGGTCACTGTAAATTTGTGACCTTACCTGTATCTATTTGCATTGGTTTTATGTAGAGCTGGCTGTTGTTTTTTTCTGCTCTAGGCAATCCAACCAATATCCATTTTTACCATCCCTCAGTCACTTGTCAGGTGTCACTTTTATGGAACATTTTGTGTTGTCTATACAGGCATATGTCAGACTTATGACACAATTGGTTCCTGAAAACTGAAACGTTGCAACTGGGAACTGATTTTCCCATAGGAAACAATGTTATAAATGGGGGATATGTTCCTGAATGAAGGCCTGAATACCCTATTTTCACTAAAAATAACCCAGAATTTTGTACTCAGTCAATTATAGAGAAGTAATATACACAAGCACATGTTTATTATGCTGTAAACCTCCTTAATCACGAGTAAATTTGCTACCTGCAAATGCAAGTAGAACATTTACTTGAGATTAGTAGCACTCATGTAAATGTGTGTAGTAGTGCTCTTGAAGATGCCTGACCGGGAACAAAATAGCTCCCTATCCCCGGAAGCTGCCTGCTGCCAGATCAGACTCCGCTACAGGAGCCAGAGCAGGAACTATGTCCCCCTGCCCTGGCAGCAGGGAGCTCCTAGCCCCTTGTTCTGAGATTGCAAATTGGGGAGCAGGGGCTGGAAGACCCTTATCTCCCACTGCCAGTTCCATGACTGTGGGGCCAGTACTGCGAGTAAGGGTGTCCCAGCACCAGCCCCGTGGGTGGGGGGAACCTGTTCCCTGTCCAGTTCCACGAGCGTGGAGCTATGGGGGGGAACAGGCTCATGGAGTTGGGTGGGGAACAAGCTTCCTAGCCTGTTCCCCACCATTTCTGGGCTTGTGGGGCTGAGTGGGGAACGAGCTGCCCAGCCTCCGCCCAGCATTCAGGGCAGGGGCTGGGAACTGTTCTGGTCAGGGACAGGTCCCAGCCCCATGCCCTGATTGCACAGAGCTGGGAAAGAGGCACAGAGATGACAGTGCACAGGGCTGCTAGCTGCCCTACTGATGGATCGGGCCAGGGGGCTGAGACCTGCCCCTCCCTGCAGTTTCCAAGTCCTCTGCCCCTGATTGTGGAGCCAGGGCCAGGAGCAACCTGCTGCCCCCAGGACAGGGATACATTGTCCCCACCCCAGCAGCAGGCAGCCCCCATGGCCAGGAGACAGAATTTGTGTGTAGAGATGCCCACTATAGTCTCTCTTTCCTTCTTTATTATGTAAGCAAACCATCTATATATGGCTTTTCTGATCTTTTTCAGTGACTTTTCCTATTCCAAATCATGTCCTGAGATGTTGTCATTTCTCATTTGTCCTCTAGGCAGACTCCCAAAATATGTCTCAGCCTATTATTTCTGGAATTTCTAGTACCTTCTCTTTATTATTACAGTCCAGGGTTCTACCTCATACGTCAGCCTTTGTTTTATTATTTGTACAAATTGCCCTTTAGTCTGATTAAAATATTTTTATCACAGATTACCGAAACATCTCTCTCCCCTTTTTCCATGCTACACTTACTTGCTCTCTGACAGCCCTGTTGCAATCTGCTGATACCTAAATTCTGTTATCTCCTCTTTAGTTTTTATTAAATGGAATTTAAACCTAAAAGCCTAAAAACAGATTACGTTATCCAGTCTGTCCCCAAGGAACTTACAAGTATAAAGAAAAGAAGAAGAGCAATGCCCATTCATTAAGACCTCCTAACCTGCCAAGGCAATTGGCTATACCCTCACTTCTATTCCACCCACCAGGAAGAGAACAGGAGGAAACAGCTCATCCCAGCAATAAGAGTAAATACTTGTAAACATTCTACCCTGAGTATCTTGGACATTACGCAGCTCAGAGATCCAAGCAGCAGGGAATCCAGAAGGCTTGCTTATGAGATGAAGAGAGACTGGACCTTTGAAGGCTTAAATCTATGCAAGCACCAGCTTCCAGAAGCAGGTATAAAGTCACCAAGCCTTGCTTTTAAATGTGACCTCCACCTGTGGGATAGAGTATCAGATATGATGGACAAACTACCCAGATAAAAGCAGCAAGAATGCCTATCGGCCTCTCCTGACTCCTTAGCAGTGCCATGAGGAACATGGCATTGGCCAGCAACACAAGGCACATACCTAGGCTCCAGCTCTCGTGGATCATATGAAAGGTGCAAACTACTGTACGGGACATTCTGGTTGAAGAAGCTGTACAATTCTGATGGTAAACCCATTCATGACATACCAGAAATTACAGAGAGGATGACAGCCCTGGCTCTGAGAGACACATTCATGCTCCTTAGCCTAACAGTTATTGTATCCTTTCCCTTACATTCCCAAGATGCTCAAGCATCCTAACAGCCACAGCTTGGCCCTGCAAAGTTTGATATCCACACTGCTGAATCTCTCAACCATCTCATGAATCATTTTACCACTTCTTTCCAAGCTAGTCTCTTTCAGCCAGGGAGAGATGCTGCCCCCAGAATAAAGCTCCCTCCCCCAGACAGCTTCTCCTCCTGGACAGAAAATGTTCAGCTGAAATACAAGATATTTTTCTGTGAAGCAGAAAGCTTTTCATGGACTCATCTTTTCTGGCAAAAAGGAAGAGATCCTCTATCTGGACAACTCTAAACAAGAGAAGTTCAACAAATGCAACCCTGCTACAATGAGAATGCTCAGTACAGTCTCACAAATCGGGCATTCCAAGTTAAGCACGCATGCTGCCTAATAAATCCAATCCAGCAAAGTGCTGAGCTTCCTCCAGTTTCCCTGAGGTAATCAATTTCCCTGAGGTTATCAATTCCTCAGCCACTGTAGATCAGCAGAGCACCATTATCTTCAGCAGACTAATGCTGATCTGCAGCATCTGAAGGAACTAGGCCACTGGGATTAAAGGTATTGAACTCTTTACAGGATTATGTCTTTTGAGTTTGAGCATTACAGGGATCTGAGAACAATGCATGATATTATGCAGCTTATGTATGTGCCAAGTCACACGTATTCAGAATTTCCCATAGCATGCAAAACTACTTTCACTAGAACATTCTTCTTTTAATGTTAATTTTAAGATAAGTACCTAACAGAACATTTACATTAATTTCCTTTATTTTATTTCCATATTAAAGAGTTATGGTACTTAAAGAAAACCCATTCTGAGGAAATTGCAGTAGGTGCTCCCATAATTTGCATTTCAATGTACACAAGCAGATTAAACTATAGGCTTCTTCAAGGGGAATTAAAACATTCAAAGAAATACATTTTATAGGTCAAGATTTTTAAACATAAGTTGTGACTTTGGATGCCTAACTTAAGAACACTGGAGCCCAATTTTCAGTGGGAATCAGCAGGCTCTCTGTAAGTCAGGACAAATTTGTCCCCCATAATTACCTTGAGGTGATCATCCTTTCCAGAAAGGGTAGAAAGTCATTAATTATGCATCTAAGGTGTTCAAGCTGGAAGCTGTAGGTGACAACCAGGATTGTCCCAGCATTGGTATTGTAGCAGGTCAGATCAAGGTCTGAGTCTGGCTTCTTTGATTTGTGTGGCTACAGTTTTAGGGGTGTATTGTAATTGCAGGAAACCTTGTTCCAGATCCTTAAGGTGTTATCCCAGTCAGTAGGATCAGGGCAGATACAGTTGTAATGTAGAGCTTGGCAGTACATGATGGATCTACTGGTACGTTTAGGGTGAAAGCTAGTGCTGTGAAACTAGCTGTGACAGCGAGTTGGTTTCTGATACAATGTGATGGTGATGTGGCCACTCAATATAGTTTCTAGGAAATAAATCTGCTGGGTGGAATATTCCAGAGTCAGTTTAATGGAGGGGTGAAAGCTGTTAAAGTCCTCATGAAATTTCTCTAAAGATTCCTTCCTGGATGTCATCAGTGTACCTGAAGTATACTAGGAGATGAGAGGGCAGCTGAAAAGGAAATGGACTTCAAGGTCTGTCTTAAATACTGGGGAGCCATATGTGTACCCATGGCAGTGCCATTAATTTTAGGTGTAGGTAGTCCCCAAAATGCAAAGAGTTGTGTCTAAGGACAAAGACAGGGTTTTACCATTAACTTCAATGAAGCCAGGATTTCACCCCCAATGCCTCTAGAGAGCAGAGGTCTGAGACAGCTCCCATTCTTCCCCACAGAGGGATAGAAAGTCTACATCTCCAGTCTTCCAGTACTGGATCCTTCCTGTCCCTTTTGGAATGTCTAAATTTACCTGGTGCGTATCCCTAGGCAAAGCTGGCCTTAAGGAAAATGGTGCCCTGGGCAAACTTGTATTTTAGTGCTCCCCCCTGACACTGCCTGCTCCCCCAACACCCTCACCCCAGGTGCAGTCTGTTGGGGAGGCTGAGGAGCATGATGAGCTGCTGCCCACACTGGCCAGCCTGGCTCCTCCTGAGCAGCGGCTGGAGGCAGAGGGGAGGGACAGGCTGGAGGTGGAGAAGGTATTGGTGGGGAGGGTGACTGCAGGCAGGCAGTGCCAGCTGGGCTGGGTGCCACTCCTCCAAGCAGGGCGGGAGAAAAGCACTGCTGCTCACATGGGCTGCATGTGTGTGTGTGGGGGGGAGGGGGTGACCCACCTGACTATGGCATCTTGGGTGGTTGCCTATGTCACCCACCCCTAAGGCCAGCTCTGTCCCTAGGCTTTGGAACTCAAAGAAAGGACACAAATCAAGAATGTCTCACATAAAGGCACTCAGAGACTACGGCTGAGAATCTGGGGTCAAAACTCCTGTCTCCTAGCATATGCATCCAGTTTTGGCTAACTGCAAGCTGAACCAGGATTATATTAACCTTTGCAATTTTTGTTTCTATATTTTTGGAATGACTTTGCTTTTAAAATAAGAAAAAAATGCCACTAGCCACAACACTTCTATTAGATAGTATTCCCCCAATTTAGAGTGCAAACCAACTCCCAATCTGAGTACATCTAAACAGATTAGATGGAAATATATACAGTATATTTCATATACAGAGATGTGCCTTCTCCATTTTTCCTGTAACAGAAAATGCACTATGAAATTTTGCATATTTTTTTGCAATTTTAATAATAGAAATATAAATATGGTCAGTATAATTCAAATTCATACAGGTGTATTAAAAAAAATAACTCCTGGAATAACCTGATAAATACAGTTTTTCTACAAGTTTCTTTGCAAAAGGTATAAAACTTTGGGAAAGACTTATAATAAAATTAGAATCATATACTTAACCTTACCTACCATATAGGTAAATAAAATTTGGGATTAAAAAAAGATTTAGAGCTTCTTTTCCCCTAAAATTTAAAAAAATTGTTCCAAAAAAGGTGGGCTTACATTGTTATTTTAAAAGTAAATATCCAGGAACCTGAGAATCCTGAAATTATTTTTACTGGCTTTTCCCCTAAGTTGCGTTAGCTCCTGTGGAACAGAAAACAGGCATACTTTATTGGCAGTTGTAGCTTTAATTCTCTCAAAACAATATTGTAGTCTCACCACAGGAGACACATTGTTCTGGATTTCCACCTTGGTTTTATTTACTTTGATTGCAGTGGCTGGGGCAAAAAGCATGAAGAAAGAATTGTACTTTGCTTTAAGCATTACACATATTTGGTATTGTTTATAGATGGGCCAGAATCAAAGAGATTCAAAATCCAAACATCTCCTTACTTTAGTCAAATTCAGAGCTCAATCCAATTCTGGACTGAATCATTTCTACCTCCCCAACAAAATCTGTGTCACCGATAGTCCTCTGAATTTAGATCTCAACTTAGATCCAAATGCTTTGCCACAGTTCTCTCCATGGGATTATTAAACTAATTCCACAACTATAACTTCCAGTGCAAGTCCCATGGCTTTTTATTGGCTCCACTGGGACTTCTCTACTGAGAAAGGATGATGGAATTTGATGGTAAAGGTACATTCCAAGACTAATACACCAATGCCTCGGGAAAGCATCAGGAAAACATGAACACCTTGTCTTTGTCCCCTTTCATTCACCATGTCCTGTAAAAGTACTTTTATTGCTCGTCCTTTGTGATATGCAAGTCAATAGTTTATGGATATATCTGAATCACTATACGTCTTGCTTGACTTCCCTACCTCCTCCTAAACATTAAATGCAAGCAAGTGTCGTTTTGTTTTGTTTGGGGGGGAGGGGGTTTTTTGCTGCTGCAAATTATATTCAACAAAGGCGGAAGTATTGCGCTCCTCTACTGAGGCCTAATTAGGCTCAATTTAAAATCTACCTAACACAGCATCCAGTGCTTCCATATGGACAAATGATACCTCTCAGTTGTGTCACCTTATTATAGTTACTGTATACTATAAACACTAAAAACATAAAAGACTTACACACTAAAAACATAAAAGACTTAATGCATCAGTTAAATCTTTTTATGCCAATGTGGGCAGAATGTTGTTCCATCTGTTCAAGACAAAAATATACATGTACTGAACTTAATGATACTTATTTCTGTCTGTTATCACTGTTTCACATTAACTGTAAAATCCAAAAGGACAACATTTAAAATGTGAAGGCACGTTGCACCTTAGCTGAGCAGTCTGTCCATTGTTCAGAAAAAATCTGATGGCCTGACCCCTGCCTTGAAGAAACAACCATTCCTAACATCATTTGTTTTGGGGATTTAATTTACCTGTTTAACCAGACTGGATTCAGTTCTTACCTTAGTAAACGAGAGAACCTTAGGGGCAAGTTTCTGACCTGAAGGCATTACAAGAACAATGTAATAAAGAATAAGGAAGCGGACAAACTGGAAGGCATTGAACTCAACAAGGTTCAAGAACTCAATGAGTTCAATAACGAAGGCATTACAATAACAATGTAACTCAGGAAATGGAGTTTCTTTGGGACAACGTTCCTTAGTATTCTGGATAATACCTCTGTCATTTTCTGATAGACCAGGGTCTTTCTTCAAGAACAACTAAGTGAACATTCTTGAGTGCCTTGAATACATCAAATTTCCCCACACCGAGTATTCTGAGATGATGACTAAAGAAAAATACCATCATTACAAAAAAATGAGAACCCGGTTTTAAACATTATAGCAGAACATATCTGAAAATAAAGGACTAAAATAGTGACTATCAGTTTATGTCACTTCCCTTTTGCATGTGATAATGACTTGCATTTAATATTCTCTTGGCCATACCACCTCAGCCATCCACAAAACCCAATTCACAATGTGGGTCACAGAGCAGCAATAGTCCAAGAGCCTCTTTGTAGCTCTGTCTCTAGGTCTCAAGGGAGCTGGTTACTGGTCCTGCCTACTGGTACCATTATCTAATCCCAGGTTAGTGATAAGCTTTATTAAACTTTTGGCTAGGTGGGGCCCTACCAAAGACTGCTTATTTGTTCTGCTGTCCTCTGCACTGCATCATCTCTTGGCTTGAAATCTTCTTTCTGTATTACGTCTTACACTGAGGTCTCCACAGAAGAGAAACTATAAGTATTATTTAACATTCAAGTTCAGTTTTGGTTTCTTGTAACTCAGCTTTTACAAAGAAAAAAGCTCTGAGGGCCCTATAATTTTATCCCCCAATCCAAGGCCATATAATCATGGTGAGTCTCTAAAGAGCACTATAGGAATTGTAGATAGATAATTTATACATATGAATCTGTCTCTGGGATTCCTTTTTAAGTTTTCACCAATTGAGGGAGTAAAGAACTTCACGGAGTTCATGACTCCAGAGTTTACGCAAATGTTTTTTTTTTAAATTTAAGAAATTATTTTGATTTTAATTTGGAGCTTCACTGATCAACCCGTGAATGCCCAAGGCCCACGAACTACATTTTAACAATATCATCATATACACTGTAACAGCAGAAATCCATTGGAATCAGTAGAATCAATCCTGAGTTTTTACTGTTATAGAATCATAGAACAGGCTGGAAGGGACCTCCAGAGGTCGTCTAGGCCAACCCCCTGCATAAGGCAGGACCATCCCTATCAAACCATCTCATAAAAAAAAAATTGTCTAACTTTTTGTCAAAACTACAATCAGTCCAAACACAGTACAAGACTTAACATGCTAATGGCCTTGTTACACCTTACAGTGTGAGCCGTATAAATGGCGATTGGTGTTAGTGCTAGCTCAAGTTTGAGCAGTCGCACTTCAGGTCAGAAGGGGCCTGGAGGACTGAGAGGTAAGAATCCCCACTTCCCATTCCAGGCTTCCCTCTGCCCCCTGTGCCCTGGGGCTCCCTTGGTTCCCCCCCACCCACCCCTGGGCCTCCCCTCTGCCTGCCCCACCACTCCCCTTACTTGTGGCTGTCTGAGTTTCTGGCCATGGGGAGCAGACAGGCAAGGGTTAACCTGCCTGCCCAGCCACCAGTCCCGCTGCTGCTCTTATCTGAGCTGAGCCTATGGAGAGAGCAGCAGTAGCAGTGGCAGCGGCAGGTTAACCCTTCCTTGCCTGCTCCCCTGGGAAATATGACATGGACTATTAAGCATGGGGAGAGTGGAGTGTGGGCAGTGAACAGGGACCTGGGGTGCTGGGGGGGGAAGTGGTCCCAATCCAGGCCAGCAGGCAAGAGGGATTGGGTGGGGTATTTATACTAAGGTGTAGCCTTAAGTAGTTACACCTTAGTATAACATGAGGTAGGTAGCACAGATCAGAGATCATCAATGTAACTTTGAGATGCCTAATAATTGCTTACGTTGTCTTCCAAATTTCCACTCATTTGCATTTTCACAGACCTGCATGTTGTAAGTTAGCTTCTTTTCTACCTTGGAAAGCACACAACACCAGCAGAGTCTCCCTATGCCTGATGAAGGGTGTTTGTGCCTGAAAGCTTGCAAAGAACTTTTTTCTAACTATTCAGTTTGTCTAATAAAAGATATCACATCTAACTACACAAATAACCTGGCCTTGGCTACAGCTAACACTCAATGCTTCCGAGGAAGGCAATACACCCCCCGCTCCCCCCAATACATGTAGCAGCAGGAGGTGGGGAAATTCCTTTCCAGACCCATATGGCAACCAGCAATGCCCAAAATCATGCAAAATACCCATAAGATAGCTCAGCCATAGCTATGCTTAGATTGCCCCTGATTAATCTTTATTCAACTTTTTCTTGAACACTTCCAATAATGGAGAGTCCACAACTTCCCTTGGCAGTCTATTCCACTGCCTCACTGTTCCAACAGTGAAGAAGTGTTTCCTGATATCTAATCGAAACCTACTTTGCTGCAGCTTCCAGCCATTGGTCTGCATTCTGCTCTCTGTAGCTAGAGAGAAAAGGTGCTTTCCTTCTTTATGGCAGCCCTTCAGATATTTGAAGACGGCTATCATATCTTAAGTGCCTTTTCTGCAAGCTGAACATGCCTATTTCCTTTAACCTCTCTTCATATGACTTGCTTTCCAAGACCTTTATCATTTTTGTTGCCTTCCTTTAGAACCTCTCTAGCTTCTCCGCGCTCTTTTTAAAATGTGGAGCCCAAAACTATCCATAATACTCTAGATGAGGCCTAATTTGTGTCAAATGAAGTGGTACCATCACATTCAATGTCTTAAGCCTAATACTTATATATATTCTATTGTAATGCACCTTCTATAAAACCCCTTTTTTGCCTTTTACCTTTTGTCCAGCTGCATCCCAGTGCAGACTAATATTGAGTCTGTGATATACCAAGACCCCCCAGACTCTTCTCCACAGCGCCACCATCCAGCTATGTGTCACCCATTTTGTATTTCTATTTCTGTTTATTCTTTCCAAAGTATAGTACCTTATTTTTGCCAGCATTGAACTTCATCCTGTTAGTCTAGTCCAACTTTTCATTCCATGAAGATCCTTCTGAATTTCAATCCTGTCTTCTAATGTGTTTGTAAGCATCCCCAGTTCCTGTCATCTGCAAATTTGCTCAAAAAGCTCTCTATTCCAGCATCCAAATCATTAATAAACATGCTGTACAGCACTGGGCCCAGGGACTCCACTCATAACTTCCTACTATTCTGACATGGATTCATTTATAACTACCCTGTGCATGTGGCTATTGAGCCAGTTGTCTACTCACCTTGTAGTTTTGTTGAGATCACATTTCTTCAGTTTGTTTATGACAAGGTCAGGTGGGACCTTGTAAGAGCATTGCTGAAGTCTAGATACACTATATCCACAGCATTCCTTTCATCCACCAAAATATTTACTGCCAAAGAAAGAGATCAAGATTGTTTGACACAATTTGTTCTTAATAAATCCATGCTAGCTGCTTCTGATCAGCTTTTCTTCCTCCAGGTGCTTGTAAATACGTTTCCTTAGGATATGTTCCCATGATTTCCCATGTATTGAAATAAGCTTAACCAATCTGTAGTTCCCTATGTCCAGAGGCCACTGAACATGGTGGGCCACCTGGGCCATGGCCCAACCAATGTTTAGCACAGTGATTCAAACACTGCCCTGCTGCCTGCCTGCCTCCCTCCCTCCCATGTGCAGCAGCAGCCTTGCTCCACTGCCTGCATCTCCATCGGGAGGGAAGAGTGACAGCCCCCTGCAGCCAATGCACCAATGTGCTGGAGCAGGGCCCGGTGCATTGGCTGCATGAAGCCTAGGTCCTCCTTTTTGCCTTTTTTAAAGAAGGACACTATGTTGTCCCTTTTCCAGTCCTTTGATACCTCACCCATCTCCCATGACTAGGGCTCTGACATCATCTCTGCTACTTTCTTCAGTAACCTAGGATGAAGTTCATCAGGCTCTACTATCTTGAATTCATACAGACTCATCAAAGGGTGTGCAGACAAAATGGGGGCCCTAAATTGAAGCAGTGGATTTTAAAAAATACCGTTTCAAGTTAGGGCTGATTAAATCCCCATGTCATGCACATACCCCACTGACTTACCTGACTCTCTGCTGGGGAGGGGAGGGCGAGCTGCAGGCAGGCAGAGCAGTCACTGAGCTGCAAGGGGAAGCTGGTGCTTCCTTCCATGGCAGCTGTGTCCCCCCCCCCCCCCCCCCCCCCGGTGGCACCTGCCCGCAGGCAGCCAGCTTGGGCGGTCCCAGGGGGCAATGCAGCCACAGAGGGAAGCACCAGGCCCCTACCAGGCCCCCATGCAGCTCAGGCAGGCAGGCAGGCAGGCTCCGGGGGACACCACTAATGGTAGTGACAGTAATTTATAAGTATTAAGAGTAACCAGCCAAATCAGTCAGTAGCCATAAAAAGCAAGGGGCTATTGGTCCAGTATCGCACCTTTACCACCAAAATACAAATAGTTGTGGTAGATGCCTGCGTTCCATGTAGTTTACCCAAGTTTCCTTGGTTCATGAAGAAGTTCTGATTCTGAGAAAAACATGCTATGTTGTTAATGTGCTACTTTGTAAGGGTTATTTTGGGGAACTAGAGAGGGAGGGGTATAAGGAACTGGCAAACTTGCTCTGTGACATACCTGTGTTTCAAATCAATTCTGGAAACAGAATTACTCCAGGAGAACAAGGCTCCAGTGTTGGGATAAGATTACTGAAAGAAGGATTCCCTGAATGCTGTCTGACCAGCTCATTTCAACACTGCTGTGTGTAAATGAAGCAAGTTCTGTTTAGAATGTTCCTTCACTCCATGTCACCAATTTCTCTTCCCACAAGACATCAGACATCTCTGCTTGTACTCAGCCAAGAGACAACACTGGTGTTAGAATGGGACATGGTGTCAGATAAAAGATGAAGTACCTAATGGTATTCCATTGTACTTTGACTAAGAACTAATTTGTACAAATGCAACCCTGACTGGTTCTTAAAGATGAATGACCCAAACTACAACTACTTAATACGTGTAGTAAATTCAATTAATGTAATATCAGTAGTGGTGAAAGTGGAAAAATGAGCATACCGAATGAAGAGATGCATTGGCAGCTGCCCTAGTACTGCTATTAATAGTGGGAAAATTAAAACTGACACTCGATGGTCATTATGAGCATTACTTGAATTAGAATCCCAATCCAGATGACTGAAATTTGCTGATGTATACAGTGTTGGCTGTGTCTTAGAGACAAAGGCTTATTGAAAACTAATTGTGGGTGGGTTAATTTTCCAGAATTTCCAATTTCTGAGGATGCAATCTAAATTGCAGTAAAAATATTCTATAACAACTGCTCTCAGCTGGAGAAAAATTTAGGTACAACATCAATTAGGTATATTTGAGAGAGGATGTTGATACAATTTAGACAGTCAAAGTTTACGTAATTTTTCAGGGAATTTTCAGTGTAATGACTACAGCTGGCAAAACATTATTTTCTGAAGAAAATTCTTGCAGATTTCCATTGAAAAGCACACATTTCTTTTTGGCAGTTGCAATAATTGTTAAATGCTAAAAAATCATAACTTGTTTTGGAAAGAAGGAAGTTTTAGATAATTAAGGCTGCACTGTAGCTGTTTTAGCAGGCTTACAAATTAAACCAATTAATCATTGATATCCTTGATGCTTCTACAACTAAATAAGATTTAAATACTTATGACATGGAAATGGAAATATTAATTATGTTTTTTGTTTGGTGGGTGGATTATTTGTCATTGTTCTGGGGCTTCCTGGATGGAAAAATAATATTTAGATTAAAGATTTTTGTCAAAAAGCTGGAAATCATTTATCATTTCCAAAAGTTTCAAATAAAATCAGTCACTGAGGGCATCTTTACACATGCTGGGGGGGGGGGTGTTAATTAGAGCGGGTCTTAGGAGCTGCTCTAATTAAAGCACTGGCAGCATCTCATGTATTCACCATCCCATTCATTCAACAAGCTCATTCAACGAGCTTTAGTTAAAGCACCCTTACCTCCATTTTGAGGATGCTGGAGATGCTGAGGGGATGCTGAGGCTGCCAGAGTATGCTAGTTATCACACTGCAGCAGACTTAATTAATCTAATTAGAACATGTCAGAACAGGCTTCAGACATGCATGGGTGACTGGTGCCTCTTGACTGGTCAGCAACCAGAGGGGTGGGGGGGCGGCCCCCCAGTAGCCAATCCCACTGATCGGAGGGGGCTGGTGTTGCTGCTGTGGTCACGTGTATAGGTGCCCAGATTTTTTTTTTTTTCAGGCTTCTAGGATGATCACTATTTTTTAATTTAAAAGAATTGACTATGGAAAAATTTAAACTACCAAGAATTATTATCTCATCCCCCCACTGAATTTTGTTGAGTAGTTTTATTTATAGCTAAAGCTTACTATAGGCATCAGCTCAGTGACTTAAATTTAACAGTACAAAAACACATTAAAATGTTTTTTGTTTTTGTTTTTTAACCAATAAGCTTGTATTTCTTACTGTTTTTGAAGATGTTGATTTGTCATTAAGATGATCAAGTACTTAGGACACAAGAGAGCTAAGTTCACTTTCCTACTCCACCACATACTTCCTGTGTGACCTGAAGCAAATGCCTCACAGTAGGTTTATCTGTTACCAGCTGAGGAACCAAATGCAGCACATCCACACTAATTTATAGCTCTCTTCCCAGCAGGGATCATTAACCTGTATACAGCATAATTCTGAAGCAGGCATTTTATTTCCCACTCTTAAGCTAATGCAGGGTATCTCTGCATAATTCTGTCTTGTATTGTTTCGATATAACAAACACCATGCGCATCAAGGTGATGGTCATTCAACATCAATTTCTCTGGGACAGCCATGTAATTTGGATGCCCAACTCCAGACTTCCAAAGCAAGTTTTATTCTCCCAGCTCAGTCAAGGTGTACAGTCAAGAGAAGGGCAGAGGACACACTTCAAGAATGCCCTCAAGGCCAACTTGGAAAAAATGAAACATGGACCCAACCAAGAATCCAGAGCACCCACTCCACACAGAAGCACCTGAGTTTCAATAGAACCTGTCGATCCTGGATAGGATTTGTCAGCCATCTTCAGACCCTCAAATATGGCAATCATGGAAAACAATCATCCTCAATCATGAGGGATTGCCGATGATGAGGAAATACAAAATGTTACTCCCTCTGGGCCTCAGATTTGTATCTGTAGCTTGGGGATATTAGTAGTGGCCTAGCTTACTGTAGGTTGTTTTGAGTGCAAATAAATGAAGAATATTTGTGAGAGGGCTGCCAATGTTGAACTCAGCATAGCTGCTGGAACTACATTTCTTTGCCAATGAAAGATCACAGGCTTTGGGAATGGCTTCCTTTCTCTTGCCCAGAAATTGCCAGTGTGTTGACATTTCCATTATGCTTTAAGGCTTAACCTTGGTGCTGATGAAACTGAAACAAGGAAGGCTGTTTCAGGTACTATGTTCAAAGAAGGAAGTATTATTTCTGTTGTTTATTGTGAGGCTAACCCATTAAAATATTAAGAATGAATTAATCTCTCTCTTCATATTTTCATTAGCAATCTTAAAGAAGAGTGAAGAACATGAAAATCAAAACATACAACTGGTCCTTTAATGTCTTCTCAAAAAGATTTGGGGCAGCTAGAATCTTTAGCCAAGTTTCACTTTACTTGCTTCAGTGCATGTGAGCACATGGATGGTATCTTTTAGATCAATACTCTCCACAATTTAGCTTTCATCTGAAATTAAGGCAAGACCTATCACCTGAGATCAAGACATCTTTATCTTTATAAGCTTAAGTTTTGAAAGACTTCATTCACAATTTATGACATGGTTAATAGAATCCTGAGTACGATGGATATAGTTGGAATCCAGGACAAAAGCTTGTTTTGTACAGAAACTCCACTGCAACTTTTGGGTGTGCTCCAAGTTTCAGCTACCTGCCAAGACCTTGAAATCACTGCAAAGATCAAGGGTAGCTATGTTAGAGGATGCTACTAGTTTATGAATGTGTTTTTAAGCATCCTTAATGCCTTTCTAGGATAGGCAGCTGCCTACTTTGCCCACCTTGAAAGCCAGGCCAGCTCATAGAATAGACTTTCTCCTACAAATTTCTGTACCAAGCCCATCATTTCTCTTTGTAATACAGCATATGTTTTAGATAGATATTCAAGACTTCAATCTTCAAAACTTCAAAGGATGGAGAATCCACTACATCCCTAGGCCTATTATCAAAAAAGATTTTAAATAATTGTTAGAAGTGCTTGAATTTGACAGCTGCCTTTTTATTTTAACATATCTTTTTCTTTTGTATGGTGTCAGATATCATCTTCCAAATCTATGGCCCACTGTCTGGTATTATCATACAATGTATGGATTCCATCTGCCCCATCTGAACATTTGTAAAGATTGCAGCTTTCAACTAAGTGTTGTACTGTTTGTTGGACACTGCATTCACACAGGAGCTGTCCAAGACATTCATCTTGTGAAATGTTGCCTTGAAGTGTCCATATCCAAGTCTCAGTCTGCTCAGTTTGACCCATGCTTTTCTGTCAAGGCCATGCCAATGGGGGATTCATTTGGTGTTGGTATAAAATTCTATAGAAACAGGTCTGATCTTACCCAGCAGTTGCCCTACTTTCCCAGCGGTTGCCTATAGGTTTGGTTCAGTATCCCCCAATCTCTTCCAGAAGCTTGTGGGCTTCATGTATAAATGGTTTATGACTTTTAAGCCTCTTAAGCCTCTATCTATTCAGGCCTTCAATTAACTGTTGATGGAGCAGGTGATTTTCATCATCTCTTGCCTCTATTGCCAGTAATAATGTTAGGGTCTGTCTTCTTATATCACTTGATCTAATGCCTGAAAGTACATGGAGTACATTTGTGTGTGTGTAAGTTACTGTTACTAACTTACATTACATCATCACCTAATGGCACTAGAAAGCAGAACTTCACTGTGTTACGTACTTACTAAAGCTATCACATCATAGGTAGTACCATATAATTGAAGAATATCAAATGGAGAACCTTTATTTAAGAATAAGGGGACCCCCAAACAAAGCAATTTCAGGGCTATTGTTTTGAGCCCAGTAGTGTGTAACTCTTTGAAACAAATTTTAAAGGAAAGAGTATTTAAATGCAGACTAAACAGATCTCTCTCTCTCTCTCTCTCTCTCTGATAACACAGAGGAGGGTATGTTCAGATGTTTGCCATACTCAGTCTATAATCTTGTATCTTACTTCAAGTGCATGATCATAGATTGGGAAAAGCTTGTTCATATGTCTGTTGGTGCCAGGACCTTGGTCTAAGTATACTGGGGTGTAGGGAGAGGAGGGCATGATCAGGCAGGGGGGTCAGTGTGCCTGCAACCTGACCAGGTTTGGAGAGGGGTTCACTGTCCATTGGGGGGTGGGGGGATAGAAAGGGAGGTGGAGGCTAAAATAGCCTAGTCAGAGTAGGGGGTTAGGCAGAGTGTAACACTAGGGCTCGGTTGAGTGGCTGGACTTTCTCAGCCCTGGGAATACACTCTGAATGTGTGCAGACACTTAAGTTAGATCAGGAATAGATTAGCCCAGTGTACCAAATGTCTGCACACATTCAAACTTAAGTTTGTTCACCTATTCCTGTGAACTAAGTAAGATCAGGCTAGCCTTTTTTTCCCAAACATAATCTCCCCAAATGTCTGTACAGCTCAGCACTGAGATCAATCTAACCTTAGTTAGTTTGACCTAAGTACAATGTCTAACATGTATCCTAAGTAATTTTCTAGACAAAGGAAATATGTTAGATATCTTGCAGGATTTCAGTAAAGCTTTCATTAGATTTCATAGACCTTAGGGTTGGAAGGGACCTTACAAAATCATCAGGTCCAGCCACCTGCCTAAAGGGCAGGAAGTCATCTGGGGTCAAATGATCTCAGCAAGATAGGCATCTAAGTGTTTTTTGAAAGTGTTCCAGAGTAGGTGCATTTACCACTTCTGTGTGGAGTCTGTTCCAAGTCCTGGGGACTCAGACAGTAAAGAAGTTTTTCCTTATGTCCAGCCTAAAATGGTCTTTGAGGAGTTTTTGACTGTTGGACCTGGTCTTCCTTGGGGTGCCCTGGTGAACAGATGTTCTCCCAGTTCCTGATGCACATCCTTTAAGTACTTATAGGCTGCCACCAAGTCACCCCTGAGCCTGTGTTTTTCCAGGTGGAAGAGTCCCAATGGCTCTTAGCCTCTCCTCATAAGGCCCGCTCTCTTGTCCTCTAATCATGTTCATGGCTCTCCTCTGGACCCTTTTAAGCTTCTCCACATCCTTTCTAAATTGTGGACCCCAGAGCTGGATACATTATTCCAGCTGTGGCCTCACCAAGGCTGAGTAAAATGAGACGATGACTTCCTGGGTCTTGCTTGAGATGCATCAGTAGGTGCAAGCCAGAGTTTTGTTTGCTTTGCCAGCTGTGGTATCGCATTGGTGGCTCATGTTCATCTTGTGGTCAGTCATGACCCCCAAGTCTCATTCAGTTGTGGTGCTAGTGAGTGTAGCACTGCCAAGCCTATAAGTGTGATGTAGTTTTTTTCTCCTGAGGTGGAGCACCTTGCAGTTCTCTGTGTTGAACACTATCAGGTTTTGATTTGGCCACCTTGCAAGCCTGTTGAGGTCGGCCTGGATCACCAGCCTATCCTCTAGGGTGATCACACTTCCTCATAGTTTGGTGGTCAGAGAACTTAGCCAGTTCGCTTCTGACACCAGTCCAGGTCATTTATAAATACATTGAAGAGTACAGATCTGAGGACAGAGCCCTGGGGGGTGCTACTGGTCACCATGTGCCATGTTGATTCAGTTCTATCAACTATCACTCTCTGGGTCCATCTACAGAGCCAGTTCCCCAGCCGTTGGACTGTAAGGTTGTTGAAGCCACCGTTCCCCAATTTTGCCATGAGGATATCATGGGACACCAGGTCAAAGGCTTTCTTGAAGTCCAAATATATGATATCAACCTCTTCTCCTTTGTCCAGGCATTGTGTCACCTGGTCACAGAAGGAAATGAGATTGGTCAGGCAAGCAGGACCTACCCACAACAAAGCTGTCTTGACTAGCTCTCAGAGTGTTGCCTTCTGAGATCCTGTTGTTAATGGTTTCTTCAATGATTTGTTCCAAGATCTTTCCAGGGTTTGAGGTCAAACTGATTGGCCTGTAGTTCCCCAGATCTTCCTTCCTCCCTTTGTTGAAGATAGGCACCACATTGGCCCTGTCCGAATCTTCAGGTACCTCCCCTGAGCACCACAAGTTCTCAAATATCCTTGCCATTGGACACGCTATGATGTCATCCAGTTCCTTTAGCACTCTTGGGTGCATTCCATCCAGACCACCTGATTTGTGGATGTCCAGCCTCTCAAGGTGTTCCCTCACAAGATCTATGGCAATGATGGGCATATGTTCACCCTTTTCCTGGTGATCCTGCATCTTGCAGGTGGGGTGATCCCCTTGGGCTGGTGGAAAACTGACACAAAGTAATCATTAAGGAGATTGGCCTTTTCCTAGGTGTTGGTTATCAGCTACCCCATTTGGTTTAGCAAGGGTCCAATGTTGCCCATGTTTTTTTCCAACTTCCCATGTATAAGAAGAAGGACTTTTTTTTTTTTTTTATTTGTGTAGCCAGTTTGAGCTCAGTTTCAGCCTTGGCTTTCCTAGTTCGCTCCCTACAGGTCTGAGCCAATGATGAATACTCCGCCTTAGTGGTGTTTCCCATCTTCCATCCTTTACAAGATTCTCTTGTTAGATACAGGAGGTCCATGACTTCCCTACTAGGCCAACGGGGTTGCCCAGCCCTTTTGCTACTTTTTCTATGGGCTGGAATGGACTTCCCTTGTGCTTCAAGGATCACATCTTTGAAGAGCGACCACTTGTCATGGACTCCCCTCCCCTCCCTGTCAGATTATGGCCTCTCAGGGCCTTGACAACTAGCCTCCTGATCTTGTAAAAGTTGGCTTTCCTAAAGTCGCGGACTTCTGCATTACTGACTGATTTGCCAGCTTCACAGTGGATAAAGTGATCAACTCATGGTCACTGTCTCCCAGCTTCCCTGAGATTCTCAGGTTGCTCACTAGATTGTCCCCCTTGTCTGGTACCAGGTCCAGCAGCACCTTGCCTCTTGACTGTAGACTTCTTCAGACAAATAGAGTTCATCTATGCATGTGAGGAAGCATTGAGACCAATCAGGTTTGGCTGAGTGCTCTTCCCATATAATGTTCGGTAGTTTAAGTCACCCATGACAACCATGCACTGAGAGTGTACAGCCTCAGCCAGTTCCCTAGCAAATTCATGGTCAAGTTCTTGCTTCTGATTAGGAGGTCTGTAGTAGACTCCTACCGTTATATCCCTGTGATGTTTGTAGGTATTGTAGGGCTTAATGCCACTGCCAAGAGTTCGTTTACTGCAGGCAGTGACAGGATGGACCTTAATCTCGGATCACCCAGTCTTCCAGGAAGCTGATCTTACTTTTCTCTACTGTCATGGCTTTGTTGGTACAATGTTAATAGGAGGCAGTATCCCAAGATGACCCTTCAGGTCTCAATCTCTGTCTTCTTCTGTAGGACTCCAAACCTAACCCTTTACCTCACCCTAGCAACTCCAGATGGAACTCAAGGCTTGTCTTCAGCCTAGTTTTATGCTGCTTGATTCTCTAATGCACAGTCCTCTGTAGCCTGCAACCTGGATGACCATAGTCTTAGTCTGACATGCATCCACATCCAGGGGATGGCCTTAGGCTGGGCTCAAAGACCCCAAACACAACTGTTTCAGTCTGTCTTTAGAGTCAACCCATGTCCCCTTTACCTTGGGGACCTTTACCTCTCTTATATCCCAAACTGATTAATCTAATGCTGCTCATTACAGATCCGCATAGGTCTACTGGTGAGCATACACAGTCCCTCAATAGGATCTCTCTTCTGAACAAAACAAAGCCCCACCAGGGTGGCCCTAACCTCAGAAGGATGTCTTCCTTACTTCCCTCTGGGATCCTCAGCAGCTACTCTATTTTGGTACTTTCAAAACCCTCATGTAGGCATGCCTCCTTCTTTTGGTCGTTCCCACAGCATTTCTCTGGCAGGGTCAGCAGTACCTGCTTGCAGGAACACTCAGCTGCTCCTCTCAGCAGGAAATAAACCCTCTCTGCCCCTCTCTGGGGCCAGAAATACCTCTTGTCATCAGCTTCCCTCCTCTAATCTGGAGCAAGAGGCTGCTCCAGAAGTGTTGCTCTGATTCCTTTTTTTCTTCTCTGGTCTCCAGCTGCAGCCTCACCATCTGCTCATGCTGTAAACTCTGTTTACTTTTATTTTCCCTCTCTGTAACTGCCGGCTGCTCTTCCTCCCTTAGTCTCAGCTGCCTGGTATGCAAAGCACCCTGGGGGCTCTATTTACTCTCTCTCATTCCTTCACAATCCCTTTAACCACATTCCCCCTGCATCCTTACCCAGAGGGTCTCAAGTCACTTTCTTTGTTTACCAATCTCCACCTGTAGGGAAGTGTACTGCTCCTTCACATAAAGAGCTACACCCCTGCCCTTTCTGCAACAAAATCTTTCCTGTACAAGGTATAGCCATCTGTACCTGTGGTCCAGTCATAGGTAGAATCCCACCAGGTCTCCATTATCCCTATGAGATCATAGTTACTTCTGTTTATCAGAAGGGCCAGTTCCTCCTCTTTGTTGCCCAGGCTCCTGGCATTTGTGTATAGGCAAATGAGCCTACCATCAGAGGCCCTAGGCTTCCCTGCACTCCTAGAAGAGCCATGTCCCTGGGCTGGGGTAGGAGTGAGTTCCCTTGTGCAGCCTAACCTACTGATTTTGTGGTTGATGCTTGGTAGGCTTGCACCAGTGGTTATCTGCCCATCCCCCAGCAAACTTAGTTTAAAGAGTGGTCAAGCAGGTCAGCCATTCTGATGGCATATGGAAAATTCTTAAACAAACTGGAGAAGATGGTGGTTAATATGAGAAATGCATGGTGGGTAAAGGACTAGCTAAATGGGAGATGACAACAGGTGGTACTGAAAAGGGGAAAAGTTGATATGAAGGGAGGTTATTAGTGGTGGTCATCAAACACCAGTTTTGGAACTGATCTGATTTGATATTTTCATTAAAGATATGTATACAAAAATAGGAATGTGTTAATTAAGTTTCCTTATTACACAAAGTTGTGAGGCATAAAAAACAGGAGGGCAATCAAAATATCCTGCGAAAGACATGGATGAGACCTTGTGGACAGGAGTAATGGAACAGGGCTAAATTTAATACAGCAAAATGCACAATCATGCATTTATGAACTATTAACAAAAACTTTTGTTATAAGGCTGAAGGCTTTCAGTAGTAACCAAGAGAAAATCTAATGGCAAAAGATGTCAACAGACTAGGTGATGACAGGATGACCATGATCCACTGATATGACATAGCCATGAAAATGCAATCTTAGGATGTATCAGGTAAAATATTTCCAGCAGGGGCAGCAAAGTATATTGCCTAGTCAGTCATGTTCAAAGAAGGCAAATACCAACCTGAAAGAGGTACAGAGAATCCTTACTAGGCTGACCTTGGGAATGGAGAGCCGATCTTACAGAAGAAGACTAAAAAGACTTTGGCCTGCTTAGCCTAGCAAAATGAAGGCTGAGATGTGTATTATTATTGTCTATGAATACACCAGTGGGTTAAACACCAAGGAGGGAAAATACCCATTAAACATATAAGACAATGTTGGCACAAGAGCAAATGGTTATAAACTGGCAGTGCATAAAATTGGCTGTACATTTAAGAAAGCTTCTAACCTATAAGAGCAGTGAGGTTGTGGACAAGCTGCCCATTCAGAATTGTCTGGACAAAAACCAAACTGCCTTGCTCAGTTTATGAAAGGAACTAGATGATGCAGTGGCTTGAGCTTGATTAACAGTGTGATAAAAAACCAGACCCTTCATTGCAGTGTTTCCTGTCTTGGGATACTTATCTACTAACACATAGGCACAAGAGTAAGGTTACTTATAAGTAGTTACTTATGAAACCTATGCCATCAACTTCACTTACTTTCATAAGTCTGCAGAATCAATCCAAAGCCTAATAGCAAACTCAGTGGGAAAGATAGAAAAAATAAAATTTCTCATACTGAAAATATAACATTTTAAACACAGCAACACCAAGAAAAAAGCTGAAACAATTTAAATGTCTGCTAATGTCATTTTTAAGAACACACACACACGCAAACAGGTGGTTTTCTACAGTAATGATGCGAGACAGCTATCCACTTTCATTTAAATTTTCTAGTTTAGAAAAAAGTGTAATTTATGAAAGATTAGCTTAAATGCAGCCTTCCTGCTTCAGTCTGTCGTAGGTATCCAGCTAAATGTTTTAAATTCATGTCTACAAGATTGTGTTGTACAGTCTCTAAACTACAGCCTGGTTCCTTTGTTAAGTGGAAAAAGAGAAAGGCAGTCCCAATAATAGGAAGAAATTCAGATGTCAAAGCAAAGAGAGATAAAGATGAAAGTAAAGTCTATGAAGTTTTGGAATAAAGTATATGCTTAAAAATCCTGCTGGGAATAAGCAGTAACATTCATGGTCAGAAGAAGACAGCTTTGATATTTATTTGGATTTTAGCTTTGTGTCTTAATTATCAATCGGGCCCTTGCTCTCAAAAAAGCAAACAAACCCTCTTTCCATCACTGCTTAACAGAATCTTTTGTAACTTAAATAGGCTCCTGTATACCTCTCACCACAAAGGGCCCCTTCAACCATTGTGATGCCCTCTTAGCAATGTCTGTATTCATACGGACCCCAGCCATTGAATAAATACACATATTTTCTGGCTTAATTATTCTTCATTTTTATGTACCATTTTATTTTCTGCTTCCAGCTGATACCCTAAGTAAGACTGCCCACCCACCACAAGAAAGTTACAGGACAACTAGGTCACTTGAGAGATTCAGTTTAACTTCAATAAACATTGAAAGTGAACATTGGAGACCAGCCTCTCTCTAATTAGAACATTCATTTTCCAGAATTAACTGAGTTCAAACAGAATAATTTTATGGTAGGGAGAATTAAATAAAGTAGAACTGTAAGACTGTTAGAGCTCATTGCAGAGCATCTGTACAGGACACTGGAAAGCCAAGACAGAAGTGAAATAAAGTTTTAAATTTAAACTGTTTTTCTGAATATTTACTTTCAAGAATTTTTGCTCCATTGAACTCATTGAGAGCAGGAAAGCAGGTCAAAAGATGGGTCTTTCTGGGCAAAAAGTTGTATCAAAAAACATTATTTTTCACTGAAAAACATTTCACATTTCACCTAGCTTACTACATTAGAATAAGACATTTGAATACCATTACTAAGCTTTGAATGAAAACAAAGATCTCTCTTTGTTCTCTGTTTAGATTACAGTACTTTTTAAGATTAGGTATCAAATCTAAATACTTCTATACGATTCAAGCTAATGCACTAAAATATTTAAATTCTTTTCCCAAGTATTTCTACTATTAAAGTTACTTTCTAAAATATTCAGAGATGTCTTAAGAGAAAAGAAATACAAGCACAGTGCAAGCAAATCAATAAACAAAGTACACATTTGAAAAAAACTCCTAAAGGAGCTCACTTAGATTTATCACTGTGCTGAAGGCAACTGCTTTACACCCCAGTTTCTTAAATACAAGAAGTAAAAAATGAGTACAAACTCAGAGCAACGACAGTTCCTTGTACTTAAATGCACAATGCAAATGTACTTAAATGGCCCCTAGTGGAAAGGGTAAGAGCCACTGTTTTTAGTAAACATGTACCCCAAATTACCAGTAGTCTCCTAAATTTTTATATGTATCTAATGAGGCAGCTGACTTTCAAAGGTATTGAGCACCAAGAACCTCTTATTCAGTACAATGAAAAATGTGCCATTTACTCTGACGTGACTAAAGACTTAGGGCATTTATACACATGCTCGGGGGAGGAGTTGCTTTAGAGTGGTTCCGAGAGCCACTTCAATTAAGCTGCCCAGAGCATCACATGCATCAGTATCCACAGACTGAAAAATGGCAAAGGGGGTGCTTTAACTAAAGCTCATGTAATTGTTGCATGTCAGAGCTGCCTCACTGCATGCGTATAGGCTCCCTAAGGGTGCATGCAATTATACTAATGATCCAGTTAAGTTCAGTCATTTTATTAAGCAGTATAGTTTAAGTGACTAAAAACCCTACCCGTAAGGTGACCACCCATACCTAATTGGGCATGGCAGTCCCAGTCCTGGGCTACATGATTCCAGGACAGCATTTGTCCTGTATTCACAGTATCATGCCATGTAGGGATCTAGGTTTCCCCTTGCAGGCAAGCCTGTAAGAGGCTTCTTGGGACTGCAGGGAGTGAGACACAAGGAGCACTATGTGCATGTGCGCACCCGCACCCATGCACATGGCCAGGAAAGAGCTGGGCAGCATGGAGAGCAGCTCCCTGCCGGTAAATCTATCGGGGCTCGAGGGGGCGTGGGGAGGGCAGATTGAGGCCCCCACAGTGAGGAAGGAAGTGAGACAGGGAATGGTGCTAGGACCACTGCTCAGCCAGGGTGGCTTGACAAACAAGTGGTTTGTAATTTGTTCCTTCTCAGGATCAGGCCTGAGAGACTGGAGGCATAGTGGTTTTTTTGGTGAGGAATGTGCCCCCACAGGTAC
Source organism: Alligator mississippiensis (assembly GCF_030867095.1). Lineage (NCBI taxonomy): Eukaryota > Metazoa > Chordata > Crocodylia > Alligatoridae > Alligator > Alligator mississippiensis. The sequence continues at coordinate 167,767,379 of NC_081826.1, read as the reverse complement.
TTGGGTATTTTTGTCCTTGATAGATTCTGGTGTGCAGTTTGTGGGGGTACTGAAGATAGTTGGCAGGATTTGTGTTTTGAGCTGTAGGAAGTTGGCTTCAGTTCTGGTGATGAGGTTAGGTACTTGTTTGAATGTACAAACCACTTTTCAGAGCTGGGCCTATGAACTGCACTTCATCAGCCTCCTAGGTAGTAGGTACAGAAACTCATGGACTCAACATAGGCAGCGGAGTTCTGGCACGCTGCGACCTGTCGGACATGTGACACCCCAGGCACCTCTGCACTTTTACCTGCACTGCTACATCCCCCTTTGTCCCCTACCCCCACCCCAGCCTGTCCCTCACCCCATTTCCATTTTCACTGACTGGCTTTCTTGCCTGCATTGTGGGCCAGGCCAGCCTCTGGCTTCTTTACTATTCCTTCCATCCAGGACCACCTGCAGGTACTTCCTCAGCCTGACAAAGGGGTTTTCAACCCTAAAGCTTCCAAAGATACATTTTTTTTAAGTACTCCTTTTTTTTCATAATAAACATATAGACATAAAGACACAAGATAAGCCATCACACACCATGAATAACATCATATGTCCAAGACAACACATTTACTTTTTGCTGTCAATTCCTTTATAAAACGACAGGCTCTGTGACATTTTTGTGTGGGTACCTTGGATGCTGCTGCTGCTGCTACTGGTATTGAGCCAGCTAAGTTATTTTACCTGTTGTCACGTAAAGTGGTGGACCGGGCATGAGGCTGTAGAGGAGGAGGAGGCCTCACTGGGGCACACTGCCATGTTGTGCAGAGGCCCAAGCGCCAGGAAGGGCGCACCTTAACACACACACAATGTCACCCACCTACATGAAGAGTTTTGCCTGTCAGCAGCTTGAGGTTCAGGGCCCCAGAAGACAGACTCCCCCAGCAAGACACACACGGTTGGCAGGCATCATGGCCTGGCAGGGCCCAGTACCCAGGCCTGCAGTAGATTTCACCCCCCTGTGCCCCAAGACAGACACAGTTGCCCAAGCACCCACTCACATCATGAGTTTTGCCTGTTAGCAGCCAGAGGTGCGGGGCCCCAGAAGACAGACTCCCCCAGCAATACACACACGCAGCTGGCAGGCTTCATGGCCTCAGCAGGGACCATCACCCCTGCTGTTTTCAGCCCGCTGTGCCTTAACAAACACTGGGTCATCTGTGTCATGAGTTTTGCCTGTCAGCAGCTTGAGGTGCAGTTCCTCCCAAACCCCTACACCTATCTTTTTTAAATTTGGCAGGCTTTGTGGCCTCACCAGGGGCTAGCACCCCTGCAGTTTTCACCCCCCTGTAGTGTAACACATAGATGTGACAGAAGTTTTGCTTTCAAGAATTTGGGGTGCAGTTCCCCCCAAACCTCTACACCGATCGATCTTCTTGAAAGTTGGCAAACTTCATGCTCTCAGCAGAGGCTACCACCCCTGAAAGTTTCAGAGACAAAATGACAGTTATAGATAGTTCATTGATCCCCCATTATACCCTATCGCCGGATCTCTGAGGCAGCTCCGAAGCTTCAGAGCTGCTTCAGACGGATCGAAGCGGGAAACCGATCAGGAGCTCAGGATCGGATCGCTGACATCTGAAGTGGCTGGATCTGAAGCCAGATCAAATACCTGCCTACTTGCACAGGCCTGTTAACAACCATGGGCACAGCTAGGGTTCTGGGCATGATGCAGGAGCTTTACTCACTACTCTGTGTCAGTGGTCTCCATTCCCAATGGAGGCCTGGTAGTGCAGTTTGGGGCACCAGTTTGGGGGATGGGAGAGCTGATGGATTTAGGTATCTGCCCCCTCCCATACCCAAACAATATGACAAGCCACTTTTGGAAATAAAGACCACTGACACGGACAAGCTGTTCAGGTAGAGTCTGGGTGGAGTAGGGTAGGCTGATCCATGTGAACAGAGGGACAGATCTAGCTCAAGGAACACCTTATAGTTGCAGGGGGAGCAGGAGGTCAGGGGGGTGGAGAAAGAGGCAGCTTCAGGGATCTGCAGGGTCATGGGGGTTCTGGCAAGTCAGAGGGTTAGCAGCTGCAAAGCTGTGGAGAGAGGCTGGGCTTTCCCAGCCCAGGGCTGACTAGCAGAAGGTTTTGGTTTGGGAATTGGCCAGAGCAGTTTTGTGGGGGAAGAGGAATGAACGTGGGAATACCAGAAGGCAGCACAGAAACTCCTTTTGATGGTAAAAGTGTACAAGCATTTGTTCTTCAAATGGAAACTGTACTGGAGGCAACTTCTACTACGTCATCGGACAAGGCAGAAGTGTCTCCTGGACCCAGCATTTTTTTTGCCTCGTAGGTGTTGTAATGCTTGGACACTTAGGCTTTCTATCAGTGGAACTACAATTCCATTGTTAGAATTATAACACTTGTACACACCCTTAACATCTCAATTTCAGTCCCTCGGTTTCACAAAATGTTAGCCTGCTTGTCAAGTGTCCTCTTGTGTTTTCTGTCTATGCATATTTTGACTCAGTACTAACCATGTTTTTTATATAAAAAATTAATATGAGGCAGATATAAATATCATTAGCTGATGTGACTTGTTACAATACCTAAGGCTTACTTATTGCTTTATATATATAAATAGATTAACACAAAATAATCTAGCAGCAGCAGGAAACGCAGCTGTAACTTGCTGGAGGCGCCTACCCAATTTGCACCTGTTCAGTCCGATTTGTTTTCAGAATATATCACCAACTAATGCTGTCCAGAGACAGATGTTATTTTCCAGGTCTGATTTCTCTATCTGAATACAGATTAAATATGAACATGGTCTCTGCCTTCACAAAAAAAAAAAAAATATCTATGTGAGACTCAAAACCAAATTTGATACATGGCCCTTAAGTCCTTTTAAGTCCCACCTTGTGATTAAAGATTTTGTGTGTTGTCATGGAATCATCAATGCCCTTGGGGAAGGAATTGGGAAGAGAGAGGGGAACATTCTTCATCAGCCTAGAAACAGCTTTATTCTATCTCCCTTTCCTGAGAGGAGCACCTGCAGACAGCCCTAACATAGCTTCACAAGGGGCAATCCTCTGGTTTTGAAATCTTGACTCTTCTCAGTCCCAGGCTTCCCCAGTGATCCATAACACCCCCACCTGAAAGATCCTCCTTTTGGGTCAGCTCCTGGGAAGAAGGGGATGTTTCCTTCTTTAAAGAGGAGGAGAACCAGAGTGCCAAGCGTCTCTAAACAGCATAGGAGACTCTGCTCCAAACAATCTTTATTGTCCCATTACAGTCCCCTCTGTCCTTACTTAGGTTTTCCTCTGTCCTCCCTGGATCTATTCCTTTGCACTCTGTCCCCCATGGGACCTTCTCTCTCTCTCCTCTCTGGGATTTCCTCCCCATTCTCTCTTAGATTTCCCTTTTCCCAGGACTTTTAGAGCCTCCCCTCTACCCCTTCAGGCACAGTCAGCCACACTCACAACAAAAGAGTAAGAATCATAGAAAATAGGGGTGGAAGGGATCTCAGGAGGTCATCTAGTCCAACCCACTGCTCAAAGCAGGACCAGCCCCAACTAGATCAGAGCTTTGTTGAGCCAGGTCTTGAAAACCTCAAAGGATGGAGATCCCACCACTTGTTAGCTAACCTGTTCCAGTGCTTCACAACCCTCCTACCGAGAAATCTTTTCCTAATATCCAATCTAAACCTCCCTTGCTGCAACTTGAGAGCATTGCTCCTTGTTCTATCATCTGCCACCACTGAGAACAGTCTAGCTCTGTCTTCTTTTGAACCCCACTTCAGGTACTTGAAGGCTGCTATCAGATCCCCTATCACTCTTCTCTTTGACAGACAAAATAAACTCAGTTCCCTCAGCCACTTCTCATAAATCAGGGGTGGGCAAAATATGGTCCGCGGGCTGAATATGGCCCATAAGGCCATTCTATCCGGCCCATGGGGCCCCTAAAAAAATTTGGAAAATTAATATTTCTCTGCCCTTGGTTCCTGTCAAAAATGACAGAAACCAAGGGCAGTAGGACCCAGAGGAAGCCCATCAGGCTCCAAGAACAGCAAGGCCCCCCCCCCCCCCCCCGGCCCCGCCGCCCAGCCGGAAGACCCAGCTGGGGTTTCTGGGCTGGGAGCACATGGCTGCCCTGGCATGGGAAGTTCAGGTAAGGGGGGGGGTACCTGGGCAAGGAAGGAGCGCAGGGGGGAAGTGGCCTCTCCCCACCCATGCCTGGTGCCCCGCTCTGCAGCTGCTTGCAGCCCGCGTGGGGCTGCCTGTGCCCACTCCAGACAGACCCATGCAGGCTGCGAGCGCCTGCAGTGCAGAGCACCGGGGGAGGGGCCGCTTCCCCCCCGCTCTCAGCTTTTCCCCAGGCTCCTTCCTTGCACAGAGAAAAGCGGCCCCTCACCCGCCCCATGGCCAGCGCCCCGCACTGCAAGCACTCGCAGCCCACACGGGGCTGTCCAGAGCAGGCACAGACAGTCCCAGGCAGGCTGCGAGTGGCTGCAGCACAGGGAACCGGGCCTGGGGCGGGGAGGGGCTGCTTTCTCCCCCCCACACACTCAGCACTAGCTTGTAACCTAGCCCCACTGCCAGGCTGGCAGTGGGGTGGGTTACAAGCTGGTGCTGAGCATGGGGAAAAGTGGCCCCTCACCCGCCCCATGGCCAGAGCCCCATGCTGCAGCTGCTCACAGCCTTCCTTGGGCTGCCTGTGCCTGCTCTGGACAGCCCTGTGTGGGCTGTGAGTGCCTGCAACATGGGGCACCAGCCATGGGGCAGGTGAGGGGCCACTTTTCCCCATGCTCAGCACCAGCTTCTTCCCTGCTGGCAAGCAGGGGGTCCGGGCTGTGTGCTGCCCCCCACCTGTACCACAAGTCTGGGGAGCACTGGGTGTGAGCAGGCAGGGAGCCAGTGGGAGCATGGGGCCCGCACCGGTGTCCTGGGGCTAGTGCCAGTGGGGCCCAGAGCAGGGTGGCAGGAGCACAGGGTCCCAGCTGGCAGGGGCTCTATGGAGCTGGACCAGCTCCCCCCTCCCTGCTGGTGCAGCCCAGCCCAGCTCCACGGACCCCTGCCAGCCTGTGCCCCGCTTTGGGCCCCACCGATGCTGGCCCTGGGACATTGGTCCCAAGACATTGGGATGTTGGTCCCAAGAGGGGGCGGGGCACCTGCCAAGGGGTGGGGCACCTGTCAAGGGTTGGGGCTACCCATGTGGCCCTCGACAGCCTGCCAAAACTGGATAAGCAGCCCTCCACTCAAAATAATTGCCCGCCCCTATCATAAGTCATTTTCCCCAACCCTGGAACCATTTTTGTTGCCCCCAGCTGGACGCTCTCCAACTTATCTACATCCTTTCTATGCTGGGAGACCCAAAACTGGACACAGATGTGGCTTCACCAGTGTAGAATAATTACTTCCCTCAATCTGCTGTCAATGCTTCTACTAATGCAGTCTGGTATTCTGTTAGCTTTCTTGGCAACAAAGGTACACTATTGGCTCTTTTCCATCTTATTGTCCATGGTAATCCCCAGGTCCTTTTGTGCAGAGCTGTGTCACAACCCAGTGATTTTGGTGCCTCGGAACAGTGGAATTTTCCCGCCACATGAGAGCCTCTTGCAAAGTAAGAGGTTTTCTGTTGCTGCAGAAAACCCCTGGTGCAAGAGAGTTCCCACCATTCGAATGTAAATTTGTGTCCCGCTATTGGCCAGCTCTAAATTATGCACACGTGGCAGCTAGTAATTGGCTTGCTAGCCGTTTAAAATTTCGCGCGACTTCCACCCAAGTCGGAGAACTTTGAGCACGCTGCAGAGTGCTTCTGAAGAGATCTGACTCGTGGCTGAGCTGATCGATAGACTGATCACCTATCGATTGTTCTCCCCGTCGCCGAGCGCAGTCCCAGATGTATCCTTTTCCCTGCCGGCCCAATTTGTAGACGGATGTGCTGGCCTGAGCCCTGCCAGCTGGAACAACTAACGTAGTTGTTCAGACGACCGGACCGTTTTCGTCGCAACAGCAAGCGACGTAAGTAAAGTTTTACAACCATAAAGCTTTCTCGACCTCTCTATTCACCAGCCCGCCCCGACGAACGAGTAATTATTGAATCACCTCAAGTCGGCTTTGGCCGTCCGAGACAAGCTTTTGCTTAGCCAGTCAGTCCCCAGTCTGTACTGGTACATGGGATTCTTCTGTCCTAAGTGCAGGACTTTGTACTTGTCCTTATTGAACCTCATGAGACTTCTTTTGGTCCAATCCTCCAATTTGTCTAAGTCACTCTGAATCCTAGCCCTACCCTCCAGCATATCTACTACACCCTCCAGTTTGGTGTCATCTGTGAACTTGCTGAGGGTGGAATCCACCCCATCTTCCAGATTGTTAATGAAGATATTGAACAAAGCCAGCCCCAGGACTGAGCCCTGGGGCACTCCACTCAATACCAGCTGCCAGCTAGACACTGACCCACTGATTACTACCCATTGAGCCTGATAATCCAGCCAGCTTTCTATCCACCTTACAGTCCATTTTCCAACCTATACTTCCTCAGCCTGCTTTCAAGAATGCTGTGGGAGACGGTATCAAAAGCCTTGCTAAAGTCTAGGTATAAATAAACCTGGATCTGTCACTGGGCCCCTGGAACTGGAACCACACAAGGCCAGCTGGCATGTCTCCTGGTGGACTTCCAGGACACAGGAGGCCCAAGTCCACCACCCAGGTGTTCCCTTTCCACCTCTCCTTGGTCAGGGAAAGCACTTGGATTTGTCCCCCTGGGCTGCTCTTGGTAGTCAGCAGGAAGAAACTACCCTCTCCATAGTCTTAATTTAGGGACAACATTTACCCAGTACAATGAAACATTATGTCAGGGGGAACTAGAATCAGAGAGCAGTTTTTGTGACCTTCTGTCAAGGCTAGACTGCCATCTGCCCTTAGAGTGAAAGGGGCATATACACATCCTACTTGGGGAACTATTTACAATAATTATTTACATTAAAGCCTTCCTACAATGAGTCCCCCAGAGTGCTCCCCACCACAACTAGAGATTATAATCCAGCTCACCTCACCTCCTTTGTCACATCTATCTAAAAGTAAATAAATAATTACAGGAACAAATTGAATTTTCTGCCTTTTCTAGATATAGCAACTCATTAAAACCACCTGTAGTTTAATATGACCTCATCCATCTGTCTGGTGGTTGCTCAGTAAAGAAAGAACTGGAATTCTCTTGCAGGTAATGACTCCATTAGCATATATGTTTAAAAAAAGTTATTGGACTCTAAAATCAACTTTGGTGGCACCTTGAAAGTAGCTAGCAGTTTCCATTGGGCAGGTACACAAAGAAGATTCTGACTGTCCTAGTGTGTCTTTTTGTGGGGTCTCTAGATTTAAGATCAACCCAGGTAAAGGCCACAATGTGCATTCATACATAATTATGTTAATACGATTTGTGGGGTTTGCTTTTCCATTTTCCACAGCTAAGTTATAGACATTTAATTGATATACGTGTATCTTTAAGAATGAGTTCTCACCAGATCTCACATCATATTGTAAAAGTGCAGCCTTCTTAGGGTATTTTTGATTGATTACTGGGGCTAATGAAGAAGATGGGAAGGAATACACACTTCTGAGACATTACGGTTAGCAATAGTGCATTTGGCTCAGAACCTTAGAAGACTAGAAAACCTTGTCTGTCATTCCTCTGTCCAGTTCTTTTAAATGTATTTTAGTTCTTAGTATGAAAAACCTTAGTGCACTAACCAACTGGAGGAGAGAAACTTGAACATGGACAGTTTCAGGAGAGAAAGAAAAAAAAACCGGGAATGCAGTTCAATTTCTTGTAAATACACACACACACACACACACACACACACACTATAATTAAAAGTATCTACAAAATTTATAAACAAACTAAGAACAAAGAAGTCTACAAACACGACTACAAACTAAAGAAAACTGGGGAAAAATATAACTCAAGAAAAAACACAGAATTGGCCAGCCTCTTACAATCTTCCTTTTTATATGTTTCTATATAAAACCTTCCTATGGAAGAAGTAGACTGAGAGGGAAATTTTGGAGCAAGTCATTTGTAAACAGAGTGGGACTGGAAATCAAATCAAATTTGGATAAAGAAAGCTCCTAAACACCTGAGCACTCAGAAATAGCTTGAAAAGTGTTTCATGGAATGGTAAGGGTCAGTCAACTTGAAATAAATCTACTATGTTAAGACTGGGAGTCTAAACACTTAATCATAGAATCATAGAAATAGGGGTGGGAAGGGACCTCAGGAGATTACCTAGTCCAACACTCTGCACAAAGTAAGACCATTCAACTATATCATCCCAGCCAAGCCGTTGTCTACTGGGGTCTCAAAAACCTTTAAGAGACTCCACAACCCCTCTGGGATATCTGTTACAGTGCTTTATTACCCACCTTGTGAGAAAGTTTTTCCTAAAATCTAACCTAAACTCCTCTTGCTACAACTTGTGACCTGGTACTTTGCTCCTGGTTCTGTCATCTGCCACCACTGAGAACAGTCTAGCTCCATCCTCTGCAACCACCCTTCAGGTAGTTTAAGGTTGTTTCAAATCTCTCCTCAGTCTTCTTTTCCCTCAGCCCCTTATAAGCTCACCCACCCTCTCTCTTGGCCCGGCTCTTACCTTCCGGCTATTCACTGGGGGGTCTGGGTCAGGGTCTTTGGCTCCCAGGGGCACAATGGGTGTGAAACCATGCATCTCCACCAGGAAGCAGGCCCAAATGGCCTGTTGCTAGGGCTCTATATCTGTTCTCCAGGCAGACTGCTACAGGTAGGGATAAAGACTTTTGCTTGCTGCCAGAGGTCACAAGCCTCCAGCTTTTACCTTCCTGGGAATCCATGTCCACTTCCTTCTGTAGCACCACTCCTGGCAGTCCTTCCTGCACAGTCCTAGAGGTCTCCTTAAGCATCAAATCAATAAAGTCTTCATGATGGAGGGTGCTTCAGAGCCTCACCATCTCCTCCCATAGCTCTCTTGCCTACTCCCTGAAGAATACCACCAGGCACTGGTGACACATAGGAGGTGCACGCAGGTGCACATGCACCCCTTGAGAATGGTGGTGCACCCCTTGTGAAAAGCGCCACTGGCCTGTAAGCAATCGCCACTCGCCACCACCACCCTTCGCTGCTGGCACCGCCAGCGGCATCTGCGGGCCATCCCTGATCACTGCTGGCTGCCGCCGATGCTACTGGTGGTGTCTGTGGGTGGCCACCAACTGCTTGTCAGTGCTAGCTACCCCCCCGCTGACACCGCTGTGGCTCCTGCAGGAGCTCCCCACTTACCACCACCACGCCCTCACCACCATCGCTGCTACAGCCTACAGGTGGTCACCATGCTCCCCCAGCCTCTGGGGGCATGCATCCTTCATGCCACTAGGAGACACCACTCACATCATAGGCACTTCCCCACCCAGCTGTCATTGGAAGGAATCTGCAAGCTGCAGTCTCTGCAGCACCAAATCAGAAAGGCTCAACAGTGAGCAGTCCTGTCTAAAGAACTCCCCACTTGTTTTGGTTTCTAGTTAAACAAGGGGCTTAAGTGTTGGTCTAACTGCTGAGTTTTAGCTACTTACCATAAATATAAGTAAGTTAGTTGCTCTTATTTAAGGAAAGATCATACCTTAAAGGTTCTCCTTCAAGGAAGGGAGCAGAAAACCAACCTTCAGACTGACCTATCTACAGCTTGCAAATTGCCCTGTTTGCTCAGATTCTCTTTTTATACTCCTCTGGGTCTTTTATACTCACTCCGCTCCCTTAATAGGGCTTTTCTCAGACACAGGCAGCAATCACCCAGTTAGCGGCACTCCCAGCTGCTCAGAGCACATACCTAAACACACAGCCCACTAAACACTCAGCAAACCAAACACACCCAGCCCTGGCTCACTTAACTTTCCAGAGCAGGATCCGGTGCCAGGCTCCTCTTCCCCTTACTGCCAGTGAACTGCTTACAAGCTATCCTGTTTGCTGCCCCTATTTTCTTGCTCTTGGTATGGAGGCTTTTTATTGTTATATTAAACTTCCTGAACTGCAGTTATAGTGCATTGTTACTATGATTAACCAATAACTATTTTTCAGTTCCACAGTGAACCAGATGGGTGTCAACACCATCTGTGATCCACTAGTTACTCACTCATATGGATAAAATCACTATTGAGGACTTAGAATTGCGTAAGTGGTTGTAAGGTAGCTCTGCATGTTATCCACAGTTGAGGTGGGATTGCCTCCCTCTCCAAACCTCCTCAGTGCAGTGCCCATGTACTCAGGTTATGCTGTAACGGTATAGTATAGTACTTACTGTAACTGCTGCATAGTACCAGAGGACTATAAGCAGGCCAGCCTACAGGTCCTTAAATGTGGATTTGGCTTCACATTAGAGATTAGGATGAGTATGACAAGTCGTGCTAGCCCTCTGTATGGAAGTAAATTCACTCCACGTGAACAAGAAGGGGGAACTGAGCCATTAGTGTCCTCCCATGACACTCCTACTCAAAGCTTTCCAATGCTGCTCCAGAGTTTTTAGTTGGCTTGCCACCAATCTGCACTTCACACCTGAGTCTTTTCTAACATCGGTCTGCCTTGAGGTGTCTTGCTAGATACCTATCCAGGCCCTTGCTCCTGTTCCCAGGATTCTGTTTTCTTTTCCATGCAGTTCTCTTTCCTCTTCCCATCCCATTTCCCCAGCCCTCCTTTTTCAGTAGGACGAAGCATATGACTACCTTTAGAAGGTCAACTTTTGGATGAAGCTGATACAAAAGTCCCTTCCTTCAGATATTTATAAACTGATACCAGTAAATTGATTTTAGCATGCAAAGAGCACATGGATAGCCACTGCAAATTACAGATGTTTAATGTATTTTAAAATCCTTTGGTGGACCCCAGAGCTGAAATACAGTAAATGTATGATACAATACAGCTTTGTAAGCATTTGGGTTATCCCCATCCAAATGGCTGTGACAGACTCACTGTGCTTCCTAAATCCCTTTATCCCACACTGCTCCAATAAGTAGGTTTTTTTGTAATGACTTGAGTTATGTAATAATTATAAATCTTCTGTTTTCTTTTCTGACTTTCAAATACAATAAATGTCATAGGTCATACACTGAGATTCTATGAAATACATGCCATTGACAACTCCAGATAATAATAATAACAATAATAATAATAATAATCAGCAATATCATCATCGTTTATATTGCAAAAAAAGTAGAATGAATCAATAAAAAAATCAAATTGTTACACTGATATATTTCACAGCAAAAATTATATTGTACAAGAGGGAAATTTATTTTTGCATTGACTACAATCAACTTGATTGATGTTTTTTGTATTTCTGTTTAGAAAATGGTAAAGATTACATGTTACGGAAAAACAATACTCTGGACATTTATAAATTATTCTGATTCTCACATGCTGAAAAAAATTAAATAAAAGTCAACAAAGGAATAAATATGAAACAATATTAATTATAAATGTGTCTCTTTAAGGCTAGACCATGTATTTATTGCAATGCATGCCAATCTGAAAAACTTTATTTAATATCACAAAGCTACCATTTTAAACCTATTTTGTATGCTTATAACTCCCTTATGAAACAGTTGACTTTTATTCTGGAATCTTCTATGCCTGATCTCTCCTTAAAAGTGCATTTTATAAAAATTTGAACCCAATTTCCTGAAATTATTTTTGATGTATAAGATAAAATCACTTTAAAAAATCCCAAATCTGATTATTTTTTTACAATATTACTCCCAAAAACCCTGAAATTAGAAACTTAACACTTAATGTGCAATACATCTTTTGTTAAAACAATCCAAAGACAAAAAAGTTACAAAATGCAGAAGTGCCTCAGGTCTTGTCCTGAACTATTAATATTTAGCAACATTTAGAGCACCCATCTCCTTCTCCTAAACAATTCTGCTTTCAGGCCACCAACCTAATAACTGGATACTGGCAACAATTAGGCAGCTTCTTTTGATAGGTGATTTTAATGCCAGAGTAAGATACAAAAATCAAAAAATGGAAAGAACAAGGGGAAAGCATGGGCTAAGAATCATCCAAGCTATATGGTAAGAGATTCATTAAATTGAGATTGGTGCCTAAGCGTGTGCTTTCAAGCACCCTGTTCGCTCAAAGTCAAAAACAAAGAAACATTAGACTTCCAGATAGCAAAACACACCAGGCTGACCACATCTGCATTGATTCAAAATTCAGGTCATCTGTCCAAGAAGTTAAAGCATACCAAGAATCAGATATCAGCTCTGGCCACAATCTTTAGATTGTTGAAATTACATAGTTTAAAATAAAACTAAGATTGACTTTATACAAAAGTCAGCAAAAAAATCAATAATAAGAAACTGAATGCAAAAACACAGGAGCGCTGTGGAAAATTCCAGCTTGAACTGAGGAACAAATATGTAGCACAGTCAGAGGCAGAGAAAGGTGAGACAGACAAAATTGAAGAAAAATGGACAGGACAGTACTCAGAAACAATGTGGTTCAAGCTGAAATAATCACAGCTGGCTCCACAAAGACAGAAAAATACTTGGATAAGACAAGATATGGGACATCTCAGAAAGGAAAACATCTGAATACAAAGGTGAAAAAAGTATAGGGAAAAAACAAAGTAGTACCAGAAAACAGACAAAGTACTGAAAAGAAATACCAGGAAAGATAAATAAAAATATATGTTGGAGACCTAACATTTGAAGTGAAACCCCCTACTATGGTTAGCAACTACAGAGCTGCTTACCAAGTGACTAAAACCCTATATAGGATGTCAGAACAAGAAGTAGGTCAATCAATCAACAATCAAAGAGGGAAGAATCTGAGATAGATCTGAAAAACAGATGGGTAAAGTGTCTTCAAGAAGTCATCTCAACAGACCTAGCCCACCTGAAGACCCGATTTCAATGAAATATGTGAACCTGAACAACCTTACATTAACACTAGTCCAATAGAGCTGTCAAAAGTACAAGCTGCAATCAAGAAGCTGAAAAACCACAAAGCGGCAGGACATGATCAGATCACAGCAGAAATGCTAAAAGCACTTGGCACTACCTTAATCAAACTGAAGAGCTGTTCGATGAACTAGGGAGAAAGAGACCACTCCTGATCAGTGGAAATATAGAATGATTGTCAGAATGCCCCCCAAAAGGATCGTCTCACTGACAGTTGTGGAGACGAGAAGCACTACTCCCTCTCACAAGGAAAGTCTTCTGCAGTCTGATACTACAAGGGATGAAAGACACAGTGGATTAATATAATGGGCTAGATTCAGCCCCAGCAGATACTATGCAGAAATTATATTCACATAAACTCTCATAGAAGAATACATAGAATAACAGGCTCCATCTGTCCAATTTCAGTGATGTTGAAAAGGCATTTTACAGTCTAAACAAGCTTACATTATGAGACATCTTCACAGAATCCCAGATAACTCGACAATATCACAAAGGCCACACAGAGTAACATGAAGTGCTCTGCAGGATGAATAACCAAACAGCTTAGTGCATCAGCATGGACACTACTGTTATTTGACATTACCATAGATTAACAATGTTTAATCAAGAAAAATATTGGCAATATATATACTATATGGGTACAACTTTGGAGTATCCAGGCATTATATTATTGTGTGAAACAGCTTGAAACATACACAGAGAACCTGACAAAAAAAAAAAAAAAAACAGGCTAATTAGGCCTGAAAAATAGGGTATGTCCCCCCAAAATATTATTGTAACCCAGGACGTTTATACATGTACTCTGGGAGTGAGTGGGAGGGGCGGGGGGGAAATTTAATTAGAGCACCTCTCTGAGAGCCACTCTAATTAAGGTGCCCAGAGCGTCTCATGTATTGGCGTCCCCACGCTTCAAAATGGCGGTGGGGTGCTTTATCTAAATTTTGTTCAACTTTCAACAAACTTTAGATGAAGTAACCCCACCACTATTTTTGAAGTAGGGACACTGACATATAAGATATGGGGGTCTGCTGGAGCAATCCATTGTGATTGGCATGCTCCAGCACACTTGATTAATTGAGTCTGCTCCAATGGGTTTAGGTAAAGTGTCTCCATGGCCATTTTGAAACATGGAGGAGCTTAATACACATGACAATGAGGTGACACTGGAGCATTCTAATTAGAACACAAATGAGTATGTCTATAGGTAGCCTTAATTAGCTAATGTTCGTTTTGATAATATTTCCAACTCCCAGAACTGTATTGAGACACCTACAAAATGTGGTGTTTGTCTTGATAACACGATTCCAGGATCTAAGGTTTTATGTGTGAATCTCTACTTTATTTATTTAAATAAATAAAAAGCATTAAAAACTTTGAAAATAAATCAAGATTTTTTTGACTGCTTAAGGTTGTCAGTACTTCTGTGATCTGACACATATACTCTCTGCCAGTTACACCTACTATGTTTCAAAGTCATATAATCATGGATCAACTAGTTTACAAGTTCAACTAGCAAAGCCTGAGCTAGTTTAAAAATTCAAAGGAAAAATGGGATAGTACAACAGTAAGTAAAAAGTTACAGACTAAGACTGTAGTAATAGGATCTATGAACTGAAAAAAGATACCAGGGAAATAATTGAATTTGTAAAAGTAAATTCCCCATGAGCAGCTTTCTGTCATGAGGTGTTCATGAAAATCTTGGTAAGAGGTGAGCTGATGGTTTACATAATCTAGCATACTTACATTAGACACCACAATGACAACTCCTGCAAGGAGTGGTTAGTGGTTTCTGAAGGTTTTGGAGACCCTGCAGAACTTCAGTCTTAAGAGCATGAGGAGCTGAACTAGAAGCTTCTCTGAGTTTTAATGATGAAAACTCTCCTTTCCTTTCCCTTCCTGTTCAGAAATTATTCAGTATTTCACACAGCACATTCTGCCTCACATTCTATGTAGTCCGGGAGGTTTCTACTTTGCTCATCTGTAAGAAAACGGGTTAAAGTAAAGCCATTTATATTATATCCTGAGCCCACTGATGTCAGTGCCAAAGTACTTGTTGTTGACTTCAGCAATGAAAGCTGAGGCCCCTATTGAAGCAATATGATTTCCACTGTAAACTGCTGGATTTAGGATGGACCGGAGCTCACAAATGAAGGCATTTACGCACACACTTACGTGCTGCCATGTGGCATAGCAGTACTGTAGCATATAATGTAACTTATAGTAAATACAAAAACACAAAGATGAAACTGGGATGAAATGTGTGTTTTGAACATACAAGGGTGTGTTTTGAATTATTTAGCTCATTGACTTAGTGGCTATGCCTACACAAGACATTTACTGCGCAGTTGACTAATTAACTGTGTAGTAAACATCTCAGCATCTACACAGGTGAGCCTATTAGGGCACACAAAACTAAAACTCTGCAGCATGGTAGTACTTTTAAAATACAAGTACTATCCTGCTGCAGAGTTCTCATGCATGGCAGTGCATATGTAGATGCTGTCCCGACTGGCTGGGGCACAGGGTGCTTCAGTGCGGGGCTAGCTGGCAGGCAGCTCCTGTGCTAAAGCACCCTTGTGCCTCAACAAGCTCCTCCACAGCACATAGAGCTTAGAGGAGCCCTAGGCTGGCAGGCTGAGCCCTCAGGGGCCCTGTCAGACCAGGTTGCTCCAACCAGGCTCTACATGCTGCACCTAAATAAACTCCGGAGCAATAGGCTCTGAAGTATTTTGCCCCCAGGCACATATTCAAATGGTGTGCCCAGGAGCAAAAAACTCTTGAACAATAAGCTCTGGAGTTTATTCATGCTCATTAATAATCACACATGTAGACACCCAGTGTTAGTTACTAGAACAAGTGCAGTAGCTGTATCTGCAGTCACAGTGCAAGCTTGCCTACACTGCTCCACCCTGATCTAGGAATGCTAATTCCTTCTCAGTCTATCCATTTTAGATACTTACATGGCATCAGTCACCATAGTACCTAAGCATCTCGCATCTGAAGTAAGGAGGTACTGTTACCTCCATTTTACAGTTAGGAATGGAGGCAAAAAAAAAAAGCTAAACAACTTGCCATAGAGCACAAAGGAAGAGTATTCTGGAGAGGGGAAGGAACCCTGATCATTCAATTTGTAGGCTTTCACAGAGGCTTCCTGCCTCTAGATCAGTGGTCTACAAACTTTTTATGGTGAAGATCAATTTTTGGCAACCCAGGATCTACTGTGCCCCCCGCCGCCTGTCCCACTGCCACCCCTGTTACTCCCTGCCTCCTGGACAAACCGCCCGGGCTCTGTTCCCACTCACCCAGCCCAGCCTGGGTGGCAGGGGGCATTGCTCACCCAGCTGCATGCATCCTGCCACTCCTTATTGTGGAGCCTCTGACAGACAGATCAACTCTCAGAGGCTCCACAATCGACCAGTTGGCCGAGATCAACTGTTTGTTGATGACTGCTCTGGAGTCTCATACTTCTCTGGTCAACAAGGATGCCATTGGGGATGATGTTCCTTGCAGTGCTGACACCTACAACAGGCAATGAACTGAGACCAACTCTGTTTGCTTAGACCAAAAAACAGGCAACAGCTGTTAATATTTCCCAGCCACCACCAAATAAGGACAGATTTTAAATGGTGCCAGGCTGCATGAAGTCCATTCATACCATAATAGGCTCCCTTCTCAATCTTACTTCATCAGATAGCTTTCCTCTGTAATACTGATATGCATACAATGCAACCAGTTCAAGTTGCTTTACTCTTTCATAAAGTGCGTCTTGAAAGACATTTTTTGCTGACATAAAAATAATAAACTCTTTGAGAAGGCAACTACAAATTCAGAGCTTTGCACAGATCAGAACTTTTCCAACTAAAATTGTGCCTTTTGCATGCTTACATTTGCAGCAAAATGTAGGATCATAAAATTTTAAAATAGTAGGGTTGGAAGGGACCTCACCAGATCACCTAGTCTAACCCCCTCCTCAGAGCAAGATCCTCCCTAACTAAACCATCCCAGCCAGGCATCTGTCTAGCCAGCTTTTAAAAATGTCTACAGACAGAGTCTACAACCCCTCTGTGTTTCCTGTTCCAAAGCCTGACCACCCTCATAATGAAAAAATCCTTCCTGATCTCCAATCTAAATTCCCCTGGCTGTAATTTAAGACCATTGTTCCTTTTCTTGTCCCTTGTAGCCATAGATAATAATGTCTCCATCCTTCATACAACCACCCTTGAGGTATTTGAAGACTTATCAAATCCCTCCATCTTCTCTCCTTCAGACTAGATACTCCTAGCTCCAGAGGTATAGCAGGACAACTCCATGCCCAGGGAAGCCATAGATACCCAGGGCATTGCAAGCTGCTGCTGAACCAACTGTAGTTGTGCCATGAGCTGCCACTATGGCAGCAGCTATTTTTGTGCTCCCCATTAGAAACGATGCCACAGGCTGCTGCCCTGGCTGCACTCCCTCAGTTACGCGACTGCCTAGTTCTTCCAGTCTGCTCTCATGTCTCATAAATCAGGCCTCTAATCATGTTTATTGTTCTTCACAGGACTCTTTCCAATCTGTCCACACCTTTCTTGAATTGTGGGACCCAAAACTGGACACAGCACTCCAGGAGAGGCCTTACCATTGCCAGACAGAGCCAGAGAATCTTTCTTATATTTACAAGTGACATTCCTATTAGCACTCCTATTTCCCATTTTTGCAGCACTGTTGGCTCACATTCAGCTTATAGTCTACAGTGACCCCCAAGTGCTTTCCTGTGGTACTGCAACCTAGCAGGTCATTCTGCAATCTGTATTTGCACATGTGACTGTTCTATCCCAAATGCAGGACTTTGCACTTGTCCTGAACAAATTCATCTGATTAATTTCAGACCATTTCTCCAGTTAATCAAGGTCATTCTGAATCCAGTATAATTGGATTACAGTTTAGAATGATTTTCCCCACTTTATATTCACTTCATACAGTAGCTATTTTAGTTTAATTATCATTTATGCTTTTTTAATTTGAACCAGGCAGGGTGCTGAGGTTTTGCTCGTTACCTCTTGGATGCTGAATGTTATATAAACTTTTTGAGCATTATCCCCAAAATCAAAAAGCTTAGTTAATATTTATTAAAGGTAGTAATAGGAACCAGTGGCACAAGACATTTTAAAATGAGGATTTAATACATGACAGTTCAGTGTGTGCCATGAATTCCATCTATCAGTTTTTATTTTCAATTTCCAGAGTCTTTCAAACCAAAAAAAAAAAGCTGCCACATGAACTGTAGTATTTGCCTTGAGTATTTCAAGCCCTGTATTAGTATCTGCAATCTTGTATATAATCCACTGAAAGAAATCAAGATGCTGATAGACGCTTGAAAGAGATGTCTGCTCCTTTTACCTTGATAGCTTAAGTACAAGTAACACTAAAGGTCTTTTGTTTTCTGGGGAGAGATTTTTTTATTATGTATTTGTTAGGATTAAAATCACAATGTTCCCACCCACATCAAACTCTCCTTGTGTAATATATGTAGAGATTCATCAGGGGATCCCCAGCTTAGATAATGAGACAAAAATACTCATTTTACATGATATACATATTCCAAAAAATCAGTTTCATGGTCTGATTTTGTTTTTCTGAATATCTACTTGGCAGGTATCATAACAGACAGAAAACAAAAGTGACAGCACCCTGAGGCTTCTTTTAAAACACACACACACACACACACACACACACACACACACACACACATCAAGCTCTTCAAAACAGCTGCTGTTTATAGCTCATTTTTTCTTTATTATTTGATAAGATACTGATGTTTGGATTAACATTTTTAATGTTTATCTGAAACACTGTGGTGCACACTGATCAGAGCCAAGAGGGCTTTGACTAAGCAATGATACATTCCCTGTGATTATGAGAGCTTCAGTGAGAAATGAACTAAGAATGCCATCTGGTGGAGGAATGATTCCTGGAGACAGAAGAATGATAGCTACTTGTAGGGTTGAGCTCCAGCCTGAATAGCTCACATGGGTGAAATCTTGCAGATGCTAACAAACTGTGAATGAGTCAGCAGGCATTCCTGATACTAGTTATCAGAGACTTAGCGGGGAAAGAGGGGAATGGGGCATCGGGCTTCTGTTGTATTGATTTGGGTTGTGGTAGGGAATGGATGTCTCTCCATGTGTATGTTTTCGGGAACTGGGTGCATCTTTAGCTGTTAAATCTGTTGTTTGATGGGTTGGATTCATTAATAAATAGTTAGGAAAAGGAACTTGGCACTTATATATATGTGAGACGGCCCATCATATCAGCCTTTCTTTGAATCAAGTACTGTCCCATCAATGTTTGGCCTCACTGTCAGACTGCAAAAATCACATAAAAGGGTAGGAGCAAACAAAAGCTGTACATGTGATTTGGTTAGGAAACAAGCTTGAGAATACAAAACCAAGAACTCTCTTTATGAGGACCAGCATTCTAGAGATCTAGGACTCGGGGACTATGGAGGGAATCAAATTCTAACTGAACAATGATTGGTGCAAATGGAGCTGGGAGGAGAAAGTTACCTACTGTAGTTATTTAAGCCTGGGGCACTGGCCTGGTCCCTTAGCAAAACTGAGCATCCTCTTTGCTGCTCTATCTTACACCTGCTGCTGATACTTCACAGGGCTTATTCTGGCAGCTATCAGTTGGATATAGGGGTACCCTAGCAATGCCTCTTTTTTCTTAATTAAAACCCCTACACCAGGAACAGAAAGACTTGGTGAGCCCTCTTCAACCAGAGAAATCCCCTATGTAAGGGGACCCCTCTCAGGGCATTAACCTGAGACATTGTGGCTTTGTGCTATCCAGAAGACAGTAGATAGCAGGGCCCTAAATATTTTTACCTATAAGTTGAATGTTATTGGTGAACAAACTACAAATTGTATATCACATTCTCCTGTGTTGAACGTTTTCTGGTGGTTTTTGGACAATTCCAAAACTTGTTTCCTAGTAGTATAATGAACGCCTTATTTCAAAAAGATCCTCCACCTGATTTGTTTAAAAGCAAAGACACTACCACATACAGCACATGGATTGGACATGGCATATTTGCTATATGTTTCTTTTTATTCTGTTTTTCGCTGTTTATATCTAACAAAATCCTCCTTTTTCTCTTTTATATGAGGAGGGAACCTGATGTGCATGGGGTCAGGAGGGAGCTGCCCCTGCAGCAGACAGAGCTTTCCTGGCCCTATGCCCATCAGGCCACACAACTGCCAGGGAGCTGAGCAGGGCTACAACCAGGGAGAGATAGCTCCCTGTTCCCTGTGGCCCCCTGTTGCCTAGGCTGACCAGGAGCTAATTTGCTCCCAGTCAGCATCTACTGAAGTGTTACTGTGCAACTGCACAGTACCTTACAGTTTACTATCTGTATTTACAGGTAGCAGCTAACTGTGCAGTAGACTAATTTACTGCACAGTAAATTGTGTGTACATGTAGACAGTGATGCTTTTATTGAGCAGCAGATTAGTCTACTGTACAGTAAAGCATCTCATGTAGACACCCCCAGGGAATGTAAAATATGAACAGAAAGACCTCACTGATTATGGCTACCCATCCACATGATAAAGAAAATGGGAAGAAATTAAACAGCTTATTTCAGTCTATTTGCAAGTGTTTGAGGCACCAACTCTTGCTCTGCAATGAATGCTAAGTCAGCTGGAGGTCTCAGGATTGAGTTACTTTGCTTCCAGTCCCCAGCCTGATCTAAGAGTAAGAAAGAAAAAAAAAAAGAAAAAAGGGATATTATATCTCCATCTAAACAAGAAAAATCTAATACAGAGCTATAAAGAATTAAAAAGATGAATGAAAAATGAGACAGAAAGAGATGTTTACCTGAGGGTCTGGACTGATGTGTCCTATTTTACTCATATTAAGTTAGCATTAAACTTTTTTGAACTTTAAAAAAGATTCAGGTTTGGTTTAAAGATGAATGCAGTACAAGTTACTACAATGTTATCCACATGAACTGACCCATACTTAAATAATAGGTACCTATGACTAGTCACTTACATTTTTCCCCCAAATATTGCTATGTTATAAGGTGCAAAAGGCTGTTATAAGGTGAGCCCTTGATCCAAACATACTTATAGACTTGTTAGGTTAACAGATGTGTCAAGCACTCTCTTTCTTACACTCAGTAGAACAAACAAGCATGTCCCTTTATATAGCAAAGGCAGCAACAGGCAATTGAAAGATATTCCAAGGTATACAACAGACCAGAGCTAAACCACTGGGATGGGGGTGAAATTAAAGGGTTCCCTTGATTGAAAATTGAGGCTAGGTCTCTAGCCTAGAGAGCTTTGAAGACTGATTTAGAGATGACAAGACAGGTAAAAGCCAGAAGAAAGCCTGGAGAAGTAGTTGGAAGTGGAACCCTGACAGGAAGTTGAAAGGCAGAGCTGGTTAGATGCAAAGCATGCTGGTGGAGCAGACCTAGACCAAGAAAACTATTCTGGTGTTTGTTACTACTGCGTTCAGGGAGACAATATTTTGTATATATTTCCGTAAATAAACAAGATTTTACAAACAGACGCATATGACTTCTTCATAGAGATCTCATCCTGAATACCAATGAACTGGGGCAGCAGCGCTCTCAGTTGAGTTACTACCAGTACCTCTGGAGTGGGAGAAGGAAATCAAGCCCTAAATGTAAGAAACTGATTACAGCCTCTACACTGCAGTAGATGGCCAGAGACTTAAACTGTTCTTGCCTATTTTCAGTGTAGTAAAAGTTTTCTGTGTTCAGTCATACCTTTTTAATTCATCTTCACATACATCTGGCTGCA